>NC_092313.1:52147430-54647430 GCF_036785885.1 Coffea arabica
TGTATGACGCTTCTACCGACCCGGAAGACCACCTCTCGGTCTTCCTGACACACATGCGTTTGCAAATAGCCCCGGATGAGATCCGCTGCAAGACCTTCCCCATGTTTCTGAGGGAGCCTGGCCCTGCTTCACAGGGGCCACATGGCGGAAATGCCACAAGCTGGGGGGAGGCGTCTCCCAGGCGTGCTCCTCCGCGGAGCCAACCCCCAAGTGGAGAGGACCTCCCGACGTCAACAGGAGAGGGCGCTGTGCTGGAGCTGGCGTGAGCTTCTTCCCGGGCTGGGAAGGCTCGTCCCCTCGGCCCCTCTTCTGCCCTGTCGCCTTCTTTTTGCTGGCGACCTGTTTGGAGGGGAACTGAGATTGGGATGCTTTCTTCTGAGGGGTCGGGCTTCCCCCTGGAGCCGGAGATGCCTCAGGAGCCTTCTTCGCCGCCTCTGGCTGCGCGGTGGGAACGACCCGCTCGGGTGGCGCGCCCAGTAGCTTGGAAAGCTTCCTCACTGCAGGGAACACCACCGGATTAGCAAAAATAGGTTAATAAAAGGGAAAATAAAGCGACAGACTACAAGGGCACAGAAGCGGCATTACAGGTGTCATAGTCGGCCGGGGAAGGCACCACCTCTTCAGGGGACCCGGACAACGTCCCTATCAGCCCGGCCGCAGATATCTGCTCGGTGGAGAACTTGGCCGCATAGAGTTTCACCTTGGAGCTCACCAGCTGGCTGATGGCTTCGGAGTCCAAGTCCTCCGGGTAGGGGTCGGATTCGACCTCCCCGACCTTCCACACATCAGGGGGAAATGTGTGGATTTAACAAAGAAGAAATTCCCCTTCCAGTTCTTCACGGAAGAGGGGACCCCGAAGAGCAGATCCTGGGTGCTCTTCCCACCACGAACTTTGCCAACAGTTCGGCGGGAGAAGTAGTACCACCCAGGAAGGGAGAGTTTGAGGGTGTAAGAGGCTCGGAAAAGAGAAAGAGAATAGGGGATGAAGCAGATTTGGCAATAGATCAGGAACCCAGTAATAATCCTGATCGAGTTGGGGTGGACTTGGGTGATTCTGAGCCCCCAGTAGCTCAGAATCTCGGCTAGGGCCGAAGGAATGGGGAGTCGGAGCCCCGCGACCAGCTGCTCCCTATAGATGGCTACGAAACCAGGGAGAGGTCGACTAGTTTGGTCGCTGGGCCCGGCAGCCCTCGGCTCGAAGGTCGGAGGAATGGAAAAGGACCTAACCAGCTCGGCGAACCCCCCGGGCGAGAGGGTGGTCTCGTGCTGGTCGGGGTGACCGTAGTCGAATTCAGGATCCTCCCCCTGCTCAGAAGCGGGGGTCCCCTCAGAGGATTCCCTATCCTCGCCTGCCCCTCCCTGGGCCCCGCCAGGGGAGTCATGCGGGGACCTGGGGAAGGGAACGGAGGTGGACTGTTGCTCGATGAGGGCGTCGAGCTCGGCCACCTCCTCCAGAAGTCGGGCGGAAGGGGAATGAGCAGATGGAGAGTTCATGATATCAATGGATTCGAGCAGGTCAGGAATGTGGAAGTTGGGATTAGAAGCAGAGGAAGAAGAGAGAGGAGGAGGAGAGGATGAAGATGAAGATGAAGATGAAGATGAGGACGAAGACGAGGAAGAAATGACGATTCTGGGGGCTCTACAATGGGCCGGAATTTGGGATGCAGTGGAGGTAACGCCGGAACGATCCGACAGAAAATGCAGAAGGTGGCACAGGAGGAAAAGAAAGTGCGAAGGAGGAGGAAAAAGGACTTACTGGTGAACGGAATAGGGAAAAGATGGAGGAATCGCCGGAATCTGGACACTGTAGGCCGGAAATCTTGCTGCCGGAATTTCAGGAAGTGAGCAAGTACGCGAGGAGAGGAAAATAGCAAATAGAGTTGGAGAAAATCTGGAAGTCCCTATTTATAGGGAGTGAAATGGGGGGAAACGGCTGCTTAAATTTGAACCATCCCCATGTGAACGCATTTAAGAACGGGACGGAAACCGAGGAGATGCGACAACCGAAAGGACGCGGGCGCAGCTTTTCGGTGACAGCACTGCACCAGAGGTGACTCTGGCAGAGCAGGGCAGCGTTGGCCTCCCACGTGGCAGGAGTATAGATTAGGTCTGCCTGGAAGCCCCACCTAATCTAGAGGGCTAGTGCAGAGGCCCCGTCCTGGGCCCGGACACGTGGCAGCCCAGGGAGGCCAGAGCTGGGCTCGGACCCCAGGCCCATAGGGACCATCTTGGGACACGCCACTGCTAGGGCTCCCTGGGAGGTCGGAGAACAATCCCGCGGAGGGCGGAGAGAATCCCCCTCAGCACGGGATTGAGACTATCCCGGGCAGGTCCCGAAACGTACGGAAGTCGGACTCTCAGGCAGGTATAAATGGTAACGCACACCAACTACGTAAGGTACGCTCACTACTGGCAAATTACCCCCGACTGTTTTACTCCTTGTGAATTCCACTCACCGGAAGACTAACTTGACCGTCGGAGTGCCTCCGGGGATAACCTCGGGGCTCCCCTGCTAGTCATCCTCTAGACCTCCTCTCGTTTATTTTGCAGGGCTTGGACACGCTTTTCTCATCAGCATGCCGAGCTCATCAGGTCAGCTCGGTCCGGGGAAGCTCAGCGCTTCTTCACTGATGAAAGAAATGGTGGAGATTAGTGGATTGTTATCTAATGATGCAGCTCCGAGGAGGAGTTGGGTAAAGAGACTTCAGGGACTTTAATTTGGGAATTGACGGTATAAGGGGCATGTGAGATCATCTTTTTATGTCAAAAATTATTTCTTAACAATGATACTTGCAGCTCTTACGCGTCTCTCAAACCACATTTGATTAGATGATCTTCGTCATATTTTCATAAAAGTTCAAGCGACAAGATGTTGGGACATAGGATTCGTAACTATTGAGGGTTTTTTCTATATGTTAACCACGATGAGTTTTTTTTGTATTTTACCTTTAAAGTTTGAGAATTTTACTTGCCACATTCATATGTTTTCGAAGTTGAAGGAAGGCAATCTACCCCTATCAAGGAGATAAATGGGTTTCTGGCGTTCGACTTAAGTATTTCTCAAACATACATATCCATGAGCTCATTTGTGCTTATAATAGTTGCCTAGGTCTATTAGTTTCTTTTCTTTTTTTTTTCCTTTTCTCCCTCTTTTGGGCAAAGCAAAGCCAATTGCATTGAGAGGAAATAATTTTTTTTCTTCCTTTCAAATAAGCAACTTAAATTTTAGCCATTTGTAAGGGCATAATGAATAGGTGACTCATAACTATTTATACGCGTCCTAACAAGTTTGCAATTGGAGAAATTTTATCTCGTTCTAAACTAATTACTTGACAAGTTTATAGTTAGTTTTAAACAAATAAAAATGCTCCAAAATAAAATTATACAGCTCAATTATTTTATGTTAAATGCAATCCTAATATTATCATAGGGTTTTATTTGTTTATTGGGCATATCATATTGATCAAGGTTCAAATACTTGTTTGGATAGCTATTTTTCGCCGGAAAATTGCGTCATTTTCCGTGATTACATTTCCCTATTACCTTTTTTCCTCACATACATCAAATCGCTACAGTAATTTTTCTACAAAAAATCCTAGAAAATGCAATCCAAACACAAATATATTTGTCCGAACCACCAAAAAATATCTTGATATATTTGGGTTAGATATTTTCTCATCTATTTTCCGGTTGTTACCTCCTAAACCAGATCTAGAGATGGCAATACATCCCAAATCCCAATGGGCTATCCAAACCTAAAGAAACTTTGGGCAAGATGAATATTCTAATTTTAAGATTGGATTTGAAATGGGACTAATCCAATTTATACCCATCAATTGATGGAAATTCTTGGGAAGCTCTCTTCTTTGTGTTTTATGCAACAACTGCAGTTGGTGAAGTTTTCAGAGGATGAGCAATATTTGGAAGCAGAATACAAAAAAGAATAGAATATAAGTGTTTCGTGTAACTTTGGTTCAAAATCCAGTCTAGCTTCTTGTTAGTTTGTTGCCATTGTATGGACAGTAGTATAGTTCTAAATTAGTGTCTTCTTCTACGCTCCAATCTTTTTGCTATTTACCTTTCTATTTTTCTCAATGAGAAGATGAGAGCATCGGTATTAATTTTCATGTGGTTATCTAATCAACATTGAGGTTCACTATTCAGTCTAAAGAATTTTTGATCTATGCTGGAAGTAAATGAATAAACTTTGGCCCTGTTTGGAAAGCAAGTTTTTTATCCAATCTACAAGTTTTTTATCTTCCTCAAAATTTTTAAGCTACACATTTCAAATTACCCAAAAAACACACAAAAAAAATTTCATGTCCACCTTTGTTCTTCATCCTCCCTCACCTCAACCCACCACCACCTCCGCCGCCGGCCAAGACTGGCCGGCCACCTTTTTTTTTTCTCTCTCTTCTCCCTCTCCCCTGCCACCTCTCTCTCCCCCCTCTTCCTCCCCCACCACCCTCCCCCACTCTCTCTATCTGATCTGGTTGCGAGACTAGATCACAGGCGCGATCTAGTTGTGCGACCAGATCGTGCCAGTGGGAAGGGGAAGAGGGAGAGGGAGAGGGAGAGAGAAAAAAGCAAAAAAAAAAAAATGTTGTTGCTGCTATTGGTTCTGGCGAGGTAGGGAGAGGGGGAGGGGGAGAATGGCGGTAGGAAGGGCAAAGATGAAGAAAGGAAAGAAAAGGAAAAGGAAAGAAACAAAAAGAAAAAGAAAGAAACAAAAAGAAAAGAAGAAAAAAGTTTGTCATCTTAAAAATTTTTTTCTACAAATTCTACAGTAAAATTTTAAGCGAACACCGAAACACTCATTTGTCAAACGGGGCTTTGTTGTTGTTACTAAAGATATGTGGAATTAAGCAAGGTCAAATGGTTAGAAATTCTTTTGTCCTCAAATTCTGTTCTTGTTTCTCTTATATATTGCAAGGGAAAGATTAAGATAGTAATTCTAGATTGAGTTTCAAATTAGACCATCTAGTTAACTAGGCAAAATGATTCTACAAATTTGTTGGCCGCTAAGTGAAATAAAATAAGGAAATCGTGTTATTTTTTATTTGTTCAGGCTAAAGCATTTCTTTATAACAATAAATATAGTCTTTTTAAGCTTTTATAGGACTTAGTTTTTCCTTAACTAAATTTAGCAATATTGGAATCAGAGATTAAAAATATATACATAGAAAATAAATCAATAAAATTTCAAAAAAAAAAAGAATTCTAAAAAATATAAATTCACAATAAGACCAAAAGAAATTTAATAAATAAAAATGTTAAAGTTATAAAAAAATAAAAAAGAATTAAAGAAAAAAATACAGGGAATAGATTTAGGTATTATATGGGATCAATCTAAACCCATCCCAAAATGATCTCCCCAAATTAGTTCTAAAATATATATGTATAAGATTGGACCTAAATTCATATTATTCAGTCCCATCTAAAATTCAAGTAGATCCCGTCCATTCCGCTCATTTTGCCATCTCTAATGAGGCCATATCCCTATTTTGACACGTGTAGTTACTGCTATACATTTTACCCTAGTTCCATCTATCACGTAGCTATTTCCTCTATTAAATTAAAAAGTTCCTAATTTCTATTAAGTTATCAAAAACCTTTAACAATCTTTTAACTTTTTCCTTTTTTCCTTTTCGATTCACAACAATATTTTACCCCCTTTTGGATCAAATTATATATTCTCTAAAGCTATCGCAGTGAATACAATTTCTCCATAAAAGAAAGGAAATTAAAAAAAAAAGGAGAGTGAACGCCACACTCTAACAAAGTGAGTTGGACTTCGAACTTCGACGTTCCTTTTGGTCAGTGCTTCCCCACCCAGAACTGCATGGCGGTTCAGTCTGACACTCAGTCACCAGAAAACCCCCAACTGTAAGGTGCAGAAAAACCACCTCATTCATCCTACGCACCCCCGGTCATTATAGCGATTCCGGTGTCTATTTATGGTTCACACCACTCTATCTCATCAACAACCTCCATTTTTGTCCCTTTCCGAAAAACTGCATATCGTTTCCTTTTTCCCATAAAATACAACCCCCTAAACCCAAACCCCTCTCCTCTCTCTCTCTCTCTCTCCAAGCATTTTTCTCTAATATGTAGTGGTCCTCTCTCTCTCTCTCTCTCTCGCTTTCTTTGATTTTTCCTCTTTTTGTTTTTCCATTAATCACATTCTAACCCACAATTTAACAGTCTATATGCGTTACATTATTGTGTTGTAATGGATTTTGGAATCCTATTTGGTCCTGACTCTTTTCCCTTTTTTTATTTTTATTTTTTGGGATTTGGGTTCAGGCTTGATTGCTGATGTTCCTGAGTGGGGACGACAACTGATTGCAAGCTTCAGCATTGTTAGTAAGGATCACTGTGGTTTAACCTCTTTTGCTTGTTCCGATTTTTCTTGATTTTTTTCTGGTTTGAGACTAAGATTTTTCCACAAGGGTTTATTTCGAATTTTTTCCGATTCTGAACAGAAAATGTAGAATAGAAGTGAAGAAAAGACGGAAAACGGGAAATCATACTAATCATTTTTTTTTTTTTGGGGTACAAGTAGTAGTCGTCAAAATTAGTGCTTACTTTTTTTTTTTTTTTTTTTTGCTTTTATTATTTGGGTGAAGAACTTGTTGATGGGAAAGTTATTATGACATGACGGGTCGTATCTGATTGAAATGGGTACCCGTTTTCTACTTTGGGTGGGGCCCATTGGAGAAGATTGTTGTGGATCCCAGGATTAACTTGAACTTCGATGTTGACGTTATTTTGTTTCTCCTTTGAACTTTTCTGCTGGGATTTTTGTGGCATTTGATTTTTTTCTTTTTTAATGTTGTTGAGAAGTTGATACGTATTTGCTTCCAGTGTTGAATAAGTGATGTTGTTGCTGACTGCTGAGAGCCTTTTTTTTTTTTCAGTTTACAGGTCCAGGTAGTTTACAGAGTACATGAAGAATAAAGACCATATTTACAACATTGGCCCCTGGACTCTGTCTCATTGTCCATATTCTCCTCTTGAAATAAATTGACATTTTGGCTTGACTCCTCAACTCTGTATAATGTTGAAAAATTAGGGGAGCTTTGTCTAAATTTTAGGTTTAAATGATTTTACCTAATGTTTAGTGCACATAACTTTTGCCTGGGTCTTGATTTGATTGTGACAGCAACCCTGATAGGACATGTCTTTCACCTTTGAAGTCCAATTTCCCTTCTTAATTTTCCCACTTAATTTGTATTAAGAGGTTCTATATGTGAATGAGTGTATATGGTCGACACATAATGTCTTTTAGTTTAATCCTAGCGAAAGAGAGGGGTGTTATTTTTGGTACAAAGATAACAGTTTGTCATTTTTGGACGTTATTGAAAGTACGCATTTTATAAGTTTTGAAGGCAAAGTTAACTTTATAGTTTTTAGTGTGGTGATTATATTTTCTTAATGTTTCTTTAAGCAATATCCAGAGTTGTTGGCATTTTGAGCTGAGATTAAATTTGATTAAACCAGGTTTCTCAGCTTAATTTCTGGAGCCAGTAAAATTGGGGGAAGACTTGTGTCAATTAATAAGTAGAAAGTAACTGTGACATAAGTTAAAAAAAAAACTACAAAAGCTTTCAAGGATGTGCTGTTATATTAAGCGGAATTGCATGTGTTATTTGAGAACATACTAACTTGAAGTTTTTTTCCTGTTACTGATAATTTTGTTGTTTTTGCTCTGCGCATTCTGGACTAAACTACCTTAGTGCTGGTACTTTAACAATGGACTGTTAAAATCAACTTATAGTTCTAATTGTTCTAAAATTTTGTGTGTTCTGTGTTCCAAATAAAAATCAGGTAACATGAATTGTGAAGAAGAAAACTGTGACTGTGCTTTAACCAACTTGCTTTCAAGTAACAAAACTACTTTCCATTATTTTCATATTTAAATAACTGGAGTATCATGTCCATGTCATGCAGTTATATTGACCTTAGACATCACGGATACATGTAAATTTTGTGCCGGAAATGTGTCTTTTGTGTTAAGTTTCTTTGGCTTCCTAATGTTGTCTACAAATATCTATTGCATCACAGAATAAGCTAGATGATTAAGAAGACAAGGCATAGGAAGCATGGTCAAGAAAGATATAATTTCAAAAGTTAGAGCGATCCTAGTTATGGACACCTTAATGGAAGGGACTACCTCACTATGCCCTTAGTCTTTCCCTTTTTAAGACATGTTTTGGACACATTAACAATATTTGAAGTCACTTTTCTTTTTCTTTTCCTTTGTCCTGGACCTTTGTGTTTGTTTTAATTTTTATCATTTCTCTTAATTAGATATATTGCCGATGCAATTTGTTCTATTACTGATGAAATAAATGAAGACTTTGATTTTCATGCCATCCAAGATCAATTGCTTGACATTAATTGAATTGTATGCGCACGGATTTGGTCTGACTGGTTGTTTTTACTATTGAATATGTTTGAACTAAATTTGGATCCACTTGGATAGGAGATTATTTGGAAAAATTACTGTAGCACTTTTTTGTGATGTGATGTATCTGAGATAAGAAAGATTGTTGGAAATTGTGTTTATGATACAAGTAGAACAAAATTTGGATTTTTTTTTTTTTGGCAAATCTTGCTACCCAAACGGACCCTTTCTTCTTGCTTGCATGTTCCTGCTGCGAAAGAATCTTAGCCTAATCATTGTGCACTAGACTATCTTATCTATCAGGTGATGAAGTGTCTTGGTCGAAAGTTATGTAACATCTTTTAAAATTATTTTAGCTGTGATTTGGGTGATCAATAGAAGTATCTTGGTTGAAAGTCATTTAACATCTTTTATGAGCATTTTAGTTGTGATTTGTTTCACTTTTTGTTTCTCAACTATTTATTCAAGACTTAAGTGCCACACAACTACTTTGACAGTTCTTACGTATGCCGAACTTTCTGGAGTTAAAAGAGGAAGAGGCTCTTGAATTTAGTTGGGGTCACAAAAGGTGTCTTGGTGGCACTTACAATGGTGTCCAGTTTTATGATTCATTCACTTATGATGGCATCGAGTACTCTCTTTATGATTGTGTCTACATGTGGGCTGATGATCAACGTGAACCTTACATTGGTAAGCTTGTTAAAATATGGGAGACGGCAAGCCACAAAAAGAAAGTGAAAGTTGTGTGGTTTTTCCGTCCCATTGAGATAGCACATTGGTTAGGAGATATCAAGCCACTCAAGACTGAGATATTCTTAGCTACTGGGGAGGGAAAAGGCCTTTTCAATCTCAATCCTTTGGTAAGTACTTTTGTTGCTTCCTTTTGTTATCTATTTGATTTATATTGTCATATGATGCAATGCTTTGTCAACAATTAGAACGCCATCCTTGAAGGATTGCCTTTTTGTTTTAGAAAACTTTTGTCATATGATGCAATGCCTTGTCAACAATGAAATGTCATCCTTGAAGGATTTTTTGTTCTTTTGCATTTACTTGCAGTGTAAAGTTAGGCATCAAAATGCATTGATCAGTAATTTAAGCTGTATATAATGGGGTTAATTGATTTAGTGGAGGATCCACTTAATATTGGATTTAAATTGTTATTCTGTTCGAATAACAAAAGAATTAAAGCAGGTTTTGAATCACTTGTTTTAAAACCACTGTAGACTGGCAAATACAGCTTCTGATTAGTAATCTGAAGGATGATTATTGTTAAAATCAATTATTGATAACGAGATGTAAGCCAAATATGGCTGCTGAAGCCTTTATGCTTGTCATGGAGGATTTGGAATCCATAATGAATCAAACCATTGAATTTTTTGGCACCATCAATTTGAAACTTTTTTTTTTTTTTTCAAATTTTTTGAACTATGTTCAAGTAATTGGTGACAAAATCTTCCGTGCTGAAAGATGTCATGCCAACAATATTGGATGCTACATAAAGAAATCTGTGAATCAACTTAAAAGGTTCAAGTGGAAGTTAGTATATCATTGATAGAAAATGCTGGAGTTGACAAATCGAGACCATAATCGCAAGAGTTCTAATGAAATTTCCCTCTGTATACACTGACATATCTTGGTGGATTGTTTATATACCACTTGAGAGAAAGGAGTCTAGGAGTGATAAAAGTTGCTGCTTTCATCTAACTCTTTGGCATCTCATGAAATATGAATGAGCAACTCGGACTTGTGCTCCCTGTTATTCATCAGTAACTGTCTATTGTTGCTAACCATGACTTTTTTAAAAAAATTAGAACACATGAGATGCTCTTCATAAGTGATTTGGTTAAACTGGGAGGCTTTGGCTGGCAAACTTGAAGCTTTTGGTTTCATGCCAGGAGAGATGTTTTGCTTCTTTTCTCTGGTGTAGAAGTATAGGTTGCTCTAAGATATTATGAAATCCTACTTCAATGCAAATAGTCAATGCTTACTTGTCTTTTCTTTGTTTTGAAAAATTTACTTTTCTGATTATCAGAAATTGCTTTCTCCAGTCGAAACTTTTCTGTAGTGACCATAATTTTATCAGAATGTCATTGTCTCAGACTCTTAAGAAGGATCATTTTGCTTGAGCTATTCTTCATCTAAAGTTATGGCATAATTGAATCCTTTACTTCAGGAAGCAATTTCTGGGAAGTGCAAAGTTGTTTGTGTGTCAAAAGACCCAAGAAATGCTCAACCAACGGAAGACGATTTGAGGAATGCTGATTACATATTTTACCGTACTTTCGACGTGGGAAGCTGCAAGGTGTCGACTGCTTTTGCTGACCAAGTTGCTGGCATTGAAGGTTACAATAATTCCTAGTGTTGTTTAGTTTCTGGTCGTTTAAATTGTTTGCATCTAGCATTATGTGCACTTTTGCATGGCCTGTTATTTTCTTTTTTTTTTTTTTCCTTTTTGCCCTTTATTTGTTTAACATGAACTTTGTTTTCTTGAGATTTCTATAGCAGTGCCATCTGCATTTAGCAAGCCCAGAGCTATGCTATTTGATTATTGTAGTTCTTTTGCATGATCCCTTGACTTGATGGGATTATCGGTATCTTTGTTTTCTCTCTTTTCGTGTGTCTTATACTTTGAGAATCTTGCTATTTGATTAATAACTCAGGAAGAGTGTTGTCATCATCTACTTGAGTTATCATCAAACATTTTAACTAATTGAGTTGCTATAAATTTTCCTAGTATCTACATGTCTTTCTGGTTGTTTCCATATAAATTTGTATCGGTAGAAATAATTCTGGCGCTCAAAATCTTTTGACTTATTGTAATAACCCTGCAGTGAAGCATTACTTCAATTCAAGAAAGGTTCAAAAGTCAATCCTTGATACTGAAAACGTAGCAAATTTTCCTGTGAAGGATGGGACACCTGCTAGAGTTAAAATGAAGTTTTCAGATACTTCTGCATCTACTGATGTGCCTGAGATTCAGGCACAGAAGAGGAGGAAAGTTGAAGGCTCTTTAGGTAGCTGTCCTAGAGTTTTTTTTTTTTTTTACTCTTCCCTGTCTATTAAATGAATTATGGGCCTAGAATGGACACCTAGTATCATGTTGAAGTCGTATGATCCAAAGATGAAGCTACAGGTGCTGAAAATCTACACTGATCATCAGGGTACAAGGAAAAATTGGATGTCAAGGATCCTTTCGGGAAGAATATAAGTATGTCGAAAGGAGTTAATACCAATGACAAAGCTAGCAAGGACCCTCACCAACTTGGACAAAACAAAGGCATGAAGAGCGATAGCCAAGTTATGGAAGTAACAAGCAGGCTGGATACGGTAAACACTTGCCTAAAAGGGACTATAATCTCCTAAGCTTGTGTAGTAAAGAAACTAATCTTATCTCCATGTTGTGATTCACAGAAGTTATCTAAATTCGTAACTTTTCTTGCTTTAGTTGATTGACATTTCTCATTATCCTCATACCTCATGTGACTTTCATAAATATTTTAATGTTTTGATTTTTTTTTCCTGTTAGAAGGTTTTGATCTAAAGATTGAAATAGAGAGAACTTGACATCTAAAGACTGAATTCCACATGTATATGTAGAATATAATGTGGTGCGGGCTAAGCACATTGGGTTCTCTGCCATGGCACCATCCATATTTAGCTTAACCCAATTAAGTTTGGGGGCATCTAGTTTTTGAAAATGTGCTGATTGAGAATTTGAGATGCTAAGTGCCAAGCTTACATCGATCTGTAGGTTCTGTAGAAAATGGTTTATACATGATATCACATTTAGGTTAAACTTTTCTTAATTTGAGTGGAGTGGGATATTTGTGATATATTGCTAGTGAAATAGTGAAGAAAAAGGAGTTTCTTTTTTACTACTACTTTTATAATGTTGCACCTCTCTGAGTAGCTATGAAGCCTAAAATAAATCAAATGTCTTATGAAGTTGATTTTTTAGTTTGTTTTATCTTATTTATTTGTAGGGTATCAGTTAGACAAGCACTGGCATTATATATATCCTCAGCATTATGTTTTATGTTTCAGAATTCAAATTTATAGAACCAACAGGCAGATCACCTTATCTTACATAGATTTTTTAAACTACCCTTTCTTTAACTCTAATAGTCGATTTTTGAATGCATTGTACACAAGTGGATTGTAGTATTTCACTGTTTGTCATCAGGGAAAGTGTTCAGCATTTTGAATAATCTAGATTTATTTTTGTACCACACAAAAAGGCAATAGGTGTCAGGTACTCTCTGGATAGTAATGTGCTCCTAAACAGTGTAGAAAGTAAGTTCAGGTCTAATTTGTATTCAATAGAAAGGCATGGTACATACATAATACTCTGAAGCAAATGGATGTTAAGTTATTTTTACTAGGTAAGCTGAAAGAAATTGATTTATTAACTCACAAAATCTTGCATGAAAGTTTTTCATCAAATTTAGGATGGAAAAACTTTGAGGCCATATTTATTTTTTTGGTTTTTCCTATCTACATGTCGAGATTGGATTTTAAATGTACTAGCTACTTAGAAACAATGTTTAGGTAGGAAGCTGCATCCTGATCTTCAAAAATCTTAGTGGATCAGGGGTTACAACATGGAAGGGTGATCAGCAAGGTAGGAAGTTCTTGTTTTCATGAGAGTTTAGGTATTTTTGTTTACTAATTTTCGTACAATTAGAAAGGAAAAAAAATAAAAAGATAAGTAATAAATTTGCTCATGCTCCATATGGCTTTTTTTTTTCCTTGGAATATTTCAGAACTCCAAAGAAATTTTCCATTAAAATGAGATGTTGAAAGAAAGATTTAGTGTGACCATCAACAGGGACCTATACAGCTTGGAATTGTTAGATTGACCACTTTTCTACCTGAACTAGAGGCCAAGACCATTGGATCCACGTGAGGAATGGACTAAAGAGACGCACTGGAACTTATCAAATTTGAAGATGCTGATAGGGTAATGGTTAGGGCTGCAGTCCTGACCTTCAAAGTTGCAGTCTTAGATAATAATGCATCTGGGATTGATTAATGATGGTAGACTATAATGTTATTGCAGATTTGAATTTGATGATCTTGTGCTCCTGCCCTTGGATAAATGAAAAATATAAAAGTGATTTGTTCACCTCTAGATTACAAGACCACCAGGCAGGAGGAGTAGGATTTGTAAATGGAAGTACAAATCGTCCTTTCTGTGTGCTTGTTGGCAAACTTGACTTCTTACTATGGGACAACTATGCACAAAAACATGTTACATCAATGTGATTGATATTTGGATATTATAGTTATACATTCAGATTTGTTACTGGTCATGCGTGCCCAAAATATCTTTAAACATGTTTGTATAGAACTATATCAACTTTGTTCTATAGCAGTATTTATGATGTAGATTAGTCTTTGCCCTACCTTTATTTATTTGGTGAGTGCATAAAGGCTTCTTGAAATGGGGGTTGGGGTTTAAAGATGTGAACTTAGAACTTTCTTTGCTTTTTATGTTTTTTTCCTTGCTCCTGTTTTCCTTGGTTGATTTGAGCTGATTACAGGCATCTTTTCCATCTATAGACAAATCTTGTTAATTATAATAAGGTGGGATGCTTGGGAATGATACATCTATTTCGTGCTTGCAGGATTCAAGCAAATGGTTCAAGATCCAAGTGAGTACCTTTTGCCATTTATGGCTATAAGTGTCTTTGTTGTAAGGGACAAAATAAGTTATGTTTGAGATTATTTCATTTGAAAGTCGGTATTACCTGTTCAAGTTTCCGAGGAGATGATAGTTTGAAAAATTGTGAAAAAGCAATAAATTGGCAAGGTATGCCACTCCTTAATTGTTTATGTAATCTTTTGCCGCCAATTTTCATGTGAACAATTGCATCCTCTACCAAAGTGAGGGATAATATTCCTCATTCATTTTCTGATCTTTGGTATTCAATGTCAATGCGATTCATTTCCTACTCTACAGGAAATGCAGTTGTGTATACACACATTCTCATTCTCTCTCCAACATGCTTATGCAGAATATGAAGCGCCTTTTTACTACACAAAATCTTTTGTCGCACTGTCTCTGTCTCTGTCTCTCTCTGTCTATATATATATATATATCCCCTGCAGATGCTTAAGCAGACACCTCCTCTGCCAATGACTGTGTGCCTAATTCTTTTCTCATCTCTATGTGCTAGATTGGATGTAAGTTTTGCTTGAGTTGTAATTGGAAGTTCTAAATTTTTCTTATTCTGCCGAACCTTGTTTTTCAATTTCTGTGTTTTCCTATTTTGTGATGTGCAAAATGATAGTTTGACACTCCTATTTATCCCTAAATTGACTCTATTTTATGTCCTTCATGCAGTTAGTTTCTGCATAAATTTAATATCCAATCTTGTTTTAGATCCTTTGGAATTGTACTTATTCCTTGCCTTCAGATCTCATAGTTTATTTCCTAAGATGCTGGCTCTTTTCTTTTCAAAATAATTTTTTCATAGCAAGAGATGCTTGCATGTTTAGAGGATTTGCTATTGTGATGAGAAAATTCTATCTACATTATTTATTGCCGATTGTATTATAGCATTTATCTGTTTCAACCCCATCTTTTTCAGTCTTGGGATGACAGAATGAATGCAGCTCATGAGAAGGGCACACTTGTCTTATTTGAGAATCTGGACCCATCCTATACGTCCACAGAAGTCGAGGTATAATTCTTTTAAGATCATTGAACATGCATTATATAATTTCTATCATTTCGGCAGCTTAACCGAGAACTTATAAGCTTTTAACTGTAATTATTGACTAGTCAAATCACTGTCTTCCAGGATATTGTGTTTCATGTATTCAACCAACAAGTTAGTGCAAAGATGATACAACACAGCCCATTTTCCAGACCAAATTATGGTATGACATATTATCATTTTTAATTTTGGAAAATTCACTTGTTACTAAAGCATAATTTGAGTGCTTATGACGTGCTCTTTTTTTTTCATGGTTAATGGACTAACAGGACAAGCATTTGTCATATTCAAAACAAGAGATGCTGCAGATGTTGTCATCTCTCAGCTAAAAAGGAGATGTCTTATGTTGGGTGATCGAAGGTTATTGTTTCCCTTCCACTAGTTAACAATTTCTGCATTGGGTTGACAATATTATTTCCTGTTTCTGTCATATTTCTATCATCACCTTTTGTACGATATTTATTCTGCTCTCAAAACAGATTTAGTTATGTGGACTTTAAAAGAATGAAGAGGTACCATAGTTATTAATCACAGAAGTGGAATTAAAAATAGACTAGACTGCCATGGGTTATTACTCACAAAAGTGGAATTGAAAATATCAAACACTTAAAGATGGATCTGATTTTCTGATACTTCACTGGGAGATTAAGATTTTCTTTAATTTCAAAGGATTTTAGTTTTGGTGATTCAGTTTTTGCTTGTTGCTATAGACCTGTTGTGGGTTGTCGAGCAAAACCGACAGATCCTCGTAATCCACCAAAGTTTTTTGGCCATATTTCTATTCCCAAACTTCGGCTACAGAAGCAGCATGAAGATATGGTAATTCGATTCTTTGTCAATTCTCAAATTCTCAGAGATATATATATTTGTGTGCCATGTACTGACCTTTTGCACGATACCACCTCCCCAATTCTGGCTCTCTTTCTTGGTGCTCAAAGAGAAATGCAGTTTCAACACCACATTACTCTCAGAGCAATACCGTTGAATTTGATATGGCCATGGAATGGTGTTCACTCTATGGACGATCAAAACTATGGTGGGAAGCTTTGCATCAGGTGCAACTAACTTCTCTGAAAATTTTTCTTATTGTTTGTAGCTTTATGTTAGTAGTCTGCACCATTTACCATTATTAGTGCCTCTGCATTATCTTCAATTGAAGGTGAATCTTTCTTATTTCCAGGAACAAGCAAAGGAGACTGAAGCTCTAAGAAACGAGATCAAGATTCATTGTGACGACCCCACTTCTCCCAAGGGCGAACCCAAGGGTATCGGCGGGCCGCCTGCCTAGCTCGCGCCAGGACTCAAACCTTAAAGCGATAAAAACCAAAAAATCCAAAAGAGTACCTTACATACTATATACAAATCCCAAAAAGGTTATAATTACATTCTCCAAAAGTACCTGCTCAAACTATTACACCCTTATAATTACAACCAAAACTAAAAGGTAGACCCTAAGGAGGGTCCTTATACAAACCACCACAATAAAAACAAACATCCTAATTGTCCAACTATGACAAACCAATACTAGTGTAAGTGCCCATAAGTCCCCGCGTCGGCCCCTGCTAAGGAAAACAAAAGGAACGGGGTAAGCTATATGCTTAGTAAGTAAACAGGGGCAAAAGCGTAAATGTCACGTAACCACAGTTACTCAATAAGAGTAAAGCAAAAGCAGAAAAGTAACATCACATAATAAGGATACAGGTGGCTCCAAAGCCAAGTCGTTGCCATGCGTGACCTCCTGTCGACACTCCGTCGACTATACATAAGGTCCGTAGAACTCCACTTGTACACCCACCGAACACCTTATCACCCTCACTGGCCAGTCACCTCACAAACTTGCCCAGGCGAACGAAATCACAAACTTGAGCTTGAGTCACAAGCTCGGGTCACAAAATTGGTTCACATACTCAGCGAACCGGGTTCACAAACTTGGTGACCTCAAACCAAGTTGGACTGACTTCGACCAAGCCCTAACCGGCTCGAATAGTCCATCTAGGTATTGAGTTCAACCTCAAACTCACAAAATTCACAAAATTATTCAAAAGTCACCCTGAGCCACCAGCTCAAGGGTTTTAGTTCCAAAATTGCTCATATACATAAGCCATGTACAAATATGTGTGCAAATTAGGGTTTAGAGCGAGTGCGATAAAGTACACCCTCGTCTAAGTACCCTCTTCATACATATCGAAACACATAAGAAACTAACATACAAAAGCGGCCTGAATACTTACTCCAAATACAAAAGTAGTACAAAAGCGGAAATCACTTCGTTGGTTGGCTAGTAGTGGGCCCCACCGGCTCCGCCTAGTTCACCACCGTCTGAAATCGAAGATTGTGTCACAATATATCACAAACAGCTACTCACACGTAAAACAAGCAAAACGGCAAAATTGGCACGCGCAAGTGCGAAAACGGCAAAAAGGGGCACACGCGCACGCGCGGAACGGCAAACGGGACGGTCAAATCGGCCATCTTAAACCGTTTTGGTCGAAAGTTAGGCTAGGAGTGTCGGATCAAGGTGAGCGAGATACCGTTTCGAAGCTAAGAGGAAGGGCTACAATTCTCATGAAGACATCTCAATCCAGATCTCAATAGGTATAGGTCAAAAAGGCACGAAATAGTGCCAGCTGTTTCATGGCAAGTTACCAAACATGCCCTGTTTGCAAGGCCGTAACTCACGGCTCAGAAATCGAAATCAAGAAATTCCAAAGGCGTTAGAAAGCTGAGACATAAGGCTAAAATTTTGATGTTTTGGCCAAGACCTGAATCCACTCAGAACAGAACGAAAATCGAGTGTCAACGTACCCGTCAGAACTGTCCAAATACAAAGCAGTTCTGACGAGCGTTATTGTTTTGATCATAACAGGAGCTACGGAACTCGGTTTTCGACGTACTTTATACCGTTTCGAAGCTGAGACCAAGATCTAAATTTCTTATGAAGGAGTCGACACCCAGATCGTATGGAATCAGAACGGAAAAATGCACGGCAGAAACTGAAATGCAAAACGTACACAAACGGACGTCTAAAACAGGTCTGAGGGTTTTGTGTATAACTCGGAATACATTAATCCGTTTGACCTGTAATTTTACAGGTAGATTCAGCACTTAAAAGGCTACAACGTTGAAGAAGGCCACTTAACCCAGTTTCGAGTGTAACTAGGTCAAAACTGTAAGATACTAAACCAGAATCGTAAAACAGGTGAACAAACCGCAACCTGGTGCAAACAGCATAACTCAGCCTACTTAAGTCCAAATTCAGAAATTTCAAAGGCATACGAAAGCTTAGAAACAGGGCTACATTTCATCAGAAGACTAGAACAACCAATTCTGAAGTAATCCTATCCAAAATCACCAATTACAAGTGCAGTTCTTACATTCGGACAAAACCAGAACAGCAAGGGTATTTTCGACTTTTCTCACTCTACGCTACTCCGATTGACCTGAAATTTTACAGGCACCTATAAAATGTCATTTCCTACAACTTTCATGTTTTAAGCCAAGGCCAATTCGGCCTCTATCTAGGACCAAAATATTCGGACAGAATGAAGAACCAAGAAACCCCAATTTTCCAGATTTCATTCAAAACAGAAATCACTTGCAATCTTCCACTTTTTCCACCATCTAGCATCATTACATACCATTTCCAACCATCATATATAGCCACACAATCATGCTTATATTAAAACAGGAAAAATCCTAATAAATATAAAACTTCACTAAATCATCCACAAATCAAGATATAAACCATAATTTTTCATCTCTTAACACCACTAAGCATGAATTAAGCTCCATTAGGTGAAGGAGAGAGTTTATTCATTACTCACCTAGTAAAACAAGAGAGAGGGAGTTGCTTGTCACCTTAGCTTCCACAAACACTTCACCAATCAACTTACTAATACCAAATGAAGAGGTTTTATGGAAGGAATTCAAGATTAACCGGTTAGTTTATGAGATTGAGCAAGATTAGGACAAGGAATTGAGAGAGATTTTTCTTTCTTCCTTTGGAGAGAATTTCGGCCAAGAGAGAGAAAAGAATGAGGAAGATTAAGCTTCATTTGTCTTATAAGAAGGTTGGAAAAAATAAGAATTAATTCTAGCCACAAGTTTGGTTAACACTTGGTTGAATCACAACCACACAATTTTCTCTCTCTTATTGCATTTTGAACCACTAATTTTCGGCCAATAAGAAGCTAAGAGGGGGGGAAGATATTTTGCTCTATTAGTGGTAAACTTGCATGGCAAGTAAGTGGTGGTCAATTGGTGCGTTCAATCGGTAATGCGCGGGACCCGCCGGTTCGCGCCGTTTTTTCTTAAAACACACGTACTAGGGTTTTTACTTCCTATTCACTAATCTTATCTTATTGCTCCTAATTACATATTATTTCTCACTTAAAAGTCACTTTTAATCACCAAATTTGATCCTTTTTCCGTACCAAAATTTCATCCGGCGAAAATCACAAAAACCCTAATTTTGCTCCAATGCTGAAACCGAAGAGTGAAACCCTACTTTCTAGGCTCACTTGCACTTATTATGGAATAATTGGATAGTAGGGTTTTAAATCTTAATCCCTACATAGGGTTTTCGAAATACTCCTAAAACCAAACGTTACCGCCCAGCTAATGAATATATCAACGTAGAACGGACTGGGGCCTCACAATCTCCCCCACTTAGAACAATTTCGTCCTCGAAATTTTTCTATGAACGGAACCTATCGAATCTAAAGTAACCAGTGGCCTGTACCTTCTTCATCCTCAGAAGAAACGAGGCTTTTCATTCCAGTCCCTTCTCTATTTGACGGTCCAGGGTCGGTTTGGGTTGGCTGCTGGGTTCCTTTCTTTTCACGCAATAAACTAGGGCAATTAGCAATCCGATGCTCGGTGCTCCCGCAACGCAGACACCTTCCATCCTTTTTCCAGCAATCTACCTCCATATGGTTGGATTTTCTACAGTAGCCACAAAATGAGAGAGCGATTGGGGTCTGATCCTCTTGTGAGACATCATGCAGTGGTCCTTCTCCGCTTGGGTTTCCTCCCGGAGTATCCTCCTTAAGTGTCTCCAAAATTTTCACACCCCTTACTCCACAACCCTTCTTAGCGACTGGCCTACCTCGCTTACACTGTTCTGGCCTTTTACCTCTTTTCTTTGCATGGAAGATATTTACTTGTGGCCTTGCAATTCCTGTCCTTTGAGCTTCCTCTGGAAACCCCATAGCAGTAGTGTTTTGTGCCATTGTTAAGGCCTCCTCAGAAATCCCTTCGTATTTCCTTTTTACCTCCAAGTTCTGGTGCAAGAGCTCAATCTTTTCTGAATACTCGTGCTTCCATCGCCCTTCCCAGTATGCGGCTAGTCTCCTTTGGACCTCTATTTCGTCTCGAAGAACTGCGATTTTCTTATACATCTCGACCCAATGTGCCATCTCACGGAGTTGCTGGACCTTCGATAGTAGCCTGCTGGCCAAAACAATGGGTCATAATAAATTCCTAAATACCAATGACACTCTCGGTCCCTGGTTTTGTTCAGTGGTTGTTTCCCCTTTTTCTTGACTCTTGGCCCCGCTTGGCTCCACGGCCACGACCATGTCCGCGACTACGTCTTCCCTCTATGTTTTTTTTTTCTTCCAAAGGGTACTTTAATAAATGAAATACGCAAATAAACTTATACGCACATAACACGCCATATTAAGGAGACAGATAATCAATTACACAAATACATATCAAATTGGACAGATAATCATGTACACACACACACATACTAACATCATGTAGTAACTATATACGGGCGAGTCAAAAGAAAAGGTGAAATCGTCCCAGTCTCAAATAAATAACCCCGTCCGATCTATCACGTTACTTTCTATCCAAACTAGACGTCCATTGACCTCTTGTGCTCATTCTAGTCAGACAAAACCTGTTCATGTTTCCAAAATGAAATTTCAAGTACTTAACGCTGCCTCAACTTTAGAGTACTCGGGCACGAGAATCCGAAATAAGATAATTCACATCTCGAGCTGGCCAGTCCCAAGAGTAAACTATCTACAATCGAAATTCCTACCCGACGTACCTATTTATGATCCTCAAATACCACGGAAAAGATTAAAGGCCCATAACATTTGCAATTCACAGCTTATGCTCGAACGAGCACTTAGTCCTTCATATTTATTCACCACTTAGTCCAGGCTCACTCCGCGCAGAGACCACGCGAAGCAGCTATATATTTTATCCCTCAATTACTTAACTTTCATATCAAATCAAATCCCACAGTCCGGCATCCTAAACTTCAAGCCTAGGATACACTACAGAGATCTGAAGCCTAAGCTCTGATACCAACTGTGACGACCCCACTTCTCCCAAGGGCGAACCCAAGGGTATCGGCGGGCCGCCTGCCTAGCTCGCGTCAGGACTCAAACCTTAAAGCGATAAAAACCAAAAAATCCAAAAGAGTACCTTACATACTATATACAAATCCCAAAAAGGTTATAATTACATTCTCCAAAAGTACCTGCTCAAACTATTACACCCTTATAATTACAACCAAAACTAAAAGGTAGACCCTAAGGAGGGTCCTTATACAAACCACCACAATAAAAACAAACATCCTAATTGTCCAACTATGACAAACCAATACTAGTGTAAGTGCCCATAAGTCCCCGCGTCGGCCCCTGCTAAGGAAAACAAAAGGAACGGGGTAAGCTATATGCTTAGTAAGTAAACAGGGGCAAAAGCGTAAATGTCACGTAACCACAGTTACTCAATAAGAGTAAAGCAAAAGCAGAAAAGTAACATCACATAATAAGGATACAGGTGGCTCCAAAGCCAAGTCGTTGCCATGCGTGACCTCCTGTCGACACTCCGTCGACCATACATAAGGTCCGTAGAACTCCACTTGTACACCCAACGAACACCTTATCACCCTCACTGGCCAGTCACCTCACAAACTTGCCCAGGCGAACGAAATCACAAACTTGAGCTTGAGTCACAAGCTCGGGTCACAAAATTGGTTCACATACTCAGCGAACCGGGTTCACAAACTTGGTGACCTCAAACCAAGTTGGACTGACTTCGACCAAGCCCTAACCGGCTCGAATAGTCCATCTAGGTATTGAGTTCAACCTCAAACTCACAAAATTCACAAAATTATTCAAAAGTCACCCTGAGCCACCAGCTCAAGGGTTTTAGTTCCAAAATTGCTCATATACATAAGCCATGTACAAATATGTGTGCAAATTAGGGTTTAGAGCGAGTGCGATAAAGTACACCCTCGTCTAAGTACCCTCTTCATACATATCGAAACACATAAGAAACTAACATACAAAAGCGGCCTGAATACTTACTCCAAATACAAAAGTAGTACAAAAGCGGAAATCACTTCGTTGGTTGGCTAGTAGTGGGCCCCACCGGCTCCGTCTAGTTCACCACCGTCTGAAATCGAAGATTGTGTCACAATATATCACAAACAGCTACTCACACACGTAAAACAAGCAAAACGGCAAAATTGGCACGCGCAAGTGCGAAAACGGCAAAAAGGGGCACACGCGCACGCGCGGAACGGCAAACGGGACGGCCAAATCGGCCATCTTAAACCGTTTTGGTCGAAAGTTAGGCTAGGAGTGTCGGATCAAGGTGAGCGAGATACTGTTTCGAAGCTAAGAGGAAGGGCTACAATTCTCATGAAGACATCTCAACCCAGATCTCAATAGGTATAGGTCAAAAAGGCACGAAATAGTGCCAGCTGTTTCATGGCAAGTTACCAAACATGCCCTGTTTGCAAGGCCGTAACTCACGGCTCAGAAATCGAAATCAAGAAATTCCAAAGGCGTTAGAAAGCTGAGACATAAGGCTAAAATTTTGATGTTTTGGCCAAGACCTGAATCCACTCAGAACAAAACGAAAATCGAGTGTCAACGTACCCGTCAGAACTGTCCAAATACAAGGCAGTTCTGACGAGCGTTATTGTTTTGATCATAACAGGAGCTACGGAACTCGGTTTTCGACGTACTTTATACCGTTTCGAAGCTGAGACCAAGATCTAAATTTCTTATGAAGGAGTCGACACCCAGATCGTATGGAATCAGAACGGAAAAATGCACGGCAGAAACTGAAATGCAAAACGTACACAAACGGACGTCTAAAACAGGTCTGAGGGTTTTGTGTATAACTCGGAATACATTAATCCGTTTGACCTGTAATTTTACAGGTAGATTCAGCACTTAAAAGGCTACAACGTTGAAGAAGGCCACTTAACCCAGTTTCGAGTGTAACTAGGTCAAAACTGTAAGATACTAAACCAGAATCGTAAAACAGGTGAACAAACCGCAACCTGGTGCAAACAGCATAACTCAGCCTACTTAAGTCCAAATTCAGAAATTTCAAAGGCATACGAAAGCTTAGAAACAGGGCTACATTTCATCAGAAGACTAGAACAACCAATTCTGAAGTAATCCTATCCAAAATCACCAATTACAAGTGCAGTTCTTACATTCGGACAAAACCAGAACAGCAAGGGTATTTTCGACTTTTCTCACTCTACGCTACTCCGATTGACCTGAAATTTTACAGGCACCTATAAAATGTCATTTCCTACAACTTTCATGTTTTAAGCCAAGGCCAATTCGGCCTCTATCTAGGACCAAAATATTCGGACAGAATGAAGAACCAAGAAACCCCAATTTTCCAGATTTCATTCAAAACAGAAATCACTTGCAATCTTCCACTTTTTCCACCATCTAGCATCATTACATACCATTTCCAACCATCATATATAGCCACACAATCATGCTTATATTAAAACAGGAAAAATCCCAATAAATATAAAACTTCACTAAATCATCCACAAATCAAGATATAAACCATAATTTTTCATCTCTTAACACCACTAAGCATGAATTAAGCTTCATTAGGTGAAGGAGAGAGTTCATTCATTACTCACCTAGTAAAACAAGAGAGAGGGAGTTGCTTGTCACCTTAGCTTCCACAAACACTTCACCAATCAACTTACTAATACCAAATGAAGAGGTTTTATGGAAGGAATTCAAGATTAACCGGTTAGTTTATGAGATTGAGCAAGATTAGGACAAGGAATTGAGAGAGATTTTTCTTTCTTCCTTTGGAGAGAATTTCGGCCAAGAGAGAGAAAAGAATGAGGAAGATTAAGCTTCATTTGTCTTATAAGAAGGTTGGAAAAAATAAGAATTAATTCTAGCCACAAGTTTGGTTAACACTTGGTTGAATCACAACCACACAATTTTCTCTCTCTTATTGCATTTTGAACCACTAATTTTCGGCCAATAAGAAGCTAAGAGGGGGGGAAGATATTTTGCTCTATTAGTGGTAAACTTGCATGGCAAGTAAGTGGTGGTCAATTGGTGCGTTTAATCGGTAATGCGCGGGACCCGCCGGTTCGCGCCGTTTTTTCTTAAAACACACGTACTAGGGTTTTTACTTCCTATTCACTAATCTTATCTTATTGCTCCTAATTACATATTATTTCTCACTTAAAAGTCACTTTTAATCACCAAATTTGATCCTTTTTCCGTACCAAAATTTCATCCGGCGAAAATCACAAAAACCCTAATTTTGCTCCAATGCTGAAACCGAAGAGTGAAACCCTACTTTCTAGGCTCACTTGCACTTATTATGGAATAATTGGATAGTAGGGCTTTAAATCTTAATCCCTACATAGGGTTTTCGAAATACTCCTAAAACCAAACGTTACCGCCCAGCTAATGAATATATCAACGTAGAACGGACTGGGGCCTCACATTCATCATCCCAACGAGCAAGGGTACCTAGTGTTTCCATTAAGTTTTTACAACTTTTTACTTCTTAAGGGACAATTATCACCCTTTCCAGGTTCTATTTATCAGATTTTGATTACCATGCATTTATCTGGTTCATGTATTGCAGTAGCATTAATGACACGTGCATTAAACGTTGCAGGTAGATTTGTTTCAGCTACCGTATATAGGAAAGCATACATGGGTGTACCTTTTTTTTGCACAGTATATGAGGTTACACCCACGCATAGAGTTGGTCACATAGTTCAGGCTTTAGGAAGCAAAGTTATATACAAGTGCTTAGAAGATGTACCTATTTTTGGTCAATGTAGATCGGGCTGCATCTATGCATATAATTTCGAGCAAATATACATAGCTCTATCTTAAGGAAGCAACTATAACTTTTTTGTACATGCTGTATATGTGACGACTCCACCTCCCCTAGGGCGTAGCCCAGGATTTAGAGGCCGTCTATCTGGCTCTCGCCAGGACTCGTTCACAAATCTCAATAGCAAAACAATAATATATACACACACACATTAACCTCAATTGTCCATTCGAAAGATTCAACAACAGATTCAAAAGCTTCAATATATATATATATATATATATATATATATATTATATGTATGTATATATATATAAAGACACAACAAAAGATTCAACTGTGTATCTCCTGCTTTCTCAGATTCACACTCTCAAGTTCTCGCCCTCTGTAAAGAAAACAAATTGGTGGGGTGAGTTTTCGTCCAATAAGATTCGAAAAAAACATAAATCAAAGTGGTAAGATAACAATCACATGAATAAAAATCTCAAAGCGAAGAAAGTGAATGATAACAAGACAAGTTCTAAACATTTCAAATAAACAAATAGCACTTTCATGTATAAGGACACAGTTTGTTCACACGAACAAATTTAATGGTAGTTTATCAAGGATTCGTTGACATTCTGTTAACCTTAGAAATGTAGTAACAATATCCTGTGGATCACTGTTTAATTTTAGTTTCTGTCCACCGATCATCCACCTATCGGATCCGAACACCATATGTAAAACAATAGAAGGGAAAATATTCGAGTATATCGAAACCAGTGTAATAAACAGTAAACACCATCCATGGTTGGTTAATCTACTCGACCAAATCTTTATTGGTTCAATTCGACCAACTAACTAATGGGGTTTGGGATCCAAAGCACTCAGTATAATTGATGGGATATCATATTCAAACGACTTTTAAGTCATGCACATGAACACCATTTTATTTGTAAACAATGTTATAGTAATTTAATCAAGTTAGAGTAAGTGCGATAAAGTATGCATTCGTCCAACCAAAATCAATTCAAGAGAGTTTAGCATTTCACTAGTATTCAATCAATCAACGATCAAATCAAGATAGCATTTCAAGTATTCAACAATTTCATCAAGATAACATGTTAATCAAGCAACAAGTCCTAACATGCAATTGAAACACTCACCAACTTATCACGATCTTTCCGCTTCAATCACATGTTTTCCCTCTTGGTCACTCTCGAGTCCTGTGATCATACAGTACATCAACAATCTATCTCCAAACCACTTTAAATGAGAAAATGTGAGTTTCAAAGCCCCCACTTTAGAAATTACACAAATCGTTAGATTTTAACCTTTAACATAGCTTCCAAAATCACGAAGTTTTCTTATTCAAATCAAGGGAAAAAATCACGTGCATGTTAGATCAATGTTTCAAACATAATGTGGAGCAATTTGAGGCTATTTACTAAATGCACCAAAGCTAAAAATTTTACACATGGCTTGAGAAGAAGTGAAATCTTCCATAAAAGTCTTTCCTTTAAGCTTATAGAGTATCGTACATCAAGTAGACTCAAGAATAAGAGAAGTAAGATAGGTTTTCTAGCAAATTTATCTTCTTTCCCACAAAACCTAAGATAGAAAAAATAAAGTACTCACGGATTTTTTCTTCCAAGAACTCCCTTCCAAATTTGCTTCAAAGGTTGAAGGAGTGAGGTACATTTTTCCTCTTTTGTTTTCTCACAAATTTGGACAAAAAATCAAGGTCAGAATTTGTTTTCTCTCACTCTTTCTTTCTCCCTAAATTTTGGCCAGCCCTAGAAAAAAAAGAGAGAAAATTTTGATGAAATGGAAACTTGGTTGTGAAAAGAAATAATCTTGATTTTGGTAAAATTTAGGTGGATGGTTGACAAATGACAAGAAAGCAAATAATGTCTATCTAATTCACCCCAAATATGTCTCTTTCTCCAATTGTCTTTTAACACCTCTTTTCCATAAAATCTTTTTTGCTCAAAACTCCCTCTTTTCCATTAAAATTATTGCACACACCGTACTAGTTGGTCACATTTGTATAACGTACTATGAAACTCAACATGCAAACAAGTTGAATGAGGTAATACGATACAAAATCATTACTCAACCATTAAATCAATCAAGAATTCAAGACAAGAAAGTTAAAATACAAGATATGAAAATAATTTTCAGGTTTTCACAATATATATATATTATGCAAATTTGTTTTCAAATTTCTTGGGAGAAAGCTCTACCTTTGCAGTTTAGTGCAGTAGTTTCTGACTAACCACTTCTAATTGCGTATTGTCTCTGCATTCATTCTGTTACAGTTATTGTATATCTTTGTTCATTTGGAGAAGGGTGTTATTCCGTTTGGAACTCACACTTGTATGCTATGTTTTTAAATTAGCTAGTCCGATCGGTTGAATCGGTAGTTGGCTATGTAACAGTCCCACCTTCCCTTAAGGTGTACCCCAAAGGTTAGCGGACTGGCTGCCCAACTCTTATCAAAACTAACTAATCCAAAATTCTTAATAGGCACAAAAATGAACAACATAATTTTAAAACACTGCAACCCAAAATTATATGCAATGGAGTCATTAACAATTCAATCTTAAAGTACAAGTCAAAGTATTCAATCTTATACTAATACATATGAGGTTTACTAATACAGAGGAGTTTAAACAAAACGCCTAAGATCTAAACCTAGCTTAACTCTTTCCCAAAATCACCAGCCTAAGTCTTCGCCCCTGATAGGAAAACAAGGATAATGGAATGAGCTTTCGCCCAATGAGATACCACAAAGACACGCAGTTAGCAATAAAATGGAAAGCAAAATCACATGTAAGTAACACTTAGAGAGATAAACGAGTGCCACAATTTACAGAGTAAAAGGATACAGTTGGCTCTCAGGAGCCAAATTTCCAGTCGCAGTAGATTGATCCAATCCCATTGACACTCTGACAATGTTTCAAGAACAAATAATATTATCCGTTCACCATTCATACCCCTTATGGGTCCGAACAGCAAATAGAGGGGGTAATACTCGAGTATACCGGATTCCAGAATAAAATGTATTTAGAGATTCAGAGACAGATTCCCTGTGACAGCCCCACCTTCCCCTAAGGCGAACCAAAGGGTTAGCGGACTGCCTGCCCAACTCTCGCCAGGACTAACGGTGCAGTTTAGAGCGGTCTATCGCGTTCCGGAACTTATAACGCGCGTAAACAAGTCACAATGGCAAAATAACCCAAAATAAAAAAATAAAATAAAATTCGGAGTCGGCCATGAATAGTAACCGACCTGTCAGAACCCAACCATACATCAAAGATATATATATACAACATCAAATTCAGCGTTTACAAGCCAAAATGGAATATGAAAGGTACTCAAAAATTAATACATGTACGGTTGCCATAATAAAAGTGAAAACGGCCTCAAAGGCACATTTAGGGTTTCAATTCATAAGCTATACATTTCAAAAGCTATATTCATCTAGTTCATTCGGCAACCAATTCAAAAGTCATTCCAAAAGCAGTCAGATTCCTGTAAGGAAAACAAAAGGAACGGGGTGAGCTATTTGCCCAGTGAGAGACTATCACTCAAGCAACCAAGTTCATGTAAGCATAAAGCTTTCATTTCAATTCGTCAAAAGTGAACAAAGGCACACAATAATGGTGGTGATAAAAGGATACGGACGGCTCTCAAGAGCCCTTTTTCCTCGTTTGCATTCTTGATCAGATCATCTTCTCATTGACTCTCCGTCAATGTTTAAAAGTAACCAACCGTAGACTTCACTTAACTCCCACTCCTTCCACCTAACATCCCCCTACCGGACCCGAACTCCAAACACTTGCACTGTGCTATTACTCGAGTATACCGGAATCGAGAGTCTCTCATACTACAAGATTCCTTATAACTTTACCCAAGGCTCATTAATTGTCACGACCAAGCCCTTGCCGGCTCGATTCAATCAATTACCAATGGGGTTGAGCTCAATGGTAACAAGCATGGTCGTTGGATACTCGTCCAAACCACCAAGTCAAGTACTTTTCATTTCATGTAACATTCCAATAACATGAGAAATAGGTGAGAGTGATAAAGTACACCCTCACTTCAATCAATATCAATGATACAATAAACATTTAACTCATCAAGTTCAAATATCAAAGCCATCTAGTAACTCACAAGTGAGTAGTACACTCACCAGGGTCAGTGCAGATACCTCCCAAAAGAGAGCTTTAATTACCAAGAAACCCTAAAATAATCCAAGGAAAACAATTGAAGGTTCCACTTTCAAAGTCGAGTATACAGAATGCACATGTGAGGCTCGACTACCAGTCGTATGCCTCGCCAAATAATTACTAAAGCAAGGGTGCAAAACATGATTTTTGGTAATGAAAAGGTAACATGAAGACCTAGGCTCAAACAACCCAAAAGCCCTTCGTTCAAATCACAAGTAAATCCAACTAGCCTTCAAGAAAAATTTCGGCAGCATATCCCTTGTGTTTACCTATTTTTCAGCCATCATGGCTTCATTATTTCCTCAAATCAGTCCCAACAGTTCGTACAAAAATAATCTCATTCCCAAAAGCCGTTCACTAGGCTTAATGGCATTCAAGTACAAAATTTAGCTAGGAAATGACCGGATATGAAAGTCAAGCCCTAAACTATTCAAATAAACACAATAAGACTCGATTACAAGTCATAAACCAATTCTACATACCACCAAAACAGGGTTTCCTAAACATACAAAAGCAATAGAGGAAACCAGAAAATCCGGAAATAGAATTAGCTTTGCCCTGAAAAAAATAGTTTTTGACCTCTTTTTGCGGTAATGGCACCCAAGGCACTACGATTACCGGATGAAGGTGAAAGACCCACCGTTTCGAAGCTAAAAGACAGGGATACAACATTACAGAAGGTCACTCAACCCATTTTTGAGTGCAACCAGGTCAAAAATGCAAAATACTACACCAGAATCACAAAAACAGATTCACAGAACGCATTCTAGCGGAAACATCATAAATCGGGCTATCCAAGTCCAAATCCAGAAATTCCAAAACCATCTGAAAGCTAAGAAACAGGGATACATTTCATCAGAAGGCCTCAACAACCAATTCGGAAGCATTCCTAACCAAAACAATCAATTACAGGCGCAATTCTTACATTCGGGTAAAACCAGAACAGCAAGGGTAATTTCAAATTTTATCATTCTACGCTACTCCGATTGACCTGAAATTTTGTAGGCACCTCTAAAATGTCATTCCCTACAACTTTCATGTTTTAAGCCAAGGCCAATTTGGCCTCTAACTAGGAGCTAAAAATTCGGGCAGAATGTTCCCTAACCAAAACCTAACTTTCCAAAATTTCTTCCAATTCAGCAATTGTTTGCAATTAACAACTTTTTCCACCTCTTAGAGTCATTATATACCATTTCCAATCATCATAGATAGCCACACAATCATGCTCATATTAAAACAGAAAAATCCCCAAAAATAATAAAACTTCATCACTACAACCACAAATCAAGAAATAATCCATAAACTTGCATCTCATACTACCACTAAGCATGATTTAAGCATCAATTAAGAGAGGAGAGTAGTTCTTCACAACTCACCTTAGAAACAAGAGAGAGAGAGCAATAGGTCCTCCTAACTTTCCAAATAACTTCACAAATCAACTCACTAACACTAATGGAAGAGGTTTTATGGAGAAATTGCAAGTTTCAATGGTTGGTTGGATGGATTTGAGCTAAATGGAAGCAAAACTTGAAGAGTTTCTTCCTTTCTTTTTGAGAGAAAGAGCCGGCCACAATGAAGAGCAAAATGGAGAAATTTTGGTTATTTTTTGATTTATTTAGTCAATTGGTAAGACCATGAATAGTGGTCTTAAAGGTAAACCCACTCAAATGGTGACACTTGTCACCTTTTATTAAATACTTACCTAACTTGTCTCTCTTATACCAATCCACTTAGCACCCTCTACTTATCTCTTAACACCCGGTAAATTAATTCCAGCATTCAAAACTTAACCTAGTTGGCCGAATTTTTTCCGAACTTCTCGCACTAGTGGGTCCCACGTCCGGTATACGCTCTTAATTTCTCAAAATCTATTTGATACTAGAAAAATCATCTAAAACCTATATCTGCTCCTTAAAATTATCTCGAAATGTTTCTAATCACGAAAATGCAGAAAACAAGCCATGAAAATTACTAAAACCTAGAAAATAACAAATTACGGGTTCTCACACTCTCTCCCCCTTAAAAGAATTTCGACCTCGAAATTTCTCACCTTAACTCACAAACAGTTCAGGGTATTCCTTTTTCACCTCCCAGGTAGCCTCTTCTATCCCATGATTTCTCCACTTCTTCTTCTTCTTCTTCTTTTTTTTTTTTTTTTTTTTCGCGTGAACACTATTCTCCCTTCTACCCAAACGCTGCGATCCTTACAAATCATACCAATGCTCAAACGATGATTTCCCATAGGAATACTACTTTCAGGTCGTAGGGTAGCCAAGCAGGCGTGGTATCTATTTCGTCCATCAAAACGGTATACGCTCTTAATTTCTCAAAATCTATTTGATACTAGAAAAATCATCTAAAACCTATATCTGCTCCTTAAAATTATCTCGAAATGTTTCTAATCACGAAAATGCAGAAAACAAGCCATGAAAATTACTAAAACCTAGAAAATAACAAATTACGGGTTCTCACACTCTCTCCCCCTTAAAAGAATTTCGACCTCGAAATTTCTCACCTTAACTCACAAACAGTTCAGGGTATTCCTTTTGTCACCTCCCAGGTAGCCTCTTCTATCCCATGATTTCTCCACTTCTTCTTCTTCTTTTTTTTTTTTTTTTCGCGTGAACACTATTCTCCCTTCTACCCAAACGCTGCGATCCTTACAAACCATACCAATGCTCAAACGATGATTCCCCATAGGAATACTACTTTCAGGTCGTAGGGTAGCCAAGCAGGCGTGGTATCTATTTCGTCCATCAAAATTGGGGTTGACAAATGAATGAGTAACACCGGGATCTACTCAGATTTTTGCAAAATCGGTGGAATACCAAAATCATACCTTCCTCAATTTCAGGAGAATCGGGGACCTGTTGTGGCTCCAGTGAATACACTCAAGCCGCTACCTTGGATTTGGTCCCTTCCACCTTGGCCGGTTCGGGAGTAGTTTTCGTCGATTGCTGCCTCCCCTTTCCATCTCGTGATAGGACTGGACAAGTGGCGAGCTGATGGTTTGCACTTCCACAGCGCAAACATTTTCCCTCCTTCTTCCAGTAGTTGTCCTCCGAGTGGTTTGACTTTTCGCAATACCCGCAGGTTCCGCGTACTGCAGAAGCCGAGCCTCCTCTCTGGCCTCTCCCCACTTGGTCGCCTCGTGACGGGCTCTCTCGTGACACTCCCAGCATCCTTTCTTCTGCAGTTCCTCGCCCAAACTTGGAAGGGGTACTCTCATTCTCCTGCCCCGAACTACTTCCAGGAAATCCTCGCTTTTTCGCCTGGAAGTTTCTTACTTGCAATCTGGCACTCTCTACCCGTTGGGCCTTCTCAACGGCCTCGCTAAAAGCATTGATTTGAGCAACTGCGAGGTCCTTCTGAATCTCCACGTTTAGGCCCTGGATAAAACGCCTAATTCGCCGTTGCTCCGTCACAATCAACTCAGGCGCAAATTTGGACAGGCGGGTGAACTGGCTCTCGTATTCCGCCACCGATTGAGCTCCTTGGCGGAGTCGGATGAACTCATCTTCCTTCCTCTCCTGAACCAGAGGAGGGAAGAATTTCGCGTTAAACTCTCTCATAAAATTTACCCAAGTCCTGGGCATTTGTTCCCGCTCCCATTTTTGCCGAATGACATTCCACCAGGAGCGGGCCGCCCCTTCCAGCTGGAAAACGGAAAAAGTCACCTGCCGTTCTTCGGTATAGTGCAGGGCAGCGAAAATATCGATCATCTTTTCGAGCCATCTCTCGGCAACATCCGGATCTGGCCCCCCAATAAAAGACCATATTTACAACATTGGCCCCTGGACTCTGTCTCATTGTCCATATTCTCCTCTTGAAATAAATTGACATTAATGTTTAGTGCACATAACTTTTGCCTGGGTCTTGATTTGATTGTGACAGCAACCCTGATAGGACATGTCTTTCACCTTTGAAGTCCAATTTCCCTTCTTAATTTTCCCACTTAATTTGTATTAAGAGGTTCTATATGTGAATGAGTGTATATGGTCGACACATAATGTCTTTTAGTTTAATCCTAGCGAAAGAGAGGGGTGTTATTTTTGGTACAAAGATAACAGTTTGTCATTTTTGGACGTTATTGAAAGTACGCATTTTATAAGTTTTGAAGGCAAAGTTAACTTTATAGTTTTTAGTGTGGTGATTATATTTTCTTAATGTTTCTTTAAGCAATATCCAGAGTTGTTGGCATTTTGAGCTGAGATTAAATTTGATTAAACCAGGTTTCTCAGCTTAATTTCTGGAGCCAGTAAAATTGGGGGAAGACTTGTGTCAATTAATAAGTAGAAAGTAACTGTGACATAAGTTAAAAAAAAAACTACAAAAGCTTTCAAGGATGTGCTGTTATATTAAGCGGAATTGCATGTGTTATTTGAGAACATACTAACTTGAAGTTTTTTTCCTGTTACTGATAATTTTGTTGTTTTTGCTCTGCGCATTCTGGACTAAACTACCTTAGTGCTGGTACTTTAACAATGGACTGTTAAAATCAACTTATAGTTCTAATTGTTCTAAAATTTTGTGTGTTCTGTGTTCCAAATAAAAATCAGGTAACATGAATTGTGAAGAAGAAAACTGTGACTGTGCTTTAACCAACTTGCTTTCAAGTAACAAAACTACTTTCCATTATTTTCATATTTAAATAACTGGAGTATCATGTCCATGTCATGCAGTTATATTGACCTTAGACATCACGGATACATGTAAATTTTGTGCCGGAAATGTGTCTTTTGTGTTAAGTTTCTTTGGCTTCCTAATGTTGTCTACAAATATCTATTGCATCACAGAATAAGCTAGATGATTAAGAAGACAAGGCATAGGAAGCATGGTCAAGAAAGATATAATTTCAAAAGTTAGAGCGATCCTAGTTATGGACACCTTAATGGAAGGGACTACCTCACTATGCCCTTAGTCTTTCCCTTTTTAAGACATGTTTTGGACACATTAACAATATTTGAAGTCACTTTTCTTTTTCTTTTCCTTTGTCCTGGACCTTTGTGTTTGTTTTAATTTTTATCATTTCTCTTAATTAGATATATTGCCGATGCAATTTGTTCTATTACTGATGAAATAAATGAAGACTTTGATTTTCATGCCATCCAAGATCAATTGCTTGACATTAATTGAATTGTATGCGCACGGATTTGGTCTGACTGGTTGTTTTTACTATTGAATATGTTTGAACTAAATTTGGATCCACTTGGATAGGAGATTATTTGGAAAAATTACTGTAGCACTTTTTTGTGATGTGATGTATCTGAGATAAGAAAGATTGTTGGAAATTGTGTTTATGATACAAGTAGAACAAAATTTGGATTTTTTTTTTTTTGGCAAATCTTGCTACCCAAACGGACCCTTTCTTCTTGCTTGCATGTTCCTGCTGCGAAAGAATCTTAGCCTAATCATTGTGCACTAGACTATCTTATCTATCAGGTGATGAAGTGTCTTGGTCGAAAGTTATGTAACATCTTTTAAAATTATTTTAGCTGTGATTTGGGTGATCAATAGAAGTATCTTGGTTGAAAGTCATTTAACATCTTTTATGAGCATTTTAGTTGTGATTTGTTTCACTTTTTGTTTCTCAACTATTTATTCAAGACTTAAGTGCCACACAACTACTTTGACAGTTCTTACGTATGCCGAACTTTCTGGAGTTAAAAGAGGAAGAGGCTCTTGAATTTAGTTGGGGTCACAAAAGGTGTCTTGGTGGCACTTACAATGGTGTCCAGTTTTATGATTCATTCACTTATGATGGCATCGAGTACTCTCTTTATGATTGTGTCTACATGTGGGCTGATGATCAACGTGAACCTTACATTGGTAAGCTTGTTAAAATATGGGAGACGGCAAGCCACAAAAAGAAAGTGAAAGTTGTGTGGTTTTTCCGTCCCATTGAGATAGCACATTGGTTAGGAGATATCAAGCCACTCAAGACTGAGATATTCTTAGCTACTGGGGAGGGAAAAGGCCTTTTCAATCTCAATCCTTTGGTAAGTACTTTTGTTGCTTCCTTTTGTTATCTATTTGATTTATATTGTCATATGATGCAATGCTTTGTCAACAATTAGAACGCCATCCTTGAAGGATTGCCTTTTTGTTTTAGAAAACTTTTGTCATATGATGCAATGCCTTGTCAACAATGAAATGTCATCCTTGAAGGATTTTTTGTTCTTTTGCATTTACTTGCAGTGTAAAGTTAGGCATCAAAATGCATTGATCAGTAATTTAAGCTGTATATAATGGGGTTAATTGATTTAGTGGAGGATCCACTTAATATTGGATTTAAATTGTTATTCTGTTCGAATAACAAAAGAATTAAAGCAGGTTTTGAATCACTTGTTTTAAAACCACTGTAGACTGGCAAATACAGCTTCTGATTAGTAATCTGAAGGATGATTATTGTTAAAATCAATTATTGATAACGAGATGTAAGCCAAATATGGCTGCTGAAGCCTTTATGCTTGTCATGGAGGATTTGGAATCCATAATGAATCAAACCATTGAATTTTTTGGCACCATCAATTTGAAACTTTTTTTTTTTTTTTCAAATTTTTTGAACTATGTTCAAGTAATTGGTGACAAAATCTTCCGTGCTGAAAGATGTCATGCCAACAATATTGGATGCTACATAAAGAAATCTGTGAATCAACTTAAAAGGTTCAAGTGGAAGTTAGTATATCATTGATAGAAAATGCTGGAGTTGACAAATCGAGACCATAATCGCAAGAGTTCTAATGAAATTTCCCTCTGTATACACTGACATATCTTGGTGGATTGTTTATATACCACTTGAGAGAAAGGAGTCTAGGAGTGATAAAAGTTGCTGCTTTCATCTAACTCTTTGGCATCTCATGAAATATGAATGAGCAACTCGGACTTGTGCTCCCTGTTATTCATCAGTAACTGTCTATTGTTGCTAACCATGACTTTTTTAAAAAAATTAGAACACATGAGATGCTCTTCATAAGTGATTTGGTTAAACTGGGAGGCTTTGGCTGGCAAACTTGAAGCTTTTGGTTTCATGCCAGGAGAGATGTTTTGCTTCTTTTCTCTGGTGTAGAAGTATAGGTTGCTCTAAGATATTATGAAATCCTACTTCAATGCAAATAGTCAATGCTTACTTGTCTTTTCTTTGTTTTGAAAAATTTACTTTTCTGATTATCAGAAATTGCTTTCTCCAGTCGAAACTTTTCTGTAGTGACCATAATTTTATCAGAATGTCATTGTCTCAGACTCTTAAGAAGGATCATTTTGCTTGAGCTATTCTTCATCTAAAGTTATGGCATAATTGAATCCTTTACTTCAGGAAGCAATTTCTGGGAAGTGCAAAGTTGTTTGTGTGTCAAAAGACCCAAGAAATGCTCAACCAACGGAAGACGATTTGAGGAATGCTGATTACATATTTTACCGTACTTTCGACGTGGGAAGCTGCAAGGTGTCGACTGCTTTTGCTGACCAAGTTGCTGGCATTGAAGGTTACAATAATTCCTAGTGTTGTTTAGTTTCTGGTCGTTTAAATTGTTTGCATCTAGCATTATGTGCACTTTTGCATGGCCTGTTATTTTCTTTTTTTTTTTTTTCCTTTTTGCCCTTTATTTGTTTAACATGAACTTTGTTTTCTTGAGATTTCTATAGCAGTGCCATCTGCATTTAGCAAGCCCAGAGCTATGCTATTTGATTATTGTAGTTCTTTTGCATGATCCCTTGACTTGATGGGATTATCGGTATCTTTGTTTTCTCTCTTTTCGTGTGTCTTATACTTTGAGAATCTTGCTATTTGATTAATAACTCAGGAAGAGTGTTGTCATCATCTACTTGAGTTATCATCAAACATTTTAACTAATTGAGTTGCTATAAATTTTCCTAGTATCTACATGTCTTTCTGGTTGTTTCCATATAAATTTGTATCGGTAGAAATAATTCTGGCGCTCAAAATCTTTTGACTTATTGTAATAACCCTGCAGTGAAGCATTACTTCAATTCAAGAAAGGTTCAAAAGTCAATCCTTGATACTGAAAACGTAGCAAATTTTCCTGTGAAGGATGGGACACCTGCTAGAGTTAAAATGAAGTTTTCAGATACTTCTGCATCTACTGATGTGCCTGAGATTCAGGCACAGAAGAGGAGGAAAGTTGAAGGCTCTTTAGGTAGCTGTCCTAGAGTTTTTTTTTTTTTTTACTCTTCCCTGTCTATTAAATGAATTATGGGCCTAGAATGGACACCTAGTATCATGTTGAAGTCGTATGATCCAAAGATGAAGCTACAGGTGCTGAAAATCTACACTGATCATCAGGGTACAAGGAAAAATTGGATGTCAAGGATCCTTTCGGGAAGAATATAAGTATGTCGAAAGGAGTTAATACCAATGACAAAGCTAGCAAGGACCCTCACCAACTTGGACAAAACAAAGGCATGAAGAGCGATAGCCAAGTTATGGAAGTAACAAGCAGGCTGGATACGGTAAACACTTGCCTAAAAGGGACTATAATCTCCTAAGCTTGTGTAGTAAAGAAACTAATCTTATCTCCATGTTGTGATTCACAGAAGTTATCTAAATTCGTAACTTTTCTTGCTTTAGTTGATTGACATTTCTCATTATCCTCATACCTCATGTGACTTTCATAAATATTTTAATGTTTTGATTTTTTTTTCCTGTTAGAAGGTTTTGATCTAAAGATTGAAATAGAGAGAACTTGACATCTAAAGACTGAATTCCACATGTATATGTAGAATATAATGTGGTGCGGGCTAAGCACATTGGGTTCTCTGCCATGGCACCATCCATATTTAGCTTAACCCAATTAAGTTTGGGGGCATCTAGTTTTTGAAAATGTGCTGATTGAGAATTTGAGATGCTAAGTGCCAAGCTTACATCGATCTGTAGGTTCTGTAGAAAATGGTTTATACATGATATCACATTTAGGTTAAACTTTTCTTAATTTGAGTGGAGTGGGATATTTGTGATATATTGCTAGTGAAATAGTGAAGAAAAAGGAGTTTCTTTTTTACTACTACTTTTATAATGTTGCACCTCTCTGAGTAGCTATGAAGCCTAAAATAAATCAAATGTCTTATGAAGTTGATTTTTTAGTTTGTTTTATCTTATTTATTTGTAGGGTATCAGTTAGACAAGCACTGGCATTATATATATCCTCAGCATTATGTTTTATGTTTCAGAATTCAAATTTATAGAACCAACAGGCAGATCACCTTATCTTACATAGATTTTTTAAACTACCCTTTCTTTAACTCTAATAGTCGATTTTTGAATGCATTGTACACAAGTGGATTGTAGTATTTCACTGTTTGTCATCAGGGAAAGTGTTCAGCATTTTGAATAATCTAGATTTATTTTTGTACCACACAAAAAGGCAATAGGTGTCAGGTACTCTCTGGATAGTAATGTGCTCCTAAACAGTGTAGAAAGTAAGTTCAGGTCTAATTTGTATTCAATAGAAAGGCATGGTACATACATAATACTCTGAAGCAAATGGATGTTAAGTTATTTTTACTAGGTAAGCTGAAAGAAATTGATTTATTAACTCACAAAATCTTGCATGAAAGTTTTTCATCAAATTTAGGATGGAAAAACTTTGAGGCCATATTTATTTTTTTGGTTTTTCCTATCTACATGTCGAGATTGGATTTTAAATGTACTAGCTACTTAGAAACAATGTTTAGGTAGGAAGCTGCATCCTGATCTTCAAAAATCTTAGTGGATCAGGGGTTACAACATGGAAGGGTGATCAGCAAGGTAGGAAGTTCTTGTTTTCATGAGAGTTTAGGTATTTTTGTTTACTAATTTTCGTACAATTAGAAAGGAAAAAAAATAAAAAGATAAGTAATAAATTTGCTCATGCTCCATATGGCTTTTTTTTTTCCTTGGAATATTTCAGAACTCCAAAGAAATTTTCCATTAAAATGAGATGTTGAAAGAAAGATTTAGTGTGACCATCAACAGGGACCTATACAGCTTGGAATTGTTAGATTGACCACTTTTCTACCTGAACTAGAGGCCAAGACCATTGGATCCACGTGAGGAATGGACTAAAGAGACGCACTGGAACTTATCAAATTTGAAGATGCTGATAGGGTAATGGTTAGGGCTGCAGTCCTGACCTTCAAAGTTGCAGTCTTAGATAATAATGCATCTGGGATTGATTAATGATGGTAGACTATAATGTTATTGCAGATTTGAATTTGATGATCTTGTGCTCCTGCCCTTGGATAAATGAAAAATATAAAAGTGATTTGTTCACCTCTAGATTACAAGACCACCAGGCAGGAGGAGTAGGATTTGTAAATGGAAGTACAAATCGTCCTTTCTGTGTGCTTGTTGGCAAACTTGACTTCTTACTATGGGACAACTATGCACAAAAACATGTTACATCAATGTGATTGATATTTGGATATTATAGTTATACATTCAGATTTGTTACTGGTCATGCGTGCCCAAAATATCTTTAAACATGTTTGTATAGAACTATATCAACTTTGTTCTATAGCAGTATTTATGATGTAGATTAGTCTTTGCCCTACCTTTATTTATTTGGTGAGTGCATAAAGGCTTCTTGAAATGGGGGTTGGGGTTTAAAGATGTGAACTTAGAACTTTCTTTGCTTTTTATGTTTTTTTCCTTGCTCCTGTTTTCCTTGGTTGATTTGAGCTGATTACAGGCATCTTTTCCATCTATAGACAAATCTTGTTAATTATAATAAGGTGGGATGCTTGGGAATGATACATCTATTTCGTGCTTGCAGGATTCAAGCAAATGGTTCAAGATCCAAGTGAGTACCTTTTGCCATTTATGGCTATAAGTGTCTTTGTTGTAAGGGACAAAATAAGTTATGTTTGAGATTATTTCATTTGAAAGTCGGTATTACCTGTTCAAGTTTCCGAGGAGATGATAGTTTGAAAAATTGTGAAAAAGCAATAAATTGGCAAGGTATGCCACTCCTTAATTGTTTATGTAATCTTTTGCCGCCAATTTTCATGTGAACAATTGCATCCTCTACCAAAGTGAGGGATAATATTCCTCATTCATTTTCTGATCTTTGGTATTCAATGTCAATGCGATTCATTTCCTACTCTACAGGAAATGCAGTTGTGTATACACACATTCTCATTCTCTCTCCAACATGCTTATGCAGAATATGAAGCGCCTTTTTACTACACAAAATCTTTTGTCGCACTGTCTCTGTCTCTGTCTCTCTCTGTCTATATATATATATATATCCCCTGCAGATGCTTAAGCAGACACCTCCTCTGCCAATGACTGTGTGCCTAATTCTTTTCTCATCTCTATGTGCTAGATTGGATGTAAGTTTTGCTTGAGTTGTAATTGGAAGTTCTAAATTTTTCTTATTCTGCCGAACCTTGTTTTTCAATTTCTGTGTTTTCCTATTTTGTGATGTGCAAAATGATAGTTTGACACTCCTATTTATCCCTAAATTGACTCTATTTTATGTCCTTCATGCAGTTAGTTTCTGCATAAATTTAATATCCAATCTTGTTTTAGATCCTTTGGAATTGTACTTATTCCTTGCCTTCAGATCTCATAGTTTATTTCCTAAGATGCTGGCTCTTTTCTTTTCAAAATAATTTTTTCATAGCAAGAGATGCTTGCATGTTTAGAGGATTTGCTATTGTGATGAGAAAATTCTATCTACATTATTTATTGCCGATTGTATTATAGCATTTATCTGTTTCAACCCCATCTTTTTCAGTCTTGGGATGACAGAATGAATGCAGCTCATGAGAAGGGCACACTTGTCTTATTTGAGAATCTGGACCCATCCTATACGTCCACAGAAGTCGAGGTATAATTCTTTTAAGATCATTGAACATGCATTATATAATTTCTATCATTTCGGCAGCTTAACCGAGAACTTATAAGCTTTTAACTGTAATTATTGACTAGTCAAATCACTGTCTTCCAGGATATTGTGTTTCATGTATTCAACCAACAAGTTAGTGCAAAGATGATACAACACAGCCCATTTTCCAGACCAAATTATGGTATGACATATTATCATTTTTAATTTTGGAAAATTCACTTGTTACTAAAGCATAATTTGAGTGCTTATGACGTGCTCTTTTTTTTTCATGGTTAATGGACTAACAGGACAAGCATTTGTCATATTCAAAACAAGAGATGCTGCAGATGTTGTCATCTCTCAGCTAAAAAGGAGATGTCTTATGTTGGGTGATCGAAGGTTATTGTTTCCCTTCCACTAGTTAACAATTTCTGCATTGGGTTGACAATATTATTTCCTGTTTCTGTCATATTTCTATCATCACCTTTTGTACGATATTTATTCTGCTCTCAAAACAGATTTAGTTATGTGGACTTTAAAAGAATGAAGAGGTACCATAGTTATTAATCACAGAAGTGGAATTAAAAATAGACTAGACTGCCATGGGTTATTACTCACAAAAGTGGAATTGAAAATATCAAACACTTAAAGATGGATCTGATTTTCTGATACTTCACTGGGAGATTAAGATTTTCTTTAATTTCAAAGGATTTTAGTTTTGGTGATTCAGTTTTTGCTTGTTGCTATAGACCTGTTGTGGGTTGTCGAGCAAAACCGACAGATCCTCGTAATCCACCAAAGTTTTTTGGCCATATTTCTATTCCCAAACTTCGGCTACAGAAGCAGCATGAAGATATGGTAATTCGATTCTTTGTCAATTCTCAAATTCTCAGAGATATATATATTTGTGTGCCATGTACTGACCTTTTGCACGATACCACCTCCCCAATTCTGGCTCTCTTTCTTGGTGCTCAAAGAGAAATGCAGTTTCAACACCACATTACTCTCAGAGCAATACCGTTGAATTTGATATGGCCATGGAATGGTGTTCACTCTATGGACGATCAAAACTATGGTGGGAAGCTTTGCATCAGGTGCAACTAACTTCTCTGAAAATTTTTCTTATTGTTTGTAGCTTTATGTTAGTAGTCTGCACCATTTACCATTATTAGTGCCTCTGCATTATCTTCAATTGAAGGTGAATCTTTCTTATTTCCAGGAACAAGCAAAGGAGACTGAAGCTCTAAGAAACGAGATCAAGATTCATTGTGACGACCCCACTTCTCCCAAGGGCGAACCCAAGGGTATCGGCGGGCCGCCTGCCTAGCTCGCGCCAGGACTCAAACCTTAAAGCGATAAAAACCAAAAAATCCAAAAGAGTACCTTACATACTATATACAAATCCCAAAAAGGTTATAATTACATTCTCCAAAAGTACCTGCTCAAACTATTACACCCTTATAATTACAACCAAAACTAAAAGGTAGACCCTAAGGAGGGTCCTTATACAAACCACCACAATAAAAACAAACATCCTAATTGTCCAACTATGACAAACCAATACTAGTGTAAGTGCCCATAAGTCCCCGCGTCGGCCCCTGCTAAGGAAAACAAAAGGAACGGGGTAAGCTATATGCTTAGTAAGTAAACAGGGGCAAAAGCGTAAATGTCACGTAACCACAGTTACTCAATAAGAGTAAAGCAAAAGCAGAAAAGTAACATCACATAATAAGGATACAGGTGGCTCCAAAGCCAAGTCGTTGCCATGCGTGACCTCCTGTCGACACTCCGTCGACTATACATAAGGTCCGTAGAACTCCACTTGTACACCCACCGAACACCTTATCACCCTCACTGGCCAGTCACCTCACAAACTTGCCCAGGCGAACGAAATCACAAACTTGAGCTTGAGTCACAAGCTCGGGTCACAAAATTGGTTCACATACTCAGCGAACCGGGTTCACAAACTTGGTGACCTCAAACCAAGTTGGACTGACTTCGACCAAGCCCTAACCGGCTCGAATAGTCCATCTAGGTATTGAGTTCAACCTCAAACTCACAAAATTCACAAAATTATTCAAAAGTCACCCTGAGCCACCAGCTCAAGGGTTTTAGTTCCAAAATTGCTCATATACATAAGCCATGTACAAATATGTGTGCAAATTAGGGTTTAGAGCGAGTGCGATAAAGTACACCCTCGTCTAAGTACCCTCTTCATACATATCGAAACACATAAGAAACTAACATACAAAAGCGGCCTGAATACTTACTCCAAATACAAAAGTAGTACAAAAGCGGAAATCACTTCGTTGGTTGGCTAGTAGTGGGCCCCACCGGCTCCGCCTAGTTCACCACCGTCTGAAATCGAAGATTGTGTCACAATATATCACAAACAGCTACTCACACGTAAAACAAGCAAAACGGCAAAATTGGCACGCGCAAGTGCGAAAACGGCAAAAAGGGGCACACGCGCACGCGCGGAACGGCAAACGGGACGGTCAAATCGGCCATCTTAAACCGTTTTGGTCGAAAGTTAGGCTAGGAGTGTCGGATCAAGGTGAGCGAGATACCGTTTCGAAGCTAAGAGGAAGGGCTACAATTCTCATGAAGACATCTCAATCCAGATCTCAATAGGTATAGGTCAAAAAGGCACGAAATAGTGCCAGCTGTTTCATGGCAAGTTACCAAACATGCCCTGTTTGCAAGGCCGTAACTCACGGCTCAGAAATCGAAATCAAGAAATTCCAAAGGCGTTAGAAAGCTGAGACATAAGGCTAAAATTTTGATGTTTTGGCCAAGACCTGAATCCACTCAGAACAGAACGAAAATCGAGTGTCAACGTACCCGTCAGAACTGTCCAAATACAAAGCAGTTCTGACGAGCGTTATTGTTTTGATCATAACAGGAGCTACGGAACTCGGTTTTCGACGTACTTTATACCGTTTCGAAGCTGAGACCAAGATCTAAATTTCTTATGAAGGAGTCGACACCCAGATCGTATGGAATCAGAACGGAAAAATGCACGGCAGAAACTGAAATGCAAAACGTACACAAACGGACGTCTAAAACAGGTCTGAGGGTTTTGTGTATAACTCGGAATACATTAATCCGTTTGACCTGTAATTTTACAGGTAGATTCAGCACTTAAAAGGCTACAACGTTGAAGAAGGCCACTTAACCCAGTTTCGAGTGTAACTAGGTCAAAACTGTAAGATACTAAACCAGAATCGTAAAACAGGTGAACAAACCGCAACCTGGTGCAAACAGCATAACTCAGCCTACTTAAGTCCAAATTCAGAAATTTCAAAGGCATACGAAAGCTTAGAAACAGGGCTACATTTCATCAGAAGACTAGAACAACCAATTCTGAAGTAATCCTATCCAAAATCACCAATTACAAGTGCAGTTCTTACATTCGGACAAAACCAGAACAGCAAGGGTATTTTCGACTTTTCTCACTCTACGCTACTCCGATTGACCTGAAATTTTACAGGCACCTATAAAATGTCATTTCCTACAACTTTCATGTTTTAAGCCAAGGCCAATTCGGCCTCTATCTAGGACCAAAATATTCGGACAGAATGAAGAACCAAGAAACCCCAATTTTCCAGATTTCATTCAAAACAGAAATCACTTGCAATCTTCCACTTTTTCCACCATCTAGCATCATTACATACCATTTCCAACCATCATATATAGCCACACAATCATGCTTATATTAAAACAGGAAAAATCCTAATAAATATAAAACTTCACTAAATCATCCACAAATCAAGATATAAACCATAATTTTTCATCTCTTAACACCACTAAGCATGAATTAAGCTCCATTAGGTGAAGGAGAGAGTTTATTCATTACTCACCTAGTAAAACAAGAGAGAGGGAGTTGCTTGTCACCTTAGCTTCCACAAACACTTCACCAATCAACTTACTAATACCAAATGAAGAGGTTTTATGGAAGGAATTCAAGATTAACCGGTTAGTTTATGAGATTGAGCAAGATTAGGACAAGGAATTGAGAGAGATTTTTCTTTCTTCCTTTGGAGAGAATTTCGGCCAAGAGAGAGAAAAGAATGAGGAAGATTAAGCTTCATTTGTCTTATAAGAAGGTTGGAAAAAATAAGAATTAATTCTAGCCACAAGTTTGGTTAACACTTGGTTGAATCACAACCACACAATTTTCTCTCTCTTATTGCATTTTGAACCACTAATTTTCGGCCAATAAGAAGCTAAGAGGGGGGGAAGATATTTTGCTCTATTAGTGGTAAACTTGCATGGCAAGTAAGTGGTGGTCAATTGGTGCGTTCAATCGGTAATGCGCGGGACCCGCCGGTTCGCGCCGTTTTTTCTTAAAACACACGTACTAGGGTTTTTACTTCCTATTCACTAATCTTATCTTATTGCTCCTAATTACATATTATTTCTCACTTAAAAGTCACTTTTAATCACCAAATTTGATCCTTTTTCCGTACCAAAATTTCATCCGGCGAAAATCACAAAAACCCTAATTTTGCTCCAATGCTGAAACCGAAGAGTGAAACCCTACTTTCTAGGCTCACTTGCACTTATTATGGAATAATTGGATAGTAGGGTTTTAAATCTTAATCCCTACATAGGGTTTTCGAAATACTCCTAAAACCAAACGTTACCGCCCAGCTAATGAATATATCAACGTAGAACGGACTGGGGCCTCACAATCTCCCCCACTTAGAACAATTTCGTCCTCGAAATTTTTCTATGAACGGAACCTATCGAATCTAAAGTAACCAGTGGCCTGTACCTTCTTCATCCTCAGAAGAAACGAGGCTTTTCATTCCAGTCCCTTCTCTATTTGACGGTCCAGGGTCGGTTTGGGTTGGCTGCTGGGTTCCTTTCTTTTCACGCAATAAACTAGGGCAATTAGCAATCCGATGCTCGGTGCTCCCGCAACGCAGACACCTTCCATCCTTTTTCCAGCAATCTACCTCCATATGGTTGGATTTTCTACAGTAGCCACAAAATGAGAGAGCGATTGGGGTCTGATCCTCTTGTGAGACATCATGCAGTGGTCCTTCTCCGCTTGGGTTTCCTCCCGGAGTATCCTCCTTAAGTGTCTCCAAAATTTTCACACCCCTTACTCCACAACCCTTCTTAGCGACTGGCCTACCTCGCTTACACTGTTCTGGCCTTTTACCTCTTTTCTTTGCATGGAAGATATTTACTTGTGGCCTTGCAATTCCTGTCCTTTGAGCTTCCTCTGGAAACCCCATAGCAGTAGTGTTTTGTGCCATTGTTAAGGCCTCCTCAGAAATCCCTTCGTATTTCCTTTTTACCTCCAAGTTCTGGTGCAAGAGCTCAATCTTTTCTGAATACTCGTGCTTCCATCGCCCTTCCCAGTATGCGGCTAGTCTCCTTTGGACCTCTATTTCGTCTCGAAGAACTGCGATTTTCTTATACATCTCGACCCAATGTGCCATCTCACGGAGTTGCTGGACCTTCGATAGTAGCCTGCTGGCCAAAACAATGGGTCATAATAAATTCCTAAATACCAATGACACTCTCGGTCCCTGGTTTTGTTCAGTGGTTGTTTCCCCTTTTTCTTGACTCTTGGCCCCGCTTGGCTCCACGGCCACGACCATGTCCGCGACTACGTCTTCCCTCTATGTTTTTTTTTTCTTCCAAAGGGTACTTTAATAAATGAAATACGCAAATAAACTTATACGCACATAACACGCCATATTAAGGAGACAGATAATCAATTACACAAATACATATCAAATTGGACAGATAATCATGTACACACACACACATACTAACATCATGTAGTAACTATATACGGGCGAGTCAAAAGAAAAGGTGAAATCGTCCCAGTCTCAAATAAATAACCCCGTCCGATCTATCACGTTACTTTCTATCCAAACTAGACGTCCATTGACCTCTTGTGCTCATTCTAGTCAGACAAAACCTGTTCATGTTTCCAAAATGAAATTTCAAGTACTTAACGCTGCCTCAACTTTAGAGTACTCGGGCACGAGAATCCGAAATAAGATAATTCACATCTCGAGCTGGCCAGTCCCAAGAGTAAACTATCTACAATCGAAATTCCTACCCGACGTACCTATTTATGATCCTCAAATACCACGGAAAAGATTAAAGGCCCATAACATTTGCAATTCACAGCTTATGCTCGAACGAGCACTTAGTCCTTCATATTTATTCACCACTTAGTCCAGGCTCACTCCGCGCAGAGACCACGCGAAGCAGCTATATATTTTATCCCTCAATTACTTAACTTTCATATCAAATCAAATCCCACAGTCCGGCATCCTAAACTTCAAGCCTAGGATACACTACAGAGATCTGAAGCCTAAGCTCTGATACCAACTGTGACGACCCCACTTCTCCCAAGGGCGAACCCAAGGGTATCGGCGGGCCGCCTGCCTAGCTCGCGTCAGGACTCAAACCTTAAAGCGATAAAAACCAAAAAATCCAAAAGAGTACCTTACATACTATATACAAATCCCAAAAAGGTTATAATTACATTCTCCAAAAGTACCTGCTCAAACTATTACACCCTTATAATTACAACCAAAACTAAAAGGTAGACCCTAAGGAGGGTCCTTATACAAACCACCACAATAAAAACAAACATCCTAATTGTCCAACTATGACAAACCAATACTAGTGTAAGTGCCCATAAGTCCCCGCGTCGGCCCCTGCTAAGGAAAACAAAAGGAACGGGGTAAGCTATATGCTTAGTAAGTAAACAGGGGCAAAAGCGTAAATGTCACGTAACCACAGTTACTCAATAAGAGTAAAGCAAAAGCAGAAAAGTAACATCACATAATAAGGATACAGGTGGCTCCAAAGCCAAGTCGTTGCCATGCGTGACCTCCTGTCGACACTCCGTCGACCATACATAAGGTCCGTAGAACTCCACTTGTACACCCAACGAACACCTTATCACCCTCACTGGCCAGTCACCTCACAAACTTGCCCAGGCGAACGAAATCACAAACTTGAGCTTGAGTCACAAGCTCGGGTCACAAAATTGGTTCACATACTCAGCGAACCGGGTTCACAAACTTGGTGACCTCAAACCAAGTTGGACTGACTTCGACCAAGCCCTAACCGGCTCGAATAGTCCATCTAGGTATTGAGTTCAACCTCAAACTCACAAAATTCACAAAATTATTCAAAAGTCACCCTGAGCCACCAGCTCAAGGGTTTTAGTTCCAAAATTGCTCATATACATAAGCCATGTACAAATATGTGTGCAAATTAGGGTTTAGAGCGAGTGCGATAAAGTACACCCTCGTCTAAGTACCCTCTTCATACATATCGAAACACATAAGAAACTAACATACAAAAGCGGCCTGAATACTTACTCCAAATACAAAAGTAGTACAAAAGCGGAAATCACTTCGTTGGTTGGCTAGTAGTGGGCCCCACCGGCTCCGTCTAGTTCACCACCGTCTGAAATCGAAGATTGTGTCACAATATATCACAAACAGCTACTCACACACGTAAAACAAGCAAAACGGCAAAATTGGCACGCGCAAGTGCGAAAACGGCAAAAAGGGGCACACGCGCACGCGCGGAACGGCAAACGGGACGGCCAAATCGGCCATCTTAAACCGTTTTGGTCGAAAGTTAGGCTAGGAGTGTCGGATCAAGGTGAGCGAGATACTGTTTCGAAGCTAAGAGGAAGGGCTACAATTCTCATGAAGACATCTCAACCCAGATCTCAATAGGTATAGGTCAAAAAGGCACGAAATAGTGCCAGCTGTTTCATGGCAAGTTACCAAACATGCCCTGTTTGCAAGGCCGTAACTCACGGCTCAGAAATCGAAATCAAGAAATTCCAAAGGCGTTAGAAAGCTGAGACATAAGGCTAAAATTTTGATGTTTTGGCCAAGACCTGAATCCACTCAGAACAAAACGAAAATCGAGTGTCAACGTACCCGTCAGAACTGTCCAAATACAAGGCAGTTCTGACGAGCGTTATTGTTTTGATCATAACAGGAGCTACGGAACTCGGTTTTCGACGTACTTTATACCGTTTCGAAGCTGAGACCAAGATCTAAATTTCTTATGAAGGAGTCGACACCCAGATCGTATGGAATCAGAACGGAAAAATGCACGGCAGAAACTGAAATGCAAAACGTACACAAACGGACGTCTAAAACAGGTCTGAGGGTTTTGTGTATAACTCGGAATACATTAATCCGTTTGACCTGTAATTTTACAGGTAGATTCAGCACTTAAAAGGCTACAACGTTGAAGAAGGCCACTTAACCCAGTTTCGAGTGTAACTAGGTCAAAACTGTAAGATACTAAACCAGAATCGTAAAACAGGTGAACAAACCGCAACCTGGTGCAAACAGCATAACTCAGCCTACTTAAGTCCAAATTCAGAAATTTCAAAGGCATACGAAAGCTTAGAAACAGGGCTACATTTCATCAGAAGACTAGAACAACCAATTCTGAAGTAATCCTATCCAAAATCACCAATTACAAGTGCAGTTCTTACATTCGGACAAAACCAGAACAGCAAGGGTATTTTCGACTTTTCTCACTCTACGCTACTCCGATTGACCTGAAATTTTACAGGCACCTATAAAATGTCATTTCCTACAACTTTCATGTTTTAAGCCAAGGCCAATTCGGCCTCTATCTAGGACCAAAATATTCGGACAGAATGAAGAACCAAGAAACCCCAATTTTCCAGATTTCATTCAAAACAGAAATCACTTGCAATCTTCCACTTTTTCCACCATCTAGCATCATTACATACCATTTCCAACCATCATATATAGCCACACAATCATGCTTATATTAAAACAGGAAAAATCCCAATAAATATAAAACTTCACTAAATCATCCACAAATCAAGATATAAACCATAATTTTTCATCTCTTAACACCACTAAGCATGAATTAAGCTTCATTAGGTGAAGGAGAGAGTTCATTCATTACTCACCTAGTAAAACAAGAGAGAGGGAGTTGCTTGTCACCTTAGCTTCCACAAACACTTCACCAATCAACTTACTAATACCAAATGAAGAGGTTTTATGGAAGGAATTCAAGATTAACCGGTTAGTTTATGAGATTGAGCAAGATTAGGACAAGGAATTGAGAGAGATTTTTCTTTCTTCCTTTGGAGAGAATTTCGGCCAAGAGAGAGAAAAGAATGAGGAAGATTAAGCTTCATTTGTCTTATAAGAAGGTTGGAAAAAATAAGAATTAATTCTAGCCACAAGTTTGGTTAACACTTGGTTGAATCACAACCACACAATTTTCTCTCTCTTATTGCATTTTGAACCACTAATTTTCGGCCAATAAGAAGCTAAGAGGGGGGGAAGATATTTTGCTCTATTAGTGGTAAACTTGCATGGCAAGTAAGTGGTGGTCAATTGGTGCGTTTAATCGGTAATGCGCGGGACCCGCCGGTTCGCGCCGTTTTTTCTTAAAACACACGTACTAGGGTTTTTACTTCCTATTCACTAATCTTATCTTATTGCTCCTAATTACATATTATTTCTCACTTAAAAGTCACTTTTAATCACCAAATTTGATCCTTTTTCCGTACCAAAATTTCATCCGGCGAAAATCACAAAAACCCTAATTTTGCTCCAATGCTGAAACCGAAGAGTGAAACCCTACTTTCTAGGCTCACTTGCACTTATTATGGAATAATTGGATAGTAGGGCTTTAAATCTTAATCCCTACATAGGGTTTTCGAAATACTCCTAAAACCAAACGTTACCGCCCAGCTAATGAATATATCAACGTAGAACGGACTGGGGCCTCACATTCATCATCCCAACGAGCAAGGGTACCTAGTGTTTCCATTAAGTTTTTACAACTTTTTACTTCTTAAGGGACAATTATCACCCTTTCCAGGTTCTATTTATCAGATTTTGATTACCATGCATTTATCTGGTTCATGTATTGCAGTAGCATTAATGACACGTGCATTAAACGTTGCAGGTAGATTTGTTTCAGCTACCGTATATAGGAAAGCATACATGGGTGTACCTTTTTTTTGCACAGTATATGAGGTTACACCCACGCATAGAGTTGGTCACATAGTTCAGGCTTTAGGAAGCAAAGTTATATACAAGTGCTTAGAAGATGTACCTATTTTTGGTCAATGTAGATCGGGCTGCATCTATGCATATAATTTCGAGCAAATATACATAGCTCTATCTTAAGGAAGCAACTATAACTTTTTTGTACATGCTGTATATGTGACGACTCCACCTCCCCTAGGGCGTAGCCCAGGATTTAGAGGCCGTCTATCTGGCTCTCGCCAGGACTCGTTCACAAATCTCAATAGCAAAACAATAATATATACACACACACATTAACCTCAATTGTCCATTCGAAAGATTCAACAACAGATTCAAAAGCTTCAATATATATATATATATATATATATATATATATTATATGTATGTATATATATATAAAGACACAACAAAAGATTCAACTGTGTATCTCCTGCTTTCTCAGATTCACACTCTCAAGTTCTCGCCCTCTGTAAAGAAAACAAATTGGTGGGGTGAGTTTTCGTCCAATAAGATTCGAAAAAAACATAAATCAAAGTGGTAAGATAACAATCACATGAATAAAAATCTCAAAGCGAAGAAAGTGAATGATAACAAGACAAGTTCTAAACATTTCAAATAAACAAATAGCACTTTCATGTATAAGGACACAGTTTGTTCACACGAACAAATTTAATGGTAGTTTATCAAGGATTCGTTGACATTCTGTTAACCTTAGAAATGTAGTAACAATATCCTGTGGATCACTGTTTAATTTTAGTTTCTGTCCACCGATCATCCACCTATCGGATCCGAACACCATATGTAAAACAATAGAAGGGAAAATATTCGAGTATATCGAAACCAGTGTAATAAACAGTAAACACCATCCATGGTTGGTTAATCTACTCGACCAAATCTTTATTGGTTCAATTCGACCAACTAACTAATGGGGTTTGGGATCCAAAGCACTCAGTATAATTGATGGGATATCATATTCAAACGACTTTTAAGTCATGCACATGAACACCATTTTATTTGTAAACAATGTTATAGTAATTTAATCAAGTTAGAGTAAGTGCGATAAAGTATGCATTCGTCCAACCAAAATCAATTCAAGAGAGTTTAGCATTTCACTAGTATTCAATCAATCAACGATCAAATCAAGATAGCATTTCAAGTATTCAACAATTTCATCAAGATAACATGTTAATCAAGCAACAAGTCCTAACATGCAATTGAAACACTCACCAACTTATCACGATCTTTCCGCTTCAATCACATGTTTTCCCTCTTGGTCACTCTCGAGTCCTGTGATCATACAGTACATCAACAATCTATCTCCAAACCACTTTAAATGAGAAAATGTGAGTTTCAAAGCCCCCACTTTAGAAATTACACAAATCGTTAGATTTTAACCTTTAACATAGCTTCCAAAATCACGAAGTTTTCTTATTCAAATCAAGGGAAAAAATCACGTGCATGTTAGATCAATGTTTCAAACATAATGTGGAGCAATTTGAGGCTATTTACTAAATGCACCAAAGCTAAAAATTTTACACATGGCTTGAGAAGAAGTGAAATCTTCCATAAAAGTCTTTCCTTTAAGCTTATAGAGTATCGTACATCAAGTAGACTCAAGAATAAGAGAAGTAAGATAGGTTTTCTAGCAAATTTATCTTCTTTCCCACAAAACCTAAGATAGAAAAAATAAAGTACTCACGGATTTTTTCTTCCAAGAACTCCCTTCCAAATTTGCTTCAAAGGTTGAAGGAGTGAGGTACATTTTTCCTCTTTTGTTTTCTCACAAATTTGGACAAAAAATCAAGGTCAGAATTTGTTTTCTCTCACTCTTTCTTTCTCCCTAAATTTTGGCCAGCCCTAGAAAAAAAAGAGAGAAAATTTTGATGAAATGGAAACTTGGTTGTGAAAAGAAATAATCTTGATTTTGGTAAAATTTAGGTGGATGGTTGACAAATGACAAGAAAGCAAATAATGTCTATCTAATTCACCCCAAATATGTCTCTTTCTCCAATTGTCTTTTAACACCTCTTTTCCATAAAATCTTTTTTGCTCAAAACTCCCTCTTTTCCATTAAAATTATTGCACACACCGTACTAGTTGGTCACATTTGTATAACGTACTATGAAACTCAACATGCAAACAAGTTGAATGAGGTAATACGATACAAAATCATTACTCAACCATTAAATCAATCAAGAATTCAAGACAAGAAAGTTAAAATACAAGATATGAAAATAATTTTCAGGTTTTCACAATATATATATATTATGCAAATTTGTTTTCAAATTTCTTGGGAGAAAGCTCTACCTTTGCAGTTTAGTGCAGTAGTTTCTGACTAACCACTTCTAATTGCGTATTGTCTCTGCATTCATTCTGTTACAGTTATTGTATATCTTTGTTCATTTGGAGAAGGGTGTTATTCCGTTTGGAACTCACACTTGTATGCTATGTTTTTAAATTAGCTAGTCCGATCGGTTGAATCGGTAGTTGGCTATGTAACAGTCCCACCTTCCCTTAAGGTGTACCCCAAAGGTTAGCGGACTGGCTGCCCAACTCTTATCAAAACTAACTAATCCAAAATTCTTAATAGGCACAAAAATGAACAACATAATTTTAAAACACTGCAACCCAAAATTATATGCAATGGAGTCATTAACAATTCAATCTTAAAGTACAAGTCAAAGTATTCAATCTTATACTAATACATATGAGGTTTACTAATACAGAGGAGTTTAAACAAAACGCCTAAGATCTAAACCTAGCTTAACTCTTTCCCAAAATCACCAGCCTAAGTCTTCGCCCCTGATAGGAAAACAAGGATAATGGAATGAGCTTTCGCCCAATGAGATACCACAAAGACACGCAGTTAGCAATAAAATGGAAAGCAAAATCACATGTAAGTAACACTTAGAGAGATAAACGAGTGCCACAATTTACAGAGTAAAAGGATACAGTTGGCTCTCAGGAGCCAAATTTCCAGTCGCAGTAGATTGATCCAATCCCATTGACACTCTGACAATGTTTCAAGAACAAATAATATTATCCGTTCACCATTCATACCCCTTATGGGTCCGAACAGCAAATAGAGGGGGTAATACTCGAGTATACCGGATTCCAGAATAAAATGTATTTAGAGATTCAGAGACAGATTCCCTGTGACAGCCCCACCTTCCCCTAAGGCGAACCAAAGGGTTAGCGGACTGCCTGCCCAACTCTCGCCAGGACTAACGGTGCAGTTTAGAGCGGTCTATCGCGTTCCGGAACTTATAACGCGCGTAAACAAGTCACAATGGCAAAATAACCCAAAATAAAAAAATAAAATAAAATTCGGAGTCGGCCATGAATAGTAACCGACCTGTCAGAACCCAACCATACATCAAAGATATATATATACAACATCAAATTCAGCGTTTACAAGCCAAAATGGAATATGAAAGGTACTCAAAAATTAATACATGTACGGTTGCCATAATAAAAGTGAAAACGGCCTCAAAGGCACATTTAGGGTTTCAATTCATAAGCTATACATTTCAAAAGCTATATTCATCTAGTTCATTCGGCAACCAATTCAAAAGTCATTCCAAAAGCAGTCAGATTCCTGTAAGGAAAACAAAAGGAACGGGGTGAGCTATTTGCCCAGTGAGAGACTATCACTCAAGCAACCAAGTTCATGTAAGCATAAAGCTTTCATTTCAATTCGTCAAAAGTGAACAAAGGCACACAATAATGGTGGTGATAAAAGGATACGGACGGCTCTCAAGAGCCCTTTTTCCTCGTTTGCATTCTTGATCAGATCATCTTCTCATTGACTCTCCGTCAATGTTTAAAAGTAACCAACCGTAGACTTCACTTAACTCCCACTCCTTCCACCTAACATCCCCCTACCGGACCCGAACTCCAAACACTTGCACTGTGCTATTACTCGAGTATACCGGAATCGAGAGTCTCTCATACTACAAGATTCCTTATAACTTTACCCAAGGCTCATTAATTGTCACGACCAAGCCCTTGCCGGCTCGATTCAATCAATTACCAATGGGGTTGAGCTCAATGGTAACAAGCATGGTCGTTGGATACTCGTCCAAACCACCAAGTCAAGTACTTTTCATTTCATGTAACATTCCAATAACATGAGAAATAGGTGAGAGTGATAAAGTACACCCTCACTTCAATCAATATCAATGATACAATAAACATTTAACTCATCAAGTTCAAATATCAAAGCCATCTAGTAACTCACAAGTGAGTAGTACACTCACCAGGGTCAGTGCAGATACCTCCCAAAAGAGAGCTTTAATTACCAAGAAACCCTAAAATAATCCAAGGAAAACAATTGAAGGTTCCACTTTCAAAGTCGAGTATACAGAATGCACATGTGAGGCTCGACTACCAGTCGTATGCCTCGCCAAATAATTACTAAAGCAAGGGTGCAAAACATGATTTTTGGTAATGAAAAGGTAACATGAAGACCTAGGCTCAAACAACCCAAAAGCCCTTCGTTCAAATCACAAGTAAATCCAACTAGCCTTCAAGAAAAATTTCGGCAGCATATCCCTTGTGTTTACCTATTTTTCAGCCATCATGGCTTCATTATTTCCTCAAATCAGTCCCAACAGTTCGTACAAAAATAATCTCATTCCCAAAAGCCGTTCACTAGGCTTAATGGCATTCAAGTACAAAATTTAGCTAGGAAATGACCGGATATGAAAGTCAAGCCCTAAACTATTCAAATAAACACAATAAGACTCGATTACAAGTCATAAACCAATTCTACATACCACCAAAACAGGGTTTCCTAAACATACAAAAGCAATAGAGGAAACCAGAAAATCCGGAAATAGAATTAGCTTTGCCCTGAAAAAAATAGTTTTTGACCTCTTTTTGCGGTAATGGCACCCAAGGCACTACGATTACCGGATGAAGGTGAAAGACCCACCGTTTCGAAGCTAAAAGACAGGGATACAACATTACAGAAGGTCACTCAACCCATTTTTGAGTGCAACCAGGTCAAAAATGCAAAATACTACACCAGAATCACAAAAACAGATTCACAGAACGCATTCTAGCGGAAACATCATAAATCGGGCTATCCAAGTCCAAATCCAGAAATTCCAAAACCATCTGAAAGCTAAGAAACAGGGATACATTTCATCAGAAGGCCTCAACAACCAATTCGGAAGCATTCCTAACCAAAACAATCAATTACAGGCGCAATTCTTACATTCGGGTAAAACCAGAACAGCAAGGGTAATTTCAAATTTTATCATTCTACGCTACTCCGATTGACCTGAAATTTTGTAGGCACCTCTAAAATGTCATTCCCTACAACTTTCATGTTTTAAGCCAAGGCCAATTTGGCCTCTAACTAGGAGCTAAAAATTCGGGCAGAATGTTCCCTAACCAAAACCTAACTTTCCAAAATTTCTTCCAATTCAGCAATTGTTTGCAATTAACAACTTTTTCCACCTCTTAGAGTCATTATATACCATTTCCAATCATCATAGATAGCCACACAATCATGCTCATATTAAAACAGAAAAATCCCCAAAAATAATAAAACTTCATCACTACAACCACAAATCAAGAAATAATCCATAAACTTGCATCTCATACTACCACTAAGCATGATTTAAGCATCAATTAAGAGAGGAGAGTAGTTCTTCACAACTCACCTTAGAAACAAGAGAGAGAGAGCAATAGGTCCTCCTAACTTTCCAAATAACTTCACAAATCAACTCACTAACACTAATGGAAGAGGTTTTATGGAGAAATTGCAAGTTTCAATGGTTGGTTGGATGGATTTGAGCTAAATGGAAGCAAAACTTGAAGAGTTTCTTCCTTTCTTTTTGAGAGAAAGAGCCGGCCACAATGAAGAGCAAAATGGAGAAATTTTGGTTATTTTTTGATTTATTTAGTCAATTGGTAAGACCATGAATAGTGGTCTTAAAGGTAAACCCACTCAAATGGTGACACTTGTCACCTTTTATTAAATACTTACCTAACTTGTCTCTCTTATACCAATCCACTTAGCACCCTCTACTTATCTCTTAACACCCGGTAAATTAATTCCAGCATTCAAAACTTAACCTAGTTGGCCGAATTTTTTCCGAACTTCTCGCACTAGTGGGTCCCACGTCCGGTATACGCTCTTAATTTCTCAAAATCTATTTGATACTAGAAAAATCATCTAAAACCTATATCTGCTCCTTAAAATTATCTCGAAATGTTTCTAATCACGAAAATGCAGAAAACAAGCCATGAAAATTACTAAAACCTAGAAAATAACAAATTACGGGTTCTCACACTCTCTCCCCCTTAAAAGAATTTCGACCTCGAAATTTCTCACCTTAACTCACAAACAGTTCAGGGTATTCCTTTTTCACCTCCCAGGTAGCCTCTTCTATCCCATGATTTCTCCACTTCTTCTTCTTCTTCTTCTTTTTTTTTTTTTTTTTTTTCGCGTGAACACTATTCTCCCTTCTACCCAAACGCTGCGATCCTTACAAATCATACCAATGCTCAAACGATGATTTCCCATAGGAATACTACTTTCAGGTCGTAGGGTAGCCAAGCAGGCGTGGTATCTATTTCGTCCATCAAAACGGTATACGCTCTTAATTTCTCAAAATCTATTTGATACTAGAAAAATCATCTAAAACCTATATCTGCTCCTTAAAATTATCTCGAAATGTTTCTAATCACGAAAATGCAGAAAACAAGCCATGAAAATTACTAAAACCTAGAAAATAACAAATTACGGGTTCTCACACTCTCTCCCCCTTAAAAGAATTTCGACCTCGAAATTTCTCACCTTAACTCACAAACAGTTCAGGGTATTCCTTTTGTCACCTCCCAGGTAGCCTCTTCTATCCCATGATTTCTCCACTTCTTCTTCTTCTTTTTTTTTTTTTTTTCGCGTGAACACTATTCTCCCTTCTACCCAAACGCTGCGATCCTTACAAACCATACCAATGCTCAAACGATGATTCCCCATAGGAATACTACTTTCAGGTCGTAGGGTAGCCAAGCAGGCGTGGTATCTATTTCGTCCATCAAAATTGGGGTTGACAAATGAATGAGTAACACCGGGATCTACTCAGATTTTTGCAAAATCGGTGGAATACCAAAATCATACCTTCCTCAATTTCAGGAGAATCGGGGACCTGTTGTGGCTCCAGTGAATACACTCAAGCCGCTACCTTGGATTTGGTCCCTTCCACCTTGGCCGGTTCGGGAGTAGTTTTCGTCGATTGCTGCCTCCCCTTTCCATCTCGTGATAGGACTGGACAAGTGGCGAGCTGATGGTTTGCACTTCCACAGCGCAAACATTTTCCCTCCTTCTTCCAGTAGTTGTCCTCCGAGTGGTTTGACTTTTCGCAATACCCGCAGGTTCCGCGTACTGCAGAAGCCGAGCCTCCTCTCTGGCCTCTCCCCACTTGGTCGCCTCGTGACGGGCTCTCTCGTGACACTCCCAGCATCCTTTCTTCTGCAGTTCCTCGCCCAAACTTGGAAGGGGTACTCTCATTCTCCTGCCCCGAACTACTTCCAGGAAATCCTCGCTTTTTCGCCTGGAAGTTTCTTACTTGCAATCTGGCACTCTCTACCCGTTGGGCCTTCTCAACGGCCTCGCTAAAAGCATTGATTTGAGCAACTGCGAGGTCCTTCTGAATCTCCACGTTTAGGCCCTGGATAAAACGCCTAATTCGCCGTTGCTCCGTCACAATCAACTCAGGCGCAAATTTGGACAGGCGGGTGAACTGGCTCTCGTATTCCGCCACCGATTGAGCTCCTTGGCGGAGTCGGATGAACTCATCTTCCTTCCTCTCCTGAACCAGAGGAGGGAAGAATTTCGCGTTAAACTCTCTCATAAAATTTACCCAAGTCCTGGGCATTTGTTCCCGCTCCCATTTTTGCCGAATGACATTCCACCAGGAGCGGGCCGCCCCTTCCAGCTGGAAAACGGAAAAAGTCACCTGCCGTTCTTCGGTATAGTGCAGGGCAGCGAAAATATCGATCATCTTTTCGAGCCATCTCTCGGCAACATCCGGATCTGGCCCCCCAATAAACTTGGGTGGAGCAAACTTTTGAAAACGTTCGAGAGCTCTGTCTTCGCTCTCGACATGATTGCCAGGGTTTCCAGGGTTTCCCGGATTAGGGTTTGGATTCTGGCCTTGTTGCTGCAGCACTTGTGCCAGCAGGTTTGTCATTTGCTGCATAGCGGCAGCTATCTGTAGGTTCAGGATGGGGTCCAGAGGAGGTTTCCCCAACACCCCGGTCTGGCGTAGATTGCCTATTCCCGTGCCCACGCCCCCGTCCACTACGTGTGCCTTCCATACAATCTAAGTCGATCTAGGTCACAAAATAAATATACTGTTAAAGGGCACCTAACCCCTCTTTTTTGCAGTACTAAACAGGAACAAGTAAACAAGAACAACTAACTACTCAACTTTCTCGTAGAGCATTTAAACACATAACACATATACAGAGAACACATAACAGGATCAACAAGTATACCGAACAGTCAGTCAGGTACATACAAAGTCATCCATAGAATCGCAATTTCTAGTTCACCCAATTCTTTCTAACCTAAACTCTCATCTCTTTCGTATCCGGGCACAAGAATCCCATTTAAGATAATTCACAACTCGAGCCGGCCGGTCCCAAGCGTAAATCATCCATATTCAAGATTCCTACCCGACATACTTATCTATCCTCCTCAAGTTTCATGATAAAGAGTTTTAGACTTATAACATGCCCCGTTCATAACTTATGCTCAAAAGAGCACTTAACCCTTTTAGACACCTTCACCAAAAGCAGGACCATAACACCACTTAGCCCAAGCTCACTCCGCGCAGAGATCACGCGAAGTGGCTCTGATACCACCTGTGACAGCCCCACCTTCCCCTAAGGCGAACCAAAGGGTTAGCGGACTGCCTGCCCAGCTCTCGCCAGGACTAACGGTGCAGTTTAGAGCGGTCAATCGCGTTCCGGAACTTATAGCGCGTAAACAAGTCACAATGGCAAAATAACCCAAAATAAAAAAAAAATGAAATTCGGAGTCGGCCATGAATAGTAACCGACCCGTCAGAACCCAACCATACATCAAAGATATATATACAACATCAAATTCAGCGTTTACAAGCCAAAATGGAATATGAAAGGTACTCAAAAATTAATACATGTACGGTTGCCATAATAAAAGTGAAAACGGCCTCAAAGTCACATTTAGGGTTTCAATTCATAAGCTATACATTTCAAAAGCTATATTCATCTAGTTCATTCGGCAACCAATTCAAAAGTCATTCCAAAAGCAGACAGATTCCTGTAAGGAAAACAAAAGAAATGGGGTGAGCTATTTGCCCAGTGAGAGACTATCACTCAAGCAACCAAGTTCATGTAAGCATAAAGCTTTCATTTCAATTCGTCAAAAGTGAACAAAGGCACAAAATAATGGTGGTGATAAAAGGATACGGACGGCTCTCAAGAGCCCTTTTTCCTCGTTTGCATTCTTGATCAGATCATTTTCTCATTGACTCTTCGTCAATGTTTAAAAGTAACCAACCGTAGACTTCACTTAACTCCCACTCCTTCCACCTAACAATTGAAGGTTCCACTTTCAAAATCGAGTATACAGAATGCACATGTGAGGCTCGACTACCAGTCGTATGCCTCGCCAAATAATTACTAAAGCAAGGGTGCAAAACATGATTTTTGGTAATGAAAAGGTAACATGAAGACCTAGGCTCAAACAACCCAAAAACCCTTCGTTCAAATCACAAGTAAATCCAACTAGCCTTCAAGAAAAATTTCGGCAGCATATCCCTTGTGTTTACCTATTTTTCAGCCATCATGGCTTCATTATTTCCTCAAATCAGTCCCAACAGTTCGTACAAAAATAATCTCATTCCCAAAAGCCGTTCACTAGGCTTAATGGCATTCAAGTACAAAATTTAGCTAGGAAATGACCGGATATGAAAGTCAAGCCCTAAACTATTCAAATAAACACAATAAGACTCGATTACAAGTCATAAACCAATTCTACATACCACCAAAATAGGGTTTCCTAAACATACACAAGCAATAGAGGAAACCAGAAAATCCGGAAATAGAATTAGCATTGCCCTGAAAAAAATAGTTTTTGACCTCTTTTTGCGGTAATGGCACCCAAGGCACTACGATTACCGGATGAAGGTGAAAGACCCACCGTTTCGAAGCTAAAAGACAGGGATACAACATTACAGAAGGTCACTCAACCCAGTTTTGAGTGCAACCAGGTCAAAAATGCAAAATACTACACCAGAATCACAAAAACAGATTCACAGAACGTATTCTAGCGGAAACATCATAAATCAGGCTATCCAAGTCCAAATCCAGAAATTCCAAAACCATCTGAAAGCTAAGAAACAGGGCTACATTTCATCAGAAGGCCTCAACAACCAATTCGGAAGCATTCCTAACCAAAACAATCAATTACAGGCGCAATTCTTACATTAGGGTAAAACCAGAACAGTAAGGGTAATTTCGACTTTTCTCATTCTACGCTACTCCGATTGACCTGAAATTTTGTAGGCACCTCTAAAATGTCATTCCCTATAACTTTCATGTTTTAAGGCCAATTCGGCCTCTAACTAGGAGCTAAAAATTCGGGCAGAATGTTCCCTAACCAAAACCTAACTTTCCAAAATTTCTTCCAATTCAGCAATTGTTTACAATTAACCACTTTTTCCACCTCTTAGAGTCATTATATACCATTTCCAATCATCATAGATAGCCACACAATCATGCTCATATTAAAACAGAAAAATCCCCAAAAATAATAAAACTTCATGACTACAACCACAAATCAAGAAATAATCCATAAACTTGCATCTCATACTACCACTAAGCATGATTTAAGCATCAATTAAGAGAGGAGAGTAGTTCTTCTCAACTCACCTTAGAAACAAGAGAGAGAGAGAGTAATAGGTCCTCCTAATTTTTCAAATAACTTCACAAATCAACTCACTAACACTAATTGAAGAGGTTTTATGGAGAAATTGCAAGTTTCAATGGTTGGTTGGATGGATTTGAGCTAAATGGAAGCAAAACTTGAAGAGTTTCTTGCTTTCTTTTTGAGAGAAAGAGCGGCCACAATGAAGAGCAAAATGGAGAAATTTTGGTTATTTTTTGATTTATTTAGTCAATTGGTAAGACCATGAATAGTGGTCTTAAAGGTAAACCCACTCAAATGGTGACACTTGTCACCTTTTATTAAATACTTAATAAGATAATTCACATCTCGAGCTGGCCAGTCCCAAGAGTAAACTATCTACAATCGAAATTCCTACCCGACGTACCTATTTATGATCCTCAAATACCACGGAAAAGATTAAAGGCCCATAACATTTGCAATTCACAGCTTATGCTCGAACGAGCACTTAGTCCTTCATATTTATTCACCACTTAGTCCAGGCTCACTCCGCGCAGAGACCACGCGAAGCAGCTATATATTTTATCCCTCAATTACTTAACTTTCATATCAAATCAAATCCCACAGTCCGGCATCCTAAACTTCAAGCCTAGGATACACTACAGAGATCTGAAGCCTAAGCTCTGATACCAACTGTGACGACCCCACTTCTCCCAAGGGCGAACCCAAGGGTATCGGCGGGCCGCCTGCCTAGCTCGCGTCAGGACTCAAACCTTAAAGCGATAAAAACCAAAAAATCCAAAAGAGTACCTTACATACTATATACAAATCCCAAAAAGGTTATAATTACATTCTCCAAAAGTACCTGCTCAAACTATTACACCCTTATAATTACAACCAAAACTAAAAGGTAGACCCTAAGGAGGGTCCTTATACAAACCACCACAATAAAAACAAACATCCTAATTGTCCAACTATGACAAACCAATACTAGTGTAAGTGCCCATAAGTCCCCGCGTCGGCCCCTGCTAAGGAAAACAAAAGGAACGGGGTAAGCTATATGCTTAGTAAGTAAACAGGGGCAAAAGCGTAAATGTCACGTAACCACAGTTACTCAATAAGAGTAAAGCAAAAGCAGAAAAGTAACATCACATAATAAGGATACAGGTGGCTCCAAAGCCAAGTCGTTGCCATGCGTGACCTCCTGTCGACACTCCGTCGACCATACATAAGGTCCGTAGAACTCCACTTGTACACCCAACGAACACCTTATCACCCTCACTGGCCAGTCACCTCACAAACTTGCCCAGGCGAACGAAATCACAAACTTGAGCTTGAGTCACAAGCTCGGGTCACAAAATTGGTTCACATACTCAGCGAACCGGGTTCACAAACTTGGTGACCTCAAACCAAGTTGGACTGACTTCGACCAAGCCCTAACCGGCTCGAATAGTCCATCTAGGTATTGAGTTCAACCTCAAACTCACAAAATTCACAAAATTATTCAAAAGTCACCCTGAGCCACCAGCTCAAGGGTTTTAGTTCCAAAATTGCTCATATACATAAGCCATGTACAAATATGTGTGCAAATTAGGGTTTAGAGCGAGTGCGATAAAGTACACCCTCGTCTAAGTACCCTCTTCATACATATCGAAACACATAAGAAACTAACATACAAAAGCGGCCTGAATACTTACTCCAAATACAAAAGTAGTACAAAAGCGGAAATCACTTCGTTGGTTGGCTAGTAGTGGGCCCCACCGGCTCCGTCTAGTTCACCACCGTCTGAAATCGAAGATTGTGTCACAATATATCACAAACAGCTACTCACACACGTAAAACAAGCAAAACGGCAAAATTGGCACGCGCAAGTGCGAAAACGGCAAAAAGGGGCACACGCGCACGCGCGGAACGGCAAACGGGACGGCCAAATCGGCCATCTTAAACCGTTTTGGTCGAAAGTTAGGCTAGGAGTGTCGGATCAAGGTGAGCGAGATACTGTTTCGAAGCTAAGAGGAAGGGCTACAATTCTCATGAAGACATCTCAACCCAGATCTCAATAGGTATAGGTCAAAAAGGCACGAAATAGTGCCAGCTGTTTCATGGCAAGTTACCAAACATGCCCTGTTTGCAAGGCCGTAACTCACGGCTCAGAAATCGAAATCAAGAAATTCCAAAGGCGTTAGAAAGCTGAGACATAAGGCTAAAATTTTGATGTTTTGGCCAAGACCTGAATCCACTCAGAACAAAACGAAAATCGAGTGTCAACGTACCCGTCAGAACTGTCCAAATACAAGGCAGTTCTGACGAGCGTTATTGTTTTGATCATAACAGGAGCTACGGAACTCGGTTTTCGACGTACTTTATACCGTTTCGAAGCTGAGACCAAGATCTAAATTTCTTATGAAGGAGTCGACACCCAGATCGTATGGAATCAGAACGGAAAAATGCACGGCAGAAACTGAAATGCAAAACGTACACAAACGGACGTCTAAAACAGGTCTGAGGGTTTTGTGTATAACTCGGAATACATTAATCCGTTTGACCTGTAATTTTACAGGTAGATTCAGCACTTAAAAGGCTACAACGTTGAAGAAGGCCACTTAACCCAGTTTCGAGTGTAACTAGGTCAAAACTGTAAGATACTAAACCAGAATCGTAAAACAGGTGAACAAACCGCAACCTGGTGCAAACAGCATAACTCAGCCTACTTAAGTCCAAATTCAGAAATTTCAAAGGCATACGAAAGCTTAGAAACAGGGCTACATTTCATCAGAAGACTAGAACAACCAATTCTGAAGTAATCCTATCCAAAATCACCAATTACAAGTGCAGTTCTTACATTCGGACAAAACCAGAACAGCAAGGGTATTTTCGACTTTTCTCACTCTACGCTACTCCGATTGACCTGAAATTTTACAGGCACCTATAAAATGTCATTTCCTACAACTTTCATGTTTTAAGCCAAGGCCAATTCGGCCTCTATCTAGGACCAAAATATTCGGACAGAATGAAGAACCAAGAAACCCCAATTTTCCAGATTTCATTCAAAACAGAAATCACTTGCAATCTTCCACTTTTTCCACCATCTAGCATCATTACATACCATTTCCAACCATCATATATAGCCACACAATCATGCTTATATTAAAACAGGAAAAATCCCAATAAATATAAAACTTCACTAAATCATCCACAAATCAAGATATAAACCATAATTTTTCATCTCTTAACACCACTAAGCATGAATTAAGCTTCATTAGGTGAAGGAGAGAGTTCATTCATTACTCACCTAGTAAAACAAGAGAGAGGGAGTTGCTTGTCACCTTAGCTTCCACAAACACTTCACCAATCAACTTACTAATACCAAATGAAGAGGTTTTATGGAAGGAATTCAAGATTAACCGGTTAGTTTATGAGATTGAGCAAGATTAGGACAAGGAATTGAGAGAGATTTTTCTTTCTTCCTTTGGAGAGAATTTCGGCCAAGAGAGAGAAAAGAATGAGGAAGATTAAGCTTCATTTGTCTTATAAGAAGGTTGGAAAAAATAAGAATTAATTCTAGCCACAAGTTTGGTTAACACTTGGTTGAATCACAACCACACAATTTTCTCTCTCTTATTGCATTTTGAACCACTAATTTTCGGCCAATAAGAAGCTAAGAGGGGGGGAAGATATTTTGCTCTATTAGTGGTAAACTTGCATGGCAAGTAAGTGGTGGTCAATTGGTGCGTTTAATCGGTAATGCGCGGGACCCGCCGGTTCGCGCCGTTTTTTCTTAAAACACACGTACTAGGGTTTTTACTTCCTATTCACTAATCTTATCTTATTGCTCCTAATTACATATTATTTCTCACTTAAAAGTCACTTTTAATCACCAAATTTGATCCTTTTTCCGTACCAAAATTTCATCCGGCGAAAATCACAAAAACCCTAATTTTGCTCCAATGCTGAAACCGAAGAGTGAAACCCTACTTTCTAGGCTCACTTGCACTTATTATGGAATAATTGGATAGTAGGGCTTTAAATCTTAATCCCTACATAGGGTTTTCGAAATACTCCTAAAACCAAACGTTACCGCCCAGCTAATGAATATATCAACGTAGAACGGACTGGGGCCTCACATTCATCATCCCAACGAGCAAGGGTACCTAGTGTTTCCATTAAGTTTTTACAACTTTTTACTTCTTAAGGGACAATTATCACCCTTTCCAGGTTCTATTTATCAGATTTTGATTACCATGCATTTATCTGGTTCATGTATTGCAGTAGCATTAATGACACGTGCATTAAACGTTGCAGGTAGATTTGTTTCAGCTACCGTATATAGGAAAGCATACATGGGTGTACCTTTTTTTTGCACAGTATATGAGGTTACACCCACGCATAGAGTTGGTCACATAGTTCAGGCTTTAGGAAGCAAAGTTATATACAAGTGCTTAGAAGATGTACCTATTTTTGGTCAATGTAGATCGGGCTGCATCTATGCATATAATTTCGAGCAAATATACATAGCTCTATCTTAAGGAAGCAACTATAACTTTTTTGTACATGCTGTATATGTGACGACTCCACCTCCCCTAGGGCGTAGCCCAGGATTTAGAGGCCGTCTATCTGGCTCTCGCCAGGACTCGTTCACAAATCTCAATAGCAAAACAATAATATATACACACACACATTAACCTCAATTGTCCATTCGAAAGATTCAACAACAGATTCAAAAGCTTCAATATATATATATATATATATATATATATATATTATATGTATGTATATATATATAAAGACACAACAAAAGATTCAACTGTGTATCTCCTGCTTTCTCAGATTCACACTCTCAAGTTCTCGCCCTCTGTAAAGAAAACAAATTGGTGGGGTGAGTTTTCGTCCAATAAGATTCGAAAAAAACATAAATCAAAGTGGTAAGATAACAATCACATGAATAAAAATCTCAAAGCGAAGAAAGTGAATGATAACAAGACAAGTTCTAAACATTTCAAATAAACAAATAGCACTTTCATGTATAAGGACACAGTTTGTTCACACGAACAAATTTAATGGTAGTTTATCAAGGATTCGTTGACATTCTGTTAACCTTAGAAATGTAGTAACAATATCCTGTGGATCACTGTTTAATTTTAGTTTCTGTCCACCGATCATCCACCTATCGGATCCGAACACCATATGTAAAACAATAGAAGGGAAAATATTCGAGTATATCGAAACCAGTGTAATAAACAGTAAACACCATCCATGGTTGGTTAATCTACTCGACCAAATCTTTATTGGTTCAATTCGACCAACTAACTAATGGGGTTTGGGATCCAAAGCACTCAGTATAATTGATGGGATATCATATTCAAACGACTTTTAAGTCATGCACATGAACACCATTTTATTTGTAAACAATGTTATAGTAATTTAATCAAGTTAGAGTAAGTGCGATAAAGTATGCATTCGTCCAACCAAAATCAATTCAAGAGAGTTTAGCATTTCACTAGTATTCAATCAATCAACGATCAAATCAAGATAGCATTTCAAGTATTCAACAATTTCATCAAGATAACATGTTAATCAAGCAACAAGTCCTAACATGCAATTGAAACACTCACCAACTTATCACGATCTTTCCGCTTCAATCACATGTTTTCCCTCTTGGTCACTCTCGAGTCCTGTGATCATACAGTACATCAACAATCTATCTCCAAACCACTTTAAATGAGAAAATGTGAGTTTCAAAGCCCCCACTTTAGAAATTACACAAATCGTTAGATTTTAACCTTTAACATAGCTTCCAAAATCACGAAGTTTTCTTATTCAAATCAAGGGAAAAAATCACGTGCATGTTAGATCAATGTTTCAAACATAATGTGGAGCAATTTGAGGCTATTTACTAAATGCACCAAAGCTAAAAATTTTACACATGGCTTGAGAAGAAGTGAAATCTTCCATAAAAGTCTTTCCTTTAAGCTTATAGAGTATCGTACATCAAGTAGACTCAAGAATAAGAGAAGTAAGATAGGTTTTCTAGCAAATTTATCTTCTTTCCCACAAAACCTAAGATAGAAAAAATAAAGTACTCACGGATTTTTTCTTCCAAGAACTCCCTTCCAAATTTGCTTCAAAGGTTGAAGGAGTGAGGTACATTTTTCCTCTTTTGTTTTCTCACAAATTTGGACAAAAAATCAAGGTCAGAATTTGTTTTCTCTCACTCTTTCTTTCTCCCTAAATTTTGGCCAGCCCTAGAAAAAAAAGAGAGAAAATTTTGATGAAATGGAAACTTGGTTGTGAAAAGAAATAATCTTGATTTTGGTAAAATTTAGGTGGATGGTTGACAAATGACAAGAAAGCAAATAATGTCTATCTAATTCACCCCAAATATGTCTCTTTCTCCAATTGTCTTTTAACACCTCTTTTCCATAAAATCTTTTTTGCTCAAAACTCCCTCTTTTCCATTAAAATTATTGCACACACCGTACTAGTTGGTCACATTTGTATAACGTACTATGAAACTCAACATGCAAACAAGTTGAATGAGGTAATACGATACAAAATCATTACTCAACCATTAAATCAATCAAGAATTCAAGACAAGAAAGTTAAAATACAAGATATGAAAATAATTTTCAGGTTTTCACAATATATATATATTATGCAAATTTGTTTTCAAATTTCTTGGGAGAAAGCTCTACCTTTGCAGTTTAGTGCAGTAGTTTCTGACTAACCACTTCTAATTGCGTATTGTCTCTGCATTCATTCTGTTACAGTTATTGTATATCTTTGTTCATTTGGAGAAGGGTGTTATTCCGTTTGGAACTCACACTTGTATGCTATGTTTTTAAATTAGCTAGTCCGATCGGTTGAATCGGTAGTTGGCTATGTAACAGTCCCACCTTCCCTTAAGGTGTACCCCAAAGGTTAGCGGACTGGCTGCCCAACTCTTATCAAAACTAACTAATCCAAAATTCTTAATAGGCACAAAAATGAACAACATAATTTTAAAACACTGCAACCCAAAATTATATGCAATGGAGTCATTAACAATTCAATCTTAAAGTACAAGTCAAAGTATTCAATCTTATACTAATACATATGAGGTTTACTAATACAGAGGAGTTTAAACAAAACGCCTAAGATCTAAACCTAGCTTAACTCTTTCCCAAAATCACCAGCCTAAGTCTTCGCCCCTGATAGGAAAACAAGGATAATGGAATGAGCTTTCGCCCAATGAGATACCACAAAGACACGCAGTTAGCAATAAAATGGAAAGCAAAATCACATGTAAGTAACACTTAGAGAGATAAACGAGTGCCACAATTTACAGAGTAAAAGGATACAGTTGGCTCTCAGGAGCCAAATTTCCAGTCGCAGTAGATTGATCCAATCCCATTGACACTCTGACAATGTTTCAAGAACAAATAATATTATCCGTTCACCATTCATACCCCTTATGGGTCCGAACAGCAAATAGAGGGGGTAATACTCGAGTATACCGGATTCCAGAATAAAATGTATTTAGAGATTCAGAGACAGATTCCCTGTGACAGCCCCACCTTCCCCTAAGGCGAACCAAAGGGTTAGCGGACTGCCTGCCCAACTCTCGCCAGGACTAACGGTGCAGTTTAGAGCGGTCTATCGCGTTCCGGAACTTATAACGCGCGTAAACAAGTCACAATGGCAAAATAACCCAAAATAAAAAAATAAAATAAAATTCGGAGTCGGCCATGAATAGTAACCGACCTGTCAGAACCCAACCATACATCAAAGATATATATATACAACATCAAATTCAGCGTTTACAAGCCAAAATGGAATATGAAAGGTACTCAAAAATTAATACATGTACGGTTGCCATAATAAAAGTGAAAACGGCCTCAAAGGCACATTTAGGGTTTCAATTCATAAGCTATACATTTCAAAAGCTATATTCATCTAGTTCATTCGGCAACCAATTCAAAAGTCATTCCAAAAGCAGTCAGATTCCTGTAAGGAAAACAAAAGGAACGGGGTGAGCTATTTGCCCAGTGAGAGACTATCACTCAAGCAACCAAGTTCATGTAAGCATAAAGCTTTCATTTCAATTCGTCAAAAGTGAACAAAGGCACACAATAATGGTGGTGATAAAAGGATACGGACGGCTCTCAAGAGCCCTTTTTCCTCGTTTGCATTCTTGATCAGATCATCTTCTCATTGACTCTCCGTCAATGTTTAAAAGTAACCAACCGTAGACTTCACTTAACTCCCACTCCTTCCACCTAACATCCCCCTACCGGACCCGAACTCCAAACACTTGCACTGTGCTATTACTCGAGTATACCGGAATCGAGAGTCTCTCATACTACAAGATTCCTTATAACTTTACCCAAGGCTCATTAATTGTCACGACCAAGCCCTTGCCGGCTCGATTCAATCAATTACCAATGGGGTTGAGCTCAATGGTAACAAGCATGGTCGTTGGATACTCGTCCAAACCACCAAGTCAAGTACTTTTCATTTCATGTAACATTCCAATAACATGAGAAATAGGTGAGAGTGATAAAGTACACCCTCACTTCAATCAATATCAATGATACAATAAACATTTAACTCATCAAGTTCAAATATCAAAGCCATCTAGTAACTCACAAGTGAGTAGTACACTCACCAGGGTCAGTGCAGATACCTCCCAAAAGAGAGCTTTAATTACCAAGAAACCCTAAAATAATCCAAGGAAAACAATTGAAGGTTCCACTTTCAAAGTCGAGTATACAGAATGCACATGTGAGGCTCGACTACCAGTCGTATGCCTCGCCAAATAATTACTAAAGCAAGGGTGCAAAACATGATTTTTGGTAATGAAAAGGTAACATGAAGACCTAGGCTCAAACAACCCAAAAGCCCTTCGTTCAAATCACAAGTAAATCCAACTAGCCTTCAAGAAAAATTTCGGCAGCATATCCCTTGTGTTTACCTATTTTTCAGCCATCATGGCTTCATTATTTCCTCAAATCAGTCCCAACAGTTCGTACAAAAATAATCTCATTCCCAAAAGCCGTTCACTAGGCTTAATGGCATTCAAGTACAAAATTTAGCTAGGAAATGACCGGATATGAAAGTCAAGCCCTAAACTATTCAAATAAACACAATAAGACTCGATTACAAGTCATAAACCAATTCTACATACCACCAAAACAGGGTTTCCTAAACATACAAAAGCAATAGAGGAAACCAGAAAATCCGGAAATAGAATTAGCTTTGCCCTGAAAAAAATAGTTTTTGACCTCTTTTTGCGGTAATGGCACCCAAGGCACTACGATTACCGGATGAAGGTGAAAGACCCACCGTTTCGAAGCTAAAAGACAGGGATACAACATTACAGAAGGTCACTCAACCCATTTTTGAGTGCAACCAGGTCAAAAATGCAAAATACTACACCAGAATCACAAAAACAGATTCACAGAACGCATTCTAGCGGAAACATCATAAATCGGGCTATCCAAGTCCAAATCCAGAAATTCCAAAACCATCTGAAAGCTAAGAAACAGGGATACATTTCATCAGAAGGCCTCAACAACCAATTCGGAAGCATTCCTAACCAAAACAATCAATTACAGGCGCAATTCTTACATTCGGGTAAAACCAGAACAGCAAGGGTAATTTCAAATTTTATCATTCTACGCTACTCCGATTGACCTGAAATTTTGTAGGCACCTCTAAAATGTCATTCCCTACAACTTTCATGTTTTAAGCCAAGGCCAATTTGGCCTCTAACTAGGAGCTAAAAATTCGGGCAGAATGTTCCCTAACCAAAACCTAACTTTCCAAAATTTCTTCCAATTCAGCAATTGTTTGCAATTAACAACTTTTTCCACCTCTTAGAGTCATTATATACCATTTCCAATCATCATAGATAGCCACACAATCATGCTCATATTAAAACAGAAAAATCCCCAAAAATAATAAAACTTCATCACTACAACCACAAATCAAGAAATAATCCATAAACTTGCATCTCATACTACCACTAAGCATGATTTAAGCATCAATTAAGAGAGGAGAGTAGTTCTTCACAACTCACCTTAGAAACAAGAGAGAGAGAGCAATAGGTCCTCCTAACTTTCCAAATAACTTCACAAATCAACTCACTAACACTAATGGAAGAGGTTTTATGGAGAAATTGCAAGTTTCAATGGTTGGTTGGATGGATTTGAGCTAAATGGAAGCAAAACTTGAAGAGTTTCTTCCTTTCTTTTTGAGAGAAAGAGCCGGCCACAATGAAGAGCAAAATGGAGAAATTTTGGTTATTTTTTGATTTATTTAGTCAATTGGTAAGACCATGAATAGTGGTCTTAAAGGTAAACCCACTCAAATGGTGACACTTGTCACCTTTTATTAAATACTTACCTAACTTGTCTCTCTTATACCAATCCACTTAGCACCCTCTACTTATCTCTTAACACCCGGTAAATTAATTCCAGCATTCAAAACTTAACCTAGTTGGCCGAATTTTTTCCGAACTTCTCGCACTAGTGGGTCCCACGTCCGGTATACGCTCTTAATTTCTCAAAATCTATTTGATACTAGAAAAATCATCTAAAACCTATATCTGCTCCTTAAAATTATCTCGAAATGTTTCTAATCACGAAAATGCAGAAAACAAGCCATGAAAATTACTAAAACCTAGAAAATAACAAATTACGGGTTCTCACACTCTCTCCCCCTTAAAAGAATTTCGACCTCGAAATTTCTCACCTTAACTCACAAACAGTTCAGGGTATTCCTTTTTCACCTCCCAGGTAGCCTCTTCTATCCCATGATTTCTCCACTTCTTCTTCTTCTTCTTCTTTTTTTTTTTTTTTTTTTTCGCGTGAACACTATTCTCCCTTCTACCCAAACGCTGCGATCCTTACAAATCATACCAATGCTCAAACGATGATTTCCCATAGGAATACTACTTTCAGGTCGTAGGGTAGCCAAGCAGGCGTGGTATCTATTTCGTCCATCAAAACGGTATACGCTCTTAATTTCTCAAAATCTATTTGATACTAGAAAAATCATCTAAAACCTATATCTGCTCCTTAAAATTATCTCGAAATGTTTCTAATCACGAAAATGCAGAAAACAAGCCATGAAAATTACTAAAACCTAGAAAATAACAAATTACGGGTTCTCACACTCTCTCCCCCTTAAAAGAATTTCGACCTCGAAATTTCTCACCTTAACTCACAAACAGTTCAGGGTATTCCTTTTGTCACCTCCCAGGTAGCCTCTTCTATCCCATGATTTCTCCACTTCTTCTTCTTCTTTTTTTTTTTTTTTTCGCGTGAACACTATTCTCCCTTCTACCCAAACGCTGCGATCCTTACAAACCATACCAATGCTCAAACGATGATTCCCCATAGGAATACTACTTTCAGGTCGTAGGGTAGCCAAGCAGGCGTGGTATCTATTTCGTCCATCAAAATTGGGGTTGACAAATGAATGAGTAACACCGGGATCTACTCAGATTTTTGCAAAATCGGTGGAATACCAAAATCATACCTTCCTCAATTTCAGGAGAATCGGGGACCTGTTGTGGCTCCAGTGAATACACTCAAGCCGCTACCTTGGATTTGGTCCCTTCCACCTTGGCCGGTTCGGGAGTAGTTTTCGTCGATTGCTGCCTCCCCTTTCCATCTCGTGATAGGACTGGACAAGTGGCGAGCTGATGGTTTGCACTTCCACAGCGCAAACATTTTCCCTCCTTCTTCCAGTAGTTGTCCTCCGAGTGGTTTGACTTTTCGCAATACCCGCAGGTTCCGCGTACTGCAGAAGCCGAGCCTCCTCTCTGGCCTCTCCCCACTTGGTCGCCTCGTGACGGGCTCTCTCGTGACACTCCCAGCATCCTTTCTTCTGCAGTTCCTCGCCCAAACTTGGAAGGGGTACTCTCATTCTCCTGCCCCGAACTACTTCCAGGAAATCCTCGCTTTTTCGCCTGGAAGTTTCTTACTTGCAATCTGGCACTCTCTACCCGTTGGGCCTTCTCAACGGCCTCGCTAAAAGCATTGATTTGAGCAACTGCGAGGTCCTTCTGAATCTCCACGTTTAGGCCCTGGATAAAACGCCTAATTCGCCGTTGCTCCGTCACAATCAACTCAGGCGCAAATTTGGACAGGCGGGTGAACTGGCTCTCGTATTCCGCCACCGATTGAGCTCCTTGGCGGAGTCGGATGAACTCATCTTCCTTCCTCTCCTGAACCAGAGGAGGGAAGAATTTCGCGTTAAACTCTCTCATAAAATTTACCCAAGTCCTGGGCATTTGTTCCCGCTCCCATTTTTGCCGAATGACATTCCACCAGGAGCGGGCCGCCCCTTCCAGCTGGAAAACGGAAAAAGTCACCTGCCGTTCTTCGGTATAGTGCAGGGCAGCGAAAATATCGATCATCTTTTCGAGCCATCTCTCGGCAACATCCGGATCTGGCCCCCCAATAAACTTGGGTGGAGCAAACTTTTGAAAACGTTCGAGAGCTCTGTCTTCGCTCTCGACATGATTGCCAGGGTTTCCAGGGTTTCCCGGATTAGGGTTTGGATTCTGGCCTTGTTGCTGCAGCACTTGTGCCAGCAGGTTTGTCATTTGCTGCATAGCGGCAGCTATCTGTAGGTTCAGGATGGGGTCCAGAGGAGGTTTCCCCAACACCCCGGTCTGGCGTAGATTGCCTATTCCCGTGCCCACGCCCCCGTCCACTACGTGTGCCTTCCATACAATCTAAGTCGATCTAGGTCACAAAATAAATATACTGTTAAAGGGCACCTAACCCCTCTTTTTTGCAGTACTAAACAGGAACAAGTAAACAAGAACAACTAACTACTCAACTTTCTCGTAGAGCATTTAAACACATAACACATATACAGAGAACACATAACAGGATCAACAAGTATACCGAACAGTCAGTCAGGTACATACAAAGTCATCCATAGAATCGCAATTTCTAGTTCACCCAATTCTTTCTAACCTAAACTCTCATCTCTTTCGTATCCGGGCACAAGAATCCCATTTAAGATAATTCACAACTCGAGCCGGCCGGTCCCAAGCGTAAATCATCCATATTCAAGATTCCTACCCGACATACTTATCTATCCTCCTCAAGTTTCATGATAAAGAGTTTTAGACTTATAACATGCCCCGTTCATAACTTATGCTCAAAAGAGCACTTAACCCTTTTAGACACCTTCACCAAAAGCAGGACCATAACACCACTTAGCCCAAGCTCACTCCGCGCAGAGATCACGCGAAGTGGCTCTGATACCACCTGTGACAGCCCCACCTTCCCCTAAGGCGAACCAAAGGGTTAGCGGACTGCCTGCCCAGCTCTCGCCAGGACTAACGGTGCAGTTTAGAGCGGTCAATCGCGTTCCGGAACTTATAGCGCGTAAACAAGTCACAATGGCAAAATAACCCAAAATAAAAAAAAAATGAAATTCGGAGTCGGCCATGAATAGTAACCGACCCGTCAGAACCCAACCATACATCAAAGATATATATACAACATCAAATTCAGCGTTTACAAGCCAAAATGGAATATGAAAGGTACTCAAAAATTAATACATGTACGGTTGCCATAATAAAAGTGAAAACGGCCTCAAAGTCACATTTAGGGTTTCAATTCATAAGCTATACATTTCAAAAGCTATATTCATCTAGTTCATTCGGCAACCAATTCAAAAGTCATTCCAAAAGCAGACAGATTCCTGTAAGGAAAACAAAAGAAATGGGGTGAGCTATTTGCCCAGTGAGAGACTATCACTCAAGCAACCAAGTTCATGTAAGCATAAAGCTTTCATTTCAATTCGTCAAAAGTGAACAAAGGCACAAAATAATGGTGGTGATAAAAGGATACGGACGGCTCTCAAGAGCCCTTTTTCCTCGTTTGCATTCTTGATCAGATCATTTTCTCATTGACTCTTCGTCAATGTTTAAAAGTAACCAACCGTAGACTTCACTTAACTCCCACTCCTTCCACCTAACAATTGAAGGTTCCACTTTCAAAATCGAGTATACAGAATGCACATGTGAGGCTCGACTACCAGTCGTATGCCTCGCCAAATAATTACTAAAGCAAGGGTGCAAAACATGATTTTTGGTAATGAAAAGGTAACATGAAGACCTAGGCTCAAACAACCCAAAAACCCTTCGTTCAAATCACAAGTAAATCCAACTAGCCTTCAAGAAAAATTTCGGCAGCATATCCCTTGTGTTTACCTATTTTTCAGCCATCATGGCTTCATTATTTCCTCAAATCAGTCCCAACAGTTCGTACAAAAATAATCTCATTCCCAAAAGCCGTTCACTAGGCTTAATGGCATTCAAGTACAAAATTTAGCTAGGAAATGACCGGATATGAAAGTCAAGCCCTAAACTATTCAAATAAACACAATAAGACTCGATTACAAGTCATAAACCAATTCTACATACCACCAAAATAGGGTTTCCTAAACATACACAAGCAATAGAGGAAACCAGAAAATCCGGAAATAGAATTAGCATTGCCCTGAAAAAAATAGTTTTTGACCTCTTTTTGCGGTAATGGCACCCAAGGCACTACGATTACCGGATGAAGGTGAAAGACCCACCGTTTCGAAGCTAAAAGACAGGGATACAACATTACAGAAGGTCACTCAACCCAGTTTTGAGTGCAACCAGGTCAAAAATGCAAAATACTACACCAGAATCACAAAAACAGATTCACAGAACGTATTCTAGCGGAAACATCATAAATCAGGCTATCCAAGTCCAAATCCAGAAATTCCAAAACCATCTGAAAGCTAAGAAACAGGGCTACATTTCATCAGAAGGCCTCAACAACCAATTCGGAAGCATTCCTAACCAAAACAATCAATTACAGGCGCAATTCTTACATTAGGGTAAAACCAGAACAGTAAGGGTAATTTCGACTTTTCTCATTCTACGCTACTCCGATTGACCTGAAATTTTGTAGGCACCTCTAAAATGTCATTCCCTATAACTTTCATGTTTTAAGGCCAATTCGGCCTCTAACTAGGAGCTAAAAATTCGGGCAGAATGTTCCCTAACCAAAACCTAACTTTCCAAAATTTCTTCCAATTCAGCAATTGTTTACAATTAACCACTTTTTCCACCTCTTAGAGTCATTATATACCATTTCCAATCATCATAGATAGCCACACAATCATGCTCATATTAAAACAGAAAAATCCCCAAAAATAATAAAACTTCATGACTACAACCACAAATCAAGAAATAATCCATAAACTTGCATCTCATACTACCACTAAGCATGATTTAAGCATCAATTAAGAGAGGAGAGTAGTTCTTCTCAACTCACCTTAGAAACAAGAGAGAGAGAGAGTAATAGGTCCTCCTAATTTTTCAAATAACTTCACAAATCAACTCACTAACACTAATTGAAGAGGTTTTATGGAGAAATTGCAAGTTTCAATGGTTGGTTGGATGGATTTGAGCTAAATGGAAGCAAAACTTGAAGAGTTTCTTGCTTTCTTTTTGAGAGAAAGAGCCGGCCACAATGAAGAGCAAAATGGAGAAATTTTGGTTATTTTTTGATTTATTTAGTCAATTGGTAAGACCATGAATAGTGGTCTTAAAGGTAAACCCACTCAAATGGTGACACTTGTCACCTTTTATTAAATACTTACCTAACTTGTCTCTCTTATACCAATCCACTTAGCACCCTCTACTTATCTCTTAACACCCGGTAAATTAATTCCAGCATTCAAAACTTAACCTAGTTGGCCGAATTTTTTCCGAACTTCTCGCACTAGTGGGTCCCACGTCCGGTATACGCTCTTAATTTCTCAAAATCTATTTGATACTAGAAAAATCATCTAAAACCTATATCTGCTCCTTAAAATTATCTCGAAATGTTTCTAATCACGAAAATGCAGAAAACAAGCCATGAAAAATCCTAAAACCTAGAAAATAACAAATTACGGGTTCTCACATTCCCTATGGTCCGTCAATCTATCTCGACCAAGCCCTTGCTGGCTTGAGTCGATTAATTAACCAATGGGGTTTGAACCCAAGTTCATAGAGTGATCATTGGATAGTAAGTTCCAAACGACATTCAATTCCAGCACAAGTAACATATTTCAAACGAACAGTAGAGCAGTCAAATAATCAAGTGGAACCGATTGCGATAAAGTACACACCCGTCCATTCCAGAGTGAACCAACCATAGTCATACATTCATAAATTTCAGTCACAAAGTAGTTCATTTAAACAACAAGTCATGCAAGTGGTACACTCACCAGTTCAACCAGAGCAACATTAAAAGTTCGTCCCCGGGTTATGCTCGTGTTTACCGACAAACTCTAAGAACAACCAAGATAAAAGTATTATGGTTCAACCATCCAAAACTTAGGTGAACCAAGGAAAATTCAAATAAACACTAGGGCAATGATTCAAGTATGATTTTGAAGTGAAAGAGAGCATTTGGACCCAAGAAACATGAGTAACCAAAGAGTTCCTCATTTCACTTCATGGCTGGAAATTTCCAACAATGAAGAAAAATTTGGTAGTTCACCTCTTTAAGCTATGATATTCACTCCAATTCAACCCCCCATTGTAGTTCAAGGTTTTAGCAAGTGAAATGAGCAAGATTGAGTCCAAAAGACCACCAAACCAAAGGACTTTAAGGCCAAAAGACAGAAGGGTTAACAGCTGCGCTACCTACCAGAAATTTCCAGTAATGAAACAAGCACAATCATGAGGTTTTCACCTTCCAAAATGCATGGTTTTCACCCAAGTTCAACATACAAAAGTTTTAACTAGTGTTTGGAACAAGATTTGGCCAAAACTCATCATGAAAAGGTTGAGGAAAAACAAGGTAAAATGCATCACTATCAACTCGGCCAACAAGCAAAATCGCAGCCCTAAAAATTAGCGAAAATCACCAACGAAAACCCTCCATTTCATCTAAAATTCAACACATAAGTAAAGGTTAAAGGTTTACCAAGTATCTTAGGCAAATTTACCACAAAATCACTCCACAATCAAAGGAAACCAAGATGATTCCAAATCGGACAGCATTTCCCCTATTTCTCCTTAAATTTTCCAAATTCAACACTTAACTTCATGAAAAATCCACCTTAAACAAGACCCCAAGTTATAAGCTATATGAGGTACTTATTCTAGGCCACAAAGCTAACCAAATTGGATATAAAACTAGCTCTTATACTATCATACCAAGGCTGGAAAAATATAAACCCTAAGCTGAAATTCATAACCACAAGTTGGAAATTTCTATAACGAAACTAAAAGAACATATAAAAGCTAGAAAAACCACATGACAAGGCTTATAGGTCATAGCAAAGCTGAAATTAGCATATCAAAACTGAAATTTCTCAATCAAAGCTGGAAATTTCGAACCACCACACAAACTATGAAATTTTCCATGAAATCTACCATAATCAAGTCTTAAATCTACTCACGTGCAAGATAAAAGAGAAAAGTTGGTTTCTAGACATAAATACCTTTAAACCTTATGAAGAAATGCAACCAAGAGCTTCTTTTCTCCCAAATCTCTCAACGAAAGCCTTTCTTTCTACCTTGATACAACTTTCTTTGGATTGGATTTGGATGGTAGGATGAATTTCTCAAGGATTCAAGCAAGGTATCAAGGTGAAATTTGGAGTTTCTTTTCTCTCTTTTCTTGCTAAGGAGTTCGGCCAAGAGGGACCAAGAAAGTGAAGGAATTTTGTCCAATTTCCCAAGATAAAGATCAAGAAAAGTCTTGGTCAAAGAATGGCTAGATTGTCGACAAGTGTCGGCTTAGGGTTTAAACTTATTCCTTTGTCTTTCTTTTGCTTCTAATGGCTAATCTATATTGTTTTCCTCTAATTCACTTTTGGCACTTCTAATCACATAAACCATCTTGTAAAAATATCTATTTGTCCACTAAATTTAATACACACCTCACTAGTGGGCCCCACTTTCATAACGCACTACAAACTTAACATGCACTAACTTATATACGAAAAATGAAAAAAAATATTGACTCACTTATAAAAATATCTAAGAAATTAAGACAATAAAATAAAGTAAAGAAAATGTATTTAAAAAATTCCTAAAAATCTACTCCCCCAAACCCTAGTAGTAGACGGCGGCTCTTGTGGTTTCGGATCTTAGGGCAGCACCCATGGTTGCTCCTCGGCCAGGGGCTAATGGCAATGGCTGCTCCTTCGCAGACGTAATGCGAGACCAGCATGCCCCCTCGCCATGCAATGTCAAGCCAGTCACGAACTTCAACAGTGAACCAGCAGTCATGTTCTCTGAGAAGGACGTTACCATATTGGTAGCGCCCTTCAAGCTTGCACTCGTGGGATAATTCTCCTATGGGTGATCGAACCTAGAGGCAGTACGGAAGTCCTTCCAGAGTTTTGGCTTCCACTCAGAAGTCTCAGTTGGCTTGCTAGATCAGAGGCACATCCTCATTCGTTTCTCAATGGAGGAAGATTTCCTAATCTGCTTGCTAAAAGGCTTTTGGATGATTTCTGACTTCCCGAATGCTGTTTTTAAGTGGTCACCGGATTTTAAACTCAACAGCGAATCCTCCCACGCTCCTGTCTGGGTATCGTTTGAGCGCTTGCCCATCCATTTTTTTGAGAAATCCTCCCTCTTTTCTATCGTGAGTACCATTGGCACCCCTCTCAAGATTGATACAGTCATAGCTTTTCTGTCCAGACCAAGTGTTGCGCGAGTTTGCATCGATTTGGATCTTCCGAAGGAGCTTCCAGGCCGCATCTGGATTGGCGTTGGTAGCAGCGGCTTTTGGCAGAAGGTGGACTATGGAATCCTGCCATTGTATTGCTCCATCTGCTGCAAGCAAGGCCACGCCCAAGTTGACTGCCGCTGCACTCGACAGCAAGCAGCAGGAGCCCAGCAAACCGATCAGGTTGTTTAGCCAGGCCTCGCTTCGATAGCTCCCACTGACGCCACGGCGGCGGCGACTGCCCATCATGACTCAACCTCCTGCTCGTTGGCCGAGAGAGGGTCTACTCCAGCTAATGTTCGGGGCGCTCCTTTTGGCAGTGTGGTTCCTCCTGCTGCCAGTGCAACTCCTACGTCGGCGGACCCCCACCCCCAAGGTGATGAGCCACGCCACCAGGCGAGGCTTCAGTTGGGTAGGATTGCTAATGATGCGACCGTACACCGCAAGGCCAGACCTGCGCATGCAGGTTCCTACTCGGATGGTGAGGATGCAGCTGCTACTGTGACACCCATGCCTTGTGCTTTGCTGTCCGCCTCTGATACGAACGGCACCAATCTTGTGATGCAACCCGTACAGACAGGGTAGGATCTAGAAGGTAGGGACTCACATTGAAGACAACGAACGCAGCGGAATCACCTAAACCCGTTGATCACGTGGCCAACAAACCTCGGCATTGGTAGAGGACACCACAATCTAGCGCGGTCCTAGATTGATAAGTCGTTTGAATACCTAAGAATTGAATCTAAGATATTCAAGGTGCTTCAGTGAAGCTTTGAGAGAACTCTCAAGTGTAATTTTATTAATCATCAAAAACTGCCTGTAAAACAACGACTTAAGGCTTGTTGTTCCCCTCCCCCTTTCCTTTAATCCCACATCGATTGTGAGTGGTGTGTGTGTGTAGGACTTAAGCTCCTCGGTGTGGCCTGAAAGTCAGCATGCCTTTTGGGTTGGGCCGTGGGTTTCATTTAGGTCCTGGGTGTGTGTGTTGTTTGCAGTTGGTTGAGAGAAAAGGAATTGCGGAGTGGTTAAAAGCCATTGGTGAGCCGTTTGGCAATAGTCTTAGTGTTTCCCCTCCCCCTTTCCTTCAATCCCACATCGATTGTGAGTGGTGTGTGTGCGTAGGACTTATGCTCCTCGGTGTGGCCTGAAAGTTAGCATGCCTTTTGGGTTGGGCCGTGGGTTTCGCTTAGGTCTTGGGTGTGTGTGTTGTTTGCGGTTGGTTGAGAGAAGGCTATTTGTAGCCATGACTAAGTCCTAATAAAACTTGGAAAACATGAAGGAAATTCGGCTAGCCCTTGGGCTGCTCTTTGGGCCGACACTAGCCAACAACATATGTAGGGACTAACTACGTGGCCCACATGGCCTAGCCCATTGACTCAAGGACTAACAACGACTAAGGTCTAAACCACAGGCTAGTTGGACCTCTTTATTACACTCTACTAACTAAGGATGGGCCATGGGCCCTTGGCCGAATCTTGGGTAACTAATCCTCATGAATGGCCGCGAGTAAGATGACATCTCTAGCCTCGTTGAGGCCCTCAATGGCCTTTGGCTCTCCACTTGACTCTCGGGCCGCACGAACCAACGTTTGTAGTGTTTCATTCAACCTCTTCGATCGAGCTCGTGTCACGTGGATAGCGCTCTCGACCTCCTCATCATTCCCCTCATCTTGCGAAAGATTTGTCCTCAAATTGACCTCATCATCTGCAAGATAGGGACTTAGGTCAGCAACATTAAAAGTGGCCGAAACATTATACTCACCTGGAAGATCGAGCTTGTAGGCATTGTCATTGATGCGAGCCACAACTTGGAATGGTCCATCTCCACGAGGTAGCAACTTGTTGCGACGCTGGATAGGAAAACGTTCCTTGCACAAGTGCAACCAGACCCAGTCACCTGGTTCAAACACCACGCGACGCCGACCCTTGTTGGCATGCTTGAGGTACTGCTGAGTGCGAGTTTCAATGTTGGCCCGCACCTGCTGATGTAAAATCTGGACAAACTCGGCCTTCTTCTTGCCATCAAGGTTAGTACGCTCAGACAAAGGGAAAGGCATCAAATCCAAGAGAGTCAAAGGGTTAAAATCATAAACAATTTTAAAAGGAGAAAACTGTGTAGCACTATGAACTGTACGGTTATAAGCAAACTCGACATGTGGTAAACACTCCTCCCAAGTTTTGAGATTCTTTTTAATGATGGCCCTGAGTAAAGTAGACAATGTGCGATTAACAACCTCTGTTTGGCCATCGGTCTGGGGGTGACTGGATGTAGAAAATAACAACTTAGTCCCCAACTTCCCCCACAAAGTCTTCCAGAAATAAGAGAGGAACTTTACATCTCTATCAGACACAATAGTCCTAGGCACGCCATGCAAATGGATAACTTCCTTAAAGAAGAGATCAGCTATATGAGTAGCATCATCTGTCTTATGACATGGAATGAAATGAGCCATTTTAGAAAATCTATCAACGATGACAAAGATGCTATCATGACTCCTTTTACTCCTAGGCAGACCAAGCACAAAATCCATGGAAATATCAACCTAAGGTTCTGAAGGAATAGGTAGAGGTGTATACAAATCGAAGGGTTAAAACTTGGACTTGGCACGGTGACAGGTGATGCAGCGTGACACTACGCGCTCTACGTCCCGCCTCATGCGTGGCCAATAGAAATGTTCCTGTAAAGCACTCAAAGTCTTGGTGACACCAAAGTGTCCCATCAAACCACCTCCGTGAGCCTCACGGGTTAGTAACTCACGAACAGAACATGACGGAATGCACAATTTATCATTACAATACAAAAATCCATCATCTATGAAGAACTTACCCTGACCCGACTTAGCACAAGACGTGTAGATATCAGAGAAATCAGAGTCGGTATCATAGAGTTCTTTGATAAGGTCAAATCCAAAGAGTTTAGCATCAAGTAAAGCAATCAAAGCATACCTCCGGGACAGTGCATCGGCAACGACATTGGTCTTGCTAGCTTTTTACTTGATCACATAGGGAAAGGACTCCACAAAATTGACCCATCGTACGTGTCTCTTGCTTAACTTGTGTTGAGACTTGAGATGCTTTAGTGCCTCGTGGTCAGTGTGGATGACGAATTCCTTAGGCAGCAGGTAATGTTGCCGTGTCTCCAGTGCACGAATCAAAGCATACAACTCCTTATCGTAGGTGGAGTAGTTCAAGGCAACACCATTCAACTTCTCGCTAAAGTACGCGAGCGGCCTTCCCTCTTGGATCAACACGGCTCCAATTCCTACACCAGAAGCATCACACTCAACCTCAAGTGTCTTATCAAAGCTAGGTAAGGATAATAAGGGTACGTGTGTGAGCTTGTGTTTAAGGAGTTGGAACGCCTTCTCCTGAGCTTTCCCCCACTCAAACTTCACATCCTTCTTGATAATGGCCGTCAGAGGGGCAGCAATAGTACTGAAATCCCTCACGAACCGGTGATAGAAACTTGCAAGGCCGTGGAAACTCCAAACTTCACTCATGGTCTTGGGCACGGGCCACTCATTGATGGTCTGGATTTTGCTCTCGTCCACTTTAATACCCTGTACACTAACCTTATAACCAAGGAAAACAAGTTCATTAGTACAAAAAGTATATTTTCCAAGGTTAGCGAATAACCTCTCCCTGCGCAAAACATCAAGGACAGCTCGTACATATGCTACATATTCCTCAGGACTCTTGCTATATATCAGAATGTCGTCAAAATAAATAACAACAAATTTACCTAAGAACGGGCGAAACACATGATTCATAAGGCGCATAAATGTACTAGGAGCGTTAGTCAAACCAAAAGGCATAACTAACCACTCATACAAACCATACTTAGTCTTGAAGGTTGTCTTCCACTCGTCACCTTCCTTCATTCGAATTTGATGGTAGCCACTCTTAAGATCTATCTTGATGAATATGACTGCACCATACAATTCATCAAGCATATCATCTAAACGAGGTATTGGGTGACGATACTTAACTGTGATGGCGTTGACAGCACGGCAGTCTACACACATCCTCCAAGTGCCTTCCTTCTTGGGGACGAGGATGACTGAAACTGCTCATGGGCTCATGCTCTCGCAAGCCCAACCTCTCTCTAATAGTTCATCTACTTGCCGTTGGATCTCCTTAGTCTCCTTAGGGCCCATCTTGTAGGCCGGTCTGTTAGGCAAGGATGCTCCAGAAATAAAGTCGATCTGGTGCTCGATCCCTCTAAGGGGTGGTAGACCATTGGGGATCTCATCTGAAAAAATGTCCTCAAATTCCTGTAATAAAGAGGAGATTTCAGGAGGTAAGTCATTGAGTACTTCCTGAGAAAGTAAAATCACTTCTTTGCAATATAAAACATAGAAAACTTGTTTAGACAAAAGTAACTTGCGAACTTCCCTGTTCTTGGCAAGCAAGTTGGGCCGTCTCTCCATTCGACCAGATGATCCAGGGATAGATGTCCTCTCGACTGGTGCCTTAATGACTGCTTTAGAATCGGTTGATTTCTTGGCCAACTCTCGTTCATGCTCCTGTTACAATCGCAGTTGATCTTCATGCACCTGCTGAGGGGTGAGAAGAACAAGTATCATCTTCTTGTTGTGGTGCAAGAAGGAGTACTTGTTGGTAAAGCCATCATGAGTAGTCTTCTTGTCATATTGTCATGGCCGTCCCAACAAAATGTGAGAAGCTTGCATGGGAACGACGTCGCAAAGGATCTCGTCCTCATACTTCCCAATCCGGAAAGGCACCACCACTTGCTTGGTGACTTTGATATCGCCACTCTCGTTGAGCCATTGCAAGCGGTATGGGCTAGGGTGCCTCAACGTGGGTAAGAAAAGATTATCTATCATAAGAGTACTTGCCACATTGGTACAACTGCCCGCGTCAATGATGAGGCTACATACTCTTCCCTTGACGTGACATCGTGTGTAGAAGATGTTATCACGTTGGGTCTCATTCACTTTCTTGACTTGGGTTGCAAGAGCCCGATGGGCTACTAAAGCAACACCCACTTGCTCAGTAGTGGCCTCAACCTCCATCTCGGAATCATCACCTTCATCAATCAATGGAGGCATCTCGGCGAACTCGTCCTCGTCGTCAAATACGACATCTCCGCTTGGTAAGACAATCATGGTACGCCTATTGGGACACTGAGAAGCAATGTGCCCAAATCCTTGGCATTTGAAGCACTTGTCGCGACTTCGCGGCTTGGAGGAGTCGAATGAAGGCCGTGGAGTTGTCTTTGGGGCCTGCTTGGGTGGCTCGGTCTTAAGGGTAAACTTGGACACCCCTGGGTTAGGCCGTTCCCGCTCGAAGGTCGGGTTGCCTCTCCACACAGGCGTGGCCGAGAAGTTAGGGTTACGAGGGTTACCCCTCCTCTTAAGCCTCATCTCGATCTTGGATGCCTTGTCAATCAACTCAGTCATATCCACGTAGTTTTGCAACTCCACCAATTCGGCGATCTCAGGTCTCAAGCCGTTAAGGAATCTTGCCATGGTAGCCTCTCTATCCTCCACAATGTCTACTCGGAGCATGGTGATCTCCATCTCCTTGTAGTAGTCTTCCACACTACGGCTTCCTTGGACTAATGTCTGGAGCCTTTGGTATAGGTCACGGTAGTAATGGCTGGGTACGAACTATTTTCTCATAGTGGTTCATGACTCCTCCCATGTACTAATTTGCTGCTCTCTATTGTGGCGCCTGCTAGTGCGTTCCTGCTCCCACCAGACAATAGTGTAATCAGTGAATTCGAGGGTTGCCAGTTTGACTTTTTGTTCATCTGTGTAGTCCTGGCACTCGAACACCATCTCGATTCGCTGCTCCCATTCTAGGTAAGCCTCTGGATTAGACTTGCCTTGGAATGAGGGAATCTTGATCTTGACCCCCTTTAATCCATCATCGGTTCTTCGGTAGTCCTGCTTGGGCTGACGGATGAAGTCATCTTCCTCGCTATTAGAAGCTAGCTCCTCGCGAGGTGGCGCATCTCGATGGGCAGCATTGGACCGAGTTTGAGAAAGCTCTAAGTGGTCCATCCGTTGGTGTAGGGACGCCATGGACTCCTGAAGCATGCGTTGGAACTCTCCCATCATTGCATGGTTGTGCAATTTGGAGTCAAATTTGGATGTGTCGCTCTCCTCCGACATGATGTAGGAAACCTGCAAAAAGTTAGTAGCAAAGCAAGTATAGATATGGTTGCCTTACTCACTCCCTTGCGTGTATATGCTCAGCTCTCGTGTATGTCACTCAAAGAGCACTCTAATGATCTCACCAATGCTCTCAAAACCTCTTGATAGCTTACCTTGAAGAAATTAGAACTCCTCCCAGGCAAACAAAGAGGACTAAGACACTGATAGAAATGAAGAACAGACGACACGACGCAAAAGAGAAAATATATATATATATATTTTTGGAAACGCAAGCTGCCCTTGCTTGTTAGTAGGTCTGAATGGCTTTCTAACAGGCTGGGATGGTGGCGGCTAGCTACCTACAATGTAGGGATAGTGGCCAAAAGGAATTGGAAAGAAAAGGTTAAGGAAACTCCTAAAATATAGGAGTAAGTAGAGGCTAAAATGTAGGAAAGGGAAAGAATGTAGAGAGCTGATTTTGGAAGCTTTCACGGTTAGGAAAATCCTTTCGTAATTAGGAATCCAAGAGTCACGGCTGGAGAGGCTATTTAGGCACAAGTGACATGAACTTATACCACAAACAAGCTCAATTTCGGTTCCCTTAGGCGCAAATCACACAAGGTAGATTTGGTGTGTGCTCAAGAACAAGAACTAAGAGATGGACAATCAACAAGGTGACACCAATAACCCTCCTCAGGCTCCCCCCCAATGGGTTACCCAAGATGTTCCCAAGAAGTTTACTCCAAAACCACGAAAACCTTTTACTACCGCAAGAGAATACAAGAAACTTTTTAAGAGAAGAGTGAATCAAGTTCCCAAGACTCCAAGTGCTCAAGAATTTCAAGAAGTAGTGGACCAAAACTTTTGATTGTGTTTGTTTTTGTTTTTGTTTATAGTTCGGACCACTATGTAGTCACTTCGAATTGATTGGCAATAAAAATCTGGAATTTTTTTGTTGGCTTGGCCGAACACACTTTGCTTGCTGTTTCTTTTTTTTTTTTTATTTAAAAAGGCAAAGTACAACAATGGACGGCTAGAGTTTTCTTCTTTTGGAACTTGGCTGGCCGCTTTTTAATTTGTGTATGGCTGACAAAAGCAAGCAATCAGATTTCATGCAAAATCAGCTTCAGCTAAGGGAAATCAAAACAGGCCGCGCACTTGCCAATTCTCTCCACACACATTTGGATTATTTCCAAAACACAAGACCTGTGGTTTAGCTTCCCAACTACGGTTTACAACCCCCCAAACAGTCCACAAATCCCGAGTTGCAAGGGGACAAAGTCTGGACAGCCCACAATGGTTTCCACCCTTGAAAACAAATCCTAATTTTGGACAAGCAAGGAATTAACAAGGTATGGCAGCCGCTTCTCTCTCTTCGTTTTCTCTTTGTTTTTTTTTTGACTCAAGAAACCCTAAGGAAACCCTAATGACCCTTACGGCTTAAACACCAGGTGCGGCAGCCCCCAAGGTCGCAACACAACAAGACCCAAACAGAAGGAAAAAGATACACGACAACAACACAATAATGGCAACCACGGGCAGAAACGAACTCCACACCACACTAGGCCGACTAATGATGCATCAATCAGCCCTAAACAGAATTTTTTTTTTTGACTCACAAACCAAGCAAAACAGTCACAGACAGCCTTGGCAGATTGGACGAACAATGGATAGATTTTGACTCTCAAATACGACAAACCACTTCAAATTCCACGCGGACAGATTTGAAGACAAAAACGGCAGACTTAGACACGACACAAAGAAGAGAAAACGACACAAATAATGGAGCAACAAAACAGAAATTCCGACTCCAAAACAAGACAAAACAAAGACGACAAAGCTTGGACAGATTTTTTTTTTGTGACTCCAACAAGACAGCAAACGACACCAAAAGGACAAAAACGACACAAAGGAAAGGAGAGGGATATACGTGATACCTTCAACTAACTCTGATGCCAGCTGATACGAACGGCACCAACCTTGTGATGCAACCCGTACAAACAGGGTAGGATCTAGAAGGTAGGGACTCACGTTGAAGACGACGAACGCAGCGGAATCACCTAAACCCGTTGATCACGTGGCCAACGAACCTCGGTATTGGTAGAGGACGCCACAATCTAGCGCGGTCCTAGATTGATAAGTTGTTTGAATGCCTAATAATTGAATCTAAGATATTCAAGGTACTTCAGTGAAGCTTTGAGAGAACTCTCAAGTGTAATTTTATTAATCATCAAAAACTGCCTGTAATACAACGACTTAAGGCTATTTGTAGCCGTGACTAAGACCTAATAAAACTTGGAAAACATGAAGGAAATTCGGCCAGCCCTTGGGCTGCTCTTTGGGCCGACACTAGCGCAACAACATACGTAGGGACTAATTACGTGGCCCACATGGCCTAGCCCAATGACTCAAGGACTAACAACGACTAAGGTCTAAACCACAGGCTAGTTGGACCTCTTTATTACACTCTACTAACTAAGGATGGGCCATGGGCCCTTGGCCGAATCTTGGGTAACTAATCCTCATGAATGGCCACGAGTAAGATGACATCTCTAGCTTCGTTGAGGCCCTCAATGGCCTTTGGCTCTCCACTTGACTCTCGGGCTACACGAACCAATGTTTGCAGTGTTTCATTCAACCTCTTCGATCGAGCTTGTGTCATAGGCCCCAATGGCACCTTCACGTGCTCCACGTGGATAGCGCTCTCGACCTCCACATCAGCCTCCCTCAAGCATTTCAGCTCATCCCTGAGCCGACGCCTCTCTGCACCAGTCTAGAAGGAGGATGATTTCATCGCTGCTGGCCCAAAACGCGCACGGAAGAAGAAAAAATCCCACTTACAGCTCCTTCAGCATGTTCTCACCAAGCAAGCTTCTAAAGCCAGTAATACATTTCCTCCACCAATATCCCATGCATAACCTCCTCATCTGGAACATTAGAAGGACGTTGGGTAGATTCTCTACCCGCCATTTGAAGCATTTAATCCGTTTACATAATATTTTGATACTTGTTCTTCTTGAGCCTATGGCGGACATGTCTGTTATGGAGTTACTTCGCCTTAAGTTTTCCTTTGACTTTTGTTCGTTTAACACATCCAATAAAATCTGGGTCTTCTGGAGGTTGGATTTTCATTTTAATGTTCTTCAGAACTTTGAGCAAATGCTTCACGCGATGGTAGCGCATGACACTTGGCCACATGTAGTGGATGCTACCTTTGTCTATGCAAAGTTACGCGGTCGGAAAGGAGGGCACTATGGTCCGACTTAGAGGCGGTTGCTGGGTCTGTTACACGGCCATGGCTGGTAGGTGGTGATTTCAATGTCATATCCTCCCTTGCCGAATATGCTGGCAGGTCATCCCAAGATTTGGGAGCCATTGCCGATTTTAATGAAGCGATCTCCTCCTGCTGTCTCAAAGAGGTCCCTTTTTCTGGTAGCTCTTACACGTGGACGGGTGTGAGAGCTGGCGCTCGGGTTTGGAAGTGGTTGGATAGGATCCTGGTTAATCAACATTGGTTCGACCTTATGCCCAATACTGATGTTCAGCACCTCAATCGTGCTACCTCGGACCACTCCCCGCTCCTCTTGCAAATGCGGCCAGCCCCCTCACATGTCCCACGGCCTTTCAAGTTTCAGCATTTTTTGACATCGAGTCCCAATTTCCTCCAGGTGGTGCGCGATAATTGGAGTTTGCCTGTCCAGGGGTATGGCATATACTCCCTGGCTTTCAAGTTAAAAAGATTGAAGGGTTGTTTAAAGGTTTGGAACGTCCAGCACTTTGGAAACATCTTCCATAAGGTTAGGCAACACGAGCTGGAAGTGCAGCAAAATGAGCTCTAGTACGAATTGCTGCAGATAGAGGAGGCACGGTGCTCCCTGCATCATGCCCAAGCCCAACTCCTACTGAGCTTGAAACACGAGGAGGATTTTTGGCGTCAAAAGGCAAGATTAAAGCGGGTGAAGGATGGGGATAGTAACACGAGGTTTTTTCACGCCTCAGTACGGGATAAAAGAGCCAAGCTTATGATTCACCATTTAAAGGACGTATCTGGTGTGTGGGTAGAAGATGAGGAGCAGCTGGGGCTTGAGGCCAAGAATTTCTTCAAGAACCTGCTCACCGCACAGCCTGTTCATGGTACCGAGACGCTGACCCAACATATCCCCGCCCTTGTTTCAGTAGAGCAAAATGCGCAGTTATTGAGCTGGGTCACCATGGAGGAGGTTAGACGCGTTATGTTTGAACTCGACTGTACCAGCGCACCAAGCCCTGACGGATTCTCTGGGGTTTTCTTCACTTACTGTTGGGACATTGTCACAGATGACATTTTCTTGGCAGTTAGGGACTTTATGGCTAGTACCCCGATCCCAATAATCAGGGATATAAATGTAAACTCACATCCAAATAACAAGTAATCAGGTTATTTCACATCAATAACAGAAAAGTAACATCACAATGGTAGGATACGGGTGGCTCCAAAGCCAGTTCAATTCCTCGAGCTTGAATGCCTGTTGACACTCCATCAACCAAAGTACTCATGGTCCGTAGACTCCACTTAACTTTCCCCATTCACCTTATCAACCCCCGCTGGCCAGTCAACAACACACAGCAGCTCGAGCGAAACAAAATAACTTAGCTTTCGTCAAAGCTTTAACAAGGAACTAAATCCCAAGTTTAGCATGGAACTATCTTTGACCAAGTCCCAGCTAGCTCGAATAGTTCGTCTAACCCTTGGAACCGGGCTGGAACCAAGCCCTGATGTGAGACACCGAAATTTTTTTTTTTTAATTTCCAGACATTTATTTTAGGCTTTTAGGCTTAGTTTTAGTGTTTTCTTTAATATGTGAATATTCTAAGGGATTTTATGAGAGAATATGAATTTTACATCATTTTCTGGATATAGGTAATTTTCTGTGTTTTTAGGGGTGTCTAGTGGTTGCGGGACCCACTAGGGCGATCGGTACCGTAAAAATGTAGTTGGGGAAAATTTTAATATACGAAGACTCTACGACCTTGTGTTATGAATTAATTAGAGGTTAGCTAGGGTAATTAAGCATTACAAGACAAGGGAATGGGATAAACTTGAGGAGGCCACTTGTTGCAATTCTATTGGAGGTTAAAATTTTGACTAGTCTTGCACCTTTACTAAATTAAATTTTGACCAAAATTCTTCATCATTTTTCATCCTCTTGGCCGGCCAACTAGAGAGAAAAGAAGAGAGAAACTTCTTCAATTTTCCTTCTTTTCCTTGCCTAAATCTTGAAATCCAACCGTTTATTTGTTGAATTCCTCCATAAAACCTTCTTGCTAGGAGTGATTGAAGTGCTTGGTGGTTTTTGTTTGAAGGGAGAGACCTCCATCTACCTTGTATCTAGTAATTGTAAGGTAAGTGAGTAAGAAATTGTTTCCTTGTTGGTTAGAAGATGCAATTGGTTGTTATTAGTGAATAAAGATGCCATTTTGTGGATTATTTCATGACTTATGGATGGGTTGTGGCAATTTTTCTATTTATTGAGGAATTTTCTGTTTTATATGGGTTCTCATGATTAGTAAGGTGTGATGGCTTCATATTGAATGATTTAGAACCTATGTGTATTAGTGGTGGTTGATTGCGGAAAATTTCCGCATTTGTGAGGAATTCCGGTTTTTAGGGTTTAGTGAATTGGGGTTTTTCTATATATTGCTTTCATACAAATAATTGATGTATACTTGAGCTTATTGTGACTCAAATAAGGTGTATGGACTAGTTTATGATAGATAAGTGTATTTGTATGAGTTGGATGTTGTTGGTTAGGTTGAGAATGTGAAGAAATTGTGGGGAAATGCCGCCCAATTGGTTAGAAATGTGGGTGCCCTTGATTTGAGAGGCATTTGACTGGAAATAGAAGAATGTTGAAGTGGTTCACGTTCCACACCTTCGTTACTCCGTTTTACTTATGAGTATCTTGTACTAGTAAGTTAATGTCTATACGTTGATTCGTGATTGAGTCTCAAATATGTTCTCTTGCTTGTTTTAGGTCGTACCGGTGGTCTGGGGCCTACTTCTGACGCGAACGTGTGAATTACTTGATTGCTTGGTGAGTGTATCATTGAATGGTTGAATGTACTTGTTATGTGACTTGAATAGCTTGAATAGGTCAAGAGTGTACTATATCGCTCTTGACCACTTACTTGCATTATTGTTACTGTTGGACTATGAAATTTCTTGTGTATATGGTTTGTCATCTGCTAGGGCTATGCCCTATTAGCACTGTGACATCTGAGCTCCTTCCCTTAGGCCGTTATTCGAGTCGAGCCGGCGAGGGCTTGGGCGAATCGTTAACGAGCCTTTGGGTCACTGATAGTCGAGTGGAGTGTTAACTCCTCGACCCGATAGTATACTCGAGTAATACCTTTTGTAACTGTGAGGTGTTCGGGCCCGGTAAGGGGGTGAATGGTGGAAGGAAATGGTGTAAAGAGGAGTCTACGGTTTTGCTTCGCATTAATAGTTGACGGAGTGTCAACGAGTACGATCAAGTATGGCAAGTGGAAACCGGCCCTTGAGGGCCGATCGTATCCTTTTATACATGGTTGGTTTAATAAAGGCACTCTTATGTGTGTTTGTTGGCCTGCATAATCTATTTGTGCATTTGGTACCTCACGAGCGTAAGCTCACCCCCCCGTTGTTTTGTTTTCCTTACAGGAACACTGTTGGACCCAAGTTTTGAGAAATTGAGTTGAGCTAGTTAAGTAGCTAGTTTTGAGTAGCTCCTTGAACACTTGGAAACTTTGATGTATGTGAATTTAAGTACCTCTTGAGTTGTACAATTGAACCTTTTCATGTGTATATATATCCAGATCAAGTCTTGGATTAACTGTGTTATGTGTTTAATGTGTTTTGAGCGAACACCGGTTTCGAACAAGGAAAGAAAAGTTTTGACGAAATTTACTGTTCACGAATCCGGCCAAGAATCCGGCCAATTTCTGGCCGGATACAAGACCGGATATGCAGGGGAAAAAGAAAAACTTTTGAATTTGGCCTCTGGCTGCAATTCGGCCAGAGAAATTCGGCCAACTTTCGGCCGGATTTCCGGTCGGATTGACAGGGGACTTCGACCCCTTTGGGAGTTTGGCCACTGCCTCATATCCAGCCAAGAATCCGGCCGGATATCCGGGCAGATTCTGGCCGGATAGTGACGTGGCCCGTCACTGTTCATCCGCGGAAAATTTTGGTTGTTTTCGTTTTCTTGACCGATCAAGTGCTCGAGCGCTACACTTTCTTCCGTGGTCATATTGTGGTAGTATGAGTACCTTACTAAGGGTTAATCGCTTGTTTATTGAATTTCTCTCGTGAGTTAGGTACGGTTGGTGTATTTCGGGTTCGTAGTCCTGGCGAGAGCTGGGTTTTATTCATGAAAGTGGATCACCTTGGGGGGCACCTGTTCTATTTGTTAAAAAGAAGGACGGGACCTTGAGAATGTGTATTGATTACCGAGGGTTGAAAAACGTAACCATTAAGAATAAGTATCCACTACCCCACATTGATGAATTATTTGATCAATTACAAGGTGCGGTGGTCTTCTCGAAGTTAGACCTTCGACAGGGATATTACCAACTGTTGATTAGAAAGGAAGATGTGCCTAAAACTGCCTTCAATTCTCGGTATGGGCACTATGAATTTGCCGTGATGCCTTTTGGGCTGACCAATGCCCCTGCTGCCTTCATGGACCGAGTGCATCGGATTTTCAAACCCTATCTCGACCGATTTGTCGTTGTTTTTATCGATGACATATTGGTTTATTCAAAAAACCATGAGGAGCATGGACAACATTTGAATGAGGTCCTGCAAACTCTAAGAGAGCACCAATTATATGCCAAATTTAGTAAATGTGAGTTTTGGCTAGAATGGGTTTCTTTTCTGGGGCACGTGATTTCAAAGAAGGGAATTGCTGTGGATCCAGCCAAGGTAGAGGCAGTGACTGAGTGGAAAAGACCCGACAACCCTACTGAGGTTCGGAGTTTTCTAGGGTTGGCTGGGTACTACCGTCGATTTATTCAAGATTTTTCGAAACTTGCCAGTCCCTTAACCGATTTAACAAAGAAGGGTGGACGATTTCTGTGGAGTGATAAGTGTGAAACCAGCTTTCAAGAGTTGAAGCGGAGGTTAACTATGGCCCCTATCCTGGCCTTGCCTAATGGTAAGGACAGTTTCACTGTTTACACTGACGCCTCTAAAGACGGGTTGGGATGCGTTTTGATGCAACATCAAAATGTGATAGCTTATGCGTCTAGAAAACTGAAAACCCATGAGCAAAACTATCCCATTCATGACTTAGAACTGGCCGCGGTGGTCTTCGCTCTGAAAAAGTGGAGACACTATTTGTACGGGGTGACCTTTGAAGTCTATTCCGACCATAAGAGCCTTAAGTATCTCTTTTCCCAGAAGGAGTTAAACATGAGACAGCGAAGGTGGATGGAATTCTTAGAGGATTACGATTATACTATTAACTACCATCCGGGTAAGGCTAATGTGGTAGCCGATGCCCTAAGTCGAAAGGCTCAGATTTCTGGATTAATGGTGAAAGAATGGGAATTGTTGGGAACCGTTGGAGAGTGGAATCCAAGACTGGAGCATAATAGGATAACCTTTGGGAATATACGGGTGACGTCCATGTTGCTCGGTAGGATTAAGGAAGCTCAAATTAAGGATCCGACAGTTCTAAAATGGGTGGAAAAGGTGAAGAAAGGAGAAATTTCTGATTTTAATTTGAGTCCTGAGGGGATTTTAAGGTTTCGGAATCGAATAGTGGTACCTAATGATGAAGATTTGAGAAGGGAGATTTTGGAGGAAGCTCATCGATCTAAATATACAATCCATCCAGGAAGTAACAAGATGTATCATGACTTGCGACAATTACACTGGTGGGATAGGATGAAGAGAGGAATAGCTCAATATGTACAAACCTGTCTAGTGTGCCAACAAGTTAAGGCCGAACACCAGAAACCCTCGGGACTACTGCAGCCTCTGGAAATACCCGAATGGAAATGGGAACATATTACCATGGACTTTGTTTCTGGACTACCTAGAACCCAAAAAGGACATGATGCCGTTTGGGTGATCGTTGATCGATTGACCAAGTCGGCTCATTTCTTACCTGTGAATATGAAGTATTCCATGGATAAGTTAGCTCGTGTATATTTGGAGGGGATTGTGAGATTGCATGGGGTACCCGTGAGCATAGTTTCCGACCGAGACCCACGTTTCGTGTCCAGATTTTGGCAAAAGTTTCAGGGGACTTTAGGAACAAAGCTGAATTTGAGCACCACTTATCATCCGCAGACGGATGGACAGTCAGAACGGACGATTCAGACCCTCGAGGATATGTTACGAACGTGCATTCTAGATTTCGGGGGTAATTGGGGTCAACACATGACATTAGTGGAATTCGCCTATAATAACAGTTACCACTCGTCAATCTAAATGGCACCGTACGAAACTCTTTATGGACGAAGGTGCCGTTCACCGATATATTGGGATGAAGTGGGAGAGAAGAAGATCCTAGCCTCTACCGTCATTCCTGGGATGGAGGATGCCCAAGAAAAGATCAAGTTAATTCGTCAGAGACTTGAGACAGCTCAAAGTCGCCAGAAGAGCTACGCCGGTAACCGAAGGAAAGATTTGGAGTTTGAAGTTGGAGACCATGTATTCCTTAAGATTACCCCGTTACGGAGTATTACTGCCGGCAGAGGAAAGAAACTCCAACCTAGATACATTGGACCTTTTCCGATCCTTCAGCGAGTTGGAAAAGTAGCATACCGACTTGAGTTGCCGCCGAACCTGTCGCGGATTCACGATGTATTCCACGTGTCAATGCTCAAAAAGTATTACCCCGATCCGACTCACATCATCCAGCCGGAAGAGATCGAAATTGATGAAGCCCTTACTTACGAGGAGAAACCTGTGCGAGTGCTTGATAGAAAAGTTAAAGAGCTGAGGAATAAACAAATTCCACTGGTGAAAATTCTGTGGAAGAACCACGGAGTCGAAGAGGCAACTTGGGAGATGGAGGAAGAGATGAAAACAAAATATCCAGAACTGTTTAGTGCCTCAGGAGAGAAATTTCGAGGACGAAATTCTTTAAGGGGGAGAGAGTGTGAGACCCCAAAAAAAATTTTTTTTTTATTTCCAGACATTTATTTTAGGCTTTTAGGCTTAGTTTTAGTGTTTTCTTTAATATGTGAATATTCTGAGGGATTTTATGAGAGAATATGGATTTTACATCATTTTCTGGATATAGGTAATTTTATGTGTTTTTAGGGGTGTCTAGTGGTTGCGGGACCCACTAGGGCGATCGGTACCGTAGAAATGTAGTTGGGGAAAATTTTAATATACGGAGACTCTATGACCTTGTGTTATGAGTTAATTAGAGGTTAGCTAGGGTAATTAAGCATTACAAGACAAGGGAATGAGATAAACTTGAGGAGGCCACTTGTTGCAATTCTATTGGAGGTTAAAATTTTGACTAGTCTTGCACCTTTACTAAATTAAATTTTGACCAAAATTCTTCGTCATTTTTCATCCTCTTGGCCGGCCAACTAGAGAGAAAAGAAGAGAGAAACTTCTTCAATTTTCCTTCTTTTCCTTGCCTAAATCTTGAAATCCAACCGTTTATTTGTTGAATTCCTCCATAAAACCTTCTTGCTAGGAGTGATTGAAGTGCTTGGTGGTTTTTGTTTGAAGGGAGAGACCTCCATCTACCTTGTATCTAGTAATTGTAAGGTAAGTGAGTAAGAAATTGTTTCCTTGTTGGTTAGAAGATGCAATTGGTTGTTATTAGTGAATAAAGATGCCATTTTGTGGATTATTTCATGACTTATGGATGGGTTGTGGCAATTTTTCTATTTATTGAGGAATTTTCTGTTTTATATGGGTTCTCATGATTAGTAAGGTGTGATGGCTTCATATTGAATGATTTAGAACCTATGTGTATTAGTGGTGGTTGATTGCGGAAAATTTCCGCATTTGTGAGGAATTCCGGTTTTTAGGGTTTAGTGAATTGGGGTTTTTCTATATATGGCTTTCATACAAATAATTGATGTATACTTGAGCTTATTGTGACTCAAATAAGGTGTATGGACTAGTTTATGATAGATAAGTGTATTTGTATGAGTTGGATGTTGTTGGTTAGGTTGAGAATGTGAAGAAATTGTGGGGAAATGCCGCCCAATTGGTTAGAAATGTGGGTGCCCTTGATTTGAGAGGCATTTGACTGGAAATAGAAGAATGTTGAAGTGGTTCACGATCCACACCTTCGTTACTTCGTTTTACTTTTGAGTATCTTGTACTAGTAAGTTAATGTCTATACGTTGATTCGTGATTGAGTCTCAAATATGTTCTCTTGCTTGTTTTAGGTCGTACCGGTGGTCCGGTGCCTACTTCTGACGCGAACGTGTGAATTACTTGATTGCTTGGTGAGTGTATCATTGAATGGTTGAATGTACTTGTTATGTGACTTGAATAGCTTGAATAGGTCAAGAGTGTACTTTATCGCTCTTGACCACTTACTTGCATTATTGTTACTGTTGGACTATGAAATTTCTTGTGTATATGGTTTGTCATCTGCTAGGGCTATGCCCTATTAGCACTGTGACATCTGAGCTCCTTCCCTTAGGCCGTTATTCGAGTCGAGCCGGCGAGGGCTTGGGCGAATCGTTAACGAGCCTTTGGGTCACTGATAGTCGAGTGGAGTGTTAACTCCTCGACCCGATGGTATACTCGAGTAATACCTTTTGTAACTGTGAGGTGTTCGGGCCCGGTAAGGTGGTGAATGGTGGAAGGAAATGGTGTAAAGAGGAGTCTACGGTTTTGCTTCGCATTAATAGTTGACGGAGTGTCAACGAGTACGATCAAGTATGGCAAGTGGAAACCGGCCCTTGAGGGCCGACCGTATCCTTTTATACATGGTTGGTTTAATAAAGGCACTCTTATGTGTGTTTGTTGGCCTGCATAATCTATTTGTGCATTTGGTATCTCACGAGCGTAAGCTCACCCCCCCGTTGTTTTGTTTTCCTTACAGGAACACTGTTGGACCCAAGTTTTGAGAAATTGAGTTGAGCTAGTTAAGTAGCTAGTTTTGAGTAGCTCCTCGAACACTTGGAAACTTTGATGTATGTGAATTTAAGTACCTCTTGAGTTGTACAATTGAACATTTTCATGTGTATATATATCCAGATCAAGTCTTGGATTAACTGTGTTGTGTGTTTAATGTGTTTTGAGCGAACACCGGTTTCGAACAAGGAAAGAAAAGTTTTGACGAAATTTACTGTTCACGAATCCGGCCAAGAATCCGGCCAATTTCTGGCCGGATACAAGACCGGATATGCAGGGGAAAAAGAAAAACTTTTGAATTTGGCCTCTGGCTGCAATTCGGCCAGAGAAATTCGGCCAACTTTCGGCTGGATTTCCGGCCGGATTGACAGGGGACTTCGACCCCTTTGGAAGTTTGGCCACTGCCTCATATCCAGCCAAGAATCCGGCCGAATAGTGACGTGGCCCGTCACTGTTCATCCGCGGAAAATTTTGGTTGTTTTCGTTTTCTTGTCCGATCAAGTGCTCGAGCGCTACACTTTCTTCCGTGGTCATATTGTGGTAGTATGAGTACCTTACTAAGGGTTAATCGCTTGTTTATTGAATTTCTCTCGTGAGTTAGGTACGGTTGGTGTGTTTCGGGTTCGTAGTCCTGGCGAGAGATGGGCAGGCGGTCCGTTAACCCCTCTAGTTCACCTTAGGGGAAGATGGGGTCGTCACAAGTGGTATCAGAGCCTAGGTTTAGATTAACCTGGGCGTGGTGGAAAATTCTCGATTTGGGACTTGTATTTGATTATCCTCCTTAGGATGTTTAAGTTTAACTACGTTTTTGGTGTAGGATGGATGCGCATAGTGGACCTGATGAGAGATCGACTGTGGAGCGGGGCCGTGGAGTACTTCCTATGATCAAGTACCAAATCCGGCCAAGAGAGGCCACTGTACGCTGGAGTCCGACTAGTCGCCTTCGGCGTTGTGAGTGCCGTCACAAGTTTGCCTACCCCAATACCGTCGTATTGGCCGTGGTCAAGGAAAGGAAGGAGTTGGCCAAGGATAATGCGAGGCTAGAAGCCGAAACGAACCAACTAAGGGAGGCCAACAAGAGGCAAGCTAAGCGAATTAGGGAATTGGAATATGACCTGGTTGAAGGTCAAGATAGGGTGGACGACTTATGTACGCAACTTGGAGAGGCACGCGAACGTATGGTCAAGAGGGCGAGGCAACTGAGGGAGAGAGCGGGATCGATTTTGAACCTATGTGCTGACTTGTTAGGGGACGAGAGCGATGAGGGCTCTTGCATAGGAGGCGGGGTTGGAGGTGAACCCGCCCAGGCGGGTGGGTCCTCTAGTCCCACGGTGGGCTAGGGCTTGGCTCTTAAGCTATTTTGGATGATTTTGACTCTTGTATATATAAGGGATACGGAATGGTAGGCCGGGAATGAACCTTAGCTAGCCGTTTTGTACGTTGGACTAGCTTTGTATATATGACTTTTGTTGTTGACTTTTCCGTAAGAGGCTTTCCCTGTTTGTACTTGACTGACTGTTTTGGTAAATACTTGATCTTGTTGTGAGTACTACGAACATGTGTTATGTGCTTAAATGTCTTATGAAGTTATTGTTTGGTTAAGTGATTATGTTTATTGTTATGCAACAGGGGGTATGTGCCCTTTTACGTTGACGCTGTATTTATAGTTATGTCTATATTTGGACCCTAGATTGATCTAGATCGATGGAAGGCACGCGTAGTGGCCGAGGACGGGGACGTGGGGGTAGATAGCCCACGACTGAACGGGGTACGGGAACTTCAATGCCCGAACCAAATCCTGAGCCCCAAATCGATCCCAATATTCAGGTAGCCGCTGCTATCCAGCGGATGACTGATCTCCTGGCCCAGGTGGTACAACATCAGGGCCCCAACCCTAATCCACCAGTCGGCAACCCTGGGAACCCTGGAAATCATATCGAGAGCGAGGATCGAGCTCTCGAACGATTCCAAAAATTTTCTCCACCTAAGTTTCTTGTAGGACCCGAGCCGGACGTAGCCGAGCAGTGGCTGGAGAAGATGATAGACATTTTTGCCGCCTTACGTTATTCGGACGAGAGGCAAGTGACTTTTGCGGTTTTCCAACTCGAAGGGGCTGCTCGCTCTTGGTGGAACATTATCCGGACAAAGTGGGAGCGAGAACAGATGCCAAGGACATGGGCAAACTTCGTCAGGGAATTCAATGCCAAGTATTTTCCGCCATTGCTTCAGGAGAAAAAGGAATACGAATTTATTCGTCTACGCCAAGGCACGCAATCGGTGGCCGAATATGAGAGCGAATTCACACGCCTGTCCAAGTTTGCCCCTGAACTTATTCTGACTGAACAAAGGAGGGCGAGACGCTTCCTTCAAGGACTTAATGTAGAAATTCAAAAGGACTTGGCCGTAGCCCAAATCACCACCTTCAGTGATGCCGTTGAGAAAGCTTTACGATCCGAGAACGCCCGGCTTCAAGTGAGGAATTTTCAAAATCGAAAGCGTGGAGCTTCTGGGAGTAGCTCAACTCAAGGGGATAAAGGTACCCCTGCTAAATTTGGAAGGGGAGCCGGAGGGGGACGATTCTCGGGTACGGCAAGAGGGGCTCCTTCTCGAGGAAGTCAACCGGGACGAGGCCCGCAAAGGAGCGGCTCCCAGGGGAGTTCCGCCACTGTTTCTCGTGGGCCGTGTAGCTTCTGCGGAAAACCAAACCACACGGAGGACGACTGCTGGAGGAAGCAGAACAAGTGTTTACGATGCGGAAGTGCAGAGCACCGGCTCGCCAGTTGTCCGGTCCAATCCCGAGAAGCGAAAGGAACTACGCAGACGTCCAAGGCTACCTCAAATCAGTCACGGGTAGAAGGAGCCAAACCAAAGGTACCTGCTCGTGTATACTTCATAGAACAACGTCCAGTTCCTGACTCGGCTGAGGTAGTGGAAGGTACGATTCCTGTCTTCCACCGCCTAGCTAGAATTTTGATAGACCCTGGAGCCACCCATTCCTTCGTTAATCCCGAGTTTATGTGTGGAATTGATATAAACCCTGTCACTCTTCCCTATGAGCTGGAAGTTAGTACTCATACGGGGAACCAATGCCTGATTTCTAGTGAAATGTATACAAATTATGAGATTTGGGTAGGTGAGAGGAAGTTATTGGGGAATCTGATAAGTTTAGCCATAAAGGGATACAATGTGATTCTGGGCATGGATTGGTTGGCTCGATATAACGCCCAACTAGACTGTAAGAGGAAACTAGTGGAATTTTGTATTCCTGGGGAGGCAACTTTGAGGTTAGATGTGAGGGGTAGTCTAGCCTCATCTGCTATGATTTCAGGTATTCGAGCTAGGAAACTTTTGAGTAGAGGGGCACAAGGGTTTCTAGCTTTTCTTCTTAACACTCCTGCCGATAAACTGACCATAGAAAATGTTCCAGTGGTGCGTGAATACCCAGATGTCTTTCCTGACGAATTAGTGAATCTACCTCCCGAAAGAGAAATTGAGTTAGAAATTAACCTCTTACCTGGGACTTCTCCTATTTCCAGAACCCCTTACCGAATGGCACCTGCGGAACTCAAAGAGTTGAAATTACAATTGCAAGATCTGCTAGAGCGGTTTTATTCATGAAAGTGGATCACCTTGGGGGGCACCTGTTCTATTTGTTAAAAAGAAGGACGGGACCTTGAGAATGTGTATTGATTACCGAGGGTTGAAAAACGTAACCATTAAGAATAAGTATCCACTACCCCACATTGATGAATTATTTGATCAATTACAAGGTGCGGTGGTCTTCTCGAAGTTAGACCTTCGACAGGGATATTACCAACTGTTGATTAGAAACGAAGATGTGCCTAAAACTGCCTTCAATTCTCGGTATGGGCACTATGAATTTGCCGTGATGCCTTTTGGGCTGACCAATGCCCCTGCTGCCTTCATGGACCTCATGCATCGGATTTTCAAACCCTATCTCGACCGATTTGTCGTTGTTTTTATCGATGACATATTGGTTTATTCAAAAAACCATGAGGAGCATGGACAACATTTGAATGAGGTCCTGCAAACTCTAAGAGAGCACCAATTATATGCCAAATTTAGTAAATGTGAGTTTTGGCTAGAATGGGTTTCTTTTCTGGGGCACGTGATTTCAAAGAAGGGAATTGCTGTGGATCCAGCCAAGGTAGAGGCAGTGACTGAGTGGAAAAGACCCGACAACCCTACTGAGGTTCGGAGTTTTCTAGGGTTGGCTGGGTACTACCGTCGATTTATTCAAGATTTTTCGAAACTTGCCAGTCCCTTAACCGATTTAACAAAGAAGGGTGGACGATTTCTGTGGAGTGATAAGTGTGAAACCAGCTTTCAAGAGTTGAAGCGGAGGTTAACTATGGCCCCTATCCTGGCCTTGCCTAATGGTAAGGACAGTTTCACTGTTTACACTGACGCCTCTAAAGACGGGTTGGGATGCGTTTTGATGCAACATCAAAATGTGATAGCTTATGCGTCTAGAAAACTGAAAACCCATGAGCAAAACTATCCCATTCATGACTTAGAACTGGCCGCGGTGGTCTTCGCTCTGAAAAAGTGGAGACACTATTTGTACGGGGTGACCTTTGAAGTCTATTCCGACCATAAGAGCCTTAAGTATCTCTTTTCCCAGAAGGAGTTAAACATGAGACAGCGAAGGTGGATGGAATTCTTAGAGGATTACGATTATACTATTAACTACCATCCGGGTAAGGCTAATGTGGTAGCCGATGCCCTAAGTCGAAAGGCTCAGATTTCTGGATTAATGGTGAAAGAATGGGAATTGTTGGGAACCGTTGGAGAGTGGAATCCAAGACTGGAGCATAATAGGATAACCTTTGGGAATATACGGGTGACGTCCATGTTGCTCGGTAGGATTAAGGAAGCTCAAATTAAGGATCCGACAGTTCTAAAATGGGTGGAAAAGGTGAAGAAAGGAGAAATTTCTGATTTTAATTTGAGTCCTGAGGGGATTTTAAGGTTTCGGAATCGAATAGTGGTACCTAATGATGAAGATTTGAGAAGGGAGATTTTGGAGGAAGCTCATCGATCTAAATATACAATCCATCCAGGAAGTAACAAGATGTATCATGACTTGCGACAATTACACTGGTGGGATAGGATGAAGAGAGGAATAGCTCAATATGTACAAACCTGTCTAGTGTGCCAACAAGTTAAGGCCGAACACCAGAAACCCTCGGGACTACTGCAGCCTCTGGAAATACCCGAATGGAAATGGGAACATATTACCATGGACTTTGTTTCTGGACTACCTAGAACCCAAAAAGGACATGATGCCGTTTGGGTGATCGTTGATCGATTGACCAAGTCGGCTCATTTCTTACCTGTGAATATGAAGTATTCCATGGATAAGTTAGCTCGCGTATATTTGGAGGGGATTGTGAGATTGCATGGGGTACCCGTGAGCATAGTTTCCGACCGAGACCCACGTTTCGTGTCCAGATTTTGGCAAAAGTTTCAGGGGACTTTAGGAACAAAGCTGAATTTGAGCACCACTTATCATCCGCAGACGGATGGACAGTCAGAACGGACGATTCAGACCCTCGAGGATATGTTACGAACGTGCATTCTAGATTTCGGGGGTAATTGGGGTCAACACATGACATTAGTGGAATTCGCCTATAATAACAGTTACCACTCGTCAATCCAAATGGCACCGTACGAAACTCTTTATGGACGAAGGTGCCGTTCACCGATATATTGGGATGAAGTGGGAGAGAAGAAGATCCTAGCCTCTACCGTCATTCCTGGGATGGAGGATGCCCAAGAAAAGATCAAGTTAATTCGTCAGAGACTTGAGACAGCTCAAAGTCGCCAGAAGAGCTACGCCGGTAACCGAAGGAAAGATTTGGAGTTTGAAGTTGGAGACCATGTATTCCTTAAGATTACCCCGTTACGGAGTATTACTGCCGGCAGAGGAAAGAAACTCCAACCTAGATACATTGGACCTTTTCCGATCCTTCAGCGAGTTGGAAAAGTAGCATACCGACTTGAGTTGCCGCCGAACCTGTCGCGGATTCACGATGTATTCCACGTGTCAATGCTCAAAAAGTATTACCCCGATCCGACTCACATCATCCAGCCGGAAGAGATCGAAATTGATGAAGCCCTTACTTACGAGGAGAAACCTGTGCGAGTGCTTGATAGAAAAGTTAAAGAGCTGAGGAATAAACAAATTCCACTGGTGAAAATTCTGTGGAAGAACCACGGAGTCGAAGAGGCAACTTGGGAGATGGAGGAAGAGATGAAAACAAAATATCCAGAACTGTTTAGTGCCTCAGGAGAGAAATTTCGAGGACGAAATTCTTTAAGGGGGAGAGAGTGTGAGACCCCAAAAAATTTTTTTTTTTTATTTCCAGACATTTATTTTAGGCTTTTAGGCTTAGTTTTAGTGTTTTCTTTAATATGTGAATATTCTGAGGGATTTTATGAGAGAATATGGATTTTACATCATTTTCTGGATATAGGTAATTTTCTGTGTTTTTAGGGGTGTCTAGTGGTTGCGGGACCCACTAGGGCGATCGGTACCGTAGAAATGTAGTTGGGGAAAATTTTAATATACGGAGACTCTATGACCTTGTGTTATGAGTTAATTAGAGGTTAGCTAGGGTAATTAAGCATTACAAGACAAGGGAATGAGATAAACTTGAGGAGGCCACTTGTTGCAATTCTATTGGAGGTTAAAATTTTGACTAGTCTTGCACCTTTACTAAATTAAATTTTGACCAAAATTCTTCGTCATTTTTCATCCTCTTGGCCGGCCAACTAGAGAGAAAAGAAGAGAGAAACTTCTTCAATTTTCCTTCTTTTCCTTGCCTAAATCTTGAAATCCAACCGTTTATTTGTTGAATTCCTCCATAAAACCTTCTTGCTAGGAGTGATTGAAGTGCTTGGTGGTTTTTGTTTGAAGGGAGAGACCTCCATCTACCTTGTATCTAGTAATTGTAAGGTAAGTGAGTAAGAAATTGTTTCCTTGTTGGTTAGAAGATGCAATTGGTTGTTATTAGTGAATAAAGATGCCATTTTGTGGATTATTTCATGACTTATGGATGGGTTGTGGCAATTTTTCTATTTATTGAGGAATTTTCTGTTTTATATGGGTTCTCATGATTAGTAAGGTGTGATGGCTTCATATTGAATGATTTAGAACCTATGTGTATTAGTGGTGGTTGATTGCGGAAAATTTCCGCATTTGTGAGGAATTCCGGTTTTTAGGGTTTAGTGAATTGGGGTTTTTCTATATATGGCTTTCATACAAATAATTGATGTATACTTGAGCTTATTGTGACTCAAATAAGGTGTATGGACTAGTTTATGATAGATAAGTGTATTTGTATGAGTTGGATGTTGTTGGTTAGGTTGAGAATGTGAAGAAATTGTGGGGAAATGCCGCCCAATTGGTTAGAAATGTGGGTGCCCTTGATTTGAGAGGCATTTGACTGGAAATAGAAGAATGTTGAAGTGGTTCACGATCCACACCTTCGTTACTTCGTTTTACTTTTGAGTATCTTGTACTAGTAAGTTAATGTCTATACGTTGATTCGTGATTGAGTCTCAAATATGTTCTCTTGCTTGTTTTAGGTCGTACCGGTGGTCCGGTGCCTACTTCTGACGCGAACGTGTGAATTACTTGATTGCTTGGTGAGTGTATCATTGAATGGTTGAATGTACTTGTTATGTGACTTGAATAGCTTGAATAGGTCAAGAGTGTACTTTATCGCTCTTGACCACTTACTTGCATTATTGTTACTGTTGGACTATGAAATTTCTTGTGTATATGGTTTGTCATCTGCTAGGGCTATGCCCTATTAGCACTGTGACATCTGAGCTCCTTCCCTTAGGCCGTTATTCGAGTCGAGCCGGCGAGGGCTTGGGCGAATCGTTAACGAGCCTTTGGGTCACTGATAGTCGAGTGGAGTGTTAACTCCTCGACCCGATGGTATTCTCGAGTAATACCTTTTGTAACTGTGAGGTGTTCGGGCCCGGTAAGGTGGTGAATGGTGGAAGGAAATGGTGTAAAGAGGAGTCTACGGTTTTGCTTCGCATTAATAGTTGACGGAGTGTCAACGAGTACGATCAAGTATGGCAAGTGGAAACCGGCCCTTGAGGGCCGACCGTATCCTTTTATACATGGTTGGTTTAATAAAGGCACTCTTATGTGTGTTTGTTGGCCTGCATAATCTATTTGTGCATTTGGTATCTCACGAGCGTAAGCTCACCCCCCCGTTGTTTTGTTTTCCTTACAGGAACACTGTTGGACCCAAGTTTTGAGAAATTGAGTTGAGCTAGTTAAGTAGCTAGTTTTGAGTAGCTCCTCGAACACTTGGAAACTTTGATGTATGTGAATTTAAGTACCTCTTGAGTTGTACAATTGAACATTTTCATGTGTATATATATCCAGATCAAGTCTTGGATTAACTGTGTTGTGTGTTTAATGTGTTTTGAGCGAACACCGGTTCCGAACAAGGAAAGAAAAGTTTTGACGAAATTTACTGTTCACGAATCCGGCCAAGAATCCGGCCAATTTCTGGCCGGATACAAGACCGGATATGCAGGGGAAAAAGATAAACTTTTGAATTTGGCCTTTGGCTGCAATTCGGCCAGAGAAATTCGGCCAACTTTCGGCTGGATTTCCGGCCGGATTGACAGGGGACTTCGACCCCTTTGGGAGTTTGGCCACTGCCTCATATCCAGCCAAGAATCCGGCCGAATAGTGACGTGGCCCGTCACTGTTCATCCGCGGAAAATTTTGGTTGTTTTCGTTTTCTTGTCCGATCAAGTGCTCGAGCGCTACACTTTCTTCCGTGGTCATATTGTGGTAGTATGAGTACCTTACTAAGGGTTAATCGCTTGTTTATTGAATTTCTCTCGTGAGTTAGGTACGTTTGGTGTGTTTCGGGTTCGTAGTCCTGGCGAGAGCTGGGCAGGCGGTCCGTTAACCCCTCTAGTTCACCTTAGGGGAAGATGGGGTCGTCACAAGTGGTATCAGAGCCTAGGTTTAGATTAACCTGGGCGTGGTGGAAAATTCTCGATTTGGGACTTGTATTTGATTATCCTCCTTAGGATGTTTAAGTTTAACTACGTTTTTGGTGTAGGATGGATGCGCATAGTGGACCTGATGAGAGATCGACTGTGGAGCGGGGCCGTGGAGTACTTCCTATGATCAAGTACCAAATCCGGCCAAGAGAGGCCACTGTACGCTGGAGTCCGGCTAGTCGCCTTCGGCGTTGTGAGTGCCGTCACAAGTTTGCCTACCCCAATACCGTCGTATTGGCCGTGGTCAAGGAAAGGAAGGAGTTGGCCAAGGATAATGCGAGGCTAGAAGCCGAAACGAACCAACTAAGGGAGGCCAACAAGAGGCAAGCTAAGCGAATTAGGGAATTGGAATATGACCTGGTTGAAGGTCAAGATAGGGTGGACGACTTATGTACGCAACTTGGAGAGGCACGCGAACGTATGGTCAAGAGGGCGAGGCAACTGAGGGAGAGAGCGGGATCGATTTTGAACCTATGTGATGACTTGTTAGGGGACGAGAGCGATGAGGGCTCTTGCATAGGAGGCGGGGTTGGAGGTGAACCCGCCCAGGCGGGTGGGTCCTCTAGTCCCACGGTGGGCTAGGGCTTGGCTCTTAAGCTATTTTGGATGATTTTGACTCTTGTATATATAAGGGATACGGAATGGTAGGCCGGGAATGAACCTTAGCTAGCCGTTTTGTACGTTGGACTAGCTTTGTATATATGACTTTTGTTGTTGACTTTTCCGTAAGAGGCTTTCCCTGTTTGTACTTGACTGACTGTTTTGGTAAATACTTGATCTTGTTGTGAGTACTACGAACATGTGTTATGTGCTTAAATGTCTTATGAAGTTATTGTTTGGTTAAGTGATTATGTTTATTGTTATGCAACAGGGGGTATGTGCCCTTTTACGTTGACGCTGTATTTATAGTTATGTCTATATTTGGACCCTAGATTGATCTAGATCGATGGAAGGCACGCGTAGTGGCCGAGGACGGGGACGTGGGGGTAGATAGCCCACGACTGAACGGGGTACGGGAACTTCAATGCCCGAACCAAATCCTGAGCCCCAAATCGATCCCAATATTCAGGTAGCCGCTGCTATCCAGCGGATGACTGATCTCCTGGCCCAGGTGGTACAACATCAGGGCTCCAACCCTAATCCACCAGTCGGCAACCCTGGGAACCCTGGAAATCATATCGAGAGCGAGGATCGAGCTCTCGAACGATTCCAAAAATTTTCTCCACCTAAGTTTCTTGTAGGACCCGAGCCGGACGTAGCCGAGCAGTGGCTGGAGAAGATGATAGACATTTTTGCCGCCTTACGTTATTCGGACGAGAGGCAAGTGACTTTTGCGGTTTTCCAACTCGAAGGGGCTGCTCGCTCTTGGTGGAACATTATCCGGACAAAGTGGGAGCGAGAACAGATGCCAAGGACATGGGCAAACTTCGTCAGGGAATTCAATGCCAAGTATTTTCCGCCATTGCTTCAGGAGAAAAAGGAATACGAATTTATTCGTCTACGCCAAGGCACGCAATCGGTGGCCGAATATGAGAGCGAATTCACACGCCTGTCCAAGTTTGCCCCTGAACTTATTCTGACTGAACAAAGGAGGGCGAGACGCTTCCTTCAAGGACTTAATGTAGAAATTCAAAAGGACTTGGCCGTAGCCCAAATCACCACCTTCAGTGATGCCGTTGAGAAAGCTTTACGATCCGAGAACGCCCGGCTTCAAGTGAGGAATTTTCAAAATCGAAAGCGTGGAGCTTCTGGGAGTAGCTCAACTCAAGGGGATAAAGGTACCCCTGCTAAATTTGGAAGGGGAGCCGGAGGGGGACGATTCTCGGGTACGGCAAGAGGGGCTCCTTCTCGAGGAAGTCAACCGGGACGAGGCCCGCAAAGGAGCGGCTCCCAGGGGAGTTCCGCCACTGTTTCTCGTGGGCCGTGTAGCTTCTGCGGAAAACCAAACCACACGGAGGACGACTGCTGGAGGAAGCAGAACAAGTGTTTACGATGCGGAAGTGCAGAGCACCGGCTCGCCAGTTGTCCGGTCCAATCCCGAGAAGCGAAAGGAACTACGCAGACGTCCAAGGCTACCTCAAATCAGTCACGGGTAGAAGGAGCCAAACCAAAGGTACCTGCTCGTGTATACTTCATAGAACAACGTCCAGTTCCTGACTCGGCCGAGGTAGTGGAAGGTACGATTCCTGTCTTCCACCGCCTAGCTAGAATTTTGATAGACCCTGGAGCCACCCATTCCTTCGTTAATCCCGAGTTTATGTGTGGAATTGATATAAACCCTGTCACTCTTCCCTATGAGCTGGAAGTTAGTACTCCTACGGGGAACCAATGCCTGATTTCTAGTGAAATGTATACAAATTATGAGATTTGGGTAGGTGAGAGGAAGTTATTGGGGAATCTGATAAGTTTAGCCATAAAGGGATACAATGTGATTCTGGGCATGGATTGGTTGGCTCGATATAACGCCCAACTAGACTGTAAGAGGAAACTAGTGGAATTTTGTATTCCTGGGGAGGCAACTTTGAGGTTAGATGTGAGGGGTAGTCTAGCCTCATCTGCTATGATTTCAGGTATTCGAGCTAGGAAACTTTTGAGTAGAGGGGCACAAGGGTTTCTAGCTTTTCTTCTTAACACTCCTGCCGATAAACTGACCATAGAAAATGTTCCAGTGGTGCGTGAATACCCAGATGTCTTTCCTGACGAATTAGTGAATCTACCTCCCGAAAGAGAAATTGAGTTAGAAATTAACCTCTTACCTGGGACTTCTCCTATTTCCAGAACCCCTTACCGAATGGCACCTGCGGAACTCAAAGAGTTGAAATTACAATTGCAAGATCTGCTAGAGCGGTTTTATTCATGAAAGTGGATCACCTTGGGAGGCACCTGTTCTATTTGTTAAAAAGAAGGACGGGACCTTGAGAATGTGTATTGATTACCGAGGGTTGAAAAACGTAACCATTAAGAATAAGTATCCACTACCCCACATTGATGAATTATTTGATCAATTACAAGGTGCGGTGGTCTTCTCGAAGTTAGACCTTCGACAGGGATATTACCAACTGTTGATTAGAAAGGAAGATATGCCTAAAACTGCCTTCAATTCTCGGTATGGGCACTATGAATTTGCCGTGATGCCTTTTGGGCTGACCAATGCCCCTGCTGCCTTCATGGACCTCATGCATCGGATTTTCAAACCCTATCTCGACCGATTTGTCGTTGTTTTTATCGATGACATATTGGTTTATTCAAAAAACCATGAGGAGCATGGACAACATTTGAATGAGGTCCTGCAAACTCTAAGAGAGCACCAATTATATGCCAAATTTAGTAAATGTGAGTTTTGGCTAGAATGGGTTTCTTTTCTGGGGCACGTGATTTCAAAGAAGGGAATTGCTGTGGATCCAGCCAAGGTAGAGACAGTGACTGAGTGGAAAAGACCCGACAACCCTACTGAGGTTCGGAGTTTTCTAGGGTTGGCTGGGTACTACCGTCGATTTATTCAAGATTTTTCGAAACTTGCCAGTCCCTTAACCGATTTAACAAAGAAGGGTGGACGATTTCTGTGGAGTGATAAGTGTGAAACCAGCTTTCAAGAGTTGAAGCGGAGGTTAACTATGGCCCCTATCCTGGCCTTGCCTAATGGTAAGGACAGTTTCACTGTTTACACTGACGCCTCTAAAGACGGGTTGGGATGCGTTTTGATGCAACATCAAAATGTGATAGCTTATGCGTCTAGAAAACTGAAAACCCATGAGCAAAACTATCCCATTCATGACTTAGAACTGGCCGCGGTGGTCTTCGCTCTGAAAAAGTGGAGACACTATTTGTACGGGGTGACCTTTGAAGTCTATTCCGACCATAAGAGCCTTAAGTATCTCTTTTCCCAGAAGGAGTTAAACATGAGACAGCGAAGGTGGATGGAATTCTTAGAGGATTACGATTATACTATTAACTACCATCCGGGTAAGGCTAATGTGGTAGCCGATGCCCTAAGTCGAAAGGCTCAGATTTCTGGATTAATGGTGAAAGAATGGGAATTGTTGGGAACCGTTGGAGAGTGGAATCCAAGACTGGAGCATAATAGGATAACCTTTGGGAATATACGGGTGACGTCCATGTTGCTCGGTAGGATTAAGGAAGCTCAAATTAAGGATCCGACAGTTCTAAAATGGGTGGAAAAGGTGAAGAAAGGAGAAATTTCTGATTTTAATTTGAGTCCTGAGGGGATTTTAAGGTTTCGGAATCGAATAGTGGTACCTAATGATGAAGATTTGAGAAGGGAGATTTTGGAGGAAGCTCATCGATCTAAATATACAATCCATCCAGGAAGTAACAAGATGTATCATGACTTGCGACAATTATACTGGTGGGATAGGATGAAGAGAGGAATAGCTCAATATGTACAAACCTGTCTAGTGTGCCAACAAGTTAAGGCCGAACACCAGAAACCCTCGGGACTACTGCAGCCTCTGGAAATACCCGAATGGAAATGGGAACATATTACCATGGACTTTGTTTCTGGACTACCTAGAACCCAAAAAGGACATGATGCCGTTTGGGTGATCGTTGATCGATTGACCAAGTCGGCTCATTTCTTACCTGTGAATATGAAGTATTCCATGGATAAGTTAGCTCGCGTATATTTGGAGGAGATTGTGAGATTGCATGGGGTACCCGTGAGCATAGTTTCCGACCGAGACCCACGTTTCGTGTCCAGATTTTGGCAAAAGTTTCAGGAGACTTTAGGAACAAAGCTGAATTTGAGCACCACTTATCATCCGCAGACGGATGGACAGTCAGAACGGACGATTCAGACCCTCGAGGATATGTTACGAACGTGCATTCTAGATTTCGGGGGTAATTGGGGTCAACACATGACATTAGTGGAATTCGCCTATAATAACAGTTACCACTCGTCAATCCAAATGGCACCGTACGAAGCTCTTTATGGACGAAGGTGCCGTTCACCGATATATTGGGATGAAGTGGGAGAGAAGAAGATCCTAGCCTCTACCGTCATTCCTTGGATGGAGGATGCCCAAGAAAAGATCAAGTTAATTCGTCAGAGACTTGAGACAGCTCAAAGTCGCCAGAAGAGCTACGCCGATAACCGAAGGAAAGATTTGGAGTTTGAAGTTGGAGACCATGTATTCCTTAAGATTACCCCGTTACGGAGTATTACTGCCGGCAGAGGAAAGAAACTCCAACCTAGATACATAGGACCTTTTCCGATCCTTCAGCGAGTTGGAAAAGTAGCATACCGACTTGAGTTGCCACCGAACCTGTCGCGGATTCACGATGTATTCCACGTGTCAATGCTCAAAAAGTATTACCCCGATCCGACTCACATCATCCAGCCGGAAGAGATCGAAATTGATGAAGCCCTTACTTACGAGGAGAAACCTGTGCGAGTGCTTGATAGAAAAGTTAAAGAGCTGAGGAATAAACAAATTCCACTGGTGAAAATTCTGTGGAAAAACCACGGAGTCGAAGAGGCAACCTGGGATATGGAGGAAGAGATGAAAACAAAATATCCATAACTGTTTAGTGCCTTAGGAGAGAAATTTCGAGGACGAAATTCTTTAAGGGGGAGAGAATGTGAGACCCCAAAAAATTTTTTTTTCCAGACATTTATTTTAGGCTTTTAGGCTTAGTTTTAGTGTTTTCTTTAATATGTGAATATTCTGAGGGATTTTATGAGAGAATATGGATTTTACATCATTTTCTGGATATTGGTAATTTTCTGTGTTTTTAGGGGTGTCTAGTGGTTGCGGGACCCACTAGGGCGATCGATACCGTAAAAATGTAGTTGGGGAAAATTTTAATATACGGAGACTCTATGACCTTGTGTTATGAGTTAATTAGAGGTTAGTTAGGGTAATTAAGCATTACAAGACAAGGGAATGAGATAAACTTGAGGAGGCCACTTGTTGCAATTCTATTGGAGGTTAAAATTTTGACTAGTCTTGCACCTTTACTAAATTAAATTTTGACCAAAATTCTTCATCATTTTTCATCCTCTTGGCCGGCCAACTAGAGAGAAAAGAAGAGAGAAACTTCTTCAATTTTCCTTCTTTTCCTTGCCTAAATCTTGAAATCCAACCGTTTATTTCTTGAATTCCTCCATAAAACCTTCTTGCTAGGAGTGATTGAAGTGCTTGGTGGTTTTTGTTTGAAGGGAGAGACCTCCATCTACCTTGTATCTAGTAATTGTAAGGTAAGTGAGTAAGAAATTGTTTCCTTGTTGGTTAGAAGATGCAATTGGTTGTTATTTGTGAATAAAGATGCCATTTTGTGGATTATTTCATGACTTATGGATGGGTTGTGGCAATTTTTCTATTTATTGAGGAATTTTCTGTTTTATATGGGTTCTCATGATTAATAAGGTGTGATGGCTTCATATTGAATGATTTAGAACCTATGTGTATTAGTGGTGGTTGATTGCGGAAAATTTCCGCATTTGTGAGGAATTCCGGTTTTTAGGGTTTAGTGAATTGGGGTTTTTCTATATATGGCTTTCATACAAATAATTGATGTATACTTGAGCTTATTGTGACTCAAATAAGGTGTATGGACTAGTTTATGATATATAAGTGTATTTGTATGAGTCGGATGTTGTTGGTTAGGTTGAGAATGTGAAGAAATTGTGGGGAAATGCCGCCCAATTGGTTAGAAATGTGGGTGCCCTTGATTTGAGAGGCATTTGACTGGAAATAGAAGAATGTTGAAGTGGTTCACGTTCCACACCTTCGTTACTCCGTTTTACTTTTGAGTATCTTGTACTAGTAAGTTAATGTCTATACGTTGATTCGTGATTGAGTCTCAAATATGTTCGCTTGCTTGTTTTAGGTCGTACCGGTGGTCCGGGGCCTACTTCTGACGCGAACGTGTGAATTACTTGATTGCTTGGTGAGTGTATCATTGAATGGTTGAATGTACTTGTTATGTGACTTGAATAGCTTGAATAGGTCAAGAGTGTACTTTATCGCTCTTGACCACTTACTTGCATTATTGTTACTATTGGACTATGAAATTTCTTGTGTATATGGTTTGTCATCTGCTAGGGCTATGCCCTATTAGCACTGTGACATCTGAGCTCCTTCCCTTAGGCCGTTATTCGAGTCGAGCCGGCGAGGGCTTGGGCGAATCGTTAACGAGCCTTTGGGTCACTGATAGTCGAGTGGAGTGTTAACTCCTCGACCCGATGGTATACTCGAGTAATACCTTTTGTAACTGTGAGGTGTTCGGGCCCGGTAAGGGGGTGAATGGTGGAAGGAAATGGTGTAAAGAGGAGTCTACGGTTTTGCTTCGCATTAATAGTTGACGGAGTGTCAACGAGTACGATCAAGTATGGCAAGTGGAAACCGGCCCTTGAGGGCCGACCGTATCCTTTTATACATGGTTGGTTTAATAAAGGCACTCTTATGTGTGTTTGTTGGCCTGCATAATCTATTTGTGCATTTGGTACCTCACGAGCGTAAGCTCACCCCCCCGTTGTTTTGTTTTCCTTACAGGAACACTGTTGGACCCAAGTTTTGAGAAATTGAGTTGAGCTAGTTAAGTAGCTAGTTTTGAGTAGCTCCTCGAACACTTGGAAACTTTGATGTATGTGAATTTAAGTACCTCTTGAGTTGTACAATTGAACCTTTTCATGTGTATATATATCCAGATCAAGTCTTGGATTAACTGTGTTATGTGTTTAATGTGTTTTGAGCGAACACCGGTTTCGAACAAGGAAAGAAAAGTTTTGACGAAATTTACTGTTCACGAATCCGGCCAATTTCTGGCCGGATACAAGACCGGATATGCAGGGAAAAAGAAAAACTTTTGAATTTGGCCTCTGGCCGCAATCCGGCCAGAGAAATCCGGCCAACTTCCGGCCGGATTGACAGGGGACTTCGACCCCTTTGGGAGTTTGGCCACTGCCTCATATCCGGCCAAGAATCCGGCCGGATTCTTGCCGGATAGTGACGTGGCCCGTCACTATTCATCCGCCGAAAATTTTGGTTGTTTTCGTTTTCTTGACCGATCAAGTGCTCGAGCGCTACACTTTCTTCCGTGGTCATATTGTGGTAGTATGAGTACCTTACTAAGGGTTAATCGCTTGTTTTATTGAATTTCTCTCGTGAGTTAGGTACGGTTGGTGTGTTTCGGGTTCGTAGTCCTGGCGAGAGCTGGGCAGGCGGTCTGTTAACCCCTCTGGTTCGCCTTAGGGGAAGATGGGGTCGTCACACCTGAGATATCCGATCTCTCAATAGATGGTATCTCTCAACAAAGTACACAACAAAGTACTTACCCCAAACAGCACACAGCAAATGGGGTTTAATTCAAGTTATGTAATCACCCCCATCAGCACATAGCAAAAGGGAGATACTCAACTCAAATCATGTAACCACCCCCATCAGCACACAGCAAGAGGGTGATACTCAACATAAGACATGTAATCTCATATATGAAATCAAAACAAAGGATAGCTTAGGTCGAGTGAGATAAAGTACACCCTCATCTAAGTACCCATTTAACATATACAAAGAACTTTAACAATTTCACATCAAAAAACAACCCAATTACTCACTTGATAAAGCTTGGCACGAAAAATGATACAATTCACTGAGCTTGACCGTTACCGTCAAAAGCCTCACAATCTGTATTGATAGATTATATACACACATAAGTGAAACGGCCACGCAATAGCAGTTTATAACTTAAACGATCGAATACGGTCGAAAATGGTAAAAAATAATAAAAAATGGTCAAAAATGACGTTAAGGCCAAAAGAATGTCGAAATTGGCCGAAACGGCCGGAATGGTAACAAAATACCAAAAGTAGACCTAAATGGTCCAAAACGGCAAAAACGGTTGAGAAATGCATGTGCACGTCCGTGAAAATGAAAATGGTACCAAACGGGTTACACGATTTTGCCCATAACTGGAGCTGTGGTTATCGGATCAAAATGTACTAGATGGTATCTCGAACCTTAAACAAAAGGTTACAACTTCCATGAAGATACCTCAACTCATTTTTCAGTGCATCCAAGTTAAATTTGCAAAATGCAGAACTAGAACTCCAAAGGCTAGTTTATCTTTCTCGTGAAAATTTGGCGGCATGCCCCTTGTGTTTACCCATTTTCCAGCCATTTATGGGTTCAATATTTTCCTCAAACAAACTTAAAGTTATATACAAAATAATCTCATTTCAATAGCTGTTCAATAGGCTCAAGGTCATACAGGTACAAAATCAAGCTAACGATATGTGCGGAAATGAAGTTTAACAAAAGACAGATTTGACGTGTTTTTACGTAACGGACACAACCAAGGCTACGCATATCGGATTGAGGTGCAAATTATACCATTTCGAAGCTAAGGTAGAGAGCTACAACTTTGGTGAAGACCACCTAGTCTAATTTCTAGTGTAACCCAGTCAAATTCCCAATTCACAGAACCAAATTCCAACTAATTGGCTAATTAACCGTACTGCCTTCAAATGGCCATATCTCAAGCTACCAAAGTTCGTTTAAGACGTTCTTGGAGGCGTTGAAAAGCTACGACAAAATACTAAAACTTTTATGTTTTGGAAAATGGCTAAATCTGTGACGCCCCGAAAAAAAAAATGAGTTTGAGAACCCGGAAATTTTCTAAATTTCAAGGGTTTATTTTATTTAATCGCCCGCCTTTTCTACATTTTCTTTATTAGAAAAATTCCCCAGATAAAGTTTATGAGCAAAGATAGTTTTAAAATGATTTTTCTAGTATCGGTTAGTTTTTGAGAAATTAAGAGCGTATTTTGAACGTGGGACCCGCAAGTGCGGTAAATGCATTATATTTTTGACAACTTGTTGGAATTTTGTATTAAGTGATATTATTTTACAAAGTGTTAAGATATTTGTATTGGAGAGACAAAAAGATAAGTTTTGAACCAAAAGGTGACAAGTGTCACCATAAGATTAAGTCTTGGGTTTGACTACTATTCATAACTTTACCATTTAATTAAAATTGGCCAAAAATCTCTTCATTTTGCAAGCTTCTTGGCCGAATGTTCTTGCTCAAGAAAGAAAGAAAAGCTCTCAATTTCTTCCTTCTATTTCTTGCTCAATCTTCAAATCCAACCAATAAAACTCCAAATCATTCCATAAAATCTCTTTGCTAAGTGGTCTTGAGGTGTTTTGTGGAGTTGTTTGGAAAGCTAAGGTGACTAGTTGCTCTATCTCTTGTATTGCTAAGGTGAGTTGTGAATGACCCCTCTCCTTCCTCTAATGATGTTCAATTCATGATTGGTGGTGGTATAAGATGCACTTTTATGGATTATTTCTTGATTTGTGGTTGAAGTGATGAAGTTTTATTATTTTTGGGGATTTTCTGTTTTAATATAAGCATGATTGTGTGGCTATCTATGATGATTAGAAATGGTATATAAGGCATCTAGAAGGTGGAAAAAGTGGAAGATTGCAAGTAATTTCTGTTTTGGAAGAAAATTGAAAAACCTAGGGTTCATGAAGCTACATTCTGTCCGAATTTTTAGGTCCTAGTTAGAGGCCGAATTGTCCTTGGATTAAAACATGAAAGTTGTAGGTAATGACATTTTAAAGGTGCCTACAAAATTTCAGGTCAATCGGAGTAGCGTAGAGTGAGAAAAGTCGAAATTACTATTGCTGTTCTGGTTTTACCCAAATGTTAGAATTGTGCCTGTAATTGGTTGTTTTGGCTGGAATTGCTTCCGAATTGGTTGTTGAGGTCTTCTGATGAAATTTATACCTGTTTCTTATATTTCAGTAGGTTTTGGAATTTTTGGATTTGGACTTGGAGAGCCTGAGTTATGATGTTTCCGCTAGAATGCGTTCTGTGAATCTGTTTTTGTGATTCTGGTATGGTATCTTGCATTTTTGACCTGGTTACACTCGAAACTGGGTTGAGTGACCTTCTGTAATATTGTAGCTCTATCTCTTAGCTTCGAAACGGTGTATCTTTCACCTTCATCCGACCATCGTAGTACCTTTGGTGCCATTACCATAAAATGACGTCAAAACTGTTTTTTTTCTGGTTTTGAGCTTTCATTTCCGAACTTTTCCCTAGCTTGACTTGTACTAGTACTACTTGGAGCTTGCTGAATGGCTATTGGATGAACTTATTTTTGTGTACCTTTGGGTTGGAATGAGGAAATAATGAAGCCATGATGGCTGGAAAAGTTAGCAAATTCAGGGGAAGTGCTGTCCGAACTTTTAAAGGACTTGTTTGCATTGAGTTTGTGATCTAAGACTTGGATTTGAGCAAGGCAATGATATATGATGGATGATTTCTGAGCCGTGGAGGTGAGTGACCTCAAACTATTTCTAAAGTTATTTATGAACCGTTTCCTGCATTATTTACTTTTGAACTGTTTCCACAGTTACTTTTGAACCGTTTTCTTGCATTATTTACCTTTAAACTGTTTCCAAAGTTACTTTTGAACTGTTTTCTTGCATATCATGCGTGCTTGCATATGAGTGTTCCTTGTTGCTGTATTCCTTGATTTATTGGCTTGTTATTATTGATTGATAATGTGTTAAGTGCTTTCAATGATTGGTAAAACGAGTTTTCTAGGCGAGTGTGTACTTTATCGCACTCGACCTAAATAAATATGAAATTTTCAATGATTAATGATTAAATGCTAGTTGCGCATGAATGTAAGCCGTTTGGCTGAACTGGCCACTGCCCTTCGTTACCGATCGACTCGAGCCAGAAGCGGACTCGGTCGGGCGATATGGTGACCCTGGGTGAATTTGGTATACTCGAGTATTACCTTGTAGTCCGGCTACGTCCGGATGGGTGGAGTCCGGCTACGTCCGGATGGGTGGAGTCCGGCCAACGTCCGGAAAAAAAAAAAAAAAAAAGGATCGAACGAACAAACAAATACCTCCATGTGGGCCCGTATCCTTTTAATGAATGTTACTATCGCTTTCCATTGTAAATGTTTCTTGAATTATTGATACTCCATATTTAATGTATTGTAAATGTTGTAATTGTTTCTGGACTTATCATTTGATTTATGACATCATTGAAATGAACTATTGTGAAACCGATTTGATTACTGATTTTTTCTGGTTACTCGCTGAGCTTCTAGCTCACCCCAAAAATATTTTATTCCCCTCCACAGGGCTCAAAGCGAAGGAAGGGCTTGTAGTACTTATTCACGTGACTGGATGGCTTATTTGGAATTGTTTCCGCTTCGCTTATGACATGTAATTATTGGAGAATTTGATGTAATATTTGAGTTTTATCTTGTATTTGTTTGAGGACTGTAGTGAGCGACTGAGTCCCGGCGAGAGCTGGGCAGGCGGCCCGCCGAACCCTCTGGTTCACCTTAGGGGGAGGTGGGGCTGTCACAAAATCAGTACAGATCATAGTGAATAGACACAGTCAATTGGATGAACTGTCTAAAACGGATCACTGGATGCATCCTAGGGCAGTGAGGGTATTTTGGTCTTTTCACAAGATACATTGCTCCGATTGAGTTGAAATTTTGTATGAAACCATAAAATGTCATTCTCTACAACTTTCTTGTTTTGTGCTAAGTCTAGTTCGGCCTCTAACATGATGAAATAGAACCGGACAGAACTGAAGCTAAGATTTCCAGAAATCTGGAATTTTTTGTTATTTCAAGCTATAATTCTTCTTTTCACCTTGAAACTACCACTACTACTACCTTTACAAGATCATATACCACAGATATGCATCATACAATACCAACCCACAAGAAACCCTAACTCAAAGGTCATCCATCCAATCATCAAAACTTTTTGAAACAAGCATCACAAGCACTATACTAACATTAATACCCAACTTAATCATGATTAATGGAAAAGAAATGGTTGATCAGCCATTATACCTCAAGGCAAGACCTTGCTAGGATGATCCTTCACCTCTCCTTGATATTCTTGGTTCCTTAGGCTTCCCAAGCTTCCAACTAGTGATTGATCGGTTTAGTTTTTCTTGTTGGCAATAAAAAGGTTGGATTCAAGGTTGAAGATGGAAAACTCTCTTCACTCTCTTGCTCCTCTTGCTCTCGGCTGACCAGGAAAAAAAATGAGAAAGAATGAGCTCAATTAAGGGATAAGAAGGCAAGACAAAAGGTTGGGCAAGAAACCATAGATGGGTGACACTTGTCACCACCAAAGCCATCCAAGTTTTGCTTTCTTTCCTCTCATTTTTGGCCATAATTTTTGGTTATATGGCTGAGGATGAGGGGGGATATTTTGCAAAAATATCAAGGGTATGTGGTGGTAAGGAAGTGGTGGTCAAGTGGTGGGTTCAATCGGTAGTGATCGATATCCGTCGGTTCGAGCCGATTTTCTTAAATCGCGTATACTAGGGTTTTTAACTTCTAATCACTAACTTATTATTATCACGTCTAATCATATAATATTTCCTCATCCAAAAGTCACTCTTACCTACCAAATTTGATCCTCACTCCGTACCGAATAGTCACACTACGAAAAAACGTGAAAACCCTAATTCGCTCTAACTTGGAAACGGACAACGAAAATCCTTACTTCTATATTCATTTACACTTATTGTGGGGTGATTGGGTAGTAGGGCCATAATAAATGAATAATTTCCAAATAAAAGGGCATTTTTAAGAAAAACGTGAGGGGTTTTACAATTCCATAAATTGAATTTAAGGTTTCGGTTAAGATATGAGAAATTTGAGAAAACGATCAGTCACAAGTGAAACTAGGGTTTTGATTAGACTTTTAGGGTTTCTAGTCTTTTAAAATAAAACAAGGTTTTAAATCAAACCCAAAGAAATAACTTTAGTTTCTTCTTTAAAACAAAATAATATTTTAAAATAAAAATAAACTAAAGAAACCGTAATATCCTCTTTGAGACTAAACAAAAGATGATCCTAAAAGTTGGGGTATCACAATTGATCATCCTTAACCCTCCAAGACCACTTCACTCTCAGACCAAATATTGCCTCGAAAAACGTATTTTCTCAAAATTTCACTAAATGGGTGATAGAAAAATTAAGTTTAAGGGCAAATGTGTTAAAAATATAAAATGAGGCAATGTACCATGCAGATGCAATTAAAATAAATGAAATAAATTAATTGGAGCAAATGAATAAATAAAAAAATAGATAAACTAGTAAAAGAAAATTTCGGGTCCTCACAAGTCCGGCAAGTTACTGTGCAAACACGGTGACAAAAAGACAAACTATGCACTGTAACACGCACTATATCGGCACTGTACACTGTAGCAAATAGTATAAATCACTGTAGCAGGTACTGTTGCAGGTACTGTAGCAATACGAAAATTTTACTATAAATACTCCTCAAATCCAATACAATCCACACACCATTTCTTCAAGACTAGTTCTCTCTCTAGTTTGAAGAAAACTCTCCTCCTTTTCTCTACAAACTAGTTTTAGTTTTTAGTTTTTAGATTTAAACAAGGAAGCAAGCCCTGATCAACATCAAGCAAGCTCCAAACTTTGTAAGCTTTCTTATATTCTCATATTCAATTTTATTCTGTCAAATGGTCAGCTAAGCCGCCTTATATCCATTCATTTATTCTTGTTTTATTTATTCTGTTTATACTAACAATCTATGGCCGGTTCTACCGTCTAAACTAACTATCTAACTAGTGGCAATCCGTCGCAATCAACAAGGAAGATTTGTGAAGGAAGAAAACAAGACAAAGATTAAAAGTAAAAAAGAGAGAGGGGGTGGGAAAAGAAGACTCCAAAGAGGAATGATGTAGAAGACGGAGAAAGATAGAAAATAAAAAACGTTAGTAACTCTTTCAAATAAGTAAGATAGTGTTTGTTTGCAAGGAAAATTGTGGGAAAATGAAGGAAAGCTACTTTTTCTTTCATGCATATTTGGTTGGCAGGAAAGTTGAAAAATTTTCTTGCATTTTATATCTTGCAAAATTTGCAAGATTTTGAAGGAAAATAGTTAGTTACTCATAGAAGTTTCAATAACTGATACTAACAGTCATTGAATAATTATGTTCTCTCAATATTTTTCTTAGTAACCAAATGTGTATAGGAAACTTATTTTCATTTTCCTTTACCTCACTTTCTTTCACTTCACTTTCCCATATAACTTTCCTTTGTTTTAAACATAGCCTAAATGAAGTGAATATTTAATAAACTTTTCTATTATTCTGTTTTGACCCCTAAATATTTTAAACAATTATAATTGCTCTCATGATTTTTTCTAGATTTTCAATTGTAGCTTTAATATCTTTACTTCTTCAAATAGGTCTTACAAATTTAGTTCTAAGTTTATCAATTTGTATTTAGAGCTTCTAAGCATTAAACTTGAGTTAGGCTTAAAGGGTATTGAATTGTAGAATGTTTGGAAACGAAGTCTAATACATATTTATATAAAATTATTATATATTTTTTACATCATGATGACGTCACCCGATTCTTAGACAAATCTAACCTCAATTGAACCCATTAACCCATGACTCTTAAACTCGGCCGATTCACTATCTGGTTCGAGTTTCAAAACATAGCCTATATGTAAAAACTAACATAGCTCTTGATACTTTAACTAACCTCTATTCCATAATCATGCAGTTCAACACATTGCTGGTTTGTACTTACTCAGAATTAAACCAATCTTGTCTGACGTCTTTCAGGTTTCATTGATTAGGCAAATTGTAGAATTTTGAGAAAAAGCGGTTGTACTTTCATATGTGAAGAGAGGTTATGTGAGGACTCACACTTTTATTCTTAATTTCACCAATTTTAAATTATTTGCATTGGCATGTCATTTAATTTTATCATTTTGGCATGAACTTTACTTAAATTATATCTTTATCGCTCCCGTAAAATTTTTTTTGGCAAAAAGTCACACCGGCGCGATTAATTGGGGATTTGGAGAGTTAACCGCGAACTAGTAAGAGTGAGTATTAGTGGTGTAAGAAAAAATATCTTGGGAGATTAGTATTTAAGAGCAAGGAACAAGGGAAAAACAAGTGAGTGCATGGCACTATTTGCAACTATTCCTAGTTGACTTCCTAAACAACTAAAGTGCCAACTTTCACTTCATTTCAAATCATCATCCAAGCCTTCATCTTCTCTTCTTTTCTCTCTCACCTTGGCCAACTTTGAGGCTGTAAAAAGAGGGGAAGAAAAAACTCCTTTTCCAACTACAAAATCTTGCTCCAAAATCTCCCCAAAATCTTCACACCTTTGGAAGTTGTCCAAGTTTGAAGAAAGGTCTGGTCTTGGTGGATTTGGTGGTGCAAAGCTTGGACTTAGCTACGGTTGAAGAAGCTTGGAAGAGGTAATTAACTCCACTCTACTTGATCTTTGATTCCATGCAAGTATTAGTAGTAGATGTTGGTTGCTATGAAAGGGTCTCTTGAACCCTAAAAATTTAGGCTAGATGACTTGAGGATCTTTCATGTTTGTGATGGAATCTATGTAAATTTTGATGCTAAAAGACTTGATATATGTTGGTTTGTGTTTATTGTGGAAATCTCATGCATTGGATGAATTTTGGATATGATTTGTTCAAGGATAAAATTCTAGAAATTTTTCCTGTGTGTTGGCCGATCTGATTAAGCATCAAGCACCAGTCCATCAAGAGCCATGTTGACTTTTTGCCAACAACAATTCCTCATGAATTCTAGATGCTTTCGTCTAGAGTTCAAAGGAAAGAAACAACAGGTTTAAATCCATGAGTTCCCCTAGAAAGTTACCTTCAACACAATTTCTCAATTCTTCCTTTGGCAAAAACTTGACAAAAATTCCTCATGAAAGATTAATACTACAACAGAAGAAGGGGAAGGCCAAGATTGAGAGCTGACCATCATCAAAATTTCTTGGGGGTGCATCACCACCATCAAACCCACCATACTTCTAGGTCCTACTACCTCAACAGAGGATGAACCACATGCCAAGAAGATAGAACTGGACTCTAGTAGATACAATCTGTGAGGACTCGCAAAAATTTACCTATTTTAAACTCCTATTACCAGCTTATTTAAATATTTTATTGTCCGTTTGCTCCGAATATTTTATTTCAATCTTTTTAGACCTAATTACATGGAACTATGACTTACTTATATTTTTAAAATGACTCGTTTCAAAATTTAATTTTTGAAAACTCGTTAAGTGAGAATAGTGAATACGCGTTTGGAGTCAATAATCGATTCGAGAATACAATAAACTTGGAAAATTGGAGACTTGTACATTAGTCTTGAAATAGGTATTTTTATGTTTAAGTGTTCAAGTATTAGTTAGTGATACTATCGTTATAAGAATTTCTTGGAATTTCCACTTTATCGCGCACAAATCGAAAGTACGCGTTTTCGTGCGTGCGATTAATTGAGGGACTTAAGACCTTTATTTTGGAGCTATTAAGAATGAATAATAATAGTATGAATGGAAGTGCATTAAGGTTTAGTGTACAAGTGAAACAAACTCAAGAGGAATCGAGCACGAAACGAGCGCGTATGCGCGCGGAGGGAGAGTTGACTTTTGGAGTATTTTGAGCCACACACTTAAGCTTCTCAAGGAAGCTTCATTTTTCAAAAAACCCACTCTCTCTCTTAGCTCTTGTTGGCCGGCCATCGAAGGAGGAGAAGAACCAAAAATTTCCTCTTCATTTCACTACTCAATTCTCACCCAAATCACCTCAAAATTTACACACACCTTGCAAACCACTTGGAGAACAACTCAAGCTAGGAAAGGGGCTTCATTTGCATGGTTTTCTTGAGTTTCAAAGGACCAAAATTTTCTGCTTTAGTCATCTAAGAAGGTAATCAACGATCCACCTCTTGAATCTTAGTTTATGGAAGTTGTATTGCACTTGTGAGCTCATAGATTCATATGGGTAGCTTTATATGGTTGGAAATCTTATGAGTGGGCACTATGAAATCCCACAATGGCTTGATGAACTGATTCGATGAGATTTGATATTATTTATGTTGGATTAGTGTTTAATCTAGTGAAAATAAGTTGTTTTGTGGATGAAAACTCAAAGGAAGTGAAATGGAAAAAAAACCGGTTCTGCCCCTGCTATTGCTGCGCGTTTTAGTGCAATTTTTGTGGTCCAATTGACTTTATTTTGATGTAAATATGTTTTGCGGGTTGTGTGGAAATTTTCCACCAAAAATCATCCAATTTGGTTGGCCAAAAGTTGAGATTTCAAAAAATGTAGCAAAACTGGAAACGTAACCAGAGCCTCTCTGGCAGTGATTTTGTTTCGGCCATAACTCTTTATTCCGATGTTGAAATCGAGTGCCGTTTGTGGTATTAGAAACTAGACACTTCCAGTTTTCCAACGGTATAAAATTCATCCCCTGATTCCACCTGAATGAGCCGTACCAACCTTGTAAAATTGCCCATTCTGTTTCTTGTCTGTACTGGAAGCCCTGTTTTGAGCTGCGAATTGATGCTCAAATATGAGCTAGTTGTGGACAGAATTTTAAAACGATTCCTTCTAAGACATTGTACCCTTATGAATGTAGTTTTCAACGCCATTAACCATGCTCAATTCTGAGTTGAATTGAGTGAGATGTGGCCAGATTTCAGAGCTGTCTTCGTGAAAGAAAACCCTAATTCTGGACTGATTTATAGCTAATCTTGATTTGGGACTTGTTATTCGAAATCCTTGGTGTTAATCACCTACCAAACATATTTTGGATGTTTCCTACACTTTGTCTTTATAAATGAATTATGTTTGAGGAATTTTCATTGGCCAAATGTTTGAGAAAAGGAAAACGAAAGTACAAGGCAGATTTGCCTTGGAAATTCTTGGAACTTCAATGGTTTTGTTAACTGACTTTCCGTGCAAGTTTTTGCATGAAAATTTACAGAGGAATATCCCTTATATGGTAGTGTAATGCTACCAACTCTGGTGCCTTTCCGAGTCCATTTCGATGCCCAACTAAAGTACCAAAGCTCAAGCTTTAAACCTGGAAAAATCTTTGTTCAGTGAGGAAATTCAGCATCTTTGAGCCGTTATATCTTGGTGCTCAAAACTCCAATTCTTGTTCCTCTTGTTGAGTTTAAAACTTTGATTGTAACTCTAATTGAGTTCCGAATTACAGAGGCTAGTTCGCATTGTGTGAATTTTACAGAATTTTCAAACTTTGCCGAAAATCAACCCAAATCTGTCTTGGCATTCCAAAACAGCAACTTTGGGCAGAATTTTGAATATCTTCCATTTGGAATCATGGAAGAGTGTCTTCTAGAAACTTTTAGTACTTTGGAAGTAGTTTCCAACGGTACCAAGTTTTCCAATTTTGGACTTGTAGAGAGTGAGATATGATTTTTCAAAGTACATGTAACAAATCTGAAAATTCCTAACTTAAAGGAAATGGAGTTTTTCAAACTCTCTCTTTTCATTTGATATCACTTGATCGTTTTACACTTGATTTCAAAGATGAAAACTAGATTTCTCTTGTGTTTGAAAACCCCACCTTTGAGCCTCGATTTATGATTAATTAAGGCTCATTTTCATGAGATTTTCTTATATTGTACTCTAGTACAATCTTCTTCGATCAATTGGGTTTCTAAGTAGTAGTTCGTTATTACTTGCTCAGGCACACAAGAGGACCTTCAAGAGGATCCCACGGTGGACGCCTGAACCTTCAAGTGACAATTTCTCCTTTGTTTACTTGGTGAGTGTCAAGTGTAGGTAAACTTGATATGTGCTTAATTGCTATTAGTAATTGGAGATTTTGAAAATACTGAATCGAGTGTGTACCTTACCACACTCGGTCTCATTTGAATGAATCATGAATGACTTGATTGAATTGAAATGAATGAATCATGAATGACTTGATTGAAATGAAATGAATGATTGAATGAAATGATAAATTATGCTATGGCTGCATAAGTCGATTGGAGCGATGCCTCATCGACCACTGAACGATTGTAAATACCACACCGATTTGGTAGGAGGTACCTCTCGAATCGTCTCAGTATCCTAAACCATGCTAAGTCGATTGGAGCGATGCCTCATCGACCACTGAACGATTGTAAGTACCACACCGATTCGGGTGGGAGGTACCTCTCGAGTCGTCTCAGTACCCTAAACCTCTGAACGATAGCAAGTACCACACCGATTCGGGTGGGAGGTACCTCTCGAATCGTCTCAGAACCATTAAGCATTCTAAGTCGATTGGAGCGGTGTCTCATCGACCTCTGAACGATAGCAAGTACCTCACCGATTTGGTGGAAGGTACCTCTCAAAAATCTCAGACCTATAAGCTGAGCGATAGTAAGTACCACACCAATTTGGGTGGGAGGTGCCTCTCGAGTCGTCTCAGAAATATAAATGAAATACGTAAAGTGCTATGAATTTAATTATCTACCCGAGTAACGGGGTGTCGTCACGAGAAGGTATTGAATTGAACTTGGGGCAAAGTAAACAAAGATTTAGCTCCTGAGAGCTCCTACATCCTACTCAAGAGGGTTTATTATAAATTGTGAATTTCTTGAATGTTATAGTTTTCACTATTGTGTAAGTGCTATTGCTATTGAATTACTTGCCTTGCACGTTTTCTTGGCCTCACGAGCGTCCGCTCACCCCGTTAGATTTGTTTTTCCTTAACAGGAGCTGAAATGGGAGGAATTCTGGAGAAACTTACTTGATGCTTCACTTGATTAGAATTGTGAATGTATTTGTTTAGAAATTGATTTTGGAAGCTGTATATTTTGGGAATGTAAAGTAATTGGGTAGATTATGATGTAAGACTTGAACGTTCATTGAGGAATTGACCTTCCTTTATCTCTTCAATTTTTAGTATCGATTGGTTATTATTGAGTGGAAATTGAATTAGTACCGAGTCCTGGCGAGAACTGGGCAGGCATTCCGCCGATACCCTTGGGTTCGCCCTTGGGAGAAGTGGGGGCGTCACACAATCCTTATCTCAAACTGTGAGGACTTGCAAATTCCTTATATTTTTCTTAAAAATGCCCTTTTAATTGGGAATTATTCATTTATTATGGCCCTACTACCCAAACACCCTACAATAAGTGTAAATGATATAGAAGTAAGGGTTTCATTGTCCGTTTTCAAGTTAGAGCGAATTAGGGTTTTCACATTTTTTCGTAGTGCGATTATTCGGTACGGAGCGAGGATCAAATTTGGTAGGTAAGAGTGACTTTTGGATGAGGAAATATTATATGATTTGAAGTGATAATAATAAGTTAGTGATTAGAAGGTAAAAACCCTAGTATACGTGATTTAAGAGAAAACGGCTCGAACCGACGGGTATCGATCACTACCGATTGAACCCACCACTTGACCACCACTTTCTTACCGCCACATACCCTTGATATTTTTGCAAAATATCCCCCCTCATCCTCAGCCATATGGCCAAAAATTGTGGCCAAAATGCAAGGAAAAAGAAAGCAAAACTTGGATGGCTTTGGTGGTGACAAGTGTCAACCATCTATGGATCCTTGGCCAACCTTTTATCTCACCTTCTTATCCCTTATTTCAGCCCATTTTCCCTCATTTCTTTCTGTTTTTGGCAGAGAGCAAGAAGGAGCAAGAGAGGGAAGAGAGTTTCCAATCTTCTACTTTGAATCTAATCTTTTTAGTGCAAACAAGAAAAACTAAACCGATCAATCCCTAGTTTGGAAGCTTGGGAAGCTAAGGAACCAAAAATCTTAAGGAGAGGTGAAGGATCATCCTAGCAAACTCTTGCCTTGAGGTATAATGGCTGACCAACGTTTCTTTCTCCATTAATCTTGATTTAGGTGGGTATTAATGTTAGTATTGTACTTGTGATGCTTGTTTCAAGTGGTTTTGATGATTGGATGGATGATATTTGAGTTAGGGTTTCTTGTGGGTTAAGTGTTATATGATGTATATATGTAGTATATAATCTTGTAAAGGAGATAGTAGTGGTAGTTTCAAGATAAAAATGAGAAGTATAGCTTGAATATAGCAAAATTCCAGATTTCTGGAAATCTTAGCTTCAGTTCTGTCTGGTTCTATTTCATCATGTTAGAGGCCGAACTAGGCTTAGGACAAAACATGAAAGTTGTATAGAATGACATTTTATGGTTGCCTACAAAATCTCAGCTCAATCGGAGCAACGTAACCTGTGAAAACATGAAAATACCCTGACTGCCCTAGGAGTAAAGTCAGTGGACAGTTTTGACAGTACACTAAGTTGGTTGCGTTTATTCACCTTGATACGTACTGAACTAGCTTTTAGTCAAAACATGAAAGTTTTAGTAATTTGTCTTAGATTTTCAACGCCTCCAAGAACACCTTAAACGGACTTTGGTAGCTTGAGATATGGTCATTTGGAGGTAGTACGGTTAACTGGCCAGTTAGTTGGAATTTGGTTCGGTGAATTAGGAATTTGACGGGGTTACACTGGAAATTACACTAGGTGATCTCAACAAAATTGTAGCCCTTTGCCTTAGCTTCGAAACGGTATAAGTTCCACCTCAATCTGATAAGCGTAGTCTCGGTTGTGTCTGTTACGCAAAAACATGTCAAATCTGTCTTTTGTTAAACTTCATTTCCGCACATGTCGTTAGCTTGATTTTTGTACTTGTATTACCTTGAGCCTATTGAACGGCTATTGAAATGAGTTTGTGTTGTGTGTAACTTTGGGTTTGATTGAGGAAAATAATGAAGCCGTAAATGGCTAGAAAATTAGGTAAATACAAAGGGCATGCTGCCCAAATTTACGCTCGAGAACTAGAGAAATATACTTGCGACTTGAGTAAGGGTTAAGAGTGATTGCTACTTGAACCATCTAGGATATTTGCATCTTCTTTTTCCGAGGTATATAAGTAAGGACTTGGCCGAACTTGTACCCTTGAAAAATAAAAATAATGACTGCTCGAAGTATGTTTTCCTTGTACTTTCGACTCGAATGGCATTTCCAAGTATAAATGTTACAAAGTTTTATAGTTTATAAAGCGAGCAAGTGTTTCACGACTACTCTCCAAGTGAATTTCAATTTCTTGATTCTTATTGAATGAAACGTCTAAGTTTCAAATCTTAGTCGATTTTCAAAGTTTTAAGTCAAGTTTTATCGCAGATTTGGACTCCAAACCCGAAGTACAACCCAGACGCGGTCACTAGAGGCACTACTTTTGGTGAGTGATTCCAAATATCTGATTGAACTTAATATTTGGGATTTATCTTTGACCAATGTGATTACATGATATATATGTGATTTGATAAGGCAAGGGTGTACTTTATCGCACTTGCCCTAATAAGACTTGTTCTTGTTCATCGATTTCAATTGTCTTGCTCTACATGCGTGGGAATTATATCTTGCCTGGAATTCCAGAAACTCTGTGGCTAGTTAATCGAGTCGAGCCAGCAAGGGCCAGGTCGATTAGATAACAAACCCTGGATAATTAGTGATGTCGAGTGGAGTGTTATCTCCTCGGCTAATTGGTATACTCGAGTATTACCACCCGTGTTTCGTGTGGCGTGCGGGCCCGGTAAGGGGGTTGATCAGTGAATGGAGACTGGCGTGAAGTGGGGTTTTTATGGACTAGTTCATTACTTGAAAGTTGACGGAGTGTCAACTACCAATCGATCGAGTTGTGATGGAGCTGAGATATGAGCCACTGTATCCTTACATGTGAATGTGAACCAGATATTTCTTGATTATCTGAAATGTTATTTCTCTGATTCGACTTGTTTGCTCGCTATTTCACTACCACCCTGTTATTACTTTATTTGATGTCCAATTTGATATTTGGAACTTCACTGAGCTTTGGCTCACTCCGTTAGTTTTGTTTTCCTTACAGGGGTACGAGCGAGGCATGAGATATGTAAAGACTAGCGTAGCCTAGTTGTTTTTGACTTTTGACTTGTACTCGCGCTATCACTCAATTAGGATGATTGTACTTGGGATTGTATACACTTTGAAATTGTTTGGGTATATAGAGACTTTGTATATTGATTGTGCATCGATGTAAATTATAAGTTTGAATTGTGTCATTATTTATTATCTATGGATGTATGCACGTGATACGAGTGCGTGAGTCCTGGCGAGAGTTGGGCAGGCGGTCCGTCGAACCCTTTGGTACGCCTTAGGGGGAGGTGGGGTCGTCACACAAACCATTATGTTGCCTCCCTTTTATACGTTGAAGGGGCAGATCTCCAAAGATTCTAGAAAATCTGTTGGAAAGACTCCATGCATGGAGCAGCTCCTCCTACCTAGCCATCACAGTGGATCTCAATCTCTATGAACTTTTGGAAGAAAGGGAGGTCCAACATCACAGGAGAGAGGAAGCCCATGAACACTTGGAAAAGGGTAGCAATTTGGAAAGAGGTATAACCCAGAGAAGAGAGCACTCAAGTCAAAATCCTCCTATGTACCAGTGGTTTGAACAAGTAGAAAGTACAAGATCTAGAATCTCTCCTATCAAAGACTTCTTTCTACTAAAAGAAATGCTTTCACTCTCAAACCTAAAACTAGAGTTCCCTAGAACAAAAACATGATAGCCGTGGTGGAAATAGTAAAAGAGACTACAGGGATGAGACTATTTGTCTTCAACTCCGTGAACTGGGAATCATATTTCATGGATTCCACTATCAAGCTTCAGCCAAGGTTTGATCGACAGCTAATGGGAATTCCTAACTCGACAATAGCAAGGACCATGCTTGAAGCAGCTATATATTCTGAACAATAACTTGAAAGCCATAAGAGTCCTCATGTGGAATGTTCAAGCTAGGAATAGCCTCTTTCGCACTCACTTGATGCAACATCTTAGCATTCATCAACCGGGCAATGTGATCTTGTAGAGACAAAAATTGTAGGAGAGCAAGCAAAAAATGTTTGCAACAACCTTCCCTTTACTCATCACATAATAGTAGACCCAATTTGCTATCATAAGGGTATTTGGATTCTGTGGGATGTTAGACAAGTTCAGGTGGAACACATTTGCTCATCTCTGCAAGTGATACATGTGTCTGTTAAGCTAAATAATTTTAACCCCTGGCTTTTAAGTGCGATTCATGTTAGCTCTAATTTTGATACCATATGTCTTCTCTAGAATGCTCTGAATTATATGTTTCAACTATTTCTCTTCCCTGGGTCTTTATTGGTGACTTCAATATATTTCTCTATCAATTGAAAAAAAATTGAGGTTAATCCTATAAATAGATAGATACAAGGCAAACCTTTTTAAGGATTCCCCTGACTCTTGTAGCCTAATTGACTTAGGCTTCATAACTTCATAATAAAGTCTAATTTGGTGATAATCCTATAAATACATACAAGGCAAACCTTGTTAAGGATTGCCTTTTTAAGGATTGTGTGAGAACTTGAAAATTCGTTTATATTTTCTTATAATTCTCTTTTATTTTGAATGCGTTAATTTATAATTTCTTTAATAATAATTTACTTCCCTTAATAGTTGTAATAAATAATAGAGTCAAAAGTTTTACTTTTACCTTTGTAGTTAGTATATGCTAGGTTTTATGGTGCATTGTAGTAGTGTGATCAATTGGCGAGGTGTGTGTACTAAATTTGATGGATAAGAGCGGATATTAAATAAGAGAAAGTATGTGATTAAAAGTGCTAAGAGTAAGTTAGTGAATCATAAATTATAAGTACAAGAGAGACAAGGAAATAGGCTTGAATTGACTCACGCCATTTGTTACCGGTCGAGGACACCACTTGACCAAAACTTTCTTTCCCTAATCTTCTTATTTTTCTTTTATTTTTCTTTCCCTAATTTTTCCTAGGGTTGGCCAAAATTATTGACTAAGAAAGAGAGGAAAAGGAAAAAAAAAGAGAGGAAAAATTGTTGATTGCCGAGTGTTGGCAATCAAGGCTTTCTTTGACCAAAAGCTTTCTTCCATCTTTATCTGTCCTACCATCAAAATTTCATTCATTTTGCTCCCTTCTTGGCCGACTCTTGAGAGGGAAAAAAAAGAGAAGAAAGCTTCAAGTTTCATCTTGATCTTACCTTGATTGAGTGAGGAATCAACAAGAATCACTAGTTTAAACCGAAGAAAATTGCAACAAGGTGATAACGAGGTTTGTAGTGGAGTGATTTGGAGAGGAAAGCTTTGGTTCTTCATTTTCTCCTAGTGGTTTGAAGGTATTAAGTTGAAAACCTCTCCTCCTCTTGCTTAGCTTGCATTTTATTGGGTAGATGACTAGAATATCGAAGTTTTATGGAAGATATCATGAATTTGTGAAGATTGGTGAATTTTCTAGCTTTGTATTATATTTTTCAGCCATGATATGATGGTATCTAGCCTTGTTATGGACTTATATGAAAATTTCTAGCTTTAATAGGATTTTTTAGCTTTCAAATAAGGATTTTCTAGCTTTACTTCCAAATTTTCAGATTTAGTTGAGAATTTCCAGCTTAGGTATATGATGACTATATGCTAGGTATATGTTTAATATAGCTAGTTTTGTGGCTATAATAAGCACCTTATGTATCTTATAACTTGTAGACTCGCTTGGGGCTGTTTTGCTATGAAATGTTAGCTTTGCAATTTGAGAAAAAGTTAAGGAAACATAGGGGAGGTGCTGCCCGTTTTTCTCTTGTGGGGTAAGTGAGTGAAAGTGGAAGTAGAAGTGCGATTTGTAATTGATTTGGACTTCACTTGCTCAGGGATGTTTGAGTTAACCTTGGTAGTGATATGTAAGCTGAAATTTTGCCAAAAACTATTTATTTTGCAAGGAGAAAGTAATGGCCACTTTAAACAAGATTTTCTAGTTACATATATCAAGTTGCGAATTTAAAAGTTTTAATCGTTTCTTTACCAAAAACCAAAAGAGCGGGCATGTATTTTCTAGGGTTTATCAGGTATTATGATTACTATTTAAATGAGTTTTATTTACTTGGTTTATCTTTGATATTAATAAGCGAAGGTCGTATGTTTTGAAACCCTATTTGATTACATGTTGTTATACGACATTTTATCGCAGATTTTGACTCTAGCCAGGGGGCTGGATCTGAGCTTGATTTGGATAAGCAATAAATCATTGGTAAGTGTTTCCAATTACATGACCAAATTTGATACTTGAATGCAATGTTTTCTTGATGTGATTGGATAGTACTTGACTTGTTTGGTTGGGTAAGGGTGTACTTTATTACACTTGCCCTAATGTGACTTATTACTGTGCACTGGTTACAAATGGTTTGATGTATATGTATATGACTTGAATACTGCTTGGGATCCCAACCATATTGGTTAGTTGGTCGAATCGAGCTAGTAAGAGTTTGGTCGAAGAGACTGGCGAACCATAGGTACTGTTTATTATTTATTGTGTAATCCACTGGATGTGATCCACTGGATTTGGTATACTCGAGTATTACCACCACTGTTAATGTTAGAATTCGGGCTCGGTAGGGGGCTTGATTGGTGGATGGTGATTGGAGTTAAGTGGTGCTCTACTGGATTTGTTATACTACTTTGAAAGTTGACGGAGTGTCAACTGCTTCTTGGCAAGCTGCGGCCGAGTTAGCTCACAAGAGCGACTTGTATCCTTATATCTGGAAATGTTGAATCCCTGATTAATTGGTTGCTTGTACAGTTATTGCTTACTTTCATGAACTTTTGTACTCGCTCACTTTGAGATTTCAAGTTTTCTATGATGGCCAACTTGCTACTTGTTTCGCATGAAGTTTTGGAACTTCATTGAGTTTTAGCTCACTCCATTGGTTTTGTTTTCCTTACAGGGGAAGCGAGCATAGGCGTGAGGCGGGAACAGGCTGGTTTTATCTAGACCTTTTGACTTTTGTCTCTGTACTAGCGCTTGTGCTCGATTAGGGTTAGGAGTTCGTTTAGAACTTGAATCTTTTGTTACCTTTGGGTATGTACGGATATTTGAGATAGCTATGTGTATAAATGTACATCCTAAGTTTGGGAACTACTATTTCTTTTACTTTTGAAGTTATAATCTATTTTTTAAGTTGTGTGAGTGAGTCCTGACGAGAGCTGGGCAGGCGGTCCACTAAACCCTGGGGTATACCCTAGGGAGAGGTGGGATCGTCATAGATTGCCTAATTTAGGGGTAATCTGATAAATAGATATAGGGCAAACGCTTTTAAGGATTAAGGATTGCTTTAACTCTTGTAACCTTGTTGGTCTTAAATTTACCTAGGTTGATAAGTGTAGACAGAATAATATCATTTATGAGCATTTTGATAGAGCTCTTTGCATTCTTGATTGGAGAATTTTATTTGGTGAAGCCACTATTTTCCATGTCACTAGAACTAGATTAGACCATGTCCCCTTACTTCTTGACCTCTTCCCTAGCAGACCGACCCTCAAATCCAATCTTTTTAGACTAGAAAAGTTCTAGCTCACCCATCCGTTCTTTAAATCTGTAGTTGAGAAATCCTAGGCTTCTCATGAAATACTTATCTTTGATATATGTTCATGTTTACGGATATGGTTAAGGACTAGATTAGGGCCATTTTGAAAACATTTTTAAAAAGAAAAGTCGTATGTTAAGATGTCTAAATCACATTCAAAAAAATTCCTTTCACATTGGGAGATAACCCTCCAATCTGTGCTCAACTCAATCCTAGCATAGGACAAGGATTTGTGGGATATGAAGGCTAGAATAAATCATATCTTCTGGAATGATCTCAATGTTAAATTTCTCAAGATTTCCTCCTTTGTAGGAGGAAAAGAAATAGAATCTTGGGTCTCAAAAACCCTGTAGAAGACTGGATCACAGATTTGAGCCAAATCCAAGTTCTTATCCAAAATTACTATTACTCCTCTTTTTTTTCTTTGATTTTGTCTATTTAGATCTTAAACCTCTATCTTTTCCCATCCCTTTTACAAGCTTGGACCCTAAGATCAAAATAATTTAGTAAAGCCCCCTAATATTCCTAAGATTAGAACAGTAGTCTTTTACCTAAACCCTTTCAAGGCACTAGGTCTGAATGGAATACACCCCTTTTTCTACAAAAATACTGGGACCTGGTGGCCCCAAACATTGAAAAATTTGTCAAGGATTTCTTCAACTTAGTACCTTTTTTCCTAGAATCAATGACACCCTTTTGTGTCTTATCCCCAGGACTGACAACCGTGAATCTATTAAACTGTACAGACCTATCGATCACTGCAATACCGTTTATAAGATTTTAACCAAACTCTTTGACAATAGAATTAGACCCCTTATGAATGATTTAATCTCCCTATACCAAGCTAGTTTTATCTCTTCACACAATAGCTCTGATAGCATTTTCCTAGTCCAAGAAGTCCTAATTAGGATGATGAAAAAATCCAAAAAAATAGGACTCCGTGCCATTAAGATTGACCTGTACAATCCTATGACAGGCTTGAATGGCACTTTATCAGGGATGCCTTAAATCACTGTGACTTTCCTAAGAGTATTACCAGACTTATTCTGATGTGTGTCTCATCTTCTAGACTTGCTGTGATTCTAAATGGCAATCACTCTAACTTTTTTTCCCTCCTCTAGATGCATTAGATAGGTCTTTATTCCTTATTTGTATGAAATTCTTGTCCCTAAAAATAGAAAATCTATTAAAAAAAAGACTTTGGCAACCAATTTAATTTAGCAAACAGGGTCTTGAGCTATCTCGTTGTCTTTTTGCTGATGACCTGACTTTATTTGGCTCAACTGCAGCGGACTCCATTTCTGCCATTAAAGCTGCTCTTGATGAATTCTCTCCCAATTCTGGACTTGTAATTAATGTTGAGAAATCCAAATTTTATTCTCTCCCAATAGAGCTGATGAGCCATTGTCTTCTGTAGAAAATCTATTAGGTATGCTCAGCATTGATGACTTGAGAATGTTGTGAGAGCTTGAAAATTTTCATGTCTTATTTACGATCTAGTGCATGTTGCATTTTCCTTTTTATTATTGGTCAATTTATATGTTTGTTGCTTCTTTAATAAACAAATGAATCGGTACACCTTAAGAGAAACTGTATCAGTTATACCACAACACATTAGTATTAGTCAAAACTTGTTGTTGTAGTAGAAGTAAAAAAGAGGGAAAGAGCCACTCAAACCAGCATGCATGACAAGTGTTATTACACTTGTCTCTTGTATGTTTCATTCTTCAAACATATAGGCATCATACTCCTCTGAGTTAGTTGAGAGAAAGGAGTAGAACCATTTTAGTTTTCATCTTACTTAGTTTATTAAGGGATGCATGTGAGTTTCTATGGTGCAAACTTGAGTTTTATAACTGGTTTCTTGTTGGACAGTCTAGCTATGGCCGAGAGGAAAACAGTTTGGTTTCTTGGCCTTTCATCCGAAATTTCTAAGAGTTTAGCTAGGAATTCCTATTATATGATCAATACAAGTCTTAATCAGTATTGCATGCTAGTTTTCCTTGGTGAAAATTTGATTAATGAGGCTGAAATGACTAAACTACATGGCTATTAGCTTGTCCGATGGAATGTGGCTTAATTCCCATTTTGTGACCTGAAGTTTATGCAAATATTAATTAAATTATCCTATGGTACTCTGTTTTGCTCTGTATATTATGCCTACCTTGATTTGAGAGGAAATATCAAGTCTTTGCGGGAGAAATCTAGAGTTAGTTGAGCTTACAAGACTGTTTTGCATAGTTTGGAATAGTTGGGGAAGTTCAAGCTATTTTCTAGAAATTTTAGGAAATTTTAATCAAATTTTGAACTAAGAACAACCTATAAGAATAATAGTAAAAAGCAGGTTGGGTTTTAGGAGATTTGAACAAAGGAAATAGTGAACTTTGGACAAAAAACATGAAGCATGTCCTGCTGAAATATGTTTTGAACAATGTAGACACCAAAATTCCATTTATTTGATTTTTAGCTTTGTTTCTTATTAAATTCAATTTTAGCTTTATTCTTGTTATATTTTATTCTTATTTTAATTGATTAAATGATAATTAATGTTCATTTTGTTTATTTTTATAAATTAGGTTTATCATTTTCATTTTAAGGTATTTTTTTGCATTAAATTTCTAAAAAAAGAAAAGAAAAAATTCTCACAAAAATTTAAAATTGTCTTTAATCCTTTTAGATTCAATATCTTTAAGATAAATGAAAATTGTGCAATGCAATTAGGAATTAACATTTTGTTTTTTTTTTGTTTATTTGAATTGTTTTTGAAAAATATATAATAAATAAAATAAGAAGACAAGTGTAATAGAGGATCATTTGACAAGTGTATTAGGGGGATAGTGGCCAAGTGGCACACATGCAATAGGAACAAGTGTCTCTTTATTTTTTTGACAACACAACACCTAGAAAGTGAGGTGTTAGGAGTTAGGACACATGGAGGGTTAAGGTAATTTGAGAGAAAATAAAAAAAAGAAGGAAAAAGAAAAACTAGCTACGAAAACTAAAAAAAAAAGGTCTTCGGCAAGAAGCAAACGAGAAAGAAACAAGAGCAAGGGGCGGCTGTGTGGTAGAGGAAGAAAAGGCCAAGAAGAAAAGAAAAGGCTAGAAGGGTTCGACTGAGAGAGAGAGGTTTCGGCTCAAAAACAGAGCAAAGAAAAAGAACAAGAAAAGGGGGGAAAAAGGGGAGCTGCAAAAATAGAGGAAAGGAAAAGGGGCGGCAGACGGCGGGTAAGAGGAGAGCAAAAAGAAAAGAGGGGAACCTGGAAATTGGGGGAGAGCTTCGGGATTAGACGAAAGAGAGCAAGAGTGAGGGAGGTAGAAAGGACAGAAAAAGCTAGAAAAACAAAAAACCAAACAAGGAAGGAAGAAGGCTACGGGCGGAAGCACAAAGAACAAAAAAAGAGGAGTTTCAGAGAGGAAAATTGGCGGAGCAATTGAGGTTGCCACCACCTCGTCGGAATCCACCACTGCCACCTGCGGATCTTCACAAAGAGAGAGCGCGGTAAGCTATCCTTTTCCTTTAAATTTTAGTTTCTCTCCAAGCCCAGATTATTGAATCTTTCAAAGCCTGTTTTTCCTTTTTTCTTGTGAATTTGATTCATTGCAATGCGTCTGTCGATTGTGCACGGTTTTGGGGCTGATTACAAGCTCAATGTGGGTAGAGAATCGGTGATCTTCTTATGCCCATTTGATGTTTGATAAAATACCCAACTGAAAGCTCTATTTGAAGGACGATTGATTTCTGTTTTGCATGAATTTGGCCAATCCAATTCTTGTCAGGGCAGAAATGAGAATTTTGAGAGATTTCGATATGCTTGTTCTTGCGCCTTTTCTGTTCTTTTTCTTATCCTTTCCTTTGTATGAACTTGGGTTATGTTGTGAGATTGTGTGAGAGGGGGTTTGTGTGTCTCATTTTCTTTGGGGATTGGCTAGAGTTGAAGTTGAATGTTCTGGTGTTTTTCCGTCTGTGAAGAAGGGCGAAATGGCAGTCTAATGTTGTGCTTTTGTTGCTGGGTTCTTGAACCATTCCCTTCCCTTTGCTGCGTTGGTTTCAGATGATTTCCTTGCCCATGAATCTTGTTGTGTTGGTGAATCTTTGATGATTGAATAATGGAAGTAGAGCCCATGAGTTGCATGATCTTGTTAGCTTACTGTTTGCTTCGGGTAATTGTAAATAGGTCCCTAAATTTTATTTTTCTTTAATTTTGACCCCGGATCTTTGTGATAATTGTAATTTAACCCCCAAAACTTTATTAATTTTTGCAATTAAGTCCCTGCTTGTTTTAATTTCTTAAATGTAGGTTGTTTACAAGATTTAATTGATTCAATTTCACGTTTATTTTCATTTTTTATGATTGTTTGTTAATTAAAGTGATGTCTTGACCTTTTTGTTTGTTTTTTGGAGGGTAAATAAGAAAATTTTCATTTCCTTAAGTCACCAATTCAAGGGAGGTATACTCTATCCTTTATTTTATTTTATTTGATCCTATGTGCTCCTATGTGATTTTATGTGTGTAATTGCATGATTTTTGAATGTTTTATTTTATTTTATCTTCATTTATTTAGTCACTTTATTTGTTTTAATTTTGTATATTTATTTTAATTTAATTTCTAATTATTTGGAAAGTAATTAAATTGTAATAGTTAGGTTATTATTTATTTCATTCATTACCCCTTTAGATTGTAGTTAGGACCCCCCAAATGTAATAGTTAGGTTATTATTTTATTTCATTCTTTATCCCCTTTAGATTGTAGTTAGGGCCCTCCGAATGTAATAGCTAGGTCTTTATTTGCTTTATGTGTTTTGCATGCTTGTGTGTTTACATGTTACTCGCTTTCTTAGGGTCTTGCATCTAGATATCATGCTTATGTGCTATGTGATTTATGTGTTTATTTGCTTTATTATGTTTTACATGATTTATTTGATTGTAATAAATGCATGATGTCACCACACTAGTCCCACGCTAGTTGTGACCCCCTTTTTCCGATACCACACTAGTCCAACGCTAGTTGTGGCTTGGTTTCTGATTCCACACTAGTCTAATGCTAATTGTGGTCTCTTTTTCCGATTTTTCACTAGTTCAATGCTAGTGAGAACTTATAGATATGGGTTAGTCCAATGCTAGACCCTTAGGGACCGTTCTTGTGACAATCACCACATTTTCAAGCATATTTTCTACTTTTAGGGTTTTTATCACTTCGCATGGCATCCTCCCAATATTTATATCCCTTATCCCATATTCCCTTATATGTATATTCTTTATTCCTATGTATGAGACATAACATTAGATTTGCATTTCATTTTAAGAAAATTAGAATTAGGTTAAATCATTTGCTTGACTATATAGGAAATACCCCTCGAATATAGGATATGGACGAGTATGACTCTTTAACCTTAGCACGCTCGTATTTCCTCTATTAAAGGAAAAATTAAAGTCACAAATATTAGTCCCCCGCACCCATTATGATGCATTCCTTTATGTCATGTATATTTGTATATTATTATTATTTTTTCTTCTTCTTAGAGTTTCATATGTTTGCACACCTCGTGACCTCTTCAAATAATCACTTTTGAACATCGCAATTAATGCGATTTGCATCAACTAAGTTTTGAAGAGATATTTCGACCCCTCGATATCCTCCTAGATTTAGGTTTTGCATCCATGTAGTGACATCCAAATGTGATAAATTTTTAGATTAAAAAATAAGAAAATCTTTGACTAAATCACGCAACTAGCCTTGGCTAGGTTGAAAAGGTGCTTTGGATCTTATTTTTGCCTTCCCTTTCTTCAAATGTGACTCCCGAACACTTTTCTCTGATTTTCAAAAATTTGGAGTCGTTTAAAAAGGATTTTTTCTACTTTTTATTCAAAATCCATTTTAGGTGACTTGGTACACCTTAACTCAATATCAAGTGGCGACTCCTATTTTTCATCAAAAATCCTTTTTAAACTATTATTTTTGGGTCAAAATCGTCGCATTTTTTTAGTTCCATTTTAGACCCATTTCTTTATTCATTTTTCTAAAAAATAAAATCATTTTTCAATTAAAAATCAATAAAAATTCATTTCTTTATTCATTTTCTAATTAAAAATTTATTTTTCTCAAAATTAATCAACAATTTCATAAACACGTTTATTTTTCATTTAAAAATGGGGAGCGACAAACAATTCTAACTTAATACTTAGATTCTAACTTTAACTTTGAGATTCTAAAGTAGAAATGAACCAAAACTGATTAAAACTTCTCTAAGTTACCTTATAAAAATTTTACCTATAAAACTCATCCAAAAATCTAGGGTAAAATCAAGAAACTTTATAATATCCTTAAATTGCCAAATTCTAGAAAACTTACATTGAACCTTGATCTTAAATGATCCTTAAAAGCTAAATCCCAACTTTTATTGCTAAGTAACCACCACACCTTACTTTATTTTGATAAATTATGGAATTTTAGGGCTTAAGAGATTAAAATTACCTAGACCTTGAATCTTTAATGAACTAAGATAAGATAAGTATTAAGATCACCTTAAAAGTCCCTATAATAATATGTATACATACATTTAAACATCTTGGATTATATATGCATATATATATACGCTTTAGTCCAGATAATCATGTGAACCTTAGCTTCACCATTTGGGAAAATAATAAGTAGACTAATAAGTTTGTAAATATCTCAGGAGCCAAGAGAGAACTGAAGGAGGGTCCAAGTACCAAGGACTCAACTCAAAATATTTTGGGTGAGTGTTTCCGCATTTGTGGATTTCAATTGCTTATATTGTTGTATGATTATGCTAGTGCTTTATTATAATGTGTTTCAATAGCCCTGCGCTATCTAAAGTTGAGAGTGTACTTTATCACACTCGACTTAACTTGAGTTTGAAGGTTTATAATTATCATGTTGTAATTATAAGTGCAAATGACTATAAGTCGTGTATGTCCTTCATCGTACAGGCTGAATTGGATCCCAAAACGCTCTGTTCAATGGACTATTCGAGCCAGCAAAGGGCTTGGTCGGATAGGATAGTAGCTTTGGGTAAGTGTATTTTATGATCGAGTACCATGAAGTAGTAGATTACTGATATGGCCATCTAAGTGAGGGAAGTATTTACTATTTGGAAGTTATATGGGGAGGTACAACAGAATATGTAGTGCATTGAAGTGACTCTAATACGAGCATTGTATCCTTTCAAAAGTGAACGCATAGTAAAATGTTTCTTGTTTGTTTAATTTTGCTACTTATTTAAGTGTTTAATTGATAGATGCTTGTGTGAAACCTCACTGGATTTTGCTCAACCAATTAGTTTGTTTTCCTTACAAGAATAAAGGACGGGTGTGGAGAGTAGATGGAACCTTAAGCCAAGTTTTGAAGTGCACAGAGAGGAATCCTTTTGTACTTAATGTTTTAGTTTTGCTGATGAAGTTGCAGGCTAAGACTACTATACTTTTGTTTGTCATGTACCTAAGCATAAAGAATTGTCAATGGCTTTAGTTAGTGAAATGTTATCTTTGAAGTTAATGTGAGTAAGTGAGTCCTAGTGAGCGTCAGGTAGGCAGTCCACTTAACCCTTTGGTTCGCCCTAGGGTGTGGTAGGGTCACCACAAATGTACCTTGCCTTCCCTCTTTCTATGAAAAGAAATTCTGCCAAATCTTATAAATTCCTTCTGAACAAAGTCAATCAAAAACTCAAGGGATGGAAAACGAATTTACTCTCCTTTGCTGGTAGGAGGGCTACAGTCCATCAGGGCATTGGTGTTATTCCCTTTTACTATGTCCAATGCACACCTATCACCCAAAACATCTGCCTTTGCCATCGATCTCTGAAGGAATTTCCTCTAGGGCTCTTCTACGGACAATAGAAAGATTCACAAGGTAAACTAGAGCACCATCATAAACCAATCTTATGAATAAAGCAGGTGTGATAAAAATGGCTTGGAATGTTACTCAAAATATAAAGAAGCCTTGGATCCATTTAATTAGGCACTAATATTTAGATGTGGTGAGCTCAAATACCTCCAGATCTCTCAAACTTTTTTCTCATTCTAACATCAAGAACTCCTCTAATTTTAAATTGATCTCCCAAGGCTCATTTCTTCTTAATCAGGGATTAATATGGAATGTGGAGGATCGATCCCTTGCGAGAGTCTGGGTTGATAAATGGATCAAACTTGGATCTCTACGCTCTTTGATTCATGGGCCATTAACACAGGGAGAGGAGGAGCTTCTTCTCAAGGATATATTTGGAATAAATGGATCATGGAATCTCTCAAAATTATCTTTTGTGCTTCCAAAAGAAGTAGTTGATTCTATCACAGCTACTCCTAGAGCCTAGTCCTCTTTAAGACCTGACTCTTTTAGATTGGCCCTCACCCAAAATGGAGTGGTAAATGTGAAGTCAGCTTATGCGCTTTGCCATTCCATTAATACGGGGAAAGATCTTTTTGTAGACACACCACTTGCCGTAGCTGGGTATGGAAAGTGACTATGTCTTCTCGTGTCAAACATCTATTGTAGCAAATCTATCTAAACAAATTGCCTACTAAGTCTACCCTTTTCAAAAGAAATATCCTTCTAGATGAAGCTTGTCCCTTTTGCTCTCACACTGGCGAAGACACTAAACATGCCATTAGAATTTGTGCCAAGGTCCAATCATTTTGGAATAGAATTCTTGTTTACAATTTTGAAGCTCTTCTTAAATGAATAGACTTGGACCTCAACCATCGGTTGAAATTAGGTTGTTTAAATTCTAACACTTCTCCGTTTGCTTTCCTTCCTTGGGGAACCATCTTTGCTTTGGTTGTTGGGCTCTATGGCCTAAAGAGAACAAAAATAATCTTTGAACCTAATAGTCCACGTACCGATCCTGTTTCATTTTGCTTTAACTTAGCTTCTGAGTTCTTTCACTTTGGACCTATATTTAACTCCTATTCCAAGAAACAAGAATCTCTTATTCATTGGACCCCACCCTCTTTGTCCTAGCACAAACTCAGCATTGATAGTTCAATCTGTCCATTCACGGGCTACTGGGGTTCGGGTGGTTTGATCAGGGATGCTTAGGGAAGTTGGGTCTTTGGAACCTAGGCTCTACTTAGTTTGGAGGCAGAGTGTTGAAGCCTTATAGAAGGGCTTCTTATGACAATCCAACGTGACATCTCTTGCTTGGAAATCGAAATTGACTCTTTGGTCCTAGTAAACTGCTAAATTCAAGCCACCTAATACCCATGAATTATATTCTCTCTTATTGGATTGCAAGACGCTGATGGAGTAGTTCCAGCAAACAGCCTTGAAGTATAATTTTAGGGAAGCTAACTACTGTGCAGATGCATTGATACGAACCCAACTAAGACTGGAAGAACTAGTATCTCACAAGCTCGGATCTAGACAACGTACCTGTGAGGATTCGTACTTTTATTCTTAATTTCATCTATTTTAAAATTATTTGCATTGGCATGTTATTTAATTTTATCATTTTACCATGAATTTTACTTAAATCATATTTTTATCATTTACGAGTCAAAATTTTCAAAAATATCGCACCGCCGTGACTAATTGGGGATTTGGAGATTTAACTTCGGACTAGTAAGAATAAGTATTAGTGGTGTAAGAGAAACTACCTTTGAAGATTAGTATTTGAGAGTAAGAAACAAGAAGGAAACTAGTTAGTGCATGGCACTATTCATCACTATTCCTAGTTGACTTTTAAACCACCAAAAAGGCAACCTTTCTCTTCAATTTCACATCACCAACCAAAGCTTCATCTCCTCTCTTTTTCTCTCTCCTTGGCCGGCCATTGAAGCTCCAAAATAAGGGAAGAAAACTCCTTCTTCAAACAACAATCTTGCTCTAAGAATCTCTCCAAAAACCTTCACACCTTTGGAAGTTGATCAAGCTAGAAGAAAGCTCTTGTCTTGTGGTGATTCTTGGTGGTTTTGGTAGTGTAAGACTTGGCTTTAACTAGGGTTGAAGAAGCTTTGAAGAGGTAACTAGTTTCACTTCACTTGATTTTTAGTTTCATGCAAGATTTAGTAGTAGCTTTGGGTTGTTATATAAGGGTATATGAAACCCTAAAAAGTTAGGCTAGATGACTTGAGGATATCATTGTTTTCTTGATTCATTCTTAGGTAGATACCTTGAGGAGGATTTCTTGTTTGTTTGGTTGTTATTCTAGTGATTTCTAGCTTGACTTTTGGCTTGAAAGTTGAAGAGAAAAATTTGAAGAGAAAAAGGAGGAAATGCTGTCCGAATTTTTGCTGATTTATTTCTCTTGATTAAAATTCGAAATTTGTTGTTAAATTTCTGCAAAATGCTTGTTATATGTTGGGTTGTGTGTGTGAAAATTATCTTTCAAAAATCATTTCATTTGATTGGGTGAAAGTTAAGTTTAAAGGAGAGAAACCAATCTGGAAAATTCTGATCAGGACAGCCAACCATAGTGTATTTAACCGCACATAATTTTTCGTATAGGAGTCAAAATCAAGTGCCATTTGCTGCATTTGAAACTAGACTCCGAGGGGCTTTCTAACGGTATAAAATACACCTGCTAATTCATTTTCTATGAGCCGTAGTGAACTGGCAAAGTTGACTGATTTTCTCCTACTGTTTTACCTGTGAGACCTGCACAGCTGCAGATTGTAGCTCATTTTTGTCCCCCTTGTGAAATGAATTTAAAAACAATTTCTTCTAATGATTTTTAGCACGTTGAATCTATTTTTCAACGCCAAAAATCACGCTAATTTTGGACTTGTGAAGCCTTAGTTATGACCTGATTTCAAAACTGTGTCGGATACTCCAAGGCTGGAATTTCGCGAACCAGGTTTCAAAAACTCAGCTTTCATAAAACTGTTGTATCTTGGTGCAAAAAAATCCAAATTAGGTTCTGTTTGTTGTGTTTGAAACTAGACTTGGAGTTCTTTCTGTGGTATAAATTTCAGGGGCTAGTTCAATTTTTATGAATTTTTCTAAATTTTCAAATTTCACTGGAATTCAAGACTGTTTTGCCATGTTCTTACTGAATCAGTGATTCGGAGCTAAGATTTGATCGACTTTTGATTTGAATCTGGAAAAAGTGTCTTCTAGAGAGTTTTTTAGTTCATTGAATCTATTTTTCAACGGTATAAGATTTACAAATTTTGAACTTATGGAACTCAAGTTATGATTTTCCAAAGAATGCTGTTCAAAACAGAATTTTTCCTCATATATAGAAGCAAAAACTCCAAAGTGATTTGGAAATATTTCCTAGGTATTAAACCTAACTTGATTATTTGCACCTCATTTCATACTTGAGAAATGAATTTCACCTCCTATTCTTATGCCCTTGGTTTCCATGACATTGAACCATAAAATGGAGTGTTTTAGCTAGAGTGACTCTTGAGGAATTTCACTAGTTTTATATTCGAAACTTGGAACTTTTAACTTCAACATTTACTATGAAAATGAGTAGCGTTTTGACGGATTTTGACTCCATAAGATTAGAAAACATGAACACTTCTTTATATTCTAAAACTTGGGCATAGGATTAGAAGTTTTGAAATATGAAAACCATCTTTTCTTTCCTCGATTTTTGTGCCAAAAATTAAGTAGGATACTTTCTTCTTGGAATCAAAATTTCTTGCCACGACTTGACTCGAAAATGACTTTTGAGTTCTCCTTGAGTGTTTTTTCAATGCTTAAGCGAAAAACTCTCTTTAACTCAACTTGAGCTTGTGACTTTCGAGCGTGGGTGGCAAGAGAGTATTTTTCATATTAGCCTTGGTCGAATACCTAGGTAATCGTGATTGTACATGTCTCAGGTGATCACGTGGACACCGAGGAGCTCATCTGACCTCTTGCTTTTGCTCTTGCTTTGCCCTTGACTTTTGGTGAGTGTCAAGTGCATGCTTCATGTTGATATGACTGAAATGATAATTGTACAAGTGCTATGATATTCTTGTGATCTTGCCGAGGCGGGGGTGTACTTTATCGCCCTCGTTCTCTCTCTCTTGAATGCTCGTTACTTGAAAAATGAATGTGTATGACTTGCACTTGTACTCGAACATGTTTTAACTCGTGAGCACTGAGTGACAGCATATGCCACACCCTATTCGGGTGGAAGGTGCCTCTCATCCCGACTCAGTGCTATGATCGATTCTAAGTCGATTGGAGCGTTGTATCGTCAACCACTTATACTTGTGGGGACGCCCAAAACCTAATGGTTAGCCATTCAACTCAAGCCAGCAAGGGTTTGGTTGAGGATTTTGGTGAACCTTGGGCTCATATACTTAACTTTTTTGGATATACTCGAGTAATATCACATCTTGTTTGACATTCAGGCCCGGTAGAGGGTGTAACGGTGGACGAAAATTGGTGAAAAGTGGGGTTCTACGGACTTGTTACTTGTTCGATTGATGGAGTGTCAACACTTGGAAATCGTGGATCAAGATTATCTCTGAAGTAGTGTGAATTTAGCTCCTGAGAGCTCCCGTATCCTTTATTGATTGTGCTTTTGTTTTCTTTTGTGAGTTTACATGAATATTATGGCTGCCTTTTTGTTTCACATGATATTAATGCTAGTTGCACTTGTTGTTTGTCTGCTTTTCTTGGTCTCACTGAGGTTAGCTCATCCCTTTAAGTTTGTTTTCCTTAACAGGTTTGGACGTGGAAGTTGGGAAATTCTAGATTAGCGATTTTTGGTTGAAACTAGTGAATCTTTTGTATGATATTGAAGACATTGAAAGTGTAAACTTTATTATATTTCAATTTTTGGGATTGTAATTGTAAATAGTAGCCCTAGAAGAATTTGGATTGTATATTTGAAGTATTCCTTTAATTCTAAGTCTATGATTGACTTGTGCATCGCTATTAAGCTTGAATGAGTGCGTGAATTCTGATGAGAGTTGGGCAGACATTCCACTGATACCTTAGAATTCGCCCTAGAGAGAGGTGAGGGCGTCACAATACCAAAGTTTGATGATTGTAGCAGAAATTGAAACCCTATAAAACCCTATGTTATAAACTAAGAAGAAATCTTAACCCGCAACAAGCGATAGATAGAACTTTGGTCGATTGGTAAAAAGCGCCACAAATAAGTGTGATTCTTATTCGATAAGCCAAGAAAATACCTAGAACAAATTCTAAGATATTCAAAGGTTGTTTCAGGAGGTTTAGAGAAACTCTCTTAATTGCTGGATGTGACAGCCCCACCTCCCCCTAAGGCGAACCAGAGGGTTCGGCGGGTCGCCTGCCCAGCTCTCGCCGGGACTCAGTCGTTCACTACAGTCCTCAAATGAATTACAAGAATAAATCTCAAATATACATCACATGGTCCACAAATATACATCCAAGTCTCCAATAATTACATGTCATAAGCGAAGCGGAAACGATTCTCAACTATACATAAAATTATTCCAAATCCAAATTATACAACATATATGCCATCCAGTCACGTGAACAAGTACTACAAGTCCTTCCTTCGCTTTGAGCCCTATGGAGGGGAATAAAATATTTTTGGGGTGAGTTAGAAGCTCAGCGAGTAACCAGAAAAATCAGTAATCAAATCGGTTTCACAATAGTTCATTTCAATGATGTCATAAATCAAATGATAAGTCCAGAAACAATTACAACATTTACAATACATTAAATATGGAGTATCAATAATTCAAGAAACATTTACAATGGAAAGCGATAGTAACATTCATTAAAAGGATACGGGCCCACATGGAGCTATTTGTTTGTTTGTTCGATCCTTTTTTTTTTTTCCGGACGTTGGCCGGACTCCACCCATCCGGACGTAGCCGGACTCCACCCATCCGGACTTAGCCGGACTACAAGGTAATAGTCGAGTATACCAAATTCACCCAGGGTCACCATATCGTCCGACCGAGTCCGCTTCTGGCTCGAGTCGATCGGTAACGAAGGGCAGTGGCCAGTTCAGCCAAACGGCTTACATTCATGCGCAACTATCATTTAATCATTAATCATTGAAAATTTCATATTTATTTAGGTCGAGTGCGATAAAGTACACACTCGCCTAGAAAACTCGTTTTAACAATCATTGAAAGCACTTAACACATTATCAATCAACAATAACAAGCCAATAAATCAAGGAATACAGCAACAAGGAACACTCATATGCAAGCACACATGATATGCAAGAAAACAGTTCAAAAGTAACTTTGAAAATAGTTTAAAGGTAAATAATGCAAGAAAACGGTTCAAAAGTAACTGTGGAAACAGTTCAAAAGTAAATAATGCAGGAAACGGTTCATAAATAACTTTAGAAATAGTTTGAGGTCACTCACCTCTATGGCTCAGAAACCATCCATCATATATCATTGCCTTGCTCAAATCCAAGTCTTAGATCACAAACTCAATGCAATCAAGTCCTTTCAAAGTTCGGACAGCACTTCCCCTGAATTTGCTAACTTTTCCAGCCATCATGGCTTCATTATTTCCTCATTCCAACCCAAAGGTACACAAAAACAAGTTCATCCAATAGTCATTCAGCAAGCTCCAAGTAGTACTAGTACAAGTCAAGCTAGGGAAAAGTTCGGAAATGAAAGTTAAGCTCAAAACCAGAAAAACAGTTTTGACGTCATTTTGCGGTAATGGCACCAATGGCACTACGATTGTCGGATGAAGGTACAAGACCCACCGTTTCGAAGCTAAGAGACAGGGCTACAATATTGCAGAAGGTCACTCAACCCAGTTTCGAGTGTAACCAGGTCAAAAATGCAAGATACTATACCAGAATCACAAAAATAGATTCACAGAACGCATTCTAGCGGAAACATCATAACTCAGGCTCTCCAAGTCCAAATCCAGAAATTCCAAAACCATCTAAAAGCTAAGAAACAGGGCTACATTTCATCATAATACCTCAACAACCAATTCGGAAGCATTCTCAACCAAAATAACCCATTACAGACGCACTTCTCAATTTCGGGTAAAACCAGAACAGCAATAGTAATTTCAACTTTTCTCATTCCACACTACTCCAATTGATCTGAAATTTTGTAGGCACCTTTAAACTGTCATTCCCTACAACTTTCATGTTTTAAGCCAAGGCCAATTCGGCCTATAACTAGGACCTAAAAATTTGGACAGAATGTAGCTTCATGAACCCTAGGTTTTTCCATTTTCTTCCAAAACAGAAATTGTTTGCAATTACTCACTTTTTCCACCTCCTAGAGTCATTAAACATCATTTCCAATCATCATACATGACCCCATAATCATATCCATATGAAAACAGAAAAATCCCCAATAATTATAAAACTTCACCAATTCAACCACAAATCAAGAAATAATCCATAAAAGTGCATCTTATACCACCACCAATCATGAATTGAACATCATTAGAGGAAGGAGAGGGGTCATTCACAACTCACCTTAACAATACAAGAGATAGAGCAGCTAGTCACCTTAGCTTTCCAAACAACTCCACAAAACACCTCAAGACCACTTAGCAAAGAGATTTTATGGAATGATTTGGAGTTTTATTGGTTGGATTTGAAGATTGAGCAAGAAATAGAAGGAAGAAATTGAGAGCTTTTCTTTCTTTCTTGAGCAAGAACATTCGGCCAAGAAGCTTGCAAAATGAAGAGATTTTTGGCCAATTTTAATTAAATGGTAAAGTTATTAATAGTAGTCAAACTCAAGACTTAATCTTATGGTGACACTTGTCACCTTATGGTTTAACACTTATCTTTTTGTCTCTCCAATACAAATATCTTAACACCTTGTAAAATAATATCACTTAATACAAAATTCCAACAAGTTGTCAAAAATATAATGCATTTACCGCACTAGCGGGTCCCACGTCCAAAATACGCCCTTAATTTCTCAAAAACTAATCGATACTAGAAAAATCATTTTAAAACTATTTTTGCTCATAAAATTTATCTGGGAAATTTTTCTAATAAAGAAAATGTAGAAAAGGAGGGCGATTAAATAAAATAAACCCTTGAAAATTTGAAAATTTTCGGGTTCTCACACTCATACTTTTCGGGGCGTCACACTGGAAATTCTACTTATGTTATTTATGCAAGACAAAAGGTCCTTATATAGACATTTACAAGACCAAAACAAAATGGAACTTGGAAACCCTAATTGGCCCTTTGTTTCCATATTTTGCTGGCCATTTTTACAAATCCTACTAACACTAAGATTTGTGAAAATTAACTCTGAATAACGTATTAAAGAGACAACTAAATACTAACTAACACTGCTCGGACACACTTGTTCAACATGAGCTAATCCACGAACAAAAAGCTAACTAAAACAATTCCAATAAAACCCTAACTTATGTTAAGGTCACGGATACCACTAAGAAACTCGATCACAGATCTTCATTGACTTGTAAGAGATTCATGAGTTTTGTGTTGTCTTGATCAATTCCCTCAATTGCCTTATATGCTCCAACTTGATCTTTCACAACTCGAACAAACACTTGAAGTGCATCTTTCATTTTCCTTGCACGAGCTCTAGTACTTGGTCCTGGTGGTACTCGAATCGTGTTGCCATTTGAGTCATGCATCGTTTGGACAGCTTGGACCATAGTGAAACAGTAACTCGTCACCTTGATAGACTCCGTGCTTACATTATTCCCCTTATCTTGAGAATGATTTATCCTCAAATCTAGATGAAAGATAGTTAAGGACAGAAGAAACATCACACATCTTCCACCTAGATCAAAAACTATAATAATGACATGAATGGTATCCATGACATTGAGGGCCTGTTTGATAACCCAATTTAGCACTTAAACTTAATGATTCAGATCTTAACATGTTTAGATGGATTTGATAACCAAAATTGAATATCTAAATTAATTAAGTGGCACTGAATTTTTTAGGCAAAACTTGCTCTCGAAATTAAGTGATAAGCTATTCACTTATCATTAAATGTGATATACAATCAAATGTACTAGATTTAATATTCAATAACTTAATAGATTCAGAATTCAGATTTCAAATTTTAGATTTTAGTTTTCAAACTTCAGTTTTATCAAACGCACCCTGAGATTGAAACTTTTCATGTTGTGTTGCTTAGATCGGATCAAGCATGGATAGATCACAACACAAACAAGGCAACTTGTGTGTCACTTGGACAATTTATACTCCATGCATATGAATTGAGATGAACAATGATCAATGTAGCTCACAAATTTCAATGGAAAGTCACTTAGTTGATACGGCTAGAAAGTGATTGTTTACTCAATCCTGGCAGCAACTAAAAGTGACTTTTGGATCTCCTTAAAGCTAGAAAGTTCAAGTTCTCCGTGACCAGCAAGTGGAATATCATCACGGCCTTCCTTTTATCCATATAGGTCACTTAAATTTTGGCAATCCTCCATGATCTCCAACTCAAGTGAATGAAAAGTAACAAGCCCTACAATACTCATAGAAATTAATGAGCTATCAAAATTGTAGCAAAATAATGAAGGTTTATTAATAACTAATGCTTTATCAAAATTGAATCAGAACAAATTGAGTGCAGCATTAAAACTTATCGAATAACAACGTCCCTTTGAACTTGAAGATTGAACATTCGATTATAGCTGTTGCTCCAGAAATCGATCATAAGAATATGCAATCCCAAGACAACTTTGCAAATCCTCGAGATAACTAGGAAAAATTCCTTGTTGAACCTGCAAAAGAAAAACAGCACTAGACAAAGATGGGTTAGTAGAAATCATATCCTCTTGGTTAAGAAATTTCCTCACATCTTTGGGTTTTGCAAGTAAGGATCAGTTTTCCCTCTTTTCTACCTCAAAATCCAACCTCTCAATTGCCTTTTTCTTCTCACTTTTGTCAGACTTGCTCTCCTTTTTCCTCTCAGCTCTCTCTCTCTCTTTCTTCTAGTTGTCCACATCACACTCTTTTTGTAACCTCACTTGATTCTCATACACTTGTTTAGGTGTTAGTGGTACAAGAGTAATTTTCCTACCATTGTGCATGAAACTATACTTGTTGGAATGACCATCATGACTAGTACAATTGTTGAACTGCCATAGTCTTCCAAGTAAGAGATGACTAGGTTGCATCGGCACAACATCACAAAGCACTTCATCTTCATATCGCCCAACTTTAAAAGGAACGAGTACCTCAAGTGATACTTGAATGTCTCCACAATTGTTGAGCTGTTGAAAACGATACGGTTTAGGATGTTCTTGCGTCTACAATCCCAAATTGTCCACCATCAACAAGATCACCACATTCGCACAGCTGCCCAGGTCAATCACCAAGCTACACGCCTTGTATTTGATGTGACAATGTGTATAGAAAACATTTTCCCGCTGGATGTCATCCTTTTTGACATATGCGGCTAATGCTCTTCTCGCGACCAATCTCAAGCCAACAAGCTCATTGGTTAGAGCCTCCTCTTGCAAATCATCTTCTTCCTCCTCGATCAAAGGTGGCATCTCCTTGTACTCCTCTTCTTCGTCGATGACTACTTTGTCATTAGGGAGTACGATCATGGGCCTTCGGTTAGGACATTGGCTAGCAATATGTCCTAGACCTTGGCATCGGAAGCACTTGGCCTCATGATTGCAAAGCTTAGGCAGCTCACTAGAAGTCTTAAACTAGAATTTGCCTCCTCTTTTGAAGAATTTAATTTGGGTTTTGAGGTGGTATTGGGGTTGGCCGAACTCCATTCTTTCTTCTTTGCTTGAGGCGTATGAGTAAATGATGGTGAAAAAGTAGTCGGAGTCCTTAATTGACCATCCTCTTGAGCATCCTCTTGGCCTTGATCGCCTTCTCTAACATATCATTGAGCTCCACATAGTGATGCATCTCCACTTGGTCAGCGATTTCGGGTCACAAAGCACTCAAAAATCGCACCATTGTAACTTCTCGATCTTCAACTATATTGGCTCGCAGCATGCAAATATCTATCTCCTTGTAGTAATCTTCAACAATTTGGTTCCCTTGCTTCAAGTTTTGCAACTTTTGGTATAAGTGTCACGATGAAAGTGGCTAGGAACAAAGCGTTTCTTCATCAATGCCTTCAAGTCGGTCTACATAGTGATGCATGGTTCTCTACTCCATCTCCTACTTTTGGTCACTTGATCCCACCAAACTATAACATAGTCGATGAATTCCATAACCACAAGTTTCAACTTTTGCTTATCCGTATAGAAGTTGCAGTCGAAGATGTGTTCAACTCGTTTCTCCCACTCCAAATATGCATCAAGGTCAGACTTGCCTTGGAATGAAGGAATTTTCATCTTAATTCCTTTAATGGTCTCACTCTCGGCCTTGGTATAGCTCTTGGTTCTCCTTGGCCTAAACTCGAGCACATCATCTGAATTGGAGCTCTCGGATTCATGAATTGATCCTTTTCCTCAACTTCCTTACAAGTGGTCTCTATGCGGTCAATTCGTTCATGTATAACCTCCAATTTCTAGTCCATGATAGGATTTATGTGACGACCCCATTTCTCCTTAGGGCGAACCCTAGGGTTTCGACGGGCCGGCTGCCTAACTCTTGCAAGGACTCGATAGAAGTCAAGATTATAACTTAGAACTAGCCAACCAATAAGAAAACTAATATAAAGATAAGTCGCTTCCTTCAATAGTCATCAAATTCTACATCATAATATTTCCAAAAGTTACATCAAATTTTCAAAAATACAACCACCAAAAGTCGGTTAAATCATTTACATCCATAATTGGACCAAAATACAACCAAAGCCAGCTTCTCCAAAATCTTTCCACTTCAAGTTCCTGTTAAGGAAAACAAACTTAAGGGGGTGAGCTAACGCTCAGTGGGCCAAGAAAACAGGCAAGCAATCAAGTACAACGAGCATTAAAGCTTATAAAAGAAAGGCAGCCACAATATTCATGTAACTCACAAAAGAAAACGAAACACAATCAATAAAGGATATGGGAGCTCTCAGGAGCTCAATCCCCACTGCTTCACCAATAGTCTTGATCCAAAATTTCCAAGTGTTGACACTCCGTCAATCGAGCAAGTATCAAGTCCGTAGAACCCCACTTTTCACCAATTTTCGTCCACCGTTACACCTCCTATCGGGCCCGCACGTCAAACAAGTTGTGATATTACTCTAGTATATCAAGGAAAATCAAGTACACGAGCCCAAGATTCACCAAACTCCTCAACTAAGCCCTTGCCGGCTTGAGTTGAATGGCTAGCCATTGGGTTTTGGGGCCCCCAAGTCCAAGTATAAGTCGATGAGATTTCTCTCAAATCGACGCCAAGTCACACACAAGCACGAGTATAATTATCGAGTACGGGCAAGTCAATTATCAAGTCAAACAAGAGAGAACGAGTGCGATAAAGTACACACTCATCTCGACAAGTCCAATTCACATAATCAACAAGAAGTAGTTCAAGTATTATGCAACAAGTCATGCACTTGACACTCACCAATTTCAAAAGCAAACGAGCAAGTAATTCCTTTAAAGTTTCACACCGGAATTCCTTTCGAAACCCTCTTGAACACCTGAAGAAATATCAACCAACCATCACTCACGGATACCCTATGTTACTTAGCATACAAGGAAGAAAATTCATTGGAATTCGAGATTCAAAAATAGACGTTTAGAGTCACAAGAGACCTTGTATCCATCCATGAAATCAAGTTTGAAACAAACTATCAATCTCAAAAGAAAGTTGGAAGTTCTTAAAAGTACATTTTGTTTGAAACTTGAAATTTCCAGCTTTATGCAACAATACTTCAAAATCATATCTTGAGTTCCGTAAGTCCAAAAATTAGAAACTTTATACCGTTAGAAAATAGATTCAATGTACTAAAACTCTTTAGAAGACACTTTTCCAGATTCAAATCAGAAATCATTCAAATCTCAATTCAAACTTGCTGCTTCATTAAAACAGGGCAAAAACAGTCTTGATTTTCACTAGAATTTGAGAATTCAGAAAAATTCATAGGAATCAAATTACCCTATGAAATTTGTAACATAGAAAGAACTTCAAGTCTATTTTCAAACACAATAAGCAGAACTCAATTTGGGTTTTCCTACACTAAGTTAGAACAGTTTTAAGAAAACTGGTTTTTGAAACCTGTTCCACGGATTCTCAGCCTTGGAGCTTCGACACAGTTTTTGAAATCAGGTCATAACTCATGCTACACAAGTTCAAATTGAAAATGGTTTATGGTGTTAAAACTAGATTCAAAAGCTATAAATCATCAGAAGAAATCGTGTTTAAGAGGAGTGAAATTGAGCTACAATATACAGCTGTACAAGTTTCTCGGGTAAACAGTAGAAGCAAATCAGTCCACTTTGCTGGTTCGCTACGGCTCACAGGAAATGAATTAGCAGGGAAATTTTATACCGTTAGAAAGCCCTTGGAGTCTAGTTTCAAATGCAGCAAACGGAACTTGATTTTGACTCCTGTACAAAAACTTATAGGCTGTTAAATCTACCCTGGTCGGCTGTCCTGAACCAGTTTTCCAGATTTACTTCTCTTCTCAAAAACTCAACTTTTACCCAATCAATTGAAACGATTTTTGAGAGATAATTTTTACACACACAATCCAACATATAACAAGCATTTTTACAGCCATTTGAACAACAAAATGGGAAAATATTTCAAGGGAACAAAGCAGCAAAATTTTGGACAGCCTCCCCTCTTCCTCATCAAGTCTTCTTTCCAACATTCAAGCCACAAATCAAGCCATAACCCACAAGAATAACAACCAAACAAGCAAGAATCCTCAAGTCCGCTATCTAATAGGCCACCTCAAGACATCTACCTAGATACAAAGCAAGAAAACAAGGATTTCCTCAATCCATCTAGCCTAGTTTTGGTTAGGGTTTCAAACCTCCTTGCATAACAACCCATAACCACTACTAACTCTTGCATAAAACTAATAATCAAGGGCAGTGAAATTTGTTACCTCTTCAAGGTTTCTTGAACCCTAGGTAGAACCAAGCTATGCACCACTAATCCACCAAGAACTCACCACAAGATGGAAGCTTCCTTCAAGTTAGATCAACTACTAAAGGTTTTGAAGATTTTGTATGAATCTTGGAGCAAGATTTGTGATTAAAGTTGGAGTCTTTCTTCCCTTGTTTTGGAGCTATAAGGCCCGGCCAAAAGAGAGAGAAAAAGGAGAGAAGATTGAGTTTGAATTGTGATGTGAAGGTGAGAAGAAAGCTAACTTTTGGAGGTTAAAAGATCAATTAGGAATAGTAACCCAAATAGTGTCATGCACTACTAGTTTCCCTCTTGTTTCCTACTCTCAATTACTAATCTTCCAAGGTAGTTTCTTTTGCACCACCAATATTCATTCTTACTAGTTCAAAATAAATTCTCCAAATCTCCAATTAGTCGCACCGGTGTGACTTTTGAAAAAATTTGACGCGTAAGCGATAAAAATACAATTTAAGTAAAATTCATGCTAAAATAATAAAATTAAATAACACCAATGTAAATAATTTTAAAATAGGTGAAATTAAGAATAAAAATATGAGTCCTCACATCCTCTCCCTCTTAAAAAAATTTCGTCCACGAGATTCATACCTTGATTCGAAAATAAGTCTGGATATTTCTCTCGAATCTCTTCTTCTACCTCCCAAATTGCTTCCTCTATTCCGTGATTTCTCCATAGGACTTTTACCAAAAGGATTTGTTTATTCCTCAGTTCTTTCACTTTTCTGTCCAAAAGCTTCACTGGTTCTCCTCATATATTAATGCCTCATCAATCTCAATATTCTTTGGTTGCAGCACATGAGAGGGGTCTGGATGGTATTTTTAAAATATAGACACATGAAAAATATTATGGATTCGAGACAAACTTGGTGGTAGTTCTAACTTATAGGCCATGTTCCCCACACGTTGGATAATCTTATAGGGTCCTACAAATCTTGGTTGCAACTTCTTTTCTCTTCCTGCCATCAAACTTGCTTTTAAGGGAGTGATCTTAAAAAAAACTTGATCTCCAACTGCAAACATCAAATCTTTCCTTTGACTATCTGCATAGCTCTTTTGGCGGTTTTGAACTGTTTGAATCCTTTGACGTATCAACTTCACCTTTTCGTACGCCTCTTCAATCCATGGTACTGTAGTTGGGTTTAAGATCTTTCTTTCACCTATTTTATCCCAACAAATCAGAGATCTACACTTTCGGCCATAAAGAGCCATTTGAATGGATGAATGAAAGTTATGATTATAAGCAAACTCCACCAATGTTAAGTACTGACTCCAATTTTCTCCAAAATCCAAAATACACGATCTCAATATGTCCTCAAGAGTTTGAATTGTCCTTTCTGACTGTCCATCCGTCTGTGGGTGATAAGTAGTACTAAAACTCAACTTAGTTCCTAACATTTTTTGCACCTTCTGCCAGAATCGAGAAACAAATCGAGTGTCCCGATCGGACACTATACTTACTGGTAAACCTTTTCGTACGCCTCTTCAATCCATGGTACTATAGTTGGGTTTAAGATCTTTCTTTCGCCTATTTCATCCCAACAAATCAGAGATCTACACTTTCGGCCATAAAGAGCCTCATAAAGAGCCATTTGAATGGATGAATGAAAGTTATGATTATAAGCAAACTCCACCAATGTTAAGTATTGACTCCAACTTTCTCCAAAATCCAAAATACACGATCTCAATATGTCCTCAAGAGTTTGAATTGTCCTCTCTGACTGTCCATCCGTCTGTGGGTGATAAGTAGTACTAAAACTCAACTTAGTTCCTAACATTTTTTGCACCTTCTGCCAGAATCGAGAAACAAATCGAGGGTCCCGATCGGACACTATACTTACTGGTATCCCATGTAACCTTATAATTTCATCCAAATACAGCTTGGCTAGCTTCTCCAATGAGTACTTCATACTAATCGACAGAAAATGAGTAGACTTGGTCAACTATCCACAATCACCCAAATAGCATCGTGACCTCTTTATGTTCTTGGTTGCCCAGATACAAAATCCATGGTGATATTTTTTCATTTCCACTCAGGTATCTCCAAAGGTTGCAATAGACTAGAGGATTTTTTATGCTCGGCTTTAACCTGCTGGCAAATCAAACAAGTCTAGACAAATCGAACAATTTTCTTCTTCATATTCTTTCACCAGTACAGACTCTTCAAATCCTGGTACATTTTATTTCCTCCGGGATGCACCATGTACTTGGAACGGTGAGTTTCTTCTAAAATTTTCCTTTTTAACTGTTCATCCTTTGGCACTACTATGCAATTTTGAAACCTTAATATTCCATTAGATCCCAAATTAAAATCTAACATTTCCCCCTTTTTAATTTTTTCTAAACACTGTTGTACCTCTGAATCCTTCTCTTGTGCCTCCTTGATACGATCTAGTAATGTGAATCTCACAACAATGTTCTCGAGGATCACCTTTCTTGGTTCAAGGCAAGGGTTCCAAACACTCACTTCTTCTAACAGGTGCAATTATTTTATCATCAAACCAGCCACTTGCACTTTACGACTCAAGGCATCAGCTACCACATTAACTTTTTCTGGATGATAATTAATCGTACAGTCATAATCCTCTAAAAACTCCACCCATCTACGTTGTCTCAAATTCAACTCTTTTTGGGAAAACAAATATTTAAAACTCTTGTGATTGGTAAAAACCTCAAATGTCACCCCATAAAGATAATGCCTCCACTTCTTCAATACAAACACTACTGCGGCTAACTCCAGGTCATGAGTTGAGTAATTTCTCTCATGAGATTTCAACTTTCGAGAGGCATACAAAATCACCCTTTCATTTTGCATCAACACACACCCCAAGCCTTCTTTTGAAACATCTATGTAGACCACAAAACTATCTTTTCCATTAGGTAAGGCTAAGATAGGTGCCCTTGTCAATCGCCTCTTTAAGTCCTGAAAACTTTCTTCATACTTAGAACTCCACATAAACTTTCCACTTTTCTTAGTCAATTCAGTTAAGGGTCTCGCAATTTTAGAAAAATTCTTAATCAACCTGTGGTAATACCTTGCTAACCCTAAAAAATTTCGTACTTCAGTAGGATTTTCCGGTTGCTTCCACTTAGAAATTGCTTCTACTTTGGCCGAGTCCACCTTAATTCCTTTCTTAGAGATTATGTGACCTAAGAAAGTTACTTCCTTTAACAAAAATTCGCATTTGTTGAACTTAGCGTACAGTTGATGCTCTCTCAAGGTTTGCAAGATAATTCTCAAATGTTTCTCATGATCTTCCAAAGTTTTAGAGTACACCAGTATATCATCAATGAACACTACCACAAATTGATCTAGATAAGACTTAAAAGACTCGGTACATTAAATCCATGAAAGTTGCAGGAGCATTAGTCACCCCAAACGGCATCACGGCAAATTCAAAGTGTCTGTATCTTGAATTAAAGGCAGTCTTAGGTATATCTTTTTCCAAAATCCTCAATTGATAATAGCCCTACCTAAAATTCAACTTTGAAGAATACTACCGCCCCTTGCAATTGGTTGAACAATTCATCAATGTGGGGGTAAAAGGTACTTATTTTTAACAGTGACATTATTCAAGCCTCGGTAATCTATGCACAATTTTAAGCTCCCATTCTTCTTCTTAACAAATAATACTGGAGCTCCTCATGGGGAATCACTTTATCTAATAAAATCTCGCTCTAGTAAGTCCTGCAATTGCAACTTCAGTTCTTTCAATTCAGTTGGAGCCATTCTATATGGTGTCTTAGAAATAGGTGCTACCCCAAGATTCACATCAATTTTAAATGCTGTCTCTCTTTCTGATGGCAATGACTCTAATTTCTCAGGAAAAATTCGGATAGTCCTTTACCACTGGCATATCCTCCAACCTCACCTTATCACCAAGCATATTTATAAGAAAGGCCAAATATTCTTGAACTCCCTTACTCAACATTTTTCTAGCTCGAATTCCTGAAATAAGGGCAGACAAGACTAGTCTATCCCTTACATCCAATTTTAGGGTTGCCTCTCCCGGAATACATAATTCTACTTTTTTTGTCTTACAATTCAACTAAGTATGGTAGAGAGCTAACCAATCCATACCTAAGATAACATCATACCCCTTAATAGTTAGGCCCATCAAATCGGCCAACAATTTTCACTCTCCAACCCATATCTCACAATTTCTATGCACCATATTAGCAATCAAACTTTGATCTTCCGTAGGCGTTTTAACTTTCAAGTCATAGGATAACTTAATTGGTCTCACATCTACCCCACTCATGAATTTGGGCTTTACAAAAGAATGTGTGTGACAGCCCTACCTTCCCCTAAGGCGAACCAAAGAGGTTAGCGAACTGCCTGCCCAGCTCTCGCCAGAACTAACGAGCAATTACACGCGGTCTAAAACGTTTCGGAAAAATAAAAGCGCGCTCGGACAAGCCAAAATCACAAAATAAAAAAAATGAAAATCGGAGCCAGCATGAATAGTGCCAGACACGGCAAAATCCGGCCAGAATCTGGCCGGATTACCGGCCGAATTCTTGGCCGGATATGAGGCAGTAGCTAACTGCCCGGATTCATTTTTTCCCAGGGCAATCTGGCCGACAATCCGGCTAGCCGGATTCGACCGTGTCCTTTCTCGCCAAAATTTTTCTTTTGCCGTTTGAAATCCGAATCTATCCGAAATCCAGCAAAACATCAATCAAGCATATACACTTTGGAATTCAGCATTTACAACTCAAAATAACATATCAAAGTTATCCAACAAGTTTATACATGTACGGTTTGCAAATTACAATTCAAACGAAATGGTTGGATCAAAATGCATTCAAGGTTTTGCCCAATAAGGAGCTATTCAAAATGTATTCACATAAGCTCAACTCGGCAACCAACTATCAAAGCCATTCCAAAAGTATTCAAATTCCTGTAAGGAAAACAAAAGGAATAGAGTGAGCTTACGCCCAGTGAGATACTATCACTCAAGCAACAAAGTTCATATAAGCATAAAGCTTTTCATTCCAATTCATTTAATAAGGAAGTAAGCCAAGATCACACATCAATAGAATTGGTAAAAGGATACGGACGGCTCTCAAGAGCCCCTTTCCTCGCTTGCATACTTGATCGGACCTCATTGACCCTCCGTCAATGTTTAAAGAGTAACCAACCGTAGGCTCCACTTTACTTCCATTCCTTCCACCCAACATACCCCTACCGGGCCCGAACTCCAAACAGTATAGATTTGGTAATACTCGAGTATACCGGAATCGAGAGTCTCATACTACAAGATTCCATATAACAGTCCCCATGGCTCGTCAATTTTCACGACCAAGCCCTCGCCGGCTCGATTCAATCGACTACCAATGAGGTTGAGCTCAGTAGTAACAGTAATGGCCGTTGGATACTCGTCCAAACGACACCAAATCCAGCATATTCATATACCATTCAAGTAATACAGTAAACAGTCATATTGGACATAAAGGGTGAGAGTGATCAAGTACACCCTCCCTTCAATTAATGTCAACGGTGCAAATAAACATTCAAGGCATCAATTTCAAGTGTAACAAAGCCACATAGTAACAAGCAAGTGAGTAGTACACTCACTAAGCAAGCAAATGATATTTCATACACTTCCGCCCAAAGAGCGTCTTGAACCACCGTCACGCCCTAAAACATTCAAATAAGCACAATGAGACTCGATTACGAGTCATACATCCAAGATACACATTATCAATGTAAAAGCGTAAAACTTGCAAGTAATGTAAAAACACTTAGTGCTAAAGGTTGAGACAAACCCTAGGGTTTCCATTAACCTCTAAAGCACCCCAAGTCCATTAAACACTAGAACCCTCAATTTGGACAGCATTTCCTCTTAAAATTCCAAGTTTCCAACCTACAAATATTTCCTCATATTTTCCAAACACAATCACCAATGCCACTACAAGTCATAAACCCTTTAATACACCTCATTAGAGTTCCAAAGGTCCTTAATCAAAGCCAATTCAAGTGCCATGAAGAAACCCTAGAAAAGCCCCAAATTCAAACCCTAATTCCGAAATTTTCCATTCAAAGCGGAAATTTTCCGCAAATAACCACAATTTACGCACTATAGTTTCATTCTAAATCATTCCCAACCATTATCCATGGCCAACCAATATCAAACATATAAAAACAGAAAAATCATGAATAAATAGAAAAATTTACCAATCTCAACTAAAAGTCATGAAATTACCCACAAAATCACCTCTTAGACTACCACAAGCCACTAATTACACATTATCAAGAACAAAAGAGAGGTTCCTTAGCTACTCACCTTATCAACTCAAGAAAAGAGACCACTTAGCACCTTGGTCTTCCAAATCACTTCACAACTAACCTCACTACTACTCAACTAAGGGTTTTTATGGAGAAATTGAAAATTTAAACGGTTGGTTTGTTGGATTGAGCAAGATTGGAGCAAGAAATTTGAGAGCTTTTCTTTTCTTTTCTTCCTTAAGAGAGGCCGGCCACAAGAAGCTTGAAATGAAGATGATTTTTGGTCAATTTTTGGTTTATTTGGTAAAGTGGTGAATAGTGGTCAAAATCAAGATTGAATCTCCAAGTGACACTTGTCACTCCAATTAATGCATGGCTATCCTTTTGTCCCTCTCACACCAACTCATTTAGTAACCTCTAGTTATCTCTTAACACCTGCTAAAATAAATCCGGTATCCAAAACTTAACCTAATTGGCCGAATTTTACCGAACTTTTCGCACTAGCTGGTCCCACATCCGATATACGCTCTTAATTTCTCAAAAACTAACCGATACTAGAAAAATCATCTAAAAACTATATTTACTCATAAAAATTATCTAGAAAATTTTTCTAATAAAGAAAATGCAGAAAAGCATGCAAGTAATTAGAATAAAACCTAGAAAATAAGAAAATTTACGGGTCTCACAGTGTGTCGCACCAGGGTTAATTAGAACCTTAGCTAAGTGATGGAAAATAGGAATCGTACCTTCAACGACCTCAGAAGAATCGGAAACCTGCCAATAGTCTAATGCATAACCCTAACTGGTACCTTCGGTCGACTTCCCCTATCACTAGATTGTTTAGATGTCGACTTGTCTGGCCATTGTGTACTACCTCCTTCCTTCGGTACATTCGGACATTTCGAGATCTGATGCACAATGCTGCCACAATACAAACACTTTCCCATTTTTCTCCAGCACTCATTCTCTATATGGTTGGACTTACCACAGTAGCCACAAATAACTTGAGGAGCTACAGCCTACCCACTAGGAGGTGTCCCCCTCGATTGACCTCGTCCACTGTGGGCCCCTCTTGATAGAGTCCCTCTTGGTGCTCCAGATGTTTTTACTCCTCCTATTCCTCTTCCCATTTTAGGAGGTGGAGCACTCTTATCCGTTTGTCCAGGAGGGTTACCAGGAGCTCCTCTTTTCTTTGCACGAAAATTCCTAACTTGTAACTTTGCACTCTCAACTTGTTGTGCTTTCTCCAAAGTTTCAGTGAAAGTAGAAATTTGGACTGCCGCTAACCCTTCTTGAATCTCCACATTTAGTTCTTGTACGAATCGTCTTACCCTTGAGAATAGGAATGACATAACTTAGTTATGTCTTAAGTTGATGTTTGAGTGAATTAGTAACTTTAAGTTTCTAACCTAGAATTTGTGGTTGTTTTGTAGAGATGGAGAACAGAAATGGAAATCACGCTACTAATGGTAATAGACATGCTAATGGACATGTGGTGCCTCTTAGGCCTATCCGGTATCGAGTTCTGGGTGGAGGACCCCGTGGCCGATACTCGCCTTCCAATAGATTCCCTCACTGTCCTTGTAAGGAGACATATACCTACCCTAATGATCTTGTACTGTCTATTGACGATGAGCGTCGACAGTTGGTGGTTACTAATGGGATACTACTTCAAGAGATTGAGGAATTGAACGCTATGATGAATGCCCAAAGTGCTAGGATCATTGAGATCGAGGGAACAATGGTAAAGGAGAGGACTAGAGCTGAGGTCGCTGGTGTTGAGCTTCAGAGAACTAGAGCTCGACTGGCTAGGGTAGTCGGGGAGGTCCAGAATAGGGCCGCTGGGATTTTAACCGACACCACCATGTTCATAGAGGAGGCGATAGAGGCTGTCGAGAGCCCGACTTGTGAGGGCACTCTTGAGGAGGAGTTTTTTTAGGAGGACCCAGAGGAGGAGGTCCCGCCTGACGGTCCTGCTAAGAATTAGGCTAGGATTGATGACTCTTTTGACTTTTGTGATTAGAATTAGTTGGGGTGATGCTTGTAAAGCTCATGACTCTTATTGCATGACCAATTGCACTTTTGTGGCACCTGTGTGCTATATTTTTGTAAATACCTCATGACTTGCTAATTATACGAATCTTGAATTGTTAATATATGCTGGTTAATGTTATTTCCAATATTTTTCATATGAGCTTTTATTTTAAACATTTTTTTGCGTAATTATTTTTATTTCTTGCATTTAGACATAACTAGGATCATGGATGGACGAATGAGAGGTAGAAGTCGGGGGCATGGGACTAGGCAAACCCAACCTCAAGGGGATGATTAAGGATCGACAATTGGGCCGACCCAAGGACAAGGAAATATAGAGGGTGACCAAGTGGCTACTGCCATCAACCGCATAACGGATATTTCAGAGCGATTAGCAGAGCAAGAAGGTTCAGGACCTAATAACCAACTTGGGGCTCAAGATAGAAAGGATGATAGGGCTTTGGAGAGATTTTTGAAATTTGCCCCGCCTAAATTTATTGGAGGACCTGATCCCGAGTTAGCGGAAAATTGGTTAGAAAGAATGACCAATATATTTGCTGCCCTAGAGTATACTGAGGAGAGACGAGTGAACTTTGCTACTTTTCAATTTGAGGGTGTAGCACGTGCTTGGTGGGACGTGATAAGGGAAAAATGGGAAAGAGCGCAGACCCCTTGAATTTGGAAAAACTTTACAAGGGAATTTAATGAGAAATTTCTCCCGCCCTTGATTCAAGAAAAAAGGGAGGATGAATTTATAAAGTTGAGGCAGGGAGTTTCTAGCATGGCTGAATATGAAGGAAAATTTACTAAGCTTTCTAAGTACGCTTCGGAATTAGTGACTAATGAGCAAAAAAGGATAAGACGTTTTCTGCAAGGACTTAATGTAGAGATTCAGGAGGGGTTAGCGACAGCCCAAATCTCTACATTTACTGAAACCTTAAAGAAAGCACAAAGAGTCGAAAGTGCAAGGCTACAAGTTAGGGACTTTCATGCTAAGAAAAGGAATACTCCTAATTACTCTTCTGGACAAGCGAGTAAAAGTACCCCACCTTCTAAAAAGAAAAAATGAACGGGAGGAGTAGAGACATCCAGTATACCAATAGGGACTCAATCAAGAGGAGGCCACAATGGACGGGGTCAATTGAAAGGGAGACCTTCTGGTGGTTAGGCCGTGACTCCTCAAGTTAGTTGTGGCTACTGTGGCAAGTCCAATCATGTGAAAAATGATTATTGGAGGAAATCGAAAAAGTGCTTGTACTGTGGTAGTGTCGAGCACCAGCTTTCAAGTTGCCCAAGTGTGCCGAGGGTAGGAGGTAGTACTCAAAGGCCAAAAAAATTGGCATCTAAACCATCTAGCGCTGGAGGAAGTCAACCTAAAGCGTCGGCCAGGGTTTATGCATTAGATTATCAGCAGGTTTCTAATTCCACTAAGGTCATTGAAGGTATGATTCTTATTTTTCATTACTTAGCTAAGGTTCTAAGTGATCCTGATACGACACATACTCTTTGTGAAATCCTAGATTTATGAGTGAGGAAGACGTGAAGCCGATTAAGTTACCCTATGACTTGGAAGTTAAAACCCCTATTGGGGAGATCAAAATTTAGTTGCTAACTTGGTATATAGAAATTGTGAGATTTGGGTTGGAGATAGTAAGTTGTTGATTGATCTGATCAGCATAACTATTAAGGGGTATGATGTTATCTTAGGTGTGAATTTCGAGAGCGAAATTCTTTTTAAGGAGGGAAGGATGTGAGGACCCAAAAATTTTCTTATTTTTATCTTATTTTACTGGCTTATTTAATTATTTATTCACCTGTTTTCTCCAAATAATTTATTTCAACCATTTTAAATCCATTTACATTGAGCAATGTCTTACTTATATTTTTAAAACGTCCTGTTAGCAAATTTAATTTTTCGGAGGCTCGTTTAGCGAGAAATAGTGAGTACACGTTTTTTGAGGCAATATTCGATCCGAGAGTGCAATAATCTTGGAGAATTAAGAATGATCAATAGTAGACTAAGAAAAGTTAATTGAGGGATTAGAGGTGAGTGGTTCAAATTTTTGCTTTATCGCGCGCGCGGCGATAGTTTCTCGATAATCGTGCCAGTACAACTAAGTGGAGATTTGAGAAATTAATACTAGACTACTAAGAGTGAATAATTACAATGTTAAAGGAAGTACCTTGGAGGATTAGTGCATTAGTGTATCAAACCCGAGAGAAAACGGTGGTACGAAACTCTCGCGCGACAACTATTCAAAGTTGACTTTTTGCTAAACTTAATCCTTACTTTTCCCTCCAAGCTTCCAAGACAAGCCAAAAACTATCACACACTCTCTCTCTTACCTTCGGCCAAACACACCAAGGAGGAAGGAGGAAGAAAACTCCATTGTTCTAGCTCATTTCACCCACAAAACTTCCACCAAATCGCAAACTACTTGGAGTAACACTTCATCTTCGAACAAGGAGCAATCGTGTGATTTTTCTTGGAGGATTTCAGTGGAAAATCTGATATTCATCTAAGTTGCTAAGGGTAACCACTTCAACCCTTTGATCTTTTCATTTCTTCAAAGTTTATCGGTTAATCTTCGTGGGTTTGAAACCCTAACCGCGTATAGGCTAGCGGACTTGAGGAAACCGTTTATTTCGCTTTAAATCATAGGCTAGTTGACTTGATGAGACCTTTAGGTAGCTAACTTGATGATTTAATGTTTGATTATGGTTGTTTATGTGTTAAGTGAGTTGATTTCGGCTAGAAAGTGGAGATAAATCGAAGGAAGTGGTGAGGGACAAGCTGGCCGAAAATTCTGTCCATGTTGTTCTGTTTTATTTTCAAAATTTTGATGCTTGGTTGGCTGTGAAATTGATAAATATATGTTGTATATTGTGTGTACAAAGTACCTTTCAAAAATCGTATCGATTGGTTGAGTAAAACTTGAGTTTTGGTGAAAGTTCGAATCTAGAAAACGTATAACAGTGCACTCGGACAGTGCTCCTTTGTCCGAATGCAAATTTTGTACAAGCATCGAAATTGAGTGCTGTTTGCTGCATTCAAAACTAGACATTCATAAATTTCCAACGGTATAAAGATCTCCTGCTGGTTCATTTTGAGTGAACCGTAGTGAGTCGACAAAATTGGCTGTTCTGTTTTGACTGTTCATCCGAATGAAACTGGAAGCTGCATATTGTGGCTCGATTTTGTCCCATTTGTGAAAGGATTTTCAAAATGATGTCTTCTTATGAATTGTAACATTTGAAACCTAGTTTCCAACGCCATAACTAATCTCAATTTGGAGTTGCATAGAGTTAGATATGGTTTGGTTTCAAAAATGCGACAAAGCTGGAAATTGGAAACTTTTCCCTTCCTTGTTGACCGAATGGTCAAATCTATTTTGAGATGTTATATTTCAAAAATTTTAGTGTCAATTGCTCATCAATTGCTTATTAAATGTTTCTGGAACTTTGGTTTCAAAATTGGAGCGAATTGGGGCTGATTGTGTTGGACAAAATGTTTGAGAAAGGAAGAGAACTACGGTTGGCAGATTAGCTTTGAAATTTTCCCAAACTATGGTCGTTTCATTAACTACTTTTCCGTTCGAGTTTTTACCTGAATTTTTATAGAGAAGTAGTCCCTATATGGAAGTTTAAGTGTACCAAATTTTTTGTGATTTCAATACCATTTCGATACTCAAATAATGCCCCAAAGATTGCTCTTCAAATCTGGAAATTCACTGATCAGATTACAAAAATCAACCAACTTCAAACTATTATATCTTGTTGCTCAAAACTCTGAATTTAGTTCTGCTTGTTGTGTTTTAAACTTTTTATGGAACTCTTATTGTGTTACAAATTTCAAAAGCTGATTCACTTTCTATGAATTTTGCCAAATTTTCAAATATCGCCGAAAACCAAGACTGGTTTTGTCTTACCTTCTTCAATCAGAAACTTTGAGCTGAAAAATGAATGCCTTCCGTTTGGAATCTTGGAAAAGTGTCTTCTATAAACTTTTAGTACTTTGAATCTATTTTCCAGCGGTATAAAGTTTTTCATTTTTGGACATACGAAACTCAATATCTGATTTTACCAAGTTTATCGCGCAAAGCTGAAAATTTAGGATTTCTTAGGAAATGAGTTTTTAAGAACTTTTCATTTCCTTTTGATATTGATAGCTTGTTTTAAATCCAATTTCATGGAGGATATGAGTCATCCCTTATGACTTTGAATTCTCACTTTTGAATCTTGAATTTCAATAGAGTGAAGCTATTTTAAGACATTGTCTTAGTATTACGCAAGTGTACATTCTTCCTTGTTTGGCAAGGGGTTTGTAAGTATTTATGAGTGATAGTTAATCAATAATTCTTCAGGCGCTCAAAAGGATCTTGAAGAGAATCTCGAAGAGAATCTCGAAGCGGACCACTAAAGATCTTATTTTGCAATTACTCATTAGTTTTGAATTGGTGAGTGTCAAATGCATGAATAATTGCCAATTATGTGAATTGCTTCTTATAGATAAAGTGATTTACAATTGTCGAGTCAAGTGTGTACTTTATCGCACTCGTTCTCTTTTAATTGATTATATAATTGAATTGCTCATAGTTGAAATTATAATTGTGGTTGTATTGTCCGATTGGAGTGAATCTCATCGGCTTATAATTGTATTGGTCGATTGGAGTGAATCTTATCGACTCATAATAGAAATCGGAGGACGCCCAAATCTCAATTAGTCGACCTTGCGACTCGAGTCAGCATGGGCTTGGTTGAGAAGCTCGGTCAACCATGAGATAATCAAAAGTTTGATCTATTAAGAGATCTCGCTTGGCATACTCGTGGAGTAGTGCCTTTTACAAAAGAAGTGTGGGCCCGGAGTAAGGGGGTGTAACGGTGAGCGGGATTGAAAAGTAAGTGGAGATCTACGGACTTAATACCTACCCGATTTTGACGAAGTGTCATCCTGTGGAGGTATTTGATGGAGCATTGGCGAAGTGAGTGGAATGTAGCTCCTGAAAACTCCTGTATCCTTATTAAGTGTGTTAATGTTATTTATGAGTTATTTGAAGTTCCTTGTTTTATTTCTCGTACAAATGCCATTGTTACTTGAACCATGTGTTTGCATGTTTTCTTGGCCTCACTGAGCGTCAGCTCATCCCATTAGTTTTGTTTTCCTTAACAGGAGCTTGGAATGGAAAGAATTTTGGAGAAGCTGGTTTAATTACTTTTGATTAGTATTTCTGGGATATAATTGATTACCCGACTTCAGTGGTTGTATTTTGGAAAAGTTGATGTACTTTTGATAACTTATGATGTAAGACTTGAAAGTTTATTTATGGAAGTGACTTTTCTTACCTCTACTGTTTTTATTTGGTTGTTTATCCTTAAGTTTGAATTGGATTCGTATTGAATCCTGGCGAGAATTGGGCAGGCGTTCCGCGGATACCCTTGGGTTCACCCTAGGGAGAAGTAGGGGCGTCACATATGCTGCCAACATTTCCAAGTGTGTTAAAGATGGTAAACTGATGGGACTTAAAACACATGACTACCATGTCCTCTTGCAACGACTTACTCCAGCAGGCATTCGTGGGTATTTGTGCAATGAAATCAATGAGGCAATTTTTGAGTTAAGTGAGTTTTTTTGAGATTTGTGTTCTAAAACCCTTAAGATGGATGACTTGGAAAGGTTGGAGAAAAATACTCCATTAATATTATGTAAGTTGGAAAAAATCTTTCCCCCTACCTTCTTTGACATTATGATCCATTTGATTGTTCATTTGCCAAAGGAAGCAAAACTTGGTGGGCCAGTACATCCTAGGTGGATGTTTCCACTTGAAAGGTACTTCTTCCTTATTTGTTTGACTACAAATTTTGTTATTTATCTAACATTCTGTTTTGGATAGAAAATTAACTCTTGCTTTTGAAAAGGTATCTTGGATCCCTTAAAAAGTATGTCCGCGATCGTGCTCGTCCTAATGGCTCGATTGCAGAAGGATATATTGCAAATGTGTGCCTAACATTAATGTCCAAATATCTCCATGGCATTGAAACAAAATTTTCCTGTAAGGGACGCAACTATGACTATAATCAGGATAAGGCAGAGGAGCTGGTGGTTTTCTCACTAAGTGTTCGCCCATTTGGACTTGTTACATCTCCTACTAAATTATCTCAAGTTTAACTAGATGTGGCTCATAAATTTATATTGAATAACTGTGATGAAATAAAAGAGTACAGAATGTAAGTTCAATATGTATTTCAATTTTATATTTTAAATATTACTTCTTGTGGTTTATTTTACTTTATATTGATAATACAATCTGAATTTCAGTAAGCATAAAGAGATGCTGCAAAGGATTCATCCTGAAAATGTTGATAGCAGACATGAAGATCAATTCACAAAGTGGTTCAAAGATCATGTAAGTTATACATATTATAAAAATGAGTTTATTAGTTATTGAAAACTGACTAATAGAGACTCGTTTTCTATTTTATAGATAAATCAATTGCACATTGATAAATCAGTGAATGTTTCTGAAGAGCTGTGGGCATTAGCAAATGGTCCTATACCTTTCATGACAAAGCATTACTCAGGGTGCATTGTAAATGAAGTTCGTTTCCACACAAGAGATCGGGATGATTGCCGTACAACACAGAATAGTGGCTTAGTTGTTGAGGATGACCATAAAGGAAAACACATTGACTTTTATGGCTTTGTTAAGGCTGCGGTTGAGCTGACCTTTTTTCATGCATACAAGGTGGTCTTGCTTGAATGTGAATGGTATAACACAGGTAGCACAAACACAATAAAGAGTGATAGGCACTTTGTGACCATCAATATTAGATCACGTTGGTATCAAAATGATCCATTTGTTTTACCAAATCAAGTCCAACAAGCATTACAAGAAAATTGGCCTTTTGTGACAACATTCTTAGTGACAATAGAGAAACTTGTCACAATTGAGCAACTTTAGTGACGACTTTTGATGTCGTCATAGTTGACCGGGGTAGACTCGTCATCAGTAACAACACGGGATTACTCGTCACAATATGGGTGGCGCGCAACTGATCGGTATGGCGGGAAATCACCATTATGATGACTTGGAAAAACGTTGTCACCGAAATGGATCCTATAGTGATAATTTACAATGTCGTCACAATAGGGTAGCCGATTCAGAATTAGTGATAACAATTAGTCGTCACTATTTAAAGTGCTTGTTCCTAACTCACTTTCATTAATTCTACTATTCCACCCTAATTTTTTCAATATGGTCCTTATGTTGTAAATAAATTTTATTAATTCTATTATGACACCCTAACTTTTACATTTTAGCCCCATATGTGGTAAACTAATCTCATTATCTCTACCATTACACCTTATCTTTTGCAATTTAAGCTCGTTTGTGATAAAACGATTTCATTAATTCTATTATGGCACTCTATGCTTTACACTTTAGGCTATGTTTTTCATTTGCAAAATGAGGAAGGTATTGTAATAAAAAATGTATACATATTTTATAATTGTTCCAAACTTAGCTAATAACTTGTTATAAAGTTAAAATATATCATGGATCCCTATCTAGTTCTCTTGACAACATATGGAAAATTACTGATTAGCACAGTGTGAAAATAATGGCAAAGAACAATAAAATTTAATATGAAATTAAGTAAAATCTTGACAATTGCATGACTGGAGTTTACTATTAACTACAATAGTCAAATTATTTATGGTTTATGAATCGGTACTTGTACCAAATACATTTAGTCTTTCATGCATGTATTAGCAAACCATTTGGTTATTTGATCAACTAAATAGATTATTAGGTCATGTCAAACCACAATTCTTACATAATTGATAAAATTATTAAATTGATACCAAAAATATTTTCATTAAAAGATTTTTATTGAATCATAAACATATCTTTAATAAGATTTTTAGTTTTTTAACATTATTTTTTTTTTGTAGAGATCCTAAAAAAACCTACATTAGTAAAAAATAATTATCCAAAAACACACCAATTTAACCCCATATGTAACACACCAATTTTATTATTTCTATTATGGCACCCTATCTTTTGCAATTTAGCCCCTATTTTTTTATTAGCAAATTGCAGATGGTATCTTAATAAACTATGTATACATATTTTATAATTTTTCCAAACTTAGGTAATAATTTGTTATAAATTTTAAAGATATATCTTTCATTACAATAGTTATATGGCATATAGGTCTTTTTATTAGATAACTATGTCCCCGAGTTCAAGATAAAAAATTTCATAAATTCCCTATTTAGTCATCAAGATAACATGTATCATTTATGAACCAATACTTGTACCAAATATATTTGACATTTCATTAGCAAACTATTTTGATTGTTCAATAAACTAAACTGATTGTCAGGTCTTGTCAGATTGTAGTTCATACATAATTGATAGAACCATAAAATGAGTATCAAAACTATGTTCATTAAAAGAAATTTTTTAGTCACGAATACATTTTTTAACAATCTTTTTATTTTTTATTATAAATTAGAAAAATTCTTATATTACTAAAAGAAAATTTTAAAAATTTTTGTCCAAACAAACTAAATTTTCAAATTCTAAAATTTTAATACAACTTCAGAATTTAAAAAAAAAAAAAGAAAACTCAAAATAAAAAAAATTAATTACATGTAGATGAGGAAATGAAAATGTGAGAACCCGTAAATTTTCTCATTTTCTAGGTTTTATTCTAATTAAGTGCATGATTTTCTGTATTTTCTTTATTAGAAAAATTTTCTAGATAATTTTTATGAGTAAATATAGTTTTTAAATTTATTTTTCTAGTAACGGTTAGTTTTTGAGAAATTATGAGCGTATACGGGACGTAGGACCCGCTAGTGCGGAAAGTTTGGAAAAATTCGGCTAGTTAGGTTAAGTTCTGCATACCGGGATTATTTTATCGGGTGTTAAGAGATAATTAGAGGTTCCCAAATGGATTAGTGTGGGAGAGACAAAAGGATAGCTTTGCATTTAATGAGAGTGACAAGTGTCACTTGGTGAGTTGATATTGATTTTGACCACTATTCACCACTTTACCAATTAAACCAAAAATTGACCAAGAAAGCTTCATTTTCTTCACTCCTTGGCCGGCCTCTCAAGAAGAAAAAAGAAAGGGAAAAGCTCTCAACTTTCTTGCTTCAATCTTGCTCAATCTAGCAAATCAACCGTTTAAACTTCCAATTTCTCCATAAAAACCTTTAGTTGAGTAGTAGTGGGGTTGATTGTGAAGTGGTTTGGAAGCAAGAGGTGTTAAGTTGGTTCCTTTCTTGAGTTGCAAGGTGAGTAATTAAGGAACCTCTCTTTTGTTCTTAGTAATGTTAAATTAGCGGCTTGTGTGAGTAAAAGAGATGGTTTTAGGTGTTATTTCATGACTTTTGGTTGAGATTGGTGAATTTTATATTTATTCTTAATTTTTCTTTTTTTATATGTTTAGTATTGTGTGGCCATGGATGATGGCTTGGGATAGTCTAGAATGAAGCCATAGTGCATAAATTGTAGCTAATTGCGGAAAATTTTCACTTTGTGCGGAAAATTTCAGATTAGGGTTTCAATTAACCCCATTCTGCCTGGTACTGTTCGAATAGGAAGAAGGCCGAATTAGCCTTGGGTTAAAACATGAAAGTTGTAGGAAATAATGTTTTATAGTTTTTTGTAAAATTTCAGCCCAATCTGAGCTTGGTAACCTGAGAAAAGACAGAAATACCCGGACTGCTGTAGGTAGAGTTCGGTGAACAGGGTTGACATTTCACCCAATCTGGCCGTGTCTGTTTAGCTTGATGCGTACTGATTTAACCTTTGGTCAAAACACAAAAGTTGTATTGCAGTGTCTTATCTTTCCAACGCCCTTGGAAACGCCCCAATTGGACTTCGGTAGCCTGAGTTATGGTCATTTAACCAGAATACGGTTCGCTAACCTGTTTATGCGGTTCTGGTTTGGTACATTGAAATTTTGACCTAGCTATACTACGAACTGGACTGAGTGGTCTTCAGTAAAGTTGTAGCCCTTTTCCTTAGATTCGAAATGGTGTAAATTTCACCTTAATCTGATAAGGGTAGCTTCAGTTGTGTTCATTCCGCTAAGCAACATCAAATCTGCCTTTTGTTTTCCAACCTAAACTTCATTTCCGCACATGCCCTAGTTTGATATTTGCACTTATACGTTCTATATGGTCTTACTATAGTAGTATGTAGATTCGGTTTATAACTCGTATTCGAGTCTCATTGTGTTTACTTGTATGTTTTAGGGCATGCCGGTGACGCTAGGCGCTCGTTGGACCGCAATCTGTGAAATCTTTTCCTTGCTTGATTGGTGAGTGTATTACTCACATACTTGTTACTTCATGGCTTCGCTATACTTGAAATCTATGGCTTGAATACTTGTGTGTACTGATGAGCTTGGTTGAGTTAAGGGTGTACTTTATCACTCTTACACTCAATGGCTTATGTGACTGGTTTATGTGACTGTTACAGTATCAATTGAATGTCTTTGAATGTACTTGAACTGGTGTCGTTTGGGCGTGTATCCAACAACTCTTACTGTTTATTTTGAGCTCAACCCCATTGACGGTCGATTGACAAGAGCCAGCAAGGGCATGGTCGAGGAGATTGATAAGCCGTGGGGACTGTTTCTATGGAATCATTGGGTATGAGACCCTTGATTCCGGTATACTCGAGTACTACCATTGTACACTGAATGGAGTTCGGGCCCGGTAGGGGTATGTGAGGTGGAAGGAATCGGTGAAAGTGGAGTCTACGGTATTGGTTACTCCTTAAGCGTTGACGGAGGGTCAACGAGGCGAGATCAAGTACGGCAAGCGAGGGAAAAGGGCTCTTGAGAGCCGCCCGTATCCTTTTATTGAATTTAAATGTAATGTTAGTTCGGATTACTTGTTGAACGTTTGGACTGAGCAACTTTGTGCTTATGTGAACTTTACTGATCTGCATGAGTGTACCTCATTGGGCGAAACCTCACTCCATTGCCTTTGTTTTCCTTACTGGGATGTGAATACCTTTTGGAAACTGTGAATTTGAAGCCAAGTTGAGCTAGTTGAATATACTTTTGTATAACTCCTTGATGGTTGGAAACCTAAATGTATTTTTTTTTAATACTATCTTTTGAGTTGTAAGTGGGGAACCTTACATGTATAAATGTGATTGGCACTGTTCATGTGCGGCTCTGAATTCCATTTTCATTTCATGATTTTGTTTCGTTTGAGCGCGCTATTACCTTCCAGAACGTTTTTAACTGCCTCGTTAGTCCTGACGAGAGTTGGGCAGGCAGTCCGCTGACCCCTTTGGTACGCCTTAGGGGAAAGTGGGGCTGTCACAAGTGGTATCAGAGCCTAGGTTAGAAGTGACCTAGGCAAGATTGAAGTTTGTTCCTTTGGACCTGTGAGGGAAATGTTAAGGTACCGTTAGGTGTGATTATGTTGACGTTGTTTACGATATGAATCCTTTTCCTATCCTTGTAGGTTATGGCCGGAACCAGTGGTGCGGGTGGAGGTGAGCCACCTAGGAGACGCCCGCGCGTTGTCGATTATCAGGAGAGGCCCGGAGGTCCGATCCGGCTCTGGTATACCGCTAGTCGGACCCATCGCTGTAGGCGTTGCCAGAGTCACTCTTATGCGGACCACGTGGTCGTGGCGGTACTGGATGAGCGGAGGAGGCTTAGACGGGCTGCTGCCAGGGACCATACAAAGATGCTTAGGCTGAGAGGCATCAAGAGGATGCAAGCCGACCGGATAGGGGAGCTCCGTGAGGACATAGCTATAGAGCAGGAACGTACTAACGCTCTTAGAGAGCAGTTCCAGGGGGTTAACCATCGCCTTACTAATGTCGTCCGAGAGGTTAGAGACCGTTCTGGCGGTATTATTAACGAGTGTGAGGCGCTGATCCAAGGTGTGATTGGCGCCAATGCACAGGCGGAGGCCCCTAGTGATGGAACCTCTGACGAGGGGAGCACCCCTACTTCTAGCCACGGGGGAGAGTCGGTGGCCTCGGTAGGGAATTAGGCTGGAACGTTTTGAACCACTTTTGTTGCTATGGGAACCATAGATCAGGGAAGAACCCTTAGCTAGCCGTTTTGGTATGTTTGGACTAGCATTGTATATATCACTTTTGATGATGCCGTTCCCTCATGGACTTCCTTTGTATTGTACTTGACTGACTGTTACTGTGTGACTTGTTTGCCACTGTTGTGTATATGTTTTGGTTGTGTATATGTTTTGGTTCCTTATTTCCGTTTACTATTATCATTAATGTTATATTATAATCATGATTTACCCTAGATCGACTAGACTCTATGGAAGGCACTCGTAGTGGTCGAGGCCGTGGACGCGGGAGTAGGCAACCCACGTCTGAAAGAGGCACTGGGGAAACCTCATCTGGACCAAACCCTGAACCTAGGGTTGACCTAATGTCCAAATAGCGGCTGCCATGTAGCAAATAACTAATTTACTAGTCCAAGTGGTGCAGCAACAGGGTCAAAACCCTAACCCCAATCCTGGGAATCCCGGTAATCACGTGGAGAGCGAGGATAGGGCTCTCGAGAGGTTCCAGAAGTTTGCCCCACCAAAGTTTATCGGGGGGCCCGATCCGGACGTGGCCGAAAGGTGGTTAGAAAAGATGGTAGACATCTTTGCCGCCTTACATTATACAGAAGAGAGGCAGGTGACTTTCGCCGTCTTTCAATTGGAAGAGGCGGCCCGTTCCTGGTGGAACGTCATACGGCAAAAGTGAGAACGGGAGCAAACGCCCAGGATCTGGGTAAACTTTATTCGAGAATTCAACGCCAAATTCTTCCCTCCTCTAGTTCAGGAACGGAAGGAAGATGAATTTATTCGGCTTCGTCAGGGGGCCCAGTCCGTAGCAGAGTATGAGAGCCAGTTCACCCGCCTATCCAAATTTACCCCCGAGCTAATCATGACCGAGCAACGTCGGATAAGACGCATTATCTAGGGCCTGAACGTGGAAATACAAAAGGACCTCGCGGTGGCCCAGATTAATGCTTTTAGTGAGGCCGTGGAGAAAGCCTAGCGGGTGGAAAGCGCTAGGCTACAAGTAAGAAACTTCCAGGCAAAGAAGCGAGACTTTCCTGGGAGCAGTTCCGGGCAGGGGGATAAGAGTGCCCCTCCGAAGTACGGACGGGGAGCCGGAGGTGGAAGGCAGTCGGGCGCAGGTAGAGGGGCTCCGTCTAGGGGTGGCCCAACTGGAAGAAGCTAGGGAGGAAGTTTCCAGCGAGGTTCGGGATCGGCCTCCCGTGGACCCTGTGGGTATTGCGGGAAGCCAAACCACACTAAGGACAACTGCTGGAAGAATGAAGGAAAGTTTCTGCATTGCGGAAGCGCAGACCATCAGTTTGCCACCTGCCCAATCCTAAAACAAGAGGGAAAGAGAAGTCAACCACCGCCAAAGACCAACGCTGGACCAGCTAAGGGAAATGGGAAGAAACCCAAGGTGCCGGCTCGAGTGTACTCGCTAGAGCCACAGCAGGTCCCTGACTCTTCCGAGGTCGTAGAAGGTACGATCCCTGTATTTCACCGATTTGCGAAGGTCTTAGTAGATCCCGGTGCCACCCATTCCTTTGTTAACCCTAATTTCATGTGTGGTATTGATATCAAGCCTGCTAGTTTACCTGATGACCTAGAAGTTAGTACCCCCACCAGGGACCATCGTTTGATCACTAGCATGGTTTATAAGGATTGCGAGGTTTGGGTAGGAGAGAGAAAATTACTGGGGGATTTGATTGGCCTGTCAATTAACGGGTATGATGTAATCCTGGGCATGGACTGGTTAGCCATGTATAATGCCCAACTAGATTGTAAGAAGAAAGTGGTAGAATTCCGCATTCCTGGTGAGGCAACCTTAAGGTTAGATATAAGGGGTAGGTTAGCCTCATCCGCCTTGATCTCAGGTATTCGGGCTAGGAAATTGTTAAATAGAGGGGCGTAAGGGTTTTTAGCCTTTCTAATCAATACCCCCACCGATAAACTAAAAGTAGAGGATGTGCATGTGGTGAAGGAATATCCGGACGTATTTTCGGATGAATTAGTTACCCTACCTCCGGAAAGGGAGATAGAATTCAAAATCGACATGTTACCGGGAACGTCGCCCATCTCGAAAACCCCATATCGGATGGCCTCTGCGGAACTTAAGAAGCTGAAATTGCTGTTACAAGACCTTTTGGAGTGGGGGTTCATCCAAGAGAGTGGGTCTCCTTGGGGAGCCCCTGTTCTGTTTGTGAAGAAGAAGGACGGGAGTCTGTGGATGTGTATAGACTATCGGGGGCTAAACAATGTGACGATTAAAAATAAGTATCCACTGCCCTATATTGATGAGTTGTTCGACCAGTTGCAACGAGCAGTGGTCTTCTCGAAATTAGATCTTCGACAGGGGTATTACCAACTGTAGATTAGGAAGGAAGATATTCCGAAAACTTCTTTCAACTCGAGATACGGGCACTACGAATTCACAGTTATGCCCTTTGGACTGACCAATGCCCCTGTCGCCTTTATGGATTTAATGCATAGGGTTTTTAAGCCCTACCTGGATCGATTCGTCGTTGTCTTTATCGACGACATCCTGGTCTACTCCAAGACTCGTGAGCAACATGAGCAGCACCTAAGAGTCGTTTTGCAAACCCTAAGAGAGCATCGATTGTACGCTAAGTTCAGTAAATGTGAGTTTTGACTGGAGAAAATCTCTTTCTTAGGGCACGTAATTTCTCATGAGGGCATCTCGGTTGACCCGGCGAAAGTAGGGGCCGTGACCAATTGGAAGAGGCCAGAAAACCCACGGAGATTCGTAGTTTTCTAGGGTTGGCGGGGTATTACCGACGTTTCATTAAAGACTTTTCCAAACTAGCCGGTCCTTTAACCGACTTGACAAAGAAGCATGGTCGGTTTGTGTGGGATGCCAAATGCGAAATAAGTTTTCAGGAGCTAAAGAAAAGATTGACTATGGCGCCAATTCTAGTCTTGCCTAACGGAGTAGACGGATTTACCGTTTATACCGACGCGTCGCGAAAAGGTCTGGGGTGTGTGCTAATGCAGAACCGGAATGTGATATCCTTTGCTTCTAGGAAGTTGAAACCCCACGAGTATAATTACCCGACCCACGATCTTGAATTAGCTGCAGTTGTTTTTGCTCTGAAAAAGTGGAGACACTACTTGTACGGGGTGACCTTCGAGGTTTACTCAGACCACAAGAGCTTTAGGTACCTCTTTTCACAAAAGGAATTGAATATGAGGCAGCGACGGTGGATGGAATTTCTGGAGGATTACGACTGCACTATCAACTACCATCCAGTGAAGGCGAACGTAGTGGCTGATGCCTTAAATCGCAAGACTCAAGTAACAGGATTAATGATCAAAGAGTGGGATTTGTTAGAACCCGTTTGCGAGTGAAAACCCTGCCTTGGGAGTCATCAAGTGGTTTTTGGTAATATTAAGGTAACATCCACCCTACTGGAGCGAATTAAAGAAGCGCAAAAGGAGGATTCGATGGTACGAAAGTAGGGAGAGAAGGTGGAAAAAGGGGAATCAACCGACTTCAACTTTAGTCCCGAGGGTACTCTAAAATACCGGAACCGAGTGGTGGTGCCTAAAGATGAAACGTTAAAGACAGAGATCTTAGAGGAGGCTCATCGACCCAAATATACGATCCATCCGGGTAGTAGCAAGATGTACCAGGACCTAAAAGGAACATATTGGTGGGATAACATGAAGAAAGAAATCGCTCTGTACGTGCAAAAATGTTTCGTTTGCCAACAGGTTAAGGCGGAGCATCAAAAACCATCGGGTTTGTTACAACCCCTTGAAATACCCGAGTGGAAGTGGGAAAATATCACAATGGACTTCGTTTTAGGTTTGCCGCGAACGCAACGAGAACACGATGCCGTTTGGGTGATCGTCGATCGATTAACCAAATCGGCCCATTTCTTGTCGGTAAACATGAAATACTCCATAGAGAAGTTGGCTCAGGTGTACATGGATGAGATCGTAAGGCTACATGGCGTTCCTGTGAGTATCGTTTCAGACCGAGATCCCCGCTTCGTATCTCGGTTTTGGCAGAAATTCCAAGAGACTCTGGGGACTAAACTCAACTTAACCACCACCTATCACCCTCAGACGGATGGACAATCGGAGTGAACAATCCAACATCTCGAGGACATGTTACGGACCTGCATTCTGAATTTTGGAGGTAACTGGGGTCAACACATGACCTTAGTAGAGTTTGCGTACAATAACAGGTACTATTCGTCAATTCAAATGGCTCCATATGAGGCACTATATGGACGGAAATGCCGGTCACCGATCTATTGGGACGAAGTCGGTGAGAGGAAGGCGCTAGATCCAGCAACTATTCCATGGATGGAGGAGGCACGAGAAAAGGTCAAGTTGATACGACAAAGACTCCAAACAGCTCAAAGCCGACAAAAAAGCTATGCGGATAATCGAAGAAAAGACTTAGAGTTCGAAACTGGAGACCGTGTTTTCCTCAAGGTCACACCATTATGGAGCATCACAGCAGGTAGAGGAAAGAAGCTCCAACCGAGATTCATTGGACCTTTCAAGATTCTCCAAAGGGTTGGTAAGGTAGCGTATCGCCTGGAACTACCGTCCAGTCTGTCCAGAATTCGCGACGTCTTCCACGTCTCGATGCTTAAGAAGTATTATCCCGACCCATCTCATATCTTACAGCCAGAGGAAATCTGTGACGGCCCCACTTCTCCCAAGGGCGAACCCAAGGGTATCGGCGGGCCGCCTGCCTAGCTCGCGCCAGGACTCAAAACTTAAAGTTCGAAAGAGCACTAAAAACAATATATACAATCCCGAAAGAGTTATAATTACATACTCCAAAAGTATCGAGTCAAACCACCAAAACAAAAACAAACATCCTAACTGTTCAACTATTACAAGCCAATCTAACTATACTAGTATACGAGCCAAAACTCCCCGCGTCGGCCCCTGCTAAGGAAAACAAAAGGAATGGGGTAAGCTATATGCTTAGTAAGTAAACAGGGGCGAAAGCATAAATTTCACGTAACAGGTACACAATAAGAGTAAAGCAAAAGCAGAAAGTAACATCACATAATAAGGATACAGGTGGCTCCAAAGCCAACTCATGTGCCATGCGTGATCTCCTGCCGACACTCCGTCGACCACAAATAATAGTCCGTAGAACTTCACTTGTACACCCACCGACACCTTATCACCCTCACTGGCCAGTCACCTCACAAACTTGCCCGGGCGAACGAAATCACAAACTTGAGCTTGAGTCACAAGCTCGGGTCACAAACTTGGTCACCTTCTCGGTGAACCGGATTCATAAAATTGGTTCATAACATGAACCTACAAACTTGGTGACCTCAGACTAAGTTGGACTGCCTTCGACCAAGCCCTAACCGGCTCGAATAGTCCAACCAGGTCAAGAGTTCGCCCCAAACTCACAAACTTCACAAAATTATTCAAAATCACAAACTTTGCAAACTTCACAAACTTTATTCGAAAGTCGCCCCGAGCCACAAGCTCAAGGGTTTTGGTTCCAAAAGGTTCATATACATATGCCAAGTACAATTATACATTCAAATTAGGGTTTAGGTCGAGTGCGATAAAGTACACCCTCGTCTAAGTGCCCTTTTCACATATCTCAAACACATAGATACATATCGAAACACATAAGCAACTAACATACAAAAGCGGCCTGAATACTTACCCAGAAACTGAAATAGCAAAAGTACAAAGTCGGATCGAAATGAACAGCTAGTAGTGGGCCCCACCAGTTCCGCCCAGCTCACCACCGTCTGAAATAGAAGATTGTGTCACATAATATCGCAAACGACTACTATCGTGCCTAAAACAAGCAAAACGGCAAAAACGGCACGCGCGCACGTAAATATGACGAACGGAAACGGAGACGGCCGTTAGCGGAAACGGCAGATTTGACACTCGTTTCTAGTTTACTCCTAAGTTGAGCTACGAATATCGGATTAAGGCGTATGAGACGCCATATCGAAGCTTAAAGGATGAACAACAACTGTTATGAAGACATCCAGAACTGAAACTGGAGGCTTCAGTCCCAAATGAACCAAACACAATCGCTTACGAAATCTGGCCAATGCACAAATGGTCAGTTTTGAGTGCAAACTGTTTTCTATGCTACACATGGTCAAAAGAGCTGAAAATTGGCAGTTAGATAGTTCATTCCAAATGGAACAACTATCATGAAGGTCGTCAATCCAAATTTGGAACAGAAATTGGTCATCAGGACCAAAACAGATCTGACCAGAAAATGGTCATTTTCACGGGCAGGCCTTATTTGGTCGGCTATATCTCAGGTTCTATAAATCCGATTCATGAAATTCCAAGGGCGTTAGAAATCTATGATATAGAGCTATAAGTTTGGTGTTTTGGTCGCAAGCTCAAACAGCTTGTAACCTAGTCAAACGTGAAGCCAAAGTTCCAGTCGTAAACTGTCCGGATATAAGAACAGAACAGAATTTGACGGTCAAAACAGGTCTGAGTATTTCGTTTATAACTCAGGTTATACCACTCCGTTAATCCTGAAAATTTACAGGGATATCCAGGACTTAAGGGGCTACAACAATGTAGAAGGCCTCTCAATCCAAATCCTAGCACAACTAAGACAAAAATGCAGAAAACCAACCCAGAACCGTAATTGCAGGTTCCCAAATCACACAAAACTGTAATCAGTCCAAGTCAGTCTATACAGGTCCAAAAGCATTGATTCCAAAGGCATATGAAAGCTAAGACATCAATATACATTTAATCAGAAGACACCAACAACAAAATCCAAACCAATTCCAGTCAAAACAGACAATTACTATCGCAGTTCGGACATTCTGTTCACCAAAAACAGCAACAGTAAAAACGGCATAACTCACTCTATACTACTCGAAATGCCCTGAAATTTTGTAGGCACTTCAACCTCATCAATACCTACAACTTTCATGTTTTGAGCAAAGTCCAATTCGGCCTCTAGCTATGACCTAAAATTTCGGACAGAATGTTCAACCAAGAACCCTAATTTTCCAGAAATTCTTCCAAATTCAAAATTGATTGCATTTATCAACAATTCACACCTACAAGAGTCATTTTAAACCATTACCATTCATCATACAAGACCACAACATCCCATTCATATTAAACCAGCAAATTCATCATAAAATGGAAAACTTCACCAAAACTCTGCAAATCAAGAAATAAATCACATATTCCACTACTCAAGCCACCATTAGGCACAAAATAACCATCATTAAGTATAGGAGGGAAGTTTAAGCATCACTCACCTAATAACAAGAGAGAGGAAGATGATGGACACCTTAGCTCTTCCAAAAAGCTTCACTAAACCAACCACTATCACCAACTAGAAAAGTTGTATGGAAAGGAAACTAATTTATGTGCTTGATTGAGATGATTTGCTAGTGGAAAGCTTGAAGATTGAAGAGGTTTTTTTCTCCTTCTTGCAAGGGAGAGAGAGAGCCGGCTATGGAGAAAGAAAAATGGTGAATTTTGAATGATTTTTGAGATATTTAATCCTTTGGTCAAAAAAGTCAAAAATGTGAATAGTGTTTCTTAAGTTTAATCCAATAAGGAAGTGACACTTGTCACTCTCATAAATGCAATCCTATCCTTTCTTTTCTCTCTCACATCAATCATTTCACACACTCTACTTATCTCTTAACATCCGATAAATTTTACACAGTATCCGAAACTTAACCTTATTGGCCGAATTTTTCCGAACTTTTCGCACTAGTGGGTCCCACATCCGAAATCCGTTCTTATTTTCTCAAAATCTAACCGATACTAGAAAAATCATCTAAAAACTATATTTACTCATAAAAATTATCTGGGGAACTTTTCTAATACGAAAATGTGGAAAAGGCGGGCGATAAAAACCCGAAACCACCCCACCGATTAACGAATAACCCTCATATCAGCTTACGAACGGACTGGGGCCTCACAAAATCGAAATAGATGAATCGCTCACTTATGAAGAGAAACCTGTACAGTTGCTAGATCGAAAAGTGAAGGAGCTGAGAAACAAGCAGATTCCTTTGGTAAAGATATTATGGAAAAATCATGGGGTAGAGAAAGCTACCTGGGAGGTGGAAGAAGAAATGCAAAAGAAATACCCTGAATTTTTCGTGAGTCAAGGTGAGAAATTTTGAGGGCGAAATTCTTCTAAGGGGGAGAGGGTGTGAGAACCCGTAAATTTTCTCATTTTCTAGGTTTTATTCTATTTAAGTGCATGCTTTTCTGTATTTTCTTTATTAGAAAAATTTTCTAGATAATTTTTATGAGTAAATATAGTTTTTAAATTTATTTTTCTAGTATCGGATAGTTTTTGAGAAATTAAGAGCGTACACGGGACGTGGGACCCGCTAGTGCGGAAAGTTCAAAAAATTCAGCCAGTTAGGTTAAGTTCTGTATACTGGGATTATTTTACCGGGTGTTAAGAGATAATTAGAGGTTCCCAAATGGATTAGTGTGGGAGAGACAAAAGGATAGCTTTGCATTTAATGAGAGTGACAAGTGTCACTTGCTCAATCTAGCAAATCAACCATTTAAACTTCCAATTTCTCCATAAAAACCTTTAGTTGAGTAGTAGTGGGGTTGATTGTGAAGTGGTTTGGAAGCAAGAGGTGTTAAGTTGGTTCCTTTCTTGAGTTGCAAGGTGAGTAATTAAAGAACCTCTCTTTTGTTCTTAGTAATGTTAAATTAGTGGCTTGTGTGAGTAAAAAATATGGTTTTAGGTGTTATTTCATGACTTTTGGTTGAGATTGATGAATTTTATATTTATTCTTGATTTTTCTGTTTTTATATGTTTAGTATTGTGTGGCCATGGATGATGGCTTGGGATAGTCTAGAATGAAGCCATAGTGCGTAAATTGTAGCTAATTGCGGAAAATTTCCACTTTGTGCGGAAAATTTCAGATTAGGGTTTCAATTAACCCCATTCTGCCTGGTACTTTTTGGATAGGAAGAAGGCCGAATTAGCCTTGGGTTAAAACATTAAAGTTGTATGAAATAATATTTTATAGTTGTTTGTAAAAGTTCAGCCCAATCTGAGCTTGGTAGCCTGAGAAAAGACAGAAATACCCGGACTACTGTAGGTAGAGTTCGGTGAACAGGGTTGACATTTCACCCGATTTGGTCGTGTCTGTTTAGCTTGATGCGTACTGATTTAACCTTTGGTCAAAACACAAAAGTTGTATTACTGTGTCTTATCTTTCCAACGCCCTTGGAAACTCCCCAATTGGACTTCGGTAGCCTGAGTTATGGTCATTTAACCAGAATACGGTTCGCTAACCTGTTTATGCAGTTCTGGTTTGGTACATTGAAATTTTGACCTAGCTACACTACGAACTGGACTGAGTGGTCTTCAGTAAAGTTGTAGCCCTTTTCCATAGCTTCGAAACGGTGTAAATTTTACCTTAATCCGATAAGGGTAGCTTCATTTGTGTTCATTCCGCTAAGCAACATCAAATCTGCCTTTTGTTTTCCAACCTAAACTTCATTTCCGCACATGCCCTAGTTTGATTTTTGCACTTATACGTTCTATATGGTCTTACTATACTAGTATGTAGATTTGGTTTATGACTCGTATTCAAGTTTCATTGTGTTTACTTGTATGTTTTAGGGCATGCCGGTGACGCTAGGCGCTCGTTGGACCGTAATCTGTGAAATCTTTTCCTTGCTTGATTGGTGAGTGTATTACTCACATACTTGTTACTTCATGGCTTCGCTATACTTGAAATCTATGGCTTGAATACTTGTGTGTACTGATGAGCTTGGTTGAGTTAATGGTGTACTTTATCACTCTTACACTCAATGGCTTATGTGACTGGTTTATGTGACTGTTACAGTATCAATTGAATGTCTTTGAATGTACTTGAACTGGTATCGTTTGGATGTGTATCCAATGACTCTTACTGTTTATTTTGAGCTCAACCCCATTGGCGGTCGATTGACTCGAGCCAGCAAGGGCATGGTCGAGGAGATTGATAAGCCGTGGGGACTGTTTCTATGGAATCATTGGGTATGAGACCCTTGATTCCGGTATACTCGAGTATTACCATTGTACACTGAATGGAGTTCGGGCCCGGTAGGGGTATATGAGGTGGAAGGAATCGGTGAAATTGGAGTCTACGGTATTGGTTACTCCTTAAGCGTTGACGGAGGGTCAACGAGGCGAGATCAAGTACGGCAAGCGAGGGAAAAGAGCTCTTGAGAGCCGCCCGTATCCTTTTATTGAATTTAAATGTAATGTTCGTTCGGATTACTTGTTGAACGTTTGGACTGAGCAACTTTGTGCTTATGTGAACTTTACTGATCTGCATGAGTGTACCTCATTGGGCGAAAGCTCACTCCATTGCCTTTGTTTTCCTTACTGGGATGTGAATACCTTTTGGAAACTGTGAATTTGAAGCCAAGTTGAGCTAGTTGAATATACTTTTGTATAACTCCTTGATGGTTGGGAACCTAAATGTATTTTGTTTTAATACTATCTTTTGAGTTGTAAGTGGAGAACCTTACATGTATAAATGTGATTGGCACTATTCATGTGCGGCTCCGATATTCCATTTTCATTTCATGGTTTTGTTTCGTTTGAGCGCGCTATTACCTTCCGGAACGTTTTAGAACGTATTTAACTGCCTCGTTAGTCCTAGCGATAGTTGGGCAGGCAGTCCGCTGACCCCTTTGGTACGCCTTAGGGGAAAGTGGGGCTGTCACAGAAAATACAAAAATAGGAGGATGAGGAAAAAAACATGAATCTTACTGCTAAATAGGAGAAATGCGCATTATTTGTACGTAAGAAACTAAGAGCGGCAAACTGAAAAATTGAAGAGGCATGGCGGGCTGAAGGATTTTTCAGAGTACGCATCGATTGGACACATTCGCATTCTATACCCACAACACTTGACCAAATTTTCATATCCAATTTTATCTTCTCCCTCTCTCCATCCTCCTTACTTAGCCGAAAATGTCCACCTGCTCCACTCTCTTCCTCTACCATATACATCCATAAAATCATTGGAGTTCGCCATTGTCATCCTTGTCTGTGCTACTCCACCAATTAGTTTGAACACTTTGAATTTGGACAACTTTATTGACCTCGCACTACCAAAATCCCTAATTCGGTTGTAACACTGGCTTGGTGGCAAGAAATCAGCATTTAGGGCATGAAAATTAGGAGAAAGCTGCAGTTTAGAGCTTGAAACTTGGGGGAAAACAAGAGTTTAGGAATTGAAGGCATAACTTGAGGTATTTTCGATATTTTGTGTCTAATTGTCCATTGCATCATACATAATCTTAGTGGTTGCTTTTGACATTTCGAATCAAGGCTTGTTTAACATGCTGTGATGGTTTTATCTTATGCTTGGTTTTCTTCTATCTGTTGTATTTCATTCCTGTTCTTTTCCCCTTTTACATCTCATATCATCTTAAAGTCTTGATTTTCAGCTAAATTGTTTTGGAGATTGTGCTACTCAATGATAGTCATTGAATTTAATCTGGTGCAATTGGGTTTCTAGTCGGACCTGGCAGGGCTTCCTTCTTTTTTAAATTGGGGGATGGAATCCATACATTTTTGCTGAAGTTTTTGAAATATGAATGGTCAATTGGTAAATGTCAAAAGCAACTTGAGATTCAATCTTCGTGGGCAGGAGATAAATTACTCAGAGATGAATGAGTATTTTATATAGCAAATTGATAAACAGATTGATGACTTTGGTAATCTTGGAGTCTTACTTTCTTGCCAAAAGATCCAAATTTGTGCTTAAACTTGGGGAGTTTGGAATATTACTTGGTACTAGCTGAGGTTAGTTTGTATGGGTAGGAGCGAAATAAGGAATTTAAACCAAAAATCAACTATTTGAAAATACACCTCATTTTTTAAAACTGTACTTAATACTTTCTCCCTTCAATTGTATTGTGTGGCTTTTGTACCATTTAATTCCATATCCCCTCATTTGTATTAGCAAGAAAGATTTACTCTGCAGCTGCACAATTCGGACATCTTAATTGTTTCAGTGAATTCCAATATTCAAACATTCTCTTCCCAGCTTTTCATGGAAAAAAAGCTACTTTTTATTCTCTTCTATTATGGCCTCTGTGACGAACCCACCTCCCCCTAAGGCGAACAGAAGGGTTCGGCGGACCGCCCTCCCAACTCTCGCCGAGACTCACTTCAATCCTCAAATAAAAGACAGATCAATTCCAATGATTTCATCTAAATATGTCAAAATAAAAACATGACTATAACATTTCATTGCACAAGTACATCTGTGGATATAAATCTCAGTCAACTACATCAAGTTCCAAATCTCACAATTTCCTCAAAGATCAGTTACAACATACCAAACTACACAAAAGACTAGCCTTCACTAGTATCTTCCAATCACTTCTTCACGTCGCTTTCTTGTCAAGGAATAACAAATGGAATGGGGTGAGCTAACGCTCAGTGAGGCCAAGAAAAACATGCGAACACGTAATTCAAGTAATAATAACACTTGTATGAGGAGTAAATTTATAACATTCAAGTAATTCACGATTAACAATTAAACACACTTGAGTAGGATACAGGAGCTCTCAAGAGCTAATTTCCAATTGCTTTGCCCAAATTCGATCCAATACCTCCATGTGGTGGCACTCTGTCAACCGGGTCGGTATTTAATTCTGTAGAACTTTGCTTACTCTATTTATGATTCTGAGTCGACATGAGGGTACCTCCCACCCGAATCGGTGTGGTACATGCTACTGCTCAGAGAAATAAGTGGTTGATGAGATATCGCACCAATCGACTTGTACTTTGATTATGGTTCTGAGTCAACATGAGAGGTACCACCCATCCGAATCGGTGTGGTACATGCTACCGCTCAGAGAACCGATTATAGCAAGTATGAGTGGTCGATGAGACATCGCTCTAATCGACGAAAAATGGTTTAGGGTTTGAGTTGACATGAGAGGTACCTTCCACCCGAATCGGTGTGATACATACTATCGCTCAGGGAACTGATTACAATTGTTTATGGTACTCAGTCGACATGAGAGGTACCTCCCACTCGAATCGTTGTGGTACATGCTATCGCTCAGAGAACTGATTATTTGTTTAGGGTTTTGAGTCGACATGAGAGGTACCTCCCACCCAAATTGGTGTGGTACATGCTATCGCTCAGTGAACCGATTATAGCACTGAGACGGTATGAGAGGCACCTCCCACCCAGATTGGTGTGGTACATGCATCCGCTCAGGGTTTACGAGTTAAACATGTTTATGAACAATTACCGATCATATGTATTCATGTAACAAGAATCGCATAATTAAAAGAAAGAGAGGATGAGGGCGTCCCCACGAGTATACACATAAGTCGAGGAGGTTCACTCCACTCGACATCACAACACAAACATGGTTTGCAATAGCAACACTTCATTTAACTCACATAACAATTCACTTCACACAATTCGAATATCAATTCACATAGCACAATTCAATTGTAATATCACTTAAAGGAGAACAAGCGTGATAAAGTACACACTCGTCTCGACAAGTTTACGTATCATGTATAACACTTGTACAATTCACATTTCAATCGCATAAGCATTTAACATGCACTTGACACTCACCAAATCAAAATAAGGGAGTAAGTGCAAAAAGGCCATTAGTAGTTGCCTCCAAGATTCTCTTCAAGATCCTCTTGAGCGCCTGAGCAAATAACAATTAACAATCACTCATAAATACTCACAAACTCCCTGCCAAACAAGAAAGAATGTACGTTCATTTTCAAACTAATACAATGTTTCGAAAAGCCTCAATATCTCAAAAATGAGATTCAAAAGTGAGGGTTTAATAATACAAGAGAAACTGATTTCCTCCATGAAATGAAGTTGAAAACGTTCAATCAATATCGAGAAGGAGTAATGAGTTCTCAAAAACTCATTTCATACGAAATCAAGAAATTTCAGTTTTGCACGACAATCTTTGGAAAATCGAATATTGCACTCTGTAGGTCTAAAATTGGAAAACTTGGTACCGTTGAAAACTAGATCTAAAGTACTAAAAGTCCATAGAAGACACTTTTTCAAAATTTTAAATGGAAGACATTCAATTTTTAGCCCAAAGTAGCGGTCCTGAACAAGCGAGACAGTTTCAATCATGTTTTTCGGCAAACTTGGGAAAATTTGGCAAAACTCACAGAAAATGAATCAGCCCTTGAAATTCGTAACACATTAAGAGTTCCAATCAAGGTTTCCAACAAAACAAATGGAACCAAGTTTGGAGTTCTAAGCGTCAAGATATGGTAGCTCAAAGTCGGCTAAAATTGTGGGCGGTTCAGTAAATTTTCCAGATTTGAAAGACAAACTCTGGAACTTCAGTTGGGTATCGAAATGGTCTTAGAATATCACCAAATTTGGTACACTCAAACTTCCATATGGGTACTATTTCACTATCAATTTTCACGCATAAACTTGTACAGAAAGGGAGTTAACAAAACCACCAAAGTTTAGGAAATTCTCAAAGCAAATCTGTCTTCTTGCTTTTCTTTCCTTTTCAAACATTTTGCCCAATGAAATCAACTCCAATTTGGTTCATTTTTGAAACCAGTGTTCTAGAAACATTTAATAAGTGATTGACAAGCAAAGGACATCAAGATTTTCGAAAAAAAACATCCCACATCAAGCTAGACCAGTCGGCCAGCAAGAAGGAAGGGATTTCCAGATTTCCAGCTTTATCGTACCTTCAAAATCAGGCCATACCTCACTCAATACAAATTCAAATTGGGAATGGTTGGTGGAGTTGGAAACTAGATTCAAAAGGCTACATTTCATCAAAAGAGATCATTTCCAAAATCAGTTCACAAGTGAAAGAAAACAAAGCCACAAAATGCAGCTCTCCATTCCTCTCGGACAGATAACCTTAACAGGATAGTCAAATTTATTGAATCACTACGGTTCACTCAGTTCAACCTACAAGGTGAACTTTATACCGTTGGAAAGCTACAAACGTCTAGTTTCAAATGCAGCAAACGAAACTTGATTTCAACTTTTGTACAAAGAGATATGTTCGATCAAAGGGGCATTGTTCAGCTTCCCAGAACATGTTTTTCAGATTTCTTCAAGTTTCGAAAATTCAAGTTTTGCTCAACCAATTCAAATGATTTTGGGTAGAAACTTTCTACACACAATACAAAACATATATCAACAAATTTCACAGTCCAATAACCAACAAATTTTTGAAATTCAAGCAAGACAAGTACAGGACAGATTCGGCCAGTTTCATGTACCAACTTTCCTTCGATTTTCTATTCATTTCTAACCGTATTCTTTCCATCTAAACACATAACAATCAAAAGCAAGCAATTTACACCTCAAGCCAGCTACCAATAGGCCACCTCAAGACCTCTACCTAAAGATTAAAGTAAGAATTTAAACTCCTCAAGTCCGCTACCTAGATTAATGCATAGGGTTCAAACCCTTGCTAAACCAACCGTAAATCTTGCATTAAATGGAGAGATTCAAAGTTGATAATGGCTACCTCTTTGTTCTTGAAGAAACCATAAATTTTTCACCACTAAAGCTCCTAAGAAAACTGCAAGATGAAGTTTTCCTCCAAGTCATGGTTAATCTCCAAGTGGTTTTGAGGTTGGATGCAAAGTTAGAAGTGATTTGGAGCAAGAATGAGCAAGATAGATGAAGAGCTTTCTCTTCTCCTTCCTTGAGGAGTTCAGCCGGCACTAAGAGAGAGGAGAGATAGGGTTTTTGTGTTGAGTGAATCTTCCTTTGGAAGCTTAGTGAATTTTTTGCCAAAAACTCTTCAAAAGTCAACTCTTAATAGTGTCGCGCGCGGGTATCGTACCACCGTTTTCTCTCTCGTTTGTTATACTAGTGCACTAATCCTCCAATGTAGTTCCTTTAACACTATATTTATTCACTCTTAGTAGTCCAGTATAAATTTTTAAAATCTCCACTTAACCGTTCCGGCTCGATTTACGTGAACTTCCGATTCGCGAGCGATAAAGCCAAACTTAAGGGTAATTCACGCCACTAAAATATAATTAACTAACTCTAGTGCAAATAACATATAAAATGACCAAATTAAGAATGAAAACCTGAGTCCTCAAATCTCCAAGATCATTGCACTCTTGGATCGAATATTGCCTCGAAAAATGAGTATTTACTATTTCTCGCTAAACGAGCTGTAGAAAAATTAAATTCGCGAACGGAACATTTTAAAAATATAAAAGAGACATTTTTTCATACAATGGGATTTTAAAATGAATGAAATAAATTATTCGAAGTAAACGGGTGAATAAATAATTAAAGCCATTAAAATAATATAAAAGTAAGAAGATAAAATCCGAGTCCTCACATTCTTCCCCCCTTAAAAGAATTTCATCCTCGAAATTCATACCTTGATCTATGAATAACCCTAAATACTTCTTTTGATCTCCTCTTCAACTTCTCAAATTGCTTTCTCGATTCCATAATCTCTCTATAAAACCTTCATTAGAGGCATTTTCTTGTGTTTTAACTCCTTCACTTTTCGATTAAAATATTTACCAGCCCTTTTCTCACGTGACCAATTTTCATCACTTCTACTTCTCCCATTCAAAACTCACACTAATTGACCTTAACTATTCTCAGGTGCCGTTCATAATATTATCACAGGTCTAGAGGTGTAGAGCAATAGATTAAATATACATATAAATCATAAAATCAATTACAAGCAAAGTAGATTTTCATATGTCATAAAAGATCATAATAGTTACACTAAATTGTAATAAGTTCATCAAATCATTTCAAAAGAAAAGGGGAAACAACAAAATCAAAACGTGTTAAGTCGCAATATGCAACAAAAGGATGTCATCCCCTATACAAAATTACAACCTTTAAGAGTGCCAGTCTGAGTTAGGGTAAAACTACAATCTTTATTTGTCGAGTGGAGTCAAATCCACCCTTAGTCGTAGAGTTTCCACTACTTGGATCCCTCTTACAAACACTAGCATTAATCACTCCTTCCGGCACTCGACTGATTTGCAGTGGATTTAGCAGGCTGTTGAGAATTTCCTTTTCCCTTAGAAGCTCTAGGGCAATTCGAAAACTTATGCTCGGTACTACCGCACCTCAGACATTTTTCTTACTTTCTCCAGCACTTGCCCTCAGAATGGTTAATCTTGCCACAGTATCCACAAGTTATGTGAGGAGTAACGGCTTGACTAGCTTGGAAATTCCCCTTTTGTTGACCTCGCCTACTCTGATTTCCTTTTGGCGGGGCTTCGCTTGATGGAGTTTTTTTAGGTTTTTCAGGCATCTTCACTTCTCCAACCCCTTTTCCCATTTTAAGGGGTTGCGTAGACCTCTCGGACTATTTAGGGGTATCGTTTGGGTTACCCCTCTTTCTAGCATGAAAAATCTTAGATTGAGACTTAGCATTCTCTACCCTCTGTGCCTTATCCAAGGCATCCGTAAAAGTGGTAATCTGGGCAGCTGCTAGGGATTTTTGGATTTCTACATTTAACCCCTGAATAAACTTCCTTATCCTTTCCCGTTTGGTGACTACAAGCTTAAGGGAAAATTTGGAAAATTTGGTGAACTGCTCCTCATACTCGGCCACACTTAATAATCCTTGTTTCAACTTAATAAAGTCGTCCTCCCTCTTTTCTTGTATAATTGGCGGAAGGAACTTGACATTAAACTCCCTCTCAAAGTTTTCCCAAGTCCAAGGGGTTTGTTCTCTTTCCCACTTTGCACTAACAACATTCCACCATGAGCGTGCTGCCCCCTCAAATTGGAAAACGGCAAAATTCACTTGTCTTTCCTCGGTATAATCTAAAGCAGCAAAAATATCAACCATCTTTTCAAACCAATTTTCCGTTACCTCGGGATCAGACCCTCCATGAAACTTAGGTGGAGCGAACTTCAAGAATCGCTCTAGGGCTCTATCCTCACCCCTCTCTTGGTTCCTAGGTTGGTTGACTGGTTCAGGTCCTTGGCGCTGAGCTAAGCGCTCGAGAATATCAGTCATGCGGTTAATGGCCGTAGCCACTTGGTCACCCTCTTCGTTTCTAGGATTTTGGTTTGGTCCAGTCACGGATCCCTCACCTCTCTCGAGAGTGCGGGGTTGCCGAATCCCACGTCCACGCCCCCATCCATGTCCTCGCTGATCCATTTAGCAAGATTCTAAACACATAATAAAAGTGAAAAGTATAAGCGCATGAATTGAAAAACATGTGCACATTGCAAGAACACTTTTAAATCAAAGCATAGTTATTTGCATGAGATAGAAGTCATGTCACATGTCAATGTACATACAACGAGTTAATAGTATCAAATACAGGTCATAGGCAACTAAGTGCCACAAATATAAGAGTACATGTAGGCAAAATATAAAAGGCCTCACGGCGAGCAACACCCCTACTATCCTAGGCAGGATCAAAAGAAAACCATAAGTCTAGTTAGGGACAAAACTAGAAGAATCAACGATACCAAACCACATCATTCAAATGATTATAAACTCCAAATTCCATCCAAAAGTCTAAACTACTTTCCAAATTCTTAACCTAAAACTTCTAATGAATACAAGTTTCCTTACTAAATTCAAGGTGAAAGTTCCTATACAAGCTAGGGTAACAAGTCAAACTAGAAAGAATGCAAAAGATGTCTCACTTTCAAGCTCAAAGTGGAGTCCAGAATTGTTCAAATGGTTCAACTTTTCTGCCTGAATTTCGGCAAGCAAAATAATAGAGAAAGCAAGGTTCCTAACCCTTAAACTCACCAAATGGCCATTTAAATTTCCTAATCTTGACTCACCTCCAACCTAATTTGAAAATTAAAGTCTTATAATATTTTGTGAACAAAAATGGTGCTACAACCTCAAGCATCAAGATCACATTGCACGTAATACACAATCAAATCCCACAGTCCAGCATCCTAAACTTTTAAGCCTAGGATACACTACAAAGATCTGAAACCTAAACTCTGATACCACCTGTGACGACTCCACCTCCCCCTAAGGCGAACCGAAGGGTTCAGCGGACCGCCTGCCCAACTCTCACCAGGACTCACTTCAATCCTCAAATGAAAGACAGATCAATTCCAATGATTTCATCTAAATATGCCAAAATAATACCATGACTATAATATTTCATAGCACAAGTACATCCGTGGATATAAATCTCAGTCAACTTCATCGAGTTCCAAATCTCACAATTTCCTCAAAGATCAGTTACAACATACCAAACTACACAAAAGACTATCCTTCACTAGTATCCTCCAATCACTTCTTCACGTCGCTTTCCTGTTAAGGAATAACAAATGGAATGGGGTGAGCTAACGCTCAATGAGGCCAAGAAAAACATGCAAACACGTAGTTCAAGTAATAATAACACTTGTACGAGGAGTAAAGCTATAACATTCAAGTAATTCATGATTAACAATTAAACACGCTTGAGTAGGATACAGGAGCTCTCAGGAGCTAATTTTCAATTGCTTTGCCCAAGTTCGATCCAATACCTCCAAGTGGTGACACTTCGTCAACCGGGTCGGTATTTAATTCTGTAGAACTTCACTTACTCTATTTATATTCTAAATCGACATGAGAGGTACCTCCCACCCGAATCGGTGTGGTACATGCTACCGCTCAGAGAAATAAGTGGTCGACGAGACATCGCTCCAATAAACTTATACTTTGATTATGGTTCTGAGTCGACATGAGAGGTACCTCCCACCTGAATCGGTGTGGTACATGCTACCGCTCAGAGAACCGATTATAGCACGTATGAGTGGTCGATGAGACATCGTTCCAATCGACTGAAAATGGTTTAGGGTTCTAAGTCGACACGAGAGGTACCTCCCACCCGAATCGGTGTGATACATACTATCGCTCAGGGAACCGATTACAATTGTTTATGGTACTCAGTCGACATGAGAGGTACCTCCCACCCGAATCGGTGTGGTACATGCTATCGCTCAAAGAACCGATTATTTGTTTAGAGTTTTGAGTCGACATGAGAGGTACCTCCCACCCAAATTGGTGTGATACATGCTATCGCTCAGTGAACCGATTATAGCACTGAGACGGTATGAGAGGCACCTCCCCCCCAGATTGGTGTGGTACATGCATCTGCTCAGGGTTTACGAGTTAAACATGTTTATGAACAATTACCGATCATATGTATTCAAGTAACAAGAATCGCATAATTAAAAGAAAGAGAGGACGAGGGCATCCCCACGAGTATACACATAAGTCGAGGAGGTTCACTCCACTCGACATCACAACACAAATATGGTTTGCAATAGCAACACTTCACTTAATTCACATAACAGTTCACTTCACACAATTCGAATATCAATTCACATAGCACAATTCAATTGTAATATCATTTAAAGGAGAACGAGAGCGATAAAGTACACACTCGTCTCGACAAGTTTACATATCATGTATAACACTTGTACAATTCACATTTCAATCACATAAGCATTTAACATGCACTTGACACTCACCAAATCAAAATAAGGGAGCAAGTGCAAAAAGGCCTTTAGTAGTCGGCTCCGTGATTCTCTTCAAGATCCTCTTGAGCGCCTGAGCAAATAACAATTAATAATCACTCATAAATACTCACAAACTCCCTGCCAAACAAGGAAGAATGTACGTTCATTTTCAAACTAATACAATGTTTCGAAAAACCTCAATATCTCAAAAATTGAGATTCAAGAGTGAGGGTTTAATAATACAAGAGAAACTGATTTCCTCCATGAAATCAAGTTGAAAACAATCAATCAAAATCGAGAAGGAGTAATGAGTTCTCAAAAACTCATTTCATACGAAATCAAGAAATTTCGGTTTTGCACGACAATCTTTGGAAAATCGAATCTTTCACTCCGTAGGTCTAAAATTGGAAAACTTCATACCGTTAGAAACTAGATCTAAAGTACTAAAAGTCCCTAGAAGACACTTTTTCAAAATTCTAAAAGGAAGACATTCAATTTTTAGCCCAAAATGGCTGTCCTGAACAAGCGAGACAGTTTCAGTCATGTTTTTCGGCAAACTTGGGAAATTTGGCAAAACTCATAAAAAATGAATCAGCCCTTGAAGTTTGTAACACATTAAGAGTTCCAATCAAGGTTTCCAACAAAACAAACGGAACCAAGTTTGGAGTTCTAAGCGTCAAGATATGGTAGCTCAAATTCGGTTAAAATTGTGGGCGGTTCGGTAAATTTTCCAGATTTGAAAGGCAAACTTTGGAACTTCAGTTGGGTATCGAAATGGTCTTAGAATATCACCAAATTTGGTACACTCAAACTTCCATATAAGGACTACTTCACTATCAATTTCCACGTAAAAACTTGTACGGAAAGGGAGTTAACAAAACCACCAAATTTTAGGAAATTCTCAAAGCAAATCTGTCTTCTTGCTTTTCTTTCTTTTTCAAACATTTTGCACCATGAAATCAACTCCAATTTGGTTCATTTTTGAAACCAGTGTTCTAGAAACATTTAATAAGCGATTGAAAAGCAAATGGACATCAAGATTTTCGAAACAAAACATCCCACATCGAGCTAGACCAGTCGGCCAGCAAGAAGGAAGGGATTTCCAGATTTCCAGCTTTATCGCACTTTCAAAATCAGGCCATAACTCACTCAATACAAATTCAAATTGGGAATGGTTGGTGGAGTTGGAAACTAGATTCAAAAGGCTACATTTCATCAGAAGAGATCATTTCCAGAATCAGTTCACAAGTGAGAGAAAACTGAGCCACAAAACGCAGCTCTCCATTCCTCTCTGACAGATAACCTTAACAGGACAGTCAATTTTATTGAATCACTACGGTTCACTCAGTTCGAACTAGAAGGTAAAATTTATACCGTTGGAAAGCTACAAATGTCTAGTTTCAAATGCCACAAACGGTACTTGATTTTGAATTTTTCACAAAGAGATATGTTAAATCAAAGGGGCACTGTTCAGCTGCCCAGAACATGTTTTTCAGATTTCTTCAAGTTTCGAAAATTCAAGTTTTGCACAACCAATTCAAATGATTTTTGGTAGAAACTTTCTACACAAAATGCACAACATATGTCAAACAATTTCACAGTCCAATGACCAACAAATTTTCGAAATTCATGCAAGACAAGTACAGGACAGATTCGGCCAGTTTCGTGCACCAACTTTCCTTTGATTTTCTCTTCATTTCTAGCCGTATTCTTTCCTTCTAAACACATAACAATCAAAAGCAAGCAATTTACATTTCAAGCCAGCTACCAATAGGCCACCTCAAGACCTCTACCTAAAGATTAAAGCAAGAATTTAAACTCCTCAAGTCCGCTACCTAGATTCATGCATAGGGTTCAACCCTTGCTCCACCAACCGTAAATCTTCCATTAAATGGAGAGATTCAAAGTTCATGATGGCTACCTCTTTGTTCTTGAAGAAACCATAAATTTTTCACCACTAAAGCTCCCAAGAAAACCGCAAGATGAAGTTTTCCTCCAAGTCAATGTTAATCTCCAAGTGGTTTTGAGGTTGGATGCAAAGTTAGAAGTGATTTGGAGCAAGAATGAGCAAGATTGATGAAGAGCTTTCTCTTCTCCTTCCTTGAGGAGTTCAGCTGACACTAATAGAGAGAAGAGAGAGGGTTTTTGTGTTGAGTGAATCTTCCTTTGGAAGTTTAATGAATTTTTTGCCAAAAGCTCTTCAAAAGTCAACTCTTAATAGTGTCGTGCGCGGGTATCGTACCACCGTTTTCTCTCTCGTTTGTTATACTAGTGCATTAATCATCCAATGTAGTTCCTTTAACAATATAATTATTCACTCTTAGTAGTCCAGTATAAGTTTCTTAAATGTCCACTTAACCGTTCCGGCTCGATTTACACGAACTTTCGATTCGCGAGCGATAAAGCCAAACTTAAGGGTAATTCACGCCACTAAAATATAATTAACTAACTCTAGGGCAGATAACGTATAAAATGACCAAATTAAGAATGAAAACCTGAGCCCTCAAATCTCCAAGATCATTGCACTCTCGGATCGAATATTGCCTCGAAAAATGAGTATTTGCTATTTCTCGCTAAACGAGCCGTAGAAAAATTAAATTCGCGAACGGAACGTTTTAAAAATATAAAAGAGACATTTTTACATACAATGGGTTTTAAAATGAATGAAATAAATTATTTGGAGTAAACAGGTGAATAAATAATTAATTAAGCCATTAAAATAATATAAAAGTAAGAAGATAAAATTCGAGTCCTCACAGCCTCTAGATTATTTGGGTGTTTATAGTTTAGCTTCTTTTTTGTTTTCTGGTTTCTTGATTTTTGTTCATCGCACTGTCTACACCTGTTATTGCTATATGTAGGTATTCATTCTTTGTCCTTTTTTTTTGGTTTTTATTTTCCCTCATGTAGCTTGTTGTAATGCCTCTGAAAGTACTCTAGGACATTTATCTGATTCTTGGCTTTATATATATAAATATATATATATATGTATATATATATATAACGCTTTATTGTTCAGCTGTGTGTTTAGCTTCTCTGTTGTACGTGTTTTGCTGCATTGGTTTCTTACAATCTGTTTAACGCACTATCAACTGCTATTCTTTCTTCAGGCCAGTATTTAATCACTTGCTCTTTTTCTACTTGTTTTCCTTCATGTAACTTCTTGTAGCAGCTACCAAAGTATTGTGGAATATTTCTTGTGGTTCTCTTCTGGTTTACATGTCTTGCATTTTACTTCTTTTATTGTCTGCAGGTATATACTTTATATTTGAATACTTTGGATTTGTTGAATGGTTAACATGCCTCCTTATTTTCTCTGCTATTCGATAATGAATCTGTTTACCCAAATTGCACTTTTTAGTTACTTTCATTGTTTGTCTTGCTTTTTTTTCAGTGTCGTTGCTCTTGGTTTGTGGAGGCTTGAGTTTTAGGTACCTCTCTTACTTATAGTTCTGTAAGATTAGTTATTTATTCAGGCTTCGCATTTATATTTTTGCTATACCATGTTGTTTTTTTTTGCATTGGGCATCTTCTTTTTACAAATATGCAGTGGCTGGTTCTGTGTTTCTAAAAATGCATTGTGTTGTTCGCTAGCGAATTTAGCCTATGAAATTGATTATTCATGTTTTCGCTTTATTTTTAGTTTGCCAATCTTTTCTATGTATATTTGACTATAGATTCTGTTTAGTTTGTTCCCTTGCTTATTTATTTTTTAACTTCTTTTACTGCAACTTTGCACACTTTATACTAATAATCGTATTACTGCCCCTGCCCATTAGTACATCTATTGAATTTGAACAAACGAAACAGTCATTCATATATGTATTCTCAATATTAGCTATTTTTTTCCCTAATTGCTAATAGAGAGGCAAGTATTCATATTAAAAACCAAATGACATTCACAGTTTTTACAAATGATTTTCCCATAGTTATGATCGCATTTGCAGATATTCACTTTGACACTTAATATCATCAAACTATCCACTGAACAGTTTCCCAACTACCTAATTCAATTATGTACCTCAGTAAAGTTTCTTAATATATAAAACAAGATTAGAAATTGCTGCTTCACACATATATAATAGAAGCTTGCTCTTTGACTTCTAACTCATGAAATGGATCACTGTGAAAATATTGGATCATCCAGTCAATCTTCAAGGAATTAACTTTCACTGAGTTCTGGACAAAGATTAATTCGGCAACTAGTTTCATCATAGTGCGCTTCTACCAAGTTGTTACCAAACAAAGCATGAACAAATTTATGCTGTCACTTGCTTATATTCCAAATTTGTTGGCTAAGCATATATGTCTAACAAATAAGCTGTTTGGAAATAATTAATAATGTTCTCTTTATTTTGGCAAAAACTCTATTTTGATTGATTCTTTTACTTCTTATCATGTTGACAGTAGTTGGAGTCTTGTTTTGTATGACTATTCATTCAAATTCAGTAGTGTAAGGTTGTAATATCATATTTTTTGACTAAAGTCTATTCTAATGCATATAATACTTTATTTTTAATGCAGTCCACCTTGATATTGATCATGAGAAGTCTGTTGGATATGATGATAGAGTGGTTGAAGTCTGACATTGGTGGTGCAATCTATGTTTTAGTTTAGAAATCTAGTACCCTATTTTTTGGGAAGGATATGTATTGGTCATTAGTGCTTGAACTGATTGTGTGGGTTTTGGGATCCAATATTTTTGGTTGACTTCTATTTTGATGAATTTACAGATGTTTATGGCCATATATATGAATTTGTGGCTTCATTCTAGATTAATTTTGCTTTTTGTCAAATTGAATGTTCTACTATAATTTAATGGAAATGCTATATTTGTAATGATTAATTTTAACTTTTCAAAACAAAGTTCAGTGACAACTTTCGAAGGTTGTCACAACATGCAAGTTCACTAAGTGACGACTATTCTTGTCACTGAATAATAGGATTGATAGTGACAAGTTCAGGTCGTCACTGTAGACTTCAAATTTGTGATGACTTTTGCTACATCTATGACAAAAATATACGTGAAAAGGTGACAAGAAAAGTCATCACAGAATGATATCGTTAGTGACGACTTTCTCCTCGTTATTGAATAACAAGATTTTGTGACGACCTTTAAAAGGTTGTCACATGGATCCATTTGTGACATAGCATCTGTGATAACGATGTGACAACGGAAAAAGTCGTCACTATATCCATATAATGACGACTCTTTGGCTTTCAATGAAGGCTTTTTGTTGTCACAAAAGACCGAATTTCTTGTAGTGAAGTCTTCTATATTGGTGATACGAAGTTGGGGAGACATTGGCGAATTGTACAATGTGTTCAACATAGGCATTTGTGGAACCTACCAGATTTGGAAGAGAACGATGAAAATGTGCTCAATGGAGATACAAGTTTTTTAGATGAATTATTGCAACAGAATGAAACAAGAACTGTTGTGCCTATTGTTGAAGATGATGAACTAGGCCTCTTAAGCAGACAAGGTGTTGAAATTGAAGTTGTTCTGGAGAATCCTTTGCATACTTGCACTGGTGAAGAAGACAATGTTTTAAAGAAGATGGCATGCTTATTGAATCTTCTGATAGTGATGATGTAATAGCCCCACCTCACCCTAAGGCGAACCAAAGGGGCTAGCGGACTGCCTGCCCAACTCTCGCCAGAACTAACGATGCAGTAAACACGATCTAAAAAGTTCCAGCAAAATAAAAGCGCGCTCAAACAAATCAAAATCACAAAATAAAAGAAACAAAAATCGGAGCCGACATGAACAGTGCCGGACACGTCAGAATCTGGCCGGAATCTGGCCGGATTACCTGCCGAATTCTTGGCCGGATATGAGGCAGTAGCTAACTGCCCGGATTCAATTTTTCCCAGGGCAATCCGGCCAATTTCTGGCCGGATTCGACCCTGTCCTTTCCCGCCAAAAATTTTTCTTTTACCGTTTGAAATCCGAATCTGTCCGAAATCCAACCAAACATCAATCAAGCATTTACACCTTGAAATTCAGTAGTTACAAGCCAAAATAACCTACAAAAGTTATTCATCAAGCTTATACATGTATGGTTTTGCAAATACAACGCAAACGAAAAGGTTGGATCAACATGCACTTAGGGTTTTGCCCATTAAGGAGCTATTCAAAATGTATTTACTCAAGCTCAACTCGGCAACCAAAGGTCCTAGCCTCTCAAAAGTTTTCAAACCCTTGTAAGGAAAATAAAAGTAATAGGGTGAGCTTACGCCCAGTGAGATACTTTCACTCAAGCAAGGAAGTTCAACTATGCATGGAGTCGATCAATCCCAAATCATTCAATAAGGAAGCTAAATAAAGTCACATATCAATAACAATGGTAAAAGGATACGGACGGCTCTCAAGAGCCCATTTCCTCGCTTGCATACTTGATCGTACCTCATTGACCCTCCGTCAATGTTCAAAGAGTAACCAAACGTAGACTCCACTTTACTCCCATTCCTTCCACCTCACATACCCCAACCGGGCCCGAACTCCAAACAGTTTAAATTTGGTAATACTCGAGTATACCGGAATCGAGAGTCTCATACTACAAGATTCCATATAACAGTCCCCATGGCTCGTCAATTTTCATGAGCAAGCCCTCGCCGGCTCGATTCAATCGACCACCAATGGGGTTGAGCTCAATAGTAACAGTAATAGCCGTTGGATACACGTCCAAACGACACCAAATCCAGTATATTCATATACCATTCAACTAACACAGCAAACAGTCATATAGGACATAAAGGGTGAGAGTGATCAAGTACACCCTCGCTTTAATCCAATTCAATGGTGCAAATAAACATTCAAGGCCTCAATTTCAAGTGTAACAAAGCCACATAGTAACAAGCAAGTGAGTAGTACACTCACCAAGCAAGCAAATGAAATTTCATACACTTCCGCCCAAAGAGTGTCTTGAATCACCATCACACCCTAAAACATTCAAACAAGCACAATGAGACTCGATTACGAGTCATACATCCAAGCTACACATTATCAATGTAAAAGCGTAAAACTTACAAGTAATGTAAAAACACTTAGTGCTAAAGGTTGAGACAACCCTAGGGTTACCATTTAACCTCCTAAAGCACCCCAAATCCAATAAACACAAGAACCCTTAATTCGGACAGCATTTCCCCTTAAAATTCCAAGTTTCCAACCTACAAGTATTTCCCCATATTTTCCAAACACAAACACCATTGCCACTACAAGTCATAAACCCTTCAATACACCTTATTAGAGTCCCAAAGGTCTTTAATTAAAGCCAATTCAAGTGCTATATGGAAACCCTAGAAAAGCCCCAATTACAAACCCTAATTTCGAAATTTTTCTTTCGAAACGGAAATTTTCCGCAAATAGCCACAATTTATGCACTATAACTTCATTCTAAACCATTCCCAACCATCATTCATGGTCAACTAATATTAACCATATAAAAACAGAAAAATCATGAATAAATAGAAAAATCCACCAATCTCAACCAAAAGTCATGAAATATCACTTCAAACTAGCTCTTTAACTCACACAATCCACTAATTGAACATCATTAAGAAGAAAAGAGAGGTTCCTTAGCTACTCACCTTATCAACTAAAGAAAGGAGGCAACTTAGTACCTTGGTCTTCCAAACCACTTCACAACCAACCTTACAATCACTAAACTAAGGGTTTTTATGAAGAAATTTCAAGATTAATCGGTTGGATTGGGAGCTTGAGCAAGATTGAAGCAAGAATGTTGAGAGCTTTTCCTTTCTTTTCTCTTGAAGATGGCCGGCCAAGAAGCTTGCAAATGAAGATGATTTTTGGGTCAATTTTGATTAATCGGTAAAGTGATGAATAGTGGTCAAAATCAAGATTGAATCACCAAGTGACACTTGTCACTCTCATTAATGCAAAGCTACCCTTTTGTCTCTCACACACTACTCCATTTGGTCACCTCTAATTATCTATTAACACCTGGTAAAATAATCCCGGTATACAAAACTTAACCTAACTGGCTGAATTTTACCAAACTTTCCGCGCTAGCGGGTCCCACGTCCGGTATACGCTCTTAATTTCTCAAAAACTAACCGATACTAGAAAAATAATTCAAAAACTATATTTACTCATAAAAATTATCTAGAAAATTTTCCTAATACAGAAAATGCAGAAAAGCATACAATGAAATAGAATGAAACCTAGAAAATGAGAAAATTTACGGGTTCTCACACTCTCTCCCCCTTAAAAGAATTTCGCCCTCGAAATTTCTCACCTTGACTCATGAAAAGTTCAGGGTATTTCTTTCGTATTTCTTCTTCTACCTCCCAGGTAGCTTCCTCTACCCCATGATTCCACCACAGTATCTTAATCAACGGAATCTGCTTGTTTCTCAGCTCTTTAACTTTCCAGTCAAGCAATTGTACAGGTTTCTCTTCGTAAGTGAGCGATTCATCTATTTCGATTTCCTCTGGCTGTAAGATATGGGATGGGTCGGGTTAGTATTTCTTAAGTATCGAGACGTGAAAGACGTCGTGAATTCGAGAGAAACTGGACGGTAGTTCCAGGCGATACGCTACCTTACCAACCCTTTGGAGAATCTTGAAAGGTCCAGTGAACCTCGGTTGGAGCTTCTTTCCTCTACCCGCCGTGATGCTCCGTAATGGTGTTACTTTAAGAAACACATGGTCCCCAACTTCAAAGTCCAAGTCTTTTCTTCGATTGTCTGCGTAGCTCTTTTGTCGGCTTTAAGCTGTTTGGAGTCTTTGTCGTATTAACTTGACCTTTTCTCGTGCCTCCTCCATCCATGGAATAGTTGCTGGATCTAGCACCTTCCTCTCGCCAACCTCGTCCCAGTAGATCGGTGACCGGCATTTCCGTCCATATAGTGCCTCGTATGGAGCCATTTGAATTGACGAATGGTAGTTGTTATTGTACGCAAACTCCACTAAGGTCATGTGTTGACCCCAGTTACCTCCAAAATCCAGAATGCAGGTCCTTAACATGTCCTCGAGAGTTTGGATTGTTCGCTCCGATTGTCTATCCGTTGAGGGCGATAGGTGGTGCTTAAGTTAAGTTTAGTCCCCAGAGTCTCTTGGAATTTCTGCCAAAACCGAGATACGAAACGGGGATTTCTATCGGAGACAATACTCACAGGGACGCCATGTAACCTGACGATCTCGTCCATGTACATCTGGGCAAACTTGTTCATGGAATACTTCATGTTTACCGGCAAGAAATGGGCTGACTTGGTTAATCGATCGATGATCACCCACACGGCATCGTGTCCTTGTTGCGTTCGCGGCAAACCTGAAACGAAATCCATTGTGACGTTTTCCCACTTCCATTCGGGTATCTCAAGAGGTTGTAGTAAGCCTGATGGTTTTTTATGTTCCGCCTTAACTTGTTGGCAAACGAGACATTTCTGCACGTACAGAGCGATTTCCTTCTTCATATTGTCCCACCAATAGGTTCCTTTTAGGTCCTGATATATCTTGCTACTACCCGGATGGATTGTATACTTGGACCGATGAGCTTCCTCTAAGATCTCCATTTTTAATGCTTCATCTTTCGGCACCACCACTCGGTTTCGGTATTTTAGAATACCCTCAGGACTAAAGTTGAAGTCGGTCAATTCCCCTTTTTCCATCTTCCCTCCCCACTTCTGCACCATCAAATCCTCCTTTTGCGCTTCTTTAATGCGTTCCAGTAGCGTGGATGTTACCTTAATATTACCAAAAATCACCTTATGACTCCCAAGGCAGGGTTTCCGCTCACAAACGGATTCTAACAAATTCCACTCTTTAATCATTAATCCTGCTACTTGAGCCTTGCGACTTAAGGCATCGGCTACCACGTTCGCCTTCCCCGGATGGTAGTTGATTGTGCAGTCGTAATCCTCCAGAAATTTCATCCACCGTCGCTGCCTCATGTTCAATTCCTTCTGCGAAAAGAGGTATCTAAGACTCTTGTGGTCTGAGTAAACCTCAAAGGTCACTCCATATAGGTAGTGTCTCCACTTTTTCAGAGCGAAAACAACGGCGGCTAGCTCCAGATCGTGGGTCGGGTAATTTTGCTCGTGGAGTTTCAACTTTCTAGAAGCAAAAGATATCACATTCCGGTTTTGCATTAAAACGCACCCCAGGCCTTCTCGCGACGCATCGGTATAAACGGCAAACCCGTCTACTCCGTTAGGCAAGACTAGAACTGGAGTCATGGTCAATCTTTTCTTTAACTCTTGGAAACTTGTCTCACATCGAGCATTCCACACGAACCGACCATGTTTCTTTGTCAAGTCGGTTAAAGGACCGGCTAACATAGAGAAGTCTTTAATGAATCGCCGGTAGTACCCAGCCAGCCCTAGAAAGCTAGGGATCTCTGTGGGGTTTTTTGGCCTCTTCCAATTAGTCACGGCCTCTACTTTCACCGGGTCAACCGAGATGCCTTCTTGGGAAATTACGTGCCCTAAGAAAGAGATTTTCTCCAACCAAAATTCACACTTACTGAACTTAGCATACAACTGATGCTCCCTTAGGGTCTGCAAAACGATTCTCAAATGTTGCTCATGCTCCTCACGTGTCTTGGAGTAAACCAGAATGTCATCGATAAAGACTATGACAAATCGATCCAAGTAGGGCTTAAAAATCCTATGCATTAAGTCCATGAAGGCGGCAGGAGCATTGGTCAGTCCAAAGGGCATAACTGCGAACTCGTAGTGCCCGTATCTCGAGTTGAAAGCGATTTTCGGAATGTCCTCCTTCCTGATTAACAACTGGTACTACCCTTGGCGAAGGTCCAGTTTCGAGAAGACCACTGCTCCTTGCAACTGGTCGAACAACTCATCAATATGGGGCAGTGGATACCTATTTTTAACCGTGACATTGTTCAGGCCCCTGTAGTCTATACACATTCGCAGACTCCCGTCCTTCTTCTTCACAAACAACACAGGGGCTCCCCAAGGAGACCCACTCTCTTGAATGAACCCCCGCTCCAAAAGGTCTTGTAATTGTAATTTCAGCTCCTTAAGTTCAGTAGGGGCCATCCGATACGGAGTTTTTGAGATAGGCGAGGTTCCCGATAACAGGTCGATCTTGAATTCGATCTCTCTCTCTGGAGGTAGGGCTATTAACTCATCAGGGAATATATCCGAAAATTCCCGTACTATGTGCACATCCTCTACCTTCAATTTATCCGTGGGGATATTGATTAGAAAGGCTAAAAATCCTTGCGCCCCTCTACTCAGTAGTTTTCTAGCCCGAATGCCAGAAATCAAAGCAGATGAGGCTAATCTGCCCCTTATATCCAACCTTAGGGTCGTCTCTCCAGGAATGCGAAATTATACCACCTTCTTCTTACAATCTAGTTGGGCGTTATACCTGGCTAACCAGTCCATACCCAAAATCACATCATACCCCTTCATGGACAGGCTTATCAAATCCCCTAACAATCTCCTCTCTCCTACCCAAACTTCACAATCTTTATAAACCATACTAGTAACCAAACGTTGATCCCCCGTAGGCGTACTAACTTCTAAATCATAAGGTAAACTAGCAGGTTTTTTGTCAATGCCACACATGAAATTGGGGTTAACAAAGGAATGGATGGCACCGGAATCTACTAAAATCTTTGCAAAGCGGTGGAATATAGGGATCGTACCTTCTACGACCTCGGAGGAATCTGGGACCTGTTGAGACTCTAACGAGTACACTCGAGCTGCGACCTTAGGTTTAGTCCCTTCTTCGTTCGCTGGTCCAGAATTGGTCCTCGGCAGTTGTTGGATTCCCCTTCTATCTTGTTTTAGGACCGGGCAAGTGGCCAGTTGGTGGTTTGCACTCCCGCAGCGTAAACATTTCCCTTCCTTCCTCCAGCAATTATCTTCCGTGTGGTTTGACTTCCTACAATGCCCACAGGGACCGCGAGATACTGAAACTGAGCCCCCCTGGAAATTTCCTCTTTGGCCTCGCCCAGCTTGGCCACCTCTAGACGGCGCTCCTCGGCCTACTCCCGACTGCCGTTCACCTCCGGCTCCCCGTCCGTACTTGGGAGGGGCACCCTTCTCCCCCTGCCCGGAACTGCTCCCAGGAAAACCTCGCTTCTTTGCCTGGAAGTTCTTCACCTGCAGCCTAGCGCTTTCCACCCATTGGGCTTTCTCCACGGCCTCGCAAAAAGCATTAATCTGGGCCACCGCGAGATCCTTCTGAATTTCTACGTTCAGGCCTTGGATAAAGCGCCTTATCTGCCGTTGTTCGGTCATGATTAGTTCGGGGGCAAATTTGGATAGGCGGGTGAACTGACTCTCATATTCCGCTACAGACTGGGCCCCTTGGCGAAGTCGGATAAACTCATCTTCCTTCCGTTCCTGGACTAGAGGAGGGAAGAATTTAGCGTTAAACTCTCACATGAAATTCACCCAGGTCCGGGGCGTTTGCTCCCATTCCCACTTCTGCCGAATGACGTTCCACCAGGAACGGGCCATCCCTTCTAACTGAAAGACGGCAAAGGTCACCTGCCTCTCTTCAGTGTAGTGCAAGGCAGCAAAAATATCCACCATTTTCTGTAGCCACCTTTCGGCTATATCTGGATCGGGCCCCCCAATGAACTTGGATAGAGCAAACTTTTGGAATCTTTCGAGAGCTCTGTCTTCGCTCTCCACGTGGTTGCCAGGGTTTCCAGGGTTAGAATTAGGGTTTTGACCCTGTTGCTGCACCACTTGGGCCAATAAATTAGTCATTTGCTGCATGGCAGCAGCTATTTGAACGTTAGGGTCAACCCTAGGTTCAAGGTTGGGTCCAGACGATGTTTCCCCAGCGCCCCTATCCGACGTGGGTTGCCTACTCCCGCGCCCACGTCCCCGACCACTACGGGTGCCTGCCATCGAATCTATTCAATCTAGGCAAATGTAACTAGAACAATAAAATAACAATACATGTACGTAAGAAACCAAAAGCTTTTACAATAAAACATATACACATTCCAAAACAAAGTCACCAAAACAAAGTCAAACAAGGCACATATTAACAGTCAGTCAAGTACAACAAAGACAATCCACAAGGGAACGGCATCATCAATAGTAGTATATACATTGCTAGTCCAAACATACAAAAATGGCTAGCTAAAGTTCTTTCTCAGGTCTACCATTCCCTATCCATCCTATACACAATAGTCAAAACCATCCAAAACCCTAAGGATAACGGCTCAGTCCGTCGTCGGGCTAGTGGACCCACGCGATGGGGTGGATTCACCTCCAGCCTCGCCCCCCGAACACGAAGCCTCGTCGCTCTCCTCCTCGACCAAATCGTCGCAAAGGTTCAAGATCGACTCGGCTCGAACCCTAACTTTCCTAGCTCTCTTAGTTATACGCTCACGTGCCTCTCCAAGTTGGGCGCAAAGATCGTCCACCCTATCTTCACATTCGATCACGTCGTACTCTAGCTCCTTGATTCGCTCGGCTTGTTTCTCGCTAGCTGCCCTTAGTTGGTTCACTTCGGCCTCAAACCTAGCGTTCTCCTTTGCCAACTCCTTTCGTTCCTCTACCACAGCCAACATGACGGTGTTGGGGTAGGTGTAAGTGTGATGGCACTCACAACGTCGGAGGCGGTTAGCCGGACTCCAACGTACGACGGCCCCTCTTGACCGAATCTGGTACTTAATCGTCGGGAGCACTCCACGGGGTCGCTCACCAGTAGGGCTACCACTAGGCCCACTATGTCTGTCCATCCTACACCAAAAGGGTAAATAATCATAAATAATCCTCAAGTCGGACATTTCTAACACGTCCAGGCCAATGCAAACCTAGGTTCTAATACCACCTGTAACAGCCCCACCTCACCCTATGGCGAACCAAAGGGGTTAGTGGACTGCCTGCCCAACTCTCGCCAGGACTAACGATGCAGTAAACACGATCTAAAACGTTCCGGAAAAATAAAAGCGCGCTCAAACAAATCAAAATCACAAAATAAAAGAAACAAAAATCGGAGCCGACATGAACAGTGCCGGACACATCAGAATCCGGCCGGAATCTGGCCGGATTACCTGCCGGATTCTTGGCTGGATATGAGGCAGTAGCTAACTGCCCGGATTCAATTTTTCCCAGGGCAATCCGGCCAATTTCTGGCCGGATTCGACCCTGTCCTTTCCCGCCAAAAATTTTTCTTTTACCGTTTGAAATCCGAATCTATCCGAAATCCAACCAAACATCAATCAAGCATTTACACCTTGAAATTCAGTAGTTACAAGCCAAAATAACCTACAAAAGTTATTCATCAAGCTTATACATGTATGGTTTTGCAAATACAACTCAAACGAAAAGGTTGGATCAACATGCACTTAGGGTTTTGCCCATTAAGGAGCTATTCAAAATGTATTTACTCAAGCTCAACTCGGCAACCAAAGGTCCTAGCCTCTCCAAAGTTTTCAAACCCATGTAAGGAAAACAAAAGTAATAGGGTGAGCTTACGCCCAGTGAGATACTTTCACTCAAGCAAGGAAGTTCAATTATGCATGGAGTCGATCAATCCCAAATCATTCAATAAGGAAGCTAAATAAAGTCACATATCAATAACAATGGTAAAAGGTTACGGACGGCTCTCAAGAGCCCCTTTCCTCGCTTGCATGATCGTACCTCATTGACCCTCCGTCAATGTTCAAAGAGTAACCAAACGTAGACTCCACTTTACTCCCGTTCGTTCCACCTCACATACCACAACCGGGCCCGAACTCCAAACAGTTTAAATTTGGTAATACTCGAGTATACCGGAATCGAGAGTCTCATACTACAAGATTCCATATAACAGTCCCCATGGCTCGTCAATTTTCACGACCAAGCCCTCGCCGGCTCGATTCAATCGACCACCAATGGGGTTGAATTCAGTAGTAACAGTAATGGCCGTTGGATACTCGTCCAAACGACACCAAATCCAGTATATTCATATACCATTCAACTAACACAGTAAACAGTCATATAGGACATAAAGGGTGAGAGTGATCAAGTACACCCTCGCTTTAATCCATTTCAATGGTGCAAATAAACATTCAAGGCCTCAATTTCAAGTGTAACAAAGCCACATAGTAACAAGCAAGTGAGTAGTACACTCACCAAGCAAGCAAATAAAATTTCATACACTTCCGCCCAAAGAGCGTCTTGAATCACCGTCACGCCCTAAAACATTCAAACAAGCACAATGAGACTCGATTACGAGTCATACATCCAAGCTACACATTATCAATGTAAAAGCGTAAAACTTATAAGTAATGTAAAAACACTTAGTGCTAAAGGTTGAGACAACCCTAGGGTTACCATTTAACCTCCTAAAGCACCCCAAATCCAATAAACACAAGAACCCTTAATTCGGACAGCATTTCTCCTTAAAATTCCAAGTTTCCAACCTACAAGTATTTCCCCATATTTTCCAAACACAAACACCATTGCCACTACAAGTCATAAACCCTTCAATACACCTTATTAGAGTCCCAAAGGTCTTTAATTAAAGCCAATTCAAGTGCTATATGGAAACCCTGGAAAAGCCCCAATTACAAACCCTAATTCCGAAATTTTTCTTTCGAAGCGGAAATTTTTCGCAAATAGCCACAATTTACGCACTATAACTTCATTCTAAACCATTCCCAACCATCATCCATGGTCAACTAATATTAAGCATATAAAAACAGAAAAATCATGAATAAATAGAAAAATTCACCAATCTCAACCAAAAGTCATGAAATATCACTTCAAACTAGCTCTTTTACTCACACAATCCACTAATTGAACATCATTAAGAAGAAAAGAGAGGTTCCTTAGCTACTCACCTTATCAACTAAAGAAAGGAGGCAACTTAGCACCTTGGTCTTCCAAACCACTTCACAGCCAACCTTACAATCACTAAACTAAGGGTTTTTATGAAGAAATTTCAAGATTAATCGGTTGGATTGGGAGCTTGAGCAAGATTGAAGCAAGAATGTTGAGAGCTTTTCCTTTCTTTTCTCTTGAAGATGGCCGGCCAAGAAGCTTGCAAATGAAGATGATTTTTGGGTCAATTTTGATTAATCGGTAAAGTGATGAATAGTGGTCAAAATCAAGATTGAATCAAGTGACACTTGTCACTCTCATTAATGCAAAGCTATCCTTTTGTCTCTCCCACACTACTCCATTTGGTCACCTCTAATTATCTCTTAACACCTGGTAAAATAATCCCGGTATACAAAACTTAACCTAACTGGCTGAATTTTACCAAACTTTCCGCGCTAGCGGGTCCCACGTCCGGTATACGCTCTTAATTTCTCAAAAACTAACCGATACTAGAAAAATAATTTAAAAACTATATTTACTCATAAAAATTATCTAGAAAATTTTTCTAATACAGAAAATGCAGAAAAGCATACAATGAAATAGAATAAAACCTAGAAAATGAGAAAATTTACGAGTTCTCACAGATGAAACCATAGACATGGATATGGATTTAGATAGTGCTTAAGAAATAGCATAGAAGTGTCAAGTGAAAAGGTTTTTTGCATTGTAGAAGAAAGTGTTACTTTTTGTGGTTTTACCCAATATTGATCAAATTGATATCCTTTTCATGGTTTTAACTCTTTGTTAAGTTTTTGGTGTAACTTAAATTTTGATCTCTATTTATAATTTGACATCAAAATTTTACTAATTTGACTCCTTTTTATCATATACTGTGTTATTGCAGTGGCACCTTCCGGGAAACGGTTGAAGAGAAACTGCCCACCCAATACCAACTTGCAATATGAACAACCGCCAACTTCAAACTCAACTTTGGAGCCTCAATCAGCTACCACAAGTGATGATATCCTGATTAATTCAAATAATAGTAATCCTACTCAAGCAAACACTAATGGTAAGTGAAAATGCTGAATAATGATTTAATTATTACCATTCAATGCATACATCCTTTTTGTGATAATTCATAATAAGCATCAACTAGCATGTTTAACAATTGTTCACAGATCAAAGAAAGCATAAAAAGGTAGGGGCCCAACCACAGGAAAAGTTATCGAGAAGATGATACGAGCTAATGTAAATAAAATTCAGTACTAAGACGTGTACATATATAATATTATTGTCTATTCAAGACTTTTTTGTATAATCAGTTCCCTAGAATTTCTATTGGGGTATACTTGAACGATGCTTCATTTGTTAATATTAGGGAGGCAAGCCATTGGAAATTGTCTTTCCTGAAGAATGTTGCAAACCAATCAATTATGCTGCTCAACTTGCTAGTGGTGTAGGTTATGTTGTAAGGCACCTCTCTTCACTGAAGGACATACACACATATGATGACATACCAAATGAGAAAAAACTGAACCTATATGGTGGCTTGATGGTACCAGATTACACCGTGTCTTTTATAATGACATTCAGTGTGTTAATATTTATTTTGTTGACTTGACCAATTCTAAAAATGATCCATTTCTTAATGGTAATTTATAGGGATGGTTTGACTTCAAAGATTGGGAAACTGATCCTAATGTGGAAAATTATGTGGATGACATGCTTCAGAATAGCTACAGGCAGTGAAGGAATACTATGCACATAGATTATAAGATGTTGAAGGCAGTTGGAAAAGATCCACTTACCTCGTGTCCTTATGACTGGATTGAGCAAGATGAGTGGAAAAGTATGTGTGATTGGTTCGAAGATCCTATATTCAAGGTGATTGGTTCTAGTTTTGTTTACTTGCATGATCTTAATTTTTTTGTTGCCTTTTATGTTTTGTCTAACTATCTTTTTGGTATTTAATAGAAAAAATCAGAAGCCAATACAAAGATCCGTGCCATGTTACCCTATCCGCACACTGGCTGTTCAAAATCAAATCATGTTCGAGCACAAGAGATGGTATATTACTGATTTTTTATTTCCATTTTGGCTTATATTTATACTAGGAAGAAAACTAGAGCTAACTCGAGATCTTTTATGCTATAAAATAGGTTCCACCAAGTGTAATTGATGCCTGGACTGTTGCTCACATAAAAAGGATGGCCAATTTGTGAATAATACTGCAAAATCTCTCGATGTAATTTTCACTATAGTCGGCTGATTCTAGTAACTTTGTTTTTTATTAGTAACAGGACATTTACATATATTATACATTTAATGACTCTTTGAGTTATGTGAATCTAATATGTACAGGATGAGTTAAAAGAAGAGAGAAGGCTATACATAGAGAATGGAGAAACTGTCAATGAAGTAAAAATTATGGAAAATGTCTTAAGAAAGAGGGCTAGTCGTGCCAAAGGGTTGGGTATGGGGGTCATACCACCCCAAACTTCTTGCAAACTTGAATCTTCAGCTAATAGAGCACTACTTGAAGAACTAAAACAGTGCAAGGAGAAGATTCAATGCTATGAGGAGCGAATTCAAGCACAAGATACCCAAATCCAAAATCTTGTACAAAGCCAGCAAGGGATACAGGAAATGCTGCAAGAATTCCTCGTTTGGAAACAGAAGCAGTGTGGAGGGTCTTCCTAGTAATGGTGAGTTTGTAGATCTTTATTCGAAACAAATGTATTTATGTGCAATTACTTACTATTGTGGAACAACTTGAGTTATGTTATGATTTGTATTTACTGGTGTATTATTGGTTACTGCAGCATAGTAATTATTCTTGTATTGCTTGTACTCATCATTAGGTGGTCCCTAAGCAATTTGTAGTGATCATCCATGCATCATAACAAAAATACATCTTTTGCATGCCATTCTATTGTTTCTCTGATTTCAGATTTTTCTTGGTTTTATTGTACAGGTTTGGGATGAACTAGTGGATTGCTTTTGGCTCATACTAAAGAACTCCTCTATTTTGATATCATCCATCTCTAGTATTTTGTTGACCATGGAATTGAAGTCCATCTTTTGGTTTTAGCATATGTTAGGTATATGGCAGTTATCTAGGGAGAAATAGCAATATTTATATTGGTTTCAAATCGTGGAATGTGATGATATGTAAATGTTTGACATGGTTAACTTTTGTGGTTTGACATATTATGTTGCCTACTAATGATAATTTGTGAAGTTTTGGTTGATATTTTGCTTGCATACTTTTATATTTTGATTGGGTGGAGTGTCTAAATAGATGATATGGTCACTTTGTTGTCACTAAAATTGCTGGGCTTAAAAAGGCTGAATGGTGAAATTAGAAATTGATATATTATAGTGATGCACCTGTCGTCAGGAAAAATGACGTTGTATTGTCATTAAAGTTTTAAGCAAGTTTCAACGCATGACTTTTCTTGACAATTGAAAATTTAGTGACAAAGTTCAGGGTCTTTGCCGACAAAGGCTTGTCAAGAATATGAGGTCTTTCCCTGACGACCAAATCATCACGATTACCCTTCTTGATGATGCGTCACAGAAAACCTTGATAGACTTCATGCTCAAATCATGCATTGGCAAAATGAGGAAGCCTACAAAGCAATTTATTAGCCCATTATCCCCATTGCCTATCTTTGGTATCCCCTTTACTTTTGGATGGATGTAAAAGGCATTGCCTTACCTAGGATGACTATATTAGATAACTCCTAACTCTGATGTGCATTTTTGAGTTTTTCAATTTAAGTATTCCTTTTCCTATAAAAAAAAAAAAACACACGACGAGACGAAAATTAACAAACCCAAGGAGCTTATTCTTACCTACATTAGCTATTTCTTCCTTTTTCATCCTTCTCTTTCCTTAGCATAAATTAGAAAACAAAGAACAAAAAATAGATGTGGAAGAATCATAGAGAGAGAGAAAGAGAGACAGAAGAAGTGTTTACTATTTATAGGGTGTTTCCATTTGATTATTTCACCTAATTTTCAATTTTGATATCAAAACATCAGTTTTTTTTCCTTTTGATAGCCATTTGCTTTTGTATCAAGATTTCAGACCTTTTATAAGTAAAAAGAAAATCTAAAATTCACCAAGAATTAGGCCTTCTTTGGATTGTGATTTTTTTAGAAAAATTTTTTATGTTTTTCGTAAATATTCCTTCTACATCATTTTCAATCATCTTTTTATCTCGTATACGTGACATCTTAAAAAGTTCTATAGTTTTTTCATTTCAAATATTTCCCAGAAAATGAAATCCAAATGGATCGAGGACCTTGTTTGGATTGTATTTTTCTTCAAAAAATTTTTACATTTTTCATGAATATATTTTCCAAACACATTTTTGTTTCATATATATCAAATCGTTACAGTATATTTTTCTTTAAAAACTCCAAAAAAATAGTAATCCAATTGGGTTCATATTAGACCTAATTAAGTTAACCCATTTGACAAAGAATCGTGTATTACTATTGGACGCAAACAAAAATATGAAAGAGAGGAATGTGGGGACCAATTTTTAGCACTTAAGATAGACCCTGTTTTCTTAATAGATTTTTTTTAATTTTTTTTATTGCAACGATTACTTTCTAACATGGCCTATTTCCTGTTTTCTCAATAGAAGATTGTGTTAAGTTCAAGTGGTTTAATAAACAATTTTTAGCTTTTGAAATTTTTAGGTTAATGTGAATACATATAAAGTTTGATGGCTTTAGTGTAAAACTATAATAGTACCCAGGGAGCCAATTCTCCTTTCTAAAAAAAAAAAGTAAATCTAGTTAGAAAAGGTCGGAATTTAAAAAGCGAAGAAGGGAAAGGACTTCTAAATTTTGGAGTCTCAACTTTAATCAATAGCAACAATGCTCCTATTTTGCATATGAAGAATAGTCTTTTTCACTATAATTTTTTTCCCATTGCATTTTGGTGTTAATTTGAGTTTTTTCCTTTGATTTTTTTTTTTTTTTTTTTTGCAATTCAAACAAAGAAAATTAAATAAGTTTCTCAATGTCCTTTTGGACCAACCTTTGCTCCCATTTTCTAGAGTGCTTTTTTCTTATATTATATTTTCTTTGCGAATTCTTTAAGAGTCTTTTCAATTTTAATACGTTTTATGTAATATATACTTCTCTTTTTCTTTTTAAATATTGGTGGTGGTTGTGAAATTTTCAAAAACATGTGGTATTTGTGGAAAAGCCTCATATAATTTATCACCAAAATAATTTGGACAACCCAAATGAACTGATGGTAGAAAACAAAATAACAACTATAAATTTCTTTCTTTTAAACAAGATCAACAATATTACAAGAACAATTTCAAAAATTACTAGCTGCGACACTATTATGTGGTCTGAATTTACAGTATTCATCTTTGAACGTTGAAGAGATGAATGAGGGTGGTAAACAAGAGATAACAATAACTTTAGGCCGGTTTTGAGTTAAAGACAAATCATGATATAAGTACTAAATTAAAAATTTGGAGAGACTAAAATAATTTTAATTTGACTTTATATTAATATATCTATTTACTTATGTGCCTTAATCCTTTACCCTTTATCCCCCTCCCAAAAAAAACACACACACACACACACAAAGTGACTTTCTAATGTCCCCAAGACCCAACTCAATTAATAGGTACATTGCTCAAGTAATTGTACGGTCTTTAGTTTAATTCTCAAAACATTCTCATTCTTTTTTTCTTCATAAGATTTGGTATCTCTCTTGAAAGTAAAAATAAAACTATTTAATGAAACCAAAACCTGGGACGCCCATAGATGTGAGGGGCTGTACTTTAGCAATCTGGGTTGGTGTTTTTTTGGTTTGGTGGGCTTGTAGGCTGGTCTGTGACAGCCCCACCTTCTCCTAAGGCGAACCAAAGGGGTTAGCGGACTGCCTGCCCAACTCTCGCCAGGACTAACGGTTCAGTTCAGAGCGATCTAACACGTTCCGGAACTTACAAACGCGAGTAAACAAGTCAAAATCCCAAAATAAAAAAAAAATGAAATCGGAGCCGGTCATGAATAGTAACCAACCCGTCAGAACCCAACCAAATATCAAGCAAACATTCACATCTTGAAATTTAGCATTTACAATCCAAAGTGGCATACAAAAGTATTCAAAAGTGGATACATGTATGGTTTGCCAAATCAAAAGAGAAACGGAGCCAAAAGTACATTTAGGGTTTCAATCTAGGAGTTATACAAAAGATATGTCCATCTAGCTCAATTCGGCAACCAACTATCAATTGCAGTCCAAAAGTATTTATTTTCCTGTAAGGAAAACAAAAGGAATAGGGTGAGCTTACACCCAGTGAGATAATACCACTCAAGCAGCAAAGTTCACATAAGCATAAAGTTTTTCATTCCAATTGATCAAAAGTAAGCAAAGGCACACATCAAAAGTGGTGATAAAAGGATACGGGCGGCTCTCAAGAGCCCTTTTCCTCATTTGCATTCTTGATCGAACCTTATTGACTCTCCGTCAATGTTTTAAAGTAACCAACCGTAGACTCCACTTTACTTCCATTCCTTCCACCCAACATACCCCTACCGGGCCCGAACTCCAAACACTTGCAATGTGGTATTACTCGAGTATACCGGAATCGAGAGTCTCTCATACTACAAGATTCCATATAACAGTCCCCAAGGTTCATTAATTGGCACGACCAAGCCCTCGCCGGCTCGATTCAATCAACTACCAATGGGGTTGAGCTCAATGGTAACAATCATGGTCGTTGGATACTCGTCCAAACGACACCAAGTCAAGTACTTTCATTTCATGTAACATTCCAATAACATGATAAACATTCAACGCATCAAGTTCAAGTATCAAAGCCATACAGTAACACACAAGTGAGTAGTACACTCACCAAGCTTGAAAATGATATTTCATACACCTCCGTCAAAGGAGCGTCGTGAACCACCGTCACGCCCTAAAACATGCAAACAAGTACAATGAGACTTGATAACAAGTTATAAACCAATGCCAAATACTACCAAAATAGGGTTCCATAAGCATACATAAGCATGAGAGGAAACCAGAAAAATCCGGAAATGGAGTTAAGTGTTAAACAAAAAAAAAACAGTTTTTGACACCATTTTACGGTTTTGGTACCAATGGAACTACGATTATCGGATGGCGGTGTAAGATACACCATTTCGAAGCTAAGCGATAGGGGTACAATGTTACAGAAGGTCACTCAGCCCAGTTTCGAGTGCAACCAGGTCAAAAATGCAATCTACTACACCAGAACCGCAAAAATAGGTTCACAAATTGCATTCTGGTGCAAACATCATAAATCAGGCTACCTAAGTCCAAATCCAGTAATTCCAAAGCCATCCGAAAGATAAGATACAAGAATACATTTCATCAGAAGACCTCAACAACCAATTCTGAAGCATTCCCAACCAAATTAACCAATTACAGACGCAACTATCAAATTCGGGTAAAACCAGGGCAGCAAGGGTAATTCCATCTTTTCTCAAGCTACGCTACTCCGATTGACCTGAAATTTTACAGACATCTCTAAAATATCATTTCCTACAACTCTCATGTTTTAACCCAAAGCCAATTCGGCCTCTATCTATGAGCTACAGTGCCAAGCAGAATGAAGAACAATGAAACCCTAACTTTTCAAGTTTCTTTCCAAAACAGAAATTGCTTGCAATTAACCACTTTTTCCACCTTCTAGCTTCCTTAAATATCATTTCCAATCATCATACATGACCACATAATCATATTCATATGAAAACAGAAAAATCCCCAATAATTATAAAACTTCACCAATTCAACCAAAAATCAAGATATAATCCATAAAATTACATCTTATACTACACCAATCATGAATTAAACATCATTAGAGGGAGGAGAGAGGTCCTTCACTACTCACCTTAGTAATACAAGAGAGAGAGCAATTAGACACCTTAGTTTTTCAAACAACTTCACCAATCACCTCACCAACCCTAAGTGAAGAGGTTTTATGGAACAAAAGTAAGTTTAAGTGGTTGTTTTGATGGATTTGAGCTAAATGGAAGCAAGAACTTGGAGAGTTTTCTTTCTTTCTTTCTTGAAGTTGGCCGGCCAAGGAGAAGAAGAAAATGGTGAAATTTTGGTAATTTTTGTGATTTATTTGGTCAAATGGAAAAAGGTGAATAGTGGTCATCAAGTCCAACCACTCTCTAAGTGACACTTGTCACTATAATTAATGCATCTCTATCACTTTGTTTCCTCTCTCACCAATCCAAATAGCAACCTCTAATTATCTCTTAGCACCCGATAATTTAAACCCAGTATCCAAAACTTAACCTAGTTGGCCGAATTTTTCCGAACTTCCCGCACTAGCGGGCCCCACGTCCGATATATACTCTTAATTTCTCAAAAGTATTCGATACTAGAAAAATCATCTAAAAACTATATCTGCTCCTTAAAAGTATCTAGAAATTTTCCTAATCACGAAAATGCAAAAAACAAGCCATTGAATATAATAAAACCTAGGAAATTTCTCACCTCAACTCACGAAAAGTTCAGGGTATTTCTTTCGCATTTCTTCTTCCATCTCCCAAGTAGCTTCCTCTACCCCATGGTTTCTCCACAGTATCTTAACCAACGGAATCTGCTTGTTTCTTAGCTCTTTAACTGTCCGGTCAAGTACTTGGACAGGTTTCTCTTCGTAAGCAAGCGATTCATCTATGTCGATCTCCTCGGGTTGTAAGATATGGGATGGGTCGGGATAGTACTTCTTTAGCATCGAGACGTGGAAGACGTCGTGAATTCTAGAGAGACTTGACGGCAGCTCTAGCCTATATGCTACTGCACCTATCCTCTGTAGGATCTTGTAGGGTCCAACGAACCTCGGTTGGAGCTTCTTTCCTTTGCCTGCTGTGACACTCCGTAAGGGTGTGATCTTGAGAAACACATGGTCTCCAACTTCAAATTCCAAGTCTTTTCTTCGATTATCTGCATAGCTCTTTTGTCGGCTTTGAGCAGTTTGGAGTCGTTGCCGTATCAACTTGACCTTTTCTCGAGCCTCTTCCATCCATGGAATAGTGGTTGGATCTAATGCCTTTCTCTCACCAACTTCGTCCCAGTAGATCGGTGATCGGCATTTTCGTCCATATAGTGCCTCGTATGGGGCCATTTGAATCGACGAATGGTAGCTGTTATTGTATGCAAACTCTACTAAGGTCATGTGTTGACCCCAGTTGCCTCCAAAATCTAGAATGTCAGTCCGTAGCATGTCCTCGAGAGTTTGGATTGTCCGTTCTGATTGTCCATCCGTCTGAGGATGATAGGTGGTGCTTAGATTGAGTTTAGTCCCTAGAGTCTCCTGGAACTTCTGCCAAAACCGAGATACGAACCGGGGATCTCTATCGGAGACGATGCTCACAGGAACACCGTGTAGCTTTACAATCTCGTCCATGTACAGCTGGGCCAACTTGTCCATGGAGTACTTCATGTTCACCGGCAAGAAATGGGCCAATTTGGTTAATCGATCAACGATCACCCAAACGGCATCGTGCCCTCTTTGCGTCCGCGGCAACCCTGAGACGAAGTCCATGGTGATGTTTTCCCACTTCCACTCAGGTATCTCAAGGGGTTGTAACAAGCCCGATGGTTTTTGATGCTCCGCCTTAACCTGTTGGCAAATGAGACATTTTTGCACGTATAGAGCGATTTCCTTCTTCATATTATCCCACCAATAGGTTCCTTTCAGGTCCTGATACATCTTGCTACTACCCGGATGGATTGTATACTTGGACCGATGGGCTTCCTCTAGAATCTCCGTTTTCAACGACTCATCCTTCGGCACCACTATTCGATTTCGATATTTTAAAACACCTTCAGGACTAAAATTGAAATCAGTTGTTTCTCCTTTTCCCACTTTCTCTCCCCATTTCTGCACCAGTGAATCTTCCTTTTGAGCTTCTTTAATCCTTTCCAAGAGGGTGGAGGTTACCGTAATGTTACCAAAAATCACTTTATGACTCCCAAGGTAGGGTTTCCACTCACAAACCGACTCGAGTAAATTCCACTCTTTAATCATTAACCCTGCTACTTACGCCTTGCGACTCAAAGCATCGGCCACTACATTCGCCTTGCCTGGATGGTAGTTGATGGTACAGTCGTAATCCTCCAGAAATTCCATCCACCGTCGCTGCCTCATGTTTATTTCCTTCTGTGAGAAGAGGTACCTCAGGCTTTTGTGATCAGAGTAAACCTCGAAGGTTACCCCATATAGGTAGTGTCTCCATTTCTTCAGAGCAAAAACAACTGCGGCTAACTCCAGATCGTGGGTTGGATAATTCTGCTCGTGGGGTTTTAACTTTCTTGAGGCAAAAGATATCACATTTCGGTTCTGCATCAGCACACATCCTAGACCTTCCCGCGACGCATCGGTATACACGGCAAACCCGTCGCCTCCGTTAGGTAAAACTAGACTGGAGCCATGGTCAATCTTTTCTTTAACTCTTGAAAACTTGTCTCACTTCGGGCATTCCAAATGAATCGACCATGTTTCTTTGTCAAGTCAGTTAGGGGACCGGCCAGTTTGGAAAAGTCCTTGATAAAACGCCGATAATATCCAGCCAGTCCTAGAAAGCTGCAGACCTCGGTCGGATTTTCTGGCCTATTCCAATTAGTCACAGCTTCTACTTTCGCTGGGTCAACTGAAATACCCGCTTGAGAAATTACGTGTCCCAGAAAAGCAATTTTCTCCAGCCAAAATTCACACTTGCTGAACTTGGCGTACAGTTGATGGTCTCTTAGGGTTTGTAAGACAATCCTCAAGTGTTTCTCATGCTCTTCACGCGTCTTGGAATAGACTAGAATGTCATCGATGAAGACTACGACAAAGCGATCCAGGTAGGGCTTAAAAACCCTATGCATTAAATCCATGAAAGCGGCAGGAGCATTGGTTAATCCAAAGGACATAACTGCTGTGACACCCCGAATATTAGGAAGTTGTTTGTAAAGAAGATACTAAAGTGTATTTCTTTGGGTTTGATTTAAAACCTTATTTTGTTTTAAAAGACTAGAAACCCTAATATTTTAATCAAAAACCCTAGTTTACTTGTGACTAACCGGATTTCTTAAATCTCTCATATTTTAATTGAAACCCTAATTTTAATCACTGGAATTGTAAAATTCCTCACGTCTTTCTTAAAAATGCCCTTTATTTGGAAATTATTTATTTATTATAGCCCTACTACCCAGTCATTCCACAATAAGTGCAAATGAACCTAGAAAGTAGGGTTTCACTTTTCGGTTTCAAGATTGGAGCAAATTAGGGTTTTCGTGATTTTTTGTAGGATGATTTTCGGTACGGAGTGAGGATCAAATTTGGTGATTAAAAGTGACTTTTAGGTGAGAAATAATATGTGATTAGAAGCAATGATAAAAAGTTAGTGAATAGGAAGTAAAAACCCTAGTACGTGTGTTTTAAAGAAAAACGGCGCGAACCGACGGGTATCGATCACTACTGATTGAACCCACCACTTGACCACCACTTTCTTACTACCACATACCCTTGATATTTTTACAAAATATCCCCCCTCATCCTCAGCCATGTGACCAAAATATGTGGCCCAAAATGCAAGGAAAAGAAAGAGAAATTTGGAAGGTTTTGGTGGTGACAAGTGTCACACACCTATGGCTCTTTGACCAAACCAATTGTCTTGCCTTTTTATCTTCCATTTAGCTTCATTCTTCCTCATTTTCTTCTAGTTTGGCTGAGACAAGAGAGAGAGAAAGAGTTTCACCATTTCATCTTGATTTGCACCATCCAAGTGAGGAACCAAAATTCTAAACCGATTAAAGTGTGAGTTGTGACCTTGGGATGCTAGGGGAAACAAAAATTCCAAGAGGAGATGAAGTATTACTCTTGCAAGCTTCTTTTGTTGAGGTATAAGGTCTAACCCATAGCTTTGGTTCTCTTATTTTTTATTAAGATGTTACATAATTCATGTTTTGGTTAGATTAGTTGTGATACAAGTTGTTGGGATGATTTTTAAGGTGATATATGTAAGTTAGGGTTTGATGATTTCTGCCTATACTTGCTATATGGATGATATATGTTGTATCTAAGCTTATATAGGAGGTTGTGGTGGTGGATAGAGGCAAGAAATGAAGAAAGTTTCATTGAATCCCAAAATTCCCAGATTTCTGGAAAATTTCAGCCTTGTTCTGTCCGGTTTTATTTCACCATGTTAGAGGCCGAATTAGGCTTGGCATAAAACATAAAAGTTGTAGATAATGGTATTTTATAGGTTCCTACAAAATTTCAACTCAATCGGAGCAACGTAGCCTGTGAAAAGACCAAAATACCCTCACTGTTTTAGGATGTTTCCAGTGTTCCGTTTTAGTCAGTTCATCCAGTTTATCATGTTTATTTACTAGGATCCGTGCAGATTTAGCCATTGGTTAAAACATTAAAGTTTTAGTACTCTGGCTTAGCTTTTAAACACCTCAAAGAACACCTTAAACGGACCTTGGTACCCTGAGATATGACCATTCTAGTGCAGTGCGGTTAATTAGCCGTATAGTTGGAAGTTGGCTCTGTAAATTGGGAATTTGACCAGGTTACACTGGAAATTTGACCAAGTGATCTTCATGAAAGTTGTAGGCCTTCATTTTAGCTTCGAAATGGTATAATTTTTACACCAATTCGCCTCAGATGTGTTCTTTCCGCAAAAACCTGTCAAATCTGTCTTTTGTAAACTTCATTTCCGCATTTGTTATTAGTTGATTTAAGTCCTTGTATTGTCTTAAGCCTATTGAATGGCTATTGAACTTGGATTGTTGTGTGTATACCTTTGGGCTGATGAGAAAAATAATGAAGCCATATATGGCTGGAATTAGGTAAACACAAAGGGCATGCTGCCCAAATTTACGCTCGAGGACTATAGAAAAATACTTGCGACTTGGGTCGAGTTGATATGAATAGTACTTGAGCCATCTAGGACTTTGGCTATCTTGGTTCGAGGGTTATATGTTAAAGCCTAGTCGAACTTGTGCCCTTGAGAAAAGGACATAATGACCAATGTAAACTCGTTTTCCTTGCACTTTCGACTCAAATGTTATTTCCAAGTAAATATGCTGCAAAATCTTACGATTTGAAAAGCGAGCAAGTGTTTCACGAATGTCTCTCAAATGAATTTCAATTATTTGATTCTCATTGAACGAAACGTCTAAGTTTCGAATCTTAGTCATGTTTCAAAGTTCTCAAACTGAGTTTTATCGCAGATTTGGACTCCGAACCCGGAGTATAACCTGAAAGTGACCAGTAAAGGCACTATATCTTGTGGTAAGTGCTTTCAAATACCGAATTGCACTAGATACTTGAACTCGATACGTGACCAATATGAGTACATGTTATATACGTGAATTGATAGGGCAAGAGTGTACTTTATCGCACTTGCCCTTGCGTGATATACTTGTTTATTGATTGCAATTGACTTGATATACTTGTTTATGATGTGCGCACTTCCTGAAATTCCAGAAACCCTGTGGCGAGTTACTCTAGTCGAGCCGGCAAGGGCTTAGTCGATTGGGTAACGAACCCTGGGTCTCTTGTTTTGTCGAGTGGAGTGATATCTCCTCGACTAATCGGTATACTCGAGTATTACCACCCGTGTTTATTGAGGATTTTGGGCCCAGTAGGGGGTGTGAATGGTGGACGGAGAGTAGTGTAAGTGGTGCTCTACTGGATTGGTTCCTTTACTTGAAAGTTGACGGAGTGTCAACTACTACGTGATCAAGCTCCTGATGATGAAATGGGAAGTTGGCTCCTGAGAGCCATCCGTATCCTTATGCTTTGGAATGAATATTGTTTATTGGATTATTGTTTCTTCTGAAAACTTTTACACTCGCTCATTTTGAGATTGCTACTTGAAGTGTTATTGCTCATTTTTATGAACTCTTCATGCTCGTTACTTTGCTATATCGAAAACTTGTACTTATAAATAATGGTCAATTTGCTATTTGGAACCTCACTGGGCTTTTAGCTCATACCACGCTATTTGTTTTCCTTACAGGGGGTACGAGCGAGGCGTGAGAGGTGTAAAGACTAGCGTAGTCTAGTTGTTTTTTATTTTTGACTTTTGACTTGTACTCGCGCTATTTCTCGAATAGAATGTTTTATATATTGAGGCTTCGTACCTTGATTTTCATCAATGTAAATTCTAAGCTTGAATTGCGATGTTATTTATGGTCCATGAATGAATGCACGTGATACGAGTGAGTGAGTCCTGGCGAGAGCTGGGCAGGCGGTCCGCCAAACCCTTTGGTACGCCTCAGGGAGAGGTGGGGTCGTCACAACTGCAAACTCGTAATGCCCGTATCTTGAGTTGAAAGCAGTTTTCAGAATATCCTCCTTCCTGATTAATAGCTGATAATACCCTTGACGGAGATCCAGTTTCGAGAAAACCACCGCTCCTTGCAACTGGTCAAACAACTCATCTATGTGGGGCAGTGGATACTTATTTTTCACCGTAATATTATTCAGGCCCCGATAATCGATACACATCCTCAAACCACCGTCCTTTTTCTTCACAAACAGTACAGGGGCTCCCCAAGGAGACCCACTCTCTTGAATGAATCCCCGCACCAGAAGGTCCTGTAATTGCATCTTTAGCTCCTTGAGCTCAGCAGGAGCCATTCGGTATGGTATTTTTGAAATAGGTGAGGATCCCGGTAGCAGGTCTATTTTGAATTCAATCTCTCTTTCCGGAGGCAGAGCTACTAACTCATCAGGGAATACATCCGAAAATTCCTTTACTATGGCCACGTCCTCCACCTGTAACTTATCCGTGGGGGTATTAATCAGTAAGGCTAAAAATCCTTGCACCCCTCTACTTAGCAGTTTCCTAGCCCGAATGCCCGAAATCAAAGCAGATGAGGCTAACCTACCCCTTATATCCAACCTTAAGGTCGCCTCACCAGGAATACGGAATTCTACCACTTTTATTTTACAATCCAGTTGGGCATTATACTTGGCTAGCCAGTCCATACCCAATATCACATCATACCCCTTAATGACCAAGCTTATCAAGTCTCCTAACAATCTCTTCTCTCCTACCCACACTTCACAATCCCTATAAACCATTGTCGCGCCCCACTTTTTGAGTATGGTGTGAAAGTAGTGTGTATGTGAACGTGTGTAAACATGAAAATAAAATGCCGGGGGATTGTGAAATGCGACGGTTTGGCCAAATAAAGTTCAAAAAGAGTTTTTGAATGGAAAAATGGAGTCGCCACTTGGTATAGAGTTAAGGTGTACCAAGTCACCCAAAAAGTGATTTTTTTTAAAAATAAAAGTAAACAAACCCTTTTTGAAGAATTTTAGGTCTACGTAACCAAAGCAAGGGATCGGGGGTCACATTTGATAAGGGAGAAGGCAAAGGCAAAGCCTAAGGCACTCCCTTACCCTAGCCAAAGCTAGTTGCGTGACTTAGCCCCTCTTTTCCTAATTCTTCTACCCAAAGTATGTGTTGCATGTTGGATATGACTAATGGATATGAAAAAAATGCAATCCTAAATCTAAAATGTCTCGTGTGAGGTTTTTTGGTCCCAATCACATGAATTGTGATGGCCAATAAGGAAAACTCTCATAGAGGTCACGGGTAATGCAAATGAAGACCCACATATGAGTGCAAGTGTGAAAATGTAAGAGGAATGCAAAAGAAAATAAAAACACAAATGTAAGTGCAAGTGTGCAAATGTAAGAAAAGTGCATGTGTGCAAATGTAAGAAAATATGCATGTGTGCAAATGTAAGAAAAGTGCATGTGTGCCAATGTAAGAAAATAAAGGTGTTCGTGTGCAAGTGGATGAAAATATGGTATAAATAGTAGTAAATGCATATAAATGCAATTGGGTGCAATTTGTGAGGTAGAAAATAAATAAGTGATAGGGAAAGAAGAGAAGTGTGTGAATATGGCATGTGGAGTGAGAAAAATATAAGTAGTGGGAAATGTAGATAAAAAATGAAAAAGTGATATGCATGAACCTAGAGGAATGCATCAAGTCGGGTACGGGAATGACTCCTAATTTCACGACTTTAATTTTCCCTTTGATTAGAAGGAAGAACTAGCGTGCTAAGGCTATTTTGTAGCCACACTCGCTCGTTTCCCTTACCAAAAGGGGACTCTCAAGCAAATGTACCCTATAACTAGCATGAGGATGCAAAAACCTAAAATGAAGGGGAAAGGGTTGGAGGGGCATGCCAAATGCTAGAAAACTAAGAAAAATGCATGAAATGTAGTGAGACATGCAAGTATGTACTAGCGAGGGAGATTCCTAAGGGTCTAGCATTGGACTAGCCCATATCTATGAATTCCTACTAGCGTTGGACTAGTGTGGTGACGTGCATTCATCCATCATATTCATCTATGACTATAGAAAGCAAGTAGACATGTCAATCACCTATAAACACATAGCACATAACACTTAGCATGCTCGACTAGATGCAAGAGCCTAGTAAAGCAAATTAACACGTAGCAACAAAAGCAAGCAATCAAGCTAATGAACCTATTACATTTGCTAACTAAAACAAAAGGGGAAGGGGAAAAATGGACAAAATTTCTCTCCAAGCCCAATCTATTACAAGCCAAGAGGTGTACACATACCCCATAAAAGAATAACTTAATAAAAGCAAAAGTAAATGAAATGAATGAAAGGAATTAAGGAAAAACAAGGAAAGCAAAGTAGACATGCAATTCTCACTTAGCACGTTGGATCACATAGGAGAGAGACAAAAAAGATAAAAGAAGTTATACCTCCCTTGAGTTGATGCCTTAAATGGAGTGAAATCACTTATTTATCCTCCAAAATAAAAGAAATGGTCAAGGTACCAATTTATTTGGGAAAATTAAAGAAAATAGGCAAACACAAGCTCACTTGGTCATAAAGCCCATAAAGTCATGACTTTAGTGCAATTGAAACAAAGCATAGTAAGTAATTGAAACAAACGAGCAATGAAGTTGTAAAATTAAAACTACCAAGGACCAAATTGAGGAGATTATTCAATTGATTGGGTCATAGCAGCATGAGTTAGAAGCCAAGGGGTCAAAGTGTAATTTTGGGAAAGTTATTTCATGCAATCTTCATGCAAGGACGTGAGAAACATTCTGCAATCAAGTTTCAGCAATTCTTTAAGATTTCTGCACCATTCCAGCCGAGACCTTTTACCCATTTCATAATGCAAGCAGGTTCATCAAATTCTCAGATTCTACCTATCAATCATCGACTAAACACACAATTTCGTTGCGGGTTTGAAGCAAAGAGTTGGAGCTGACCATCAAGGATAAAAAGTAAACAGCAAAAGAAGGAAGAAGAAAAAGTGCAGCAGTGGTTTTCATATCAGCAAAACAAAGGTGCAGCCAAATATTCTTTGTGCCCTTGAAGAACTAGAATCTGACCATGATGAAACAAACATCCACCAACTGATAAACTTTGATGCTATAAATGCAAGACATGAAAGCATGAAGAACAGAAATGTGGACTTCATGAGTTGCGAATCGTGGTGCAATATCTTGACAACAATGGTTCCAGCTAATCCTGGAACTCACGGTTTGGCAGCAATTCAACTTTTATTACGTTCTTAACTAGCATATGGACAACACAATCCAAACTCCAAGAGACTACAGGTCACAGCAAGAGTGATTAAATCATGGAGCTTTGGTACTTCACAACTTCCAGTCGCAAACGCAGCCAACGTGACTTGAACATCTACCAAGACTTGACCAGAAAATCAAGGAAAGAAAAGGTTCTGTAGATATTGCTGCAATAACTCAGCACAACAGAAATGAAATTCAACCCTCTTCACATGCAGAAACAGTCATGAAGCTGAAGGTGTTAGATGGAGCATTACAAGAACCAGATGGATTCGGACTGTGAAAAAGCAAAATGAAGTGCAAGAAACAGCGAGAATCCTCTTTTCATTCCATGCACTTGAAGGGCCAGTGGCTCAAATGATGAAACAATCATCAACCTGATAATGGACTTCAATACAAACATGAATAAAAGTCATGCAAAATCAGGAAGACTTTCTACTTCTACTTGTGGCGACTGACGAAGCTTTAAGCTTCAGCAGCTTTACCCGAAAGATGCAGTCATGCGATTGGACAAGCAAGAAGACAGCTCTAGGTGAATGCATACATAGTATACCCATTAACCAAACATTTCAAATGAAGCCTGAACCAGAACAAGTAAAAGGAAGGAGACGGATCCATCCAGAATTTTTGTGCGCTAATCTGGACGCAAAGCAAACCAAAATCCAGGCGACATGATCGTCCAACATTCCTCCTATTTCTATCAAACGCAGCAATGCAACTTAACTATGAAAACAGATCGAAGATGCCAAGGGAGAAAATGAGGTAAACATGTTCACGAAAGTCCCACTCAATAGCGCACAAAACTGGAAGCTTTTTCCTCGTTCAACCACAGTAAACTTTGGTAACTCATGAAAACTTTGAATTTTTTAGTGATCATCTATGACAAACACATGTCAGGCATTAATCTGTCATGAAAGACAGCGAAATGAAAGTAACCAACCCCAAAGAAAGTCCTGAGTTTCGGTCTCTCAAAACCCCACTTTAGATCTGTACATGTCAACAACATAGAACGATCAAAGGTGCAAACTTCCTGCAATTTTCTTTCGGCTAAGACACAATCATGCAAGACACCGATTCATTACCCCAAACTTCAGATTTTTCATTACCCAAATAAGAACCATCAATCGTATTGCATCCGAAACAGAACCAGTAAACAGCAAAGAAATGCAAACAACCAACTAAAACAAGCAGCTTTCAACTATAAAAGGGTGAACACAATACCTTGATCAAGGAAGGGAACGCGGGATGACCAAGAAAGGGCTCAAGTGATTCTTTTAGACGCTCGAAGGAATGTGAGACGATGATGAATGAAGGCCCAGTCTATCCCCTCCCGCAACTTCCAGCCGAAGATCCTTCTTGCTTTTTCCCCATTTTTTCTTCCTTTCCTTTGCTCTCCTCTGTCGTTTCTTTTTTCATACCCTAGCCGTCATTTTATCCCCCCTCTGATTTCCATTTTTCTTTCTCTCCGTCGGTGTTCTTAGCTGTCCTTAAAATCCTCGCTCTCTCTACCCAGCTCCCGACCCTTTTCATCCGCCGTCCTCTATCTCTTCAGCCGCAAACCTCCACTCTCAGCTCACTCTTCTCCCCAGCCAGCCCGTAGCTTCCTTGAAGTTTTCTCTCCCAAAACCTAGCCGCTACCCTTCACTCCCTAGCCGTTCCTCTCTCTCTTTTTAGATTTTCAGCCGTCCTCTCAAAAACCTCCTCTCTCAACCAGCCGTCCAGTGTTTTTTTTCTCCTTTTCTACCCACAGTCGCCAGCCAACCTCTCTGGTTTTCTTTTCTTAGCCGTCACCGAACCCCCCTTTCTTGGCTGTCTTTCATTCTTTTTATAGCTATAAAATCCCCCCATAACCTAGAATTAAAGGAGGAGATTGGAGCTGCGTTTTTCTTCCAATTTTCTGAGCCATCCGATGACCTCTGCATGAAGCTTGCGTCCCTTTTTTTCTTTTTCTTCTTTTTCCCTTTTTTTTCATTTAATTAACAATAAACAAAATATGAAGAAAAATAACTAATTAAGTAAGATAGAATAAAAATGAGCGAAACTAGGCATAAAAAGATAAAATCAAATGCTAATTTTTCTTTCTCTTTTCCTTCTTTTCTTTTTCTCTTTTTTTTAAAAAAAAAATTAACAATGAATTTGAATCTAAAATAAATGCTCGTAAACTAATTAAAATACAATAAGAGGCACGAAACAGGAAACAACCAAAATAAACCTAAAATTGAAACAAATAAATCTAAAATTAAACTAATAAAAAAATAAAATTCGAAACCAAAAATTTGGTGTCTACAACCATACTAGTAACCAAACGTTGATTCCCCGTAGGTGTACTAACTTCTAGGTCGTATGGTAAACTAGCAGGTTTTATATCGATGCCACACAGGAAATCAGGGTTAACGAAGGAATGAGTGGCACCAGGATCAATTAAAACTTTGGCAAAACGGTGAAAAATAGGGATCGTACCTTCTACGACCTCTGAGGAATCTGGGACCTGTCGAGGTTCTAATGAATATACTCGAGCTGGCACCTTAGGTTTCGTCCCATTCCCCTTATCCGGTCCCGTAGTGGTCTTTGGCACGGTTTGAGTTCCCTTTCCGTCTTGCTTTAAGAGTAGGCAGGTAGCAAGCTGGTGGTCTGCGCTTCCGCATCGCAGACATTTGCCTCCATTCTTCCAGCAATTATTTTCAGAGTGATTCGGCTTTCCGCAGTACCCACAAGGCCCACGGGACGCCGAACCTGAACCCTTCTAGAAGTTTCCGCCCTGGCCTCTCCCGGCTGGGCCACCCCTGGTCTGAACCCCTCTGTCGAAACTCGTCTGTCGGCCACCTCCAGCTCCTCGTCCCAACTTGGAGGGGGTACCTTTATCCCCTTGCCCGGAGATGCATCCAGGAAAACCCCGCTTCTTCGCCTGGAAGTTCCGTACTTGTACCCTGGCGCTCTCTACCCGTTGGGCCTTCTCAACGGCCTCGCTAAAAGCGTTAATCTGGGCCACCGCGAGGTCCTTCTGAATTTCCACGTTTAGGCCCTGGATAAAACGCCTAATTCGCCGTTGCTCCGTCATAATCAACTCAGGGGCAAATTTGGATAAGCGCGTGAACTGGCTTTCGTACTCCGCGACAAACTGAGCCCCTTGGCGGAGTCGAATAAACTCATCTTCCTTCCTCTCCTGAACTAGAGGGGGGAAAAATTTCGCGTTAATCTCTCTCATAAAATTTACCCAAGTCCTGGGCGTTTGTTCCCACTCCCATTTTTGCCGAATGACATTCCACCAGGAACGGGCCGCCCCTTCCAGCTGGAAAATGGTAAAAATCACCTGCCGTTCTTCGGTATAGTGCAGGGCAGCGAAAATATCGACCATCTTCTCAAGCCACCTTTCGGCGACATCCGGATCAGGTCCCCCAATGAACTTGGGTGGAGCAAACTTTTGAAATCATTCAAGAGCTCTGTCTTCGCTCTCGACGTGATTGCCAGGGTTTCGAGGATTAGGGTTTGGGTTTTGGCCCTGTTGCTGCACCACTTGTGCCAGCAAGTTGGTCATTTGCTGCATAGCGGCAGCTATTTGCACGTTGGGGTCAGGATTAGGTCTAGATGAGGGTTCCCCAGTACCCCTGTCCGGTGTGGGTTGTCTATTTCCGCGCCCACGCTCCCGTCCACTACGTGTACCTTCCATGAACTCTACTTGGTGTCGCGCCCCACTTTTCGATTGGGTGAATGTGAGTGATGAAGTGTGGTGTGAATGTGTGCAAAATGAAAAGTAAAAGGCCATGGGACTTTGGAAAGCGACGATTTGGCCAAATGAAATTTTAAAAAGGGTTTTTTAAATATGAAAACGGAGTCGCCACTTGGTATAGATTTGGGGTGTACCAAGTCACCCAAAAAGTGTTTTTTAAAGACAAAGTAGTAAAACCCTTTTTAAAACGACTCCTAGTCCACGTAAGCCAAAGAAAAAGGTTCGGGGGTCACGTTTGACAAAGGGGAAGGCAAGGATAGAATCCAAGGCACCCCTTTGACCTAGCCAAGGCTAGTTGCGCGACTTAACCAATTTTTCCTAATTTTTCTACCCAAGGTATGTATCGCGTATTGGATATGTCTATATGAATGCAAAAACCTAGACCTAGGGGGATTGGGGGAAATTTCTCTTCAAAGGTTGAGTGGTGCCAATCACATTAATTGTGAAGCCCAATAATGATCCTTTTGGAGAGGTCACACCTAAACCTAAATGACGTGAAAAATGAGTGGAATGCATGCCATGTGAAAGTGTGAGTTTGTGTGAAGCGAGAAAAATGATAAAAGTAATAAGATAAGAGTGCAAATGTAGATGAAAGTACTCGTGTGCGAGTGAAGATAAAATGCTCGTGTGCAAGTGAAAATAAAAGGGTTCGTGTGCAAGTGGGGACAAAAAAGTGTTCGTGTGCAAGTGGGGACAAAAAAGTGCATGTGTGCAAATGAGACAAAAGTGAAAGTGTAATGATAGAGTGGATTGAGAATGCATGAGCCTAGGGAATTCATGCATATTGGGTACGGGGAGACCTAAATCGTGACTCAATTTGCCCTTTGATAGAGGGAATACAAGCGTGCTAAGGCTTAGAAAAAGCCACACTCGTCTATATCCCATATTTAAGGGGACTCTTCAGGCAAATGTACCCTAACTAGCATGAGATGCAAGACCTAAAGTGAGGGGACAGGGGAATCGAGGAGCATGCCAGATGATAAAAGTAAGGAAAAATGCATGATATGTAGTGAACAGGCGAATAATGCATTAATGAAAAACAAAGGAAAAATCCTATTGGGTCTAGCGTTGGACTAGCCCTTTCTATGAATTCCTAATGAAATAATGAGCCACAACTAGCATTGGACTAGTGTGGTGACGTACATTCATCCATCACATTCATTCATGCTATAGAAAGCGAGTAGACATGCCAAACACTTATAAACACATAGCACATAACAATTAGCATGCTCGACTAGATGCAAGGCCCTAACAAAGCAAATTAACACGTAGTAACAATTAGCATGCAAGACACATAAGACAATTAAAGCCCTAACTATTACATTTGCTAGCTAGGCACATGACTTCGATAGGTCTTCATTGAATGCTCCTCCAAGCCCTATCTATTACATTAGGGAGACCCTACTACAATCTAAAAGGGGGAAGAGGAATAAAATAATTAAATCCCTAACTATTACAAGCCAAGAGGTGTACACATACCCCAAAATGAATAACTTAAATAAAAAGCAAAAGTAAATAAAATAAGTGAAAGAATTAAAGAAAAGCAAAGAAAGCAAAGTAGACATGCATATTCACATAACACGTAGGAGCACGTAAGAAAAATAAACTCAAGAATATAGACGTTACCTCCCTTGCAATGGAAATCGAGTAAATGAGATATTAGCTTCAAAACAATACAAAGGTCAAGGTACCAATTTATTTGGCAAATAATCACAAAGGATAAAAAATAAGCATGAATTTGAATCAATTAAATCATGTCAACAATTCACATTTAAGAAGTCAAGAGAAGAAGGGACTTAATTGCAAAAATGAACAAAGTTTTGGGGTCAAAAATTAAAGAAAAATAAAGCTCAAGGACTTATTTGCAATTAAAGTAAGGACCCAATTGAATGAAATTGAAAGTTTTTGGGGCCATAGTGAAAACACTCGAACGTCAGGGGACTGGAATGAAATTTCGTTATCAGGCTTCTTGGCATAACAGGCCATTGGGCCATTTGTATTTATTTCGTGGGCCAAGGCCTTCCTAGCCCAACCGAAAACCCTAAGAGCACAAGCAGGCCAGCCTATCTTCAAGTCCGAACAAAATTCAACTAAAACAGACGGGCTTCATTTCTCAAGCCCATGTCACAACCCAGAAAAAACAAGTCATCAATCCACTTATCAAACCCAAACAAATTATGATTACCCACAACCCAAATCATAATACCAAACCTAACAAGATTAGCAAATCAACTAAAATTATTATGCCATAATTATAATCCAAATCTAAGAATTAATCTATCCAACAAATCGCATAAAATATGCAAACAGAGGAATAAGCTTAAAGGGCAAAATTAGGTCGATTTTCCAGATTTTGGGTCATAGTGAAATTAGACAGGAATTGAGGGGCTACACTGAAATTTACAGAGATTCATACTTCATGCTTCGCAGAATCCTTCTTCTGCGATGCAAACTTTCAATGGAAAAGTTTCTGCAACTTCTGATGTTTCAAAACACCCGACAAGTTTACACGGCAACAACATCACATCGTTATGGAATGCAAAAACAGCAAAATTAAACAAAATCAATTTCAAAAGTTCATGGCCTCTCTCCCTGCGCCAACTGATGAAAATGCACAGATTCTGGCCAGTTTCGGACTGGCCAGATTTCATCCTGAACTCATGCAGAAAAAGGAATAAAAATCTTCTCCTTTTTGGTTCAAAATTTTACTCAGTCATTTTATCAAACAACTAACGGTCATTGGAAAGTTCAACAACTCTCTGCCTAATTTACACTACAACCGGCCCCAAAATTTATCAGCAACCAAAACATTCAATCCAATTCACGTATGCAGCATGTGTGTTCAACCAAATGAGGTCAATTAACAGGAAAATTGCACCCAAATGAAACCACAGAAAACCCATGTCAAAAACTAGGCAGGCACTGAAAATTCTTTGGAGAGAAAGAAACTTACAGTGTTCTTGTTCCGGTGAAATTTTCACAGATGGTGATGGTAGATTCGATGAGGTTATGGCAGCTCGGTGAATTGGAAACCTCTGTTGCCGTTGCTGCTCAAATCATCCATGGAAGAGGAGCAGATGGAGAAGCAGTTGACGAGAGGCTCTGGTCGCGGCCTTTCCCTCTTACTTCTGCCCGAAGCTCTTCTGAATGGCCTCGGCTTCTACCTTCACGGCTGCGGTGGTTTCGATGAAGGTTGCGCGCGGTGAGGCAACGGCAGATGGCGTGAGGAAGAGAGGAGATTTGGGGTGGGCGGCAGTGCGCGAAAGAAAAACAAGGGGAGAAAACAGGGGCGGCCTCTGCTTCTCGTTTCTTTTTCCAGAAAATTCTTCCCCTGCCCGAGCTCTTCTTCCACCTTGATCAACCTTTGTCCGCCGCTCTTTCCTTGCTCTTTCCTTTCGTACCTCTTCTCAATTTCCATTTTTTCCCTCTGTTTTTCCTCTCAAGGCCGAAGCCCCCTGCTTAGCTCTCCAGATTTTCATCGTCCCCTCCCCTCTGTTTTTCCTCTCAAGCTCTGTTCTTTTTCCTTTTTCTTTTTGTTTTTTTTTGCCTGTCCGAAGCCTTTTCTTTTTTTCCTCCTTTGTGTTTCTGCTATTCTTTTTTTCCGTTCCGCCCCGTAGCTTGTTTTTTCTTTGTTTCTTTTTTTCCACAAATTCCCTAAGCCCAACAAGTGTCCTTGACACCTACCTCTCTATACACTTGTCCTACAATTCCTTAGACACTTGTCTAATGATTATTTTGTACACTTGTCCAACATGCACACTTCCACCTATCCACACATTTTTCTTTCTTTTTCATTTTCATTTTTCAAAAATCAATTAAAAATAAATTAACAATTTTCAAACCAAATTTAAGAGAATTAAAGCCACTTTTGGTGTCTAACCCAATTAATAAATAAATAAAAAAATGAAATTAAAAATAATAAAAATTTGGTGTCTACAGTTTGCCCCTCTTTGTCTGAGTTTTGAAAAAACTTGAGACAAAAAAGTAGACACCAAATACTTACCTGTGTTATTCGGCTGCGAAATGATTCGAATGAACAGGAATTCTAAAACGAGGACTGACCTCTTTAACAGAAATTTGTTTTTTTTTTAAATGAAAACTTTAAAATGGGATTGATCCAGACGGGAAATGTAAAATGGGATAGACCCACGGGATAGACCCAGACAGAAATTTAAATGGGATAGACCCACGGGATAGACCCGGACAAAAATTTAAATGGGATAGACCCACACAGAAATTTAAATGGGATAGACCCAGACAGAAATTTAAATGGGATAGACCCACGGGATGTTGTGAAGTTGGCGGCACGAAATCCAGGCCCAACGTGATTTTTGGAATGTTGGCGGCACGAAACCCAGGCCCAACTTGATTTTTAGAATGTTGGCGGCACGAAATCCAGGCCCAACTTGATATTTGGAATGTTGGCGGCACGAAATTCAGGCCCAACTTGATTTTTAGAATGTTGGCGGCACGAAATCCAGGCCCAACTTGATATTTGGAATGTTGGCGGCACGAAATCCAGGCCCAACTTGATATTTAGAATGTTGGCGGCACGAAATCCAGGCCCAACTTGATATTTAGAATGTTGGCGGCACGAAATCCAGGCCCAACTTGATATTTGAACTGTTGGCGGCACGAAACTCAGGCCCAACTTGACATTTGAACTGTTGGCGGCACGAAACTCAGGCCCAACGTGATTTTTAGAATGTTGGCGGCACGAAATCCAGGCCCAACTTGATATTTGGAATGTTGGCGGCACGAAATTCAGGCCCAACTTGATTTTTAGAATGTTGGCGGCACGAAATCCAGGCCCAACTTGATATTTGGAATGTTGGCGGCACGAAATCCAGGCCCAACTTGATATTTGAACTGTTGGCGGCACGAAACTCAGGTCCAACTTGATATTTGAACTGTTGGCGGCACGAAACTCAGGCCCAACTTGATATTTGAACTGTTGGCGGCACGAAACTCAGGCCCAACTTGACATTTGAACTGTTGGCGGCACGAAACTCAGGCCCAACGTGATTTTTAGAATGGTCAGTGGGATAAGACCCAATCCTGCCATCCAATTGGTGAAGAAATTGAATTTGATTCGTCAAAATACAAAAGATTAAATTTGATTTTCCAAGAAACAAAATTTTGAACTTGATTTTTTGATTTTTGAATTTTTCTGATTTTTCGAGAGAATCTTTTTCACAAATAATTTGCTCCAGTGTAGGGCCCTTCTCCCTTCTTTCTCCTCTTTCTTCGGCATCGGCCTTCCACATCGCCAGATGCTTTTCGTCGACTTCAACTGTGAATACCTGCACAGGGCTTACGTGCACTCAAATGAGCGTGACTGATTTGAAAAATGCATTAGTTTGATTCTTGGACGAAATCCTCAATTGGACTTACAAAAATATTTGCCCCTGTGTGGGCTTATTTTGCGAAATTTTGCAAATAAAAATTTTGCCCCAGTTTGGGCCCATTTGATTGCAAAAATTGGTTTAGATGATTTCCCATTTATTTGAACAAAGAAAAACCGCACTTTTGCCCATTTAGAAAAGAATGCACATATACAACAATGTGAAGAAACTTTAATCGTCAAGTTTGAACTCATGCAGAAATTTCATGATGAATTCCTCGAAATAACACCAAATTTAAGAAGAAGATTTCTTCCTTACTTTTAGCATTGGTGCTTAGGGTAATGGGTCACCACTTCTGGTTGACTCATCTTTTCAGGACCAATCACATGACTTTATTTTTGAAATGGCTAAGGAAATGGGAGATAAGAATTTGTCTCATTTTTGTGCCCCAGTTGTATGTAATCCATTCAATGTCACATCTTAGTGAAAGCAAAGAGTTTGTTACCCTTATTTTCAAGAAAACTTAGTCAACATACAAGCTTTCTAGGCTTGTAACGTATGGACAGAAGTGATAGCTAAAACATGTGGAAACGGGTTATGCCCTTATGATCACAAATGATTGATGGATTTCGTACGAGCATAATCGTCACTTTGGATTGTCATGAAAGAATAAGTCAACGATGGACTTTATTAGCTTGTAATTTGGCTTGAAAACGATAGCTAAAGAAGCAATTTTCAAAGGACATTGCACTGAAGATCGCATTTTTCAACATCGCCCTCATCTGGACTCCAGGTTCTTGGACTTGGTTTGACTTTTTATCATCACCCAACAGGGTCTTTCAACATCAAATCTTTTTGCATCTTTCTTTGCATTCATTTTGCTCATTTTTCCTTTTCTTTTTCCCCCTTCGCGGGGTTTCACATGAAGAGCAGTGTCAACCTCACACCTAATCAATTCAGAATACAGCAAAAACTTCCAGCATCAGAAATTTGCTTGACAGGGCTATTGCAAAGAACAGAAGTCAGGACTTTCGGTTTTGTAATGGGGTCAGGTGGGGTGCTTTAGAAAAGTTAAGGCTTGAAAACGGATTTCAAAACTGGTTTGAAAAATCTGAGATCGCATTGTTGCGCCAACCCTATTTTAGGGTAAAATCAGAATTTGCCTCAGTTTTTGCTCAATTGACGCTTTTTCTCTTTCATTTTCTTTCTCTTTTTTTTTCGATTTTTCGGCCTTCGGCCATTCTTTTGAACTTTCACAAAATTTGCCCCAGTTTATTTTTGAACTGAGGTTCTCTTTTCTCTTTTGTCTTTGATTTTGTGGCTTTTCACTTTTCACTTCTTGAAATTTTCTTTTCAACTCAGACTCGCCCCCAGTGTGGGGTTTGCGATTCTCAGGGTTCGCCAAACGAAGTATTTTATTCTGAAGGCTCAAAAGGGATAACTAGAGATAAAATGTTCGATTGGAAAAGAAGATGGCCTGACTTGTATTCCGTTCCTTACAATAACTCTGAAAGGAAATTTTCGCTAATGCGAAATTTTTTGCGTGTATCTGAATTAACTGACTGAGGAAGACCCTTGTTCGTCCATATTTGTGAAACGTAGGCGATCCGTGCGGACAAAACTCTTCCCTTTCTTTCTTCTTCTTTTTTTCAAAACTGGACCCCAAGTGGAATCTAATTTCCCCAATTTGCGGTTCCCTCCTTATTCTAGCATTTTTGCTTTTCTCTTTTTTCAAAATTCCCCAATCTCCTTCCCCAATGTGGGGTGCGATCATATGTGCAGTCGAAAAGAACCACCAATTTTTGCTCAAATGAGGATGCAAGGGATAAATAGTGTTTGGATTGTAGAAACGATGGCCAAAGTATCATTCTTACACTTCATGACAACCAAAGTAACGAAACGGTCATTGAAAATCCATTCCCCTATTTGATATTTGAAAATTTTCCAATATAGGGTAGAGATCATTAAGGCCTTTATTTGAAACGAAATTATTCTTTCATAGGCTCAAATGGGAGAGCAAGTGATAAAAATCTGTATAGGTAGTGAAACGAATGCTCAAAGTATCATTCCAAATTTTCAAAACAAACAAGAATAATGCACATTTTTGCTTTCACTTAGATGTGAATTGAATCCGGTTAAACCAATGGATATTTTCAAGCAAAGATGGCCCCAATTTGCGATTTATCAATCAATGTGACTGATTTTATTTTGAGGTTCAGTGAAGGAAAAAAGATATCTCATTGGGCCTTCTGAATGACCTCTTTTAATTCTGAACACTCTTATTGTGAATTTTCAGGTCGGAGGTTGAAAAAATCCCAATTTAGTCTTATTTCTTAAAATTCATCATGAAATCTCCAATTAATAAGAATAAAGAATGAAATGTACATAAATATACACAAAACAATGATTGTCCAAAAAGTTTATTGCTGAAAAAGTTTGAAACAAATTTTCTCATTCAATTACGATACAAGTGAGAAGAGAGAAACTTGTAAAGAGCTCCACATATACACTTTTTGTCTCCTTTTCAAATATACAAAATTTCCCTTTGGAAAACAATTACAACATCTCTCAGAGGGTTTTCATCGTAGGATCCGCCCAAGAATCAAATAACACTTGTACTCTTCAAACTTTATTGGATTAAAATTATCATCAGATATAGAAGAATATTTTTGCCTTATTGAAATATTTTTATGAATGCAGGGGAGGGGGGAAACAAAAGAAAAATACCCCGAGTTAGTAGGCAAAACTGCAAAATCGGTATGCATGTCCTATGGGAGAACCCTTTTATGCCAAGGGTAGGCCTAGCATGAGGATGCAGTCCTCTGAGGTAGGCACTATACTATACCTGATGGATCTGATCAACTTATTGAGTGAAGAATAATTTCGAAAATTTTGGTCAATTGGAGTGACGAGAGACATTCGTCAAAATGAGGTCAACGTTCGAATGGATTGATCACTTTTGATCGATACAAGATATTGCAAAAACGCACGGGTTTGACCTTGACGAACTTCCTATCAAAGAGATTGGAATTCGTTTGATAAAATTTCTCAGTGAAGCATGAGTCAAAAACCCAACTGATTAAATAGTTGGATATAATGGATGGTTTTCTCAAAATTGACTAGATTTCCCAATTTGGAATTCGATATCGAAACCCTAATTGGTCAATTGACAATTTATTAAAAATTGACCGGATTACCCTAAAAAGGGAAACAGGTCAAATGAATTCAAAGAAATTTATCCAAAATTAATCAGATCACCCTAAAAAGGGTAAATTGATCAAATAGATTGAACGAAACTTGATTTATTCAAAATCGGCTCGGTTGCCCTAAAAATGGGTAAATTGGTCAAATGAATGAAATTGAATTTAGGGATTTATTCAAAAATCGGCCGAATGACCCTAAAAAGGGTAAATTGGTCCAAAGACCCTAAAAAGAGTAATTTGGTCAATTGAATTGATAATTTATTCAAAAGCGACCGAATGACCCTAAAAAGGGTAAATTGGTCAAAAGACCCTAAAAGGGTAAATTGGTCAAATGAATTGACGATTTATTCAAAATCGACCGAATGACCCTAAAAAGGGTAAATTGGTCAAATGATTTGACGATTTATTCAAAATCGACCGAATGACCCTAAAAAGGGTAAATTGGTCAAATGATTTGATGAATGAATTTATTCAAAAATGATTAGATTGAACTAAAATTGAATGAATTGAAAAAAAGTGGATTGGACAAGATGGATGATTTGTTCAAAAATCGATTGAATTATTCGCCCACTGGGTGGTTTCAAAAAATCATTACAATGCCTTGGTCTATGAGCCTCTAAAATCAAAATTTGGCCTCTATATTTATCGTCTCAACAATGAGGAATCATTTGTGAATTTTCTTGGAATTAATGTCCTTTTATGCAAGGGGATTTTACCAATTTTGAGAAAATGGCCAAAAGATGATTATTAGATGCTCATATTCCAAAGATCACTCTATGAAAATGATCGGATCCTACCTTACCTTGTGCACTACCCCTTCGGACGGTACGAGAAAGGTAAACGTGCAAGTCTCATTTGGATTATATATCCGAGACATGGGGTGGTTTATTCCTAACACGGGATCCCCTAAATGGCATTCCCTTTCTAGGGTTTATGCATGATGCCAGTTTATTAAAGCTATGTAAATATGTGACAAACATGAAATGTGAGCTAAAGGACATAAATAATGCAACGGGGGGAAAAGGTCTAAACATGAAATGTATTCACTGAAAAGTAAGTGCAAAGACTGAAATTTAGACATGTGAGCTATCTAGTGGGTGAGTCACTAAAAGAGTGCCAAAGAGGCCCCTTATTGCTAAGGCACATGAATGCAATCCAAGAAAACAAAAGAATGGTTAGTGCAATTGATAGTACACATAACACATTGGGAGCAATTAAGAAAAAGAAATACAATAAAGCGAGTAAAAGGGGTAGAACCCCCTCCCTCGTGCCTAATGTGCTTAAGAAAAGGTGAGGCCGACTCTACCCTAGGTTATTCTAATATGGATGCATGCGGTTTGGTTCACTAATGCCTAGACTCGATAAAGCTTCGGCTCCCAAGCCTTCAGACCTAAAGGCGAAGGGTCATCACTCCCAGGGCCTTCGGTCGGTGGCTCGAGTGATCCCTTAGGTAGCGCTATGGGCGCAGAGCACACCATCCGCCTACCCAAGGCAATCGATCCTAATCCTACAAGGCGGTGTGGGATGGCGCCCACGAAAAATAAAATAAAATGGGATAAAGCAAGTAAACATGCACGTATGAAGTGTTCCCCTATTTTGAGGGAAGGGGTCGAGAACCAACGCGAGGCTCTAAAGGTGACATACCCCCTCCCAACTGCAATGCAAGCGTGAGATATCAAGTAAACATTCATTCAAACATACATTCATGAGTCGAAGGATTGGTTTGATCACGTACATAAGACAAAAGGTCCTAAAAATGAAAAATGCAATCCTAATATCCACATGCTATGCATAGAAAGGGTAGAAAAAGGAAACGAATGATTAAGTCAAAAAATGCTTGGACCCACTTAGGAAGTCCCCAGTGGAGTCGCCAACTGTCGCGCCCCACTTTTCGATTGGGTGAATGTGAGTGATGAAGTGTGGTGTGAATGTGTGCAAAATGAAAAGTAAAAGGCCATGGGACTTTGGAAAGCGACGATTTGGCCAAATGAAATTTTAAAAAGGGTTTTTTAAATATGAAAACGGAGTCGCCACTTGGTATAGATTTGGGGTGTACCAAGTCACCCAAAAAGTGTTTTTTAAAGACAAAGTAGTAAAACCCTTTTTAAAACGACTCCTAGTCCACGTAAGCCAAAGAAAAAGGTTCGGGGGTCACGTTTGACAAAGGGGAAGGCAAGGATAGAATCCAAGGCACCCCTTTGACCTAGCCAAGGCTAGTTGCGCGACTTAACCAATTTTTCCTAATTTTTCTACCCAAGGTATGTATCGCGTATTGGATATGTCTATATGAATGCAAAAACCTAGACCTAGGGGGATTGGGGGAAATTTCTCTTCAAAGGTTGAGTGGTGCCAATCACATTAATTGTGAAGCCCAATAATGATCCTTTTGGAGAGGTCACACCTAAACCTAAATGACGTGAAAAATGAGTGGAATGCATGCCATGTGAAAGTGTGAGTTTGTGTGAAGCGAGAAAAATGATAAAAGTAATAAGATAAGAGTGCAAATGTAGATGAAAGTACTCGTGTGCGAGTGAAGATAAAATGCTCGTGTGTAAGTGAAAATAAAAGGGTTCGTGTGCAAGTGGGGACAAAAAAGTGTTCGTGTGCAAGTGGGGACAAAAAAGTGCATGTGTGCAAATGAGACAAAAGTGAAAGTGTAATGATAGAGTGGATTGAGAATGCATGAGCCTAGGGAATTCATGCATATTGGGTACGGGGAGACCTAAATCGTGACTCAATTTGCCCTTTGATAGAGGGAATACAAGCGTGCTAAGGCTTAGAAAAAGCCACACTCGTCTATATCCCATATTTAAGGGGACTCTTCAGGCAAATGTACCCTAACTAGCATGAGATGCAAGACCTAAAGTGAGGGGACAGGGGAATCGAGGAGCATGCCAGATGATAAAAGTAAGGAAAAATGCATGATATGTAGTGAACAGGCGAATAATGCATTAATGAAAAACAAAGGAAAAATCCTATTGGGTCTAGCGTTGGACTAGCCCTTTCTATGAATTCCTAATGAAATAATGAGCCACAACTAGCATTGGACTAGTGTGGTGACGTACATTCATCCATCACATTCATTCATGCTATAGAAAGCGAGTAGACATGCCAAACACTTATAAACACATAGCACATAACAATTAGCATGCTCGACTAGATGCAAGGCCCTAACAAAGCAAATTAACACGTAGTAACAATTAGCATGCAAGACACATAAGACAATTAAAGCCCTAACTATTACATTTGCTAGCTAGGCACATGACTTCGATAGGTCTTCATTGAATGCTCCTCCAAGCCCTATCTATTACATTAGGGAGACCCTACTACAATCTAAAAGGGGGAAGAGGAATAAAATAATTAAATCCCTAACTATTACAAGCCAAGAGGTGTACACATACCCCAAAATGAATAACTTAAATAAAAAGCAAAAGTAAATAAAATAAGTGAAAGAATTAAAGAAAAGCAAAGAAAGCAAAGTAGACATGCATATTCACATAACACGTAGGAGCACGTAAGAAAAATAAACTCAAGAATATAGACGTTACCTCCCTTGCAATGGAAATCGAGTAAATGAGATATTAGCTTCAAAACAATACAAAGGTCAAGGTACCAATTTATTTGGCAAATAATCACAAAGGATAAAAAATAAGCATGAATTTGAATCAATTAAATCATGTCAACAATTCACATTTAAGAAGTCAAGAGAAGAAGGGACTTAATTGCAAAAATGAACAAAGTTTTGGGGTCAAAAATTAAAGAAAAATAAAGCTCAAGGACTTATTTGCAATTAAAGTAAGGACCCAATTGAATGAAATTGAAAGTTTTTGGGGCCATAGTGAAAACACTCGAACGTCAGGGGACTGGAATGAAATTTCGTTATCAGGCTTCTTGGCATAACAGGCCATTGGGCCATTTGTATTTATTTCGTGGGCCAAGGCCTTCCTAGCCCAACCGAAAACCCTAAGAGCACAAGCAGGCCAGCCTATCTTCAAGTCCGAACAAAATTCAACTAAAACAGACGGGATTCATTTCTCAAGCCCATGTCACAACCCAGAAAAAACAAGTCATCAATCCACTTATCAAACCCAAACAAATTATGATTACCCACAACCCAAATCATAATACCAAACCTAACAAGATTAGCAAATCAACTAAAATTATTATGCCATAATTATAATCCAAATCTAAGAATTAATCTATCCAACAAATCGCATAAAATATGCAAACAGAGGAATAAGCTTAAAGGGCAAAATTAGGTCGATTTTCCAGATTTTGGGTCATAGTGAAATTAGACAGGAATTGAGGGGCTACACTGAAATTTACAGAGATTCATACTTCATGCTTCGCAGAATCCTTCTTCTGCGATGCAAACTTTCAATGGAAAAGTTTCTGCAACTTCTGATGTTTCAAAACACCCGACAAGTTTACACGGCAACAACATCACATCGTTATGGAATGCAAAAACAGCAAAATTAAACAAAATCAATTTCAAAAGTTCATGGCCTCTCTCCTTGCGCCAACTGATGAAAATGCACAGATTCTGGCCAGTTTCGGACTGGCCAGATTTCATCCTGAACTCATGCAGAAAAAGGAATAAAAATCTTCTCCTTTTTGGTTCAAAATTTTACTCAGTCATTTTATCAAACAACTAACGGTCATTGGAAAGTTCAACAACTCTCTGCCTAATTTACACTACAACCGGCCCCAAAATTTATCAGCAACCAAAACATTCAATCCAATTCACGTATGCAGCATGTGTGTTCAACCAAATGAGGTCAATTAACAGGAAAATTGCACCCAAATGAAACCACAGAAAACCCATGTCAAAAACTAGGCAGGCACTGAAAATTCTTTGGAGAGAAAGAAACTTACAGTGTTCTTGTTCCGGTGAAATTTTCACAGATGGTGATGGTAGATTCGATGAGGTTATGGCAGCTCGGTGAATTGGAAACCTCTGTTGCCGTTGCTGCTCAAATCATCCATGGAAGAGGAGCAGATGGAGAAGCAGTTGACGAGAGGCTCTGGTCGCGGCCTTTCCCTCTTACTTCTGCCCGAAGCTCTTCTGAATGGCCTCGGCTTCTACCTTCACGGCTGCGGTGGTTTCGATGAAGGTTGCGCGCGGTGAGGCAACGGCAGATGGCGTGAGGAAGAGAGGAGATTTGGGGTGGGCGGCAGTGCGCGAAAGAAAAACAAGGGGAGAAAACAGGGGCGGCCTCTGCTTCTCGTTTCTTTTTCCAGAAAATTCTTCCCCTGCCCGAGCTCTTCTTCCACCTTGATCAACCTTTGTCCGCCGCTCTTTCCTTGCTCTTTCCTTTCGTACCTCTTCTCAATTTCCATTTTTTCCCTCTGTTTTTCCTCTCAAGGCCGAAGCCCCCTGCTTAGCTCTCCAGATTTTCATCGTCCCCTCCCCTCTGTTTTTCCTCTCAAGCTCTGTTCTTTTTCCTTTTTCTTTTTGTTTTTTTTTGCCTGTCCGAAGCCTTTTCTTTTTTTCCTCCTTTGTGTTTCTGCTATTCTTTTTTTCCGTTCCGCCCCGTAGCTTGTTTTTTCTTTGTTTCTTTTTTTCCACAAATTCCCTAAGCCCAACAAGTGTCCTTAACACCTACCTCTCTATACACTTGTCCTACAATTCCTTAGACACTTGTCTAATGATTATTTTGTACACTTGTCCAACATGCACACTTCCACCTATCCACACATTTTTCTTTCTTTTTCATTTTCATTTTTCAAAAATCAATTAAAAATAAATTAACAATTTTCAAACCAAATTTAAGAGAATTAAAGCCACTTTTGGTGTCTAACCCAATTAATAAATAAATAAATAAAATGAAATTAAAAATAATAAAAATTTGGTGTCTACACTTGGTCTAGGCAAATGTACTAAACCAATATAAGCACAATGTATGGAAGTAAAACCCAAAAACTTTTACAAACATATATATACATTCCAAACAAGGCAAACAACACACATATCAACAACCAGTCAAGTCAAGTACAAACATGGACAATCCACGAGAGAATGGCCTCATCAAAAGAAATATACACGTAGCTAATCCAAACGTACAAAACGATTAGCTAAGACTCTTTTCCCTATCCGCCCTATATACAAAAAACAAAACTATCCCAAAACTCTAGGAGTCGTGACCTAGTCTGACGACGAGCTAGAAGACCCACCCGACGAGGTGGATCCAACCCCAGCCTCGGGTCCCGTACACGAGTCCTCGTCACTCACGCCCTCGACCACGTCCGCGCAGAGGTTCAGGATCGATGCGGCTCGAACCTTCACCTTTCGGGCTCTCTTAGACTCGCGCTCACGCGTCTCCCTCAGCTGAGTACAGAGATCATCAACCCTATCCTCTACCTCTAGCACGTCGTACTCCAGACCCTTAATACGCTCAGCCTGTTTCTCATTGGCCGCCCTAAACTGGTTCACCTCGGCCTCAAGCCTAGCATTATCTGCGGCCAACTCCTTACGCTCCTCGGCCACGGCCCACACTAAGGCGTTAGGGTAAGCGTACTTGTGTCGACACTCGCAACGTCGGAGGCGGTTAGCCGGGCTCCAACGCACAACAGCCCCTCTGGGCCGGATCTAGTACGGGATCACTGGGAGCGCTCCACGGGGTAGCTCTCTAGCAGGGGGACTACTAGGCTCACCATGACCGTCCATCCTACACCAAAAGAAGAAATAAGTATAATAATCTTAAAGGACGTAACCAAAATAATCCTCAAATCGAGCATTTCTATTACACCCAGGCTAATTCAAACCTAGGCTCTGATACCACCTGTGACAGCCCCACCTTCCCCTAAGGCGAACCAAAGGGGTTAGCGGACTGCCTGCCCAACTCTCGCCAGGACTAACGGTTCAGTTCAGAGCGATCTAACACGTTCCGGAACTTACAAACGCGAGTAAACAAGTCAAAATCCCAAAATAAAAAAAAAATGAAATCGGAGCCGGTCATGAATAGTAACCAACCCGTCAGAACCCAACCAAATATCAAGCAAACATTCACATCTTGAAATTTAGCATTTACAATCCAAAGTGGCATACAAAAGTATTCAAAAGTGGATACATGTATGGTTTGCCAAATCAAAAGAGAAACGGACCCAAAAGTACATTTAGGGTTTCAATCTAGGAGTTATACAAAAGATATGTCCATCTAGCTCAATTCGGCAACCAACTATCAATTGCAGTCCAAAAGTATTTATTTTCCTGTAAGGAAAACAAAAGGAATAGGGTGAGCTTACGCCCAGTGAGATAATACCACTCAAGCAGCAAAGTTCACATAAGCATAAAGCTTTTCATTCCAATTGATCAAAAGTAAGCAAAGGCACACATCAAAAGTGGTGATAAAAGGATACGGGCGGCTCTCAAGAGCCCTTTTCCTCGTTTGCATTCTTGATCGAACCTTATTGACTCTCCGTCAATGTTTTAAAGTAACCAACCGTAGACTCCACTTTACTTCCATTCCTTCCACCCAACATACCCCTACCGGGCCCGAACTCCAAACACTTGCAATGTGGTATTACTCGAGTATACCGGAATCGAGAGTCTCTCATACTACAAGATTCCATATAACAGTCCCCAAGGTTCATTAATTGGCACGACCAAGCCCTCGCCGGCTCGATTCAATCAACTACCAATGGGGTTGAGCTCAATGGTAACAATCATGGTCGTTGGATACTCGTCCAAACGACACCAAGTCAAGTACTTTCATTTCATGTAACATTCCAATAACATGATAAACATTCAACGCATCAAGTTCAAGTATCAAAGCCATACAGTAACACACAAGTGAGTAGTACACTCACCAAGCTTGAAAATGATATTTCATACACCTCCGTCAAAGGAGCGTCGTGAACCACCGTCACGCCCTAAAACATGCAAACAAGTACAATGAGACTCGATAACGAGTCATAAACTAATGTCAAATACTACCAAAATAGGGTTCCATAAGCATACTGTAACAGCCCCACTTTCCCCTAAGGCGAACCAAAGGGGTGAGCGGACTGCCTGCCCAACTCTCGCCAGGACTCACGATGCAGACTAGAACTATCTATAGCGATCCGGAACTTACGAACGAGCATAAACGAGTCAAAATGGTAAAATAACCCAAAATTTAAAAAAATGAAATCCGAAGTCGGCCATGAATAGTGACCGACCCGTCAGAACCCAACCGAAATAGCCAACAACATTCACATCTGAACTTTAGCGTTTACAAATCAAAATGACATACAAAAGTTTTCAAAAGTTAATATATACACACGGTTTGCCAAATCAAAAGAGAAAACGCCCCAAAAGTACACTTAGGGTTTTAATACATGAGCTATACAAAAGATATGTTCAACTAGCTCAATTTGGCAGCCATTTGTCAAATCCAGACCAAAAGGGTTTATTTTCCTGTAAGGAAAACAAAAGGAACGGAAAGGGGTGAGCTTGCGCTCAATGAGGTACCAAACAGATAGCATTAAATCATGGCATTTCACATTTAACAAATCAGATACACATGTCAGATGTAAAGCAAAGGAACCAATGATTCAAATCAGAAGGATACGGGTGGCTCTCAGGAGCCAAATTTCCAGCGCAATACTTGATCCAAACCGGTTGACTCTCCGTCAACGTATATAGAACCAATGCGTCCGTAGACCCCTCTTATCACCGAATTCCGTCCACCAAACACCCCTTTACCGGGCCCGCTCACCTCAAACGAACAAAATGGTAATACTCGAGTATACCCGGAATCAAGGGTCTCAATACCCAAAATCTCCGAACAGACTACCGTGGTTCGTTATCTAATCGTCCAGACCCTTGCCGGCCCGACTCGAATAACTTAGCCACAGGATTGAGCTCATAGGTCATAGAAATCCGAACAGATGCAGACACAGATAACAGATTCAAATTTTGCATAGTAAATTGGCATATGAACAGACTAGAGAACGAGTGTGATAAAGTACACCCTCGTCTCGAACAAATAAACAGATTGCATAGCAGAAATCAAGTTAAACAGCAATGGAGGGGAGTGGTACACTCACCGGCTCAACTTCAAAAGTTTTTACTTCAGATTGGCCTTAATCGCCAAGAAACCCTAAAATAATCAAAATAAACCAATTGAAGGTTTCATATCCAAAATCGAGTAAACGGAATGCACAAGTGAGGCTCGACTACACGTCGTACGCCTTGCCCAAAAATACTAATGCAAGGGTGCAAAAACATGATTTTCTTGGAAACAAAAGATAACATGAAGACCTAGGGTCAACAACCCAAAAGCCCTTCATTTCCATCAAAAGGCAAATCCAACTTAAAGAACCAAACGGCCTAGAAAATCGGACAGCATTTCCCCTCAATTTCTTACTTTTCCAGCCATTAAGGCTTCATGATTTCCTCAAATCAGTCCCAAAACCTCACACAAAAGTCATCTCATCCCCCAAAAGCCGTTCACTAGGCTCAAAGCAATACAAGTACAAAAGTTAGCTAGGAAATGACCGGAATAAGAGTAAGCCTTAAAACATGCAAACAAGTACAATGAGACTCGATAACGAATCATAAAGCCATGCCAATCACAACCCCAATAGGGTTTCATATACATATATAAGCATAATAGCAAACCAGAAAATCAGAAAATATAACTCATTTGATCAATCAACAAAAACAGGTTTGGCCTCCGTATGCGGTAATGGCACAAAATGCGCTACGCTTATCGGATGAGGGCGTAAACCCACCATCTCGAAGCTAAAAGACAGGGCTACAACAATGTAGAAGGCCTCTCAGTCCAAATCCTAGCACCACTAGGTCAAATGTGCCAAATACTAAACCAGAATTACCAAAACAGGTTTGCAAAACACACAAAACTGTAATGAACACAACTCAGTCTATACAAGTCCAAATGCCGAAATTCCAAAGGCATAAGCTAGCTAAGACATCCAGCTACATTTCATCAGAAGACACTAACTTCAAAATCCAAACCAATGCCAGTCAAAATAGACAATTACTATCGCAGTTCGTACATTCTGTTCACCCAGAACAGCAACAGTAAAAATGGCATAACTCACTCTACACTACTCCAAATGCCCTGAAATTTTGCAGGCACTTCAAACTCATCAATACCTACAAATTTCATGTTTTGAGCAAAGTCCAATTCGGCCTCTATCTATGACCTAAAATTTCGGACAGAATGTTCAACCAAGAACCCTAATTTTCCAGAAATTCTTCCAAATTCAAAATTGATTGCAATTTCCTATCATATGCACCTACTAGAGCTAAAGCCCCTTATTACCAACCATCAAAAACAACCACACCATCAAGATCATATGAAACCAGAAAATTCATCATAAAATTGAAAACTCCACCAAAACACTTCAAATCAAGAAACAAGTCACATAATCCATCACTTTAGGTCCCATTAAGCACCATATAAGCATCAATAAGTGTAGTAGAATGTTTAATCATCACTTACCTAAGAAATAAGAGAAGAGGAGTTGTAGACCACCCTAGCTCTTCAAGAAAACTTCACCAAACAACCTCTATCACCAACTAGAAAGATTTTTATGGAGTAGAAATGGATGTAAGCAAATGTTTTTGGGTGATTTGCACCAAGTAGTAGCTAGAACTTGAAGAGTTTCTTCTTCCTTCCTTGCACAAGAGGTTCGGCCAACAAGAGGTAAGAAATGGTAATTTTTTGTGCATTTTTGAGATATTTAACCAATTTTTGGTCAAAAGTCAAAATAGTGAATAGTAACTCTTAAGTCAAAACCAATGTAGTGGTGACACTTGTCACCTACATTAATGAAATCTTATCTTTCTTTTTCCTCTCACATCAATCAATCTCACTCTCTACTTATCTCGTAACACCCGATAAATTTTACACAGTATCCGAAACTTAACCTTATTGGCCGAATTTTTCCGAATTTTTCGTACTAGCGGGTCCCACGTCCAATATATATTCTTAATTTTCTAAAAACTCTCCAATACGAGAAAAATTATCTAAAAACTATAATTGCTCATAAAATTTATCTAGAAAATTTTCCGGATACAGAAAGTGCATAAAACAAGCCATGAAAAATGAGAAAACCTAGAAAATGTAAATTACGGGTTCTCACACATACATAAGCATGAGAGGAAACCAGAAAAATCCGGAAATGGAGTTAAGTGTTAACCCAAAAAAACAGTTTTTGACACCATTTTGCGGTTTTGGTACCAATGGCACTACGATTATCGGATGGAGGTGCAAGATATACTGTTTCGAAGCTAAGAGATAGGGATACAATGTTCCAGAAGGTCACTCAGCTCAGTTTCGAGTGCAACCAGGTCAAAAATGCAATCTACTACACCAGAACTGCAAAAATAGGTTCACAAATCGCATTCTGGTGCAAACATCATAAATCAGGCTACCTAAGTCCAAATCCAGTAATTCTAAAGTCATCCGAAAGATAAGATACAAGGCTACATTTCATCAGAAGACCTCAACAACCAATTCTGAAGCATTCCCAACCAAATTAACCAATTACAGACGCAACTATCAAATTCGGGTAAAACCAGGGCAGCAAGGGTAATTCCATCTTTTCTCAAGTTAGGCTACTCCGATTGATCTGAAATTTTACAGACATCTCTAAAATATCATTCTCTACAACTCTCATGTTTTAACCCAAAGCCAATTCAGCCTCTAACTATGAGCTACAGTGCCAGGCAGAATGAAGAACAATGAAACCCTAACTTTTCAAGTTTCTTTCCAAAACAGAAATTGCTTGCAATTAACCACTTTTTCCACTTTCTAGCTTCCTTAAATATCATTTCCAATCATCATACATGACCACATAATCATATTCATATGAAAACAGAAAAATCCCCAATAATTATAAAACTTCACCAATTCAACCAAAAATCAAGATATAATCCATAAAATTGCATCTTATACCACCACCAATCATGAATTAAACATCATTAGAGGGAGGAGAGAGGTCCTTCACTACTCACCTTAGTAATACAAGAGAGAGAGCAATTAGACACCTTAGCTTTCCAAACAACTTCACCAATCACCTCACCAACCCTAAGTGAAGATGTTTTATGGAACAAAAGTAAGTTTAAGTGGTTGTTTTGATGGATTTGAGCTAAATGGAAGCAAGAACTTGGAGAGTTTTCTTTCTTTCTTTCTTGAAGTTGGCCGGCCAAGGAGAAGAAGAAAATGGTGAAATTTTGGTAATTTTTGTGATTTATTTGGTCAAATGGAGAAAGGTGAATAGTGGTCATCAAGTCCAACCACTCTCTAAGTGACACTTGTCACTATAATTAATGCATCTCTATCACTTTGTTTCCTCTCTCACCAATCCAAATAGCAACCTCTAATTATCTCTTAGCACCCGATAATTTAAACCCAGTATCCAAAACTTAACCTAGTTGGCCGAATTTTTCCGAACTTCCTACACTAGCGGGTCCCACGTCCGATATATACTCTTAATTTCTCAAAAACTATTCGATACTAGAAAAATCATCTAAAAACTATATCTGCTCCTTAAAAGTATCTAGAAATTTTCCTAATCACGAAAATACAGAAAACAAGCCATTGAATATAATAAAACCTAGGAAATAGAATAATTACGGGTTCTCACATGGTCAACGTCGGAAATGGAAATTAAAGAAACGGCAAGTGACAAGAAACTTTGACACAAATTATAAAGGAACCACATCTTAAAAGAGGCAATTACACGACGCAAATCAATAGTTGGTAAGAGGGTTGGCGAACCGGATAGTTACACGGTTGACGGCTCTGTGGACCGTATCTTAGACATTTGAAAGCCAATTAAAAGAGACTAAGGGGCATTTCTCAGTTGTTTTGACTTTAGCAAAAAGTTGTTTCATCAGCAATAGCAAAAAAAAAAAAAAAAAAATCGACCTGGGCAGCTCCTCTGAATTCAAGTTTCCCAAATTGAGTTGTATTTTAATTTATATTTGTATTAGTTGCACTGTAAATGAGTTACCATAGTAACTTACAATCGGACCGGATTCCACCTGCAACTGCAGAGAATATTTAATGACCAAGAGAAATTGGGTTGAACTCGATCATTGGCTTGAAATTCAAATCAACAGTCAACTGCCGATCGTTGGTACACTCGGGAGGAGCTATAATGGTTTTGCCAAGAATTGAAAGAACTGAAGGCACAAGGAGCTATGGGGCTGTCGCTTATTCACCAAGGGTAAAAGTGCCGCGACCAGATGCTTATAGTGGAGCATGGAAGGCACGTAAAGAACATCGTCTATGAGTTGAAACGATATTCCGATGCGCTTGACATCGTGATCGTGGGTGATGCAACCAAATTGCGCACAAACCCCCACTCGGCGATTGCACTTGCTACCACATCCGCCACAGACTCCTTATATTCGTGTCACAGTTGGAAAATGAAAATGTCAATTAATTCGATGTATTTCGCCCAACATTTGAAGATTTCCATATTTTTTTGATAATGTGGAACTCTTTATATATATATTTTTTTTATCACAACGATAATATTTATATAATTTACTCTAGCCTAATTTAAAAAGGAAAAAGAGCCGACAAAAAACTCCGTCAGAAAAATCCACTTGAAAGTGACAACTAAAATTAGGTAGCAACGTAGGCAAGGGTTAAACCCTGGTCTTCCATCTTCACCAGGACTTAAATGTCTTGATGGTACCAACAGCCTGAGAGGCCTCTTGGGCTGTTGGCCTGGAGCTCTTTATATAGTTTCCCGTAAGAAGGTCTACGAGGTACACCCATTAATCAGTTAAGTTGATAAATACACTCATTTGGATAAGAAGGTCTACGAGGTACAGATGTCCCACCCCTAGCTGCATTAAAATAGATGAAATCTACACAGACCCACATATATGGCTCCTTCTTGGTTGTAATTGACAAGCAACCAAGTTGATTACGCTGTATCCAGCATTACTCTATTGTTCTGGTCCTTTTATTACAGAAATTTATATAGGCAAATATGCTTGGTTGCTTGTCTATCCTGGAAGAGGAATCCGAATTGACTCTTTTTGTCGTCTTGTCAATTTTGTAAGCAATTCTATCAACATGGTTACTTTCTTTATGATAATCCGTGGTGAAAATTTTAATATATCCATTTTTTTGTCAATTAGTAATTTCTACAGTGCTCTTATGTTAATCTATCATATTAAGAGAGTCTAATTGGGCCAAGAGGAGTTAGATGAGAGAGATACATCCGGATTAGAGGGCCGCAATACTACACAACCTTTATATTTAACTCTAGTGCAAGAATTCGAACCCTTATTTTACAATTTACAACTAGGAGTGTAACTTATGTGATCTCGTAAGGCAATTTAATTTAATTATAACCAACTAATAAACCAAGTAGTTGGACACACATATTAGTGACAACGATGAAATGTCATGCCATCATTCTTTTGTATCCCTTCATGACCAGGCACCAACCCCATAATAAAAAGGCATCCGAAGCCATAATAATCAACTTGTACTTTTGGCACACAAAATATTATTTTACTTTTATTAAAAATACACTTTTTAATTATTCTTTTTTATCTTTTTAATCTCATTTTATTTTACATGTATCACGTTATAAAAAGTGTTATAATAATTATTTTTAAATAATCACACACACATAATAAAACAATGTTCAATTTTGATTTTGATAGATTGTTGAATTGGTTGCTCTAATTTTTCTGCCAAATAAACTATCTATCTTTTTGCCACATGGACGTCTTTCATGTTTTTTTTAAATTTTTTAATTTTTTTTCTGTTTTTTAGTAACAATTAATTCCCTTACTTTTTTACTTCCTTATTTATAATATGGTTTCTTATTTATAGTCAATTTCAAAAAATCTATTAATAACCTACCTTATATAAGTTTGTATTAATTGTACTTTCTTTATTTTTTTTGTCAATCAATTCATATCTTTTATTTTCTAATCATCTTCATTTACGTCTTTATTTCTAATATTGGTTTGATTTTTATTGCTATTACTAAAATTTGGACAAATGTAGCATATAATGTTCACATTGACAGTTTTTTCCTGCACTTTCATCTGTAGAAGATTCTTATATATTCGCTATTCACTTTCTTTTTTGGTAATTTGCTGAGTTTGTTGTATTTTGTCAAAAATACAATTTTATCTTTTTGAAATGTGAAAAAAGAAAGATTGTATCTACTTATATTTCTTGGTGGATTTTATTCTTTATCTATTTTTTATAACAATAATTTATAGTCCTTTTTACTCTCTTATTTATAGTAAATTTCAAAAAATTTATTAATTTCCTGCTTTATATACAGTTTTATAATTTATGCTTTAATTTATTTTTTTGTCCATGGTTCTCCTATTTTAATTCTCTACAATCACATTCTCTTTTCCTATTATTGGATTGATAATTTATTACCATTACTAAAATTTGGAAAAACTTTCATTTTTTCCTTGTTATTCTATACTTCTTTAATTGTAGTAAATTTCAATCTATTAATTCCCTATTTTATATACATTTATATTGAATATATATATATATATATATATATATATATATATCTTTCTTGATTTTTTTTATCAATCGACGCATTATTTTCTTTTCTTAATTTTCTTCAATTACTTTCACATTATTATACTTAGTTATTTATTTGTAATTCTAAAGTTTTGATAATTTTGATTTTTATTAATGAATCTATATTACACAATTTTAGCATATTACTCATACAATTCCATTTTAATTAAAAAATCTATTTAATTTGTATAAATAGTCATTCTTTCCTAAAATATTCTTTTTATTTTTATAATCTCTCCATTCAAATTCGATTTAGGCCAAAGTAGTGTTCATATAAACACGAGGTTGTAAAAGTTCTTCCAAATTACTTGTTTGCTTTTAAAATTCCTTTTAGTTGTGAAAGAATCAAATATTTAATTGCACTTATTTCCTAATATATCTCCTTCATTCATATGTTGATTTGCCACCATTAATTAGAGTAAACATAATTGAATTATGGGATAAGATTCAATTGAAACTAATTATTAAGTTTTTATAAATTAACAAATTCTAATATGTTTAATTTTAATGTTTGTCTTACAATTAGTATATTAAATTTTTAAAATAGCATTTTAAATTCTTTTTTAACAATTTTTTTGAAAAATAAAAATTATAGAACATAAAAAAAGTGCCTATACAAATACACAGAAAAGAAACTAGTATTTTAGATAATCTCCTATTCTGGAAGCTTTCATCTTAAGTAGCTTTTTGTCTCCATTTTTTTTATTGGTCAAGGAATTTGTTGTTGTGAAGTCACGAAGAGGGAAAACAAAAGTGATATGGTTAGTTTGAAAAAGAAACTAACTAATAGTAAAGGTAGCTTCGGTAGTTTTTTTTTTTTAATCACAAACAGCTTTTGCACTTAATTTTTTTTTTAAACAATCCAAAACTATTTTTTTACATTACAAATATCATATTTGAAATATGCATCACAAAAAAGTATTACAATGTTGTTCTAAAAGTTTTTAAGATAATCCTCTATCAAGTACTATAACATTATGAATCTTCGACCTGACTTCTTATCCCCTCACGCAGGATCCGTTGTGCTTTTAGCTGCTAGATAACACGCGTATTCTTTTGACAAGAGAATCCAAAAAAAAATAATAATAATAAATTTCTAACAACCAAAACCACTCCTAACCCGATTCCAACTACTCTTAGCTGTTTTGTCTAAAATGCCCTTTACCTACTGCCTCCCATTATCCATTTTATATATAACCTTTCTTTAACCACCACCCCACCAAAGCATCTCCCACCTTTCCTTCTCCTTTGATTGATCATGGCACTTTTTCTACTGCTTCTCACGTTCATCTTCATCCTCCTTCCATACTACCTCTACCAGAAGCTCAGATTCAAGCTTCCCCCCGGTCCCCGGCCGCTGCCGGTCGTCGGAAACCTCTACGACATAAAGCCGGTCAGATTCCGATGCTTCGCCGACTGGTCACGGGCCTACGGTCCCATCATATCTGTATGGTTCGGTTCCACGTTGAATGTTGTAGTCTCCAATGCAGAGTTGGCTAAGGAAGTGCTGAAAGAAAATGATCAGCAGTTGTCAGATAGGCACAGAAGCAGGTCTGCTGCTAAGTTTAGCAGAGAAGGGCAGGACCTCATTTGGGCTGACTATGGACCTCATTATGTTAAGGTTAGAAAAGTCTGCACACTTGAGCTTTTCTCACCTAAAAGGCTGGAAGCTCTTAAACCAATCAGGGAAGATGAAGTCACAGCCATGGTTGAGTCCATCTATAAAGATTGCACTCTTCCTGGTAAGTTTCAAAATCTTTTTTTTTTTAAATCTTGTTTATGATCTTAACTTATGTTAGTTTTCTATTTTCTGATTTGGCACTTGATTTGTTTCATATTATATTGTGACAAATAACAAAGATTACACCACTAGTAACAAAGAGTAAGTGTGGCCTTTTTTTCCCCAGTCACTTCTTGCAATCTAATGTTAATAGTCATGATTACCGTTTTTTTTTTTTTTTTACCTTCTACTTGCAATCTTTCCCACCTTATTATCCAATTCAATATTCTCCCACTAATATTTTTTTCTTGATTATTCTTTATTAGGTTCATTGTGGTTCCTGTTTTCTTTAATGAATGAAAAGCTAAACTGTCCTCCCCTAAGAGTAATTGTGGCAACTCTTCATTATGGCTTTTTTTCTTTTGACCACTGGTAAAGTTTCCAGGGTGATTAGCAATAAAGGGTAGTATTTTAGAGTTAAACTTGATGTTAATAGTTCTAGTGAAGGTGATTAGTATATCATCCAAAATATCGACAGGAAGTGTGACATTTATAGCAGGATATGTCAAAGCAATTTACTACAAGCAGAATTCATGATTTCTAGACCTTTTCACAATTTTCTAAAACTTCCTCTAATTTTTAAAATTTTAACTGGAAAAGCAGGACAGTTCTTTAGGTATTATTTATTTGTTTATATATATATATATATATATATATATATTGTGGGGAATGTTTTATTTAGGTTTTAAATGTTTATTTGTTTATTTAGGTTTATATATATATTGTGGGGAATGTTGGTTTGACTAAGTGATTTTTGGTGGCGAGAGAAGTTGGTTTTGGTCCTGAAGATGACAAACAAGGCTGCCTTCTAATTTAAGCGTTGTGGGTGGGTGTTTGGTAAACCAATTCATGACATTGACACCTAAGTTGGTACGAAAAGACGTCGTCAACTAGGGAAGTCCCTGCATCCTTCTGTGTGTATAAAGTTTGAGCAGGGTTTGGTGTAAAAAAAATGTCATTATTTATTTTGTCAAATATACCCTATTAATATTCGCTATTATCTATTTACATTTTATCTATTAAATTTTTCATCCTACACGACTACCAATATATTAAACACACATAAATACGTACACATACTCCTTTTGTTTTAGCCTAACAAAACTTCCAATGAGAACTTTCTATCCCAAAAAAAATGAAAAACAAAATTCTTCCATCAATATTTCTAAAACAACATCCAACAACTCCTAAAAATTTAATATATTTTAAAAAAAATTCCTTTTGGATTTGCACACACATAGGATGTGTCATTCCCACTAGTTTATGTGTGTGTGTAAGCATGTAGAGGAAGTGTAAATAAAAAGAGAAAAGAAGGACAGGAATGTAAATAAACACGCTGAAGTAGAGATACTAATATAGTGAGTCTTTTGGAACAAAATATAGTAACAAAATAGTAACTGACATGTATGTTGTGGGAAATGTTGCAAATGTTGAGGAAAAAGTGTTTCAATATACCCATCTGGTCTATGTGATGGTGATATTTGGAACACTATGATAGTATAATACATGGTTCATGTCCCTTTCAATTGTAATCTTTCTATACATATTAGAGGTCCAAGCCAAATTATACACACTCAAAAAAAAAAGAAAAAGAATAATTGCAATCTTTTTATACAGATTAGAGGTCCAAGCCAAATTATACACCCAAAAAAAAAAAAGAGGAAGAAGGGCAGCTCTGACAAACAGTTTTACTTTGTATCCCGAAAAAGATTTTCAATACTAATTCTTCTGAAAAACACATTTGAATTTAAAGCTTATTCTTAAAAAATTTTGTTATGCACTTTCTCTTCTATTGTTGCAAGCTTTTAAATTAAAACTTTTATTCACTAGCTTATCCTTTTCCGGACAAAATAGAATAGGCACGAAGCTGTTATCATCGTGTATAGTTGTGTCCGATTGTTATAATTCTTATACTATGCAGTGTTCACTTTTTATAAAATCAAAATCCACGCTTTTAATTAATAAAAAACAGCAAATTTTAAGCATACAACAAAATGATACAAGTGCACACTAAAATATGAAACAGGCATAATAATCATACAAAACCATACCTAACCTAACCGTGCTTTGTCTCAATTCCAAATAGAAATGGGCAGTATTTGATGGTCTTACAACTATTGTAACTTGCAGAGGGTTCAGGGCAGAGTCTACTAATGAAGAAATACCTAGGAACAGTGGCATTCAACAACATTACAAGACTTGCATTTGGCAAAAGGTTCGTGAATTCCGACGGAGTGATGGATGAACAAGGAAAGGAGTTCAAGGAGATAACTGCAAATGGCTTGAAGCTTGGTGCATCGCTCGCTATGGCAGAGCACATCCCATGGCTACGGTGGTTGTTTCCACTCGATGAAGCTGCTTTCGCGAAGCATGGTGCTCGAAGGGACCGCCTCACTCGAGCCATCATGGAAGAGCATAGATTAGCTAGAGAAAAGAGCGGAGGAGCCAAGCAACATTTTGTTGATGCATTGCTCACCCTCAAAGATAAGTATGATCTCAGTGAGGACACCATCATTGGCCTCCTTTGGGTACGTGTTCCATCACTTCTTCGCCTCACTTGCATGTTTTACGTTTATCACGAGCATTTCGATTCATGCAAAACTATATCAATTGCTATCCTAAAATCTTATACCAACTCGTGGAAATTGATGTTCTTAATGTAGAAAAAACCCAAAAACATGGAAAAACATAACAAAAGCTTGGTACTTCATTAAAAAATATTCCCCAGAAAAAAAGGCTCAAAACAGCACATTACCTTATTTTTTACTTGTGGTTAAGTTCTTCAATTACTGTAATAGACCTTATAATCAACTTGATTAAATCTCTACTGTTCAAAATGTCTTGCAATACAACAATCTGAACAGATTGTCACAGCCTAATGTTCTTTTACCTAAATTAATTAAAGAGCTGGTGAAACTGAATTGCCTATCTGCTATCAGGACATGATCACTGCTGGAATGGACACCACTGCAATATCTGTTGAATGGGCAATGGCAGAACTAATTAAAAATCCAAGAGTCCAACAAAAGGTCCAAGAGGAACTGGACCAAGTTATCGGGTACGAGCGTGTTATGATCGAGACGGACTTCTCAAACCTCCCCTATCTACAATGTGTGGCTAAGGAATCTCTGCGATTACACCCTCCTACCCCATTGATGCTACCTCACCGGTCCAATGCCAGCGTCAAGATTGGTGGCTACGACATTCCCAAGGGCTCAAATGTGCATGTCAATGTCTGGGCAGTGGCTCGTGATCCTACCGTGTGGAGGAATCCGTTAGAATTCCGGCCAGAGAGATTCTTGGAAGAGGATGTTGATATGAAAGGGCATGATTTCAGACTACTTCCATTTGGTGCAGGAAGGAGGGTATGCCCCGGAGCCCAATTAGGCATCAATTTGGTAACTTCTATGTTGGGCCATCTCTTGCACCATTTCAATTGGGCTCCTCCTCATGGACTTAGCCCAGATGAGATTGACATGGGAGAGAGCCCTGGACTAGTCACCTACATGAGGACTGCACTGCGGGCCGTTCCCACACCAAGATTACCATCTCATCTATATGAACGTGTGGCTGTGGATATGTAACTTCATTATTTGTTGGTAATTTCTTTATTTTCCTTTGAGGATTATTTTTAGTATTATTGTTGTATAGGGCAACATAAATTCACCACTGGCCTTTCAATTAAGGGTTGTGTTTTGTAATGTTTTCAAAACAAAGTTTGGTTATATTGGGTCCCCTAAACTTTATTCTGTTTAACAATACCACAAATCAATTTGCCAATTAAATGTAATGGTTAGCGAGGATTTGCATTCTACTTGACTTTTTTTATTTGGACGAAGGGATAAAATAACCATTCCACTCCCCAATTATTTGAGTATGAACTAATGTCGGTCCCGTGTGTTCTCATTAAAGCCAGTTTAGCCCTTTATGCTTGTTATGTTTGATTAATATTGTCCAATAAAGTTCTCGGATGTTTGTTTAATTCTTTAATTTTGACTGTGTACAGCATAAGTTACAATGTTTTTAATAATTATAATGAATACAGGGTTGAGATATGGCTTTACTTGCAAATGATTTACAGTATTTCCATAACAAAACCAAAATTGAGTTGAAGACATTTGCCAAATTCTCAACAAATTTCAGTCAAATGCACTGATCGAACATGAAATACAAGAGGTAAACAGTTAAATTAGTTTACATCCAAATGATGGGATTAAATTGTTCATTAAGTTCTTTTGAAATTGAATGTTGGTGCCACTTCGATTCTTTATATTATATTATTACAAACACACAATAGCAACTATGAATCATTGTCACTTTTTTAAACAAGTTTTTCTAACAGGTGTTTAATGGATATTCGTTAATACACTTAAATCCCACCTAACCTATCAAGTATATGCACACTAATAATTAATACCCCCTCTTACACCTATATACATTTTCTAATTAATTTACTTTTTAAAAAATCTAACATTTGAAATATATTTTAACAAGTGCTCAATGAACATTCATTAAACATGTTCTTTTTAAATATTAAATTAGATTGTACTACCAAGAGACGTGACACAAGTTAAAATTTCAATATTATAGTTTTTCTTTTTTACCAAGAGACGTGGCACAAGTTAAAACTTCAATATTATGATTTTTCTTTTTCTTTTTCTTTTCCTTGAATTTCCATGGTTTTTCTTTTTCTTTTTCTTCCATGGATCATGATCACTTTTCTAAATAACAGTCATGTTTGCGACCCACGAGTTACCCTTTCAATATTATGAATTTTCTTTTTTTTAAAAAAAAAATTTCTTTTACGTACCATAGAACATCTGTAAATCCAATATAAATGCAATTCAGCGTCGTACCAGAAAATATCAGTTGATCAGCTTTCTCTGTAAACACAAGTATAAAGAACGAGTACATTTCAACTTTCAATATAGTAGAAGTTCGAACTCGACCTTAGCTGGCTTCAAACTAAGACCTGTTAACGAGAAGTGTAGCAGAGTTGACACAATAACTTAAAAATGGAAAAAAGCTCCTCAAACATGGAAGGGGAGCTAGAGGATTACTATTGTGCTGCAATCACTTCCGCAGAACACAGATCTAAATGCACCGAAAATGCAAGCATTTGGGAACATACCAACTTTCAGGGAATCCAGTAACAAGAAGATCACAGCAGTTTTGCCAATCACATACCTAAATGCACTGAAAATAAATCTAATATTATTACATATCAGCATTACATAAAGTACAGAGTATATTACATCTAAAGCAGATCTGAACAAGGAACTAAAATTAAAGGGAAACAAAGAAACAGAGACAGAATACAGCCGTTTTAGGACTTATCAGCCCTAGTGCATTCACATATACATCATTGTCTCATAGCAGGAAATTCATGCTATCTGGCAATAGAAAAGATTGAGCCTACTACATAAACAAATTCTTTCATCCTTCCTCATCATAATCTTCCTCTTCCTCATCCAATCTTGAGCTAAGGTGAGCAATTTGAGAAGGATCAATAGCCATCCTATCCATCTCGGAAAGTGCCCACCCAGGATACTCTTCACCTTTTGTATCAGCAGGTCCAGCTGATGAGGTAGACGGTTCTGTCAGAGTTGCAGCTGTTTTGTCTCCACCTTCACCTACACCTGAGTTCAGATCGATATTTTGCAAAACATTATCATTGTCACTGCTTTTGATGTTTTCTTTTGATGATTCTAACTCTGCCAAAGTATCCGCTGTGCTTCCAGGACTTGAGATTTGCTTACTGCTTTGCTGGATGGACATAGAGGATTCTGATTCATTTTCATGCCGAATAGCTTCTCTATCAGTTATCCGGCTACTACGACCACGCCCTCTTCCTCTTCCGCGACCTCTTCCCCTGCCACTGCTACTTGAATGGCAAACCTCCTGTGGCCATGACAGAAATCTCTTTCATTACAGCTATAAACTAAATCAAAGGCCAAAGTAATCTTTGTCTGTGTACGGGCAAATGACTGGAATGCATGAGCCACAGAGGCTCTAGATTCCAGAGAATCAAGATATTTAGCAGATAATAAGCAGAAAGATGCAATGAAAACAAATTCAGATAATACTCAACAAGTTAATAAAGATCCTGACAGTGTCAGTAAACAACACATGGAATTTTATGTCAGATTGGTTTCAAGGGCGAAACAGCTAGTGTTATTCTGCTAAGCCACAAAAGCAACAAGCTGTAAGTGCTTATAAGTGGGCAATGCTAGAACACGTTCTTGTCTTCAGTTTGGTGACCATAGTTTTTATATTCTAGGTGTTTGATGAATACGAAAGCGGAGAAGATTAAAAAGATTATGATGAATACAAAAGCAGAGAAGATTAAAAAGATTATGATGAATATTACTTGAAAAGTGAAGAGTGATAGTCTTACAAGATAAGATGTGGAATTAGAGTAGATTGATTTCAACACAAGGAAATATTAATTTTCAGTTCTCAATGCAAACCAAACCACAAAAGCGACAAACTCTAATTTCAAGAGTATTCGACAAAGCTAGAATAAGTTTTTATGGCCAGTTAGTGATCTATGAGAATCCCTCTGCCAAGCAACTAGGTGAAAACCTCTCCATGAAGTAAACCTGTGATGAAGAGTGTACATTTGATTCTTTAAAACTTCTTGTAATTAACATGGACGGTATTTTAATTGGTAAAGTCAGATGATAGTGTTTTACCATTCTGTTCTTCCTGAATTCTTCATCACTGTCATTATATTCTTCAGGAAGAATTTTCCTGTTATGGACACCACCAGACAATGCCACCTTGTCAACAGAAGAAATGGACAAAACTAAGTGTAGGGTAAAGAAAAAAGAGTGTAGAATTATTCTCAACCTTCTTTTTGACATGTCAGCAGAAGCAGCATCAGAGTGGCCATAGTCAGGAACCTTGCTGACAACTTCCCTCAGAAAATCAAATACATTATAGCTTTGGACACAATGCTTTCTGCACATTAATACAGAACTTAATTAGCTGTGCTCAGAAATTCCAACATAGAGTTAGAGCAGTCATGTTGCCTCTTTTTTTTTTTGGTCTGTCTCTTCTACTTTCTTTTTGGTTTGTTGTACTTGAATAACAAGAAGAGGGACTTTAATAACACACAGAAAAACACTGGAGAAGTTAGAACCTAATAATTCAACCCCATTCAGCTAACTAGTGTCATGAAGTGACTGGAGATCCAGTCAAAACCTTTTGTCCCCACCACTTTTCTGTTTCTTCCCCAGGTAAACAACACAACAGAAAAGGAAGAGACAACAATATACCGGACAAAGAAGGGAAGCAATGCTAACAATGATAAAATGCACATATACTCGTGATTCATTTGAAGAGTTACAAACTTGAAACAACCGATTAAAGCCCCATTTCACTGACTACTGACTGGAGATTTGCTCCCTCCCTAGCATACCCAACTCCTCACCTGCCCCAACCCAGGTTTCTTATTTCTTCCCAGGTAACAGACTGACAGAACGACAAAAGACAGACAATCTGCACATAGGAGGAGCAATAAGGATGCCAAAATCAAAATGGTAACAGAAAAAGTTCTTAACAAAAGATGGAAACCAACAGCTTCAGCTAGTGATGACAGATAAAGATTTAGGAATGTAAGCGGTTTTCTCAGCCAACATTTTATCAGTAGTAAACAGACTTCTCCCTGATGTATTTAAACTCCTTTTAGGATTTGGCTCCACATTACTGGTGTTCCCTCAGCATTTGTGCAAACATAGATATGAAAGCATGACTTTGAGATCAAATACTGTTTCAGAGTAAGCAAACTCAAGGATTAAGCAGCTTCAGGAGTAAGGAACTTGGTGGCTGTAACTGTTTTAAACTTAAGGATAAAACAAGTCAGTCCAGTTTAATTGCCTAAGGAATCTGGTATAGGAAGTAACAAGATTAGTTGTCTTGTGAATTCCATGAAGCCTATATTAAATAAACTAGGAGAAAAAAAAAACAAAGGTTCTTCTGATGTACACATATATCAGCAATGTTCTAGGATTGGTAAACCCAATCTTCAAAGATGGTACTGGATTTTTTGCAGACATATCCTCACAAGACAAATACCTACCTGTACCAATACATAGGCTGGACATGATCAAAATTTAACTCATATTGAACGAAAAATCAATTGGACCAAAACATGAGTACTTGTTCGCATATCACAACAACTAGCAAAACTCTTTTCGCCCACACCCCTGCACGGCCATTTTCTAGGTGTTAAGAAACATGGTTTCAGAACTGTATTTTCTTAGTCGTCCTTTAAAGTAGCCACAAACTATTGAAGAAAATGTTGATGCAAATTTGGCAGCCAGATAGCAGCAGACAGAGGATACAGATGGGTATACACAGTATTCATAATAGAAGAAAGAAAGATCAAGACATAATATCAACTTCCAACTTCAGCTAAAAAAAAAAAATGCTATCTTGTAAGCAACACTATGATTCATAGTTTGGGAAATTAAACAAAACAACACCTACATCCCCATGACAGCAACATACATTAATCTAGAAATAGATGATACCTGCTAATACTGCATGAATGTTTACAATGTATAACATAAAATTTTTTCATTCCTAACCATGTTTTGGGCAGTGTTTTGTTCTCCTATCAGCAAATAAACTCAAATTTTGTAGGAGTTTAAGTTAAGATATTGGCCAATCATTTATTTGGCGGTATTTTGTTCTCTGCCTTGGCAGATAAGTTGTGAGTTTGTTGATTTCAGTCTTTTTCCCCTAAAGCAAGGGAAACATCAAGTATTCACATTATTCTCAATTGAGTTTCTTACAAAATCTTTAACATGTACAAAGAAAAATATTTTATTACTTCAACTTTACATTCATGGATTTATTTTTTTGGTACACACGGATCCAGATTACCAGTAAATTCTTCCTTATTTTGCGTTACTTTTTGCCCAACCAAACCAGGCCTATATGTCAAGAAACTAGATTACTAATATAAATATATTCTGACATTTTACAACCAACCAAACTGGTCACCTGCCAAAGTTAACTCTATAGGTCAGCAGCTTTGACACACATTTACAGCTACATCACCAGCAGAATGCCCTTACATACCGGAATCCTAATAAAACCTAGTGACTATGATAATGTAAAAAAGAAAGTTTAGCTGAATTATCTCAATAGACGACATGAGTACTCAGCAATGTAAAGCTATCTAAATTCGTCCATTCATCTGTCAATCTCTTATTACAAATCCAGTGCATTCTAGTTAAGAAAATCAACCATCATCAGCAGCAACCTTCAGCAGCTTTATTGCTTCTGAAGTACAGTCAAGACTGTTGATTGGAGCCCAGTTAGAGACACTGGACAGACCTCAACAGGTAGTAGCACCTACAATCTAAAAGATAGAGAAAGCACTAAAGCAAGGTTAAGGGTCTTAAATTGGTTTGACGATTATTGTTATACAATAATACCGAAATGCTCTGAGGGCTCTGAAACTGATATTTTCAGGCTTAATGTGATGCCCTGTTGCCAGCATAAATGCCGCAATCTAGAGGATAAAAAGGAAGAGGTCGAAAAATGTAGTCATACATCAAGTGGGTGAAATTGAATTGCATTATAACTCCAGCAGAAACTTATTGTGCGATATATCAGTAAAAGAAAATCAAAATTAAAACCACAATGATTGCAAGTCCAAAGCTGAATCAATTGACTTCCAAACCAAAGTTTATTTCAACTATATTAGGATTCCAAAGAAAGGCCAAAAATAAATCTAATCACCTCTTTTAGAACCCTTTAGGCATCATAATCTAAGGTCATATTGCATCTCATTAGTTCCACAGAAAATAAATGACTTTGGAAAGAAAATCAAACTAGTTTACACGCCAACCATTGAGGAAATCCCACTTTATTAGGGACTAGCAGTCAAGATGAGATAAGAAATAAATCAAAATGCCAAATTCTAGAATTTATATCAAAAACTACCTAACCTTCAAAATAACTGAAGTACACTTGGCAGCTAAACCCCTAAAGGACAGTTTAGATACCAAAAAATTGAATTAGTCCACGCATAACAACTTACTACTTGAAACTTTGTACGATCTTAGCTGCATCAATGATAAACCTGAGTCAACTATTGCCATTATTCTCAATAGCTATAATAAAAAGGACCCTATACAACTGATAGATCTATGTGTCCAATTAACTCATGGTCCTGATGGGCTTCAAGCAGCGTTACTCGCTTACCATTTAATGTAGGTCCGAAGGCTAAAGCTAAGTACCTTTCAGACAGAAGGCTAAGGCTGAGTACCATTTAGTGGCTCTAGTACCATATAGGCACTCAGCAAAAACCAGCCTTCTTGGCAACAAGGCCTTGTACTCCCTCTAATTAAACTACAAGGATGATTGGAGAGGAAATGGATCCGAAGAGAGAAAAGGGAAGAGTTACCCACACACGAGAACACTAAAGTCCTTTTTTTTTTTAACTTTTTTCACACACAAGAACACTCAAGAAGATTATTTCTAAGATAACTCGCATAGGATTACAATTCAGAAGAACTCCTCTTATAAAGGCTGGGAGTCTTCTAGACAACTACATTATTGGCTCATGAAGTAACCCATGACATCACACTCCATTATTACAAACTAGTGGCTTAATACATAAGCCATGACATACGGATTGAGAAGACCATGTTGCCCATCGGAGAAGTTGTGGATCAGGGATTGACTTTTGCTTGAACTAGCACATTTTAGGAAAACAACGCACATCCATTTCTACTAGGAAATAGTGACAAATGAGATGAAAAGTGAATCTCTTGATCTCATTTTTGACTGCCAAAATTTCTATAAAAGGTAGAATGACAATGCTGCTCTGAGTCTTTGAATTTTCCACTTGCACATCCACAGAATTTTCTGTGTCTGTCAATTTCTTTGAGCAGAATTGAACCACAATACGTATCACTTGCAATTGTCTGCAAGATTCTTTTTCCTCTGTCTAGAATATGAAGTGTAAGAAGACTTTGCAATTAGGCTTCTGTCTGTGATGATCCCCAGGGAGGAGAGTTTTTCTTTAGCATCTTGGTCACTGAGTTACCTTGGGGAATAGAATCTCAAGCATAATTCACAAAGAAATTAGTCCTACTGCAAGTCAAGATGCTAAAACTAGTTCTCAGTTGATAATTTCACCTGATTATACCTTCTGATCATAGATAATCACATTTTTTCACATTCTCGTTTGCTCTTGAATCTAGATTTTTTATTTTTGATAGCCAAAAAATAAATAAATAAACAAAACCCATCCACCATAAAGTAGCTTTAGCTGATTCTGATTATGCACTATAACAAATTTTTATAATCAGCTTTTGCAAAATCTAAAACAAATGAGAACAAAGTCTATGTCATGACCTATGCAATAAGCCACTAGTTTGTAATTATTTAGGGTGAATGTCACGACTTACTTCACAAGTCAATAATGCAATTGTCTAGAAGTCTCCCAACCTCTATAAATAGGAGAGTTCTTCTCAGTTGTATTCAGATTGTAACTACCTTTGGAATAAACTTCTCGAGTGTTCTTGTACATGGCTTGGCAAATTTCTCCAAAAACAAAATCATAAAATCATATCCATTTCTTAATCCAGCGCTACCACACTTCCCATGTGCGGTGGCAGGCTAAACTTTCTCTTTTAAAAAAAAAATAAAAAATTAATGTGCAGCTACACATTGTTGTTGTTGTTATTATTATTATTGCATTCCAGTCCCTAATGCAAAATTGTAATTTTTTTTAAAGGTAGGTGTGTTGCCGCACATGATATATCAAATTTTTTTCGTAAAGTATCAACAATGAATTTTTTTTTTTTTGGCTTGAAAAAGCAGAATAAAGCCGTTGATCAACAGCATTTGGAGCCATTGGATTTAGCCTGTCCCTATATATAAACCCCCATTTGCTTCTCGTACATTGCCACACAACCTCATTTTCATCTATTCTCAATCTCTCTCTCCATTCTCTTACTCCCTCTATCCCCAACTCAAGAAAACTTTCTATCATCTTTCTCTTTATTTGCTTATCTGTTTGAAACATTTTTCAAATTTGGTGGTCGAAAGTTTGGATCCCAACAAAACCTACAACTTCAGTGGAAGAAGCATTTTCCATTCAGGTAGTAAAGCTTTGCCAAAATCCAAACTTTTGACCATCAAATTCGAAAAATACTTTAGACACATTGACAAATAAAGAAAAAGACAACAGAAAGTTTTCTTGAGTTGGGGATAGAGGCAGTAAGAGAATGGCAAGAGAGAGATCAAGAATTGATGAAAATGGGGTTGTGCAGCGATAGAGGGACAGGTTAAATCCAACAGCTACAAATGCCGTTGATCAATGGCTACCTTTGAATTCTTTTTTTCGTCACCACTCCTCGTGCATATCGAAAATAAACTAGCGATTGATCAATCGCTATTATCTGTTGAACGGACTTTATTCTTCTTTTTCGTCTTTTTCAAGCAAAAAAGAAAAATTATTCATCACTTCGAAAGTGCGGTGACTCTAACACTCTTTAAAAAAATTTCATAGTGTGTCACCACACATACCTTACATCCCATGTGCAGCGTCATTGGTTTAAAAAAAAAAAAAAAAAAAAATTAGCCAGTTGCTGCACATAGGAAGTGCGGCGATGCTAGATTAAGAAACAACTATGACAAAGCCCCAATTTTGTTTTTTTTCAGCATTATTTTGAGACATTTGACATAAGTAACTCTTCCTTTTTCTCTACAGATCATTTCCTCTCCAAACATCCTGGTAATGATCCTATGGTTTTATTAGAGGCAGTTTAGCTCAATTGCAAGATAAAACTCAGTGACAAAGTGCAGCACCTTAGGCTGGCTTTGGCCTAGCTTACCTTCAAGGAGTTTCTTCCTACTTTCTGAGTTTAAATTTGCCTCTAATACACCTATACAAACAGGAAAAAAAATGCAAAATTGAATATGTGCCAGCAAAAGTTAGAAAAGGTATCCTGATGGTGGGTATACTAGCCAAAAGGTATCCTAAAGGTGCTTAATAGAGGGCTCCACTAACAGAGCAAAGGACCTTTAATGATTCTGAAACATATAAGCTCTAACAGCCCTGTCATCGTGCTACCTTCCATGAAGCATATGACATTTTATGATTCTGGTATACGTAACCTCTAATTGAGCTACCTTTTGTGAGGATTAGTGATGCCCTGGATGTATAGGTTGACTTTCCAACTGTAACCTTGATAATTCAACTTTATAACTTGAACCAGCACAATTTTGCAGCAAGCGCAACCTTTCTAAGCATGAGTTTGGTCACCAATCTATGACAAAGAAAGGCAGTAGCTATCAGAATTATCTTACCAATGGAAATGATGTCAACCTACTGATTGTAGTCAGGGAAAAATAGGAATAAACGGCATCAATTGGTTAAATTTTACAAAAGACCTTGACAGAAAATTCAGGGCTCAAACTCTCAAGCATTAACTAGAAAAGAGAAAGTTCAAGCAAGCAGATTTGCCAACCTCCATTGAAACTCGATTCATGGTTCTTCAGAGTTCTGCAAGATTTTTGGCTGTCAATATTCTTTAGAATTCTCAGACTCAATCAAAATTTCTAACTTGAAATTTTGAAATTTCAGCTGGGCCATCAAGGATACTTAGAAGACTCAGACTCAATGAAATTTTCATATTTCATCTGATTTGTTTATTCACTTGTTTCTTTGTATCATGAATCAGGCTAAGCATCCATAACTAGTTTGAACTAGCTTTGATACTGCAGTACTACAGCATAGGAATTAAATTATCAGTCTAAGTTGAAATGGGAAACACTCTTTCTGTTCTGGAAACAAATATTTTCCTAGAAGACACCATCCATTCAGCTCCAGAAAAGTTTCATGTAGTGCTAGAATTCTTCAGCTAGATTGGGAGAGCAAGATGCATCTAATAGCAGGTGTAAAGCAGCTCCATGAGATTTATTAAATTTTATTCACCTTAGCTCATCTGTCTAAATTTTCTGCAGTCCTGATTATGGAAACCCCAGAAGGCCTTCAATTCAAGTTAAAATCACTTACAAAAAGAAAAGGAAATGCTTGCTGAGCATTACATTGTAACATCCAGCAAATAAATTCAATTTTTTAATAGCATATCCAAGGCCTTAGGAAGGTGACAAAAAGGAGACTAAAGAACTCCCAAAGCACCAAAAGCAGTCAGAGTAGCATCTTTTGGAAATTTAAGCATGCAGGCCACATAAGAGATAAAAAATCTGGATGCTCATTTAGGACAATGAAAGCTTCAAAAGAAACCATATGAACAAGTAGTTGGGGTTCCAAAAGTTGTTGTACACAGATAAACCAGATGATCTCATACAGACATAAAATGATCCTCAAGCCAAAAGATCACTAGGGATAAAGAAATTTAAGAAGTGGACACCAGCGTCAGCAACTTGTATCTGGAACTTATATTATGATATTCATTGTCCAGATCTAACCATGAGGTGTAAAGGATGAGAAATGCACTCACAAATGCAATGAACTAACAGTCTTTGCTCCTCTTTGGAGCGTAATGTCGTAGGTACGATCACAAAGGTCTTGAAGAAATAATTCCAAAGCCTTGGCTGCATTATAATCAAAAGAGCAGAAGTAATGAATTCCCAAAGATGAACGGAAAAGGACTCATAGTTAAAATCGTTAACCAGTAACAGCAATCATACAAACTAAAACAGGTACAGCCATGGCTATTTTCCCAACATCTTCATCAGCTTGCATAATTTTTTTTATCCGGGCCTGCAAAGTAGAATTTCATGAGATAAAGCAAATGTACTTGAGAAAATCTCAAATAAGATTTTGCCAAAAAAAGCAAAAAGTTCTTCTCATTTAAAAGATTAAAGAGTCAAATTTTATCACCAGAGTTGACGTATTAACTTTGCCATTTCATAGTAGACAAAGAACTGGTAGCAGAGGCTAAGCCTAAGCCAATTCCAACTCCAGTAATAAAACAAAAGCAAAGGCATACTAGCCACTCATGATTTGAATGGGCAGTCATACATTGATCTCAATATGAACAGCAGCAAGCACAGTCCATAAGCTGATAATTAGATAAAGCCAAGCAAAATCCCAAAAGGGTCCTTGGCAAATGGCAATATCTAGCAGACTATTGAAATGTGCACAGTGATTCTTCACAAATCATATATAGTTCACAACAAGACATGTAATTGCCAGCCTGCCAAATCACAATAGAAGCATATTGTCCATTTTCACATTGAGAAATGCTTGCATGGATATTTTTACACTTTACACAACGGTTTCAAAATACACATGCACCGATTTTGCAATTATAGCAGATGTCAAGACCCATGTCCAAAGCATGGTCTTCCCTTAATTCAAAACATGAAACTTTTAACTCCCATCATTATCCAGAATGCAAAAAAAGGTGTCCTTACCCATGCCAACCCTGTAACTTTTATAGCTCTCAATGTTTATAGTAAAAAATCTTGACAGACTTGGTGAAAGAAAAAGGTAATTTCCCATGAAAGAAAGATAAATCTTTCTTTGGTCCTTCAAAAGACCCTATATAAAAGGCCTCAAATAAAATATTCCAGCACCAAGCTATGGGCAAAAAACCAAGGTCATTAAGAGATTTTTTTTCTGCACTACCATTTAGCATGAAAAGAATGGACTTATAATTTATGCATTCACGTATTTATTCCCATAATCAGTTATCTAGCCCATAATTCTCATTATCTTGGACATAATTTCAGATTTTTTTCGACTGTATGATAATTTAGAGGTTGCAAACCTAGGAGCAGTAATACTTCCATTTATTACAGTAAATGAAATGGTTTCAGTAATGATTTTCTTTCAGGAGCTTTTCTGTTGCCGTTCTTTGAAAAGTTTTTAAAAGAATTTACCGATGCCACATGTTGGATAAACATTCATGTGAGACAAAAATGTCGTCACAAAAACTCTTTGATAAATTACTTCCAACTAAACAAGCTAAGTTTAAATAAAGAACTGAACTTTGATGCCGGCTAATGAGAAACCTGGTAAACTTTAAAATTCAGAAACCAGCACATAAACCATGGCAATTTCAGATAATCCAGAATCAGCAGGTGCTCAAATTTCACCCAAAAAAGAAAAGAAAAAAGGATCGCCAACAACTATAATTTTCAGTAACCAAATAAATTTGCAAATTTCTATCCATACTTCAGAAATTCCACTTGGAAAAATCGAGTGGTAATGATTTCAAAGTCACACCTATCCCATAAACCCATTTCAGAATACCCCTAAAAATGACTCAAATAGATAACAAAAGGAAAAAGAGAAATGAACTTCAGTCACATCACAATCTAAGACATAAACAACACATAAAATCGGACAAAAGAACCCAATTAAAAGAACAGAAAAAAGACAAAAGACAAAAAAAAAAGCAAACTTACAGCAGGGAAGCGGGTATCAAGTTTCTTCCTCATGGCTTTTATCAGATTTGGGCCATTCTTGTATTAAAGATACAGTGATAAAATAGCAAGCAAACTAAAGAGAGAGAATCTATCTAATCCAAATCCAAAATCTAATCACAAAAATCAAACCATTTTACTAATTCAAGAAAAAGGAGGGAGAGACAGAGAAGAAGAAGAAGAAGAAGAAGAATATTCAGAAAGACACAATCTTTGCTGCCGTAATCATTGACAGGGAAGGGGGCGAGAGAAGTCAACAGTACTAAGTATTTCAGATCCGTTGAGAAGGAAGATGCGATATTTTGTTTATTTTATTTAATATTATTTTGTGGAGATTTCTCTATATGATCCCTCACATTAGCAACTTGTACTGGTTTTAGTCCTACATTTTTTCAAATGTTGCACTATTGTCCAAACATATTCAAAATGGCACAATTTGGTCCCATGCCGGTCCATCAATTCACGCGGGAGTCACGTGCTTTCGGTAGGAGAAGAGGTGGAATTCTTGTTGTTGTCCGAGGAGTTTTGATTAAATTTGTTTCCAAATACCGGTCCATTTCTTTGGCTCTCCATGTGCGTGTGTCTTCTGAATACTTTTCTGATGGGATCATGACCACTTCAATTTACGGGGCTCAAGGTAACGACTGCAATCAATCTATTCCCACCTTTTCTTCTCTCGCCTTTTGACAAATAGTTATACTGAGTGAACAAGTTTCCTCAATGTTATCCTTTTTTTTTTGTACTTTATTGTGTGATCTTCCATCCCTCTCTCCGGAATCGATCAATTACAATTTAACACCCACTTCTTCTCATTTTCGCAATCTTTTCCGGGTAGCTTCCAGATCTGCTAGATTCTCTTGTAAGTTCTTCTTCGTCAATAAATATTATTGGTGGATTCTGCTTTCCCTAATTTTTCCTTTTGCAATTAATTCTCTCCCAATGCTTTCACTTTGACTGCCAAGATCAACCCAAAAAAAATTACGTCAAATCATTCTGGAGGGGAAACGAAAAGAAATTAAGCATTTGCATGGTAATCGAGTGACTTTTAAGGTTAGCTTCCTATTATTTTGTAGATATTTCTTGGCTGTGAATTTTTCTTTTTCATTTTTAAAATTTTATGACTATTAGGTATCATTTGGTGATTATTTTGTTTTTTGGTTTCTTTGGTTTCTTTTGTGTGCATTATGACTAGTAAAGAAATAGAGGAGTTCACAAAGAGAACTACACGCAGTTGGTTTCTTCAGGTTGTTTATTGCTTGGTGTGGTTATACGGTAGTCTTTAAAAGATTTTTTTTTTAGGGTTTTCTTGTCTAACTTTATATTTATTGTGATATTGCAGGTTCAGATATGGAAAATCTTTTGCAATGTGTCTTGCCTACGGTTTTTCATATAAATACTCCAAGAAGATTATTCTCATTGCTTAAAGGGTTTGTTCTTTCCTCCCCTGCCTAAACTTCTCTAGCCTTTTTTCCTTTTTGTTCTCCGGTTTAGTTGTCTAATATTGTGGCTTGTTGTGGTTTTTTTTTCTTTGTAGGATAATAAGGTTGCTCCAGATCTTCTCTCTCTGCTTGATCCTCTTTAGCTCCAGAAGCAAGGAAATTTGGAGAATCTATCTCCAAACTATCTGGTTTGTTGTTGCCTCTTAATCTTTATTTCCTTTCTATATTTATTGCTTTTATTCCCCAAAAATTTTCACCTGGTTAATATCTAAATTTTGCCTATATTGTTCCTTATTCCTTTATCCATGCTTTCTCACAAGACAGATGCAGCCAAGAGAAGATCATCACCGAGAAACATTGAGGGCGATTTTGCTTCCTTCGGTTTCGTCTTTCTTCATCTCAGTTTTCTCTATTTTATTTTTTCATTTTTTTAACTTTTGTACTCTTTTTTAAGTAGTTTCTATGTTACTTGTTTCTTTCTTTTGGGTCTCTAGAGCCTGTTATACAAACTTGTATGATATTTATTATAGATGGAAAAATTACTTGGTAGAGAAACTGAAGGAATAGGTTGTCCAGAAACTCTGGAAAATGGAGTTTTCATGGCTCATCTGATGGCTTTTTTTTTTTTTTTGGTTTGTTATGTGCAGGAGTACGTTCAATTATTGACTCACAAAAGACTATCCATATGGTAACCAACCCAAAGTCTCCATTTGCAGAGATCAAATTTCATGTCAATGACGGTTAAAAACTTTAGTTATTTTTTTTGTCTTTATTTTTGAGAAAACTATTCTTCTTATTTTTTTTCCCTTGTGAAGTTTTGGTTCTCATTTTCCGAAGAGTGTATATGGATTCTTTAAAACAAAAGAAAAAAAATACTTTTGTGTTTTCTTAGTTTTTTTTTCAACAAACATTGTGTTTTCTTAGTTGCTGATAAAAGCATTGAAACTGATCAAGGAGCCATTAGTTGAGATAGTCGTTTTAAGTACATGTTCCCTATATATTTGTATATGCATGCATCTTGCCTGCCCTCCTTCTTTTACACGAGTACCTTTTATTTTAGTTTTACAAGAATACCATTTTTTGGTTAAATTTTTGTTTATTTTGTTCCTAGAATATTGGTTTGAGTTCATGGGGATAACATTTTGAGAATATAAAGTGAATATAGAGTAAATATGGCAGATTGAGTATTAGCCTGTTATTGCAGTGAAATTTCTTACCATCTACTGCCATTTAAGTGGTTTACTACATGTTTCTTGCTTATTTAGACTTTACCTTTCGTGAAAATGATTTCAATGTTTATGGCAATTAAAAGTTTGGTGTGCTAATATGTTGGTCTTTCCAGATTCTTTATATTCCTTGAAAAGGTAAAGAGAATTTTTTGCAGCTAAAATAACAAAAAGATGTTAGGATTACTTTGCATTTAGATCCTATTTTCTACAGGCATCTTCTTTTTATTTTACTTTTGGTTATGTTATTAATTTTTTTATTCTTTTATGTTATTAATTTACTTTGTTCATGTTAAAGGTGCAAATGATTGAAGATGCAGTCACTCTGAAACCAGTTCATGGAATAACAAACTTTGTAAGTTAAAAATGCAGTCCTTTCTTGTTTTTTTTTATCTTGCTTTTGTGTTGAGCATGGTCATTATTAGTTGGTTTATTCTTAATTTCAGCCTTTCAGTCCTTCACTATTTGCATACCATTAATTCATTGTCTTGGAATCATAAATACTACTTTGTTTGCTACAGAAGGTTTTTTTAGGTCTCTTATTTTATTTAATTATCTTTTATTACAGCAAGAAACGTGAAGAATTATTCAAATTTTACTGAGGAAAAAAATGTTTAAGTGGGCAATTTTTTGTAGGCTTTACTCTTCATATATGTATTGATTTGCTCAATGGTTTTCTGCTCAAATTTTTTGTCAAGAGAGGGAAGAAAGAAAAAATGGTGGTTAATTCTTACTTTTAAGCATTAGGGGGGGGGGGTATACGACTACGCGAAACTTAATACTTATTGAATTTGTTGTTGACCATTACGCTGTTATTGTAAGAAAACTTTTAAGAATTATTGCCATCCAAGAGCATTCAAGAGGTTTACTCTATATTTCTTGCTCATTTAGACTGTCTATATTGTTTGGGTAAGATAGCATATGGATACGTCTGACAACACATTGTCATGCCTTAGGTAGTGGACATTTGTGGTGTGCATGGAATCACCATTGCCAAGATTGCTTATTTTGTAAATTATAACGATTTGTTTACATATTTAAATTTGTGAAATTTACTTTACGGGATTTATTCCTCATCTCACCATTAAATGGTTAAATGGAATCTTTTGAAAGTACAAATAGAGCTTCATGAAAACAAGAAACTAGATTCGTGCATACTTTTGGTGAAAATGGAACAATTTGGTTTGAAGGCAAGATTAAGGAATCTTTGATTTTTCTTTGTATTAGCTTCTCACAGTTGCAACAAATTTCTAATGGCCTTGCTTTGATTATGTTCAGGTTCCCATTTTAAACAACAGGAGAAATGGGACAAAAAAAAAAGCCATGAAAAGAAGCAGGGAGGGGAAAAATGGATCTTCATCAGAACATGTATGCTTTTGTTTTCACTTTTTTTGTGAAATTTAGGCTGGTTCTGTAAGTATTTTTTTGTTTAATTTTTCCCCTGATTAGAAGGAGAAGATGAGAAGAAGCACAAGTAGAAGAAGAGAAAAGTATGGATCTTCAGCCTAATCAGGTCTATAAGTTTCTTTTTATTTTAATTTAAGCAGTTTTTGTAAGGTTTTATTTTAGTTCAAAATACATTTTTATCTGAGTTTTTGAAATGAAAATGAGGTGAAGCAGATGAAGGGAAAGAACACATCTTTGGTTTGATTCAATGCTGTAAGTTTTTTCTGTTACTTTTTCTTTGTAACTTGAGCAGTTTTCTGAGTTTTTTTCTTGTTTGCCTTTTTTTTATTTCTGACTTTCTATTATTGATTCTGAAGCAAAAAAAAAAAGAAGAAATAATAAAATTACATAGTCCTAAGCGATTTTTTTTTTGGGAAAATTTTTTGTGTGAGTTGCATTTATGGTTGTAGAATTAGTTATTAGAATGATAGAAAAATTGGATTTTGATCGACTCATTATAGATGGTAAGAGCTTGAAAGTAAAATTGGATTTCTACTATTGCTTTAGGTAGAATAATTTCAAATGTATTACACTTTGAATATGTCTGAAGATCTATGTTTTATTTGATTGAACTGTTCCACTGATGATGCATTATCCTGCTGGGTTTAATTATTCTTGCTGCCTTTGGTTAAGATTGTCTTTGTTGCTTTTTCGGTTCTTGAGATATTCCTTTTCTTTTGTTTAGAAACATTAAATTACCTCTCGTGCACTTGAAGTGTGAAGATGCTCATGGGTTATTTGCATTAATATCATCAAGAAATTTTGTCAGATCTCATTGCTTTTGGTTTCTCCTGAGGTACTGTCTTGTCCTTTTACTTATTTATTTGCTTATTTTGACTTTCAGACTATTATTATAGGTTGGTATAAATTGCTTTTTTTTTTTTTTTTCCAAAATTTGATGTTTCTGATCAGAATTAAGTGTTCCATAGAAATTCAAATTCCTATGATATTTTCTTTAGGATTTTTTTTTTTCACATGTTTGGTAATCTGGTTTATGACATTGCTTCTTGTCTATAACTTTTAACTTGGAGTTTTGTCTATAGAGAGTTTTTCTAAACCCATCGTTTACTGCTGGATAGGTGTTTGCTTTCGGCCTTTCACGGGAACGAAAGGAGAATCTGAATGAAGCTGGAGCTCTCTGATGCTATTAGTCATTGAAACTCTAGAATCATTTTGCTTGTGGCCAATTAGAAATACTTTTTTCTTTTCTTTGTCAATTTGTTCAATTGGCACTGGTATAGGTTTAGTCTCACTAAGTAGATTTTCTCTTTATACTGCATGTATATACATTTTATTATTCGTTTGAATATATTGTAAAAGAACTTATTGCTGTTAAATATTCTTTTCTAGGAACTGACAACTTGATTTGTGGTTTTTATCAACAAAAAACAAACTTATATCTATTAAATGCCTTTTTTAGGAACTAACAACTCGCTTTGTGTATTTCTTCAGGCTATATTTTTTCCCCTTCTCCACCATTACATGTGTCTTTTTTTATTTCTATTTTCATTCTATGCAAAAGTAAGGAGCATCTTAATGATCTTAGTAGTCTACTCATTGTATTGTCTTGCATTTCCTTAATAGATTATTCATATTCACTGCTTAATAAAACTACAAAAATAGAATGGCAAAGTTTTTGGTGTATCTTTTTGTAACTTTTCATACTTAATATTTGAATTTGAATCATTGGGCATTTATGGGCAACCTTGAAAATTACACCGCGCATCACGTGGTGTTCTCCTCCTAGTTGTTAACAAATATAGAATGCATCCGTACCATAAGATAAACCAAAAGTCTAAGACGCCCGTAAGCCATTGTTCCCGTCTATTAAAGTTAATAAATTTTAGCACTTTTTGTAGATTTTGTAATTCTAATATCTAGACCCATTGTTTTTTTATCTTTATTCAATCTATTGCACACATGAGAGCTTTTCTATGCTTTGCTTAGCACTAGAAGTTGCACTTGCCTTGCCTTCATTAATAGAGGGGTGAACCTATGAAAGAAAAGTTATATGAGAAACTTTCTATTAATGTAGGCTCCGTTTGATAAGTGAATTTTTTGGAAATTTGTCTAAAACTTTACTGTAGAAGTTGTAAATATTTTTTGAAATATGTAAATTTTTGAATATTTTAAAATGTATAATTTAAAATTTTTGAGAAATTTTTTAAAATTACTGTAGTTAAAATTGTTTAAAAAACTTATAGCAGACAAACTTGATCAAAAACTTACTTGCCAAACAAGACAGTAGACTTTCCTCCCTCTTGATTTATGGAATGTGATTTGAAATTTTGAGATACAAAAGGAGTCTACATGCCTTGAGCAAAAAAAATCAATAGAATATAGCACAAGATCGATTTTTATTGCTATCATAAGATTGACTTGTGAATAAAGCTAATTCTAATGGGAAAAAAAAAGAGAAAGAAACAAAGAAAAAGCAGTACTCATCTGAAAAGTGAAAGTTCACTTAGTTGAAGGTAGGGACTTTGGAATTACTTTACTATTAAAAAGGGAAAGAGACAACCTATCTTACAAATAATAAGAAAATTGGCATAAGGTGGCTTGCTATTATGCTAGGAATAAAGAGATTGTGATTGAGAAAATCATTTGTTTGAGTAAAAATAATCCTTACTTTTTATCAAATTATAATATATTAATCAAATAAAACAAGATTGTTGGTAAACCTCATGTTTTATCAAATTATAATATATTAATCAGCTAAACAAGGCTACATGGAACTTTTTTTATCAAAGAATAATTAGAAAACAATTTTTGGAATAAATTAAGAAAATTAGTTACAAGCTAACTAGAAAAACAAAGATCATATAAAAAGTCAATAAGAGTCTCTAGTTAGCTACACTAATAAAGAATAAATTTTTGAATTAATCATTAAAAGTAATCCAAAGCAAATCATAAACGCATAAATATAATCGTACTCGATATTCGAACCGTTTATACCCCCAATCACAAAGAAGCCCTTTTCGAAGTAAATATAATATACCACCACACTTCACGAAGTAAATATAACACACCACCGCCGCTGTTGCGTACCTACACCCTCGTAAAGGTTTCAGATTATCAAATTACAGGTACGAGCTACTTCAGAAATAACAGCTCCATCTTCCACTACAGTTAATTCCCATTATAACGTAATATCAATTTGTTTTTGAAGTATACACTAGATCAATGAACAGAGACCCCTATTTTAAAAAGACAAACTTGTACTTCACCAGTTTGCTTTGAGGAACACCACCCCAAAACAAAACCATGGATTCCCAAAAAGAATAGGAAGAAAACAACATGAGCTACAGTATAGGCATAGTGATGAGCAGATATTGACCAAGAAAGTCGTAGCTTAAATAACATACTAGTATTTGTGTTTAGACGACTAAAAATGGAACAGATAAATTAGTCTCTATGAACAAAATTGCCAATGAAACTCAAGGTTCCACCTGATTCATACTTCAAACCTGCCTAGTAGAATCATGGCAGGTTGTCAAATCTAAATACCAATATACCTAGCGACAAAAATATGTTACATCTGTGAAAGGCGACTCGACAATTATTTCTGCACTTCAGCAGCTGGCTCTACTACCTCTGCCTCAATTGTCTCTGGGACATAAGTTGAGGAGGTCGTTTGCTGTTTGAACTCGCCAGCAGATGTTCCCCATTTTGCAGAAAGAGCCATGCTCATCATTTCGTAGATCTTTCCCCCAAGCTGTGCAGGATTTTCAGGCTGCATCCAATCACAAAGGCAGAATTGAAAACAGGTCTTCTAAGGGTGGGGGAAAAAAAGACACCATAATAAGGGTAACAGTGGTGTTTCTTGTCAATACCAAACACCTTCAGATTTTTGAACTACATTTTCAACCACCAGCGAAACCAACAAGATAGATCAAACATCTCGCACGAGAAATTAATATCTAATGTCAAGATTAAATAAAAACCAAGAATCACTGGATATTTCACATTACACATATAATCATAAGCGTAGAAGTTTAATTATACAAGAAAACAAATGTTACATTCTAAGTAGCAAATGTTTCCTGTTTTGATCACATTTCAATTTCTGAAGCAGAAAATCAATTTGGGACATCAAGAAAAATGGGCGGACAACAATCATGGGAAGGAGGGATCACGCAGAATAGGCTCACAAGAGAGAATATGACGTCATATGCAGTATGAGAGAACCTGATCATATCAGTTTTGGATCACCTATTAAGTCATTATTCTTTCTTTAGATCCCATGTGTATCTTTAAAATGGAAATGTGTCATACCTAATGGGCTAAGTAGATCACATCACTGGTGCATAAACTAGAATGATCAATACCTAGTGGGCTAAGTATGCCCCAAAGGAACCTATCCTACAGGTTATTGAGGTATTGTATGTCAAAATGTCAGTCACCACGAATACACGATGCCATACTAGCTTGCTAAAGCCAAAAACAAACTAGACTGAAAAATGCCAAACTGCCTCAGCAAAATTCTTTAAGCACCCAAGCTTGATGCATATTGTGACAAAACTGCCTTCGGCATTATCAGTGAAGCACATTCAGATACCTTCTGGGCTTCAATTAAGGTGCGTCTACCCCAATTACAACTTGACATCATTTCTAGTCCAATACTTTAAAGCCAAAACCAAAATGTTTTACTATAATATTCCAAGAGAACAATTTCCACTGAAAATAAGTTAATAATTACTTACAGTGAAACCACTTGAAACAGCAGCAGTATCATATAACAGATCAACAGCTCTCAATGCTTCTTCATCATTTGGGTTACTCTGACATGCAGCCTGCAATATTCAGAAATTAGCAAGATCAGGAAAAAAAATGTCTTTTGAGTAGATGCATGATCAAAATAAGAAAGTGTTTAAACCGTTCAACAAAGTTAGCTTTGTCCAACAAATTCTCATACATTTAATGTCTTGATGATTGGATGTTCAGGATTTATTTCAAAGATTCTCCTGCTTCTCATAAAGTCCAAGCTGGAGGAATCACCCATAGTTTGTGCTTTCATTAGCCTGCAAATAGATGAAATCACTTAACAAGTTACAAAACTAAACTAACTTAAAAAAAATGTCAGCACTGGAAGAAAAATTAACCTAAGTTACCTCTCCATATTGGCAGACCAACCAAACTTTGCCGACACAAGAACACAAGGTGACGTGCTCAAGCGATTTGAGATCTGGACTCCTGCAACTTTCTCACCCAGCCGTTTCTTTATCCAGTCACAAATTTGACCAAATTCCTGCTTCATCTCTTTTTCCTTCTCCTCATTTTTCTCACCTAAAAGTATTTAAACATTTAAGATACCAAACACTCTACGTCAACCATAGAATACAAAATGTGGAACAAATTAAGCTAAATTTCAATTAAAACAAAGAACAAATTAAATGCCAAAAACGTACATAAGACACTCAGTTAAGAGAAAAAAGGATAAATTAGATTATCTAGATTTCCAGTTAAACAAAGATGAATAGAATGCCAAAAAAAATAGAAGAAAAAAAGAAAAGGTAAAATATCTAATTAAGAGAAAAAAGGATCAATTTCCAGGAAAACAAGTATCATGTAACCATATTCATTGAAGAATTACATATTGCTTACTAAAAAGTTCATACAAAAGTAAAGTTAACCTAGCCAAAGTAAACAGTTAACCAGCATTCATATTGCCACCCTAAGTAAACCAAAAGTTAAATGAGAATATTAAAATACACTAACCTAGATCCAAATCTTCTTTGCTGATGTCAACAAACTGTTTATCCTTGAATTCTTTAAGATTTTGGACAGCAACCTCATCAATAGGATCAACTAAGAATAACACCTACAAACAAGAAAGTGCATAATACCATGAAGCAAGAACACTTCTGCAAATAAATAAATAGATAAATATATTCAAAGCAAGAGCTCATACTTCAAGATCCTTTTCAAGAAGTTTCTCCAAGAAAGGGGTGTTCCTTGCACTATTTACACTGTCAGCAGCAATGTAATAAATGTTCTTCTGCTCTGGCTTCATGTTGTCAACATACTCGTCCAGGCTTATTGGAACATCCTCACTCTGAGATGAGAAGAATCGCAAGAGTGGCGCAAGGCGCTTGTGATTTTCTTTATCATCAAGGATGCCCAGTTTAATGTGTTTGCCAAAGTTCTCCCAGAACTTATCATAATCCTGTTCAAAGAATGGTAGAGCTAAATCAACAAAGTTTGGGGGAAGATTAAAAGACAAAAGAAAAAAGAAAACAAAGTCTCAAACAAAAGATACAAGTTGTAGTTCACTTTTGGAGTCAGAATAATGGAATGAATGACTTCTATTTCCACCAAGAAATATCCTTGTAAGAAGGGAAATTCTTCACTAAGAAAATCCTGAGACAGTAAACATACATCTTTATTTTCGCTCATTGCTATTCCATTGATCATATCAAATGCCTTGCGGACCAAGCGCTTCCTCATGATACGTATCTTTCACGCAAGCAAATAGAAGATCATTAGTACAAAAGTTGTCAGAAGACCCAAAAATATAAGAAAAAAGAAAAATTACATAAAAAATGGATAACCAAATACAAAGCCCCACCCCAACACCTCCCCCCCCCCCCCAAAAAAAAAGAAAAGAAAAAATGAGATTATTCCCGTAATCAACAAAATACACATGAAATGAAGAAATAATTCATAGCACTTACAATACGACTTTCCTGAAGGATTTCACGCGAGACATTCAAAGGGAGGTCATTGGAGTCCACAACACCCTTGATGAAGCTCAGGTACCGTGGGAACTGTACATTCGCAGGAGAGGGATGCCTATCAGATATCGTTTATGTAGAGCCTGCAGTAATCTCAAACTAAGCACTTCTTGCTTTCTTACCAATTCACCATCAAAGTCATCTGAAATGAACACCCTTTTGACATAAAGCCTTATATTCTTTGTCTTGGGATTGATTATATCATCCTTTCCCATGGGGGCAATTGAAGGCACATAAAGTATGGACCTAAATTCCACTTCGCCCTACCACACACAGAAAGAAGGGGTTAATGCTTACTAATTGGCCATTAATTGCAGCATCCAAATGAAGCATGAATTATCCAGGTGGATAAATGAAAAGCCAATTTTTCCTGTAAGATGTCATCTTGTTCAATTAAACATAATTTACACAAAACCCTCTGCTTTTCTACTGCAACCATGATCAGTTATTTCATCACATGAGAACCAAAAGTGTGCTTATTATTTTGTGAAATAATTTGGCAAATGTTATTAGAAATGTATTCAAAAAGGGCAGTAGACTGTGTAAGCAAAATTATTTCACTAACCGAACAATAATCATACATGTTAGTTAAGCTACCTTCTTCCCAAACCTATTATTTATCTGTAAAATTACATTTTCTTCCAAACCCTTGAACCAGACCTCAGCTTAGTTTAGAATCTATAACTACCTCAGTAGTAAAATGAGTTGATGCGAGAGGCTCCAAGTACTCATTGAAAGTCTTCTTGTAGAATTCATTATACTCCTCTGTGCTTACTTCCTTAGGATTTCGAAGCTGCAAAAAGCAGGAGCTACTTAGAATTCCCACAAACAATAGCTAGCATAATAGATAGCAGATTAGAGACTGACCCATATTGGTTGAGTCTCATTTGTAAGGTCCCAATCCCAGTATTTCTCAACAACAGTCTTGGTCTTCTTCTTTTTCTGTTACAAATGAAGGATTAAGATGTCAGAAAGATAAACATGTAACCCATGGTGGAACTACAGCAACAGTAGCAGATGAATACCTCGGTCTTGTCACCTTGATCATCCTTCTTGGCCTCAGATGGGTCCTCATCCACCTCAACCTGCAAGAGAGCCACAAGCTCATATCAGAAAGGCAAGAGTAAAAGGTTGGCCAACTAGACAATTGCAGCACTTGACCATCCTTCTGTGCAAGGGGTATAGGAAATAAAAATGGAAGCCAACATGTTGAAATCAATAATATTTATCTTCTTTCTGCTGGACACTAGGGAGAGATGAGCGGTCCATTGGAGCAATCAATGATACCCCAGAAACAGTTTGAGATACTGTACCTCTTTTGTGTATCCCTTCTCTTGCCAGGTGTAAATTGGGAAAGAAACAAATTGGGAGTAGTTCTTCACAAGCTTCTGAACTCTTTCTGGATGAGCAAACCCTTTATCGTCACGCTGGTTAAACGTAACAAAGCAGGAGTTCAAAACATATACTGTGAATGTCTCGAGCATGAGAAAACATGTAACAATTACGGGTAACCTGGCTACCTTCAGATATAAAGTAAGTCTAGTCCCTCTAGGAATGAGCTTTGCAGGGTCAGTCTCCTCTCGAATGGTATAGGAGCTAGAGTTGGCCTCTCCTTCCCATACATATTGTTTATCAGATTTTGGGCTTTTAGTCGAGACTTCAACCTTTCAATGACAAGGGCAGACAATCTAAGACAAAATTACAAGAACGCCAGGCCATGACTTGCAAACTTAAAGATAAAGTAATTTCCAAAATAGCATGCCTACCCGTTCAGAGACAAGAAAAGCTGAATAGAATCCAACACCAAATTGGCCAATTAAATTACTGTCACCACCAGAATCCTTACTCTCCTGTAAAACAAAACACATGACAGTAAATACTTGCATTCAACTATTAAGACAGCAAAGCACGGTTTTAGTTGGGGGAGGTGACCTTCAATGCTTTCAAGAATTTTGCTGTTCCACTTTGTGCAATAGTACCAAGGCAGTCAACAAGTTCCTCACGGTTCATACCAATTCCAGTATCCCTGGACAGAGCAACTTATGTTATGACAATTTTAAAGCAGAAAGGGGGAAAAAATGCACAATCTGAATTCAACTCACGTGATTGTAACTATGCCATTGTCTTTATCAGTTTGGATACGAATATCAAGATCAACAGCATCCTTCAAAAGCTCTGGCTCTGTAACACTAAGAAACCGCAGCTTGTCCAAGGCATCGCTTGCATTGCTATAATTCAAAACAGCTGATATCAGGCTAATTGTGTATATGAGATCAATATTCATATTTGTGTCAAGAGATTGTAATATTCCTTTCTAAACCTGATAAGAAGCTTCAGTTATACACAATCAGCATGGTATAAATTAAATATGACTAAAATAATATCAGCGATTAACATATACAGGTATCATAAGATAAGTCTCCAAAAGACCTGATCATCAGAAGCATAAAGCACCCATAACTCGTACTAAATTCTAAAACAATCCAAAATACTCATTTTGATATCATTAAGAAAAGTAATAAAACTTGACAACATCATCACAACAGTAACTTTATTTCTTCCCTCCAACAACAACAACAAATGCTGCATGGGAAAAGGAGGCACCGTGTATAACCAAACCAGCTGGTAGTGATACACTAAAAGGTGAAAAGAGAACCAGGGCATGCCTGATAAGCTCTCTAAGAAACACCTCCTTATTACTGTACAGACTGTTAACAATAAGGTCCATCAGCCGGCTCACCTGTTGCATAATAGACTACTAATTAGTTATTGAAAAAATAAATTTGCTCTCCCCATATAATTCAGTTAATCAGGTCAAGTGATGCTCACCTCCGCTTGGTACTCATACTTTTCAGGTGGAGGATTGGAAGAGGAATCAGATGCGGCTGCAGTAGATTCATAACGGATTCTCAACAAATGGTGGCTGCTTCCAAAGTTAAATTGCTTAATGGGTTTACCACAATTAATCTGTCTGGTGGTTAAAACCGAGTACCATCTCACGTTTTCATCATTCTCCTCCACCTGCTCAACAATTTCCCAGAAAAAAACAAAATTAACATAACATTAAAAAAAAAATCCAAACATCATGTAAGGACAAAAAAAATGAAACAACATAATGTACAAACAACTAAATTCAAAAAAAAAGATACAACTTTTTACCAAATTTCAAATTTTCTACTCTGATGACTACAATATAGCTGTAACTTTTCTTTTTATTTCCTTCATTTAATTTTTTTTAATTTCTTTTTTCGTCCATACTGGAAATTGAAGGTCGAAAAAGACGAGTGCTATCAGAAACTATTACAAAAATGGAAATAATTCAACAAATCCCGCAAAATAAAACTCCAAAGAGAACAAATTCACTTTCAATTTCACTGCCACTGATTCGCTTGAAAGAAACAACACACCACCAATTATTAGTACCATAAATCCCAACAAAAAGCTTTTGGTGTGCATATATTGTTCTCTATTACGAAACATACTGATTTGTGGAAAATGTTGGAAGAAGAAATTGAGGCAGTAGCATTGCGGAAACGCGTGCAGCCACCGGCGCGAAGGATGGTGGAAACTGAACGCCCAGAGAGCCTGTGCATCTTCTTCTACACCGCTTGATGATACTGAATCGAAAAATTTGAAGAGGGTTGGAATGAATTACGGTAGAAATTGCTTGTTCGATCGTGCGAGAAGAAATAAAGGTCTGCAATGGGGGAGTAGGGTTTTAGGAGTGCAGTCCGAAAATCGTTGGAAGCGGTGGGGGGTTTAAAGGGTTTAAGCTTTGGCACAGAAGCTTCTGGAGAGTGGTTTTAAGTCTGAGGAGACCGGAGAACAGATGCAATTTTTGGGGGTAATTAATACTAATCGCTCGTGGGCCGGGGTCTTATATTATGATATTATCTAAATCTATTAATCTCGTGAATTAAAATAACCTAGAATGTAATCCCTTTGTTATGGTTTTATGGCCGTTTTCTATTTTTCTTTATTTTTATCTCATGGTTTAATTTGGGCCTTTTTATTATGTTTCTTGGTTTTGGGTTTTATATTGTTTGGATCTTAGGTCCCGTTTGGAACCTGAGTTTTTTAGAAATTTATCTAAAACTTTACTGTAGTGCACTGGATAAGTTTTTGGAAAAATTTTTCAATATGAAAAACTTTTTTTCCTTTTCTTTTTTTTTTCTTTCTTTTTCTTTTTCTTTCTTTCCTCTCTTCTTATTCTTCTTCCTTCCCCCTCTCCCTTCCCTCCCCCGCCACCTCTGCCTCCGACGTTGAAGAACCAGCAGTCATGGTCCAAATTTTTTTTTCCTTTTTCTCTTCCCCTCTGCTCCCCTTCCCCTTCTCCCTCCCGATGCCAGAGAACTTGCAGCCATGGTATTTCCTTTTCTCTTTTTTTTTGCTTTTTCTCTCCCCCTCTTGTGAGAACCCTCACTTTAAAATACAAATTATCCCAAGTTACTTGCATTACTCTAAAAGTAAATCACTTATAATATGTCCTTGCATTGCATTCTACATGCATTATAACATTTCCCTTGCATTGCATTTCATTACCTTTTACTTAAATTAAAACATTTCCTTTACTTGGTATTATTTTATTTCACCGCATACTCTATAACCAAATATTCTTTTTATTGTGATTGGAACTTTATATGATAGTTTAGGAGTGTTAGTAAGACATTGGAAACATTTGGAGGATAGAAACATGATTTGACAAAGATTAGAGAGAGAATGACCAAGATTGAGATAAGTGGCAAAACCTTAGCCATTCAATCTTTTTGACCAAAGAATTAGAGGAAATTTAAACCATTCTTGGTTCCATTTTTCTTCATGTTGGCCGGCCACCTTGAAGTTTCCAAGGGAAGAGAGAAAACTTCCTTTCATGCCTTTTAAACCCTAACTTGATCTTGAGCAAAAATCAAAAGTGAAGGACTTGAATTAGTGGAGTGAACAACCTTCAACCCTAGTGTGTGATTTCAAGCTTGGAGTTTTTGGAATGGTGGTTGTTTTGGGTGATTCAAGCTTCTTATAAGAGAGGTATATGATCCTTACCTCTTGGTTTTATGGTGTTATATCAAGTATTTAAAGCTTTGATGGTAAACTAAGAGTTGTATGGATGTTACTTATGGTTAAATTTCTTGAACTAAACAAGTGGTAGTAGGGTTGGTTGTTTAGCCTACCATGTGTTTGATTAATTGTTAAAGCTTTGTTTATGGTTTTCTTGATGTATTAACATGTTTTGGATCCTTTTTGAGTTAAGGATAACACTTGGTATGATGTTTAAGTTAGTCTTCATGAAAGGATGAAAGTTGATGATGCAAGTGAACTAGTGGACTGTTTTGCTCTCTCTTGACTGATCGGTTTTGGAAGAGAGGTTTCTCCTTGATTTTGTGGTTCATTTGCACCTTAATTAAGCCTAGGAATCTTGGCTAAACATTGGTTTAAGGTTTGGTGTGAGTTGAAATGGAAATGAAGCAAGTAAAGTGGTTGTTTTTGGGCAACTAGTGGACTGTTTTGGTTCTTGTTGTTGGCTAGATTGTTTTGGTTTACTTGATCATTTGGTGTGTTGCATTTTAAACTCTAATGGTACTAGGTAACATGATCCCCTGTATATGAATTCTAGGAGGTTGAATTGGATGAATTTGAGCCAAAACAAGTGAAGTTGGCAAGAGGAAATAGAGTAATTTTTGTTAGGATTTTGAGCTGATCAGAACCTAAAAATCAGACAACTTCCCTGGATCACTGGTATTGATAGGAGAGGAACTAGAGTCTGCATTTGGTACTGTTGAAAACGCTTCGAGTCTAGTTTCCAACGCTGCTAACGTCACATGATTTTGACTTTCCTACAGTGAAAAATGACCGTTTTCCCCGAATTGCGCGAGTGCGATTGTTTTACCCGCGAAGAAGACTTTGAACTTGAATGCGAATTTTCTTTTGCTCTACTTTCTTGAACTTGTCAAACTTGTTTTCTTATGACCTTTTACTACATTTTGGGCCTAACTTGCATGGTGAATTGAGTAGATTTAACCACTCACTTGGTCACCTAATGAGTTCACATTTGGGTTGGAAATGAATCTAGATTGTTAACGATTTCACTCGTTGCCCTAGGATTGGGAAACAGAGGTGAACGTAATCAAGGAACTTGACGTTTGAACTCTACATTTCTTGACAGGTGAGTGTTCCATTACCTGTTATCTGTCTATATGAAATATCTGAATGCTTGATCTATGACTGGTTGAGCTAAATGATTGTTTTGACAAATTTGAGGCGAGCGTGTACTTTATCACACTTGACCTTCTTTGATTTCATTGAGGCTCTGTATACTGCTATTATGAGATGTGATTTCTCTATATTTGACTCTATGTGAGTTGTTTGGGTGGCATCCTAGCAACTACTATGACTGTTTGGGTACCCAACCTCATAGGTGAGTCGGTTGTCTCGAGTTAGTAAGGGCTTGGTCGAGAAGGCCGATAAATCCTGAGGGCTGTTTACTGAATCTGGATCCTGTATACTCGAGTATTACCTAATTACTGTTTGTGGTGTTCGGGTCCGGTAAGGGGGTTGACTGGTGGACGGAAATTGGAGTATGTGGTGTTCTACGGACATTGTATTCTTTGAACGCAAACGTTGACGGAGAGTCAACGGATTCTTGTTATGATTAAGTTCAAGTGGATTTGGCTTTTGAAAACCACCCATATCCTTAAATTGAACTGTGCTTTAATTGTTATAGTACAATACGGTGGTTACTTGTTTATATTACACCTTTAATTGGCCATGTGCTTACATATTTATTTGGAACCTCACTGAGTTTTAGCTCACCCCACTCCTTTTGTTTTCCTTAACAGATCGGGGAAGGAACTATGGTCGTGAACTTTTATAGTTTTAACTTTTGTTTTGAACTTGTACTTTAGATTGTAAACTCTTGTTTAGAAGACCTTACTTTTGACTCTTGTAAGCGTGAATTGTAAGTTCGATGTATATTATGTAAATTAAGTGTGGAATTGTAAGTTTGATACTTAGCTCTATAGTCTAAGTTTTGGAAAGTGGTGTGGCAACTTATATTTCCATTAGGGTTTGTACTCCTTTCTTTGAAGATATTTCATTAGTTATCTTGAGTTACTAGTTCTTTCTTCGACTGAGCCCCGGTGAGAGTTAGGCAGGCAGTCCGCAGATACCCTAGGGTTCGCCCTAGGGAGAGGTGGGGCTGTCACATGTGGTATCAGAGCCTAGATTTGAATTGGTCTGGGCGTATTAGAATTTTTTGACTTTAAGATTTCATTTGTTCATTTTTCCTTAAGTGTGCTTAAGTTTTATCTATATTTTGTGTAGGATGGACGGACCTAGTGGCCCTAGTAATAGTCAAGGTGGAGGGCAGCCCCGTGCTCCATTACCGATGATTAAGTACCAGATCAGGCCCAGAGGAGCTACTATACACTGGAGTCCAGCTAACCGCCATCGGCGTTGCGAATGCCGCCATACTTACGCCTATCCTAACCCAGTAGTTTTGGCAGTTGTGGAGGAGAGGAAAGCACTAGCGAAGGACAATGCTAGGTTTGAAGTTGAGGTGAATCAACTAAGGGAAACTATAAATATGCAACCCGACCGGATTAAGGAACTTGAGGATGATGTAGTCGAGGGTCAAGAAAGGACCGACGATCTCTGCGCGCAATTTGGGGAAGCCCAGGAGCGACTGATTAAGGGAACCATGAAAATGAGGGCTAGAGCTGAGTCGACCCTGAATATTTGTGATGACCTATTTGGGGATTTGAGCGATGAGGTTTCTAATGTAGGAGGCGAGGCAGAAACTGAACCTGCCCAGGATGGGAGATCAGCTAGTCCCGCGGCGGACTAAGTCTTGACTACTAGGTTACATTTTTGGATGATTTTGACCATTGTACATAGAAAGGATATGAGAGGTGGTGACTCGGTGGTTGTATAGTTTTCTTTTGGCTACTTACGCTGGTTTTTGTATGATATGGTTGGATGACTGTATCTGTACTTTTGAGACTCGTACTTGATACTTTTGGCCTTGTTAGTTTGTAAATAACTACTATGAGCCTTTGAATGTATAATTCATTGACCTTGACTCTGATTTTGACTTTGATTTCAATCTTGACTTTGACCTTAAACTTTGACTTTAACCTTATTTCGATTTTAGCATTTAACTGTTTTGTGTTTTCACTTGCTTATCATAATTTTGACTTTATTTCCCTTTGACCTTCGATTACGCACAAGTATCTATTATATACCAATACTTGCCTACACCATTAGTTATAATTCGTGAACCCTAGTCCAGTGAGAAATAATGGAGGGTAAACGACAATGTGGTCGGGGCCATGGGCGTGGACCCAGGCAAGAAGAGGAACAAGGATCTGTGGCGAATTTGAACCAGGGACCTGGAGGTGAAGAAGGGGACCAGATAGCTACGGCTATCAACCGTATGACTGATTTGTTAGCTCGACTGGTTGACCAGTAAGGTCAAGTGCCTGGTAATCAGCAAAGGGACCTTGAAGTAGGTGAAAACAGGGCCCTGGAACAATTCCAAAAGTTTGCTCCTCCAAAATTTCTTGGAGGATCAGATCCCGAAATTGCCGAGAATTTGTTCGAAAGAATGGTGGATATATTTGCTGCATTGCACTATATTGAGGAGAGGCAAGTGACTTTGGCCGTTTTTTAGTTGGAAGGTGCGGCCCGTTTCTGGTGGAACGTAATAAGGGCAAAATGGGACAGGGAGCAAACTTCACGTACTTGGTTTAACTTTACCAGGGAATTTAACGAGCAGTTCCTTCCGCCATTAATTTAGGAGAAAAGAGAGGATGAATTTATCAAATTGCACCAAGGCACTTTGAGTGTGGCAAAATATGAGACCCAGTTCACCAGACTCTCTAAATTTGCTCCGGAACTGGTGGTTAATGAGCAGAAACGCATAAGGCGATTTGTACAGGGGTTGAATATGAAAATTCAAAAAGACTTAACTGCAACCCAGATTGATACGTTTAAAGATACGCTGGAGAAACCTCAACGAGTGGAGCAGACCCGATTTCAGGTTCGGACTCTTCAAGTAAAGAGATGAGGTGCATCTAGTAGTACTACCGGGCGAGGCGATCAGTATGTACCACCTCCTAAGTTTGGAAGAGATACGAGTGGAGTTCGTATCTCAGGAATACCGAGAGGAGCTCCATCCAGAGGGGCTCACAACGGGAGAGGACAACAGAGGACTGTCTCCTAAGGAGGTCCTGCACCAGCTCCTCGAGTAAATTGTGGGTATTGTGGTAAGACGAACCACACCGATGATACTTGCTAGCGAAAAATGAAGAAATGTCTCCGTTGCGGTAGTTCCGAGTATCAGATCGCAGCCTGTCTTGTTAAACTCCGTGAAGGGAATGAGGGTGTGCAGCCAGAGAAGTTAAACTCTAAACAACCTATTGCCAGTGGGAGTAGACCAAAAGCTTCTGTTAGGGTTTTTGCCTTGGACAATCAGCGAGCCCCTGAATCATCTGAGGTACTGGAAAGTACGATCCATATATTCCACCGCTTAGCTAAGTTTTTAATTGATCCTGGGGCAACTCATTCTTTTGTGAATCCTACCTTCATATGTGGTATTGATATAAGTCCTGTTAAATTACCCTATGATTTGGAGGTTAGAACACCTACTAGGGATCAAAACTGAATTACCAACATGGTTTACAAAAATTGTGAGATTTGGGTAGGAGAACGGAAGTTGGTGGTAAACTTGATAAGTTTAGACCTCAAGGGGTATGACGTGATTATAAGCATGGATTGGTTAGCTCGTTGTAATGTTTAGTTGAACTGCAAGACTAAAGTGGTGGAGTTCTCTATACCCGGAGAGGCAACTCTAAGATTGGATGTGAGAGGTAGATTAGCCTCGTCTGCACTTGTTTCGGGAATTGGAACCAGGAATTTATTAAATAAAGGGGCACAGGGTTACTTAGCTTTCTTGATTAATACTCCTGGAGATAAGGTGAAACTAGAGGATGTGTTAGTAGTAAATGAATTTCACGATATTTTTCCTGACGAGTTGAAGTCGATGCCGCCAGAGAGGGAAGAGAATTTAAGATTGATTTGGTGCTTGGAACCGCTCCCATTGCAAAAATACCATACCGAATGATCCTGGCCGAATTTAAGAAACTAAAACAGCAGTTACAGGATTTGTTAGAGTTAGGGTTTATTCGAGAAAGTAAATCACCTTGGGGAGCGCTTGTTCTATTTGTTAAAAAGAAGGATGGCAGTTTGAAACTGTGTATTGACTATCGCGGTTTTAATGATGTAACGGTGAAAAATAAATATCTTTTGCCGTACATTGACGAGTTGTTTGACCAGTTGCAAGGAGCAGTAGTTTTCTCTAAGTTGACCTTGAGGCAAGGTTATTATCAGCTACGAATTAAGTAGGAGGACATACCGAAAATTACTTTTAATTCCAGATATGGACATTTCGATTTTGAAGTGATGCCGTTTGGTTTAACAAATGCTCCGGCTGCATTCATGGATTTAATGCATCGAGTCTTTAAATTTTATTTGGACCAATTTGTCGTGGTGTTCATAGATGATATCTTGGTATACTCTAAAACTCGAGAGGATCATGAACGATATTTGAGGATAGTTTTGCAGATCTTAAGAGAACACCAGTTATATGCCAAGTTTAGCAAATGTGAGTTTTGGTTGGATTAGATTTCTTTTCTAGGGCATGTAAGATTTAAAAATGGCATTTCTGTGGATCCAGTGAAAGTAGAAGCCGTATCTGAGTGGAGACAGCCAGAAACCCCAACTGAGATCCGTAGTTTCTTGGGTTTAGCTGGGTACTTGTGACAGCCCCACCTTCCCCTAGGGCGTACCCTAAGGGTTAACGAACTGCCTGCCCAACTCTCGTCAGAACTACTAAATTGAAAACACGATTACTAAACCATACGCTTGCATAAATATATACTCCCTTCGTCCCATTCATTTGGTTATGTTTGGGGAATCCAACTTTTTAAGAATAGTGGTTTGATTGTGATGTTTGTGCTTCTCTCCAATTTTACCCCTCAAATTCAAATTTTAAATTTGAATGTGTGATTAAAAAGAAGGGTTATATTGGAAAGAGAGTGTAAAAGTTGTTTTGATTTTTCTAACATGACAATTGTTTTGGGACATCCCAAAATGAAAAGTATAACCAAATGAATGGGACGGAGGGAGTACATTGGAGTCATTACAAGCCAAAATGTTATATTGGATCAAAATACAAATAGGGTTTTCTATTACAGAGAAGTTTAACAAAAGAATATCTATACTAGCTCGACTCTTTCTTCCAAAAATCATGATTTCCAAAATATTGTTCCCTGTAAGGAAACAAAGGTAACGGGGGTGAGTTTTTCGCTCAATGAGGTACCAAAATCCAGGCAATCAAGAATCATGGAACTTCACTTAATCAATTAAATAGAAACACCAATTAAAGAGATGAACAAACATCTCAGTGGATCATAATAACTCACATAGAAAGGATACAGATGGCTCTCAAGAGCCAAATTTTCGTTGTAGTACTTGATCCAAACTCGTTGACTCTCCATCAATGTTTAGAGAAAACAACCATGACCGTAAACCCCACTTACACCGTATTCCGTCCACCAAACATATCTCTTATTGGACCCGAACGCCATACAGAAACAGAGGTGGTAATACTCGAGCATACCGATTAGTCAAGGAGATAACACTCCACTCGACAAAATAGAAGACCCATGGTTCGTTACCTAATCGACCAGACCCTTGCCGGCTCGACTCGAGTAACTAGCCATAGGGTTTGAGCTTAGAAGTCATAGCAAGGCCGTTGGATACAAGCCTCCAAACGACATCAAATCATATACAAATAACAGATTCAAATGTATACAGTAACCAATCAAACAGACGAGAGAAACGAGTGTGATAAAGTACACCCTCGTTTCGTCCAGAATAGATAGAAGTCACAAATTGCATGTACAAGTAAACCAGTTAAGCAACAATTCATGCTAGTGGTACACTCACCAGTCAAGCAAAACAACTTCACAAGTTCCCTCCTGAGGTACGCCCTTGATCACCGGCACGTCCTAGAACAACCAAGGAAATACAATTGAGACTCGACTTCAAAACCTAGTGAACGGAATTCACAAGTGAGACTCGGATACGAGTCGTTTGCCTATCCGAATGAACCACTAATGCAAAGCAAAAAATGTGACTTTGGAGTGAAAAAGGTAGCAGTTGGTCCTAACGACATGAACAACCCTAAAACTCTTCATTTCTACCCAAAATCAACCAAACTCGAAGGAACTAAATGGCCTCAAAATTTGGACAGCACCTCCCCTTAAATTCCTTTACTTTTTCCATCCTACAATCAATACCAAAGTTCATCCAAAACAGCCTCAATTGCACATACAAATCACAAGCTATTAAAAACACTTAATTAGGGTCACAACACCCTTCAATTTTAGCCAATTGATAGCTCCAAAACCCAAACACAATCAGGTCAAATTTGGAAACCCTAAGCTGAAATTTATGCACCCAAACTGGAAATTTCCTTAGGCAAAGTAAACTAGCACATAAACACTAGATATTTCACATGTCAAAACTAATAAATCATGGCCAACCCTTAACCTTCATATATAGGCATAAAATTCACCAATAAAACTGAAAATCTACATATCACTATCTTCAATCATGAAATTTCCCACAAAACTACACATTTAGCAAGTTTAAACCACTAATATGCAATTATTAGAAGCAAAGAGGGATTTCTTGGCAAGTTACCTTAGAACCATAAGAAAGATGGTAGTTTAGTACTTTTCCCTCTAAAATCACTCCACCAACACCTTGAAATCTACCTTAGTTAGCATTTTTATGGAGTATTTTGCAAAATTGATGGTTGGAACTCAAGATTGTAATAAGAAATTAAAAGACAAGATGAAGTTCTCTCCCTTACTCTCCCTCAAGAAGTTCGGCCAAGCAAGAAGGAAAAATGAGGAAATTTTGGTCAAATTTTGATTTTTAATAAAGTTAAGACACCTTGGTCAAAATCCAATTTCGAATAGTGTCGCGACAAATGGCACCTTAAGGTTTAATCTCATCCTCTTGTTTTTCAATGGTTAATCTATCTAACTAACCTCTAATCATCTCTTAACACCTTGTAAAATAATATCTCTTGATACAAAACTTCATCTAGTCGTCAAAATTTATCGCACTTAACGCACTAGCGGGTCCCACGTCCAATATACACTACTAATGTCACATGAACTAATTTATACTAGAAAAATGATTTAAAAACTTAACTCCCTTATAAAAATGTCTAGAAAATTAATATACTAAAGGAAAGTATAGAAAATGTATGCAAGGAAATAAAATAATGACTAAAACATAAGAAAATTTTCGGGTCCTCACAGTACTACCGTCGGTTCATCAAAGATTTCTCCAAATTAGTAGGGCCTTTAACCGACCTGACGAAAAAGCATGGTCAATTTGTCTGGGATTCTAAGTGTGAAGTTAGTTTCCGAGAATTAAAGAAATGGTTAACGTTGGCGCCAGTCTTAGCCTTACCAAACGGGAAAAACAGTTTCATTGTATATACTGACGCCTCAAGAGAAGGATTGAGATGTGTTCTAATGCAGAATGGAAATGTGATTGCCTATGTCTTTAGGAAATTAAAATCCCATGAGCGGAATTACCCGACTTACGACTTGGAATTGGCCGATGTAGTCTTTGCCTTAAAGAAGTGGAGGCATTACTTATATGGGATGACTTTTGAGGTTTATACCGACCATAAGAGTCTGAAATATCTATTCTCTCAGAAGGAACTAAACTTGAGACAACGTCGGTGGGTGGAATTTCTTGAGAATTATGATTGTACCATTATCTACAACTCGGGGAAGGCCAATGTTGTAAGTCAGAAAGTTCAAGTAACTGGATTAATGGTCAAGGAATGGAATTTATTGGAAAAAGTGAGTGAATGGAATCCACGATTGGACCAACAGAGAGTAATCTTGGGCAATATCACGGTGAGATCTGATCTATTGGACCGAATTACAAAGTTCAGAAGAATGACCAGATGGTATAGAAGTGGGTGAAAAAAGTGCAAAAAGGGGAAATCTCGGACTTTAATGTGAGTTCCGAGGGTATTTTGAAATTTCAGAATCGAATAATGGTGCTGCAAGATAAAGTAATAAAGAAAGACATTTTGGAAGAAACACATCGATCTAAGTATACCTTACATCTTGGGAGCATAAAAATATACCAGAATTTGAGGAGACTGCATTGGTGGGATAAGATGAAGAAGGAAATTGCTCAGTTTGTCCAAAAGTGTTTAGTGTGCCAATAAGTAAAAACTGAATATCAGAAACCCTCAGGTCTTCTACAGCCTCTTGAAATCTCTGAGTGAAAATGGGAACATATTATGATGAATTTTGTGTCAGGATTACCCCGTATTCAGAAAGGTCATGAAGCCGTTTGGGTAATAGTTACGATGAATTTTGTGTCAGGATTACCTTGTATTTAGAAAGGTCACGACGCCGTTTGGGTAATAGTTGATAGGTTGACCAAATCTGCTCATTTCTTACCTATAAATATGAGATACTCCTTGGAGAAATTGGCCCAATTGTACATTAATGAGATAGTGAGATTGCATGGGATCCCTGTAAGCATTGTTTCTGACAGAGATCCTCGGTTTGTGTCTCGTTTCTGACAACAGTTATAAGAAGTTTTGGGGACCAAGTTGAACTTTAGTATTATTTATCATCCCCAAACTGATGGACAGTCAGAGAGAACTATTCAAACACTCGAGGACATGCTAAGGACTTGTATCTTGGATTTTGGTGGAAGTTGGGGACAGTATATGGCGTTGGTTGAATTTGCATACAATAATAGTTATCATTCCTCCATACAAATGGTACCGTACAAACCTCTCTATGGAAGAAAGTGCCTGATGAGAATATAAAGACCAAGGCCCGTTCAAGCACATGGGGAATTGGAAGATTCAAGTGAAGACTAGTTGATTGCACGAATGCTTGAGTTTAGTAGGATTATTTGATTTTCCTCGTTGATTTTGGTTATTTCTCGTTTTAAAAAGTCTAGGTAATTAAGATAGTTTAATTGCGGCCCATTTGTTAGTAAGTAAGGCCCAAAATCTTTCTTAAGTATGTAGGGTAGTTTGGTCAACTTTTGGATTAGGGTTAATGCTTGTAAGGGCTATAAATAGCCCCACTTCCTCTTTGTTTTGAGATCAGTTTTTGACTATTAAATACAATTAGTGAGTTTTCACTTTCTCTTTGGCAAGAGAGTTGCCTTTGAATACTTGAGAATCTTCTCAAGTTATTCACCCGAACTTATCAATCGAGTATCTCCTTGATTGTGGCGTTCTACTACCTCCAATTTGGTTCGTTAACTCGAGTAGTTACGGGTTGAGATAATATCAAAATTGTTCATGACTTCTAGGAATTAGTTGGGTCAAATTTCCGCTGCCTAAGCCATGATGTTTTGGTTGTCTAGATCGGGGTTTCATATTAGTTGGTACCAGAGCTAGTCGACAACCACTAGGTTATATCTTTTTTTTTCATTTATTTCGAGTCATATATGTTTATCCCAATCTGTTTGTTTGTTTAGAACCAAAAAAAAAAAAAAATATTACTGTTCATCGTCACTGTTCACCGACACTGTTCATAGTTACTGTTCATCCGAATACAAAATCTGTCCAGCCTTGTTGTTTGTGTTATCCAACTTGTTTACTTGGTTTTTAAATCTGGATTTTGGTAAAACTTGTTGGAATTTTGTGAATCTTGAAGAGAACTTACAATAATGTTGAGCTTCTTGAATTCTTGACCACAATCTTGAAATTTCTGAAGTTCCTGACAACTTCCTTGAACGTTCTTGAAAGATCTTGGAGTTCTTGGTTGTTATTATTTGTGGACTTCCTTGTTTTGTGTCGTGGTTGATAGTTGTAGTTAAAAAAAAAAAGACAAAAAAAAAAGAAGAAAGAAAAGAGGAATTGGTTGGCAAGAGAAAAAAAAAAGGAAAGGAAAGAAAGGGGCAACCGAATTGTTTTGAATAGAGAACCAAATCTGATTTGTGCAATCTTTCTTGGAGTAGAATTTGGAAGTTACCAAAAGTTGTTTCAAGAAGATTACCAAAGGTTGTTTCAAGAAGGTTACCAAAAGTTGTTTCAAGAAAGTTACCAAAAGTTGTTCAAGAGGAAGAGGATTTTCAAAAGGTTTCCAAAAACTAACTTGTTTCCAAAATCAATTAGGAAACTAAGTAAAGCACTTGGATAACTCCTTGTACTCACTTGGACACTCTCTCTCCTACATTTTTAGGAAACTTTCCTAAACTCTCTCATCCATTTTTTTGGAAACTTTCCTAAATTCTCTCATCCATTTTTTAGAAAACTCTCATAAAATTCTCTCATCCATTTTTAGGACCTTTCCTATATTCTCTCATCCACTTTAGGAAACTCTCCTATATTCTCTTCCTAGATTCTAGGAACACTTTCCTACATTTTCTCCTACATTCTTGTGATTACACTTGTGGAAAGGTTGGTAACGGTTGTTGGACTTGAGCAGCATTTCTCAACTACCTAACCCAACAGGTAAAGGTATTTGGTAAGTCCATTAGAGTGACATCCATATACACGAGTGCGACTGGATACACGTAAGGGAGCGTGAAAGGCAATATCTTCGGTTTCGTTGCTAACTTTTTGCAGGTTCCCTCATACGTCATGGCGAGTATAAGACGCATAAAAGCTAGCCCACAACATTGTCTTCCTGATCCTAAGGGAGTCAAAGAAGTGGCATTACGTGGTGTAGATGAGCAATTGGACCTCGTCAAATCTCAGTTGCTTGGTTGGTTTTATACTCGTTGCGGTATCAAAGATAAAATTTGTAGCTTGGCCATTGATGGTAGTTGTGAAGTCAATCTTGCAAGTGCTATCATGGTTAAGAAATTAAATCTTCCAACCATTGATCATCTTCAACCGTACAAGTTGACGAGCACTCATGGGGATGTTTGGGTTACTAAGCACACACTTGTACCTATTCAAATCGGCAAATATGTGGATGAGGTGTTGTGTGATGTAGTCCCAATTCAAGTGACACATGTGTTGTTGGGCAAAGCATGGATGTCGAGGCGAGAAGTTAAAATTGATGGACATACTAATAAGTATTCCTTCTTATTTAATAGTCGTCGTCTTGCACTTGTATCACTTACTTATGACCAACTTTGTATTGATCTAGCATGCATGAAAAGTGAGCTTGAGCGTTATAGAATGGAGAAAAAGCTAGATGAGGGAATTGTGCCTGCAGAGGTAAAACCCGAGGAAGTTGAAAGTAATGAGATAAAAGGGTCAGCTGTTGAACTAGAAAAAGAGATGGAAAAATCTAATGAGATGGGTGGTAAAAAGGAAGAAAGAAGAGAAAGTGGGCTGATCTTGAGCAACCCGGTGAAGGCCTATTATTTTCTTAACAAACTTACCTTTGCTTTGTTTAGTGTTTCTTCTTTTATACAGATCAAGCAAAGGCAAGTTGAGCTGATCTTGGTGTGTTCCATTCCAAAATCAATTGTAGACGTTGCAAGCCTCCATGGAGTTGGTACTCCAAGAGTTAAACCCCCTTGGTATCCATTCATGGAACAATGTCAACTCAACTCAGTCCACACCAAAGGGGAGTTGATTCGAGCTCATCTTGAAGGGAACACTCCATATTTTAGGGATGGTTGTGTACCAAGGGTTCGTTTAAAGAACAAGTACCTCAATGACCATTATGATTTTCGTCTTGCTCTTAGTCCACATGCAGCTCCAACATCACCAAATCCGCCTTGGTGCCTTGTAAGTGTGTTCGAGCCGGAGTTCGATTTCACGGGATACACTTCATACCACTTTGAGGACCCTTACCTCATGACCACAAACAATAAAGTTGAGCATACATTGAAGATGGTTTGTGAGATTCAAGGTTCGACGAGGGTTATTTTCCAACTTAGCACATGGGCTTTGCATTGGATGCCATCTGTAGCCATCATAACAAGATTGAGTCGAAGGCATGTAACTCGTCTTGTCACCATTCGTGCTTCAATTTGTGGGCAAATTGCTTTTAAGAGGAGGGGAATGATGAGAATATAAAAACCAAGGCCCATTCAAGCACATGGGGAATTGGAAGATTCAAGTGAAAACTAGTTGATTGCACGAATGCTTGAGTTTAGTAGGATTATTTGATTTTTCTCGTTGATTTTGGTTATTTCTCGTTTTAAAAAGTCTAGGTAATTAAGATAGTTTAATTGCGGCCCATTTGTTAGTAAGTAAGGCCCAAAATCTTTCTTAAGTATGTAGGGTAGTTTGGTCAACTTTTGGATTAGGGTTAATGCTTGTAAGGGCTATAAATAGCCCCACTTCCTCTTTGTTTTGAGATCAGTTTTTGACTATTAAATACAATTAGTGAGTTTTTACTTTCTCTTTGGCAAGAGAGTTGCCTTTGAATACTTGAGAATCTTCTCAAGTTATTCACCCGAACTTATCAATCGAGTATCTCCTTGATTGTGGCGTTCTACTACCTCCAATTTGGTTCGTTAACTCGAGTAGTTACGGGTTGAGATAATATCAAAATTGTTCGTGACTTTTAGGGATTAGTTGGGTCAAATTTCCGCTGCCTAAGCCATGGTGTTTTGGTTGTCTAGATCGGGGTTTCACATCAGTGCCGATCACTAATATACTAGGATGAAATAGAGGAAAGAAGGGTTTTAGACCCAATTGCAGTGCCATGGATCGAGAATACCTATGAGAAGGTGAAGGTAATACGTCAGAGGCTTCAGACAGCACAAAGTCGACAGTAGAGTTATGCAGATAATCGACGAAAGAACTTGGAATTTGAAGTTGGGGACAAGATATTTCTAAAGGTTACACCACTTCGAAATCTCACGGCGGGAAAAGAAAAGAAATTTCAACCGAGATATGTGGGACCTTTCAAAATTCTCCAATGAGTTGGAAATATGGAATATCAGTTAGAGTTACCGGCGAGTCTATCCAGGATCCATGACGTATTTCATGTTTCTATGTTGAAAAAGTATCATCCAGACTCCACTCATGTACTAAAGCCAGAAGAAATTGACATTGACGAATTTCTGACTTATGAAGAAAGGCCGGTACAGATCTTAGATCGAAAAGTAAAGGAATTAAGAATTAAACAGATACTCTTGGTAAAGATTTTATGGAGAAATCATGAAGTGGAAAAAGCTACGTGGGAGGTGGAAGAAGCTACGTGGAAGAGGATATTCGCGCCAAGTATCCTGAGCTATTCAGTGATCAAGGTGAGAATTTTGAGAACGAAATTCTTTAAGGGGGAGAGAGTGTAAGAACCCTCACTTTAAAATACAAATTCTCCTAAGCTACTTGCATTACCCTAAGACTAAATCAATGATAACATGTCCTTGCATTGTATTCTACATGCATTATAACATTTCTCTTGCATTGCATTTTATTACCTTTTACTTGAATTAAAACATTTCCTTTACTTTGTATTATCTTATTTCACCACATACTCTATGACCAAATATTCTTTTATTGTGGTTGAGACTTTATATGATAGTTTAGGGGTGTTAGTAAGACATTGGAAACATTTGGAGGATAGAAACATGATTTGACAAAGATTAGAAAGAGAATGGCCAAGATTGAGACAAGTGGCAAAACCCTAGCCATTCAATCTTTTTGACCAAAGAATTAGAGAAAATTTAAACCATTCTTGGCTCCATTTTTCTTCATGTTGGCCGGCCACCTTGAAGCTTCCAAGGGAAGAGAGAAAACTCTATTTTCATACCTTTTAAACCCTAGCTTGATCTTGAGCAAAAATCAAAAGTGAAGGACTTGAATTAGTGGAGTGAACAACCTTCAACCCTAGTGTGTGATTTCAAGCTTAGAGCTTTTGGTTTGGTGGTTGTTTTGGGTGATTCAATCTTCTTACAAGAGAGGTATATGATCCTTAACTCTTGATTTTATGGTGTTATATCAAGTATTTAAAGCTTTGATGGTAAACTAGGAGTTGTATGGATGTTACTTATGGTTAAATTTCTTGAACTAAACAAGTGGTAGCAGGGTTGGTTGTTTAGCCTACCATGTGTTTCATTAATTGTTAAAGCTTTGTTTATGATTTTCTTGATGTATTAACATGTTTTGGATCCTTTTTGAATTAAGGATAACACTTGGTATGATGTTTAAGTTAGTCTTTATGAAAGGATGAAAGTTGGTGATGCAAGTAAACTAGTGGACTGTTTTTCTCTCTCTTGGCTGACCGGTTTTGGAAGGGAGGTTTTGATACGAACGTCGCCAACCTTGTGACGAAACCCGTAAAAGATTAGCTTCAGGATCGACAAGAGGACACCAAGTTTGGAGCGGATGACCTCAACCTGTTAATCACGTGGTTAACGAACCTTGCTATAATGGTAGAAGGCGCCACAACCTAGTGCGATTCTAGATTGATAAGTCACTAACACCTAGAGAAATTCTAAGGTATTCAAGAAGTCTTGGAGAAACCAAGAAAACTCTCAAAATCTGATTTATTGATTGAATGCCTAAAACCATTGGAAGTGTGAGCTATTTATAGCCTTACATAGAGATGAAAAACTAAATAATGTGAAACTATTCTAGAATTGTGGGCTTGACTAAGACTAAGAATTGTAGGCTTGACTATTTCCATAAGACTAAGGATTGTGGGCTTGACCGAACCTTATGAGGTCATCCCTTAGGTAAATAACCCTATGAGGTCATCCCTTAGGTAAATAAAGCAAGGCTATGGACCATTAATCCCTTATTACAATGACTTTAACTAAAACAGCAAATGTGACTAGAGAAGTGTCACGCATGGTTCTCTTTGACTTGCACTACATGGATGGCCTTCATTCCTTCATGCTCAAGTCCCTCAATGACCTTGGGGACAATTTCTTGGTCTTGTATCTCACGAACAAGCCCTTGGAGTTCCTCCCTCATCTTTTTAGCTCGTGCTCGAGTCACGGGTCCTAGGAGAACTCGAATAGTTCACAATGGTGTCTCTTGGTTCGTATCATTCCCCTCCTCTTCAAAAGGATTTATCCTCAAATCAGCTTCATCGTCTGCAAGAAAAGGAGATAGATCAGAGACATTGAATGTAGCGCTCACATTGTACTCACCGGGTAGGTCCAGTTTGTAAGCATTGTCATTGATGAGCTTGACGACTTGAAATGGCCCATCTCCTCGGGGAAATAATTTATTGCACCTTTGGACTGGGAACCTTTCCTTGCGTAGATGTAACCACACCCAGTCACCAGGTTTAAACACAACGCATTGGCGTCCCTTGTTAACCCGTTGAGCAACTTGGTCCATCATTCGCTCAATGTTTAGGTGTGAGGACTCGAAAATTTTCTTATTTTTATAGAATATTACCGGGTTATTTAAATAATTATTCACTCATTTTCTCCGAATTATTTATTTCGACCATTTAAATCCATTTAGATGGAACAACGTCTCTTTTATGTTTTTAAAGCGTTTTGTTGGAAAATTTACTTTTCAAAAATTTCGTTTAGTTTGGAATAACGAGTGCACGTCTTTCGAGGCTATACTTGAATCGGGAGTGTATTAATATTGGAGAATTAAGAAAAGTTAATTGAGAAATTAATATTCGACTCATGTAAGAACTCACAAATTTACCTATTTTAAACTCCAGTTACGAGCTTATTTAATTATTTATTTGGCCAATGGCCCCAAATATTATTTTCTATCCTTATTAGACCTAAATACATGGAATTATAGCTTCATTATATTTTTAAAGTGTCTCGTTTCAAAAATTATTTTCTTGGAAGCTTGTTTAGCGAAAAAAATGAAAACGCGTTAGGAAATTTTATCCGATTGAGAGTACAATAGGCTTGGAATATTCAAGACTTGTACAATGGTCCTAAAATAGGTAATTTTATGTTTAAGTACTCAAGTGATAGTTAGTAGTACAATCGTTATAAGAATTTCTCGAAAGTTTCGCGTTATAGCGTTCAAATTGGCGATACGCGTTTTCACACGCGCGATTTTAATTGAGAGACTTTAGACCCTTATTTCGAGACAATTAAGAGTGAATAATATTTATATGAAAATAAGCACATTAGAGGTTTAGTGCACTAGTGAACCAAACGCGAGAGAAATCGAGCCCTAAACGCACCAAACGAGCCCTAATGTGGGTTGACTTTGGAGTGAATTTACACCACTCATTTTAATCTTCTCTTGGAAGCTAACCTTGATCAAATTTCACTCTTTCTTCTCTCACCAACAGCCGGCCAGCCTTCCCTCTCTCTCACTCCCTTGCTTCACAAATTTCTTCATCAAATTAACCACAAAACTTCAATCAATCTTCACCAAACTTGAAGACCATCTAGCAAACTACTTGGAGGTTGGATCTAGCTAACTAAAGGGCTGCATTTCACGGTTTCTTGGAGCCTCTTGAGGACCGAAAATTTCTGGTTTAAAGCACTAAGGAGGTATAACCTCATCCTACACCTTAAACTTGGATTATGATGGTAGAAATACATCTTTAAGCTATTGCATGTGTATGGATGGCTTGATATTGTTGGAAAATTTGAAAAATGGGCTCTATGAATTCCCACACTTGGGTTGTTGCTGATTAGAGGATTAATGTTGGATTTAATGGTAGTTTAGTGGTTAAAATGATGGATTTATGGAGTATTATTGTTGGAAACTCAAAGTTGAGGTCATGACAAGAAATTTCCGAAACTGCCCCTGTTTTGTTCGGCCATGATAAGGCCAATTTTTGGTGATTTATTGGCGTGAACCTGATGTTTATGTGTTATGTTATATGTGTAAAAATTTTCATTGGAAAACATTAACGTTTAGATGGGCAAATGAATTTATTCGTGAACTAGGCAAGCTGGAAAATTATTTTCGGATAACCCTGTCCAGCTGTAGCATTTCGACAATAACTTTGTTCTCCGACGTCGAAATTGAGTGCCGTCAGTGGTATTCGAAAATAGACATCCATACCTTTCCAACGGTATAAAATGCGTATTCTGATTCCATGTGTAGGAACCGAACCATTCGTTTTAAGATAGCTGTCCTGTCTCTCGGATCTGCTGGAATGGTTTGTAGAGGCAGCAACTTGAGGCTCAATTTCGAGCTGGTTGCTTGCCAAATTTCATAATGTTTCCTTCTGTGAACTTTTAGTCCTATGAATGTATTTTCCAACGCCATAAACCATGCTCAATTCTGAGCTAAATTGACGGAGTTGTGACCAAAACAAGAGGACTGCCCTGTTTTGGAAAAACGTAATATTTGGACTGGTTTGGGACAAAACCCGGGAGCGATCTTATTAATTGAAATTTTTTATGCTAAACCATTACCAAAGGTATCATGGATGTATCTTAGACCTTTATTTCACAAATGAACCATGGTTGGATAGCTTTCTTGGTTAAACGATTTGAATTGGGAAATGAAAGTCAAAAGGCAGATTGCCTTAGAAATTTTCCGGAACTTTGGATGATTAGTTAACTACCTTCCTGAGGGTATTTTTCCCTAAAATTTGATAGAGAAATACCTTTCACATAGGAGTAAAATACTGCCAATTTTGGTACCAATCCAAGTTCGTTTCAATACCTAATTAAATTTCTAGTGTTGGAGGTTCAAATCTGGAAATTCTTCTCCAGTCTTGAATTTCCCCAACTTTGAGTTACCGTATCTCGGTACTCGAAACTCTGATTCTTGATCCGCTTGCTTTGCTATAAACCTCACTTGCAAATCTAATTGAGTTACAAATTTCAGAGGCCGGTTTGCAACGTGTGAATCGTGCCGAATTTTCAAAGTTGGCCGAAATCCAACTTAATTCTGCCTTGTAAACCGAGTCTGTACCTTCAAGCTCATTTTTGAGCACTTTCCACTTCAATTCATGGAAAAGTGTCTTCTAGGAACTTATAGTACTTTCGAAGAGGTTTCCAACGGTATAAAGTTTTCCAATTCTCGACTTGTGCCGAGTGAGTTACGATTTTTCAAAGATTCATAATAAAACTGAAATTTTCCAATTTCAAGGAAATAGAGTTTTTCAAGAACTCTTTATTCTTTTGATATTATCTAAACGTTTTATCCCCGATTTCCTAGATAAAGACTTAAATACTTTTGAACGTTATCAAACCCCACTCGAACCTCGATTTACGAGTAATTGAGGTTCATTTTCACGGAATTCCCTCGATTAATGCTAGCGAATGAATTATTCCTCGATATTTGGGTTGTGAATGATAAATTTACTATTATTTGCTCAGGCACACACGAGGACCTTCAAGAGGATTCCCCGGTGGACGCTTGAACTTCCCTTGACCTTACTCACACCTAATATTTGGTGAGTGTCAGGTGTATGTAACCTTGTTACATGTTTAATTGTTATTAATAATTGGAAATCTTGAAAGTGGAGTCGAGTGTGTACTTTACCACACTCGTTCTCATTAGAAATGAAATTTTAATGATTGAAATGCATTGAATGAATGATTGAAATGCATTGAATGAATGAAATGTATTGGTATGCTAGCTGCATACGTCGTTGGAGTGAATCTCCTCGACACACAAGTGCACATGGGGGACGCCCAAATCTCATTGGCCGACCTTGGACTCGAGCCGGCATGGGCTTGGTCGGGAACCTTGGCGAACCATGAGATATATAAGCTTGACCTAATGAGAGGTCTTTCTTGGCATACTCGAATAGTATCGCCACAAACTAATGACAGGCGGGCCCGATACAGGGGTATGTAAGGTGAAAGGGGACAGGTTAAGTGGAGTTCTACGGACTAAACCTACCCGATTGACGGAGTGTCAATTCGTGGAGGTTATTGCTCGTGCAAGTGGAACTCAGCTCCTGAGAGCTACTATATCCTTGAATTGTTTCTATTTACTTTTCCCGCTCGAATTGTTAATTATTGCAATATTATTGCTTGACTTGTAAATTGAGATTGTTATTTGAGCAATGTGCTTGCATGTGTGTTCTTGGCCTCACGAGCGTTTTGCTCACCCTGTAGATTTGTTTTCCTTAACAGGACTGGATTCGGAGACGTATTGGAGAAACCCTCCTGATGTACTTTTGTTTAGGGTTTCTATCATATTTTGACTATGCCTCTTGGTTTTGGGTTGTACTTTTGTAATTGGAATGTAGTATTTGGGCATAAGGTATTTTGGGTTTAAAGTTGTATGTTGAACACCCGATGTACGGGTTGGATAATGGATGACCGTGGTTAAACTTGAACGCTTCCGCATCTTTGTATTTATGTTATTGTACTTGTGACGTTAGATTGGTAATAAGTTTGAATGTTTTGCGTGAGTCCTGGCGAGAGCTGGGCAGGCGTCCCGCAGATACCCTTTGGTTCGCCTTAGGGAGAAGTGGGGGCGTCACATTAGGCGTACCTGCTCGTGTAATTTCTTGACAAAATCTGCTCGTTTAGCACCATCCATGTTAATGTGCTCAGAAGAAGGTAAATGTGATAAGTCTAGTGGTGTTAAAGGGTTAAAACCATAGACTATTTCAAATGGTGAAAAATGAGTAGAACTATGCACCGTGCGATTGTATGCAAACTCAACGTGGGGTAAACACTCTTCCCAGGTTCTAATATTTTTTCTAATGATGGCACGCAAGAGTGTAGATAGTGTACGATTGACAAACTCAGTTTGGCCATCAGTTTGTGGGTGACTAGTAGTAGAAAATAGCAATTTGGTACCCAATTTTCCCCACAAAGTTTTCCAAAAGTAACTTAAAAATTTGACATCCCTATCAGAGACAATTGTCCTAGGCATGCCATGCAATCTAATGATTTCTTTGAAAAACAAATCAGCAATGTGCGATGCATCATCTGTTTTGTGACATGGTATAAAATGTGCCAATTTTGAAAATTTGTCAACAACAACAAAGATGCTATCATTTTTCCTCTATGACCTAGGCAACCCTAAAACAAAATCCATGAAAATATCGGTCCAAGGTTCCTTAGGTACAGGTAAAGGACTATAAAGGCCATAGGGTTGAAGTTTAGACTTAGCTTTGTGGCAAGTGATGCATTTAGCCACCATTCGTTCCACATCTCGCTTCATCCTTGGCCAATGGAAGTGCTTTTGAAGGATAGCTAAGGTTTTAGCCGCGCCAAAGTGTCCCATCAAGCCACCTCCGTGTGCTTCCCTAACAAGTAAAGAGCGAATAGAGCAGTTAGGTATACACAGTCGATTGAGGTAGAAAAGAAATCCATCAAGGATGTAGAATTTACCTTGAGTTGCTGAACCACAAGAGTCATAAATACCTGAGAAATCTGGGTCATTGGTGTATAACTCTTTAACTAATTCAAATCCTAACAACCTTGCATCAAGTTGAGTGAGCAAGGAGTACCGGCGTGATAATGCATCAGCAACAACATTAGTTTTTCCCACTTTGTACTTAATCACATAAGGGAAGGTTTCAATAAATGCAATCCACCTAACATGACGCTTATTCAACTTGTGTTGTGATTTAATGTGCTTAAGCGACTCATTGTCAGTGTGTATGACAAATTCCCTTGGTCTCAAGTAATGTTGCCAAGTTTCTAAAGCACAGATTAAGGAGTACAACTCCTTATCATAAGTGGAGTAGTTCAAAGCTGCCCCATTGAGTTTTTCACTAAAGTATGCAATTGGTTTGCCCTCTTGCATTAGGACAGCTCCAATACCCACCCCAGATGCATCACACTCTATTTCAAACATCTTGTCAAAGCATGGCAATGCAAGTAGTGGTGTGTGTGTGAGTTGATGTTTAAGTATTTGGAAAGCACGTTCTTGAGCATCACTCCACACAAATGGCTCATTTTTCTTAATTACAGCAGTTACAGGTGCAGCAATGGTACTAAAATCTTTAACAAATCGTCTATAAAAACTAGCAAGACCATGGAAGCTGCGTACCTCACCCACCGTGCTTGGAGTAGGCCATTCTCGAATTGCTTTAACCTTCTCCTCATCCACTTTGATTCCCTGTTTACTCACAACAAAGCTTAGGAAGACAAGTTGATCAGTACAAAAGGAGCACTTCTTAAGGTTGGCATAGAGTTTTTCCCTTCGAAGTACATCAAGAACATGCTTCACATGTTCAACATGCTCATCTAGGCTCCTACTATAAATCAGGATGTCGTCAAAATACACAACTACAAATTTTCCAAGGAATGGACGAAGTACATGGTTCATCAACCTCATGAACGTACTAGGTGCATTAGTTAGTCCAAATGGCATAACTAACCACTCGTACAAGCCATGTTTGGTTTTAAAGGCCGTTTTCCATTCATCCCCCTCTTTCATCCTAATTTGATGATAACCGCTTTTTAGATCAATTTTAGTGAAAATCACAACACCATATAGCTCATCTAACATATCATCAAGTCTAGGAATAGGGTGACGATATTTTACCGTTATTACATTAACGGCCCTACAGTCAGTGCACATTCGCCAACTTCCATCCTTTTTAGGCACCAAGATGACGGGAACCGCACATGGGCTCAAGCTTTCTCGTGCCCATCCTTTTGTTAGAAGCTCTTCGATTTGGCGTTGGAGCTCCTTTGTCTCATCTGGTCCCATTTTGTAAGCTGGTCTGTTAGGAAGTGGGGCACCTGGAACCAAGTCAATTTGATGCTCAATTCCCCTTATTGGTGGTAGTCCATTTGGAATCTCATCGGGGAAGACATCCTCATATTCCTGCAAAAGAGAGACAATACTAGATGGTAGAGTGTTAATAAGATCACTTGTGACAACCAATACCTCTTTGCACAAAAGTACAAAGATGGGTGTATTAACACTCAAAGCTTTTCTTACTACATTGGCTTTTATCAATAGATTTTGCCTTTTCTCTCTCTTGTCAATTTTGGCCGGCTCACCATATGTCTTTTTCCTCTCAATTTTCTCGGCCTTATCATTTTCTGTTGAGCTCTCAGCTTTTTCTATTTTTTTCTTCTCATTCTCAAGCTCATTCTCCTTGATCAGGCTTTCTTGATCTTCGTGAACTTGGATAGGAGTGAGTGGCACAAGCACAATCCTCTTCTCGCCTTGCTTGAAGGAGTATTTATTGGTAATGCCATCGAATGTAACTCCCTTGTCGAATTGCCATGGTCTCCCCAATAGTATGTGACATGCTTGCATAGGGACCACGTCGCATAACACCACGTCCTCATACTTTTCAATTCGGAAAGGTACTTGGATTTGCTTGGTCACACGAACATCCCCACTATCGTTCAACCATTGCAAACGATAAGGTGTTGGATGTCGTAGAGTGGGTAGTGCTAGTTTCTCCACCATCAAGGCACTAGCGACGTTAGCACAACTACCTCCATCTATGATCAAACTACATACCTTGCCTTTGATATAGCAACGGGTGTAGAAAATGTTCTCTCTTTGTGCATGGTCGGCGGCTTTCACTTGGGTTGCTAAGGCTCGTCTGACAACGAGTTCAACTCGTTCATTGACGGGCAATGCTTCCTCTTCTTCCTCAAAGGATGACAACTCCTCCTTCTCATCTTCATCATCGGTGAGAAACTCACCATTGGGTAAGATGATCATAGTGCATTGGTTCGGGCATTGGCTAGCAATATGCCCTCGGCCTTGGCATTTGAAGCATCTAGTGTCTCGATTTCACCCCATGCTCGACTCAATGGCAGTTTTTGGTATTGCCTTAGACTCCCACTTAGTCATATCCGGCCTCGGTTTTGAAGGGGTGGAATTATTCGACCCTTTATCCTCTTTCTTTGGTGATGTAGTTCAGGGATAAGAGGGTGAAAAGTTGTAGTAACTCCGAGTCGAACCCCTCCTCTTAATCCTCCTTTCAATCTTGATGGCTTTCTCCACCAAGTCCCCAAGTTCCACATAGTGGTGTAACTCCACTTGATCAGCGATTTCGGGCCTTAATCCGTTCAAGAAGCGTGCCATTGTTGCTTCTCGATCCTCCATGATGTCTGCCCGTAGCATGAGTATTTCCATTTCCTTGTGATAGTCCTCGACACTTCGTGCTCCTTGGTTGAGGGTTTGGAGCTTTTGGTACAAGTCACGGTAGTAGTGACTTGGTACGAAACGCTTCCTCATTAGTCGTCTTAGCTCCGTCCAAGTTTGTATGGTAGGTTCACAACTCCTCCTTCGACTAGTGGAGAGTTGATCCCACCACACAACGGCGTAGTCGGTGAATTCGACCACGGCCAACTTGACCTTTTGCTCCTCCGAGTAAGTATTGCAGTCGAAGACAAGTTCAATCCGCTTCTCCCACTCTAAGTAGGCATCGGGGTCTGATCGTCCTTGGAAGGGTGGAATTTTCATCTTTGTGTCCGGAATGTGGTCATTTGAAGGCCTAGCGTCACGCTTGGACCTACTTTGCTTATACTCATAGTTGTTGTCTGAGTTAGAGTCGCTAGACTCATGTGCATAAGCCTTTCCACGGCTGCCTTTGGAGTTTCATGAGACAACTCTAAGCTGTCAATGCGTTGGTGCATCAATTCAAGTTTTTGGTCCATCATGCGTCCCAATTCGCCTTTGATTGCTTCTGTGAAAAGTTTAAGATCAAAAGCTTGGGAGCGTGCTCCCCCCTCGTTAGCCATGGTGAAGTATAGGGTAAAAAATAATAATAATGGAAAGAAGCAAAGTTTATCTCGCACACTTCCTCACGTGTTTACTCTCGTTCTCGTGTTTGAACACTCTAATGAACTTACCAAGGTGTTTTCAAGGCTCCTCGGTCAACTTCTCGAAGAAGTTAGAACTCCTTTAGTATGGATCGACTTACCAACCAGGGTCACAAGATTGTAGCACTTTGAACGAAAAAAGAACAAAAGATGAAGGGACTGACCACGACTCAATGAATGACTCAAAGTTGAATTTTAAGAATCCTAGACAAAACTCTACCCAAAACTGGAATTTTGAGCTGCTGGTTGCTGCATTTCTGGTCAGTGTTTTGGTAGGTAAATGGACACTTAGAGGATTCAGAATGACACTTAAAACTGACCTAATGATGCACGAAAATTTCCAGAATTAATGATTGGACAGAAATTCCCCAACGGTTGCAAAGATGGAATCCGAATGGAAAAGAAATTTGTGTTGCGGTGGGACTGTTTTGGAAACCCAAGGCTGACTTTTCTTCCTTGATCCTTTGGAACAAGGATTAGTTTTTTATTTGCTGGTTCCCACGAATTCTAAGGTCAAGATCAAGATGGTCAGCTTTTAGGAGGGCATTTATCACAATCAATGGTCAAATTTGGAAGCTTTCAAGAGTCAAATTTCGTGGCTTAGGAAGGCTGGTTTTCAAGAGTCAAATTTCATGGCTGAATGTTCTTCTTCTTATCAATGGTCAATTCTGGAGGCTTTCAAGAATCCCAACTAAAGTTCCAAGAACTTCAAGATTGTGGTTTTAAACAATCAAGAACTTCAAGAAGCCCAAGTTTTGATCAAGCCAGATTTTCAAGAATTTTGTAAGGTCAGCCAGCTATAAATTTTTTTTGTATGTAAACAACAAGAACACAAGGTAACAACTAGATAGGATTCTAAAACCCTTGCTACAAACTGATTTTTTTTTTGGATGAACAGTAACCTCGGATGATCAAATAGAACAAAAGACTGGAATTAAATAGATATAACAGGATAGAAACAAGACACAAACACAAACAAAGAATCAAGAATAAGACACAAAAAAAAGGCTGGACCAAACAAGGCTAACCACAGCAATTAACAACAACTAGACGCAAGTTTATGATGCGACAAATCTGGAAAAATAATGCAAGAACACAATGCAACAAATCTGAAAATTACGAATAGCAAACTTAGAATACGAAAACAAAATTTTGGACAACTTGACTCGAAAGGAAATAAATAAAGGGATATAATGTGATACCTCTTAACTAGCTCTGATTACCAACTGATACGAACGTCGCCAACCTTGTGATGAAACCCGTAAAAGATTAGCTTCAGGATCGACAAGAGGACATCAAGTTTGGAGTGGATGACCTCAACCCGTTAATCACATGGTTAACGAACCTTGGTATAATGGTAGAAGACGCCACAACCTAGTGCGATTCTAAATTGATAAGTCACTAACACCTAGAGAAATTCTAAGGTATTCAAGAAGTCTTGGAGAAACCAAGAAAACTCTCAAAATCTGATTTATTGATTGAATGCCTAAAACCATTGGAAGTGTGAGCTATTTATAGCCTTACATAGAGATGAAAAACTAAATAATGTGAAACTAGTCTAGAATTGTGGGCTTGACTAAGACTAAGAATTGTAGGCTTGACTATTTCCATAAGACTAAGGATTGTGGGCTTGACCGAACCTTATGAGGTCATCCCTTAGGTAAATAACCCTATGAGGTCATCCCTTAGGTAAATAAAGCAAGGCTATGGACCATTAAGCCCTTATTACAATGACTTTAACTAAAACAGCAAATGTGACTAGAGAAGTGTCATGCATGGTTCTCTTTGACGTGCACTATATGGATGGCCTTCATTCCTTCATGCTCAAGTCCCTCAATGACCTTGGGGACAATTTCTTGGCCTTGTATCTCACGAACAAGCCCTTGGAGTTCCTCCCTCATCTTTTTAGCTCGTGCTCGAGTCACGGGTCCTAGGAGAACTCGAATAGTTCGCAATGGTGTCTCTTGGTTCGTATCAGGTTTCTCCTTGATTTTGTGGTCCATTTGCACCTTAATTAAGTCTAGGAATCTTGGCTAAATATTGGTTTAAGGTTTGGTGTGAGTTGAAATGGAAATGAAGCAAGTAAAATGGTTGTTTTTGGCAACTAGTAGATTGTTTTGGTTCTTGTTGTTGGCTAGACTGTTTTGGTTTACTTGATCATTTGGTGTGTTGCATTTTAAACTCTAATGGTACTAGGTAACATGATCCCCTGTATATGAACTCTAAGAGGTTGAATTGGATGAATTTGAGCCATAACAAGTGAAGTTGGTAAGAGAAAATAGAGCAATTTTTGTTAGGGTTTTGAGCTGATCAGAACCTAAAAATCAGCCAACTTCCCCGGATCATTGGTATTGATAGGAGAGGAACTAGAGTCTGCATTTTGTACCGTTGGAAAGCTCTTCAAGTCTAGTTTTGAACGCCGCTAACGACACGTAATTTTGACCTATCTACAGTGAAATATGACCGTTTTCCCGGGACTACGCGGGCGCGACAGTTTTACCCGCGAAGAAAACTTTGAACTTGAATGAGAATTTTCTTTTGCTCAACTTTTTTGCACTTGTCAAACTTGTTTTCTTATGACCTTTTACTGCATTTTGGGCTTAACTTGCATGGTGAATTGAGTTAATTTAACCACTCACTTGGTCACCTAATGAGCTCACATTTGGGTTGGAAATGAATCTAGATTGTTAACGATTTCACTCGTTGCCCTAGGATTGGGAAACGGCGGTGAACGTAATCAAGGAACTTGACGTTTGAACTCTACATTTCTTGACAAGTGAGTGTTCAATTACTTGTTACTTGTCTATGTAAAATATCTGAATACTTGATCTATGACTGATTGAGCTAAACGATTGTTTTGACAAATTTGAGGCGAGCGTGTACTTTATCACACTCGACCTCCTTTGATTTTACTGAGGCTCTGTATACTACTATTATGAGATGTGATTTCTCTGTATTTGACTGTATGTGAGTTGTTTGGGTGACATCCCAGCAACTACTGTGACTGTTTGGGTACCTAACCTCATAGGTGAGTCGGTTGTATCGAGCCAACAAGGGCTTGGTTTAGAAGGCCGATAAATCCTGAGGGCTGTTTATTGAATCTGGATCCGGTATACTTGAGTATTACCTAATTACTGTTTGTGGTGTTCGGGTCTGGTAAGGGGGTTGACTGGTGGACGGAAATTGGAGTATGTGGTGTTCTACGGACATTGTATTCTTTGAACGCAAACGTTGACGGAGAGTCAACGGATTCTTGTTATGATTAAGTTCAAGTGGATTTGGCTTTTGAAAACCGCCCATATCCTTAAATTGAACTGTGCTTTAATTGATATAGTACAATACGGTGGTTACTTGTTTATATTACGCCTTTAATTGGCCATGTGCTTACATATTTATTTGGAACCTCACTGAGTTTTAGCTTACCCCACTCCTTTTGTTTTCCTTAACAGATCAGGGAAGGAACTGTGGCCGAGAACTTTTTTAGTTTTAACTTTTGTTTTGAACTTGTACTTTAGATTGTAAACTCTTGTTTAGAAGACCTTATTTTTGACTCTTGTAAGCGTGAATTGTAAGTTCGACGTATATTATGTAAATTAAGTGTGGAATTGTAAGTTTGATACTTAGCTCTATATTCTAAGTTTTGGAATGTGGTGTGGCAACTTATATTTCCATTAGGGTTTGTACTCCTTTGTTTGAAAATATTTCATTAGTTATCTTGAGTTACTAGTTCTTTCTTCGACTGAGTCTCGGCGAGAGTTGGGCAAGCAGTCCGCTGATACCCGAGGATTCGCCCCAGGAAAAGGTAGGGCTGTCTCACCTCTTATCCCCTTTCGTACTCTCCTCCCCTTCCCCCTTCCCCTTTGCCCAATTTGGTCGCATGACCAGATCGCAGATGCGGTCTGGTGCCGCGAATGGCTGCGATCTGGTTTCGCTAGGGGAAGAGGGAGGGTGGCCGGGGAGGAGAGGGGGAGAAGGGAGGGAGAGAAAAAAAAAGAAAAAAGAAAAAACATCACAGAGGGTCGCTGGCATCAGGAGCTTTCTTGTTATCTGTTCTTGGGCTACTCGCCGAGCTGTTATTTGAAAGAGAGACGAAAGTTGACTTTCGTAGCACCCCAATAGGAGAGCATCCCATCTGAGGGCTATCATCCCAGACGTCTATCATGAGGTTCAGAGTAGAAGAGCTCTTGAAAGCTCCTGCGTTGCTCGAAGTGCTATTCAAAACCTCTCCCAGCAGCCCACCTAAAATTGAAGGGAAGTTTGGAACAGGTTGGCATTTTCGGAAGGGGGAGGGGGAGGGTAGGAGAGGGAGAAAGGAAAAAAAATTGTTCAGGCCGGCGCTGGAAGCAGCGGCGGAGGTAGTGGCCGGCGATGAAGGTGTGGTGGATCGGGGTAGGGGAGAAAGAAGAAGAAAAGATGAAGTTTTTTGTGTGTTAGATATTTTGAAGTGTGTAGGTTAAAAACTTTGATAAGTTTTTTGGGGGTCCTGTAGCAAAAGTTGTTAAAAAACTAGTAGCATACAAACTTGCAAAAAAATTGAGGTTCCAAACAGGGCCTTAGTTTTAAATCCGACTTGACAAGGATCCTATCAAAGAGATTGGGTCAATGGATTACTGGTTGAACTGATGAGTTTTAATTTAATATTTATAAATATAAAATAGTAATTCAATTTATATAAAATATATAATAAAGTGATTTTAGATACGAAATATTGTATTTAGAAAGATATATAATAAATATATAGATTTAATTTCATTTTATCGTACTTTTACATGAATAAATAATATGAAGTAGTCAAATATAAAACAAAATTATATCACTTGTTTTAAAAAAAATATACATCATTTTTTCGTTATTTTATTGTTTTTGTTTCAAAATGGTTTGGGTTTTATATTGTTTGGATCTTAGTTTTAAATCCGACTTGACAGGGATCCTAGCAAAGAGATTGGGTCAATGGGTTACTGGTTGAACCGATGAGTTTTAATTTAATATTTATAAATATAAAATAGTAATTCAATATATATAAAATATATAATAAAGTGCTTTTAGATACGAAATATTGTACTTAGAAAGATATATAATAAATATATAGATTTAATTTCATTTTATCTTACTTTTACATGAATAAATAATATGGAGTTGTCAAATATAAAAAAAAATTATATCACTTGTTTTTAAAAAATATACATAGCATTTTTTTCATTATTTTATTGTTTTTGTTTCAAAATAAAATAATTTTCTAATTACTCAAAAATTGCAAGTTTAAAAGTTAAATGGATTAATTGTATAATAAAAAAATAAAAAAGATTATTAAAAAGTATTTAGTTATCAAATAAAAACTAAATAAGTGGTAAAATCTCATGTACATTAAAATGAAGATCCAATTTACAAATTTTATCAAAAGCATATGTATACTTTGCTTCAAAAAACAAAGACTAGGTCAATTGGAAAACCAGATGGATTTTTGGTTTAACCACTGGATCAATTCCTTGTTCAGTGAAACTTGAGACTCAGATGGATCTGATGCCCGAGTCACTGGGCCGATCAATTCAACTTCCGAACAGAGCTGATTTTAATAACTATGGTTTAGATCAATCTTTCTTACATTGTCATTATACCCTACCCTTCATTAAAAAAAAAAAATTATGCTATCCTTTTTTGCATGTCTTTGTTATGTATATAATATTTTGTGATCTTAATTTCGGTACATATTACCACGAATGTAGTACATTTCTCTTGTTATGCTTTTCTCCCTCTTTGCAAATGTTTTCTTTTCTTTTTCTTTTTTGGATTTTAAATTTTGCCTGGGGTGATAATTGTGGTTATAATACAACTAATGGAATATCTTGGGCTTGGGGTAATATCTCCAATTTTGCCTGGGGTAATAAACGGTTTGGTAGTCGAGCTTAAAACTGATACAAAAACAGATTAGGCATCTAAGGCTCAGAACTTATGCTCTTAAACATGAAAAATTATTATGGATTGGAATAGGATTCAGGCTCTTTGCTGAAAACAACATCCAAAAAATATACCGAAAAGTAGAAGACTCATATAGCAAAGGAGAGGTAGAATTTCAAATAGAAACAAAATATCAAGATATTCCGCATAAATATTTTAGAGAATTTGAAGAAAAAATAGGTGAATCATCACATCACCCTAATACAGAATATGGGGATGACACACTGGATGACGATTTGGGAGATGAATAATAGGCCAACCTTGTAAATGCCATCGAAGGATAAGAATATGGGGATGACGCATTGGATGATGATTTGGGAGATGAATATACGCCAACCTTGTAAATGCCATCGAAGGATAAGAAGGAATCAAAATTTGTCGGCCACTTCAAAAAGGTGACAAAAATATAAAGAGATATCTTTCTTTCTTTCGGATTTGTCAAAATACTTGTAAATACTTAGTTTTTCTAGAGGTCTGAAAACGTTATAGTATAACTCTGAAGTCCGAATTTCAATTCCAAAACTTCCCATCTATAAATATCATTAGTGTCAGACTTGTTAGACACAATGGTACATACTAGCATTCATAAATAAAATTCTCATATTTTCTTCAAAACTTCTTTTACAAGAAAGTTCAACCTTAGACCTTGGAAAAAGAGAGAATAGAAGTTTTAGTTACCTAGCCAAAGAACCAAAGTACCCATTCAGCCGTTCAACTAGGAGAAGAGGCATTAAGGCATTAAGGGGAAGAGTTGTAAGGCAACTCCAGTGAATGAAAAGCAAAATTCTCATCTAAAGTTGAGGGACAAAAAAGGTATATTTAAGCTCTTGTACTATGTGCTTGCAGGTTTATGAATTCACAATCTTCTACATATTTATATGCTTTTCAAGAATTGCGCTCACCAGGCACATATTTTTACTTGTAGAATACATTAGATTCATTAGAAACTTTAGAACAGTGTTATTCATATTTAACATTAATAGAACACACTATTAGGAAAATAGAACATCATCATCCATGGTCTTATATATTAAATATTTGACTAGCCAAACGAGATTTATTTTGACAAAACTTTGAACTTAATACTTCCAACTAATAATCTACATCTTTTTGTAGATCCACAGTCGGAGGGGTCATCTTTATATATATGTGTGTGTATATATATACATATATAAATTATAACTAATTAGTTAATAAGTGTATATATATTTATAAAAAAATATTTTCATATACAAAATAAAATTATTTAAAATGAAAATATCAATTCCTATTTTATATTTATAATGTATTACTTGATTTAGTAAGAAATCAATAGGCTGAACACCAGACATCTAATTTGTCAAGTGTATTAGTCACTGATAAGAGTGACTTCATTTTCTAGATTTTAATTGCACACACAATCTCTTAGATTTCCATCTAATGTAAGCCTATCTTTTATAATTATTCGTATTCATCTTATTTGTATAATCAGGATGAATAAGAAGAGAAAAACTCAAATTTTGATCACTAAATACATAGACATTGGAATTTGTTGAAAAGTAAGATCATAATCAAATACTCATATTATGAGTATCAGTAGATCTTTTTCTCTTTTCCTCACTAATGGTCTGGTTCTTATGCATTTTAGTTTTACTATAAAATGCAATCTGACCATGATTTGATTCTGGAAGAGTAAGAGAATCTTCATCATGTGGCCTAAGAGACGAGACATTAATCAGTGAATAACCATGGTGAAGAGATGAACTAGACATAATAGGAGAGAAACCATTATTTTGCAAGCCAAAATTATTATTTTGGCCTCTTGCACCATCAAGACTAAGCTGACTAACATGAGTATCATTTGACATAATAATCATTTTAGTTAGCTAATTTCTTATCTCATGTTCATTGTAACACTACAATGATTTCAAGAAGTCGGACATTTCTTACTAAGCTCTTTACAATACCCTGATGTGTAAGAGTATCTATTTTTTCTTCTCTAAATAACATTTCATCATTGCTAGATTTATGAAATGCTTGCAAGCTCTATCAAAAAATTCATCCATCAAATAAAATGTATCACTTACTTTTCTTTTCTCTTCATACTAAAAAAGGAGAATACACAACCTTGACGAACAATTAATATATAGAACAGAAAGCAAGAAATTTACAAGGAGAGAAAATTTAAAGGCAAGGGTAAACAGTTAGTTAATGGAAAAGACGAGCTAGTAAAAATATAGCCATATTTTTTTTGTGACAAAACCACGTACACAGGAAAGAGATGCCGGCCCTTAATTTTATTAGCTAATGATGGTAAGATTACAAAGAAATGGAGCAGTATCCCAATACTATGTTAACATTCGTGGAACTATCTCTAGATAGTATAAAGCCTGACAAAAGGAATTGAAAATCTGTCTAGCTGCAGCGCAGACCAAACCTTGGGCGGAAGGGCCTCCTCAGTTGAAAAAATGACCTCCGATCACAGCTTTGACGACACTAGAGCATCCATAACCCCATTCGCCTCCCGAAATGTATGGATCAAAGACACCCTCAACTCCGCCACTAGCAACCAACTATGCCGAACAATGCTACATAAGGGCCAACGTTAAGCACCTTTGGAAGCAACCATACTAACCAAAGCGCTAGAATCCACCTCAGCCGTAAAGCCTATGATATTCCTGCCTTGACAAATCCTTAAACCTGCCAACAATGCCAGAGCTTCTGCCGTGATAACATCGTACTCTCCAAACTCTTTGTAAAATGCAAAGACCGAGTTGCCTTTCGCCGAACGAACTAAACGCTCACCAAAAGCAACCCTTATAGAAACACTTGCATCTGTATTCAGTTTGATGGAGTGCACTGGAGGCTTCACCCAAGTAACAATCTGAGGCTGAACTCTCCTCTTCTTCACCTTAGCATATGGTGCCCAAACACAGTCTGTGTCTCCTTTAAAATATTCCTTTTACAGCATTCCTGCCGTACCCAGTTGCTCAATTGCGTTACAGATCTGGAAAATTTTCTACTCAAACGACATAGTCGAGCCCTCAAAGTGAGCTTTATTTCGTGACCGCCAAGTAAATCACACAATCAAAAGTGGAATAATAACCTGAATATGATTCTGAGATACAAAGCAATGAGAGAAAAACCAACTGGCAAATCTCGCATTAACCCTTCTGCCCTAAAGCGCAATCCCAAAGAGATGAGCAAAGTACTGTCACACATTTGATGCTACGAGTCGTAATACAAATAAATGGCTTCCCGTTTTTGCAGCAATCCCACAACAACAACATGTAGAAGCTAACACCACTCTTCGCTGGAGGAGATCATCCAATGGGAGCCATTTTCATAGCAATCTCCATCCAAAGAAGGAAATTTTTAAAGGGATCATAGGACTCCATACCAACGAATCAATAGTCGACAAATTCTTTTTCAGACAAATCTACTCCCAAGTTAAGGAAATTGAGAAAACCCCTGTAGACAATGCTACCCATAGCAGCTAGGCCCGACTTGCCAGGAAGAACGCAGCTGTAATATCTTTGACACTAAGCACTCTAGCAGCAACCGTCTAAGCCGTTGCTCATCCCATCCATTAGATCTTTATAACTCTCTTACTAATAGATGAGGTTTATCCATGCCTGACACAAGCCTAGCAAGTGGAATATCAGTACACCACCTATCATTCAAAATATTCACAAGCCCCTCGCCCAAGCACCAACGAATGTACATATGTATAGCCATATTTACATATGTATACTTTTAAAAAATAACTAGTAAAATGCACAGATAAGATGGAGGAGAGGGTAAAACATTAGTCAGGAAAAGATAAAGAGGGGTAAGGGTAAAATAATCCAAAACATTTATTTATCAGAAAACAAAATAACAAGTAAAAATAGACATATTGATATGTAGATGCCTCAAAACACAACATTGGAGAACATCAGTGAAACGTATGCATAATAGCAAGGGAGATCACCAATAACTCATCATAAAACCAAGAAGAGATACAGACATAGTAGGCGCAAACCCAAAATTTTGAATTTATTCTAATATATAATAGCAACGATTTAGCACATTAATAATCTAGAGCAAGAAAAACTAATGTCCAAGCAACAAAAATCATTTTCTAAGCTCTTCTTTCTTTCCCCCAAATCTAAAAATTCATCAAAAAATTCACTATTTATATTATATATATATATCTATATTTAATTTCTCATATGCATAAAGATGTTAAGGAAAAAGAAAAAAATAATTTTCATCTAATGAACAATATTAGTTGCTTTTATCTCTATTAATAGTTACATTACGATATAGGAGTATTTTTAGTGCTATGAAAATACAAGGAGAACAACCAAAGATGACACATACATATTCAACTCCAATCAAAGCCCACACATCATGAAAAGATAAAGGAATAATAATCGAAAAATAAAGAGCACCTATATCTAATCTTACCATAATGATTACAAAAGGGCAACACATGAAAAATATAATAGTGAAAAACATAAATAATAGCCTATCACAAAAGCATATAGAAATATAAATAGGCCCAAGAAAACAAATAGGCCCAGAGAACATCGTGAGTAGGAGTGGAAGAACACTTTCTCTGCCTACTTTTTCTCTGTGCAAAAAAAGTGTACGAGAAAGCTCCTTAAACCTTATAGGCGTAGACCCCTTTATATACAATTTCTTCTTTTCAATTTACAAATCAAATTAACATTAACTTCCTCTTCTATAGGAAAAGTATCCATCATATCAAAATTCCTAAAATGAAATCTCTATTGATGTTTTTCTGCAAATGTCTAATGGTTGAAAAAAATGAAGAGTACAATCACAATTGACAAAATGGTGAAACCCTTTTCCAGCCCCAAAACCCATAGCTTTTTGTGTAAAAAGTACACTTAATCTACCAATAATCTTATACAATTCATGTTTTTTTTTTCCGGCTAACCCCAGTTATGGGGGCGGGCGCCACTCCAAATGTTATTCAAAAGGTCAATAACGTACACCAAGAACGCTGGCAAACCGCCAGTCAGGCTAGGACAAACGTACATAAGGCATCTGTATCCTATCCAGGTGGGCTAACCCCCGTATGCGGGCAGGCAACGGGGAGGGGGGAAAAGACTGGGAAACATGCGTGGTGCTCGCCAGGCGCGCCAGGGCATCAGCAACCGCGTTCGCCTCTCTGTAAACATGAGTGAAAGTGATCTGGCGTCTGAGCATCAAAGCTTTGATACGCGAGACAGTACGCCATAGCCTCCAAGGAACTCTACCATCGCCGTTCACCATCTTCAGCAATACCTGAGAATCCATTTCAACGTGCAAAGAATGGAAAGTAGCGGAAAGTAACAAACCCTCCAGTAACGCCATGGCCTCCGCTTCCATGTTTGTCCGGGATCCCAAAAACCACGAGAAGGCACAAAGGATGCTACCACCTGAATCACGAAAAACCGCTCCCGCTCCAGAGAGACCTGGATTCCCTAAAGAAGAGCCATCAATATTTAACTTAACACACCCGATAGGCGGCCGCAACCATGCAACCCAGCGTGGAAGCACGGACTTCTTCAGTTCCATGCGAAGCAAGAAACCCAAGTGGGCCAGCTCCCCATCATCCCGTGCCACCTGGACGAAAGGATAAACCTGAGATATGTTAAGCAAAAGAGATTTTACCTCCCTGCAAACCTGTGCCGGTGACGCAGCAGCGCCCTCGTACATCGCCATGTTCCGAGCCTTCCACAGCCCCCAACATATAAGCGATGGCAACACCCTACAGACCATCCCCCGGGCAGTGCCTGGAGGCTGGAGAAGCCACCATTGCTGCAAGCGACCTAAGATGCCAGTAGGGCCCATGATGGGCACAGACAGGGCCCTGGAGAAGAAATTCCATACCTCAGTAGCAAGAGTGCATTCCGACATTACATGATCTTGAGATTCCCCTCCAAGGCAAAACTGGCATTTAGCGGGAAGCTGAAAACCAAGCCGCTGCAAGGCGTCTGGAAACGGTAAGTAGTTGTTGAGCAGCTTCCACATGAACACAGCAATCTTGCAGGGAACACGGCTACCCCAAACGCACTTCCTGGTCCAGAGGCACTCCTGCATAGGCCGGATAGCATCCCATGCCGAGGAGATAGTGAAATCGCCAGAGGGTGTAAGGACCCAGGCCCGCTGAACACCGTCCTCCAATTCTACAGCTTGCGTGAACTGATCTACCGTATCCCGAACAGCAAGCATCCGCCCCCAGATCCTGGAACTCCTGTGTGCAGGCCCGTTGCCTACACCATAGCAAGATCTCATAAAAGTTGCCCATAAGGAGGACGAGTTGCTGTACCCCCACCATAATTTGCAGCTGAACGCCCCCTGAGTGTCTTCAAACGATCGGATTCCAAGACCATTCTCCTCCACCGGATAACATAGGTTCCGCCAAGAGCACCAATGATGCTTTGGACCAAATTCCGTGAATCCCCAGAGAAAGTTCGCCATTAAGCGCTCAAGATCCCTTAGCACTCCTTTGGGGGGATCCATTACTGCCAGAACGTGCAAAGGGATGGCAGAAAGGACATGCTTAATGAGGATGAGACGACCGCCCTGTGAGAGCAGCTTTTTCTTCCAGCCAGCCAACTTAGCAACAAACTTGTCAATCAGATACTGGAAGTATTCTTTTTTGTGGCGCCCAACATAAAGATTACACCCCAAATAGTGGAAAGGGAAGGAGCTATGTCTGAAGCCCGTTAGCTGCTGAATTCGGCGTATTTGGCCCGAGCCACACCGACGGGAAGCTATGAAAAAACTCTTGTGGGTATTAACTCGTTGGCCCGAACCAGACTGATAGAGCGATAAAAATCGGACCAGGCTGTCCACAGACCGCCTGTCCCCGCGAGCAAAAATCACAATATCGTCAGCAAAAGATAAGTGTGTGACCCCAGCACAGCCTCTGGGCAATGAGTAAGGGGCCACCCTGCCATCCGCTACTTGCGCATTCAAACCCCTACTAAGGGCTTCGGCGGCGAGAATGAAAAGGAGGGGGGACAGAGGATCTCCTTGCCTGATACCCCGTGTCGCCTGGAAAAAGCCCCTAGCTCTGCCATTCACCATCACAGAAAACCAACTCTAAGAGAGGTTGTTCAAAATGAGCAGGATGAACCTATACCCAAACCCAAACTTCTGAAGGAGCCGGTGCAAAAACTCCCAGGATACTCTATCAAAGGCTTTCATCATGTCCAATTTGAAAATGTAATTGTGTCCCAGAGTTTTCTTGTTGATGGATGCAATCATTTCCTGGGCCAAGAGGACATTTTCAGCGATATCGCGGCCTGGACAAAAGGCAGATTGCTCGGGAGAAATAAAGCCTGGGAGAAAAGCCCGCAATCTATTAGCAAGCACTTTCGTAAAAACCTTGTTAACGAAAGTGCATAGGCTAATGGGACGAAAATCTGCAAACGTAGTTGGATTTGGCCTCTTCGGGATCAGCACAATGAGGGTACTAGCAATACCCTTTGGGATCGGGGTCCCAGCCAGAAAGTCTCTCGTCGCAGCCAAAACATCAAGCGCCACAGTGTCCCAGAAATGGCGGAAAAAAACGCCTGTGTAGCCATCCACACCCGGGGTGCTATCCTTATCCAGGTCAAACACGACCCCTTTTACCTCTTCCATCGTGACTTCTCTCATTAATTCCCCATTCTGAGCCGCCGACACAAGCTCCGGTATATGGGCCAATAGATCCTCAACATCCCTGATCTCCTCCGCTGTGAGAAGCTGTTGGAAGAACCTAACTGCCTCCTCTCCAACTCTGTCGTCACCTTCAAGCCATGTCCCATCCGCATCTTGAATGCGGTGTATGGCAAGTTTCGACCGCTTTTCCCTAACAAAAGCATGGAAGTATCGTGTGTTTGAATCCCCGTCAGTCACCCAGCGTAGGCGCGCCTTCTGTCGCCAGTAGTCCTCTTGAATACGTAAGCTGTGTAGCAGACGGCCTTGTGCGCGGTGAAGTTCAGCCCTCGTCTCTTCTGTTTGGTTAGCTTCGTATATAACCTCCTTTTGCTGAACCTCAACCTCGTGCTGCCGGACAGCTTGGAATATGTCCCCGAAATGCTCTCTACTCCATTGCCTTAAGCAGGTTTTCAACCGCTTTAGCTTGAAAGCCAAGCGGTACATACCATACCCCTGCGTGGCTAAATCCCAATTGCTTTGCACCAGCGGCAAGAGCCCAGGGCTTGACACCCAAAACGACTGGAATTTGAACGACTTCGGAAAGCTAGGCGCGGCAGGCCGCAGACTCACTAACAAGGGCGAGTGATCAGAGGTGGCACGATTGAGATGTTGGACAGAGGTATTCGGCAAGAAATCGAGCCAGTGCTGATTGACAAGCACCCTATCCAGCCGCTTCCAGATCCTAGCACCGGCTCTAACACCTGACCATGTGTAAGTGCTTCCAGAGAAGGGGAGCTCCTGGAGATGGCAGGCTGAAATTGCACCATTAAAATCAGAAATCGCCCCAAGGTCCTGGGTCGATCGGCCCGCATACTCTGCCAGGGTACTGATAACGTTGAAATCCCCCCTACCAGCCAAGGCCGGGAGATGGACCCAGCGAGGGAGCTCAACTCAGACCATAAGATACGCCTTTCGGCCCTGGTACACTTGGCATAAACAAATGATGCATTAACAGTGTCAGTCCAAGAATCGTGGCCGACCATAACATGGAGGAATTGTTCCGAATTGCAGAGCACATGAAAATGAAAGCCGAAACGCCAAAAAACCCAAAATCAAAAAGAATGCTTCACACGCAAGGTTTCGACGTTGCATGCATCTGCCATAGGTTCTAAGAGAACTAAAACAGCAATGTGATGTAGTCGGAGCAAAGCCCGCAGACGACGAACAGAAGATTTATTCGTCGCTCCTCTAATGTTCCAAATGAGGAGATTATGCATTGGGAAAAGAAAGATGGGGTACCTCGATGGCTTTAGAAGCTTGTCGCGTAAGAATCTGCCGGGGAATAGCATTGTACACCCTTCGTTTCCTTGACTTCTGCGGGAGCACCATGGTGAAGCCAGACTCGTCGCAAACTGCAACTTGCGTGGGTAATCGCGACCCCAAAGCCAAACTGAACTGCTGGAAGGAGGCTACCAGCGCAGCCTTGTCTGGTGCGATCCTTCCCGGCTGATCCTCTCCATCCGAGAGAGAGCCTTGGGAGGGAACCTTTTCTTGCTCGCCTAAATGGAGCTGTGCATCATCGCAAATTTTCCCCAAGGCTGAAGGGTTCTCCGTGACAACGACCCCCTCCTGGATATGCAAGGCAGGCATGGCAGCCCCAACAGACGCAGCATCTGCGGTTAGCAAGAGACCAGGCAAGGGTGCTGGTGCCTCCCTGGACTGGGTAGCAGCGGCGCTCCTCCCCTCCAGAGCCCGTGCCTCCATAGCCCTGGCATCCCCTCCTTCGACTGGTCTGCCCCTATTCCCACGCCTGCTCTGTCCCATGTCTGAAGGGTTCTCCGTGACGACCCCCTCCTGGATAAGCAAGGCAGGCATGGCAGCCCCAACAGGCGCAGCATCTGCGGACAGCAAGAGGCCAGGCAAGGGCGCTGGTTGCAAAACTGCCTCCCTGGGCTGGGCAGCAGCGGCGCTCCTCCCCTCCAGAGCCTGTGCCTCCATAGCCCTGGCATCCCCTCCACCGACTGGCCTGCCCCTATTCCCACGCCTGCTCTGTCGACAGTCTGTATTGCAGTGACCCTGGCGGCTGCAAAGCGAGCAGTATGCGGGCAAGTTTTCATACACTACCCGCTGCTAAAACCCATTGCTGCCCGTCCCAATCCAGATGCGACTCGGCAAGTCCCGGGAGATGTCCAGATCGATGCAGATACGTGCAACACTGGGACGAACCAAATTAGCAGTCGCGGCATCAACTTGCAAAGGACTGCCAATGGCAGCAACAATTGAAAACAGCGATACTTTGTCAAAGAAATGGATGGGCAGATGTTCCAGAGCAACCCAGACAGGCGCATGAGTGGATTCGCTGGTAACCTTAAATTCTGGTGTCCACTTGAAGGTACGCATGGGGAAGTCAGCAATACTCCACCACCCCTTCGTCCAACAGCGCAAGTAATCCTCCTCCAAACAGAAACGGATCAGGATATGTCGCTGGTTTAGAAGGCCTACGGTGAAACTGGATGTGAAACCGATAGTTGTGAAAGATTTTCGAATTGCGTCTAGGTTCGGCCGTCCATGGGAGAACTTCCCCACGACAGCAAACTGGAAGGGAGCCGCCAACTTTGCAATGTCTTCCTCCGAGAACATGACAGCCGGTTCACCTTTGAACTGGGCAGCGGGCTTAACCTTGCAAGGGGATGGCGTCGGCTGTTGCTGAAGCACGGCAGCAAAGGAACGGCCAAGCCCCCCTCCTGGCGGCTGGAGGCCAGCCATTTGCTGGAACCCTAACCTTCCCAAAATAGCAGCCGAGAGAAAAACACAGCCGAGAGAGAAAAACAGTCTTATACAATTCATGTGTCCAATTACAAAGTAGTTAAGATTTGTTGTATATAGATATGAAAATTAAGGTTATTTTTCTTGATTCTAAAGCCAAAGAAAGAAGGCTCTGCCTCCTATTTCTTTTCCCATTTGTTTCTCTATTCCTTGTTATAGAGAGAAAAGAGAGACGAAAGGTTTCTTGACTAATTGTTTGTCCGAACAACAAAAATACCCCTCAATAATTAGGAACTATTCAGACTACCAGTTAAAAGTGAAGCAGCAAAGTAGTATTCTCATCATTAAAGATCAAAATACCCTAAATAATATTCAACTATTCACAATCGAAGTAGAAGACAGAGGGGCATTACTAGCAATCTGACATATTTTCCCATAAACTCCCTTCTAGTGCTATCATGTGGCTCAATATGGAATTAGACCACTTGTGTTTTTATCTTTTTGATAGATATGATGAGGAAAGTTTGTAAAAAGGAAAAAGTAGGTTAAATAAATTTAAATTTTCACATGGCATCACTTTGTCAACTAGACCCATTAATCATCTAGTTGGCAAGTTTTAGTTGGTAATTGAGCAACTTATTAGGTAATTCTTAAGGTGCTCAACTAAATACTATAAAAGTAGCCATGAGTGGTTGTCTTTTCTCTAGTTTGAATATTTTTTGCTCCCATCATGTTTTTTTTTTTGGGAGATTTTTCAAGTTAAAACACTAATTTTTTTAATAGGGCAAGGGTGAGTTTAAGAAATGGGGAGAAAGAAAAGAGATTTAAACCTAGGATATCGAAGTCCTGGGGTCTCAACCTTAACCATTAGACCAAAACTTCCTCAACTATTTTGATTGATCTATTTCTAGATGCTTATTTTCAATTACTGCTAAGTTTTATTTTGCCTTTCACTTTAATGGCATTCTGATTGTGGTTTATTATTCTTTTTCTTTATATCTAATCTTCTTCCTACATTTAATGTCTATATATGATTAATAGGATGTCCCAATTCTCACAACTATTAGATCTAAGATTTCCTCTATTTTGACTGCTCTATACTCTATCTCATTTATGTATTTTTTGTATACATAACTATATGAGCTTGTAAGATTTTATTTGCCATTAAATATGGCTTTTGAATCAAATAAGCGGGTCGCTATGGTTTGGTTTATTGATAACACATGCACGCGTGCGCATACACACACACACATACATATGTATATATATGGTATGTATGTGTATATATATGTTTGTATATATATACACACACATATATGCATATATAAACATAGATACACACACACAAGCACACACACATATATGCACATATTGTGACAACCCCACCTCCCTTTAAGGCGAACCAGAGGGTTTAGCGGACCGCCTGCCCAACTCTCGCCAGGACTACTAAGCCGACACACACGTAAACCTTACCAAACATGCAAAAGAACTTCGAGAAAATGAATTGTCGGAAACTGAATTTGTTAAACTAAACGATGCAATAGAACTTTGATACGACGCTCCAACGAAAACCAAAACGAGAACGAAAGAGCCGCAGCCACGTCACAATCTGGCCAATATTTGGCCGGATTTTCGGCCGGATTGGCGGCCGGATTCAGGGCAGTGACTAAAATGAAATTTTTCACAGTGACTAAAATGAAAATTTTCATTTTTTCCCGACAATCCAGCCAAATATTGGCCGGATTGTGACGTGGCCGCGGCTCTTTCATTCTCGTTTTGGTTTTCGTTGGAGCGTCGTATCAAAGTTCTATTGCATCGTTTAGTTTAACTAATTCAGTTTCCGACAGTTCATTTTCTCGAAGTTCTTTTGCATGTTTGGTAAGGTTTACGTGTGTGTCGACTTAGTAGTCCCGGCGAGAGTTGGACAGGCGGTCCGCCGAACCCTCTGGTTCGCCTTAGGGGGAGGTGGGGCTGTTACACATATACATATGCATACATACATATGTACAGATATATAGACGTGTGTGTATGTGTGTATGTATATATATGTACATATATATACGTACACACATGTATATATATATGCACATATATGCACACACACACGCACATATATGCATCTATATATATACACACGTATATATATATATGCACATATACACACACATATAAAATCATTCTAGAGATTCTCAGAAAAAGACATTCATCATAGGCAAGCCATTGGAATGAGAGCTACCATCACCACAATGGAAATCGTCATGAAAAAAGGAAACTGCACTTATTCTGGAGATGGGATCAGTTATGATAGCCCCAACAAATGCAACTCCACCAGCTACTGAAAGATTCCTCAAATGAAGATCAAAATGATTGAAAAAGGACAAATTATATCTAGCGAAAATGCACCAAAAAGATTTTGCCAATTCAGATAACATAATAAAGATACTTGTCCTGCCTGTACCGCTCCACCATAGAAGATTGAAAAAATAGTTACATTCAAATATATATAGCCCTGGTACCCCCAGTGGTATTAGAGCTCCTATGACTTTGAAATAATGAAAAAGATTTTGAAATAAATTGGATAAATAATGAAAGATTATCAATAGATAATGAAAATTATGCTGATACAAATTAATATGAGTAATTGTTTATACTGTGAACAGTTGGTAGATGAAATAGAAAAATTAGATAGGCTAGTATAAGATTCCAAGGCTTTGCTCGAATATTACTCCAATAGATACAATTCTATAATATTCTCAGGGTGTCATTGGAAAACTGTTAGATATATAAGAATTGTGACGACCCCACCTCCTCCTAGAGCGTACCCAAGATTTTGGCGGACCGCCAGCCCAACTCTCGCCAGGTCTCACCATAAGATCCATTACCATAGCAAGAAACACAATAGCAAAAGCAATATATACATTCATGTATATACATCATCATTTAATTTTAATACATATCCCTAATAGATCAAGAAGTTCAAACTCAAGTTAATTCACTAATATTAGAAAAACACCCAGTACTAAAACAAAAGACGAGAGACCTAGACAAAATTCCAGTCTTCTCCAATTCACACGCCCTCGTTTTTGCCCCCTGTAAGGAAAACAAACTAACGGGGTGAGTTATTGCCCAGTGAGGTTCTAAGACGACATGCAAACCAAGTAGCAAATTGGCAGTTCTATATAATTCAAAATCTTAAAGTAAAGGAAGTAAAAGTTCACAAGAGTAAGCATTAACATTTCAAGTAACAAATCAATGAGCCAATCCACGCTTTCATACATAAGGATACAGTTCGCTCTTGCGAAGCTAATTCGACAGTGTGACGGCCCCACCTCCCCTTAAGGCGAACCGAAGGGTTCGGCGGACCGCCTGCCCAACTCTCGCCGGGACTCACTACAGTCCTCAAATATAATACAATGCACATCTCAAATATTACATCTTCAAAACTCCAAGAGTTATATACCACAAGTGAATCGAAAACTTACACGGTACATCTACAACACTCAAATCTTACAAGGTACATCTCAAATAATACATCAATGCCTCCATGAATTTACATATCACAAGCGTGGAACGTACACATACACTCGTTTCAATTCCAAACATTCATACAATCCCAATTGTTACACAAGAGGAGTCCAAATTCAAACTGTACAGGAGATAATTCATCTAGTTAAACCAAAAAGACTACAAGCACTTTCTTCTGCCTCGAGCCCTGTGGAGGGGAAAAATATTTTGGGGTGAGCAAGAAACTCAGCGAGTGACCATTAAAATCAGTAATCCAACCAGTTTCACAATAGTTCATTTCAATGATGTCATGAATCAGTAATCAAATGTACGTTTATTGCTCTTGTGAGCCAGTGAAATCATTGTACTTAAACATCCGATGCTCAAATTGATCAATTAACAATCAAACAGTAAAAGAGAGCCATTTGTGCTCCAAATAAACAGTGGTGGAGATGTTTGTTCTGAGCACAATACTTCCCAAGAACTCATTGGAGCCAAACCATTTCATGATACACATGCAAGCACTCATGATATTCAATCGAGTATGCAATGCAAGAAATAGTTCGAAAAAGTAACTTTACAAATAGTTATGGAATCACTCACCAACCACAGCTCTTGATCCATCTATCACAGACATTACCTTGTTCAAGTCCAAGCCTTTCATTTCTACCAAGAGTCCACTCATTCAAAGCAATCAAATGCTCTCAAAGATTGGACAGCACTTCCCCGTAATTTCCTTATTTTCCATCCTACAATACATTACCAATCACATCTCAATTCAATCACAATTACACATACAAATCATAGGTCATATAACACTCCTAATTAAGCCCAAAATGCCCTTCATAGATGGCCAAAAAGAGAGTTCCAAAAACCAACCATAATCAAGCCCCAATTCAAAACCCTAAAACTGAAATTAATCTACACAAGCTGGAATTTCCACAATAAACCACAATTAACACACAAAAGCTCTATTTTACACTATCTCCAACTATCATTCCATGACCACCCATAATTCACCATATAAAAAAAAAACACCGATAACTATGAAATTTATCAAAACTCTACTACAATCCATGAAACCTTCCACAAAATAGTATATATAACATCTCTAATCCACCATTTAACAATCAATTGAAGTAGATAAGAAATTCTTAGCAAGATACCTTCAAATCTCAAGAAAATTGGTAGCATAGTGCTTCCTCCTCCAAAACAACTACACCAATAGCTTTAAACCTCCTTAGTGAGCACTTGTGTGGAATAGATTGCAAAACTAGAGGTGAAATTTCAAGTTTTGGTGAAGGAAATCAAAAAAAAAAAGGAGTTTTCCACTCTTGTTCTTCCACTCAAAAGGTTCGGCCAAGCCAAGGAAAGAAATGAGGGAAATCTCAGCCAAAAGCAAGATAAGAACGTTGGAAAACAGCCGGTCAAACCTGGCAGCTGAGGTGCCATGTCACAATCCGGCCAAGGATTGCTGGCAGAGGCGAAATCTAATTTTTCCAAAACCCCTGCCAATTCGGCCAAGAACTGGCCGGATTTCCAGCCGGATTCTCACTGTTCACCAAAAATTTCATTTCTTTTTCTTTCGGGCGTCACGAACTCTCCCCATTGAAAGAATGTCATCCTCGACATTCCAACTCGTATTAATCAGATTAAAATAGTCCTCGAAAGTCGGTCAAATACTAAAAATAACTCCAATCCCATTTATCACCTAACAATGAGCCAATAGATAGCTAAACAAGTAACAAAATAAAACATGTACAAGGGCTCGATTCAACCAACCAGCCCTGAGCTGGAATTAAAGTCCCAGATGTTTGGAAAATTCAGGACATGGCTTAGCCTCAAATCGGAGATTTTTCCCCTGGTGGTGCTGGACAACACAACAAATTAGCATACAGCTATACTTCACCAAAGGGTCTCAGTTCAGAAATTTGTCTCTGAGTCTCAGTTCAGGAATTTGCCCTTGGTGGTGCTGGACAATGCCAGAAGCATGGCGGTGCTTGATAACACAACAGGCAATGCCCCACCAGAGAGGCTCAGTTCAAGAAGTTCATCCCTGGTGGTACTGGACAACACAATAGGCAAGCCTCACCAGAAGAATGGTGGTGCTTGATAACACAACAGGCAATGCCCCACCAGAGTGGTTCAGTTCAACCGCTTCAGAGGAGTAGTAGCCGGTCTACAACCACACATAAAACACACAAGTTCAAAAGCAGGGTCAATTACTTCAAATTCATGGAGCACGAGTATGAATAAGAACTCACTCGCCTAGCCTATGCCCAGCAATTCACATTCTCAAACAGTCACAGAATTCAAGTCCACTTACAGGTCATATACGAATCAAGCTACTTGCTCATGCGTAAATGAGATACCATATATTCAGTCAAGTCAGGTCCATTAAGTGTACGTAAGAGCACACTCGCCTAAACAGGTTCAAGTCTCATGTGAGTTCAGCTTAGTCGGTCTCAGGCAGTTCAAGTTTTCCAAATCTCAACATTTACAAATCGGGTGGTGCAAATCTGAATCAAACAAGAAGACTAGAAGAAGGATGCAAAACCAAAATTTTTCTCAACAATTCCGGCCACCACCATAATCTATCAAAACCCTAGCCAAAATCCTATTGGACAAATCCTAGATGACATTCATCACTTTCGCTCAAGAAGAGCACTGCATCCTTTATGCACATTCATATAATTGGGACCTTATCACCACTTGGCCCAAGCTCACTTCGCGCAGAGACCACGTGAAACAGCTCTGATACCACCTGTGACGGCCCCACATTCCCCTAAAGCGAACCGAAGGGTTCGGCGGACCGCCTGCCCAACTCTCGCCGGGACTCACTACAGTCCTCAAATATATACAATGCATATCTCAAATATTACATTTTCAAAAGCTCCATGAATTATATACCACAAGTGAATCGAAAACACACAAGGTACATCTACAGTACTCAAATCTTACAAGGTACATCTCAAATAATACATCAATGCCTCCATGAATTTACATATCACAAGCGTGGAACGTACACATACACTCGTTTCAATTCCAAACATTCATACAATCCCAACTGTTACACAAGAGGAGTCCAAATTCAAACAGTACAGGAGATAATTCATCTAGTCACACCAATAAAGACTACAAGCACTTTCTTCTGCCTCGAGCCCTGTGGAGGGGAAAAATATTTTGGGGTGAGCAAGAAACTCAGCGAGTGACCATTAAAATCAGTAATCCAACCAGTTTCACAATAGTTCATTTCAATGATGTCATGAATCAGTAATCAAATGTACGTTTATTGCTCTTGTGAGCCAGTGAAATCATTGTACTTAAACATCCGATGCTTAAATTGATCAATTAACAATCAAACAGTAAAAGAGAGCCATTTGTGCTCCAAATAAACAGTGGTGGAGATGTTTGTTCTGAGCACAATACTTCCCAAGAACTCATTGGAGCCAAATCATTTCATGATACACATGCAAGCACTCATGATATTCAATCGAGTATGCAATGCAAGAAATAGTTCGAAAAAGTAACTTTACAAATAGTTATGGAATCACTCACCAACCATAGCTCTTGATCCATCTATCACAGACATTACCTTGTTCAAGTCCAAGCCTTTCATTTCTACCAAGAGTCCACTCATTCAAAGCAATCAAATGCTCTCAAAGATTGGACAGCACTTCCCCGTAATTTCCTTATTTTCCATCCTACAATACATTACCAATCACATCTCAATTCAATCACAATTACACATACAAATCATAGGTCATATAACACTCCTAATTAAGCCCACAATGCCCTTCATAGATGGCCAAAAAGAGAGTTCCAAAAACCAACCATAATCAAGCCCCAATTCAAAACCCTAAAACTGAAATTAATCTACACAAGCTTGAATTTCCACAATAAACCACAATTAACACACAAAAGCTCCATTTTACACTATCTCCAACTATCATTCCATGACCACCCATAATTCACCATATAAAAAAAAAAAACACCGATAAGTATGAAATTTATCAAAACTCTACTACAATCCATGAAACCTTCCACAAAATAGTATATATAACATCTCTAATCCACCATTTAACAATCAATTGAAGTAGATAAGACATTCTTAGCAAGATACCTTCAAATCTCAAGAAAATTGGTAGCATAGTGCTTCCTCCTCCAAAACAACTACACCAATAGCTTTAAACCTCCTTAGTGAGCACTTGTGTGGAATAGATTGCAAAACTAGAGGTGAAATTTCAAGTTTTGGTGAAGAAAATCAAAAAAAAAAAGGAGTTTTCCACTCTTGTTCTTCCACTCAAAAGGTTCGGCCAAGCCAAGGAAAGAAATGAGGGAAATCTCAGCCAAAAGCAAGATAAGAACGTTGGAAAACAGCCGGTCAAACCTGGCAGCTGAGGTGCCATGTCACAATCCGGCCAAGGATTGCTGGCAGAGGCGAAATCTAATTTTTCCAAAACCCCTGCCAATTCGGCCAAGAACTGGCCGGATTTCCAGCCGGATTCTCACTGTTCACCAAAAATTTCATTTCTTTTTCTTTCGGGCGTCACGAACTCTCCCCATTGAAAGAATGTCATCCTCGACATTCCAACTCGTATTAATCAGATTAAAATAGTCCTCGAAAGTCGGTCAAATACTAAAAATAACTCCAATCCCATTTATCACCTAACAATGAGCCAATAGATAGCTAAACAAGTAACAAAATAAAACATGTACAAGGGCTCGATTCAACCAACCAGCCCTGAGCTGGAATTAAAGTCCCAGATGTTTGGAAAATTCAGGACATGGCTTAGCCTCAAATCGGAGATTTTTCCCCTGGTGGTGCTGGACAACACAACAAATTAGCATACAGCTATACTTCACCAAAGGGTCTCAGTTCAGAAATTTGTCTCTGAGTCTCAGTTCAGGAATTTGCCCTTGGTGGTGCTGGACAATGCCAGAAGCATGGCGGTGCTTGATAACACAACAGGCAATGCCCCACCAGAGAGGCTCAGTTCAAGAAGTTCATCCCTGGTGGTACTGGACAACACAATAGGCAAGCCTCACCAGAAGAATGGTGGTGCTTGATAACACAACAGGCAATGCCCCACCAGAGTGGTTCAGTTCAACCGCTTCAGAGGAGTAGTAGCCGGTCTACAACCACACATAAAACACACAAGTTCAAAAGCAGGGTCAATTACTTCAAATTCATGGAGCACGAATATGAATAAGAACTCACTCGCCAAGCCTATGCCCAGCAATTCACATTCTCAAACAGTCACAGAATTCAAGTCCACTTACAGGTCATATACGAATCAAGCTACTTGCTCATGCGTAAATGAGATACCATATATTCAGTCAAGTCAGGTCCATTAAGTGTACGTAAGAGCACACTCGCCTAAACAGGTTCAAGTCTCATGTGAGTTCAGCTTAGTCGGTCTCAGGCAGTTCAAGTTTTCCAAATCTCAACATTTACAAATCGGGTGGTGCAAACCTGAATCAAACAAGAAGACTAGAAGAAGGATGCAAAACCAAAATTTTTCTCAACAATTCCGGCCACCACCATAATCTATCAAAACCCTAGCCATAATCCTATTGGACAAATCCTAGATGACATTCATCACTTTCGCTCAAGAAGAGCACTGCATCCTTTATGCACATTCATATAATTGGGACCCTATCACCACTTGGCCCAAGCTCACTTCGCGCAGAGACCACGCGAAACAGCTCTGATACCACCTGTGACGGCCCCACCTTCCCCTAAAGCGAACCGAAGGGTTCGGCGGACCGCCTGCCCAACTCTCGCCGGGACTCACTACAGTCCTCAAATATATACAATGCATATCTCAAATATTACATTTTCAAAAGCTCCATGAATTATATACCACAAGTGAATCGAAAACACACAAGGTACATCTACAGTACTCAAATCTTACAAGGTACATCTCAAATAATACATCAATGCCTCCATGAATTTACATATCACAAGCGTGGAACGTAAACATACACTCGTTTCAATTCCAAACATTCATACAATCCCAACTGTTACACAAGAGGAGTCCAAATTCAAATTGTACAGGAGATAATTCATCTAGTCACACCAATAAAGACTACAAGCACTTTCTTCTGCCTCGAGCCCTGTGGAGGGGAAAAATATTTTGGGGGGAGCAAGAAACTCAGCGAGTGACCATTAAAATCAGTAATCCAACCAGTTTCACAATAGTTCATTTCAATGATGTCATGAATCAGTAATCAAATGTACGTTTATTGCTCTTGTGAGCCAGTGAAATCATTGTACTTAAACATCCGATGCTCAAATTGATCAATTAACAATCAAACAGTAAAAGAGAGCCATTTGTGCTCCAAATAAACAGTGGTGGAGATGTTTGTTCTGAGCACAATACTTCCCAAGAACTCATTGGAGCCAAATCATTTCATGATACACATGCAAGCACTCATGATATTCAATCGAGTATGCAATGCAAGAAATAGTTCGAAAAAGTAACTTTACAAATAGTTATGGAATCACTCACCAACCATAGCTCTTGATCCATCTATCACAGACATTACCTTGTTCAAGTCCAAGCCTTTCATTTCTACCAAGAGTCCACTCATTCAAAGCAATCAAATGCTCTCAAAGATTGGACAGCACTTCCCCGTAATTTCCTTATTTTCCATCCTACAATACATTACCAATCACATCTCAATTCAATCACAATTACACATACAAATCATAGGTCATACAACACACCTAATTAAGCCCACAATGCCCTTCATAGATGGCCAAAAAGATAGTTCCAAAAACCAACCATAATCAAGCCCCAATTCAAAACCCTAAAACTGAAATTATTCTACACAAGCTGGAATTTCCATAATAAACCACAATTAACACACAAAATCTCCATTTTACACTATCTCCAACTATCATTCCACGACCAACCATAATTCACCATATAAAATAAAAAAAATACCAATAACTATGAAATTTATCAAAACTCTACTACAATCCATGAAACCTTCCACAAAATAGTATATATAACATCTCTAATCCATCAATTAACAGTCAATTCAAGTAGATATGATGTTCTTAGCAAGATACCTTCAAACCTCAAGAAAATTGGTAGCTTAGTGCTTTCTCCTCCAAAACAAGTCCACCAATAGCTTTAAACCTCCTTAGTAAGCACTTGTATGGAATAGATTGCAAAACTAGCGGTGAAATCTCAAGTTTTGGTGAAGGAAATCAAAAGAAAAAAAATGGAGTTTTCCTCTCTTGTTCTCCATCTCAAAAGGTTCGGCCAAGCCAAGGAAAGAAATGAGGGAAATCTCAGCCAAAAGCAAGATAAGAACGTTGGAAAACAGCCGGTCAAACCTGGCTGCTGAGGTGCCATGTCACAATCCGGCCAAGGATTGCTGGCCGGATTCGTGGCAGTGGCGAAATCTAATTTTTTCCAAAACCCCTGCTAATCCGACCAAGAATCCGGCAAAGAACTTGCCGGATTTCCAGCCGGATTCTCACTGTTCACCAGAAATTTCCTTTTTTCTTCTTTCGGGCGTCACGAACTCTCCCCCTTGAAAGAATGTCGTCCTCGACATTCCAACTTGTATTAATCAGATCAAAATAGTCCTCGAAAGTCGATCAAGTACAAAGAATCAATCCAATCCCATTTATCACTTAACAATGAGCCAATAGATAGCTAAACAAGTAACCAAATAAAACTTGTACAAGGGCTCGATTCAACCAACCAGCCCTGAGCTGGAATTAAAGTCCCAGATGTTTGGAAAATTCTGGACATGGCTTAGCCTCAAATCGGAGATTTTTCCCCTGGTGGTGCTGGACAACACAACAAATTAGCATACAGCTATACTTCACCAAAGGGTCTCAGTTCAGAAATTTGTCTCTAAGTCTCAGTTCAGGAATTTGCCCTTGGTGGTGCTGGACAATGCCAGAAGCATGGCGGTGCTTGATAACACAACAGGCAATGCCCCACCAGAGAGGCTTAGTTCAAGAAGTTCATCCCTGGTGGTACTGGACAACACAACAGGCATGCCTCGCCAGAAGAATGGTGGTGCTTGATAACACAACAGACAATGCCCCACCAGAGTGGTTCAGTTCAACCGCTTCAGAGGAGTAGTAGCCGGTCTACAACCACACATAAAACATACAAGTTCAAAAGCAGGGTCAATTACTTCAAATTCATGGAGCACGAGTATGAATAAGAACTCACTCGCCTAGCCTATGCCCAGCAATTCACATTCTCAAATAGTCACAGAATTCAAGTCCACTTACAGGTCATATACGAATCAAGCTACTTGCTCATGCGTAAATGAGATACCATATATTCAGTCAAGTCAGGTCCATTAAGTGTGTGTAAGAGCACACTCGCCTAAACAGGTTCAAGTCTCATGTGAGTTCAGCTTAGTCGGTCTCAGGCAGTTCAAGTTTTCCAAATCTCAACATTTACAAATCGGGTGGTGCAAACCTGAATCAAACAAGAAGACTAGAAGAAGGATGCAAAATCAAAATTTTTCTCAACAATTCCGGCCACCACCATAATCTATCAAAACCCTAGCCAAAATCCTATTGGACAAATCCTAGATGACATTCATCACTTTCGCTCAAGAAGAGCACTGTATCCTTTATACACATTCATATAATTGGGACCCTATCTCCACTTGGCCCAAGCTCACTTCGCGCAGAGGCCACGCGAAACTGCTCTGATACCGCCTGCCCAACTCTCGCCGGGACTCACTACAGTCCTCAAATACATACAATGCATATCTCAAATATTACAATTTCAAAAGCTCCAAGAATTTTATACCACAAGTGAATCGAAAACTTACAAGGTACATCTACAACACTCAAATCTTACAAGGTACATCCCAAATAATACATCAATGCCTCCATGAATTTTCAAATCACAAGCGTGGAACGTACACATACACTCGTTTCAATTCCAAACATTCATACAATCCCAACGGTTAAACAAGAGGAGTCCAAATTCAAACTGTACAGGAGATAATTCATCTAGTCACACCAATAAAAACTACAAGCACTTTCTTCTGCCTCGAGCCCTGTGGAGGGAAAAAATATTTTGGGGTGAGCTAGAAACTCAGCGAGTGACCAGTAAAATCAGTAATCCAACCAGTTTCACAATAGTTCATTTCAATGATGTCATGAATCAGTAATCAAATGTACGTTTATTGCTCTTGTGAGCCAGTGAAATCATTGTACTTAAACATCCGATGCTCAAATAGATCAATTAACAATCAAACAGTAAAAGAGAGCCATTTGTGCTCCAAATAAACAGTGATGTAGATGTTTGTTCTGAGCACAGGACTTCCCTAGAACTCATTGGAGCCAAATCATTTCATGATACACATGCAAGCACTCATGATATGCAATCGAGTATGCAATGCAAGAAATAGTTCAAAAAAGTAACTTTGCAAATAGTTATGGAATCACTCACCAACCACAGCTCTTGATCCATCTATCACAGACATTGCCTTGTTCAAGTCCAAGCCTTTCATTTCTACCAAGAGTCCACTCATTCAAAGCAATCAAATGCTCTCAAAGATTGGACAGCACTTTCCCGTAATTTCCTTATTTTCCATCCTACAATACATTACCAATCACATCTCAATTCAATCACAATTACACATACAAATCATAGGTCATACAACACACCTAATTAAACCCACAATGCCCTTCATAGATGGCCAAAAAGATAGTTCCAAAAACCAATCATAATCAAGCCCCAATTCAAAACCCTAAAATTGAAATTATTCTACACAAGCTGGAATTTCCACAATAAACCACAATTAACACACAAAAGCTCCATTTTACACTATCTCCAACAATCATTCCACGACCAACCATAATTCGACATATAAAATAAAAAAAATAGCAATAACTATGAAATTTATCAAAACTCAACTAGAATCCATGAAACCTTCCACAAAATAGTATATATAACATCTCTAATCCACCAATTAACAATCAATTGAAGTAGATATGATGTTCTTAGCAAGATACCTTTAAACCTCAAGAAAATTGGTAGCTTAGTGCTTTCTCCTCCAAAACAACTCCAGTAATAGCTTTAAACCTCTTTAGTGAGCACTTGTACGGAATAGATTGCAAAACTAGCGGTGAAATCTCAAGTTTTGGTGAAGGAAATCAAAAGAAAAAAAATGGAGTTTTCCTCTATTGTTCTCCCTCTCAAAAGGTTCGGCCAAGCCAAGGAAAGAAATGAGGGAAATCTCAGCCAAAAGCAAGATAAGAACGTTGGAAAACAGCCGGTCAAACCTGGCTGCTGAGGTGCCATGTCACAATCCGGCCAAGGATTGCTGGCAGAGGCGAAATCTAATTTTTCCAAAACCCCTGCCAATTCGGCCAAGAACTGGCCGGATTTTCAGCCGGATTCTCACTGTTCACCAGAAATTTCATTTCTTCTTCTTTCGGGCGTCACGAATTCTCCCCATTGAAAGAATGTCATCCTCGACATTCCAACTCGTATTAATCAGATTAAAATAGTCCTCGAAAGTCGGTCAAATACTAAGAATCACTCCAATCCCATTTATCACCTAACAATGAGCCAATAGATAGCTAAACAAGTAACCAAATAAAACATGTACAAGGGCTCGATTCAACCAACCTGCCCTGAGCTGGAATTAAAGTCCCAGATGTTTGGAAAATTCAGGACATGGCTTAGCCTCAAATTGGAGATTTTTTCCCTGGTGGTGCTGGACAACACAACAAATTAGCATACAGCTATACTTCACCAAAGGGTCTCAGTTCAGAAATTTGTCTCTGAGTATCAGTTCAGGAATTTGCCCTTGGTGGTGCTGGACAATGCCAGAAGTATGGCGGTGCTTGATAACACAACAGGCAATGCCCCACCAGAGAGGCTCAGTTCAAGAAGTTCATCCCTGGTGGTACTGGACAACACAACAGGCATGCCTCGCCAGAAGAATGGTGGTGCTTGATAACACAACAGGCAATGCCCCACCAGAGTGGTTCAGTTCAACCGCTTCAGAGGAGTAGTAGCTGGTCTACAACCACACATAAAACATACAAGTTCAAAAGCAGGGTCAATTACTTCAAATTCATGGAGCACGAGTATGAATAAGAACTCACTCGCCTAGCCTATGCCCAGCAATTCACATTCTCAAACAGTCACAGAATTCAAGTCCACTTACAGGTCATATACGAATCAAGCTACTTGCTCATGCGTAAATGAGATACCATATATTCAGTCAAGTCAGGTCCATTAAGTGTACGTAAGAGCACACTCGCCTAAACAGGTTCAAGTCTCATGTGAGTTCAACTTAGTCGGTCTCTGGCAGTTCAAGTTTTCCAAATCTCAACATTTACAAATCGGGTGGTGCAAACCTGAATCAAACAAGAAGACTAGAAGAAGGATGCAAAACCAAAATTTTTCTCAACAATTCCGGCCACCACCATAATCTATCAAAACCCTAGCCAAAATCCTATTGGACAAATCCTAGATGACATTCATCACTTTCGCTCAAGAAGAGCACTGCATCCTTTATGCACATTCATATAATTGGGACCCTATCACCACTTGGCCCAAGCTCACTTCGCGCAGAGATCACGCGAAATAACTCTGATACCACCTGTGACGGCCCCACCTTCCCCTAATGCGAACCGAAGGGTTCGGCGGACCGCCTGCCCAACTCTCGCCGGGACTCACTACAGTCCTCAAATATATATATATTTTTTTATAAAAGGGGAAAACCCCCGATCATTTATTTATTGTAAAGGATAAAACCAAGAAGGTGGAAACAATCCCAACCTTCAATACATGCCGGAGAACTAGGAGCTATTCCTACACAGAAAATCTGCGAATGTATGGATAACCTATTGCATCCAAATTAATCAGCGACCGAACTCTACTTGGAAGCTGCTGAAAAGATTGGAAAGTAACATATGGACTCTCTCGAGATAACGCTGCTAAGCTGTCTGCCACGGCATTCGCCTCATGATGAATATGTGTAATAGACCCCTTCACCTTGCCCAGTAACAAGCAAATTTGACCTAAGACGCTACACAACGGCCACTTACCAACAGATTGACTCTGAACCAACCTTACCAACACTAAGGAATCCACCTCTACCAAAATATCTGACAACCCCGTCTCCATACACCACTGCAGCCCAGTAAACAATGCTAAGCCCTCCGCATATACCACCTCATATTCCCCAAATTCCTTATAAAAAGCACCAAGCATCTTCCCTTCAGAATCACGTATCACCCCACCACCTTTAGCCAAACCATTGATTACACTTGCATCTGTGTTAAGTTTGAACGACCCCCAAGGCGGCTTCATCCATGATATAGCCTTCAGACAGAAGGATTTAGCTGGTTTGATCCGAAAGAAGCGTGCAAAATACGTATCCATATCCCCCTCCAACTGCACTCTGTTTAGCATACATGCCGCCCCCTTAGCAACCAACCACCCATTGGCGTCGAAAATAACTTTGGAATAGACAGGGTGAATATTTCCAAACCGAGCATCATTTCTACTACGCCATAGAAACCATAACACTACCACCGGTATTACACACCGAACATGATCCAATCGGCCATTGCTAGAAGATTGAAACCACACCACTAGCAGTGAAGAAACACATGAAAATGAACGCCACGGAATTCCGCAAGCCAGAAAGAAATGCTGCCAAACCGCACTTGCTAACCTGCCATGTAAAAAAATATGATTCAAAGATTCCACCGCATTACCACAGCAATCACATTTGGAAACCATGGCCATTCCTCTAGACCGGAGCTTGTCGTCCAGAGGGAGGAAGTCAGACAAAACCCTCCAAGCTAAGTACGACATTTTTAACGGGAGCAACGGACACCAAATTCCACGGCAAACCAAAGACATGTTACGCCGCTGTCGAACTAGTTCCCAGGCTGACGACACAGAAAATGTACCATCAGCGGAAGGAGCCCAAATTAACTCGTCCTTAAGTTTCGGATCAACAAGTGTTTGGGAAATAATATTAACAATAGATCGAGGAAGGACCTGGAGGAGACGATCAGTATTCCACCCCGCTGAGGTATAAAACTCAGCTACCAAAAAGTGAGGAGGCGCACCAGTAACCTGTCTGCTAAGAGGTTCATTGAACAGCCATCGATCATACCACAAATCGATGAATCCTTCACCAAGCCGCCAACGAATATTATCCTCAGTGATAGCCCGAACCAAACAGACCCTCTTCCATGTTGCCGACCCCACAGCAGCCGAAACCAAACATGGATGTTGCTCGCCAATGTACTTACGGTGCATAAATCTGGCCCAAAGAGAGCTCTTTTGACGTATTGTCCACCATAATTTCATTGCAAAAGCCCTCTCTAAATCAAATAGAGATCGAAACCCCAACCCCCCTTCTTCAACTGGAAAGCATACTTTTTCCCAAGAGGACCAATGAATCCTCCGACCATCCTTGCCATCCCACAAAAAAGCGTTAAACAACTTGCCCAATCTAAGAAAGACCCCCTTAGGCGGTTTAGTAACCTGCAAGAGGTAAAGAGGCATTGAACTCAACACATGACGAATCAAGATGAGTTTCCCCCCAGCAGACAGAAACCGGGAACTCCAATGATGAAGCTTCGCTCTCACGGAGGCAATTACTCCATCAAATAAGACACTTTTATTACGGCCAAGAGAAAGTGGGACTCCCAAATATTTGACAGGCCAAGGCTGCCCTTGAAATCCCGTTACTTGCTGAATTAATTGGATAACCTCCGAAGGGAGCTTCGACGAACACAGAAACCGACTCTTGGAGAGATTAATTTTTTGGCCAGAAAGAGTTTGATATTCCTGTAGAAAGGACGACACAGCCTGTAGGCATTCAGTCGATGCCCGGGTGAAGATAATCACGTCATCGGCAAACGCAAGAAAAGGGACCAGCCCTCCCTTAGACAAAAATCTAAACGCTGGCGTGCTAGTAAACATCCGCTGAAGACCCCTTCCAAGAAATTCCGAGACAAAAAGGAAAAGAGTGGACGATAACGGATCCCCCTGACGAACCCCTCTAGTCGACTTGAAAAAGCCGGTGAGTTCCCCATTAACCAGGACAGAAAACCAGACGTTGGATATTAACCGAAAAATCAGATCCACTACACCTTCTTTAAAACCAAATTCTCGAAGCATATATAATAAAAACCCCCAGTCCACCCTGTCGTATGCCTTCTCCATATCCAACTTCAAAATTACGTTAGGGTGACGCAGTTTCTTGTCCAAATCCAGAATTAATTCCTGAGCTAGCAAAACATTATCTTGTATTCCCCTGCCCGGGATAAAGCCAGTCTGAAACTCTAAAATCAACCTAGGAAGGAGCTGGTTGATACGGGTGGACAAAATCTTAGAAATGATCTTTGCACTAACATTAGCTAAACTTATTGGTCGGAAATCTTTCCACTCACATGCACCTTCCCTCTTGGGAAGTAAAATGATCGTCGTACTGGAAAATCCGCGGGGCATTGTGGCACCAGCAAAAAAATCCTGCACCCCGTCCATGAAGTCATCTCTTATACACTCCCAACAACTTTGATAAAAGCCCCCTCTAAACCCATCAGGCCCCGTAGCGCTCTGAGGGTCCATTGAGCACACCACCGTATAAACTTCATCCACCGTTGGAGATTTCAGCAGCATGTCATTCTCCTCTTGCGTAAGCTTAGGCAGCTCAAGTGACGGTCTGCTCCCAGAACAAACATCGCGGTCTGCTGTGAACAAAGAGGAGAAAAAATCAGTCGCTGACAGCTTAATATCCTCGATACTATCAAACCAACTGTCCCCGGTGCCCCTAATCCGTGCAATAAAATTAGAGCTGCGTTTCTGCTTAACCGTTGCATGGAAAAAAGAGGTATTCGCATCGCCCTCTTTGATCCATTTGATCGTTGCCTTCTGTCTCCAGAATTCACATTCTAACGCTAGCTCCCGAGAATGAATTGCCCGTGCCTCATGTACTGCCGACCTAGACAACATGTCCCTATTTTGATCATACAACAATTCCTTGGCCAATAGGTTATCCGCTGCCACTTTGACCCGTTGAGAGACATTCCCAAAAACATCCACATTCCATCCAACTAAAACTCTCTTAACCACCTTCAATTTATTAAAAAATTTCTGCATTCCAATTCCAGCAACAGGGTGAGCCCAAGCAGACCTTACTGTTTGTTGAAAAGTAGGATGACTCCGCCAAACATTAAGAAATCGAAAGGAAGACCGCCGCGTTGTCATACTTCCTCCCTTAACCAGCAACGGACAATGATCAGACCGCCCTCGCTGAAGATGAGCAACTCGAGTCAGCTCAATAGAAGACAGCCAAACAGCATTAACGACCGCTCGATCAAGCCGCTGCCACATACGCCCATTTGTCCATGTGCAGGCAGACCCATCAAACTGAACTGGAAATAGTCCACTCCGATTTAATGCAGAGTTAAATTCTTCCAGATCACGAATATTCGGGGCTGAACCTCCAATCCTTTCCTCCGCTGAAGAAATAACGTTGTAATCCCCTACGGCCATCCATGGGAGCGTAACAGACGTTGAAAATTGCTCCAGAGCCTCCCATAACTGTCGCCTACCAATTCTGTTACACCTCGCGTAAACAGCCGAAATAAAAATGGAAGAACCAGAGGGGAAAGACACATGTATATGGACCACCTGATCCGCAGCTTCTACAAAAGAATATCGCGCATCTGAACACCAGAATATCCAAATTTTGTTATGCACGAAGGACTGAGCAAAATCAAAACCCAAGAACAGCTGCACACTCTCCAAATGGGAGACATTAGCTAATGGTTCCAAGAGAATCAGTAAACGAATATCGTTTGATCTACAAGCGCAACGAATATGCCGCAACGACTCCTTATTCGCAGCACCACGAATGTTCCACACCATAAACTTAATCGGATCTAACATTATGAGACCGAAGGTTATAACGAGCAGATGAAATCTTACCTTCTCTTTTCCTGGTCTGCCGACCACGAGTCTTGTGACCTTGGACCAAATTTTGCAGTAATTGAGTGTCTGTATCATCCAGAAGTGCTCCAGGGACAACCGGGTCATCACATAACTTAGAAGCTGTGATTCTGCTGGCCAGCCGATCCCCAAAATTTTTTAACTCATCCAAAGAAATACTTTTCAACCCTAACTGCCCTTCGGAGTTATAGCACACTAGACGAGCATGACCTTCATGCCGTCGAGGAGAGAGTGAACAAGCCCGCGCATGCTGCGGCATTGCAGTCACAGACTTAGTCAACAAAATATCATCTCGGTCGAAAGAAGGGATTGTGTCCGATAAAGCTTTAACCGGAGAAGAAGAATCCAGGGGAAAACGGGTCAGTACAGGGATATCATTCTGCGTATCCGCAGCACCCCCCCGGTATGAATCAGGGAGAACGGGATCTTGAGCATGAACATTAGCCTGAGTAGGGCTACTCCTAACAGGGTTCGACGATGACGATGGAATACCAGCAATGGAGACATCTGCAGCGGGATTACTGTTTTCCCGCACTTGTACCCTTGGGACTATCACAAGCCCTGAATCCACCACAGGAAGAGATTCATCGACAGCCGGGCCTCCCTTTGGTTGAAAGACTTGCCTGACTTGAGTCGAAGCTGATGGTCTAGCACGTCGCACAGGCCGCAATTCCGGATGTTTCTGATGACAGGTACTTTCAACATGACCAATTGACGAGCAAAAAACGCAATACGAAGGATATTCTTCATACTCAATTTTCTGCCAAAAACCCCACTGGTCATCTCCGATCCAAATCCTGGATCTTGGAGAATGCAATACATCGACTTCCAATAATATACGCGCTACAGACGGACGCTTCAGCGAAGCCGTAGCTTCATCCACCTTTAATGGGCGGCCAAGTAAGTTACCCAGCTTAAGCAGAAATTGCTTTTAAAAAAACGGCAATGGAAGACCTGGGAAATTGACCCAAACTGGCGCGATGGACGACTCTGCTCCCGGTTTAAAATCGATTGTCCATTTCGACAGGGACATATGAAATTTGCCAATGTACCAAGACTTGCGACACCAGAGTCTGGTGTAATCCTCCTCCACGGAAGGCCGTAAAAGAATATGCTTGGAATCTAATAACCCTATCGGACACTCACCCCTCAGCCCCAAAGAAACGATAAATTTGTGAATAATCTCCATGGAAGGGCGACCAACTGCAAACCTGCCAACCAGTGCATTAGAATAAGGTGCTGCTATCTGTATCATATCTTGACGGGAAATCACCAACGAAGGCTCCCCCTTGTAAGTACTGAGATGGCCAATGCCAGAGGACGAAGAAGACTGAGATTGAGAAAGAATGGTGGCAAACGTCTTTGTAGGACGAGCAAGAAACGGCGCCTCCCCATGCTGGGGAGCCGCCATGAAACCCTACTAAACTTGCAAAGCCCGAAAATGGTGAGGAAGCCCGAATATAGAGAGAAAGCCCGAATGTTGAAAACTAAAGCCGTTAGCTAATCGTCCTCAAATATATACAATGCATATCTCAAATATTACATTTTCAAAAGCTCCATGAATTATATACCACAAGTGAATCGAAAACACACAAGGTACATCTACAGTACTCAAATCTTACAAGGTACATCTCAAATAATACATCAATGCCTCCATGAATTTACATATCACAAGCGTGAAACGTACACATACACTCGTTTCAATTCCAAACATTCATACAATCCCAACTGTTACACAAGAGGAGTCCAAATTCAAACTGTACAGGAGATAATTCATCTAGTCACACCAATAAAGACTACAAGTACTTTCTTCTGCCTCGAGCCCTGTGGAGGGGAAAAATATTTCGGGGCGAGCAAGAAACTCCGCGAGTGACCAGTAAAATCAGTAATCCAACCAGTTTCACAATAGTTCATTTCAATGATGTCATGAATCAGTAATCAAATGTACGTTTATTGCTCTTGTGAGCCAGTAAAATCATTGTACTTAAACATCCGATGCTCAAATAGATCAATTAACAATCAAACAGTAATAGAGAGCCATTTGTGCTCGAAATAAACAGTGGTGGAGATGTTTGTTCTAAGCACAAGACTTCCCAATAACTCATTGGAGCCAAATCATTTCGTGATACACATGCAAGCACTCATGATATGCAATCGAGTATGCAATGCAAGAAATAGTTTGAAAAAGTAACTTTGCAAATAGTTATGGAATCACTCACCAGCCACAGCTCTTGATCCATCTATCACAGACATTGCCTTGTTCAAATCCAAGCCTTTCATTTCTACCAAAAGTCCACTCATTCAAAGCAATCAAATGCTCTCAATGATTGGACAGCACTTCCCCGTAATTTCCTTATTTTCCATCCTACAATAAATTACCAATCACATCTCAATTCAATCACAATTACACATACAAATCATAGGTCATACAACACACCTAATTAATCCCACAATGCCCTTCATAGATGGCCAAAAAGATAGTTCCAAAAACCAACCATAATCAAGCCCCAATTCAAAACCCTAAAACTGAAATTATTCTACACAAGCTGGAATTTCCATAATAAACCACAATTAACACACAAAATCTCCATTTTACACTATCTCCAACTATCATTCCACGACCAACCATAATTCACCATATAAAATAAAAAAAATACCAATAACAATGAAATTTATCAAAACTCTACTACAATCCATGAAACCTTCCACAAAATAGTATATATAACATCTCTAATCCATCAATTAACAATCAATTCAAGTAGATATGATGTCTGTGACAGCCCCACCTTCCCCTAAGGCGAACCAAAGGGGTTAGCGGACTGCCTGCCCAGCTCTCGCCAGGACTACGGGCAGATACACGCGATCTAAAACGTTTCGGGAAAGTAAAAGCGCACTCGGACAAGTCGAATCGATCCGAAAGTCAACGAAACATCAACCAGACATAAATACATGGAAATTCAATATTTACAACCACATTGGCATGTCAAAAGCTATTCATCATAGATACACATATTCGGTTTGCCAATCAAAAGATGAACCCAATACACATTAGGGTTTCATGCAAAGAGCTATTCAAAATAGACATATACATGGCTCAATTTGGCAACCAACAAGTATGATCTTCCAAAATGATCATTTTCCTGTAAGGAAAACAAATGGAACGGAGTGAGCTAAAGCTCAGTGAGTTACTACCACATAAGCAACAAAGATCACTTAAGCATAACCGTTCATTTCAAGTATACAAATAAGAAGCAAAATAAATCGGTAAAAGGATACGGACGGCTCTCAAGAGCCCATTTCCACGCTTGCATTCTTGATCCAACCTTATTGACCCTCCGTCAATGTTAAAAGTACCAAACCGTAGACCTCACTTCACTTCCATTCCTTCCACCCAACATACCCCAACCGGGCCCGCACTCCAAGCAGTAACTTTAGGTGATACTCGAGTACACCGGAACCAAAGGTCTCATTACCACAAGATTCCCATTTCAGTCCCCGTGGCTAGTCAATTTTCACGACCAAGCCCTCGCTGGCTCGATTCAAGTGACTACCAACGGGGTCGAGCTCAGTAGTACAGTAGGGCCGTTGGATACTCGTCCAACCGACACCCAAACAATTTCCCATGAATGGAATTCAATATCTCATATAGCAAGTGCAATAATACAGTGAAACGGTAAACAGTCATTCACAGGAATAAAAGGAATGAGGGCGGTCAAGTACACCCTCACCCTAATCATTTCCAATAGCCAAACAAGCCTTCAAGGCATCACAATCACATATAGCAAAGCCACATTAGAAACATCCAAGTGAGTAGTATACTCACCACTCACGTAGGTGAGGTTTCATGCACCGCCGTCCAAAGTACGTCGTGCACTAACGTCACGCCCTAGAACATGTAAACAAATACCATAAGACTCGATAACGAGTCATAAAGCCATACCAATCACAACCCCAATAGGGTTTCACATGCATATATAAGCATAATAGCAAACCAGAAATTTCAGCAATGCACTAACTTGACCTCAACAAAAAAAATAGTTTTCGTCTTCCTTTTGCGGTAATGGCACAAAATACTCTACGCTTATCGGATGAGGGTGTAAGACCCACCATCTCGAAGCTAAAAGACAGGGCTACAACAATGTAGAAGGCCACTCAGTCCAAATCCTAGCACAACTAGGTCAAAAATGCAGAATACCAAACCAGAACCGTAATTGCAGGTTCACAAATCACACTATGCTGTAATTAGTCCAACTCAGTCTATACAGGTCCAAATGCATTGATTCCAAAGGCATGCGGTAGCTAAGACATCAAGCTAAATTTCATCAGAAGACACCAACATCCAAATCCAAACCAATTCCAGTCAAAACAGACGATTACAAGCGCAGTTTGCACATTCTGATCAACCAGAATAGCAACAGTAAAATCGACATATCTCATTCTACACTACTCCAATTACCCTGAAATTTTACAGGCACCTCAAACACATCAATACCTACAATTTTCATGTTTTAAGAAAAGGCCAATTCAGCCACTAACCATATGATCCAAAACCGGACAGAAAAGGGGGTTATGAAACCCTAACTTTTCACATTTCAATCCAAACCCAAAATTGGTTGCAATTATCAATCATTCACACCTACTAGAGTCATAACCCCTCATTACCAACCATCATAAATAACCACAACACCATGATCACATTAAACCAGAAAATTTCTCAAAAAAATAAAAACTTCACCAATTCATCTCAAACCAAGAAATCAATCACAAATTTCAACACTTTAGCCACCACTAGGCACAAATTAAACATCATTAAGTCTAGGAGGAAGTGTAATCACCACTTACCTAGTAAACAAGAGAGAGGGAGTTGTAGAACACCTTAGCTTCTCCAAAAAACTTCACCAAAACACTCACTAGCACCAAATGGAAGAATTGTATGGAGTAGAAACAAGTTTAGGCAAGTGGTTTGGATGATTTGAGCTAGTTGGGAACTTGAAAATTGAAGAAGTTTTCTTCCTTCTTGAGCTTAAGAGGGCGGCCACCAAGGAGTAAGAAATGGTGATTTTTGTGGTTAATTTTAAGATATTTAACCAATTAGTCAAAAGGTCAAAAACAAGAATAGTAAATCATAAATCACCACCAACCATATAATGACACATGTCACTACTTTAAATGCATTTCTATCCTTCTTTCCCCCTCTCACATCAATCACTTCACATTCTCTACTTATCTCTTAACACCCGATAAATTTTACACAGTATCCGAAACTTAACCTTATTGGCCGAATTTTTCCGAACTTTTCGCACTAGTGGGGCCCACGTCCATAATCTATCCGTAATTTTTCAAAAACTACCCAATGCTAGAAAAATCATCTAAAAACTATAATTACTCATAAAATCCACCAAGAAAATTTTCCTAAGCCATAAAATGCAGAAAACATGCAATTAAAGGGGAAAACCCTAGGAAAATTATTAGGGAAACTACGGGTTCTCACAATGTTCTTAGCAAGATACCTTCAAACCTCAAGAAAATTGGTAGCTTAGTGCTTTCTCCTCCAAAACAAGTCCACCAATAGCTTTAAACCTCCTTAGTAAGCACTTGTATGGAATAGATTGCAAAACTAGCGGTGAAATCTCAAGTTTTGGTGAAGGAAATCAAAAGAAAAAAAATGGAGTTTTCCTCTCTTGTTCTCCCTCTCAAAAGGTTCGGCCAAGCCAAGGAAAGAAATGAGGGAAATCTCAGCCAAAAGCAAGATAAGAACGTTGGAAAACAACCGGTCAAACCTGGCCGCTGAGGTGCCATGTCACAATCCGGCCAAGGATTGCTGGCCGGATTCGTGGCAGTGGCGAAATCTAATTTTTTCCAAAACCCCTGCCAATCCGACCAAGAATCCGGCAAAGAACTTGCCGGATTTCCAGCCGGATTCTCACTGTTCACCAGAAATTTCCTTTCTTCTTCTTTCGGGCGTCACGAACTCTCCCCCTTGAAAGAATGTCGTCCTCGACATTCCAACTTGTATTAATCAGATCAAAATAGTCCTCGAAAGTCGATCAAGTACAAAGAATCAATCCAATCCCATTTATCACTTAACAATGAGCCAATAGATAGCTAAACAAGTAAACAAATAAAACTTGTACAAGGGCTCGATTCAACCAACCAGCCCTAAGCTGGAATTAAAGTCCCAGATGTTTGGAAAATTCAGGACATGGCTTAGCCTCAAATCGGAGATTTTTCCCCTGGTGGTGCTGGACAACACAACAAATTAGCATACAACTATACTTCACCAAAGGGTCTCAGTTCAGAAATTTGTCTCTGAGTCTCAGTTCAGGAATTTGCCCTTGGTGGTGCTGGACAATGCCAGAAGCATGACGGTGCTTGATAACACAACAGGCAATGCCCCACCAGAGAGGCTCAGTTCAAGAAGTTCATCCCTGGTAGTACTGGACAACACAACAGGCATGCCTCGCCAGAAGAATGGTGGTGCTTGATAACACAACAGGCAATGCCCCACCAGAGTGGTTCAGTTCAACCGCTTCAGAGGAGTAGTAGCCGGTCTACAACCACACATAAAACATACAAGTTCAAAAGCAGGGTCAATTACTTCAAATTCATCGAGCACGAGTATGAATAAGAACTCACTCGCCTAGCCTATGCCCAGCAATTCACATTCTCAAACAGTCACAGAATTCAAGTCCACTTACAGGTCATATACGAATCAAGCTACTTGCTCATGCGTAAATGAGATACCATATATTCAGTCAAGTCAGGTCCATTAAGTGTGTGTAAGAGCACACTCGCCTAAACAGGTTCAAGTCTCATGTGAGTTCAGCTTAGTCGGTCTCAGGCAGTTCAAGTTTTCCAAATCTCAACATTTACAAATCGGGTGGTGCAAACCTGAATCAAACAAGAAGACTAGAAGAAGGATGCAAAATCAAAATTTTTCTCAACAATTCCGGCCACCACCATAATCTATCAAAACCCTAGCCAAAATCCTATTGGACAAATCCTAGATGACATTCATCACTTTCGCTCAAAAAGAGCACTGCATCCTTAATACACATTCATATAATTGGGACCCTATCTCCACTTGGCCCAAACTCACTTCGTGCAGAGACCACGCGAAACTGTTCTGATACCGCCTGCCCAACTCTCGCCGGGACTCACTACAGTCCTCAAATACATACAATGCATATCTCAAATATTACAATTTCAAAAGCTCCAAGAATTTTATACCACAAGTGAATCGAAAACTTACAAGGTACATCTACAACACTCAAATCTTACAAGGTACATCCCAAATAATACATCAATGCCTCCATGAATTTTCAAATCACAAGCGTGGAACGTACACATACACTCGTTTCAATTCCAAACATTCATACAATCCCAACGGTTACACAAGAGGAGTCCAAATTCAAAGTGTACAGGAGATAATTCATCTAGTCACACCAATAAAAACTACAAGCACTTTCTTCTGCCTCGAGCCCTGTGGAGGGGAAAAATATTTTGGGGTGAGCTAGAAACTCAGCGAGTGACCAGTAAAATCAGTAATCCAACCAGTTTCACAATAGTTCATTTCAATGATGTCATGAATCAGTAATCAAATGTACGTTTATTGCTCTTGTGAGCCAGTGAAATCATTGTACTTAAACATCCGATGCTCAAATAGATCAATTAACAATCAAACAGTAAAAGAGAGCCATTTGTGCTCCAAATAAACAGTGACGGAGATGTTTGTTCTGAGCACAAGACTTCCCAAGAACTCATTGGAGCCAAATCATTTCATGATACACATGCAAGCACTCATGATATGCAATCGAGTATGCAATGCAAGAAATAGGTCAAAAAAGTAACTTTGCAAATAGTTATGGAATCACTCACCAACCACAGCTCTTGATCCATCTATCACAGACATTACCTTGTTCAAGTCCAAGCCTTTCATTTCTACCAAGAGTCCACTCATTCAAAGCAATCAAATGCTCTCAAAGATTGGACAGCACTTCCCCGTAATTTCCTTATTTTCCATCCTACAATACATTACCAATCACATCTCAATTCAATCACAATTACACATACAAATCATAGGTCATACAACACACCTAATTAAGCCCACAATGCCCTTCATAGATGGCCAAAAAGATAGTTCCAAAAACCAACCATAATCAAGCCCCAATTCAAAACCCTAAAACTGAAATTATTCTACACAAGCTGGAATTTCCACAATAAACCACAATTAACACACAAAAGCTCCATTTTACACTATCTCCAACTATCATTCCACGACCAACCATAATTCGACATATAAAATAAAAAAAATACCAATAACTATGAAATTTATCGAAACTCAACTAGAATCCATGAAACCTTCCACAAAATAGTATATATAACATCTCTAATCCACCAATTAACAATCAATTGAAGTAGATATGATGTTCTTAGCAAGATACCTTCAAACCTCAAGAAAATTGGTAGCTTAGTGCTTTCTCCTCCAAAACAACTCCAGTAATAGCTTTAAACCTCTTTAGTGAGCACTTGTACGGAATAGATTGCAAAACTAGCGGTGAAATCTCAAGTTTTGGTGAAGGAAATCAAAAGAAAAAAAATGGAGTTTTCCTCTATTGTTCTCCCTCTCAAAAGGTTCGGCCAAGCCAAGGAAAGAAATGAGGGAAATCTCAGCAAAAAGCAAGATAAGAACGTTGGAAAACAGCCGGTCAAACCTGGCTGCTAAGGTGCCATGTCACAATCCGGCCAAGGATTGCTGGTAGAGGCGAAATCTAATTTTTCCAAAATCCCTGCCAATTAGGCCAAGAACTGGCCGGATTTCCAGCCGGATTCTCACTGTTCACTAGAAATTTCATTTCTTCTTCTTTCGGGCGTCACGAACTCTCCCCATTGAAAGAATGTCATCCTCGACATTCCAACTCGTATTAATCAGATTAAAATAGTCCTCGAAAGTCGGTCAAATACTAAGAATCACTCCAATCCCATTTATCACCTAACAATGAGCCAATAGATAGCTAAACAAGTAACCAAATAAAACATGTACAAGGGCTCGATTCAACCAACCAGCCCTGAGCTGGAATTAAAGTCCCAGATGTTTGGAAAATTCAGGACATGGCTTAGCCTCAAATCGGAGATTTTTCCCCTGGTGGTGCAGGACAACACAACAAATTAGCATACAACTATACTTCACCAAAGGGTTTCAGTTCAGAAATTTGTCTCTGAGTATCAGTTCAGGAATTTGCCCTTGGTGGTGCTGGACAATGCCTGAAGCATGGCGGTGCTTGATAACACAACAGGCAATGCCCCACCAGAGAGGATCAGTTCAAGAAGTTCATCCCTGGTGGTACTGGACAACACAACAGACATGCCTCGCCAGAAGAATGGTTGTGCTTGATAACACAACAGGCAATGCCCCACCAGAGTGGTTCAGTTCAACCGCTTCAGAGGAGTAGGAGCTGGTCTACAACTACACATAAAACATACAAGTTCAAAAGCAGGGTCAATTACTTCAAATTCATGGAGCACGAGTATGAATAAGAACTCACTCGCCTAGCCTATGCCCAGCAATTCACATTCTCAAACAGTCACAGAATTCAAGTCCACTTACAGGTCATATACGAATCAAGCTACTTGCTCATGCGTAAATGAGATACCATATATTCAGTCAAGTCAGGTCCATTAAGTGTACGTAAGAGCACACTCGCCTAAACAGGTTCAAGTCTCATGTGAGTTCAGCTTAGTCGGTCTCAGGCAGTTCAAGTTTTCCAAATCTCAACATTTACAAATCGGGTGGTGCAAACCTGAATCAAACAAGAAGACTAGAAGAAGGATGCAAAACCAAAATTTTTCTCAACAATTCCGGCCACCACCATAATCTATCAAAACCCTAGCCATAATCCTATTGGACAAATCCTAGATGACATTCATCACTTTCGCTCAAGAAGAGCACTGCATCCTTTATGCACATTCATATAATTGGGACCCTATCACCACTTGGCCCAAGCTCACTTCGCGCAGAGACCACGCGAAACAGCTCTGATACCACCTGTGACGGCCCCACCTTCCCCTAAAGCGAACCGAAGGGTTCGGCGGACCGCCTGCCCAACTCTCGCCGGGACTCACTACAGTCCTCAAATATATACAATGCATATCTCAAATATTACATTTTCAAAAGCTCCATGAATTATATACCACAAGTGAATCGAAAACACACAAGGTACATCTACAGTACTCAAATCTTACAAGGTACATCTCAAATAATACATCAATGCCTCCATGAATTTACATATCACAAGCGTGGAACGTAAACATACACTCGTTTCAATTCCAAACATTCATACAATCCCAACTGTTACACAAGAGGAGTCCAAATTCAAATTGTACAGGAGATAATTCATCTAGTCACACCAATAAAGACTACAAGCACTTTCTTCTGCCTCGAGCCCTGTGGAGGGGAAAAATATTTTGGGGGGAGCAAGAAACTCAGCGAGTGACCATTAAAATCAGTAATCCAACCAGTTTCACAATAGTTCATTTCAATGATGTCATGAATCAGTAATCAAATGTACGTTTATTGCTCTTGTGAGCCAGTGAAATCATTGTACTTAAACATCCGATGCTCAAATTGATCAATTAACAATCAAACAGTAAAAGAGAGCCATTTGTGCTCCAAATAAACAGTGGTGGAGATGTTTGTTCTGAGCACAATACTTCCCAAGAACTCATTGGAGCCAAATCATTTCATGATACACATGCAAGCACTCATGATATTCAATCGAGTATGCAATGCAAGAAATAGTTCGAAAAAGTAACTTTACAAATAGTTATGGAATCACTCACCAACCATAGCTCTTGATCCATCTATCACAGACATTACCTTGTTCAAGTCCAAGCCTTTCATTTCTACCAAGAGTCCACTCATTCAAAGCAATCAAATGCTCTCAAAGATTGGACAGCACTTCCCCGTAATTTCCTTATTTTCCATCCTACAATACATTACCAATCACATCTCAATTCAATCACAATTACACATACAAATCATAGGTCATACAACACACCTAATTAAGCCCACAATGCCCTTCATAGATGGCCAAAAAGATAGTTCCAAAAACCAACCATAATCAAGCCCCAATTCAAAACCCTAAAACTGAAATTATTCTACACAAGCTGGAATTTCCATAATAAACCACAATTAACACACAAAATCTCCATTTTACACTATCTCCAACTATCATTCCACGACCAACCATAATTCACCATATAAAATAAAAAAAATACCAATAACTATGAAATTTATCAAAACTCTACTACAATCCATGAAACCTTCCACAAAATAGTATATATAACATCTCTAATCCATCAATTAACAGTCAATTCAAGTAGATATGATGTTCTTAGCAAGATACCTTCAAACCTCAAGAAAATTGGTAGCTTAGTGCTTTCTTCTCCAAAACAACTCCAGTAATAGCTTTAAACCTCTTTAGTGAGCACTTGTACGGAATAGATTGCAAAACTAGCGGTGAAATCTCAAGTTTTGGTGAAGGAAATCAAAAGAAAAAAAAAGGAGTTTTCCTCTCTTGTTCTCCCTCTCAAAAGGTTCGGCCAAGCCAAGGAAAGAAATGAGGGAAATCTCAGCCAAAAGCAAGATAAGAACGTTGGAAAACAGCCGGTCAAACCTGGCTGCTGAGGTGCCATGTCACAATCCGGCCAAGGATTGCTAGCCGGATTCGTGGCAGAGGCGAAATCTAATTTTTTCCAAAACCCCTGCCAATTCGGCCAAGAACTGGCCGGATTTCCAGCCGGATTCTCACTGTTCACCAGAAATTTCCTTTCTTCTTCTTTCGGGCGTCACGAACTCTCCCCCTTGAAAGAATGTCGTCCTCGACATTCCAACTTGTATTAATCAGATCAAAATAGTCCTCGAAAGTCGATCAAGTACAAAGAATCAATCCAATCCCATTTATCACTTAACAATGAGCCAATAGATAGCTAAACAAGTAAACAAATAAAACTTGTACAAGGGCTCGATTCAACCAACCAGCCCTAAGCTGGAATTAAAGTCCCAGATGTTTGGAAAATTCAGGACATGGCTTAGCCTCAAATCGGAGATTTTTCCCCTGGTGGTGCTGGACAACACAACAAATTAGCATACAACTATACTTCACCAAAGGGTCTCAGTTCAGAAATTTGTCTCTGAGTCTCAGTTCAGGAATTTGCCCTTGGTGGTGCTGGACAATGCCAGAAGCATGACGGTGCTTGATAACACAACAGGCAATGCCCCACCAGAGAGGCTCAGTTCAAGAAGTTCATCCCTGGTAGTACTGGACAACACAACAGGCATGCCTCGCCAGAAGAATGGTGGTGCTTGATAACACAACAGGCAATGCCCCACCAGAGTGGTTCAGTTCAACCGCTTCAGAGGAGTAGTAGCCGGTCTACAACCACACATAAAACATACAAGTTCAAAAGCAGGGTCAATTACTTCAAATTCATCGAGCACGAGTATGAATAAGAACTCACTCGCCTAGCCTATGCCCAGCAATTCACATTCTCAAACAGTCACAGAATTCAAGTCCACTTACAGGTCATATACGAATCAAGCTACTTGCTCATGCGTAAATGAGATACCATATATTCAGTCAAGTCAGGTCCATTAAGTGTGTGTAAGAGCACACTCGCCTAAACAGGTTCAAGTCTCATGTGAGTTCAGCTTAGTCGGTCTCAGGCAGTTCAAGTTTTCCAAATCTCAACATTTACAAATCGGGTGGTGCAAACCTGAATCAAACAAGAAGACTAGAAGAAGGATGCAAAATCAAAATTTTTCTCAACAATTCCGGCCACCACCATAATCTATCAAAACCCTAGCCAAAATCCTATTGGACAAATCCTAGATGACATTCATCACTTTCGCTCAAAAAGAGCACTGCATCCTTAATACACATTCATATAATTGGGACCCTATCTCCACTTGGCCCAAACTCACTTCGTGCAGAGACCACGCGAAACTGTTCTGATACCGCCTGCCCAACTCTCGCCGGGACTCACTACAGTCCTCAAATACATACAATGCATATCTCAAATATTACAATTTCAAAAGCTCCAAGAATTTTATACCACAAGTGAATCGAAAACTTACAAGGTACATCTACAACACTCAAATCTTACAAGGTACATCCCAAATAATACATCAATGCCTCCATGAATTTTCAAATCACAAGCGTGGAACGTACACATACACTCGTTTCAATTCCAAACATTCATACAATCCCAACGGTTACACAAGAGGAGTCCAAATTCAAAGTGTACAGGAGATAATTCATCTAGTCACACCAATAAAAACTACAAGCACTTTCTTCTGCCTCGAGCCCTGTGGAGGGGAAAAATATTTTGGGGTGAGCTAGAAACTCAGCGAGTGACCAGTAAAATCAGTAATCCAACCAGTTTCACAGTAGTTCATTTCAATGATGTCATGAATCAGTAATCAAATGTACGTTTATTGCTCTTGTGAGCCAGTGAAATCATTGTACTTAAACATCCGATGCTCAAATAGATCAATTAACAATCAAACAGTAATAGAGAGCCATTTGTGCTCCAAATAAATAGTGATGAAGATGTTTGTTCTGAGCACAAGACTTCCCAAGAACTCATTGGAGCCAAATCATTTCATGATACACATGCAAGCACTCATGATATGCAATCGAGTATGCAATGCAAGAAATAGTTTGAAAAAGTAACTTTGCAAATAGTTATGGAATCACTCACCAACCACACCTCTTGATCCATCTATCACAGACATTGCCTTGTTCAAATCCAAGCCTTTCATTTCTACCAAAAGTCCACTCATTCAAAGCAATCAAATGCTCTCAATGATTGGACAGCACTTCCCCGTAATTTCCTTATTTTCCATCCTACAATAAATTACCAATCACATCTCAATTCAATCACAATTACACATACAAATCATAGGTCATACAACACACCTAATTAAGCCCACAATGCCCTTCATAGATGGCCAAAAAGATAGTTCCAAAAACCAACCATAATCAAGCCCCAATTCAAAACCCTAAAACTGAAATTATTCTACACAAGCTGGAATTTCCACAATAAACCACAATTAACACACAAAAGCTCCATTTTACACTATCTCCAACTATCATTCCACGACCAACCATAATTCGACATATAAAATAAAAAAAATACCAATAACTATGAAATTTATCGAAACTCAACTAGAATCCATGAAACCTTCCACAAAATAGTATATATAACATCTCTAATCCACCAATTAACAATCAATTGAAGTAGATATGATGTTCTTAGCAAGATACCTTCAAACCTCAAGAAAATTGGTAGCTTAGTGCTTTCTCCTCCAAAACAACTCCAGTAATAGCTTTAAACCTCTTTAGTGAGCACTTGTACGGAATAGATTGCAAAACTAGCGGTGAAATCTCAAGTTTTGGTGAAGGAAATCAAAAGAAAAAAAATGGAGTTTTCCTCTCTTGTTCTCCCTCTCAAAAGGTTCGGCCAAGCCAAGGAAAGAAATGAGGGAAATCTCAGCCAAAAGCAAGATAAGAACGTTGGAAAACAGCCGGTCAAACCTGGCTGCTGAGGTGCCATGTCACAATCCGGCCAAGGATTGCTAGCCGGATTCGTGGCAGAGGCGAAATCTAATTTTTTCCAAAACCCCTGCCAATTCGGCCAAGAACTGGCCGGATTTCCAGCCGGATTCTCACTGTTCACCAGAAATTTCCTTTCTTCTTCTTTCGGGCGTCACGAACTCTCCCCCTTGAAAGAATGTCGTCCTCGACATTCCAACTTGTATTAATCAGATCAAAATAGTCCTCGAAAGTCGATCAAGTACAAAGAATCAATCCAATCCCATTTATCACTTAACAATGAGCCAATAGATAGCTAAACAAGTAAACAAATAAAACTTGTACAAGGGCTCGATTCAACCAACCAGCCCTAAGCTGGAATTAAAGTCCCAGATGTTTGGAAAATTCAGGACATGGCTTAGCCTCAAATCGGAGATTTTTCCCCTGGTGGTGCTGGACAACACAACAAATTAGCATACAACTATACTTCACCAAAGGGTCTCAGTTCAGAAATTTGTCTCTGAGTCTCAGTTCAGGAATTTGCCCTTGGTGGTGCTGGACAATGCCAGAAGCATGACGGTGCTTGATAACACAACAGGCAATGCCCCACCAGAGAGGCTCAGTTCAAGAAGTTCATCCCTGGTAGTACTGGACAACACAACAGGCATGCCTCGCCAGAAGAATGGTGGTGCTTGATAACACAACAGGCAATGCCCCACCAGAGTGGTTCAGTTCAACCGCTTCAGAGGAGTAGTAGCCGGTCTACAACCACACATAAAACATACAAGTTCAAAAGCAGGGTCAATTACTTCAAATTCATCGAGCACGAGTATGAATAAGAACTCACTCGCCTAGCCTATGCCCAGCAATTCACATTCTCAAACAGTCACAGAATTCAAGTCCACTTACAGGTCATATACGAATCAAGCTACTTGCTCATGCGTAAATGAGATACCATATATTCAGTCAAGTCAGGTCCATTAAGTGTACGTAAGAGCACACTCGCCTAAACAGGTTCAAGTCTCATGTGAGTTCAGCTTAGTCGGTCTCAGGCAGTTCAAGTTTTCCAAATCTCAACATTTACAAATCGGGTGGTGCAAACTTGAATCAAACAAGAAGACTAGAAGAAGGATGCAAAACCAAAATTTTTGTCAACAATTCCGGCCACCACCATAATCTATCAAAACCCTAGCCAAAATCCTATTGGACAAATCCTAGATGACATTCATCACTTTCGCTCAAGAAGAGCATTGCATCCTTTATACACATTCATATATTTGGGACCCTATCTCCACTTGGCCCAAACTCACTTCGCGTAGAGACCACGCGAAACAGCTCTTTTACCGCCTGCCCAACTCTCGCCGGGACACACTACAGTCCTCAAATACATACAATGCATATCTCAAATATTACATTTTCAATAGCTCCTAGAATTATATACCACAAGTGAATCGAAAACTTACAAGGTACATCTACAGTACTCAAATCTTACAAGATACATCTCAAATAATACATCAATACCTCCATGAATTTACATATCACAAGCGTGGAACGTACACATACACTCGGTTCAATTCCAAACATTCATACAATCCCAACTGTTACACAAGAGGAGTCCAAATTCAAACTGTACAGGAGATAATTCATCTAGTCACATCAATAAAAACTACAAGCACTTTCTTCTGCCTCGAGCCCTGTGGAGGGGAAAAATATTTTGGGGTGAGCTAGAAACTCAGCGAGTGACCAGTAAAATCAGTAATCCAACCAGTTTCACAGTAGTTCATTTCAATGATGTCATGAATCAGTAATCAAATGTACGTTTATTGCTCTTGTGAGCCAGTGAAATCATTGTACTTAAACATCCGATGCTCAAATAGATCAATTAACAATCAAACAGTAATAGAGAGCCATTTGTGCTCCAAATAAATAGTGATGAAGATGTTTGTTCTGAGCACAAGACTTCCCAAGAACTCATTGGAGCCAAATCATTTCATGATACACATGCAAGCACTCATGATATGCAATCGAGTATGCAATGCAAGAAATAGTTTGAAAAAGTAACTTTGCAAATAGTTATGGAATCACTCACCAACCACACCTCTTGATCCATCTATCACAGACATTGCCTTGTTCAAATCCAAGCCTTTCATTTCTACCAAAAGTCCACTCATTCAAAGCAATCAAATGCTCTCAATGATTGGACAGCACTTCCCCGTAATTTCCTTATTTTCCATCCTACAATAAATTACCAATCACATCTCAATTCAATCACAATTACACATACAAATCATAGGTCATACAACACACCTAATTAAGCCCACAATGCCCTTCATAGATGGCCAAAAAGATAGTTCCAAAAACCAACCATAATCAAGCCCCAATTCAAAACCCTAAAACTGAAATTATTCTACACAAGCTGGAATTTCCATAATAAACCACAATTAACACACAAAATCTCCATTTTACACTATCTCCAACTATCATTCCACGACCAACCATAATTCACCATATAAAATAAAAAAAATACCAATAACTATGAAATTTATCAAAACTCTACTACAATCCATGAAAACTTCCACAAAATAGTATATATAACATCTCTAATCCACCAATTAACAATCAATTGAAGTAGATTTGATGTTCTTAGCAAGATACCATCAAACCTCAAGAAAATTGGTAGCTTAGTGCTTTCTTCTCCAAAACAACTCCAGTAATAGCTTTAAACCTCTTTAGTGAGCACTTGTACGGAATAGATTGCAAAACTAGCGGTGAAATCTCAAGTTTTGGTGAAGGAAATCAAAAGAAAAAAAAAGGAGTTTTCCTCTCTTGTTCTCCCTCTCAAAAGGTTCGGCCAAGCCAAGGAAAGAAATGAGGGAAATCTCAGCCAAAAGCAAGATAAGAACGTTGGAAAACAGCCGGTCAAACCTGGCTGCTGAGGTGCCATGTCACAATCCGGCCAAGGATTGCTAGCCGGATTCGTGGCAGAGGCGAAATCTAATTTTTTCCAAAACCCCTGCCAATTCGGCCAAGAACTGGCCGGATTTCCAGCCGGATTCTCACTGTTAACCAGAAATTTCCTTTCTTCTTCTTTCGGGCGTCACGAACTCTTCCCATTGAAAGAATGTGATCCTCGACATTCCAAATCGTATTAATCAGATCAAAATAGTCCTCGAAAGTCGGTCAAATACTAAGAATCACTCCAATCCCATTTATCACCTAACAATGAGCCAATAGATAGCTAAACAAGTAACCAAATAAAACATGTACAAGGGCTCGATTCAACCAACCAGCCCTGAGCTGGAATTAAAGTCCCAAATGTTTGGAAAATTCAGGACATGGCTTAGCCTCAAATCGGAGATTTTTCCCCTGGTGGTGCTGGACAACACAACAAATTAGCATACAGCTATACTTCACCAAAGGGTCCCAGTTCAGAAATTTGTCTCTGAGTCTCAGTTCAGGAATTTGCCCTTGGTGGTGCTGGACAATACCAAAAGCATGGCGGTGCTTGATAACACAACAGACAATGTCCCACCAGAGAGGCTCAGTTCAAGAAGTTCATCCCTGGTGGTACTGGACAACACAACAGGCATGCCTCGCCAGAAGAATGGTGGTGCTTGATAACACAACAGGCAATGCCCCACCAGAGTGGTTCAGTTCAACCGCTTCAGAGGAGTAGTAGCCGGTCTACAACCACACATAAAACACACAAGTTCAAAAGCAGGGTCAATTACTTCAAATTCATGGAGCACGAGTATGAATAAGAACTCACTCGCCAAGCCTATGCCCAACAATTCACATTCTCAAACAGTCACAGAATTCAAGTCCACTTACAGGTCATATACGAATCAAGCTACTTGCTCATGCGTAAATGAGATACCATATATTCAGTCAAGTCAGGTCCATTAAGTGTACGTAAGAGCACACTCGCCTAAACAGGTTCAAGTCTCATGTGAGTTCAGCTTAGTCGGTCTCAGGCAGTTCAAGTTTTCCAAATCTCAACATTTACAAATCGGGTGGTGCAAACTTGAATCAAACAAGAAGACTAGAAGAAGGATGCAAAACCAAAATTTTTGTCAACAATTCCGGCCACCACCATAATCTATCAAAACCCTAGCCAAAATCCTATTGGACAAATCCTAGATGACATTCATCACTTTCGCTCAAGAAGAGCATTGCATCCTTTATACACATTCATATATTTGGGACCCTATCTCCACTTGGCCCAAACTCACTTCGCGTAGAGACCACGCGAAACAGCTCTTTTACCGCCTGCCCAACTCTCGCCGGGACACACTACAGTCCTCAAATACATACAATGCATATCTCAAATATTACATTTTCAATAGCTCCTAGAATTATATACCACAAGTGAATCGAAAACTTACAAGGTACATCTACAGTACTCAAATCTTACAAGATACATCTCAAATAATACATCAATACCTCCATGAATTTACATATCACAAGCGTGGAACGTACACATACACTCGGTTCAATTCCAAACATTCATACAATCCCAACTGTTACACAAGAGGAGTCCAAATTCAAACTGTACAGGAGATAATTCATCTAGTCACATCAATAAAAACTACAAGCACTTTCTTCTGCCTCGAGCCCTGTGGAGGGGAAAAATATTTTGGGGTGAGCTAGAAACTCAGCGAGTGACCAGTAAAATCAGTAATCCAACCAGTTTCACAGTAGTTCATTTCAATGATGTCATGAATCAGTAATCAAATGTACGTTTATTGCTCTTGTGAGCCAGTGAAATCATTGTACTTAAACATCCGATGCTCAAATAGATCAATTAACAATCAAACAGTAATAGAGAGCCATTTGTGCTCCAAATAAATAGTGATGAAGATGTTTGTTCTGAGCACAAGACTTCCCAAGAACTCATTGGAGCCAAATCATTTCATGATACACATGCAAGCACTCATGATATGCAATCGAGTATGCAATGCAAGAAATAGTTTGAAAAAGTAACTTTGCAAATAGTTATGGAATCACTCACCAACCACACCTCTTGATCCATCTATCACAGACATTGCCTTGTTCAAATCCAAGCCTTTCATTTCTACCAAAAGTCCACTCATTCAAAGCAATCAAATGCTCTCAATGATTGGACAGCACTTCCCCGTAATTTCCTTATTTTCCATCCTACAATAAATTACCAATCACATCTCAATTCAATCACAATTACACATACAAATCATAGGTCATACAACACACCTAATTAAGCCCACAATGCCCTTCATAGATGGCCAAAAAGATAGTTCCAAAAACCAACCATAATCAAGCCCCAATTCAAAACCCTAAAACTGAAATTATTCTACACAAGCTGGAATTTCCATAATAAACCACAATTAACACACAAAATCTCCATTTTACACTATCTCCAACTATCATTCCACGACCAACCATAATTCACCATATAAAATAAAAAAAATACCAATAACTATGAAATTTATCAAAACTCTACTACAATCCATGAAAACTTCCACAAAATAGTATATATAACATCTCTAATCCACCAATTAACAATCAATTGAAGTAGATTTGATGTTCTTAGCAAGATACCATCAAACCTCAAGAAAATTGGTAGCTTAGTGCTTTCTTCTCCAAAACAACTCCAGTAATAGCTTTAAACCTCTTTAGTGAGCACTTGTACGGAATAGATTGCAAAACTAGCGGTGAAATCTCAAGTTTTGGTGAAGGAAATCAAAAGAAAAAAAAAGGAGTTTTCCTCTCTTGTTCTCCCTCTCAAAAGGTTCGGCCAAGCCAAGGAAAGAAATGAGGGAAATCTCAGCCAAAAGCAAGATAAGAACGTTGGAAAACAGCCGGTCAAACCTGGCTGCTGAGGTGCCATGTCACAATCCGGCCAAGGATTGCTAGCCGGATTCGTGGCAGAGGCGAAATCTAATTTTTTCCAAAACCCCTGCCAATTCGGCCAAGAACTGGCCGGATTTCCAGCCGGATTCTCACTGTTAACCAGAAATTTCCTTTCTTCTTCTTTCGGGCGTCACGAACTCTTCCCATTGAAAGAATGTGATCCTCGACATTCCAAATCGTATTAATCAGATCAAAATAGTCCTCGAAAGTCGGTCAAATACTAAGAATCACTCCAATCCCATTTATCACCTAACAATGAGCCAATAGATAGCTAAACAAGTAACCAAATAAAACATGTACAAGGGCTCGATTCAACCAACCAGCCCTGAGCTGGAATTAAAGTCCCAAATGTTTGGAAAATTCAGGACATGGCTTAGCCTCAAATCGGAGATTTTTCCCCTGGTGGTGCTGGACAACACAACAAATTAGCATACAGCTATACTTCACCAAAGGGTCCCAGTTCAGAAATTTGTCTCTGAGTCTCAGTTCAGGAATTTGCCCTTGGTGGTGCTGGACAATACCAAAAGCATGGCGGTGCTTGATAACACAACAGACAATGTCCCACCAGAGAGGCTCAGTTCAAGAAGTTCATCCCTGGTGGTACTGGACAACACAACAGGCATGCCTCGCCAGAAGAATGGTGGTGCTTGATAACACAACAGGCAATGCCCCACCAGAGTGGTTCAGTTCAACCGCTTCAGAGGAGTAGTAGCCGGTCTACAACCACACATAAAACACACAAGTTCAAAAGCAGGGTCAATTACTTCAAATTCATGGAGCACGAGTATGAATAAGAACTCACTCGCCAAGCCTATGCCCAACAATTCACATTCTCAAACAGTCACAGAATTCAAGTCCACTTACAGGTCATATACGAATCAAGCTACTTGCTCATGCGTAAATGAGATACCATATATTCAGTCAAGTCAGGTCCATTAAGTGTACGTAAGAGCACACTCGCCTAAACAGGTTCAAGTCTCATGTGAGTTCAGCTTAGTCGGTCTCAGGCAGTTCAAGTTTTCCAAATCTCAACATTTACAAATCGGGTGGTGCAAACTTGAATCAAACAAGAAGACTAGAAGAAGGATGCAAAACCAAAATTTTTGTCAACAATTCCGGCCACCACCATAATCTATCAAAACCCTAGCCAAAATCCTATTGGACAAATCCTAGATGACATTCATCACTTTCGCTCAAGAAGAGCATTGCATCCTTTATACACATTCATATATTTGGGACCCTATCTCCACTTGGCCCAAACTCACTTCGCGTAGAGACCACGCGAAACAGCTCTTTTACCGCCTGCCCAACTCTCGCCGGGACACACTACAGTCCTCAAATACATACAATGCATATCTCAAATATTACATTTTCAATAGCTCCTAGAATTATATACCACAAGTGAATCGAAAACTTACAAGGTACATCTACAGTACTCAAATCTTACAAGATACATCTCAAATAATACATCAATACCTCCATGAATTTACATATCACAAGCGTGGAACGTACACATACACTCGGTTCAATTCCAAACATTCATACAATCCCAACTGTTACACAAGAGGAGTCCAAATTCAAACTGTACAGGAGATAATTCATCTAGTCACATCAATAAAAACTACAAGCACTTTCTTCTGCCTCGAGCCCTGTGGAGGGGAAAAATATTTTGGGGTGAGCTAGAAACTCAGCGAGTGACCAGTAAAATCAGTAATCCAACCAGTTTCACAGTAGTTCATTTCAATGATGTCATGAATCAGTAATCAAATGTACGTTTATTGCTCTTGTGAGCCAGTGAAATCATTGTACTTAAACATCCGATGCTCAAATAGATCAATTAACAATCAAACAGTAATAGAGAGCCATTTGTGCTCCAAATAAATAGTGATGAAGATGTTTGTTCTGAGCACAAGACTTCCCAAGAACTCATTGGAGCCAAATCATTTCATGATACACATGCAAGCACTCATGATATGCAATCGAGTATGCAATGCAAGAAATAGTTTGAAAAAGTAACTTTGCAAATAGTTATGGAATCACTCACCAACCACACCTCTTGATCCATCTATCACAGACATTGCCTTGTTCAAATCCAAGCCTTTCATTTCTACCAAAAGTCCACTCATTCAAAGCAATCAAATGCTCTCAATGATTGGACAGCACTTCCCCGTAATTTCCTTATTTTCCATCCTACAATAAATTACCAATCACATCTCAATTCAATCACAATTACACATACAAATCATAGGTCATACAACACACCTAATTAAGCCCACAATGCCCTTCATAGATGGCCAAAAAGATAGTTCCAAAAACCAACCATAATCAAGCCCCAATTCAAAACCCTAAAACTGAAATTATTCTACACAAGCTGGAATTTCCATAATAAACCACAATTAACACACAAAATCTCCATTTTACACTATCTCCAACTATCATTCCACGACCAACCATAATTCACCATATAAAATAAAAAAAATACCAATAACTATGAAATTTATCAAAACTCTACTACAATCCATGAAAACTTCCACAAAATAGTATATATAACATCTCTAATCCACCAATTAACAATCAATTGAAGTAGATTTGATGTTCTTAGCAAGATACCATCAAACCTCAAGAAAATTGGTAGCTTAGTGCTTTCTTCTCCAAAACAACTCCAGTAATAGCTTTAAACCTCTTTAGTGAGCACTTGTACGGAATAGATTGCAAAACTAGCGGTGAAATCTCAAGTTTTGGTGAAGGAAATCAAAAGAAAAAAAAAGGAGTTTTCCTCTCTTGTTCTCCCTCTCAAAAGGTTCGGCCAAGCCAAGGAAAGAAATGAGGGAAATCTCAGCCAAAAGCAAGATAAGAACGTTGGAAAACAGCCGGTCAAACCTGGCTGCTGAGGTGCCATGTCACAATCCGGCCAAGGATTGCTAGCCGGATTCGTGGCAGAGGCGAAATCTAATTTTTTCCAAAACCCCTGCCAATTCGGCCAAGAACTGGCCGGATTTCCAGCCGGATTCTCACTGTTAACCAGAAATTTCCTTTCTTCTTCTTTCGGGCGTCACGAACTCTTCCCATTGAAAGAATGTGATCCTCGACATTCCAAATCGTATTAATCAGATCAAAATAGTCCTCGAAAGTCGGTCAAATACTAAGAATCACTCCAATCCCATTTATCACCTAACAATGAGCCAATAGATAGCTAAACAAGTAACCAAATAAAACATGTACAAGGGCTCGATTCAACCAACCAGCCCTGAGCTGGAATTAAAGTCCCAAATGTTTGGAAAATTCAGGACATGGCTTAGCCTCAAATCGGAGATTTTTCCCCTGGTGGTGCTGGACAACACAACAAATTAGCATACAGCTATACTTCACCAAAGGGTCCCAGTTCAGAAATTTGTCTCTGAGTCTCAGTTCAGGAATTTGCCCTTGGTGGTGCTGGACAATACCAAAAGCATGGCGGTGCTTGATAACACAACAGACAATGTCCCACCAGAGAGGCTCAGTTCAAGAAGTTCATCCCTGGTGGTACTGGACAACACAACAGGCATGCCTCGCCAGAAGAATGGTGGTGCTTGATAACACAACAGGCAATGCCCCACCAGAGTGGTTCAGTTCAACCGCTTCAGAGGAGTAGTAGCCGGTCTACAACCACACATAAAACACACAAGTTCAAAAGCAGGGTCAATTACTTCAAATTCATGGAGCACGAGTATGAATAAGAACTCACTCGCCAAGCCTATGCCCAACAATTCACATTCTCAAACAGTCACAGAATTCAAGTCCACTTACAGGTCATATACGAATCAAGCTACTTGCTCATGCGTAAATGAGATACCATATATTCAGTCAAGTCAGGTCCATTAAGTGTACGTAAGAGCACACTCGCCTAAACAGGTTCAAGTCTCATGTGAGTTCAGCTTAGTCGGTCTCAGGCAGTTCAAGTTTTCCAAATCTCAACATTTACAAATCGGGTGGTGCAAACTTGAATCAAACAAGAAGACTAGAAGAAGGATGCAAAACCAAAATTTTTGTCAACAATTCCGGCCACCACCATAATCTATCAAAACCCTAGCCAAAATCCTATTGGACAAATCCTAGATGACATTCATCACTTTCGCTCAAGAAGAGCATTGCATCCTTTATACACATTCATATATTTGGGACCCTATCTCCACTTGGCCCAAACTCACTTCGCGTAGAGACCACGCGAAACAGCTCTTTTACCGCCTGCCCAACTCTCGCCGGGACACACTACAGTCCTCAAATACATACAATGCATATCTCAAATATTACATTTTCAATAGCTCCTAGAATTATATACCACAAGTGAATCGAAAACTTACAAGGTACATCTACAGTACTCAAATCTTACAAGATACATCTCAAATAATACATCAATACCTCCATGAATTTACATATCACAAGCGTGGAACGTACACATACACTCGGTTCAATTCCAAACATTCATACAATCCCAACTGTTACACAAGAGGAGTCCAAATTCAAACTGTACAGGAGATAATTCATCTAGTCACATCAATAAAAACTACAAGCACTTTCTTCTGCCTCGAGCCCTGTGGAGGGGAAAAATATTTTGGGGTGAGCTAGAAACTCAGCGAGTGACCAGTAAAATCAGTAATCCAACCAGTTTCACAGTAGTTCATTTCAATGATGTCATGAATCAGTAATCAAATGTACGTTTATTGCTCTTGTGAGCCAGTGAAATCATTGTACTTAAACATCCGATGCTCAAATAGATCAATTAACAATCAAACAGTAATAGAGAGCCATTTGTGCTCCAAATAAATAGTGATGAAGATGTTTGTTCTGAGCACAAGACTTCCCAAGAACTCATTGGAGCCAAATCATTTCATGATACACATGCAAGCACTCATGATATGCAATCGAGTATGCAATGCAAGAAATAGTTTGAAAAAGTAACTTTGCAAATAGTTATGGAATCACTCACCAACCACACCTCTTGATCCATCTATCACAGACATTGCCTTGTTCAAATCCAAGCCTTTCATTTCTACCAAAAGTCCACTCATTCAAAGCAATCAAATGCTCTCAATGATTGGACAGCACTTCCCCGTAATTTCCTTATTTTCCATCCTACAATAAATTACCAATCACATCTCAATTCAATCACAATTACACATACAAATCATAGGTCATACAACACACCTAATTAAGCCCACAATGCCCTTCATAGATGGCCAAAAAGATAGTTCCAAAAACCAACCATAATCAAGCCCCAATTCAAAACCCTAAAACTGAAATTATTCTACACAAGCTGGAATTTCCATAATAAACCACAATTAACACACAAAATCTCCATTTTACACTATCTCCAACTATCATTCCACGACCAACCATAATTCACCATATAAAATAAAAAAAATACCAATAACTATGAAATTTATCAAAACTCTACTACAATCCATGAAAACTTCCACAAAATAGTATATATAACATCTCTAATCCACCAATTAACAATCAATTGAAGTAGATTTGATGTTCTTAGCAAGATACCATCAAACCTCAAGAAAATTGGTAGCTTAGTGCTTTCTTCTCCAAAACAACTCCAGTAATAGCTTTAAACCTCTTTAGTGAGCACTTGTACGGAATAGATTGCAAAACTAGCGGTGAAATCTCAAGTTTTGGTGAAGGAAATCAAAAGAAAAAAAAAGGAGTTTTCCTCTCTTGTTCTCCCTCTCAAAAGGTTCGGCCAAGCCAAGGAAAGAAATGAGGGAAATCTCAGCCAAAAGCAAGATAAGAACGTTGGAAAACAGCCGGTCAAACCTGGCTGCTGAGGTGCCATGTCACAATCCGGCCAAGGATTGCTAGCCGGATTCGTGGCAGAGGCGAAATCTAATTTTTTCCAAAACCCCTGCCAATTCGGCCAAGAACTGGCCGGATTTCCAGCCGGATTCTCACTGTTAACCAGAAATTTCCTTTCTTCTTCTTTCGGGCGTCACGAACTCTTCCCATTGAAAGAATGTGATCCTCGACATTCCAAATCGTATTAATCAGATCAAAATAGTCCTCGAAAGTCGGTCAAATACTAAGAATCACTCCAATCCCATTTATCACCTAACAATGAGCCAATAGATAGCTAAACAAGTAACCAAATAAAACATGTACAAGGGCTCGATTCAACCAACCAGCCCTGAGCTGGAATTAAAGTCCCAAATGTTTGGAAAATTCAGGACATGGCTTAGCCTCAAATCGGAGATTTTTCCCCTGGTGGTGCTGGACAACACAACAAATTAGCATACAGCTATACTTCACCAAAGGGTCCCAGTTCAGAAATTTGTCTCTGAGTCTCAGTTCAGGAATTTGCCCTTGGTGGTGCTGGACAATACCAAAAGCATGGCGGTGCTTGATAACACAACAGACAATGTCCCACCAGAGAGGCTCAGTTCAAGAAGTTCATCCCTGGTGGTACTGGACAACACAACAGGCATGCCTCGCCAGAAGAATGGTGGTGCTTGATAACACAACAGGCAATGCCCCACCAGAGTGGTTCAGTTCAACCGCTTCAGAGGAGTAGTAGCCGGTCTACAACCACACATAAAACACACAAGTTCAAAAGCAGGGTCAATTACTTCAAATTCATGGAGCACGAGTATGAATAAGAACTCACTCGCCAAGCCTATGCCCAACAATTCACATTCTCAAACAGTCACAGAATTCAAGTCCACTTACAGGTCATATACGAATCAAGCTACTTGCTCATGCGTAAATGAGATACCATATATTCAGTCAAGTCAGGTCCATTAAGTGTACGTAAGAGCACACTCGCCTAAACAGGTTCAAGTCTCATGTGAGTTCAGCTTAGTCGGTCTCAGGCAGTTCAAGTTTTCCAAATCTCAACATTTACAAATCGGGTGGTGCAAACTTGAATCAAACAAGAAGACTAGAAGAAGGATGCAAAACCAAAATTTTTGTCAACAATTCCGGCCACCACCATAATCTATCAAAACCCTAGCCAAAATCCTATTGGACAAATCCTAGATGACATTCATCACTTTCGCTCAAGAAGAGCATTGCATCCTTTATACACATTCATATATTTGGGACCCTATCTCCACTTGGCCCAAACTCACTTCGCGTAGAGACCACGCGAAACAGCTCTTTTACCGCCTGCCCAACTCTCGCCGGGACACACTACAGTCCTCAAATACATACAATGCATATCTCAAATATTACATTTTCAATAGCTCCTAGAATTATATACCACAAGTGAATCGAAAACTTACAAGGTACATCTACAGTACTCAAATCTTACAAGATACATCTCAAATAATACATCAATACCTCCATGAATTTACATATCACAAGCGTGGAACGTACACATACACTCGGTTCAATTCCAAACATTCATACAATCCCAACTGTTACACAAGAGGAGTCCAAATTCAAACTGTACAGGAGATAATTCATCTAGTCACATCAATAAAAACTACAAGCACTTTCTTCTGCCTCGAGCCCTGTGGAGGGGAAAAATATTTTGGGGTGAGCTAGAAACTCAGCGAGTGACCAGTAAAATCAGTAATCCAACCAGTTTCACAGTAGTTCATTTCAATGATGTCATGAATCAGTAATCAAATGTACGTTTATTGCTCTTGTGAGCCAGTGAAATCATTGTACTTAAACATCCGATGCTCAAATAGATCAATTAACAATCAAACAGTAATAGAGAGCCATTTGTGCTCCAAATAAATAGTGATGAAGATGTTTGTTCTGAGCACAAGACTTCCCAAGAACTCATTGGAGCCAAATCATTTCATGATACACATGCAAGCACTCATGATATGCAATCGAGTATGCAATGCAAGAAATAGTTTGAAAAAGTAACTTTGCAAATAGTTATGGAATCACTCACCAACCACACCTCTTGATCCATCTATCACAGACATTGCCTTGTTCAAATCCAAGCCTTTCATTTCTACCAAAAGTCCACTCATTCAAAGCAATCAAATGCTCTCAATGATTGGACAGCACTTCCCCGTAATTTCCTTATTTTCCATCCTACAATAAATTACCAATCACATCTCAATTCAATCACAATTACACATACAAATCATAGGTCATACAACACACCTAATTAAGCCCACAATGCCCTTCATAGATGGCCAAAAAGATAGTTCCAAAAACCAACCATAATCAAGCCCCAATTCAAAACCCTAAAACTGAAATTATTCTACACAAGCTGGAATTTCCATAATAAACCACAATTAACACACAAAATCTCCATTTTACACTATCTCCAACTATCATTCCACGACCAACCATAATTCACCATATAAAATAAAAAAAATACCAATAACTATGAAATTTATCAAAACTCTACTACAATCCATGAAAACTTCCACAAAATAGTATATATAACATCTCTAATCCACCAATTAACAATCAATTGAAGTAGATTTGATGTTCTTAGCAAGATACCATCAAACCTCAAGAAAATTGGTAGCTTAGTGCTTTCTTCTCCAAAACAACTCCAGTAATAGCTTTAAACCTCTTTAGTGAGCACTTGTACGGAATAGATTGCAAAACTAGCGGTGAAATCTCAAGTTTTGGTGAAGGAAATCAAAAGAAAAAAAAAGGAGTTTTCCTCTCTTGTTCTCCCTCTCAAAAGGTTCGGCCAAGCCAAGGAAAGAAATGAGGGAAATCTCAGCCAAAAGCAAGATAAGAACGTTGGAAAACAGCCGGTCAAACCTGGCTGCTGAGGTGCCATGTCACAATCCGGCCAAGGATTGCTAGCCGGATTCGTGGCAGAGGCGAAATCTAATTTTTTCCAAAACCCCTGCCAATTCGGCCAAGAACTGGCCGGATTTCCAGCCGGATTCTCACTGTTAACCAGAAATTTCCTTTCTTCTTCTTTCGGGCGTCACGAACTCTTCCCATTGAAAGAATGTGATCCTCGACATTCCAAATCGTATTAATCAGATCAAAATAGTCCTCGAAAGTCGGTCAAATACTAAGAATCACTCCAATCCCATTTATCACCTAACAATGAGCCAATAGATAGCTAAACAAGTAACCAAATAAAACATGTACAAGGGCTCGATTCAACCAACCAGCCCTGAGCTGGAATTAAAGTCCCAAATGTTTGGAAAATTCAGGACATGGCTTAGCCTCAAATCGGAGATTTTTCCCCTGGTGGTGCTGGACAACACAACAAATTAGCATACAGCTATACTTCACCAAAGGGTCCCAGTTCAGAAATTTGTCTCTGAGTCTCAGTTCAGGAATTTGCCCTTGGTGGTGCTGGACAATACCAAAAGCATGGCGGTGCTTGATAACACAACAGACAATGTCCCACCAGAGAGGCTCAGTTCAAGAAGTTCATCCCTGGTGGTACTGGACAACACAACAGGCATGCCTCGCCAGAAGAATGGTGGTGCTTGATAACACAACAGGCAATGCCCCACCAGAGTGGTTCAGTTCAACCGCTTCAGAGGAGTAGTAGCCGGTCTACAACCACACATAAAACACACAAGTTCAAAAGCAGGGTCAATTACTTCAAATTCATGGAGCACGAGTATGAATAAGAACTCACTCGCCAAGCCTATGCCCAACAATTCACATTCTCAAACAGTCACAGAATTCAAGTCCACTTACAGGTCATATACGAATCAAGCTACTTGCTCATGCGTAAATGAGATACCATATATTCAGTCAAGTCAGGTCCATTAAGTGTACGTAAGAGCACACTCGCCTAAACAGGTTCAAGTCTCATGTGAGTTCAGCTTAGTCGGTCTCAGGCAGTTCAAGTTTTCCAAATCTCAACATTTACAAATCGGGTGGTGCAAACTTGAATCAAACAAGAAGACTAGAAGAAGGATGCAAAACCAAAATTTTTGTCAACAATTCCGGCCACCACCATAATCTATCAAAACCCTAGCCAAAATCCTATTGGACAAATCCTAGATGACATTCATCACTTTCGCTCAAGAAGAGCATTGCATCCTTTATACACATTCATATATTTGGGACCCTATCTCCACTTGGCCCAAACTCACTTCGCGTAGAGACCACGCGAAACAGCTCTTTTACCGCCTGCCCAACTCTCGCCGGGACACACTACAGTCCTCAAATACATACAATGCATATCTCAAATATTACATTTTCAATAGCTCCTAGAATTATATACCACAAGTGAATCGAAAACTTACAAGGTACATCTACAGTACTCAAATCTTACAAGATACATCTCAAATAATACATCAATACCTCCATGAATTTACATATCACAAGCGTGGAACGTACACATACACTCGGTTCAATTCCAAACATTCATACAATCCCAACTGTTACACAAGAGGAGTCCAAATTCAAACTGTACAGGAGATAATTCATCTAGTCACATCAATAAAAACTACAAGCACTTTCTTCTGCCTCGAGCCCTGTGGAGGGGAAAAATATTTTGGGGTGAGCTAGAAACTCAGCGAGTGACCAGTAAAATCAGTAATCCAACCAGTTTCACAGTAGTTCATTTCAATGATGTCATGAATCAGTAATCAAATGTACGTTTATTGCTCTTGTGAGCCAGTGAAATCATTGTACTTAAACATCCGATGCTCAAATAGATCAATTAACAATCAAACAGTAATAGAGAGCCATTTGTGCTCCAAATAAATAGTGATGAAGATGTTTGTTCTGAGCACAAGACTTCCCAAGAACTCATTGGAGCCAAATCATTTCATGATACACATGCAAGCACTCATGATATGCAATCGAGTATGCAATGCAAGAAATAGTTTGAAAAAGTAACTTTGCAAATAGTTATGGAATCACTCACCAACCACACCTCTTGATCCATCTATCACAGACATTGCCTTGTTCAAATCCAAGCCTTTCATTTCTACCAAAAGTCCACTCATTCAAAGCAATCAAATGCTCTCAATGATTGGACAGCACTTCCCCGTAATTTCCTTATTTTCCATCCTACAATAAATTACCAATCACATCTCAATTCAATCACAATTACACATACAAATCATAGGTCATACAACACACCTAATTAAGCCCACAATGCCCTTCATAGATGGCCAAAAAGATAGTTCCAAAAACCAACCATAATCAAGCCCCAATTCAAAACCCTAAAACTGAAATTATTCTACACAAGCTGGAATTTCCATAATAAACCACAATTAACACACAAAATCTCCATTTTACACTATCTCCAACTATCATTCCACGACCAACCATAATTCACCATATAAAATAAAAAAAATACCAATAACTATGAAATTTATCAAAACTCTACTACAATCCATGAAAACTTCCACAAAATAGTATATATAACATCTCTAATCCACCAATTAACAATCAATTGAAGTAGATTTGATGTTCTTAGCAAGATACCATCAAACCTCAAGAAAATTGGTAGCTTAGTGCTTTCTTCTCCAAAACAACTCCAGTAATAGCTTTAAACCTCTTTAGTGAGCACTTGTACGGAATAGATTGCAAAACTAGCGGTGAAATCTCAAGTTTTGGTGAAGGAAATCAAAAGAAAAAAAAAGGAGTTTTCCTCTCTTGTTCTCCCTCTCAAAAGGTTCGGCCAAGCCAAGGAAAGAAATGAGGGAAATCTCAGCCAAAAGCAAGATAAGAACGTTGGAAAACAGCCGGTCAAACCTGGCTGCTGAGGTGCCATGTCACAATCCGGCCAAGGATTGCTAGCCGGATTCGTGGCAGAGGCGAAATCTAATTTTTTCCAAAACCCCTGCCAATTCGGCCAAGAACTGGCCGGATTTCCAGCCGGATTCTCACTGTTAACCAGAAATTTCCTTTCTTCTTCTTTCGGGCGTCACGAACTCTTCCCATTGAAAGAATGTGATCCTCGACATTCCAAATCGTATTAATCAGATCAAAATAGTCCTCGAAAGTCGGTCAAATACTAAGAATCACTCCAATCCCATTTATCACCTAACAATGAGCCAATAGATAGCTAAACAAGTAACCAAATAAAACATGTACAAGGGCTCGATTCAACCAACCAGCCCTGAGCTGGAATTAAAGTCCCAAATGTTTGGAAAATTCAGGACATGGCTTAGCCTCAAATCGGAGATTTTTCCCCTGGTGGTGCTGGACAACACAACAAATTAGCATACAGCTATACTTCACCAAAGGGTCCCAGTTCAGAAATTTGTCTCTGAGTCTCAGTTCAGGAATTTGCCCTTGGTGGTGCTGGACAATACCAAAAGCATGGCGGTGCTTGATAACACAACAGACAATGTCCCACCAGAGAGGCTCAGTTCAAGAAGTTCATCCCTGGTGGTACTGGACAACACAACAGGCATGCCTCGCCAGAAGAATGGTGGTGCTTGATAACACAACAGGCAATGCCCCACCAGAGTGGTTCAGTTCAACCGCTTCAGAGGAGTAGTAGCCGGTCTACAACCACACATAAAACACACAAGTTCAAAAGCAGGGTCAATTACTTCAAATTCATGGAGCACGAGTATGAATAAGAACTCACTCGCCAAGCCTATGCCCAACAATTCACATTCTCAAACAGTCACAGAATTCAAGTCCACTTACAGGTCATATACGAATCAAGCTACTTGCTCATGCGTAAATGAGATACCATATATTCAGTCAAGTCAGGTCCATTAAGTGTACGTAAGAGCACACTCGCCTAAACAGGTTCAAGTCTCATGTGAGTTCAGCTTAGTCGGTCTCAGGCAGTTCAAGTTTTCCAAATCTCAACATTTACAAATCGGGTGGTGCAAACTTGAATCAAACAAGAAGACTAGAAGAAGGATGCAAAACCAAAATTTTTGTCAACAATTCCGGCCACCACCATAATCTATCAAAACCCTAGCCAAAATCCTATTGGACAAATCCTAGATGACATTCATCACTTTCGCTCAAGAAGAGCATTGCATCCTTTATACACATTCATATATTTGGGACCCTATCTCCACTTGGCCCAAACTCACTTCGCGTAGAGACCACGCGAAACAGCTCTTTTACCGCCTGCCCAACTCTCGCCGGGACACACTACAGTCCTCAAATACATACAATGCATATCTCAAATATTACATTTTCAATAGCTCCTAGAATTATATACCACAAGTGAATCGAAAACTTACAAGGTACATCTACAGTACTCAAATCTTACAAGATACATCTCAAATAATACATCAATACCTCCATGAATTTACATATCACAAGCGTGGAACGTACACATACACTCGGTTCAATTCCAAACATTCATACAATCCCAACTGTTACACAAGAGGAGTCCAAATTCAAACTGTACAGGAGATAATTCATCTAGTCACATCAATAAAAACTACAAGCACTTTCTTCTGCCTCGAGCCCTGTGGAGGGGAAAAATATTTTGGGGTGAGCTAGAAACTCAGCGAGTGACCAGTAAAATCAGTAATCCAACCAGTTTCACAGTAGTTCATTTCAATGATGTCATGAATCAGTAATCAAATGTACGTTTATTGCTCTTGTGAGCCAGTGAAATCATTGTACTTAAACATCCGATGCTCAAATAGATCAATTAACAATCAAACAGTAATAGAGAGCCATTTGTGCTCCAAATAAATAGTGATGAAGATGTTTGTTCTGAGCACAAGACTTCCCAAGAACTCATTGGAGCCAAATCATTTCATGATACACATGCAAGCACTCATGATATGCAATCGAGTATGCAATGCAAGAAATAGTTTGAAAAAGTAACTTTGCAAATAGTTATGGAATCACTCACCAACCACACCTCTTGATCCATCTATCACAGACATTGCCTTGTTCAAATCCAAGCCTTTCATTTCTACCAAAAGTCCACTCATTCAAAGCAATCAAATGCTCTCAATGATTGGACAGCACTTCCCCGTAATTTCCTTATTTTCCATCCTACAATAAATTACCAATCACATCTCAATTCAATCACAATTACACATACAAATCATAGGTCATACAACACACCTAATTAAGCCCACAATGCCCTTCATAGATGGCCAAAAAGATAGTTCCAAAAACCAACCATAATCAAGCCCCAATTCAAAACCCTAAAACTGAAATTATTCTACACAAGCTGGAATTTCCATAATAAACCACAATTAACACACAAAATCTCCATTTTACACTATCTCCAACTATCATTCCACGACCAACCATAATTCACCATATAAAATAAAAAAAATACCAATAACTATGAAATTTATCAAAACTCTACTACAATCCATGAAAACTTCCACAAAATAGTATATATAACATCTCTAATCCACCAATTAACAATCAATTGAAGTAGATTTGATGTTCTTAGCAAGATACCATCAAACCTCAAGAAAATTGGTAGCTTAGTGCTTTCTTCTCCAAAACAACTCCAGTAATAGCTTTAAACCTCTTTAGTGAGCACTTGTACGGAATAGATTGCAAAACTAGCGGTGAAATCTCAAGTTTTGGTGAAGGAAATCAAAAGAAAAAAAAAGGAGTTTTCCTCTCTTGTTCTCCCTCTCAAAAGGTTCGGCCAAGCCAAGGAAAGAAATGAGGGAAATCTCAGCCAAAAGCAAGATAAGAACGTTGGAAAACAGCCGGTCAAACCTGGCTGCTGAGGTGCCATGTCACAATCCGGCCAAGGATTGCTAGCCGGATTCGTGGCAGAGGCGAAATCTAATTTTTTCCAAAACCCCTGCCAATTCGGCCAAGAACTGGCCGGATTTCCAGCCGGATTCTCACTGTTAACCAGAAATTTCCTTTCTTCTTCTTTCGGGCGTCACGAACTCTTCCCATTGAAAGAATGTGATCCTCGACATTCCAAATCGTATTAATCAGATCAAAATAGTCCTCGAAAGTCGGTCAAATACTAAGAATCACTCCAATCCCATTTATCACCTAACAATGAGCCAATAGATAGCTAAACAAGTAACCAAATAAAACATGTACAAGGGCTCGATTCAACCAACCAGCCCTGAGCTGGAATTAAAGTCCCAAATGTTTGGAAAATTCAGGACATGGCTTAGCCTCAAATCGGAGATTTTTCCCCTGGTGGTGCTGGACAACACAACAAATTAGCATACAGCTATACTTCACCAAAGGGTCCCAGTTCAGAAATTTGTCTCTGAGTCTCAGTTCAGGAATTTGCCCTTGGTGGTGCTGGACAATACCAAAAGCATGGCGGTGCTTGATAACACAACAGACAATGTCCCACCAGAGAGGCTCAGTTCAAGAAGTTCATCCCTGGTGGTACTGGACAACACAACAGGCATGCCTCGCCAGAAGAATGGTGGTGCTTGATAACACAACAGGCAATGCCCCACCAGAGTGGTTCAGTTCAACCGCTTCAGAGGAGTAGTAGCCGGTCTACAACCACACATAAAACACACAAGTTCAAAAGCAGGGTCAATTACTTCAAATTCATGGAGCACGAGTATGAATAAGAACTCACTCGCCAAGCCTATGCCCAACAATTCACATTCTCAAACAGTCACAGAATTCAAGTCCACTTACAGGTCATATACGAATCAAGCTACTTGCTCATGCGTAAATGAGATACCATATATTCAGTCAAGTCAGGTCCATTAAGTGTACGTAAGAGCACACTCGCCTAAACAGGTTCAAGTCTCATGTGAGTTCAGCTTAGTCGGTCTCAGGCAGTTCAAGTTTTCCAAATCTCAACATTTACAAATCGGGTGGTGCAAACTTGAATCAAACAAGAAGACTAGAAGAAGGATGCAAAACCAAAATTTTTGTCAACAATTCCGGCCACCACCATAATCTATCAAAACCCTAGCCAAAATCCTATTGGACAAATCCTAGATGACATTCATCACTTTCGCTCAAGAAGAGCATTGCATCCTTTATACACATTCATATATTTGGGACCCTATCTCCACTTGGCCCAAACTCACTTCGCGTAGAGACCACGCGAAACAGCTCTTTTACCGCCTGCCCAACTCTCGCCGGGACACACTACAGTCCTCAAATACATACAATGCATATCTCAAATATTACATTTTCAATAGCTCCTAGAATTATATACCACAAGTGAATCGAAAACTTACAAGGTACATCTACAGTACTCAAATCTTACAAGATACATCTCAAATAATACATCAATACCTCCATGAATTTACATATCACAAGCGTGGAACGTACACATACACTCGGTTCAATTCCAAACATTCATACAATCCCAACTGTTACACAAGAGGAGTCCAAATTCAAACTGTACAGGAGATAATTCATCTAGTCACATCAATAAAAACTACAAGCACTTTCTTCTGCCTCGAGCCCTGTGGAGGGGAAAAATATTTTGGGGTGAGCTAGAAACTCAGCGAGTGACCAGTAAAATCAGTAATCCAACCAGTTTCACAGTAGTTCATTTCAATGATGTCATGAATCAGTAATCAAATGTACGTTTATTGCTCTTGTGAGCCAGTGAAATCATTGTACTTAAACATCCGATGCTCAAATAGATCAATTAACAATCAAACAGTAATAGAGAGCCATTTGTGCTCCAAATAAATAGTGATGAAGATGTTTGTTCTGAGCACAAGACTTCCCAAGAACTCATTGGAGCCAAATCATTTCATGATACACATGCAAGCACTCATGATATGCAATCGAGTATGCAATGCAAGAAATAGTTTGAAAAAGTAACTTTGCAAATAGTTATGGAATCACTCACCAACCACACCTCTTGATCCATCTATCACAGACATTGCCTTGTTCAAATCCAAGCCTTTCATTTCTACCAAAAGTCCACTCATTCAAAGCAATCAAATGCTCTCAATGATTGGACAGCACTTCCCCGTAATTTCCTTATTTTCCATCCTACAATAAATTACCAATCACATCTCAATTCAATCACAATTACACATACAAATCATAGGTCATACAACACACCTAATTAAGCCCACAATGCCCTTCATAGATGGCCAAAAAGATAGTTCCAAAAACCAACCATAATCAAGCCCCAATTCAAAACCCTAAAACTGAAATTATTCTACACAAGCTGGAATTTCCATAATAAACCACAATTAACACACAAAATCTCCATTTTACACTATCTCCAACTATCATTCCACGACCAACCATAATTCACCATATAAAATAAAAAAAATACCAATAACTATGAAATTTATCAAAACTCTACTACAATCCATGAAAACTTCCACAAAATAGTATATATAACATCTCTAATCCACCAATTAACAATCAATTGAAGTAGATTTGATGTTCTTAGCAAGATACCATCAAACCTCAAGAAAATTGGTAGCTTAGTGCTTTCTTCTCCAAAACAACTCCAGTAATAGCTTTAAACCTCTTTAGTGAGCACTTGTACGGAATAGATTGCAAAACTAGCGGTGAAATCTCAAGTTTTGGTGAAGGAAATCAAAAGAAAAAAAAAGGAGTTTTCCTCTCTTGTTCTCCCTCTCAAAAGGTTCGGCCAAGCCAAGGAAAGAAATGAGGGAAATCTCAGCCAAAAGCAAGATAAGAACGTTGGAAAACAGCCGGTCAAACCTGGCTGCTGAGGTGCCATGTCACAATCCGGCCAAGGATTGCTAGCCGGATTCGTGGCAGAGGCGAAATCTAATTTTTTCCAAAACCCCTGCCAATTCGGCCAAGAACTGGCCGGATTTCCAGCCGGATTCTCACTGTTAACCAGAAATTTCCTTTCTTCTTCTTTCGGGCGTCACGAACTCTTCCCATTGAAAGAATGTGATCCTCGACATTCCAAATCGTATTAATCAGATCAAAATAGTCCTCGAAAGTCGGTCAAATACTAAGAATCACTCCAATCCCATTTATCACCTAACAATGAGCCAATAGATAGCTAAACAAGTAACCAAATAAAACATGTACAAGGGCTCGATTCAACCAACCAGCCCTGAGCTGGAATTAAAGTCCCAAATGTTTGGAAAATTCAGGACATGGCTTAGCCTCAAATCGGAGATTTTTCCCCTGGTGGTGCTGGACAACACAACAAATTAGCATACAGCTATACTTCACCAAAGGGTCCCAGTTCAGAAATTTGTCTCTGAGTCTCAGTTCAGGAATTTGCCCTTGGTGGTGCTGGACAATACCAAAAGCATGGCGGTGCTTGATAACACAACAGACAATGTCCCACCAGAGAGGCTCAGTTCAAGAAGTTCATCCCTGGTGGTACTGGACAACACAACAGGCATGCCTCGCCAGAAGAATGGTGGTGCTTGATAACACAACAGGCAATGCCCCACCAGAGTGGTTCAGTTCAACCGCTTCAGAGGAGTAGTAGCCGGTCTACAACCACACATAAAACACACAAGTTCAAAAGCAGGGTCAATTACTTCAAATTCATGGAGCACGAGTATGAATAAGAACTCACTCGCCAAGCCTATGCCCAACAATTCACATTCTCAAACAGTCACAGAATTCAAGTCCACTTACAGGTCATATACGAATCAAGCTACTTGCTCATGCGTAAATGAGATACCATATATTCAGTCAAGTCAGGTCCATTAAGTGTACGTAAGAGCACACTCGCCTAAACAGGTTCAAGTCTCATGTGAGTTCAGCTTAGTCGGTCTCAGGCAGTTCAAGTTTTCCAAATCTCAACATTTACAAATCGGGTGGTGCAAACTTGAATCAAACAAGAAGACTAGAAGAAGGATGCAAAACCAAAATTTTTGTCAACAATTCCGGCCACCACCATAATCTATCAAAACCCTAGCCAAAATCCTATTGGACAAATCCTAGATGACATTCATCACTTTCGCTCAAGAAGAGCATTGCATCCTTTATACACATTCATATATTTGGGACCCTATCTCCACTTGGCCCAAACTCACTTCGCGTAGAGACCACGCGAAACAGCTCTTTTACCGCCTGCCCAACTCTCGCCGGGACACACTACAGTCCTCAAATACATACAATGCATATCTCAAATATTACATTTTCAATAGCTCCTAGAATTATATACCACAAGTGAATCGAAAACTTACAAGGTACATCTACAGTACTCAAATCTTACAAGATACATCTCAAATAATACATCAATACCTCCATGAATTTACATATCACAAGCGTGGAACGTACACATACACTCGGTTCAATTCCAAACATTCATACAATCCCAACTGTTACACAAGAGGAGTCCAAATTCAAACTGTACAGGAGATAATTCATCTAGTCACATCAATAAAAACTACAAGCACTTTCTTCTGCCTCGAGCCCTGTGGAGGGGAAAAATATTTTGGGGTGAGCTAGAAACTCAGCGAGTGACCAGTAAAATCAGTAATCCAACCAGTTTCACAGTAGTTCATTTCAATGATGTCATGAATCAGTAATCAAATGTACGTTTATTGCTCTTGTGAGCCAGTGAAATCATTGTACTTAAACATCCGATGCTCAAATAGATCAATTAACAATCAAACAGTAATAGAGAGCCATTTGTGCTCCAAATAAATAGTGATGAAGATGTTTGTTCTGAGCACAAGACTTCCCAAGAACTCATTGGAGCCAAATCATTTCATGATACACATGCAAGCACTCATGATATGCAATCGAGTATGCAATGCAAGAAATAGTTTGAAAAAGTAACTTTGCAAATAGTTATGGAATCACTCACCAACCACAGCTCTTGATCCATCTATCACAGACATTGCCTTGTTCAAATCCAAGCCTTTCATTTCTACCAAAAGTCCACTCATTCAAAGCAATCAAATGCTCTCAATGATTGGACAGCACTTCCCCGTAATTTCCTTATTTTCCATCCTACAATAAATTACCAATCACATCTCAATTCAATCACAATTACACATACAAATCATAGGTCATACAACACACCTAATTAAGCCCACAATGCCCTTCATAGATGGCCAAAAAGATAGTTCCAAAAACCAACCATAATCAAGCCCCAATTCAAAACCCTAAAACTGAAATTATTCTACACAAGCTGGAATTTCCATAATAAACCACAATTAACACACAAAATCTCCATTTTACACTATCTCCAACTATCATTCCACGACCAACCATAATTCACCATATAAAATAAAAAAAATACCAATAACTATGAAATTTATCAAAACTCTACTACAATCCATGAAAACTTCCACAAAATAGTATATATAACATCTCTAATCCACCAATTAACAATCAATTGAAGTAGATTTGATGTTCTTAGCAAGATACCTTCAAACCTCAAGAAAATTGGTAGCTTAGTGCTTTCTTCTCCAAAACAACTCCAGTAATAGCTTTAAACCTCTTTAGTGAGCACTTGTACGGAATAGATTGCAAAACTAGCGGTGAAATCTCAAGTTTTGGTGAAGGAAATCAAAAGAAAAAAAAAGGAGTTTTCCTCTCTTGTTCTCCCTCTCAAAAGGTTCGGCCAAGCCAAGGAAAGAAATGAGGGAAATCTCAGCCAAAAGCAAGATAAGAACGTTGGAAAACAGCCGGTCAAACCTGGCTGCTGAGGTGCCATGTCACAATCCGGCCAAGGATTGCTAGCCGGATTCGTGGCAGAGGCGAAATCTAATTTTTTCCAAAACCCCTGCCAATTCGGCCAAGAACTGGCCGGATTTCCAGCCGGATTCTCACTGTTCACCAGAAATTTCCTTTCTTCTTCTTTCGGGCGTCACGAACTCTTCCCATTGAAAGAATGTGATCCTCGACATTCCAAATCGTATTAATCAGATCAAAATAGTCCTCGAAAGTCGGTCAAATACTAAGAATCACTCCAATCCCATTTATCACCTAACAATGAGCCAATAGATAGCTAAACAAGTAACCAAATAAAACATGTACAAGGGCTCGATTCAACCAACCAGCCCTGAGCTGGAATTAAAGTCCCAAATGTTTGGAAAATTCAGGACATGGCTTAGCCTCAAATCGGAGATTTTTCCCCTGGTGGTGCTGGACAACACAACAAATTAGCATACAGCTATACTTCACCAAAGGGTCCCAGTTCAGAAATTTGTCTCTGAGTCTCAGTTCAGGAATTTGCCCTTGGTGGTGCTGGACAATACCAAAAGCATGGCGGTGCTTGATAACACAACAGACAATGTCCCACCAGAGAGGCTCAGTTCAAGAAGTTCATCCCTGGTGGTACTGGACAACACAACAGGCATGCCTCGCCAGAAGAATGGTGGTGCTTGATAACACAACAGGCAATGCCCCACCAGAGTGGTTCAGTTCAACCGCTTCAGAGGAGTAGTAGCCGGTCTACAACCACACATAAAACACACAAGTTCAAAAGCAGGGTCAATTACTTCAAATTCATGGAGCACGAGTATGAATAAGAACTCACTCGCCAAGCCTATGCCCAACAATTCACATTCTCAAACAGTCACAGAATTCAAGTCCACTTACAGGTCATATACGAATCAAGCTACTTGCTCATGCGTAAATGAGATACCATATATTCAGTCAAGTCAGGTCCATTAAGTGTACGTAAGAGCACACTCGCCTAAACAGGTTCAAGTCTCATGTGAGTTCAGCTTAGTCGGTCTCAGGCAGTTCAAGTTTTCCAAATCTCAACATTTACAAATCGGGTGGTGCAAACTTGAATCAAACAAGAAGACTAGAAGAAGGATGCAAAACCAAAATTTTTGTCAACAATTCCGGCCACCACCATAATCTATCAAAACCCTAGCCAAAATCCTATTGGACAAATCCTAGATGACATTCATCACTTTCGCTCAAGAAGAGCATTGCATCCTTTATACACATTCATATATTTGGGACCCTATCTCCACTTGGCCCAAACTCACTTCGCGTAGAGACCACGCGAAACAGCTCTTTTACCGCCTGCCCAACTCTCGCCGGGACACACTACAGTCCTCAAATACATACAATGCATATCTCAAATATTACATTTTCAATAGCTCCTAGAATTATATACCACAAGTGAATCGAAAACTTACAAGGTACATCTACAGTACTCAAATCTTACAAGATACATCTCAAATAATACATCAATACCTCCATGAATTTACATATCACAAGCGTGGAACGTACACATACACTCGGTTCAATTCCAAACATTCATACAATCCCAACTGTTACACAAGAGGAGTCCAAATTCAAACTGTACAGGAGATAATTCATCTAGTCACATCAATAAAAACTACAAGCACTTTCTTCTGCCTCGAGCCCTGTGGAGGGGAAAAATATTTTGGGGTGAGCTAGAAACTCAGCGAGTGACCAGTAAAATCAGTAATCCAACCAGTTTCACAGTAGTTCATTTCAATGATGTCATGAATCAGTAATCAAATGTACGTTTATTGCTCTTGTGAGCCAGTGAAATCATTGTACTTAAACATCCGATGCTCAAATAGATCAATTAACAATCAAACAGTAATAGAGAGCCATTTGTGCTCCAAATAAATAGTGATGAAGATGTTTGTTCTGAGCACAAGACTTCCCAAGAACTCATTGGAGCCAAATCATTTCATGATACACATGCAAGCACTCATGATATGCAATCGAGTATGCAATGCAAGAAATAGTTTGAAAAAGTAACTTTGCAAATAGTTATGGAATCACTCACCAACCACAGCTCTTGATCCATCTATCACAGACATTGCCTTGTTCAAATCCAAGCCTTTCATTTCTACCAAAAGTCCACTCATTCAAAGCAATCAAATGCTCTCAATGATTGGACAGCACTTCCCCGTAATTTCCTTATTTTCCATCCTACAATAAATTACCAATCACATCTCAATTCAATCACAATTACACATACAAATCATAGGTCATACAACACACCTAATTAAGCCCACAATGCCCTTCATAGATGGCCAAAAAGATAGTTCCAAAAACCAACCATAATCAAGCCCCAATTCAAAACCCTAAAACTGAAATTATTCTACACAAGCTGGAATTTCCATAATAAACCACAATTAACACACAAAATCTCCATTTTACACTATCTCCAACTATCATTCCACGACCAACCATAATTCACCATATAAAATAAAAAAAATACCAATAACTATGAAATTTATCAAAACTCTACTACAATCCATGAAAACTTCCACAAAATAGTATATATAACATCTCTAATCCACCAATTAACAATCAATTGAAGTAGATTTGATGTTCTTAGCAAGATACCTTCAAACCTCAAGAAAATTGGTAGCTTAGTGCTTTCTTCTCCAAAACAACTCCAGTAATAGCTTTAAACCTCTTTAGTGAGCACTTGTACGGAATAGATTGCAAAACTAGCGGTGAAATCTCAAGTTTTGGTGAAGGAAATCAAAAGAAAAAAAATGGAGTTTTCCTCTCTTGTTCTCCCTCTCAAAAGGTTCGGCCAAGCCAAGGAAAGAAATGAGGGAAATCTCAGCCAAAAGCAAGATAAGAACGTTGGAAAACAGCCGGTCAAACCTGGCTGCTGAGGTGCCATGTCACAATCCGGCCAAGGATTGCTAGCCGGATTCGTGGCAGAGGCGAAATCTAATTTTTTCCAAAACCCCTGCCAATTCGGCCAAGAACTGGCCGGATTTCCAGCCGGATTCTCACTGTTCACCAGAAATTTCCTTTCTTCTTCTTTCGGGCGTCACGAACTCTTCCCATTGAAAGAATGTGATCCTCGACATTCCAAATCGTATTAATCAGATCAAAATAGTCCTCGAAAGTCGGTCAAATACTAAGAATCACTCCAATCCCATTTATCACCTAACAATGAGCCAATAGATAGCTAAACAAGTAACCAAATAAAACATGTACAAGGGCTCGATTCAACCAACCAGCCCTGAGCTGGAATTAAAGTCCCAAATGTTTGGAAAATTCAGGACATGGCTTAGCCTCAAATCGGAGATTTTTCCCCTGGTGGTGCTGGACAACACAACAAATTAGCATACAGCTATACTTCACCAAAGGGTCCCAGTTCAGAAATTTGTCTCTGAGTCTCAGTTCAGGAATTTGCCCTTGGTGGTGCTGGACAATACCAAAAGCATGGCGGTGCTTGATAACACAACAGACAATGTCCCACCAGAGAGGCTCAGTTCAAGAAGTTCATCCCTGGTGGTACTGGACAACACAACAGGCATGCCTCGCCAGAAGAATGGTGGTGCTTGATAACACAACAGGCAATGCCCCACCAGAGTGGTTCAGTTCAACCGCTTCAGAGGAGTAGTAGCCGGTCTACAACCACACATAAAACACACAAGTTCAAAAGCAGGGTCAATTACTTCAAATTCATGGAGCACGAGTATGAATAAGAACTCACTCGCCAAGCCTATGCCCAACAATTCACATTCTCAAACAGTCACAGAATTCAAGTCCACTTACAGGTCATATACGAATCAAGCTACTTGCTCATGCGTAAATGAGATACCATATATTCAGTCAAGTCAGGTCCATTAAGTGTACGTAAGAGCACACTCGCCTAAACAGGTTCAAGTCTCATGTGAGTTCAGCTTAGTCGGTCTCAGGCAGTTCAAGTTTTCCAAATCTCAACATTTACAAATCGGGTGGTGCAAACTTGAATCAAACAAGAAGACTAGAAGAAGGATGCAAAACCAAAATTTTTGTCAACAATTCCGGCCACCACCATAATCTATCAAAACCCTAGCCAAAATCCTATTGGACAAATCCTAGATGACATTCATCACTTTCGCTCAAGAAGAGCATTGCATCCTTTATACACATTCATATATTTGGGACCCTATCTCCACTTGGCCCAAACTCACTTCGCGTAGAGACCACGCGAAACAGCTCTTTTACCGCCTGCCCAACTCTCGCCGGGACACACTACAGTCCTCAAATACATACAATGCATATCTCAAATATTACATTTTCAATAGCTCCTAGAATTATATACCACAAGTGAATCGAAAACTTACAAGGTACATCTACAGTACTCAAATCTTACAAGATACATCTCAAATAATACATCAATACCTCCATGAATTTACATATCACAAGCGTGGAACGTACACATACACTCGGTTCAATTCCAAACATTCATACAATCCCAACTGTTACACAAGAGGAGTCCAAATTCAAACTGTACAGGAGATAATTCATCTAGTCACATCAATAAAAACTACAAGCACTTTCTTCTGCCTCGAGCCCTGTGGAGGGGAAAAATATTTTGGGGTGAGCTAGAAACTCAGCGAGTGACCAGTAAAATCAGTAATCCAACCAGTTTCACAGTAGTTCATTTCAATGATGTCATGAATCAGTAATCAAATGTACGTTTATTGCTCTTGTGAGCCAGTGAAATCATTGTACTTAAACATCCGATGCTCAAATAGATCAATTAACAATCAAACAGTAATAGAGAGCCATTTGTGCTCCAAATAAATAGTGATGAAGATGTTTGTTCTGAGCACAAGACTTCCCAAGAAGTCATTGGAGCCAAATCATTTCATGATACACATGCAAGCACTCATGATATGCAATCGAGTATGCAATGCAAGAAATAGTTTGAAAAAGTAACTTTGCAAATAGTTATGGAATCACTCACCAACCACAGCTCTTGATCCATCTATCACAGACATTGCCTTGTTCAAATCCAAGCCTTTCATTTCTACCAAAAGTCCACTCATTCAAAGCAATCAAATGCTCTCAATGATTGGACATCACTTCCCCGTAATTTCCTTATTTTCCATCCTACAATAAATTACCAATCACATCTCAATTCAATCACAATTACACATACAAATCATAGGTCATACAACACACCTAATTAAGCCCACAATGCCCTTCATAGATGGCCAAAAAGATAGTTCCAAAAACCAACCATAATCAAGCCCCAATTCAAAACCCTAAAACTGAAATTATTCTACACAAGCTGGAATTTCCATAATAAACCACAATTAACGCACAAAATCTCCATTTTACACTATCTCCAACTATCATTCCACGACCAACCATAATTCACCATATAAAATAAAAAAAATACCAATAACTATGAAATTTATCAAAACTCTACTACAATCCATGAAAACTTCCACAAAATAGTATATATAACATCTCTAATCCACCAATTAACAATCAATTGAAGTAGATTTGATGTTCTTAGCAAGATACCTTCAAACCTCAAGAAAATTGGTAGCTTAGTGCTTTCTTCTCCAAAACAACTCCAGTAATAGCTTTAAACCTCTTTAGTGAGCACTTGTACGGAATAGATTGCAAAACTAGCGGTGAAATCTCAAGTTTTGGTGAAGGAAATCAAAAGAAAAAAAAAGGAGTTTTCCTCTCTTGTTCTCCCTCTCAAAAGGTTCGGCCAAGCCAAGGAAAGAAATGAGGGAAATCTCAGCCAAAAGCAAGATAAGAACGTTGGAAAACAGCCGGTCAAACCTGGCTGCTGAGGTGCCATGTCACAATCCGGCCAAGGATTGCTAGCCGGATTCGTGGCAGAGGCGAAATCTAATTTTTTCCAAAACCCCTGCCAATTCGGCCAAGAACTGGCCGGATTTCCAGCCGGATTCTCACTGTTCACCAGAAATTTCCTTTCTTCTTCTTTCGGGCGTCACGAACTCTTCCCATTGAAAGAATGTGATCCTCGACATTCCAAATCGTATTAATCAGATCAAAATAGTCCTCGAAAGTTGGTCAAATACTAAGAATCACTCCAATCCCATTTATCACCTAACAATGAGCCAATAGATAGCTAAACAAGTAACCAAATAAAACATGTACAAGGGCTCGATTCAACCAACCAGCCCTGAGCTGGAATTAAAGTCCCAAATGTTTGGAAAATTCAGGACATGGCTTAGCCTCAAATCGGAGATTTTTCCCCTGGTGGTGCTGGACAACACAACAAATTAGCATACAGCTATACTTCACCAAAGGGTCCCAGTTCAGAAATTTGTCTCTGAGTCTCAGTTCAGGAATTTGCCCTTGGTGGTGCTGGACAATACCAAAAGCATGGCGGTGCTTGATAACACAACAGACAATGTCCCACCAGAGAGGCTCAGTTCAAGAAGTTCATCCCTGGTGGTACTGGACAACACAACAGGCATGCCTCGCCAGAAGAATGGTGGTGCTTGATAACACAACAGGCAATGCCCCACCAGAGTGGTTCAGTTCAACCGCTTCAGAGGAGTAGTAGCCGGTCTACAACCACACATAAAACACACAAGTTCAAAAGCAGGGTCAATTACTTCAAATTCATGGAGCACGAGTATGAATAAGAACTCACTCGCCAAGCCTATGCCCAACAATTCACATTCTCAAACAGTCACAGAATTCAAGTCCACTTACAGGTCATATACGAATCAAGCTACTTGCTCATGCGTAAATGAGATACCATATATTCAGTCAAGTCAGGTCCATTAAGTGTACGTAAGAGCACACTCGCCTAAACAGGTTCAAGTCTCATGTGAGTTCAGCTTAGTCGGTCTCAGGCAGTTCAAGTTTTCCAAATCTCAACATTTACAAATCGGGTGGTGCAAACTTGAATCAAACAAGAAGACTAGAAGAAGGATGCAAAACCAAAATTTTTGTCAACAATTCCGGCCACCACCATAATCTATCAAAACCCTAGCCAAAATCCTATTGGACAAATCCTAGATGACATTCATCACTTTCGCTCAAGAAGAGCATTGCATCCTTTATACACATTCATATATTTGGGACCCTATCTCCACTTGGCCCAAACTCACTTCGCGTAGAGACCACGCGAAACAGCTCTTTTACCGCCTGCCCAACTCTCGCCGGGACACACTACAGTCCTCAAATACATACAATGCATATCTCAAATATTACATTTTCAATAGCTCCTAGAATTATATACCACAAGTGAATCGAAAACTTACAAGGTACATCTACAGTACTCAAATCTTACAAGATACATCTCAAATAATACATCAATACCTCCATGAATTTACATATCACAAGCGTGGAACGTACACATACACTCGGTTCAATTCCAAACATTCATACAATCCCAACTGTTACACAAGAGGAGTCCAAATTCAAACTGTACAGGAGATAATTCATCTAGTCACATCAATAAAAACTACAAGCACTTTCTTCTGCCTCGAGCCCTGTGGAGGGGAAAAATATTTTGGGGTGAGCTAGAAACTCAGCGAGTGACCAGTAAAATCAGTAATCCAACCAGTTTCACAGTAGTTCATTTCAATGATGTCATGAATCAGTAATCAAATGTACGTTTATTGCTCTTGTGAGCCAGTGAAATCATTGTACTTAAACATCCGATGCTCAAATAGATCAATTAACAATCAAACAGTAATAGAGAGCCATTTGTGCTCCAAATAAATAGTGATGAAGATGTTTGTTCTGAGCACAAGACTTCCCAAGAACTCATTGGAGCCAAATCATTTCATGATACACATGCAAGCACTCATGATATGCAATCGAGTATGCAATGCAAGAAATAGTTTGAAAAAGTAACTTTGCAAATAGTTATGGAATCACTCACCAACCACAGCTCTTGATCCATCTATCACAGACATTGCCTTGTTCAAATCCAAGCCTTTCATTTCTACCAAAAGTCCACTCATTCAAAGCAATCAAATGCTCTCAATGATTGGACATCACTTCCCCGTAATTTCCTTATTTTCCATCCTACAATAAATTACCAATCACATCTCAATTCAATCACAATTACACATACAAATCATAGGTCATACAACACACCTAATTATGCCCACAATGCCCTTCATAGATGGCCAAAAAGATAGTTCCAAAAACCAACCATAATCAAGCCCCAATTCAAAACCCTAAAACTGAAATTAATCTACACAAGCTGGAATTTCCACAATAAACCATAATTAACACACAAAAGCTCCATTTTACACTATCTCCAACCATCATTCCATGACCAACCATAATTCACCATATAAAATAAAAAAAAGACCAATAACTATGAAATTTATCAAAATTATACTACAATCCATGAAACCTTCCACAAAATAGTATATATAACATCTCTAATCCATCAATTAACAATCAATTGAAGTAGAGAAGAAATTCTTAGCAAGATACCTTCAAACCTCAAGAAAATTGGTAGCATAGTGCTTCCTCCTCCAAAACAACTCCACCAATAGCTTTAAACCTCCTTAGTGAGCACTTGTATGGAATAGATTGCAAAACTAGCTGTGAAATCTCAAGTTTTGGTGAAAAAAATCAAAGGAAAAAAATGGAGTTTTCCTCTCTTATTCTCCCTCTCAAAAGGTTCGGCCAAGCCAAGGAAAGAAATGAGGAAAATCCCTGCCAAAAGCAAGATAAGAACGTTGGAAAATAGCCGGTCAAACCTGGCTGCTGAGGTGCCATGTCAAAGACAGAATTTTGTCAAAGATCAGTTATCACTTCGTCAACCCTGGAAGTACAGTAACAAATCCAATAGAGCATCACTTAACTCCAATAGAGCATCACTTAACTCCAATAGAGCATCACGTAACTCCAATTTCCGTCCACCGATCAAACTCCATCCGAACCCGAACTCCAAAGATAACAGTGATGGTAGTACTCGAGTACACCAAATCTAGTGGACCGCATCTAGTGGATTAAACAATAAATAGTGGAGAAGCAGTAAAGAGTACCCATGGTTCGTCGATCTCCTCGATGAAGCCCTTGATGACTCGATTCGACCAACTAACCAATAGGATTTGGGATCCCAGGCAGTTACTTTCAAGTCATATACATGCATATCAATTCACTTGTAAATAGTACACGGTACTTTAATCAAGTTAGGGCAAGTGCGATAAAGTACTCACTCGTCCAAACCAAACAAGTCAAGCATTTTCTAATTACAACAAGAGAGCATTGCATTCAAATGGCAAGTTTGCCCATGCAATTGGAAACACTTACCAACCAATTAAGGTTTAGAAATGTCAAGCTCAGGGTCTTCCTCCTGACCACACTTGAAATCAGCGATCAATGATCATATAGCAAGCAACTATCACACTTCTAGGATGGGGTTTCAAAATGCGCGCTTGTAACTTGTAACATTAAAGGAATGCTACACCTTGAAGGCTTGAAGGATGTTAATCAAGTTACCTACACATTGATCCAAGCCCACGAGGAGCCAAGTGTTGGTTGTTAGTTTGGGCTCTAGCCTGCTAGTTAGTCTTTGTAGTTTTTCCAATTAAAGGGAGTCGGCCAACTGTTGGACCTTTTTTCTTGAGCCGTCAAGTTATTGTTTGGATTCGTTACTAGTTGTAGGGCTTGTTGAGTCATGGATTCGGCCCACCTTGTCCAAGGCCTGGCCAAACCTTTATTTCTTTTTTACTAGCATTAGGGTTTCGTTAGTTTGCCTATATAAAGGCTTGCTTTGTAAGCATTAAGGTAGACTCGATTGATTAATAAAATTGTCTTCTTTCGGATTTCTTCTTGTGAGAATTTTGTTCCTTTACTTGCTTTTGGCAAGGGTTCTTGAGCAATCTCGTGTTGTCCTTGATTGTTCGTCCGACCTATCCACTTGAGTATTCACCTCGATTGGAGTCGTCGTTCTACCACCTTAAACCAACTCGTGTCGTCCGTGTTGATTTTAGGTCCCGCAATCTAAGCATTGGACAATCTCGCTAGATCTTTGGGCAAACGTGCTACGTGCCTCAAAACGTGTTGATCGAGGACCGTATCAGTTGGCTTCAGAGCTTAGGTGGAGGTATCTTTCGTTATATCCTTGTTTTTCATAGTTGTGTCGTAGGGTTTTTGTGTTTTGTCCGCTGCCTTGTTTAAAAAAAAAAATGTCACTGTTTATTGTACTGTTCACCGACACTGTTCGTCGTTACTGTTCATCCGAACACAAAATCTGTTGGTGTGTTATATCTTTTGTGTTTGTGTCTAGTTTGTTGATAATTTCTGTCCAAAATTTGCCGTAAGGTTCTTGGTAGTTAGTCATCACTTGAGCAACAAGAAAACAAGTGGGGTGGCGGCTAGGGTTTCTTTGTTTCAAATCTGTCCAAGTATTGCTTGCTTCATCCAAGTTGTTTACTTATTTTTCAAATCTGAATTTTGGTAAAACTTGTTGGTATTTGTGAATCTTGAAGTGAACCTACAAGAATCTTGAGTTTCTTGAATTTCTTGACCACAATCTTGAAGTTCTTGATAACTTACTTGGGAGTTCTTGAAGGATCTTAAGGATCTTGAAGGTTTCTTGTGTGATTGAATTGGCCGAACACAAATCTGGAAAAACAATAGTCCATTCGGTCAAATCTTTGTGTTGTGTTGGTTTGTTACAAGTAAAAAAAAAGGGAACAAAACAGAAACGAAAAAAAAAAGAGAGAAGGAAGGATCGGTTGGAAAAACACAACAAGAGAGAGAAAAAAAAGGGAAGGCAACCGAATTGTGGGAAGGAAATTTCTGATTTGTGCAATCCTTCTTGGAGTAGAATTTGGAACCTTCTAAAGTTGTTACGAGAAGGAAAGGGGTTTCCCAAAAGGTTTCCTAAACCAAATTTGATTTGTGCAATCCTTCTTTGAGTAGAATTTGGAAGTTTCTAAACGTTGTTACAAGAAGAAAAGGTTTTCCAAAGGGTTACCAAAAACTAACTTGTTTCCAAATTCAATTAGGAAACTAAGTGGACAGCTTGGATAACTCTCCAATTTCCACTTGGCTAAGTCCATTTAAATTAGGAAACTTCCAAATCCCGCATTTGCTTATTTCCTTTTCCATTCTCGCGTATTCCAAATTTGTCCGCCTTAGGAAATTGCCAAAACCTTACACCGTCGTGTCCGAATTGTTTCCAAATTGTGTCTTTGTTCTCGGTTACTCTTGTGCTGAAGTTGGGTGAACAATTTTTGGATTTTTGCGCGGCATTTCTCAACTACTCAAACCGGCAAGGTAAGGAATTTTGGTAAGCTTATTTGAGTGCTTTGAGTGATACACGAGTGATGAGCACATACACGTGAGCTTGTGTGTCGTGAGGAATCTCTTTTTCTTTGCTAACCATTTTGGCAGGTCACGTAATCATGCCTAGGGAAGTTGCCTCTTACTCATACAACCAAGAATTCTTAGAGAATGAGCCTCTCAAGAGGAGGGGTTCCAAGCGGCCTACTCCCAAGCACTCTAGTTCCATGGAATCTAGTTCACAACATGAGTTTCGTTCACTCCGGGAGGAGATGGAACGTTACCGTGCTTCGTGTGTATATGAAAGGTATAAACGAGATTGTGATGAGTATGAGAAGAAGCAAAGAAGTTTGCGCAGAACATCTAAATCGAGGTCAACCTCAAGCAAACGAGATTCATCTAAGAAGTACCTTGACAATCAAGACAAGGAGTTCGAGAATTCTCGAATTGAGTCAAAACTTCGTGAATCAAGTGATGATTTCCGAAGTCGGACTAAAGCATTGGTTGATTCTATGATGGAAAGAATTAGCCAAGTGTTGGATTCACACTTGGAGTAACTTAATCATGTGTCAACCGGTGCTAATAAAGAAAAAATTCATTCTAGTCCCTCGTTGATTGAAGAGCCATATATGAATGAGTTGCAGCCGCGCCATGCACATGAGCTAGACAATGAAAATCTGAACTCAAGTGCAATGAATGAACAAATGTCCAAGAAGAATGAAGTGGGAAAAGGCAAGAATAATTTGGCCTTATTGATGAGTAAAGAGGAGGAGTAGGCCATGTTCGCAAAAGTTGAAAGTGTGGACGTTTTGTTTGCTAACAAGCTAACATGTGTTTTGTTTAGTACCTCTTCTTTTGTACAGATTAAACAAAGTCAAGTAGAGTTGGTCATGGCATGTTCCATTCCCAAGTCACTTGGACACTTTGCGAGTTTCCATGGAGTTCGTCTTCTAGGAGCTAAATCTCTTTGGTCTCAATTCATGGAACCATGTCAACTCAAACCTGTCCACACCATTGGAGGATTGATTCGAGCTCATCTTAAAAGAGAAATTCCGGATTCTACTGCTTGTTCTCTACCTATGGTTCCTTCCTCGCCTTTGCCTTATTTTGAGTATGTTACTAGCACTAACTCTTGTTGCTCTCATGTAGGACTAGCACTGGAATCTCAAGTTGAATCAATTGGTGGAAGGAATATTGAAGTGTCAAAGGGAGTTTTCTCATTTAAATCTTATTCTACATCTTCTTACCATCTAGCTAATAATGTCCCATTAGTTCTTTACCCGATTTCTGAATTGTTTCGAGTTAAAGGTGTGACAGCCCCATTTTCCCCTAAGGCGTACCCAAGGAGTTAGCGGACTGCCTGCCTAGCTCTCGCCAGGACTCAGTCGAGTCGTTAAAAGAAATCGCAAACGTTCAGGAAGGTAATAGTGCGCTCAAACGATTCAGAGTCGCCAAAAGGCAAAACGAAAATCAACACCACAATGATTAGTGGTTGCCACATCACCACTCAGCCAGGAGCCCAACGAATACAGATATGGCCATATGACTCGGGAAAACATTTCCAATCCAAATAGTATACATGAACAGGGTAAATAGTTTTATACACATACGTTTGTAATTTACGGAACAAAAGAAGATAATTAGATCAAAATACATTTAGGGTTTTCCAACTATCGAGGAGCTTTACAAAACTATAATAAAACTAGCTTGACTCGTGCGTCAAAACATCTTAGCCCCAAAAGTGGTTCCCTGTAAGGAAAACAAAGATGACGGGAAGGGGTGAGCTTACGCTCAATGAGGTACCAAAATAATAGCAAATAAGAAACATGGAACTTCATATTCAATTAATCACATATGTGCATCAAATACAGAAGTGAATAAACACCATAGACAGAAAGGATACGGGTGGCTCTCAGGAGCCAAATTCCCATTTGCTTCACCGAAACTTGATCGAAATAACAGTTGATACTCCGTCAACGTTACAGAAGTAACCAATACCGTAGACTCCACTTTCTTCGACTCCTTCCACCTCACATACCCCCACCGGGCCCGAAATCCAATCAGATCAGAAATGGTAATACTCGAGTATACCGGAATCAAGGGTCTCAATACCCAAAGATCCCAAAACAGACTACCGTGGTTCGTTATCTAATCGACCAGGCCCTTGCCGGCCCGACTCGAGTAACTGGCCACAGGTGTTGAGCTCAGAGGTCATAGAAAGGTCGTTGGATACCAGCTTCCAAATGACATCAGAACAGATACAGATACAGATACAGATACAGATACAGATAACAGATTCAGATTCACACCAAAAATTGGCATATGAACAGACAAGAGAACGAGTGTGATAAAGTACACCCTCATCTCAAATAGAATAAACAGATAGTACATTCGGTCATATTACAGATTGCAGATACAGACCCCAAGTTAATCAACAAATAAGGGGAATGGTACACTCACCGGTTCAAGTACAGATACTTCAAAAGTTTTCACTTCAGATTGGCTTTAATCGCCAAGAAACCCTAAAATAAGCAAAGTAAACCAATTGAAGGTTTCACATCCAAAATCGAGTAAACGGAATGCACAAGTGAGGCTCGACTACACGTCGTAAGCCTTTCCATGGTAAGTACTGGTACAAAAGAATAAAATATGACTTTCAAAAGCCACTCAAACCTAAAGAGACTAAGCGGCCTAGAAAATTGGACAGCATTTCCCCTAAATTTGTTTACTTTTCCAGCCGTCATGGCTTTATTAGTTTCCTCAGCCAGTCCCAAAGTCACACACAAAATAAGTTCATTCAATAGCCGTTCAGTAAGCTCCAAGTAGTACAAGTACAATTCAAGCTAGGGAAAAGTCCGGAAATGAAAGTCAAGCCCTAAGATATTCAAATAAGCACGATAAGACTCGATTACAAGTCATAAACCAATTCCAAATACCACCAAAATAGGGCTCCATAAGCATACATAAGCATTAGAGGAAACTAGAAAAATCCGGAAATGGAGTTAAGCGTTAACCCGAAAAAAACAGTTTTTGACATCATTTTGCGGTTTTGGTACCAATGGCACTAAGATTATCAGATGAAGGTGAAAGACCCACCGTTTCGAAGCTAAGAGATAGGGTTACAATGTTGAAGAAGGTCACTCTGTCCAGTTTCGAGTGTAACCAGGTCAAAAATGCAAGATACTACACCAGAACCGGAAAAACAGATTCACAGAACGCATTCTGGTTCAAACATCATAGGTCAGCCTACCTAAGTCCAAATCCAGAAATTCCAAAGCCATCCGAAAGCTAAGATACAAGGATACATTTTATCAGAAGACCTCAACAACCAATTCGGAAGCATTCCCAACCAAATTAACCAATTACAGACGAAACTATCAAATTCGGGTAAAACCAGGGCAGCAAGGGTAATTCCATCTTCTCTCAAGCTACACTACTCCGATTGATCTGAAATTTTGTAGGAATCTCTAAAATATCATTACCTACAATTTTCATGTTTTAACCCAAGGCCAATTCGGCCTCTAACTATGAGCTACTGTGCCGGGCAGAATGTACAATCATAAAACCCTAATTTTCCAAATTTCTTCCAAAACAGAAATTGCTTGCAATTAACCACTTTTTCCACCTTCTAGCTTCCTTAAATATCATTTCCATTCATCATACATGACCACATAATCGTATTCATATGAAAACAGAAAAATTCCCAATAATTACAAAACTTCACCAATTCAACCAAAAATCAAGATATAATCCATAAAAGTGCATCTTATACTACCACCAATCATGAACTAAGCATCATTAGAGGGAGGAGAGGGGTCCTTCACAACTTACCTTAGCAACACAAGAGAGAGAGCAACTAGTCACTTTAGCCTTCCAAACAACTCCACAAAACACCTCACTATCACTCCCTTAAGGGTTTCTATGGAACAAAAACAAAATTCAATGGTTGATTTGGTAGATTGGAGCAAGATTGAAGCAAAACTTGGAGAGCTTTTCCCTTTCTTTTTTTCTTGAAGTGGCCGGCCAAAGAGAAGAAGAAAATGGTGAAATTTTGGTAATTTTTGTGATTTATTTGGTCAAATGGAAAAAGGTGAATAGTGGTCTTCAAGTCCAACCACTCGCTAAGTGACACTTGTCACTTTATTTAATGCATCCCTATCTTTTTGTTTCCTCTCACACCAATCCAAATAGCACCCTCTAATTATCTCTTAACACCCGATAAATTAATTCCAGTATCCAAAACTTAACCTAATTGGCCGAATTTTTCCAAATTTTCCGCACTAGCGGGTCCCACGTCCGATATATACTCTTAATTTCTCAAAACCTCTTCGATACTAGAAAAATCATCTAAAACCTCTATTTACTCATACAAATTATCTAGAAATTTTCCTAATCAAGAAAATACAGAAAACATGCCATTAAAGATAATAAAACCTAGAAAATGGAAAAGTTATGGGTTCTCACAAAAGGCTTTTTTGTTTTTGTAGGTTGTAACGCTGTCCAAAATTTCCCAACTATGATTAAAGACTTGCAACCCGATTTCGTGCTTATTCCTGCTGAAAGTGGTGCACGTTCGTGCTTCTTCACATGTCCAAAAGCTAATCACCACGAGCTTACTTTACCAACTCCAACTTGCACAAATTCATGCGATTCGTATGGAGTGCGTTTCATTTCATTGTTGCCACTTATGTCGGGTGATGCCCAGAAATATGTCAATCAAGATCCGAATATTGGTCTTACCTCGTTGGTTCGTGCTTCTAGGGAAGTGCAACCCGATTGGTTCAATGTTCCACGTCCAGATAGGCAAGTTGTGCCACATCAGCGACAACCAGGTGACAATATGACAATCCATGGCCGAAGGCTGATTAGAGAGCTTTGGATTGCTAACTGGAATTTTCACGAGCCTTACATAAGCTCTTTCCTATCTTGGCGCATGTTCTTGTTTGAGAGCCTCGTGAAGCTGACCAAACAACATTTAACTTGGCTCGTGACCTTTCATTTGTTCCCAACGTGGCTGACCTCCAAGCGCACTGTCGATTTGAGGTGTCATACTACTAACTCTTGTTAGTATCATTCATCTCCATCCAGATTTGAGGACAAATCCTTCTCAAGTGGAGGGGACTGATGTGTGCACGGGTGGCGGGACCTTGAAGGCTTGAAGGATGTTAATCAAGTTACCTAAACATTGATCCAAGCCCACGAGGAGCCAAGTGTTGGTTGTTAGTTTGGGCTATAGCCCGCTAGTTAGTCTTTGTAGTTTTTCCAATTAAAGGGAGTCGGCCAACTGTTGGGCCTTTTTTCTTGAGCCGTCAAGTTATTGTTTGGATTAGTTACTAGTTGTAGGGCTTGTTGAGTCATGGATTCAGCCCATCTTGTCCAAGGCCTGGCCGAACCTTTATTTCCTTTTTACTAGCATTAGGGTTTCGTTTGTTTGCCTATATAAAGGCTTGCTTTGTAAGCATTAAGGTAGACTCGATTGATTAATAAAATTGTCTTCTTTCGGATTTCTTCTTGTGAGAATTTCGTTCCTTTACTTGCTTTTGGCAAGGGTTCTTGAGCAATCACGCGTTGTCATTGATTGTTCGTCCGACCTATCGACTTGAGTATTCACCTCGATTGGAGTCGTCATTCTACCACCTTAAACCAACTCATGTCGTCCGTGTTGATTTTAGGTCCCGCAATCCAAGCGTTGGACAACCTCGCTAGATCCTTGGGCAAACGTGCTACGTGTCTCGAAATGTGTTGATCGAGGACTGTATTAGCTCATGAACTTCCATACAGAATATGTATCTCAAGCAAACATATATGTGAAGTATAAGCATGACTTTTTGAAGAGAAACGACAAAACCCTTTGAAAAACGCATGGTTTTGGCAAAAATCCAACTTAAAGCAACAATCAAGGTGTTCTCAAGTAACTTCGAGCAAAGCAAGTCCAAATCATCCTATATTAAATCTCAACTCTCATTTGACCAATAAGAGGGAAAGTCAAGAAAGCTATCAACTTTAGAGATATATATATATATATATATATATATATATATATATATAAAACTCTAACCAAACTACATCAAAGCTGGAAATTTGTATCTCAAAGATGAAAATTTCATATCAAAGGTAGAACTTTCACGTCAAAGCTGGAAAATTCACTAAGACTTAACAAAGCCATGAAATCTTCCATAAATATACTTCCTTTAACTTTAATCACTTCATATATCGAATGAATCTCAAAAGAAAAGAAGAAAGAGATGTTTCCTAACCATTTACCTCAAAGCCCTCAGAGGAAAAGCAATCCAAGGCCTTTCTTCCTCCAAAAACTCCACCAAGAGCTTCTCTCCAAACTTGCTTCACGGTTTGTCGGAGTCAATTAAGGTTTTCCTTTGGATTTCTCACAAATTTGGACAAGAGTCAATGCTAGAATTTGAGGAGTTTTCTCTCGCTTTTCTCTCATGAAATTCGTCCAAGAAGGAGGAGAAAATGAAGGCTTTTAGTTGTGAAAATAAAAGATAAAGGCAAGACTTATCTTGGTCAAAGAGTGCTTAGATCGTCGACACTTGGCAAGGCATGGTTCAAACCTACTCTTTGTCTCTTGTTTATCTCCAATCTCCAAGATATCTAGGGTTTATCCAATTTGTGAGAACCTGGAATTTTCTTATTTTCTAGACATTTTTTTATTTATTAGCACACATTTTCTTTATTATGAAAAATTTCTAAATAATTTTTATGAGTAATATAGTTTTTAAATCATTTTTCTCGTATAAGTTAGTTCAAGAGATATTAGGAGTGTATATTGGATGTGGGACCCGCTAGTACGTTAAGTACGATAAATTCGGCCAATTAGGTTAAGTTTTGTATACAAGGATTAATTTACTAGGTGTTAAGAGGTAATTAGAGGTTACCTAGACGGTTTAATTTTGGAGAGACAAAAGGATAAGTTTATACTAAAAGGTGACATGTGTCACTTTCTTATTCAATTTGGACTTTGACCATCTTACTTTACCTTTACCAAATATCAAAAATTGACTCAAAATCATCTTCATTTTCATCCTTCTTGGCCGAGCTTCTTGAGAGGAAAGAAGAGAGAGAATTTTAACTTGTTTAATCCATTTCTTGCTCATATCTTGTGATCCAACCATTAAAACTTCAAATTACTCCATAAAAATCCTTTGCAAGGTAGGATTAAAGAAGGTGGTGGAGTGGTTTTAGAAGAGGAGGTGCTAAGTTGCTATCTTTCTTGAGTTTATAAGGTGAGTTGCTAAGAAATTTCCTCTTTGTTCTTAATAAGGGTATATTAGTAGTTTTTAGTGGCTAAAAATGTTATTTTGTGGAAGACTTTATGGTTTTAAGTAGAGTTTGTTAAATTTTTGATTTATTGGTGAAATTTCGGATTTTATATGATAATTATTATTTAGTCATGGAATGATGGCTTGTTATGGTGTGAAATGGAGCTTGTATATGTTAGATATGATTATTTGCGGAAAATTTCAGCTTTGTGCGGAAATTTCAGTTTTAGGGTTTCAATTTGGGGCTTTTCTAGGGTTTGTTGTGGAACTCTTGATTGGCTAACATTAAAGGGTATTGTAACCCTAATAGGGTGTGTCGAATGGCTTATGAATTGTAGATGTATTTGTGGTTGTGTTGGATGAATATAAATGGTTGTTGGTAGGATGGAAAATCTGAAATTTTAGGGAAAATGCTGTCCAACTTTTAATTCTATGTGATTCTTTGGAATTGGGTTGCTTTGTGTGGAATTGTATGACTTTAGGGGTTGTCTAAACCTTTGGCACCACATGTTCCGTATTTTATTTCCAAGTTCTATTTTGGCCATGCATTAGTCATTTTTGATTAGGTTTATGACTTGTGTGCGAGTCTCAATTGTGTTTCTTGATTGTTATAGGACGTGCCGATGATTCAAGGCATACGTCGAGCGGAAATTTTTGACTTTGCTTTGTTTGAATTGGTGAGTGTACTACTCACGTGATTGTTATTTCATGGCTTTATTGTACTTGAAATCTGTGATTGGACTATTTGTGATTACTGCTTATGCTAGATGAGACGAGGGTGTACTTGATCACTCTCGTACTCTATGGCTTATTTGACTGTTTACTGTATCACATGGAATTTTCTTGATAATACTTGAACTGATGTCGTTTGGACGTGTATCCAATGACCATTAATGTTACCTCTGAGCTCAACCTCATTGAAAGTCAATTGACTCGAGCCAGTAAGGACTTGGTCGAGGAAAATTGACAAGCCATGGGGACTGTTTTGAGGAATCTATGGGTATGAGACTCTTGATTCTGGTATACTCGAGTATTACCATTTCTGTTCTGTTTGGTGTTCGGGCCCTGTAAGGGGAATGTGCGGTGGACGGAAATCGGAGTAAAGTGGAATCTACGATTATGGTTAATCTATATACATTGACGGAGAGTCAATGAGGTGAGATCAAGTACGGAAAAAGAGGAAAAGGGCTCTTGAGAGCCATCCGTATCCTTTTACTCGTTGTTGTTGCTTGGTGTTGGTTTTTGCTCTCTTGATGAACATATTTGAATTGAGTATCATTGTGTTTATGTGATCATTGAATGCTTGAGTGATGGTATCTCATTGGGCGAAAGCTCACTCCGTTAAATTTGTTTTCCTTACAGGGAATAACTTTTGGACCTGTGATTTTTGAAGAATGAGTTGAGCTAGTCTAGATATTTTGTATAGCTCCTCAGTGGTTAGAAACCCAAAATGTACCTTCATTCAAATGTTTCCATTTTGATTTGTAAATGTACGAATGTGGTATATAAAAGCGTGTAATCCTGTTCATGTGTTATATTTGGTTTGTAAATGTCCATTTTCAAGGATTATATGAAGTTAATTGTTTTCGGTTGGGTTTCGGACAGGTTCGGAATTTGAACGAAGAAGGAAAAATTTTGGCGGGAATCTGTGCAGGAGAATCCGACCGAAAATCCGGCCAGATCTTGGTCGGATTGCCAGGGAAATTTTGGAATCCGGTGGATTGGCTACTGCCTCCAATCTGGCCGGATATTCGGCCAGAATCCGGTCGGATTGTGGCGTGGCAGTCACTATTCACTTTCTGTTTCAATTTTCATTTTTCCGTTTCGTGATTGTTGATTTGTTTAAGCGCGCTAATGTATTCCGGAACGATTTGAGTTGTGTATAACCGTCTTAGTAGTTCTGGCGAGAGTTGGGCAGGCAGTTCACTGACCTCTTTTGTGACAGCCCCACCTTCCCCTAAGGCGGACCAAAGGGGTTAGCGGACTGCCTGCCCAACTCTTGCCAGGACTACTAAGACGGTAATACACAAACTCAAATCGTTCCGAAAAATATTAGCGCGCTTAAACAAATCAACAATCACGAAACGGAAAAATGAAAATTGAAACGGAAAGTGAATAGTGACTGCCACGTCATAATCCGACCAAGACCCAATCGAATACAAGTAACTTCATATAATCCTTGAAATGGATATATACAAACCAAATGTAACACATCAAAAGGCAATATTTGAATCCAAGTACAATTAGGGTTTCCATCCACTGAGGAGCTATACAAAATATCTAAACTAGCTCAACTCATTCTTCAAAATCAAAAGTCCAAAAGATAGTTCCCTGTAAGGAAAACAAAATTAACGGAGTGAGCTTTCGCCCAATGAGGTACCATCACGTAAATATACCAGGATCACATAAACACAAGAATATTCAATCTAAATACGTTCATCAAGTGAGCAAAATCAACACCACACAACGATAGAGAATAAAAGGATACAGACGGCTCTCAAGAGCCCTTTTCCTTTTTTGCCATACTTGATCTCATCTCATTGACTTTCCGTTAATGTAAACAGGGTAATCATAACCATAGACTCCTCTTTACTCCGATTTTCCGTCCACCACACATTCCCCTTACCGGGCCCGAACACCAAGCAGTACAGAATTGGTAATACTCGAGTATACCGGAACCAAGGGTCTCATACCCAAAGATCCCAAAACAGTCCCCATGGCTTGTCAATTTCCCTCGACCAAGCCCTTGCTGGCTCGAGTCAATTGACTACCAGTGAGGATGAGCTCAGAGTGAACAGTAAAGGTCGTTGGATACACGTCCAAACGACACCAAATCAACTACAATCAAGAGAATTTCACGTGATACAGTAAACGGTCAAGTAAGCCATAGAGTACGAGAGTGGTAAAGTACACATTCGTCCCATCTAGCATAAACAATAATCACAGATTCCAAGTACAATAAAGCCACGGAATAACAAACATGTGAGTAGTACACTCACCAAGTCACACAAAGCAGTTTCACAAATTTTCGCCCGACGTGAGCCTCGGATCATCGGCACTCCCTATAACAATCAAGAAAACATAATTGAGACTCGGACACGAGTCGAATACCTCTTAAATGAACTATTAAGGCAAAAACCAAATATAGCTTGGAAATAGAAAATACGTAACATTTAGGGCTAAAAGTAGAAACAAACCCCAAAACCTTTCATTTCTATCCAACCTCAACCCAACTCACAAGAATCCAATATCCTAAACATTTGGACAGCATTTCCCCTAAAATTTCAGTTTTTCCATCCTACAAAACAACCATTAAAATGCATCCAAAATAATCACAAGCACCCAAACAATTCATAGTCCATTCAATACACTTTATTAGGGTCACAATACCCCTTAATCATAGCCAATTAGAAGCTCAACAACCAACCATAGAAAAGCCCCAATTCGAAACCCTAAATCTAAAATTTTCCGCACAAGCGAAATTTTTTCGCAAATAACTGCAATTAACGCACAAGAGATCCATTTAACATCATTTAGAGCCATCAATTCAAGGCTAACCATAACCATCATATGAAAACAGAAAAATTCTCAAAAAAATCAGAAATTTAGCTACCTTCACTCTAATCCATAAAATCTTCCATAAAATCACCTAATTAGCTACCATAAGTCACCAATTGATCATTATTAGGAACAAAGAGTGAGTTCCAAGCAAAATACCTTAACTTCTCAAGAAAGGTAGTAGCTTAGGGATTTTTCTTCCAAAACAACTCCACCAAGACCTTCAAACTCCCTTAGCAAGTCTTTTTTGTGGACTAATTCAAGGTTTAATCGGTTAGATTTCAAGATTTGTGCAAGAAATGGAAGATATAGTTGAAGCTTTCTTTTCTTTTCTCTCAAGGTGAAGCTCGGCCAAGGAGGTGATGAAATGAAGATGATTTGGGTCAAAATTGGAGTTTTAGTAAAGTTAAAGAAAAGTTAGGCAAGTCAACTTTGACTAGGTAGTGACACTTGGCATTTTGTTGTTGCTTGAAGTTATTTTCTTGTCTCCCCATGGTTAATCCATCTAGGTAACCTCCAATTATCTCCTAACCCTTAGGAATTAAATCCCTTTATGCACAATTTAACCTAATTGGCCGAATTTCTCTCACTTAATGCACTAGCGGGTCCCACATCCAATATACACTCCTAATTTCTCATGGACTAACTTATACTAGAAAAATGATTTAAAACCTATATTTACTGATAAAATATTGATAAAAGTAATATAATAAAGAAAATATAAAAAAAACGGGTGCACAGGAATAAAATAATGCCTAAAATTTTTTTTTTCTGGGTTCTCACACCTTTGGTACGCCTTAGGGGAAGGTGGGGCTGTCACAGTTGGTATCAGAGCTTAGGTTAGAAATGACTTAGGCAAGTTTGACTTTTGCTTCTTAGGACCTGTGGGGACTGTGTTAAGACGCTGTTAAGTGTGATTATATTGTCTAAAATGTAAACCTTTGCTATCGTTGTAGGTTATGGCTAGAACGAGTGGAGAGGGCGGAGGTGAGCCACCTCGGAGACGCCCACGAGTCATCGATTACCAAGAGAGGCGGGGAGGTTCGATCCGATTTTGATATACTGCTAGTCGGACCCGTCACTGTAGGCGTTGGCAGAATTACTCTTATGCGGACCATGTGGTCGTGGCAGTACTAGATGAAAGAAGAAGGCTTAGACGTGCCGCCGCTAGGGATCACACCGAGACGCTTAGACTGAGGGGTATCATGAGGATGCAAACCGATCGGATTGGAGAGCTCCAGGGGGATATAGCCATGGAGCAAGAGCGAACGAATGCTCTGAGGGAGCAGTTGCAAGTGGTTAACAACTGTCTCACGAATGTGGTTCGGGAAGTTAGAGACCGCTCCGGCGGCATCATTAATAAGTGCGAGGCGCTAATCCAAGGAGTGATTGGGGCCAATGCGCAAGTGGAGGCTTCTAGTGATGAAACACCTGGAGAAGGGAGTACCCCTAGTTCTAGCCAAGGGGGAGAGTCAGTGGGCTCCGTGGGGAACTAGGCTACAGCTCTTTTGAGCTAAGTTTTGATTCCGTGGGAGGAGTAGTTCGGGGGAAGAACTTTTAGTTAGCCGTTTTTGTATGTTTGGACTAGTTTTGTACATAGCACTTTTGATGACTCCGTTATCTCATGAAATTTCTTTTGTTTGTATCTGGCTGGCTGTTACTGTGTAACTTGTTTGATATGGTTGTGTTATGTGTATATATGTGTTTGATTTGTGAGTATTTCCTATTCCTTGTTTATTCTTACATCAATCTTTAATGTTATATTTGTGCTTCGGCCCTAGATTGGTTAATTTCGATGGAGGGAACCCGTAGTGGACGGGGTCGTGGTCGCGGAATTAGGCAACCCTCGAATGAAGGGGGTAACCAAGAACCAATACTTGAACCGCATCCTAAACCTAGGGTTGACCCGAATGTTCAAGTAGCTGCAGCCATCCAACGAATGACCGACTTGTTGGCTCACGTAGTAGAGCATCAGGGTCAAAACCCTAATCCCCAACTCGGAAACCCTGGGAATCTTGGTAATTATGTGGAGAGCGAGGATAGGGCCCTCGAAAGGTTTCAGAAATTTTCTCCACCAAAGTTTATTGGTGGGCCAGATCTAGACGTGGCCGAACGATGGTTGGAGAAGATGATAGATATTTTTGCAGCTTTACACTATCGGAGGAGAGGCAGGTTACTTTTGCTATCTTTCAGTTAGAAGGGTCCGCCCGTTCTTGGTGGAACGTGATTCACATAAAGTGGGAAAGAGAGCAAAGACCAAGGACGTGGGTGAACTTCATGAGGGAGTTCAACGCTAAGTTTTTCCCTCATCTGATTCAAGAACGAAAAGAAGATAAGTTTATTCGGCTCCGCCAGGGGACCCAGACCGTAGCCGAGTATGAGAGCCAATTCACTCGATTGTCCAAATTTGCCTCCGAATTAATTGTGACCGAACAACGAAGAATAAGACGTTTTGTTCAGAGCCTGAATGTGGAGATTCAGAAGGACCTGGTTGTAGCTCAAATTAATGCTTTTAATGAGGCTGTGGAGAAGGCTCAACGAGTGGAAAGCGCCAGGTTACAAGTGAGAAACTTCCAAGCAAAGAAGCGAGGATTTCCTGGCAGTAGCTCAGGGCAGGGAGATAAGAATACCCCTCCCAAGTTTGGAAGGGGAACTGGAGGAGGAAGACTGCCGGGAGAGTCAAGAGGGGCCCCGTCAAGAGATGGCCAATTTGGGCAAGGCCAAAGGGGAGGTTTCCAAGGAGGTTCGGTTTCTGCATCTCGCGGTCCCTGCGGGTATTGTGGAAAGCCAAATCACACGAAAGATAATTGCTAGAGGAAGGAAAGAAAGTGTTTACGCTGTGGGAGTGCAGACCACCAAATAGCCAATTGGCCGGTTCTGCCACGAGACGGTCTACCACGAGACGGAAAGGGAAGCCAGGAACCGACGAGGACCAATTCTGGACCGGCTAAGGTGGAAGGGACCAAATCTAAAGTGTCGGCTCTAGTGTACTCGCTAGAGCCACAACAGGTCCCTGACTCTTCTGAGGTCGTAGAAGGTACGATCCCTGTATTCCACCGATTTGTGAAAGTTTTAGTAGATCCAGGTGCCACTTGTAACAGCCCCACTTTCCCCTAAGGCGAACCAAAGGGGTTAGCGGACTGCCTGCCCAGCTCTCGCCAGGACTACGGATCAGTTCACGTCGATCTAATACGTTCCGGAACATACCCACGCGCGTAAACAAGTCAAAATCACAAAATAAAAAAAAATGAAAATTGAAGCCTATGATGAACAGTACCGGCCACGTCAGAATCCAGATACTAGGCCGAGAGTAGCCAAAATTTTTCTTTTGCCGTTTGAAATACGAGTTGATCCGAAATTCAACCAAATATCAACCAAACATACATACATTGAAATGTAACATTTACAAGCCAAAGCGGCATATCAAAAACCATTCATCATGGATATACATGTTCGGATTGCCAATCAAAAGTCATTGAACCCAATACATATTAGGGTTTCATCCAAAGAGCTAAACAAAAGACATTTACACTAGCTCAACTTGGCAATCAACAATCCAATCCCAAAAGTAATTATATCCATGTAAGGAAAACAAATGGAACGGAATGAGCTTAAGCCCAGTGAGTTACTACCACATAAGCAACAAAGATCACATAAGCATAATCTTTCATTTCAAGTACACAATTAAGAAGTAAAACAAGTCGGTAAAAGGATACGGACGGCTCTCAAGAGCCCATTTCCACGCTTACATTCTTGATCCAATCTCATTGACTCTCCGTCAACGTTTATGAGTACCAACCGTAGAACCCACTTCACTCCCATCCCTTCCACCAAACATACCCCAACCGGGCCCGCACTCCAATCAGTAGCTTTTGGTAATACTCGAGTTTACTGGAATCAAGAGTCTCATTACTACAAGATTCCCCAGTACAGTCCCCGTGGCATGTCAATTTTCACGACCAAGCCCCCGCCGGCTCGATTCAATTGACTACCAACGGGGTTGAGCTCAGTAGTACAGTAAGGCCGTTGGATACTCGTCCAAACGACACCAAATCAGTTTTTCATGAAGTGAATTCAATATCTCATATAGCAAGTGCAGTATATCAGTGAAGCGGTAAACAGTCATTAACGGTATCACAAGGGGTGAGGGCGGTCAAGTACACCCTCACCTCAATCAATTCCAATAGCCAAATAAGCCTTCAAGGCATCAAAATCACATATAGCAAAGCCACATTGTAACATTCAAGTGAGTAGTATACTCACCAATCAAGTAAGTGTTGTTTCATGCACGTCCGTTAAAAGTATTTCGTGAACCACCGTCACGCCCTAGAACACGCAAACAAGTACAATGAGACTCGATAACGAGTCATAAAGCAATGCCAATCACAACCCCAATAGGGTTTTATAAACATATACAAGCATTATAGCAAACCAGAAATTTCGGAAATGTAACTAATTTGGCCCTAACAAAAAAAACAGTTTTGTCCTCATTTTGCGGTAATGGTCCAAATTGCACTACGATTATCGGATTAGGGTGTAAGACCTACCATCTCGAAGCTAAAAGATAGGGCTACGACAATGTAGAAGGCCACTCAGTCCAAATCCTAGCACAACTAGGTCAAATATGTAAAATACCAAACCAGAACCTTAATTGCAGGTTTACAAATTACACTATGCTGTAATTAGTCCAACTCAGTCTATACAAGTCCAAATTCATTGATTCCAAAGGCATATGGTAGCTAAGACATCAAGATACATTTCATCAGAAGATACCAACATCCAAATCCAAAGCAATTCCAGTCAAAACAGACGATTACAAGCGCAGTTCGCACATTCTGATCAACCCAGAACAGCAACAGTAAAATCGACATATCTCATTCTACACTACTCTAATTTCCCTGAAATGTTACAGGCACCCTTAAAAAATCAATACCTACAACTTTCATGTTTTAAGCAAAGGCCAATTCGGCCTCTAACCATATGATACAAAACCGGACAGAAAAGGGGGTTATGAAACCCTAACTTTCTCAAATTCCTTCCAAATCCAAAATTGGTTGCAATTACCAATCATATACACCTACTAGAGTCATAACCCCTCATTACCAACCATCATAAATAACCACAACATCATGATCACATTAAACCAGAAAATTCCTCAATAAAATAAAAACTTCACCAATTCATCTCAAACCAAGAAACAAACCACAAATTTCAGCACTTTAGCCACCACTAGGCACAAATTAAGCATCATTAAGTGTAGGAGGAAGTGTAATCACCACTTACCTAGTAAACAAGAGAGAAGGAGTTGTAGAACACCTTAGCTTCCTTAAAAACTTCACCAAACAACTTACGAGCACCTAATGGAGGGATTTTATGGAGTAGAAACTAGTTTGTGTGATTGTTTTTGGAAGCTTGTGCTAAATGGAAGCTAAAATGTTGAAGAGTTTCTTTCTTCTTTGCTCAAGAGAGAACCGGCCATGGAGGAGAAGAAAAGAGTGAATTTTAGTGATTTTTGTGAGATATTTAACTCAATGGCAAAAAGTCAAAAAGGGTGAATAGTTGTCTTAGGCTTTAACCACTCACAAAGTGACACGTGTCACTTCATTAAATGCATTTCTATCCTTTTGTTTCCTCTCACATCAATCACATCTCATCCTCCACTTATCTCTTAACACCCGATAAATTTCACTCAGTATCCGGAACTTAACCTTATTGGCCGAATTTTTCCGAACTTTCGCCCTAGTGGGTCCCACATCCGGAATACACTCTTAATTTCTCAAAACCTATTTGATACTAAAAAAAATCATCCAAAAACTATATCTGCTCATTAAAAATATCTAGAAAATTTCCCTACGAAAGAAAACGCAGAAAACAAGCCATTAAATAAATAAAACCCTAGAAAATTAGAAAATTTCCGGGTTCTCAAACTCATTTTTTTTTCGGGGCGTCACAATCTCCCCTCCTTAAAAGAATGTCGTCCTGGACATTCCATCTTGTATTAATCAATGCAAGACATTCCGCAAGAATCACTCAAGCATTCCAAACAGACACTAAGAGTCAGATCAAACCCACAGTCCGGCATCCTAAACTTCAAGCCTAGGACACACTACAGAGATCTGAAGCCTAAGCTCTGATACCAATTGTAACAGCCCCACTTTCACCTAAGGCGAACCAAAGGGGTTAGCGGACTGCCTGCCCAGCTCTCGCCAGGACTACGGATCAGTTCACGTTGATCTAATACGTTCCGGAACATACCCACGCGCGTAAACAAGTCAAAATCACAAAATAAAACCTGCTAGTTTGTCAACCCCAATTTCATGTGTGAAATTGATATAAAACCTGCTAGTTTACCTTATGACCTAGAAGTTAGTACTCCGACGGGGGAACATCGTTTGCTCACTAGCATGGTTTATAAGAATTGTGAAGTTTGGGTAGGAGAGAGAAAATTGTTAGGGGACTTAATAAGCTTGTCCATTAAGGGGTATGATGTAATTCTTGGCATGGATTGGTTAGCTCGGTATAATGCTCAACTCGATTGTAAGAGAAAAGTGGTAGAATTTCGTATTTCGGGGGAGGCGACCTTAAGGTTAGATATAAGGGATAGGTTAGCCTCATCTGCCTTGATCTCGAGTATTCGGGTTAGGAAATTGCTAAGTAGAGGGGCGCAAGGGTTTTTAGCCTTTCTAATCAATACCCCCACCGATAAACTGAAGGTAGAAGATGTGCACGTGGTGAAGGAATATCCAGACGTGTTTCCTGACGAATTAGTAACCCTACCTCCGGAGAGAGAGATAGAATTCAAAATTGATTTGTTACCGGGAACATCACCTATCTCTAAGACCCCATATCGGATGGCCCCTGTCGAACTTAGGGAGTTAAAGTTACAGTTGCAAGACCTATTGAAGCGCGTGTGAGACCCCGTAAATTTTCTCACTTTCTAGGTTTTATTTTATTTAATTGCATGCTTTTCTGCATTTTCTTTATTAGAAAATTTTCCAGATAATTTTTATGAGTAAATATAGTTTTTAGATGATTTTTCTAGTATCGGTTAGTTTTTGAGAAATTAAGAATGTATACCGGACGTGGAACCCGCTAGTGCGAAAAGTTTGGAAAAATTCGGCCAATTAGGTTAAGTGTTGGATACCAGGTTTATTTTAGCAGGTGTTAAGAGATAACTAGAGGATACTACATGAATTGGTGTGAGAGAGACAAAAGGATAGCTATGCATTTTTGGAAGTGACAAGTGTCACTTGGAGATTACTTCTTACTTGTTGACTACTATTCATTACTTTACCAAATAAATCAAAAATTGACCAAAATTACCCCTTAATTGCAAGCTCTTGGCCGATTCTCTCCAAGCCAAAAAGAAAGGAAAAGCTCTCAATTTTCTAGTCTCCAATCTTGCCCAATCTTTCACTTCAATCGTTTAATCTTTAAACTACTCCATAAAACCTCTTAGTTTGGTGATATTAAGGTTAGTTGTGAAGTTGTTTGGAAGGCTAAGGTGGTTAGTTGCTTCCTTTCTTGCATTTTAAGGTGAGCATCTAAGGAACTCCTCTTTTGTTCTTGATGATGTATAATTAATGGCTTGTGGTAGCCTAAGAGGTGTCTTTGTGGGTTATTTCATGATTTTAGTGAGATTGATGGCATTTTTTCTATTTATTCATGATTTTTCTGTTTAAATATGATTACTATTGTGTGGCCATGTATGATGGTTGGAAATAATCTAGAATGGAGCTAGAATGCATAAATTGTGGTTGTTGCGGAAAATTTCCGCATTTGACGGAAAATTTCACAAGTTAGGGTTTCATGTAATCACATTCTGCCCGGTACTGTTCCTCATAGTTAGAGGCTGTATTAGCCTTGGGTTAAAACATGAAAGTTGTAGGGAATGATATTTTATAGTTGGCTACAAAATTTCAGGCCAATCGGAGAAACGTAGCCTATGAAAAAACTGAAATACCCCTGCTGCCCTGTTTCTGTCCGAACTTTGTAATCAGCTTTGGTAATTGGTTAATTTGATTGGGAATACTACTGATTTGGTTGTTGAGGTCTTCTTAAGAAATATATCCTGGTATCTTAGCTTTCGGATGGCTTTGAAATCACTTGAATTTGACTTAGGTAGCCTGACTTATGATGATTTAACCAGAATGCGGTTTATTAACCTGTTTTTGCGGTTCTGGTTTGGTATATTGATCTTTTGACATAGTTTCACTACAAACTGGACTGAGTGGCCTTCTTCAACATTGTAGCCCTTTATGTTAGCTTCGAAACAGTGTATAGTATACATCCATACGATACTCGTAGTGCCATTTGTGCCCAATACGATTAATGGCGTCAAAACTGTTTTTAGGTCTGTGAGCTTAACTTGCATTTCCGGATTTTCCCTAACTTACTTTAGTGCTTATACGACCTAATGGAGCTTTATTTTTGGTAGTATGTGGAATTGGTTTATGACTTGTAATCGAGTCTTATTGTGCTTGTTTGAATATTTTAGGGCGTGACGGTGATTCGAGACGCTCTTTGGGCGGGCGTTTATGAAATTTCACTTGCGTGCTTGGTGAGTGTACTACTCACTTGTTTGTTATTATGTGGCTTTGCTACACTTGAAATCGTTGATTTGATGGCTTAATTGCATTGTTGACCTTGATTGAGGTGGGGTGTACTTGATCACTCTCACCCTTTTATCTTAAATGACCGTTTACTGTATGATTGAGTGATACATGCAAATACTGGCTTTGGTGTCGTTTGGACGGGTATCCAACGGCCATTACTGTTACTACTGAACCCAACTCTATTGGTAGTCGGTTGAATTGAGCCGGTGAGGGTTTGGTCGTGAAAATTGACGAGCCATGGGGACTGTTGTATGGAACCTTGTAGTATGAGACTCTCGATTCCGGTATACTCGAGTATTACCAAATTGATACTGTTTGGAGTTCGGATCCGGTAGGGGGATGTTGGGTGGAAGGAATGGAAGTAAAGTGGAGCCTACGATTGGTTACTTGTAAACAATGACGGAGGGTTAATGAAGTCCGATCAAGTATACGAGCGAGGAAAGGGGCTCTTGAGAGCTGTCCGTATCCTTTTAACCATGTTGTGAATGTGTGATCTTGGTTTACTTCATTATTGAACGTTTTATGCCTATATGAACTTGGTTGCTTGAGTGATAGTATCTCACTGGGCGTAAGCTCACTCTATTCCTTTTGTTTTCCTTACAAGAATTTGAATACTTTTGGAAAGTTCATGAATGTTGGTTGCCGAGTTGAGCTTGTTGTAAATATCTTTTGAATAGCTCCTTTCGGGCAAAACTCTAAGTGCATTTTGGATCCAACCAAAAATGTTGAGTTGTAATTTGCAAACCGTACTTGTATAAACTTGTTGGACAACTTGGGTATGCCCTTTTGGTATGTAAATGCTAAATTTCAAGATGTATATGTTTGATTGATGTGTGGTTGGATTTTGACGTGTCGGTTACTATTCATGGCCGACTCCGTTTTCGTTTTTTTTTATTTTGTAATTTTGACTTGTCTAAGCGCACTTGTGTGTTCCGGAACGTTTAAATCGTATTGAATTGTCCCGTTAGTCCTAGCGAGAGCTGGACAGGCAGTCCGCTAACCCCTTTGGTTCGCCTTAGGGGAAGGTGGGGCTGTCACAGGTGGTATCAGAGCCTAGGTTTGAATTGCCTGGGCGTGTTAGAAAGACTCGACTTGAGGATTATTTTGATTATGTTCCTTAAGGTTATTTACATGTATTTACTCTTTTGGTGTAGGATGGACGGACGTGGTGAGCCTAGTGATAGCCCTCCTGGTGAGCGACCCCGTGGAGTGCTCCCAGTGATCCCATGCCAGATACGGCCAAGTGGGGCCGTCGTGCGTTGGAGCCCGGCTAACCGCCTCCGACGGTGTGAGTGTCGCCACACCTACGCCTACCCTAACACCTTAGTGTTGGCCGTGGCCGAGGAACGGAAGGAGCTGGCCAAAGATAATGCTAGGCTCGAGGCCGAGGTGAATCAGTTGAGGGCGGCCAACGAGAAACAAGCCAAGCGAATTAAGGATCTAGAGTACGATGTGCTCGAGTGTGAGGATAGAGTGGATGACCTCTGCACTCAACTTAGGGAGATACGTGAGCGTGAGACTAAGCGAGCTCGGAAGGTTAGGGTTCGAGCCGCGTCGATCCTGAACCTCTGCGCCGACGTGGTCGAGGGAGTGAGTGACGAGGCGTCGTGCACAGGGACCGGGGCAGGGTGTGAATCCACCCCGTCGGGTGGGTCCACTAGCCCGACGACGGACTAGGTTGTGACTCCTTGGATCTTTTGGGATCGTTTTGTTTCTGTATATAGGACGGATAGGGAAAAGAGCCTTAGCTAGCCGTTTTGTACGTTGGATTAGCTACGTGTATATTATTTTTGATAAGGCCATTCCCTGGTGGATTGTCTATGTGTATACTTGACTTGCCTGTACTTGATTTAACTGTACCTGGCTTGACTGGTTGTTGATATGTGCGTTGTTTGACTTTGTTTGGAATGTATATATATGTTATTGTAAAAACTTGTGGGATTTTACTTACATGCATTGTTATTGTATTGTTCTAGTACGTTTGTTTAGATCAAGTATAGTTCATGGAAGGTTCGCGCAGTGGACGGGGGCGTGGGCGCGGGAGTAGGCAACCTACGCCGGACAGGGGTGCTGGGGAAACCTCCTCTGGACCTAATCCTGAACCGAGGGTTGACCCCAACGTGCAGATAGCTGCTGCTATGCAGCAAATGACCAACCTGCTGGCACAAGTGGTGCAGCAACAGGGTCAGAACCCTAACCCTAACCCTGGAAACCCTGGCAACCACGTCGAGAGCGACGACAGGGCACTTGAAAGATTTCAGAAGTTTGCCCCACCGAAATTCGTTGGGGGGCCCGACCCGGATGTCGCCGAAAGGTGGCTTGAGAAAATGATAGACATTTTCGCTGCCCTGCACTACACCGAAGAACGGCAGGTGACTTTTGCCATTTTCCAGTTGGAAGGGGCGGCCCGTTCCTGGTGGAATGTCATTCGGCAAAAATGGGAACGGGAACAAACACCCAGGACTTGGGTAAATTTTATGAGAGAATTCAACGCTAAATTCTTTCCTCCTCTAGTTCAGGAGAGGAAGGAAGATGAGTTTATCCGACTCCGCCAAGGGACTCAATCTGTGGCGCAGTACGAGAGCCAATTCACCCGCCTGTCCAAATTTGCTCCTGAGCTGATCATGACCGAGCAACGATTGATCAGGCGTTTTATCCAGGGCTTGAATGTCGAAATCCAGAAGGATCTCGCAGTAGCTCAAATTAATGCTTTTAGCGAGGTCGTGGAAAAGGCCCAACGGGTAGAAAGTGCTAGGTTGCAAGTAAGGAACTTCTAGGCAAAGAAGCGCGGCTTTCCTGGAAGCAGTTCGGGGCAAGGGGATAAAGGTACCCCCTCCAAGTTCGGATGAGGAGTTGGAGGTGGACGACAGATGGGTTCCAACAGAGGGGCTCAGTCCAGGGGTGGCCCAACTGGGAGAGGCCAAGGCGAAAACTTCCAGAAGGGTTCAGGTTCGGCGCCCCGTGGGCCTTGTGGGTACTGCGGAAAGCCGAATCACTCCGAGGATAATTGCTGGAAGAAGGAGGGCAAATGTTTGCGCTGCGGAAGCGCAGACCACCAGTTGGCCACTTGCCCGGTCCTAAAATAATATGGAAAAGGGAGCCAACAACCGCCGAGGACCAATGCTGGACCAGCTAAATGAGATAGGTCCAAACCTAAGGTGCCAGCTTGAGTATATTCGTTAGAACCCCAACAGGTCCCAGATTCCTCCGAGGTCATAGAAGGTACGATCCCTGTATTCCACCGCTTTGCCGAAGTTTTAGTAGATCCAGGTGCCACGCATTCCTTTGTTAATCCTGATTTCATGTGTGGCATCGATATATAACCTGCTAGTTTACCATACAACCTAGAAGTTAGTACCCCTACGGGGAATCATCGGTTGGTTACTAGTCTGGTTTATAGGGATTGTGAAATGTGGGTAAGAGAGAAGAGATTATTAGGAGAATTGATAAGCCTGTCCATCAAGGGGTATGATGTGATTCTGGGCATGGACTGGCTAGCTAAGTATAATGCCCAACTAGATTGTAAGAAGAAAGTGGTAGAGTTCCGTATTCCTGGGGAGGCGACCCTAAGGTTGGATATAAGGGGTAGGTTAGCCTCATCTGCTTTGATTTCGGGCATTCGGGGTTAGAAAACTGTTAAGTAAAGGGGCACAAGAATTTTTAGCCTTTTTAATCAACACCCCCACAGATAAAGTGAAGGTAGAGGATGTACACGTAGTAAGGAAATTTCCGGATGTATTCCCTGATGAGTTAGTAGCTCTACCTCCGGAAAGAGAGATAGAATTCAAGATAGACCTGCTACCTGGACCTCACCTATCTCCAAAACCCCATACCGAATGGCCCCTGCAGAGCTCAAGGAGCTAAAGTTTGAGGATACAAGACCTTCTGGAGCGGGGATTCATTCAAGAGAGTGGGTCTCCTTGTGGAGCCCCTGTGTTGTTTGTAAAGAAAAAGGACGGAAGTTTGAGGATGTGTATTGATTACCGGGGCCTGAACAACGTCACGGTTAAGAATAAGTACCCACTGCCCCACATTGATGAGTTATTTGACCAACTGCAGGGAGCAGTGGTCTTCTCAAAACTGGACCTCCGACAGCGGTATTACCAGTTGTTGATTAGGAGAGAGGATATTCCGAAAACCGCTTTTAACTCGAGGTATGGGCATTTCGAGTTCGTAGTTATGCCCTTTGGACTAACCAACGCACCTGCCGCCTTCACGGACTTAATGCATCGGGTTTTTAAGCCCTATTTGGACCGATTTGTCGTTGTTTTTATTGATGATATCTTGGTCTACTCCAAAACTCGTGAGGAACATGAGTAGCATCTGAGAGTTGTGTTGCAGACCCTAAGGGAGCATCAATTGTACCCCAAGTTCAGTAAGTGCGAGTTTTGGCTGGAGAAAGTTAGTTTCCTAGGGCACGTAATTTTCCGAGAAGGCATCTCGGTTGACCAAGCGAAAGTAGAGGCTGTGACCAATTGGAAACGGCCAGAAAACTCCACCGAGATTCGTAGCTTTCTAGGTTTAGCGGGGTATTACAGGCGTTTCATTAAAGATTTTTCTAAGTTGGCCGGTCCTTTAACCGACCTGACGAAGAAATATGGTCGGTTCGTGTGGAATGCCAAATGTGACGCGAGCTTTCAGGAGTTAAAGAAAAGGTTGACTACGGCGCCAGTTTTAGTCCTGCCTAACGGAGTTGATGGATTTGCCGTTTATACTGATGCTTCTCGAGAAGGCCTGGGATGCGTTTTAATGCAGAATCGTAATGTGATCTCTTTTGCTTCTAGGAAGTTGAAACTTCACGAGCAGAATTACCCGACCCACGATCTAGAGCTAGCCGCCGTGGTTTTCGCGCTGAAAAAGTGGAGACACTACCTATATGGGGTGATCTTTGAGGTTTACTCGGACCATAAGAGTCTAAGGTACCTCTTCTCACAGAAGGAATTGAACAAGAGGCAACGACGGTGGATGGAATTTCTGGAGGATTACGACTGTACCATCAACTACCATCCAGGAAAGGCGAATGTAGTGGCCGATGCTCTGAGTTGCAAGGCTCAAGTAGCAGGGTTAATGATCAAAGAATGGGATTTCCTAGAATCCGTTTGCGAGTGGAAACCCTGCCTTGGGAGTCATAAAGTGATTTTTGGCAATATTAAAGTGACCTCCACCTTACTGGAATGCCTTAAGGAAGCTCAAAAAGAGGATTTATTTGTGCGAAAATGGGGAGAGAAGGTGGAAAAAGGGGAAACGACTTATTTTAACTTTGGTCTTGAGGGTATTTTAAAATACCGAAATCGAATAGTGGTACCAAAGGATGAATCGTTGAAAACGGAGATTTTAGAGGAGGCTCATCGATCCAAGTACACGATCCATCCGGGTAGTAGTAAGATGTATCAAGATCTGAAAGGAACCTATTGGTGGGACAATATGAAGAAGGAAATCGCTTTATACGTGCAAAAATGTCTCGTTTGCCAACAGGTTAAGGCTGAGCATCAAAAACCATCGGGCTTGTTACAGCCCCTTGAGATACCCGAATGGAAGTGGGAAAATATCACAATGGACTTCGTTTCAGGTTTGCCGCGAACGCAACGAGGACACGGTGCCGTTTGGGTGATCGTCGATCGATTAACCAAGTCGGCCCATTTCTTGCCGGCAAACATGAAATATTCCATGGACAAGTTGGCCCAGCTGTACATGGATGAGATAGTGAAACTACTTGGTGTTCCTGTGAGCATCGTCTCCGATAGAGATCCCCGTTTTGTATCAAGGTTTTGGCAGAAATTTCAAGAAACTCTGGGGACTAAACTCAACTTGAGCACGACTTATCACCCTCAGACGGTTGGCCAATCGGAGCGAATAATCGAAACTCTCGAGGACATGCTACGGACTTGCATTCTGGATTTTGGAGGCAACTGGGGTCAACACATGATCTTAGTAGAGTTTGCGTACAACAACAGCTACCATTCGTCGATTCAAATGGCTCCATACGAGGCACTATATGGACGAAAATGCCGATCACCGATCTACTGGGACGAAGTTGGCCAGAGAAAGGCATTAGATCCAACCACTATTCCATGGATGGAGGAGGCGCGAGAAAAGGTCAAATTAATACGGCAACGACTCCAAACTGCTCAAAGCCGACAAAAGAGCTATGCGGACAATCGAAGGAAAGACTTGGAGTTCGAAGTTGGAGACCGTGTTTTTCTCAAGGTTACACCGTTACGGAGCGTCACGGCGGGTAGAGGAAAGAAATTGCAACCGAGGTTCGTCGGACCTTACAAGATCCTGCAGAGGATGGGTGCGGTAGCATATAGGCTAGAGCTGCCGTCAAGTCTCTCTAGAATTCACAATGTCTTCCACGTCTCGATGCTTAAGAAGTACTACCCCGACCCTTCCCATATTTTACAACCGGAGGAGCTTGACATAGATGAATCGCTCACTTATGACGAGAAACCTGTACAAGTACTTGACCGGAAAGTTAAATAACTGAGAAACAAGCAAATTCCGTTAGTGAAAATACTGTGGAAAAACCACGGGGTAGAGGAAGCTACCTGGGAGATGGAAGAAGAGATGCAAAAGAAATATCCAGAACTTTTCGTGAGTTAAGGTGAGAAATTTCGAGGGCGAAATTCTTTTAAGGGGGAGAGAGTGTGAGACCCCGTAAATTTTCTCACTTTCAAGGTTTTATTTTATTTAATTGCATGCTTTTCTGCATTTTCTTTATTAGAAAATTTTCCAGATAACTTTTAAAAGTAAATATAGTTTTTAGATGATTTTTCTAGTATCGGTTAGTTTTTGAGAAATTAAGAATGTATACCGGACGTGGGACCCACTAGTGCGAAAAGTTCGGAAAAATTCGGCCAATTAGGTTAAGTGTTGGATACCGGATTTATTTTAGCTGGTGTTAAGAGATAACTAGAGGATACTACATGAATTGGTGTGAGAGAGACAAAAGGATAGCTATGCATTTATGGAAGTGACAAGTGTCACTTGGAGATTACTTCTTACTTGTTGACTACTATTCATTACTTTACCAAATAAATCAAAAATTGACCAAAATTACCCCTTAATTGCAAGCTCTTGGCCGATTCTCTCCAAGCCAAAAAGAAAGGAAAAGCTCTCAATTTTCTAGTCTCCAATCTTGCCCAATCTTGCACTTCAACCGCTTAATCTTTAAACTACTCCATAAAACCTCTTAGTTTGGTGATATTAAGGTTAGTTGTGAAGTTGTTTGGAAGGCTAAGGTGGTTAGTTGCTTCCTTTCTTGCATTTTAAGGTGAGCATCTAAGGAACTCCTCTTTTGTTCTTGATGATGTATAATTAATGGCTTGTGGTAGCCTAAGAGGTGTCTTTGTGGGTTATTTCATGATTTTAGTGAGATTGATGGCATTTTTTCTATTTATTCATGATTTTTCTGTTTAAATATGATTACTATTGTGTGGCCATGTATGATGGTTGGAAATAATCTAGAATGGAGCTAGAATGCATAAATTGTGGTTGTTGCGGAAAATTTCCGCATTTGACGGAAAATTTCACAAGTTAGGGTTTCATGTAATCACATTCTGCCCGGTACTGTTCCTCCTAGTTAGAGGCTGTATTAGCCTTGGGTTAAAACATGAAAGTTGTAGGGAATGATAGTTTATAGTTGGCTACAAAAATTTAGGCCAATCAGAGCAACGTAGCCTATAAAAAGACTGAAATACCCCTGCTGCCCTGTTTCTGTCCGAACTTGGTAATCAGCTTTGGTAATTGGTTAATTTGATTGGGAATACTACTGATTTGGTTGTTTAATTCTTCTTAAGAAATATAACCTGGTATCTTAGCTTTCGGATGGCTTTGGAATCACTTGAATTGGACTTAGGTAGCCTGACTTATGATGATTTAACCAGAATGCGGTTTATTAACCTGTTTTTGCGGTTCTGGTTTGGTATATTGATATTTTCACCTAGTTTCACTACAAACTGGACTGAGTGGCCTTCTTCAACATTGTAGCCATTTCTGTTAGCTTCGAAATGGTGTATAGTATACATCCATCCGATAGTCGTAGTGCCAGTTGTGCCCAATACGCTTAATGGCGTCAAAACTATTTTTAGGTCTTAGAATTTAACTTGCATTTCTGGATTTTCCCTGACTTACTTTAGTGCTTATACGTCCTAACGGAGCTTTATTTTTGGTAGTATGTGGAATTGGTTTATGACTTGTAATCGAGTCTTATTGTGCTTGTTTGAATATTTTAGGGCGTGACGGTGATTCGAGACGCTCTTTGGGCGGACGTTTATGAAATTCCACTTGCGTGCTTGGTGAGTGTACTACTCACTTGTTTGTTACTATGTGGCTTTGCTACACTTGAAATCATTGATTTGATGGCTTAATTGCATTGCTGACCTTGATTGAGGTGGGGTGTACTTGATCACTCTCACCCTTTTATCTTAAATGATTGTTTACTGTATGATTGAGTGATACATGCAAATACTGGCTTTGGTGTCATTTGGACTGGTATCCAACGGCCATTACTGTTACTACTGAACCCAACTCCATTGGTAGTCGATTGAATCGAGGCGGCGAGGGTTTGGTCATGAAAATCGACGTGCCATGGGGACTGTTGTATGGAATCTTGTAGTATGAGACTCTCGATTCCGGTATACTCGAGTATTACCAAATTGATACTGTTTGGAGTTCGGATCCGGTAGGGGGATGTTGGGTGGAAGGAATGGAAGTAAAGTGGAGCCTACGGTTGGTTACTTGTAAACATTGACGGAGGGTCAATGAAGTCCGATCAAATATACAAGCGAGGAAAGAGGCTCTTGAGAGCCGTCCGTATCCTTTTAACCATGTTGTGAATGTGTGATCTTGGTTTACTTCATTATTGAACGTTTTATGCCTATATGAACTTGGTTGCTTGAGTGATAGTATCTCACTGGGCGTAAGCTCACTCTATTCCTTTTGTTTTCCTTACAGGAATTTGAATACTTTTGGAATGTTCATGAATGTTGGTTGCCGAGTTGAGCTTGTTGTAACTATATTTTGAATAGCTCCTTTTGGGCAAAACTCTAAGTGCATTTTGGATCCAACAAAAAATGTTGAGTTGTAATTTACAAACCGTACTTGTATAAACTTGTTGGACAACTTGGGTATGCCCTTTTGGTATGTAAATGCTAAATTTCAAGATGTATATGTTTGATTGATGCGTGGTTGGATTTTGACATGTCAGTTACTATTCATGGCCGACTCTGTTTTCATTTTTTTTATTTTGTAATTTTGACTTGTCTAAGCGCGCTTGTGTGTTCCGGAACGTTTAAACCGTATTGAATTGTCCCGTTAGTCTTGGCGAGAGCTGGGCAGGCAGTCCGCTAACCCCTTTGGTTCGCCTTAAGGGAAGGTGGGGCTGTCACAGCGCGGGTTTATTCGAGAGAGTGGATCTCCTTTAGGAGCCCCTGTGTTGTTTGTTAAGAAAAAGGATGGGAGTTTGCGGATGTGTATAGACTACCGGGGGTTGAATAATGTAACGGTTAAGAATAAATACCCACTGCCCCATATCGATGAATTGTTTGACCAGTTGCAAGGAGCAGTGGTCTTCTCGAAGTTAGACCTCCGACAGGGATACTATCAATTGTTGATTAGGAAGGAGGACATACCAAAGACTGCCTTCAATTCTAGATACGAGCATTTTGAATTTGCAGTCATGCCTTTTGGACTAACCAATGCCCCTGCTGCTTTTATGGATTTGATGCATATAATTTTTAAACCCTACCTGGACCGATTTGTCATTGTGTTTATCGATGACATTTTGGTTTATTCAAAAACCCGAGAGGAGCATGAGCAACACCTGCGAATTGCCTTACAAACCCTAAGAGAGCATCAATTGTACGCAAAATTTAGTAAGTGTGAGTTTTGGCTGGAGAAGATTTCTTTCTTAGGGCATGTAATTTCACAAGAAGGTATCTCTGTTAACCCGGCGAAAGTAGAGGCAGTGACTGAATGGAAGATGCCAGAAAACTCCACTGAGATTCGTAGCTTTCTAGGGTTGACTGGGTACTATAGGCATTTTATTAAGGACTTTTCTAGACTTGCCGGGCCTTTAACCGACTTGACGAAGAAAAATGATCATTTTGTGTGGGATACTAGGTGAGAAGCTAGTTTTCAAGAATTGAAGAGAAGATTAACCATGGCCCCCGTTCTAGCTTTACCTAACGGAATAGATAGCTTTACTGTTTATACTGATGCCTCGAGGGAAGGTTTGGGGTGTGTGCTGATGCAAAACAAGAATGTGATATCTTTTGCCTCTAGAAAATTGAAAACTCATGAGCAGAACTACCCAACCCACGATTTAGAGTTAGCTGCAGTTGTTTTTGCTTTGAAGAAGTTGAGACACTATCTATACGGGGTAACTTTCGAGGTTTATTCTGACCATAAGAGCCTTAGATACCTCTTCTCGCAAAAGGAATTGAACATGAGGCAGCAACGATGGATGGAATTTCTGGAGGATTACGATTGCACCATCAACTACCATCCGGAAAAAGCTAACGTGGTGGCCGATGCCTTAAGTCGAAAGGCTCAAATTACGAGATTAATGATTAAGGAGTGGGACTTGTTGACATCAATTAGTGAATGGAACCCTTGTCTTGGCAATAAGAAGGTGATTTTTGGTAACATAAGAGTGACATCCACTTTACTGGAAAGAATTAAAGAGGCCCAGAAGGAAGATTCGATGGTATGAAAGTGGGGGGAAAAGTGGAAAATGGAGAAACGTCTGATTTCAATTTAAGTCCCGAGGGTGTTTTGAAGTATCAAAATCGAGTGGTGGTACCCAAGGATGAAGTATTGAAAAGGGAAATCTTGGAGGAAACTCATCGGTCGAAGTATACAATCCGTCCAGGTAGTAGTAAGATGTATCAGGACCAGAAAGGGGCCTATTGGTAGGACAACATGAAAAAGGAAATTGCCCAATACATGCAAACTTGTCTCATCTGTCAGCAAGTTAAGGCAGAACATCAAAAACCATCTGGATTGTTACAACCCCTTGAGATACCCGAATGGAAGTGGGAAAAACATTACAATGGACTTTGTCTCAGGTTTGCCACGAACCCAACGAGAACATGATGCCGTTTGGGTGATCGTCGATCGGTTAACCAAATCGGCCTATTTCTTACCGGTAAACATGAAGTATTCCGTGGATAAATTGGCTCAGTTATATATGGATGAGATTGTAAGACTACACGGAGTCCCTGTGAGTATCGTTTCGGATAGAGATCCTCGTTTCGTGTCTAGATTTTGGCAAAAGTTTCCAGAAACCTTGGGGACTAAACTCAACCTTAGTACCACTTATCACCCCTAGACGGATGGACAATCTGAGTGAACCATTCAGATCCTTGAGGATATGTTGAGGACTTGCATCTTAGATTTTGGGGGTAGTTGGGGCCAACACATGACCTTAATGGAGTTTGCCTACAATAATAGTTACCATTCGTCAATCCAAATGGCACCATACGAAGCGCTTTACGGAAGGAAGTGTCGATCACCGATCTATTGGGATGACGTAGGCGAAAAGAAGATTCTAGATCCAACAACCATTCCATGGATGGAGGATGCCCAAGAAAAAGTCAAGTTAATACGTCAAAGACTCCAAATAACTTAAAGCCGACAAAAGAGCTACGCGGACAATCGAAGGAAAGATTTGGAGTTCGAAGTTGGAGACCATGTTTTCTTTAAAATCACGCCACTACGAAGTGTCACTGCGGGTAGAGGAAAGAAACTTCAACCTCGGTTCGTAGGACCTTATACGATCCTTCAACGAGTTGGGAAAGTGGCGTATCGACTCGAGTTGCCGCCAGGTTTATCCCGAATTGATGACGTCTTTCATGTCGCGATGCTCAAAAAGTATTACCCCGATCCAACTCACATCTTACAACCATAGGAGATTGAGATAGATGAATCACTCACCTATGAGGAGAAACCTGTACAGCTACTCGACCGAAAAGTTAAGGAGCTGAGAAATAAACAAATCCCTTTGGTGAAGATCTTGTGGAAAAATCACGGGGTAGAGGAGGCGACCTGGGAGGTGGAAGAGGAGATGCAAAAGAAATACCCTGGTCTATTTACGAATCACGGTAAGAAATTTCGAGGACGAAATTTTTTAAGGAGGAGAGAGTGTGAGAACCCGAAATTTTCTTATTTTCTAGACATTATTTTATTTATTTGCACACATTTTCTATATTTTCTTTATTATGAAAAATTTCTAAATAATTTTTATGAGTAAATATAGTTTTTAAATCATTTTTCTCGTATAAGTTAGTTCAAGAGATATTAGGAGTGTATATTGGACGTGGGACCCGCTAGTGCGTTAAGTACGATAAATTTGGCTAAGTAGATTAAGTTTTGTATACAAGGATTAATTTATTAGGTGTTAAGAGGTAATTAGAGGTTACCTAGATGGTTTAATTTTGGAGAGACAAAAGGATAAGTTTAAACTAAAAGGTGACATGTGTCACTTTCTTATTCAACTTGGACTTTGACTATCTTACTTTACCTTTACCAAATATCAAAAATTGACCCAAAATCATCTTCATTTTCATCCTCCTTGGCCGAGCTTCTTGAGAGGAAAGAAGAGAGAGACTTTCTTGTTTAATCCATTTCTTGTTCATATCTTGTGATCCAACCATTAAAACTTCAAATTACTCCATAAAAATTCTTTGCAAGGTAGGATTAATGAAGGTGGTGGAGTGGTTTTAGAAGAGGAGGTGCTAAGTTGCTATCTTTCTTGAGTTTATAAGGTGAGTTGCTAAGAAATTTCCTCTTTGTTCTTAATAAGGGTAGATTAGTAGTTTTTAGTGGCAAAAAATGTTATTTTGTGGAAGACTTAATGGTTTTAAGTAGAGTTTGTTAAATTTCTGATTTATTGGTGAAATTTCTGATTTTATATGATAATTATTGTTTAGTCGTGGAATGATGGCTTGTCATGGTGTAAAATGGAGCTTGTATATGTTGGGTATGATTATTTGCGAAAAATTTCAGCTTTGTGCGGAAATTACAGTTTTAGGGTTTCAATTTGGGGCTTTTCTAGGGTTTGTTGTGGAACTTTTGATTGGCTAACATTAAAGGGTATTGTAACCCTAATAGGGTGTGTTGAATGGCTTATGATTGTAGATGTATTTGTGGTTGTGTTGGATGAATATAAATGGTTGTTGGTAGGATGGAAAATCTGAAATTTAAGGGAAAATGCTGTCCAACTTTTAAGTCTATGTGATTCTTTGGAATTGGGTTGCTTTGTGTGGAATTGTGTGACTTTAGGGGTTGTCTAAACCTTTGGCACCACATGTTCCGTATTTTGTTTCCAAGTTCTATTTTGGCCATGCATTAGTCATTTTTGATTAGGTTTATGACTCGTGTACGAGTCTCAATTGTGTTTCTTGATTGTTATATGACGTGCCGGTGATTCAAGGCATATGTAGGGCAGAAATTTGTGACTTTGCTTTGCTTGAATTGGTGAGTGTACTACTCACGTGATTGTTATTTCATGACTTTATTGTACTTGAAATCTGTGATTGGACTATTTGTGATTACTGCTTATGCTAGATGAGACGAGGGTGTACTTGATCACTCTCATACTCTACGGCTTATTTGACAGTTTACTATATCACATGGAATTTTCTTGATAATACTTGAACTGATGTCATTTGGACGTGTATCCAACGACCATTACTGTTACCTCTGAGCTCAACCTCATTGGAAGTCAATTGACTCGAGCCAGTAAGGACTTGGTCGAGGAAAATTGACAAGCCATGGGGACTGTTTTGAGGAATCTATGGGTATGAGACTCTTGATTCCGGTATACTCGAGTATTACCATTTCTGTTCTGCTTGGTGTTCGGGCCCGGTAAAGGAAATGTGCGGTGGACGGAAATCGTAGTAAAGTGGAGTCTACGGTTATGGTTAATCTATATACATTGACGGAGAGTCAATGAGGTGAGATCAAGTACGGCAAAAGAGGAAAAGGGCTCTTGAGAGCCATCCGTATCCTTTTACTCGTTATTGTTGCTTGGTGTTGGTTTTTGCTCTCTTGATGAACATATTTGAATTGAGTATCATTGTGTTTATGTGATCCTTGAATGCTTGAGTGATGGTACCTCATTAGGCGAAAACTCACTCCGTTAAATTTGTTTTCCTTACAGGGAACAACTTTTGGACCTGTGATTTTTGAAGAATGAGTTGAGCTAGTCTAGATATTTTGTATAGCTCCTCAGTGGTTAGAAACCCTAAATGTACCTTGATTCAAATATTTCCCTTTTGATTTGTAAATGTACGAATGTGGTATATAAAAGCGTGTAATCCTGTTCATGTGTTATATTTGGTTTGTAAATGTCCATTTTCAAGGATTATATGAAGTTAATTGTATTCGGTTGGGTTTCGGACAAGTTTGGAATTTGAACGAAGAAGGAAAAATTTTGGCGGGAATCTGTGCAGGAGAATCCGGCTGAAAATTGACAGGGAAATTTTGGAATTCGGTGGATTGGCTACTACCTCCAATCCGGACAGGAATCCGGTCGGATATCCGGCCAGAATCCGGCCGGATTGTGACGTGGTAGTCGCTATTCACTTTCTGTTTCGATTTTCATTTTTTCATTTCGTGATTGTTGATTGGTTTAAGCGCGCTAATGTATTCCGGAACGATTTGAGTTGTGTATAACCGTCTTAGTAGTCCTGACAAGAGTTGGGCAGGCAGTTCGCTGACCCCTTTGGTACGCCTTAGGGGAAGGTGGGGCTGTCACACAATTAACTCTTAACACCTCATGTCACATAATTCCTTTTGCACAAAACTCTTTCTAATCCTCCAAATTTATTACTCACACCTCACTAGTTGGTCACACTTACGAAACTTAACATGCACCAAATTATAGAAGGAAAAGAATAAAAATCTTGACTTAAACTATGAAAGTATCTAAGAACTTAAGGCAAATAAATTAAAGTAAAAGAAAATATCATCTTATTCAAAATGAAGAGAAAATATAAAAATAATTTTCGGGTCCTCACAAGAATCATTAGAGATGAAATTGAAATGAGAAATAAATTTGTTAAACAAAGACAAGTAGAGATTCATGTTGAACTTACTACACATTATAACTGTTAGAGATATAAGAATCATTAAAGATGAAACTGAAATGAGAAATAAATTTGTTAAACAAAGACAAGTAGAGATTCATATTGAACTTACTAGACATTATAAAGATCATCACCTTCATGGAGGAATACAGAGAAATAAAGTCCGACAAATTAAAACTAGAAACAGATTATTCAGAAATAAAGAAATGATAATATACTTTGGAAAGGAAATACTAAATAAAAAGGTTGGAAAAAGAAGTTGAGATAAGCCAGGATCGATTACAAAAGATAGAAAATAGATTAAAGAATGAAGAAACAGTTAAACCCTTTGAAATGCCTAAAATATATGAAAATAAGATGGAACAAAAAATATCTAAACAAATAGCCATAACAAAATTGTCAAGGAATGGATAGAGTAATTAAAGGAAAAACCAATATTATAAATGAAAGGAAAATAGATATCCTATAGAATATAACCAAGAAGCAATTATATATAGAAATATACTAAGAAAGATACAAAATAGTACTTATACTATAGATTCATACAATGGATTTCGTAGAAGTATATGGGAAAAGATAGGATTAATACTTAGATAACATTACATGTTTTATAGAATTAATTTACAAGAAAAAACTTTTGAAATAAGCATGATTTCTAATACAATAATGATACTGTTATTATCAAAGAAAGATTTATGAATCAAGTTAAATCAAATAGATAAGAAAGTTAGAAATAAGATAGGATGGGTACATGTACGATCTATACAAATGATAATAAGATATACATTTAGAGAAGCAATAGATAGCCCAATTAGTTTGGCAATATTAGATAATAGAATCTTAAAAAGAGAAGAAGCTTGCTTAAGTATTTTAAGAGGAATTTTAAAATACTAAAAATTGATATTTAACATACATTATCGGATTGCTTATAACTTACAAGATAAGGATTTTGATAAAGTATTACCATTGAGACAGAATTTTGAAAGAAAAGATTTATTTAAAGAAGGAAATAGACCCTATTCGATTATCTATATGATTTCATATGTTTTGTCAAATACTTATTATATGGAACATTTTGCTGAGAATGTTTTTATAAATTTTCCATAGTTATTTTCTAAAATAGAAAAAGTATACCCTCCATCAATAACTAATATAGAAGAGTTAGATGATGAATTTGAACTCGATTTAAAAATAAAACCAATGATTAATATGTATAAAAAGCTCCATCTCGATTAACCTATTTAGAAGTAGGAGTAGGAAGTAGTCAAAGATTTAATCCTTTAATAAGTGCAGATAAAAGACTAAAAACTAATTATAAGATAGAAGGAGAATATTATGATGGAATATAGTATTCTCCATGTAAAATTTAATTGATACAGGAGCAAGTGGTAGTTATATTAGCCACAAATTGATAAAAAATCTAGTTTGCTATCAATTACAAGAACCATATCAATATATTAACTTTAACGGAGAAATACAAGAAATTGATAAAGTAGTAGAAGCCGGTATCTGATTAGGAGAAACAAAAATACCTATATAACTTCTTGTCGAAAATGAAGGATTTAATGATTCATTAGAAATTATGTTTGGAACTAACTTTTTAAAACAAGTATCTCCATATAGCATTACAAATTACGGATTACAAATAAATTACAATGATAACATTATTTACATCCCTAGATGACTAGCTCCACTAGTGTTTATATCCCTATTGGATTAATTTATAAAGATTTTAAAGCATAATATTTTGCTGCATATATAGATAATGGATCAGGATCTTAGTTATTTAAAAGGACATGTTTTTCTAATCAATATACAGTAAAATTAAAAGATATCATTGGGTTAGATATTTTCAATAATAAGATATATTTATGTGAAGAAATTTCCTTACCACAAATATTATTAGGATCATAACTAATAAAGTGTCTATCATTTTACTTCTCTGATACAGGAACTAATATTTTACTAGGAAATAATTTCTTTTGGCTTTTACATAAAGGTCTATTTGATACTTTAAGATAACAAATACATTTTAAAACACCATATAGACATTGAATTATAGTCAATAGATTTAAAAATACTTATGCTAGAAAAACTCTGATTTCTTTTCAACCTCGCATTGCCAACGTGGTGAGATTGGATATAAAGAAAAACCATTTTTCAAAAGTACAACCTCTATTAAAGATAGAGAATATAGTGGATAATGCTATGCAATAGATGAAAATTATAATTGAAGGATTAGAAATTATAAAAGCCAAAATTAAGCAATGCTACTCTGATAATCCCTTACAATTTTGGGATAGAAATTGAGAAGAAACAAGATTAGAGATGATAGATAAACATAAAATAATAAGAGTTGATGTTATGAGATAAAGTCTTCAAGGCCAAGAAGAATTTAACATATAACTAGAAGAATTAGAAAAGGTAAAGATAATTAGATCAAACAGATCACCTCACCCATCTCCAACCTTCATAGTTAGAAATAATAAGAGGTAAACCTAGGATGGTAGTCAATTATAAAAAGTTAAATGATAATACAATTTTTTATGGATGTTTTTACCTCACAAAAAAGTTTAATTAATGCGATTAGAGGAAAAAAGATATTCTCGATGTTTGATTGTAAAAGCAGATTTTGGCAAATAAAGAGACATAAGGACAGTATTCAATATATTGCATTTTCATCTCCTCAGGGACAATATGAATGGCTTTTTTTTTTTGGAAAAACTGATATAGTAGGAAAGCTGAAAACAAGGAGTACTACTCCCTTATATTGACTTGTCAAACTGTTGCATGGACAGTTATGTCTAGGTTAGCTAGCGACTGAATATGTTTTGGCAATTGTGACAAGGACTTGCAATACTGTGCCCGATACTCGGATGACTTGCCAGCACATCAGCAACCACATTCACTTCTTTATAAATATGACGAAGATTACCTGCCAATCGTTGTAGCAAGGACTTAACTTTCAAAATAACATTTCAGAGTGGCCAAGTAGATAGATGATCCGAAACCACCAAAAGAAAAAGCGGCTGCGAATCTACTTCTGTCTCAATCCGAGACATTGCTTTACTACTACATATCTCCGACCCATAGAGTAACACCCTGACTTCCGCCTCTAATACTTGTAAATCTCCAAACTCTGTAAAAGGCTAAGATGACCTTGCTCCGATGGTCACTGAGGACACCACCTCCCACAGCCTTTCCATTGCTAACATTGGCGTTCGTATGAAGCTTCAAAAAACCCAATCTTGACGCCTCCCATTTCACTGCAATGCACATTTTCTTTTTGGGTTGGTTAAGGCAGAAGAAAGACGCTATGACTGAATCAAAGTCCCCTGCCAACTAATTCCTTTTAATATGGGTAGTTGTACCCAAGAGTTGTAAGAAGGAATAAAATTTCTTGATAACCCACCTAGGCTCCATCTGGAGACCCTCAAAATGGGCCACATTCCTCCTACGCCACATAAACCATACTTACAATATGAATGACTTGTTATGCCTTTTGGATTAAAAAATGCACCACAAATATTTCAAAGAAAAATGAATAATATTTTTAAGAACTATCCTTTTGTTCATGTGTATGTAGATGATATTTTAATTGTTAGTGATAATATAGCCCAACATATTATTCACTTAAACACTTCTGTAGATTTATGTATGCAATATGGATTGGCAGTTTCAGAAAACAGCAAAAATAGGATTATAAGAAATAGAGTTTCTTGGTATGGAAATAGACGGGAAAGGGGTAAAACTACAACCTCATATACTTGAAAACTTAATCAATTTTCTAATAAACTTTTAGACAAAACACAACTACAGAGTTTTTTTTTTGGAATTCTTAACCGTGCTTCTGATTTTATACAAAATTTAGTAGAAATACGAAAACCTTTTCAAAACTTTTCAAGAAAAATAAAAAATTTGAATTTTCACCCTATTTAGAGGATCAAGTTAAAAGATTAAAAATCTTTGTAAATATTTACCTAAATTAACCCTACCAAATGATAAAACTGATTTGATACTTGAAACAGATGTCTCTGACCAAGTTTGGAATGAAGTATTAAAGAAAATAGAGTATGATGAATATAGTCAAAGGATTGGAGAAATACTTTGTGGTGATACCTCAAAAAGTTTTTCTGAAATTCAACAATGATATCATATTTGTGACAGCCCCACCTCCTCCTAGGGCGTACCCAAGGGTTTGGCGGACCTCCTGCCTAGCTCTCGCCAGGGTTCAGTCACAATTCTTGAAATTTACAAATGATAACCTCAAAATAAAAGCGATATTAAATATAACCTTCAAGATATACACTTATGGACCTCCAATGTCCACACAATCTATAATACGACCAAGGAGTCAAACTTGTAAAAATCAACCAAACAAGCTGGTTAGACATCTATGAAGTATTCCCTCGAGCAACTAACAAACTTAGAAGAAATCGAGACCTTCCTTAATTCAACCTCTCATGTTTTCATCCCTGTAAGGAAAACAAATTGCATGGAATGAGCTAAAAGCCCAGTGAGATTCCAAGTAACCAAGCAGGTAAAATAAGAGACAAGATAGCATACCCAGACATCAAGAAACAAGTCAAACTCAAATAGATCAGGGCCCAGTATATAGTTAAGCAAGTAGCCAGATGGATCATGCAAAAGTGTACAGTAAAGAACACATTCACGGCAAAGGATATAGGTTGCTCTTAGGAGCAAGTTCCACAGTAGCTTGATCAAGGTCCTTTGACTTTCCGTCAACCACGAAAGTATAATGTCCGTAGATCTCCACTTTACACCAATTTCCGTCCACCAAACATACCCCTTATCGGGCCCGAACGTCAAAGAAGTACCAAAGGTTCGTTGATCTTCTCGACCAAACCCTTGCCGGCTCGATTCGTCCAACTAGCCCTGGGTTGGACTTATAGTCCCAGATATACAGTAATTCAGGATATGGCTTATAGCCCCAAGTATTCAGTAATTAGGAAATGGAGTCGTTGGCTGTTATCCAACGCTCACGCATTAATGATTGGAGACGTTAGTTGTCACTTAAAGCTCCGTATTCAGTAATATCAATGTTCAAGTGATGAATTTCAATCAGGAGTAAACAGGTTAGGAACTTTATCCTTTACCCAAGGTTGCTCAGCTTATCCGACCGCTCGGAGGCTGGTCTAAAGCAAGAGGTCCAACGAGAGCTCAGTTCAGCCGTTGCCGACTTACATTCACGCATACGCATGAGTAACCCTAAATTCCACTTACCCGACGTCTCGGATAAGATCCAAGGCCCAGTTCAACCACTACAAGAGAAATGTAGCTGGTCTACAATTCAACCGCTATAAGAAGGATGTAGCCGGTCTACTATTCAACTATCACAAGAGAAATGCAGTCGGTCTATAGTCCAACCGCTACAAGAAGGATGTAGTCGGTCTACTATTCAACCGCCACAAGAGGAATGCAGCCGGTCTACAACCATGCACATAAACATGCAAGTCCTCACGCAGGATCAATTAATTCAAGTTCATGGAGGTCGAGTGCGAATAAGAACACACTCGTCTAGCCATGATCAAGTCACAAGTAATGTCCAGTAATACACATTCTCAAGCATTTCAAGTATTTCAAGTCAATATACAGGTCACCTACAAATCAAGTTACTTGTTCATGCATGAAGGAGATATCAAGTATTTAGTCAAATCAGGTTAATTAAGTATACATAAGAGCATACTCGCCCAAACAGGCTCAAGTCACAAATAAGCTTAGCATAGCATGTTTCAAGCATTTCAAGTATTTCAATTCACAAATAATCATAGCATATCATGTTTCACAAACAAGAAAAATAGAGCAAAACTGCAAAAATAAAAAATTCTTCAGTAAATCCGGCCAAATATTGGCCGGATTCAAGGTCGGATTGACAGGGAAGATTTAAAAATTTTTTATGCTCACTGCCTCAAATTCGGACGACAATTCGGCCGAAAATCCGGCCAAAAAGTAGCCGGATTCTGGCCAGATTTCCGTTATAATTAAATGGTCGTAATGCTTGAACAGAATATCAAAGTTTAATCGAGTTAGGTCAAGTGCGATAATGTACACACTTACCTATGAGATGATAAATCAAGTACCTAGCAACTTCCAGCAACAATGAGCATATAATACACAGTTGGAACACTCACCAATCAATTGCAACCCTTCACTTTAACCCTGGTTCATCATCTTGAACTCTCTCGAGTCCTGTGGTTATATACTATATTAAAAGACTAACAAGACAAAGCCAAAATACATGAAGAACTTAAGGTTTCCAAAACTTCATTTCCTTTCATTTAAACCTCAATTCCACTCATAATGCAAACTCAAAAGAGTTTACCAACTCCAATTGTAAAGTTGGAAATGAAAGTAGGAACAGTTCTAGGAAAACAAAATTTTTCCAGTTTTACATGATACTATTTGAAAAATCATATCTCAAGTTTCTTAAGTCCAAAATTTATAACTTTATACCGTCGGAAAATAGACTCAAAGGGTTACTGTGAGACCCCGTAAATTTTCTCAGTTTCTCGGTTTTATTTTATTTAATTGCATGCTTTTCTGCATTTTCTTTATTAGAAAATTTTCTAGATAATTTTTATGAGTAAATATAGTTTTTAGATGATTTTTCTAGTATCGGTTAGATTTTAAGAAATTAAGAACGTATATCGGACGTGGGACCCGCTAGTGCGGAAAGTTCGGTAAAATTCGGCCAGTTAGGTTAAGTTTTGGATACTGGGTTTAATTTACCGGATGTTATGAGATAATTAGAGGATACCATATGGATTAGAGTTGAGGAAACAAAAGGATAGCTTAGCATTTAATGGAAGTGACAAGTGTCACTTGTAGATTAATTCTTACTTGTTGACCACTATTCATGACTTTACCAAATAAATCAAAATTGACTAAAATTACCCTTCATTTTCAAGCTTCTTGGCCGATTCTCTCCAAGGAAGAAAGAAAGGAAAAGCTCTCCAATTTCTTGCTCCAATCTTGCCCAATCTTTCCATTCAACCGTTTAATCTTGCATTTACTCCATAAAACCCCTTAAGTGAGTGGTTGTGAGGTGATTAGTGAAGTTGTTTGGAGGATTAAGGTGCTAAGTTGCTCTTGTTCTTGGGTTGTTAAGGTGAGTAACTAAGGGACCTTTCTTGCAACTCAATAATGCTTAATTATTGACATGTGTGAGGTGAAGTGATGATTTTAAGTGTTGTTTCTTGACTTTTGGTAGAATTTGGTGCATTTTCTATTTAATCATGATTTTTTCTGTTTTCATATGATTCCTATTGTGTGGCCATGTATGATGGTTGGAAATGATCTAGAATGAAGCTAGAATGTGTAAATTGTGGTTGTTTGCGGAAAATTTCAGCATTGAACGGAAAAATTCGGATTTAGGGTTTCAATTCAACCATTCTGCCTGGTACTGTTCCTCATAGTTAGAGGTCGAATTAGCCTTGGATTAAAACATAAAAGTTGTAGGGAATAATATTTTATAGTTTCCTACAAAATTTCAGGCCAATCGGAGCAACGTAGCCTGTGAAAAGACTGAAATACCTCTGCTGCCCTGTTTCTGTCCGAACTTGGTAATCAGCTTTGGTAATTGGTTAGTTTGATTGGGAATACGATTGATTTGGTTGTTTATGTCTTCTTAAGAAATATATCCTGGTATCTTAGCTTTCGTATGGCTTTGGAATCACTTGAATTGGACTTTGGTAGCCTGACTTATGATTGGTTAACCAGAATGCGCTTTGTTAACCTGTTTATACGGTTCTGGTTTGGTACATTGTGATTTTGACTTAGTTACACTACAAAATGGATTGAGTGGCCTTCTTCAACATTGTAGCCCTTTCTGTTAGCTTCGAAACGGTGTATAGTATACATCCATCCGATACTCGTAGTGCCAGTTGTGCCCAATACGCTTAATGGCGTCAAAACTATTTTTAGGTCTTAGAGCTTAACTTTCATTTCCGGATTTTTCCCTAACTTACTTTGGCACTTATACGTTTATTTGGAGCCTTATTTTGGGAGTATGTGGATTTGGGTTATGACTTGTAATCGAGTCTTATTGTGATTATTTGAATGTTTTAGGACGTGACGGTGGTTCAAGACGCTCTTTGGGCGGAAGTATATGAAATATCATTTGCGTGCTTGGTGAGTATACTACTCACTTGTTTGTTTACAATGTGGATTTGTTATATTTGAACTTGATGCCTTGAAGGCTTATTTGCACCGGTGAAACTGATTAAAGTAAGGGTGTAGTTGATCACCCTCACCCCTTTTGTATTATATATGACTGTTAACTGTGGTACTTGAATAGTACATGAAATACTGGATTGGGTGTCGTATGGACGAGTATCCAACGGCCATTACTGTTACTACTGAGCTCAACCCCATTGGTAGTCGATTGAATCGAGCCGGCGAGGGCTTGGTCGTGAAAATTGACGAGCCATGGGGACTGTTATATGGAATCCTGTAGTATGAGACTCTCGATTCCGGTATACTTGAGTATTACCAAATTTACACTATTTGGAGTTCGGGCCCGGTAGGGGAATGTTGGGTGGAAGGAATGGAAGTAAAGTGGAGCCTACGGTTGGTTACTTTGTAAACATTGACGGAGGGTCAATGAAGTCCGATCAAGTATACAAGCGAGGAAAGGGGCTCTTGAGAGCCGTTCGTATCCTTTTACCCATTTTGTTAATGTGTGATCTTGGTTTACTTCTTTATTGAACGCTTTATGCCTATATGAAATTGGTTGCTTGAGTGATAGTAACTCACTGGGCGTAAGCTCACTCTATTCCTTTTGTTTTCCTTACAGGAATATAAACACTTTTGGAAAGTCCTTGAATGTTGGTTGCCGAGTTGAGCTTATGTGAATGAAATTTTGAATAGCTCCTTTTGAGCAAATTCTAAGCGCATTTTGATCCAACCAAAATTGTTGAGTTGTAATTTGCAAGCCGTACTTGTATAAACTTGTTGGACAATTTGGGTATGCCCTTTTGGTATGTAAATGCTAAATTTCAAGATGTGTATGTTTGATTGATGCTTGGTTGGATTTTGACGTGTCGATTACTATTCATGACCGACTCTGTTTTCGTTTTTTTTTATTTTGTAATTTTGACCTGACTAAGTACGCTTGTATGTTCCGAAACGTGCTAGATCGCTTTACACTGTCCCGTTAGTCCTGGCGAGAGTTGGGCAGGCAGTCAGCTAACCCCTTTGGTTCGCCTTAGGGGAAGGTGGGGCTGTCACAGGTGGTATCAGAGCCTAGGTTTGAATTGGCCTGGGCGTGTTAGAAAGGCTCGACTTGAGGATTATTTTGATTATGTTCCTTAAGGTTATTTACATTTATTTACTCTTTTGGTGTAGGATGGACGGACGTGGTGAGCCTAGTGATAGCCCTCCTGGTGAGCGACCCCGTGGAGTGCTCTCAGTGATCCCATTCCAGATACGGCCAAGAGGGGTCGTCGTGCGTTAGAGCCTGGCTAACCGCCTCCGACGGTGTGAGTGTCGCCACACCTACACCTACCCTAACACCTTAGTGTTGGCCGTGGCCGAGAAACGGAAGGAGCTGGCCAAAGATAATGCTAGGCTCGAGGCCGAGGTGAATCAGTTGAGGTCGGCCAACGAGAAACAAGCCAAGCGAATTAAGGATCTAGAGTACGATGTGTTCGAGTGTGAGGATAGAGTGGACGACCTCTGCACTCAACTTAGGGAGGCACGTGAGCGTGAGACTAAGCGAGCTTGGAAGGTTAGGGTTCGAGCCGCGTCGATCCTGAACCTCTGCGTCGACGTGCTCGAGGGGGTGAGCGACGAGGCGTTGTGCACAGGGGTCGGGGCAGGGGGTGAATCCACCCCGTCGGGTGGGTCCATTAGCCCGACGATGGACTAGGTTGTGACTCCTAGGATCTTTTGGGATAGTTTTGTTTCTGTATATAGGACGGATAGGGAAAAGAGCCTTAGCTAGCCGTTTTGTACGTTGGATTAGCTACGTGTATATTATTTTTGATAAGGCCATTCCCTGGTGGATTGTCTATGTGTATACTTGACTTGACTGTACTTGACTGTACTTGATTTGACTGTACTTGGCTTGACTGGTTGTTGATATGTGCGTTGTTTGACTTTGTTTGGAATGTATATATATGTCATTGTAAAAGATTTTGGAATTTTACTTACATGCATTGTTATTGTATTGTTCTAGTACGTTTGCCTAGATTAAATAGAGTTCATGGAAGGTACGCGTAGTGGACGGGGGCGTGGGCGCCGGAGTAGACAAGCTACGTTAGACCAGGGTGCTGGGAAAACCTTCTCTGGACCTAATCCTGAACCGAGGGTTGACCCCAACGTGCAGATAGCTACCGCTATGCAGCAAATGACCAACCTGCTGGCACAAGTGGTGCAGCAACAGGGTCAGAACCCTAACCCTAACCCTGGAAACCCTGGCAACCACGTCGAGAGCAACGACAGGGCACTTGAAAGATTTCAGAAGTTTGTCCCACCGAAATTCGTTGGGGAGTCCGACCCGGATGTCGCCGAGAGGTGGCTTGAGAAAATGATAGACATTTTCGCTGCCCTGCACTACACCAAAGAACGGCATGTGACTTTTGCCGTTTTCCAGCTGGAAGGGGCGGCCTGTTCCTGGTGGAATGTCATTCGGCAAAAATGGGAACAGGAACAAACGCCCAGGACTTGGGTAAATTTTATGAGAGAATTCAATGCGAAATTCTTTCCTCCTCTAGTTCAGGAGAGGAAGGAAGATGAGTTTATCCGACTCCGCCAAGGGGCTCAATCTGTGGCGGAGTACGTGAGCCAATTCACCCATCTGTCCAAATTTGCTCCTGAGCTGATCATGACCGAGCAACGGCGGATCAGGCGTTTTATCCAGGGCTTGAATGTTGAAATCCAGAAGGACCTCGCAGTAGCTCAAATCAATGCTTTTAGCGAGGTCGTGGAAAAGGCCCAACGGGTAGAAAGTGCTAGGTTGCAAGTAAGGAACTTCCAGGCAAAGAAGCGAGGTTTTCCTGAAAGCAGTTCGGGGCAAGGGGATAAAGGCACCCTCTCCAAGTTCGGACGAGGAGCTGGAGGTGGACGACAGACGGGTTTCGGCAGAGGGGCTCAGTCCAGGGGTGGCTCAGCCGGGAGAGGCCAAGGCGGAAACTTCCAGAAGGGTTCAGGTTCGGCGTCCCGTGGGCCTTGTGGGTATTGCGGAAAGCCGAATCACTCCAAGGATAATTGCTGGAAGAAGGAGGCCTTGTGGGTCTGCGCTGCGGAAGCGCAGACCACCAGTTGGCCACTTGCACGGTCCTAAAACAAGATGGAAAAGGGAGCCAACAACCGCCGAGGACCAATGCTAGACCAGCTAAAGGAGATGGGTCCAAACCTAAGGTGCCAGCTCGAGTGTATTTGTTAGAGCCCCAGCAAGTCCCAGATTCCTTCTAGGTTGTAGAAGGTACGATCCCTGTATTCCACCGCTTTGCCAAAGTTTTAGTAGATCCAGGTGCCACTCATTCCTTTGTTAATCCTGATTTCATGTGTGGCACGATATAAAACCTACTAGTTTACCATACGACCTAGAAGTTAGTACCCCTACGGGGAATCATCGGTTGGTTACTAGTCTGGTTTATAGGGATTGTGAAGTGTGGGTAGGAGAGAAGAGATTATTAGGAGATTTGATAAGCCTGTCTATCAAGGGGTATGATGTGATTCTGGGCATGGACTGGTTAGCTAAGTATAATGCCCAACTAGATTGTAAGAAGAAAGTGGTGGAGTTCCGTATTCCTGGAGAGGCGACCTTAAGGTTGGATATAAGGGGTAGGTTAGCCTCATCTGCTTTGATTTCGGGCTTTCGGGCTAGAAAACTGCTAAGTAAAGGGGCACAAGAATTTTTAGCCTTTCTAATCAACAACCCCACAGATAAAGTGAAGGTAGAGGATGTACATATAGTAAGGGAATTTCCGGATGTATTCCCTGATGAGTTAGTAGCTCTACCTCCGGAAAGAGAGATAGAATTCAAGATAGACCTGCTACCTGGAACCTCACCTATCTCCAAAACCCCATACCGAATGGCCCCTGCAGAGCTCAAGGACCTAAAGTTGCAATTACAAGACCTTCTGGAGCGGGGATTCATTCAAGAGAGTGGGTCTCCCTGGGGAGCCCCTTTGTTGTTTGTAAAGAAAAAGGACGGAAGTTTGAGGATGTGTATTGATTACCGGGGCCTGAACAACGTCACAGTTAAGAATAAGTACCCACTGCCCCACATTGATGAGTTATTTGACCAACTGCAGGGAGCAGTGGTCTTCTCAAAATTAGACCTCCGACAGGGATATTACCAGTTGTTGATTAGGAGAGAGGATATTCTGAAAATCACTTTTAACTCGAGATATGGGCATTTCGAGTTCGCAGTTATGCCCTTTGGACTAACCAATGCTCCTGCCGCCTTCATGGATTTAATGCATAGGGTTTTTAAACCCTATTTGGACCGATTTATCATTTTTTTTGTTGATGACATCTTGGTCTACTCCAAAACTCGTGAGGAGCATGTGCAGCATCTGAGAGTTGTGTTACAGACCCTAAGGGAGCATCAATTGTACGCCAAGTTCAGTAAGTGTGAGTTTTGGCTGGCGAAAGTTAGTTTCCTAGGGCACGTAATTTTCCAAGAAGGCATCTCGGTTGACCCAGCGAAAGTAGAGGCTGTGACCAATTGGAAACGGCCGAAAAACCCCACCGAGGTTCGTAGCTTTCTAGGTTTAGCGGGGTATTACCAGCGTTTCATTAAAGATTTTTCTAAGTTGGCCGGTCCTTTAACCGACCTGACGAATAAATATGGTCGGTTCGTGTGGAATGCCAAATGTGACGCGAGCTTTCAGGAGTTAAAGAAAAGGTTGACTGCGGCGCCAGTTTTAGTCCTGCCTAACGGAGTTGATGGGTCTGCTGTGTATACCGATGCTTCACAAGAAGGCCTGGGATGCGTTTTAATGCAGAATCGTAATGTGATCTCTTTTGCCTCTAGGAAGTTGAAACTTCACGAGCAGAATTACCCGACCCACGATCTAGAGATAGCTGCCGTGGTTTTCGCGCTGAAAAAGTGGAGACACTACCTATATGGGGTGACCTTTGAGATTTACTCGGACCATAAGAGTCTTCGGTACCTCTTCTCACAGAAGGAATTGAACATGAGGCAACGATGGTGGATGGAATTTCTGGAGGATTACGACTGTACCATCAACTACCATCCAGGAAAGGCGAACGTAGTAGCCGATGCTTTGAGTCGCAAGGCTCAAGTAGCAGGGTTAATGATTAAAGAGTGGGATTTTGATGTGAATGAAGAAACCGGTCAAACCATGCAAGTAGAACAAGTGAAAGTTCCCCTCGGCCCGATCACGCGAGCACGAGCCAAGCAAATGAAGGAAGCACTCGAACTCCTAGTCCAAGCTGTCCACGTGCAAGTTGAGAGGCCTAGGCCCATAGAAGGCCTTGCGTATGAGGAAGAAAGGCAAGTCACCTTGATAGAAGCTTCGCTCGATGAAGGAGACCTTGTCTAAAGGCCACGGCCTATAAGGCGTGGGCGCGCTTTATAAGAACAAGTCTCCTGCCACTCAATCGCAGCCGCGTCGCTACAAGGCGTGGGCACGCTTTATAAGCACATGCATTCTGCCCAACTATTTCATTTAGCCTTTCAGCCGCGTCGCTATAAGGCGTGGGCACGCTTTATAAGCACCTGCATTCTGCCCAACTATTTCATCATATTTTAGTCTTTTCCAATTCACATTAGGGTTTCTTATTGTAAGGCTATATATATTAGCCTAAGTTCCGTACTTTGAGATAGATTACGTGAATACAAAATTGAGAGTTCTCTCATTGGCTTCTTGTGAGCTTTTCTTGAAGTTCTTAGATTAAATCCCTAGGATCTTCAAGTTGACTTATCAATCTAGAATCACACTAGATTGTGGCGTCTTCTACACTATACCAAGGTTTGTTAGCCATGTGATTAACGGGTCAAGGTTCCATCAACCCCAAACGTGTTCCGTCCCTCTAGATCCTGTGCGCTTGTCTCTTGCGGGTTTCGTCACAAGTTGGCGACGTTCGTATCAGTTGGTAATCAGAGCTAGTTAGAGGTATCACGTTATATCCCTTGTTTATTGTTTCGTATCTTGTTTTCTTGTGTTTCTAGTGTTTAGGGTTTCATTGTTTTCCGTTGCTATTCCTGTCTTGCCTCGTTGTCATAATTCTACAAAAAAAAAAGTTACTGTTCACGGATTACTACTCACGTCACTGTTCATCCGTGAGTTTGTTGGTGTTGTGTTTGAATCATTAGAGTCAAAAAAAAAAGTCACGCACCTTATTTTGTTCTCGCGTCAAGTTGCTGGAATTTCGCTTTGAGTATTACTGAAATTCTGCTTTGCCTATTTCGTGAGTTTTGGTTGTTGTCTTGCAAACCTTGGAGACCATCACATAATTGGAGAAGTTCTTGAGTTTCTTGAACCAGAATCTTGAAGTTCTTGGTCCACCAAGATTTGTTTTGGAAGTTCTTGAAACAAAAAAAAAATAAAAAAAAATCAGGAACTAGGATTTTCTTGAAAGCTTGCACCCTCTTGCAATCGTTTCTTGATCTTGTTGGAGCAACCTGAAATTGTGTTCCCTGAAGAGCTGACATCTTGATCAAAAGTACAAAAAAAAAAAGAGAAAAGAAACGAAAAGGACAAAAAAAAAATGAAATAAGAAAGAAAAGAAAAGGAAGAAGGGATTCGGCTCTCCAAAAGCAATCAGGTTTCCTAATCTTGATTGGTTTCCAAGTCTCCAATTCTTAGTTAGTTTCCCAATCTTAATTGGCTTCCGTATCTTGTGTTCCATTCTTGAATCGGTTGCCAAGACTCCAACCAAACTGGACAGTCCCAAAAGCACCCCAAACCAGTTTCCTAAACCGCTACAAAGACCTTTCCCAAATCACCTTTGGATTCTTGAGTATCCTAAGTCGGTTGTACTAGTTATTGCAAACTGAATTGGCTGAAATTCAAGGGCTGATTCTGACATTATTTGAACATCCTAGAAGCACCGTTGTCCCTCCAAAATATAGACCAGAATTCAGCAATACAACAGTCCAAAATTCCAGTTTTGCGGGTAAGAGTTTTCTAGGATTCCAAATTTCTGTTTTGAGTCTTGAGTCGTGTCTAGTGTCAAACATCTTAGGACTGATTTCCTACATTATTTGAGTTTTTTTTAAGTAGTGTATCAAGTGTGTCATAGACCTGAGTTGTTTCCATTTTGACCCTTGCTTCGTTTGTTATTTGATTTGTGGTTGAACGTCAATATTGGAGCTCCTTGGAGGAAATTTTCTGATTTCTTCAAGGGAGACAAACAAAGGTCAATAAGAGCTATTTGTGAGATCATTAGAGTGAGTAATCTTGAGTGATACACGAGAGTGAGTGAAAATACGTGAGGAAGTGTGTGAGGTCACATATACCTTTTCTTTGTTTTTCTTTTCTAACCATTGCAGGATACCCAAGCATATCAAACGGAGGCGAATCATCACATCTGGACCCAAAACTTAACAATGCTGATTTGATTGGACAATTCCAGCACATGTTGACACAATCTTTGGAGGCCGTTCATGAACGGATTGACCAATTAGCAAGTGGCCAAAGTCGCTCCAAATCTGTTCGGGGAAAAACTCCGTTACATGAAGCGTATGACTCGAATAGTGACGAGGAGGAAGTTGTTCGATGCCCCCGATATGATGCCAAGAGGACCGATGACTCGTTCAAGGGAGTAAAGATCAAAATACCTTCCTTTCAAGGTAAATCAGACCCAGAGGAGTACTTGGAGTGGGAACACCGCCTTGAGATGGTATTTGACTGCCAAAGTTACACAGAGGAAGAAAAGGTTAAGCTTGCTATCCTTGAATTCACTGATTACGCAATTGTATGGTGGGAGCAAGACAAGACTAGCCGTAGGAGGAATAGAGAGAGGCAAATTGGTTCTTGGGATGAGTTGAAGGCCGTCATGAGGAAGAGATTCATGCCCAGCCACTACTACCGCGATCTCTATCAAAAGTTGCAAACCCTCACCCAAGGCAACCGGAGCGTCGATGATTATTACAAGGAGCTTGAAATTATTATGCTTCATGCGGACATTGTTGAGGATCGTGAGACAACCATGGCCCGGTTTCTTAGTGGGTTGAGACCCGAGATAGCCGAAGTGGTGAAGCTACAGACTTATATGGATCTTCGTGAGCCAGTGGACAAAGCTTCAAAGGTGGAACACCGCCTCAAAAGGAGGGGTCCTACACGACCCACTAACACACTGGGTGGATCAAATTGGAGGTCTTATGGCCTTAGGAAAGAGGAGAAACCGACTACGGGAGTCTTCAGTGGAGCCCAACGAAATGAAGCCAAGCCCGAAGGCTTCAAAAGGGACCCCAAAGCGGTGCATGATATTTCTAAGATCCGTAACCATGAGACCAAATGCTTCAAATGCCAAGGGTTTGGTCACATTGCATCTCAGTGTCCAAACCGACGAACCATGATCTTGCTTGACAATGGGGAGGTGGTTATGGATGACGAAGGGGATGACCATGAAGGAATGCCTTCCTTAGTGGAAAATGTGACGCCCCGAAAAGTATGAGTGTGAGAACCCGAAAATTTTCTAATTTTCTAGGGTTTATTTTATTTAATCGCCCGCCTTTTCTACATTTTCTTTATTAGAAAAATTCCCCAGATAAATTTTATGAGCAAAAATAGTTTTAAAATGATTTTTCTAGTATCGGTTAGTTTTTGAGAAATTAAGAGCGTATTTTGAACGTGGGACCCGCAAGTGCGGTAAATGCATTATATTTTTGACAACTTGTTGGAATTTTGTATTAAGTGATATTATTTTACAATGTGTTAAGATATTTGTATTGGAGAGACAAAAAGATAAGATTAAAACCCTAAAGGACCATTTGTCACAAAACCATTGGACCTTGACTTTTGACCAAGACTTTTCTAACTTTACTAAAACCAATTTGGACCCAATTTCTCTCCATTTTAGCTTGTCTTGGACAAAATTTTGAGAGAAAAGAGAGAGAAAATCCATCATCTTGCACTTCAATTTCTTGTCCAAATCTTGAGTTCCAACCGATTAAATTGCAAATCACTCCATAAAACTTGCTAGCTAAGGAAGATTGAAGCTCTTGGTGGAGTTGTTTTGGAAGAAAAATCCCTAAGTCATCACCTTTCTTGATATTTGAAGGTATCATGTCTAGCCATCCTTTCTTTGTTCTTGATTATGCTAAATTAGTGACTTGTGATGGCTAAAGAGATGGTTTGATGGATTATATTTTGAGTTGTGGTTGGATGGATGAACTTTTATTATTTTTGGGGATTTTTCTGTTTTAATATGAGTATGATTATGTGGTTATGTATGATGATTGGAAATGATGTTTAATGATTCTAGAAGGTGGAAAAAGTGGAAGATTGCAAGTAAATTCTGTTTTGGAAGAAATCTGGAAAATTAGGGTTCTTGGTTCTTCATTCTGTCCGAAATTTTAGGTCCTAGATAGAGGCCGAATTGGCTTTTTATTAAAACATGAAAGTTGTATGGAATGACATTTTAAAGGTGCCTACAAAATTTCAGGTCAATCGGAGTAGCGTAGAATGAGAAAAGTCTAAATTACTATTGCTGTTCTGGTTTACCCGAAATTGGAATTTGCGACTGTAATTGGTTGTTTTGGCTGGAATTTATTCCGAATTGGTTGTTGAGGTCTTCTGATGAAATGTATCCCTATTTCTTAGATTTTATCTGGTTTTGGAATTTCTGGATTTGGACTTGGAGAGCCTGAGTTATGATGTTTCCGCTGGAATGCGTTCTGTGAATCTGTTTTTGTGATTCTGGTATAGTTTCTTCCATTTTTGACCTGGTTACACTCGAAACTGGGTTGAGTGACCTTCTGCAATATTGTACCCCTATCTCTTAGCTTCGAAACGGTGGGTCTTTTACCTTCATCCGACAATCTTAGTACCTTTGGTGCCATTACCGCAAAATGACGTCAAAACTGTTTTTCTGGTTTTGAGCTTAACTTTCATTTCCGGACTTTTCCATAGCTTGACTTGTACTAGTACTACTTGGAGCTTGCTGAATGGCTATTGGATGAACTTGTTGTTGTGTGTGTACCTTTGGGTTTGAATGAGAAGAATAATGAAGCCATGATGGCTGGAAAAGTAAGCAAATTCAGGGGAAGTGCTGTCCGAACTTTGAAAGGATTTGTTTGCATTGAGTTTGTGATCTAAGACTTGGATTTGAGCAAGGCAATGTTATATGATGGATGATTTCTGAGCCGTGGAGGTGAGTGACCTCAAACTATTTCTAAAGTTATTTATGAATCGTTTCCTGCATTATTTACTTTTGAATTGTTTCCAAAGTTACTTTTGAACCGTTTTCTTACATTATTTACCTTTAAACTGTTTCCAAAGTTACTTTTGAACTGTTTTCTTGCATATCATGCGTGCTTGCATATGAGTGTTCCTTGTTGGCTGTATTCCTTGATTTATTGGCTTGTTATTATTGATTGATAATGTGTTAAGTGCTTTCAATGATTGTTAAAACGAGTTTTCTAGGCGAGTGTGTACTTTATCGCACTCGACCTCAATAAATATGAAATTTTCAATGATTAATGATTAAATGCTAGTTGCGCATGAATGTAAGCCGTTTGGCTGAATTGGGCCCTGCCCTTCGTTACCGATCGACTCGAGCCAGAAGCGGACTCGGTCGGGCGATATGGTGACCCTGGGTGAATTTGGTATACTCGAGTATTACCTTGTAGTCCGGCTACGTCCGGATGGGTGGAGTCCGGCTACGTCCGGATGGGTGGAGACCGGCCAACGTCCGGAAAAAAAAAGATGAACGAATAAAAAGATGAACGAGGGATTATTTATAAAAAAATAAACGTATCCTTTTCATGAATGTTACTATCGCTTTCCATTGTACATGTTTCTTGAATTATTGATACTCCATATTTAATGTTTTGTAAATGCTGTAATCGTTTCTGGACTTATCATGTGATTTATGACATCATTGAAAAGAAATATTGTTAAACCGATTTGATTACTGATTTTCTGGTTACTCGCTGAGCTTCTAGCTCACCCCAAAAATATTTTTATTCCCCTCCACAGGGCTCAAGGCGAAGGCAGGACTTGTTGTGCTTATTCACGTGAATGGATGGCCTTTTATTTTGTACAATTTGGATTTGGAATCATTTTATGTATAGTTGGGAATTGTTTCCGCTGCAATTGTGACATGTAATTATTGGAGACTTGGATGTATATTTGTGGACCATGTGATGTATATTTGAGGTTTATTCTTGTAATTCATTTCAGGACTTTAGTGAACGACTGAGTCCCGGCGAGAGCCGGGCAGGCGGCCCGCCGAACCCTCTGGTTCGCCTTAGGGGGAGGTGGGGTCGTCACAGAGAACGATGCAGATTCTAGTGAGGAACTACCAACGAATGAACAACTCGGCTTGGTAGTTCGAAGGGTGCTAACTACGCAAGTTAAGGAGGATGATGGACAACAAAGGGAAAACATCTTTTACACACGTTGTCACATAAAAGGCAAGGTGTGTAGTCTCATTATTGACCCCGGGAGTTGCACAAATGTGGCAAGTGTGACACTAGTGGAGAAGGCCGCCCTTCTCACAATCAAACATCCTCACTCTTATAGGCTTCAGTGGTTGAATGACAGTGGGGATGTGCGGGTCACGAAGCAAGTCGTGATCCCTTTCCGCATTGGTCGCTATGAGGATGAAGTCCTCTGTGATGTAGTGCCAATGCAAGCTACACATGTGCTATTGGGGAGACCATGGCAATATGACAAAAGAACTAGTCATGATGGTTTCACCAATAAGTACTCATTCATACACGACAACAGGAAGGTTACACTTGTTCTTCTCACTCCTAAACAAGTGCATGAGGACCAAATGTGGCTACATCAAGAAAGTGAAGAGCAAAGGAGGATGAAAGGAATCGAGAAGAGGGAAGGCAAAATGGCCTTAAATGAGTCGGCCCTAGAGCAAAAAGTCGAGAGGAAGCAAAGTATGTTTGCGAAAGCTAGGGAAGTAAAAAGGGCTTTACTTTCTCACCAACCTTTGCTTATGTTAGTATGTAAAGAGGTAATGCTCGCTTCTAATGACTCTACTAACTCCTTACACCCTCGTATGCGATCATTGTTGCAGGAATTTGAAGATGTGTTTCCCGAGGAGATCCCGGACGGGCTACCTCCCATCCGTGGAATTGAACACCAAATAGACCTCGTTCCAGGTGCACCGTTGCCCAACAAAGCCGCATATCGCATGAGTCCCGAAGAAACAAAGGAACTTCAAAGGCAAGTGGATGAATTACTCAAGAAAGGTTGGGCGCGTGAGAGCTTAAGTCCTTATGCCGTCCCCGTTATCTTGGTGCCAAAGAAGGATGGAAGCTCACGCATGTGTGTAGATTGCAGAGCCATTAATTCGATAATGGTAAAGTATCGTCATCCTATACCTAGGTTAGATGACATGCTAGATGAACTAAATGGAGCTGTGATTTTCACGAAAATTGATTTAAAGAGTGGATACCACCAAATTCGAATGAAAGAGGGTGATGAATGGAAAACGGCCTTTAAGACTACTTATGGATTGTATGAATGGCTAGTCATGCCCTTTGGTCTATCTAATGCCCCTAGCACATTCATGAGGCTAATGAATCATGTGTTACGCCCTTTTCTTGGTAAATTTGTGGTAGTCTATTTTGATGATATCTTGGTCTATAGTCGCGATCTTAATGAGCATATGGAACATTTACGAGCTGTTTTAAATGCTTTACGCCAAGCCAGCTTGTTTGCTAATTTGAAAAAGTGTTCCTTTTGCACTAATCAATTGGTCTTCCTAGGATACGTCATTAGTGCACAGGGAATACAGGTAGATGAAAGCAAGGTTAAAGCCATTCAAGAGTGGCCTACACCAAAGACGGTGAGCGAAGTAAGGAGCTTTCATGGATTAGCTAGCTTCTATCGGAGGTTTGTGCGAGACTTCAGCACAATTGCCGTCCCCTTGACTGCCGTAATCAAGAAGAATGTCGCTTTTCAATGGGGGGCCGACCAAAACAAGGCGTTTCAATTGCTTAAACACAGGCTCACGCACACACCTGTACTTTCTTTACCTAGCTTCGATAGAATGTTTGAAATCTAATGTGATGCGTCAGGTATTGGCATTGGAGCTGTGTTGATGCAAGAGGGTAAGCCAATTGCTTATTTTAGCGAGAAATTGAGTGGAGCAGCCTTGAACTACTCCACCTACGACAAGGAGCTATACTCCCTCATTAGGGCTCTCGAGACATGGCAACATTATCTGAGAGCAAGGGAGTTCGTCATCCATACTGATCACGAGTCCCTAAAGCATTTGAAGTCACAACAAAAGTTGAATAAAAGGCATGCACGATGGATTGCTTTTGTTGAGACTTTTCCCTACGTGATCAAGTATAAGACAGGTAAAACCAACGTTGTAGCTGATGCTTTGTCACGCAGGTACTCCTTGCTTACCTTACTTGATACTAAGCTACTTGGTTTTGCAACCATCAAAGAGTTATATGCACGAGATCCAGACTTTCGTGAATGCTATGCACAATGCTTAAAATCTAAGCTGGGTCACTTCTTCATACATGATGGTTACTTGTTTCGAGTTGATAAACTTTGCATCCCTCAATCCTCCATTCGATTATTGCTCGTTAACGAAGCACATTCAGGAGGTTTAATGGGACACTTTGGTGTTGCCAAGACTTCGGCTGTTTTGCAGGAACACTTCTATTGGCCAAAGATGAGAAGAGATGTGGAACGCGTGGTTAGCCGATGCATTGTGTGCCACAAAGCCAAGTCTAAGACTCAACCATTCGGTTTGTATACCCCCTTACCTATTCCTACGACACCGTGGATCGATATTTCTATGGATTTTGTACTTGGTTTGCCTAGGTCTAGGAAATGTCATGATAGCATCTTCGTTGTAATTGACAGATTTTCTAAAATGGCTCACTTCATTGCTTGTCACAAAACGGATGATGCATCTTATATTGCTGATTTGTTCTTCCGCGAGATAGTTAGATTACATGGCGTACCTAGGACCATTGTTTCAGACAGGGATGTTAAGTTTCTCAGCTATTTTTGGAAAACTTTGTGGGGCAAATTGGGTACTAAGCTGTTATTTTCTACTTCTAGTCACCCACAAACTGATGGTCAAACGGAGGTTGTTAACAGAACATTATCCACCTTGTTGCGTGCCATCATTAAAAAGAATATCAAGTCTTGGGAGGAATGTCTTCCTTATGTCGAGTTTGCCTACAACCGGACTGTGCATAGTGCGACACAATTCTCACCTTTTGAAGTTGTGTATGGTTTTAATCCTTTAACCTCCTTGGATTTATCACCTTTGCCTTTGTCTGAGCGTGTGAACCTAGATGGGGAGAAAAAGGCCGATTTTATGAAAGCACTTCATGACAAGGTACGACTCAACATTGAGCAACGTACGAGTCAATATAAGAAGCAGGCAAACAAAGGAAGGCGCCAGATGATCTTCGAACCGGGTGACTGGGTTTGGTTACACCTTCGCAAGGAGAGGTTTCCCGTCCAATGGCGCAATAAGCTACTCCCTCGAGGTGACAGTCCCTTCCAGGTTCTCGAGCGTGTGAACCACAACGCTTACAAGTTGGACCTCCCAGGTGAGTATGGAGCTATAAGTGCTACATTCAATGTCACTGACCTTAGTCCCTTTCTCGCAGATGACGAACAAGATTTGAGGGCAAATCCTCTTCAAGAGGAGAGGAATGATGTGAATGAAGAAACCGGTCAAACCATGCAAGTAGAACAAGTGAAAGTTCCCCTCGGCCTGATCACGCGAGCACGAGCCAAGCAAATGAAGGAAACACTCCAACTTCTAGTCCAAGCTGTCCACGTGCAAGTTGAGAGGTCTAGGCCCATAGAAGGCCTTGCGTATGAGGAAGAAAGGCAAGTCACCTTGATAGAAGCTTCGCTCGATGAAGGAGACCTTGTCTAAAGGCCACGGCCTATAAGGCGTGGGTGCGCTTTATAAGAACAAGTCTCCTGCCACTCAATCGCAGCCGCGTCGCTACAAGGCGTGGGCACGCTTTATAAGCACATGCATTCTGCCCAACTATTTCATTTAGCCTTTCAGCCGCGTCGCTATAAGACGTGGGCACGCTTTATAAGCACCTGCATTCTGCCCAACTATTTCATCATATTTTAGTCTTTTCCAATTCACATTAGGGTTTCTTATTGTAAGGCCATATATATTAGCCTAAGTTCCGTACTTTGAGATAGATTACGTGAATACGAAATTGAGAGTTCTCTCATTGGCTTCTTGTGAGCTTTTCTTGAAGTTCTTAGATTAAATCCCTAGGATCTTCAAGTTGACTTATCAATCTAGAATCACACTAGATTGTGGCGTCTTCTACACTATACCAAGGTTTGTTAGCCACGTGATTAACGGGTCAAGGTTCCATCAACCCCAAACGTGTTCCGTCCCTCTAGATCCTGTGCGCTTGTCTCTTGCGGGTTTCGTCACAAGTTGGCGACGTTCGTATCAGATTTGCTAGAATCGGTTTGCGAGTGGAAACCCTGCCTAGAGAGCCATAAAGTGATTTTTGGTAACATTAGGGTGACATCCACCCTATTAGAGCGGATTAAAGGAGCTCAAAAGGAGGATGCTATGGTGCGAAAATGGGGAGAGAAGGTGAAAAATGGGGAAACGACTGATTTCAACTTCAGTCCTGAAGGTATTTTAAGATACTGGAACCGAGTGGTGGTGCCTAAAGATGAAATGTTGAAGATGGAGATCTTAGAGGAGGCTCATCGGTCCAAGTACACGATCCATCCGGGTAGTAGTAAGATGTATCAAGATCTGAAAGGAACCTATTGGTGGGACAATATGAAGAAGGAAATCGCTTTATACGTGCAAAAATGTCTCGTTTGCCAACAGGTTAAGGCGGAGCATCAAAAACCATCGGGCTTGTTACAGCCCCTTGAGATACCCGAATGGAAGTGGGAAAATATCACAATGGACTTCGTTTCAGGTTTGCCGTGAACGCAACGAGGACACGGTGCCGTTTGGGTGATCGTTGATCGATTAACCAAGTCGGCCCATTTCTTGCCAGTAAACATAAAATATTCCATGGACAAGTTGGCCCAACTGTACGTGGACGAGATAGTGAAACTACATGGTGTTCCTGTGAGTATCATCTCCGATAGAGATCCCCGTTTTGTATCAAGGTTTTGGCAGAAATTTCAAGAAACTTTGGGGACTAAACTCAACTTGAGCACGACTTATCACCCTCAGACGGATAGCCAATCGGAGCGAACAATCCAAACTCTCGAGGACATGCTACGGACTTGCATTCTGGATTTTGGAGGCAACTGGGGTCAACACATGACCTTAGTAGAGTTTGCGTACAACAACAGCTACCATTCGTCGATTCAAATGGCTCCATACGAGGCACTATATGGACGAAAATGCCGATCACCAATCTACTGGGACGAAGTTGGCGAGAGAAAGGCAGTAGATCCAACCACTATTCCATGGATGGAGGAGGCGCGAGAAAAGGTCAAATTAATACGGCAACGACTCCAAACTGCTCAAAGCCGACAAAAGAGCTATGCGGACAATCGAAGGAAAGACTTGGAGTTCGAAGTTGGAGACCGTGTTTTCCTCAAGGTTACACCGTTACGGAGCGTCACGGAGGGTAGAGGAAAGAAATTGCAACCGAAGTTCGTCGGACCTTACAAGATCCTGCAGAGGATAGGTGCGGTAGCATATAGGCTAGAGCTGCCGTCAAGTCTCTCTAGAATTCACGATGTCTTCCACGTCTCGATGCTTAAGAAGTACTACCCCGACCCTTCCCATATTTTACAACCGGAGGAGCTTGACATAGATGAATCGCTCACTTACGACGAGAAACCTGTACAAGTACTTGACCGGAAAGTTAAAGAACTGAGAAACAAGCAAATTCCGTTAGTGAAGATACTGTGGAAAAACCACGGGGTAGAGGAAGCTACCTGGGAGATGGAAGAAGAGATGCAAACGAAATATCCAGAACTTTTCGTGAGTTAAGGTGAGAAATTTCGAGGGCGAAATTCTTTTAAGGGGGAGAGAGTGTGAGACCCCGTAAATTTTCTCAGTTTCTAGGTTTTATTTTATTTAATTGCATGCTTTTCTGCATTTTCTTTATTAGAAAATTTTCTAGATAATTTTTATGAGTAAATATAGTTTTTAGATAATTTTTCTAGTATCGGTTAGTTTTTGAGAAATTAAGAACGTATATCGGACGTGGGACCCGCTAGTGCGGAAAGTTCGGTAAAATTCGGCCAGTTAGGTTAAGTTTTGGATACTGGGTTTAATTTACCGGGTGTTATGAGATAATTAGAGGATACCATATGGATTAGAGTTGAGGAAACAAAAGGATAGCTATGCATTTAATGGAAGTGACAAGTGTCACTTGTAGATTAATTCTTACTTGTTGACCACTATTCATGACTTTACCAAATAAATCAAAATTGACTAAAATTACCCTTCATTTTCAAGCTTCTTGGCCGATTCTCTCCAAGGAAGAAAGAAAGGAAAAGCTCTCTAATTTCTTGCTCCAATCTTGCCCAATCTTTCCATTCAACCGTTTAATCTTGCATTTACTCCATAAAACCCCTTAAGTGAGTGGTTGTGAGGTGATTAGTGAAGTTGTTTGGAGGATTAAGGTGCTAAGTTGCTCTTGTTCTTGGGTTGTTAAGGTGAGTAACTAAGGGACCTTTCTTGCAACTCAATAATGCTTAATTATTGACATGTGTGAGGTGAAGTGATGATTTTAGGTGTTGTTTCTTGACTTTTGGTAGAATTTGGTGCATTTTCTATTTAATCATGATTTTTTCTGTTTTCATATGATTCCTATTGTGTGGCCATGTATGATGGTTGGAAATGATCTAGAATGAAGCTAGAATGCATAAATTGTGGTTGTTTACGGAAAATTTCCGCATTGAACGGAAAAATTCGGATTTAGGGTTTCAATTCAACCATTCTGCCCGGTACTGTTCCTCATAGTTAGAGGCCGAATTAGCCTTGGGTTAAAACATTAAAGTTGTAGGGAATGATATTTTATAGTTGCCTCCAAAATTTTAGGCCAATCGGAGCAACGTAACCTATGAAAAGACTGAAATACCCCTGCTGCCCTGTTTCTGTCCGAACTTGGTAAACAGCTTTGGTAATTGGTTAGTTTGATTGGGAATACGATTGATTTGGTTGTTGATGTCTTCTTCAGAAATATATCCTGGTATCTTATCTTTCGGATGGCTTTGGAATCACTTGAATTGGACTTTGGTAGCCTGACTTATGGTTGGTTAACCAGAATGCGCTTTGTTAACCTGTTTATACGGTTCTGGTTTGGTACATTGCAATTTTGACTTAGTTAAACTACAAACTGGACTGAGTAGCCTTCTTAAACATTGTAACCCTTTCTGTTAGCTTCGAAACGGTGTATAGTACACATCCATCCGATACTCGTAGTGCCAGTTGTGCCCAATACGCTTAATGGCGTCAAAACTATTTTTAGGTCTTAGAGCTTAACTTTCATTTCCGGATTTTTCCCTAACTTACTTTGGCACTTATACGTTTATTTGGAGCCTTATTTTGGGAGTATGTGGATTTGGGTTATGACATGTAATCGAGTCTTATTGTGATTATTTGAATGTTTTAGGACATGACGGTGGTTCAAGACGCTCTTTGGGCGGAAGTATATGAAATATCATTTGCGCGCTTGGTGAGTATACTACTCACTTGTTTGTTTACAATGTGGCTTTGTTATATTTGAACTTGATGCCTTGAAGGCTTATTTGCATCGGTGAAACTGATTAAAGTAAGGGTGTACTTGATCGCCCTCACCCCTTTTGTATTAGATATGACTGTTAACTGTGGTACTTGAATAGTACAAGAAATACTGGATTGGGTGTCGTATGGACGAGTATCCAACGGCCATTACTGTTACTACTGAGCTCAACCCCATTGGTAGTCGATTGAATCGAGCCGGCGAGGGCTTGGTCGTGAAAATTGACGAGCCATGGGGGCTGTTATATGGAATCCTGTAGTATGAGACTCTCGATTCCGGTATACTCGAGTATTACCAAATTTACATTGTTTGGAGTTCGGGCCCGGTAGGGGAATGTTGGGTGGAAGGAATGGAAGTAAAGTGGAGCCTACGGTTGGTTACTTTGTAAACGTTGACGGAGGGTCAATGAAGTCCGATCAAGTATACAAGCGAGGAAAGGGGCTCTTGAGAGCCGTCCGTATCCTTTTACCCGTTTTGTTAATGTGTGATCTTGGTTTACTTCTTTATTGAACGCTTTATGCCTATATGAAATTGGTTGCTTGAGTGATAGTAACTCACTGGGCATAAGCTCACTCTATTCCTTTTGTTTTCCTTACAGGAATATAAACACTTTTGGAAAGTCCATGAATGTTGGTTGCCGAGTTGAGCTTATGTGAATGAAATTTTGAATAGCTCCTTTTGAGCAAACTCTAAGCGCATTTTGATCCAACCAAAAATGTTGAGTTGTAATTTGCAAACCGTACTTGTATAAACTTGTTGGACAACTTGGGTATGCCCTTTTGGTATGTAAATGCTAAATTTCAAGATGTGTATGTTTGATTGATGCTTGGTTGGATTTTGACGTGTCGGTTACTATTCATGGCCGACTCTGTTTTCGTTTTTTTTTTATTTTGTAATTTTGACCTGACTAAGTGCGCTTGTATGTTCCGAAACGTGCTAGATCGCTTTACACTGTCCCGTTAGTCCTGGCGAGAGTTGGGCAGGCAGTCTGCTAACCCCTTTGGTTCGCCATAGGGGAAGGTGGGGCTGTCACAGTAACAATTTCCCAGAAGACACCTTTGTAAGATTCTGTCCACAAATCAGTCAAATTCCAACATAAAGTTGCTGTTTCATCCAGTAGAAAGACAGAACAGGTATGCAAATTCAGTCACTTTGAATAATCATAGATATTCATAGGAATTGAGAAAAGTTGTGAAATTTTCACGGTTGAAATTAACCTGAATCTAGTTGTAAACGCAACAAACAGAACCAAATTCTGAATTTTCTACACCAAGATATAATAGATTTCCCAAGATTGCTCAATGTTTCCTGCGGAAAATTTTCAGCAGCACCTCCCCTTGTTTTCTTTACTTTTTCATCCAAACTCAACACCAAATTTCTCCTCAATTCAGACACAATCGCAACCACAAATCATAAGCTATCAAATACACATAATTAAGGCCACAACACCCTCCAATTATAACAAATTTATACTAAAAAACCAACCACAAGTAAGCTGAATTTGGAAACCCTAAGCTGAAATTTTCCTTAGGCAAGTCAAGTAGCATATAAAAACTAGATTTTTCACATAGCAAAGTTATCAAACCATGGCCAACCCTTAAGTATCATATATAGGCAGAAAATTCACCATAAAAACTGAAAATTTCCACATCACTACTTTAAATCATGAAATTTCTCATAAAACTACCAAAACTGAAACCCTAAACCACTAGTTGGCAAATATTTGAAGTAGAGGAAAGTTTATTGCCAAAGTTACCTTGTAACTCCAAGAAAGATGGAAGCTTAGTGCTTTTCCCTCCAAAGTCTCTCCACTCAAGCCCTTAATCATCCCAAGTGATCAACTTTTGTGGAGTAGTTCACAAAAACAACGATTGAAACTTAAGATTCAAACAAGTTTTGAGGTTGAAGATGAAGTTCTATCTCTTGTTTCTCCTCTCAAGAATTTCGGCCAAGCAAGGTAAAGAAATGAGGAAATTTTGGTCAATGTTTGGTTTTAATAAAGTTAAGAAAGGTTTGGTCAAAGTCCAACTTCCAACCGTTTCGCGACACTTGGCTCTTTAGGGTTTTGATCTCATCTCTTAGTCTTCCAAAGCTAATCTATCTAGCTAACTTCTAATTGTCCCTTAGCACCTTATAAAATAACATCCCTTTATGCAAAACTCCATCTAGTCGTCAAAATTATCGCACTAACCGCACTAGCGGGTCCCACATCTATAATACTCTACTAACGCAACATGAGCTAACTTATACAAGAAAAATGATTTCACTTATAAAAATATCTAGAAACTTAAGGTAATAAAGTAAAGTAAAGAAAATGTATTCGAAGAAATAGAATAAAATAATATAAACTAAAGAAATTTTTCGGATCCTCACACTCTCTCCCCCTTAAAAGAATTTCATTCTCAAAATTCCTCCCATTTGCTCACAAAACTCGATTCTACAGTGATTTCTTCTACTTTTCAAGAGTTTCTCCTCACTCATGCCACTACCACAATCTATCTAGAGAGAAAATCATAATAATGCAATGGCTAAAATACCATGCTAAGAAAAATCAGTGAAGATATCAAAAGGTGAGAAGTGACACAAACTTCAATCTTGATGAAAAGAAGAGTTAAAACTTGATTACTATTCTAGCTAGCTCTTAAACCCATACACTGTACATTGACTAATCACCGATAACGTAAGGTCCCTTTCATCTTAACAATTGTACCACGAGACCCGTATCTGTGACGGCCCCACCTCCCCCTGGGCGTACCCTAGGGTTTAGCGGACTGCCTGCCCAACTCTCGCCAGGACTCACTCACTCGTATCACGTGCATACAACCGTCGACAGTAAATAACATCGCAATTCACACTTACAATTTACATCGGTGCATATTCAAAATGCAAAGCCTCTATATACCCAAATGGGTTCAAAGTGTAAACAATTCAAGTACAATCATCCTAATCAAGTGATGGCGCGAGTACAAGTCAAAAGTCAAAAACAACTAGTCTACGCTAGTCTTTACATATCTCACGCCTCGCTCGTACCTCTGTAAGGAAAACAAATGGAGTGGAGTGAGCTAAAAGCCCAGTGAGGTTCCAAATAGCAAATTGACCATTATTTATAAGTACAAGTTTTTGATATAGTAAAGTAACGAGCATGAAGAGTTCATAAAAGTGAGCAATAACATGTCAAGTAACAATCTCAAAATGAGCGAGTGTAAAAGTTTTTCAGAATAAACAATAATCAAATAAGCAATAATCATTCCAAAACATAAGGATACGCAAGGCTCTCAGGAGCCAACTTTCCATTTCATCATCAGGAGCTTGATCACGTAATAGTTGACACTCCGTCAACTTTCAAGTAAAGGAACCAATCCAGTAGAGCACCACTTACACTACTCTCCGTCCACCATTCAAACCCCCTACTGGGCCCAAAATCCTCAATAAACACGGGTGGTAATACTCGAGTATACCGATTAGTCGAGGAGATATCACTCCACTCGACAATCAAGAGACCCAGGGTTCGTTACCCAATCGACCAAGCCCTTGCCGGCTCGACTCGAGTAACTTGCCACAGGGTTTCTGGAATTCCAGGAAGTGCACAACATAAACAAATATATCAATTCAATTTCAACAATAAATAAGTATATATCAAATAAGGGCAAGTGTGATAAAGTACACTCTTGCCCGATCAAGCCAATCATATATCATTTAATCATATTGATCAAGTATTGGAAATAAGTGTCCAGTTCAATCAGGTATTTGGAAGCACTCACCAAAATGAAGTGCCCCTAATAATCACGTCTGGGTTATACTCCGGGTTTGGAGTCCAAATCTGCGATAAAACTTTGTTTCAGAACTTTAAAAATCAACTAAGGTTCGAAACGTAGACGTTTCGTTCAATAACAATCAAGAAATGGAAATTCACTTGGAGAATATTCGTGAAACACTCGCTCGCTTTTCAAACTATATAACTTTGTAACATTTATACTTGGAAATGCCATTTGAGTCGAAAGTACAAGGAAAACGTATTTCTAGTAGTCATGGTTGTATTTCTCAAGGGTACAAGTTTTGCCAAATCTTTACTTATATACCTCGGTAAAAGTAGACGCAAATATCCTAGATGGTTCAAGTAGTAATCACTCTTAACCCTTACTCAAGTTGCAAGTATATTTCTCTAGTCCTCGAGCGTAAATTTGGGCAGCATGCCCTTTGTATTTACCTAATTTTCCAGCCATTTATGGTTTCATTGTTTTTCTCATTCAAACCCAAAGGTACACACACAACAATCTAATTTCAATAGCCGTTCAATAGGCTCAAGACAATAGAAGAACAAAATCAAGCTAACAACAAGTGCGGAAATGAAGTTTAACAAGAGACAGATTTGATAGAGTTTTGCGTAACGGACACAACCGAAGCTATGCTTATCGGATTGGGGTGAAACTTATACCATTTCGAAGCTAAGACGAGGGCCTACAACTTTCATGAAGATTACTTAGTTAAATTTCCAGTGTAACCCTGTCAAATTCCCAATTCACCGAACCAACTTCCAACTAACCGGCTAGTTAACCGTACTACATTTAAATTGCCATATCTCAGGTTACCAAAGTCTGTTTAAGGCGTTCTTGGAGGCGTTAGAAAACTAAGACAGAGTAATAAAACTTTCATGTTTTGGCAAATGGCTAAATCAGCATGGATCATAGTGAATAGACACGGTCAATTGGATGAACTGTCTAAAATGGATCATTGGATGCATGCTAGGGCAGTGAGGGTATTTTGGTCTTTTTACAGGATACATTGCTCCGATTGGGTTGAAATTTTGTAGGAAGCTATAAAATATCATTGTCTACAACTTTCATGTTTTGTGACAACTCTAATTCGGCCTGTAACATAGGGTACTGAAACCGGACAGAACTGAATCATACAATTCCAGAAATCTGGAATTTTGGGATTTCAAGGGCAATCTCTTCATTTCCTTGATTCAATCACTTCCACAACCTCTTATACAAACTTATATACATGATATACCACTCCTACAACAAGTATAAGAAGGAAATCAGTCAAACCCTAGCTTACATACATCACCCCAAAATCATCACAGCAACTTGTATAGCTACTAATCTAACCAAAACATGAGTTATATAACAACTTAAACAAAAATAAAAGAACCAAAGCCATGGGTCAGACCTTATACCTCAACAAAAGGGCTTGCAAGAGTATTACTTCACCTCCTCTTGAAATTTCTGGTTCCCTTAGCTTCCCAACTTCACAACTCACAAGTTAATCAGTTTAGAATCTTGTTTCTTTCACTCAAATGGTGCAAATCAAGATGAAAGAAGGTTGTTTCTCTTGCTCTCTCTCTCTCTCTTGTCTCGGCCAAACCAGAAAAAAAATGAGGAAGAATGAGCTAATTTGCAAGATAAGAAGGTAAGAAAATTAAGTTTAGTCAAAGTCACAAATTGCCAACACTTGGCACTACCAAAACCATCCAAAATTTCTCTTTCTTTTCCTTGCATTTTGGGCCACAATTTCGGTTATATGGCTGAGGATGAGGGGGGAATATTTTGCAAAAATATCCAGGGTATGTGGTGGTAAGAAAGTGGTGGTCAAGTGGGGGGTTCAATCGGTAGTACACGGTACACGTCGGTTCGCACCGTTTTTCCTTAAATCACATGTACTAGGGTTTTTACTTCCTATTCACTAACTTTTTATCATTGCTTCTAATCACATATTATTTCTCACCTAAAAGTCACTCTTAAGCACCAAATTTGATCCTTACTCCATACTGCATAATTACACTACGGATACATGAAAAATCCTATTTCACTTCGAATTGAAATCGGAAAGGAAAAACCCTAATTTCCTACGATCTTTGGCATTTTTCTAGGGTGATTGAGTAGTAGGTGTGACGCCCCGAAAAGTATGAGTGCGAGAACCCGAAAATTTTCTAATTTTCAAGGGTTTATTTTATTTAATCGCCCGCCTTTTCTACATTTTCTTTATTAGAAAATGTTCCCCAGATAAAGTTTATGAGCAAAGATAGTTTGAAAATGATTTTTCTAGTATCGGTTAGTTTTTGAGAAATTAAGAGCGTATTGTGAACGTGGGACCCGCAAGTGCGGTAAATGCATTATATTTTTGACAACTTGTTGGAATTTTGTATTAAGTGATATTATTTTACAAAGTGTTAAGATATTTGTATTGGAGAGACAAAAAGATAAGTTTTAAACCTAAAGGTGACAAGTGTCACCATCTAATTTAATCTTGGACTTTGACCATTTGACTTTACCTTTACCTTTACCAAATAAATACAAAAAAATTGATCAAAATAAGCGTCATTTTGCAAGCTTCTTGGCCGAATGTTCTTGCTCAAGAAAGAAAGAAAAGCTCTCAATTTCTTCCTTCTATTTCTTGCTCAATCTTCAAATCCAACCAATAAAACTCCAAATCATTCCATAAAATCTCTTTGCTAAGTGGTCTTGAGGTGTTTTGTGGAGTTGTTTGGAAAGCTAAGGTCACTAGTTGCTCTATCTCTTGTATTGCTAAGGTGAGTTGTGAATGACCCCTCTCCTTCCTCTAATGATGTTCAATTCATGATTGGTGGTGGTATAAGATGCACTTTTATGGATTATTTCTTGATTTGTGGTTGAAGTGATGAAGTTTTATTATTTTTGGGGATTTTTCTGTTTTAATATAAGCATGATTGTGTGGCTATCTATGATGATTGGAAATGGTATATAATGATTCTAGAAGGTGGAAAAAGTGGACAATTGCAATCAATTTCTGTTTTGGAAGAAATTTCAGAAAATTAGGTTTTGTGAAGGAACATTCTGCCCGAATTTTTAGCTCCTAGTTAGAGGCCGAATTGGCCTTGGTTTAAAACATGAAAGTTTTAGGGAATGACATTTTAGAGGTGCCTAAAAAATTTCAGGTCAATCGGAGTAGTGTAGAATGAGAAAAGTCAAAATTACTATTGCTGTTCTGGTTTTACCCGAATGTAAGAATTGCGCCTGTAATTGGTTGTTTTGGCTGGTATTTATTCCGAATTGGTTGTTGAGACCTTTTGATCAAATTTATCCTTATTTCTTAGCTTTCAGGTGGTTTTGGAATTTCTGGATTTGGACTTGGAGAGCCTGAGTTATGATGTTTCCGGTAGAATGCATTCTGTGAATCTGTTTTTGTGATTCTGGTATAGTATCTTGCATTTTTGACCTGGTTACACTCGAAACTGGGTTGAGTGACCTTTTGTAATATTGTAGCCCTGTCTCTTAGCTTCGAAACGGTGGATCTTTCACCTTCATCCGACAATCGTAGCACCTTTGGTACCATTACCGTAAAATGACGTCAAAACTGTTTTTCTGGTTTTGAGCTTAACTTTCATTTCCGAACTTTTCCCTAGTTTGACTTGTACTAGTACTACTTGGAGCTTGCTGAATGGCTATTGAATGAACTTTTTGTTGTGTGTGTACCTTTGGGATTGGCTGAGGAAATAATGAAGCCATGATGGCTGGAAAAATTAGCAAATTCAGGGGAAATGCTGTCCGAACTTTTAAAGGACTTGTTTGCATTGAGTTTGTGATCTAAGACTTGGATTTGAGCAAGGCAATGATATATGATGGATGATTTCTGAGCCGTGGAGGTGAGTGACCTCAAACTATATCTAAAGTTATTTATGAACCGTTTCCTGCATTATTTACTTTTGAACTGTTTCCACAGTTACTTTTGAACCGTTTTCTTGCATTATTTACCTTTAAACTGTTTCCAAAGTTACTTTTGAACTGTTTTCTTGCATATCATGTGTGCTTGCATATGAGTGTTCCTTGTTGCTGTATTCCTTGATTTATTGGCTTGTTATTATTGATTGATATTGTGTTAAGTGCTTTCAATGATTGTTAAAACGAGTTTTCTAGGCGAGTATGTACTTTATCGCACTCGACCTAAATAAATATGAAATTTTCAATGATTAATGATTAAATGCTAGTTGCGCATGAATGTAAGCCGTTTGGCTGAACTGGCCACTACCCTTCGTTACCGATCGACTCGAGCCAGAAGCGGATTTGGTCGGGCGATATGGTGACCCTGGGTGAATTTGGTATACTTGAGTATTACCTTGTAGTCCGGTTACGTCCGGATGGGTGGAGTCCGGCTACGTCCGGATGGGTGGAGTCCGGCCAACGTCCGGAAAAAAAAAAAGGGATCGAACGAACAAACAAATAGCTCCATGTGGGCCGTATCCTTTTAATGAATGTTACTATCGCTTTTCATTGTAAATGTTTCTTGAATTATTGATACTCCATATTTAATGTATTGTAAATGTTGTAATTGTTCCTGGACTTATCATTTGATTTATGACATCATTGAAATGAACTATTGTGAAACCGATTTGATTACTGATTTTTCTGGTTACTCGCTGAGCTTCTAGCTCACCCCAAAAATATTTTATTCCCCTCCACAGGGCTCAAAGCGAAGGAAGGACTTGTTGTGCTTATTCACATGTCTGGATGGCCTATATCTTGTACAGTTTGGATTTGGAAATCATTTTATGTATAGTTGAGAATTATTTCCGCTTTGCTTTTGACATGTAATTATTGGAGAATTTGATGTAATATTTGAGTTTTATCTTGTAATCTGTTTGAGGAATGTAGTGAACGACTGAGTCCCGGCGAGAGCTGGGCAGGCGGCCCGCCGAACCCTCTGGTTCGCCTTAGGAGGAGGTGGGGCTGTCACAGTAGGATAGTATAGAATAATAATTGCCAAATAATTTTTAAATAAAAGGGAATTTTTAAGGAAAACGAAAAGGATTTTACAATTCCATAAATTGAATTTAGGGTTTCGGTTAAAATATGAGAAATTTGAGAAAAGGTTTAGTCACAAGTAAAAACTAGGGTTTTGATTAGACTTTAGGGTTTCTAGTCTTTAAAATAAAACAATGTCTTAAAATAAAAATAAACTAAAGGAAGCATAATATTTTTTCCTTTTGAAACTAAACAACAATAGTATCCTAAAAGTTGGGGTATCACAATCTCCCCTCCTTAAAAGAATTTCGTCCTCGAAATTCATCCATGCACTCCTAAATAGCGTAGGTATTTTCTTGTATATCCATTTCTAGCTCTCAGGTCTCACTGTAGCCAAAATTTAGCTTAACAATAGAAATCACGAATCGTACCTTCTACTATCTCCGATGGTTCAGGTAATGCCTGTTGGTCCAAGGTGTACACTCTAGCTGGCACTCTTGGCTTAGTCCCTCCTACATTTGCTTGTTCAGGGTTTAGGTGTGACCTACGGGAACAAGCTGCAAACTGGTGCTCGGCACTACCACACCATAAACATTTTCCTGCCTTTCGCCAACAATCATTCTCCGTATGATTGGCCTTCCCACAGTACTCACAAGATACTCGAGTTTGACCTCCTTGTGAGGCACCTCTTGCTTGCTCCCAGCCACGCGAGGCTCCTCCTGGAGTAATTTCCTTAGATGTCCCTGAAATTTTCTCACCACCATCTCCTCGACCCATCTTAGAGGGTGGCATGTCTAAATCACCTTGTCCTTGCCTTTGACTTCCACCAGGCGCACCTTTTCTTTTTGCATGAAAAGCTCTCACTTGTGCCCTAGCAATTTCTATTCGTTGGGCCTTCTCCAAGACCTCTGTAAATGTATTAATCTGGGCCGCCGCTAAGGCCTCTTGTATCTCCACATTGAGCCCTTGCACAAACCTCCGGACTCTTCTTTGCTCCGTAGCTATCAGTTCAGGAGCAAATTTAGACAACTTCGTAAATTGGGTTTCATACTCAGCTATACTCAAAGTTCCCTGCCGAAGTTTAATAAAATCATCTTCTCTTTTCTCCTGGACAATAGGTGGGAGGTATTTTGCGTTAAACTCTCGCACGAAATTCACCCACGTCCATGCGGTCCCCTCTCTCTCCCACTTAGCTTGAACCACATTCCACCAAGCCCTGGCCGGACCTTCAAATTGAAAAATGGCAAAGTGCACTTGTCTATCCTCCGCATAGTTCAAAGCGGCAAAGATGTTGATCATGGCCTCTAGCCATTTCTCAACTCCTTCCGGGTCCGGTCCTCCCAAGAACTTAGGTGGGGAGAACTTCTGGAATCTCTCTAAGGCCCTATCTTATCTCATATCGGGATCCCTAGGTTGATTTACAGGGGCTTGACCCTGTTGTTCCACTAAACGGGCCAGAATATTAGTCATTTGTTGGATTGCAGTTGCCACTTGATCTCCCTCTACAACCTGGGGTCCAGATTGTGGCTCAATCGTTGCCTCTCTTTCCTCTCTCGGTTCTGGCACCGGTTCCTGTGCTTGTCTACCCCCACGTCCACTACTAGGACCGCGTCCTCGGTTAGTTCCCCTGGCCTGACTTCTTCTACCCTCCATGTTTCGCGGCTAATCAACTATAGCAATATAGCCAACTAATCAATGATAGAATATAGCCACTAAATAACGATATAAATATAAACAGAATAAATAAGGCTCAAATAAACCTTTCCAAATCATAAAACAGGGGTAATGCAACACATTCAATCAAAACAAGTCACATCAAAACAAGTCACATAACCTATAGAAAATTAACCCTAGGTATTGCTCAAGCACTACCCTTAATCAAAACTCGAAGCACGTGAATAATAAGGATCCCAAATCCCACGAATATCTTCAATATATATTTCAAATCCAGACTATTCGCATTCCCCGTGCCTTTGCTTTCGCCGTCCAAACTTATCCTAATATTACGCGAGATCTCAACTTATCGTAAAGGTATCACTCTTTGGTACTCGGGGACAAGAATCCGAAAATATGATAATTCACCACTCAAGCTGGCCAGGCTCAAGAGCAAATTACCCGTATTAGAGATTCCTACCCAACATACATATCTAAGGTCCCCAACAATAGACAATTGTTCCACACTTAACAAGTCAATCCCCACAGTCCGAGAACCCTCTCCCGACACGAGCTCAATAGGAGGTCTGATACCATCTGTGATGGCCCCACCTCCCCCTGGGCGTACCCTAGGGTTTAGCGGACCGCCTGCCCAACTCTCGCCAGGACTCACTCACTCGTATCACGTGCATACAACCGTCGACAGTAAATAACATCGCAATTCACACTTACAATTTACATCGGTGCATATTCAAAATACAAAGCCTCTATATACCCAAACGGGTTCAAAGTGTATACAATCCAAGTACAATCATCCTAATCAAGTGATGGCGCTAGTACAAGTCAAAAGTCAAAAACAACTAGTCTACGCTAGTCTTTACATATTTCACGCCTCGCTCGTACCCCTGTAAGGAAAACAAATGGAGTGGAATGAGCTAAAAGCCCAGTGAGGTTCCAAATAGCAAATTGACCATTATTTATAAGTACAAGTTTTTGATATAGCAAAGTAACGAGCATGAAGAGTTCATAAAAGTGAGCAATAACACGTCAAGTAACAATCTCAAAATGAGCAAGTGTAAAAGTTTTTCAGAATAAACAATAATCCGATAAGCAATAATCATTCCAAAGCATAAGGATACGGATGGCTCTCAGGAGCCAACTTCCCATTTCATCATCAGGAGCTTGATCACGTAATAGTTGACACTCCGTCAACTTTCAAGTAAAGGAACCAATCCAGTAGAGCACCACTTACACTACTCTCCGTCCACCATTTAAACCCCCTACTGGGCCCAAAATCCTCAATAAACACGGGTGGTAATACTCGAGTATACCGATTAGTCGAGGAGATATCACTCCACTCGACAATCAAGAGACCCAGGGTTCGTTACCCAATCGACCAAGCCCTTGCCGGCTCGACCCGAGTAACTTGCCATAGGGTTTCTGGAATTCCAGGAAGTGCGCACAACATAAACAAGTATATATCAAATAAGGGCAAGTGCGATAAAGTACACTCTTGCCCGATCAAGCCAATCATATATCATTTAATCATATTGATCAAGTATTGGAAACAAGTGTCCAGTTCAATCAGGTATTTGGAAGCACTCACCAAAATGAAGTGCCCCTAGTAATCACGTCTGGGTTATACTCCGGGTTCGGAGTCCAAATCTGCGATAAAACTTTGTTTCAGAACTTTAAAAATCAACTAAGGTTCGAAACGTAGACGTTTCATTCAATAAGAATCAAAAAATGGAAATTCACTTGGAGAATATTCGTGAAACACTCGCTCGCTTTTCAAACTATATAACTTTGTAACATTTATACTTGGAAATGCCATTTGAGTCGAAAGTACAAGGAAAACGTATTTCTAGTAGTCATGGTTGTATTTCTCAAGGGTACAAGTTCGGCCAAATCTTTACTTATATACCTCGGTAAAAGAAGACGCAAATATCCTAGATGGTTCAAGTAGTAATCACTCTTAACCCTTACTCAAGTTGCAAGTATATTTCTCTAGTCCTCGGGCGTAAATTTGGACAGCATGCCCTTTGTATTTACCTAATTTTCCAGCCATTTATGGTTTCATTATTTTCCTCATTCAAACCCAATGGTACACACACAACAATCTAATTTCAATAGCCGTTCAATAAGCTCAAGACAATAGAAGAACAAAATCAAGCTAACAACAAGTGCGGAAATGAAGTTTAACAAGAGACAGATTTGATAGAGTTTTGCGTAACGGACACAACCGAAGCTACGCTTATCAGATTGGGGTAAAACTTATACCGTTTCGAAGCTAAGACGAGGGTCTACAACTTTCATGAATATCACTTAGTCAAATTTCCAGTGTAACCCAGTCAAATTCCCAATTCACAGAACCAACTTCCAACTAACAGGCTAGTTAACCGTACTACATTTAAATGGCCATATCTCAGGCTACCAAAGTCCGTTTAAGGCGTTCTTGGAGGCATTGGAAATCTAAGACAGAGTACCAAAACTTTCATGTTTTGAAAAATGGCTAAATCAGCACGGATCATAGTGAATAGACACGGTCAACTGGATGAACTGTCTAAAACGGATCACTGGATGCATCCTAGGGCAGTGAGGGTATTTTGGTCTTTTTACAGGCTACGTTGCTCCGATTGGGCTGAAATTTTGTAGGAAACTATAAAATATCATTTTATACAACTTTCATGTTTTGTGCCAATCCTAATTCGGCCTCTAACATAGGGCACTGAAACCGGACAGAACTGAATCATACAATTCCAGAAATCTGGAATTTTGGGATTTCAAGGGCAATCTCTTCATTTCCTTGATTCAATCACTACCACAACCTCTTATACAAGCTTATATACATCATATACCACTCCTACAACAAGTATAAGAAGGAAATCAGTCAAACCCTAGCTTACATACATCACCCCAAAATCATCACAACAACTTGTATAGCTACTAATCTAACCAAAACATGAGTTATATAACAATTTAAACAAAAATAAAAGAACCAAAGCCATGGGTCAGACCTTATACCTCAACAAAAGGGCTTGCAAGAGTAATACTTCACCTCCTCTTGAAATTTTTGGTTCCCTTAGCTTCCCAAGTTCACAACTCACAAGTTAATTGGTTTAGAATCTTGTTTCTTTTACTCAAATGGTGCAAATCAAGATGAAAGAAGGTTGTTTCTCTTTCTCTCTCTTTCTCTCTCTGTGAGAACTCATAAAATTTCTTATTTTCTAGGCTTTCTTTTATTTATTTGCACCTTTCTTATGCCTTTTCTTTATTAGGAAAATTTGCTAGCTAACCCCTGTTCTGCCCGTTTCTGTTCGACCAGGTTAGAGGCCGAATTGGCCTTGGAACAAAACATGAAAGTTGTAGAGAATGATGTTTTCTAGTTACCTGTTAAGTTTCAGCCCAATCTGAGCTCGGTAGCCTGAGATAAGATGGAAATACCCAGACTGGTCTAGGTAGGAGTTCAGCGAACAGGGTTGTCATTTCACCCAATATGACCGTGACTTTTCACCATAATCCTTACCAAATTAGATTTTGGCCAAAACATGAAAGTTGTAACCAATAGTGTAAAATAGTTTCCTGCAAAATTTCTGCTTGATCCGACCACTGTAACATGTGAAACGACCGAAATACCCTTGACAGTCAAATTCCCAATTCACAGAACCAACTTCCAACTAACAGGCTAGTTAACCGTACTACATTTAAATGGCCATATCTCAGGCTACCAAAGTCCGTTTAAGGCGTTCTTGGAGGCATTGGAAATCTAAGACAGAGTACCAAAACTTTCATGTTTTGAAAAATGGCTAAATCAGCACGGATCATAGTGAATAGACACGGTCAACTGGATGAACTGTCTAAAACGGATCACTGGATGCATCCTAGGGCAGTGAGGGTATTTTGGTCTTTTTACAGGCTACGTTGCTCCGATTGGGCTGAAATTTTGTAGGAAACTATAAAATATCATTTTATACAACTTTCATGTTTTGTGCCAATCCTAATTCGGCCTCTAACATAGGGCACTGAAACCGGACAGAACTGAATCATACAATTCCAGAAATCTGGAATTTTGGGATTTCAAGGGCAATCTCTTCATTTCCTTGATTCAATCACTACCACAACCTCTTATACAAGCTTATATACATCATATACCACTCCTACAACAAGTATAAGAAGGAGATCAGTCAAACCCTAGCTTACATACATCACCCCAAAATCATCACAACAACTTGTATAGCTACTAATCTAACCAAAACATGAGTTATATAACAATTTAAACAAAAATAAAAGAACCAAAGCCATGGGTCAGACCTTATACCTCAACAAAAGGGCTTGCAAGAGTAATACTTCACCTCCTCTTGAAATTTTTGGTTCCCTTAGCTTCCCAAGTTCACAACTCACAAGTTAATTGGTTTAGAATCTTGTTTCTTTCACTCAAATGGTGCAAATCAAGATGAAAGAAGGTTGTTTCTCTTTCTCTCTCTTTCTCTCTCTGTGAGAACTCATAAAATTTCTTATTTTCTAGGCTTTCTTTTATTTATTTGCACATTTCTTATGCCTTTTCTTTATTAGGAAAATTTGCTAGCTAACCCCTGTTCTGCCCGTTTCTGTTCGACCAGGTTAGAGGCCGAATTGGCCTTGGAACAAAACATGAAAGTTGTAGAGAATGATGTTTTCTAGTTACCTGTTAAGTTTCAGCCCAATCTGAGCTCGGTAGCCTGAGATAAGATGGAAATACCCAGACTGGTCTAGGTAGGAGTTCAGCGAACAGGGTTGTCATTTCACCCAATATGACCGTGACTTTTCACCATAATCCTTACCAAATTAGATTTTGGCCAAAACATGAAAGTTGTAACCAATAGTGTAAAATAGTTTCCTGCAAAATTTCTGCTTGATCCGACCACTGTAAAATGTGAAACGACCGAAATACCCTTGACAGTCAAATTCCCAATTCACAGAACCAACTTCCAACTAACAGGCTAGTTAACCGTACTACATTTAAATGGCCATATCTCAGGCTACCAAAGTCCGTTTAAGGCGTTCTTGGAGGCATTGGAAATCTAAGACAGAGTACCAAAACTTTCATGTTTTGAAAAATGGCTAAATCAGCACGGATCATAGTGAATAGACACGGTCAACTGGATGAACTGTCTAAAACGGATCACTGGATGCATCCTAGGGCAGTGAGGGTATTTTGGTCTTTTTACAGGCTACGTTGCTCCGATTGGGCTGAAATTTTGTAGGAAACTATAAAATATCATTTTATACAACTTTCATGTTTTGTACCAATCCTAATTCGGCCTCTAACATAGGGCACTGAAACCGGACAGAACTGAATCATACAATTCCAGAAATCTGGAATTTTGGGATTTCAAGGGCAATCTCTTCATTTCCTTGATTCAATCACTACCACAACCTCTTATACAAGCTTATATACATCATATACCACTCCTACAACAAGTATAAGAAGGAAATCAGTCAAACCCTAGCTTACATACATCACCCCAAAATCATCACAACAACTTGTATAGCTACTAATCTAACCAAAACATGAGTTATATAACAATTTAAACAAAAATAAAAGAACCAAAGCCATGGGTCAGACCTTATACCTCAACAAAAGGGCTTGCAAGAGTAATACTTCACCTCCTCTTGAAATTTTTGGTTCCCTTAGCTTCCCAAGTTCACAACTCACAAGTTAATTGGTTTAGAATCTTGTTTCTTTTACTCAAATGGTGCAAATCAAGATGAAAGAAGGTTGTTTCTCTTTCTCTCTCTTTCTCTCTCTGTGAGAACTCATAAAATTTCTTATTTTCTAGGCTTTCTTTTATTTATTTGCACCTTTCTTATGCCTTTTCTTTATTAGGAAAATTTGCTAGCTAACCCCTGTTCTGCCCGTTTCTGTTCGACCAGGTTAGAGGCCGAATTGGCCTTGGAACAAAACATGAAAGTTGTAGAGAATGATGTTTTCTAGTTACCTGTTAAGTTTCAGCCCAATCTGAGCTCGGTAGCCTGAGATAAGATGGAAATACCCAGACTGGTCTAGGTAGGAGTTCAGCGAACAGGGTTGTCATTTCACCCAATATGACCGTGACTTTTCACCATAATCCTTACCAAATTAGATTTTGGCCAAAACATGAAAGTTGTAACCAATAGTGTAAAATAGTTTCCTGCAAAATTTCAGCTTGATCCGACCACTGTAACATGTGAAACGACCGAAATACCCTTGACTGTCCATGAAACCTGTTTAGCGCCCAGAATTCTGTTTTCGTGTAGTTTTCCATTTTTGATCATGAAAATGCATGATTTAGCCTTGGATGTCTTTATAAGAAATGTAGAGTTGTTTTTATCTTCGAAACACCATAAGATACACTTCAATCGGACTTTGGTAGCCTGAGTTGTTGCTGTTTAACAATTGTGCGGTTAGCCAACCTGTTTGTGAGATTCTGGTTTCGTATATTTCAATTTTGACCTAGTTTCACTACAAACTGGACTGAGTGGCCTTCTTCAACATTGTAGCCTTTTCTGTTAGCTTCGAAACGGTGTATCTTTCATCTCCATCCGATAATCTTAGTGCCGATTGTGGCCAATACGCTAAATGACGTCAAAACTGTTTTTTGGTTTTAAGGTTTAACCTTCATTTTCGAACTTTCCCTAGTTTATTTTAGTACTTATACGTGCTAGTGAAGGCTTGTTTTGGTAGTAGGTGGATTTGGTTTGTGACTTGTAATCGCATCTTATTATGCTTACTTGAATGTATATTGATTTTGAACCACATAAACGATTCCGAAAAATAATATTTCTGAGCCTATCTAGTTGGATTTCGACTTGACTTTGATTCAAGTGTTTTCCATTGGAACTGTTACAACCCTTTGAGTTTGGTTTATGACACCCTAGTTGTTGTCCGTTCACAGATCTAAATGGCTTTATTTTCACTTTAAAGTCACCTTTATCCGTTTTACTCATAATTAGTCGAGTTCCTTGATTCCACTTACTTGTTTTGCTAGATGAATTGTAATATTCTTTCTCGTCGAATCATAGGTTTTCTCGGTGACCGAGGGTAAGATCCGATAGGATATTTTGGACGTTATTTTGCATAATTTGGTGAGTGTTCCTTGTTTGCTATATTTTCTTGATTTCATGACTCGTATTATTGTTTGATAACGTGTTAAGTGCTTTCAATGATTTTCAAAACGAGTTTTCTGGGCGGGTGTGTACTTTATCGCACCCGACCTAAATAAATGTGAAATTTTCAAAGATTGAATGATTGGAACGTTACTTGTGCATGAATGTAAGCCTTTTGGCTGAACTGGGCCCTGCCCCTTGTTACCGATCGACTCGAGCCAGAAGCGGACTCGGTCGGGTGATTTGGTGACCTGGGTGAACGTTTGGTATACTCGAGTATTACCTTGTAGGTTGGTGGAGGTTGGTGGAGCCTGGCCAATGTCCAGGAATTGGCCCAATTTTACCGAACTTACTGCACTAGCGGGTCCCACGCCCGGTATACGCTCCAAAAATCTCATGAACTAAATTATACTAGAAAATAATTGAAAAACTCTATTTGTTCATAACGTATCCTTTTCATGTGTGACTTATTGTAAATGTTGTAAATGTTTCTGTACTTATTGTTTGATTTATGGCTTGATCCTATGTTCGGAACCTCATTGAGCTTTTAGCTCATCCCTTTAGTTTTGTTTTCCTTAACAGGGGAAGGTGAACAGGGGCGAGAGCTCTGTATCGACTGGCTAGGTCTAGTTTTGGTTTTGGTTTTGGTTCTCACCCTAGTGCTTGGCACGGGTTGGTTGTATGGTGACTTGAGAACTTTTGTATTCTCGACGGTTGTACTTCTTTCTGAGATAGCAATGTATATAAGTTTTGTTTTAAGTTTTGGATCCTTGTTTTGCTCTTTCTTGTGGTTCTATTTCTGATTTGTATGAGTGAACGACTGAGTCCCGGCGAGAGCTGGGCAGGCGGCCCGCCGAACCCTTTGGTTCGCCTTAGGGTGAGGTGGGGCTGTCACACTCTCTCTTGTCTCGGCCAAACCAGAAAAAAAATGAGGAAGAATGAGCTAATTTGCAAGATAAGAACGTAAGAAAATTAAGTTTAGTCAAAGCCACAAATTGCCAACACTTGGCACTACCAAAACCATCCAAAATTTCTCTTTATTTTCCTTGCATTTTGGGCCACAATTTCGGTTATATGGCTGAGGATGAGGGGGGAATATTTTGTAAAAATATCAAGGGTATGTGGTGGTAAGAAAGTGGTGGTCAAGTGGGGGATTCAATCGGTAGTGCACGGTATACGTCGGTTCGCACCGTTTTTCCTTAAATCACACGTACTAGGGTTTTTACTCCCTATTCACTAACTTTTTATCATTGCTTCTAATCACATATTATTTCTCACCTAAAAGTCACTCTTAAGCACCAAATTTGATCCTTACTCCATACCGGATAATTACACTACGGATACATGAAAAATCCTATTTCACTTCGAATTGAAATCGGAAAGGAAAAATCCTAATTTCCTATGATCTTTGGCATTTTTCTAGGGTGATTGAGTAGTAGGATAGTATAGAATAATAATTGCCAAATAATTTTCAAATAAAAGGGAATTTTTAAGGAAAACGAAAGGGATTTTACAATTTCATAAATTGAATTTAGGGTTTCGGTTAAAATATGAGAAATTTGAGAAAATGGTTAGTCACAAGTAAAAACTAGGGTTTTGATTAAACTTTAGGGTTTCTAGTCTTTAAAACAAAACAATGTCTTAAAATAAAAATAAACTAAAGGAAGCATAATATTTTTTCCTTTTGAAACTAAACAACAATAGTATCCTAAAAGTTGGGGTATCACAGTATCACCATCTCAAACCAAAATTTCTTCCTTTCGAACCACAAACGAAGACTTCTCGCTTAACTTCAAGACTAAATTATAGTAAGAGATTCATGGATAAGGATCCAATACTGCCCAACCACCAATATTTAATATCACTCGTTAAAGCATCAGGTACCAAGTCCACTGTTTCTAACGGGGATACACCTACTACATAAAGTTTGCATAACACATAGTTCAATAAATACAACTATGCCAGTCAAATCATCACTACTTGCTAACTTTAACTATTACAGTAGCTTCACCATCCCGAAATTCATTTGTCTTGGGCAGTTCCTCACTTGATGTCCAAGTTGGCCGCATCTAAGACATGCACCAATTTTCAAATAACATACTCCCGTATGAATTTTGTTACATGTTTCACACTTAACAGCTACGCATCTCTTTTTGAAGTATCCATTCTTTCTTTTATTCCTCTCTTTTTCTTGCATAGCAAATTCATCTTCATATATCTCTTTACATTTCCCTTTAGTATCGTGAGAACTTTCTTCACCCCTTTTATCTTTATTACTAAAAATGTCTTCAGATGCTATTCGACTAGACAAATGCACTAATTCAAACTTATTCCGCACCTCTTTCGGGATCCATTCGTATTTCTTTTGTAGTTCTATGTTCTTGTGCAGTAGCTCAATTTTCTCCAAATATTTTTGTTTCTATCGCCTTTCCCAGTGCTCAGCTATTATGTGACGCCCCGAAAAGTATAAGTGTGAGAACCCGGAAATTTTTTAATTTTCTAGGGTTTATTTTTTATTTAATCACCCGTCTTTTCTACATTTTCTTTATTAGAAAAATTTCCCAGATAAAGTTTATGAGCAAAGATAGTTTTAAAATGATTTTTCTAGTATCGGTTAGTTTTTGAGAAATTAAGAGCGTATTTTGAACGTGGGACCCGCAAGTGCGGTAAATGCATTATATTTTTGACAACTTGTTGGAAATTTGTATTAAGTGATATTATTTACAAAGTGTTAAGATATTTGTATTGGAGAGACAAAAAGATAAGTTTTAAACCTAAAGGTGACAAGTGTCACCATAAGATTTAGTCTTGAGTTTGACTACTATTCATAACTTTACCATTTAAGTAAAATTGGCCAAAAATCTCTTCATTTCTTACCTCTCTTGGCCGACTTTCTTGCTCAAAGAAAGAAAGAAAAGCTCTCAATTTTCTAGTCTCCAATCTTGCCCAATCTTTCAATTAAACCGATTAATCTTCCAATTACTCCATAAAACCTCTTAGTTTGGTGGAGTTGAGCTTGGTTGTGAAGTTGTTTGGAAAGCTAAGGTGACTAATTGCTCTATCTCTTGTATTGCTAAGGTGAGTTGTGAAGAACCACTTTCCTTCCTCTAATGATGTTCAATTCATGATTGGTGGTGGTATAAGATGCACTTTTATGGATTATATCTTGGTTTTGGTTGAATTGGTGAAGTTTTATAACTATTGGGGATTTTTCTGTTTTCATATGGATATGATTGTGTAGTTATATATGATAATTGGAAATGTTATTTAAGGACTCTATGAGGTGGAAAAAGTGGTTAATTGCAACCAATTTCTGTTTTGGAAGAAATTTTGGAAAGTTAGGGTTATGATGAATACATTCTGCCCGAATTTATAGCTCATAGATAGAGGCCGAATTGTCCTTGACTTAAAACATAAAAGTTGTAGGTAATGACATTTTAGAGGTCCCTACAAAATTTCAGGTCAATCGGAGTAGTGTAGAATGACAAAATTCGAAATTACTATTGCTGTTCTGGTTTTACCCGAATGTAAGAATTGCGCCTGTAATTGGTTGTTTTGGCTGGAATTGCTTCCGAATTGGTTGTTGAGGTCTTCTGATGAAATGTATCCCTGTTTCTTAGATTTTAGCTGGTTTTGGAATTTCTGGATTTGGACTTGGATAGCCTGATTTATGATGTTTCCGCTAGAATGCGTTCTGTGAATCTGTTTTTGTGATTCTGGTATGGTATCTTGCATTTTTGACCTGGTTACACTCGAAACTGGGTTGAGTGACCTTCTTCAATATTTTAGCCCTGTATCTTAGCTTCGAAACGGTGTATCTTGGACCTTCATCCGACAATCGTAACACCTTTGGTACCATTACCGTAAAATGACGTCAAAACTGTTTTTCTGGTTTTGAGCTTAACTTTCATTTCCGGACTTTTCCCTAGCTTGACTTGTACTTGTTCTACTGGGGGCTTGATGAATGGCTATCGAATGAACTTGTTGTTGTGTGTGTACCTTTGGGTTTGAATGAGAAAAATAATGAAGCCATGACGGCTGGAAAAGTAAGCAAATTTAGGGGAAGTGCTGTCCGAACTTTTAAAGGGCTTGATTGCTTTGCGTTTGTGATCTAAGGCTTGGATTTGAGTAAGGCAATGATATTTGATGGATGGTTTCTGAGCCATGGAGGTGAGTGACCCTAAACTATTTCCAAAGTACTTGTGAAACGTTTCTTGCATTATTTACTTTTGAGCTGTTTCCAAAGTTACTTTTGAACTGTTTTCCTGCATATCATGCGTACTTATATGAGAGTGTTCCTTGTTTGATATATTTCCTTGACTTATTGGCTTGTTATTATGGATTGATAATGTGTTAAGTGGTTTCAATGATTGTTAAAACGAGTTTTCTGGGCGAGTGTGTACTTTATCGCACTCGACCTAAATAAATGTGAAATTTTCATGATAAATGATTAAATACTACTTGCGCATGAATGTAAGCCTTTTGGGCTGAACTGGCCATTGCCCCTTGTTACCGGTCGTCTCGAGCCAGAAGCGGACTCGGTCGGGCGATTAGGGACCTGGGTGAACGTTTGGTATACTCGAGTATTACCTTTGTAGGTTGGTGGAGGTTGGTGGAGCCTGGACGATGTCCGGGAAAGGTTGAATGAAAAAATGCAATTTCAAATAAAACAAAAAAAGGAAATGGCAGGAGAACGAACGTATCCTTTTCATGAATGTTACTATCGCTTTCCATTGTACATGTTTCTTGAATTATTGATACTCCATATTTAATGTTTTGTAAATGTTGTAATTGTTTCTGGACTTATCATTTGATTTATGACATCATTGAAATGAACTATTGTTAAACCGATTTGATTACTGATTTTACTGGTTACTCCCTGAGCTTCTAGCTCACCCCAAAAATATTTTATTCCCCTCCACAGGGCTCGTAGCGAAGGAAGGACTTGTTGTGCTTATTCACATGTCTGGATGGCCTATATCTTGTACAGTTTGGATTTGGAATCATTTTATGTATAGTTGGGAATTGTTTCCGCTTCGCTTATGACATGTAATTTTTGGAGAATTTGATGTATATTGGAGATTTATATTGTAATATTTGAGGTTTATTCTTGTAAGTCATTTGAGGATTGTAGTGAACGACTGAGTCCCGGCGAGAGCCGGGCAGGCGGCCCGCCGAACCCTCTGGTTCGCCTTAGAGGGAGGTGGGGCCGTCACATATTCTCTTTTGGAACTCTACTTCCTTTCGAAGAATCTCTATTTCCTTATACATATCAGCCAAACGTGTCATCTCACCGATTCGCATGAACTCAAGTGATAGCCTGCCAGGCAAATCAATGGATCAAAATAAGTAACTAAGTACAATTGAAACTCTAATCATATAACTGTTAAGTTCCTTCGCTCCCAATCCAACCACGAAAGATTAAACTTAGATATTCTCAAATGAGATAGACGAGAAAGTAGAACATAGTTAGGGCAATATCTTAAGATACTATGCCACTTATCACTTATATACATAACGAAACCCGAAAGCATGCTTCGTATATCAAAAGTTCCACACCCTATCTCAAACTTTTGCTTACAGGTATAGAACCCAATTTTTTTTCTCAAATCCCCATACATAATTCCAAAACTCTCGATCTCGACACGATAATATTCAAGCCACGTCCATACTTTGACATTAATGGATAGGTGTCAAAGAAGTATACGCAAGGGTAGTTTATCGAGAACCAAACTACGGATATCAAATATTACAAAAGGGTAGAAATACCTATATAGTTGCAGTTAAACTGTTTCAAAATCAAATAAACACTTATCTAGTCCTGACGTTCATAGGAGAAGGGAAACATGTGAGAACCCGAAAATTTTCCTATTTTCTGGTCATTATTTTATTTCCTTGTATGCATTTTCTATATTTTCCTTTATTATATTAATTTCCTAGATATTTTTATAAGTGAGTATTGGTTTTAAATTATTTTTTTTCTAGTATAAGTTAGTTTATGCAACGTTAGTAGTGCTTATGGGATGTAGGACCCGCTAGTGCGTAAAATGCGATAAATTTTGGTGATTAGGTGGAGTTTTACATAAAGGAGTATTACTGTACACAGTGTTAGGAGATAATTGGAGGTTAGCTAGATTATTTAGTATTGGGAGACAAGAGGATGAGATTGAACATTAAAGGTGCTAGGTGTCGCGACATGATTGGAGGTTGGACCTTTGACTAAAGCTCTCTTACTTTCCTAAAATCAATTTGGACCAAAATTCATCTCACTTTTCTCTTGTCTTGGCCGATTATTGAGGAGAGAAAAAGAGAGGAAAAACTTCATCTTGTCTTTCAATTCCAAGCCCAAATCTTGAGTTCCAACCATTAACATCTCAAAGTACTCCATAAAAACTAGTTGCTAGGAAGGATTAAAGAGGTTGGTGGAGTGGTTTTGGAAAGGGAAGCACTAAGCTATCACTTTTCTTGGAGTTTTAAGGCATTTTGCCAGGAACTTCCTCTTTACTTCAATTAATTGTTAATTAGTGGTTTAGAGTGGTGAGTTTTGTAGTTTTATGGAAAAATTGCATGAAGAAGGTGATGTTATGGGAAATTTCAGATTTTTGGTGAATTTTCTGCCCTTATTTGAGGCTTAAGTATTCACCATAGATTGTTAGCTTTGTTATGTGTAATATAGAGCTTATAGGTGTTAGTTTCACTCACCTACGAGAAATTTCAGCTTGGGTAGTTAAATTTCAGATTAGGGTTTTGAATTTAGGGATTTATTATGGTTGGTTTTAGAGCTCTTAATTGGTTAAGATTCAAGGGTATTGTGACCCTAATTAGATGTGGGTTATAACCTATATGTTGTGTGTGCAATTGTGGGTGATTTGAGTTGAGGTTGGTGTTTGATGGTAAAATGGAAAAGTAAGGAAAATCTAAGGGAAATGCTGTCCAATTTTTAAGTCCATGTGATTCCTTTGAGTTGGGATGATTGTGAGTAGAAATGAAGGGTGTTGGGGTCGTTTATACCGTTGGCACCAATTGTCCCTTATTTGCACTTTCGAGTTCTATTTGGCATTGCATTAGTAGTTTATTGAATAGGTAAACGACTCGTAATCGAGTCTCAATTGTTTTCTTGGTTGTTCGTAGGACGTGCCGGTGACTCAAGGCGCACCTCGGGAGGAAACGTTTAAAGTTCACTTTATTTGAATCGGTGAGTGTACCACTCACATGATTGTTATTTCATTGCTTTATCTGTACTTGAAATCTGTGACTGAAATGACTGTGATTACTGTTTATGCAAGATGAGACGAGGGTGTACTTTATCACGCTCATTCTCTATTGCTTATTTGACTGTTCACTGTATCACTTGGAAATCTCTTGGTTGTGTTTGAACTGGTGTCGTTCGGACGTGTATCCAACGACCTTTACTATTAACTCTGAGCTCAACCTCATTGGTAGTCATTTGAATCGAGCCAGCAAGGGCTTGGTCGAGGAAAATTGACAAGCCATGGGGACTGTTTCTGGGAAATCTTTGGGTATTGAGACTCTTGATTCCGGTATACTCGAGTATTACCATCTCTGTTCTGTTTGGTGTTCGGGCCCGGCAAGGGGTATGTGTGGTGGATGGAAATCGGAGTAAAGTGGAGTCTATGGTTATGGTTACTCTTTAAGCGTTGACGGAGAGTCAACGAGGTGAGATCAAGTACGGCATAAGAGGAAAAGGGCTCTTGAGAGCCGTCCGTATCCTTTTACTTCCTGTTGATGTATGGTGTTCGTTTCTACTCACTTGATGAATGTATTTGGATTGAGTATCATCATACTTTTGTGATCCTTGAATACTTGAGTGATGGTACCTCATTGGGCAAAAGCTCACCCCGTTGCCTTTGTTTTCCTTACAGGGAACAATCTCTTAGAACTATGATGTTTTGAAGAATGAGTTGAGCTAGTATAGATATTCTTTTGTATAGCTCCTCGGTAGCTGAAAAAACCCTAAATGTATCTTGATCCAATGTTCCTTTTGATTTGTAAATTTACAAACGTGTGTATATAAAAGTGTTTAATCATGTTCATGTGTTATATTTGATTTGGGAATGTTCATTCTCTAGGGTTATATAAAGTTACTTGTACTTGATTGGGATTCGGACAAGTACAGAGTTTGAATGAGGAAAGAAAAAATTTTAGTGGGAAACTGTACAGTAGAATCTGGCGTATATCCGGCCAGTTCTTGGCAGGATACATGGCCGGATTGACAGGGGTTTTCAAAAAAAATTTGGGTTGCTCTCTGGCCGGATTGTGACGTGGCAGTCACTGTTCACTTCCATTTTCATTTTCGTTCTTTATTATTTGTTGTCGTTGAATCGATTGGTTGCTGTAATATCTTTCGGCATGGTTTGGCTTTCGTGTGTGCGGCTTAGTAGTCCTGGCGAGAGTTGGGTTGGCAGTTCGCTAACCCTTTGGGGATGGTGGGGCTGTCACAAAACAGGTATTCAGTGATAATTTGCCAATGTACACTACAATCTAGCCACCGTCTATAGAAACCCTAGCCAGATTATTACTAGTGTTTATCTTTGATCGTACCTTTTGATGATTACAAAACAAGTGGATAAAACTAATGTTTTCCAAGTTTGTTTTTGGTCAGAAAATGGAGCAAGACAGGTTCAAAGGCCAAGCATCTGCTAAAACATTTGTCGGACGCACAAATACATCCTATCGGCCGTCCGATAACCGTTGAGTGTATTCGGACGCGCAAAGAACCTATCCTTGGACGTCCGAAACTGATAAGTCAGCACTTCTAAGATCTCTAACCTCGATCGGACGCACAATACCTGAGCACCGGACGTCCGAAAATCTTTGCAACACTTCGAACGACAAACATTAGAAGCACCAGACGTTCGAAAGAATCAATGAAGGATTCCAAGTTTTACATCATATGGTCGGACGCATATTCTGATGCTGCCGGACGTCCTAAAGATTTCAAGAAAATTTCTTGAACTCACTACCTGCGTTCGGACGCACAAAACCAGCCTACCGGACGTCCGACACTACTAACGGCTAGTTGACTCTTCAGCTGCCTTGTGTCCGTTGGTGGCTTTAATTGAAGATATTTTTGGTCTATTATAAATAGGATAAAAGTCAACCACCAAAAGCACTGATACACATTAAGTCTACATCAGATCTTGAGTGATTCAAGCATAAGAATAATCCAAAAAGAAGATTTGTACTCTTAGTTGTGTGATCTTCTTTTAGCTTTTCAAGTGTGATTCAATTTCTTCAATAGTGTAGCTCTGTGAGGGTTATTCGAGTGATTGTAAAACTTCCTTGCTTGATCAAGTGTATCTTGAAGCAAGGAGGAAGTGATCCTTCCCGTATACACAAGAGATTGGTTGTTTGTTGAATCAACTTGAAGAAGCTTACAATATAAAGGGATATTCAAACTCTAGTCAAGTTTGAAATTTGGTTTGCTATTCCATCTTCTTATTCACTGTTTTGCAGCACTAACTGTTTATTTCTTCTGCTCTAAATTACTTCCGCCTTATCATAAATTGTTCCTTGGTCTGGTTCTTTAGAAAAAGAGGGCTATTTCAGAAAAAGTGATTTATATTTTGGCTAGCTTTTAAAACTACCTAATTCACCCCCGTCTTAGGTTGTCTTCGATCCTTACAACTAGATTAGTCCATGATAGCACTCCTAGATCCAATCCCCTCGACCAGTCCAATTACTAGGTTAAATGTTAAAATCTTCAGCGCCTTGACCTTTGCAATTAAAACTTATCTCAAGTGCAATCAAGATACTGTGAGGACCCGAATCTTTCTCACTTATAATTCTATTTTTATGGCTTAATTAATTATTTGCTCACCCATTTTCTTCGAATATTATTTTCTAACCTCTTTAGACCTAATTACATGGATCTATAGGTTTGTTATATTTTTAAAGTGTCTCGTTTCAAAAATTAATTTTTGAAAGCCCGTTAAGTGAAAATAGTGCACGTGCGTTTGGAACGATAACCGATTTGAGGATACACTGAGCTTGAAAAATTGGAGATACGTGCATTAGTCTTAAAATAGGTATTTTTATGATTAAGTGCTCAAGTGATAGTTAGTTGTACCATCGTTATAAGAATTTCTTAGAAATTTCGCTTTATAATGTTTAATTTGAAAATAAGCGTTTTCACACGCGCGATTTAATTGAGAGACTTTAGACCATTATTTTGGGACAATTAAGACTGAATAACAATAGTATGTATACAAGTGCATTAGAGGTTTAGTGCACTAGTGAAACAAACCCGAGAGGAAACGAGCACGAAACGCGCGCGTTCGCGTGCTATTGAAAGGTTGACTTTTGGAACCAATTTTGGCCACAAATTTCAAAGCTTCCCACGGAAGCTTATCATCAGCCACCATTCTTCTTTTCCTTCTCAAACCAGCCGTGCAACACCAAGAGAAGGAGACCAAAGTTCCTTCTTCATTTTACCTCTCAAACTTGCACCAAATTACTTTAAATTTCTACCACAAACTCACAACAACTTGGAGATTCACCTAGGCAAGGAGAGAAGCTTCATTTCCACGGTTTTCTTGAGCATCTAAGGGGCCGAAATTTCTGTCTAGTTCATCAAGGGAGGTAATGGACGATCAACCTTGATAATCTTAAGTTATGGAAGTTCTATTACTCGTATAAACTCTTGCATGCATGTGGGTAGTCTTGTTTATGGTGGATTTGTGTTGTGTGGGCTCTATGAACTCCCACATTTGATGGATGGACTGATTTGATGTTGGATGATGAAATTAATGGTGGTTTAGTGCTTATATTAGTGGATTAATGTTGTATTGTTGGTAGAAAATCAAAGGAGGTGCTTGGAGCAAAAGTGACCGTTTTACCCCTGCCTTGTCCAACCATTTTTTGTGCAAAATTTTGAGGTTCTAATGGCTTGATTATGTTGTTTACATGTTATTGTGAGTGTGTAAAAAATTTCATTGAAAAATAACATGATTTGGTTGGTCAAATGAGTTGATTTCCAAAGTTAGCAAAACTGGAAAATGAATCCCGTATTGCCCAGGCAGTCATTTTGTATCGGCCATAACTCTTTGGTCCGATGTCAAAATCAAGTACCGTTTGTGGCACTGGAAACTAAACATTCCCAGATTTCCATTGGTATAAAATTCATGACATAGTTCCACTCGAGTGAGCCAAACCATTCGTTTGAAAATTGCTGTCCTGTTTCGTTGCTCTTCAGGAGGCAGGACATGAACTGTAACTTGATGCTCAAAAACGAGTTTCTTGTGAATAGATTTTGAGAATGGTTTCTTCTGATAAATTCTAGCTTTATGAAATATATTTTCAACGCCATCAACCACACTCAATTCTGAGTTGAATTGAGTGAGTTGTGTCCATATTTCGAAACTGATGCAGTGAGTAAAAATCCTCTTTGGCTAGTAAAGGCCTAACCCTTGGTTGGGACTTGTTGTTTTGAAATTCTTGGTGTTAATCACCTACCGAATATATCTTGGATTCTTATTAGACCTGGTTATCACAAATGAGACATGTTTTACGCATTTTATTGGCCAAAGGTTTTAGAAAAGAAAATTTGAAGTACAAGGCAGATTTGCCTTGGAAATTCTTGAAACTTTGATGGTTTTGTTAACCAACTTTCCGAATGAATTTTCTTATGAAATTTACAGATGAATAGTTCTTATATGGTATTGTAATCATACCAAATTTGGTGCCGTTCTGAGTCCATTTCGCTACCAAATTAAAGTCCCAAAGTTTGGAACTCAAATCTGGAAACTAGCTTAATAGTTTCATTTTTTTTTTCCTCCAACTTTGAGCGACCATATCTCGGTGCTCAAAACTCCAATTCTTGATCCGCTTGTTCTGTCCTAAACCTTACTTGTAACTCTAATTGAGTTAGAAATTTCGGAGGCTGGTTTGCAACGTATGAATTTTACCGAATTTCCAAAGTTAGCGAAAAACCAACCCCGGCATAACTCTAAGTAACCTGAAATAGTAACTTTAAGCCCATTTTTGAATACCTTCCACTTAGATTCATGGAAAAGTGTATTCTAAGAACTTTTAGTACTTTGGAAGTAGTTTCCAACGGTATCAAGTTTTCCAATTTTGGACTTGTAGAGAGTGAGACACGATTTTCCAAAAATCTCGTATCCAAACAGAAATTTCCGAAACTTAAGGAAATAGAGTTTTTTGAATTCTCCTTTTTCCTTCGATATCACTTAAATGTTTTGCACATGATTTCAAATATAAAAACCCGATTTCTCTTATGTTTTGAAACCCCACTTTTGAGTCTCGATTTGCATGTGATTAGGACTCGTACTCGTGAAATCTTCTTAGATTGTACATGGGTACAATCTTTCTCAATAGGTAGGGGGTTTTAAGCGATAGTGTGTAATAGTTGATTGTTATTTGTTCAGGCGCTCAAGGGGACCTTCAAGAGGAACTCGAAGCGGACGCCTAGACACTTGTTTGAGTAGTTACTCTTTTGTTGCAATAGGTGAGTGTTCCATATAGGAATACGTAATTTGCATAAGTCTATGACATGGTCATTCTATGGTCATCACGTGTTAAGCGTTAAGTGCTACATGTTAAGTATTTATCACATTTACGCATATGTAAGTAAGATATACTTGAATTACTTGCTATGAAATAATTGAAGAGCATATTTATGTGACTACTTGAATTACTTGACATGAAATACTTGAAATACGTATACTTGAATTACTCGACATGGAATATGTGAATTGCATATTTACGTGAAGTGTTTAAATGATCAATTATGCTATGGTTGCATAAGTCGGTTGGAGTGAATCTCCTCGACTCTTAAGTGATAAATATGGGAAATGGTCAATAGCGGCCTATTAAAATGACAAATGTCTACCGATTACCAATTACCGATTACCGTTTACCGTTAATCATAAATACTTACCGTTTACCGATTTATTTGATTACTCCTGTTTACAGATTTACTTGACTACTTGATTATTTGATTACCATGAATTCCGTGTTCATATGAAATTATGGCATATTTCTTAAGGGTTTGGATGTTAAGTGTTACCTATAATTACTCATATGGAATTGTCTATCATTTTAGGGCGAGTGTGTACTTTATCTCACTCGGCCTACCCAAAATGATAGATTTTTACCGTTCATCGGTTTACGTGATTACGTGTGCATGTTGTAAGCTCTAAGGTGAACTTGGGCACTGCCCTTGGTTACTGACCTACTCGAGCCAGGACTGGGCTCGGTCGGGTAGGTTGGAACCCTAGGCCACCGTTTCGGTATACTCGAGTATTACCACTGGAGGGATAAGGTGATGACCAGACAAACCGAGGGGATCCGAAAGTCATAAGGTGCAGATGACCGAAATGGTTCCACTGGAACACCGTATCCTTCAATGTGTGTTTAATTTTGCATAGTGATAACCATTTTATGCAAATGTGCCAACGTACAAATCTTGAGTCATACCTGTGATATGTTCAAAGTACTCGTATAATGATATTTGTCTCATGTTCATGTACCAACGTGCAACCCCGAACCATACATGTGGTATGCTCCCTTTACTTGATTTATTAGAACTGCTAGAGTGTTTTGGAACCTCACCGGGCTGTGTAGCTCATACCACGTCGTGGATTTCTTTTATAGGGTCCGAGACCAAGAGTGCCCGAGAATAGTACTAGATTGCTTTCTTTTGAAGATCTTAAGTTGTATTATAACGGATGGTTGTAGTACATATTCTTTTGGATTGTATTAAGCTTGAGAGCTGATTAATTGTAAGTGTGAGATATTTTGGAGTACTTTAATTATGTATTGAAGTCATTTGAAGTATTCCGAGTTTTTGAATTGTGGATTGTAGTGAGTCCTGGCGAGAGCTGGGCAGGCGTCCCGCGGATATCCTTTGGTTCGCCTTAGGGAGAAGTGGGGGCGTCACAGATACAGACCCTTATTCTAGTGCTCTCCACTTTTTGGTACTTAGGTACAAGAATGCACGATAAGATAATTCACAATTCGAGTCGGCCGGTCCCAAAAGTAAATCACCCATATTAGAGATTCCTACCTGACGGACAAATCTATCTTCCCCAAGTATTATGATAAAGGGTTTATGCTTATAACAGTCATGATTCATAACTTACGCCCAAGAAGAACACTTAGTCCTTTACACTTATTCACATAATTGGGAGCATAACACCACTTGGCCCAAACTCACCCCGCGCAGAGACCACGCGAAGCAGCTCTGATACCACCTGTGACAGCTCCACCTCCCCCTACCAAATGATAAAAATGATTTGATACTTGAAACAAATGTCTCTGACCAAGTTTGGAATCAAGTATTAAAGAAAAAAGAGTATGATGAATATAGTCAAAGGATTGGAAAAATACTTTGTGGTTATACCTCAAAAAGTTTTTCTGAAATTCAACAATGATATCATATTTGTGACAGCCTCCCCTTTCCCTAAGGCGTACCCAAGGGTTTGGCGGACCGCCTGCCTAACTCTCGCCAGGGCTCAGTCACAATTCATGAAATTTACAAATGATAATCTCAAAATAAAAGCGATATTAAATATAACCTTCAAAATATACATTTATGGACCTCCAATGTCCATACAATCTATAATACAACCAAGGAGTCAAACTTGTAAAAATCAACCAAACAAGTTGGCTAGACATCTATGAAGTACTCGCTCGAGCAACTAACAAACTTAGAAGAAATCGAGACCTTCCTCAATTCAACCTCTCATGTTTTCATCCCTGTAAGGAAAACAAATTGCATGGAATGAGTTAAAAACCCAGTGAGATTCCAAATAATCAAGCAGGTAAAATAAGAGACAAGATAGCATACCCAGACATCAAGAAACAAGTCAAACTCAAATAGATCAGAACCCAGTATATAGTTAAGCAAGTAGCCAGATAGATCATGCAAAAGCGTACAGTAAAGAACACATTCATAGCAAAGGATATAGGTTGCTCTTAGGAGTAAGTTCCACAGAAGATTGATCATGGTCCGTTGACTCTCCGTCAACCACGAAAGTATAATGTCCGTAGATCTCCACTTTACATCAATTTCCGTCCACCAAACATACCCTTTACCGGCCCCGAATGTCAAAGAAGTATCCAAGGTTCGTTGATCTCCTCGACCAAGCCCTTGCCTGCTCGATTCGACCAACTAGCCCTGGGTTGGATTTATAGTCCCAGATATACAGTAATTCAGGATATGGCTTATAGCCCCAAGTATTCAGTAATTAGGAAATGGAGTCGTTGGCTGTTATCCAACGCTCACACATTAATGATTGGAGATGTTAGTTGTCACTTAACGCTCCGTATTCAGTAATATCAATGTTCAAGTGATGAATTCCAGTTAGGAGTAAACAGGTTAGGAACTTTATCCTTTACCCAAGGTTGCTCAGCTTATCCGAACGCTCGGAGGCTGGTCTAAAGCAAGAGGTCCAACGAGAGCTCAGTTCAGCCGTTACCGACTTACATTCACGCATACGCATGAGTAACCCTAAATTCCACTTACCCGATGTTTCGGATAAGGTCCAAGGCCCAGTTCAACCACTACAAGAGAAATGTAGCAGATCTACAATTCAATCGCTATGTAAGGCCCAAAGACAACCTAAGAGGGGGGTGAATTAGGTTGATTAAAAACTTAATTGAGTTTATGCACTTTTTACTTAATAAAAATTTACCTTCTTTTCTAGTAGAGATCAATCAAGTAAATTTAAAGAATAGAACAATGTTGATCAGAAATAAGGATATATATAAGCAATGAGAATTTTATTAAACAAAAAGAATAAGATAGAGTATCAAACCGATTGTCTACCAAGTTTTCCTCAAACTTGAAGACCAATCACAAAGATGAGCACCTTATCTTTGATGAACAATAATCAACTCAATGTACAATAATCAACTCAATGTACAATGGAGGGATCACTTCCTCCTTGCCCTAAGCCTCTCTTAGTCAAGTTAGGAAGTTTTACTATCACTCAGATAACCCTCAACAAAGCTACACTTTTGAAAATCCCCAACACAAGAGAAGTGCTTATAAGAACTTCACAAAACTAGGAGAACAAATCTTGCTTGGGAGACTAGTTTCTAGCTAAAATATTTCTTTAGATCTTATAAACAAAGTGTGCAAAAGTTCCTCTCTCGTTCAGAGTCGTTTGTATTTCAAGGGGACAAAAAATGGGCTTCATTAATGCTTCCAATGGATAGAAGGCAGATGAAGAGTCAGCTAGCCGTTGGGGCTGTCGGACGTCCGACAGATTAATCATCGTCCGATCCCATCATCCGAAACTCACCAAGTTGTCGTTCGAACGTCCGATGGGATTTTATCGTCCGAAAGCATCTGCGTCCGAATGTCGTCCAGAGAGTCATCAAAACTTTGCGAAATTTTTCGGACGTCCAACGCGATCTATATGCGTCCGAAGAGTGCGTCCGATCCTCCCGGACGTCCGATGCTTCCTCACGAGCGTCCGAAGGAGTTTCCTTCTTGATGTTCTTCATCCTTTCGGACGTCCTACAGCTTCCTTTCGGACGTCCGACATGAGTGTCCTGTTTTTGCTTCGTCTTTTGGTTGATTTTCTTTCCTTGACACCTTTGTACCTGATTCTCTAAAAAGCAAAACACTTATATTTGAAGAGAATTAGATAAACATTTCAAAGTGCTTTGTGATCATCAAAATAAAGAATAACATTCTCCCCCCTTTTTGATGATGACAAAACAATGATTTGAAATGAAATTTGATTATTACAAATAGGCTCCCCCTTTCTCAGTCAATCGAAGAACAAAAATTGAAAAACTCCCCCTCACTTGGCTACTTCACAGATTTATTCAATTATCCAAAAATAGTTAAGCAATTGAAAAACTCCCCCTCACTTAGTTAAGCAATTTATTCACTGATTTATCCAAAAATAGTTAAGCAATTGAGAAACTCCCCCTCACTTGGCTGCTTCACAGATATATCCACATATCAATTCATATCTTTTCTCCCCCTTTTTGTCATCACAAAAGTCAAAAAAAAGTAAAGAGACATGTCAAGAATCAGTAACATAAAAAAGAACTAAACATTCTTAACAAAATAGCTTACGAGCATCACAAAACATTACAAGCACCATTACATCCACATATCCAGTTTTGAACATTACAAGCACCAGAATCAAAGAAAACAACAAAAAAAATCCAAGACAACCATCTAACACCTAGCAAATAGAAAACAGTCAAACAGAATGCAAATAATCCTAATATGGCTAGTGATCCTCAATGGTAAACTAAGTGGATCCAGGCGTCCTTCGAGTAAGCTGATACTAAGAGAGATCCTCCTCCTCAGTGTCTTCATCATCTTCAGCATCTTCACCAACTGGTTTCTTGCCTTTATCAGATGTGGAAGGATCATGTGGTGCCACGGGAGTAGAGGTGAGGTCGATAGGAGCAGGACTCATAGAGCGAACAGGGGCTGATGAACTTGGATCATTGGAGCGTGGCTCCTTGCCAGGAGGGACTTCCTCAATCACAGGTGGGGGAAAAAGAAGACTCTTTTTATCTAGGAAGTCAGCTTGTTGCTGGGATGACATGGTGAGCATGAACATGGTGAGCAAGAAACAGAACATGTTGCTTAAGGTCTCGAAGGAGCTCAACCACCTCAGAATTTGAAGAAGAAGATGCCTTAGTGGCAGTCTTCCTAGGATGAATAGAGGTCAGTGCAACAGAGGATGGAGTGTGAAGTGGATCATGTGCAGCCTTAGATCTAGGTTCACTAGAAGTGGCCCCCTTATACGCCCACAAATTATCCCTAAAGACAAGATTTTTGCGCTCAAAATAAGCCTTAGTGAAGGCAGAGGAAAATGTTTCTTTGGGACAAACACCAAGGATAGGTACTTTGTAAAATTCAAAAACCTTTTGAAGGAATTTTCCATAGGACAGTTTTCTACGAGAATCAGTGGTATAACGAAGTAAAAACTTGCACATGACAAAGCCAAAGTCAATGCGAATTTTTTCTCGAAAACAATAAAACAAATACAGCTCCATTTTATTTGCATCTGTTCTATGACCGTCAGTAGGCACAAGCAGATTTGAAATGATTGAGAAAGCAATAAGATTCACAGGGGCAAGGTCATTTAGTTTTGCATTAGCAGGGGCATAAAATTTCTTTCGAAAATAGGTTAGCATTTTAGCATTATCAAAGTGATTATCAGCAGTAGGATGCTCTTCATAAGAAAAGAAATTGGCAATTTTACTTTTGCATCCTGGTTCAATAACCGTATTTAAAATGGCATTCACAGTTTCAGGATCAAATACTAAGTCTACCCCATTTACCCTGGACATAATTTCAGTGTGATCAGTGCCTTTCCTAAGATTGGCAAAGAATTGATACAGCATTTCAGGGTAATAAACGTTAGGCATGGAAATGATATGTGACCATTTCTGGAATTCAAAGAGATTAAGAATTGACTCTAAACCAATCTTGCGGAATTCAGAAAGATTTATGGTTCGTTGAGGAATGAAACCTTTCTGGGTTATCAAGGAATGTTTTTCTTTGGCAGCAGCATCAAAGAATGGGGAGACGGTGGTTGATTGGGAAGACTGTTGAGATGGAGTTCCTTGTCCGGATTCAGGCTGAGCGGAAGGCCGGGAAGTTTGAGTCTTTACTGCTCCCCTTTTGAAGCGTTTGGATGATCTTATGACCCTAGGAGAATCAACATCTTCATCCCTGAGTGTGTGCTTGCATCCGGCAGGGGCTTTTCCTCCTCTTAGATTCACCATTGTGTGAAATGTGTGAGATGTATGATGCGAATGATGCACACAGTGGTATGGGAGTGAATCACACAAGAATTTTGGGTTAAAGAAGCCTTGAAAATGATTGAGCAGAGCGGTTATGAGAAAGTAGGGTTTTGAGGGAAATTTGGGAACTTTCGAAATGTGATGAGATTTGGTGAAAAGATCCGAAAATTGAACTCGCAATGATCAGGAGAAGTTTTTGGTTGAGTCAATTTTGGAATGAGTGCTTCAGAAAAGCACGAATTGAGTGTGAGAAGGATAGAGGTTTCCATCCAAGTGAGAAGAGAAGAGGAGAGTTCTGAAGCAAATAAGGAGGGAAGACACTTTAAAAAGTGTACCGTTGCACTGTCGGACGGCCGAACGAAGTCTTGCGTCCGACAGTTTCGTCCGAACAGGTGCTTTCTGGGAAAGCAGCTGAAGAACATTATCGGACGTCCGTTAATCTGCTATCGGACGTCCGAAATCTTTGAAAAAATTAAGATGATTTAAAATCATGGGACTGACCCGAATAAAAATCTAAAACCATGGGACTGACCCGAATAAAGTTTAAAATCATGGGACTGACCCGAATAAAATTTAAAATCATGGGACTGGCTCGAACAAGAGATTTAAAATCATGGGACTGACCCGAATAAAAATCTAAAACCATGGGACTGACCCGAATAAAGTTTAAAATCACGGGACTGACCCGAATAAAATTTAAAATCATGGGATTGACTCGAATAAAATTTAAAATCATGGGACTGACCCGAATGAAGTTTAAAAATCATGATGCACACTAGTGGGACTAATCCATGTTTAGTGACTCGAATAAAAGAAAGGGCTCACTAGTGGGACTGACCCAACGGCTAGTGGCCAAAACAAAGAAATGCGCACTAGTGGGACTGACCCAACGGCTAGCGGCAGAATAAAAGAAATGCGCACTAGTGGGACTGACCCAACGGCTAGTGGCAATGCAAAAATAAAATGCTGGCATGTATAAAGAAACTGCATAAGATTTACTTGGAAAATTATCCAAAATTTTGCCCCAGTGCGATGAATTGGTCAGTGGGATAACACCCGAGCCTGCCTTAGTTGGTGGTACAAAATCCAAGCCCAACGTGAACTTTGTGATGTTGGTGGCACAAAATCCAGGCCCAACGTGAACTTTGCGATGTTGGCGGCACCAAGTCCAGGCCCAACGTGATGTTTGTGAAGTTGGCGGCACAAAATCCAGGCCCAACGTGATAAAGTGATGTTGGCGGCACCAAGTCTAGGCCCAACGTGAACTTTGCGATGTTGGCGGCACCAAGTCCAGGCCCAACGTGATGTTTGTGAAGTTGGCGGCACAAAATCCAGGCCCAACGTGATAAAGTGATGTTGGCGGCACCAAGTCCAGGCCCAACGTGAACTTTGCGATGTTGGCGGCACAAAATCCAGGCCCAACGTGAACTTTGCGATGTTGGCGGCACTAAATCCAGGCCCAACGTGATCTTTGTGAATGGTCAAGAAATTAAGTGTGATTGTCAAGAAAGGGGGGAGAGAAGGGTGCGCGGCGGGCGCTGAGATTTCATCGACAAGAAATTTGCCTCAGTTTCCACCAATTATTGTGCAACCGATCAATTGATTTGCATTACGGCATGGTTGATTCGTAAGATTCTAACTTGCGCTTCTTTCTCGATTTCAACCATGGATACCTGCACAGGGGGCTTATCAAAGTATGACATGCACTTGAACTTCATGAAAAGAGCAGCGTGATTGATTTGAAAAATGCATTATTTGATTCTTGGACGAAATCCTCAATTGGACTAACAAAAATATTTGCCCCTGTATGGGCTTGTTTTCACGAAATCTTATAAATAAAATTTTGCCCCAGTATGGGCCATTTAATTGCAAAAACTTGTTTGGATGACTTTCCATTTATTTGAACCAAGAGAAATCGCACTTTCCAAAATTTAGAAAGTAATCACATATACAACGTGAAGAAATTTGAATGTTGAGTTCATGCAGAAATTTCATGATGAATCTCTCAGAATAACTCCAAATTACAGAAGATTTCTTCCTCACTTTTAGCATCGGTGCTTAGGGTAACGGATCACCATTTCTTGTTGGCTCATCCTTCAGGGCCAATCGAGTGACTTTATTTCTGATTTGAGGTGGCCAAGGAAAATGAGAGGTCAAGATTTGTCTGGTTCTTGTGCCCAAAATCGTAATGCATTCAACATCACATCTTAGTGAAAGCAAAGAGTTTGTCACCCTTATTTCTTAAGAAAACGTAGTCCACATATGAGCTTTATAGGCTTGCAACAATATGGATGCAAACGATAGCTAAACATGTGGAAACGGGTCATAACCTTATGATCACAAATGATTGATGGATTTCTTATAAGCATAATCCTCACTTTGGGTTGTCATGAAGGGTAAGTCAGCGATGGACTTTATGAGCTTGTAATGTGGCTTGAAAATGATAGTTAAAGAATAAAACTTTCAAGGACATTGCACCGAAGATCGCATTTTTCCAAAATTGCCCCTATTTTGAACCCAAAGATCTCAGACTTTGTTTGCATTTTTCTCATCATTCACCAGGGACTTTCAGCATCAAATCTTTTTTGCATCTTTCTTTTGCATTCGCTCTCTTTTTCCTTTTTCTTTTCCTTTTCCTTTTTTTTTTTTTCAAAAGTGCCCTCGCGGGTTTTCACATGAAGAGCAGTGTCAACCTCACACCTAATCAATTCAGAAATACAGCTAAAATTTTCTGGCATCAGGAATTTTCTTGACAGAGCCATTGCAAAGAACAGAAGTCAGGACTTTCGGCTTTTGTAATGGGGTCAGGTGGGGTGCTTAGAAAAGTTAAGGCTTGAAAGCGGATTCCAAAAGCGGTTTGAAGAATCCGAGATCGCATTGTTGCGCCAACCCTATTTTAGGGCTAAATCAGAATTTGCCCCAGTTTATGCTCAACTGAGGCTTTTCTCTTTCATTTTCTTTCTTCTTTTGATTTTTCGGCCTTTTGCTATTTTTGAACTTTCACAAAATTTGCCCCAGTTTATTTTTGAACTGAGGTTCTCTTTTCTCTTTTCCTTTTGATTTTGTGGCATTATCACTTTTCACTTCTTGAAACTTTTTCTTTTTCAACTCAAACTTGCCCCAGTGTGGGGTTTGCGATTCTCAGGGGTTGCCAAATGAAGTATTTTATTCTGAAGGCTCAAAAGGGATAACTAGGAATAGAATGCTTGATCGGAAAAGAAGAGGGCCTGACTTGTATGTCGTTCCTTACAATAAATCTGAAAGGAAACTTTCATTGATGTGAAATTTCTGGCATGTATCTGAATTAATTGACTGAGGAAGACCTTTGTTCATCCGTATCTGTGAAACATAGGCGGTCCGTGCGGACAAATCTCTTCCTTTTTCCTCTTTTCTTTTCTTTTCAAAATTGAAACCCAGGTAGAATCAAATTTCCCCAATTCGCGGTTCCCTTTCCCCTTTTCTTTTTTTTTTCTTTTTCAAAATTCTCCAATCTCCTTCTCCAATGTGGGGTGCGATCATATGTGCACTCGAAAAGAACCACCAATTTTTAGCTCAAATGAGGATGCAAGGGATAAATGGTGTTTAGGTTGTAGAAACGATGGCCAAAGTATCATTCTTACACCTCATGACAACCAAAGTAATGAAATGGTCATTGAAAATCCATTCCCCTTTTTGATATTTGAAAATTTTCCAATATAGGGTAGTGATCATTGGGGCTCTTATTTGAAACGAAATTATTCTTTCAAGGCTCAAATGGGAGAGCAAATGATAAAATCTATCGGTGGAGAAACGAATGCTCAAAGTATCATTCCAAATTTTCAAAACAAACAAGAATAATGCACTTTTTTGCTTTCACTTAGATGTGAATGAATCTGGTTAGACCAGTGAGCATTTTCAAACAAAGATTACCCCAATTTGCAATTTATCAATCAATGTGACTGATTTTATTTTGGGGTTAATAGAAGTGGGCAAAATATGAATTGTACAGTGAAAGAGAAAAAGGTATCGTATTGGGTCTTTCTGAGTGATCTCTTTCAATTTTGAGCACTCTCATTGTAAGGATTTTATAAAGCATACACTTGTGAATTTTCAGGCTGGAGGTTGAAAAAAATCTCAATTTCTTATTTCTTAAAATTCATCATGAAATCTCCAATGAGCTCAATAAAGAATGAAATGTACACGAGTATTATACAAAACAAATAATTGTCTGAACAAAAACTTCATTAGTGCCAAAGTTTGAAAAATTTTAAAAGCAATACATGTGAGAAAAAATTCTAAAAAAAACTCCTTTGCACATGTATACACATTTTCTCTCTTATCCCATTTTTCTTTGAGCAATGAAACCTCTTAAAGGTTTTACACGAGCGCTTTCAGATGAATTTCCAAATTTACATTGTAGGGCCTGCCCAAAATCAAATAATACTTGTAATTTTCAAACTTTATCAGATCAGAATTGTTATCCGAAACAGAAAGGTATTTTCACCTTATTGAAACATTTTTTATGAATGCAGGGGGAGGGGAAAAACAAAAGAAAAATACCCTGAGTTAGTAATCAAGACTATAAAATCGGTATGCATGTCCTATGGGGGAGCCCTTTTATGCCAAGGGTAGGCCTAGCATGAAAATGCAATCCTCTAAGGTAGGAACCATACCATACCTGATGAATCCGATCAATTGATTGAGTGAAAAATGATTTGAAAAATTTGGCCCATCTGGAGTGAGAAAAAACATTCGTCCTAAAAATGAGGACAAAGTCCGAATGAATTGCTTATTTTGATCGATGCATGATGCGTCAAAAGGGGTAAAATGGTCAAATTCATTGAATGAAATTTGATTATTTATTGAAAATCGAATGGATAACCCTTAAAATGAAATCCATTGATCAAACGGATCGAGTGAAATGATGATTTATTCAAAATCGACCGAATTGTCCTAAAAATAGGTAAACTGGTCAAATGAAATTGAACGAATCTGATGATTTGAATTTATTCAAAATTGATTGAGTTGACCTAAGAATGGGTAAACTAACCAAATGAATTGAACGAAATTGGTGATCTTATTCAAAAATCGACTAGATTGCCCTAAAATGGACTAGATTGCTTGGGGTTCGTTGGATTAGCGAGGGGGGTTAGGTTATGTTTGCCTAGTCTTTACATTGGGGAGTCGTCTCCCCTTGTTTGTAAGCTTTCGTTTCTAATAAGATTTTGGGCTGGCATCCCCTCCCCGTGTACGGGGTTTTGCCAAAAAAAAAAAAAAAAATGTGCAACAATCGCTTTGCCGTCTTTGAAAAGATCGGATCCTACCTTACCTCGTGCACTACCCCTTTGGATGGTACAAGAAATATAAACGTGCAAGTCTCCTTGGATTAAGTATCCGAGACACGAGGTGGCTTATTCCTAACACGGGATCCCCTAAATGGCATTCCCTTTCTAGGGCTTATGCGTGATGCCAGTTTATTAAATGCAGTAAAATATGCAATTCGAAATGAGACGTGACCTAAGGAACCCTTTATCTGCCAGGGTAGGCCTAAAATGGTATGGCATTATTAATTTATGAACGAAATATACCACAATTTTTAAACGTGCAATAGCCTATCTACAAGGGTAGGTCCTAAAAGAAAGGTCATGCCAGACCTCTTATTTCCTAACGTTTGTGAATGCAAAGGCAAGAGACAAGGAAAGTTAGTTCAACACATAATCACATAACACGTTGGACAATTAAATGATATAAAAAGCAGGAAAAGTAAATAAGGAAAGGGGTGGGATCCCTTCCCTCGTGCCTAGTGTCCCTAGTTCAGGATAAGGTCGACTCTACCCTAGGCAATTCTAATATGGATGCATGAGGTTGGGGTTCACTAATGCATATAGACTCGATAAGGCTTTGGCTCCCAAGCCTTCAGACCTAAAGGCGAAGGGTCATCACTCTCAGGGCCCTTGGTCGGTGGCTCGAGTGATCCCTTAGGTAGCGCTATGGGCGCAGCGCACACCATCCGCCTACCCAAGGCGATCGATCCTAATCCTACAAGGCGGTGTGGGAAACGCCCACGAAAATAAAATAAAATGGGATAACAATAAATAAACGTGCACGTATGAAGTGCTCCCTATTTTGAGGGAAAGGGTTGAGAACCATCGCGAGGCTCTAAAGGTGACACACACCCCCCCCAAATGCAATGCAAAGCGCGAGATAAAATAAATAAAACATACATCCAAAAAACCAATCATACAAACATGAGCGAAGGAGTAGTTTGGTACGTGCGCGAGGCAAAAAGTCCTAAAATGGAAAATACAATCCTAATATCCAAATGCTATGCATAACAAGGGTAGAAAACGGAAAGGAATGACTAAATCAAATGCTTGGACCCACTTAGGAAGTCCCCAATGGAGTCGCCAACTGTCGCGCCCCACTTTTTGATGTGGTGTGAAAGTAGTGTATGTGATCGTGTGTGAAAATGAAAATAAAAGGCCGTGGGACTTGATAATGCGACGATTTGGCCAATCAAAGTTCAAAAAGGGATTTTAATGGAAAATGGAGTCGCCACTTGGTATAGAGTTAGGGTGTACCAAGTCACCCAAAAAGTGATTTTTGAAAAGCAAAGTAAACAAACCCCTTTTTAAGAACTTTTAGGTCTACGTAACCAAAGAAAGGGATCGAGGGTCACATTTGATAAGGGAGAAGGCAAAGGCAAAGCCTAAGGCACTCCCTTACCCTAGCAAAAGCTAGTTGCGTGACTTAGCCCTTCTTTTCCTAATTTCTTCTACCCAAAGTATGTTTCGCATGTTGGATATGACTAATGGATATGAAAAAGAAATGCAATCCTAAATCTAAAATGTCTATTACGAGGCTTTTTGGTCCCAACCACATGAGTTGTGGTGGCCAATAGAAAAAGTCCTCATAGAGGTCGCGAATGATGCAAATGAAGACTCAAATACGAGTGCAAGTGTGAAAATGCATGAAAACGTGCATGTGTGCGAATGTAAGACAAGTGCATGTGTGCAAATTGGGAAAATAAAGGTGTTTGTGTGCAAATGAATGAAAATATGATAGTAGATACATATAAGTGCAATTGGGTGCAATTTGTTAGGTAGAAAATAAATAAGTGATAGGGAGAGTGTGTGAACATGGCATGTGGATTGAGAAAAAAATATAATTTGTGAGAAAATGTGGATGGAAGAGTGAGGAAATGCTAGGATAAGAATGAGAGTGCATGAACCTAGAGGAATGCATCAAGTAAGGTACGGGAATGACTCCTAATTTCACGACTTTAATTTTTCCTTTGATTAGAAGGAAGAACTAGCGTGCTAAGGCTATTTTGCAGCCACACTCGCTCGTTTCCCTTATCGAAAGGGGACTCTCAGGCAAATGTACCCTATACCTAGCATGAGGATGCAAAAGCCTAAAATGAAGGGGAAAGGGTTGGAGGGGCATGCCAAATGCTAAAAAACTAAGAAAAATGCATGAAATGTAGTGAAACATGCAAGTATGGACTAGCGAGGGAAATCCCTAAGGGTCTAGCGTTGGACTAGCCCATATCTATGAATTCCTACTAGCGTTGGACTAGTGGAAGACGGGACAATGAGCCACAACTAGCATTGGACTAGTGTGGTGACGTGAATTCATCCATCACATTCATTTATGACTATAGAAAGCAAGTAGACATGCAAATCATCTATAAACACGTAGCACATAGCACTTAGCATGCTCGACTAGATGCAAGAGCCTAGTAAAGCAACTTAACACATAGCAACAAAGGCAAGCAATGAACCTATTACATTTGCTAACTAAAACAAAAGGGGAAGGGAAAAATGGACAAAATTGCTCTCCAAGCCCTATCTATTACAAGCCAAGAGGTGTACACATACCCCATAAAAGAATAACTTAATAAAAGCAAAAGTGAATAAAATAAATGAAAGGAATTAAAGAAAGGCAAGCAAAGCAAAGTAGACATGCAATTTTCACTTAGCACGTTGGATCACGTAGGAGAGCCAAAAAGGGAAAAGAAATTATACCTCCCTTGCAATGATGATCAAATGAAGGAAGAATAGCTTCAAAACAATAAAAAGGTCAAGGTACCACTTTAATTGAGAAAAACTAAAAGAAATGCGCAAATACAAAACTCACTTGATCGTAAAACCCCTAAAGTCACAAATTAAATGCAATTAAATAAAATATGGCAATTAATTAAAGCAAACAAGCAATGAAGTTGCAAAAATCAAAACTGCAAAGGATCAAATTGATGAAATTATTCAATTGGTTGGGTCATAGTGAGACAAAGGGAGACTTGGGGGACCAAAGTGCAATTTTTCAGAAATTATTCCATGCATGCACACGAAGCTTTCTTTGTTCTTAGTTCTGCAACTAAGTTATGAAGCTGCCCTTCTGCAATCTTATACGCAAGTCATCTGCAACTCCCAAACACTCTTAAACCCAATATGATCTTAAAGCAACAAGATAAACACCCAAATCCTCTCACTTTGCAACATGAAAATTCTGGATTTAAACACAAAAAATTAGAGAAAAAGGGATGCAAACATTGGAATAACATTCTGAAAATTTTCCAGCTTTCATTTCTCTTCTGCATTTTACTTTAAAAAACCGAAACATGCTTGTGAAACAAAGCCAGTAAGTCTATGGATTCATCCATTAAACCTCCCAATGCCATGACCTTTAACGCATGCTGTTAACCTCGAACACAATCATCTATACTCCAAAAGGTCTACTCACAACCACCGAAAATAAAATGCAGCAAAGGAACCTGCTTGGAGTGGCTAAAGTTTCAGCATTTACATGGTAATGTCTACTGCCATAACAAACCAGAAACTTGCAAGAAGCAACAAAAGGAAGTTTGAAACAAAACTAAGCATACTATACTACCGACACTTCACAAAACTGATCATGCGAATCAGGAGAGCTATAGCAGAGAGGGTCCAACAGCAAGGGAAAAGGGAATTTTTCATGCAAGTTTCATGCAGTCACGTAGCAGGCTCTCTGCAATAAAGAAACGAACAAGACTGCCGCAACTTTGTTGGTCTCTTATCAGCATCATACATTTTTGTCATGGGTAAGTAATTTACACACAGCATTAAAACATCCTGATGAGATTGATAAAAGAGTCAAGATCGCAGACCAAAAACATGCCACTTCAACTTGGATCAAAACAGACTTAGGACTCGACAAGGAAAGAACAGGTTCTGTACACATGCTTTAATCGAAGTTTTCTTGATCTAATCTTCAATCTTTAAACTAACAACACAAAGCAGTAGTTTGGCATTCAAAGAAACAAAACACAGAAAGAAATCATGCAAATAAAACACGAAGAAACTCATGCATTCTGCACGTTCCAGCCTGCTGTGACCTTGCACCTTGCAGCAGATTATACTCAAACAGCCAATCAAACCAGAAATTTAGACAAACCAGAGCTTCATGTGATCAAGCAATGCACTCGGCAATATTACTGTGACATGCAGTACAAGACTTCAACTACCCAAACGAAAATCAAAACTATCAACCATTGCTGCAACGAAGCTCTACTTATGACTTTGCAGCTCAACCCATGTAATCATTCACTCCTTCTCACAGCATCCAATATCGGACAGATTTTCATTTGTAAAACCAAAGCCAATAAGCTTATTAATCAATATGCAAACAGACCCCAAACAAAGCAAACTAGACCAAAGCTTCAACCCAAGTCGGACGCAAGGTTAATGCATATTAACTTAGCAGAGAACCATCAAATGAACCAAACCCAGTTCAGCTTAGCAGATTTGGGCTTCACTCAACGATAAAAATGAAACAGAAAACAGGATAGAAAGTTACCCGTTCCACCGCCCTTAAACCGAGACAACGAAACCTGAGGAATCGATGCAAGCTGCGTGGATTTTTTGGAGTGAAACCTGGCGCCCTTTCGCTTGGCTCAAATTTCAGCAGAGAGGTTTCTGAACTTTTCTTTCTTCCCTTTCGATGGAGATTCGCGGCTGAAGATGGTATCACAACTTCTCACGAGGGTCAGCAGCTTCAATAGATTCTTGGCTCGCCAAGGAAACAGCACCAGATTCCGTCTTCCCTCCCTTTTTGGTCGACAGCTTTTCCCCTCAAAACCTAGCCGCTCATGGATCCTCTTTCCTCTTGTAGCAGTCGTCCCTCTCTATTTGTTCAGACGTCAACCCAGAAATCTCTCTCCTTTCACTCTGTTCTATCCTTAGCCGTCACCTCTGCCGTTCCAATCTCCTTATTCCCTCAGCCCTTTTCCTTTCGTTCCTTTTCCTGAAACTCTTCTCCTCTTCTCTCGTAGCCCTCTGCCTTTCTTACAGCCGCCTACTATATTCTTCCCCTCCGTGCTCCGCTGTTTTCTTTTTGCTAAACCTAGCCGCCGTCAACTAGAGCGCTCATCAGTCCTCCCCTCCTCTCCTGGTTTTATTCTCACTCAGCCGCTAACTAGATTTCCAGCCGTCATTCTGCTCCCCGTTCTTTTCCCTTCTTTCCCTTGCAGCCGTCACCCTCTTTCCTTCTGTTTTCTTTTTCCGCCGCCAACTAGCCCCTCAATCTCTCACTTTATCTCCTTTCCAGCCACCACAAAAGCTGCGTTCTTTTCTCCTAAGACCCTAGTCGCTCATCTCTCTCCACCAGCCGTCAAGTCTTCTCTGGTTTTTTCTTTTCTTAGCCGTTCCCCTCTTTTCTTTTCCCCTTGCTGTTTTTCTATCTCCCCCCATTCCCCCCTTGCGGCTGCTGTTCCTTTTTCCTTTTATATCCAGCTAGCAAACCCCAAAACCCTCCATTCAATGGCTGCAAATCATCTCCACCTAAGCCTTCTCCCTTGGCCCTTCGATTGGCATGCGGCTGTCCTTTGCAAGCTGCGAAAATACGCAGCTCGCATGCCGCGGGTCCCTTTTTTTTTTTTTTTTTTGATAATAACTTAACAAAATATAGACAACTAATTAAAAAAATAACTAATGAAGAAAAGATTAAATACAATGAGCGGAAATAGGCATAAAAGGATAAAAATGAAATGATAATTTTCCTTTCTTTTCCTTTTCTTTTTTTCTTGTTTTTTTTTTCAATCAAATTAGTAGATAAAATAAATGCTCGTAAACTAATTAAAATACAATAAGAGGCACGAAACAAGAAACAACCAAAATAAATCTAAAATTGAAACAAATAAATCTAAAATTAAACTAATTAAAAAAAATAAAATTAGAAACCAAAAATTTGGTGTCTATAAAAGCCTCCCAAAATCGGAAAAGGGGTACACCTGGTAGTGTGACTGAGGAACCAAGTGAATCGATAGTCCCTTCCAAAGTGCAGAAAGTGAACTTTTTGTCCCACCCACCATGGACAATAGGAGCGTTAGATGAACGATCTACAAAAGGAAGTCAAGTAGGCCATGGAGAGATTTTTCAAAAAAGCCAACAAGTGGCTTCTTCCTTGACTTGTGGCTACTGTGGAAAGGCCAATCACACTGAGAGTGATTGTTGGAGGAAAGGCCGGAAGTGTTTGATTTGCGGAAGTGGTGACCACCAGGTTAGCAACTGTCCGAGGAAACAGTCACGTGAAAGTAGTACCCAGCAACTGGAGGGCACTAAATCAAAACAAGCGAATGAAAGAGGAAACAGAACAAAAATACCGGCAAGGGTATATGCCTTAGACAACTAACAAGCTCCTAAGCCATCTGAAGGTAAAAATTTCGAGGACGAAATTTCTTAAGGGGGAGAGAGTGTGAGGACTCGAAAATTTGTCATATTTTTAATCATTTAATTTTATTTTCTTTCATGTATTTTCATACTATACTTTATTATATTGAATTTCCATAGATTTCTATAAGCATGTCTATATTTTAAATTATTTTTCCAGTATAAGATAGTTCATGATACGTTTGGCGTGTAGTAAAGACGTGGGACCCGCTAGTGTGGTAAGTGCGATATAATTTTGGTGACTAAGTGATTTTGTGTATGAATATTATTTTACAAGGTGTCAAGAGATGATTAGAGGTTAGCTAGATAGATGAACCATTGGGAGTGAGAAGATAAGTTTAAAACATTCAAGGTGCCACGTGTCGCAAACCGGTTGGAGGTTGAATTTGACCAAGACTTTTCTAACTTTGCTAAAACTAATTTTGACCCAATTTTTCTCCCATTTTTCTTGTCATGGCCGGCTGTTAAGAGGAGCAAAATAAGAGAGAAAAACTTCATTTTCTACTCCACTTGCTAGCTTCAATCTTAGGTTTTAACCAACCAAATCACAAACTACACCATACAAGTGCTCACTAAGGAAGCTTGAAGGTTTTGGTGGATTTGTTTTGGAGAAGTAAAGACTAAGCTACCATTTTTCTTGAGGTTATAAGGTATATTTGGCTAGCAACTTTTCCTTGCTTTCACTATGTACAAACTAGAAGCTTATGGTTGAGATTTCGATAGTTTTATGCAATATTACATGACTTGAGTTGGTGATGTGAAAATTTTCAGTTTTAGGGTGTAATTTCTGCTCACATGTGAAGTGTAATGGTTGGACATGATTTACTAGTTTTGATTTATGAAAAATCTAGTGTTTTGGTGTTAGTTTCATTTGCCTAAAGAAATTTTTCAGCTTATGTGCACAATTCCAGCTTAGGTTCCATTGGTAGTAATCTGTCCTGTTCTGCCTGTTTTTGTTTGGCCATGTTAGAGGCCGAAATAGCCTTAGCACAAAACATAAAGGTTGTAGGGAATGATGTTTTATAGTTTCCTTCAAAATTTCAGCTCAATATGATCACTCTATCATGTGAAATGACCGAAATACCCTTGACTGCCCATAACCCCTATTTTCGCGGACAGTTTTCTATTTTCGTGGGAATTTCAATTTTTGACTCTAAAAATGCATGATTTAGCTTTGGAGGTCTTCATAATAAATGTAGGTATATGTCGTGGCTTCGAAACTCCATAAAATACACCTCAATCGGACTTCGGTAGCCTGAGTTATTGTCGTTGAATCATAAGGCGGTTAACAAGCCCGAATGTGAGATTCTGGTTCTGTTATTTGAGATTTTGACTTAGATACACTACAAACTGGACTGAGTGGTCTTCATCAAAGTTGTAGGACTTTATCTTAGCTTCGGAATGGTATACATTTCACCCCAATCCGATAAGCATAGCCTCAGTTGTGTCCGTTACGTAAAACAACGTCAAATCTGTCTTTTGTTTCTTGACTCAAACTTCATTTCCGCACATGCTCCTAGCTTGATTTTGTACTTGTATGACTTGGAGCCTATGGAATGGCTATTGAAATGAGATGATTTTGTATATGAATTTGGATTTGATTGAGGAAAAGAATGAAGCCATAAATGGCTGAAAAAATAGGTAAATACAAAGGGCGTGCTGTCCAAATTTTCGCTAGAGGGCTAAGTTTCTATTTGAATTTGTATATTTTTCGTTTGGCAAATACTATGACCATTTTCCATCTTAAAACATGATCCTTCTTCAATTGGAAACTCCAAATGTGTACTTACTCTTACCCAAATAAAGAGGAGTGGTTTAGGGTTTTCTTGGGTATTTTGACTTCTTTTTTTTCATGAATTTCATTAAGACCTTTAGTGTATAATATCTACTTGAATATGAGATGATTTTGAACCATATAAACGATTCCAAAAACAGTATTTCTTAGCCTATCTAGTTGGATTCCGACTTGTCTTTAGTTTGGTTTTACGTTTTGTCTACGAAACCCTAATTATTCTTGTCCACGGGTCCAAATGTCCTCGTTTCACTTTAAAGTCTTTTTATACGTTCTACTCATCAATTGTTGAGTTTCTTTGATTTCACCTAATTGTTTGTGCTAGATGAGCTGTAATATTCTTTCTCATTTAATTTTAGGTTTTCTCGGTGACTAAGGATAATATCCGGAAGAATATTTTGCACGTTGTTTTGCGTACATAGGTGAGTGTTCCTTGTTTGTTATATTCTCCTTGACTTCATGACTTGTTGTTATTGTTTGATAATGTGTTAAGTGTTTCCAATGATTTCCAAAATGAATTTTCTAGGCGAGCGTGTACTTTATCGCGCTCGACCTAAATGAAACGTGAAATTTTCAACGATTTTATGATTGATACATTAGTTGTGCATGATGTAAGCCTTTTGGCTGAACTGGGCCCTGCCCTTCGTTACCGATCGACTCGAGCCAGAAGCGGACTCGGTCGGGCGATATGGTGACCCTGGATGTGAACGTTGGTATCCTCGAGTATTACCTTGTAGGTTGGTGGAGCCTGGCCAACGTCCAAGAGGGGTGAATGAAATGAACGATCGAACGAGGGTTTTACTTACAAAAATGCATTATAAAATGATTGGAGGAATAAGGGGAATGACAGGAGAACGAACGAACGAACGAACAAATGGCTCCCTGTGAGCCCGTATCCTTTTAATGTATGTGTTATTATCGCTTTCCATTGTAAATGTTTCTTGAATTATTGATTATCGATGGTTAATGTATTTGCTTTGTTGTTGAATATGTGTTCGGAACCTCACTGAGCTTTTAGCTCACCCCTTTAGTTTTGTTTTCCTTAACAGGGGGATGCGAGCAAGGACGAGAGCCCAGTGTAGGTTAGCCTAATCTAGTTTGGATTGTTATTTCACTTTAAGTTTTGGATTGTTATTTCATTTGATCTTGTGGTTTTATTTCGGATTTGATTGAGGTTCGACTGAGTCCCGGCGAGAGCTGGGCAGGCGGTCCGCCGAACCCTCTGGTTCACCTTAGGGGGAGGTGGGGCTGTCACAGGTGGTATCAGAGCTTGCTTCGCGTGGTCTCTGCGCGGAGTGAGCCTGAACTGAGTGGTGAATAGGTATGAAGGAGTAAGTGCTCGTTCGAGCATAAGCTATGAATTGTGGATGTTATAGATCTTAAATTGTCTTGTGGTATTTGAGGACCATAGATAGGTACGTCTGGTAGGAATTTCGATTGTAGATGGTTTACTCTTGAGACTGGCCAGCTCGAGATGTGAATTATCTTATTTCGGATTCTCGTGCCCGAGTACTCCAGAGTTGAGGCGATGCTAGCTACAGGTACTTGCGACTTGTATTTTGGAAACATGAATAGGTTTTGTCCGGCTAGAATGAGTATAAGAGGTCTGCGGACATCTAGTGAATAGAAAGTGACGTGAGAGACCGGACGGGGTTATTTTAACTGGGACTGGGACGATATACCCCCTTTTCTTTTGATTTGTCCTTATATAGTTACTCCTTGTCCTTGTTTGTGGTATGTTAACATCTACACGTGTACCATTGACCGCATTTGATTATTTGTTTAATGTGATACGTCTCCTTGATATATGGTGTGTTATGTGTGTATATGTCTGTTGATCTTGATCCCTATCTTTTGATGTTTACAAAACAAATGGATGATACTAATATTTCTTCAAGATATACTTTCAGTTTTGAAGTTATTTGATTCCATGAACAAGTGCAATTGAAAGGGGACAAAGTATGCTAAAGCAAGCTGTCAGACGCTCAAGAAGTCAGGATCGGACGTCCGATAATCTTTGCGTCACTTCGGACGCAGAAAACCAACCTACCGGACGTCCGAAAGAATTGAAGAAAATTTCTCAAACTCACTGCCTGCTGTCGGACGCATAAAACAGGGCTATCGGACGTCCGACACTCCAACGGCTAGTTGACTCTTCAGCTACTTTCTATCCGTTGGAAGCACTAATGAGGCACTTTCTTGATCTTATATAAATAGTGGTTGGTCAGATACTTCAAATAACTTTGGCACACTGAAGATACAAAAGATCTAGAGTGATTTTAGTGAGAAAATACTCATCAAAGAAGATTTGTAGTCTTAGTGGTGTGAGGTTCATTGTAAGCTTTTCATTTGTGAGTGAATCTTTCATGAGTGTAGTTCTGTGAGGGTTGTCCTGAGGGATAGTAAAACGTCCTGGCTTGACCGAGTGGAGTTCGGGGCAAGGAGGAGGTGAACCTTCCTTTGTACACAAGAGTGATTGTAATTCATCAACTTGAAGTAGCTTATTTGAATTAATCTACAAGCTCAAGAGGAGTTGGGTAGTTAATTGGTTTGCAAATTCTTTCCCTTTTATTTACTTATTGTTACGTTTGTGATCTGTATATTGTTTATCTCTTCGATTTGGTTGTCTTCGATCCTTACAATTGGTATCAGAGCTTGGTCTCCTAGAGATTAAGCTCAATCGGCTTGGGAGTAAAAATGACAACCAATAATGCTATGTTTTTTGAAGGACATTCTGTTATTAGACCACCTATGTTTAATGGGTCAAATTATGTGAGTTGGAAAGAAAGAATGATTATTTTTTTGCAGTCTATTGATATTGAATTGTGGTTTATTATTAGTGAAGGTCCTTATGATACCTCTCTTATAGATGAAAATACTCACAGATCTAGACAAAAAATGAGAAGTGAACTGACTGCTGCGGATAGAATTCATCTCATCTTAAATGCAAAAGCCATGAATGTGTTATATTGTGCCTTAGATTTAAATGAATCTGCTAGAGTCAAAGGCTGCAAGTCAGCCAAGGAAATTTGGGATAAATTGAGACAATTTCATGAAGGTAGTGAGAATGTTAGAGAACAAAAGAAGTCCATTCTGGTTACCAAGTATGAATCGTTCAAGATGGAATCTCATGAAAATATAGATGAGATGTACTATAGATTCAACGACCTCATTAAGGACTTAGAAGTGCTGGAAAAAGAATATTCTCTAGGTGAGAAAAATAGAAAAATCCTGAATGCCTTGTCCAATGATTGGGAAAATAAAGTGACTGCTATTGAGGAGGCTAAAGATTTGAATACTATGCCTATTGAATCTCTTGTTAATTCTCTAACCTCTTATGAGCTGAAACTTAAATCCAAAGTGCAAGAGGAGGAGAATGTGAAAGTAAGAAGGAGCATTGCTTTAAAGGCATCTCAAGATGAAGATGATTCTGCCTCCCTAGATGAAGAAGATGTGGAAGTTGATGACAGTGATCTTGCTCTCATCACAAGAAGTTTCAAGAGGATTCTCAACAAAAAGAGATTTAGAAGAGGAGGATCTAGCAATTCAGATTCTAATCAATTCAACAATGCAAGAAATAAAGGAAGATATGAGACCAACAAAAAGCAAGGTGACAAGTGCTTTGAATGCGGCCAACCTGGACATTATGCAAGTGAGTGTCCAGTGAAGAAGAGAAAAGGTGAAAGAAAACCCAGATTCAATAACTTCCAGTTCACATGGAATGAATGCAACTCCGATGGTGAAATTGAAGAGGAAGAAGAATCTGCTCAATTGACTTTCATGGCCATTGGAGATGATGAGGTAACAACTTGTAACTCTCAAGTTGAAAGTGATGATGAAACTGATGATGATCTTGAATCTTTCATTATAAAATTGCATGATAGTTTGACAGAATCCTATGCTAGAAACAAGGAGTTAAAACAGAAAATTAGTTTTTTGCTTCGAGAAAATGCAAATCTTTTTCAACAAAATAAAAAGTTGAAAGCTGAAAATGATTACTTCAAAAAGAGTGAGACTGCTTTACATTTTGAACTTGATAGAAAAATAAAACTTTGTGAATTGTTCAAAAAGGAACAAGGTGATTTGAAAAGAAGAATGAATGGTTTAAATGAGTTGCTTAAACACAAGAAACAAGTCTGTTTTCAAAAGAATATGTTGAATTCTAATTCCAACGAATTTGCTATCCATAGAAAAAGGCAAGTCAGATTTATTAAACCTATTCATGTGAATAACTCTTTGGTTATGTGTAATTTCTGTTGTCAAAAAGGTCACATGAAAAGTGATTGCTATGTGAGAAAAAATATAAAAAAAGACATGAAATGCATGTGGATAATTAGACATGATGCTAACTCTAACAAGTAGGAGATTTTGTGATTCTTGTTCATAATGTTTTTTTTGATATTTCTGATACATTGATCTGAGTTTTTGAATTTTACTGAATCTGTATGATATCAAAAGGGAAAGAAAAGAACAATTCTGATCTATAGATGGTTTGTTTTGTCAAAACTCTCTGTCATATGTTGATACTTCTTTTGATATCAAATTCTCTGTGATATGTTGGTGATTGCTGTCATTTTTCTGTTTTTATACTCTGTTATTGTTGCTGGATTATGATAGTTGATTTTTTACTCTCATCTTATGATGACAAAAAGGGGGAGAGATGGATACTATGTGTAAGGGGGAGTTTTTCTGAAATTATAAGCTTTGGATGCGATGATTGAGGGGGAGCTTATACTTATTTTTGTTTCTTTCCATCCATTGTTTTGTCATCATCAAAAAGGGGGAGAATGTTGATCTTGATCCCTATCTTTTGATGTTTACAAAACAAATGGATGATACTAATATTTCTTCAAGATATATTTTCAGTTTTGAAGTTATTTGATTCCATGAACAAGTGTAATTGAAAGGGGACAAAGTATGCTAAAGCTGTCGGAGGCTCAAGAAGTCAGGATCGGACGTCCGATAATCGTTGCGTCACTTCGGACGCAGAAAACCAACCTACCGGACGTCCGAAAGAATTGAAGAAAATTTCTCAAACTCACTGCCTGCTGTCGGACGCATAAAACAGGGCTATCGGACGTCCGACACTCCAACGGCTAGTTGACTCTTCAGCTACTTTCTATCCGTTGGAAGCACTAATGAGGCACTTTCTTGATCTTATATAAATAGTGGTTGGTCAGATACTTCAAATAACTTTGGCACACTGAAGATACAAAAGATCTAGAGTGATTTTAGTGAGAAAATACTCATCAAAGAAGATTTGTAGTCTTAGTGGTGTGAGGTTCATTGTAAGCTTTTCATTTGTGAGTGAATCTTTCATGAGTGTAGCTCTGTGAGGGTTGTCCTGAGGGATAGTAAAACGTCCTGGCTTGACCGAGTGGAGTTCGGGGCAAGGAGGAGGTGAACCTTCCTTTGTACACAAGAGTGATTGTAATTCATCAACTTGAAGTAGCTTATTTGAATTAATCTACAAGCTCAAGAGGAGCTGGGTAGTTAATTGGTTTGCAAATTCTTTCCCTTTTATTTACTTATTGTTACGTTTGTGATCTGTATATTGTTTATCTCTTCCATTTGGTTGTCTTCGATCCTTACAATGTCTTTTTGTGTATTTGGCGTGCTAGAATTTAGTTATTCTAGTCAACTCACTGTGTTTATTCACTACATTACTTTTGGGGAAAAGAAAAGAAAAGAGAGAGGAAAAAAAATATATGGAGGGGAGACGTGGTCATGGACGTGGTCGAGGCCGTGGAACTATGCGGGCCCCGGAACCAAGAGAAGAAAGGGAAACGTCAGCCGAGCAAGAGCAGGGACCGAGTGTGAGGCCCCAGTCTGGTCGTAAGTTGATTATAGGGTTATCCATTATTTTGTGCGGTTAATTAAGGTTGTAGGGCTAAGGAGAAACCCAAATCTCGGCTAAGATTGAAAACCCTAACTTTGCTTATGAGTAAACCTTAGTTTCGATATTATTCGGTGCTCTAGTGTGTGTTTTGGCCCAAGTAAAAATAGGATTTCGTTTGAGTTTACAAACCTTGGATTAGTAAACCTTTAGTGTTATAAATTATTAGAAAGCTTAAGTTGGGTTTAAAAACCCTAATTTTGCCCATATTCTATAAGTTGTTGTTTAATTGTTTTATATATGGAGAAAGTAAGTTTAAGTATAAGTGATTAAAATAAGAAAGTGATTAGTGAAGTAATTAAGCATGATTACATGTTTTAGATTAGATTAAGTTATGACCTATGGAGTTAATTGAAAGATTATCAAATGTTTGAGGGAAAATGTATAAGAAAGAGGAAGTTGGAGTGCAAGGGTTAAAAGTGCAATTGAGGAGCTTTTATGTGATTGGCTAAGTTTAATAAATATCTCCTATGGTCTTGACTATTATTCCATTAAGACTTGTAGGCTAATCAAGACAAAACAAACAAGACAAACTTGGAGCAAGAGAGAGAGGTAGAGCCGAGAGAGAGAGCAAGTGAAGGTGAGACATTTTCTTCAAGAATCTGCAATTTTTAGCTTCCATCTTGAGTTTGAAGCTTGGAGTAACCACTTGGGTGTTGGATTATTGAAGCTTGATCATCTTCTTAACTCACTTGAAGGTATGTTATCTTCTTTACAAGAGAAATGTTGGGGTTTTACTTTCTAAGCTATGGAAATGATGTGGTATGTTGTGATTATGGATTCTTATGGTGAATTTGATGTTATATGGAAGTTTTATGGTTAATTTTTGGTGATTTATGCTGCTGGAAATTTCGGTCAAGAGAGAGAAAAATTTGGGTTTCTTGCTTAAATGCTTACCTTAGTTGCTTTCATTGAGAATTGACTTGTAGTGATTGTGTTTGATAAATTGCCTCACTTGATTGGTTAGTTTCTAGCAAAAATCTGATTTGGGTTAAGAAACCCTAGACTGATTTGGGTTAAGAAAATCTGATTGGTTAGTGTAGTTTAGTCTATGGCTATTGAGTAGGGTTTGTGTGTTTGGATGGTTAGAATAAGTCCTACGGTGTAAGTGAAACTAGACAAAGGGTTATGGTTAGTATTTGGTGATCTTGGGCTATCTTGTGAAGAAACTTTAAACCACTCTTAGACTGATATAAGTATGGTTATTAGGGATCATTTTGGTTAGAAAATTCGCATAAGAGCCATAGAAACGAACCGTACGGTTGCGGCGCGCGAAATCGGCGAAACTGGAAAATCAGAGCAGTTCAGGATCCGAACTTCGGCTTTATTTTTCGTGATGTTACGTACAGATTCAGAAGTTCCACAAAACATGAAAGTTGTAGCCTTATATGTCCTGAACATTCATGAAAAATTTCAGGTCAATCGGATTAGCGTAGCCTGAGTTATAGATGAAATACTCGAGCCTGTTTTGAACACCAGATTCTGTGCGTTTTTCTAGTTTAGCTTCTGCCTGTGACTTTTCAGTTTTGATCCTGTACGATCTGGGTTTTGACTCCTTCATAAGAAATGTAGATCTTGGTTTTGGCTTCGAAATGGTATAAAGTACGTCAAAATTGGAGTTCCGTAGCTCCTGTTACGACCAAAACAAGATCGATCGTCAGAACTGCCTGGAATCAGGACAGTTCTGACGGGTACTTTGACACTCAAATTTCGTTATGTTCTGAGTGGATTCAGGTCTTGGCTAAAACATAAAAGTTTTAGCCTTTTGTCTCAGCTTTCTAATGCCTTTGGAATTTCCTGATTTCGATTTGTGAGATGGGAGTTATGGTCCAGCAAACATACTCTGTCCGTTACTCTGGGTGCAAATTCCTGGATCGGTTTTCTGCATTTTCGACCCATCTCTGTTCAGATCCGGAGTTAGGTGTCTTCATGAAAGTTATATACTTTTCTCTTAGCTTCGTAACGGTACCTCATGTACCTTGATCCGACACTCGTAGCTTCGATTAGGCTCAAAACAGTTTTGATGGCAAAATGGCTAGGCCGCCATTTCCGTTTCCGTTTTGCCGTTTTCGCACTTGCATGTGCCAATTTTGCCGTTTTGCTTGTTTTAGGTATATTAGTAGCCGTTTATGATCTTATGTGACGCAATCTTCTATTTCAGACGGTGGTGAGCTAGGTGGTGCCGGTGGGGCCTACTAGCTACTCTTCGCGGCACAATTTTCGAAATTTGCTCTTTTGTTCGTTGTGTAAGTATTCAGGCCGCTCTTACGTGTTAGTTGCTTATGTGTTTCGATTTGTGTGAAATGGATACTTAGGCGAGGGTGTACTTTATCGCACTCGACCTAAACCCTAATTTGCGTACCTAATTGTACATGACATATGTATATGAATCATTTTGGAACTAAACCCCTTGAGCTTGTGACTCGGGGTGACTTTTGAATACATTTTGTGAAGTTTGTGAGTTTGGGGCCCGATCTCATGACCTAGATGGACTATTCGAGCCGGTTAGGGCTTGGTCGAAATTAGTCCAACCTGGTTTGAGGTCACCAAGTTTGTGAATCCGATTCACTGATTATGTGGACCAAGTTTGTGACCCGAGCTTGTGAACCAAGCTCAATTTCGCTCGCTCGAGCAAGTTTGTGAGGTGCCTGGCCAGAGAGGGTGATAAGGTGTACGGTGGGTGTACAAGTGAAGTTCTACGGACCATTAGTTGAGGTCGACGGAGTGTCGGCAGGAGGTCACACATGGCAAACGATCTGGCTTTGGAGCCACCTGTATCCTTATTATGTGATGTTACTTTTCTGCTTTTGCTTTACTCTTACTATGTAAATGTTGTTACGTGAAATTTGCGCTTTTGCCCCTGTTTACTTACTAAGCATATAGCTTACCCCTTCCCTTTTGTTTTCCTTAGCAGGGGCCGACGCGGGGACTTTTGACTAGTTAGGTTGATTGTAATAGTTGGACTTATAGTATGTTTGTTTTTGTTTTAGTTTTGGTGGTTTGTATAAGGACCCTCCTTAGGGTCTACCTTTTGGTTTTGGTTGTAATGATAAGGATGTGATAGTGTGAGCAGGTACTTTTGGAGAATGTACTTATAACTCTTTTGGGATTGTATATAGTATGTATAGTACTCTTTTGGATTTTCTGGCTTTTATTGTTTTGAGTTTTGAGTCCTGGCGCGAGCTAGGCAGGCGGCCCGCCGATACTGTAACAGCCCCACTGTCCCCTAAGGCGAACCAAAGGGGTTAGCGGACTGCCTGCCCAGCTCTCGCCAGGACTAACGGATCAGTTTACGTCGATCTATTACGTTCCGGAACATACCAACGTACGCAAATATGTCAAAATCACAAAATAAATAAAAACTAAATTCGAAGCCGAAGATGAATAGTGCTGGACACGTCAGAATCCAGATACTAGGCCGAGAGTAGCCAAAATTTTTCTTTCGCTGTTTGAAATATGAGTTGATCCAAAATTCAACCAAATATCAACCAAACATACACACATTGAAATGTAACATTTTCAAGCCAAAACGGCATATCAAAAATCATTCACTACGCATATACATGTTCGGTTTGCCAATCAAAAGAAAGTGAACCCAATACACATTAGGGTTTCATTCGAAGAGCTATCCAAAAGATGCATTTACATGAGCTCAACTTGACAACCAACAAGTATAACCTTTCCAAAAGTGGTCATTTTCCTGTAAGGAAAACAAATGGAACGGAATGAGCTTAAGCCCAGTGAGTTACTACCACATAAGCACAAGGATCATATAAGCATAATCTTTCATTTCGAGTACACAATTAAGAATTTAAACAAGTCGGTAAAAGGATACGGATGGCTCTCAAGAGCCCATTTCCACGCTTACATTCTTGATCCAATCTCATTGACCCTCCGTCAATGTTTAAGAATACCCGACCGTAGACCTCACTTCACTCCATTCCTTCCACCAAACATACCCCAACCGGGCCCGCACTCCAATCAATCATTTTGGTAATACTCGAGTATACCGGAACCAAGAGTCTCATTACTACAAGATTCCCCAGTACAGTCCCCGTGGCACGTCAATAGTCACGACCAAGCCCTCGCCGGCTTGATCCAATTGACTACCTACGGGGTTGAGCTCAGTAATACAGTAAGGCCGTTGGACATTCGTCCAAACGACACCAAATCAGTTTTCCATGAATGGAATTCAATATCTCATATAGCAAGTGCAGTATTTCAGTAAAACGGTAAACAGTCCTGAATGGAATCACAAGGGGGTGAGGGCGGTCAAGTACACCCTCACCTCAATCATTTTCAATAGCCATATTAGCCGTCAAGGCATCAAATTCACATATACCAAAGCCACATTGTAACATTTAAGTGAGTAGTATACTCACCAATCAATTCAGTGCTATATCATGCACTTCCGTCAGGAGAATGTCGTGAACCACCGTCACGCCCTAGAACACGTAAACAAATGCAATGAGACTCGATAACGAGTCACAAAGCCAAGCCCAACACAACCCCAATAGGGTTTCATCTGCATATATAAGTATATAAGCAAACCAGTAAATCAAGAAATGGAACTCATTTGTCCCAACAACAAAAACAGGTTTTGGGTTCCAAATGCGGTAATGGCACAAAATGCGCTACGCTTATCGGATGAGGGCGTAAGACCCACCATATCGAAGCTAAAAGACAGGGCTACAACAATGTAGAAGGCCACTCAGTCCAAATCCTAGCACAACTAGGTCAAAAATGCAGAAAACCAACCCAGAACCGTAATTGCAGGTTCCCAAATCACACAAAACTGTAATCAGTCCAATTCAGTCTATACAGGTCCAAATGCATTGATTCCAAAGGCATATGAAAGCTAAGACATCAAGCTACATTTCATCAGAAGACACCAACAACAAAATCCAAACCAATTCCAGTCAAAACAGACAATTACTATCGCAGTTCGCACATTCTGATCACCCAGAACAGCAACAGTAAAAACGGCATAACTCACTCTAAACTACTCCAAATGCCCTAAAATTTTGCAGGCACTTCAAACTCATCAATACCTACAACTTTCATGTTTTGAGAAAAGTCCAATTCGGCCTCTAACCCTATGATCTAAAATCGGACAGAATTAGGGGTTTTGAAACCCTAACATATCTCAATTCAATCCAAATCCAAAATTGATTGCATTTATCAACAATTCATACCTACTAGAGTCAAAGCCCCTTATTACCAACCATCAAAAACAACCACACCATCAAGAACATATGAAACCAGAAAATTCCTCAAAAAATAAAAAAACTCAACCAATTCACTTCAAATCAAGAAATAAAACACATAATCCCTCACTTAAGCCACCATTAGGCATAAATTCAACATCATTAAATATAGGAGGGTGTTCATATACCACTCACCAAGTAATCAAGAGAGAGGAAGATGTTGGACACCTTAAGTCTTCAAACAAACTTCACTAAACTACTTACTAGCACCCAAGGGAGGAATTTTATGGAGTGAAATCTAGTTTAGGTATTTGTTTTTGGAAGATTGAACCAAATGGAAGCTTGAAAATTGATGAAGTTTCTTCCTTCTTTGAGCTTGAGAGGGCCGGCCAACAAGAGGTGAAAAATGGTGAATTTTAGTGATTTTTTTGAAGATATTAACCACTTAGTCAAAATAGTCAAAAAAAAAAAATAGTAACTCTTAAGTCCTAACCAATATCATGGTGACATGTGGCACTCCAATAAATGCATTCCTATCCTTTCTTTTTTCTCTCACATCAATCATATCACACACTCTACTTATCTCTTAACACCCGATAAATTTTTCACAGTATCCGAAACTTAACCTTATTTGCCGAATTTTTCCGAACTTTCCGCACTAGTGGGTCCCACGTCCAATATATATTCTTAATTCTTCAAAAACTACCCAATGCTAGAAAAATCATCTAAAAACTATAATTACTCAATAAAATTCATCAGGAAAATTTCCTAAGCCAGAAAACGCAGAAAACATGCCATTAAAGGAAATAAAACCCTCGGAAAAGATTAGGGTTTTTATGGGTTCTCACAGATACCCTTTGGTTCGCCCTTGGGAGAAGTGGGGTCGTCACACCGAGAGTTACGACTGGAGACCAAATGGTTACGGCAATGCAACAAATGACGGATATCTTGGCAAGACTGGTGGATCAACAAGGCCAAATACCCGTAAACCAAACCCGGAACCCTGAGATGGGTGAGGATAAGGCTCTCGAAAGGTTCCAGAAGTTTGCTCCTCCAAAATTCCTTGGAGGGCCCGATCCGGACGTAGCTGAACAATGGGTAGAAACCATGGTTAACATCTTCACAGTTCTAAACTACACTGATCAAAGGCAAGTGAACTTTGCAGTGTTCCAATTTGAAGGACCGGCCCGAGCATGGTGGAACGTGATTAAGGCAAAGTGGGAAAGAGAACAAACTATATGGACATGGGCAAACTTCCTAAGGGAATTTAATGCAAAGTATCTCCCACCTAAGTCCAAGAAAGGAGGGAGGATGAGTTTATTGGACTACGCCATGGAACCTTAAGTGTGGCCGAATATGAAACGAAGTTCACCAAACTATCCAAGTTTGCTTCCGAATTAGTGGCCACGGAACCGAGAAGGGTAAGACGATTTATACAGGGATTGAATCTGGAAATTCAAGAAGCACTAGCAGCGGTTCAAGTGAATACGTTTACGGAGGCCCTTGAGAAAGCCCAACGAATCGAGAATGCAAAAACACAGATAAAAGCCTCCCAAAATCGGAAAAGGGGTACACCTGGTAGTATGACTGAGGAACCAAGTGAATCGATAGTCCCTTCCAAAGTGCAGAAAGTGAACTTTTTGTCCCACCCACCATGGACAATAGGGGCGTTAGATGAACGATCTACAAAAGGAAGTCAAGTAGGCCATGGAGAGATTTTTCAAAAAAGCCAACAAGTGGCTTCTTCCTTGACTTGTGGCTACTGTGGAAAGGCCAATCACACTGAGAGTGATTGTTGGAGGAAAGGCCGGAAGTGTTTGATTTGCGGAAGTGGTGACCACCAGGTTAGCAACTGTCCGAGGAAACAGTCACGTGAAAGTAGTACCCAGCAACTGGAGGGCACTAAATCAAAACAAGCGAATGAAAGAGGAAACAGAACAAAAATACCGGCAAGGGTATATGCCTTAGACAACTAACAAGCTCCTGAGCCATCTGAAGGTAAAAATTTCGAGGACGAAATTTCTTAAGGGGGAGAGAGTGTGAGGACTCGAAAATTTGTCATATTTTTAATCATTTTATTTTATTTTCTTTCATGTATTTTCGTACTATACTTTATTATATTGAATTTCCATAGATTTCTATAAGCAAGTCTATATTTTAAATTATTTTTCCAGTATAAGATAGTTCATGATACGTTTGGCGTGTAGTAAGGACGTGGGACCCGCTAGTGTGGTAAGTGCGATATAATTTTGGTGACTAAGTGATTTTGTGTAGGAATATTATTTTACAAGGTGTTAAGAGATGATTAGAGGTTAGCTAGATAGATGAACCATTGGGAGTGAGAAGATAAGTTTAAAACATTCAAGGTGCCACGTGTCGCAAACCGGTTGGAGGTTGAATTTGACCAAGACTTTTCTAACTTTGCTAAAACCAATTTTGACCCAATTTTTCTCCCATTTTTCTTGTCATGGCCGGCTGTTAAGAGGAGCAAAATAAGAGAGAAAAACTTCATTTTCTACTCCACTTGCTAGCTTCAATCTTAGGTTTTAACCAACCAAATCACAAACTACACCATACAAGTGCTCACTAAGGAAGCTTGAAGGTTTTGGTGGATTTGTTTTGGAGAAGTAAAGACTAAGCTACCATTTTTCTTGAGGTTATAAGGTATATTTGGCTAGCAACTTTTCCTTGCTTTCACTATGTACAAACTAGAAGCTTATGGTTGAGATTTCGATAGTTTTATGCAATATTACATGACTTGAGTTGGTGATGTGAAAATTTTCAGTTTTAGGGTGTAATTTCTGCTCACATGTGAAGTGTAATGGTTGGACATGATTTACTAGTTTTGATTTATGAAAAATCTAGTGTTTTGGTGTTAGTTTCATTTGCCTAAAGAAATTTTTCAGCTTATGTGCACAATTCCAGCTTAGGTTCCATTGGTAGTAATCTGTCCTGTTCTGCCTGTTTTTGTTTGGCCATGCTAGAGACCGAAATAGCTTTAGCACAAAACATAAAGGTTGTAGGGAATGATATTTTATAGTTTCCTTCAAAATTTCAGCTCAATATGATCACTGTAGCATGTGAAATGACCGAAATACCCTTGACTGCCCATAACCCCTATTTTCGCGGACAGTTTTCTATTTTCGTGGGAATTTCAATTTTTGACTCTGAAAATGCATGATTTAGCTTTGGAGGTCTTCATAATAAATGTAGGTATATGTCGTGGCTTCGAAACTCCATAAAATACACCTCAATCGGACTTCGGTAGCCTGAGTTATTGTCGTTGAATCATAAGGCGGTTAACAAGCCCGAATGTGAGATTCTGGTTCTGTTATTTGAGATTTTGACTTAGATACACTACAAACTGGACTGAGTGGTCTTCATCAAAGTTGTAGGACTTTATCTTAGCTTCGGAATGGTATACATTTCACCCCAATCCGATAAGCATAGCCTCAGTTGTGTCCGTTACGTAAAACAACGTCAAATCTGTCTTTTGTTTCTTGACTCAAACTTCATTTCCGCACATGCTCCTAGCTTGATTTTGTACTTGTATGACTTGGAGCCTATGGAATGGCTATTGAAATGAGATGATTTTGTATATGAATTTGGATTTGATTGAGGAAAAGAATGAAGCCATAAATGGCTGAAAAAATAGGTAAATACAAAGGGCGTGCTGTCCAAATTTTCGCTAGAGGGCTAAGTTTCTATTTGAATTTGTATATTTTTCGTTTGGCAAATACTATGACCGTTTTCCATCTTAAAACATGATCCTTCTTCAATTGGAAACTCCAAATGTGTACTTACTCTTACCCAAATAAAGAGGAGTGGTTTAGGGTTTTCTTGGGTATTTTGACTTCTTTTTTTTCATGAATTTCATTAAGACCTTTAGTGTATAATATCTACTTGAATATGAGATGATTTTGAACCATATAAACGATTCCGAAAACAGTATTTCTTAGCCTATCTAGTTGGATTCCGACTTGTCTTTAGTTTGGTTTTACGTTTTGTCTACGAAACCCTAATTATTCTTGTCCACGGGTCCAAATGTCCTCGTTTCACTTTAAAGTCTTTTTATACGTTCTACTCATCAATTGTTGAGTTTCTTTGATTTCACCTAATTGTTTGTGCTTGATGAGCTGTAATATTCTTTCTCATTTAATTTTAGGTTTTCTCGGTGACTAAGGATAATATCCGGAAGAATATTTTGCACGTTGTTTTGCGTACATAGGTGAGTGTTCCTTGTTTGTTATATTCTCCTTGACTTCATGACTTGTTGTTATTGTTTGATAATGTGTTAAGTGTTTCCAATGATTTCCAAAATGAATTTTCTAGGCGAGCGTGTACTTTATCGCGCTCGACCTAAATGAAACGTGAAATTTTCAACGATTTTATGATTGATACATTAGTTGTGCATGATGTAAGCCTTTTGGCTGAACTGGGCCCTGCCCTTCGTTACCGATCGACTCGAGCCAGAAGCGGACTCGGTCGGGCGATATGGTGACCCTGGGTGTGAACGTTGGTATCCTCGAGTATTACCTTGTAGGTTGGTGGAGCCTGGCCAACGTCCAGGAGGGGTGAATGAAATGAACGATCGAACGAGGGTTTTACTTACAAAAATGCATTATCAAATGATTGGAGGAATAAGGGGAATGACAGGAGAACGAACTAACGAACGAACAAATGGCTCCCTGTGAGCCCGCATCCTTTTAATGTATGTGTTATTACCGCTTTCCATTGTAAATGTTTCTTGAATTATTGATTATCGATGGTTAATGTATTTGCTTTGTTGTTGAATATGTGTTCGGAACCTCACTGAGCTTTTAGCTCACCCCTTTAGTTTTGTTTTCCTTAACAGGGGGATGCGAGCAAGGACGAGAGCCCAGTGTAGGTTAGCCTAGTCTAGTTTTTTTGTTTTGTAATGGTTCTCGCCCTAGTGCTTGGCACGGGCTGGATGTCGGACGAATTGAGAACCTTTGTATATTCGATATTTGTACTTCCTTTTGAGATAGAAATGTATATAAGTTTCGCTTTAAGTTTTGGATTGTTATTTCGTTTGATCTTGTGGTTTTATTTCGGATTTGATTGAGGTTCGGCTGAGTCCCGGCGAGAGCTGGACAGGCGGTCCGCCGAACCTTCTGGTTCGCCTTAGGTGAAAATATGAATTATAGCTTGAAATAACAAAAATTCCAGATTTCTGGAAATCTTAGCTTAAGTTCTGTCCGGTTCTATTTCATCATGTTAGAGGCCGAACTAGGCTTACCAAAAAACATGAAAGTTGTATAGAATGACATTTTATTGTTGCCAACAAAATTTCAACTCAATCGGAGCAACGTATCATGTGAAAAGACCAAAATACCCTCACTACCCTAGGATGCATCCAGTGATCCATTTTAGACAGTTCATCCAATTGACCGTGTCTATTCACCATGATCCGTACTGATTTAGCCATTTACTAAAACATGAAAGGTTTAGTACTTTGTATAAGCTTTCAACGCCTCCAAGAACATCTTAAACGGACTTTGGTAGCTTGAGATATGGCCATTTGAAGGCAGTACGGTTAATTAGCAGATTAGTTGGAATTTGGTTCTGTGAATTGAGAATTTGACTGGGTTACACTAGAAATTAGACTAGGTGATCTTCACCAAAGTTGTAGCTCTCTGCCTTAGCTTCGAAACGGTATAAGTTTCACCTCAATCTGATACGTGTAGCCTTGGTTGTGTCCGTTACGCAAAAACACGTCAAATCTGTCTTTTGTTAAACTTTATTTCCGCACATGTCGTTAGCTTGATTTTGTACCTGTATGACCTTGAGCCTATTGAACGGCTATTGAAATGAGATTATTTTGTATGTAACTTTGAGTTTGTTTGAGGAAAATATTGAAGCCATAAATGGCTGGAAAATGGGTAAACACAAGGGGCATATGCCAATTTTCACGAGAAAGATAAACTAGCTTTTGGAGTTCTAGTTCTGTATTTTGCAAATTTAACTTGGATGCACTGAAAAATGGGTTGAGGTATCTTCATGGAAGTTGTAACCTTTTGTCTAAGGTTCGAGACACCATCTAGTACATTTTGATCCGATAACCACAGCTCTAGTTATGGGCAAAATCGTGTAACCCGTTTGGTACCATTTTCATTTTCACGGACGCGCACGTGCATTTCTCAACCGTTTTTGCCGTTTTGGACCGTTTAGGTCTACTATTGGTATTTTGTTACCATTCCGCCCGTTTCGGCCAATTTCGACATTCTTTTGGCCTTAACGTCATTTTTGACCGTTTTTTATTATTTTTTACCGTTTTCGACCGTATTCGATCGTTTAAGTTATAAACTGCTATTGTGTGGCCGTTTCACTTATGTGTGTATATAATCTGTCAATACAGATTGTGAGGCTTTTGACGGTGACGGTCAAGCTCAGTGAATTGTATCGTTTTTCATGCCAAGCTTTATCAAGTGAGTAATTGGGTTGTTTATTGATGTGAAATTGTTAAAGTGCTTTGTATATGTTAAATGGGTACTTAGGCGAGGGTGTACGTTATCTCACTCGACCTAAGCCCATCATTTGTTTTGATTTCCTATGTGAGAATACATGTCTTATGTTGAGTATCACCCTTTTGCTGTGTGCTGATGGGGGTGATTACATGACTTGAGTATCACCCTTTTGCTGTGTGCTGATGGGGGTGATTACATGACTTGAATTAAACCCCATTTGCTGTGTGCTGTTTGGGGTAAGTACTTTGTTGTGTACTTTGTTGAGAGATACCATCTATTGAGAGATCGGATATCTCAGGGCTTGGTTCCAGCCCGGTTCCAAGGGTTAGACGAACTATTCGAGCCAGCTGGGGCTTGGTCGAAGATAGTTCCATGCTAAACTTGGGATTTAGTTCCTTGTTAAAGCTTTGACGAAAGCTAAGTTATTTTCTTTCGCTTGAGCTGCTGTGTGCTGTTGACTGGCCAGCGGGGGTTGATAAGGTGAACGGGGAAGCTTAAGTGGAGTTTACGGTCTATGAGTACTTTGGTTGACGGAGTGTCAACAGGCGTTCAAGCTCGGGCAATTGAACTGGCTTTGGAGCCACCCGTATCCTACCATTGTGATGTTACTTTTCTGTTATTGATGTGAAATAATCTGATTACTTGTTATTTGGATGTGAGTTTACATTTATACCCCTGATTACTCACTAAGCATATAGCTTACCCCATTCCATTTGTTTTCCTTAGCAGGGGACCGACGCGGGGATCGCTCGGGAAGGTGTTTAGTCTTTTGATTAGAGAATAGTTGAATTTATCCTTGTTATAAGTTGACTAGTAAAATGTATATAGTTATCGTGGTGGTTGTAGTTATTACCTTTTCTAGGGTTTACTTTCTGATACTCGTGGTATGTATGACTTGATGTACTGGTTTATGCAACCTTTGAAGCTATAATAGAGTACATAGAACTGACTTTTGGCACGAACTTTATTTTCTAGTTTTAGAGTATCGAGTCCTGGCGCGAGCTGGGCAGGCGGTCCGCCGAACCCTTTGGTTCGCCTTAGGGTGAGGTGGGGCTGTCACAGATTCCTTGTCAAACAGTCATCCAGTTGTATGGCACAAGCCCAAATAATGAGGGAATTATATTCTCTCAATAATACATATACTTGTTACATTAATTTTACAGTGTTTTATCCATGACTAAATTATGTCCAAGGAGCCGATGCAAAAGAGATTAAGGAATGGTATAATTTTGGAGCTATTAATACAATATATATGACAAATACAGATTTTTTGGAGATTTCTCCATTACCTAGATGGATTCAAGAAGGAGTTAAAGATTTTTATTACAACAATCCAATAGTTATTCTAAGAGATATTTTGGTATTAAAATTTCTATCAGTAGGACCAGATTTCCGCTAGGAAGAAGGATATGATGCTTTTCACTTTATCACCATAGAGAAAGCAGAAAAATTGACAATCAAAGTTCCTACTACTAAAAAGGAATTTCAAAGAATTGACGAAAAAGATATCCACTAAAGAAGAGCTATTGGGTTAAGAATGGTTATAACTAGAATGGAAGGAGTATTCAAAAAAGAATTTTGAATTTACTCTAGTGCTAGAGTAAACTCTTTAGTAATTATAGCTCTAGCCAAGATTACCCCAGTTGCTACTGAAAATTATCTCAAATCAAAGATTCGATATCTGGACAGAGAACATTTCAAAAGTAGCTCTCAAGTTATGACAAGATATTGTCAATTCAGACAATATGGGAAAGATATGTGCCCCACCTATAATGAAGAGGAAGACAAAGAATCTACAACTGACAATAGGGTCACCTTTTATAAAGATTAATTTATAGATGATTTCAACTTCCAAAAAGACTTGTAGATTTGAAAAAAATTTCAAATCCACAGACTTCAAAAATTTCGAATCCATTATAGATTGTAACTAAAGTACATATTTCATGTCTGAAAACTACTATAAATAGCTATGTAACTCTAAGAAAAAAGTAGAGTTACATCTTGCCTAAGCCTATCCTACCTAGAAACTTATGTAAAACATCTACCTTTGCAGAAACTTTCCCATGTACTGTGAGGGCCCGAATTTTTAATTTTTCTTACTTTTATTTTATTTTACTGGCTTATTTAATTATTTATTCACCCGTTTACTTCGAATAATTTATTTCATCCATTTTAAATCCATTTACATGGAACAATGTCTCATTTATATTTTTAAAACGTTTCATTAGCGAATTTAATTTTTCTGCGGCTCGTTTAGCGAGAAATAGTGAATGCACGTTTTTCGAGATAAATTCGATCCGAGAGTACATTAATCTTGGAGAACTAAAGATGATTAATAGTAGACTAAGAAAAGTTAATTGAGGGATTAGATGTGAGTGAGTTAAGTTAAGCTCAATTAGGAGTACTAATTGCACACTATTCGGTTGTTGACTTTTGGGCACTAAGAGCACCTTTATGTCATTCCTCTTGTCATTCCATCAACTCACCACCTACCAACAAAAACCCTTCCTTCTTCCCCTTGCTTTGGCCGATCCCCCTCCCTTCATTTCCCCTCAAAAAATTTCAGCTCCTTGTTCTCCATTCTTGCTCCACAAAAGCTCTCCAAATTTGCTTCTTGTCTTGGTTCTTCATACAAGCTTGGAAGAGGACTTGAACAAGGAAGAAACCTTGGTGATTTAAGAGCTCAAACCCTAGTGTTTAGTCTTTATTTTGGCAGCAAGGTAATCATCCAAGAACCCTCAACTTTTCCTCTCAAATCTTAGTAGTGAGTTAGTTTAGTTAGTTTAGTTGTTGGGTTGTTGATGGGTTCACAAGAACCTTGGCATAAGGTAGTGGACTTGAGGTGGCTTTATAGGTAGAGGCCTTGAGGATTTTGTATGTTTAATTGCTTGTTTGTTACTTGTTTTGATGAGATATGGTTTAGTTCTAGTTGCAAAGTTGAAAAAAAAAAGCTAGAGGAATGAGAGATGCTTGCTGGCCAAAATTTGTTGGTTGTTCCTCTCTTGTTAATTTTGAATTTTTGATGTTATTTTGGTGCAATAATGCTTGATATATGATGTTGGTTATGTGTGTTGAATATCTTCCAAAAAGCTTTCCAATTGGTTGTGTTAAAGTAGGGTTAAAGTGAGGATGAATTCTGGAAATTTTCTGATCAGGAGACCCCAACCAGTGTTCACGTTTTGGGTCGTAACTTTCTGTCTGGGAGTTGAAATCGAGTGCTGTTTGTGGTATCCGAACCTAGACTCTGAGAGCTTTCTGTCGGTATAAAATATACCTCCTAATTTGATTCCTATGAGCTGTAGTGAACCGACAAAAATGACTAAAATCCCTCCCTGCTTGCATCCAAGAAACAGTCCTAACTGCAGTTTGTAGCTCAATTTTGCCTATATTACAAACTGAATTTTAAGACAGTTTCTTCTAGTGAATTGTAGCATTTTGAATCTAGTTTTCAACGCTATAAACCACACTAAATTTTGAGTTGTGTAGCTCTAGATATGAACAGATTTTTAAACTCTGTCAAGTATGTCAGAACTGGAATTTCATAAAACAGGTTCCAAAATTCAGTTTTCTTAAAACCATTGTATCTTGATGTAGAAAGGTCCGAATTGAGTTCTGTTTGTGCATTTGAAACTAAATTTATAACTATATTAGTGGTATAAATTTCAAGGGCTGATTCCATTTCTATGAATTGTGCCGAATTTCCAAACTTCACTGAATTTGCAAGCCGGTTTTGCTCTGTCCTGTCTAGAATAGTGACTTTGACCTAAATTTTGAATGATTTAAAATTGGATTCTGAAAAAAATGTTTTCTATAAAGTTTTAGTACTTTGAGTCTAGTTTCCAACGGTATAAAGTTTTCAATTTTTGGACTTATGGAACTCAAGATACGATTTTTCCAAGTAGTACTGCTCTAAGCTGGAAATTTTCAGATTTCAAACAAATACTCTTTTTAAGAACTTTCCACCTTCCTTTACAATTGTTGGACTGTTTTAAGTTTAATTTCATGATTAGGTACAAAGTCTCTTTGAACTTTAAACCCTTATCTCGAATCTTAGTTTCCAAGGGATTAATCCCCTTTTTATGATTCCTTTTGGTTGCATAACTCCCTTGGTTATGGCACCTCTTTTCATACTTGAATTATAGGCTCCAACCCCTATTCTTATGGTCTCAATTTCCATGAGTTTGAACTCTAAAAAGGGAGCGTTTTGACTGGAGTAATTCTTGGTGAATTTTCCTAGTTTTATACTTGAACCTTGGGAACCTTAGCCTTGACATTTACTATGAAGTGAGTGGAGTTTTGGATGAGATTTAACTCCATTAGTTTGAAAACATGAACACTCTTTATGTTTTAAAGTTCGGAGTTGAGATTAGAAGTTTCGAGGGATGAAAACCATTTACCCTTTTCCTCGATTTTCGTGCCGAAAGTGAAAACGGTACTTTCTTTTGGAATTGAGATTTCTTACCACGACTTGAATCAAAAACGACCTTTGATCTCTCTTTGAGCATTATTTCAACAATTTAGCGAGAAAAGCTTCTTTAACTAGACTCGAACTTGTGACTTTGAGAGTGGGTAGCGAGAAAATGTCTTTCTTATTAACCTTGGTCGAGTACCTGGGTAATTGTGATTGTACATATTTCAGGTGATCACAAAAACGCCGAAGAGCTCGTCTGACTTCTCGCTTCACTCTTGTTTTGCCTTGACTTGTGGTGAGTGTCAAGTGTATGTTCAATGCTAATGTGATTGAATTGATATTTGTACAAGTGTTGTATGATAGGTGAACTTGCCGAGGCGAGGGTGTACTTTATCGCCCTCGTACCCTCTTTCTTGTGATTGAATGATACTTGTTAAATGAATACATGACTTGCACTTGTACTTGAAATGTTTTAACTCGTGAGCACTGAGCGGCTAAATGTATCACGCCATAATTGGGTGGGAGGTACCGCTCATCCCGACTCAATGCTATGATCGAGTCTAAATCGATTGGAGCGTTGTCTCATCGACCAATCATGCTTGTGGGGACGCCCCAACCCATTGGCTAACCTTGTGACTCGAGCTGGCAGGGGCTTGGTCGAGAAGTTTGGTGAACCTTGGGAAATGATATAGCTTGATCTTTTGAGATCTCGCTAGGTATACTCGAATAGTATCGCCTTTACATGAATGTTTGGTTACGGATCCGAGTAGGTGCTATGTTGGTCGGAGGTAGTAAGTGGAGTGCTACGGTCCCATTACTACTTGGGTTGACGGAGGAGGGTCAATCTCAAATGGCTCAACTTGATCGAGATGTGGAAATAGCTCCTGAGAGCTCCTGTATCCTCCTTGTTTGTTAATTCCAATTTGTGCACTTAAATGAAATGTTATGTTTAAAAGTTGTTTAAAGCATGCTATTTGATTGATTGGTGTTACTTGCTTGCCTTTTTATTTTCTTGGCCTCACTGAGCGTTCGCTTACCCTTTTAAGTTTGTTTTCCTTAACAGGCTTTGAAAGTGGATTGGTGGATCTAGACTATGCTCTAACACCTCTGACCAATATTCTCCCACAGTTAACCGCCCCATTGGACCGTGGGTTTTGTTCCTGGAGGTGGGTGAAACCACAACAGATGAGGAGCCCAAACCCGCAAGGCATGAAACCCTGCACCCCTCCAAAAGCCCAATCCCGCAGGTCATGAAGCCCCGCACCCCTCCAAAAGGCCTCTGTCAGGTGGGGGACACCACGATAGATTATTAAAGTCGCCCAGGACTTCCTCCCTTACCGATGTAGGATCATTACAATCCTGTGACAGCCCCACCTTCCCCTAGGACATATCCTAAGGGTTAGCGAACTGCCTGCCCAGCTCTCGCCAAAACTAAACACATGTAAACCCTACAAAATGTGCAAAAGAACTTTGAGAAAACGAACCGTCGGAAACTGAATTAGCTAAACTAAACGATGCATTAGAATTTCGATTAAACGCTCTAACGAAGAATGAAAAGAACAAGTGCCACGTCGAAATCCAACCAAAACTTGGCCGGATTGCCGGCCGGATTCCTGGCCGGATTCAAGGCAGTGAACTAGCCAATTTTTTTTCAATCTCCCCTGCTAATCCGGCCAAGATCTAGCCGGATATACGGCCGGATTCCCTGCAGTGGATTCCCACCAAAATCTCTTTTCTTGCCTTGTTCAAGTTCCGCACTCGCCCGGTTCCCAACGAACACAAGTAAGGTTCACCAAAGCCATAGAGACATACAATCTCAAACAAACATACTTAAGATACATGATAAAACACTTATACATATACATAGGAGTCTTCAACAAATTAACTTGAAGTACAAGGCATAATATCCGTACTTATACCAAATACAATTAGGGTTTCGGTTACAGAGGAGCTTAATCAAAAGAATGGCTATAACTAGTTCTACTCTTTCTTCCAAAATCACAGTTTCAAAGTTTGTCCCCTATAAGGAAAACAAAGGTAACGGGAATGAGCTTTCGCCCAATGAGGTACCAACAGGTCAAGCGGTCAGATATCACGAAAGTACGCATGTAATCAATCAGATATGGATATCAAATAAAGAGGAAGGAACACCACAATTAAACCAGAAGTAAAAGGATACAGATGGCTCTCAAGTGCCAATTTCCTCTTTTGCATCACCAGAGCTTGATCAAGTAGTAGTTGACACTTCGTTAACTTTCAAGTAAAGTAACTAGTCCAGTAGAGCACCACTTTACACCAAATTCCATCCACCAAACATACCCCTTACCGAGCCCGAACACCTCAACAGGAACAGAGGTGGTAATACTCGAGTATACCAGGAATCCAGAGTTTCTAATACCCAAAGATTTCACAGAAACAGGCCCCCATGGCTTGTTAATTTTCCTCGACCAAGCCCCTTGCTGGCTCGATTCAATTAACTACCAATGGGGGTTGAGCTCAGATTTAACAGGAAGGTCATTAGATACAAGCCTCCAAACGACATCAGATCATGCACAAGTAACAGATTCAGATGTATACAGGAACCAGTCAAACAGGCGAGAGAGTGAGTGTGATAAAGTACACCCTCGTCTCATCCAGAATAAACAGAGTTCACAGTCATTCAAGTCACAGATTGCAAGTACAAGTAAACCAATTAAGCAACAAGTCATGCGAGTGGTACACTCACCACTCAATGGCAACACTTCACTTTAACCCTGGTTCATCCTCTTGAACTCTCTCGAGTCCTGTGGTCACACATTATATTATAAGGCTAACAATACAAAGCCAAAATGCATGAAGAAATTAAGGTTTCTAAGACTTCATGTCCTCTCATATAAACCTCACTTCCACTCATAAACCATACCCAAAAATGATTGACCAACCCCAAACTTAAAGTGGGAAATGAAAGTACAAGTGGTTCTAAGATAACAGAATTTCTCAGCTTTGCGCAACACTATTTGAAAACCCATATCTTACACTTCTTAAGTTCAAAATTGATAAATTTTATACCATCAGAAAATATATTCAAAGGGTTACAATTTCTCAGAAGACACATTTGTAAGATTCAGTCCACAAGTCAGTCAAATTAGAGCCTCAAGTTGCTGCTTCATCCAGTAAAAGACAAAACAGCTTTGCAATTTTAGTCAACTTTGAAAAATCACCGATATTCATGGGAATTGACAGAAAGGCTAAACTTTTTACGGTTGATAGTACTCTAACTCTAGTTTCAAACGAAACAAATAGAACTCAATTTTGACTTTTTTACAACAAGATATAACAGTTTTCCCAAGACTGCTCAGGGGTTCTTGCAAAAATTTCAACATCACTTCCCCTTGTTTTCTTTACTTTTCCATCCAAAAATCAGCACCCAATTTCCTCTCAATTTAAACTCAATCACAACCACAAGTCATAGGCCATCTATACACTTATTTAAGGCCACAATACCATCCAAATATAGCACATGTATAGCTCAAACATCAACCACCATAAAGCTGAAAATTGGAAACCCTAAGTTAAATTCCATGATCACAAGTTAGAAATTTCTATTCTAAGGCCAAAGAAGCATATAAAAGCTAACTAAATCACATAGCAAAGCTACCAAAGCATGGCCAATCCTTAAGCATCATATATGGAAAGAAAATTCACCATAAAACTGAAAATTTCTCAAATCACTACTTCAACCATGAAATTTCTCATAAAACTGCCACTTTAGCAACCCTAATCCTCTAATATGCAAGTAGTAGAGGTAGAGGAAAGTTTCTTACCAAGGTTACCTTGTAACTCCAAGAAAGATGAAAGCTTAGTGCTTTTCCTCCAAAAATCCCTCCACTCAAACCCCTAATCTTCCTTAGTTAGCACTTTGTATGGAGTAATTTGCAAAGTTTGTGGCTAGAACTCAAGATTTAAGCTTGAAATTGAGGTTGAAGATGAAGTCTCTCCTTGGCTTTTCTTCTCAAAATTTTCGGCCAAGACAAGATGCTTATGGAAGGAATTTTGATCAAATTTTTGTTTTAGTTAAGTAAGAAGGTCTTGGTCAAAAGTCCAACTTCCAACGGTTTCTTGACAAATGGCGCATTAGGGTTTTGTTCTCATCTTCTTGTCTTCCAAAGCTAATATACCTAGCTAACCTCTAATTATCCCCTTAACACCTTGTAAAATAATATCCCTTAATGTAAAACTCCATCTAATCGTCAAAATTTTATCGCACTTACCGCACTAGCGGGTACCACGTCCATAACGCACTTCAAACTTAACATGTACTAACTTATACCATGAAAATGATTTAAAAACTTGATTTAGTTATAAAAATATCTTGGAAATTAAGGCAATAATTTAAAGTAAAAAAAATGCATCCAAAAAACTAAAATGAAATACAACCTTATTTTCCGAGTCCTCACAGACTCGATGGAAGCTAGTATTTTTGTATGAAATTAGTGACTCTTAAAGTGTAACTTTTGTTACTCTTGGTTGGTGGATTGTAATTATATTTGTTAACTCTAGAAGTTATGGCTTGTATATTCGAAGTACTTTTTAGGGTAAAAAACAAAAAAAAAAACCCCTGTGCTAAACCTAATATACAAATAAACCCCCTATGATTTCAAAATATACAACGCGACACCTCATATTTTGAACTAAATTGTAACCCTGACGGAAATCGGTAAAATTAACGGGAACTGATGAAAGGACCAAAATGCCCTTATATAATAACCAAAAGGCAATTGAACAGAATCATTTGTTTCGCTCAAACCCTACGAAGAGAGAGAGAGAGAGAAAGAGCGAGAGAGCAGCCAAAGCCGAGCCAATCTGAATCAAGTAAGAAGAGCGAAGGAGATGAAGATATCATTAGTTTCTCCTTTGCATAATAGAATGAACAAAGAAAGGATCAGATTGTCTGAGCTCATGCTAGAAACCTCCACTCCATTGAGCTCATGAACAGACCCCCGCCAACAACCGACACTGCTTTCTGCTTTTGACCGATAATTCCAATTGCTGTTAGCTGCGTACCTTTTCGTACGTTTACTCACATCAATTATTTTTCTTCCATTTTTTGTACACAACTAGATTATTTTGCAGTTTGTTTGTGCACATAAAATACTCTCATATTGTGAGAACCCGTAATTTTCATTTTCTAGGTTTTAGAATTTTTCATGGCTTGTTTTCTGCATTTTCGTGATTAGAAAATTTTCTAGATAATTTTAAGGAGCAGATATAATTTTTAGATGATTTTTCTAGTATCGAATGGATTTTGAGAAATTAAGAGCAGATACCGGACGTGGGACCCACTAGTGTGAAAAGTTCGGAAAAACTCGACCAACTAGGTTAAGTTTTAGATATTGGAGTTAATTTACCGGGTGTTAAGAGATAAGTAGAGGTTGCAATTTGGATTGATATGAGAGAGACAAGTTAGGTAGATATTTAATTAAAGGTGACAAGTGTCACCATGTGATTGGGCTTACCTTAAGACTTTCTTACCATTGACTTAAATAACCAAAAATGACCCAAAAATCTTCCAAAAATCTTCAAGAAGAGACGGCCCTCTCTTGCTCTCTTTCTCTCTCTCTTACTCCAAGCATAAGGAAGAAAACACTTCAATCTTGTCTCGAATCATCAAAACTAACCATCCAACCTTGAAATTACTCCATAAAACCTCTTCAATAGCTAAGATAAGGTGGATTTGTGGAGTTGTTTGGAAAGATAAGTTGGTCAATAGCTCTCTCTCTCTTGTTTTAAAGGTAAGTTGTGAAGAACCACCCTCCTTCTTTAATTGATGCTTAAATCATGCTTAGTGGTTGTATAAGATGCAAATTTATGGATTAAATCTTGATTTTGGTTGAATTGGTGAAGTTTTATTATTTTTGAGGAATTTTCTGTTTTCATATGAGCATGATTGTGTGGTCATGTATGATGATTGGAAATGATGTTTAATGATTCTAGAAGGTGGAAAAAGTGATTAATTGCAACCAATTTCTGGTTTGGAAGAAATTTCAGAAAACTAGGGTTCTTGAGGGAGCATTCTGTCCGAATTTTTAGGTCCTAGATAGAGGCCGAATTGGCCTTATCTCAAAACATGAAAGTTGTAGGGAATGATATTTTAGAGGTTCCTACAACATTTCAGGTCAATCGGAGTAGTGTAGAATGAGATAAGTCGAAATTACTATTGCTGTTCTGGTTTTACTCGAAATTGAGAACTGCGCCTGTAATTGGTTGTTTTGGCTGGAATTGCTTCCGAAATTGGTTGTTGAGGCCTTCTGATGAAATTTATCCCTGTTTCTTAGCTTTCAACTGGTTTTGGAATTTCTGGATTTGGACTTGTAGAGCCTGAGTTATGATATTTCCGCTAGAATGCGTTTTGGTGAATCTGTTTTACGTTGTTGATGAAGTATCTTGCATTTTTGACCTATTTACACTCAAAAATGGGTTGAGTGACCTTCTGTGATGTTGTAGCCCTGTCTTTTAGCTTCGATATGGTGGGTCTTGCACCCTCATCCGATAAGCGTAGTGAAATTGGTGCCATTACCGTAAAATGACGTCAAAACTGTTTTTTTTCAAGGCCCAAGCTAGTTACATTTCTGAAATTTCTGGTTTTCTCTCATGTTTGTTTATGCTTATGGAACCCTATTGGGGTCATGTTTGGCCTTGGTTTATGACTCGTTATCGAGTCTCATTGTATTTGTTTGCATGTTTTTAGGGCGTGACGGTGGTGCACAACGTTCTTTTGACTAAAGTGCTTGAAACCACATTTGCTAGCGTGGTGAGTGTACTACTCACTTGTGTGTTACTATATGGCTTTGAATGTAAATTGCTTGAAGTGAATTGAATGTGACTTGATTGAAGTGAAAGTGTACTTTATCACTCTCACTTATATGCCTTATATCATTGTTGCCATGTTATTGGAATGTTACATAAAATGTTACATGAAATGAAGAGCCATCTTATTTAACGACTACAAATGTTATCATGAGCTCAAATCCTGTGGCTAAGTTATTCGAGTCGAGCCGGCAAGGGCCTGGACGATTAGATAACGAACCACGGTAGTCTGTTTTGGGATCTTTGGGTATTGAGACCCTTGATTCCGGTATACTCGAGTAATACCACAATGCATGCGTTTGGATGGCGGGCCCGGTTGGGGGATGTTAGGAGGAATGGAATGGGAGTAAAGTGGCGTCTACGGTTGGTTACTTTTAAACATTGACGGAGAGTCAATGAGATCCGATCAAGAATGCAAACGAGGAAAAGGGCTCTTGAGAGCCACCCGTATCCTTTTATCCTCATTATTGATGCGTGGCTTTACTTATTTGTGGTAATTGGACTGTTAAGCTTGATGCATCTATGAACTTGGTTGCTTGAGTTGTATTCTCACTGGGCAATTAGCTCACCCCGTTCCTTTTGTTTTCCTTACAGGAATATGACTTTTTTTGGAATATATCTTGATAGATGGTTGCCGAATGAACTAGATGAATGTCTCTTTTGTATTGTATATGAAATGGGACCCTAAATGTATCATTAGGGCCGTTTTTACTTTTGATTTGGCAAACCACATATGTAGTGACTTTTGTATCACTTTTAAATGCCATTTTGGCTTGTAAATGCTTAATGTTATGTTGTATATGTATTTCGATGTTTGGTTGGGTTCGGACGGGTCGGTTACTATTCATGGCCGACTCCGGATTTCATTTTTTTTTTATTTTGGGTTATTTTGCCCTTTTGCCTTGTTTACGCACGTTATAAGTTCCGGAACGTGATAGATCGCTCTATACTGCACCGTTAGTCCTGGCGAGAGCTGGGCAGGCAGTCCGCTAACCTCTTTGGTTCGCCTTAGGGGAAAGTGGGGTTGTCACACATATAGTTTAGTAACCCAATGAAATTGTTTTCTTCAATAATCTATTTCTCTCGTCATAAATATTATGCACCTAAAAGATATCCGTTGCACAATGACTTTTGTTGATTTTGTTTGTCGAAAAGATAACAAATTTGTTTGTTGTTGCAGACTTTGGGTGAAGAAAATGGTCCAGGTCCATATATCTACTTATAGGACAAAGAATTCAGATTTCTGATTGCACGCATGAACTGAATATCTCTCCTAACATCAAAAAACTAATGATATCAAAACTTTTTACCTTAGCAAAGATTGTGTAGTAGCTACTCGGTGGTTCACTTCATCTCTGAAGAAGGTTTACCTTCCTCTTCGATTGGGTGGTAATTTGATTTCTCCCAAAGGCTAGTTCAATTTCTCTCAATCAAGTAGAAAATCAATTTCTCTACACAAGCATCGTTGGGAGTTTTATTGGGGGCTAAGGGGTACAATAGGAATATTTGCTAAAAATTAAGTACAAAGAATTTGTTTTTAGCTTCCAGTACATCAGTCCCGTTAATTTACCAATTTCCGTCAGGGTTACAATTTAGTTCAAAGCATGAGGTGTCGCGTTGTATATTTTAAAATCATAGGGGGCTTATTGGTATATTAGGTTTAGCACAGGGGGTTTTTTTGTTTTTTACCCTACTTTTTATTTAAGTCGATGGTTGTTCTATGGCTCTATATTAAGCTTGAACGAGTGCGTGAGTCTTGACGAGAGTTGGGCAGGCATTCCGCTGATACCCTAGGGAGAGGTGGGGGCATCACATGTACAATAAAGATATGAAATAAATAATCCTCTTTTGGAAAGAAGATCCTTGTTCAATATTTAGTTTTTTTTCTTTCAAACATATCATTCCTCATTGTATCATACTGTTATCTTTAGACTTCGCCCTGAGGTAGGAAACAAAACGAGGCTGTGTTGACTATTGCTAAAGGAACAGCAAGGGAAGTTACTTATGAACTATTTATATCAGTTGGTAGGTTGGAGATTGGTACTGAGATGCATAGTAAAAGTCTCATCGGATACCTGGTGATAGTATGGTCAAACCTCTACGAGATTCAAATATGAAGCGTGCTAGACCTATATGTATGAAAAATTAAGAAATATTTATTGCACATGATTTTCTTATTTCCCCATTTTATGTCATGATAAATATAAAAATTATCTTATATCAAGACATCCCGCTGCTTATCATTGGGATACATAATTTGATTTCTGTAACAATAGGTTTGAATCGGCAAAATTTTTTTGTTTTCTAGCTTCGGTATATGTATGTGTATATATATATATATATTCTTTCTTTACCTGATTTTCTAAATATGGAGAAAATTCAAATTTTTTATCTTTCTTTAGAAATTTTTAAGGTTTTGTATAAAATCTGATGCATAGTTTAGAATTCCTAAAAAGCTCTAAACTTGCTTCTTATCTTTTAACCTACCAAGAAATTGTCTACTTTTTTTTTGGTTAAATATGGGATTGAAGTTTAACCCCTTTTCCATCTATTTTCATTCCTAAAAATTCTATTTCTGATAAACATATCTTTGCCTTCTTTTCAAATAATTCTAATCCATGTTATATACAAAGCTCTGCAAAAATATTTGGATGAATAATATGCTGAGCTATGTTATCACTAGTAATAAGGATATCGTTTACATCGACATATATAAATGGATATCATTTAAAAATATTATCCATTTTTCTTTGAAAAATTTGAGGAGCATTTTTAATCCAAAAGGCATGACTAACCATTCATAATGTCTTGACCTATTGAAAATGTTGTATATGGTATGCTATCTTTATGCATCCGAATTTGTCAAAATCCATTTTTGCAATCAAATTTGGAAAATATCTTTTTCCCTTTGTAAAATTTATAAAGCTTTTCCTATGAGGTAAAAAATATCCGTCAAATATAATATTATCATTGAGTTTCTTATAATTGAACACCATTCTAGGTTTTCCTCTAATTATTTCTGCATGATTTCTAACCATAAATGCTAGTGAGGAATGAGATGATTTGCTTTGCTGAATTATCTTAACTTTTTCTAATTCATCTAGTTGCTGTTTAAATTCCTCTTGATCTATTTGATTATATCTTATTGTGCTTATTCTAATTATTTTCTGTTTATCTATCATTTTTTATTTTGCTTCCTCTTTATTTTTATTCCAGAAAGCTAAAAGATTATCTATAGAACACTATTTTATTTTTTATTTTACTATTTCTATCATTTCTAATTTTGCTTCCTCTAAATGTTTTTATCTATTTTTAGTTTTTTCAACTAGATTTTCTATTTTCAATAATGGTTTTCCTTTAGGAAAAATCAATCTTTCTTTATATCTTATATCACCATGTTAAGTTGTGTGAGGTTTGAAGTGTATCAATGTTTTTGCTCGCATAAGTGGTAGTTAATCAACTTACCATTACCCAGTGGCCCCAAGAAGTTTTAAAATGAATATGTTGCTTTAAAGTGTCAAATATAACTTTTTGAAATAATTGTAAAAAATTATTGTCCAATAGAACATCCGTTCATAAAAGCAAAATGATGGACATTTTACTAAAAATGGTCCAAACACTATCTGTAGAGATGTTATTCCTGTAGAAAGTTGAATCTTTTTATTAGAAATATCTAATCCAATGATATCTTTTAATTTTTCAGAGTATTGGTCAGGAAAACAAGTCAATTTGCAAAAATAAGATCCCGAATACACTATTAATGTAGGCAGCAAAGTATTCTACTCTATAATCTTTATATGTTATTCCTATAGGGATATAAATACTCATAGGGCTGGTCATTATCGAGGTATGAGAATCGGTTTATCATTATAGGCTATCTGCATTCTATTGTGAGTAATCTTGTATGGTTTTACCTATTGAAGAAAACTAGTTCCTAACATTATTTCTAAAGTGTCATTAAATCCTTCATTAGAAACCAATAATCTTACTAGTATAATGGTCTGATCAAGTTTAATCTCAGTTTCAACCATTAAATCTATTTGATGAATTTCACCATTAAATTTTGTATATTGGTAGGGTTCTTCTAATTTATAATAGACAAGCGAAGAAGTCGATTTATGACTTATATAGCTTCCACTTGCTATTAGGTATTACAAGGAGTGTAACATGCATCGTTATAATATTCTCCTTTTATCTTATAATTAGAACTTTCTCTTTGATGTGTTTTAATAATGGAACTAGGAAATTTTAGATTAGTCCTGACTCCAAATTCAGAATAAGATAATATTGCTAGAACTCTACCTTCATAATCTATCATTGGTTTTGTTTTAAGATCTAGGAAAAATTCATCATCAATTTCTTCTATAGTAGTAATTGAAAGACGATATATGTTTTCTAATTCCATGAATAATTTTTTGAAAATCTATAAAATCTTTATCTACAAAATATTCTGTATGATGAGTATTAGAAATCGCATGAGAAATCATAAAAGAAATCGAATATGGTCTGTTGCCTTCTTTCATTAAATATTTTCTTTCAAAATGCTGAATAAGTGATAAAACTTTATCAAAATCTTTATCTTGAAGATTGTAAGAAATATTTGGATATATATTAAAAATCAACTTTTGATATATAAGGTTTCCTCTAAAAATTTCGAAGCACGCTTCATTCCTTTTCTTAATTCTTTCATCTAAAATAGTTAGGGTTATTGGACTATTAATTCCTTCTCTAAATGTTACCCTTACTATCATTTGTATAGATCCTATATGAACCCATCCTAATTTATCTTTTATATCTTTATTTATTTGAACAATTTTTTGACTTAAATCTTTTTTAGATAATAATGGAATCATTACTTTATTCGTTGTCGACTAATCTCTAAAATTGTCTCATTGATACTTACTCCATAATACATATGATGTCTCTTAGGTTTTAAACCTAGTCTATCCCATAGAGAAAGACTAAATTCGCTATGAATCGAATATTTAGTATTTTGGATCCTTTTTAATAAGGTTCTGTTTATCATTATTTCTTGAGAAAATTCTTCAATCAACTCTTGGCTTTCATCAAATCTATCTTCTTTTATATCTTCTTGTTTGTTCTCCTCAGTCATTCTTCTGATTGAAATTCAGAGTTTGAAGATTCATTATAGTCAGTATCTGTGATTATATGTACACCATCTTCTGATAAGCATTCATCTTTTTTTTTAAAAAGCTAACCCTGTACACGGGGAGGGGGGGACACTACTCCAAAATTTTATTAAATTAGTAAAATGAGTGGGACATGAACCCAAACCTCCAAAAGTACAAAGATTGGAGCTTAAAATCATGAAAAGCTACAATAAAAATACAAACGACTAGATCTAAGAATGTAGGCTTAGAAGGAAACTATCTGAGAAATAGTCTTCTAATTGCTAAAATGCTTGTTGATCCATCAATAAAGCTCCACGAACCACTTGAGGAAGTGCTGCCGGAGAGACAAATAAAGAGATTGAGGACAGTTGAGCTCCTACTTTAGATAAGCCATCTGCAACCTGATTAGCTTCCCTAAAGCAGTGTATAATCGCTATACCATGATGCAAAAGTTGCCGCAATTTATGCACTTCTTGCTTGATAGCCCAGGGACATGAATAATTATTATGCAAAACTTGAACCAAAACAAAAGAGTCGACCTCAAGTTGAAGATTTGTAAATCCTCTATAACACATTGTTGCACTCTAAATAACAGAGATCTCACTTCAGCCTGCATGCTTGTTAAGTAGCCAAAGGGATTAGAGTTCGCAAACACCATTGCACCAGAAGCCTCCCGTAGGACTCCTGTACTACCACTTACACCTGAATTTTCAGATTTGCTCTTCTCCTATAAGCTTAACTTTAACTCATTCAAATGAAGTGATTTTTAGAAGATAATTTACACACACATAACCCAACATGTAGCAAGTATTTTTTCCATCAATTTAACCACAAATTTTCGAAAATAAACAAGGGAAAAACTCCAGCAAAATTCAGACAATAGCTTTGCTTCTTTCTTTCCAAATTCTCCTCCTAAACTCTCACGCCAAAACCAAGCTAGAATTCACCATAACAACACCTACATACAAGAAATCCTCAAGTCCACAACCTAATAATCCTCCTCAAGGCATCTTCCTAAGAGCAAGTCAAGAAAGCAAGAATATCCTCAAGGCATGCTACCTAATGTTAAGGTTCATAGAACCCTTCAACAACCCCAAGTTTATCTAGCTAAAAATTAGGTAAAGGATGAAAGAAAAATAGGAGCTTGGAGAGGTTACCTTCCTCTAAGGGTAGTAAGCAAAACCTCAAGAAACCAAGCACTAAACCTCCAAGAATCTTCCCTCCACCAAGTATTCTACCAAGCTTGAAGATGATCCAAGGTGTGAGCAAGGTTGGGAGCAAGATTAGTGAGCAAGATAGAGAGGAAGAAGATGAAGTTTTCTTGGCTAAGAGAGAGGGGAGGGGTTCGGCCAAGAGGGAGAGGAAGAGAGAGGGTGTTGTGTGATTTTTGTGAAATGATATGGTGAAAAAGAGAAGTGACATAAAGCTACTTTTGATGGTGTAAAAGTCAACATTTGAATAGTGGTCCATTAATGTTCCTAATTGAGCTTAAATCAAATCACTCACCTCTAATCCCTCAATTAACTTTTCTTAGTCTACAATTGATCATCCTTAACTTTTCAAAACCACTGCACTCTCAGACCAAATATTGCCTCGAAAAGTGTGCTTTCTCAAATTTTCACTACTTGGGCGACAGAAAAATTGAGTTTAAGAGCAAACGTGTTAAAAATATAAAATGAGGCAATGAACCATACAGATGCAATTAAAATGAATGAAATAAAGTAATTGGAATAAATGAATAAATAAATAAATAGATAAGCCAGTAAAAGAGAATTTCGGGTCCTCACAACATCCATTTGTATTCAGTTTAAGAACTTGATGACTCGGCTTCAACTACCTAACCAATGACAAGAAACACGCCTTTGTATTGAGGTAATGTGATATAGAAAATTTGGCCATGAAGTAGAATCAAACTACTGCAATGGAAAGTCAGACTTGAAAACCAGTAAAAAGATTGTCAAAGACTCTTCCGATCACTGCTCTATCCAGTAGGCTTTTTCCTTCAAAAATGGAAAAATTACAAGCCTTCCAAATGTGCTAACAAATGATACTAGGCAAGACTTGATTTACAAAATCAACAGACACATTAACCCGTGGCCGAAACCACCAAGCTGCCAACTTTGAACGGATTCCAACTCCTCTATAAGTAACTCCTGTGCCATTGCCATAAAAAGACCATAAATTTCCAGCTAAACTACCTGAAGCAAACACATGTTCTTACTCCTCTACTTGGGACCCTTGATAGCAACAACACTTTGACGGCCTCTGGATTCCAATCTTGAACAATGAAACAGCTAAGGGGAAATGATTCAATAACAACTGCAACATCAAAAAAGACATTTTTAAAGGAAAACTCTTATGCCAAATTTTCTCAAACACAAATGATGAGGCTCCATGGTTTTGAAACACCTGATAAACTGATGTAAGTGAAAACTCACCGGAAGTTGCTGGCTTCCAAACAATCTGGTCAGCATTAGTAAAATATGGAGGTTTTTGTTTCAAGATTTCAACAATAATATTTTGAGGGACCTATTGCCAAAAATGACCTGAATCCCATTCACCATTAACCACAAAATCACACAACTTGTGGTCTGAAACATTATTCAAACGCTGACACAATGGCCTCGATTCCAACCAATTATCGAACAAAAAATTACAATTATCTAACCGTACCAGCCAACACATATTACTCTCAGCTAGCACTCTCACCTTCACCATCCTCTTCCAAATATAAGAAGTTGATGAAGATATGTTCGTATATAAGGGTGGTCTTGACCACAATACTTTGTCGACATGAAGATAGACCAAAGCAAATCTCTTGTATGAAATCACTACCATAATTTATAAGAAAAAGCTGTATACATATCAACCAAGGACTGAAAATCAATGCCAGCTGTCGCGCCCCACTTTTTGAAATGGTGAAAGTAGTGTGTGGGATATGTATGTGAACGTGTGTGAAAATGAAAATAAAAGGCCGTGGGATTGTGAAATGCGACGGTTTGGCCAAACAAAGTTCAAAAAGGGTTTTTGAATGGAAAATGGAGTCGCCACTTGGTATAGAGTTAGGGTGTACCAAGTCACCCAAAAATGATTTTTGAAAAGAAAACCAAACAAACCCTTTTTAAAGAACTTTTAGGTCTACGTAACCAAAGAAAGGGATCGGGGGTCACATTTGATAAGGGAGAAGGCAAAGGCAAAGCCTAAGTCACTCCCTTACCCTAGCCAAAGCTAGTTGCGTGACTTAGCCCTTCTTTTCCTAATTCTTCTACCCAAAGTATGTTTTGCATGTTGGATACGACTAATGGATGCGAAAAAAAAATGCAATCCTAAATCTAAAATGTCTCTTATGAGACTTTTTGGTCCCAATCACATGAGTTGTGATGGCCAATAAGGAAAGCTCTCATAGAGGTCACGGGTAATGCAAATGAAGACCCAAATATGAGTGCAAGTGTGAAAATGTAAGAGGAATGCAAAATAAAATAAAATAAAAATACAAATGTAAGTGCAAGTGTGCAAATGTAAAAAGTGCATGTGTGCAAATGTAAGAAAATAAAAGTGTTCGTGTGCAAGTGGATGAAAATATGGTATAAATAGTAGTAAATGCATATAAGTGCAATTGGGTGCAATTTGTGAGGTAGAAAATAAACGATAAAAGAAGAAAAATGTGAAAACATGGCATGTGGATTGAGAAAAATATAAGTTGTGAGAAAATGTGGATAAAAGAGTGAGGAAGTGATATGATAAGAATGAGAGTGCATGAACCTAGAGGAATGCATCAAGTCGGGTACGGGAATGACTCCTAATTCACGACTTTAATTTTTCTTTTGATTAGAAGGAAGAACTAGCGTGCTAAGGCTATTTTGTAGCCACACTCGCTCGTTTCCCTTATCGAGAGGGGACTCTCAGGCAAATGTACCCTATAACTAGCATGAAGATGCAAAAGCCTAAAATGGAGGGGAAAGGATTGGAGGAGCATGCCAAATGCTAGAAAACTAAGAAAAATGCATGAAATGTAGTGAAACATGCAAGTATGAACTGTCGCGCCCCACTTTTCGAATCGATGATGTGTGTTGTGGTGTGTGAGTAGTGTGGTGTGAGATGTGAGTGTGTAGTGTGTGTGTGAACGTGTGTAAAATGAAAATAAAAAGTAAAAGGCCATGGGACTTGATAATGCGACGGTTTGGCCATATAAAGTTCAAAAAGGGTTTTTTGTATCAAAAATGGAGTCGCCACTTGGTATAGGGTTAGGGTGTACCAAGTCACCCAAAAATGATTTTTTGTTTTTAAAATAAAAAAGTAAATAAACCCTTTTAGAGAACTTTTGGGTCTACGTAACCAAAAGAGGGATCGGGGGTCACATTTGACGAAGGGGAAGGCAAGGATAAAAATCCAAGGCACCCCTTCGACCTAGCCAAGGCTAGTTGCGTGACTTAAACCAATTTTTCCTAATTTTTCTACCCAAGGTATATATCGCGTGTTGGATATGTCTATATGAATGCAAAAACCTAGACCTAGGGGGATTGGGGGAAATTTCTCTTCAAAGGTTGAGTGGTGCCAATCACATTAATTGTGAAGCCCAATAATGATCCTTTTGGAGAGGTCACACCTAAACCTAAATGACGTGAAAAATGAGTGGAATGCATGCCATGTGAAAGTGTGAGTTTGTGTGAAGTGAGAAAAATGATAAAAGTAATAAGATAAGAGTGAAGGTGTGCAAATGTAGATGAAAGTACTCGTGTGCGAGTGAAGATAAAAATGTTCGTGTGCAAGTGAAGATAAACGGGTTCGTGTGCAAGTGGAGACAAAAAAAAGTGTTCGTGTGCAAGTGAAGGTGATAAAAAGGTGCATGTGTGCAAATGAGACAAAAATGAAAGTGTAATGATAGAGTGGATTGAGAATGCATGAGCCTAGGGAATTCATACATATTGGGTACGGGGAGACCTAAACCGTGACTTGATTTTCCCTTTGATTAGAAGGCGAAACTAGCGTGCTAAGGCTATCGAGTAGCCACACTCGCTCGTTTCCCTCATCAAGAGGGGACACTCAAGCAAAATGAACCCTATAGCTAGTATGGGATGCAAAACCTAAAGTGAGGGGAAAGGGGAATCGAGGAGCATGCCAGATGATAAAACTAAGAAAAAATGCATGATATGTAGTGAACAGGCAAATAATGCATTAATGAAAAATAAAGGAAAAATTCTATTGGGTCTAGCGTTGGACTAGCCCTTTCTATGAATTCCTAATGAAATAATGAGCCACAACTAGCGTTGGACTAGTGTGGTGACGTACATTCATCCATTCCATTCATTCATGGTTATGAAAGCAAGTAGACATGCCAAAACGCTCGTAAACACGTAGCACGTAGCACTTAGCATGCTCGACTAGATGCAAGAGCCTACCAAAGCAATAAACATGTAGTAACAAACACAAGCAACCAAGGGGAAGGGGAAGGGGAAGTGGACCAGATGCTCTCCGAGCACTATCTATTACAAGCCAAGAGGTGTACACATACCCCATAAAACATAAAAGGGGAAAGGGAAATGGACCAGATGCTCTCCGAGCCCTATCTATTACAAGCCAAGAGGTGTACACATACCCCATAAAAGCATAAAGGGGAAGGGGAAATGGATCAGATGCTCTCCGAGCCCTATCTATTACAAGCCAAGAGGTGTACACATACCCCATAAAACTTAAATAAAAGTAAAAGCAAGTAAATGCAGGCAAGGAGGTAAGGAAAGCGAAGTAGACATGCATATTCACATAACACGTAGGAGCACGTAAGGTCAAATGTAGTGCAAATGAGGGATAGAGTGTACCTCCCTTGAATTGACACCCCAATGAAGTGAAATTATTCAATTACCCTCCAAAATAATAAAAGGGTCAAGGTACCTCAAATAGTAGAATATAACAAAGTTAACAAAGAAAAGGACGGCCTAAGCTAAGACCATCAAAACAAAAGGTTAAGGCACCACTTTAATGATAAAATATAAATAATCCAAATGGCATTCATCAAATCATCAAAAATTTCCTCAATCACAACTTAAATGTAGTCAAAGGTACTTAAAGATCAAGGAGAAGGCATGGCCTATTCAATTTCCAAGTAAAACATCTATTAAGGACTCAAACACAACCCTTACCCAAACATTCGAGTCAATCGAACATTTAAGAACTTTAAAGGTCCAAAACAAAACAAGGGTCAAGCAATCTAACACATAAACATGGAATTGAACAATTAGAAGCATTTAAATGCCTAAGATCAAATACGGGTCGATGAGTGGTTTCGCTTGCATTTTCAGGATCCCTAAAGCAACCATTAATCAATCAGTCAGAAATTAATTGAAGCGTTTTAAAAAACCTTAAAGGTCCCAGAGCAAGACGAAGGTCAAGCAACAAATTGGTTTAAGAAAATTAAAGAAAATAGGTAAACATAAGCTCATTTAAACACAAGGTTCACAAATTCATGCTCTAAGGACCACCAAAACAAACGAAAGCAAACAGGCAATCGAGTTGGAAAATTAAGGTTACCAGGGACTCAAATGCGAACACTAACCAAACACTCAAGCCTATCAAACACTTCTAGGAACTTCAAAAATCCAAAGGCAAAGAAAAAGTCAAGTAATGGCTTAAGATTCAACTATTCTAAGATCTATTTGCAAAAATTAGGACTTAATTACGAGATACTGAAACATGCTTGGGCTATTGTGGCACAAAGAGAAACTTAGAGGGATCAAATTGATTAAATGTTTCAATTACTTGGGCCTTAGTAGAACAAGAGGGGACTTGGGGGGTCAAAAGGCAAATTTTAGAATTTACTTCATGCATGCATACGAGACAAATCTCTGCAATACGAATTTCTATTGAAGCTTTCTACAACGTTGCTCATGCTCTTAAATTTCAGCAAACTTTACCCAACAAATTCACACAAACATCTCACTAGAACCCAAACTCCAACTTCTACCAAGCTTATCATGTATGCAAGAGCCATAAATGAAGAAAATTTTCATGCACACTTCATACAAATGAAATGGGAAAACATACAAGTGAATTTTCTGCAAAAGATTCAGCAATTCTTTAGAATTTCTATACCATTCTAGCCGAGCCTTTCTGTGAATTTATTATGCAAACATTATCCCCCAAATGCCAGGATTTGAACTATCACTCCTTGACTAGACATACGACTTTATTGCAAGATAGAAACCAGAATTGAAGTTTGACCAACAAGAGCAGAATTAAACGGCAGAACAGCAGCAAAAAGAAAGAAAGAAGGCCGCAAGTTTCTTCACTATACAAACACCAGATTTTTTATTCAAAAGTGTGGCTTAGACTAGGTATCCTTGATCCCACAACACAACTTTTGACCAAGCTACCAACTATACCACCAACATGATCCAAACAAACAAGAAATTTAAAGCAATATCATAAGCAAATCTAAGAGAACAAAAAAAAAAAAAAAACAACATGCGTGCAGCTTTTGTTCATTGAATCTTGCATCGGCCAAACAGAAACTTTGTCCATGACTTGCTTTCAAAAACAAACGCAAAAACCAAAACAGATTTTTAAACACCAATGGACTTGAGCACATCATCTCTAACCAAATCTCCCAAGTAAAAAAAAAACATTTCTCAAATACATTAAGCAATTCAAACACTCAAAAGGTCTCAAGTGTGCCGAACATAAGGCATGCTGCATTTTAGTTTCCTAACTCAATTTTCAATGGTTAATTTCAGCAAACACTTGGTCCTAATTTAAAGCTTTCAAAACTCCCCCCAAGCACGCACGTATATTGCATCTTCAACTCCAACCAAACATATAACTCACATACATTAAACCAAAGAGGAAAATCAAATCATTTCAGAGGGCTTAGCTACCCAGAAATTATCAATCAAAGATGAAAATCTGTTTGCCGTTCAATCCGTGAGACAAATTTCAGATTCAAAGTACTTCAGAAATAATTCATGTTCATGCCAAAATTTGACTCAAACAAACCATAAAGACAAAGCCAATGAGCCAGGGTTTTAAATGAGGTAGGTTCCGGCCAACCTTCATATGAAATTAGTTTTTTAAAAAAACGTTCCTGTTTTGCCAAGAAGTTTCCATAGATTGCCGCACGATTCTTCATCATTTTTCATGTAATCTTCAAACCCAAATCACCAATCTTTATCATTATTGAACCACATCTCAACAATCAACATCATGAGTTTTAGGCTTCTAACAAAAAAAAAAAAAAAAAAAAAAAAACAAATATGCAACACTTCCACATGTAAACTCTATTCCAGAAATTCCCACTCTTCGGTCCCTTTACCGTTAGAACAAAATGAAGAACTAGCCCAAGACAAAACAAGCATGATCGATAACTACCCAAACAAACTGATTCTTACGAAAACAAACTCCAAAACAAACCTAGAATATCAATATAAACTCATCATATCAAAACAATGTCCAAACCTGCAACTCTCTACCGTGAAACTAGCGGACCAAAAATGAAAATTTATGAAGTCTAATGGAAAAGGAAAAACATACAAACTGCCGAGCTTGTTGGGAGATATGAAGCCAGAAAAAGATTACCTTTATAGCCTATGAAGTTGAGATGTAGGAATCCAAATTTTGGGAGCTCAGAGTCCTCTGCCGTTCGCTGGAAAAAATGCAGGCTGGAAGGTCGATTTCTGCCTTCTTGCCCGTCGATTTCCGCCTGCTTTTGCCTTTGAGTTTCTATCAATTTCCTCTAGATTCAATCACCACTCCCCTCCTACGTTCTCTCCCTTCTCACCCCTATCTCAGCCCAGATTTCTCCCTTTCCCTTTCTGTTTAGTCGTCACTCTTTTTCCTTCTTTTGCCGTTTCTTTTGCTCTCCTTTTTTGTTCCGTCCCTCTCTTCCTCCCCCAAAAAAAAACCCCTTTTGCGGCTGGCTTTTCTCTAGCTTTTATATGATGTTTCTTACCCTAAAAACTTCAGGTCCTTTTCTCCATATTTGCACTCCTAGGAGCCGTCCCAATCCCCCTTTGCAAGCTGCGCAAGTCCGCAGCTTTCATGCTGCGGCTTTTTTTTTTTTTTTTTTTTTTTTTTTTTTTTTTTTTTTTTTTTAAAGATAAGCCAATATGCATTAAACCATTTTTCCTCTCTCTTTTCTCTTTTTCCTCTTTTTCTTTTTTCAAAATAACTTAATAAAAATAACTAAGGTGCAAAAAGGTTGAATGTAAAGAAATAAACATATTTTTGTGAACCAATTTTTCCTTTCTTTTCCATTGTTTTTTTTTCCAAGAAACCTAAAAACCTATTTTTTGAATTTTTCTTTTTCAAGAAAGCATTGAATAAAAACAAAATGACTACAACATATTTTTGATGCTTTTCTTTTTTTCTTTTTCTCTTTTTTCAACAAATTCTATGATAAAACTTAAAAATAAAAATAAAACTGGAAACTAAAAACTAAAAATGAACACGACAAATAAAAAAACAAAAAATGAAATTACACCAAAAATTTGGTGTCTACATGAACTAGCGAGGGAAATCCCTAAGGGTCTAGCATTGGACTAGCCCATATCTATGAATTCCTACTAGCGTTGGACTAGTGGAAAACGGGACAATGAGCCACAACTAGCGTTGGACTAGTGTGGTGACGTGCATTCATCCATCACATTCATCTATGACTATAGAAAGCAAGTAGACATGCCAATCACCTATAAACACGTAGCACATAACACTTAGCATACTCGACTAAATGCAAGAGCCTAATAAAGCAAATTAACACGTAGCACGTAAGCATGCAAATCACACAAGGCAACTAAGGCCCTAACTATTACATTTGCTAACTAAAACAAATGGGGAAGGGGAAAAGTGAATAAAAATGCTCTCCAAGCCCTATCTATTGCAAGCCAAGAGGTGTACACATACCCCATAAATAAATAAAAGAATGACTTAATAAAAAGCAAAAGTAAATGAAAGGAATTAAGGAAAAAGCAAGGAAAACAAAGTAGACATGCAATTCGCACTTAGCACGTTGGATCACATAGGGGAGAGACAAAAAAGCTAAAAGAAGTTATACCTCCCTTGGAATGGTGTCCAAATGAAAGAAAAATGGCTTCAAAAAAATAAAAAGGTCAAGGTACCAATTTATTTGAGAAAATTAAAGAAAAAAAAGCAAACACAAACTCACTTGGTCATAAAGCTCTTAAAATCATGAATTAAGTGCAATTCAAACAAAGCATGGTAGTTAATTGAAGCAAGCAAGCAATAAAGTTGCAAAAATTAAAACTACCAAGGACCCAATTGCAAACATTAACCAATCATTCAAGCCCAATTAACACCTTTCGGAAAATTCATGGGTCCAAAAGCAAAGAAAGGTCAAGTAAAGATTGAAATTGCAATTATTTTAGGATCTAATTGCAAGAAATTAGATGATTATTGAGCCATTGTAGCATTGGATAGAAGCTAAGGGGTTAAAATGCAACTTTAGAAGTCATTTGCATGCATGCATACGAAGAAGATTTCTGCATTTTAAAGCCTTCTGCAACTAAAATGAATGCCGGCTGCATTTTCACCTTCAACCATAGATTTCAGAAACTAACTCAAACTTTGATCAAACTCTCTCAAACCAATGTCCAAACTTTGAATTAAACAACACAACACACAACTTTGACATTCAAACCAGTAAAACACAGAAAGAAATGATGCAAAATCAAGGAGATTTTCATGCAAAGCAACGTAGGAACACATTCTGCAACAAAGTTTCAGCAAGCTATGAAGCTTTCGGCAATTTCCAACTTTCTTGCTGCAGTTTTCTTAGCAATTTAGTGAATACAGGTATTCATGCAAAGTAACACAAGACTGGACATTTCCTAAACTAAACAACCATAGCCATGATAGTTCAAAAAACAACAGCAAAAAGAAGAAAAATGCGGTCTGGCCGAATAGACAAAACTGCAGCAGAATTTCTGCTGTGATCTTCGCAGCTCATTTCATGCGGTTGGGTCCACATAAAAACTCTAACAACCAGTTATCTCATCAGTGTATTGGAGGTTTAGTGCACTAGTGAAATAAACTTGAGAGGAATCGAGCACAAAACGCGCGCGTACACGCGCGAAGGAGAGTTGACTTTTGCACCAATTCTAGCCACACAAATAAAGCTTCCTTAGGAAGCCAAATTTAGACCAAAACACTCTCTCTCCTCCTCACAAAGCAGCCGGCCATCCTTGTGCAAAAACAACTCAAGTTCTTCAAAATTTTCCTTCACAAAATCTTCATCAATCTTCATCCAATTCCTTCCAAATTTCACACACACTTAGCTTAATACTTGGAGATCACATTAAGCTACAAAGGAGAGCTGCAATCCATGGTTTTCTTGGACAAGGAGGGAGCCGAAATTCTGCCTTTGTTCATCACACGAGTAGGTGATGATCCAACCTTCAAATCTTGGTTTATGGAAGTAGAATTTCACGTATAAACTCTTGTATGCATGTGGGTAGTCTTGTTTATAGTGAATTTTTGTTGTGTGGGCTCTATGAACTCCCACTTTTGATGGAAGGACTGATTTGATGATTGATGATGAAATTAATGGTGGTTTAGTGCTTAAATTAGTGGATTAATGTTGTATTGTTGGTAGAATATCAAAAGAGGTGCTTGGAGCAAAAGTGACCGTTTTACCCCTGCCTTGTCCGACCACTTTTGTGCAACATTTTGAGGTTCTAATGGATTTTTTATGTTGTTTACATGTTATATGGGTTGTGTAAAAAGTTTCATTGAAAAATAACTTGATTTGGTCACTCAAATGTTGGAATTTCGGAAGCTTAGAAATCTGGAATTGGTTCCCGTCACTGCCCAGGCAGTCATCTTGTTTTGGCTATAACTCATCACTCTGATGTCGAAATCGAGTGCCGTTTGTGGCACTGGAAACTAGACATTCCCAGATTTCCGTTGGTATAAAATTTATGTCCTGGTTCTACTTGAGGAAGCCAAACCATTCGTTTGAAATTCGCTGTTCTGTTTCGTTGCTTCCTGGAAGGCAGCACATGAGCTGTAACTTGATGCCGACGAACGAGCTAGTTATGGACAGATTTTGAAAACAGTTCCTTCTGAGAAAATATAACGTTATGAGTCTATTTTCCAATGCCACCAACCATGCTCAATTCTAAGTTGAATTGAGTGAATTATGATCAAATTACAGACCTGGATTTTTGCTTGAAAATCCTCTGTTGGCTAGTTAAATGGCCTAGCTTGATTTGGGACTTGTTGTTTTGGAAACTTTGATGTCAAACATCTACCAAACTTTATATTGGATGTTCCTTGGACTTTTTTTCACAAATAAACCAGATTTGGGTTGGTTGCATTGGACAAAATGTTTAAAAAGGAAAGAAGAGCTAGAAGACAGTTTTGCCTTGGGAAATTTCTTGAAATTTGATGGTTTAGTTAACTACCTTCCCGTGTGAATTTTCAAATGAAATTTGATAGAAGAGTAGTCCTCATAGGGAGGTTTAATTGTACAAAATTTGGTAATATTCTAAGACCGTTTTGATATGCAAATGATGTCACAAAATTCGCTCATCAAATCTGGAAAACTTTTCCTTTTCTCTTAGCCAAATGGTCAAATCCGATTTGGGGAGTTATATTTCGAAAATTTGGATGTCAATGGTCTTTAAATTGCTCAGTGGATGTTTATGAACTCTTGGTTTCAATAATGGAGAGATTTGGAACTGATTTCATGGTACAAAAAGTTTGTAAACAAAAGAAAAGTGAGAAGGTAGTTTAGCCTTGAAACTCTTCATAAACTTTGGTTGTTTTAATGACTGCCTTACCGTGAGAGTTTTTGTATGAAACTTGGTAGAAATGTTGTCCACACATGGAAGATTTAGTGTATCAAGTTTGGTGCATTTCCAATGCCAACTCGATGACCAAATGATACTTCGAATCTAGTCTTCAAATCTGGAAAATAGCCCAACAGTCTTAACTTTTTCAGCAACTTGGAGCTACTATATCTTGGTACTCAAAACTCCGATTCTTGTTCCGCTTGTTGTGTTTTAAACTTTGTTTGTAAATCTAATTGAGTTCTAAATTTCATGGGCTAGTTCATATTCTGTGAATTTTGCCGAATTTCCAAAGTTGGCCAAAAACCAACCCCGAAGCTGTTTTACGAGTACAAAACAGCAACTTTGAGCTGATTTTGGAATACCTTCCGGATGGAATCATGCAAAAATATCTTCTAAAAACTTTTATTACTTTGGAAGAGGTTTCCAACAGTACCAAGTTTTCTAATTTTGGACCTATATAGTGCAAGATACGATTTTTCTAAGATTGACACACAAAACTGAAATTTGCCAATTTCTTAGAAAATGAAATTTTGGAAACTTGACTTCTTTCTTGATATCAATTGAGCGTTTTGAACTCGATTTCATGAGAAATGCTAGTCTCTCTCTCTTCAGACTTTAAAGCTTCACTCTTGAACTTCGAGTTGAGAGAACTGAAGCTCTCTTTTAAGATTTTGACTTAGTCTAAATGAGTGCGCATCCTTTCTTGGTAAATGCATGATTTTGAGTGAAGTAATTATTATTTGCTCAGGCGCTCAAGGGGACCTTCAAGAGGATCTTACGGGAGACGCTTAAAACAATCGCTTGTACTTGTTTCTTGAACCACTTGGTGAGTGTTTCATATAGGAGTACGTGAATTGAATAAATCTATAACATGCTTATTCCATGGTCATTAAGTATTAAGTGCTACTTGTTAAGTATTTACCACACTCATGCATATTTAAGTAAGATATACTTGAATTACTCGACATGAAGTACTTGAAGTGCTTATACTTGAATGACTCGCCATGAAATATTTGAATGGTATATTTATGTGATGTGTTTAAATGATTAATGATGCTATGGCTACATAAGTCGGTTGGAGGGGATCTCCTGGACTCTTAAATGGTAAAGTGAGAGTAACCTGTCTATGCGAGTAACTCACTGACTATGTGCAACTTTTGTTGTCAAATTGGTCACATGAAAAGTAATTGTTATGTGAGAAATAATATGAGAAATGGTATGAAATGCATGTGGATAGTTAGGCATAATGCTAACTCTCAAGGACCCAAAATGTAAAGGGTACCAAATATTATCTTGTGAACTTTTGTGTAGGTGAACTTGGTGAATATTATCAAGGAATCAAAATAGTTCATAGATAGTGGATGCTCAAGACATATGACTGGTGATCGATCATAATTCATCAAGCTCAAACCAAAAGCAAGCGGAAAGGTAACCTTTGGAGATGATAACAAAGCTAAAACTGTTGGAATTGGCGATGTTGGTAAGAATGGTCAAACATTTGTTCACAATATTCTTTTAGTTGACAATTTGAGCTATAACTTGTTAAGTGTTAGTCAATTGTGTGATAGAAATCTGCTTGAATTATTCAAAAAGCATGAATGCCTTATTCTTGACTCAAAGTTAAACACTATTTTCAAAGGAAAAAGAGTTAATGACATCTATGTAGTTATTCTGGAAAATGTGGATTCGTCTAGTCTTAAATGTCTTAAAGTTGCCAATGAAGACCCTTGGCTGTGGCATAGAAGGTTTTGTCATTTCAACATGGATTTGTTAAAAGACATTTCCAAAAAGGAACTTGTTAGAGGTTTGCCAAAAATTAAATTTGAAAAAGACAGAATTTGTGATGCTTGTCAATTTGAAAAACAAGTCAAAGTTTCTTTTAAACCCAGGAAATGTGTTTCTACCACAAAACCTCTGGAACTTTTACATCTTGATTTATTTGGTCCTACACAAACGACTAGTTTAGGTGGCAAAAGATATTGTTTTGTTGTTGTTGATGATTATTCTAGATACACTTGGGTGATATTTCTTGCACACAAAGATGATGCTTTCAAAAACTTTATTTCATTATTTGTAAAGGTTCAAAATCTGATTGGTTTGAAAATCATCAAAATCAGAAGTGATAATGGCACAGAATTTCATTTTTGTGGCTTTCCAAAATTTTGTGATAACAATGAAATTACACATGAATTTTCAATTGCAAGAGTTCCCCAACAGAATGGGGTTGTTGAAAGAAAGAATAGAACACTTCAAGAGGCTGCTAGAACCATGTTAAGTGAGTGCAATTTACCAAAATATTTTTGGGTTGAAACCATAAATACCGCTTGCTATACTATGAATAGAGTTCTTTTAAGATTAATCTTGAACAAAACCACTTATGAGTTGATGTTTGATAAAAAGCCTATTGTTGGATACTTCAAAGTCTTTGGCTGTAAATGCTTCATTTTAAATATCAAGGAACATCTTGGTAAGTTTGATAAAAAATCTAATGAAGGAATTTTCTTGGGGTATTGCGAGAATAAGAGAGGTTTTAGAGTTTATAATCGAAGGGCTCTGGTTATAGAGAAAACTATACATATTACTTTTGATGAATCTAATGGTGATATTTCCAAAAGTTGTGGTGAGGATGATGATGCAGGTGTTCAAGAAGGACTAAAGAAGCTCACAATCAATGACCAAGACACTGCTTTACCAGAAAATGACTCAAAAGAAGATGATACTCAAGATAGTCCAGCACTGGAAGACAATGACAGAGATGTTAGTACACCTAACGATCTTCCAAGAGTCTGAAAATTTGTTCAAAACCATCCTAAGGAGCTCATCATTGGTGATCCATCAGAGAAGGTCAAAACTCGTTCCTCCTCTAAACAATTGATGGATAATTTTGCATTAATCTCACATTTTGAACCCAAAAATATTGTTGATGCCTTGAAAGATGAGAACTGAATTTTAGCTATGGAAGAGGAGCTAAATCAATTTGAAAGGAACAAGCTTTGGACCTTAGTTGAAAGACCTCAAGATCATCCTATCATTGGCACAAAATGAGTTTTTAGAAACAAAATGAATGACAAAGTGAGGTAATAAGGAATAAGGCCAGACTTGTTGCTAAGGGATATGCTCAAGAAGAAGGAATAAATTTTGATGAAACATTTGCACCCGTGGCTAGACTTGAATTTATTAGAATGTTTTTTGCCTTTGCATGTTTCAAGAATTTTAAAATATTTCAAATGGATATTAAAAGTGCTTTCTTAAATGGCTTTATTGAGCGAGAAGTATATGTTGATCAACCTCCTGGTTTTGAAAATGAGATTTATCCAAATCATGTGTTTAAACTCTCAAAAGCTTTGTATGGATTAAAACAATTCCAAGGGTATGGTATGAACGTTTAAGTGATTTTTTGATTGAAAATGGTTTTAAAAGAGGTATTGTAGATACTACTCTTTTCACTAAACAAAGTTCACGTGATCTTTTAATTGTGCAAATATATATGGATGATATTATATTTGGTGCTACTAATGAGAGTTTGTGCAAGGATTTTTTCACAATTATGCAAAGAGAGTTTGAAATGAGTATGATGGGAGAGTTAAATTTCTTCCTTGGACTCCAAGTGGTTCAAACCCGAGAAAGAACCTTTATTAATTAAGCCAAATACACCAAGGAGTTGCTCAAAGTAAGTTGGAACACCTATGTACACATCTACCAAGTTTGATAAGGATTAAGAAGGTACAAAAGTTGATGAAAAGAAGTATAGAGGTATGATTGGTAGCTTGCTTTACTTAACTGCCAGTAGACCTGATATCATGTTTGATGTGTGCTTGTGTGCTCGTTTTCAGTCCTGTCAAAAGGAATTTCACTTGAATGCGGTAAAAAGAATTCTTAGATATTTCAAAGGAACTTTGAATTTTGGCCTATGGTATCCTAAGTGTCATGAATTTTCTTTATGTGGATTCTCGGATACTGATTTTGGTGGTTGTAGGATAGATAGAAAAAGTACAACGGGTATATGTTGCTTTCTTGGAAACTGCTTAGTATCTTAGTTTAGTAAGAAGCAAAATGCTAATTCCTTGTCTACAACCGAAGCGGAATATGTTGCCGTCGGTGCTTGTTGTGCTCAATTATTGTGGATGAAAAATACATTGAATGATTTTGGATTAATGTATGATTGTGTGCCTATGTATTGTGATAACACTAGTGCCATAAATTTGACAAAAAATTCCATTCAACATTCTAGGACGAAACACGTAGACATAAAGCATCATTTCATTCGCGATCTTGTGCATAAGGGTGAAATTTGTGTTCAATATGTCTGCTCAAAAGATCAAATTGCTGATATTCTTACAAAAACCCTACCACTGGATCAATTTGTGTCTTTGAGAACAAAATTGGGCATTTAAAAAAAAATATTCAAAAAACTCTCTGATCACTCCTTATCGGATGTCTGATGTGTTAGAACGGACGTTCGACAATGTTCTTGATCATTTTTCCAAAAAGTTCTGGTTCGGACGGATGTGTCGGACGCTCTACTTCGTTCGGCCGTCCAACACTCAAAAATTGCATCTTATAACGAAGTCCTCTGCGTCATTTAGTTCATTCTTACCCTTTGTTTCGGACGCAACTCTTCATATTCTCTCACTTTCAAAATTCAAATTCATCTCTCTTTGGATCAAGTTCCAAGAAATTACTCTGACCGACACCATTACATTCCTATTGCGCGTTTATTGCTCATCATAACTTCTCCCAACTACCAACTAAACTATAAATCCCAATTCTCACCCGAAATCCTAGCCCCTCAAATTCACTCTCTGTGGACGGTTCAAGCATCCATTGTAGTTCATGCTGCACTTTCCATCTTTTGATACTCATTTGCATTACACTCCACAACAAAAAAACACACTGCATTGCAATCATGGTGAGAATTAGAGGAGGGTTTGTGAGTGCCGGACGCACCTTCAGGCTTAGAGATGAAGAGGATGAAGACGTTCAGGTTGTCGAACCTTCCACCAAATCACCCAAAAAGGGATCTGGAACTCGTGGTGAAAAAATGATGCAGACTGCTCGAACTAGAGAGCCATCTGATGAACCATCTATTGAACAGATGGAGGAGCATCAAACTGAAGAGCATCCAGTCGATGGCAGTGAAGAAGAACTGGAGCAGCCCACCAATGCAGATGCATCCGTCACGAAATCACCCAGGAAGGGAAAAAGGACCGCCAAATGGAAGAGGATGGCTCAACCTAAGGAAAGACAAACTGCTGATCCTTCTGGAGATCAGCAGGTTGTAGAGAAAAATGCTGGGGAACAGCAAACTGCTGAACCATCTACCAGGAAGTCACCAAGGACAAGGTCTGGTGTCTAGAATATTGTGCCAACTGCTCAACGTAGTGGAAAGAAAATGTGTCCTGCCAATGAGCAACCTGAGGTTCAAACTGCAGAGGAACCTACCCCCTGCCCAAGTTCATTGATGATGATGCCAAGGAGAGGTTCGAATGGATCTCGCAGAAAGGTTTCATCACTCAAAGGACCATCATCCCTTACAAATTCCGTAAGCTTGACCTTGAATCTGTTCTCAACCTTTTTGAATTCCAAAAATAGACCCATCTTCTGACCATTCCAAACACATACTATCTTGACATGCTTCATCAATTCTTTGCCAACCTTAGGAAGGGTAGATCACACACTGATCTTGTTTCACGCGTCAATTCTGTTAACATAGAGTTGAACCCTGATATTGTTAATACTGTTCTGAAAACCAAAATTGAAAATGGTTTTAAAGGAAAAATTGCAAACTTCTTTTCATATGAAGAATTTTCTTCTGCATATCATCATTTTCATGTTGCTAAATTGATGACCTATTTTAATACTCCTGCTGAGGCGAGATTGGAGGATCTCAGTCCTCAAAACTTGATCATCTTTACCATAATTTCGAATATGTTGGTCCCTACTGATGGTAATAGGACTGATGCCAATAAAATGGAGCTTTACCTGTTCTATTGCTTTCTTGAAAAATTCAGAATTGATTTTGGTTTTATTATGTGCAAATTCTTGCTCAAAATCAGCACTGATAGCCGTAGGAAACTTTCCTATGAAAAATTTTTTACTCCTATCTTTGCTTATCTTGAAATTCCCTTTACTGGAAAATCACCAAAAGAAAGTGCATCAATTGTCTTCTCCAAGACTTATTTTGAAAGAAAAAATCTAAAATTTTTTTAGGGTCACTGGTGCTACAAGGAAACTGTTTCGGAGTCTAGGAGAAAGAATTTTCATGAAACTCCTGTTATTCCTAGGACTCCTCGAGATCAGTCCATGTTTGTCTCACCCTTGACTATCCATCCTAGAAAGTCAGCCTCTAAATCCTCTTCATCCAACTCTGAGGTCATCTCTTTGCTTGAACACCTCAGACAACACATCCTACTCCTTGAAAATGGTCTGATGATGACCATGTCATCCGAACAGCAAGCCACCTTCATTGACAAAAGGAATCTGCTTGTGCCTCCCATTCCTCAAGAAAATGAAAATGCACACTGAAAGGAGCTGAGAACTAAGCCAACTACTGAAACTACTTCAGAATACCGTGCCTCTAGTTCTCAGCCACAGGACAAGGGAAAGGCTCCAACAACTGAAGAAAAAACTGATGATGATGATGATGATGAGGACACTGAAGAGGAAGAAGATCCTACTCAGTTTCGCCTGGCAAGAAGAAGGCCTGGATCCTCCAAGATCACCATTTAGGCACTTCTATGCAAATGCACCTCATGATTAGGATGGTAGTTCATAATAGGCTTTTGGCATGTTCTGCATTTTAAACATTTCGTGTGTTCTGTATTAAGGATTATATTTCCCTTCCTCTGCTGGTCTGTAAAACTATTTGTTTATCTTTTGTGGTTTGAATTAATGTTATTTTTATGGATTATCCCTTTGTTCTAGATGAATGTGCCTAACTCTGTTTGGCCTCTAATTTCTGATATTGACTGCTGTTGACAATTGCTGGTTGCTGCCAATATTGCTGATGCTGTGTTTTGGTTTCTAGTTTTTGCTGATAATGGTTGATAATTGTTGATTGTATTGCTGATTGATTACTGGCCCCTGGTTGATCTAATGATGACAAAAAGGGGGAGAAATGGATACTGGTTTCTAATGAGGTCAAGTGTAATAAAGGAAAGTCACTCTAAGGGGGAGTATTCACACGTAAGAGGATATCATTCTGAGGGGCAGTATTCACTCCTCGATGCATTAAGTAAGAGAGAGTTGTGCCTAAATTATTTTCCTCCATCCATTGTTTTGTCATCATCAAAAAGGGGGAGATTGCTTATCTCAGTCCGTAACTTTTGATGATTACAAAACAAATGGATGTTACTAATGCTCTCTAAATAGACCTTTTCAGAAATGGAGCAAAACAGGGTTAAAAATTAAGCACAAAGGATACTGAAACTACTGTCGGACGCACAAGAAGACTGGATCGGACATCCGACAACCTTTGCGCAACTTCGGACGCATGAAGAACTTTACCCTCGGACGTCCGAAAATATTGAGTCATTCCTTCTAAGCTTACTGACGTCGATCGAACGCACATTATCAGAGCACCGGACGTCCGACAAACATTGCAACACTTCAGATGCAAAACTTTGGAAGCACCGGACGTCCGAAAAGAATTGAAGAAGAATTCTAAATTTTACCCCTATCCTCGGACGCATACATTGAAGGTACCGGACGTCCGAAATAATTCAAGAAAAATTTCTTGAGCTCACTGCCTACGTTCGAATGCAAGAAAGTGGTCTACCGGACGTCCGACACTACCAACGGCTAGTTGACTTTTCAGCTGCCTTCTGTCCGTTGGAAGCATTAATTGAGGAATCTTTTGGTCCCATATAAATAGGACGAAGTCAACCACTTCCAGGCAATTTTGCACATTGAGACTACATCAGATCTAGAGTGATTTAAGTGTGAGAATACTCTTCAAAGAAGATTTATACTCTTAGTTGTGTAATTTTCGATTAGTTCTTCAAGTGTGTTTTAATTACTTCAACAGTGTAACTCTGTGAGGGTTATCCGAGTGATAGTAAAACTTCCTTACTTGATCAAGTATGGTTTGAGGCAAGGAGGAAGTGATCCTTCCTTTATACACAAAAGATTGGTTGTAAGTTGATCAACTTGAAGAAGCTTGCTCTCTAAAGTGATATCCAAACTCAAGAGGAGTTTGGTACTTAGTTTGATACTCTATCTCTTTTACTTACTGTCTTGATATATAAATTGCTCATCTCTTCTACTCACAAGCACTTGTGCTTTCTCATCAATTGCTCCATTGTGTGGTCTTTTAGAAAAAGAGGGCAAGTACTCAAAAAGTGACTCATAACTTGGTCAGTTTTTAAACTACCTAATTCACCCCCTTTCTTAGGTTGTCTTCGATCCTTACAGTGACCAACAATTTTATTCCAATCTTTGATGTCACCTTTTAACCACTTCAATTTAGTAACTAGAACTTGCAAAGGAGAACCTTCGCACAGTTGCTGCCAAGACTACTGAACAATCATAAAAAAATCATCCCTTGTGGTCCATAAAGTCAAAAATCTGAATGAGCACGGCTTATTATCCAATCTTGTAGAAGCTGTAATGAGAAGTGGAGCATGGTCAGATGGCTCCCGAGCTAGATACCGAACTGAAAACTTCAACCCAAAATCATGACATTCTTCACTCACCAAAACTCTGTTCAGATGTTTCCAAATCCTTGCATTACCTTGGCGATTATTGCCCACGTGAGCTTTGAACCCGAGAAACCCACATCAAACAAATAAGCGTTACTCATAAATTGTAAGAAATCAATAGCTTTAGAAAATCGAAATGGTCTACCCCTCTCTTTTCATGGGCAGCAGCAACGACATTAAAATCCCCTTCAATGAGCCAAGCTCCAGAAGAGGGTGTATCCCTTATCGAATCACTCCAAAGAATCTACCTAAACTCAACTAAGCATGGAGGATGAACAAAGGATACAGTAAACTGAGACAAAAGTTGAGGATGCTGGAATTTGACAGACAAGTGCCATTTTCCCTCCCCTACCCACATTTTAGTAAAAGAACTATTGTAGAATAACCAAATAGAACCAAAATAGTTGCATAAAACGTTATTAAAATTTAAATGAATTCGGAAACATTCAACTTTTTACAGAGAGACCCGAGGCTCACAAATTCCAAGTATTTGAATATTATGCATCCGTATTAACTTCTTCAATCTTCAAAAATTCGGGGCTTTAGAAATAGCCCTAATATTCCAAAAGTGGCTATTGATCATTGGATAATACCTGGAAGGGATTCTGTGAATTAGTTGTTGTAGACCAGAGTTGGCAATCTGATGGAAACCATGATCTAAGTCCCTTCACTTTTGTAGACTTCACATCTTGAAAACCATCAAGGTTTCCAGCCAATGTACTCTCCTATTTAGTAATGACATACATCACCTTGTTAGGCCCCCTAGGAGACAAAATTCCCACCTGTTTAGGAAGAGAATCTACATAAATCTCCTCGTCAACACTAGCTTCTGATACAAGATCCTCCTGCTAATTGGGATGAACAGAAAAAGCCGATGCCTCTACTACCTTTAATGGTTCCAACCACATATTTGAAAAACAATCATTTTGCACAATTGCATTCTCCTTCTCAGCTTGAACCTCTACATTCGCCTCAGAAGGAGCGTGATTTAACTGTTGACTTTTTTTCTATTTTCCCATCACCAAGGTAGCGGCATCTTGTTCACAACGAACAGGCTCATCCCCAAGTTGAGGTTGAGAATTTGTCGTCGGGATAACAATAGAAGTAGGATTTGAATGATGTTATTTGTCCTCAGAAATAAGACTCGATTGGCTTGCCTGAAAAACTTCCTTAGAAGTCAATTACACCCCTTAGTCAAGCCCATGCTTTGCTATTATAAATAGGCACCTATTTTGGGTCCTTCCGGTTCTTCCTACTCTGATCATATAAAACAATATCCCTTCCAAGTCTTTGCTTCACCTGATTCTCGTCATTCTCCCAATGACATTCATTGGAAGAATGTCCTAGATGCCAACAAGCTGAACAATACTTGGGAGGATTTTCTGCTACAATAGTTTGCCAAAAATCTGTATTTTTTCCGTCTAAACCAATCCAAACTCTATTGGGTATTGGAAGTAGCAAATCCATCTCCACACAGATGCGTGCAACACTTGACCTCATCTTTAAAATTGTCACTGCATCCACAAAAAGAGGCCTCCCAGTGGAGTTAACAATTGAGAAAAGACTATGTTTATCAAAGAAGTGAATAGGCAATGACGGTAAAGCCAGCCAAACGAGTGCCAAAGAGGATTCACGTCGAACATGAAAGTTAAGTGTCCATCGAAAAACCCTCATGGGGAACTTATCTATTTGCCACAAGCTTTTTGTCCAGGTCTTAAAAAGTCCCCTTCACTAGTGAAGCAAATTAGGACATGCCTTGCATCCAAATATCTTACTATAACCGTATTCTTCAAATCCAAAGATGCAAAAAATCTCCTAATCTCTTCCAACTTAGGCCTGCCATAAGAGAACTTTCCCACAATAGCAACTCAAAAAGGAGCAGCAAGCTTATCAATATCAATCTTAGAAAAGAAAACTGCTAGTTCTCTTGTGTGAGTAGCTGGCTTCTTGATTTTAAAAGGTGACGGGACTGCTTGATTGAATAAAGAAAAGAATAACTTCCTAGTCGGAGAAGGCTGATGCCTCCATAGCCAATGAAATATTCAAAAGTAAACCCTAGAGTGCCAAAGAGAGAAGAGAGGAGACTAACAACGGGGCTACTTGATTTTTGCAAAATTGTACAGTATCTGATAAGCATTCATCAAAAGTATTAATTTGTACAAATTCTTTCTCATCTATCTTCTATTCTATATCTTCATCAATTTCTATCTTTTCTTATTGAACTTTTTAAAACATTCAATAGCACAATGACCTTTTTCTTTGCAGTAATAATATTGACATTTTGTTATCTTTCTATTCATTTCCTTTCTTTGGAAACTTGGTTTTTTAGGTTTTTTTATCTCCTTTTCTTTTGTAGTATCTAGATTTCTTTCTTGAAATATTTTTTCTTAAAATACTTTTCTTTTTATATATTTTCTTTATTTTATTATAATAGTAAGTTCTATCACATCTTATCATTATCGGTAGAGAGGTGTCATAACAACATAATATATTTTTTTCTCTTTAAGCCTCGACTCTTTTTATTAAGTATTGCATCATCACACCATTCACTTAATTTATCTAGCAAAAAAGGTTATTCTCTTTCCTAACGTATCGCTTTGTGAGAATGTATATTTTCTATCTAATTTTTACCCTAAGGATTAGGAAATTTTGACAAAAATATTTGTAAATAAGTGAATGTATTATCAATTTGATTATAAATGTGATAATAATATTTCTGAAAGATACAAATATATATTTTCAATTCACAAATATCACATAATTGTAATTGAATCAAAGTATTAGCATATTTATTGATAGTAACTTTATTTTTGAAGCAGTTTCCCACTTTGATGAATTCTAGTCTAAATGCCTCGGTTGCTCTTGTAACTAAATTAGCTAGATTATCGTCTACATTGAAAATTGTATCTTTTGAATACTGATTTATGTTTTTCCAAAATCATAAGGAACTACTAACCAAAGTCCTTTCGATAAATTGTTTAGCAGTTTCATAATCCATTTTATTAAGAATAATTGCTACTTGAAGTGCAGTTTTCCATTTATCTGTAGGTTCTTCTAAATTTTGAACACAGTCTATATCCAAGTAAATTCCAAAAGAATTAATTGTGTGATACCCCAACTTTTAGGATACTATTGTTGTTTAGTTTCAAAAGAAAAAAAAATATTACGCTTCCTTTAGTTTATTTTTATTTTAAGATATTGTTTTGTTTTAAAGACTAGAAACCCTAAAGTCTAATCAAAACCCTAGTTTTTACTTGTGACCAACCCTTTTCTCAAATTTCTCATATTTTAACCGAAATTCTAAATTCAATTTATGAAATTGTAAAACCCCTCACGTTTTCTAAAAAATGCCCTTTTTATTGGAAATTATGATTTTATAATAGCCCTACCACCCAATCACCCCACAATAAGTGCAAATGAATATGAAAGTAAAAGTTTTCACTTTTCGTTTTCAAGTTGGAGCAAGTTAGGGTTTTCACGTTTTTTCGTAGGGTGATTCTTCGGTATGGAGTAAGGATCAAATTTGGTACTTAAGAGTGACTTTTAGGTGAGAAATAATATGTGATTAGAAACAATGATAAAAAGTTAGTGAATAGGAAGTAAAAACCCTAGTACGTGTGATTTAAGGAAAAACGGTGCGAACCGACGTGTACCGTGCACTACCGATTGAACACCCCACTTGACTACCATTTCCTTACCAGCACATAACCTTGATATTGGTGGAAAATATCCCCCCCTCATAGCTATCCTCTTGGCCGAAATATTGGACTCAAAATGCAAGGAAAGAAAAAAAAATTTGGATGGTTTTGGTAGTGCCAAGTGTTGGCAATTTGTGGCTTTGACTAAATTTAATTTTCTTACCTTCTTATCTTGCAAATTAGCTCATTCTTCCTCATTTTTTTTTCTCGTTTGGCCGAGACAAGAGAGAGAGAAAGAGAGAGCAAGAGAAACAACCTTCTTTCATCTTGATTTGCACCATTTGAGTGAAGGAAACAAGATTCTAAACCGATTAACTTGTGAGTTGTGAACTTGGGAAGCTAAGGGAACCAAAAATTTCAAGAGGAGGTGAAGTATTACTCTTGCAAGCCCTTTTGTTGAGGTATAAGGTCTGACCCATGGCTTTGGTTCTTTTATTTTTGTTTAAGTTGTTATATAACTCATGTTTTGGTTAGATTAGTAGCTATACAAGTTGTTGTGATGATTTTGGGGTGATGTATGTAAGCTAGGGTGTGACTGATTTCCTTCTTATACTTGTTGTAGGAGTGGTATATGACGTATATAGGCTTGTATAAGAGGTTGTGGTAGTGATTGAATCAAGAAAATGAAGAGATTGCCCTTGAAATCCCAAAATTCCAGATTTCTGGAATTGTATGCTTCAGTTCTGTCCGGTTTCATTTCCCTATGTTAGAGGACGAATTAGGCTTGACACAAAACATAAAAGTTGTAGATAATGATATTTTATAGATTCCTACAAAATTTTAGCCCAATCGGAGCAACGTAACCTGTGAAAATACCAAAATAACCTCACTGCCCTAGGATGCATCCAGTGATCCGTTTTAGACAGTTCATCCAGTTGACCATGTCTTTTCACTATGATCCGTGCTAATTTATCCATTTACCAAAACATGAAAGTTTTAGTACTCTGTCTTAAATTTTCATTGCCTCCAAGAACGCCTTAAATGGACTTTGGTAGCCTGAGATATGGCCATTTAAATGTAGTATGGTTAACTAGCCGGTTAGTTGGAAGTTGGTTCTGTGAATTGGGAATTTGACTGGGTTACACTGGAAATTTGACTAAGTGATCTTCATGAAAGTTGTAGGCCCTCGTCTGAGCTTCCAAACGGTATAAGTTGTACCCCAATCTGATAAGCGTAGCTTCGGTTGTGTCTGTTACGTAAAACACTATCAAATCTGTCTCTTGTTAAACTTCATTTCCGCACTTGTTGTTAGCTTGATTTTGTTCTTATATTGTCTTGAGCCTATTGAATGGCTATTGAAAGTAGATTGTTGTGTGTGTACCTTTGGGTTTGAATGAGGAAAATAATGAAGCCATAAATGGCTGGAAAATAGGTAGATACAAAAGGCGTGCTGCCAAAATTTACGCTCGAGGACTAGAGAAATATACTTGCGACTTGAGTAAGGGTTAAAAGTGATTACTACTTGAACCATCTAGGATGTTTGCATCTTCTTTTACCGAGGTATATAAGTAAGGATTTGGCCGAACTTGTACCCTTGAGAAATACGACCATGACTACTAGAAATACGTTTTCCTTGTACTTTCGACTCAAATGGCATTTCCAAGTATAAATGTTACAAAGTTAAATAGTTTGAAAAGCGAGCGAGTGTTTCACGAATATTCTCCAAGTGAATTTCCATGTCTTGATTCTTATTGAACGAAACGTCTACGTTTCGAACCTTAGTTGATTTTTAAAGTTCTGAAACAAAGTTTTATCGCAGATTTGGACTCCGAACCCGGAGTATAACCCAGACGTGATTACTAGGGGCACTTCATTTTGGTGAGTGCTTCCAAATACCTGATTGAACTGGACACTTGTTTCCAATACTTGATCAATATGATTAAATGATATATGATTGGCTTGATCGGGCAAGAGTGTACTTTATCACACTTGCCCTTATTTGATATACTTGGTTATTGTTGAAATTGAATTGATATACTTGTTTATGTTGTGCGCACTTCCTGGAATTCCAGAAACCCTGTGGCAAGTTACTCGAGTCGAGCCGGCAAGGGCTTGGTCGATTGGGTAACGAACCCTGGGTCTCTTGATTGTCGAGTGGAGTGATATCTCCTCGACTAATCGGTATACTCGAGTATTACCACCCGTGTTTATTGAGGATTTTGGGCCCAGTAGGGGGTTTGAATGGTGAACGGAGAGTAGTGTAAGTGGTGCTCTACTGGATTGGTTCCTTTACTTGAAAGTTGACGGAGTGTCAACTATTACGTGATCAAGCTCCTGATGATGAAATGGGAAGTTGGCTCCTGAGAGCCATCCGTATCCTTATGCTTTGGAATGATTATTGCTTATTGGATTATTGTTTATTCTGAAAAACTTTTACACTCGCTCATTTTGAGATTGCTACTTGACGTGTTATTACTCACTTTTATGAACTCTTCATGCTCGTTACTTTGCTATATCAAAAACTTGTACTTATAAATAATGGTCAATTTGCTATTTGGAACCTCACTGGGCTTTTAGCTCATTTCACTCCATTTGTTTTCCTTACAGGGGTACGAGCGAGGAGTGAGATATGTAAAGACTAGCGTAGACTAGTTGTTTTTGACTTTTGACTTGTACTCGCGCCATCACTTGATTAGGATGATTGTACTTGGATTGTATACACTTTGAACCCGTTTGGGTATATAGAGGCTTTGTATTTTGAATATGCATCGATGTAAATTGTAAGTGTGAATTGCGATGTTATTTACTGTCGACGGTTGTATGCACGTGATACGAGTGAGTGAGTTCTGGCGAGAGTTGGGCAGGCGGTCCGCTAAACCCTAGGGTACGCCCAGGGGGAGGTGGGGCCGTCACAAATTGCTTCTGTTTTCATCTTCTCTAAGGATATGGCTAACAATCATGTGCATGCTTGCATATCCTCTAGGAGGTATAGTAAAGGCTTTTGGTTGATATCTAGATTTGTGACTAGTGCTGGGTAAATCATTTATACTAGTATTTTCTGGAAGTTCTTCTTTTATATCTAGCTTTATGTTAACTAAGTATTCTAAATTTAAATTATTTATCTTTTTCTATTATACTATCAATATCCAATTCTTCTCCCTTATTAATTCTTTCCATAATTGTCTTGTACCTTAACAATTTGTTGAAACATTATTATTTCATTATGATTTTCGTATCTTTTTGAGGTGGATGAATTATTTTCACTATCTAGGCTTTGATACCAACTAGGAGTATAGGGCCTAAAAAGCACATAATCTTGCAAGTTCAAAGCGATTATCAAAGAATCTCGGTTCTTATCTTTATTACAATTAAAGAAGGGTATACTATTATTTCAATGATTAAACTATTTACATACATTCATGTTCTTGTCCTATCTAGCAAATTTAAAACTTGGGACCAATACGCTACCGTACTTTACTTAGTCAAGGTTTGACCATATGATAACCGGGTATTCGTGTGAATTTTTACCATGCATTCCAGCACCAACCTTTTTCCTACCCATTAATTTGAACAAGACATAAGGTAACTTCCTGCACATTCTTTCAGCTACTGTGAGGACTTGAAAATTTGCTTATATTTTCTTATAAGTCTCTTTTATTTTGAATAAGTTAATTTATAATTTATTTAATACTAATTACTTCCCTTAATAGGTGTAATAAATAATAGAGTTGAGAGTTTTACTTTTACTTTTAAAGTTAGTGTAAGTTAGGGTTTTGGTGTATTGTGGTAGTGTGATCAATTGGTGAAGTGTGTGTACTAAATTTGGTGGATAAGAGCGGGTATTAAGTAGGAGGAAGTATGTGATTAAAAGTGTTAAGAGTACATTAGTGAATCATAAGTTAAAACAAAAGTACAAGAGAGATAAAGAAATAGGCTTGAACCGACTCGTGCCGTTTGTTACCGGTCGAAAACACCACTTGACCAATACTTTCTTACCCTAATCTTCTTATTTTCCTATCATTTATCCTTTCCTAATTTAACTCTAAAGCTAGCCGAAATTTTTGACCAAAATCAAGAGAAAAAGAAACAAAAAACAAGAGGAAAATTGGTGGCTTGCCAAGTGTTGGCCATCCATGCAACCTTTGACCAAGAAGCTTTCTTCCATTCTTATCATTCCTAGCACAAAATTTCCTTCATTTCTTTCTTGTCTTCGCCGTGAGTTTGGAGAGGAAAAGGGAGAAGAAAAACCACCAACTTCACCTTGATTCCTAGCTAGAACTAGTAGGAAATCAACCTCAAACCTTAAACCAATCCATAGAAGGGAGCAACAAGGAAGGAAGGGACTTTGTGTGGTGTGATTTTTGGGAAGAAAGCTGTAGGCTGCTAGTCTCCTTAGGAATTGCAGGTTTTCTTGGTAAGGAACCACTCTCCCTCTTTAATCTTGCATTTGGTTGGAAATATGACTTGATTGTAGTAGGTTGAGGGAAGATTCTTGTGGTTTTGTGTAGTAGGCTGCCATTGTCAGCTTTTGTTGATTATTTCCGGCTTTGATACATTATTTCCAGTTTTGTTATGGGATTTTAAACCTGCCATGAAGATTTTCCATCTTATACATGCGATTTTTGCATTACTTGAGAGATTTCTAGCTTTGTTGGTGATTTTCCAGCCTTGGTAGAAAATTTTCCAGCTTAGGTATATGTTGATTATAGCTAGTTTTGTGGCTAAAATAAGTACTCTATGTATCCTATACCTTGTGAACTTGATTTGGGACTGTTTTGTGGTGAGAATGAGACCTTGAAATGGCTGGAAATTAGGGAAAATAAGAGGAAGTGCTGCTGAAAATTTTTTCCGCAGGAGACTTTGAGCAGTCTTGGGAAATCTGTTATATCTTGGTGTAGAAAAATCCAAATTGAGTTCCGTTTGTTGCATTTGAAACTAGACTCATAGTTCTTTTGGCTGTGTAAAAATCAGGGGTTGATTCAATTCCTATAAATACCAACAAATTTACAAAGTTTCTTGAAAAACTATGACTGTTCTGTTTTACACATGAGACAACAGTGATTTTGAACTGAAAATTTGACTAACCTATGAGTTGAATTTCATGAAGATGTATTCCAAAGTCTATTAGTACTTTGAGTCTATTTTCGAATGGTGTAAGTTCTGTGATTTTTTGACTTACGATCAAGTTATACTTTTTTAAAGAATGTCGCAAAAGCTGGAAAATTTTGTCAAATGAATTGAGTGGAACTTGGAAAATTTTGAGAAAAATTTTCTAGGTCTTAAACTTTAATTGGTGTGATTTTGGATGGTTTGGTGGCCTTAAACAAGTGTACTTCATAGCCCTAGAATGCACTTGGACATTCTTCGATTGGCTTTCAAGTTTGTCTTTGAGTTTTGTGTTTTGAGGGGCCGATTTTAGATAGGCGTATGGCTCATGATAAAGGCTAAAGTGAGCACCTTATTAACCTAAGTTTTGAATGATCAGACCATGACATGTTGTCTTGGTTACTTTTAGGGTTTAACGGTGGGAACGAGCATGACGCGGAGTCGAACGTTTAGCTTTGGTCTACTTTAAAAGGTGAGTGTTCCTTGCATGTGTATACTTTAATTGACTATGTGAAATGTTGTGCCAATCTTAGGCATTTTAATTCTTCCACTTATTAAAACTTCGTATGTATTTTGAAAATTTTAGTTCTCATTTGACTTGAAAATGGTTATTATGTAATTATGATTTTTTGTATTTTAGAAAGTACATCTAAAAACTTGACCAACACAGGGTTTGCATACAAAATTAAACTCAATCCACAATCAAGTTTTATATTTATAAATTCTTAAATATCTCACATACGATTTTTCGTAAGTATATGGGTCGAGATTGAATATAGAGTATTAAGGGGCGAACTTACAGGGAAGAATGGACAACTACTAAAGTTCCTCTATTATTTAGATGATTAACGAATTGGATGAAATAAAACTAAACTAAAATGTGCAAGAAAATAGCAAATGAAAGCTCCTTAAGTCATGGTATCCCTTACTATTCATGCAAGTGCAAATTTTCGGTTCATATAACACTACTTCCTCAGCTAGTTATGATATAATTTTCTTATGTATGTGAAACTTAGTCTCGTAGTGAATCAACTATACCTATAACTAATTTATACCTATTCTCATGGTTATGAAATTAGCTACAAGTTCATTACATCTATGAAATTTCATGGAACAAGCCACAAAAGTCGTAAAAGTGCATCTCTACTCTCGTGAGTGTACCCCCTAGACCTAGGAGTTTCTTGAACTAGTATTAAATTCCAATTCTCCTTACAAACTTAACTCCTTAAGATTGTCACAATTGATGATCAGTTAATCATGAGTATAAAAGCAAAAGTGCTTAATAACTTGAGCAAAATAATAGCATCAAATAACCAAGTAAACATCACTAACAATATATAGAAAACACATCCACAACTCTATGCATAAACTTTAAAAACACATAATAAGATCCAAACTTGTATTATAACTAAATATGAAATCCAATACAAGATAGAAAGTGGTAGGAGTGATATCATCATTGTTACATGAGCTCAAACTCTCGATCTTTGCTTCTTAATGTTCATCCAAGTTTAGCTATACAAAAGAGAGGATGAACCTAACTAATCTAAACTACTCTACACTACCTAAACTAAAGAACTAAGAAACAAGCTAAGAACTACATTTTGTTTGGTGTTTCTTCCACTCTCCAAACTCCACTAAAATGAATGATATAAGCACTATTTATAGAGAAATCTTCAAACCGTTAACTTATATCTTCCATGTGAACATAGCTCCAATTGGTCAACAATTTTGGCTCAAAGCTAAAGCTCATCATTATAGAAGAAATAAGGTCAAGAATTGTTACTAGAATATCTATTTTACAGCTACAAAGTTTCTACAAATTGTCCCTCACAAGGTGTAAAATGATGGAGTTAAAATCAAGTTGCACAAGTTTAAACTGCAAAGTTTGACTAGAATACCTCCCACAATCCCTCCAATTTTTGGCCGGATTCAACCCCTATTTCTCCAAAATATTTTGCCTCAAATCCCTCTAAACAATCCCTCCAAAAATTGGCCGGATTCTTTAGAGGGATTCGAGTTGACTTTCTTGTTCGACAAGTTTTTTTGTTTTCTTTTTCTGGTGACTCGAATCACCTTTGAAACTTGTCATCCTTGTGAATTTTAGGATTTCAATCAATATAATGCAAGCTTATTTCTTGTCCAAATTGAAGTTCATTTCCAACACTTACAAAAGATTTAAAAATGTACAAGTAAAAGGGACAAATTCTAAAATTAAGCATTAGGTTGCACTTAGAACCAATCCTAGCAAAAATTGACCATTTGCTTCCTATAATATTTGCAAAAGTGACTAAAAATAATATAAAATGTAATCCAAATATAGCATAAAATAGTCACTTATATGAAAACTATGCGGAACATCCCTAGAGATATTGTCAATAGCTCAAGAATCAATCAATCATTCTAGCAACCATATTGATGGAATAATTATGCACCCTTGATATCAATTGTTAGGCCGAATTGCAACCTAAGAGAGGGGGTGAATTAGGTTATCCAAGAATCAATCAAGTAATTACAAATATTTACCCAATTTTAACTAACCAAATTTAGCCTAAATGATCACACACTGAAGCATACAAAATAGCAATAAAGAAGAAGTAATTTAACCATACAATAGAATAAAAGAAAGTGAGAAACACAAACCAAACAATCTTCCAAACTTGGAGTTGAATCAACCAAGTAGTTTCTTCAATTGATGGTGACACTAACTAACTTGTACAAGTGAAGGCTCACTCCTTCCTTACCCTAAAATCCTTTAGTTGAGCCAAGGAGTTTTACAACTCTCCTAGTTAACTCTCAACTAACTATAATTGAAAGCTTGCTCAACCAATTAAAAACTACTTACAAGTAAAACTCACCTTTTCGAGGTTTTACTTCTCCACAACGAGAAATCTCATAAACCCAAGAACTTTTTCACACCTATACAATATTCAAAGTATTTTTCTACTCAAAAATCACTCTTAAAAGCTTGTATCTTATGTAGGAAAAAGTCATTCTTCTTCTCATATTTGGGAATATTTATAAATGGTGAAACTTTGCCTCAAAAGTTTCTCCAATATTCAAAAGTTAACTGTTAGAAAGCTAGCTATTAGGAATATTGGACTTTCGATCTCCAATGCATGAGTCCGATAGTATGCTCTCAATTCTTATCAGACGACCGATGGATTTTTTGCATTTGACAGGTCTGGCATCTGACAGAGATCAGAATGTTGAGATGTTCTCTTAAAATTTATTGAACAGTCGATCGAAGACGTTTGCGTTCAATACGATTGTTCGATAGATCATTTTGACTATTGGATGTCCTATACTCTTGTAAAATGTCTGATAGCTTTCGTTTGAAGCTTTCTCATTGATTATCGGATGTCCAATACTTCGATGCAAGCATCCGAAACCTTCAGCAGTTCTTTGCTTAATTTACTGCAAATCTTTTCCTCATTATTTTAGACTTGATACCTGTTCTACACACTTTCTCATATTAAACCATTAGTCTAAATCATCAATTTATTTAGTTATCATCAAAATCAAGGATTGATTAATTTAAGTTTTCAATCTCCCCCTTTTCAATGATGACAAACAAAGTGATGATTTTTTTGATGAAATAAATTCAAATAAACTCCCCCTAAGTACAAGCCAGCCTTCAAAGAAATATCATTTGCAACCTAAGAGAGGGGGTGAATTAGGTTGTTCAAGAATCAAGCAAGTAATTACAAATATTCACCCAATTTTAACTAACCAGATTTAGCCTAAGTGATCATACATTCAAGAATACAAAATAACAATAAAGATGAAGTAATTTAACCATACAATAGAATAAAAGGAAAGTAAGAAATGCAAACCAAACAAACTCCCAAATTTCTTCCAAACTTGGAGTTGAATCAACCAAGTAGTTTTTTCAATTGATGGTGACACTAACCAAATTTGTACAAGTAAAGGCTCACTCCTTGCTCACTCTAAAATCCTTTAGTTGAGTCAAGGAGTTTTACAACTCTCCTAGTTAACCCTCAATTAACTACAATTAAAAGTTCACTCAACCAATTAAGAACTACTTACAAGTGAGGCTCACCTTCAAAAGGTTTTACGTCTCCTCAATAAGAAATCTCACAAATCCAAGAACTTTCCCCACACCTATATAATATTCAAAGTATTTTTCTACCCAAAAATCACTCTTAAAAGCTTGTATCTTGTGTAGGCAAAAGTCATTCTTCTTCTCATACTTGGGGGTATTTGTAGATGGTTAAACTTTGCCTCAAAAGTTTCTCCAATGATCAAAAAATTAGCTATTAGAAAACTAGCCGTTAGGAGTATCGGATATCCAATCCTCCAATGCATGAGTCCGATCGTATGCTCTTAGTTCTTATCGGACAGCCGATGGAACTTTTGCGTTCGACAGGTTTGGCATCTGACAGAGATCAGAATGTTGAGATGTTCACTTAAAATTTATCGGACAGCCGATCCAAAAGTTTTGTATCCGATATGACTATCTAATGGATCTTTTTGACTACCAGACGTCCTATACTCTTGTGAAGTGTCTGACAACTTTCGTTCAAAACTTTCTTATTGATTATTAGACATCCAATGCTTTGATGCGAGTGTCTGAAACCTTTAGTAGTTCTTTGCTTCATTTGTTTCAAATCTTTTCCTCATTCTTTTGGACTTGATACCTATTTTAGACACTTTCTCATATGAAACCATTAGTCTAAATTATCAATTTGTTTTGTTATCATCAAAACCAAGGATCGATTGATTAACGTAAGTCTTCATCAATGAATTATAGAGTTGGATCATAAGAGACATCTTAAATTTAATGTTTATGATTTATAAATCTAAATTGAAAATCTTGCTCTTTTGTCTAACATTACATAGTAAGTCTACGCATCTTAGAAGGAACAAAGAAGAAAAAAAAGTTCAATTTTTTTGGGTGGAAACTACGGTTGCATATGATTCGGGTGGCTTGTGAGCTCTTACGAGCAAGATTGATCAGAGCTCTCACGACTTGAGTTTGGTCAACACTGAACTCAAGTCGAACTTGAGCAGCTTGTGTTTAGAAGCGAGTCGAGCTCGAGTCCATTTTACGCAGGTTCAATAGCTCGTTGAGTAGCTCAATAATATGTGAATTACTAATATGCCCCTTAACTTATTAATGTGAAAAACTAAATATCCCCACTTCCCTTTTACCTCATTTCCCTAATTCTCAAATTTTCAATCCCTTAATCGATTCCTTGAGCAGACCCTAGCTCACCACTAGTCAATCACCACTACCACCATTTATTTATAAATACTCACTAAACTTTTGCTAGCAAGACTACCAATACACAAATTGTTTTGTGAGATTTTTGAGAAAAATTTTGAGAGAAAGAAATACCTAAAATCCGTCCAAGAAAATAAGGGCAAAATCACATCTCTTATTTCTCTTATTAGGGCAAGTTTTTCATAGTGAAAAATTAGGATTTTTCTCAACCAATTTGTGAGCGATGTCTTGACAATAACTACCATTAATTTAGGTTAAACTAATTCGGATTTGGAGGTTTTGGCTAAAGGGTTCGTGTGGATCACGATTAGAGGCCAAACATTTAAGCAGCTAAGTTTATCTCTCGTCTCTCTCTGCATCAAACGTTCCTATTCTTCGTGTCTTTCTTCATTGATTAAGGTACTACATTTGAACACCTTTTTAGTTACGTGTGTTTTATCAAGGTTAAAGGTTTTCTAAGAAATAAAAATTTTAATTTTTTGCTACTTTTATCTCTATAATTCCTTACAGTGGTATCAGAATCACCCTTGATAAAAACATGTAACTTGTTTTTGTAGTTGACATATATGTTAAATTAGATTTAATTATATGCGATTTAAGAGTTGTTTAAAAATTACTACTTTGATAAAAAATTTTAAATTTTTCATCAGATAATTCTGTGAAAAAGTAAGTTTGTTCATTGAATTGGTTTTATCATAAAAAAAAGATATTTATGTTGTCTAAAGTTCCAGAAAAAGTTAAACAACTTCCATGGCTGAAAATTTGATGAAAAATTAGATTTCATGAATTTGTCAATTCGGCAATTATGGTTAATTATAAGATAATTAATCAGTTTGAAATTTTATTTTTTAAATAATGATTATGACTGGTTTTTATGGATTGATATTGCCAAAAACCTTTTGTAAGAAGAACATGTGTTTATGTGTTTTTCAATGAACAAAAGTATTTGGCATAATTTTTGTCAAAAAGAATTTGATTATGATTTTGATCCAAAATTTTTGTTATTAGATGATGAAATTTTATTTATAAAAACAATAACCTTTGAAAATTTGATGACAAAATAAATTAATGTAAAATTGGAAACCAACAAGAATTTCTTAAGAAATAGGATTTCCTAAATAATAAAAGATTCTAATTTTATTTTAGTAAGTTTGGTTCTTCTAACAATTTGAAAATTATAGCTATATTTTTACTGTGAATAAAAAATAGATTTCCAAATTGTTAGAGTTATCAACGTTTCATTGTTCAATTTTGAAACTTTGGTTTTCTATTTTGTACAAAAAATGGAGCTATCAAGATTCGAACTCAAGACCTTTGTAATAGAATAATTTTGAAACTTTGAAAAAAAGGAGGCTGTTAGATAGTTTGTTGCTAATTGTTTGGGCATACTATCGCTAACTATTGCTATTTGTTGCTAAAGCTTTTTTGTGATAGATAGTCCGTTGCTAAAGAATTTTTCCAAATTTTAAGAAAAAATTATCACTTGAATTTGACTCAACTGATTTTTAAATCTTTTGAATTGAAGTCACTTGAGATTAAAAGCGTGCATATGTAATGATATATGATTAGAACTAAATAAATTTTATACTTTTATTTAATAAAATATTACATGAATGCATGATGGATGATTATGGACTAAGACCAATGTGATTGTGTATGGTTGAATGTATGGATGATTTAGATTATTGGTTTTTTTGAAATAGGGCCAGTGTGTCCTGCCTTTCTCTTGAAACTTTCTATGTAAATTCTTTTCTCATCTCACTTTTCTTGATGTAATTCAAGGTTTCTTTTTTTTTCCTCGGCTAACCTTGTACACGGGGATGAACGCCAACCCATATTTTGTTTATATAAAAAGCCAAAGTTACAGGAGGGGGACTTAGCCTTACCTCAAGTATCAACAATAAAATGATCAAAAACACAGCCTAGACAATCTTCATCTTCATAATAGAAGGCATTCCTAGTCTATCTAGTCAGATTTCCCCGCGAACCAACTTCGAAAACATAAATATATGTTCATAAATTCTGATATGCTATTCAGGATGAGAGACACCCACATTAGACAATATGTCAGCAAATTTATTAACTCCCCGTAACAATGGAAAAATTGAGAAGAATCCCTATCCAATTGCCAAAATCTGCCATACCTCCCTTCGGATATGCCAAGGACACTAGAAGCACTGCTGAAGGATGTGAGGATTTAGAAATTTTGTCATTTTACCTAGTTTAACTACATGGTATTTTATTTATTTAGTCATCTATTTGTTTATTTATTGAATTGATAATGATTTTGTCTTAATGCTTTTATTAAATTTTACATGTAGAAGTTAGTGTGTGAGGTAAAATGAGATTTTTCCTTTGGAAAAAAAAAAGAGGGAGTTTAGTGTAATAAGAAAGAATTAGGATATTTCAAGGCTAATATAACTAGATTGTGACATGTGTCACTACAGGAACCAAGTGTTGTTTCTTTAAGACTACTTTGACCAAGCTTTCTTACCATTTTTCTTCCATTTCTTGCCTTAAAACATAACAAACAAACCATAAGAGAAGGAGAGAGGGAGAGAGAGGGAGGGCCGAAATTTTTGGAGAAGAAAAGGAGAAGAAACTTCATCCAAACTAGCTTCAATCTTGCTTAGATTTTGAGGGAAATGAAAGGAAATAACTTGGGGTTTTCCATCAACCTTGGCTTAAGCTTGGAAAGGAAGAAGGTGAGTGTAGACACTAAATTTTTTTTTTATTTTTTGTTCATTTTATTTGATTTTACTTAAATTGTTATTTTCATTTATTTTGTTTTATTTCCATTATATTAAGAAAATCATTTTTTTAATTAATTAATTCATTGGAAAGAAAAGAAAAGTAGAAAAGGAAAGAAAACAAAAATCGGAATCAGATTTCAAAAATATAAATAAATAATAAAAATTCCCACGATAGCTTCACTACAGAAGCAAGAAATTCCAGCTGCCATTTTGGGTCAGATTTCCTCTTGATACCATTCCATTTTCCTCCTTTCAAGTCTTCTAGAACCAGTGCCATATCAACTATCAATTTTTATAAAAAAACCCACCATCTAATGGTTCAAAATCAACCCCTAAAGGATTAACCCATCCCCAACGTTGTTCCCAGGGTTTGAGGGGGGGGATAAGTGCCATATAAATGGAAGAAAAAACGCAGCCCTAACAGAAGAGAAAGCAAGGAGGGGCGGCGGACAGAAAACAGGAGGAGAAAACGAACGAAGGAAAAACTGAAAAACGAGAGGAGAGCTGGGGGGGACCGAGAAAGAAAGGAAAAGCAAGGGAAGAAAAACTAAGAAAGCTGAGGGGAGAAAGAGAGAGGCTGGTGGGCAAGAAACCAAAGGAAAAAGGGGAAGCAAGGGAAAAGACTGGAGAAAAGGGTGGCGGACGAAGAAAAACAGACGGGCTGAGGAGCTGAAGGAAGACAGAAAAATTGAGAAAAAAATAGAAACGAAGGAAGAAAAAGGACGAGCTGCGCGGGGAAGAAAGGAAGCAAAAACAAAAACCAGAGGAAGAATCTGGGGAGCTTCGGGGAAAACCTAAGAGCTGGGGAAAGAGAAAAGGGCCGAGAGGGAGGAGGAACCAAGGGAGGAAAAGAGGAGGCTATGGGCAGAGAACAAGAGCAAAAGAAAAAACCAGAGAAAGAAAAAGGTAGAGAGGATAGGAAGAGAGAAACCAAGCAAAAGAAAGGTAGCTACGGTCGGAGGATAAGAAGTAAGATAGGACTGGCGGCTAGGGTTGAAGAGAATCTGGGCAGCGAGGAGATTGAGAGAGGGAAAGGCTGCGGAGGAAAAAGGCAAGAAAAAACTGGAAACAAGAGAGTGAGAGAGAGGGGGAAGGGAGCTTCGGGGGGCCAAACCTGAAAACCAAGAGAGAAAGCTGGGAGACGAAAAAAGAAAGGAGAAACTAGAAAAAGAAAACAAAAAGAGGGAGCTGGCGGTGGAGGAAAAGGAAGGGAAACCCCGAAAGGAAAAAAGCAAGAAAGCTACGGACAGGCTGGGAAGAAAGGCAGGAGAAGAAAGGAAAGGGAAGAGCTTCGGAGGCTGGGAAGGAAGAAAGAAAAAAAAACGGGTGGAAGGGCAAGGAAAAAACCAAGAAGGGAGAGTAGGAAAGCTTCGGGCAGGGCAAGAAACAAAAGAGGAAGATTGAGAGAAAAGTGCAGAATTTTCGCAGAAAAGGCAGATCTTCAGCCATTTTCGAAGGCAATTATCTCTTTCATCTTAGCTCCATTGGAGTAGATTTCAGTTTCTGCATAAACTAGGATGTGAGGAGAGAAATTTATATTTAGATACCTCTAACAAAAAACATCCAGAGCCCTCTTAAATCGAAACCTGAATCTGCTAACTTGACAGAAAAATTTCCAGCAAAACTTGAGCCAGGGTTGGAGGGCTGTCAAATTTTCTACCAAAATTCGATCTTTTTCTACGTTTTTTAGGCAGTTTTTTGTCATCTGCACTATCTAGACTTGTAGTAGTGTAATATTTGTTCAGAAAACATCCTGGAATTCCGTCTTCAGAATTCTCAAATTTTCGCTCGAACTTGGCCAGTCGTCAGCACTTAGATCTTTGTCGGCGGAAAATTTGCAGCTTCAAGCCTTTCGTTCGAACGCATTTCTTCAGATTTCTCGCGTTGCTTTGGCCCCATAAACATACTGAGGTAACCCTTGCTTCCCGTTTTGTTATTTTTATATGAATTTCATGAAGATTCAGATTTGTTAGACATGAATCTTGAGTTTTTGCTAATGGGTTTTCTTCATGCTCATTTCTAGATGATTTTCTTGATTATGGCCCTTTTGCGTTTAAGTTTGGCTTTGGGATTGTGAAAATAAAATCCATGAGAAGTTAATTGACGGATTTGCATGTTTCATTAGAGTTCATGACTGTTTTTTGGTTGTCTTTGTGTGTGATCTAGGTTGGAGAATCCTAGGGAATGCATAGTATATGGGTGGTTTTTGATGATAAGATGCAAAAAATGTTGTTTTGGTTTGAAAATTTGCTGTTTGTTTGGATTTTGTTAGCGGCATATGAACTGAATGTCATAGTTGCAGAAAATTGCAGAAGAGTTTTCGGTTGCTGAAGAAGAAAGCTTCCTTCGTAACATGCATGAAATATTTTCCAAATTTTGAACTTTAACCCCTTAATTTTTGTCTTATTCTATTATGGCCCATAAAATTGGAAAAATTGATCAATTTTATTCCTTTAACATGTTATTTTCCTTTGGTACGTCTTAATGTGATTTTTGGACAGATTATTGGTGAATTTTAGGATGAAATTGGGAGGTTTAACAATTTTTGATAGATTTATGGTTTTTGATTTGAATTTTTGTAAAAATGGCTTAGATTTGGATAATATGTTTTGTTTGGGGTGTGATGAGAAGGTTTTGATTTATTTTTGTGAATTTCATGATTGGTTTTGATAGGCTTCATTTAAGCCATTAATTTTATTTAGACCCTTAATATTTGTAATAATAATGATTTGACCCCTTAAACTTCTGTAATTCTTACATTTTGGTCCTTGTTTGTTTTAATTTATTGAATAGGGGTTGCTTATTTTTATTTGAATGATTTGATTGATTCAATTTCATGTTTATCTCCATTTCTTGTGATTATTTGTTAATTAAAGTGATGCCTTGACTTTTCTTTATTTTTTGGAGGGTAAATAAGTAATTTCATTTCATTAGGGCACCAATTCAATGGAGGTGCACTCTATCCCTTATTTTGATTGTTACTTGACCCTATTTGACCCTATGTGACTTTATGTGTTTAATTGCATGTCTTTTGAATGTTTTCATTTCATTTATTATTTATTCGCTTTATTTGTTTTAATTTTGTATATTTATTTTAGTTCAATTTTGATCATTTGAAAGGCATTTAAGTGCCAAGTTGTAATAGTTAGGGGGTTCAAGACCTGTATTTAGATAGAATATGTAATACTAGGGATTTATTTATTTATTTATTTTATTCCTTTCCCCCCCTTAGATTGTAGTTAGGGCCCCAAGTGTAATAGTTAGGGCTTTATTTGCTTTAATTGCTTGTGTGTTTTGCATGCTTATGTGTTACGTGTTATCCGCTTTCTTAGGGTCTTGCATTTAGATATCATGTTTATGTGCTATGTGCTATATGTGATTTATGTGTTTATTTGCTTTATTATGTTTTACATGATTAGTTAGTTATAATTAATGTGTGACGTCACCACACTAGTCCAATGCTAGTTGTGGCCTCTTTTTCTAATTTCTCACTACCAGATAAAAATGAGTTAATAAATAGAATCCAGTATAGATATATTTTTAGTAAATTTGATTGTAAGTCAGGATTTTGGCAGGTAAAAATGCATAAAGAAAGTATAGAATGGACAGCTTTTACATGTCCTTTAGGACACTATGAGTGGTTAGTAATGCCTTTTGAGTTAAAAAATGCACCAGCCATATTTCAAAGAAAAATGGATAATATTTTTAATAAATATAAAGATTTTGTCATAGTATACATAGATGATATATTAGTATTTTCAAAAAACAAAGAAGAACATGTAAGTCATCTAAAATTAGTTTTCTCAGAATTTATTAAACACGGAATAATAATCAGTAATAAAAAAGCATAAATTTTCAGAAAAAATATCGAATTTTTAGGAACAGAAATAGGACAAGGAAAAATAAAATTACAACCACATATTTGTAAAAAGGTTTTAGAATTTCCAGATAAGATAGAAGAAACAAAGAAACTCCAACAATTCTTAGGATTATTAAATTATGCAAGACCTTTTATTAAAAACTTAAATAACCTAGTAGCACCATTGTATAATAAAACCTCTTTAAAAGGACAAAAATTCTTTAATAAAGAAGACGTCCAACTAATACAAGAAATTAAACAAACAATAGGCAATTTACATGATCTAAAATTACCATTAGACACAGATTACTTGATAATAGAATGTGATGGCAGTAGTACCGGATGGGGAGCAGTTCTTTTTGCAAAACCAAATAAGTATAGTAGTAAAAATAGTGAACAAATCTGTAGATATGCTAGTGGTAAATATAAGGAAAAAGGCAATAGGAGTAGTATAGATAATGAATTATTAGCAGTAAAATATAGTTTGGATAATTTTAGACTTTTTATAATCAACAAGTCTGAAATAACTATTAGAAAAGACTGTGAAGCAATAAAAAAGTTTTTTGATAAACATAATGAAAAAAGAAGTTCTACTAGAAGATGGTTAAATTTTGTAGATAGTATTATTGGTAATGGATATAAAGTAGTTTTTGAACACATTAAAGGTAAAGATAATAATTTAGCAGATTTTTTATCACGACTATTTAACAATTCTTCTGATCTCTCAGCAGATGGCATATAACTTCCAGAAAGTCAAAATTGGCCAATGGGAACTTACAAAGTACCCTAAAGGTACAAGTCTACATTTCCATAGCCAAGAGGAAGGTAATTTAGAAGACATCCAGCAGGATATCTTAAATAACCTCTGGAATAGCAGAAATAGCACTGATAAAGTTAGAAATCTTAATATCTTAGCATTTTATTTTAGTAATCTTCCAAAACAAAGTTTTTCATATTATGTAGTGGTAAAAGGAAAAATACCTGGAATCTATTCCAAATGGATTTCCGTTATAGAACAAATAAATCATTTTCATAATCCTTTATGGAAAGCATTTCATAGCATACATGAAGCACTAGAATTCGCTAGGCATAATATAGGAACAACATTTTATGTAGATCCTAAGGCTAGCATGGATAGCATGAGGGTGCCAGTATATCAAAATACAGATGCCCCTAGTAGCAGTAGAAATTATCAATATGCATTAGAAAAAGATAACACAAATAGAATAGAATTTTGTAGACATTGTAAGAGCATGGAGCAAGCTATTAGAAGTTTAAATTTAAAGTGTAGAAATTTTGAAGAAGAAGATCTTTCTCAAAAAGAAAAGATAAAATCTTTAACTGAACAACTCAAAGAAATGTATAAGATCTCAGGCTCACAAGGAGATACTATTCTCTCGCAAATTTCTGAGATTGGGGAGCTCAAAGGAAGGCTGTCTCATACAGCATCTCAAATGGCCAGTTCTTCATCCTGCCCAATAAAACAGATAATTTTTATAAAAGAAAAGCCCATTTCAGAAAGACCATTTGAATTTCTTAAGCCCAGAATATCCTTTAAACCATATCACCTACTTAGTTTCCTCCCTTTACATATCCAAGAAATTATTAGCCAAAAAACCCAAGCCCAATATTATTCAAAATTAATGGCAGTCCAACAATACTTTTATGAAATAGCAAAAGACCCAATTAGAAATACAGCAGCCATTAGACTACATCCATCTTTCTTCATCAACCCAGAAAAACATTGCCCAAACAATCCAGAAGCCTGTGACCACCAGAAAATAAATAGCCATTGTATACATACACTCAGTCATTTTTTCCTCCGAGCAACTATTATCTTATCAAAATATTCATCCCCAAAGATACTAAGAGTAAATGGGGAACGAGTTATTTTAACACCACAATTTCTTATGGATGCCGGATTCCTGGAAAAAATTATTGTTACAAATCCAGAAGATACTCATTGTCTTGGAACTCATCTCGGATACTTCATCAGAAAAATGTGAGACTATGGACAGTGGGCAACTGTACATATCAAATCCGCGCCAGCAGAATGGGGATAATATTTTTAATAAATATAAAGATTTTGTCATAGTATACATAGATGATATATTAGTATTTTCAAAAAACAAAGAAGAACATGTAAGTCATCTAAAATTAGTTTTCTCAGAATTTATTAAACACGGAATAATAATCAGTAATAAAAAAGCACAATTTTTTAGAAAAAATATAGCATTTTTAGGAACAGAAATAGGACAAGGAATTTGTAAAATTACAACCACAAATTTCAGTGTATCCATAAATGGGAACATAGAAAAGGAAATTATAGTAAACCATGTTATAACTGTAATAAATATCCATCAATAGAATTAAGGTTTCAATGTCAGCTATGTTATATAGAATGATGCAAATTCTGTTTAGAAAAATTTACACAGGAATATGTTTTAATAGAAAATATTAAAAAAGAAAAAATTGAAGAAAATCTGCCTTTAGAACATTATTTAGAAAGAAGGATAAGAATTTTAGAAAACAAGGTTGAACATTTAGAGCAAAAAATAGAAAAATTAAATAAGGGAAAAACAATAGAAAGCGAAGTATCTATTGAAAACATAGATCTAGAAATCTTTCCAGAAATAGAAGAAATAAAACATAATTATGATCTAGAATTATTACAAGCAGGAACATCAAATATAACATCCATAGAAGTAAAAACTCGAATAAAAATAGGAGATTTTGAAACACAATTATTAGCAGTAATAGACACAGGAGCTAGTAATATAGTAATCCAACAAGAGTTAATTCCAGAAAAATATTATGAAAAAGCATACCATATTAGAACAGCTAGACAAATGGATGGAAGTACATATACATATGACACAGCTTTACATAATTCTTTATTATTTTTTGAAATAGATAGCATACACTGTACACAACCATATCCTGTAACGGAAATATATATTAGAAGTTTTCCTTATCAAATGATATTAGGACTATCATTTATTTTACAGGCATATCATGGCATGATTCTTACTAGAACAGGATTAACATTCCTTAGAGAACATTTTTTACCATATAATACTTTTTTAACAAGCAATAAATTTAAAATAAATAAAGATAATAAATTTACAAGACTCTTAGGACTAGAAGAAAAAGATAATTGTAAATGTGATATAAAAGGTAGCTGTAAGAATGATTCAACCCAAGAATATAGGGGGAAGAATCAGAAAACTAATTCTTTTGACAATATGGAGATGACTGGAGAAAGGCCTTTATATTCGTCACAAAGAATTCAAAACTGTTTAGAAGACAAAGAATTTGAAGAATATTTAGAGATAGAAAATTATGACACAATAGAAACTATTTTAAATAATGAAAAATTATATGATCTGTTAGAAACAGGACATAGAGATATAGACCAACTAATAAGTGAATTAGAAAAATTAGAAATTTTTGGAGAAAATCCAACTATTCATTGGGATAAAGACAAAACAGAATGTAAGTTAGATATTTTAAATCCAAATTTAAAAATTAGCACAGCAAAAATAGAAGCTAGTAATGATGATATAAAAGAATTCGAAATGCATATAGCTGACCTAAATAAGTTAAAAACAATTAGAAGAAGTACTAGTCCACACAGAAGTGCAGCATTTATAGTTAAAAAACATAGTGAAATAGTTAGAGGAAAAAGTAGAATGGTAATAAATTATAAAAGGTTAAATGACAATACTAAAGAAGATAGCTATGATATACCAGATAAAAATGAGTTAATAAATAGAATCCAATATAGATATATTTTTAGTAAATTTGATTGTAAGTCAGGATTTTAGCAGGTAAAAATGCATAAAGAAAGTATAGAATGGACAGCTTTTACATGTCCTTTAGGACACTATGAGTGGTTAGTAATGCCTTTTGGGTTAAAAAATGCACCAGCCATATTTCAAAGAAAAATGGATAATATTTTTAATAAATATAAAGATTTTGTCATAGTACACATAGATGATATATTAGTATTTTCAAAAAACAAAGAAGAACATGTAAGTCATCTAAAATTAGTTTTCTCAGAATTTATTAAACACGGAATAATAATCAGTAATAAAAAAGCACAATGTTTTAGAAAAAAATATAGCATTTTTAGGAACAGAAATAGGACAAGGAAAAATAAAATTACAACCACATATTTGTAAAAAGGTTTTAGAATTTCCAGATAAGATAGAAGAAACAAAGAAACTTCAACAATTCTTAGGATTATTAAATTATGCAAGACCTTTTATTAAAAATTTAAATAACCTAGTAGCACCATTATATAATAAAACCTCTTTAAAAGGGCAAAAATTCTTTAATAAAGAAGATGTCAAACTAATACAAGAAATTAAACAAACAATAGGCAATTTACATGATCTAAAATTACCATTAGACACAGATTACTTGATAATAGAATGTGATGGCAGTAGTACCGGATGGGGAGCAGTTCTTTTTGCAAAACCAAACAAATATAGCGATAAAAACAATGAACAAATCTGTAGATACGCTAGTGGTAAATATAAGGAAAAAGGCAATAGAAGTAGTATAGATAATGAATTATTAGCAGTAAAATATAGTTTGGATAATTTTAGACTCTTTATAATCAACAAATCTGAAATAACTATTAGAACAGACTGTGAAGCAATAAAAAAGTTTTTTGATAAACATAATGAAAAAAGAAGTTCTACTAGAAGATGGTTAAATTTTGTAGATAGTATTATTGGTAATGGATATAAAGTAGTTTTCGAACACATTAAAGGTAAAGATAATAATTTAGCAGATTTTTTATCACGACTTTTTAACAATTCTTCTGATCTCTTAGCAGATGGCATATAACTTCCAGAAAGTCAAAATTGGCCAGTGGGAACTTACAAAGTACCCTAAAGGTACAAGTCTACATTTCCATAGCCAAGAGGAAGGTAATTTAGAAGACATCCAGCAGGATATCTTAAATAATCTCTGGAATAGCAGGAATAGCACTGATAAAGTTAGAAATCTTAATATCTTAGCATTTTATTTTAGTAATCTTCCAAAACAAAGTTTTTCATATTATGTAGTGGTAAAAGGAAAAATACCTGGAATCTATTCCAAATGGATTTCCGTTATAGAACAAATAAATCATTTTCATAATCCTTTATGGAAAGCATTTCATAGCATACATGAAGCACTAGAATTCGCTAGGCATAATATAGGAACAACATTTTATGTAGATCCTAAGGCTAGCATGGATAGCATGAGGGTGCCAGTATATCAAAATACAGATGCCCCTAGTAGCAGTAGAAATTATCAATATGCATTAGAAAAAGATAACACAAATAGAATAGAATTTTGTAGACATTGTAAGAGCATGGAGCAAGCTATTAGAAGTTTAAATTTAAAGTGTAGAAATTTTGAAGAAGAAGATCTTTCTCAAAAAGAAAATATAAAATCTTTAACTGAACAACTCAAAGAAATGTATAAGATCTCAGGCTCACAAGGAGATACTATTCTCTCGCAAATTTCTGAGATTGGGGAGCTCAAAGGAAGGCTGTCTCATACAGCATCTCAAATGGCCAGTTCTTCATCCGGCCCAATAAAACAGACAATTTTTATAAAAGAAAAGCCCATTTCAGAAAGACCATTTGAATTTCTTAAGCCGAGAATATCCTTTAAACCATATCACCTACTTAGTTTCCTTCCTTTACATATCCAAGAAATTATTAGCCAAAAAACCCAAGCCCAATATTATTCAAAATTAATGGCAGTCCAACAATACTTTTATGAAATAGCAAAAGACCCAATTAGAAATACAGCAGCCATTAGACTACATCCATCTTTCTTCATCAACCCAGAAAAACATTGCCCAAACAATCCAGAAGCCTGTGACCACCAGAAAATAAATAGCCATTGTATACATACACTCAGTCATTTTTTCCTCCGAGCAACTATTATCTTATCAAAATATTCATCCCCAAAGATACTAAGAGTAAATGGGGAACGAGTTATTTTAACACCACAATTTCTTATGGATGCCGGATTCCTGGAAAAAATTATTGTTACAAATCCAGAAGATACTCATTGTCTTGGAACTCATCTCGGATACTTCATCAGAAAAATGTTAGACTATGGACAGTGGGCAACTGTACATATCAAATCCGCGCCAGCAGAATGGATAGGACTTTTTGATATAGAACCAGCAATACATAGAATGATGATTACAGTCAGCAATATACCACCAGCAAGGAGAACGACAGAAGAACTAGAACAAATCAGCAGCAGTCTAGTGGAATGTCCATTAGAATTAAAAGAACAATTGATAAATGCTAAAATGATCCAATTAGCTTACAGACATTTCATAGATCAATGGGAAAATGGGATTAGATTAGTATATGAAAATAAGATACAAAAGATATATGTCCCATACAGGTTTAAGTTAGAAAAAGATTTCACTATAAGCACCAATTATCCAGAAGTTTTTGAAAAATATTTAGAAGGATATTATATGAGCTCAGGAGCAAGGCATTTGGATATAGAAGCAGATGAAGAATATAATGATGATCATTATTGGGAAACAATGGGACCAGAAGAAATGAGCAACATCGAAAATATGATGGAAGGATAATTCTTCGGCCATCTTGTCAAAAGCTATAATGTATAGATCGGTCATAAAGCTTTTGGGCCACATTGTATAGTTTGGCCAAATTTATTTAGAATCTATGTATAGGTCGGTCATAATGCTTTTATTAGTTGTCGGCCACATTGTATAGTTAGGCAAAATTGATTTGATGTTTTTACGGATTTCAGAAGGTCTTAAGTCCGTAAAGTTAACATGTCATGTCCACGGACTTTGAGTCAAAAAATTTTTAAGTCCGCACAGTTTACACAAGAAGTCTATAAAGGCATACGTCCCAAACCAATGTTGGGAACGATGCACTTACATCCTGTAAATTAAAGCATCCAATAAAAACTCCAATTTCATACGTTCTTTAGCAGTTTTTTACAAGTCTTTAGCTCTCTCATATTGCTAGACAAAAGAGAAATAAGAAAGTAGAGATTTAGGCAGCCAACCCTAGATTAGATCCAAACCACCGGAAACTCTGAAAAAGATACCTTGTTTTTAGGAGCCTAAAAGACCAAAAGACGGTGTAGTACCCATTAAAGCCTTTCAGTTGCAAAGCAGGCATCAGGGGAAGATCCGGTGAGGCACAACTCCTAAGCACAAGATTCCCATTTTCACAGCATCAGAAGGAAAATTTGGATTTAAAGCAAGGAAGGTAAAATCTCAGTTATCTTTCTTAAAGTATCTAGTAGTCATCAATTTCTTAAATTCCAGTTAATCATCCTGATATTTTATATGAATTTTGAACCGCCTTTCCAATTTACATCCACTCCAGAAAACGCATACAGATTAGCATTACAAAGCCTCAGACAACCAGATACCTATTATTATTTTGACAAAATTTTAGAGGAAATTGAAACAACAGACCAGTGTTTAGCACATATACAAATAGAAGAAGCTAGATTATCTAAAGTAGCACACCACCATCCCGCATCATTTCTAAAAAATTTAAGACAAGCAAAAGTAGATTTACTTTGGCATAAATACTCTGAATTAAAATCAATAGAAAGACAAAAATTAGAAGAACAAGAAAAATATAAAAATAAAAGGAATTTTTGTAATAAAGTTTGTAGAACATCTGATTAACATTTGATTAATCACGTAAGACTTTAATTAGAGCCGTAAAAGTCCATTGGATATGTTAATCAGATGTTCTACAAACCTGTATTTAGATAGAATATGTAATACTAGGGATTTATTTATTTATTTATTTTATTCCTTTCCCCCCCTTAGATTGTAGTTAGGGCCCCAAGTGTAATAGTTAGGGCTTTATTTGCTTTAATTGCTTGTGTGTTTTGCATGCTTATGTGTTACGTGTTATCCGCTTTCTTAGGGTCTTGCATTTAGATATCATGTTTATGTGCTATGTGCTATATGTGATTTATGTGTTTATTTGCTTTATTATGTTTTACATGATTAGTTAGTTATAATTAATGTGTGACGTCACCACACTAGTCCAATGCTAGTTGTGGCCTCTTTTTCTAATTTCTCACTAGTCCAACGCTAGTGAGAATTCATAGACATGGGCTAGTCCAACGCTAGACCCTTAGGAATCATTCACACGTTAGATCATGTTTGTGTGACTACACTACATTTTCATGCATATTTTTACTTTCTAGGGTCTTTTATCATGACATCCCCCTTTATACGTATGTTCCTTATCCCATGTTCCCCCTTATATGTATATCCCTTATCCTATATTTCCCCTATATGTATATTCCTTACCCCTATGTGTGGAACATGACATTAGATTTGCATTTCATTTAAGGAAAGTTAGAGCTAGGTTAGATCATTTTGCTTGCCCAGATTAGGGAAATACCCCTTGAATATGGGATATGGTCGAGTTTGACTCTCTAGCCTTAGCACGCTCGTATTTCCTCTATTAAAGGGAAAATTAAGGTCACGAACATTAGATCCCCGCACCCGTTATGATGCATTCCTCTAGGTCATGTATATTTGTATTTTATTATTTCCTTTTCTTTTCTTAGAGTCTCATGTTTTTGCATATTCGTGACCTCTTCAAAGAGTTACTCTTGGGCATTACAATTAATGTGCTTTGCACCAATTAAGTTTCGAAGAGATATTTCGACCCTGATAATTAGGTCTAGGTTTACATTCATGTAAATACCTCCGAAATGTGATAAATTGTTAGGTTAAATTAAGAAAACTTTTGACTAAATCACGCAACTGGCCTTGGCAAGGTTGAAAGGGTTCTTTGGATTTTTATCCTTACCTTTCCTTTCTTCAAATGTGACTCCCGAACACATTTCTCTGATTTTCGATGATTTAGAGTCGTTTAAAAAGGTTTTTTCTACTTTTTCTTTAAAAATTCATTTTTAGGTGACTTGGTACACATTAACTCAATACCAAGTGGCGACTCCTATTTTTCATTAAAACCCTTTTTAAACTATTATTTTGGGTCAAAATCGTCGCATTTTTAAGTCCCATTTAGATCCATTTTTTTTTGTTTATTTTCCAAAAATCAAAATCATTTTTAATTAAAATTAAATCAAAATTCATTTTTTTAAAACTCATTTTCACTCAAAAGTCAATCAAGATTCATTTTTCTAAACTCGTTATTTATTTATTTTTAAAAAAATAGGGTGCGACAGTGAGGACTCGAAATTTTATTTTATTGGCCTATCTATTTATTTATTTGCCCCAATTAATTTATTTTATTCATTTTAATTGCATCTATATTGTACATTGCCTCATTTTATAATTTTAACATATTTGCTCTTAAACTTAATTTTTATGTCGCCCAATTAGTGAAAATTTGAAAAAACACATTTTTCGGGATTTGGTCTGAGAGTGCAGTGGTCTTGGAGAGTTAAGGATGATGAATTGTAGACTAAGAAAAGTTAATTGAGGGTTTAGAGGTGAGTGATTTGAATTAAACTCAATTAGGAGCATTAATGGACCACTATTTAAGTGTTGACTTTTGCACCATCAAAAGTGGCTTTATGTCACTTCTTTCTTTCATCCTCTCACACCGCAAAAATCAAACAAAATCACTCTCTCTTCCTCCCTCTCATGGCCGAACCTCCCTCCCCCTTTAGCCAAGAAAATTTTCATCTTCTTCGTCTCCATTTTGCTCACTAAACTTGCTCCCAATCTTGCACACACCTTAGATCATCTTCAAGCTTGGTAGAAGACTTGGTGGAGGAAAGATTTTTGGAGGTTTAGTGGTTGGTTTCTTGAGATTTTGCTTGCTATCTTTGGAGGAAGGTAACCTCTCCAAGCTCCAATTTTTCTTCCATCCTTTAGCTAATTTTTAGCTAGATAAACTTGGGATTGTTGAAAGGTTTTATGAACCTTGACATTAGGTAGCATGCCTTAAGGATAATTTTGCTTTCTTGACTTGCTCTTAGGAAGATGCCTTGAGGAGGATTATTAGGTAGTGGACTTGAGGATTTCTTGTATGTTGGTTGTTGCTATGGTGAATTCTAATTTAGTTTTGGTGTGAGAGTTTAGGAGGAAATTTGGAAAGAAAGGAGAAAGGCTGCTGTCCGATTTTTGCTAGAGTGTTTCCCTTGTTTTAATTTGGAAATTTGTGATTAAATTGATGCAAAAATGCTTGCTACATGTTGGGTTATGTGTGTGTAAATTATCTTCCAAAAATCACTGCATTTGAATGAGTTAAAGTTAAGCTTAAAGGAGGAGAACAAACCTGGAAATTTTGGAGCAGGGCAGCCGACCAATGTGCAGTAAACAGAACGTAATTTTTCGTACAGAAGTCAAAATCAAGTTCTGTTTGCGGCATGTGAAACTAGATTCTGAGGGCTTTCTAACAGTATAAAATAGACATGCTAGTTCATTTTCTATGAGTCGCAATGAACCGGCAAATTTGGTTGCTTTCTCTTGCTGTTTTAACCACGAGACAAGAACAGCTGCAGTTTGTAACTCGATTCCATTCCCCTTAAGAAATGAATTTGAACACAGTTTCTTCTAGTGATTTTTAGTATTTTGAATCTAGTTTTCAACGCCATAAACCACACTAATTTTGGACTTGTGTAGCCTTAGTTATGACCTAAATTAGAAACTACGTCGGGTGTTCCAAATCTGGAATTTCGTGTTTCAAGTTTTAAAAATCAGCTTTCGAAAAACTATTTTATCTTGGTGTAGAAAAATCCAAATTAAGTTCCGTTTGTTGTGTTTGAAACTAGACTTGAAGGCCTTTCAGTGGTATAAATTTCAGGGGCTAGTTCGATTCCTATGAATTTTGCTAAATTTTCAAATTTCACTGAAATTCAAAACTGTTTTGCCCTGTTTTTGCAGTAGCACCGATTTGGAACTAAAATTTGACTGATTTTTGATTTGAATATGGTAGAAGTGTCTTCTATAAATTTTTTTATTGAGTCTATTTTCCAACGGTATAAGATTTTCAATTTTTGGACTTATGGAACTCAAGTTATGATTTTTCAAAGAACATTACCAAAACTGAAATTTTCTTTATAAAGTGACAAAAGCTCAAAAGTGGCTTGGAAACATTTTCTGGGTTCAAACCTAACCTTTTTGATTATTTCCACCCCAATTCATACTTGGGAAGTGGATTTCACCGAGCACAGGTGATTTTTGTTGATTTGGATCAGAAAGCTTGATTGTGTGGAAGTTGGCCAAACTTCAAGCGAAACTAGTTTGTTTCCTTTGGCTCCAAAATAAGATTTTTCACCTCCTAGTCTTATGCCCTCGGTTTCCATGAAAATGAACCATAAATTTTAGCTAGAGTAATTCTTGAGAAATTTCACTAGTTTCATATTTGAAACTTGGAGCTTTTAGCTCCAATATTTACTACAAAATAAGTGACGCTTTTAATGGATTTTAACTTCATAAGTTTAGAAAACGTGAACGCTCACTTATATTCTAAAACTTGGGCATAGAATTAGAAGTTTTAAGATATGAAAACATTTTATTTCCTTTTCTCGATTTTCATGTCCAATAATTAAGCATGGTACTCCTCTTTTGAAATCGAAAGTCCTTACTACGACTTGACTCGAAAATGGCTTTTGAGTCCTACTTGAGTATTTCAGTGGTTAAGTGAGAAAGTTTTTCTTTTAAATTGACCTAAGCTTAAGGCTCTTGAGTGAGAGTAGCAAGGGGATTTTGTTTTCTCTTATTGGCCTTGGTTGAATACCTAGGTAACCGTGATTGTGCATGTCTCAGGTGATCACGTGGACACCGAGAAGCTCGTTTGACCTCTTGCTTTTTGCTCTCGCTTTGCTCTTGACTTTTGGTGAGTGTCAAGTGCATACTTCATGTTGCTTTGATTGAAATGATACTTGTACAAGTGCTATGTGATTCTTGTGAATTGTAAACTTGTCGAGGCGAGGGCGTACTTTATCGCGCTCGTCCTCTCCCTCTTGAATACTCGCTACTTGTTATATGAATTCATGTGACTTGCACTTGTACTCGAACATGTTTTTAACTCATGAGTACTGAGCGGCAGCATGTACCATACCCTATTCGGGTGGGAGGTGCCTCTCATCCCGACTTAGTGCTATGATCAATTCTAAGTAGATTGGAGTATTGTCTCATCGACCAATTATACTTGTGGGGACGCCCTAACCCATTGGTTAACCTTATAACTCGAGCCGACAATGTGACGCCCCGAAAAGAATGAGTGTGAGAACCCGGAAATTTTCTAATTTTCTAGTGTTTATTTTTTTTAATCGCCCGCCTTTTCTACATTTTCTTTATTAGAAAAATTCCCCAGATAAAGTTTATGAGCAGAGATAGTTTGAAAATGATTTTTCTAGTATCGGTTAGTTTTTGAGAAATTAAAAGCGTATTTTGAACGTGGGACCCGCAAGTGCGGTAAATGCATTATATTTTTGACAACTTGTTGAAATTTTGTATTAAGTGATATTATTTTACAAAGTGTTAAGATATTTGTATTGGAGAGACAAAAAGATAAGTTTTAAACCAAAAGGTGACATGTGTCACCTTCTTATTCAAAGTTGGACTTTGACTAATTTGCATCACCTTTACTAAACCTAAAAAATTGACTAATTTCTCTCCATTTTAAGCTTGTCTTGGCCGAACCTCTTGGAGCAAAAATACAAGAAGAAAGCCTTCAACTCCAACTCCATTTCTTGCTCAATCTTGTGAATCAACCGTTAAACTTTCAAATTTCTCCACAAAAGTCACTTGTTTAGGAAGATTGAAGGTAGTGGTGGAGTGATTAGAGAAGGCAAAGGACTAAGCCATCAACTTTCTTGATATTTCAAGGTTCATGTCTAGCAATCCTTTCTTTATTCTTGATTATGCTAAATTAGTGACTTGTGATGACCGGAGAAGAGATGGTTTGATGGATTATATCTTGAGTTGTGGTTGACTTGATGAAGTTTTATAATTTTTGGGGATTTTTCTGTTTTAATATGAACATGGTTGTGTGGTTATATATGATGATTGGAAATGATGTTTAAGGACTCTATGAGGTGGAAAAAGTGGTTAATTACAATCAATTTCTGTTTTGGAAGAGATTTCAGAAAATTAGGTTTTGTGAAGGAACATTCTGCCCGAATTTTTAGCTCCTAGTTAGAGGCCGAATTGGCCTTGGATTAAAACATTAAAGTTGTAGGGAATGACATTTTAGAGGTGCCTACAAAATTTCAGGTCAATCGGAGTATTTTAGAATGAGAAAAGTTGAAATTACTATTGCTGTTCTGGTTTTACCCGAATGTAAGAATTGCGCCTGTAATTGGTTGTTTTGGCTCGAAGTGCTTCCGAATTGGTTGTTGAGGTCTTCTGATGCAATTTATCCCTGTTTATTATCTTTCAGCTGGTTTTGGAATTTCTGGATTTGGACTTGGAGAGCCTGAGTTATGATGTTTCCGCTAGAATGCGTTCTGTGAATCTGTTTTTGTGATTCTGGTGTAGTATCTTGCATTTTTGACCTGGTTACACTCGAAACTGGGTTGAGTGACCTTCTGTAATATTGTAGCTCTGTCTCTTAGCTTCGAAACGGTGGGTCTTTCACCTTCATCCGATAATCGTAGCGCCTTTGGTACCATTACCGCAAAATGACATCAAAACTGTTTTTCTGGTTTTGAGCTTAACTTTCATTTCCGGACTTTTCCCTAACTTGACTTGTACTAGTACTACTTGGAGCTTGCTGAATGGCTATTGGATGAACTTGTTGTTGTGTGTGTACCTTTGGGTTGGAATGAGGAAATAATGAAGCCATGATGGCTGGAAAAGTTAGCAAATTCAGGGGAAGTGCTGTCCGAACTTTGAAGGAACTTGTTTGCATTGAGTTTGTGATCTAAGACTTGGATTTGAGCAAGGCAATGTTATATGCTGGATGATTTCTGAGCCGTGGAGGTGAGTGACCCTAAACTATTTCCAAAGTACTTGTGAAACGTTTCTTGCAATATTTACTTTTGAACTGTTTCCAAAGTTACTTTTGAACTGTTTTCTTGCATATCATGCGTGCTTATATGAGAGTGTTCCTTGTTTGATATATTTCCTTGACTTATTGGCTTGTTATTATGGATTGATAATGTGTTAAGTGCTTTCAATGATGGTTAAAACGAGTTTTCTGGGCGAGTGTGTACTTTATCGCACTCGACCTAAAATAAATGTGAAATTTTCAATGATTAAGGATTAAATGTTACTTGTGCATGAATGTAAGCCTTTTGGCTGAACTGGCCACTGCCCTTTGTTATCGATCGACTCGAGCCAGCAGCGGACTCGGTCGGGCGATATGGTGACCCTGGGTGAATTTGGTATACTCGAGTATTACCTTGTAGTCCGGCTACGTCCGGATGGGTGGAGTCCGGTCAACGTCCGGAAAAGGGATGAACGAACAAAAGGATGAATGAGGGATTCTACTTACAAAAATGTATTTTTAAACAATTGGAGGAATAAGGGGAAAAGTCAGGGGAACGAACGAACAAACGAATAGCTCCATGTGGACCGTATCCTTTTAATGAATGTTACTATCGCTTTCCATTGTACATGTTTCTTGAATTATTGATACTCCATATTTAATGTCGTGTAAATGTTGAAATTGTTTTTGGACTTATCATTTGATTTATGACATCATTGAAATGAACTATTGTGAAACCGATTTGATTACTGATTTTTCTGGTTACTCGCTGAGCTTCTAGCTCACCCCAAAAATATTTTATTCCCCTCCACAGGGCTCAAGGCGAAGGAAGGACTTGTAGTACTTGTGCACGTGACTGGATGGCCTATGTTTTGTATAATTTGGATTTGGAAATCATTTTATGTATAGTTGGGAATTATTTTCGCTTTGCTTTTGACATGTAATTATTGGAGAATTTGATGTAATATTTGAGGTTTATTCTTGTAATTTATTTGAGGATTGTAGTAAACGACTGAGTTCCGGCGAGAGCTGGGCAGGCGGCCCGCCGAACCCTTTGGTTCGCCTCAGGGGGAGGTGGGGCCGTCACAGACAAGGCTTGGTCGAGAAGTTTGGTGAACCTTGAGAAATTTTATAACTTGATCTTTGGAGATTTTGCTTGGCATACTCGAATAGTATTGCCACCTCGTGCTTGTTTGGTTTCGGATCCGAGAGGGTGATATAGTGGGTAGAGGAAGTAAGCCGAACTCTACGGACATGTTGTTACTCGAGTTGACGGAGGGTCAACCCAAAATGGCTTGAATCGGCCGAGACGTGGGAATAGCTCCTGAGAGCTCATGTATCCTTTCTACTTGTGTTTTACTCCATACTTGCTCACTTATATGAAATTCATGTTAAGTCACTTTTAAGTGTGCTATTTGATTTAATTCGTGCTACTTGCTTGCTTGCTTGATTTTCTTGGTCTCACTGAGCGTTAGCTCACTCTAAATTGTTATTCCTTAACAGGTTTTGGAAGTGGAAGTTGAGAACTCCAGACTAGCAGTTTTTGGTTGAAGCTAGTAAATCTTTTGTATGATATTGGAGACATTTGAAGTGTAAACTTTGTTATATTTGGGTTCTTGGATTGTAATCGTAAATGGTAGCCTTAGAAGAATTTGGCTTGTAAATTCGAAGTATTCCTTTTGTGAGAACCCGTAATTTGTTATTTTCTAGGTTTTAGGATTTTTCATGGCTTGTTTTCTGCATTTTCGTGATTAGAAACATTTCGAGATAATTTTAAGGAGCAGATATAGGTTTTAGATGATTTTTCTAGTATCAAATAGATTTTGAGAAATTAAGAGCGTATATCGGATGTGGGACCCACTAGTGCGAGAAGTTCGGAAAAATTCGGCCAACTAGGTTAAGTTTTGAATACTGGAATTAATTTACCGGGTGTTAAGAGATAAGTAGAGGGTGCTAAGTGGATTGGTATAAGAGAGACAAGTTAGGTAAGTATTTAATAAAAGGTGACAAGTGTCACCATTTGAGTGGGTTTACCTTTAAGACCACTATTCATGATCTTACCAATTGACTAAATAAATAAAAAAAAAAACAACCAAAATTTCTCTATTTTGCTCTTCATTGTGGCCGGCTCTTTCTCTCAAAAAGAAAGGAAGAAACTCTTCAAGTTTTGCTTCCATTTAGCTCAAATCCATCCAACCAACCATTGAAACTTGCAATTTCTCCATAAAACCTCTTCAATTAGTGTTAGTGAGTTGATTTGTGAAGTTATTTGGAAAGCTAGGAGGACCTATTGCTCTCTCTCTCTCTTGTTTCTAAGGTGAGTTGTGAAGAGCTACTCTCCTCTCTTAATTGATGCTTGAATCATGCTTAGTGGTAGTATGAGATGCAAGTTTATGGATTATTTCTTGATTTGTGGTTGTAGTGATGAAGTTTTATTATTTTTGGGGATTTTTCTGTTTTAATATGAGCATGATTGTGTGGCTATCTATGATGATTGGAAATGGTATATAATGACTCTAAGAGGTGGGAAAAGTGGTTAATTGCAAACAATTGCTGAATTGGAAGAAATTTTGGAAAGTTAGGTTTTGGTTAGGGAACATTCTGCCCGAATTTAAATATCCTAGTTAGAGGCCGAATTGGCCTTGGCTTAAAACATGAAAGTTGTATGGAATGACATTTTAGAGGTGCCTACAAAATTTCAGGTCAATCGGAGTAGCGTAGAATGAGAAAAGTTGAAATTACCCTTGCTATTCTGGTTTTATCCGAATGTAAGAATTGCGCCTGTAATTGGTTGTTTTGGCTGGAATTGCTTCAGAATTGGTTGTTGAGGTCTTCTAATGAAATGTAGCCCTGTTTTTAGCTTTCAGCTGGTTTTGGAATTTCTGGATTTGGACTTGGATAGCTTGATTTATGATGTTTCCGCTAGAATGCGTTCTGTGAATCTGTTTTTGTGATTCTGGTGTAGTATCTTGCATTTTTGACCTGGTTGCACTCAAAACTGGGTTGAGTGACCTTCTGTAATGTTGTATCCCTGTCTTTTAGCTTCGAAACGGTGGGTCTTGCACCTTCATCCGGTAATCGTAGTGCCTTGGGTGCCATTACCGTAAAAAGAGGTCGAAAACTGTTTTTTTTCAGGGCCAAAGCTAATTGCATTTCCGCATTTTCTGGTTTCCTCTAATGTTTGTATATGCTTATGGAACCCTATTGGGGTTGTATTTGGCATTGGTTTATGACTCGTTATCGAGTCTCATTGTACTTGTTTGCATGTTTTAGGGCGTGACGTTGGTGCACAACGTTCTTTTGACGGAAGTGCATGAAACCGCATTTGCGAGCTTGGTGAGTGTACTACTCACTTGTGTGTTAATATATGGCTTTGATAATTGAACTTGGTGCTTTGAATGTTAATTGCTTGAAGTGAAAATGTACTTTATCACTCTCACTATGTGCCTTATATCCTTGTTATCATGTGATTGGAATGTTACACGAAGTGTTACTTGAAATGAAAGTACATGACTTGGTGTCGTGGACGAGTATCCAACGACTACAATTGTTATCAATGAGCTCAACCCCATTGGTAGTTGATTGAATCGAGCCGGCGAGGGCTTGGTCGTGCCAATTAATGTGCCTTGGGGAAGTGTTATATGGAATCTTGTAGTATGAAAGACTCTTGATTCTGGTTTACTCGAGTAATACCAAAGTGCAAGTGTTTGGATTTCGGGCCCGGTAGGGGGATGTTAGGTGGAAGGAACGGAAGTAAAGTGGAGTCTACGGTTGGTTACTTTTAAACATTGACGGAAAGTCAATGCGATCTGATCAAGAATGCCAACGAGAAAAAGGGCTCTTGAGAGCCGCCCGTATCCTTTTATCCTCATTATTGATGTGTGTTTTTATTTACTCTTGATGAATTGGACTGAGAAGCTTGATGCATCTATGAACTTGGTCGCTTGAGTAGTAATCTCACTGGGCAATTAGCTCACACCGTTCCTTTTGTTTTCCTTACAGGAATATGACTCTTTTGGAATGAATCTTGATAGATGGTTGCCGAATGAACTTGATGAATATCTCTTTTGTTTTGTATTTGAAGTGAAACCCTAAATGTATCTTTAGGGCCGTTTTCACTTTTAATTTTGCAACCCGTGTATATATGAACTTTTGAAAACTTTTGTATGCCACTTTGGGTTGTAATTGCTAAAGTTCAAGATGTGAATGTTTGCTTGCTATTTGGTTGGATTGTGACGGGTCGGTTACTATTCATGACCGACTCCGGATTTTTTTTTTTGGGGTTATTTTGCCATTTTGACTCGTTTACGCGCGTTATAAGTTCCGGAACAAAATAGATCGCTCTAAACTGCACCGTTAGTCCTGGCGAGAGCTGGACAGGCAGTCCGCTAACCCCTCTGGTTCGCCTTAGGGGAAGGTGGGGCTGTCACAGGTGGTATCAGAGCCTAGGTTTGAATTAGCTTGGGTGTAATAGAGATGCTTGATTTGAGGGTTCTTTGTATATGGCCTTTAAGCTTATTTATGATTAATTGCTCTTTTGGTGTAGGATGGCCGGACAGGGTGAGCCTAGTGATAGTCCGCCGGGCGAGAGACCTCGCGGAGCACTCCCAGTGATACCATACCAGATACGGCCAGGAGGGGCCGTCGTACGTTAGAGCCCGTCTAATCGCCTTCGACGTTGCGAGTGCCGACATAAGTATGCCTATCCTAATGCTCTCGTGTTTGCAGTGGACAAGGAGCGTAAGGAGTTGGCCGGAGAGCATGCTCGACTGGAGTCCGAGGTGACCCAACTTAAGGCGGCCAATGAGAGACAGGCCGAGCGCATTGAGGGCCTGAAGGACGATGTACTTGAGGCAGAGGATAGGGTTGATGACCTCTGTGCTCAGCTTAGGGAAGTCCGAGAGCGCGAGAGTAAGCGAGCTCGCAAGGTGAAGGTTCGAGCTGCATCGATCCTGAATCTTTGCGCGGACGTGGTTGAGGACGTGAGTGACGAGGACTCATGCGCGAGTCCTGAGGCTGGGGTTGGATCCACTCCGTCGGGTGGGTCTCATAGCTCGTCATCGGTCTAGGTTACGACTCCTAGAGTTGTTTTGGATAGTTTTGGTTTTGTATATAGGGCAAATAGGGAGAAGGGCCTTAGCTAATCATTTTGTACGGCTAGATTAGCTACGTGTATATTTCTTTTGATAAGGCCATTCCCTTGGGGATTGTCCATGTTTGTACCTGACATGACTGAACTTGACTTGACTGATTGTATATATGTGTGTTGTTTGCCTTGCTTGGAATGTATATATGTGTTTGGAAAGGTTTTGAGTTTACTTACATGCATTGTTTTATATTGGTTTAGTACCATTACCTAGATCAAGTAAAAAGTTATGGAAGGAACAAGTGGTACTGGGGACGTGGGCGCGGAAATAGACAACCCACACCGGATAGGGGTACTGGGGAAACCTCTACTGGACCTAACCCTGACTCCAATGTGCAAATCGCTGCTGCTATGCAGCAAATGACTAACTTGCTGGCACAAGTGGTGCAGCAACAGGGCCAGAACCCAAACCCTAACCCCGGAAACCCTGGCAACCATGTCGAGAGCGAAGACAGAGCTCTCGAACGTTTTCAAAAGTTTGCTCCACCCAAATTCATTGGGGGACCTGATCCGGATGTTGCCGAGCGATGGCTCGAGAAGATGGTCGATATTTTTGCGGCCTTGCACTACACCGATGAACGGCAGGTGACTTTTGTCGTATTCCAGTTAGAAGGGGCGGCCCGTTCCTGGTGGAACGTCATATGACAAAAATGGGAACGGGAACAAACGCCCAGGACTTGGGTGAATTTCATCAGGGAATTTAACGCGAAATTTTTCCCTCCTCTAGTTCAGGAGAGGAAGGAAGACGAGTTCATCCGACTCCGCCAAGGAACTCAATCGGTGGCTGAATATGAGAGCTAGTTCACCCGTTTGTCCAAATTCGCGCCTGAGTTGATCATGACGGAGCAACGGCGAATTAGGTGTTTCATTCAGGGCTTGAACGTCGAAATCCAAAAGGACCTCGCAGTGGCTCAAATCAATGCTTTTAGCGAGGTCGTAGAAAAGGCCCAAAGGGTAGAGAGTGCTCGATTGCAGGTTCGGAACTTCCAGGCGAAAAAGTGGGGCTTTCCTGGAAGCAGTTCTGGACAAGGGGACAAAGGAACTCCCTCAAAGTTTGGACGCGGAGCTGGAGGTGGACGACAGTCAGGTTCCAGCAGAGGGGCTCAGTCTAGGGGCGGCCCAGCCGGGAGAGGCCAAGGTGGAAACTTCCAGAAGGGTTCAGGTTCGGCGTCCTGTGGACCTTGTGTCGCGCCCCACTTTTTGAGTATGTGAATGTAGTGTGTGGGATATGTATGTGAATGTGTGTGAAAATGAAAATAAAAGGCCGTGGGATTGTGAAATGCGACGGTTTGGCCAAACAAAGTTCAAAAAGGGTTTTTGAATAGAAAATGGAGTCGCCACTTGGTATAGAGTTAGGGTGTACCAAGTCACCCAAAAAGTGATTTTTTTTTTTGGAAAAGAAAAGCGAACAAACCCTTTTTAAAGAACTCTTAGGTCTACGTAACCAAAGAAAGGGATCAGGGGTCACATTTGATAAGGGAGAAGACAAAGGCAAAGCCTAAGGCACTCCCTTACCCTAGCCAAAGCTAGTTGCGTGACTTAGCCCTACTTTTCCTAATTCATCTACCCAAAATATGCGTTGCATGTTGGATATGACTAATGGATATGAAAAAAATGCAATCCTAAATCTAAAATGTCTCTTATGAGGCTTTTTGGTCCCAATCACATGAGTTGTGATGGCCAATAAGGAAAACTCTCATAGAGGGCACGGGTAATGCAAATGAGGACCCAAATATGAATGCAAGTGTGAAAGTGTAAGAAGAATGCAAAAATAAAATACCATAAAAATACAAATGTAAGTGCAAGTGTGCCAATGAAAGAAAAGTGCATGTGTGCAAATGTAAGAAAAGTGCATGTGTGCCAATTGAGAAAATAAAGGTGTTTGTGTGCAAGTGGATGAAAATATGGTATAATAGTAGTAAATGCATCTAGGTACAATTGGGTGCAATTTGTGAGGTAGAAAATAAGTAAGTGATACGGAAAGAAGAGAAATGTGTGAACATGGCATGTGGAGTGAGAAAAATATAAGTAGTGAGAGAATGTAGATAAAAAATGAAAAAGTGATATGGTAAAATGGAGGTGCATGAACCTAGAGGAGTGCATCAAGTTGGGTACGGGAATGACTTCTAACTTCATGATTTTAATTTTCCCTTTGATTAGAAGGAAGAACTAGCGTGCTAAGGCTATTTTGTAGCCACACTCGCTCGTTTCCCTTACCGAAAGGGGACTCTCAAGCAAATGTACCCTATAACTAGCATGAGGATGCAAAAACCTAAAATGAAGGGGAAAGGATTGCAGGATCATGCCAAATGCTAGAAAACTAAGAAAAAATGTATGAAATGTAGTGAAACATGCAAGTATGTACTAACGAGAAGGGGCCCTATTGGGTCTAGCGTTGGACTAGCCCACATCTACGCTCTCTCACAAGCATTGGACTTGCAAGAGCTCGAGGGGACAACCATGACTAGCGTTGGACTAGCCACGGTGACGTCACACATTCATTGTAAACCAAATAGATCATGTAAAGGCTAATAAAGCAAATAAACACATAAATCACATATTACACATAACACATAAGCATGGTATCTAGATGCAAGACCCTAAGAAAGCAAGTAACACGTAGCACGCAAGCATGCAAATCACACTAATGAACCTATTACATTGGCTAACTAAAACAAATGGGGAAGGGGAAAAGTGAATAAAAATGTTCTCCAAGCCCTATCTATTACAAGCCAAGAGGTGTACACATACCCCATAAAAGAATAACTTAATAAAAGCAAAAGTAAATGAAGTAAATGAAGTAAATGAAAGGAATTAAGGAAAGGCAAAGAAAGCAAAGTAGACATGCAATTCTCACTTAGCACGTTGGATCATATAGGGTCGAATAAGGTCAAAATAAGGGATAGAGTGTACCTCCCTTGCAATGGTAACCAAATGAAGGAAGAATTAACTTCAAAACAATAACGAGGTCAAGGCACCACTTTAATTTAACAAATAATTACATGAAACGAGAATTAAGCATAAAAATGGAAATTAAACACGAAAATGAAAAATCAAACACAAAATATAATTACTTAAAGTATTTTATAAAATGAAAATCATCTATACGCAAGAAATTAGAGCAATAGGGACCTAATTAAGATAACTAACAAATTTGAAAAGGGTTTAAACTTTTAGAATTGATGGCTTAAAATGAGATGTATTAAAACCAAATGCCAAAATTTCACAAGAAGAAGAATAGGAAATAAATCTCTATATTTAAACAATCAAATTCCCAAATTTGTACCAAAACTATGAAACTGTCATGAACCATTAAATCCCCGAAAATTCACTCCACCACTCATGAATATTCTGTCCAAGAATCAAATTAAAGCATACCAAGAGAAAACAACATGTCAAAGGGACAAAATTGTTTAACTTTTCCCACTTTATGGGCCATAGTAGCATGAAACACAAGCCAAGGGGTCAAGGTGTGATTATTGGAAACTATTTCCATGCAAAGAAACATGCAAATGCTTCAGGCAAGCCAAACGAACCAAGCTTTCTCTGTATTCTGCAATATTCCAGCCGTGGCTTCTATAACATTAAGCTCTCAAATGCGATGCAGATTTCATGCAAGATTTCGGACATAAGCTAGCAAAAACCATCACTCAACATCACTTAACATATAAACACTTTCATTCACAGAATCCAGTCATGGACCGTGAACCATTTAAGATCAAATGGAGGCAAATGAAGAACCAAATGGAAGACATGTGCAGCGATAGAAAAGTAAATCCAGCCTTGTGATTTCTTGAAATGAAACTTCATCACCCAACAAAGAGTCCTATATGAAGCAACTCAAAATCTAGTGCAAAGCTTCAAACTATCCCAGAAAAACCAGTTCAAGCAACGGGACACAAATGCAGCAAAAGAAAGAATGAAACTTGCGACAATTTCCAGCCATGCCTTACGGCAATGTTGTTGCTGCGTTTGATTTACTTTAGCCGAACTATGTTTGCACGCAAGAATTCAAACAGATTTATACTAGTTCAATAGCTAAGCCCAACTACAAAGGCTCCAATAATCTTACTAGAAATGAAAGTGCAACACCAATGTAAAGCAAGAAACTCAGCAACAACGAAATGGCCATTGCTACCACAATCAGGTGCCATAATGCAGCGGCAATCTACCCCATATTGATACATTACTTCATGACACACTTGCACATAGTGTCCCAGTCAAATGGCTACCAAATCAAAACATCAACGACCAAACAGCCGTAACTTACACAAGAGAGAAAAAAAAATCTAGGTTCGAAAATTTTCTGAGGATGTCTAAGTTCGTCCTCCGCATGCGGATGTTTCGAATCAGTCCTAAACCAGCAAAACATGCATCTTGTGTCTATTACTACCCAGAAGCCAGCATAAAAGGGAGATACACAAATCCACAGAAAGGAAAACGATCAACGAGGGCGGCATGAAGAGTCCCAACTGTTAAATGACATACTGTCTCTTTGGTTTTTCTCTCATTCTTTACACGAACACCAACCACAGAACCAATCTATGTCATGACCTGATAGGGAAATAAACCTCTAGCCTCAACCCAGTCTAAACTTGTGAGATCCTCTACACCCTTAGCCAAATTCAAGAACACAATAGACCCATAACAACGGATGTAACGCAGAAACTAATATATATTTTTTCTTGTTTGATATAAACCAAGTAACCGAGGAACAAACAGATTAGAAGATGTTACCTTTAGCCTTTTGAAAAGCAAATCGAGGTCTGAAAGGGTCGAAAGAAAGGATCTTTGCTCGGTTGAAAACCTCCTCTCGGATTTCTTTTCTCTCCTCAGTTCTCCTGTTACTCAATCTCCCGCGAAGTTCATCTTTTCCAGCCCGTCGCTTTCCTCTCCGTTGCTCTCAGCCGCCACCCAAAGGAAATCTCTCTTGCTAGCTAACCCCCAGTTTCTCTTACGCCGCCACACCTCTTGTTTTTTCTCTCCCTACCATCAGATATTCTCTTTCATCTCTATCTTTCTTTCTAGCTCTCCCCGCCGTCAACCTCTCTCGTTGGTTTTCTTTTCTAGCTGTCCCCCATTTTTTTTTTATCCGCCGTCTCCCCTTTCTTTTATATGGCCCCAGAAAACTAAAACCCTCTCAGCAATGGTTGGATGAAGCCGACTGCATTTTTGGGGAACATCTGATGGTTCCTGATACTCAACCATTGAGATTTCTAGACTAAGCCAGGTGGACTGTACTGTGATCATCGGACGGAGCTAACCCTAAGGCCAAAGAAATAGCCGAGAAAATGCAGTTGCAATTTTCTTCTGCTGCGGCTGAAACCAAATGTTTTCCCTTTTTTTTTTTTTTTTTTCAGACCCTCTTAAACAGCCCAAAACCCGCTCTCGGGTTTCCTTCTTTTTTTCTTTTTTTTTTCCCTTTTTTTTTTTTCTTAAATAAATAACAATAATACAAAAATAACAATTTAAACAAACTTAAATAAAATATACCAAATTAGTACCCGAAAGATAAAATAAAAAACTAAGATTTTCCTTTTTTCCTCTTTTCTTTTTTTCTTTTACTTTTTTTTAATAAAAAGAAATAAAACATATTTTTCCCCAATTTTCTCTCTTTTTGGCAAAAGTTTATGCTAAAAGTCTTATAATAATAAAAATAAATAAATAAATAGCTAAGAGAGCCCAAAATGAATACAAAATACAACTAAAAATAAAATAGAAATAAAATAATAGATAATAATAATCTAAAAAATACTAAAGTGCTATATAAATGGTAAAAGTCTAAGAACCAAAAATCATGGAATTAAGAGAATTATTACTAAAAATAAAACAAAATTAGGATAAAAATTATCTTTTAAAATTTGATGTCTAAAGTTTGCCCCTCTTTGTCTGAGTTTTGGAAAAACTTGAGACAAAGAAGTAGACACCAAATACTTACCTGTGTTATTTGACCACAAAATGATTCCAACGGACAGGAATTTAAAACGGGACTGACTCGAACAGGAAATTTAAAACGGGGTTGACCCGAACAGGAAATTTAAAACGGGAATGACCCGAACAGGAATTTAAAACGGGACTGACCCGAACAGGAAATTTAAAACGGGATTGACCCGAACAGGAAATTTAAAACGGGATTGACCCGAACAGGAAATTGAAACGGGACTGACCCGAACAGGAAATTTAAAACGGGATTGACCCGAACAAGAAATTTAAAGGAAATTTAAAACGGGATTGACCCGAACAGGAAATTTAAAACGGGATTGACCCGAACAGAAAATTGAAACGGGACTGACCCGAACAGGAAATTTAAAACGGGACTGACCCGAACAAGAATTTAAAACGGGATTGACCCGAACAGGAAATTTAAAACGGGGTTGACCCGAACAGGAATTTAAAACGGGACTGACCCGAACAGGAAATTTAAAACGGGATTGACCCGAACAAGAAATTTAAAACGGGATTGACCCGAACAGGAATTTAAAACGGGAATGACCCGAATAGGAAATTTAAAACCGGAATGACCCGAACAGGAAATTTAAAACGGGAATGACCCGAATAGGAAATTTAAAACGGGAATGACCCGAACAGTAAATTTAAAACGGGATTGACCCGAATAAGAATTTAAAACGGGACTGACCCGAACAGGAAATTTAAAACGGGAATGACCCGAACAGGAAATTTAAAACGGGACTGACCCGAACAGGAAATTTAAAACGGGATTTCGCTGAGGAGGTTTAAACAATGAATTGAGTTTTTACCTGGGAGTGGTTCAAACTTTTGTACCAATAGGGAGATTTGATCTCTGATAGCTGATGTTGTTTCTTATGATCAAGCTTTGCTAATATCACTTCGTCTTTGCTTAGTGGGGAGCTTTTTCTGACATCAATTTAGGTGCGAAAAGGAGAGTGGTTGTTTTCCTTTGTGAACGCAACGTTCCTGCAAGAAAAGAAGAAATAATGGACTTGCCACCATCATTTGATCCGGTTTGCCTTGAGAATCGTGTAAACATGAGTCTTGTGATGTTTTTGCCTCTGTTCTGCGGCGTCTAGCTTAGTCGAACTTGTAATTTTGAAACCTTTTAATTTCTGAGACTGATAAAGTACGTATTTACCACATCACCAAATCTATGTAGCAGCTTTGTTGCGCTTTACCCACTTTGATAGATGATTGAATCCCCTATCCTTGCACAAACCCTAGGGTTTATCATCCATTCGAATCCCATGGTGAAAGAATGATGCATGAAAATTTGTCATATAAGAATCAATGATATATGCATGATGATTTCCTATGTCAGGCAAAGATGAGCATGCAAAAGAATGCAGACAACCACAAGCAGTTGAACGCAAATAATCGAGAAAAACCAAGAGGTTTATAAAGATATATTTTGCAAAAGAATATTTGTAAAAAATGCAAATTTGGCCAACGAATCATATTCAAGACTTTGGATATATTTGCTTCGGAATTCGATACTGGCAGGAGTATCACAAACATGAGGAAAAGTCTAAATGAACCAGGTCACCAGCTGTTCCTTCTCGCGCTTGTCTTGTTGAGAAAACCTGCCTTGGCGCCCTTTCGGGTTTTTACCAAGATTGCCCCCATCCTTTTTGTTTTTGTTTTGTCTTTTTCTTCTTCTTTCTTTTTCTCTTTTTTTCTTTTTTTTTTCTTTTTTTTTTCGAGGCGCCCTTTCGGGTTTTCACCTAAAGAACAATGAAATATCTCGACCATGATCGACTCAGAAAAATGAGTTAAAGATTTCGGGCATCAGTAAAATGCACTTCCCTTGTAAGATTAGGCGAAGGCATTATGGACATCACTTGCCAGTTGATTAACAAATTTCCTAATAGAAATACAACAAGTGACGAAAGCCAGGACTTTGGGCTTTGTAATGAGGTCAGGTGGGGTGTTTTTCAAGAAAAGTTGAGGCTTGAAAGCAAATTTTGATGTGAGGTGTGAAATAACTTGAGATTGCACTATTTTGAAATCGTTTCCGATTTTGAACGAAACTGAGGAAAATTTGCCCCAGTTTGATCGAATTTTCTCTCTTTGCATTTTCTTCATTGCATGTTCCTCACTTTTGCATTTTTCTTTAAAAACTAAATTTGCCCCAATGTGGGGTTCTCTTTTCTTTTTGATCATCTCTCTTTCAAAATAAATTTGCCCCAGTGTGGGGTTTGCAATTCTCAGGGGATATCAAATGAAAATTTGTCAATTCTGATGGCTCAAAGGGGACAAGTAGAGATAAAATGTTTTGAGTGTAAAAGAAGATGGCCTGACTTGCATTTCGCCGTTTGTATGAATTTCTAAAGAAATTTTGCATGATCAAATGAAAAACTTCTTGCACATGTCTGAGTTGATGGGTTGAGGGAATGTTCGCCCATCCATTTCTGCCAAAATAAGTGTTCCGCCAGGTAATACCTTTTGGACAATGAACGGCCCTTGCCAATTTGGAGCAAATTTGCCTTTAGCTTCATCTTGCATTGGCAAAATCCGCTCTAGTACTTTGTCACCTTCTTCGAATGCACGTCGATGGACTTTTTTGTTGTAAGCCCGGGCCACACGTTTCTGATAGCACTGACCATGACAGATAGCATTGAGCCCCTTTTCATCGATCAAAGTCAATTGCTCATGGCGCTGCTTTATCCAATCAGCCTCCTCCAATTTAGCTTCCATGAGGATTCGTAGCGAAGGAATTTCAACTTCAGCTGGTAATACAGCTTCCATTCCATACATGAGTGAATATGGCGTTGCCCCAGTCGATGTCCGGATAGAAGTCCGATATGCCATTAATGCATAAGGCAACTTTTCATGCCAATCGTGATGCCTTTCAGTCATTTTGCGGATAATCTTCTTCAAATTCTTGTTTGCGGCTTCTACAGCTCCATTCATCTGATGCCTATAAATGGCAGAGTTGCGGTGTCTGATCTTGAACTGCTCGCATAGTCCATCTACCATGTCATTGTTCAGATTCTTGGCATTGTCTGTAATAAGCGTTTCGGGTACTCCAAAGCGACAGATGATGTGATCTCTCACGAAATTGGCCACTACCTTCTTCGTTACATGTTTGAATGACTCCGCTTCAACCCATTTAGTAAAGTACTCAATTGCCACCAATATAAATCGATGTCCATTTGAAGCGGGAGGATCAATTGTACCAATCACGTCCATACCCCACATTGAACAGGGCCATGAGGCGGTCATACTATGCAATTCAGTGGGCGGAGCGTGTATAACGTCACCGTACATTTGACATTTTATACATCTTCGGACAAAATCTATACAATCACGCTCCATAGTAAGCCAGAAGTATCCGGTTCTCATGATTTTCTTTGCTAACAAATGGCCATTCATGTGAGGTCCACAAACGCCACTATGCACTTCTTTCATCATATATTGAGCTTCGTCTTCATCAATGCACCTTAAGAGGTTCAAATCTGAGGTTCGTTTGTACAAAACTTCTCCACTCAAGAAAAATTTTGAAGCCATTCTACGCAGGAAACTCTTGTCCTTTGTACTAGCATGCAGAGGGTAGGACCCAGTTTTGAGAAACTCCTTAATATCATTATACCAAGGCATATTGTCCGAGGACTTGTATACAACCCAACAGTGGGCAGGCTTGTCTTGAAGTTGAATCTGGATTGGTTCGATCCTCAATTTATCTGGATACTGGATCATAGAAGCTAAGGTGGCCAAAGAATCAGCAAATGCGTTTCGGGCTTGCGGGAGATGTCCGAACTCCAAATTTTGAAATTGCTTGGCCAGAGTGAGCAGACTACAATGGTAGGGCAAAATTTTTGAATCTTTGGTTATCCACTGCTTCAAGGTTTGGTGCACGAGCAAATCTGAATCACTGAAAGCTACCAACTCTTTGATTTCCATTTCTAAAGCCATTTTGAGACCAAAAATGCAGGCTTCATATTCAACCATGTTGTTTGTGCAAGCAAATTGCAATTTGGCAGCGGCAGGGTAGTGCTTCCCTTCGGGTGAAACCAAAACAGCTCCAATTCCAGCTCCGAGAGAATTCGAAGCTCCATCGAAGAAAAGCCTCCATTCAGAGCTTTGCTCACTTATATCGTCTGTGGCGCCTACAAATAAGACTTTCTCATCAGGGAAATAAGTATGAAGTGGTTGATAATCATCATCCCTTGGATTTTCTGCCAAATGATCAGCTATAGCTTGCCCCTTGACAGCCTTCTGTGAAGTGAAAACAATATCGAACTCTGAGAGAATTATCTGCCATTTAGCCAGACGTCTAGTTAGCATCGGCTTCTCCAAGAGATACTTCAAAGGATCAGATCGGGAAATAAGATAAGTGGTAAGGCTCAACAGGTAGTGTTTCAACTTTTGAGCTACCCAGGCCAATGCACAGCAGCTTTTCTCAATGAATGAATAATTAGCCTCATACTGCGTGAACTTCTTGCTTAGATAGTAAATGGCTTGCTCCTTCCTTCCGGAGTCATCATGCTGCCCGAGGACACAACCAACTACTTTTTCAAGCACAGATAGGTACATGATTAATGGTCGACCCGGCTTGGGTGGCACCAAAACTGGCGGATGTAACAAATAATCCTTGATTTTATCAAAAGCTTGTTGGCATTCTTCACTCCAATACAATGGCACATTCTTTCTTAACAATTTGAACAACGGCTCGCATGTGGCAGTTAACTGGGCAATGAAACTCCCAATAAAATTGATCTTTCCTAAGAAACTTTTCACGTCCTTCTGAGTTTTCGGCACTGGCATATCTCGAATTGCTTTGATTTTCACTGGATCTATCTCTATGCCTCTTTTACTAACAATGAATCCCAACAGCTTACCAGCTGGTGCTCCAAAAGCACATTTCGTAGGATTTAGCTTCAAATTGTACTTTCGCAACCTTTCGAATAGCTTCTTCAAATCAACCAAATGGTTCTCTGCCCTTTTAGACTTGATTATGATGTCATCCACGTAGACCTCCATCTCCCGGTGGATCATATCATGAAACAGGGTGGTCATGGTCCTTTGATAAGTAGCTCCGGCATTCTTTAAACCAAATGGCATCACCCGGTAGCAAAATGTGCCCCAAGGGGTGATAAAAGCAGTCTTCTCCCTATCCTCTTCTGCCATCAAAATCTGGTGGTATCCAGCGAAACAATCACAAAAAGATTCAATCTCATGCCCAGCGGTATTGTCTAAGAGAATGTGAATATTTGGCAGAGGAAAATCATCTTTAGGACTGGCCTTATTGAGGTCTCTATAATCAACACAAACTCGCACCTCTCCATTCTTTTTTGGAACAGGGACTGGATTCGAAAGCCAAATAGGGTAATGGGAAACAATGATAATGTTGGTTTTGAGTTGTTTTTCAATTTGCTCTTTTATTTTGAGGCTCATATCTGATTTGAATTTTCGGGGTTTTTGTTTTACGGGTGGAAAAGTAAGGTCTGTGGGCAACTTATGCACTACCACATCAGTTGAAATACCAGTCATATCATCATAGGACCATGCGAATACATCCTGGAACACAGTCAAAAATTCAAGCATCTCCTTTTTCTGCCTCTCATTCAAACGAATACTAATTTGCACCTCCTTAACTTCATCTTTAGTGCCAATGTTAACCTTTTCTGTTTCTTCCAGGTTCGGTTTTGGTTTCTCCTCATATTGTTCAAAGTCCTTTGCAAAAGAATCGAATACCTCCTCATTATCACTCTCGCTTTGGAGCTCGGATTCCCAAACCTCCAAGTCGTGAGTGATATAGAGATTGCCATTATTGAATTCCAGAATAGTGATATCCAAAGGGTCGAATAATTTTATTTTTGGCCATCTGAAAGAATTAACGAATGTGGGATAATAAGCAAACAAACATACAACAAAGAAATGAACAAGCAATATGACAAACGAATAAACAAAACAACATGACAAGAACCACTTGTGCATTTTCATAAAACCTTTGATTGAAAGCGAAAACAAAAAGAAAGCAAGCGGAAACAATATTTACATATGCGAATTTTAGTCAAAGGTAAAGATGCTTTCATTAGCTATTTACAGATGCAGAAGTATTTTCATGAATTCGCATGAATGACGAACTCCTTTAGGTTTACCGAAACTCCTTCTGAATGGGCAGAAACTCGGCTGTCCAATTGGAAATTGATCCTTCAGGGATGTCGGGAAACTCGGCCTCATCTGGGAAACTGTCTTCAAATGTTGCCCCAACGAATAATTGGGCCAAACTAGTTTCGATTCCGTCAACTGGGTTAATCTCTGACGTGATCATCTCGGTTGGTCGTGTAAAAGTATAATACAGTGGTGGAATATCAAGGGCCTTTTGCCTGCCTTCTTTCTCTGCTCTCTTGCGTTCCTTCATTTCTTTGATGTCTTTAGCGGTTGGTCGGAAACCCAAACCGAATGAATCCTTTTTCTCCACATTTTCCACTGGTTTCAGAATTCCTTGTAGATCACGTCCCAGCCCTTTGTCAAACTCATATCCTCCGCGGATCATTTTCTTAGCCATTATGACACTGGCCTTTGACAGAGCTCATTCCTCTTTTGTTATCCAACTTACGGAGACGTCAAATTTCTCATATTTCAACCGAAACCTTAAATTCAATTTATGGAATTGTAAAACCCCTCACGTTTTTCTTAAAAATGCCCTTTTATTTGAAAATTATTCATTTATTATGGCCCTACTACCCAATCACCTCACAATAAGTGTAAATGAATATAGAAGTAAGGGTTTTCGTTGTCCGTTTTCAAGTTAGAGCGAATTAGGGTTTTCACATTTTTTCGTAGTGTGACTATTCGGTACGGAGTGAGGATCAAATTTGGTAGGTAAGAGTGACTTTTGGATGAGGAAATATTATATGATTGGAAGTACATGGCGCATTATATTGTGTATATTGTTGACGTGACTTGTATATATATGTACACATTTTGATCTTTTGATTATTTCATGCATTTTATAACTTTTAAACATTTTGATCTTGTACCATATTTTGTCCCAATTATAGAAACTATAAAACCATCAAATGGAGACTATGAGATAAGGATTATACGGTTGGATCTTGGATTGCGATACATAGAGTGACTAATTCTTGAGGTAATCCTTACCACTACTGATGAACTCGTTAATGAGGTTTTCGAGTATTCCAACCCTTAGCTCGTTGATTGCAATTTCGAGGACGAAATTCTTTGAAGGAGGGGAGATTGTGATACCCTAATTTTTAGGATCACCTTTTGTTTAGTCTCAAGGAGGATATTACGGTTTCTTTCGTTTATTTTTATTTTCAAACATTATTTTGTTTTAAAGAAGAAACTAAAGTTATTGCTTTGGGTTTGATTTAAAACCTTGTGTTATTTTATAAGACTGGAAACCCTAAAAGTCTAATCAAAACCCTAGTTTCACTTGTGACTGACTGTTTTCTCAAATTTCTCATATTTCAACCGAAACCCTAAATTCAATTTGTGGAATTGTAAAACCCTCACGTTTTTTTTAAAAATGCCCTTTTATTTGGAAATTATTAATTTATTATGGCCCTACTACCCAATCACCCCATAATAAGTGTAAATGAATATAGAAGTAGCCGTGTTTCTTGTTTTAGCCTCTGACCATGTTCTGTCCGTTTTGATAACATACGAACTGGGAGGTGACCTCTTCATCAGAAATGTAGATCTTGGTCTTAGCTTCGAAACGGTATAGAGTTCATCCAAATCCGAGTTCCGTAGCTTCAGTTATGACCGAAACAAGATCGGTTGTCAGAACTGCCTTCGAATTTGGACAGTTATGACAGGAATGTTTGGACCCATTTTCCTCCAAGCTCCGTAGTGATTCAGCTTTTGGTCCAAACATGAAAGTTATAGCCTTATGAATCAGCTTTCTAACGCCTCTGGAATTTCTTGATTTCGATTTCTGAGCCGTGAGTTACGGTCTTTCAAACAGGGCCTGTTTGATAAACCGACATGAGATGGCTGGAACTATTTCGTGCATTTTTGACCAATACCTATTGAGATCTGTGTAGACACCAAATTTTTATTATTTTTAATTTCATTTTTATCATTTATTATTTATTTATTAATTGGGTTAGATTCATCATTTTCATTTTTGTAAGATGTTAAAAGTGGCTTTAATTCTCTTAAACTTGGTTTGAAAATTGTTAATTTATTTTTAATTGATTTTTGAAGAAAAATGAAAATGACAAAAAGTAAGGGAAAATGTGTGGATAGGTGGAAGTGTGCATGTTGAACAAGTGTACAAAATAATCATTAGACAAGTGTCTCTCTTGTGTTTTGGACAACAAGGCATCTATGGGGGTTAGGTGTTAGATTTTTGGTGGCCCAAGATTTGAAAAAATAACAAAAAAGGGGACGGCTGAAAAAGGGATGGCCGGAGCTGGGAAATTTTTGAAGAGAGCCACAGGGCAAAAATAAAAAGCCAAGCGGATGAAAAAGGAAAAGGAGAGGAGCTACGGTGGAATTGAAAACAGCGAGGGTACTTAACTGCAGCTCAACCCGCCGTTTGGAGCTTGAACACTTGCATCTTCAATTGTAAGCAGCATTTTAGTAGTCGTGCAAGGATATTCCAACTCAATTCCTTCGATGACCGGTTTCTCTTGGGTTTGGACGGCACGTACCAAGGCTTGAAGGGACTCCTTGAATCTCTTAGCTCGTGCTCGTGTCACTGGGCCTTGGGGCACCATCACAGGGTCTACTTGTACACTTTGGGCCTCGTGCTCAATCGCATCAAGGTGTTAGGTGGGAGTACAAGTGGAGTTCTACGGACCTTATTTATGATCGACGGAGTGTCGACAGGAGGTCACGCATGGCAAACGACTTGGCTTGGGAGCCAACCCGTATCCTACCGTTGTGATGTTACATTCCTGTATTGATGTGAAATATTTGGATTTTATATGCTTAGTTGAATGTGAACTTTACCGTTTTACCCCTGTTTACTTACTAAGCATATAACTTACCCCATTCCATTTGTTTTCCTTAGCAGGGGGCCGACGCGGGGATCGCTCGGGAAGGTGTTCAGTCTTTTGATTAGAGAATAGTTGAATTTATCCTTGTTATAAGTTGACTAGTAAGATGTATATAGTTATCGTGGTGGTTGTAGTTATCAGCTTTTCTAGGGTTTACTTTCCGATACTCATGGCATGTATGACTTGATGTACTAGTTTATGCAACATTTGGAGCTATTGTAGAGTACATAGAACTTACTTTTGGCGTGAACTTTAATTTCTTACGTTTTGAGAGAGTTGGTCCTGGCGAGAGCTGGGCAGGCGACCCGCCGAAACCTGGGGTACGCCCTAGGGGGAGGTTGGGCCGTCACAGGTGGTATCAGAGCCTGCTTCGCGTGGTCTCTGCGCGGAGCGAGCTTGGGGCAAGTGGTGAATAGGTATGAAGGACTAAATGCTCGTTCGAGCATAAGTTATGGATCATAAATGTTGTAGGCCTCAAATCTTTCTCATGGTATCTGAGAACCATAGATAGGTACGTCAGGTAGGAATTTCGAATGTAGATAGTTTACTCTTGGGACTGGCCAGCTCGAGATGTGAATTATCTTATTTCGGATTCTCGTGCCTGAGTACTCCAGAGTTGAGGCGCTGCTAAGTACTTGAGACTTGTATTTTGGAACATGAACAGGCTTTGTCTGGCTAGAGTGAGTACAAGAGATCAACGGACACCTTGGGAAGTGGAGTAAGAAACCGGACGGGGGTGATTTTCACTGAGTGTGGGACGACAAGTCGCGTTTTTTTTCATTTTGCCCTTGCATTGTCCCTACATGTCATTCACTCGTGGTATGTTAATGCCTACATATATAGTACTTACTGCACTTGACTTTGTCTAACTTGAAATGTCCCTTGGTGTACATGGCGCATTATATTGTGTATATTGTTGACGTGACTTGTATATATATGTACACATTTTGATCTTTTGATTATTTCATGCATTTTATAACTTTTAAACATTTTGATCTTGTACCATATTTTGTCCCAATTATAGAAACTATAAAACCATCAAATGGAGACTATGAGATAAGGATTATACGGTTGGATCTTGGATTGCGATACATAGAGTGACTAATTCTTGAGGTAATCCTTACCACTACTGATGAACTCGTTAATGAGGTTTTCGAGTATTCCAACCCTTAGCTCGTTGATTGCAATTTCGAGGACGAAATTCTTTGAAGGAGGGGAGATTGTGATACCCTAATTTTTAGGATCACCTTTTGTTTAGTCTCAAGGAGGATATTACGGTTTCTTTCGTTTATTTTTATTTTCAAACATTATTTTGTTTTAAAGAAGAAACTAAAGTTATTGCTTTGGGTTTGATTTAAAACCTTGTGTTATTTTATAAGACTGGAAACCCTAAAAGTCTAATCAAAACCCTAGTTTCACTTGTGACTGACTGTTTTCTCAAATTTCTGATATTTCAACCGAAACCCTAAATTCAATTTGTGGAATTGTAAAACCCTCACGTTTTTTTTAAAAATGCCCTTTTATTTGGAAATTATTAATTTATTATGGCCCTACTACCCAATCACCCCATAATAAGTGTAAATGAATATAGAAGTAAGGGTTTTCGTTGTCCGTTTCCAAGTTAGAGCGAATTAGGGTTTTCACGTTTTTCCGTAGTGTGACTATTCGGTACGGAGTGATGATCAAATTTGGTAGGTAAGAGTGACTTTTGGATGAGAAAATATTATATGATTAGAAGTGATAATAATAAGTTAGTGATTAGAAGTTAAAACTCAAGTATATGCGATTTAAGGAAAAACGGCTCGGACCGACGGGTGTCGCGCGCTATCGATTGAACACTACTTGATCCCTACTTTATTACCTTAATCTTCTTATTTTATTACAGCTAATTAACCCTCAAAATATCTCATACATCAGCCACAATTGTTGACTTTAAATACCAAGAGAGAGAAGGGAAAAAAATGAATGGAATTGGTGGCGACAAGTGGCGGTATTTCATTGGATGGTTGACTAACTAATTTCAGCTCAATCGGAGCAACGTAGCCTATGAAAAGACCAAAATACCCTTGCTGCCCTAGGATATTTCCAGTGATCCGTTTTCGTCAGTTCATCCAATTGACCGTGTTTATTCACTATGATCCGTGCTAATTTAGCCATTTTCCAAAACATGAAAGTTTTAGTACCTTGTCTTAGATTTTCAACGCAACCAACAACACCTCAAACGGATCTATGTAACCTGAGTTATGGCCAAAATGGTCGCATCTATTTTAAACTCAGCATTCTGCCGTGTTTCTTGTTTTAGCCTCTGACCATGTTCTGTCCGTTTTGATAACATACGAACTGGGAGGTGACCTCTTCATCAGAAATGTAGATCTTGGTCTTAGCTTCGAAACGGTATAGAGTTCATCCAAATCCGAGTTCCGTAGCTTCAGTTATGACCGAAACAAGATCGGTTGTCAGAACTGCCTTCGAATTTGGACAGTTATGACAGGAATGTTTGGACCCATTTTCCTCCAAGCTCCGTAGTGATTCAGCTTTTGGTCCAAACATGAAAGTTATAGCCTTATGAATCAGCTTTCTAACGCCTCTGGAATTTCTTGATTTCGATTTCTGAGCCGTGAGTTACGGTCTTTCAAACAGGGCCTGTTTGATAAACCGACATGAGATGGCTGGAACTATTTCGTGCATTTTTGACCAATACCTATTGAGATCTGTGTAGACACCAAATTTTTATTATTTTTAATTTCATTTTTATCATTTATTATTTATTTATTAATTGGGTTAGATTCATCATTTTCATTTTTGTAAGATGTTAAAAGTGGCTTTAATTCTCTTAAACTTGGTTTGAAAATTGTTAATTTATTTTTAATTGATTTTTGAAGAAAAATGAAAATGACAAAAAGTAAGGGAAAATGTGTGGATAGGTGGAAGTGTGCATGTTGAACAAGTGTACAAAATAATCATTAGACAAGTGTCTCTCTTGTGTTTTGGACAACAAGGCATCTATGGGGGTTAGGTGTTAGATTTTTGGTGGCCCAAGATTTGAAAAAATAACAAAAAAGGGGACGGCTGAAAAAGGGATGGCCGGAGCTGGGAAATTTTTGAAGAGAGCCACAGGGCAAAAATAAAAAGCCAAGCGGATGAAAAAGGAAAAGGAGAGGAGCTACGGTGGAATTGAAAACAGCGAGGGTACTTAACTGCAGCTCAACCCGCCGTTTGGAGCTTGAACACTTGCATCTTCAATTGTAAGCAGCATTTTAGTAGTCGTGCAAGGATATTCCAACTCAATTCCTTCGATGACCGGTTTCTCTTGGGTTTGGACGGCACGTACCAAGGCTTGAAGGGACTCCTTGAATCTCTTAGCTCGTGCTCGTGTCACTGGGCCTTGGGGCACCATCACAGGGTCTACTTGTACACTTTGGGCCTCGTGCTCAATCGCATCAAGGTGTTAGGTGGGAGTACAAGTGGAGTTCTACGGACCTTATTTATGATCGACGGAGTGTCGACAGGAGGTCACGCATGGCAAACGACTTGGCTTGGGAGCCAACCCGTATCCTACCGTTGTGATGTTACATTCCTGTATTGATGTGAAATATTTGGATTTTATATGCTTAGTTGAATGTGAACTTTACCGTTTTACCCCTGTTTACTTACTAAGCATATAACTTACCCCATTCCATTTGTTTTCCTTAGCAGGGGGCCGACGCGGGGATCGCTCGGGAAGGTGTTCAGTCTTTTGATTAGAGAATAGTTGAATTTATCCTTGTTATAAGTTGACTAGTAAGATGTATATAGTTATCGTGGTGGTTGTAGTTATCAGCTTTTCTAGGGTTTACTTTCCGATACTCATGGCATGTATGACTTGATGTACTAGTTTATGCAACATTTGGAGCTATTGTAGAGTACATAGAACTTACTTTTGGCGTGAACTTTAATTTCTTACGTTTTGAGAGAGTTGGTCCTGGCGAGAGCTGGGCAGGCGACCCGCCGAAACCTGGGGTACGCCCTAGGGGGAGGTTGGGCCGTCACAGGTGGTATCAGAGCCTGCTTCGCGTGGTCTCTGCGCGGAGCGAGCTTGGGGCAAGTGGTGAATAGGTATGAAGGACTAAATGCTCGTTCGAGCATAAGTTATGGATCATAAATGTTGTAGGCCTCAAATCTTTCTCATGGTATCTGAGGACCATAGATAGGTACGTCAGGTAGGAATTTCGAATGTAGATAGTTTACTCTTGGGACTGGCCAGCTCGAGATGTGAATTATCTTATTTCGGATTCTCGTGCCTGAGTACTCCAGAGTTGAGGCGCTGCTAAGTACTTGAGACTTGTATTTTGGAACATGAACAGGCTTTGTCTGGCTAGAGTGAGTACAAGAGATCAACGGACACCTTGGGAAGTGGAGTAAGAAACCGGACGGGGGTGATTTTCACTGAGTGTGGGACGACAAGTCGCGTTTTTTTTCATTTTGCCCTTGCATTGTCCCTACATGTCATTCACTCGTGGTATGTTAATGCCTACATATATAGTACTTACTGCACTTGACTTTGTCTAACTTGAAATGTCCCTTGGTGTACATGGCGCATTATATTGTGTATATTGTTGACGTGACTTGTATATATATGTACACATTTTGATCTTTTGATTATTTCATGCATTTTATAACTTTTAAACATTTTGATCTTGTACCATATTTTGTCCCAATTATAGAAACTATAAAACCATCAAATGGAGACTATGAGATAAGGATTATACGGTTGGATCTTGGATTGCGATACATAGAGTGACTAATTCTTGAGGTAATCCTTACCACTACTGATGAACTCGTTAATGAGGTTTTCGAGTATTCCAACCCTTAGCTCGTTGATTGCAATTTCGAGGACGAAATTCTTTGAAGGAGGGGAGATTGTGATACCCTAATTTTTAGGATCACCTTTTGTTTAGTCTCAAGGAGGATATTACGGTTTCTTTCGTTTATTTTTATTTTCAAACATTATTTTGTTTTAAAGAAGAAACTAAAGTTATTGCTTTGGGTTTGATTTAAAACCTTGTGTTATTTTATAAGACTGGAAACCCTAAAAGTCTAATCAAAACCCTAGTTTCACTTGTGACTGACTGTTTTCTCAAATTTCTGATATTTCAACCGAAACCCTAAATTCAATTTGTGGAATTGTAAAACCCTCACGTTTTTTTTAAAAATGCCCTTTTATTTGGAAATTATTAATTTATTATGGCCCTACTACCCAATCACCCCATAATAAGTGTAAATGAATATAGAAGTAAGGGTTTTCGTTGTCCGTTTCCAAGTTAGAGCGAATTAGGGTTTTCACGTTTTTCCGTAGTGTGACTATTCGGTACGGAGTGATGATCAAATTTGGTAGGTAAGAGTGACTTTTGGATGAGAAAATATTATATGATTAGAAGTGATAATAATAAGTTAGTGATTAGAAGTTAAAACTCAAGTATATGCGATTTAAGGAAAAACGGCTCGGACCGACGGGTGTCGCGCGCTATCGATTGAACACTACTTGATCCCTACTTTATTACCTTAATCTTCTTATTTTATTACAGCTAATTAACCCTCAAAATATCTCATACATCAGCCACAATTGTTGACTTTAAATACCAAGAGAGAGAAGGGAAAAAAATGAATGGAATTGGTGGCGACAAGTGGCGGTATTTCATTGGATGGTTGACTAACTAATTTCAGCTCAATCGGAGCAACGTAGCCTATGAAAAGACCAAAATACCCTTGCTGCCCTAGGATATTTCCAGTGATCCGTTTTCGTCAGTTCATCCAATTGACCGTGTTTATTCACTATGATCCGTGCTAATTTAGCCATTTTCCAAAACATGAAAGTTTTAGTACCTTGTCTTAGATTTTCAACGCAACCAACAACACCTCAAACGGATCTATGTAACCTGAGTTATGGCCAAAATGGTCGCATCTATTTTAAACTCAGCATTCTGCCGTGTTTCTTGTTTTAGCCTCTGACCATGTTCTGTCCGTTTTGATAACATACGAACTGGGAGGTGACCTCTTCATCAGAAATGTAGATCTTGGTCTTAGCTTCGAAACGGTATAGAGTTCATCCAAATCCGAGTTCCGTAGCTTCAGTTATGACCGAAACAAGATCGGTTGTCAGAACTGCCTTCGAATTTGGACAGTTATGACAGGAATGTTTGGACCCATTTTCCTCCAAGCTCCGTAGTGATTCAGCTTTTGGTCCAAACATGAAAGTTATAGCCTTATGAATCAGCTTTCTAACGCCTCTGGAATTTCTTGATTTCGATTTCTGAGCCGTGAGTTACGGTCTTTCAAACAGGGCCTGTTTGATAAACCGACATGAGATGGCTGGAACTATTTCGTGCATTTTTGACCAATACCTATTGAGATCTGTGTAGACACCAAATTTTTATTATTTTTAATTTCATTTTTATCATTTATTATTTATTTATTAATTGGGTTAGATTCATCATTTTCATTTTTGTAAGATGTTAAAAGTGGCTTTAATTCTCTTAAACTTGGTTTGAAAATTGTTAATTTATTTTTAATTGATTTTTGAAGAAAAATGAAAATGACAAAAAGTAAGGGAAAATGTGTGGATAGGTGGAAGTGTGCATGTTGAACAAGTGTACAAAATAATCATTAGACAAGTGTCTCTCTTGTGTTTTGGACAACAAGGCATCTATGGGGGTTAGGTGTTAGATTTTTGGTGGCCCAAGATTTGAAAAAATAACAAAAAAGGGGACGGCTGAAAAAGGGATGGCCGGAGCTGGGAAATTTTTGAAGAGAGCCACAGGGCAAAAATAAAAAGCCAAGCGGATGAAAAAGGAAAAGGAGAGGAGCTACGGTGGAATTGAAAACAGCGAGGGTACTTAACTGCAGCTCAACCCGCCGTTTGGAGCTTGAACACTTGCATCTTCAATTGTAAGCAGCATTTTAGTAGTCGTGCAAGGATATTCCAACTCAATTCCTTCGATGACCGGTTTCTCTTGGGTTTGGACGGCACGTACCAAGGCTTGAAGGGACTCCTTGAATCTCTTAGCTCGTGCTCGTGTCACTGGGCCTTGGGGCACCATCACAGGGTCTACTTGTACACTTTGGGCCTCGTGCTCAATCGCATCAAGGTGTTAGGTGGGAGTACAAGTGGAGTTCTACGGACCTTATTTATGATCGACGGAGTGTCGACAGGAGGTCACGCATGGCAAACGACTTGGCTTGGGAGCCAACCCGTATCCTACCGTTGTGATGTTACATTCCTGTATTGATGTGAAATATTTGGATTTTATATGCTTAGTTGAATGTGAACTTTACCGTTTTACCCCTGTTTACTTACTAAGCATATAACTTACCCCATTCCATTTGTTTTCCTTAGCAGGGGGCCGACGCGGGGATCGCTCGGGAAGGTGTTCAGTCTTTTGATTAGAGAATAGTTGAATTTATCCTTGTTATAAGTTGACTAGTAAGATGTATATAGTTATCGTGGTGGTTGTAGTTATCAGCTTTTCTAGGGTTTACTTTCCGATACTCATGGCATGTATGACTTGATGTACTAGTTTATGCAACATTTGGAGCTATTGTAGAGTACATAGAACTTACTTTTGGCGTGAACTTTAATTTCTTACGTTTTGAGAGAGTTGGTCCTGGCGAGAGCTGGGCAGGCGACCCGCCGAAACCTGGGGTACGCCCTAGGGGGAGGTTGGGCCGTCACAGGTGGTATCAGAGCCTGCTTCGCGTGGTCTCTGCGCGGAGCGAGCTTGGGGCAAGTGGTGAATAGGTATGAAGGACTAAATGCTCGTTCGAGCATAAGTTATGGATCATAAATGTTGTAGGCCTCAAATCTTTCTCATGGTATCTGAGAACCATAGATAGGTACGTCAGGTAGGAATTTCGAATGTAGATAGTTTACTCTTGGGACTGGCCAGCTCGAGATGTGAATTATCTTATTTCGGATTCTCGTGCCTGAGTACTCCAGAGTTGAGGCGCTGCTAAGTACTTGAGACTTGTATTTTGGAACATGAACAGGCTTTGTCTGGCTAGAGTGAGTACAAGAGATCAACGGACACCTTGGGAAGTGGAGTAAGAAACCGGACGGGGGTGATTTTCACTGAGTGTGGGACGACAAGTCGCGTTTTTTTTCATTTTGCCCTTGCATTGTCCCTACATGTCATTCACTCGTGGTATGTTAATGCCTACATATATAGTACTTACTGCACTTGACTTTGTCTAACTTGAAATGTCCCTTGGTGTACATGGCGCATTATATTGTGTATATTGTTGACGTGACTTGTATATATATGTACACATTTTGATCTTTTGATTATTTCATGCATTTTATAACTTTTAAACATTTTGATCTTGTACCATATTTTGTCCCAATTATAGAAACTATAAAACCATCAAATGGAGACTATGAGATAAGGATTATACGGTTGGATCTTGGATTGCGATACATAGAGTGACTAATTCTTGAGGTAATCCTTACCACTACTGATGAACTCGTTAATGAGGTTTTCGAGTATTCCAACCCTTAGCTCGTTGATTGCAATTTCGAGGACGAAATTCTTTGAAGGAGGGGAGATTGTGATACCCTAATTTTTAGGATCACCTTTTGTTTAGTCTCAAGGAGGATATTACGGTTTCTTTCGTTTATTTTTATTTTCAAACATTATTTTGTTTTAAAGAAGAAACTAAAGTTATTGCTTTGGGTTTGATTTAAAACCTTGTGTTATTTTATAAGACTGGAAACCCTAAAAGTCTAATCAAAACCCTAGTTTCACTTGTGACTGACTGTTTTCTCAAATTTCTGATATTTCAACCGAAACCCTAAATTCAATTTGTGGAATTGTAAAACCCTCACGTTTTTTTTAAAAATGCCCTTTTATTTGGAAATTATTAATTTATTATGGCCCTACTACCCAATCACCCCATAATAAGTGTAAATGAATATAGAAGTAAGGGTTTTCGTTGTCCGTTTCCAAGTTAGAGCGAATTAGGGTTTTCACGTTTTTCCGTAGTGTGACTATTCGGTACGGAGTGATGATCAAATTTGGTAGGTAAGAGTGACTTTTGGATGAGAAAATATTATATGATTAGAAGTGATAATAATAAGTTAGTGATTAGAAGTTAAAACTCAAGTATATGCGATTTAAGGAAAAACGGCTCGGACCGACGGGTGTCGCGCGCTATCGATTGAACACTACTTGATCCCTACTTTATTACCTTAATCTTCTTATTTTATTACAGCTAATTAACCCTCAAAATATCTCATACATCAGCCACAATTGTTGACTTTAAATACCAAGAGAGAGAAGGGAAAAAAATGAATGGAATTGGTGGCGACAAGTGGCGGTATTTCATTGGATGGTTGACTAACTAATTTCAGCTCAATCGGAGCAACGTAGCCTATGAAAAGACCAAAATACCCTTGCTGCCCTAGGATATTTCCAGTGATCCGTTTTCGTCAGTTCATCCAATTGACCGTGTTTATTCACTATGATCCGTGCTAATTTAGCCATTTTCCAAAACATGAAAGTTTTAGTACCTTGTCTTAGATTTTCAACGCAACCAACAACACCTCAAACGGATCTATGTAACCTGAGTTATGGCCAAAATGGTCGCATCTATTTTAAACTCAGCATTCTGCCGTGTTTCTTGTTTTAGCCTCTGACCATGTTCTGTCCGTTTTGATAACATACGAACTGGGAGGTGACCTCTTCATCAGAAATGTAGATCTTGGTCTTAGCTTCGAAACGGTATAGAGTTCATCCAAATCCGAGTTCCGTAGCTTCAGTTATGACCGAAACAAGATCGGTTGTCAGAACTGCCTTCGAATTTGGACAGTTATGACAGGAATGTTTGGACCCATTTTCCTCCAAGCTCCGTAGTGATTCAGCTTTTGGTCCAAACATGAAAGTTATAGCCTTATGAATCAGCTTTCTAACGCCTCTGGAATTTCTTGATTTCGATTTCTGAGCCGTGAGTTACGGTCTTTCAAACAGGGCCTGTTTGATAAACCGACATGAGATGGCTGGAACTATTTCGTGCATTTTTGACCAATACCTATTGAGATCTGTGTAGACACCAAATTTTTATTATTTTTAATTTCATTTTTATCATTTATTATTTATTTATTAATTGGGTTAGATTCATCATTTTCATTTTTGTAAGATGTTAAAAGTGGCTTTAATTCTCTTAAACTTGGTTTGAAAATTGTTAATTTATTTTTAATTGATTTTTGAAGAAAAATGAAAATGACAAAAAGTAAGGGAAAATGTGTGGATAGGTGGAAGTGTGCATGTTGAACAAGTGTACAAAATAATCATTAGACAAGTGTCTCTCTTGTGTTTTGGACAACAAGGCATCTATGGGGGTTAGGTGTTAGATTTTTGGTGGCCCAAGATTTGAAAAAATAACAAAAAAGGGGACGGCTGAAAAAGGGATGGCCGGAGCTGGGAAATTTTTGAAGAGAGCCACAGGGCAAAAATAAAAAGCCAAGCGGATGAAAAAGGAAAAGGAGAGGAGCTACGGTGGAATTGAAAACAGCGAGGGTACTTAACTGCAGCTCAACCCGCCGTTTGGAGCTTGAACACTTGCATCTTCAATTGTAAGCAGCATTTTAGTAGTCGTGCAAGGATATTCCAACTCAATTCCTTCGATGACCGGTTTCTCTTGGGTTTGGACGGCACGTACCAAGGCTTGAAGGGACTCCTTGAATCTCTTAGCTCGTGCTCGTGTCACTGGGCCTTGGGGCACCATCACAGGGTCTACTTGTACACTTTGGGCCTCGTGCTCAATCGCATCAAGGTGTTAGGTGGGAGTACAAGTGGAGTTCTACGGACCTTATTTATGATCGACGGAGTGTCGACAGGAGGTCACGCATGGCAAACGACTTGGCTTGGGAGCCAACCCGTATCCTACCGTTGTGATGTTACATTCCTGTATTGATGTGAAATATTTGGATTTTATATGCTTAGTTGAATGTGAACTTTACCGTTTTACCCCTGTTTACTTACTAAGCATATAACTTACCCCATTCCATTTGTTTTCCTTAGCAGGGGGCCGACGCGGGGATCGCTCGGGAAGGTGTTCAGTCTTTTGATTAGAGAATAGTTGAATTTATCCTTGTTATAAGTTGACTAGTAAGATGTATATAGTTATCGTGGTGGTTGTAGTTATCAGCTTTTCTAGGGTTTACTTTCCGATACTCATGGCATGTATGACTTGATGTACTAGTTTATGCAACATTTGGAGCTATTGTAGAGTACATAGAACTTACTTTTGGCGTGAACTTTAATTTCTTACGTTTTGAGAGAGTTGGTCCTGGCGAGAGCTGGGCAGGCGACCCGCCGAAACCTGGGGTACGCCCTAGGGGGAGGTTGGGCCGTCACAGGTGGTATCAGAGCCTGCTTCGCGTGGTCTCTGCGCGGAGCGAGCTTGGGGCAAGTGGTGAATAGGTATGAAGGACTAAATGCTCGTTCGAGCATAAGTTATGGATCATAAATGTTGTAGGCCTCAAATCTTTCTCATGGTATCTGAGGACCATAGATAGGTACGTCAGGTAGGAATTTCGAATGTAGATAGTTTACTCTTGGGACTGGCCAGCTCGAGATGTGAATTATCTTATTTCGGATTCTCGTGCCTGAGTACTCCAGAGTTGAGGCGCTGCTAAGTACTTGAGACTTGTATTTTGGAACATGAACAGGCTTTGTCTGGCTAGAGTGAGTACAAGAGATCAACGGACACCTTGGGAAGTGGAGTAAGAAACCGGACGGGGGTGATTTTCACTGAGTGTGGGACGACAAGTCGCGTTTTTTTTCATTTTGCCCTTGCATTGTCCCTACATGTCATTCACTCGTGGTATGTTAATGCCTACATATATAGTACTTACTGCACTTGACTTTGTCTAACTTGAAATGTCCCTTGGTGTACATGGCGCATTATATTGTGTATATTGTTGACGTGACTTGTATATATATGTACACATTTTGATCTTTTGATTATTTCATGCATTTTATAACTTTTAAACATTTTGATCTTGTACCATATTTTGTCCCAATTATAGAAACTATAAAACCATCAAATGGAGACTATGAGATAAGGATTATACGGTTGGATCTTGGATTGCGATACATAGAGTGACTAATTCTTGAGGTAATCCTTACCACTACTGATGAACTCGTTAATGAGGTTTTCGAGTATTCCAACCCTTAGCTCGTTGATTGCAATTTCGAGGACGAAATTCTTTGAAGGAGGGGAGATTGTGATACCCTAATTTTTAGGATCACCTTTTGTTTAGTCTCAAGGAGGATATTACGGTTTCTTTCGTTTATTTTTATTTTCAAACATTATTTTGTTTTAAAGAAGAAACTAAAGTTATTGCTTTGGGTTTGATTTAAAACCTTGTGTTATTTTATAAGACTGGAAACCCTAAAAGTCTAATCAAAACCCTAGTTTCACTTGTGACTGACTGTTTTCTCAAATTTCTGATATTTCAACCGAAACCCTAAATTCAATTTGTGGAATTGTAAAACCCTCACGTTTTTTTTAAAAATGCCCTTTTATTTGGAAATTATTAATTTATTATGGCCCTACTACCCAATCACCCCATAATAAGTGTAAATGAATATAGAAGTAAGGGTTTTCGTTGTCCGTTTCCAAGTTAGAGCGAATTAGGGTTTTCACGTTTTTCCGTAGTGTGACTATTCGGTACGGAGTGATGATCAAATTTGGTAGGTAAGAGTGACTTTTGGATGAGAAAATATTATATGATTAGAAGTGATAATAATAAGTTAGTGATTAGAAGTTAAAACTCAAGTATATGCGATTTAAGGAAAAACGGCTCGGACCGACGGGTGTCGCGCGCTATCGATTGAACACTACTTGATCCCTACTTTATTACCTTAATCTTCTTATTTTATTACAGCTAATTAACCCTCAAAATATCTCATACATCAGCCACAATTGTTGACTTTAAATACCAAGAGAGAGAAGGGAAAAAAATGAATGGAATTGGTGGCGACAAGTGGCGGTATTTCATTGGATGGTTGACTAACTAATTTCAGCTCAATCGGAGCAACGTAGCCTATGAAAAGACCAAAATACCCTTGCTGCCCTAGGATATTTCCAGTGATCCGTTTTCGTCAGTTCATCCAATTGACCGTGTTTATTCACTATGATCCGTGCTAATTTAGCCATTTTCCAAAACATGAAAGTTTTAGTACCTTGTCTTAGATTTTCAACGCAACCAACAACACCTCAAACGGATCTATGTAACCTGAGTTATGGCCAAAATGGTCGCATCTATTTTAAACTCAGCATTCTGCCGTGTTTCTTGTTTTAGCCTCTGACCATGTTCTGTCCGTTTTGATAACATACGAACTGGGAGGTGACCTCTTCATCAGAAATGTAGATCTTGGTCTTAGCTTCGAAACGGTATAGAGTTCATCCAAATCCGAGTTCCGTAGCTTCAGTTATGACCGAAACAAGATCGGTTGTCAGAACTGCCTTCGAATTTGGACAGTTATGACAGGAATGTTTGGACCCATTTTCCTCCAAGCTCCGTAGTGATTCAGCTTTTGGTCCAAACATGAAAGTTATAGCCTTATGAATCAGCTTTCTAACGCCTCTGGAATTTCTTGATTTCGATTTCTGAGCCGTGAGTTACGGTCTTTCAAACAGGGCCTGTTTGATAAACCGACATGAGATGGCTGGAACTATTTCGTGCATTTTTGACCAATACCTATTGAGATCTGTGTAGACACCAAATTTTTATTATTTTTAATTTCATTTTTATCATTTATTATTTATTTATTAATTGGGTTAGATTCATCATTTTCATTTTTGTAAGATGTTAAAAGTGGCTTTAATTCTCTTAAACTTGGTTTGAAAATTGTTAATTTATTTTTAATTGATTTTTGAAGAAAAATGAAAATGACAAAAAGTAAGGGAAAATGTGTGGATAGGTGGAAGTGTGCATGTTGAACAAGTGTACAAAATAATCATTAGACAAGTGTCTCTCTTGTGTTTTGGACAACAAGGCATCTATGGGGGTTAGGTGTTAGATTTTTGGTGGCCCAAGATTTGAAAAAATAACAAAAAAGGGGACGGCTGAAAAAGGGATGGCCGGAGCTGGGAAATTTTTGAAGAGAGCCACAGGGCAAAAATAAAAAGCCAAGCGGATGAAAAAGGAAAAGGAGAGGAGCTACGGTGGAATTGAAAACAGCGAGGGTACTTAACTGCAGCTCAACCCGCCGTTTGGAGCTTGAACACTTGCATCTTCAATTGTAAGCAGCATTTTAGTAGTCGTGCAAGGATATTCCAACTCAATTCCTTCGATGACCGGTTTCTCTTGGGTTTGGACGGCACGTACCAAGGCTTGAAGGGACTCCTTGAATCTCTTAGCTCGTGCTCGTGTCACTGGGCCTTGGGGCACCATCACAGGGTCTACTTGTACACTTTGGGCCTCGTGCTCAATCGCATCAAGGTGTTAGGTGGGAGTACAAGTGGAGTTCTACGGACCTTATTTATGATCGACGGAGTGTCGACAGGAGGTCACGCATGGCAAACGACTTGGCTTGGGAGCCAACCCGTATCCTACCGTTGTGATGTTACATTCCTGTATTGATGTGAAATATTTGGATTTTATATGCTTAGTTGAATGTGAACTTTACCGTTTTACCCCTGTTTACTTACTAAGCATATAACTTACCCCATTCCATTTGTTTTCCTTAGCAGGGGGCCGACGCGGGGATCGCTCGGGAAGGTGTTCAGTCTTTTGATTAGAGAATAGTTGAATTTATCCTTGTTATAAGTTGACTAGTAAGATGTATATAGTTATCGTGGTGGTTGTAGTTATCAGCTTTTCTAGGGTTTACTTTCCGATACTCATGGCATGTATGACTTGATGTACTAGTTTATGCAACATTTGGAGCTATTGTAGAGTACATAGAACTTACTTTTGGCGTGAACTTTAATTTCTTACGTTTTGAGAGAGTTGGTCCTGGCGAGAGCTGGGCAGGCGACCCGCCGAAACCTGGGGTACGCCCTAGGGGGAGGTTGGGCCGTCACAGGTGGTATCAGAGCCTGCTTCGCGTGGTCTCTGCGCGGAGCGAGCTTGGGGCAAGTGGTGAATAGGTATGAAGGACTAAATGCTCGTTCGAGCATAAGTTATGGATCATAAATGTTGTAGGCCTCAAATCTTTCTCATGGTATCTGAGGACCATAGATAGGTACGTCAGGTAGGAATTTCGAATGTAGATAGTTTACTCTTGGGACTGGCCAGCTCGAGATGTGAATTATCTTATTTCGGATTCTCGTGCCTGAGTACTCCAGAGTTGAGGCGCTGCTAAGTACTTGAGACTTGTATTTTGGAACATGAACAGGCTTTGTCTGGCTAGAGTGAGTACAAGAGATCAACGGACACCTTGGGAAGTGGAGTAAGAAACCGGACGGGGGTGATTTTCACTGAGTGTGGGACGACAAGTCGCGTTTTTTTTCATTTTGCCCTTGCATTGTCCCTACATGTCATTCACTCGTGGTATGTTAATGCCTACATATATAGTACTTACTGCACTTGACTTTGTCTAACTTGAAATGTCCCTTGGTGTACATGGCGCATTATATTGTGTATATTGTTGACGTGACTTGTATATATATGTACACATTTTGATCTTTTGATTATTTCATGCATTTTATAACTTTTAAACATTTTGATCTTGTACCATATTTTGTCCCAATTATAGAAACTATAAAACCATCAAATGGAGACTATGAGATAAGGATTATACGGTTGGATCTTGGATTGCGATACATAGAGTGACTAATTCTTGAGGTAATCCTTACCACTACTGATGAACTCGTTAATGAGGTTTTCGAGTATTCCAACCCTTAGCTCGTTGATTGCAATTTCGAGGACGAAATTCTTTGAAGGAGGGGAGATTGTGATACCCTAATTTTTAGGATCACCTTTTGTTTAGTCTCAAGGAGGATATTACGGTTTCTTTCGTTTATTTTTATTTTCAAACATTATTTTGTTTTAAAGAAGAAACTAAAGTTATTGCTTTGGGTTTGATTTAAAACCTTGTGTTATTTTATAAGACTGGAAACCCTAAAAGTCTAATCAAAACCCTAGTTTCACTTGTGACTGACTGTTTTCTCAAATTTCTGATATTTCAACCGAAACCCTAAATTCAATTTGTGGAATTGTAAAACCCTCACGTTTTTTTTAAAAATGCCCTTTTATTTGGAAATTATTAATTTATTATGGCCCTACTACCCAATCACCCCATAATAAGTGTAAATGAATATAGAAGTAAGGGTTTTCGTTGTCCGTTTCCAAGTTAGAGCGAATTAGGGTTTTCACGTTTTTCCGTAGTGTGACTATTCGGTACGGAGTGATGATCAAATTTGGTAGGTAAGAGTGACTTTTGGATGAGAAAATATTATATGATTAGAAGTGATAATAATAAGTTAGTGATTAGAAGTTAAAACTCAAGTATATGCGATTTAAGGAAAAACGGCTCGGACCGACGGGTGTCGCGCGCTATCGATTGAACACTACTTGATCCCTACTTTATTACCTTAATCTTCTTATTTTATTACAGCTAATTAACCCTCAAAATATCTCATACATCAGCCACAATTGTTGACTTTAAATACCAAGAGAGAGAAGGGAAAAAAATGAATGGAATTGGTGGCGACAAGTGGCGGTATTTCATTGGATGGTTGACTAACTAATTTCAGCTCAATCGGAGCAACGTAGCCTATGAAAAGACCAAAATACCCTTGCTGCCCTAGGATATTTCCAGTGATCCGTTTTCGTCAGTTCATCCAATTGACCGTGTTTATTCACTATGATCCGTGCTAATTTAGCCATTTTCCAAAACATGAAAGTTTTAGTACCTTGTCTTAGATTTTCAACGCAACCAACAACACCTCAAACGGATCTATGTAACCTGAGTTATGGCCAAAATGGTCGCATCTATTTTAAACTCAGCATTCTGCCGTGTTTCTTGTTTTAGCCTCTGACCATGTTCTGTCCGTTTTGATAACATACGAACTGGGAGGTGACCTCTTCATCAGAAATGTAGATCTTGGTCTTAGCTTCGAAACGGTATAGAGTTCATCCAAATCCGAGTTCCGTAGCTTCAGTTATGACCGAAACAAGATCGGTTGTCAGAACTGCCTTCGAATTTGGACAGTTATGACAGGAATGTTTGGACCCATTTTCCTCCAAGCTCCGTAGTGATTCAGCTTTTGGTCCAAACATGAAAGTTATAGCCTTATGAATCAGCTTTCTAACGCCTCTGGAATTTCTTGATTTCGATTTCTGAGCCGTGAGTTACGGTCTTTCAAACAGGGCCTGTTTGATAAACCGACATGAGATGGCTGGAACTATTTCGTGCATTTTTGACCAATACCTATTGAGATCTGTGTAGACACCAAATTTTTATTATTTTTAATTTCATTTTTATCATTTATTATTTATTTATTAATTGGGTTAGATTCATCATTTTCATTTTTGTAAGATGTTAAAAGTGGCTTTAATTCTCTTAAACTTGGTTTGAAAATTGTTAATTTATTTTTAATTGATTTTTGAAGAAAAATGAAAATGACAAAAAGTAAGGGAAAATGTGTGGATAGGTGGAAGTGTGCATGTTGAACAAGTGTACAAAATAATCATTAGACAAGTGTCTCTCTTGTGTTTTGGACAACAAGGCATCTATGGGGGTTAGGTGTTAGATTTTTGGTGGCCCAAGATTTGAAAAAATAACAAAAAAGGGGACGGCTGAAAAAGGGATGGCCGGAGCTGGGAAATTTTTGAAGAGAGCCACAGGGCAAAAATAAAAAGCCAAGCGGATGAAAAAGGAAAAGGAGAGGAGCTACGGTGGAATTGAAAACAGCGAGGGTACTTAACTGCAGCTCAACCCGCCGTTTGGAGCTTGAACACTTGCATCTTCAATTGTAAGCAGCATTTTAGTAGTCGTGCAAGGATATTCCAACTCAATTCCTTCGATGACCGGTTTCTCTTGGGTTTGGACGGCACGTACCAAGGCTTGAAGGGACTCCTTGAATCTCTTAGCTCGTGCTCGTGTCACTGGGCCTTGGGGCACCATCACAGGGTCTACTTGTACACTTTGGGCCTCGTGCTCAATCGCATCAAGGTGTTAGGTGGGAGTACAAGTGGAGTTCTACGGACCTTATTTATGATCGACGGAGTGTCGACAGGAGGTCACGCATGGCAAACGACTTGGCTTGGGAGCCAACCCGTATCCTACCGTTGTGATGTTACATTCCTGTATTGATGTGAAATATTTGGATTTTATATGCTTAGTTGAATGTGAACTTTACCGTTTTACCCCTGTTTACTTACTAAGCATATAACTTACCCCATTCCATTTGTTTTCCTTAGCAGGGGGCCGACGCGGGGATCGCTCGGGAAGGTGTTCAGTCTTTTGATTAGAGAATAGTTGAATTTATCCTTGTTATAAGTTGACTAGTAAGATGTATATAGTTATCGTGGTGGTTGTAGTTATCAGCTTTTCTAGGGTTTACTTTCCGATACTCATGGCATGTATGACTTGATGTACTAGTTTATGCAACATTTGGAGCTATTGTAGAGTACATAGAACTTACTTTTGGCGTGAACTTTAATTTCTTACGTTTTGAGAGAGTTGGTCCTGGCGAGAGCTGGGCAGGCGACCCGCCGAAACCTGGGGTACGCCCTAGGGGGAGGTTGGGCCGTCACAGGTGGTATCAGAGCCTGCTTCGCGTGGTCTCTGCGCGGAGCGAGCTTGGGGCAAGTGGTGAATAGGTATGAAGGACTAAATGCTCGTTCGAGCATAAGTTATGGATCATAAATGTTGTAGGCCTCAAATCTTTCTCATGGTATCTGAGGACCATAGATAGGTACGTCAGGTAGGAATTTCGAATGTAGATAGTTTACTCTTGGGACTGGCCAGCTCGAGATGTGAATTATCTTATTTCGGATTCTCGTGCCTGAGTACTCCAGAGTTGAGGCGCTGCTAAGTACTTGAGACTTGTATTTTGGAACATGAACAGGCTTTGTCTGGCTAGAGTGAGTACAAGAGATCAACGGACACCTTGGGAAGTGGAGTAAGAAACCGGACGGGGGTGATTTTCACTGAGTGTGGGACGACAAGTCGCGTTTTTTTTCATTTTGCCCTTGCATTGTCCCTACATGTCATTCACTCGTGGTATGTTAATGCCTACATATATAGTACTTACTGCACTTGACTTTGTCTAACTTGAAATGTCCCTTGGTGTACATGGCGCATTATATTGTGTATATTGTTGACGTGACTTGTATATATATGTACACATTTTGATCTTTTGATTATTTCATGCATTTTATAACTTTTAAACATTTTGATCTTGTACCATATTTTGTCCCAATTATAGAAACTATAAAACCATCAAATGGAGACTATGAGATAAGGATTATACGGTTGGATCTTGGATTGCGATACATAGAGTGACTAATTCTTGAGGTAATCCTTACCACTACTGATGAACTCGTTAATGAGGTTTTCGAGTATTCCAACCCTTAGCTCGTTGATTGCAATTTCGAGGACGAAATTCTTTGAAGGAGGGGAGATTGTGATACCCTAATTTTTAGGATCACCTTTTGTTTAGTCTCAAGGAGGATATTACGGTTTCTTTCGTTTATTTTTATTTTCAAACATTATTTTGTTTTAAAGAAGAAACTAAAGTTATTGCTTTGGGTTTGATTTAAAACCTTGTGTTATTTTATAAGACTGGAAACCCTAAAAGTCTAATCAAAACCCTAGTTTCACTTGTGACTGACTGTTTTCTCAAATTTCTGATATTTCAACCGAAACCCTAAATTCAATTTGTGGAATTGTAAAACCCTCACGTTTTTTTTAAAAATGCCCTTTTATTTGGAAATTATTAATTTATTATGGCCCTACTACCCAATCACCCCATAATAAGTGTAAATGAATATAGAAGTAAGGGTTTTCGTTGTCCGTTTCCAAGTTAGAGCGAATTAGGGTTTTCACGTTTTTCCGTAGTGTGACTATTCGGTACGGAGTGATGATCAAATTTGGTAGGTAAGAGTGACTTTTGGATGAGAAAATATTATATGATTAGAAGTGATAATAATAAGTTAGTGATTAGAAGTTAAAACTCAAGTATATGCGATTTAAGGAAAAACGGCTCGGACCGACGGGTGTCGCGCGCTATCGATTGAACACTACTTGATCCCTACTTTATTACCTTAATCTTCTTATTTTATTACAGCTAATTAACCCTCAAAATATCTCATACATCAGCCACAATTGTTGACTTTAAATACCAAGAGAGAGAAGGGAAAAAAATGAATGGAATTGGTGGCGACAAGTGGCGGTATTTCATTGGATGGTTGACTAACTAATTTCAGCTCAATCGGAGCAACGTAGCCTATGAAAAGACCAAAATACCCTTGCTGCCCTAGGATATTTCCAGTGATCCGTTTTCGTCAGTTCATCCAATTGACCGTGTTTATTCACTATGATCCGTGCTAATTTAGCCATTTTCCAAAACATGAAAGTTTTAGTACCTTGTCTTAGATTTTCAACGCAACCAACAACACCTCAAACGGATCTATGTAACCTGAGTTATGGCCAAAATGGTCGCATCTATTTTAAACTCAGCATTCTGCCGTGTTTCTTGTTTTAGCCTCTGACCATGTTCTGTCCGTTTTGATAACATACGAACTGGGAGGTGACCTCTTCATCAGAAATGTAGATCTTGGTCTTAGCTTCGAAACGGTATAGAGTTCATCCAAATCCGAGTTCCGTAGCTTCAGTTATGACCGAAACAAGATCGGTTGTCAGAACTGCCTTCGAATTTGGACAGTTATGACAGGAATGTTTGGACCCATTTTCCTCCAAGCTCCGTAGTGATTCAGCTTTTGGTCCAAACATGAAAGTTATAGCCTTATGAATCAGCTTTCTAACGCCTCTGGAATTTCTTGATTTCGATTTCTGAGCCGTGAGTTACGGTCTTTCAAACAGGGCCTGTTTGATAAACCGACATGAGATGGCTGGAACTATTTCGTGCATTTTTGACCAATACCTATTGAGATCTGTGTAGGCACCAAATTTTTATTATTTTTAATTTCATTTTTATCATTTATTATTTATTTATTAATTGGGTTAGATTCATCATTTTCATTTTTGTAAGATGTTAAAAGTGGCTTTAATTCTCTTAAACTTGGTTTGAAAATTGTTAATTTATTTTTAATTGATTTTTGAAGAAAAATGAAAATGACAAAAAGTAAGGGAAAATGTGTGGATAGGTGGAAGTGTGCATGTTGAACAAGTGTACAAAATAATCATTAGACAAGTGTCTCTCTTGTGTTTTGGACAACAAGGCATCTATGGGGGTTAGGTGTTAGATTTTTGGTGGCCCAAGATTTGAAAAAATAACAAAAAAGGGGACGGCTGAAAAAGGGATGGCCGGAGCTGGGAAATTTTTGAAGAGAGCCACAGGGCAAAAATAAAAAGCCAAGCGGATGAAAAAGGAAAAGGAGAGGAGCTACGGTGGAATTGAAAACAGCGAGGGTACTTAACTGCAGCTCAACCCGCCGTTTGGAGCTTGAACACTTGCATCTTCAATTGTAAGCAGCATTTTAGTAGTCGTGCAAGGATATTCCAACTCAATTCCTTCGATGACCGGTTTCTCTTGGGTTTGGACGGCACGTACCAAGGCTTGAAGGGACTCCTTGAATCTCTTAGGCAAACGACTTGGCTTGGGAGCCAACCCGTATCCTACCGTTGTGATGTTACATTCCTGTATTGATGTGAAATATTTGGATTTTATATGCTTAGTTGAATGTGAACTTTACCGTATTACCCCTGTTTACTTACTAAGCATATAGCTTACCCCATTCCATTTGTTTTCCTTAGCAGGGGGCCGACGCGGGGATCGCTCGGGAAGGTGTTTAGTCTTTTGATTAGAGAATAGTTGAATTTATCCTTGTTATAAGTTGACTAGTAAGATATATATAGTTATCGTGGTGGTTGTAGTTATCAGCTTTTCTAGGGTTTACTTTCCGATACTCATGGTATGTATGACTTGAGGTGCTAGTTTATGCAATATTTGGAGCTATTATAGAGTACATAGAACTTACTTTTGGCGTGAACTTTATTTTCTTACGTTTTGAGAGAGTGGGTCCTGGCGAGAGCTGGGCAGGCGACCCGCCGAAACCTGGGGTATGCCCTAGGGGGAGGTAGGGCCGTCACACACAGCATCAAGAAAGAGATCTTAATTGGGATACTGTGGTGCCAGACAGTTGTAGTACACCAAGATCTGTTATCAACCTGCTGGACTAGGGAGTATGCCGAAGACGTGGAAAAGCAACCAGAGGTCGTCAAAGCCCAAACCATTCTATCTGGAACTTGAAAGGTTGGTGGAGCCATGTCCAGGATGCGCGCCACCAAACCTGCCTCTAAGTGTTGATTAAGCATAGCAATATTCCAGGCCCCCTGATCCACAAAATCGGCAACCAAATGGTCGTGAAATATCTCCATCTTCTTACAGAGCGCCCCTGACCCCATCCAATTGTCATGCCAAAAATGCATCCCGACCTGCTTGACAACCCAGCTAATGCTGTTCTCCGCCACCTGCTGCACTGCACACATCCTCCTCCACGTGTGGGAGCTCCATGGACTCACCTCCGCCAGACAAGGGTGTAAAACCGAGCAATACTTCCTTGACATGTAATACTTTCTTGTATTAAAAGACTTAACTTTGTTTATAAATAAGTCCCCCAAGTTTAATTTGCCTTATAGATTAAACTACAAGTTACAAAACTTTTCTTTCAAGTTTCCACTTAAGTTTCTTTTAAGCTAACTAACGAGATTCTTAATGTATGTGACCTACTAGATTCTCATGTACTTTAGTCATAAGTATAAGTTATAATTTTTAATAAATAAATATTTTTTTCTTTGGCTAATCTCGTACATAGGGAATGGTTGCCATTCCAAATATTTATTAATAATAATAAAAAAAGAAATTTACATGAGGGGGACTAGGCCTTACATCAATGAATACTCAAGAAACAAGAAAACAATCATTAAGCTCTAATCTTCCTAATATAAGGCATTTTAATTCTATAAAGTTTGAGTTCACCACGAATCAAATGAGAAATATCATTTTGACATTCATAAATTCAAAGTGGATGCTAATCATATGAACACCCCACATTTGATAAGATGTCCACCACCTTGTTTGCTTCCCGTAAACAATGTGAAAAACAAGATGCAGCAGAAAGGAGGTGCCAAATTTGTGAAATCTCTCTACGAATACTCCATGGGCACTTCGATCGATGCTGCAAAATTGCTATTAACACCTTTGAATCCGATTGGACTAAATCCTGAGAGAAACCACGCTGGAAACAAAGCTTCACTCCTTGTAAAACTGTCAAACCTTCTGCTTCCAAACTTGTCATCTCCCCGAAAAAAGCTGAAAATGCTAACAAAAAACTCCCATCTGAATCCCATAATACCCCTCGTCCACCAGCAAGTCCTAAATTTCCTTTGAAACAACCATCTGTATTAAGCAACAATGACCCAACTGAAGTAGCAATCCACCGAACAAGTTTGAAATGATACAACATAGGTGAATGAGACAACAAATCATATAAGTGATGGAATTTCCTAAAACTGTAGACTCAAAATGGCCTTTATCTCCCGAAAGATGACCTGAAAAATAGTATCAATTCTCATAGAATCACCTTCAAAGAAAGTCTTGTTTCGCACTTTCCAAATGTTCCAACAAACATAAGTTGGAATAAGCCAAAAGGAAACACAACTTAATTGATTTCGAAGGCGCATACTACCAACTAACTATTCTTGTGCGCAAATCAGTGGAAGAAAAAGTAATTCCACAAGTAGTTCCAAAATAATTTCATATCACATCTGCTACCTGTCCTAAAGAAAAAATATGTTCAACATCCTCTACCTAAGGGGTGAGCAGCAAAAGCAATTGGAGGGTATATTGAATCCCATGCCCATTAGCACATCATCTAGAGGCAACCACCCCACCAATAATCACATCATGAAAGAGGAAAATTTCAAAAGAATCCCCCAATGCCAAACTTGGGAGGATATGTAGGAACTAGCTCGACCCTTCCTTACCTCCTAAAAGACCGATGGCAAAGAAAAATTTCAAGACTTAGTTGGAGCCCAAACAACTTCATCAACTACTCCACGTCGAGGAATATGAGTGCGCACCACCTGAGAAACAACATTTTCAGGCAACACTTCACTTAGCGAATAAGAGTCTCAATTATTTTTGACAATAAAGTTACTAAATGATTAACTAGTAACTTCTTATGCTCTGAGAAACAACGCATCACTACCCAACCAATTGTCATACCAAAAAATGACATGAACCATCATTGATCAACCATCAAATGTAAAGCTCCATAAATTGACTCACATTTAACATTCTTCTCCAAGTAGATGAACTCTTAGAATTAATAGATGCCTGACACGGATGAATCCCCACATAGTATTTAGCTCGCATAAAATCTGCCAAAAGAGACCCCCTACGAAAATTCCACCATAACTTACATGAAAAGGTCATATACATATCCTCTAAAGAGTGAAACTCAACTCCTCTTTCTTCAACAAGATAACATAAAGTAAATCACTTAACCCAATGAAACTTATTACCTTCCATTTAGATCCCCACAAAAAATTGACACAAACTTTCTCCAAGATACAGAAGATCGATTTAGGCATAACCGTCGCAGCTAACAAATAAGTAGTGTGAGGACCCGAATTTTTCTTACTTTTATTTTATTTTACTGGCCTATTTAATTATTTAATTATCCATTTTCTCCGATTAATTTATTTCATTCATTTTAAATTCATTTACAATAAACAATGTCTCATTTTATGTTTTAAACGTTTTGTTAGTGAATTTAATTTTCTGCGGCTAGTTTAGTAAGGAATAGCGAATACACGTTTTTTGAGGCAATATTTGGTCATCGAGTGCAATGATCTTGGAGAATTAATTTTAGACTAGTAAGTATGAGTAATTGTAGTGCTAGAGGAATTACCTTGGAGGATTAGTGTATAAGTGTAGCAAACAAAAGAGAAAGTGGTAGTGTAAGACACTATTTCGCTACTATTGAGAGTTGACTTTTTATACAAACTTATGGTTAGCCTTTTCTTCATTTTTCCTCCACACAAAAATCAAACATTTCACTCCCTCACACACCCTCTCTCTTGGCCGAACAAGAAAAGAAAAAGAGGGAAGAGAAAGCTTCACTCCTTGCTCCAATCTTGCTTGACACTCTCCATCCAACCCACAAATCTCTTGAAATTTTGCTCTAACTAGAAGAAAGGTGCAAGCTTGTGGTGTTTCTTGGTGAAGTAGTGGTGGAAAGTCTTGCTTACAGCTAGGGTTTAGGAGCTTGAAGAGGTAACCACTTCATCCTTCTTTAATCTTTCAAGTTTTACCAAGAGTAGAGGTTGTATTTCATGGGTTTGAAATCCTAATTAAGATTCTAGGCTAGAGGATTTGAGGAACTTTTATGTCTTGCTTTATATCGTAAGCTAGTGGTCTTGAGGTGGCCTTTAGGTAGCTGACTTGAGGCTTTTTACTTGATTGTTGTTGTTTGTGTGATGAGTGACTTGATATTGGCTTGGTAAGAGGAGAGAAAGTTGGAAGAAACTCTTGAGAGGTGCTGGCCGAAATTTCTGCCCTGTTGTCTTGCTTGGATTTTGAATTTTTGTTGTTTATATGGCTGCTAAAATGGTTTTTATATGTTGTATTATGTGTGTGAAAATTGTCTTTCAAAAATCATTTCAATTGGTTACATAAAACTTGGGTTTTGTGGAAAGGTAGAAATCTGGAAAATAGCTGCCAGGGCAGCCGACCAGGTGTACTTTGTCTGTGTATAAATTTTTGTACAAAAGTCAAAATCAAGTTCTGTTCATGGCATTTGAAACTAGACACCAAGACCTTTCCAACAGTATAAAACTCCCCTGCTAATTCGTTTTGAGTGAGCTGTAGCGAATCGGCAAAGTAGACTGACCTGTTTTACCTTTTTCTGCGAGAGAAACTGTGAAACTGTATTTTGTGGCTCAATTTCGTCTCACTTGTGAAAGGAGTTTGGAAACGATGTTTTCTGATGATTTGAAGCATTTTGAATCTAGTTTCTAAAGCCACAAACCATTCTCAATTTGGACTTGTGTAGAGTTAGATATGGTCTAATTTCAAAACTATGTCAAAGCTGGTAACTGGAAAATTGTTGAACAGGTTGTGAAATCCAGCCATCTTCAAACTATTGTATCTTGCTGTTCAAAAATCCGAATTTAGTTATGCTTGTTGTGTTTGAAACTTTACTTGAAACTCTTACTGTGTTATAAATTTCATTGGTTAATTCAATACCTGTGAGTTTTGCCAAATTTTCAAACTTTGCTGAAAAACAAGAACTGGTTCTGCCCTGTCTTCATGAAACAGCAACTTTGAGCTGAGATTTGAATGATTTTTAGTTGGAATCTGGGAAAAGTGTCTTCTGAAAAGTTTTATTACTTTGAATCTAGTTTCCAATGGTGTAAATTTTCCAATTTTTGGGCTTACCAAACTCGAGATATGATTTTCCAAGTATTGTCGCGTAAAACTGGAAATTTCTGATTTTTTAAGAAATGAACTTTTAAGAACTTCCAACTTCCTTTTGAGATTGATAGTTCATTTCAAACTTGATTTCATGGATGATACAAGTTCTCTTGTGACTTTAACACCCTCATTTTTTTTTGAAACTCAATTCCCGATAGAATAAACCTCTCTTGATGCGTTTTCTTAGTTGTTTAACTTCTTGGTTATTGTGTCTCATTTTTAAACTTGAGAAATAGACTTCACTCCCTTGTCTTATGTCTTTGATTTCCATGAGTTTGAACTTTAAGAATGGAGCGTTTTAACTCGAGTGATTCTTAGGGAATTTCTCTAGTTTTCTATCCAAAACTTGAAACCTTTAGCTTTGACAATTTCCATGAAATGAGGAGAGTTTTGGATGAGCTTTGACTCCGTTAGTTTGAAAATGTGAACGCTCTTTATACATTTTAAAGTTTGGATATGAGATTAGAAGTTTTGACAGATGAAAACTATCTACCTTTTTCTCGATTTTTGTGCCGAAAGTGAAATTGGTACTTTCTTTTGGAATTGAGATTTACTTACCACGACATGAATCAAAAATTACTTTTGAGTTATTTTTGAATATTATTTCAATGATTTAGCGAGAAAAGTTTCTTTAACTTGACTCGAACTTGAGACTTTAAATCCTCATTTTGAATCTCGATTTTCGATGAGTAAAACTCTTTTAAGGCGTTCTCTTAAATTTTAAGCAAGTGCATTTTCTTTCTTGAATGTTAAGAGGTCCAGAGTATACGTGAGTGATGGTTGGTCACTGTTTCTTCAGGTGCTCAAGAGGGTTTCGAAGGGAATCTCAGTGTGGACAACTAAAGGCCTTATTTGCTCACTTACTTTTGAATTGGTGAGTGTCAAGTGCATGAATTGTTGCTAAGTACTTGAATTGTTTCTTATTTATTAAGTGATTGGGACTTGTCGAGATGAGTGTGTACTTTATCGCACTCGTTCTCTTGTACTTAACTAGATAATTGAATTGCGTGAACTTGCCAAATTATATTTGTACATCTGGGGATGCCCAAAACTCATTGGCTAACCTTGCGACTCAAGCCGGTATGGGCTTGGTCGAGAAGCCTGGTGAACCATGAGAAAATCATAAACTTGATCTTTTGAGGTCTTGCTTGGCATACTCGAGTAGTATTGCCCTTCCAGTGAATGTTTGGTTATGGATCCGAGAGGGTGAAATGAGGGATGGAGAAAGTAAGCGGGGTTTCTACGGACTTGCTACCTACCCAATTGACAAAGTGTCATTACGTGGAGATATTGGATCAAGCCTTGGCAAAGCAATTGGAATTTAGCTCCTGAGAGCTCCCGTATCCTTATTGTTTGTGCTTTACTGTTATTTGTGAATTACATGAAGTTTCTAGCTATATTACTTGTACCAGTGTTATTGTTACTTGAACTTATGTGTTTGCATGCTTTTCTTGGCCTCACTGAGAGTTAGCTCACCCCCGTAGTTTGTTTTCCTTAACAGGGGCTCGGAATGGAAAGATTTTTGGAGAAGCTGTCTTGACTTTATTTGGTACAATTATGGATGTAATTGATTAGTCGACTCATGGTGGTTGTATTTTGGAGAAATTTGATGTACCTTTTGGAAACCTTGTGATGTAAGACTCAAATGATTATATAAGGAAGTGACTTTTCTTTATATTGACTTTTTTTGATTGGTTGATTACCTTTAAGTTTAAATTTGACTCGTATTGAGCCTTGGTGAGAGCTAGACAGACGGCCCACCGAAACCCTAGGGTTCGCCCTAAAGAGAAGTGGGGTCGTCACAAGTAGGAATTGAAGAAAGTACATGTTTAATTAACACTAACTTTCCACCCGAAGATAAAAGTCTAGACTTCCAAGATAGCACTCTATTGATAAGTTTTTGACAAATCTCAGTAAAGTAGGATGTCTTACAATGACCCAAATAAAGAGGACATCCCAAATATTTGGTAGAAAAATGTTGCTTGGTGAAATTAGTGATGCATTCAATGACTTTTCTCCTTGCCGCTGATAGCTGAGCAGCTGACCTGAATCTTTTTTATATTTATCCAACACTAACATAATTTTTTCAATGCAACAAACGATCCATTAGCAAAAATAATTACATCATCCGCAAAGACCAGATAAGTAACTTGAGGATAGCCCTGGGGAACTTTAAAAGCCACAAATCGGGTCTGATTAGCTAATTCATTTAAATCTTTAGACAAAACCTCAGCCCTAAGAACAAATAAAGTTGGGGACAAGGGGTCTCCTTTTCTCAGACCCCTAGACGATTTGAAAAAATCATGAGCAACTCTATTTATGATAATCGAAAACTATATATTAGAAACCAACCTCCAAATCATATCAATGAAACATTCCCCAAATTCGAAACGTTGTAAAACATTAAGCACAAAAAACCAAGATAATCTGTCATAAGTTTTAGTCATGTCTAATTTTAATACCACATTACCACCTCTACTCTTCTTTTCAATTTCTGAGACAATTTTTTGTACTAGAAGATAATTGTCTGTAATTTTATGGCCCCTAGCAAAACTAGTCTAATGAGGAGAAATAAGGTGAGGCAAAGTAGAATCTAGTCTGTTCACCAAAAGTCTAGACAATATTTTATTAAAGAAATTACACAAACTAATGGGCCGAAATTTAGAAAAATCTTGAAATTTGGAACTTTTAGAATCAAAACAATGGTTGTTGAAGTCATAAACCGAGGCAACTCGACACCACAGAAAAAATTGACAACTACAATATAAATGTCATAAGCCAACACATTCCAAGCAAATGTAAAGAATTTACTCGTAAATCCACCAGGTCTAGGCGAACTTTCACCATCCATCTCAAACACCACTTGCTGCACTTCATCCACAGTAGGAATAGCCTCCAAAGCCTTATTATCATCCTCCATTACCAATTGTGGAATCAAATACAATAATTCTGAAGAGATGGAAGAATCATTAAAAAATAATTCGGTAAAAAATCGAATTGCCTTAGTAGCAACCTGATCATCTTGAGATAACCATGTTCCATTTGAATCCTTGATCCAATGAATCACCCCTTGGACTCTTTGTGGTTTTAGAACTAAATGGAAGTACTTCAAATTTTATCCCCATGCTGAAGCCACTTCACGCCTGAATTGTTCTTCTAGCAGCAAAGCATTCCGCAATTGAGCTTGGGACTTTTGCAAATTGGCATGTTCCTCTTGAGACATGTCATGTTCCAATTTCTCCTCAGATGCCAATACTTCAGTTTTTGCCTTCTTTACAGTTTGAAAAATATTGCCAAACAATTCCTTGTTCCAATGCTGAATTGCCCTTCTAGCAGCCAATAATTTTGAACATAAAATTCTCGATAGAGAACTAGGAACATCCATCTACCATACATTTCGAATAATATCAAGTAAATTCGGCCTGGTTGTCCAAACATTTAGAAAACAAAATGGCCTTATTTTATTATCAAACTAACTAGATAACGAGATAAGTTGAGGTGCATAGTCCGATGGATCATGAGCTAAATGTGAAACCGAAATAGAAGTAGAAAAATTTGCACAATCAGCATTTTTAAGGAACTGATCCAATCTTTTCCCAACTCTACCACGCACTCTTCGATTGTTGCATCATATGAAATTGGATTTCAAAAACCCACATCAAAAACTACAACATTTTTCACGAAAGACAACAATTCTAACCCCTCAGAAGGGTAATAGGCTCTACCTCCTTGTTCCTCATGCAGAGCTACTACTCAATTGAAATCTCCACCAATACACCATGGACCTTGGAAAGATTTATCGGTCAATAAAGCAAACCAAAGAACTCTCCTATTTTCCAATGTGCACCTTGCATGTGAAAAGGACAAAACCACCGTTCCTGGAAAAAATGGATGTTGAATAGATAATGATAAATGCTGATCAGAATCACTAATTATATAACAAACAAATGGATAGATGTAACATATTGATAAATCACTAGAAGAATTAACTAATACTGAATCAAAACGAAGCTTTAATTGAATGCTATCAATTTGAGAAACGTTTAGTTTCAGTTCACAAATTGCTACCAATTTGACATCATGCATCCGGATCAATTTTAACAATCTTCTCAAATTAGAAGCCTTAGAGACCCCTCTGATGTTCCAAAAAATTGCACTAATCATGAGATAAAATCTAAAAAGAATTTTTTGCAGATGATGTTGACCGAAACTGCCTATCAGTAGGAATTATAGCTTTTTTCCTACGCCCTTTAACCTCCTGAAAAACACCCTCTAAAATTGCCGATTAATCCACATTTAAAGCCAAAAGGGTAGACTGTACATTACCCTTATCCTACATAAGCTGCCTTGGTGAGAGGTTCCTCGCGGAAGGAGACAACTCTGCTAGAACATCCTCATCTATCCCTTCCGATGCATCACTCGCCTGATTAACTTATTCTTTTAGATGAAACTTAGCATCTAGTAATGTATTATGACCACCCAAGTAATAAGAATAGTTAAGTAGACAATTTCATCTTTCATTGATTGTCTCCCATGTAATTAATATCTTTACCATACTCATCTTATATTAGTGTTATAGTATGGAATATGAGCTTATTTCACTATGATTAATATTATTTCCTTAAATCGAAATATGACTCCAACGAAGAAGTAATTAGAAATACCTTTCTAAGACTTATCTATTTAACTCTAAAATTTCTTGAGTTGTTGACGGGTTTTTACTTTAAGTGCAAGTTTAATTCCGAATTATACCCGTTTTACTGCAAGTATATAGGCCAAAATCGTAATATTGGGTATGTATCGGGTCGATCCCATGAGGAGCAATTAAAACAATTATTAGATACTAATTTACTCTATTATCTAGACTCACAATAAATTTGAGCAGAAAATTCAGAATTTAATCCAACTACAAAAATTCTTAACTAGATAAATGCAATTTCACAAAAGGAGTAGAATTCACTAAATATTAAGATTTAGGGATGTAGATTCCACTTATGACACAAAAGATCTAAAATGAATGAATTTAACACTTGTTACAACTCTTGTTTAACCAAGGATTCATTTCCAACAATACCAAAATCACATTCTCATGATAATAATGGGTTAAAACAGATTAGTTTTTCCTAATCTCTTGAAAAATGCTAAATCTGTTTTGTGCATACCTGAAATATAGATTTTATCCACTTGAATGTATTTCTATTCTCATGAATATACTACTCAAGCTCTACTTATGTCATTCCATTATTTTTACCATTTCTCAATGAGTAAAAATGACTATAAACCTGCTATTGGTGATCAAGCAACAACAAGTAATCCAACATACACAAGTAGATAGGTTAATACAAGACATAACAAGTATAAATCACAATCACTTCATATCATTTGACCATAAGCTTCATCTACTCCCTAGATAAAGGAAATTAGCTACTCATGAATGATGAAACACTCATAACTTCATTAATGTAAATCATCATGAATTACAAATACAAAAAGAGTAAAGAAAGTCTTAGCCAAGATATGGTGAAGCCTTCCAAAAATCTCCTTTGTCTTGAACTTAGATGATTACAAGATGAAACCTCAATTGCCCCTTGCAAGTACCTAGCTAGAGAGACTATGTTTTTTAGTGAGAATACTAGCTACGTCTGGATCTTCAGACCTCACTCAATGTCTCTGCATAAAAACTACTCAAAGGCTCCATTTTTCCAAGTCAAATTCTAACCTTTGATTCCCAAATCTCTACTTTGTTAGCATAGTCAAAAACCAATATTTTTGACTTGAAAATAAGCCACTTTTCTTGCCCTTTTGTCTTCTGAAGCATGTGCACCGAATTCCCTTGCATCTTATAGCTGGAAAGTGGTATGAACACAAGAGAAATGGATGAGTCAAATTACAGAATTTCAGCTATAAAACGCGCCTACACAAAACGCGGCATTAACTCGCGTTTTGTCTACTCGCGTTTTCACTCTGGCCTTATTTCAACTGCGATTTTCTTCATGATAAAAGCCGAACTCGCTTTTGTACAAAACACAAAAGTTGTAGCCCTTTGAGTTAGCTTTCCAATTCTTTAAGAATCATCCAAATCGAAGCTTTGTAGCCTGAGATATGATCGAAATACTATCACCTGGTCAAACCTCTGTTTTAACTTCCGACCACATAATGCAGCTTCTGTATTCAGACTTTTTGTCCATGAAAATGGCAGAATTGGATTTTGATATCTTCATACTAATTTTAGGTCTCTTTCTTAGCTTTAAAATGGTATAAAGATCACCTCAATCCGATAAGTGTAGCTCCAGATATAGTCAAAATACCGAAGAGTGTCAAAACTGACTTGTATTACATTTCCTCACTTGAACGTTTTTCACTTCATTCTTCTTGTTACCACTTGAATTCATCACCAAATCTCTATTTTTTACCTCATTTGACATCCTTTGGTGATTGAATCATCATTCTTGCATAAAAATGAAGTTTTTACCGTTAAAATCAATAGAAATGCAATATTATCCACTTTTACCAAAAACCTCTTTATTTTATTTATAAAACTAAATAATCAACTCAAAATTAACTAATAAAATGCATTTAAAAATACGTAAAATAAACTCTTATCAAATACCCCCACACTTGAATCATTGCTTGTCCTCAAGCAATATAAAATTCCAACCATCAATGATCCAAAAATTTGAAAATAAACATATGTAGTATTTCAACTCCATTTCCTCGAATCAAAGTAAATAACCCTTATGTGATCTTTCAATTAACCTCAAGTACTCATCATATCAAGCAAAGAGGGGCCAAATATACCATAATTTTTACCAATTCAACTCAACTTCTTATTTTTATCCAATTTCGCAAGCAAGCAACTCCTATAGTCAATAAAGATGCTAACTAATCTCATGATCAACTTCTTATTTTTCTTTTAAAGAGGGATTTATTTTACTTACTCTTTGTTTTTTTTTATGTATATATTTTAAGGGTTAAATATTACTTAAGTTGTGAAAAATGCCTTTTGACGCGAAGATCGACATTTTTAGATGAAGATCCCCGGTTACTCAACATTTCGCATACTCAAGTTGCTTTTCATACTCTTAATTTAAGTACCGTTTTACGCGAAAGTCGACATTTGTAGATGAAGACTCCCGGTTACTAAGTACAAAAACTATTGGAGTAGAATAACCCTTTATATATATATATATATATATATATATATATATATATATATAATAAAATTCCCTCTAAGAATAATCATGAGAAAAGTATGACACTTATTGACCATATTAATTTCTTATCTTATAAAATCAGATGAAAAGAAGAATTTTCATCAAATATGCAAAATGTACGCATAATTTTCTCCACTTTACTAGATATACTTTCCTATAGATGTAAAAATTATAATCACATAAAAATCATTTCCAAATTCCATGAGAAAAGAAGTTTCAAAACCACATATATTTATTTCAAAAGGATAAGTGACAAAATTTTATTTATTTATTATGGTTAATAACATATATATGTATAAGGTTTTGGAAAAATTTTGACAGCATCTCCCCTTAAAAGTGGACTAAAACTCCCTGCCAGCAACCACAAGAAACACAATTTATGCACAAGAATTATATCAAACACAACTAAAACCACAAGTACCACACATATTTCTCCCCCCCGCACTTAAATTACACATTGTCCTCAATGTGTAGGGAAGGAAATAAACAAAAGTAGAAAAGAAAAGAAAGAATTACTCCCCAAGTCAATGGTTGAGATCCGTATCAGCCACTAATCACAGACCACTGTCAAAATACAAGTACCTACCACATAGAAAACAGAAAAATAAAATGAAGTTAAACATCTTAAGTTCCACAAGTTAAGATAATTAGGCAAGCAATTCCAACAACTAAAGATAGCTTCTGCAGTGTGCCAAGTCAGTCATCCCCCTTAGCATCATCGTCATCCTGTGCATCACGATTGGGCGGTGGATGAATGCCCAAATGATCTTCAATTCGGCTTAGACGATTCCTAACGTCAGCGAACTGGAATGCAAAGTCCTTCATATGGTCAAAAAGTCGCTGCCAATTAGTTTGTGGTGGAGGAGGAGGTGGTGCTGCAGTAGATGGTCCGGCTTCATCACGACCATGTCTATCCTTCTGTCTCCGCTCCTGAACAGGGCGTGGAATGTCCCCCGTGCCAATACCAAGGCGGCGAAGAGTAGTGATAGTCATCTCAGCCCGTGGTGGAACAATCTCCCACCTCATTCCTTCCAACTGAACCTCAAAACGGGGGAAGATTAAAGTCAGTAGACGAGGAAATGATAGTTTGAAGGAAGTTGTCTTACGCCTCGCCGTAGACCTAATGTGGCTGATGATGATGTTAGGCAATGAAATCCGAGCATATGGAGACGTCCGGTTATGGAACATGTAATCCAAGAAGTAGATATCGCTCTTGCGGACCTCCGTGTGCCCCGTCTTCTTTGGGATGACATTGTGAGCCATCATGTAAATGATAAGACGATGACGAGGTTCGAATACATTCGCCAATATGGTCTCCTTTCTGGTAGAGCGAAAAGGTTGGTACTCGAGACCAAACCTAGCCATGGCCAACGAGGGATCCCACCTCCTATTCGGGCGAACAAACTCCTTCTTCAGATCTACTGGACGTCCGTCATCCATACACCCCAAAATAGCTGCCAAATCTTGACGTGACAAGGTGATTCGTCTTCCACGCACCCAGGACTCAACTATTTCTCCACTATGGCGCGGCTTACTTTCAATGTTGGCGTAAAACTCGCGCACCAAGTCGGGGTAGTAATGGTTTGGTAGGGTGAGAATCGGCGCCCATCCCAGCTGAGCAAAAGCCTCTGAGATGTTATACATCATCTCAACTGTTGGGTTGACATGCATCTCAAACAGGAACTCCAAGTTAGCATGCTCCTCATGCCATTCTTGATTCCTGCGAGTATTGAACCTAGCACTGTCAAATACCGATCTACCCGCTCCACGGGAGGTGCCCTCACCAGGTGGAGGAGAAGGTGAATTCTCCTCCTCTGTCACCTCCATCTCCTCATTAACCTCCCTCTCCTCACTACTAGAGGATGAAAGTACCGCTCTTCTTCCCCTTGGCATAGTACCTAAAAGAAAATGTTGCAATTAACCACATGTATTTAGACACAATGCACAATTTGGCAATGAATATCCTAAAATGATCCACATAATCTCTAATGTGTCCTTGCAAGTGATAATTCGTCCAATAACTAATGTAAGAAATCGAATCAAGAAGAGCCATAATTTATGCCAAAAATTGCTCAAACTCACCAATTGAAACAAGATATTGAATAATTATAACCCAATCAGTGAAATTAACAACAATTATGATTATAACTATTTAAACGTAACAATAAAAATATGCTTTTAGCTATAATCATGTTTAAGCAAGAATTAAACCAATTAACTCACCAAATCAACCAAATTACTCACTATACCCAATGCATATGCTCAAACATCATCAACTAACCATTCTTAACCATAATTAAACATCACCAATGGCTCAAAAACATCCTAACTTCATTTTTTGATTTCCTTCAAATATAGCAATTATGAATTTGTAAAGCAATAATGACCAACAAATTGCTACATTTAAACTCATAAACATACTTAAACAATCTCAATAAGCATAAATAAATTCAAAAATAGTCAAATACATCATCAAATTTTTGACTTTAAAAGATGTCAGATAGCTCAGGATAAAAAAATATGACTTTCTAAAATCAAAAGATTTGATGAAGAAACTTACCTCAATCACGTAGAAGGATGTTTGGTGATGCTAAAAATGCAAAAAGCCCTATGAAACAACCTCCAATTGACCTCCAATTGAAGAAATTAGAGTTGAAGAACCCTAATCTTCAATCCTTCAAAAACTGAATTTGAGGTGTTTTTCTTGGATTTTAATCAGTTAAAAAGGTTGTATGAAGCTCAAAAGGTGTTGGGTTGATGTTTTCTAGCAAGATTATGGAACAAAATTGAAGATTTGTGAGTTAGGTAGAAGAGAAGAAGAAAAACGCGCCTGGAAAATTAAGAAGAGAGGAAGAAATGAAGCTGAAATCGCGATTTTGAAGGCTATATTCGGACACAGAAAACGCGACTAGAAACGCGCCTTCAACTCGCGTTTCTGAAGTCGCGTTTTATGCACATATCTTGCAGGAGTAAAAACGCGGCTGTGTTTGAAAACGCGACTTTGAGTCGCGTATTTGAAGTCGCATTTTTGGATTATGATCCAAGCTTGAAAACGCGATTTATCTGAGAAACGCGACTCTATGTCGCATTTTAAAGCGCGTTTTCTTCATTGTGGTTGCAGAATTGGAAACGCGTTTTGATGAAAACGCGACAACGAAGCGCGTTTTTATTCTAGGCGCGTTTTCTTCTGCAATTTTTTTGCAGAAAATGAACTTTGAAACCTTACCATTGGTACCCCAATCACTCAAAATGCATCATGGATCATTTGTTTGCAAAATTTATCAATGTATGCACAAGTAAAATGATAAAAACATGCATTTTACCCCTTTTCGACGGATCAAATACACCTTGAACGCAAATCAAGGGGTTGAGTGGATTGATCAAAGTTCGCCTTTTTTACCTCAAATGGTCATTCTTGCTTCCAATTGTCAACCCTATAACACAAAAATAACAAATTAACTAAAACACTTTTTCAAACCACAAAATCACACCAAATTAACACATATAACATAAACATTGGGTTGCCTCCCAATTAGCGCCCTTGTTTATAGTCGTTGGCTCGACTCACATATTAGGGTTCTTAAATTGAAGAGGGCTCGTCCAAAAGACATATAAGCCCCTTGGGTACGATTTCACCTGCCAAGTAGGGTTTCAATCGTTGTCCGTTGACCTTAAACCTTTCATTTCTTGAATTTGCCACTTCAACCGCTCCATAGGGAAATACTTGAGTGACTTCAAATGGTCCAGACCACCTTGACTTCAATTTTCCTGGAAATAACCTCAGGCGTGAATTGAATAAAAGCACTTTTTGCCCTACCTGAAATTGTTTAGGAATAATGTGCTTGTCATGCCAATATTTGATCTTTTCTTTATAAAATTTGGCATTTTCGCATGCATGTAACCGGTGTTCCTCCAATTCACTCAGTTCAAGTAATCTCCTTCCACCTGCAAGATTAAAATCCATATTAATTGCTTTAATAGCCCAATAAGCTTTATGTTCAATCTCTACAGGTAAGTGACAAACTTTTCCATAGACTAAACGATACGGTGACATCCCTAAGGGAGTCTTAAATGCCGTTCGGTAAGCCCATAGTGTGTCATCTAGCTTTGTAGCCCAATCCTTGCGTGATTTATTCACAGTTTTCTCCAAAATGAGCTTTATCTCACGATTAGCTAGCTCCGCTTGTCCATTGGCTTGAGGATGGTACGGGAGTGATGTCTTGTGCCTACAGCCATATTTAAACAATAAGGAATCCAGTTGTTTGTTACAAAAATGTTTTCCTTCATCACTTATTATGGCCTTAGGTATACCAAATCTACAAAAAATATTCTTTTTAAGGAATCGGAGTACAACCTTAGAGTCATTAGTAGGTGAAGCGATTGCTTCTACCCATTTAGAAACATAATCCACTGCTACTAAGATGTACTTATTATTAAAAGAACTTGGAAATGGTCCCATAAAGTCTATACCCCATATATCAAATAATTCAACTTCTAAGAAGGTAGTTAGGGGCATTTCATTCTTTCGAGATATATTTCCAGTTCTTTGGCATGCATCACAACTTTTAACATATTCCCGAACATCTCGATACATAGTTGGCCAATAAAACCCTGATTGCCATACCTTTTGTGACAGCCCCACCTCCCCCTAAGGCGAACCAAAGGGTTCGGCGGACCGCCTGCCCAGCTCTCGCCGGGACTCAGTCGTTCCTTAATCAAATCCAAAATACAACCAAAGGGATAACATACAACAATCCAAAACTTAAGTGAAACTTATATATACATTGCTATCTCAAAAGGAAGTACAACCATCAAATGTACAAAGGTTCTCACTTCACCATACAACTAGTCCGTGCCAAGCACTAGGGTGAGAACCATTACAAAAACAAAGAGCTAGACCAAGCTAGTCTATACCAAGCTCTCATCCTTGCGTGCCTTCCCCTGTTAAGGAAAACAAAACTAAAGGGATGAGCTAAAAGCTCAGTAAGGTTCCGAACACATAATTAAATAATCAATCCAATACATTAAACATAGAGCATCAATAATTCAAGAAACATTTACCATGGAAAGCGATATTAACACATACATTAAAAGGATACGGGCTCACAAGGAGCCATAAATTCGTTCGTTTGTTCGTTCTCCTGACATTTCCCCTTATTCCTCCATTCTTTAGAAAATGCATTTTTGAAAGTAAACCCTCGTTTGTTCTTTCGTTTCATTCACCCCCTCCTGGAAATTGGCCAGGCTCCACCAACCTACAAGGTAATACTCGAGTATACCAAACGTTCACCCAGGTCACCAAATCGCCCGACCGAGTCCGCTTCTGGCTCAAGTCGATCAGCAACAAGGGCAAGGGCCCAGTTCAGTCAAAAAGGCTTACATTCATGCGCAACTAGTATTTCAACATTTAATCATTGAAAATTTCATGTTTCATTTAGGTCGAGTGCGGTAAAGTACACGCTCGCCTAGAAAACTCGTTTTGGAAATCCTTGAAAGCACTTAACACATTATCAAACAGGAACACAAGTCATGAAATCAAGAAAAATATAGCAAACATGGAACACTCACCTATTTAAGCAAAATAATGCCCAAAGTATCCTCCTGGATAACACTCTCAATCGCCAAGAAACCCTAATATAGCCAAGAGAAAATATTACAGTTAAACCCCTCCAAAGTTTAAGTGAACCAAAGAAAATCCAAATAACTACTAGTACAAAGTATAAGTATAGTTTTGGAAGTGAAAAAAGTACATTTAAACCAAAGACTATGAGTAAAATATTTGTAAAACTTATGCTTGCTCGTAAAACTTTGAAATCTCCATTTAAGTCGAAGTGACAAAGAAAACGTACTCCGAGCAGTCATTATTTTATTTCTCAAGGGTATAAATTCGGCCAAGTCCTTACTCAAGTTGCAAGTATAGTTCTCGAGTTCTCGAGCGTAAATTTGGGCAGCATGCCCTTTGTGTTTTCCTATTTCCAGCCATTTATGGCTTCATTATTTTTCTCATCAACCCAAAGGTATACACACAACAATCCAAGTTCAATAGCCATTCAATAGGCTTAAGACAATACAAGGACATAAATCAACTAATAACAAATGCGGAAATGAAGTTTACAAAAGATAGATTTGACGGGTTTTTGCGGAAAGAACACATCTGAGGCTACGCTTATCAGATTGGTGTACAACTTATACCGTTTCAAAGCTAAGACGAAGGTCTACAACTTTCATGAAGGTCACTTAGTCAAATTGCCAGTGTAACCTGGTCAAATTCCCAATTTACAGAGCCAACGTCCAACTATACGGCTAATTAACCGTACTGCACTAGAATGGTCATATCTCAGGCTACCAAGGTCCGTTTAAGGTGTTCTTGTAGGTGTTGAAAAGATAAGACAGAGTACTAAAACTTTCATGTTTTGGTAAATGGATAAATTAGCACGGATCCTAGTGAATAAACATGATAAACTGGATGAACTGACTAAAACGGGACACTGGAAACATCCTAAAATAGTGATGGTATTTTGGTCTTTTCACAAGATACGTTACTCCGATTGAGCTGATATTTTGTAGGAACCTATAAAATACCATTCTATACAACTTTCATGTTTTATGCCAAGCCTAATTCAGCCTCTAACATGGTGAAATAAAACCGGACAGAATAGAGCTGAAATTTTCCAGAAATCTGGAATTTTGGGATTCAATGCTACCTTTCTTGATTTCTTGCTCCAATAATCACCACAACCACTTATATAAGCTTAAATACAACATATATCATCCATATAGCAAGGATAGGCAGCAAATTCCTCAAACCCTAACTCACATAAATCACCTTTAAATCATCATAACAACTTGTATCACCACTAATCCAACCAAAACAAGTATTATATAACAACTTAAACCAAAATAAAAGAATCAAAGCCATGGTTTAGCCTTATACCTCAACAAATGAAGCTTGCAAGAGTAATACTTCACCTCCTCTTGGAATTTTTGTTTCCCCTAGCTTCCCAAGGTCACAACTCACACTTTAATCGGTTTAGAATTTTGGTTCCTCACTTGGATGGTGCAAATCAAGATGAAATGGTGAAATTCTTGCTCTCTCTTTCTCTCTCTATTGTCCAGGCCAAACCAGAAGAAAATCAGGAAGAATGAAGCTAAATGGAAGATAAAAAGGCAAGACAATTGGTTTGGTCAAAGAGCCATAGGTGTGTGACACTTGTCACCACCAAAGCCTTCCAAATTTCTCTTTCTTTTTCCTTGCATTTTGGGCCACATATTTTGGTCACATGGCTGAGGATGAGGGGGGATATTTTGTAAAAATATCAAGGGTATGTGGTAGTAAAAAAGTGGTGATCAAGTTGTGGGTTCAATCGGTAGTGATCGATACCCGTCGGTTCGCACCGTTTTTTCTTAAATCACGCGTATTAGGGCTTCTACTTCCTATTCACTAACCTTTTATCATTGCTTCTAATCACATATTATTTCTCACCTAAAAGTCACTCTTAAACACCAAATTTGATCCTTACTCCATACCGAAGAATCACCCTTCGGAAAAACGTGAAAACCCTAACTTGCTCCAACTTGGAAACGAAAAGTGAAACCCTACTTTCTAGGTTCATTTGCACTTATTGTGGAATGATTGGGTAGTAAGGCTATAATAAATAAATAATTTCCAAATAAAGGGTATTTTTAAGAAAAACGTGAGGAATTTTACAATTCCAGTGATTAAAATTAGGGTTTCAATTAAAATATGAGGGATTTAAGAAAACCGGTTGGTCACAAGTAAATTAGGGTTTTTGATTAAAATTTTAGGGTTTCTAGTCTTTTTAAAACAAAATAAGGTTTTAAATCAAACCCAAAGAAATACACTTTAGTATTTTCTTTACAAACAACCTCCTAATTTTCGGGGTATCACACCTTTGCCACAGTCTTTGAAGTGCTAAAATGACCACCTGTTTCAAGGTTATGACAATGATATAAAATATTATGTACCTCATTTTCGGGAATACATCTACGCACCATACCATCGGCACAATGTTTATACAGCAATGGTTCCTCCCAAAAGTAACTTTTGACATCATGTAAGAATTTCTTCTTTTGATGGTAATTAAATCCCCTTGGAATCTCTCCACTTACCAAAAAATTAGCAATATCAGCATACCATGGAGAATTGATAATTGCTAGGACAAACTCATCCGGGAAATTCTCTTGAATAGGAACTTGATCCTTGACTGGAATATATTCTAGGCGTGATAGATGATCCACTACTAGATTCTCCGTTCCCTTTTTATCTTTTATCTCCACATCAAATTTCTGCAATAAAAGAATCCACCGAATTAGTCTAGGTTTTACATCTTTTTTATGTAGCAAATATTTAAGAGCCGCATGGTCCGTATATATAATAACTTTAGATCCTACTAAATAAGATCTAAATTTATCCAAAGCAAATATCACTGCCAATAGCTCTTTTTCTGTAGTTGCATAATTGAGTTGTGCCTCATTTAGCAACTTGCTAGCATAGTAAATGACGTGCAACCGTCCTTCTTTCTTTTGTCCCAAAACTGCTCCAACCGTATAATCACTTGCATCACACATCAATTTAAATGGTAGTGACCAATCGGGCGAAGTTATAATTGGGGCCGAAATCAATTCCTTCATCAACCTTTCAAATGCAACCAAACAATTGTCATCAAATTGAAAAGGGGTATCTTTACATAATAAATCACATAATGGCTTTACTATTTTAGAAAAATCTTTGATAAAACGTCTATAAAAACCAGCATGTCCTAAAAAACTCCTTATCCCCTTGACATTGCTTGCGGGTGGCAATTTTTCGATGACTTCTATTTTGGCTTGATCCACCTCAATTCCCTTGGAGGAAATCTTGTGTCCTAAGACAATTCCTTCTTTTACCATAAAATGGCATTTCTCCCAATTCAGTACAAGATTTGTTTCCTCGTATCTCTGCAAAATCAATTCCAAATTATGAAGACAATGGTCAAAAGATGAACCATACACAGAAAAATCATCCATAAATATCTCCATAATTTTCTCAATATAATCTGAAAATATAGCCATCATGCATCGTTGAAAAGTTGCAGGAGCATTGCATAAACAAAATGGCATTCTTCTAAAGGCAAAAGTGCCATAAGGACATGTAAATGTGGTCTTCTCTTGATCCTCTGGAGCTATAGCTATTTGATTATATCCTGAAAAACCATCAAGAAAACAGTAAAATTCATATCCAGCTATTCGCTCCAATAATTGATCAAGAAATGGTAGGGGAAAATGATCTTTTCTTGTTACCGTATTTAACTTACGATAATCAATACATACTCTCCACCCTACCACAAGTCTAGATGGAATCAATTCATCATTTTTACCCACGATTGTAGTTATTCCACCTTTCTTTGGTACCACATGAATTGGACTAATCCAAACACTATCGGAGATGGGAAAAACTATACCTGCGTCAAGCCACTTAAGAATTTCATTTCTTACCACCTCTTTCATGTTTGGATTGAGTTTTCTTTGTGTTTCCACCACTGGTTTGCAACCATCCTCCAATAAAATTCGATGCATGCATATAAAAGGACTTTACTTTTAATGTCTGAAATTGTCCATCCAATTGCCTTCTTATACCTTCTTAGAACTCTTAACAACTTTGCACACTGCTCATCATCAAGGTCATCACTAACAATTACAGGTAAAGTGCTATTTTCTCCAAGAAATTCATACCTTAGATGAGTTGGAAGTGGCTTGAGCTCTAACTTTGGAGGGTCAATTTCTGAAGGTGGTGAAAGCCCTTTTCCTTGGCCAAGACTTTCATACAAATTACCTCTTTTATAAGGTACTTGAAAATCCAGATACTTGGCCCATTCTTCAATCTCTTCACAAACATCTTCTTGCTTACCTAAACTCATTAAACAATACTCAAGAGGATCTAAGTCAAAGTTAACTTGACTCATCTCTTGGGTTAGTTTATCAATTGTGCCAATAGAATAAGCATGATCGGTAAAAGAAGGGTATTTTTCCATTTCATTCAAATTAAATTCTACCTCTTCTTCATCTACTTGAAACTTAAGCTTGTCATTTTTGACATCAATAATAGTACCTGCAGTAGCTAGAAATGGTCTACCTAGAATAATTGGCGTAGATATATCTTCTTCCATGTCTAACACCACAAAATCCACTGGAATGATAAATTTTTGAACTTTTATCAATACATTCTCCAACACTCCCAATGGATATCTAATAGACCGATCCGCTAGTTGCAAAGTAATATTAGTGCGTTTAAGCTCATGCAAACCCAATTGTCTAGCCACCGTTAAAGGTATTAATGATACACTAGCACCAAGATCACACAATGCCTTAGAAAAATCAACGTTACCTATGGTGCAAGGTATAGAAAAACTCCCCGGATCCTTCAACTTCGGTGGTAGCTTATTTTGAATAATTGCACTACATTCCTCCGTTAATGCTATTGTTTCGCAGTCTTCCAACTTTCTTTTTCTAGTCATGATTTCCTTGAGAAATTTTGCATAAGACGGAATCTGCAAAATAGCATCGGCAAAAGGAATGTTAATGTGCAATTGTTTGAAAAGTTTAACAAAATTTTCAAAATCTTTATCAAACTTATTTTGCTTTAATCTTTGTGGAAATGGAACCGCAGGAGGTATTGGAATGGTAGTGGAAGATGATGGTTGCTTTTCTCTTGGATTCTCCCGACTATTTTCCTCCACAATCGCCTCTTGGTTCCTCTGCTTTTCTTCTTGTTTTTCATTCTCATCTTTCTCAATTTCCACCTTTGGAGGATCTTCTAATTGTTTACCACTGCGAAGAGTAATGGCTTTGACATGCTCCTTAGGATTAACCTCCGTTTTGCTAGGTAATTCTCCTTGATTTCGATTATTCAAAGAACTAGCAATTTGATCAATTTGGACCTCTACATTCTTGTACATTGTAGTGAGTTGATCCAGTCTCCCTTCTACTCGTTCAAATCTGTCCGAGGTAACCTTAGCAAGCTTTTCCACCGCCATCTCCCAACCAGGTTTAGTTTCAGTTTGTGGTTGCCTTGATTGGAACCCCGGTGGATTGGTTAGCCTTGGTTGATTTCCTTGGTCCTTCCATCCAAAGTTTGGATGATTTCTCCACCCTGGATTGTAAGTATTCGAGTAGGGGTTATTTTGAACATTACGATTGTAATTATTGACGAATTGTACCTGCTCAAAATCAACACACTCATTAGTATCATGTTCACCTCCACATATAGAACAACACGCTACATGTGCATTAGATGAACTTGGACCAACTCCACCTTGTCTACTTAGCAACTTCATCACATTATTCATTTGAGCACTCAGCATATTGAGAGTGTCCATTTCTATCATACCTGCGTGACGTCTTGTATTACCTCTCTCATTGGCCCATTGGTAGTTATTTGCAGCCATTTCTTCTATCAAATTCTGAGCTTCTTGGGGTGATTTACCCATTAAAGCTCCACCTGCAGCTGCATCGATCATAGTTTTAGTAGAAAAAGCTAAACCATTATAGAAGGTTTGTATGATTAACCACTCCGGCAGTCCATGATGTGGACATTTTCGAAGCAAATCTCTAAACCTTTCCCATGCTTCATATAATGATTCACTTTCTAATTGGCTAAAACTAGTGATATCCATTCTTAGCTTAGCAGTCTTACCTGGTGGAAAATACTTATTCAAGAATGCTCTTGATAAATCATCCCATCCGGTGAAAGTATTAGAAGCATGAGAATGTAGCCAAAGTTTGGCCTTATCTCTCAATGAAAATGAGAACAATCTTAGCCTTATAGCATCATCACTAACTCCATTCATTTTAATTGTATCACAAATTTCCAAAAATGTAGCTAAGTGTGAATTAGGAACTTCTACTGCATTATGTGAGAACCCGTAATTTGCATTTTTTAGGTTTTCGCATTTTTCATGGCTTGTTTTCTGCATTTTCGTGATTAGGAAAAAATTTTAGATATTGTTAAGGAGCAGATATAGTTTTTAGATGATTTTTCTAGTATCGAATAGGTTTTGAGAAATTAAGAGCGTATACTGGATGTGGGACCCACTAGTGCGAAAAGTTCGGAAAAATTCGGCCAACTAGGTTAAGTTTTGAATACTGGAATTAAATTACCGGGTGTTATGAGATATTTAGAGGTTGCCAAGTGGATAGGTGTGAGAGAGACAAAAGTTAGGCAAACCATTAATGCAAGTGACATGTGTCACTTAGAGATTAAATTCTACTTTTGACTTACTATTCATGCTTTTACCATTTTACCAAAATAACTCAAAAATTTGACCAAAAAATTCCCACAAATATCAAGCTCATAGCCGGCCCTCATTAGAGAGAAAAGAAAAGAAAAGCTCTTCCAAAATTTGATCCAAACTTGCTCAATCTTCCACTCCTACCGTTTAATTTTGGTTTTGCTCCACAAAACTCCTCCACTTTGTGACAGCCCCACCTCTCCCTAAGGCGAACCAGAGGGTTCGGCGAGCCGCCTGCCCAGCTCTCGCCGGGACTCAGTCGTTCACTACATTCCTCAAACAGATTACAAGATAAAACTCAAATATTACATCAAATTCTCCAATAATTACATGTCAAAAGCGAAGCGAAAATAATTCTCAACTATACATAAAATGATTTCCAAATCCAAACTGTACAAAACATAGGCCATCCAGACATGTGAATAAGCACAACAAGACCTTCCTTCGCTTTGAGCCCTGTGGAGGGGAATAAAATATTTTTGGGGTGAGCTAGAAGCTCAGCGAGTAACCAGTAAAATCAGAAATCAAATATATTTCACAATAATGCATTTCGATCATTTCGATGATGTCATGATTCAGAGATCAAATGTCCGTTTATTGCTCTCGTGAGCCAGTGAAATCATAGTACTTGAACACCCAACGCTCAAACAGATCATTTAACATTAACATTAACATTAAGAGGGAGCCCCTTTTTGAGCTCCAGATGAACATGAACATAAACAAACGGAGGAGACGTTGGTGTTCAGCACAAGACTCCCCAAGTACTCATTTCAAGCCAAAACATGTCATGAACTCACATGCAAGCACGCATGATATGCAGTCGAGTAAATAATGCAAGAAACACTTCGTAAGTAACTTTGGAAACAGTTTAGGGTCACTTACCTCCATGGCTCAGAAATAATGCAAGAAACACTTCATTGCCTTGCTCAAATCCAAGTCCTAGATCGCAAACTCAATGCAAACAAATCCCTTCAAAGTTCGGACAGCACTTCCCCTGAATTTGCTAACTTTTCCAGCCGTCATGGCTTCATGATTTCCTCATTCCAACCCAAAGGTACACACACAACAACAAATTCATCCAATAGCCATTCAGCAAACTCCAAGTAGTACTAGTACAAGTCAAACTAGGGAAAAGTTTGGAAATGAAAGTTAAGCTCAAAACCAGAAAAAAACAGTTTTGACGTCATTTTGCGGGATGAAGGTGTAAGACCCACCATTTCGAAGCTAAGAGATAGGGGTACAATATTACAGAAGGTCACTCAACCCAGTTTCGAGTGTAACCAGGTCAAAAATGCAAGAAACTATACCAGAATCACAAAAATAGATTCACAGAACGCATTCTAGAGGAAACATCATAACTCAGGCTCTCCAAATCCAAATCCAGAAATTCCAAAACCAGCTGAAATATAAGAAACAGGGTTAAATTTCATCAGAAGACCTCAACAACCAATTCGGAAGCAATTCTAGCCAAAACAACCAATTACAGTCGCAAATCCCAATTTCGGGTAAAACCAGAATAGCAATAGTAATTTCGACTTTTCTCACTCTACGCTACTCTGATTGACCTGAAATTTTGTAGGCACCTTTATAATGTCATTCCCTACAACTTTCATGTTTTGAGCTAAGGCCAATTCAGCCTCTATCTAGGACCAAAAATTTCGGATAGAATGAAGAACCAAGAACCCTAATTTTCCAGATTTCTTCCAAAACAGAATTTACTTGCAATCTTCCACTTTTTCCACCTTCTAGAATCATTAAACATCATTTCCAATCATCATACATAACCACATAATCATACTCATATTAGAACAGAAAAATCCCCAAAAATAATAAAAGTTCATCAATTCAACCACAACTCAAGATATAATCCATCAAACCATCTCTTTAGACATCACAAGTCTCTAATTTAGCATAATCAAGAACAAAGAAAGGATGGCTAGACATGATACCTTCAAATATCAAGAAAGGTGATGACTTAGGGATTTTTCTTCCAAAACAACTCCACCAAGAGCTTCAATCTTCCTTAGCTAGCAAGTTTTATGGAGTGATTTGCAATTTAATCGGTTGGAACTCAAGATTTGGACAAGAAATTAAAGTGCAAGATGATGGATTTTCTCTCTCTTTTTCTCTCAAAATTTCGTCCAAGACAAGCTAAAATGGAGAGAAATTGGGTCCAAATTGGTTTTAGTAAAGTTAGAAAAGTCTTGGTCAAAAGTCAAGGTCCAATGGTTTTGTGACAAATGGTCCTTTAGGATTTTATTCTTATCTTTTTGTCTCTCCAATACAAATATCTTAACACATTGTAAAATAATATCACTTAATACAAAATTCCAACAAGTTGTCAAAAATATAATGCATTTACCGCACTAGCGGGTCCCACGTCCAAAATACGCTTTTAATTTCTCAAAAACTAACCGATACTAGAAAAATCATTTTAAAATTATCTTTGCTCATAAACTTTATCTGGGGAATTTTTCTAACAAAGAAAATGTAGAAAACGCGGGCGATTAAATAAAATAAACCCTAGAAAATTAGAAAATTTCCGGGTTCTCACTCTTATTCTTTCGGGGCGTCACATACTTGGTGATTTTAAAGTGATTGGTGAAGTTGTTTGAAAAGCTAAGGTGACCAATAGCTCTCTCTCCCTTGTTTTAAAGGTAAGTTGTGAAGAACCACCCTCCTCCTTTAATTGATGCTTAAATCATGCTTAGTGGTTGTATGAGATGCAAATTTATGGGTTATTTCTTGATTTGTGGTTGAAATGATGAAGTTTTATTATTTTTGGGGATTTTTCTGTTTTAATATAAGCATGATTGTGTGGCTATCTATGATGATTGGAAATGGTCTATATTGACTCTAGGAGGTGGGAAAAGTGATTAATTGCAACCAATTTCTGTTTTGGAAGAAAATTGAAAAACCTAGGGTTCTTAAGGGAGCATTCTGTCCGAATTTTTAGGTCCTAGATACAGGCCGAATTGGCCATAGATCAAAACATGAAAGTTTTAGGGAATGACATTTTAAAGGTGCCTACAAAATTTCAGGTCAATCGGAGTAGTGTGGAATGAGAAAGGTCGAATTAGTATTGCTGTTCTGGTTTTACCCGAATGTAAGAATTGCGCCTGTAATTGGTTGTTTTGGTCAGGATTGCTTCCGAATTGGTTGTTGAGGTCTTCTTATGAAATGTAACCCTGTTTCTTAGCTTTCAGCTGGTTTTTGAATTTATGGATTTGGACTTGGATACCCTGATTTATGATGTTTCCGCTAGAATGCGTTTTGTGAATCTGTTTTTCCGGTTCTGGTGTAGTTTCTTGCATGTTTGACCTAGTTACCCTCGCAAATGGACTGAGTGGCCTTCTTCAATATTGTAGCCTCTTATGTCCTGAATATATCTGCAAAATTTCCGGTCAAACGGATCTGTGTAGCTCGAGTTATAACCAAAACACTCGCACCTATTTTGTACCCTGAAATTGTGTACGTTTTGAATTTCAGCCTCTGACCGTGCATTTTTCGGTTTTGATCCTGTACGATCTGGGTGTCGACTCCTTCATAAGGAATGTAGATCTTAGTTTTAGCTTCGAAACGGTATAAAGTGCGTCGAATTCCGAATTCCGTAGCTTCCGTTATGACGAAAACAAAATTGATCGTCAGAACTGCCTTTGATCTGGACAGTTCTGACGGGTACTTTGGCACTCAATTTTCGTTCTGTTCTGAATGGATTCAGGTCTTGACCAAAACATCAAAGTTTTACCCTTATGTCTCAGCTTTCCAATGCCTTTGGAATTTTATGATTTCGATTTGTGAGCTGGGAGGTATGGTCCATCCAACATACCCTGTTCGTCACTCTAAAGTGCAAATTTCTTGAACAATTTTCCATACTTTCGACCTATTTCTGTTCAGATCCGGACTTAGGTGTCTTCATGAAAATAGTAGCCCTTCCTCTTAGCTTCGCAACGGTACCTCATGTACCTTCATCCGACATTCCTAGGCTAACTTTTGATCAAAACGGTTTGAGAAGGCAGATTTGACCATTTCCGTTTACCGTTCCGCGCAGGTGCGTGCACCCGTTTTGCCGTTTCCGCTCTTGCATGTGTCGATTTTGCCGTTTTGCTTGTTTTAAGTATGTTAGTAGCCGTTTGTGATATATTGTGACACAATCTTCAATTTCAGACGTTGGTGAGTTAGGTGGAGCCGGTGGGGCCTACTAGCTACTCCTCGCGGCACGAATTTCGTACTTTTGCTCTTTTGTTCGTTGTGTAAGTATTCAGGCCGCTCTTATGTGTTAGTTGCTTATGTGTTTTGATATGTATGAAAAGGGTACCTAGGCGAGGGTGTACTTTATCGCACTCGACCTAAACCCTAATTTACGCACACATTTGTATATGGCATATGTATATGAATCATTTTGGAACTAAACCCCTTGAGCTTGTGGCTCGGGGTGACTTTTGAATAATTTTGTGAAGTTTGTGAGTTTGGGGTTGATCTTCCGACCGAGATGGACTATTCGAGCCGGTCAGGGCTTGGTCGAAGCCAGTCCAACTTAGTCTGAGGTCACCAAGTTTGTGAATCCGGTTCACCGAGAATGTGGACCAAGTTTGTGACCCGAGCTTGTGACTCAAGCTCAAGTTTGTGATTTCGTTCGCCCGGGCAAGTTTGTGAGGTGACTGGCCAGTGAGGGTGATAAGGTGTTCGGTGGGTGTACAAGTGAAGTTTCTACGGACCTTATTTATGGTCGACGGAGTGTCAACAGGAGATCACGCATGGCAAATGACTTGGCTTTGGAGCCACCTGTATCCTTATTATGTGATGTTACTTTTCTGCTTTTGCTTTACTCTTACTGTGCAACTGTTGTTACGCGAGATTTACGCTTTTGCCCCTGTTTACTTACTAAGCATATAGCTTACCCCTTTCCTTTTGTTTTCCTTAGCAGGGGCCGACGCGGGGACTTTTGACACATACACTAGTATAGTTAGGTTTGATTGTAACAGTCGGACAGTTAGGATGTTTGTTTTTGTTTTGGTGGTTTGTATAAGAACCCTCCATAGGGTCTACCTTCTGCTGGTTGTTATTCTAATGTATTAGAGTGGTTTGACTCGATACTTTTGAAGATGTAAATAGAACTCTTTTGGTGTTAGATATCTTGTGAATAGTATGCTTGTAGGTTTATTTAATTTTATTGTTTTAAAATTTTGAGTCCCGGCGAGAGCTGGGCAGGCGGCCCGCCGAACCCTTTGGTTCGCCTTAGGGGGAGGTGGGGTCGTCACAGTTGGTATCAGAGCCTGCTTCGCTTGGTCTCTGCGCGGAGTGAGCTTGGGCTGAGTAGTGAATGGGTATGAAGGATTAAGTGCTCGTTCGAGCATAAGCTATGAACCCTGAAGTGTTATAGGTCTTCAATCTTTCTTATGGTATCTAAGAACCATAGATAGGTATGTCGGGCAGGAATTTCGATTTGTAGATGGTTTACTCTGGGGACTGGCCAGCTCGAGATGTGAACTATCTTATTTCGGCTTCTCGTGCCCGAGTACTCCAGAATTGAGGCGATGCAAGCTACTAGGTATTTGAGCCTTGTATTTTGGAAACGAGCCTTGTATTTTGGAAACATGAACAGGCTTTGTCTGACCAGAATGAACACAAGAGATTAATGGACATCTAGTTTGGATAGTAAGTGACGTGAGAGACCAGATGGGCTGATACTGGGACGACTTCACCTTTTCCTTTTGGTTCGTCCGTATGTTACGACTACCTAACGTTAGTATATGTGCTTGTATATGTGCTTGTGTACATGGTTATCTGTCCAACTTGATATGTATTTGTGTACTTGCTTATCTGTCTTTTAATATGGCGTGTTATGTGCGATATGTTACTTGTGTAATTGGTATGATAGATTTTGTTCTTTTAGTCAATTTATTGCATTCATGCATGAAAGTACCCTTTTGGAAAGAAAAGAGAGAAGGGGAAAAAAAAAAAGGGGGACGTAATCGCGGACATGGTCAGAGCAGTGAAACAAAACGAGACCAAGAGTCAAGAGAAGAAAGGGAGGAAACAACAGCTGAACCAAACATGGACCAAGAGTGCCACTTGTATTCAAGACTTTATTATGACCCATTGTTTTGCCGACAGGCTACCATCTGAGGTCCAGCAATTCTGTTAGATGGCACGTTGGGTTGAGATGTATAAGGAAATCGCGGTTCTTCGAGACGAAATAGAAGTCCAAAAGAAACTTGTTGCATACTGGGAAGGGCGATGGAAGCACGAGTATTCAGAGAAAATTGAGCTCTTGCAGAAGAACTTAGAGCTAAAAAGGAAATACGAAGGGATTTTCGAGGAGGCCCTTGAAAATGCCCAACGAATCGAGAAGGCAAAGGCGCTGGTGAAAGCTTCTCAAATAAGAAAAAGGGGTGCAGTGGGTAGCGTGAGTGAGGAACCTAGCGAAGCAATGGCACCTTCTAAAGTACGGAAAGTGAACCAGTTATTCCGGCCGCCATGGACATTGGGGGCGGTAAATGAAAGATTTATCAAAGGAAGCCAAACCGGATAGGGGGAGACTTCTCCGGAAAGCAAAAAGATGGCTTCCCACTTGACTTGTGACTATTGCGGGAAGGCCAATCACACCGAGAACGATTGTTGGAGAAAGTGGAGGAGATGTCTGCGCTGTGGGAGCGCCAAGCATCGAATTGCTCATTGTCCGATTAAAGTGCGTAAAAAGAAAGGAACCCAACAACCAACCAAGACCGACCCTGGACCGTCAAGTGGAGAAGGGACTGGAATGAAGAACCTCGTTTCTTCTGACTCTGAAGACGGAGAAGGTACAGGCCATTGGTTACTTTAAATTTGGAAGGTAAAATTTCGAGGGCGAAATTCTTTTAAGGGGAAGAGAGTGTGAGAACCCGTAATTTGCATTTTCTAGGTTTTCGCATTTTTCATGGCTTGTTTTCTGCATTTTCGTGATTAGGAAAAAATTCTAGATATTGTTAAGGAGCAGATATAGTTTTTAGATGATTTTTCTAGTATCGAATAGGTTTTGAGAAATTAAGAGCGTATACTGGATGTGGGACCCACTAGTGCGAAAAGTTCGGAAAAATTCGGCCAACTAGGTTAAGTTTTGAATACTGGAATTAAATTACCGGGTGTTATGAGATATTTAGAGGTTGCCAAGTGGATAGGTGTGAGAGAGACAAAAGTTAGGCAAACCATTAATGCAAGTGACATGTGTCACTTAGAGATTAAATTCTACTTTTGACTTACTATTCATGCTTTTACCATTTTACCAAAATAACTCAAAAATTTGACCCAAAAATTCCCACAAATATCAAGCTCATAGCCGGCCCTCATTAGAGAGAAAAGTAAAGAAAAGCTCTTCCAAAATTTGATCCAAACTTGCTCAATCTTCCACTCCTACCGTTTAATTTTGGTTTTGCTCCACAAAACTCCTCCACTTGGTGATTTTAAAGTGATTGGTGAAGTTGTTTGAAAAGCTAAGGTGACCAATAGCTCTCTCTCTCTTGTTTTAAAGGTAAGTTGTGAAGAACCACCCTCCTCCTTTAATTGATGCTTAAATCATGCTTAGTGATTGTATGAGATGCAAATTTATGGGTTATTTCTTGATTTGTGGTTGAAATGATGAAATTTGATTATTTTTGGAGATTTTTCTGTTTTAATATAAGCATGATTGTGTGGCTATCTATGATGATTGGAAATGGTCTATATTGACTCTAGGAGGTGGGAAAAGTGATTAATTGCAACCAATTTCTGTTTTGGAAGAAAATTGAAAAACCTAGGGTTCTTAAGGGAGCATTCTGTCCGAATTTTTAGGTCCTAGATAGAGGCCGAATTGGCCTTTGCTCAAAACATAAAAGTTGTAGGGAATGACATTTTAAAGGTGTCTACAAAATTTCAGGTCAATCAGAGTAGTTTGGAATGAGAAAGTCGAAATTACTATTGCTGTTCTGGTTTTACCCGAATGTAAGAATTGCGCCTGTAATTGGTTGTTTTGGTCAGGATTGCTTCCGAATTGGTTGTTGAGGTCTTCTTATGAAATGTAACCCTGTTTCTTAGCTTTCAGCTGGTTTTTGAATTTATGGATTTGGACTTGGATACCCTGATTTATGATGTTTCCGCTAGAATGCGTTTTGTGAATCTGTTTTTCCGGTTCTGGTGTAGTTTCTTGCATGTTTGACCTAGTTACCCTAGCAAATGGACTGAGTGGCCTTCTTCAATATTGTAGCCTCTTATGTCCTGAATATATCTGCAAAATTTCCGGTCAAACGGATCTGTGTAGCTCGAGTTATAACCAAAACACTCGCACCTGTTTTGTACCCTGAAATTGTGTACGTTTTGAATTTCAGCCTCTGATCGTGCATTTTTCGGTTTTGATCCTGTACGATCTGGGTGTCGACTCCTTCATAAGGAATGTAGATCTTGGTTTTAGCTTCGAAACGGTATAAAGTGCGTCGAATTCCGAATTCCGTAGCTTCCGTTATGACGAAAACAAGATTGATCGTCAGAACTGCCTTTGATCTGGACAGTTCTGACGGGTACTTTGGCACTCAATTTTCGTTCTGTTCTGAATGGATTCAGGTCTTGACCAAAACATCAAAGTTTTAGCCTTATGTCTCAGCTTTCCAATGCCTTTGGAATTTTATGATTTCGATTTGTGATCTGGGAGGTATGGTCCATCAAACATACCCTGTTCGTCACTCTAAAGTGCAAATTTCTTGAACGATTTTCCATACTTTCGACCTATTTCTGTTCAGATCCGGACTTAGGTGTCTTCATGAAAATAGTAGCCCTTCCTCTTAGCTTCGCAACGGTACCTCATGTACCTTGATTCGACATTCCTAGGCTAACTTTTGATCAAAACGGTTTGAGAAGGCAGATTTGACCATTTCCGTTTGCCGTTCCGCGCAGGTGCGTGCACCCGTTTTGCCGTTTCCGCACTTGCATGTGCCGATTTTGCCGTTTTGCTTGTTTTAAGTATGTTAGTAGCCGTTTGTGATATATTGTGACACAATCTTCAATTTCAGACGTTGGTGAGCTAGGTGGAGCCGGTGGGGCCTACTAGCTACTCCTCGCGGCACGAATTTCGTACTTTTGCTCTTTTGTTCGTTGTGTAAGTATTCAGGCCGCTCTTATGTGTTAGTTGCTTATGTGTTTTGATATGTATGAAAAGGGTACCTAGGCGAGGGTGTACTTTATCGCACTCGACCTAAACCCTAATTTACGCACACATTTGTATATGGCATATGTATATGAATCATTTTGGAACTAAACCCCTTGAGCTTGTGGCTCGGGGTGACTTTTGAATAATTTTGTGAAGTTTGTGAGTTTGGGGTTGATCTTCCGACCGAGATGGACTATTCGAGCCGGTCAGGGCTTGGTCGAAGCCAGTCCAACTTAGTCTGAGGTCACCAAGTTTGTGAATCCGGTTCACCGAGAATGTGGACCAAGTTTGTGACCCGAGCTTGTGACTCAAGCTCAAGTTTGTGATTTCGTTCGCCCGAGCAAGTTTGTGAGGTGACTGGCCAGTGAGGGTGATAAGGTGTTCGGTGGGTGTACAAGTGAAGTTTCTACGGACCTTATTTATGGTCGACGGAGTGTCGACAGGAGATCACGCATGGCAAATGACTTGGCTTTGGAGCCACCTGTATCCTTATTATGTGATGTTACTTTTCTGCTTTTGCTTTACTCTTACTGTGCAACTGTTGTTACGTGAGATTTACGCTTTTGCCCCTGTTTACTTACTAAGCATATAGCTTACCCCTTTCCTTTTGTTTTCCTTAGCAGGGGCCGACGCGGGGACTTTTGACACATACACTAGTATAGTTAGGTTTGATTGTAACAGTCGGACAGTTAGGATGTTTGTTTTTGTTTTGGTGGTTTGTATAAGAACCCTCCATAGGGTCTACCTTCTGCTGGTTGTTATTCTAATGTATTAGAGTGGTTTGACTCGATACTTTTGAAGATGTAAATAGAACTCTTTTGGTGTTAGATATCTTGTGAATAGTATGCTTGTAGGTTTATTTAATTTTATTGTTTTAAAATTTTGAGTCCCGGCGAGAGCTGGGCAGGCGGCCCGCCGAACCCTTTGGTTCGCCTTAGGGGGAGGTGGGGTCGTCACAGTTGGTATCAGAGCCTGCTTCGCTTGGTCTCTGCGCGGAGTGAGCTTGGGCTGAGTAGTGAATGGGTATGAAGGATTAAGTGCTCGTTCGAGCATAAGCTATGAACCCTGAAGTGTTATAGGTCTTCAATCTTTCTTATGGTATCTAAGGACCATAGATAGGTATGTCGGGCAGGAATTTCGATTTGTAGATGGTTTACTCTGGGGACTGGCCAGCTCGAGATGTGAACTATCTTATTTCGGCTTCTCGTGCCCGAGTACTCCAGAATTGAGGCGATGCAAGCTACTAGGTATTTGAGCCTTGTATTTTGGAAACGAGCCTTGTATTTTGGAAACATGAACAGGCTTTGTCTGACCAGAATGAACACAAGAGATTAATGGACATCTAGTTTGGATAGTAAGTGACGTGAGAGACCAGATGGGCTGATACTGGGACGACTTCACCTTTTCCTTTTGGTTCGTCCGTATGTTACGACTACCTAACGTTAGTATATGTGCTCGTATATGTGCTTGTGTACATGGTTATCTGTCCAACTTGATATGTATTTGTGTACTTGCTTATCCGTCTTTTAATATGGCGTGTTATGTGCGATATGTTACTTGTGTAATTGGTATGATAGATTTTGTTCTTTTAGTCAATTTATTGCATTCATGCATGAAAGTACCCTTTTGGAAAGAAAAGAGAGAAGGGAAAAAAAAAAAAGGGGACGTAATCGCGGACATGGTCAGAGCAGTGAAACAAAACGAGACCAAGAGTCAAGAGAAGAAAGGGAGGAAACAACAGCTGAACCAAACATGGACCAAGAGTGCCACTTGTATTCAAGACTTTATTATGACCCATTGTTTTGCCGACAGGCTACCATCTGAGGTCCAGCAATTCTGTGAGATGGCACGTTGGGTTGAGATGTATAAGGAAATCGCGGTTCTTCGAGACGAAATAGAAGTCCAAAAGAAACTTGTTGCATACTGGGAAGGGCGATGGAAGCACGAGTATTCAGAGAAAATTGAGCTCTTGCACAAGAACTTAGAGCTAAAAAGGAAATACGAAGGGATTTTCGAGGAGGCCCTTGAAAAGGCCCAACGAATCGAGAAGGCAAAGGCGCTGGTGAAAGCTTCCCAAATACGAAAAAGGGGTGCAGTGGGTAGCGTGAGTGAGGAACCTAGCGAAGCAATGGCACCTTCTAAAGTACGGAAAGTGAACCAGTTATTCCGGCCGCCATGGACATTGGGGGCGGTAAATGAAAGATTTATCAAAGGAAGCCAAACCGGACAGGGGGAGACTTCTCCGGAAAGCAAAAAGATGGCTTCCCACTTGACTTGTGACTATTGCGGGAAGGCCAATCACACCGAGAATGATTGTTGGAGAAAGTGGAGGAGATGTCTGCGCTGTGGGAGCGCCGAGCATCGAATTGCTCATTGTCCGATTAAAGTGCGTAAAAAGAAAGGAACCCAACAACCAACCAAGACCGACCCTGGACCGTCAAGTGGAGAAGGGACTGGAATGAAGAACCTCGTTTCTTCTGACTCTGAAGACGGAGAAGGTACAGGCCATTGGTTACTTTAAATTTGGAAGGTAAAATTTCGAGGGCGAAATTCTTTTAAGGGGAAGAGAGTGTGAGAACCCGTAATTTGCATTTTCTAGGTTTTCGCATTTTTCATGGCTTGTTTTCTGCATTTTCGTGATTAGGAAAAAATTCTAGATATTGTTAAGGAGCAGATATAGTTTTTAGATGATTTTTCTAGTATCGAATAGGTTTTGAGAAATTAAGAGCGTATACTGGATGTGGGACCCACTAGTGCGAAAAGTTCGGAAAAATTCGGCCAACTAGGTTAAGTTTTGAATACTGGAATTAAATTACCGGGTGTTATGAGATATTTAGAGGTTGCCAAGTGGATAGGTGTGAGAGAGACAAAAGTTAGGCAAACCATTAATGCAAGTGACATGTGTCACTTAGAGATTAAATTCTACTTTTGACTTACTATTCATGCTTTTACCATTTTACCAAAATAACTCAAAAATTTGACCCAAAAATTCCCACAAATATCAAGCTCATAGCCGGCCCTCATTAGAGAGAAAAGTAAAGAAAAGCTCTTCCAAAATTTGATCCAAACTTGCTCAATCTTCCACTCCTACCGTTTAATTTTGGTTTTGCTCCACAAAACTCCTCCACTTGGTGATTTTAAAGTGATTGGTGAAGTTGTTTGAAAAGCTAAGGTGACCAATAGCTCTCTCTCTCTTGTTTTAAAGGTAAGTTGTGAAGAACCACCCTCCTCCTTTAATTGATGCTTAAATCATGCTTAGTGATTGTATGAGATGCAAATTTATGGGTTATTTCTTGATTTGTGGTTGAAATGATGAAGTTTTATTATTTTTGGGGATTTTTCTGTTTTAATATAAGCATGATTGTGTGGCTATCTATGATGATTGGAAATGGTCTATATTGACTCTAGGAGGTGGGAAAAGTGATTAATTGCAACCAATTTCTGTTTTGGAAGAAAATTGAAAAACCTAGGGTTCTTAAGGGAGCATTCTGTCCGAATTTTTAGGTCCTAGATAGAGGCCGAATTGGCCTTAGCTCAAAACATAAAAGTTTTAGGGAATGACATTTTAAAGGTGCCTACAAAATTTCAGGTCAATCAGAGTAGTTTGGAATGAGAAAGTCGAAATTACTATTGCTGTTCTGGTTTTACCCGAATGTAAGAATTGCGCCTGTAATTGGTTGTTTTGGTCAGGATTGCTTCCGAATTGGTTGTTGAGGTCTTCTTATGAAATGTAACCCTGTTTCTTAGCTTTCAGCTGGTTTTTGAATTTATGGATTTGGACTTGGATACCCTGATTTATGATGTTTCCGCTAGAATGCGTTTTGTGAATCTGTTTTTCCGGTTCTGGTGTAGTTTCTTGCATGTTTGACCTAGTTACCCTAGCAAATGGACTGAGTGGCCTTCTTCAATATTGTAGCCTCTTATGTCCTGAATATATCTGCAAAATTTCCGGTCAAACGGATCTGTGTAGCTCGAGTTATAACCAAAACACTCGCACCTGTTTTGTACCCTGAAATTGTGTACGTTTTGAATTTCAGCCTCTGATCGTGCATTTTTCGGTTTTGATCCTGTACGATCTGGGTGTCGACTCCTTCATAAGGAATGTAGATCTTGGTTTTAGCTTCGAAACGGTATAAAGTGCGTCGAATTCCGAATTCCGTAGCTTCCGTTATGACGAAAACAAGATTGATCGTCAGAACTGCCTTTGATCTGGACAGTTCTGACGGGTACTTTGGCACTCAATTTTCGTTCTGTTCTGAATGGATTCAGGTCTTGACCAAAACATCAAAGTTTTACCCTTATGTCTCAGCTTTCCAATGCCTTTGGAATTTTATGATTTCGATTTGTGATCTGGGAGGTATGGTCCATCCAACATACCCTGTTCGTCACTCTAAAGTGCAAATTTCTTGAACAATTTTCCATACTTTCGACCTATTTCTGTTCAGATCCGGACTTAGGTGTCTTCATGAAAATAGTAGCCCTTCCTCTTAGCTTCGCAACGGTACCTCATGTACCTTGATCCGACATTCCTAGGCTAACTTTTGATCAAAACGGTTTGAGAAGGCAGAATTGACCATTTCCGTTTGCCGTTCCGCGCAGGTGCGTGCACCCGTTTTGCCGTTTCCGCTCTTGCATGTGCCGATTTTGCCGTTTTGCTTGTTTTAAGTATGTTAGTAGCCGTTTGTGATATATTGTGACACAATCTTCAATTTCAGACGTTAGTGAGCTAGGTGGAGCCGGTGGGGCCTACTAGCTACTCCTCGCGGCACGAATTTCGTACTTTTGCTCTTTTGTTCGTTGTGTAAGTATTCAGGCCGCTCTTATGTGTTAGTTGCTTATGTGTTTTGATATGTATGAAAAGGGTACCTAGGCGAGGGTGTACTTTATCGCACTCGACCTAAACCCTAATTTACGCACACATTTGTATATGGCATATGTATATGAATCATTTTGGAACTAAACCCCTTGAGCTTGTGGCTCGGGGTGACTTTTGAATAATTTTGTGAAGTTTGTGAGTTTGGGGTTGATCTTCCGACCGAGATGGACTATTCGAGCCGGTCAGGGCTTGGTCGAAGCCAGTCCAACTTAGTCTGAGGTCACCAAGTTTGTGAATCCGGTTCACCGAGAATGTGGACCAAGTTTGTGACCCGAGCTTGTGACTCAAGCTCAAGTTTGTGATTTCGTTCGCCCGAGCAAGTTTGTGAGGTGACTGGCCAGTGAGGGTGATAAGGTGTTCGGTGGGTGTAGAAGTGAAGTTTCTACGGACCTTATTTATGGTCGACGGAGTGTCGACAGGAGATCACGCATGGCAAATGACTTGGCTTTGGAGCCACCTGTATCCTTATTATGTGATGTTACTTTTCTGCTTTTGCTTTACTCTTACTGTGCAACTGTTGTTACGTGAGATTTACGCTTTTGCCCCTGTTTACTTACTAAGCATATAGCTTACCCCTTTCCTTTTGTTTTCCTTAGCAGGGGCCGACGCGGGGACTTTTGACACATACACTAGTATAGTTAGGTTTGATTGTAGCAGTCCGACAGTTAGGATGTTTGTTTTTGTTTTGGTGGTTTGTATAAGAACCCTCCATAGGGTCTACCTTCTGCTGGTTGTTATTCTAATGTATTAGAGTGGTTTGACTAGATACTTTTGAAGATGTAAATAGAACTCTTTTGGTGTTAGATATCTTGTGAATAGTATGCTTGTAGGTTTATTTAATTTTATTGTTTTAAAATTTTGAGTCCCGGCGAGAGCTGGGCAGGCGGCCCGCCGAACCCTTTGGTTCGCCTTAGGGGGAGGTGGGGTCGTCACAGTTGGTATCAGAGCCTGCTTCGCTTGGTCTCTGCGCGGAGTGAGCTTGGGCTGAGTAGTGAATGGGTATGAAGGATTAAGTGCTCGTTCGAGCATAAGCTATGAACCCTGAAGTGTTATAGGTCTTCAATCTTTCTTATGGTATCTAAGGACCATAGATAGGTATGTCGGGCAGGAATTTCGATTTGTAGATGGTTTACTCTGGGGACTGGCCAGCTCGAGATGTGAACTATCTTATTTCGGCTTCTCGTGCCCGAGTACTCCAGAATTGAGGCGATGCAAGCTACTAGGTATTTGAGCCTTGTATTTTGGAAACGAGCCTTGTATTTTGGAAACATGAACAGGCTTTGTCTGACCAGAATGAACACAAGAGATTAATGGACATCTAGTTTGGATAGTAAGTGACGTGAGAGACCAGATGGGCTGATACTGGGACGACTTCACCTTTTCCTTTTGGTTCGTCCGTATGTTACGACTACCTAACGTTAGTATATGTGCTCGTATATGTGCTTGTGTACATGGTTATCTGTCCAACTTGATATGTATTTGTGTACTTGCTTATCCGTCTTTTAATATGGCGTGTTATGTGCGATATGTTACTTGTGTAATTGGTATGATAGATTTTGTTCTTTTAGTCAATTTATTGCATTCATGCATGAAAGTACCCTTTTGGAAAGAAAAGAGAGAAGGGAAAAAAAAAAAGGGGACGTAATCGCGGACATGGTCAGAGCAGTGAAACAAAACGAGACCAAGAGTCAAGAGAAGAAAGGGAGGAAACAACAGCTGAACCAAACATGGACCAAGAGTGCCACTTGTATTCAAGACTTTATTATGACCCATTGTTTTGCCGACAGGCTACCATCTGAGGTCCAGCAATTCTGTGAGATGGCACGTTGGGTTGAGATGTATAAGGAAATCGCGGTTCTTCGAGACGAAATAGAAGTCCAAAAGAAACTTGTTGCATACTGGGAAGGGCGATGGAAGCACGAGTATTCAGAGAAAATTGAGCTCTTGCAGAAGAACTTAGAGCTAAAAAGGAAATACGAAGGGATTTTCGAGGAGGCCCTTGAAAATGCCCAACGAATCGAGAAGGCAAAGGCGCTGGTGAAAGCTTCTCAAATAAGAAAAAGGGGTGCAGTGGGTAGCGTGAGTGAGGAACCTAGCGAAGCAATGGCACCTTCTAAAGTACGGAAAGTGAACCAGTTATTCCGGCCGCCATGGACATTGGGGGCGGTAAATGAAAGATTTATCAAAGGAAGCCAAACCGGACAGGGGGAGACTTCTCCGGAAAGCAAAAAGATGGCTTCCCACTTGACTTGTGACTATTGCGGGAAGGCCAATCACACCGAGAATGATTGTTGGAGAAAGTGGAGGAGATGTCTGCGCTGTGGGAGCGCCGAGCATCGAATTGCTCATTGTCCGATTAAAGTGCGTAAAAAGAAAGGAACCCAACAACCAACCAAGACCGACCCTGGACCGTCAAGTGGAGAAGGGACTGGAATGAAGAACCTCGTTTCTTCTGACTCTGAAGACGGAGAAGGTACAGGCCATTGGTTACTTTAAATTTGGAAGGTAAAATTTCGAGGGCGAAATTCTTTTAAGGGGAAGAGAGTGTGAGAACCCGTAATTTGCATTTTCTAGGTTTTCGCATTTTTCATGGCTTGTTTTCTGCATTTTCGTGATTAGGAAAAAATTCTAGATATTGTTAAGGAGCAGATATAGTTTTTAGATGATTTTTCTAGTATCGAATAGGTTTTGAGAAATTAAGAGCGTATACTGGATGTGGGACCCACTAGTGCGAAAAGTTCGGAAAAATTCGGCCAACTAGGTTAAGTTTTGAATACTGGAATTAAATTACCGGGTGTTATGAGATATTTAGAGGTTGCCAAGTGGATAGGTGTGAGAGAGACAAAAGTTAGGCAAACCATTAATGCAAGTGACATGTGTCACTTAGAGATTAAATTCTACTTTTGACTTACTATTCATGCTTTTACCATTTTACCAAAATAACTCAAAAATTTGACCCAAAAATTCCCACAAATATCAAGCTCATAGCCGGCCCTCATTAGAGAGAAAAGTAAAGAAAAGCTCTTCCAAAATTTGATCCAAACTTGCTCAATCTTCCACTCCTACCGTTTAATTTTGGTTTTGCTCCACAAAACTCCTCCACTTGGTGATTTTAAAGTGATTGGTGAAGTTGTTTGAAAAGCTAAGGTGACCAATAGCTCTCTCTCTCTTGTTTTAAAGGTAAGTTGTGAAGAACCACCCTCCTCCTTTAATTGATGCTTAAATCATGCTTAGTGATTGTATGAGATGCAAATTTATGGGTTATTTCTTGATTTGTGGTTGAAATGATGAAGTTTTATTATTTTTGGGGATTTTTCTGTTTTAATATAAGCATGATTGTGTGGCTATCTATGATGATTGGAAATGGTCTATATTGACTCTAGGAGGTGGGAAAAGTGATTAATTGCAACCAATTTCTGTTTTGGAAGAAAATTGAAAAACCTAGGGTTCTTAAGGGAGCATTCTGTCCGAATTTTTAGGTCCTAGATAGAGGCCGAATTGGCCTTAGCTCAAAACATAAAAGTTTTAGGGAATGACATTTTAAAGGTGCCTACAAAATTTCAGGTCAATCAGAGTAGTTTGGAATGAGAAAGTCGAAATTACTATTGCTGTTCTGGTTTTACCCGAATGTAAGAATTGCGCCTGTAATTGGTTGTTTTGGTCAGGATTGCTTCCGAATTGGTTGTTGAGGTCTTCTTATGAAATGTAACCCTGTTTCTTAGCTTTCAGCTGGTTTTTGAATTTATGGATTTGGACTTGGATACCCTGATTTATGATGTTTCCGCTAGAATGCGTTTTGTGAATCTGTTTTTCCGGTTCTGGTGTAGTTTCTTGCATGTTTGACCTAGTTACCCTTGCAAATGGACTGAGTGGCCTTCTTCAATATTGTAGCCTCTTATGTCCTGAATATATCTGCAAAATTTCCGGTCAAACGGATCTGTGTAGCTCGAGTTATAACCAAAACACTCGCACCTGTTTTGTACCCTGAAATTGTGTACGTTTTGAATTTCAGCCTCTGATCGTGCATTTTTCGGTTTTGATCCTGTACGATCTGGGTGTCGACTCCTTCATAAGGAATGTAGATCTTGGTTTTAGCTTCGAAACGGTATAAAGTGCGTCGAATTCCGAATTCCGTAGCTTCCGTTATGACGAAAACAAGATTGATCGTCAGAACTGCCTTTGATCTGGACAGTTCTGACGGGTACTTTGGCACTCAATTTTCGTTCTGTTCTGAATGGATTCAGGTCTTGACCAAAACATCAAAGTTTTACCCTTATGTCTCAGCTTTCCAATGCCTTTGGAATTTTATGATTTCGATTTGTGATCTGGGAGGTATGGTCCATCCAACATACCCTGTTCGTCACTCTAAAGTGCAAATTTCTTGAACAATTTTCCATACTTTCGACCTATTTCTGTTCAGATCCGGACTTAGGTGTCTTCATGAAAATAGTAGCCCTTCCTCTTAGCTTCGCAACGGTACCTCATGTACCTTGATCCGACATTCCTAGGCTAACTTTTGATCAAAACGGTTTGAGAAGGCAGAATTGACCATTTCCGTTTGCCGTTCCGCGCAGGTGCGTGCACCCGTTTTGCCGTTTCCGCTCTTGCATGTGCCGATTTTGCCGTTTTGCTTGTTTTAAGTATGTTAGTAGCCGTTTGTGATATATTGTGACACAATCTTCAATTTCAGACGTTAGTGAGTTAGGTGGAGCCGGTGGGGCCTACTAGCTACTCCTCGCGGCACGAATTTCGTACTTTTGCTCTTTTGTTCGTTGTGTAAGTATTCAGGCCGCTCTTATGTGTTAGTTGCTTATGTGTTTTGATATGTATGAAAAGGGTACCTAGGCGAGGGTGTACTTTATCGCACTCGACCTAAACCCTAATTTACGCACACATTTGTATATGGCATATGTATATGAATCATTTTGGAACTAAACCCCTTGAGCTTGTGGCTCGGGGTGACTTTTGAATAATTTTGTGAAGTTTGTGAGTTTGGGGTTGATCTTCCGACCGAGATGGACTATTCGAGCCGGTCAGGGCTTGGTCGAAGCCAGTCCAACTTAGTCTGAGGTCACCAAGTTTGTGAATCCGGTTCACCGAGAATGTGGACCAAGTTTGTGACCCGAGCTTGTGACTCAAGCTCAAGTTTGTGATTTCGTTCGCCCGAGCAAGTTTGTGAGGTGACTGGCCAGTGAGGGTGATAAGGTGTTCGGTGGGTGTAGAAGTGAAGTTTCTACGGACCTTATTTATGGTCGACGGAGTGTCGACAGGAGATCACGCATGGCAAATGACTTGGCTTTGGAGCCACCTGTATCCTTATTATGTGATGTTACTTTTCTGCTTTTGCTTTACTCTTACTGTGCAACTGTTGTTACGTGAGATTTACGCTTTTGCCCCTGTTTACTTACTAAGCATATAGCTTACCCCTTTCCTTTTGTTTTCCTTAGCAGGGGCCGACGCGGGGACTTTTGACACATACACTAGTATAGTTAGGTTTGATTGTAGCAGTCCGACAGTTAGGATGTTTGTTTTTGTTTTGGTGGTTTGTATAAGAACCCTCCATAGGGTCTACCTTCTGCTGGTTGTTATTCTAATGTATTAGAGTGGTTTGACTAGATACTTTTGAAGATGTAAATAGAACTCTTTTGGTGTTAGATATCTTGTGAATAGTATGCTTGTAGGTTTATTTAATTTTATTGTTTTAAAATTTTGAGTCCCGGCGAGAGCTGGGCAGGCGGCCCGCCGAACCCTTTGGTTCGCCTTAGGGGGAGGTGGGGTCGTCACAGTTGGTATCAGAGCCTGCTTCGCTTGGTCTCTGCGCGGAGTGAGCTTGGGCTGAGTAGTGAATGGGTATGAAGGATTAAGTGCTCGTTCGAGCATAAGCTATGAACCCTGAAGTGTTATAGGTCTTCAATCTTTCTTATGGTATCTAAGGACCATAGATAGGTATGTCGGGCAGGAATTTCGATTTGTAGATGGTTTACTCTGGGGACTGGCCAGCTCGAGATGTGAACTATCTTATTTCGGCTTCTCGTGCCCGAGTACTCCAGAATTGAGGCGATGCAAGCTACTAGGTATTTGAGCCTTGTATTTTGGAAACGAGCCTTGTATTTTGGAAACATGAACAGGCTTTGTCTGACCAGAATGAACACAAGAGATTAATGGACATCTAGTTTGGATAGTAAGTGACGTGAGAGACCAGATGGGCTGATACTGGGACGACTTCACCTTTTCCTTTTGGTTCGTCCGTATGTTACGACTACCTAACGTTAGTATATGTGCTCGTATATGTGCTTGTGTACATGGTTATCTGTCCAACTTGATATGTATTTGTGTACTTGCTTATCCGTCTTTTAATATGGCGTGTTATGTGCGATACGTTACTTGTGTAATTGGTATGATAGATTTTGTTCCTTTAGTCAATTTATTGCATTCATGCATGAAAGTACCCTTTTGGAAAGAAAAGAGAGAAGGGAAAAAAAAAAAAGGGGACGTAATCGCGGACATGGTCAGAGCAGTGAAACAAAACGAGACCAAGAGTCAAGAGAAGAAAGGGAGGAAACAACAGCTGAACCAAACATGGACCAAGAGTGCCACTTGTATTCAAGACTTTATTATGACCCATTGTTTTGCCGACAGGCTACCATCTGAGGTCCAGCAATTCTGTGAGATGGCACGTTGGGTTGAGATGTATAAGGAAATCGCGGTTCTTCGAGACGAAATAGAAGTCCAAAAGAAACTTGTTGCATACTGGGAAGGGCGATGGAAGCACGAGTATTCAGAGAAAATTGAGCTCTTGCACAAGAACTTAGAGCTAAAAAGGAAATACGAAGGGATTTTCGAGGAGGCCCTTGAAAAGGCCCAACGAATCGAGAAGGCAAAGGCGCTGGTGAAAGCTTCCCAAATACGAAAAAGGGGTGCAGTGGGTAGCGTGAGTGAGGAACCTAGCGAAGCAATGGCACCTTCTAAAGTACGGAAAGTGAACCAGTTATTCCGGCCGCCATGGACATTGGGGGCGGTAAATGAAAGATTTATCAAAGGAAGCCAAACCGGACAGGGGGAGACTTCTCCGGAAAGCAAAAAGATGGCTTCCCACTTGACTTGTGACTATTGCGGGAAGGCCAATCACACCGAGAATGATTGTTGGAGAAAGTGGAGGAGATGTCTGCGCTGTGGGAGCGCCGAGCATCGAATTGCTCATTGTCCGATTAAAGTGCGTAAAAAGAAAGGAACCCAACAACCAACCAAGACCGACCCTGGACCGTCAAGTGGAGAAGGGACTGGAATGAAGAACCTCGTTTCTTCTGACTCTGAAGACGGAGAAGGTACAGGCCATTGGTTACTTTAAATTTGGAAGGTAAAATTTCGAGGGCGAAATTCTTTTAAGGGGAAGAGAGTGTGAGAACCCGTAATTTGCATTTTCTAGGTTTTCGCATTTTTCATTGCTTGTTTTCTGTATTTTCGTGATAAGGAAAAAATTCTAGATATTGTTAAGGAGCAGATATAGTTTTTAGATGATTTTTCTAGTATCGAATAGGTTTTGAGAAATTAAGAGCGTATACTGGATGTGGGACCCACTAGTGCGAAAAGTTCGGAAAAATTCGGCCAACTAGGTTAAGTTTTGAATACTGGAATTAAATTACCGGGTGTTATGAGATATTTAGAGGTTGCCAAGTGGATAGGTGTGAGAGAGACAAAAGTTAGGCAAACCATTAATGCAAGTGACATGTGTCACTTAGAGATTAAATTCTACTTTTGACTTACTATTCATGCTTTTACCATTTTACCAAAATAACTCAAAAATTTGACCCAAAAATTCCCACAAATATCAAGCTCATAGCCGGCCCTCATTAGAGAGAAAAGTAAAGAAAAGCTCTTCCAAAATTTGATCCAAACTTGCTCAATCTTCCACTCCTACCGTTTAATTTTGGTTTTGCTCCACAAAACTCCTCCACTTGGTGATTTTAAAGTGATTGGTGAAGTTGTTTGAAAAGCTAAGGTGACCAATAGCTCTCTCTCTCTTGTTTTAAAGGTAAGTTGTGAAGAACCACCCTCCTCCTTTAATTGATGCTTAAATCATGCTTAGTGATTGTATGAGATGCAAATTTATGGGTTATTTCTTGATTTGTGGTTGAAATGATGAAGTTTTATTATTTTTGGGGATTTTTCTGTTTTAATATAAGCATGATTGTGTGGCTATCTATGATGATTGGAAATGGTCTATATTGACTCTAGGAGGTGGGAAAAGTGATTAATTGCAACCAATTTCTGTTTTGGAAGAAAATTGAAAAACCTAGGGTTCTTAAGGGAGCATTCTGTCCGAATTTTTAGGTCCTAGATAGAGGCCGAATTGGCCTTAGTTCAAAACATAAAAGTTGTAGGGAATGACATTTTAAAGGTGCCTACAAAATTTCAGGTCAATCAGAGTAGTTTGGAATGAGAAAGTCGAAATTACTATTGCTGTTCTGGTTTTACCCGAATGTAAGAATTGCGCCTGTAATTGGTTGTTTTGGTCAGGATTGCTTCCGAATTGGTTGTTGAGGTCTTCTTATGAAATGTAACCCTGTTTCTTAGCTTTCAGCTGGTTTTTGAATTTATGGATTTGGACTTGGATACCCTGATTTATGATGTTTCCGCTAGAATGCGTTTTGTGAATCTGTTTTTCCGGTTCTGGTGTAGTTTCTTGCATGTTTGACCTAGTTACCCTCGCAAATGGACTGAGTGGCCTTCTTCAATATTGTAGCCTCTTATGTCCTGAATATATCTGCAAAATTTCCGGTCAAACGGATCTGTGTAGCTCGAGTTATAACCAAAACACTCGCACCTGTTTTGTACCCTGAAATTGTGTACGTTTTGAATTTCAGCCTCTGATCGTGCATTTTTCGGTTTTGATCCTGTACGATCTGGGTGTCGACTCCTTCATAAGGAATGTAGATCTTGGTTTTAGCTTCGAAACGGTATAAAGTGCGTCGAATTCCGAATTCCGTAGCTTCCGTTATGACGAAAACAAGATTGATCGTCAGAACTGCCTTTGATCTGGACAGTTCTGACGGGTACTTTGGCACTCAATTTTCGTTCTGTTCTGAATGGATTCAGGTCTTGACCAAAACATCAAAGTTTTAGCCTTATGTCTCAGCTTTCCAATGCCTTTGGAATTTTATGATTTCGATTTGTGAGCTGGGAGGTATGGTCCATCCAACATACCCTGTTCGTCACTCTAAAGTGCGAATTTCTTGAACGATTTTCCATACTTTCGACCTATTTCTGTTCAGATCCGGACTTAGGTGTCTTCATGAAAATAGTAGCCCTTCCTCTTAGCTTCGCAACGGTACCTCATGTACCTTGATCTGACATTCCTAGGCTAACTTTTGATCAAAACGGTTTGAGAAGGCAGATTTGACCATTTCCGTTTGCCGTTCCGCGCAGGTGCGTGCACCCGTTTTGCCGTTTCCGCACTTGCATGTGCCGATTTTGCCGTTTTGCTTGTTTTAAGTATGTTAGTAGCCGTTTGTGATATATTGTGACACAATCTTCAATTTCAGACGTTGGTGAGTTAGGTGGAGCCGGTGGGGCCTACTAGCTACTCCTCGCGGCACGAATTTCGTACTTTTGCTCTTTTGTTCGTTGTGTAAGTATTCAGGCCGCTCTTATGTGTTAGTTGCTTATGTGTTTTGATATGTATGAAAAGGGTACCTAGGCGAGGGTGTACTTTATCGCACTCGACCTAAACCCTAATTTACGCACACATTTGTATATGGCATATGTATATGAATCATTTTGGAACTAAACCCCTTGAGCTTGTGGCTCGGGGTGACTTTTGAATAATTTTGTGAAGTTTGTGAGTTTGGGGTTGATCTTCCGACCGAGATGGACTATTCGAGCCGGTCAGGGCTTGGTCGAAGCCAGTCCAACTTAGTCTGAGGTCACCAAGTTTGTGAATCCGGTTCACCGAGAATGTGGACCAAGTTTGTGACCCGAGCTTGTGACTCAAGCTCAAGTTTGTGATTTCGTTCGCCCGAGCAAGTTTGTGAGGTGACTGGCCAGTGAGGGTGATAAGGTGTTCGGTGGGTGTACAAGTGAAGTTTCTACGGACCTTATTTATGGTCGACGGAGTGTCGACAGGAGATCACGCATGGCAAATGACTTGGCTTTGGAGCCACCTGTATCCTTATTATGTGATGTTACTTTTCTGCTTTTGCTTTACTCTTACTGTGCAACTGTTGTTACGTGAGATTTACGCTTTTGCCCCTGTTTACTTACTAAGCATATATCTTACCCCTTTCCTTTTGTTTTCCTTAGCAGGGGCCGACGCGGGGACTTTTGACACATACACTAGTATAGTTAGGTTTGATTGTAACAGTCGGACAGTTAGGATGTTTGTTTTTGTTTTGGTGGTTTGTATAAGAACCCTCCATAGGGTCTACCTTCTGCTGGTTGTTATTCTAATGTATTAGAGTGGTTTGACTCGATACTTTTGAAGATGTAAATAGAACTCTTTTGGTGTTAGATATCTTGTGAATAGTATGCTTGTAGGTTTGTTTAATTTTATTGTTTTAAAATTTTGAGTCCCGGCGAGAGCTGGGCAGGCGGCCCGCCGAACCCTTTGGTTCGCCTTAGGGGGAGGTGGGGTCGTCACAGTTGGTATCAGAGCCTGCTTCGCTTGGTCTCTGCGCGGAGTGAGCTTGGGCTGAGTAGTGAATGGGTATGAAGGATTAAGTGCTCGTTCGAGCATAAGCTATGAACCCTGAAGTGTTATAGGTCTTCAATCTTTCTTATGGTATCTAAGGACCATAGATAGGTATTTCGGGCAGGAATTTCGATTTGTAGATGGTTTACTCTGGGGACTGGCCAGCTCGAGATGTGAACTATCTTATTTCGGCTTCTCGTGCCCGAGTACTCCAGAATTGAGGCGATGCAAGTTACTAGGTATTTGAGCCTTGTATTTTGGAAACGAGCCTTGTATTTTGGAAACATGAACAGGCTTTGTCTGACCAGAATGAACACAAGAGATTAATGGACATCTAGTTTGGATAGTAAGTGACGTGAGAGACCAGATGGGCTGATACTGGGACGACTTCACCTTTTCCTTTTGGTTCGTCCGTATGTTACGACTACCTAACGTTAGTATATGTGCTCGTATATGTGCTTGTGTACATGGTTATCTGTCCAACTTGATATGTATTTGTGTACTTGCTTATCCGTCTTTTAATATGGCGTGTTATGTGCGATACGTTACTTGTGTAATTGGTATGATAGATTTTGTTCCTTTAGTCAATTTATTGCATTCATGCATGAAAGTACCCTTTTGGAAAGAAAAGAGAGAAGGGAAAAAAAAAAAAGGGGACGTAATCGCGGACATGGTCAGAGCAGTGAAACAAAACGAGACCAAGAGTCAAGAGAAGAAAGGGAGGAAACAACAGCTGAACCAAACATGGACCAAGAGTGCCACTTGTATTCAAGACTTTATTATGACCCATTGTTTTGCCGACAGGCTACCATCTGAGGTCCAGCAATTCTGTGAGATGGCACGTTGGGTTGAGATGTATAAGGAAATCGCGGTTCTTCGAGACGAAATAGAAGTCCAAAAGAAACTTGTTGCATACTGGGAAGGGCGATGGAAGCACGAGTATTCAGAGAAAATTGAGCTCTTGCAGAAGAAATTAGAGCTAAAAAGGAAATACGAAGGGATTTTCGAGGAGGCCCTTGAAAATGCCCAACGAATCGAGAAGGCAAAGGCGCTGGTGAAAGCTTCTCAAATACGAAAAAGGGGTGCAGTGGGTAGCGTGAGTGAGGAACCTAGCGAAGCAATGGCACCTTCTAAAGTACGGAAAGTGAACCAGTTATTCCGGCCGCCATGGACATTGGGGGCGGTAAATGAAAGATTTATCAAAGGAAGCCAAACCGGACAGGGGGAGACTTCTCCGGAAAGCAAAAAGATGGCTTCCCACTTGACTTGTGACTATTGCGGGAAGGCCAATCACACCGAGAATGATTGTTGGAGAAAGTGGAGGAGATGTCTGCGCTGTGGGAGCGCCGAGCATCGAATTGCTCATTGTCCGATTAAAGTGCGTAAAAAGAAAGGAACCCAACAACCAACCAAGACCGACCCTGGACCGTCAAGTGGAGAAGGGACTGGAATGAAGAACCTCGTTTCTTCTGACTCTGAAGACGGAGAAGGTACAGGCCATTGGTTACTTTAAATTTGGAAGGTAAAATTTCGAGGGCGAAATTCTTTTAAGGGGAAGAGAGTGTGAGAACCCGTAATTTGCATTTTCTAGGTTTTCGCATTTTTCATTGCTTGTTTTCTGTATTTTCGTGATAAGGAAAAAATTCTAGATATTGTTAAGGAGCAGATATAGTTTTTAGATGATTTTTCTAGTATCGAATAGGTTTTGAGAAATTAAGAGCGTATACTGGATGTGGGACCCACTAGTGCGAAAAGTTCGGAAAAATTCGGCCAACTAGGTTAAGTTTTGAATACTGGAATTAAATTACCGGGTGTTATGAGATATTTAGAGGTTGCCAAGTGGATAGGTGTGAGAGAGACAAAAGTTAGGCAAACCATTAATGCAAGTGACATGTGTCACTTAGAGATTAAATTCTACTTTTGACTTACTATTCATGCTTTTACCATTTTACCAAAATAACTCAAAAATTTGACCCAAAAATTCCCACAAATATCAAGCTCATAGCCGGCCCTCATTAGAGAGAAAAGTAAAGAAAAGCTCTTCCAAAATTTGATCCAAACTTGCTCAATCTTCCACTCCTACCGTTTAATTTTGGTTTTGCTCCACAAAACTCCTCCACTTGGTGATTTTAAAGTGATTGGTGAAGTTGTTTGAAAAGCTAAGGTGACCAATAGCTCTCTCTCTCTTGTTTTAAAGGTAAGTTGTGAAGAACCACCCTCCTCCTTTAATTGATGCTTAAATCATGCTTAGTGATTGTATGAGATGCAAATTTATGGGTTATTTCTTGATTTGTGGTTGAAATGATGAAGTTTTATTATTTTTGGGGATTTTTCTGTTTTAATATAAGCATGATTGTGTGGCTATCTATGATGATTGGAAATGGTCTATATTGACTCTAGGAGGTGGGAAAAGTGATTAATTGCAACCAATTTCTGTTTTGGAAGAAAATTGAAAAACCTAGGGTTCTTAAGGGAGCATTCTGTCCGAATTTTTAGGTCCTAGATAGAGGCCGAATTGGCCTTAGGTCAAAACATAAAAGTTGTAGGGAATGACATTTTAAAGGTGCCTACAAAATTTCAGGTCAATCAGAGTAGTTTGGAATGAGAAAGTCGAAATTACTATTGCTGTTCTGGTTTTACCCGAATGTAAGAATTGCGCCTGTAATTGGTTGTTTTGGTCAGGATTGCTTCCGAATTGGTTGTTGAGGTCTTCTTATGAAATGTAACCCTGTTTCTTAGCTTTCAGCTGGTTTTTGAATTTATGGATTTGGACTTGGATACCCTGATTTATGATGTTTCCGCTAGAATGCGTTTTGTGAATCTGTTTTTCCGGTTCTGGTGTAGTTTCTTGCATGTTTGACCTAGTTACCCTCGCAAATGGACTAAGTGGCCTTCTTCAATATTGTAGCCTGTTATGTCCTGAATATATCTGCAAAATTTCCGGTCAAACGGATCTGTGTAGCTCGAGTTATAACCAAAACACTCGCACCTATTTTGTACCCTGAAATTGTGTACGTTTTGAATTTCAGCCTCTGACCGTGCATTTTTCGGTTTTGATCCTGTATGATCTGGGTGTCGACTCCTTCATAAGGAATGTAGATCTTGGTTTTAGCTTCGAAACGGTATAAAGTGCGTCGAATTCCGAATTCCGTAGCTTCCGTTATGACGAAAACAAGATTGATCGTCAGAACTGCCTTTGATCTGGACAGTTCTGACGGGTACTTTGGCACTCAATTTTTGTTCTGTTCTAAATGGATTCAGGTCTTGACCAAAACATCAAAGTTTTAGCCTTATGTCTCAGCTTTCCAATTCCTTTGGAATTTTATGATTTTGATTTGTGAGCTGGGAGGTATGGTCCATCCAACATACCCTGTTCGTCACTCTAAAGTGCGAATTTCTTGAACGATTTTCCATACTTTCGACCTATTTCTGTTCAGATCCGGACTTAGGTGTCTTCATGAAAATAGTATCCCTTCCTCTTAGCTTCGCAACGGTACCTCATGTACCTTGATCCGACATTCCTAGGCTAACTTTTGATCAAAACGGTTTGAGAAGGCAGATTTGACCATTTCCGTTTGCCGTTCCGCGCAGGTGCGTGCACCCGTTTTGCCGTTTCCGCACTTGCATGTGCCGATTTTGCCGTTTTGCTTGTTTTAAGTTTGTTAGTAGCCGTTTGTGATATATTGTGACACAATCTTCAATTTCAGACGTTGGTGAGCTAGGTGGAGCCGGTGGGGCCTACTAGCTACTCCTCGCGGCACGAATTTCGTACTTTTGCTCTTTTGTTCGTTGTGTAAGTATTCAGGCCGCTCTTATGTGTTAGTTGCTTATGTGTTTTGATATGTATGAAAAGGGTACCTAGGCGAGGGTGTACTTTATCGCACTCGACCTAAACCCTAATTTACGCACACATTTGTATATGGCATATGTATATGAATCATTTTGGAACTAAACCCCTTGAGCTTGTGGCTCGGGGTGACTTTTGAATAATTTTGTGAAGTTTGTGAGTTTGGGGTTGATCTTCCGACCGAGATGGACTATTCGAGCCGGTCAGGGCTTGGTCGAAGCCAGTCCAACTTAGTCTGAGGTCACCAAGTTTGTGAATCCGGTTCACCGAGAATGTGGACCAAGTTTGTGACCCGAGCTTGTGACTCAAGCTCAAGTTTGTGATTTCGTTCGCCCGAGCAAGTTTGTGAGGTGACTGGCCAGTGAGGGTGATAAGGTGTTCGGTGGGTGTACAAGTGAAGTTTCTACGGACCTTATTTATGGTCGACGGAGTGTCGACAGGAGATCACGCATGGCAAATGACTTGGCTTTGGAGCCACCTGTATCCTTATTATGTGATGTTACTTTTCTGCTTTTGTTTTACTCTTACTGTGCAATTGTTGTTACGTGAGATTTACGCTTTTGCCCCTGTTTACTTACTAAGCATATAGCTTACCCCTTTCCTTTTGTTTTCCTTAGCAGGGGCCGACGCGGGGACTTTTGACACATACACTAGTATAGTTAGGTTTGATTGTAACAGTCGGACAGTTAGGATGTTTGTTTTTGTTTTGGTGGTTTGTATAAGAACCCTCCATAGGGTCTATTTCTGCTGGTTGTTATTCTAATGTATTAGAGTGGTTTGACTCGATACTTTTGAAGATGTAAATAGAACTCTTTTGGCGTTAGATATCTTGTGAATAGTATGCTTGTAGGTTTATTTAATTTTATTGTTTTAAAATTTTGAGTCCCGGCGAGAGTTGGGCAGGCGGCCCGCCGAACCCTTTGGTTCACCTTAGGGGGAGGTGGGGCCGTCACACATTACCTCCAAATTGAGATTGTTGAACCATTTGGATAAGTGATGGTTTAATCTCAAAATTGTTAGCATTTACCGTAGGCTTTACTATACTTGTTTGAGATCCTTGTGTTCCCGGTAGAGCAAAATCTCGTAGAACTCCCCTATTTGCTTCGTTTTCGGCCATTTCTTCTTCAATTGGAAGCTCTATTAAGATTTCCTCTATTGGTTGCCAAATCTCTTGTTCCTCTTGCTGAGGTGGATGCCTCCTTTGTCTACGTAGTATCCTCTCAATTTTTGGATTGAAAGGTGTAAGTTCCCGAGATACCCGGTGCATACACTACAAACAGAAATAAGAGATATTATGCAATTTCAATTGTCAAAAACTGATTACAATATAAGATTAAATATAATCAGCTCAACTAATAAAAATAAATCTGTCTAAATTAATAGAGTTGATTAGGCTCTAATATTGCCGCTCCCCGGCAACGGCGCCAAAAACTTGACGGATTTTTACTTTAAGTGCAAGTTTAATTCCGAATTATACCCGTTTTACTGCAAGTATACAGGCCAAAATCGTAATATTGGGTATGTATCGGGTCGATCCCACGAGGAGCAATTAAAACAATTATTAGATACTAATTTACTCTATTATCTAGACTCACAATAAATTTGAGCAGAAAATTCAGAATTTAATCCAACTACAAAAATTCTTAACTAGATAAATGTAATTTCACAAAAGGAGTAGAATTCACTAAATATTAAGATCTAGGGATGTAGATTCCACTTATGACACAAAAGATCTAAAATGAATGAATTTAACACTTGTTACAACTCTTGTTTAACCAAGGATTCATTTCCAACAATACCAAAATCACATTCTCATGATAATAATGGGTTAAAACAGATTAGTTTTTCCTAATCTCTTGAAAAATGCTAAATCTGTTTTGTGCATACCTGAAATATAGATTTTATCCACTTGAATGTATTTCTATTCTCATGAATATACTACTCAAGCTCTACTTATGTCATTCCATTATTTTTACCATTTCTCAATGAGTAAAAACGACTATAAACCTGCTATTGGTGATCAAGCAACAACAAGTAATCCAACATACACAAGTAGATAAGTTAATACAAGACATAACAAGTATAAATCACAGTCACTTCATATCATTTGGCCATAAGCTTCATCTACTCCCTAGATAAAGGAAATTAGCTACTCATGAATGATGAAACACTCATAACTTCATTAATGTAAATCATCATGAATTACAAATACAAAAAGAGTAAAGAAAGTCTTAGCCAAGATATGGTGAAGCCTTCCAAAAATCTCCTTTGTCTTGAACTTAGATGATTACAAGATGAAACCTCAATTGCCCCTTGCAAGTACCTAGCTAGAGAGACTATGTTTTTTAGTGAGAATACTAGCTACATCTGGATCTTCAGACCTCACTCAATGTCTCTGCATAAAAACTACTCAAAGGCTCCATTTTTCCAAGTCAAATTCTAACCTTTGATTCCCAAATCTCTACTTTGTTAGCATAGTCAAAAACCAATATTTTTGACTTGAAAATAAGCCACTTTTCTTGCCCTTTTGTCTTCTAAAGTATGTGCACCGAATTCCCTTGCATCTTATAGCTGGAAAGTGGCATGAACACAAGAGAAATGGCTGAGTCAAATTGCAGCATTTCGGCTATAAAATGCGCCTACACAAAACGCGGCATTAACTCGCGTTTTGTCTACTCACGTTTTCACTCTGGCCTTATTTCAACTGCGATTTTCTTCATGATAAAGGCCAAACTAGCTTTTGTGTAAAACACAAAGGTTGTATCCCTTTGAGTTAGCTTTCCAATGCCTTAAGAATTATCCAAATCGGAGCTTTGTAGCCTGAGATATGATCGAAATACTATCACCTGGTCAAACCTCTGTTTTAACTTCCGACCACAGAATGGAGCTTCTGTATTCCGACTTTTTGTCCATGAAAATGGCAGAATTGGATTTCTATATCTTCATACTAATTGTAGGTCTCTTTCTTAGCTTTAAAATGGTATAAAGATCACCTCAATCCGATAAGTGTAGCTCCAGATATAGTCAAAATACCGAAGAGTGTCAAAACTGACTTGTATTGCATTTCCTCACTTGAACGTTTTTCACTTCATTCTTCTTGTTACCACTTGATTCATCACCAAATCTCTATTTTTTACCTCATTTGACATCCTTTGGTGATTGAATCATCATTCCTGCATAAAAATGAAGTTTTTACCATTAAAATCAATAGAAATGCAATATTATCCACTTTTACCAAAAATATATAATTTTACCAAAAACCTCTTTATTTTATTTATAAAACTAAATAATCAACTCAAAATTAACTAATAAAATGCATTTAAAAATACGTAAAATATACTCTTATCAGTTGTACTTCTACAAGTGATCAATAATGAGATAAATTCTCAATATAAGAGTTGGCAAATCCTTATAGGGTATTCACTATCTTTTCATCCATATGCCATTTTAAATGTCTCACATCATAATAAATGAACTCTATTATTTCTTATTTAACAAGAGACATAGTGTGTGTTTAGATAGCAAATTATTTACATAAATTTATCCGCTTGTATCATAAACACATTTTTTAATCACCATTTTATTTTACATACATCACATTAAAAAAATGCTATAGCATTTTTTTCAAAAAGTTATCCCAAATGATTTCCTATCCAAACACACTCATAGTATTACTAGTCTAACCGCATCAACAATATCCTATTTTATTAATACTTTGACTAGATATATTTAAGAATAAACCTTTTATATAAATGAATGAATCTCATTATCATAACTTGTATGATTTCATACATTAAGTTTACTCTAAGAATTTTTATCATACAAATGTATATACATAAGCAATCAATATGAAAAAGATGTTATATATTATAATATAAACAGTCAAACTATATATGAAACCCTAAAGGTTGATTAACATTAGGACATATACACTATCACAAAGAAGGTACGGGGATAACATCAGTGCAACATGTCATGGAGTAACCATCATTCAAAGGCGTGTTTTTTAAGGGATTCCTTACATACTCTAGTTAAACAAAAGGAACATGCATAAGCCAAAGTTTAAGATTTAGACTTTGTAATTAAATTACTGAAAGAACTTGGTGGAGTTTAGAGAATGCTATCTTATCTAATAAAGAATTGAAATGACAAAACTAACCCGGTGTACCAACTTAAGCTGCGATGTCTAAAAAAAAAATGCATTTTCATTTAGAAGCCTTGGGCATTTAGCATGAATAATGGTGTAAACCTATTTGGGCTTGGAGGAGGAGAAAGGAAGGAAGGAAGGGACGAGAAGGAAAAAGAGGTGAGGGATGGGTGGTGGTTAGGGATGTGGAGAAGAAGGATGGAGGCCGGAAGGGTTGTGAGTAGGAGGAAGGGACAACAATAGGGTTGGGTGTGATGGAATGGGTTAAAAGGAGAAGTAGGGGAAGAAAACTGCTTGGTGATGAAAGTAAATTTTGGAAAATTGAATCTTAACACATTCATATTGTACTTAATTTTTATTTTGCTCTTTTTTATTTTTTGTAATTGTTTTATTTATTTTGAAATTTTTTTCATTAAATCCTTAAAATCTGGCACTTTTGCCCCTTAAGAATCAATCATGTGTGGTTCACATAACTGATTCCTGCCAAAAAAAAGTTGTTAGAATTAGAGTTTTGGACTAAATATAACGGAATTTCTATTGTGGGGAACGTATAATCTACATTTAACATGTGGGGGACGTAAAATTTCCCCTAATAGAATGTAATAGACATTTTATGCAATTTTCTGAAAATCCAAATTAAGTTTGCTGTCTAGGCGATTTTATTTTCTCATTTCACCAACTTAATTGGTTTCGCGCTTAAATTTTAGTGTTAAGATTTTGACGGGTCTTTTATATAAGTACAAGTTTAATTCCAAATTACACCCATTTTACTGCAAGCATACAGGTCAAACTAGTAGTTTAAGATATATATCGAGTCGATCCTACAGAGAGCAACTTTGCAAGTACTAGATCCTTACTTACTCTATTATTTAGACTAATGATCAAATTAAGCAAGAGAAGTTGTAATTACTACTACCTAACTAATCTTAACTAAATATTAGCAAGGTAACAATGGAGAAAATTCACTAAATACTTGAGTCTAGGGATATAGATTCCACTTATGACATAAAAGATACAAATAAATAGATTTACCTCTTGCTACAACTCTTGTTTAACTAGGAATTCATTTTCAATATTACCAAATCTCATTCTCATGATAAAATGGCCTAAAATAGACTAGTTTTTCCTATTCTCATGGTGAATAATTAGATCTACTCTTGTTTCCTTCATGAAATGCAAGTTAATCCACTTAAGTGTATCTCTATTCTCATGAGAATACTACTCAAACTTAGTTATGTTGTTCCATCATTATTACCAACTTTCATTGAATAATAACAACTATAAACTTGCTATTGGTGATCAAGCAACAACAAGTGATAAGCATGCATAAATAAACAAGTTAATACAAGGTGTAACAAGTGTAAGTCATATTCACTTCATATCAAGTAGCCATAAGTTTCATCTACTCCCTAGATCTAGGAACTTAACTACTCATAAAATATATAACAAGAAAGAACATGGCTTCATTGCATGAACACATATCGAATCATAAGTAAAAGATATATAAAGAAAGCTTAGCCAAGATTAGTGAAGAAGCTCCTACTGATCTTCTATTTCTTCAACAAAATGTGTTGTACAATGAAGTCTCCAATTGTTCTCACAAAAGTTCTAGTTAGAGAGAACAAAACAACACTAAGTACTAAGCTCTAATGCAAAAATCTGATGAGAACTACTGCAAATATGTTCTATTCTCCATCTTCTAATGATTGTAACATCTCTAGCATTAAGAGAGTCAAAAAGTGGTTTTTGGACAAGACATAAAGTTCCTTTTTTCTTCCAAAAGGTTACTTGAACATATGCAACCGAAATTCTTGTCTGGAGTAGAGCTGGAAAGTAGTGTGAAAGCAGAGCAAGTGGCTGAGCAAATTGCAGAAATCAAGCTACAATATGCAACTTTGGAATATGCAACTTCAGCTCACATATTGCGAAGTCGCGTATTCACTTCTGTGAATTTAGCATCACTTCAACTGCTATTTTCTCAATAATGAAGGCTGAACTAACTATTGTGTAAAATATGAAAGTTGTAACCCTTTGAATTAGCTTTCGAATGCTTCAAGAATAATCTAATTTGGAACTCTGTGGACTAAGATATTACCAAAATACCATCAATATGTCAGAGCTCTGTTTCAGCTTTCGACCATACACATGCACTTCTATATTTTGACTTTTTGACAATGAGAATGACTAAACTGGAATTCGATGTCTTCATACCAAATGTAGATCTATCTCTTAGATTCAAAATGGTAAAGAATCACCTCAATCCGATGGTTGTAGCTCAACATATTGCCAAAATACCACAATGTGTCAAAACTGTCTTCACTTGCATTTCTTCCTTTGAATGTTTTGCACTTCATGTCTTCTTTAAACATCTTTAAATCATCAATAATCATCCAATTCTCTTCTCAATTCATGCCATTTGATGATTGAATCATTAAACCTATAAAACATGAAGTTTTTACCATTAAAATAGATAGAAATGCAATTTTTGCCACTTAAATCACAAAATGTATATTTTTACCAAAATCCTAGTTAATTAGTTATAAAACTAAATAAAACATACCAAAACTAACTAATAAAACACAGAAAAAAAACGTGAAATGTACTCTTATCAAACTCCCCCACACTTGAACCATTGCTTGTCCTCAAGCAATTAAGAATTTCAATCTCACAATGATCCAAAATTTTGAAAATAAACATATGTGCACAATCCAACATCATTTCCACAAAACTAGGTACATAACCATTATGCAATCATTCAATTAAACTCAAGTACTCATAATATAAAGTAAAGAAGAGCCAATTATACCGCCATTATAACAAGTTCAAGTCAATTTCTCATTCTTACCCAATTTCACAAGCAAGTAACTCATGTGGTCAATAAAAATGCTATCTAATCCCATGATCATCCTCTTATTCGACTTAAAGAGAGATTTATTCATATAATATAGCTAAATATTACTCAAGTTGTGAAAGTACCTTTTGACGCGAAAATCGACATTTTTAAATAAAGATTGCCAGTTACTCAACACTTCACATTCTCAAGTTGCTTTGCATACTCTTAATTCAAGTACTATTTTACGCGAAAGTTGACATTTGTAAATGAAGACTCCTGGTTACTAAGTACAAAAACCATTGGAGTAGAACAACTTTTATTCTTTTTTTTCTACTTTTTCTCTTTTCTTTTTCTTTTTTTTTTTAAAAGTAAATCCCTCAAAAGTATAATCATGAGAAGAGTATTACACTTATTGACCATATTAAGCACTTAACTATTTTTTTTAAAGAAATAAAATTTTATTTAAAGGAGGGTTAACGTATATGAAGGGCAGCTGGCATTCCGCCAGTAAGCCTAGGCCAAACGTACATAAGGCATCGGTACCCTATCTAGGCGGGCTAACCCCGTATATGGTCGGGAACTGGGGAGGGAGGGAAACTGTGGCTGACACGTGTGGAGCTTGCCAGGCATGCCAGGCCATCTGTAACTGCATTTGCTTCTCTGTGGACATGAGTGAAGTTGACCTGGTGGTCCAGCACTAAAGATTGGATACGCGAGATAGTATGCCATAACCTCCAAGGTACTCTTCCGTTGCTAGTCACCATATTCAGCAATACCTGAGAGTCCATTTCAACTTACAGGGAGTGAAAGCTAGCGGAGAGTTGCAGACCTTCTAGTAGTGCCATGGCCTCCGCTTCCATATTGGTTCGTGATCCCAAAAATAACGAGAAGCCGGCTAGAATGTTACCGTCCGAGTCACGAAGCACCCATCTAGCTCCAGCGTGCCCTGGATTCCCTAAGGAAGAGCCATCAATATTTAGCTTGACACACCCGATTGGCAGCTTTGTCCATGCAACCCAGCGTGGCAGCACCAGCTCCATCCGCTCCATGCGAAACAATAAGCCAGAGCGAACCAACTCACCGTCACCTTGTGTTACCTGGACAAATGGATGGACCTGCGAGATGCTGAGCAGCAAGGCTTGGATACTCCAGCAAATCTATGTCGGTGTCATTTCAATCCCCTCGTACATTGCCATGTTCCTAGCCTTCCACAACCCCTAACATATAAGCGATGGCAATACCCTACACATCGCCTCCCGGACAGTGCCTGGGGAGTGAGTAAGCCACCACTACTGCAAGCAACAAATGATGCCGACTAGGCCCGTAATAGGTACCGATAGCGCCCTAGAGAAGAAATTCCATACCTCGGTAGCTAGGGTGCATTCTGATAATACATGATCTTGAGATTCCCCACCTAGATAGAACTGGCATTTGGAGGGAAGCTGGAAACCAAACCTCCGCAAGGCCTCAGGGAACGACAGGCAGTGGTTAAGCAGCTTCCACATGAAGACGGCAATCTTGCAGGGGACGTGACCGCTCCAAATACACTTCCTGGATCCAAGGCATGCCCGCTTAGGCCGCAGTGCATCCCATGCGGAGGAGACAGTGAAATCACCAGAAGGGGTGAGGACCCAGGCCCGCCGAACTCTGCCATCCAAGGCTATATCTTGGGTGAAATGGTTCACCGTATCACGCACGGTCAGCATCCGTCTCCAGACCCTAGACATCCCGTGTGTTGCTCCACTATCCGGACTATAGCGAGACCTCATAAAGGTCGCCCATAATGAAGTCGAGTTGTGGTACTACTACCACAATTTACAGCTGAATGCGCCCTGAATGTCCTCAAAATCACGGATCCCCAGGCTATCCTCCACTACTGGATAACATAGGTTTCTCCAGGAGCACCAATGATGCTTAGGACCTTGCTCTGGCTGACCCCAGAAAAAATTTGCCATTATGCGTTCAAGGTCCCTGATCACCCCTGTGGGCGGATCCATTACTACCACCACGTGCGTAGGTATGGCGGAGAGAACGTGCTTAATTAGTATTAGCCGACCTCCCTGTGAGAGAAGCTTCTTCTACCAGCCAACCAGCTGTGCAACAAATTTATCGATTAGAAATTGGAAGAACTCCTTTTTTCGACGCCCTGCATATAGATTACACCCCAAGTAGGTGAAAGGGAAGGAACCATGCCTGAAATTAGTCAGCTGCTGTATTCTACGGATGTGGCCCGCACTACACCGTCTGGACACAACGAAAAAGCTCTTTTGATTGTTGACCCGTTGGCCCGCTCCCGTTTGATAGAGTGTTAAGAACCGGACCAGATTCCCCACGGATCGCCTATCCCCACGAGCAAAGATCACAATGTCATCAGCAAAAGCTAAGTGTGTGACCCCAATGCACCCTCTCTGCAGTGAGAAAGGGGCCACCCTACCATCCACCACTCGTGCATTCAATCCCCTACTAAGAGGTTTAGACGCAAGAATGAAAAGAATAGGGGATAAGGTATCCCCTTGCTTAATCCCCCGTGTTGCTTGGAAAAAACCCTTGGCCCTGCCATTCACCAATACAGAAAACTAGCTTTGAGAGAGGGTATTCAAAATGAGCAAAATGAATCTGTAATCAAAACCAAACTTCTGAAGGAGCCGCCTCAGAAACCACCAGGATACTCTATCATATGCTTTCATCATGTCCAACTTGAAGATGCAGTTATGCCCCCGGGTTTTCTTGTTAATGGATGCTACCATTTCTTGGGCCAAGAGGACATTTTCAGCGATATCACGACCAGGATAGAATGCGGATTGCTCCGGAGAGATAATGTCTGGGAGAATAGCCCGCAATCTATTAGCAAGCACTTTCGTAAAAACTTTGTTAACGAAAGTGCAAAGGCTAATGGGCCGAAAGTCAGCAAATGTAGCTGGGTTTGACTTCTTCGAAATCAGCACAATCAGGGTACTAGCGATTCCCCTCGGGATCGGGGTTCCGGCCAAAAAATCCCGAGTCGCTGCCAAAACATCAAGGCCTACAATGTCCCAGCAGTGGCAGAAAAATAGTCTAGTGTAGCCATCCGCACCCGGGGCGCTATCCTTATCCAGATCATAAACAACCCTTTTTACCTCCTCCATTGTAACATCCCTTAGTAAAACCCCATTCTAGTCCGCCGACACAAACTCCGGTATGTGGACCAGCAGCTCCTCGACATCCCTGACCTCCTCCGCTGTCAGAAGCCGCTGGAAGAAGCTGACTGCTTGCTGACCAATCTGTTCATCATCCTCAAGCCACGTCCCCCCCATCATCCTTAATGCGGTGTATGGCAAACCTCGAGCGTTTCTCTCTAACTAAAGTATGGAAATACCGTGTGTTGGAGTCACCATCTCTCACCCAGCATAAGCGCGCCTTCTGGCGCCAATAGTCCTCTTGGACACGTAAGCTCTGTAACAAGTGACCCTGTGCGTGGTGTAGGTCAGTCCTCGCCTCATCCGTTAGATTAGCTTCATACATAATCTCTTTTTGTTGCACCTCAAGCTCGCGTTGCAGGACAGCCTGAAAGATGTCCCCAAATTGTTGTTTGCTCCATTGTCTTAAACATGCCTTTAGACGCTTTAACTTGAAAGCCAACCGATACATACCATACCCCTATGTGGGCAAATCCCAGCTACTCTGCACTGTTGATAAAAGCTCTGGGTTCGGAACCCAGAACGATTGGAACTTGAAGGGCTTTGGAATGCTAGCATCTGCAGATCGTAGGCTCACTAGCAAGGGTGAGTGGTCGGAGGCGGCGCGATTGAGATGCTGGACAGAGGTATTCGGCAAGAACTCGAGCCAGTGTTGGTTGATTAACACCCTGTCTAATCGCTTCCAAATCCTGGTACCTGCTCTAACACCTGACCACGTGTAAGCACTTTCAGAGTAGGGAAGCTCCTGGAGATGGCAGCCAGATATTGCACCATTGAAATCCGAAATCGCTCCAAGATCTTGGGCCGCCCGGCCCGTATACTCAGCCAGCGTACTGATGATGTTAAAATCCCCCCTACCAGCCACGGCCGTGTGATCGAGCCAGCGAGAGAGCATAGCTCAGACCATAATACTAGCCTTTCGGCCCTGGTACACTTGGCATAAATGAACGACGCATTAACAGTCTCAGTCCAGGAGTCGTGACCCGCCATAACGTGGAGGATTTGCTCCGAGTTGTACAAAACATTAAAATGAAAACCAGAGCGCCAAAACACCCAGATCTTATTCGATGAGTTGAGCAAACAAAAATCAAATGATAACTTCGTACACAAGACTTCTATATTACTAGCTTCTGCCATAGGTTCCAAAAGCACTAAAATAGCAATGTGATGGAGGAGGAGTAAAGCTCGCAAACGACGTACTGAAGATTTGTTCGTCGCTCCACGAATGTTCCAAATGAGGACATTATTCATTAGAAAGAGGGTGAGGTGGTACCTCGATGGCTTTAGAAGCTTGTCGTGTCAAAATCTGTCGGGTTCGAGGGATATACACCTTCCGCTTCCTCGATTTCCTTGGTAGTACCATGGTGAAGCCGTCCTCATCTCGTTCAGCCGTTGGAGGTGGCATATGCGGCTCCAAGGCCATGCTAAACTGTAGGAGGGAGACGGCCAGCGTCGCCCTATCTAGTGCGGCCTCGGGCTGGCCTTCTCCATCTGAGAGTGATCCATAGGAGGGTTCCTTCTCCTGTGCACCCAAATCAACAAATGTATCGTCACAAATACTCCCTAAGGCTGGTGGGTTTGCAAGAATCTTTAAAAGTGCCTCTTCAGCAGCTGGGTCAGTATTCCTGCCATCACCATCCTGCTCCTGCTCGCTCAGACACGTAGCAGTGGAGGTTGGTGCAACGTTAGTCGTCAGCAAGGCTGGGGCGGCGTCGATCGTTGGTAGGAGAACAGGCTCGGACTCTGGATGCAGCGCCACACTCCTCCGCTGGCTGTCAGCCACGTTCCTCTCCTCTGGGGCTTGGGAAACCACAGCCCCGACAACGTCCCGTCAAGTCGGACCGCCCCTATTCCCTCGCCTGTTCTGCCGACAATCCAGACTGGAGTGTCCCTGGCGATTGCAAGTCGAGCAGTACGATGGTAAGTTCTCGTACGCTACCCATTGCCAGAAGCCATGGGTGCCTGCTCCAATCTGGATGCGACCAGGCAACTCCTTGGAAACATCAAGATCAATGCAGATACAGGCAACACTGGGTCGGGACAGATTTGCAGTCGCAGCGTCAACTTGTAAGAGGCTGCCAATAGCAGTGGCGATTGAAAACAGCGATGCTTTGTCAAAAAAATGGACGGGTAGATGTTCCAAAGCAACCCAGACAGGCACATGCGTGGATTCACTTGTAACCTTAAGGTCTGGTGACCATTTAAAAGTGCGCATGGGAAAGTCAGCGATGTTCCACAGTCCCTTCGTCCAACATCACAGATAATCCTCCTCCGAACAAAACCTTATGAGGATATGCTGTTGATCCAGAAGACCAATGGTGAAACTGGAAGTGAAGCCAATCGTGGAGAAAGCCTTACGGAAGGTATCAAGGTTCGGTCTTCCATGGGAGAACTTCCCCACAATAGTGAATCTGAAGGGTGTAGCCAGCTTCGCAATGTCCTCCTCCGAGAACATGACGGCTGGTTTCCCCTTGAACTGAGCAGCAGGTCTGACCTTGTTAGGGGATGGCGCCGGCTGATGCTGAAGAACGGCAGCAAAGGAACGTCCATCCCTTCCTCCTGGTGGCTGGTGGCCAGCCATTGGTGAAAGCCCTAACCTTCCCAAAATAGCAAAGCTGAGAAAGGAATCTCAAGTCCTAATTTCTTTTTTAATCGAACTTTTCTATACTAAAGAATTTTGTTTCAATCACTTAACTATGTAAAACCAAGTTAAGAGAAGAAATTTCATCAAACATGCAAAATATAGGCATAATTTTTCTCCACTTTACATAATATATTTTCCTATAAATACAACATTTATAATCACATAATAGCCATTTCCAAGTTACATGAGCAACAAAGTGCTTAAGTCACATATATTTATCTTAAAAGTAGAAGAAATTTGAGTTACTAATGATATGAAACTTGTTACCCTTTGGATAAAATTGAAAGATTTTGAAACATATTGGGGCAATTTTGTAACTTTGGATAAGATTTTGAAAAAATTTTGACAGAGTTTTCCCTTAAAATTGGACGAAACTCCCTGCCGGCAACCCCAAATTAACAACAATTAAGTGCAATTCATATTCCAAACATCAAGTCCAAACAATGAACACAAAAATACTACAAGTACCACACATTTCCTCCCCCACACTTAAAATACATATTGTCCTCAATATGTAAGGAAAGAAAAACAACAAAAGATAGAAAAAAATACTCCCTAGTGCAATGGCTGAGATCCAGACCAACCATGAATCACAAACCTTCGCCAAAACATAAACATCTACTAACACTGTCTAAAAGATGAAATGTAAAAGGAAAAGGGAAAGATTAAAAGCGATAAAAAAAATTAGGAAACAACAATAAGAGCTATCCTAGAGGTGTAGCTTCAATCATCATCTTCATCTTCATCGCCGTCATGAGGTGGAGGAATGCCTAGGTGATACTCAATTCTCTCCAAGCGAGTGTCTATTTTTCCAAACTAATACTCAATATCGTCCAAGCAAGTAAAAAGCCGCTGCTAATTCGATTATTATGGGGGAGGAGGAGGTGCAACAGTAGAAGGATTGGCTTCCTCTCGGCCATAATGTGCATTTTGTCTCCGTTCTTCGGCAGGCTGAGGAATGTTCTCTGTACCAATACCCATACGACGAAGGGAAGAAACTGATAACTCGATTCAAGGCTTAACAAATTCCCGAGATACCTCCTGCAAGTTAACGTCTAGACTCTCGAACACCAAAGAGAGCTGACGAGGAAATGCCAATTTGAACGAAGCAGTCTGCCACCTCACCATAGACCTTATGTAGCTAATGATGATGTTCGGCAATAGAATTCGAGTGTAGGAGGATTCCTGATTATGAAACATGTAATCAAGAAAATATATATCACTTTTTCGGACCTCCGTATGGCCCGTCTTTTTGGGTATGACATTGTGTGCATCATATAGATAATGAGACGATGGCGATGTTCGAAGACACTTGTCACCATTGTCTCCTTCCTTGAAGACCTAAAAGGTTGGTACTCAAAATCAAACCTATTCATGGCATGCGATGGATCCCACCGCCTATTGGATGCGACGAAACCCTTCTTTAGATCAATTGCCTGACCTTGGTTGCTACATCCCAAAATAGCAGCTAAGCGTTCTCGTGATAAAACAATTCGGCACCTACACATCCATGACTCCACCAACTCGCCACTGTGATGTGTTTTGTTGTCAATATTGGTGTAGAACTTGAGTACCAAGTCAGGGTAGTAGTGAGTCGGCAATGTGAGAATTGGCGCCCAATCAAGTTGGTTAAACGCCTTCAAGATATGATAACCCACCTCAATTTCCGGTCTTACATGCATCTCAAAGAGAAACTCTAAATTAGCATGCGCTTCATACCACTGTTGATTCCTAAGACTTGTGAACTTGGCACTATCAAAAACGGTAGCTTCGGCACTCCGAGAAGTGCCCTCCCCTTGTTGTGTCCTCACCGATTAGGGTGATGGTAACCTCTCTTTTTCACTTTTTTCAATATCCTCATTCACCTCCATTTCGTCACTACTAGAAGACGAATAGACAACTTGCTTTTTCCTTGCCATAGTACCTAAGAAAAGAGATTCAATTATCTACATGCACTAACACATACTTCATAATTTTGGCGATAACGAATCCCAATTTACGCAACTAACCACAAAAACATATCTCTATGTCATAAGAAATCAAATAAACATACTTAAACGACCACTATTATGACATACAAGAAATGACATAAAAAATATCAAAAATTGTTAAAATCACCAATTTATCAGAATAGGTAACAAATATATTCCAATTAATCAAATTATCAATAAGTTATAGCAGTCTATAATTAGCAACAATAATGCACAGTTAGCTATAAATATGTTAAACAAAATCATCCTAATAACTCACAAAATTTATCAAATCACTCTCTATACACAATGCACATGCTAAAACATCATCAACTAACCATTTTGAATCATAATCATCTATCACAAACGGCTCAACAACATTCCTAACTAATTTTCTATTTTTAGCCAAATATAGCAAATTAAAAATTTAAAGAACTAATAATCCATCAATTTGCTACATTTGAACGTGTAAACATGTTTAAACAACCTAAATAATCATAATGGAGGTAAAAAACATCATCAAAAGTTTGAAATTAGAAGATGTCAGAAAATTTAGGAAATTGAAAAATACCAACTTCTAAAATACAAAGATTTGATGAAGAAACTTATCTCAATCACGAAGAATGATGTTTGGAGATGATGATTATGCAAAAAACCCTATGAAAATCACTTCAATTGACCTCCAATTGATGACTTTAAAAACTACAAATCGTAGCCCCAAATTTCTTAAAAATCGATTTTGAGTTTTTTTTTTTTGGATTTCAGTCAGTTAAAAAAACTTTGTGAGGGCTAAATGATGATGGTGCGATGACCCCACCCCCCCAGGGCGTATCCAAGGGTTTGGTGGATCGTCTGCCCGACTCTCGCCAGGACTCACTCACTAACGTTCTTGAATAGCCTTTAAAGCCTTGAAGTTAACATAAAAGTTCCATTTCCAACCAGTAATTCAAACTTAATTTACAATCCAAAAGTAAAGCATAGGATAATATTTCCAAATATTCCAAATACGTCTCATCTACAAAGATACAAGTACATGAAAGTTATGCACCCTAGTTCATGTTTACTTGCTCCGGCCTCCACTCCTGTAAGGAAAACAAACTAATAGAATGAGCTAAAAACTCAATGAGGTTCCCAAACAAGCAATCAAGCGGGCAAACACAGAAACATTTACATTTAGCACTTTGCACACTTGGCACAGTAATAAGCAGTCATTCAAAATCAATCATTCATTCATTGAAAGGATACGTGCTCACTTGGAGCCATTCATTCAAGTCATTCATTCATTCGTTCGCCAACCATTTTCCTTATCCCTCCAACATTAGAAAACATTTGCAAGTGAAAACTCCTTCAGTGTTCATGCCATTCATTCATTGATTTCATGGCATTGAATTCACAGGCCAGTTCTCCACCAGATTTCGTGATAATACTCGAGTATACCAAATATTGTCCTAGGGTCACCAGCCACCCGACCGAGTCCGCTTCTGGCTGGAGTCGACTGGCAACGAAGGGCAAGGATCCAGTTTGATAAGTGACTAATTTACGTAATAATTGTATGACATTTTATTTTATTTTTAGTCACTTTGGTTACATTATTGGAAAAAAATGAATCATTTTGGCTATAATTAGTGAAAAATGCTTTTAAGTGATTAAATGAGGTTTTTATCACTTTTTACTTGGATTTTGTGCATTTTGATAGGTTTGACACATTTCATATTTCGGCTATAACTTGAGCTACAATGATCGGATTGAGATGATTCTTAAACCAATTTGAAGATAAGAGATTTATCTACAACTTTGATGAAGACATCTGAATCCAGTTTGAAGGTTTTCCAGGTCAAAAATCCGAATTACAGTAGCTAATTTCTATTGGTTGAAGCTGAAACAGGGCAGTGAGTAGTCAAGGGTATTTCGGTCATTCCTCAGCTTACACAGATCCAAATGAGGTGATTCTTGATGCATTGGAAAGCTAACTCAAAGGGCTACAAGTTTTATGTTTTGGTCAAGAGCTAAATCAGCTTTTATCATCAAGAAAAGTTTAGTTGAAGTTGACGTAAAATCGGAACAGAGCTCAAAATTGAACAAAAGTGCACCAAAATGTCACTGTAGCAATTCGGCCGGAACTTGGCCGGATTTGTGGCCGGATTTATGGCCGGATTGTGGTTAGAGAAGGCTGCTCTTTACGCAAAAAACTTATTTTCACCTCAACAAGTCACATGCACTGCCAGACATGTGAGAACTACTTTGCAGTTGTAAAAAGGTGGTGTAGGCCTCATTTTCTTGGCTTCTTTCATCTTTATATAGCCAAAACTTGCAAGATTGAAGGGAGAAGAGAGACATACAGAAGAGAACTTGGACTGTAAAAATATCGCTCTTCCATTTTTCTTAGTGTAGGATAGTAGTTTAGATAGTTCATTCAGTCTTGTTTATTAGCTAGGCAAAGATGAAGATGGAGGATGAAGAAGGCAAGGAGATGAACTCATGTGACAAGGGTTACATTCCTTCCAAACTCTTTATCTTTTGTACTTGATTCCAAGTTTAGTTAATATACAAGTTCTGGATTTTGTGTTTAATATGTATCTTTAAAGTTTATGCCTTGGGTTTGGTTGAACTTTCTATGATTGTTAGTGTTTATTATTTGGTTATTTGATTGCTATTATTTGAGCAAGTTATTTAGCACTTTGGCCCTTTAAATCATGATTAATCTGGTACCATTAATTGTGATTATCTAAGGTGTTGTTTCTGCAATGAAAATTGAGATTTAACACTGGTTCAAGAAGTGCTAAACATAGGGAGTACACTCACGAAAGTAGAGGTGCACCTATATGGTTTTAGTGATTAATTTCATGTAATTTCATTGAAGAAATGAACTTGTAGCTAATTTCATAACCATGAGAATAAGTATGGATTAGTTATGAGTATAGTTGATTCACTACGAAAGTAGGTTTCACATGTTTAAGGAAATTACACCATAACTAGCCTAGATAGTAGTATTCAATGATCCAAAAATGGCAATTGCATGAGTAGTTAGGGATACCATAACCTAAGGAGCTTTCATTTGATATTTTCTTGCATAAGTTCAGTAGGTTTTACTTGTTATAATTCATTAATAGTCTAAATAATAGAGAAGCTTTATTAGTGCCGGTAATTGCAATCTTCCTTGTGGGATCGACCCTTAATACCCTATACTCGCTCACGATTCGTATACTTGCGATAAATCGCGTGTGGGGTATTTAGGAGTTTATAAATGTAAAACTTGATTAGGATGAGCTTAAATGTTATATGTATACCCTACGCCCGTCAAGTTTTTGGCGCCGTTGCCGGGGAAGATTTGGCAATATCGGTGTAAAGAGCAACTTTATTAGTTTAGACATTTTATTAGTTATAGTGTGAATGATATTTTCTGTTATTTTAGTGTTTTATGAGTGTATGTGTTTTATCACCTATTTTTCTTACTAATTTTTCTTTTAAGTTGTTTAAAAGTAATTTTAAGTAATGAGGAGGGTAGGTCAATTTGGAGGACAATGCTTGAAAAATGGAAGTTTGGCAATGGATAGTTACCAAGTGCAAAGCTCCTTCAACAGAGGTAACCAAGAATTTACTGAATGTATGTCTTTTGAAGATGGTTTAAGTTGCTTAAAGACTAAATTTGATGTTATGATGTTACAAGTTCAAATGAACACAATTATGCATGAAATTGAGTAAGGGAGGAATATCAATTCTTATATACAAGCACAAAATGTGGATTATTATGATGAATTAGAGCATTACAATCCCTGTTTTGATCGATATAGTGCTAATTGGAGCAATTCTCCTGCTTATGGTTGGGATAATCAATGTACTTATAGTGATTATTCATATTTTTATGATTACCAACCTGAAAGTGTCCAATATGAATCAAAACCATCTTGGGAGTTGGCAATAGAGAAGTTAGCTAATGCACCTCTACCTTGGGAGTTAGAAAGTGAACCAATAGCTAATGATTCTAATGCATCTTGGGAGCTAGCTATAGAAAATTTTTCTAATCAATTTGATTTAGCAATAGAAAAGCTAGCAAATGCAACTTCCGACCGTTTTGATAGGATTGAGGAAAGAATAGATGAATTAGCTTCTCACTTTGGTAGAATACATGAGCAATTGAATGCATTGTGTGAAGTTATTTCTTCTAATAATTTGCAAAAAGATCCTAGCATGAATAGTGGGAATGTTGTATGTGAAAATGGGTTGCATTTTGATCAAAATGATGATTCTAACTTGTGTTTCAATGAGGAAATGTCCATTTCACATAATAATATCTTTGGACCTAACTTTGAATCTCAAGAGGTGAGCTTTAATGACTCATTTTTCACTCCTCTTGAGGAGTGTATAAAAAGTACAGGTTTTAAAGGTATTCCTGCCCAAGATACTCTCATGGCATTTCCTTTGGTGAATTCTCAAGTGATGCATATTCAAGGTAATATCTATGAAACACTTGGAATAGGTAAGTCACTTTCATTTCTCACATCATTAGATCATGTGGCTTTTGCTATAAAGTCACCTTTTAATGATCCACTACGGCCTAAAATGGTGGATTACTCGTTAACTAAACCTTCTTGAAAAATGAGGTGATATAATCAAGCTAATGACTAAAAAGAAGCGCTTGTTGGGAGGCAACCCAACGATTTCTTGTTTTTAGTAGTTTTTAAGTAGTTTAAACTAGTGTTTTTGTGTGTCTTATAGGTGGCAATGGCAATGGTTTATCCAAATTGTTCAAGTGCAAAAGAGATTAGAAGGAAGCAAAAAGGGAGTTTTCATATTCATTTGATGCCTTTCATATATTTAAAGTGCTTTATGATAAGGTTATATTAATGCATGGTTTCATGTTTCGAAAGGCAATTGGTTGAAAAAGAGCATGTTTCACGTTTAAAGTGCAATTTTTCTTGAAGAAAATGAAACAAGTGGAAAATAGGGTGAGTTAAAAACTTGGTTGAATGGAAAATGGAAGGAAAAACTGCAGAAATAAAAAAATTTCTGTAGCAAATCCGGCCTGAAATCCGGCCACAAACTGGTCGGATACTTGGCCGGATTAACAGGGGAACAAAACACGGATTTTTGAGGCTACTGCCTTGAATCCGGCCGGATATGTAGAAAATATTAAAAAAAAAGTTTGTTTGCCGGATATCCGTGCACGGATTCCCCAATTTTCTTCTTCCTCTCTTCTTCAACCTTCACACACACTCACACCTAAAACTCCTAAAATCCATCTTTTCACTCTCAAATCTCCAAACTAAATACACCAAAGCACTCCCCTTTCTCTTAAGAGTTGATTCCATAGTTTAAATTCTTTCAAAAATAAGTTCTAATTCAGATTTGAGCAACTCAAGAACAAGGGTTTCATATTTTTGAACTCTCTATTTGAGGCCGAATTGGAGTGAAATTTTTAGGGGTTTCTTCACCATTTGCATCCATAATCATCAACAAACAAGTTTGAGGTAACAAATCTTCACCAAATGTTGTTATTTGAATTTTGCCATTTATCACTTTTTCTAATTTTTGGGCAATTTCGAATTTTTTTTTTCATTTTGTGAAGTTTGGAGCTTTACATTGTGCTTATTGAGCTTATTGATGATTATTGGTGATGTTTAACTCAAGGGTTTGTGATTATTTGGTGAATTTAGCAATTTTTAGCTAATTTTGAGGATTAATTTGATTTGATACTTATTAGCTAAATTCTTGAGCTAATTGGATTAAAGAAAAATGTAGGAGATTAATGGATTGCTCTAGGATATTTACATGCTAAATTTATGCTTAATTAGCTCATTCTTTGATTTTTGGCATGTTTATTCTAGAAATTTTGGTGAAAGGTGAATTAATGATTTTTTTAAGTCTAAAACTCATGGTTAAGGTGTTTTTTAGCATTTCATTAGGCTTATTTAGATCATTAAGTTGGGAGTGAGTTGTGTGATTATATAATTGCTTCCTCCAATTATTTGGACATTATATGCTTAAATGTTTTATTTGGGAAAATGATAGAGCACTTGTTGTTGATAATCAATTTTGATACTTACTGATCGTATTAATTCTACTTGTTAAGTAAGTAAGTTGATAAGTTGTCTCTTTAAAGATAAAGATAAACGTGAACAAGTGTTTGTTATCATTATTTAACAATGTACCTATTAAATGAAGTTAATGTTTAATAATTTTAATTAGGTACAATGGCTCGCACTAAGAAAGGTGCGGTGAAATCTCCTCCTCCCAATAGGAAAGGAGAAGCTTCAATGTCCAGACCACCGTGCATGAAAAGAAAAGCAAGTAGACGTCTAGCGCTTGAGGACGAGCCATCATCCGAAAAGGAGACTCAACAATAAGAGGAACAAAAGGCACAAGAGGACCAAGAGGAGCAAGTCTCATATGATAAGTCGCGCTTCACCTCCGCCGAAAATGTAGCATGGTATAATTCTAGGAGGGGAGCTAAGGTATTGGTGGAGAAAGATGTCACTCCGGATGTTGAGGAGGTCAACCATCTCAAGGCATCGTTTGCCAAATTGGGATGGGAAAACTTCTTTAACATCCCAAACTTCTATTATGAGGAGCTTGTCCGAGAATTTTATGCAAATGTGGAGGACAAGAAGGTTTTTCACTATGACACGAAAGTGATTACTTGTACAGTGTGAGGGAGAAAAGTTCGAGTCCATAGAGCTGATTTGGAGCGCTATCTTCCTGTTTCGGATGTGGGGTATAAGGTAGATTTGAAGAAAGCTTTCAAACCCAATGATTTGGACTCTTGGAACATGCTAGAGGCACTTGTACGCTTGGAGGTTGAGTACAAGGCTACTCAGAAGACCGGGCGGTATTCAGTATTGACTTCATCATTTTCGGAATCGCAACGTCTTCTAATTTACCTGTTTGCCTCCAACATTATTCCGGGGGCAAGTGGAACCAATGAATTGCGCACAAGTGATATCTATTTCTTGGATAAAATGGAGCATGGCTTAGGAAACATCCAAGGCATTCCATTGGGAAGCATTATCACCAACCACATGTGGGCTGTGGTTCGCAGTAACGACATCAAACATGCTTTCTCATATCCTCGGTTCTTGACCTTTGAGTTTCAAAGGGTTGGAGTGAATTTTTCTAATGCTATCCCTACAAGTTTCAAGAAAAAGGATGTCTTTGCACTGGATTTTTGCAGGTTTATTTTGAAGAGTAAAGACGTAGGTGGTCCTTCGACTCAAGGAGGTGCTCAGGGAGACATTAGGCATGAGGAGGAAACTGAAATTGAACAAATTGAAGAAGCTCAAGGGGTTGAGACAACCACCCCACTAGTCTCAACTGAGCCGTCTTCCTCACGTCGTCCATCCTCACCTCAAGACACTCGGTCGTTTCTGAAGAAGATAATGGATAAGCTGCTTTGCGTTGAGGCTGAGGTGAAAAAAAGTCGACAAGAGAACAAACGGAACTCCGAACGTCTTCGTCGCATTGAGACCAAGCTGGGTATTGAAGCTCCTCCAACTCCACCCTCTTCACCTGACCAAGCGACTACTTGAGGAAGTGCTCGTCACCACTTGACATTGCCGCTAGTCTTTTCTTTTATTTTCCGTAGTGCTTGTGATGTTTACTTTTTAGTGATTTTCTTTATTTTTTTTGTGTGAACTAATCCAAGTGATCTTCATCTCTGTTGTGGTGCTAGTGATTCAGACTTCTTAAGCTTGGAAATTCATCACTTGGCCATGGATTTGGATAGCGCAAATTCATATGAGTAGTATTTTCTTTACTCTTTATTTATTTTCCTTTTCTCACATTGAGGACAATGTGACGTTTAAGTGTGGGGGAGGAAATATTTGAATTTGCATTTTAAATGCTATGTGATGATATTTTGTGGATATAAATGCTTAGAAATGTTGGAATTGTGTTTGAATTATTTGCCATGTGGATAAATTGCTTAAATTTGGGTATGTTGGCAGAGAGTTTTGTCCATTTATAGGGGGAAACTCTGTCAAAATTTTTCTAAAATCTTTTCCAATATTTCATTATGGCTAAAAACTTCTTCAATTTTTTTTCATTTTTATTTCAAAAAGGGCTAAATTGTTCCAACCTTAAGTGTTTGATTCTTCCAATTGTTGAAACTTTATGTGTATTTTGGAAGGTTTAGTCCTCATTTAACTTGGAAATGATTATTATGCAATTAGAATTTTTGCATTTTAGAAAGTATATTTGGTAAAGTGAGGAAAATTATGTCTATAAATTTTACATGTTTAATGAGATTTCTTCTCTTTACTTAATTTTGCAAGTAAGTGATTGATATAGTCGATAAAGGTTATACTCCTCCTTTGATTATTTCTATATATTTTTCTATGAGGGAAAAAAAAGAAAAGAAAAAAAAAGAGAGAAAAAATAAAAAAAAAAGAAAAGAAAAGAAAGTAAATAAAAATTGTTCTACTCCAATGATTCTTGTACCAAGTAACCGGGGGTTGGCATCTACAAATGTCAACTTTCGCGTAAAAAGGTATTTGAATTAAGAGTATGCATAGCAACTTGAATAAGTGAAATGTTGAGTAACCAGGGATTTTCACCTAAAAGTATCGATTTTCGCGTCAAAAGGCATTCTCACTATTTAAGTAAAATTAGTGTGAATAAATCCCTCTTAGTTGTAAAATTTTGAGAAAAAGATGATTATAGGAGGAGGAAGGCTATAAATCGACTATGTGATTTGCTTATTTGTGAAATTAGGTTAGGGTGAGAGATTAAGTTTAACTTGTTGAATTTAGGGCATAATTATCTTTCCTTTACTTGATATTATGAGTATTTAGTGTAAATTGAACAGTTATATAATGATTATTTGCCAAGTCATGAGGAATTAAATTTGAAAAAGTGCATATATTGTTTCACTTCTTGTAGTTGATTATGTATGGATTGCTTGAGGACAAGCAATGATTTAAGTGTGGGGGAGTTTGATAAGTGACTAATTTACGTAATAATTGTCCGACATTTTATATTATTTTTAGTAACTTTGGTTACATTATTGGAAGAAAATGAATCATTTTGGCTATAATTAGTGAAAAATACTTTTAAGTGATTAAATGAGGTTTTTAACACTTTTTACTTGGATTTTGTGCATTTTGACAGTTTTGACACATTTTCATATTTCGGCTATAATTTGAGCTACAATGATCGGATTGAGATGATTCTTAAACCAATTTGAAGATAAGAGATAGATCTACAACTTTGGTGAAGACATCTGAATCCAGTTTGAAGGTTTTCCAGGTCAAAAGGCCGAATTACAGTTGCTAATTTCTATTGGTCGAAGCTGAAATAGGGCAGTGAGTAGTCAAGGGTATTTCGATCATTTCTTAGCCTACACAGATCCAAATGAGGTGATTTTTGATGCATTAGAAAGATAACTCAAAGGGCTACAAGTTTTATGTTTTGGTCAAGAGCTAAATCAGCTTTTATCATCAAGAAAAGTTCAGTTGAAGTTGACGCTAAATCGGAGCAGAACTGGAAATTGAACAAAAGTGCACCAAAATGTCACTGTAGCAATCCGACCAGAACTTGGCCGGATTTGTGGCCGGATTGTGGTCAGAGAAGGTTGCTCTTTATGCGGAAAACTTATTTTCACCTCCAACAAGTCACATGCAATGCCAGATTTGTGAGAACTACTTTGCAGCTGTAAAAGGGTGGTGTAGGCCTCATTTTCTTGACTTCTTTCATCTTTATATAGCCAAAACTTGCAAGATTGAAGGGAGAAGAGAGACATACGGAAGAGAACTTGGACTGCAAAAATGTAACTCTTCCATTTTTCTTACTGTAGGATAGTAGTTTAGACAGTTCATCCAGTCTTGTTTATTAGCTAGGCAAAGATGAAGATGGAGGATGAAGAAGGCAAGGAGATGAACTCATGTGACAAGGGTTACATTCCTTCCAAACTCTTTATCTTTTGTACTTGATTCCAAGTTTAGTTAATAGACAAGTTCTGGATTTTGTGTTTAATATGTATCTTTAAAGTTTATGCCTTGGGTTTGGTTGAACTTTCTATGATTGTTAGTGTTTATTATTTGGTTATTTGATTGCTATTATTTGAGCAAGTTATTTAGCACTTTGGCCCTTTAAATCATGATTAATCTGGTACCATTAATTGTGATTATCTAAGGTGTTGTTTCTGCAATAAAAATTGAGATTTAACACTGGTTCAAGAAGTGCTAAACATAGGGAGTACACTCACGAAAGTAGAGGTGCACCTATGTGGTTTTAGTGATTAATTTCATATAATTTCATTGAAGAAATGAACTTGTAGCTAATTTCAGTAACATGAGAATAGGTATGGATTAGTTATGAGTATAGTTGATTCACTACGAAAGTAGGTTTCACATGTTTAAGGAAATTATACAATAACTAGTCTGGATAGTAGTACTCAATGATCCAAAAATGGCAATTGCATGAGTAGTTAGGGATACCATAACCTAAGGACCTTTCATTTGATATTTCTTGCATAAGTTCAGTAGGTTTTACTTGTTATAATTCATTAATAGTCTAAATAATAGAGAAGCTTTAGTAGTGCCGGTAATTGCAATATTCCTTGTGGGATCGACCCTTAATACCCTATACTCGCTCACAATTCGTATACTTGCGATAAATCGCGTGTGGGGTATTTAGGAGTTTGTAAATGTAAAACTTGATTAGGATGAGCTTAAATGTTATATGTATACCCTACGCCCATCACAGTTCAGCCAAAAGGCTTACATTCATGCACAAGTAGCATTCAATCATTGAAAATTCACTTTTGCGTGGGTCGAGTGCGATAAAGTACACACTCGCCCATCGAAAATCCATTTAGCAATCATTGGGAAGTATTTAACATTTAGACAACATTCACAACATTCCACATAGTCATTTAAAGCATACACATGCAAGAAACACTCACCACGTCACAAGTTCAATTGTTCGTCTCGTGTGCACTTCCGACCTCACTTTCATGTCCTAAAATCACATTTATAAAGTACCATGAGATCCACTATGCCAAGTCACATTATTCCAAAAGAAAAATCAAGCTCAAAATGGCTCAACAACTCCAACTTGAAGTTGGAAATGAAAGTAAGGACAGTTTTAAAAAAACAAAATTTTTTTTCAGTTTTGCGCGATGCTATTTGAAAAATCATATCTTAAGTTTCTTAAGTCCAAAATTTATAAACTTTATACCATTAGAAAATAGATTCAAAGTTTACAATTTCTAAGAAGATACCTTTGTAAGATTCTGTCCACAAGTCAGTCAAAATCCAATCTCAAGTGGCTGCTTTATCCAATAGAAAGACAGAGCAGATATAGAAATTCAGTCAAATTTGAAAAATCATAGATATTCATAAGAATTGAGAAAAATTCTGAAATTTTCACGGTAGAAAGTGCTCTGAATCTAGTTTCAAATGCAAAAAAAGAACTCCATTTTGATTTTTCTACACTAAGATATGACAGATTTCTCAAGACTACACAGAGTCTCCTGCGGAAAATTTCCAACCATGATTTTTGGTCAAAATGTGAGGTTTAAGCCACTTAAAATGCATGATTTTAATCAAAGTCCAGCACACACTTGTAGGCTAAAGTAGTATAGAGTATTTTGAGCAAAACTAAGCCTAGAATCATGATAAAAATTTCGAAATCAAGGCTTCAACTTCAGCCCTTCCATTCGGTCAGCAACCAGAAATTTTACTTCCAAGTTTTCCAACTTTCCTCCAACTAATTGTCCCAAGTTCAACCAACCATACTTAGAAATTCCATAAAGTTTCATCTCCAATATAACTATAGACACATATGTAGCCATAATAACAAAAAGAAACCACCATAATCATACCATAATCATGGGCATAATCAAACCCTGGAACTCAAGTATTAAAGATAAGCATCATCAACTTGAAAACTACCAAGATTCACCACCAAATCATATTTTTATCCAACAATCAACCCTATTTTCAACATAAGACAAATAAAGAAAGTTAATCTAGCATTTTACCTCTTTTGCTTTCCAACCACCAAATCTTCTCCTTTCCAAGCTTAAGCCAAGATGGAGGAAAAACCCTAAATTATCTCCTTCCTTTTCCCTCAAAATTCAAATAAGATTGAAGCTAAATGGAGTGAAGCTTTTCTTTCTTTTCTTTCCCCTAGCTCTCGGCCCTCTTTCTTTTCTCTCTTCTTGTTTATGTTTGTTATTTTTTTTAAGGTAAGAAAGGAAAGATAAAGTGGTAAGAAAGCTTTGGTCAAAGACAAATAAAGAAGCTTAGCTCTTATATGGTGACACATGTCACCTTCTAGTACTTTCTTATTGCACTAAACTCTCCTTTTTTCAAAAGTTCCTTTCACACCCCACTAAAAAAGAAAAAGTTCATTTTTACCTCACATACTAATTTTTTTTACATGTAAAATTTAATATAAGCATTAAGAAAAAATCATTATCAAATCAATAAATAAACAAGTAGACAACTAAATAAATGAAGTACCATGCAGTTAGACTAGATAAATTTGCAAAATTTATAGGTTCTCACACTCTCTCCCCCTTAAGAAAATTTCGTCCTCAAAATATTTTTTTTTATACCTTCCATTGTTTCAGATGACTCTGGAGCCTGTTGCTTGTCTATGGCATATACCCGCGCTGGCACTCTTGGTCTATTTCCTCTTTCTTTAGTTTGTTTAGGGGTGGTCTATCCATTTGTTGAGCAGCATTATTTCCTCGTTGCTGATTCCTCGGGCAGTTGTTAATTTGATGGTCTGCACTCCTACAAATCAAGCACTTTCGCCCCTTCCTCCAGCAATCCTCCTTAATGTGATTCGTCTTCCCACAGTATCCACAGGCTAAGCGAGGAGCCAGCTTTTAGCCTTCTCGAGAAATTCCTTCTTGTCCTATTTGACTTCCTTTTGTAGAACCTTCTTCTAGGGTTCCTAATATCCATGGTGGGTAAGGTGAAAGATTCGTTCTTCTTACTTTGAAAGGCGTTACATTTTTCCTAGATTCCTCAGATGTACTACTAGGTGTACTCAAAATTTCTAAAAATTATGCAATCTACCAGAAAACTCAAAATACATTCTAGATCATTCTTTTGCCAAATTTATCATCGCATGCACATGTAAAATGATCGAAACATGCATTTGACCCCTTTTTAACGGATCGAAAACACCTTTAACGCAAATCGAGGGGTTGAGTTCCTTGATCAAATTTCGCCATTGCCACCTCAAATGGCCATCTTTGCTTCCGTTTGCCAAACCTATAATATAAAAACAACAATCTAACTCAAATACACGCATTGAACACAAAATCATACCAAATTAACATATATAACTTAAACATTGGGTTATCTCCTAACTAGCGCTTTTGTTTATAGTCGTTGGCTCGACTCAAAAGGTTTGGTTCATTGAGTTGAAAAAGAGTCACCCAAAGGACACATGATTTCTTTGGGGACGATTTCATCCGCCAAGTAGGGTTTTAATCATTTTTCGTTGACCTTGAACCGCTCATTTTTTGCATTAACTACTTCAACGGCCCTATAAGGAAAAATTTGAGTGACTTCAAATGGTCCTGACTACCTTGATTTGAGTTTTTCGGGAAACAATTTAAGGCACGAATTGTATAAGAGAACTTTTTGCCCCACCTCAAATTGTTTGGGTATAAGATGTTATCATGCCAATATTTCACTTTATCTTTATACATTTTGGCATTCTCATAAGTATGCAGCCGGTATTTCTTGAGTTCTTAACTCAAGTAGTCTCCTCCCACCTGCAAGATTAAAATCCATATTAATTGCTTTAATAGTCCAATATGCCTTATGTTCAATTTCTACAGGTAAATAACAAGTTTTTCCATATACTAATCGATACGGCGGCATCCCCAAAGGTGTCTTAAATGCCGTTTGATAAGTCCACAATGCATCGTTGAGTCTTCTTGTCCAATCTTTTCTCGAGTTGTTCACCGTTTTCTCCAAGATGAGCTTGATCTCTCGATTGGCCAATTCCGTTTGTCCGTTTGCTTGTGGATGGTATGGAAGTGATGTGTTATGCCTACAACTATACTTAAGCAACAAAGAATCAAGTTGTTTATTATAAAAGTACTTTCCTTCATCACTTACTATGACCCTAAGGATACCGAATCTACTAAAGATGTTATTTTTAAGAAACCGAAGTTGTGAGGACCCGAATTTTATTTATTTATTATTCATTTTTATTTTATTTTACTGGCTTATTTATTTAATTATTTATTCATTTCCTCCAATTAATTTATTTCATTCATTTTAATTGCATTTGCATGGTACATTGCCTCATTTTATATTTTTAACATGTTTTCTCTTAAAGTTATTTTTTTCGATCGCTTGATTAGTGAATATTAGTGAATACTCATTTTTCGAGACAATATTTGGTCTGAGAGAGCAGTGGTCTTGGAGAATTAAAAATGATCAATTGTAGACTAAGAAAATCTAACTGAAGGATTAGAAGTGAGTGAGAGCACTAATGGGCCACTATTCAAGTGTTGACTTTTTTGCACCAAAAGTTAGCTTAATGTCCCATCTTTCTTTCCTTTAAATCACATCACCAAAATCACACAAAGCCTTCTTCCTTTCTCTTCCTCTTGGTCGATTCTCCCTCTCCCTCATTTAGTCAAGAAAGTTTCCTTTTTTCCTCTTCATTTTGCTCCCAAAAACTTGCTCCATCTCTACTCATATTTTTGGACCATCCTCAAGCTTAGTAGGAGATTTGAAGAAGGAGAGATTCTTGGTGGTTTAGAGCTTGATTCCTTGTGATTTTGCTTACTACTCTTGGAGGAAAGGTAACTCTCAAAGCTCTCATTTTTCTTCCATCTTATGGTTAGTTTTAGTTAGTTTTAACTAGTTAAACTTGGGTTGTTGATGGGTTCCATGAACGTTGACTTTAGGTAGATGTCTTGAAGAAGATTCTTAGGTAGTGGTCTTGAGGATTTTTTGTTTGTTTGGTTGTTGTTTTAGTGATTTATAACTTGGTTTTGGTGTGAAAAGTTGGAGAGAAAATTCGAAGAGAAGGAAGGAGCCATGCTGTATAATTTTTACTGGATCATTTCCCTTGTTTTAATTTCGAATTTTGTGGCCAAAATGCTTGCTACATGTTGGGTTATGTGTGTGTAAATTATCTCCCAAAAATCATTTCATTTGGATGAGTTAAAGTTAGGTTAAAGGGAGGAAATCAAACCTAGAAATTTCTGATCAGTATGGCCAACCAGTGTGCATTCAACAGCATATAATTTTTCGTATAGGAGTTGAAATAAAGTGCCGTTTGCGGCATATGAAACTAGACTCCGAGAGCTTTCTAACGGTATAAAATACACCTACAAGTTCGTTTTCTATGAGCCGCAATGAACTGGCAAAGTTGACTATTTTTCCTCACTATTTTAACTGAGAAACAAGCACAACTGCAGTTTGTAGCTCGTTTTCACTCATCTTACAAAACAAATTTGAAGACAGTTTCTTGTAGATATTATTATTTTGAATCTAGTTTTTAACGCCATAAACCACACTAATTTTGGACCGTGTAGCCTTAGTTATGACCTGATTTCGAAACTGTGTCGAATGTTCCAAGGCTGGAATTTGGTGAATCAGGTTTCAAAAATCAGCCTTAGAAAAACTATTGTATTTTAGTGTAGAAAAATCCAAATTGAGTTCCATTTGTTGCATTTGAAACTAGATTTGGAGTTCTTTCTGTGGTGTAAATTTCAGGGACTAGTTTGATTTCTATGAATTTTGCTAAAATTTCAAATTTCACTGGAATTCAAGACTGTTTTGCCCTGTTCTTATTGAAGCAGTGATTTGGAGCTAAGATTTGATCGATTTCTGATTTGAATATGGAAAATGTGTTTTCTAGAGAGTTTTAGGTCATTGAATATATTTTTCTAACAGTATAAGATTTACAAATTTTGGACTTATTAAACTTAAGTTATGATTTTTCAAAAAATGCTATCCAAACTGAATTTTCCTTATAAAGAGGCAAAACTCCAAAGACACTTGAAAATATTTTCTAGATTTCAAGCCTAACTTTGTTGGTTATTTCCGCCTCATTTCATACTTGGAAAATGAATTTCACGCCCTAGTCTTATGCCTTTGGTTTCCATCCCCTAGTCTTATGCCCTTGGTCGAATACCTAAATAATCGTGATTGTATATGTCTCAGGTGGTCACGTGGACACCGAGGAGCTTATCTGACCTCTTGCTTTTACTTTTGCTTTGCCCTTGACTTTTGGTGAGTGTCGAGTGCATGTTTCATGTTACTATGCTTGAAATAATATTTGTACAAGTGCTATATGATTTGTGAACTTGCTGAGGCGAGGGTGTACTTTATTGCTCTCGTCCTCTCTCTCTTGATTAATTGATACTTGTTACATAAATGTTGTGACTTGCACTTGTACTCGAACTTGTTTAATTCGTGAGCACTGAGCGGCAGCATACACCACACCCTATTCGGGTAGGAGGTACCTCTCATACTGACTCAGTGTTATGATCGATTCTAAGTTGATTGGAGCGTTGTTTCATCGACCAATTATACTTGGGGGGATGCCCCAACCCATTGGCTAACCTCATAACTCGAACCGGCAAGGGCTTGGTCGAGACGTTTGATGAACCATGGAAAATTTTATAGCTTGATCTTTTACGATCTTGCTTGGCATACTCGATTAATATTGCCACCTCATGACTTGTTTGGTTCCGGATCCGAGAGGGTGTTATGCTGGATGGAGGAAGTAAGTGGAGCGTTACGGTCATGTTACTACTTGAGTTGACGGAGAGTCAACCTCAGATGGCTTGAATTGATCGAGACATGGAAATAGCTCCTGAGAGCTCTTATATCGTTCTACTTGTGTTTTATTTCCTATTTGAGCGCTTATTTGAAATTTCATGTTAAGCCGCTTTTAAGTGTGATATTTGATTTAATTTGTGCCACTTGCTTGCTTGTTTGATTTTCTTGGTCTCACTGAGCGTTAGCTTATTCCTTTAAGTTTGTTTTCTTGGTTAAAGCTAGTGAATCTTTTGGATGATATTGGAGACATTGGAAGAGTAAACTTTATTATATTTGGATTTTGGATTGTAATTGTAAATAGTAGCCCTAGAAGAATTTGGATTGTATATTTGTAGTATTTCTTTAATCCTAAGTCTATGATTGACTTGTGGATCGCTATTAAATTTGAATGAGTGCATGAGTCGTGACAAGAGTTGGGCAGATATTCCGCTGATACCCTAGGTTTCGCCTTAGGGAGAGATGGGGGTGTCACAGAAGTACTACCTTAGTATCATTAGTAGATGAAACAATTGTCTCCACCCATTTAGACACATAATCTACAGCTACTAAGATGTACTTATTATTAAAAGAACTAGGAAATGGTCCCATAAAATCCATATACCATACATCAAATAACTCTATTTCTAAGAAAATAGTTAAGGGCATTTCATTTTTTCTAGAAATATTTCCGGTTCTTTGATAGGCATCATAGCTTTTAACATATTTTCGAGCATCTCGGTACATGGTAGGCCAATAAAATCTCGATTGCCACACCTTGGCCACGGTCTTAGAGGTACTGAAATGACCACTCGTTTTCAAATTATGACAATGATAAAGAATATCACATACCTCCTCCTCGGAAATACATTTTCTTACCATACCATCGGTACAATGCTTATAGAGTAATGGTTCCTCTCAAAAATAGTTTTTAACATCATGCAAAAATTTCTTCCTTTGGTGAAAATTGAAACCCCTTGGAGTTACTCCACTTACCAAAAAGTTAGCAAAATCCGCATATCATGGAGACTTGATTAGTGCTAGAACAAATTCGTCTGAAAAATTCTCCTTAATTGAAAATGATCATTGGTAGGGATATACTCTAATCGCGATAAATGATCCACCACAAGGTTCTCCGATCCCTTTTTTTTAATTTCTAAATCAAATTCCTGTAATAAGAGAATCTAACGAATTAGACGCGATTTTGCATCTTTTTATGGAACAATTATTTAAGAGCTGAATGGTCCATATAAATGATAACTTAGTAGGATCTAAATTTATCTAAGACAAATATCACCGTAAAAAGCTCTTTCTCCGTGGTCGCATAGTTAATTTATACTTCATTGAACACGTTACTTGCATAATAAATCACAAGCAACCTTCCTTCCTTCCGTTGACCTAACACAGTTCCAATTGCATAATCGCTTGCATCACATATCAATTCAAATGCTAGAGACCAATCCGATGAAGTTATAATCGGTGTTGAGGTCAACTCCTTTTTCAACTTATCAAAAGCCATTATATATTTATCATCAAAATGAAATGGGGTATCTTTGCACAATAAATCACATAACGGTTTAGCTATCTAGGAAAAATCCTTAATGAAACGTCTATAAAAACCCTCATGTCCCAGAAAACTTCTAATCCCTTTGACATTGTTTGGATGTGGCTTTCGCTTGATCACTTTTATTTTGACTTTGTCCACCTCAATTCCTCTTGAGGAAATCTTGTGCCCTAAGACTATTCTTTCTTGGACCATAAAATAACACTTCTCCTAATTCAACATAAGGTTCATCTCTTCACATCTCTGCAAAATCAAGTCCAAATTATAAAGACAATGGTCAAATGATGAACCGTATACTAAAAAATCATCCACAAAAATCTCCATAATTTTCTCAATATAATCAGAAAAAATTGCCATCATGCAGCGTTGGAATGTGGCAGGGGCATTGCAAAGGCTAAATAGCATCTTTCTAAAAGCAAATGTGCCATAAAGGCAAGCAAAGATGGTATTTTCTTGATCTTTAGGAGTTATTGCTATTTGGTTATAACCTGAAATCCGTCAAGGAAGCAATAAAATTCATAACCAGCAATACGTTCCAATAATTGATCAAGAAAAGGTAAGAGAAAGTGATATTTTCTAGTGGCTGCATTTAGGTTTCTATAGTCTATACACACTCTCCATCCTACCACAAGTCTAGAGAGAATAAGTTCATCATTTTTTCCCTTAACTATGGTAGTTCCACCTTTTTTTAGGACAACATGAATTGGACTAATCCATACATTATCTGAGATAGGGAAGATTATAGCTGCATCTAACCACTTGACAATTTTTAATCTTACCACCTCTTTCATATTCGTATTAAGCTTTCTTTTCAATTCAACCACTAGTTTGCAATTATCTTCCAAAAGAATGCGATGCATGCATATACAAGGGCTAATTCCTTGAATGTCAGAGATGGTCCATCCGATAGTTTTCTTGTGCTTCCTTAAAACTCTTAGCAACTTATTAACTTGCTTTTCTTCCAAGAAAGCACTGACAATCACTAGTAGAGTCTCATTTTCACTAAAAAAACTCATACTTCAAATAGCTAGGAAGTGGCTTAAGTTCAAACCTTGGAGCTTCTATCTCCGAAGGTGGTGGAAGTCCCTTTCTTTGTCCAAGATTCTCGTACATTTGCCCTTTCCTATAAGGAGGTTGTGCATTTAAATATTGGACCAATGCTTCAATTTCTTCATCATTTTTCTCCTGCATCCCTATACTTATTAAACAAAGCTCAAGAGAATCGAAATCAAGATTGATTCGATTCAACTCTTGGGTTAGCATTTCTATAGTGCCAATTGAACAAGCATGATCAGTAAAAGAAAGATACTTTTCCATTTCATTTAAGTTAAATACTAACTCTTCTTCACCTATTTGAAACTTGAGTTTGCTATTTTTGACATCAATAATAGTACCTGCAGTTGCTAAAAATGATCTACTTAGAATAATTGGCATAGACATATCTTCCTCCATATCTAATACTACAAAATCCACAGGAATGATGAATTTTTGAACTTTAATCAACACATTTTTCAAAACTCCTAATGGATACCTAATAAACCGATCGGCTAACTGCAAAGTAATATTAGTGCGTTTTAGCTCATGCAACCCTAATTGTCTAGCCACCGTTAAAGGAATTAATGATACACTTGTATCAAGATCACATAATGCTTTAGAAAATTCAATGTTACTGATGGTGCAGGGTATAGAAAAACTCTCCGGATCCTTCAATTTTGGTGACAACTTGTTTTGTATAATGGAGCTACACTCCTTCATTAATGCTATAGTTCCACGATCCTCCAATTTCCTTTTTCATTTCATGATCTCCTTGAGAAACTTGACATATGAAGCAATCTGCAAAATAGCATCAGTGAAAGGAATATTAATAAACAATTGTTTGAAAATTTTGACAAACTTTTCAAAATCTTTGTCAAGTTTATTTGGTTTGAGTCGTTGAGGAAATGGAATTGCTAGAGGTATCAAAATGGTAGTGGAGGATATAGGTTGTTCTTTTTTCGATTTTCCTTTACTACTTTCCCCTACGCTTACCTCTTGTTCCATTAGCTCATCTCCTTGTCTCGCACTTTCATTGTTCCCTCTATTTTCTACCACCGGAGGATCCTCTAGTCGTTTACCACTACGAAGAGTAATGGCCTTGACGTGTTCCCTCGGATTCACCTCCGTTTTACTAGGTAATTCCCCTTGATTTCGATTGTTAATAGAATTGGCAATTTGATAAATCTAGACCTCTACATTTCTATATATTTCAGTCAATTGGTCCAACCACCCCTCTAGCCGTTCAAATCTCTCCGAAGTGCCCTTAGTTAACTTTTTCACCGCTATCTCCCAATCCGGTTTAGTATTCGTCTGTGGTTGCCTTGATTGGAATCTCGGTAGATTAATCGGCCTTTGTAGATTGCCTTGATCTTTCCACCCAAAATTTGGATGATTTCTCCACCCTGGATTGTAGGTATTTGAGTATGGGTTGTTTTGAACATTCCTATTGTAATTATTGATAAATTGAGCCTGCTCAAGATCAACACATTCGTTAGTATCATGTTCACCTCCACATATAGAACAACAAACTACATGTATATTAGATGAACTTGCACCACATTTGGTTTGTCTATTCAACACCTTCATCATACTGCTCACTTAAGTACTAAGCATATTGATGGTATCAATTTCAATCATACCTGCTTGACATCTTGGATTACCTCTTTCATTAGCCCATTGATAATTGTTTGCCGCCATTTTCTCTATCAAATCTTGAGTTCCTTGAGGTGATTTTGCCATCAAAACTTCACCTGTGGCTGCATTGATAATAGTTTTAGTAGAAAAGGATAAACCATTATAGAAGATTTGTATAATTAGCCAATTGGGAAGTCCATGGTGTGGGCATTTCCGAAACAAATCTCTAAACCTTTCCCATGCTTCATATAATGACTCACCATCCAATTGACTAAAACTAGTAATATCCATTCTAAATTTAGCCGTTTTACCCGGTGAGAAGTATTTATAAAAAAATGCTCTAAACAAATCATCCCAAGTAGTTAAAGTGTTAGGGGCATGAGAATGTAACCAAATTTTAGCCTTATCTCTCAATGAAAATGGAAACAACCTTAGCCTTATAGCATCCTCACTAACTCCATTCATTTTGATTGTATCACATATCTTCAAAAAATGTGGCTGTGTGTATTTGGATCCTTTGTGGCATTACCTCCAAATTGAAATTGTTGTACCATTTGGATTAATGATAGTTTAATCTCAAAATTATTAGCGTTTACCGCTGGCCGTGCTATTGTTTGAGATCCTTGGGTTCTCGGTAGAGCAAAATCCCTAAGAGCTTGCCTATTTGCTTCGTTTTCCACCATTTCTTCTTCAAAAGGTAGCTCTATCGCGATTCCCTCTATTTGTTGCCGAACCTCTTCTTCTTCTTGTTGTGGTGTATGCCTTCTTTGTCTACGTAGTGTTCTTTTAATTTCTAGATCAAAAGGTGCTACTACCAGTAAAGTCCGGTGCATACACTACAAACGAAAATAAAGAGATTATGTAAATTAATTCACAGAACTACTAGAAATTCTAACTTAACTAGAAACAAAGTTTAACCAACTAATATAGAAAATGTCCAAATTAATAAAGCTTGTTAAACCCTAATATTGCTGCTCCCCGGCAATGGCACCAAAAACTTGACAGGTTTTTGATACAAGTACAAGTTTAATTCCGAATTATACCCGTTTTACTGCAGCATACAAGTCAATCTAGTATTTTAGGGTATATATCGTGTCGATCGCACAGAGAACAACTTTGCAAGTACTAGGTCCTTATTTACTCTATTATTTAGACTAATGATCAATATAAGTAAGAGAAGTTGTAATTACTACTATCTAACTAATCTTAACTAGATATTTACAAGGTAACAATGGAGAAAATTCACTAAATACTTGAGTTTAGGGACATAGATTCCACTTATGGCATAAAAGATACAAATAAATAGATTTACCTCTTGCTACAACCCTTGTTTAACTAGGAATTCATTTTCAATATTACCAAGTCTCATTCTTATGATAAAATGGCCTAAAATAGACTAGTTTTCCCGATTCTCATAGTGAATAACTAGATCTACTCTTGTTTCCTTCATGAAATGCAAGTTAATCCACTTAAGTGTATCTCTATTCTCATGAGAATACTACTCAAGTTTATTTATATTGTTCTATCATTATTACCAACTTTCATTGAATAATAACAACTATAAACTTACTATTGGTGATCAAGCAACAACAAGTGATAAGCATGCATAAATAGACAAGTTAATATAAGGTGTAACAAGTGTAAATCATATTCACTTCATATCAAGTAGCCATAAGTTTCATCTGCTTCCTAGATCTAGGAATTTAGCTACTCATAAAATATATAACAAGAAAGAACATGGTTTCATATGAATACATATTGAATCACAAGTAAAAGATAGATAAAAAGAGTTTAGCCAATATTAGTGAAGAAGCTCCCAATGATCTTCTATTTCTTCAATAAAATGAGTTGTACAATGAAATATCCTATTGTTTTCACAAAAGTTCTAACTAGAGATAACAAAACAAGACTAAATAATAATCTCTAATGCTAAAATCTGATGAGAACTATTGCTAATATGTCCTATTCTCCCTCTTCTAATGATTCTAACATCTCTAGTGTTAAGAGAGTCAAAAAGTGGTTTTTAGACAAGACATAAAGCTCCCTTTTTCTTCCAAAAGGTTCCTTGAACATGTGCAGCCGAAATTCTTGTCTGGAGTAGATCTGGAAGTAGTGTGAAAGCAGAGCAAGTGGCAGAGCAAATTACAGAAATCAGGCTACAATACGTGACTTTGGAATACGCGACTTCAACTCACGTATTGCGAAGTCGCGTATTCACTTTTGTAAATTTGGTATCACTTCAACTGCTATTTTCTCAATGATGGAGGCTGAACTAGCTCTTGAGAAAACATGAAAGTTGTAACCCTTTGAATTAGCTTTCCAACACTTGAAGACACATCCAATTTGGAGCTCTGTAAACCGAGATATGACCAAATACCATCAATAGGTCAGAACTCTGTTTCAACTTTCGACCATGCACATGCACTTCTGTATTTCGAATTTTTGATAATGAGAAGGACTGAACTGGACTTTAATGTCTTCATACCAAATGTAGATCTATATCTTAACTTAAAATGGTTTAAGAATCACCTCAATCCGATGATTGTAACTCAAGATATTGCCAAAATACCACAAGGTATCAAAACTGCCTTCGCTTGCATTTCTTCCTTTGAATATTTTGCACTTCATATCTTCTTTAAACCTCTTCGAATCATCAATAATCATCCAATTCTCTTCTCAATTCATGTCATTTGATGATTGAATCATTTAACCTACAAAACATGAAGTTTTCACCATTAAAATCCACAGAAATCCAATGTTTTTCACTTAAACCACAAAATGTATATTTTTACCAAAACCCTAGTTAATTAGTTATAAAAATAAATAAAATATACCAAAACTAACTAATAAAACACACTAAAAATACGTGAATTATACTCTTATCAGATTCCATATTCCCGTCTTCAGTTTTATCATCAAGTAGAACCTCAGTCCACATATTTAACAATACTATGCACTAATGCCTCATGGGTTATGATTTGGTCTAATGGCTGAGTTTAAAACTCTAGAATTTAGGGATCTTGGATTTTAATTCCTCTTTCTTCTCCCCGTTTCTTAAATCCCATTCCTCCGTTGCTAAGAAATTTTTTGCAAAAATGGATTAGGACTGGAGTCTGTAACATGCCTAGGTGCTGGCGGTAAGATATCCAGTTGTTGATTTCACAATTGATGCAACATTACATGCACTTCTAGTTTACTTGCACGCAAAGTTGGTTTGTGCCCCATGTCACTAGGGATTAAAATAGTACCCCGAAAAAAATAAAAGAACTAAGGAGCATACATATATTAGAGGGAACAATTGGGGGGAAAAAGAAGAAAGAAGTTGAAACGATAATGATTACATATGCTTATACACTATTTTGATTTTGTATACACAAAAGGAAGCGAAAGCCCCCCTCTGTTCACTCAATGACTCGTGAACCCGGTTGTCTCCATTCTCGAAAAGATTAGAAGAATGGACAAGAACTTATTAGCTGGTATCAGTTGAATGGTATGGAAGAAATTATAAATTTCAAGCTAACCATTTGACTTGTTAAATATGTGTCCAAATGGATATCATGTATGGTATGTGTACCTAATTAAACGTGATTTAAAGCAAAGATAAACCACTCAAAATGAATATTTGTTTTCCCTTACCAAAATTTTTGGAGCAAATATTTTATACCATCACATCAATATTTTTTATTGGTTGTGATGTTTACTTCATTGTTAGAAAAGTATTCAATTTTGTCTTATTTGAAAGTTTGCCATGTTGCTTCCTTTTGGACCTCAAGTGAGATACAGCTAAACTGAATACATTGTCCATGCGCTTTTGGGGACATGGACTCTGATTAATTTGTTTTATCGACACCCCATGTATGTTTTCCGTTCTCATTCGTTGAACCTAGCAGTACGGGGAAAAGTAAAAGAAGAAAAAAAAATTCATTCTTTTCCATTGTTCCTTTTTTTTTCCTATTTTTAATTTTTTTTGTCAAGGAATAGCAATTGTATGAGTTATCATTAGCTGTTTCCAAGACGTGGTTGTATAATTTTTGTGAGTTAACCCTGTTTGGATTGCTATTTTCTAGAACTTTTGTAGAAAAATGTATTATATTGATTTGATGTATACGAAATTAAAAAAATGATGGAAACATGTGTTCATGAAAGACGTATAAATTTTTTGATAAAACACTGCAATCCAAGTACCAGATTTTTATCAAGACCCGCACCTTGAGAAAAATTTTCATGTGAAATTTGTCATACAAGTGGCACACGTTCTATAGTTATATGCGATTGATAACTTGAAGGTGACTTGGATTTTTATACCCCATAAAATGGTGAGTGGTGATGCAAAAGTTTTTGTTTATTATGACTTAACTTTAGGATAAGTTTTGCAGGAAGGATATGCCAAAGAAACAAATTAATACGAACCTTTTGCAAGCTCTGTAAAATCTGTCCATATGTCTGGGAAATTCATATAGGGCAAGTAACGTGATTCCAATTAAATGCACATCACTTAATTTGCCAGTTGAAGTCATTTTCAGGAAATCAATTTGAATGGGGTAACTTTATACTCTTTCCCGTATCGAGCAACTGAAAAAGAGCAGACCAAGCAAAGTTTACTGAGCAATTAAAATGCATGTCAAGCAAAGTTGCAAATGACTTTAGTGTGCAAATTTACCCTTTTGGTAGCCGAAATGAACAGATCAATCAGCACGAGTGTGAAACCCACGACTGTTGGCACCAATTTTTATTATTTTATTTTCTCAACTAATTAAAAAGATAAAGTTGCTATGCAAAAAAAAAAAGGAAAATAAAATAAAATAACTGTAGGATTGGGATAAGGGGGCTAATAAAGTAAAACTCTTACCCAAGCCACCTACTAGTAAGTAGTGCCAGGTTTAGGGTTTTATTAAAAACCTAGACAGAAAAATAAACCCTTTCTTTCGTCTGTCTCCCTAGAGCAAGAGCCGTCAGAGAGGAGAGAAGGAGAAGCAGGTGACACCGTCAATCGATCCGACGACTAGGCACCTAAACCTGTAAGTCTCCGTTCACTCAAGAAAACCCTCTTGCAAGTTTTAGTTGTGGTATTAATGGTTCTAGGAATTTACGGGCATGTATTGTCGCTATATAGATATAAGTATATATGTTTTGGTAAGTTTCGTATCTGGGTTAATAGGAATAGGGGGGTTGATTTTTACCTTGGGATTATAGGGTGATTGAATCTGTTTAGAAAAAAAAAAAAAAAAAGAGAAGACCGCCACTGCTCTATCTGGGCTAGGCGTTGCAGAAGCAACGCCGCACAGGAAAGAATTCCAAGGGACAAGAAAGAAAAAAAAAATGAGGGGTCGCCAGCACTTGCTGGCGACAATAGAGTAGAAATCATGGTTGGCCTTTCGGCCAACCAATTGAAGGTTTGGGTCGCCAGACCCTCTGGCAACCATGTGACCCACCCGAGGAAAAATAAAAATAAAAAATAATAATAATAAGAAAATATATATATGTATATAAAAATAAATAAATAAGTAGAAAGGGAGGCAATTTAAACTTGGACCGAACTATAGTATAAAAATTTAGTAAATGTTTAGTAAATGAATTTTAAATATAATTAGTCCATTTTTATGGTATATCGTGAATATTAAAATTCAAGACCCAATTTAAGGCAATGGTTAGAATTGAAGGGTTGGCCATGTAAACATTATACTTAATTAATTACGTCTAAGATGCATAAAGGAAAATCTAAAACATCTTTATCTAGCTTTATTTGGTTAATGTAGACAAAGTGGGTTAAGTTCTAAATAGTTAAACGAAACATGTAAATAATAATAATAATAATGATAATAATAATAATAATAACAATAATAGTGGATAATCATGAACTATAAATAAATATAGTAAGATAGTAGTCAGGATAATAAACAGGATTATGAATAATTATTTTCTTGTGAATTAGGAAACTCTACAAAATGAACACTTTCCAAATTAAGAAACTTTCTAAAAATAGAAACTTTTCAAATTAGGAAACTTTTTAAAAATAGAAACTTTCCAAATTAGGAAACTTTCCAAAAAATAGAAATCGTCCAATTTGAGGGAAATGCTAGTAGGGTCCATATAATAGTCTAGATATGAATCTTGTACTTACTTAGAGGTTGTATATTTATGCATCTATAGGAAGTAATGACTAATTAGGAAACCTATGCATTTGATAGGTACGGTATCAGTTTAAAAGATCTAAGGTAACTCTACTCGAGCAGCCAAACGAAGGTAGGTGGTACTTACCCTTCTGAGATTTCAAATGTGCAAAATGAAATGCTTGTTTTCAATCCTATTTTGTGGTGTTGACTCGAAAGGTGTTTGATTAAATACTTTACTTGGATATTTATGAAAGTTATATTTTACTATACAAAAATGGACCATGTGACTTATTTGAAATGTTTGGATATGTTCTTATATACAAAATGAGCTGAATCTTTTATGAAAGCAAAGATTTATGTATGTGATATGTGAAATGAATTTTGACAAGTAAAGCTGAGAGCAGTCATGGAATAGACGGTAGGGGCTATAGTCCTGTCTAACCGTTATGGTAGCCTGGTATAAAGCCCAGCCGATTGGCAAGGTCATGGTAGCCAATGTTTTAAAACCCGGACCGTCAAGCGAACTGGTGAAGTGAAAGGGTCGAGGTTCAACCGGTCGGACCGGTTCAACCCGGTTCAATAAATAAATAAATAATATATATATATATATATATATATATCCTAATTTACATCTCCTGTTAGTGATTTGGCACTGCTAAGATGGAAATCCAGATTCTAAAGTAATTCTACTCTAGATTTGGCACTGCAAAGATTCTGAAGTAATTCTACCCTAGGATAGAATTTATATTCTAACATTCTTGGTTACACCTGGCAGCTTTTGGTTGCTTCTCTAGTATTCAGACTCCTTGTACATGTTTGGTAGTAGACATCAGTCTTAATATGTAGACATAATAGTTTTCCAACTGTAGGTTGTGCATAATTTAATGAGCTCTAATTAGTCAACAACAGATTTGGTTGTTTACCTTTCAGAAACAGGAGGTCACGGAATGATTTAGTAGCAAGAACCTAGCAAGGGACATATATTATTTAATAAGTGGAGTAGCATTTGAGCTTCTGTGAAATACACTAATGGTGGATTGTAGAAAAGATGATTTGAAGAATATAAACCAAAAGGACAGAAACCGGATATGTATAAACATTTTGTCTTATAGACAGAAGCAGAAAAAGATTTGGCTAAAGAAAGAAAAGAACCTTGCTGTACAGAAAATCAAATTCTGTTTCATAATAGAATCTTTGTGTCACTGCACTTTGGTTAATAAAGTTTTCTAATTATAGGATTAAGTGTTTACCTATAACAGCTAAAGATTGAAAGACTGGAAACTATGATAAATGGTAGTATGAGATTATTATTGAAAGAGTCATGGTTATTATATCTAGGGTTAATACCACTTTGTCCCCCCAAACTTTGGACGATTACCCACTTCAGTCCCTAAACTTCAAAATGGGACACTTAAGTCCTTAAACTTATAAATACCTCCCACTTAAGAAAAATTGTTAACAAATCCTGAATGTCGTTGGTGGTCGAAATGTCCCATTTTATAAGGGTTTAAGAATTTAAGTGTCTCATTTTATAAGTTTAGGGACTTAAGTGGGAGGTATTTATAAGTTTAGGGACTTAAGTGTCCCATTTTGAAGTTTAGGGACTGCAGTGGGTAATCGTCCAAAGTTTGGGGGGACAAAGTGAAATTAACCCTTATATCTATGTTAACCTGTTATATTAACCTGACAAGACAAACAAGAAGATTTGTTCAACAACTGAAAAACATGTTTTGGAAGCTTCTGTCAAATTCTCACTTCACTTCACCAAGTAACCAAACGTGTCAAAAATTCATCCCAATTCGCCAAACGGAAGTACTTGAAGCAAGGGAAACTTTCTACATGCTTCAATATCAAATTATAATACAACTCCACAATGACATGGTTATCAATTACTGAATTAAGTGACAAAAGGGACCATATGATAGGCTGTCCAACTGAAAGACCGAGGATTTTTTTTTCTTTTTTTTAATCCAGTTTTCAGATAATACCAAAAGAAAAAAACTTTTATTGAGGCCGTTGGTGGAATTTAGCAGTGAAGTACTGGGAATTTAGCAGTTTAGTACCAACATCTGATACCTGACCACCAATTAATTGACATTTTTGATTGTCGGCCAAAAACATGAACAGGGAGTCTACCTCCCAATTAAGTTCCGGTTTCACCAGTGGCGCAACTCAACAACAGGGCAACCAAATTATCTACCGAGTCAAAAAAAAATGAAAATTGCAGGACAAACAAACTGACAGCTTATCTAATTTGAGGACAAACAAAAAAAAATTGATTTAGGATGATCAGCTTATAATATAATCATTTAGCCGCTGCTGCAATGACAAGTTAATAAGGATCATATGCCCAAAAATTACAGCAGTACATATACATTATACAGAGGGCCGAGGGGACGGAAGGGCAACCAAAACCCAGTAATCAACAACGAAAGGAAAAAAAAAGGGAAAAAAGATAAACAAACCTGGTATCAGCTGAGATGGGTAGCAGCTGAGAAATGAAGCGGCGAAGGCTATGAACCGGCGAAGATGAATTGAGTTGAAGCGAAACCGGCGAAGGGGACGGAAGAGGGCCGAGGGGACGGAAGGCTGTGAACCGGCGAAGGCTACAAACCCAGTAACCAAACGTGAAGCGGCGAAGATGAAAGGGAAAAAAAGGGAAAAAGGGACAACCAAAACCCAGCTGAGATGAATTGATGGGTAGCAGCTGAGAAATGAGAATCGAAACAAATGAATTGAGCTGAAGCGACGAAGCGAAGAGTGTCGTGAAGGCTGAAGACTGAAGACTGAAGAAGTGAAGATTAGGTTCAGACAATTGCGGTCAAAATTGAAAATTCGGTCAAAAATTGGAGAACCGCGGTTCACGGGTTGAACCGATTTTTAACGGGTTTACGATTTTTTACAATTTTGACCGGTTCTTGGTCCAGGTCAACAAAGGCTATGAACCGGACCGGACACATGCCCGGTTCGTGGTGGAGCCGGTCGAACCGTCCGGTCCGGTCCGGGTTTGAAAACATTGATGGTAGCCTGGTATAAAACCCAGCCGATTGACTGATTGACAAAGTCATGGTAGCCTGGTATAAGTGTGAGAGCCCGTAATTTTTGTTTTTAAAGTACTAAATTTTATTTTTCTTTTAATTGCACGTTTTTCCACATTTTATTGATTTGAAAAATTGTGAAAATAATTTTTATGAGTAAATAGAGTTTTTAGGTGATTTTTCTAGTATCGGATAGTTTTTGAAAAATTTAGAACGTATAACGGACGTGAGACTTGCTAATGCGAAAAGTTCAGAAAAAATTCGGCCAGTTAGATTAAGTTTTGGATACTGGGTTTAATTTACCGGGTGTTATGAGATATTTAGAGGTACCAAGTGCATAGGTGTGAGAAAGACAAAAACAAGTTAGGCATGAATTAATGAGAGGGACATGTGTCACCATATGATTAAATCTTGTTTTGACTTACTATTCAACCTTTTACCAATTACTAAATAAAACCAAAAATTGACCAAATGTTCTTCCATTTTTCTTCAAGCTTGGCCGAATTTCTCTCTAGGAAAGGAAGAAAGAAAACCTCTTCAACTTCTTGATTCTCTCTTGCTCAAATCCAAGAATTCAACCATCTAAACTTGTTTTTGTTCCATAGAAACACTTAAGGGAGTGATAGTGAGTTGTTTTCTGGAGTTATTTGGAAAGCTAAGAGGACCAATAACTCTCTCTCTCTTGTTTCTAAGGTAAGTTGTGAAGAACCACTTTCCTTCCTTGATTGATGCTTAAATCATGCTTAGTGGTAGTATGCGATGCCATTTTATGGATTATATTTTGAGTTGTGGTTGAATTGATGAACTTTTATATTTTTTGGGGATTTTTCTGTTTTAATATAAGCATGATTGTGTGGCTATCTATGATGATTGGAAATGGTCTATAATGACTTAAAGAGGTGGGAAAAGTGATTAATTGCAACCAATTTCTGTTTTGGAAGAAAATTGAAAAACCTAGGGTTCTTAAGGGAGCATTCTGTCCGAATTTTTAGGTCCTAGATAGAGGCCGAATTGGCCTTAGCTCAAAACATGAAAGTTGTAGGGAATGACATTTTAGAGATGCCTACAAAATTTCAGGTCAACCTGGTTTGTATAACGTGAACTACCTAATTTTTTTGCTACATGTTTGGTACCTCATTGGGCGTAAGCTCACCCCCTCCTCGTTATCTTTGTTTTCCTTACAGGAACCTCTTTTGGAAATCATGATTTTGAGAAGCGAGTTGAGCTAGTTAGAAAATCTTTTGTTCTTTTGTATAGCTCCTCGAGAATGAGCAAACCCTAAATGTATTTCGTTTCACTGGTTCCATTTGAATTGTAAACCTAGTGACATGTATATATGAAAGCGTTTTCTCCATGTTTAAGCTTGGCGGTCTTCAATCGCTCATTTCTTTTGGGTTCTCTCGCGTAATATCGGATTTGCGTGATTCGACTCCGTAGTCCTGGCGAGAGCTGGGCAGGCGGTCCGCTGAACCCTTTGGTTCGCCTTAGGGTGAGGTGGGGCTGTCACAATAAAGCTCAGCCGATTGACAAGGTCATGGTAGCCTGGTATAATGCCCAGCCGATTGACCGATTGACAAAGTCATGGTAGCCTGGTATAAAGCCCAGCTGATTGACAAGATCAGGGTAGCTTGGTATAAAATCCGGCCGATTGACCCATGTAAGAAATGAGACCAATCGGTAGTCATGAAATCTATTGGTCGCCCACCTAGAAGGGGTAAAATCTCTAGGTTGAGTACTCAGTAGCCGGTCATTGCATGTACTTGTTATGAGCTGAACTGAAAGAAACTTTATGAACAGATATGAAATGATTTATGAACTGCTTTGAAATGATCTATGAACGGATATGCGACGTTTTATGGGATGATTCATGAATGGATATGAAGAGACTTATGAATTGTTACAAAGTGATTTATGACGTTGCGATTTCTCGTGTATGGTTATCAATAAAGTGCTTTTAAATTCCTTGTCATTCTTTACAACTGATTGTTTTATAAATGTCGTTGCTTTCAAAAATATAGAGGTGATTTATGTGCAAAGAATTTGATATATATTTATAAAGTTACGAGTACATGGTCCAACAGAGGGGTAAATATTACCTACTGAGCGATGTGTCGCTCAACCCACTTTTTACCATTTTTGCAGATTCTGAAGAGTATGAATTGGTTTACATAGAAGACCCTGAGGATGATTTTTATTAGTTTTAGATGAATAGAAGTTGGCAGGCTGGCTACGCCCAGTTGTTGGTTTTATTTACCTTTGTTTCCGCTGTTTCAATTGGAGAATAAATGTACGAACGTCATAATTATTCGTAGACATCCTTGTTATTCTTGGTTTTGATGATCACAAAGGTCATTGAAATGTTTCTTTAACTCTCTTCAAATATAAGTGTTTTTTGCCTATCAAAGAATCAGGTACGAATATGTCAAGAAATGAAAATCAACCAAAAGAAGAAGCAAAAACAGGACACTCATGTCGGACGTCCTAAGGAATTGGTCGGACGTCCGAAAGGATGAAGATCATTAAGAAGAAGATTCTGTCGGACGCTCGTGAGGAAGCATCGGACGTCCGGATGGATCGGACGTACTCCTCGGCCGCACATCGAACGTGTCGGACGTCCTAAAAATTCCACAAAATGTTGATGACTCTCTGCCAAGACTCTGTCGGACGCTCGTAAGGAAGCATCGGACGTCCTGAAGGATGGACGCATGCTTCGGACGCACATCAATCTCATCGGACGTCCTAAAAATTCCACGAAGATTTGATAACTCTCTGGACGACGTTCGGACACAGAAGCTCGGACGATAAAATACCATCGGACGTCCGAACAACAACTTGACTGATTTTTGGACGATGGGATCGGACGATGACTAAGACGTCGGACGTCCGACAGCTCCAACGGCTAGCTGACTCTTCATCTGCCTTCTATCCGTTGGAAGTATTAATGAAGCTCATTTTTGGCTCCCTTTAAATACAAACGATTCTGATTCAGGAAAGGACTTTTGCACACTTTGTTTACAAGATCTCAAGAGATATTTTAGTTAGAAAATAGTCTCCAAAGCAAGATTTGTTCTCCAAGTGGTGTGAATTTCTTGTGAGCTTTTCTCTTGTGGTTGAAAGTTTCATTAGTGTAGCTTTGTTAAGGGTTATCTGAGTGATTGTAAAACTTCTTAGCTTGACTAAGTGAGGCTTAGGGCAAGGAGGAAGTGCTCCCTCCATTGTACATCTAGTTGATCATCTTTCATCAAAGAGAAGTTGCTCAACCTAGTGATTGGTCTTCAAGTTTGAGGAAAGCTTGGTAGACAATCGGTTTGATATTCTATCTTATTCTTTTTGTTTAATAAAATTCTCATTGCTTATCTATACTTGTTTTTCAAATCAATATTGCTCTCTTCTTCTAATCTACTTGATTGATTATTACTAGAAAAGAAGGTAAATTTTTATTAAGCAAAAATTGCATAAATTTGATTAAGATTTTAATCAACCTAATTCACCCCCCCTCTTAGGTTGTCTTTGGGCCTTACAATTGGTATCAGAGCTTGGTCTCCTAGAGATTAAGCTCTAACGGCTTGGAGTAAAGATGACAACCAGTCATGCTATGTTTGTTGAGGGGCAATCTGTTACTAGGCCTCCCATGTTCAGTGGCTCCAATTATGTTAGCTGGAAAGAAAGGATGATTATCTTTTTGCAATCTATTGATATTGAGCTATGGTTTATTGTGAGTGAAGTACCGCATGAAGCTAACTTTCTTGATGCAGATACAAGGTTGCTTCGGCCAAAAAGAAGAGCTGAAATGAATGCTCAAGATAGGACTAATCTCACATTGAATGCCAAAGCCATGAATGTTCTTTATAGTGCCTTAGATTCAAATGAATCAATTAGAGTAAAAGGCTGTAAATCGGCCAAAGAAATGTGGCATAAGCTAAGAGAAATCCATGAGGGTGGTGACAACGTGAGAGAACAGAAAAAGGCTATCTTGGTCACAAAGTATGAATCATTTAAAATTGAACCTCTTGAGGATATTGACAAAATGTATTGCAGGTTCAATGACTTGATCAAAGATCTCAAGGTGTTGGGCAAAGAGTACACCTTGGGAGAGAAGAACAGGAAAATTCTCAATGCATTGGGCAAAGAATGGGAAAATAAAGTGACTGCAATAGAGGAGGCTAAGGATTTAAATTCTGTACCTATTGAATCTCTCATTAACTCACTAACCTCTTATGAGTTGAAACTGAAATCTAAAGTGCAGGAGGAAGAGGATGCTAGAGCAAAGAGAAATATTGCTCTGAAGACTACTCAAAGTGAAGATGATCCAGCTCACTTGGATGATGAAGACTCAGATGGTGATGATAATGATCTTGCTCTCATCACAAGAGGCTTCAAGAGAATCTTGAATAAAATGAAGTTTAGAAAGGGAGGTCCTAACAATCAATTTCAAAATTATTCATCAAATGCAAGGAACAAAGGAAAACAAGAATTCAACAAGAAGCTAGTGGATAAATGCTATGAATGTGGACAGCCTGGACACTATGCAAACGAATGCCCCATGAAGAAAATAAAAGATGGGAAAGCTGATCGAAAGCCAAGATTCAACAACTTCCAGATTACTTGGAATGAATGCAACTCTGAAGGGGAAGTTGAAGAAGAGGAAGAATCAGCTCAAATGGCCTTCATGGCTATTGGAGATAATGAGGTAACTTCCATACACTCTCAATCTGAAAGTGATGATGAAGAAGATGATGATCTTGAATCCTTTGTTGAAAAACTGCATAATGCCTTGAAGGAATCTTATGATAAAAACAAGCAGCTAAAACAGAAAATTGCTTTTCTCATTCATGAAAATACAAGTCTTCTTCAACAAAATAAACAACTAAAGACTGACAATGATTGTCTTGTAAGAGCCGGATTTAATGTTCAAAATGAACTTGATAGAAAGACAAATATTTGTAAAATGCTGAAGGAAAGACATGGTGATTTGAAGAAAAGAATGGACAACTTGGATGAGACTTTGAAAGCAAGAAAACAAGATTTTCTCAAAAAGAACATGTCATCTACCTTTCTTACTGCTCATCAAAGAACATTAGCACGCAACAAAAATGCACATGGTTTCACAACATATAGAAGAAATGGATTGAGATATGTCAAACCAGTACATGTTAAGGACTCTTCCATTATGTGTGATTTTTTTTGTCAAAAAGGGCATTTGAAAGGAGATTGCTATGTGAAAAGAAATCTGAACAAAGGGATGAAATGCATATGGTTAGTGAGATACAATGCTAACTATTGTGGACCCAAAAATTAAAAAGGGTACCAAATATTTTCTCTTTTCAGGAAAAAGGCTCAAACAAGTCCAAATGGTTTATTGATAGTGGCTGCTCAAGGCATATGACCGGTGATCCCTCTTTGTTCATAAAGCTAAAATCAAAATCAAGTGGAAAGGTGACATTCGGTGATGATGTGAAAGCTAAGACAATTGGAATAGGTGATGTTGGTAAGGATGGTGAAACTTTTGTTCATAATGTGCTCTTAGTTGATAATTTAGGTTATAACTTGCTTAGTGTTAGTCAATTGTGTGATAAAGACTTGAATGTGTTGTTTAAAAAGCATGAATGCATTGTGCTTGATTCCAAATATAATGTTGTGTTCAAAGGTAAGAGGTTTAACGACATATATATTGTGGTTCTTGATAAAATTGATTCTTCTAGCTTCAAATGTCTTAAAGCTTCAAATGAAGATCCTTGGTTGTGGCATAGGAGACTTTGTCATTTTAACATGGATTTACTAAAGGAAATTTCGAAAAAGGAGCTGGTTAGAGGCTTGCCAAAAATCTGTTTTGAAAAGGATAAAATTTGTGATGCTTGTCAATTTGGAAAGAAAATAAAAGTTTCTTTTAAACCAAAGAAGTGTGTTTCAACTTCTAAACCTTTAGAACTCTTGCATCTTGACTTATTTGGTCCTACTCAAATCACTAGCTTGGGAGGTAAGAAATACTGCTTTGTGATTGTGGATGATTATTCTAGATATACTTGGGTGATATTTCTTGCTCATAAGGATGATGCCTTCAAGAATTTCACTTCATTGTTTGCTAAAGTGCAAAATCTGCTTGGCTTAAAAATTGTTAGGATTAGAAGTGATAATGGAACGGAATTCAAGTATTGTGGTTTTCCAGATTTCTGTGATCATAATGGCATAACACATGAGTTTTCAATTGCGAGAACTCCACAACAAAATGGTGTTGTAGAAAGGAAAAATAGGACACTTCAAGAGGCTGCTAGAACTATGTTCAGTGAATGTAGCTTGCCAAAATACCTTTGGGTTGAAGCGATAAACACTGCATGTTATGTGATGAACAGAATCCTTTTGAGACCCATTTTGAATAAGACATCTTATGAACTGATTTTTGATAAAAAACCTACGGTTGGATATTTCAAAGTCTTTGGTTGTAAATGTTTTATTTTAAATTTAAAGGAACATCTTGGTAAGTTTGAGAAAAAATCTGATGAAGGAATATTTTTGGGTTATTGTGAGAACAAAAGAGGATATAGAGTCTTTAATAGAAGGACTCTTGTGATTGAAAAAGCCATTCACATAACATTTGATGAAACTAATGATGATAATTCCAAAAGTTCGTGTGAGGATGATGATGTAGGTGTTCGTGAAGGAATGGAAAAGCTGAAAATTGGTGATGAAGGAATATCTAAACCAGCAGCAATGGAAATGATGGATGAAGCTCATAATGATCAAGAAAAGGGTGATGAAGATGAGAATGATGATTCAGTCAAAGACCTTCCCAATGCTTGGAAATTTAGCCAAAATCATCCAAGAGAGCTTATAATTGGTGATCCATCCGAAAAGGTAAAGACTCGTTCTTCATCTAGAAAATTGATAGACAATTTTGCTTTAGTTTCTCTTTTTGAACCCAAAAATATCAATGATGCTTTAAAGGATGATAACTGGATCTTGGCTATGCAAGAGGAACTTAATCAATTTGAGAAAAATAAGGTTTGGACACTAGTTGATAGACCTCAAAATCAACCTATCATTGGCACAAAGTGGATATTCAGAAATAAATTGGATGATAAAGGTGTTGTTGTAAGAAATAAAGCCAGATTAGTTGCTAAAGGATATGCACAAGAAGAAGGAATTGATTTTTATGAAACATTTGCTCCCGTAGCGAGATTAGAATCTATTAGAATGCTTCTTGCTTTTGCTTGTTTCAAAGGTTTCAAATTGTTTCAAATGGATGTGAAAAGTGCCTTTTTAAATGGTTTTATTGATCAAGAAGTATATGTGGATCAACCCCCTGGTTTTGAAAATACAAAATTTCCAAGTCATGTGTTTAAACTATCTAAAGCATTATATGGTTTAAAACAGGCTCCAAGAGCTTGGTATGAAAGATTAAGTGGTTTCTTGATTGAAAATGGTTTCAAAAGAGGTATTGTGGACACTACACTTTTTACTAAGCAAGTGTTAAATGACCTTCTTATTGTGCAAATATATGTTGATGATATTATTTTTGGTGTTACTAATGAGTATCTATGCAAGGATTTTTCCACCACTATGCAAAGTGAATTTGAAATGAGTATGATGGGAGAATTAAATTTCTTCCTTGGACTTCAAATACATCAAACCCTTGAGGGAATTTTTATAAATCAAGCAAAATATACCAAGAAATTGCTGAAAAAGTTTGGCATGGAAGACTCAAAGCAAGTTGGAACTCCAATGTGCACTTCTACAAAACTTGACAAAGATGAAGAAGGTAATCATGTGGATGAAAAGCACTATAGAGGTATGATCGGAAGCTTACTCTATTTAACCGCAAGTAGACCTGATATTATGTTTGCTGTTTGCTTGTGTGCTAGATTTCAATCTTGTCCAAAAGAATCACATTTAAATGCTGTTAAAAGAATTTTTAGGTATTTGAAAGGAACATTAGACTATGGTCTTTGGTAGGCTAGATCTTGTGAATTTGCATTATATGGATATTCGGATGCGGATTTTGGTGGTTGTCGTGTGGACAGAAAAAGTACTAGTGGAACTTGTCACTTTCTTGGTAATTGCTTAGTTTCTTGGTTTAGCAAAAAGCAAAATGCAATATCTTTGTCTACAACCGAAGCGGAATATATTGCCGCTAGTGCATGTTGTGCTCAACTTTTATGGATGAAGCATACATTGAATGATTTTGGATTGTTATATGACTGCATGCCTATATTCTGTGATAATACTAGTGCTATTAATTTGACCAAAAATCCAATTCAACATTCTAGGACAAAGCATATAGATATAAAGCACCACTTTATTCGAGATCTTGTTCAAAAAGGTGAAATTTGTGTAAATTATGTTTGTTCTAAATATCAATTTGCTGATATTTTTACCAAAGCTTTGCCATTAGATCAGTTCACTCATCTAAGATCAAAATTGGGAATAATCGAAAAATCATCTTAAAATTTCTCAAAGTCTTCGGACGTCCGAAAGAAGATGAACGGACGTCCGATAATGTTCGTCAGCTATTTTTTCCAGAAAACACCTGTTCGGACGAAGATGTCGGACGCACGACTTCGTTCGGCCGTCCGACAGTGCAACGGCTCACTTTTTAAAATAACTTTCTCCCTAATTTGCTTCAAACTCTTTTTCTTCTATTTCCTCTCGGACGACAACTCTCTCATTTCTCACTCTCAAATTCATACCATTCTGAAGCTCTCATTCCCAAATTGACTCAAACAAAACTTTTCCTGGTTGATTGCGATTCATTTCTCCTGATCATTTCACCGAATCGCTTAACAATTCATAAATTCCCAAATTTTCCTCAAAACCCTACTTTCTCATAACCGCTCTGTCAAATCTTGTTCAAGGCCTTTTTGTCCCAAAATTTCTGTGCGGTTCACTTCCCTACTACTGTGTGCATCATTTGCATCCTTCATTCCACACATTTCGCACAATGGTGAATCTAAGAGGAGGAAAGGTTACTGCCGGACGCAAGCATCCACTCAGGGATGAGGAGGAGGATCTTCCTACGGTCAAACGTTCATCCAAACGCTTCAAGAGAGGAGCCGTAAAAGGTCAAATGTCAAGGCCTACTCCACAACCCACCTCTCAACCTAAATCTGGACAGGGAACCTCTTCTCAACCGCCTCCAAAATCAGCCACACTCCCTACATTCTTTGATGATGCGGCAAAAGACAAACACTCCTGGATATCCCAGAAAGGTGTCATCCCTCAACGAATTGTAAACTCTTCTGAATTTCGCCACATAGGTTTAGAATCCATTCTGAGTCTATTTGCTTTCCAGAAATGGTCACATCTCGTTTCTATGCCCAATGTTTATTACCCTGAAATGCTGTATCAATTCTTTGCTAATCTTAGGAAAGGCACTGATCAGACTGAGATTATGTCCAGGGTTAATGGGGTAGACTTAGTCTTTGATTCTGAAATTGTGAATGATATTTTAAAAACTACTATTGAACCTGGATGCAAGGACAAAATTGCAAATTTCTTTTCCTATGAAAAGCACCCTACTGCTGATAATCATTTTGATGGGGCTAAAATGTTAACTTATTTTAAAAGAAGTTTTTCCTCCCCTGCTGATGCTAAACTGAATGATCTTGCTCCTGTGAATCTAATTGCCTTTTCAATCATTTCAAACTTGCTTGTACCCACTGATGGCCATAGAACTGATGCAAACAAAATGGAGTTGTATCTCTTTTACTGTTTTCGAGAAAAAATTCGTATTGATTTTGGTTTTGTCATGTGCAAGTTTTTACTTCGCTATGCTACTGATTCTCGCAGAAAATTATCTTATGGAAAGTTTCTTCAAAAGATTTTTGAGTTTTACAAAGTTCCAATTCTAGGTGTTTGTCCCAAAGAAGCATCTTCTTATGCCTTTACCAAAGGATATTTTGAAAGGAAAAATCTTATTTTTAAAGATAATCTGTGGGCTTATAAGGGGGCATCATCTAGTGAACAGAGGTCTAAGACTACACATGATCCTTCATCTGTTTCACTCACTCCCATTCATCCCAGGAAGTCTGCCACTAAAGCAGCTTCCTCCTCCAATGATGAAGTGATTGAGTTCCTTCGTGAACTCAAACAGCATGTTCTTCTTCTAGAACATGGTCTAATGCTCACCATGTCCTCTGAGCAACAAACAGCCTTCCTAGACAAAAAGAACCTTCTTTTTCCCCCACCTGTGGTTGAGGAAGTTTCCCATGACAAAGAACCACACCCCACTGATCCAAGCTCATCAATTCCAGACCCTGGTTCATCAACTCCTGTGACTCCTCATGGCCCTTCCACATCAGATAAAGGCAAGGCACCAGTTGAAGAGGCTGCTGCAGATGATGAAGAAACTGAAGAGGAGGACCTCTCCCAATATCAGCTCTCTCGAAGAACACCTGGATCCACATAGTTCACCATTTAGGACATTTGCATTTTGTTTATTTCATGTGTTTGTGGTGTTCAACAATGGATATGTAGATGAATTCAACATTTGGTTATGATTATGTTTATGTTTCTTTTGGTACTGTTTGATAGATGTTTAAGTATTTTGAATGATGATTGTGTGGATGTAATGAATTTTGTGGATGATTGTGTGGATGTTTAAGTATTTTTTAATGATGTTTGTGGATGAGATGGATGTGATTGATTGCCCTTTTGTGATGACAAAAAGGGGGAGAGGACTGGATTGATTGATGATTGATGATTGATTGATTGATGATTTGATCAAATTTGGATTGGCTGATGGATTGAATTGGTAAAATGTTGGATGTTGGCTGCTTAATTGTCATATTTTGGATAATTGTTTAATTCAGTTGGGCAGCCAAGTGAGGGGGAGTTTTTCAAAATTTTTTTATGATTCACTAAGTAAGGGGGAGTTCTTGTCTATTGAGAAAGGGGGAGTTTTTATTGCAATCATCAAATCTCATTTCAAACCTTTGTTTTGTCATCATCAAAAAGGGGGAGAATGTTATTCTTGGTTTTGATGATCACAAAGGTCTTTGAAATGTTTGTTTAACTCTCTTCAAATATAAGTGTTTTTTGCCTATCAAAGAATCAGGTACGAATATGTCAAGAAATGAAAATCAACCAAAAGAAGAAGCAAAAACAGGACACTCATGTCGGACGTCCTAAGGAATTGGTCGGACGTCCGAAAGGATGAAGATCATTAAGAAGAAGATTCTGTCGGACGCTCGTGAGGAAGCATCGGACGTCCGGATGGATCGGACGTACTCCTCGGACGCACATCGAACGTGTCGGACGTCCTAAAAATTCCACAAAATGTTGATGACTCTCTGCCAAGACTCTGTCGGACGCTCGTAAGGAAGCATCGGACGTCCTGAAGGATCGGACGCATGCTTCGGACGCACATCAATCTCATCGGACGTCCTAAAAATTCCACGAAGATTTGATAACTCTCTGGACGACGTTCGGATACAGAAGCTCGGACGATAAAATACCATCGGACGTCCGAACAACAACTTGACTGATTTTCGGACGATGGGATCGGACGATGACTAAGACGTCGGACGTCCGACAGCTCCAACGGCTAGCTGACTCTTCATCTGCCTTCTATCCGTTAGAAGTATTAATGAAGCTCATTTTTGGCTCCCTTTAAATACAAACGATTCTGATTCAGAAAAGGACTTTTGCACACTTTGTTTACAAGATCTCAAGAGATATTTTAGCTAGAAAATAGTCTCCAAAGCAAGATTTGTTCTCCAAGTGGTGTGAATTTCTTGTGAGCTTTTCTCTTGTGGTTGAAAGTTTCATTAGTGTAGCTTTGTTAAGGGTTATCTGAGTGATTGTAAAACTTCTTAGTTTGACTAAGTGAGGCTTAGGGCAAGGAGGAAGTGCTCCCTCCATTGTACATTTAGTTGATCATCTTTCATCAAAGAGAAGTTGCTCAACCTAGTGATTGGTCTTCAAGTTTGAGGAAAGCTTGGTAGACAATCGGTTTGATATTCTATCTTATTCTTTTTGTTTAATAAAATTCTCATTGCTTATCTATACTTGTTTTTCAAATCAATATTGCTCTCTTCTTCTAATCTACTTGATTGATTATTACTAGAAAAGAAGGTAAATTTTTATTAAGCAAAAATTGCATAAATTTGATTAAGATTTTAATCAACCTAATTCACCCCCCCTCTTAGGTTGTCTTTGGGCCTTACAATTTATATGTAATTCGTACCGCACTTTATTTAGTTAAATTGTTTAGTACTGTCGAAGTTATATTAGGTAATGTAGCCTTGTATTCCTGAGTGGGACTTGAGAGTACGGCGGGTGTCATGTGACGGGCACGTGCGCGCTCGGGGCGTGACAACGAGTCTATACAGAAAGAAGAAAAGAAGAAAGGTTAATTGAATCCAGGCCACCATAGTTTGAACTTTCAAGTCTCAAAACTCAAAAGTGAAACTAAAATTATTAAGTTCACGAACAATGGGTTTTTCTAATGGATGCTCTATGGATACTCGTTAACACATCTAATATTCACCTAACCTCTATTATCTATGTGCACATACTAACAATTATTACTATCCCTTGCATTTATATATTTTTTATATTTAATCTTACTTATTCTTCCTGAAATTTATTTATTTTTTCTAATTAATTTTATATTTCTAAAAATATGACATCTAAAATGTATTTTAACATTAAGTAAAAGTGTGACGGCCCCACCTCCCCCTAAGGCGAACCAGAGGGTTCGGCGGGTCGCCTGCCCAGCTCTCGCCGGGACTCAGTCGTTCACTACAATCCTCAAATGAATTACAATATAAACCTCAAATATACATCACATGGTCCACAAATATACATCCAAATCTCCAATAATTACATGTCACAATTGCAGCGGAAACAATTCCAAACAATTCCCAACTATACACAAAAATGATTCCAAATCCAAATTGTACAAAACATAGGCCATCCAATCACGTGCACAAGTACTACAAGCCCTTCCTTCGCCTTGAGCCCTGTGGAGGGGAATAAAATATTTTTGGAGTGAGCTAGAAGCTCAGCGAGTAACCAGCAAAATCATTAAACAAATATATTTCACAATGTTGCATTTCGATCATTTCGATGATGTCATGATTCAGAGATCAAATGTACGTTTAGTGCTCTCGTGAGCCGGTGAAATCATAGCACTTGAACACCCAACGCTCAAATATTTCATTTAACATTAACTCACGAACTCACGAAAGTGGGAGCAACATCGGTGCTCCAGATAACCATGAACATGAACCATAAACAAGGTGGAGACGTTGGTGTCCAGCACAAGACTTTCCCAGAACTCATTGAAGCCAAATCATGTCATGAATTCACATGCAAGCACGCATGATATGCAATCGAATAATTAATGCAAGAAACATTTCACAAGTACTTTGGAAATAGTTTAGGGTCACTCACCTCTATGGCTCAGAAATCATCCATCATATATCATTGCCTTGCTCAAATCCAAGTCTTAGATCACAAACTCAAGGCAAACAAGTCCTTTAAAAGTTCGGACAGCACCTCCCCTGAATTTGCTTACTTTTCCAGCCATCACGGCTTCATTATATTTCTCATTCAAACCCAAAGGTACACACCCAACAACAAGTTCATCCAATAGGCATTCAGCAAGCTCCAAGTAGTACAAATACAAGTCAAGCTAGGGAAAAGTCCGGAAATGAAAGTTAAGCTCAAAACCATAAAAACAGTTTTGACGTCCTTTTGCGGTAATGGCACCAAAGGTACTACGAGTATCGGATGGGGGTCCAAGACCCACTGTTTCGAAGCTAAGAGACAGGGATACAATATTAGAGAAGGTCACTCAACCCAGTTTCGAGTGTAACCAGGTCAAAAATGCAAGATACTATACCAGAATCACAAAAACAGATTCACAGAACGCATTCTAGCGGAAACATCATAACTCAGGCTCTCCAAGTCCAACTACAGAAATTCAAAAACCAACTGAAAGATAAGAAACAGGGATAAATTTCATCAGAAGGCCTCAACAACCAATTCGGAAGTAATTCCAGCCAAAACAACCAATTACAGGCGCAGTTCTCAATTTCGGGTAAAACCAGAACAGCAATAGTAATTTCGACCTATCTCATTCTAAACTACTCCGATTGACCTGAAATTTTGTAGACACCTTTAAAATGTCATTCCCTACAACTTTCATGTTTTGAGCTAAGGTCAATTCGGCCTCTATCTAGGACCTAAAAATTCGGACAGAATGCTCCCTTAAGAACCCTAGGTTTTTCAATTTTCTTCCAAAACAGAAATTGGTTGCAATTAATTACTTTTCCCACCTCCTTAAGTCATTATAGACCATTTCCAATCATCATAGATAGCCACACAATCATGCTTATATTAAAACAGAAAAATCCCCAAAAATAATAAAACTTCATCATTCAACCAAAACTCAAGATTTAATCCATAAAATTGCATCTCATACAACCTCTAAGCATGATTTAAGCATCAATTAAGGGAGGAGGGTGGTTCTTCACAACTTACCTTGAACACAAGAGAGAGAGAGCTATTGGTCACCTTAACTTTCCAAACAACTCCACCAAACAACTCACAAACACTAAGTGAAGAGGTTTTATGGAGTAAAACTAAAATTAAACGGTTAAAAGTGAAGATTAAGCAAGCTTGGAGCAAGGAAATTGGAGAGCTTTTCTTCCCTTATTGCTTGAAGGTGGTCAGCCATATGAAGCTTAGAAATGAAGATATTTTGGGTCATTTTTGGTTATTTAAGTCAATGGTAAGAAAGGTCTTAAGGTAAGCCCAATCAAATGGTGACACTTGTCACCTTTAGGTTTAAAACTTATCTTTTTGTCTCTCCAATACAAATATCTTAACACTTTGTAAAATAATATCACTTAATACAAAAATCCAACAAGTTGTCAAAAATATAATGCATTTACCGCACTTGCGGGTCCCACGTCCAAAATACGCTCTTAATTTCTCAAAAACTAACCGATACTAGAAAAATCATTTTAAAACTATCTTTGCTCATAAACTTTATCTGGGGAATTTTTCTAATAAAGAAAATGTAGAAAAGGCGGGCGATTAAATAAAATAACCCTAGAAAATTCAAAAATTTTCGGGTTCTCACTCTCATACTTTTCGGGGCGTCACAAAAAGATACCATCAAAGCATCAATATTCATGCACGTAAAGGTCATAAGATTTTTCATCTTTGGCCAAGTCAGCCATTACACAGATATTTTTGAGTTTCGCAAACTCAAGTACTTCGATAAAGGGAGGGATGAGTTGAATGACGTAAGGAGAGAGTATAAAAGAAAGGTTTGGATTCGAGACATATAACGTGCACTAAAAATATTTAAAAACATAATAAAAAAAGAAGTACTTCGATGAGAGCTGGTGGCTGGAGCTCCCTACTGGACTTGATTTCAGTACTCCAGAGCTTGAATCGGTGCAATGCTGTGCAAGCAAGAAAACTCAAAAAAGTTTGGGGTGACTTTATGCTTGAAGTTAGTTAACATTGTGTTGTCATACAATTGCCGTCCCCAGCTTTGTTCAAAAGTCACCATTTTTTTGATAATGATACCACGTCAATGGAGAACCTATCATGGCACAAGTAGAATGAATTAAAGCATACCATTTGCCAAGTTGTTGCGGCTGAATTGATAAGGACTTGATATTTGTGTTGGGATTATTTGAATTTAAAGTCTTGCCACCAACCTTAAACTTCAGCGTTGTTGATAAAAACAATTCTAAACCCTTGTTTGATAACCCAATTTAGTACTTAAATTTAATAAATTCAGATTTTAACATGTTCATATGTATTTGATAATCAAAAATTGAACATTTGAATTAATTAAGTGGCACTGAATTTTCTGAGAAAAATTGTTCGTAAAAATAAGTGATACGCTATTCACTTATCACTTAATATAATATACACTTAAATGTATCATATTTAGTACTTAACAATTCAATAACCTAATGTATTCAGATATCAAATTTCATATTTCATATTTCATAATTCAATTTTATTAAACTCACCCTAAGTCATGATAGTCATCTAGTACGTTGATAGTATTATGCTTGGACCTTATAATGAAGTGAGTCATTCCTTTTTAACATTTTCTTATGAAAATATATAGTACTACCATGTATATGTAGTATTCTGTATGTGACTCTATTTGAATAGCCGGTGCCCGACAAATCAAGCTTGCACCCCAACTTTGACTATTTGCATTTATCAAAAAGTAATTGCATTTTAATAAAACTTTCCAATATGTTGTCACCATTTGTGGAAATTCATTCGCTGAATTTGGGTACCTTCACATAAATGGGACGGAATAGAAAATGCCAAGAACTTGTTTAACTCATATTGAGTATTAAATGCGACAAGTGGGTATAACTACGTAACTCTATATGAATATGAATAAGTATAATAACTAGAGTATCCTTGGTGTGACGTACCAAATGAAACGTTGTAATTAGAAATATAGAATATTTAAACACTAAAAGGGATAAAGACCACATACATATATATATATATCTTTTAAAATCAAATTAACTAATAGAATTTCTTTGACATGTTTTTGAACATTTTCTTTAATTTGTTTTACTTGTTCTTGATGCCCTATTGAACGTCAACCTCTCACTACAAGACAGAAAAAAGTGATTAGCAATAAACTTTGCACTCCAGCATAAAATTTTGCGTCAAGCTTGACAAAGATATTTTGGAAAACAAAGGCCCGATTGCCAAATGAGATTTTTGGATATCTGTCTAAAACTTTATCGTAACATACTGTAAAATTTGTAGAAAAACTTCTTGAAATATGTAAAAACTTTCCTTTTTTTCCCTTTTGTTTTTCCTTTCTTTTTCTTTCTTTTTTCTCCTTTTCTTGAAATTGTCGGCATCTTTTTTCTGTCTCTCCCTCCCTCTCCTCTCCTTCCCTTCTCCTTCTTCCTCCCTCCTTCTTATCCCTCCTCCCTTCCTATCCTCTTCCCCTCCCTTCTCCCTCTCTTCCCACTCTCCCCCACCACCTTCTTCCTCTCCCTAATGCGCGACCAAATCACGCATGTGGGAAGGGGAGGGTGGTAGGAGAAGGGAGAGGGAGGGAGGAGGTGGCGGGGTGTGAGAACCCGTAATTTTTCTCATTTTCTAGGTTTTATTCGGGTTACTGGCATGTTTTCTGCATTTTCTTTATTCAAAAAGTTTCTAGATAATTTGTTTATGAGTAAATATAGTTTTTGGTGAGTTTTCTAGTATTGGTTAGGTTTTAAGAAATTCAGAGCGTATACCGGACGTGGGACCCGCTAGTGTGGAAAGTTCGGAAAAATTCGGCCAACTAGGTTAAGTTTTGGATACTGGGTTTAAATTATCGGGTGCTAAGAGATAATTAGAGGTTACCCAAGTGGATTAGTGTGAGAGGAAACAAAGTGATAGCTATGCATTTAATGAAGTGACAAGTGTCACTTAGAGATTGGTTGTGCTTTATAACTACTATTCACCTTTTACCATTTGACCAAATAAATCAAAAAAATTACCAAAAATTCACCATTTTTCTTCCTCTTCTTGGCCGGCCACTTCAAGCAAAAAGAAAGGGAAAAGCTCTTCAAACACTTGCTTCCATCTTGCTCAAATTCAACAAATCAACCATTTGATCTTGCATTTGTTCCATAAAACCCCTTCACTTAGTGATTGTGAGGTGTTTAGTGGAGTTGTTTGGAAGGCTAAGGTGATTAGTTGCTCTCTCTCTTGTATTTCTAAGGTGAGTAGTGAAGGACCCCTCTCCTCCATCTAATGATGTTTAATTCATGAGTTGTGGTAGTTTAAGATGTAATTTTATGGATTATATCTTGATTTTGGTTGAATTGGTGAAGTTTTATAATTATTGGTGATTTTTCTGTTTTCATATGATTATTATTATGGGGTCATGTATGATGATTGGAAATGATATTTAAGGAAGCTAGAAGGTGGAAAAAGTGGTTAATTGCAGGAAATTTCTGTTTTGGAAGAAAGTTGGAAAGTTAGGGTTTCATGTTCTTACATTCTGTCCGGTACTGTAGCTCATAGTTAGAGGCCAAATTGGCCTAACAGAAAAGTTGTAGGGAATGATATTTTAGAGATTCCTGCAAAATTTCAGGTCAATCGGAGCAACGTAGCTTGTGAAAAGACTGAATTACCCCTGCTGCCCTGTTTCTACCCGAATTTGATAATTGCGTCTGTAATTGGGTAATTTGGTTGCGAATGCTTCTGATTTGGTTGTTGGTGCCTTCTGATGAATTGTAGCCTTGTATCTTATCTTTCGGATGGCTTTGGAATCACTTGATTTGGACTTAGGTAACCTGACTTATGATGTTTGAACCAGAATGCGGTTTGTGAACCTGTTTTTGCGGTTCTGGTGTAGTATATTGCATTTTTGACCTGGTTACACTCGAAAATGGACTGAGTGACCTTCTACAACATTGTATCCCTATCTCTTAGCTTCGAAATGGTGTATCTTGTACCTCCATCCGATAATTGTAGTGCCAATGGTGCCAAAACCGCAAAATGACGTCAAAAACTATTTTTTTGGATTAGAGGTTAAATTCCATTTCCGGATTTCCCTGGTTTACTCTAGTGCTTATACATTCTACTGGAACCTTATTTTGGTGGTATGTAGATTTGGTTATGACTTGTAATCGAGTCTTATTATGCCTATTTGAATATTTTAGGACGTGACGGTGGTCCAAGACGCTCATTGAGCGGAAGTTGATGAAATCTCATTTGCTTGCTTGGTGAGTGTACCACTCACTTGTTGTTTACAATGTGGCTTTGGTATATGTGAACTTGATGCCTTGAAGGCTTATTTGCTCCGTTGAACGTAATTGAGTGAGGGTGTACTTGATCGCCCTCACCCATTTGGTATCTCGTATGACTGTCTACTGTTTTACTGTAATGATTGAATGAGACATGAAATACTGAATTGGTTCATGAATTTGGTGTCGCTTGGACGAGTATCCAACGACCATTACTGATACGACTGAGCTCAACCCCATTGGTAGTCGATTGGATCGAGCCGGCGAGGGCTTGGCCGTGAAACTTGACGAGCCATGGGGACTGTTATATGGAATCTTGTAGTAGTGAGACTCTTGATTCCGGTATACTCGAGTATTACCAAATTGCTACTATTTGGAGTTCGGGCCCGGTAGGGGTATGTTGGGTGGAAGGAATGGAAGTAAAGTGGAGCCTACGGTTGGTTACTCCTAAACATTGACGGAGGGTCAATGAGATTCGATCAAGAATGCAAACGAGGAAAATGGCTCTTGAGAGCCGCCTGTATCCTTTTATCACCACTATTGATGTATGCCTTTACTTACTTATGATGTATTGGAATGAAAAGCTTGATGCTTATATGAACTTGGTTGCTTGAGTGGTATTATCTCACTGGGCGTAAGCTCACTCTATTCCCTTTTGTTTTCCTTACAGGAAAATAAATACTTTTGGACTGGATTTGATAGTTGGTTGCCGAATTGAGCTAGATGGACATATCTTTTGTATAGCTCCTTGATTGAAACCCTAAGTGTACTTTTGGGTCCGTTTCTCTTTTGATTTGAAAAACCGTACACGTATCCACTTTTGAATAACTTTTGTATGCCACTTTGGATTGTATATGCTTAAGTTCAACATGTAAATATTTGCTTGACGTTTGGTTGGGTTTTGACGTGTCAGTTACTATTTATGGCCGACTCCGGTTTCAATTTTTTTTATTTTGACATTTTGACTTGTTTACGCGCGTTTGCATGTTCCGGAACGTATTAGATCGCTCCAAACTGAACCGTTAGTCCTGGCGAGAGCTGGGCAGGCAGTCCGCTAACCCCTTTGGTTCGCCTTAGGGGAAGGTGGGGCTGTCACAGGTGGTATCAGAGCCAGGTTTGCGTGGTCTCTGCGCGGAGTGAGCTTGGGCCAAGTGGTGTTATGGTCCTGCTTTCGTGCATGCGTCTAAAGGTATAAGTGCTCTTTCGAGCATAAGCTATGAACCGTGCATGTCATAAGTGTAAAGATCTTTATCATGGGACTTGAGGAAGTTAGGTACGTATGTCGGGTAGGAATCTTTAATATGGATGATTTACGCTTGGGACCGGCCGGCTCGAGTTGGGAATTATCTTATTTTAGATTCTTGGACCTGAGTACTAAAGGGTGGAGAGCGCTAGAATGAGAGTCGGTATCTTGATTGAATTTGAGGCAAGTCTTGATGGCAAAGGTCAAGGTACGAAAGGTCTTTACATTTGACCTAGTAATTAGACCGATTGAGAGGATTGGAGAGGAAAGTGTTATCATGGACGGATCTCATGCTCGTCTGGCTAGATCTCACACCTAAGACTTGTTTTCTTTTACTATGACCTCTGCACTCAACTTAGGGAAGCACGTGAGCGCGAGACTAAGCGAGCTCGAAAGGTTAAGGTTCGAGCCGCATCGATCCTAAACCTCTGCGCCGACGTGGTCGAGGGAGTGAGCGACGAGGACTCGTGCGCGGGGCCTGAGGCTGGGGTTGGATCCACCCCGTCGGGTGGGTCTACTAGGCCGTCAACGGACTAGGTCGCGACTCCTAGGATTTTTGGGATAGTTTTGTTTTCTGTATATAGGGCGGATAAGGAGAAGAGCCTTAGCTAATCGTTTTGTACGTTTGGGTTAGCTACGTGTATATTTCTTTTGATGGGGCCTTTCACTCGTGGATTGTCCATGTTTGTACTTGACTTGACTGGTTGTTGATATGTGTGTTGTTTGCCTTGTTTGGAATGTATATATATGTTTGTAAAAGGTTTTGGGTTTTACTTACATGCATTGTTCTTCTATTGGCTTAGTACATTTGCCTAGACCAATTAGAGTTCATGGAAGGTACACGTAGTGGACGGGGACGTGGGCGCAGAAATAAACAACCCACACCGGACAGGGGTATTGGGGAAACCTCATCTGGACCAAATCCTGACCCCAACGTGCAAATAGCTGCCGCTATGCAGCAAATGACCAACTTGCTGGCACAAGTGGTGCAGCAACAGGGCCAAAACCCAAACCCTAATCCTGGAAACCCTGGCAACCACGTCGAGAGCGAAGACAGAGCTCTCGAACGATTTCAAAAGTTTGCTCCACCCAAGTTCATTGGGGGGCCCGATCCGGATGTCGCCGAAAGGTGGCTCGAGAATATGGTCGATATTTTTGCGGCCTTGCACTACACCGAAGAACGACAGGTGACTTTTGCCGTTTTTCAGTTGGAAGGGGCGGCCCGTTCCTGGTGGAACGTAATACGGCAAAAATGGGAACGGGAACAAACGCCCAGGACTTGGGTGAATTTCATAAGGGAATTCAACGCGAAATTCTTCCCGCCTCTAGTTCAGGAAAGGAAGGAAGATGAGTTCATCCGACTCCGCCAAGGGGCTCAATCTGTGGCGGAATACGAGAGTCAATTCACCCGCCTGTCCAAATTTGCGCCTGAGCTGATCTTGACCGAGCAACGGCGGATCAGGCGTTTTATCCAGGGCTTGAATGTCGAAATCCAGAAGGACCTCGCAGTGGCTCAAATCAATGCTTTTAGCGAGGTCGTGGAAAAGGCCCAACGGGTAGAGAGTGCTAGATTGCAAGTTCGGAACTTCCAGGCGAAAAAGCGAGGATTTCCTGGAAGTAGTTCGGGGCAGGGGGATGAGAGTACCTCTTCCAAGTTTGGGCGGGGAACGGGAGGAGAAAGGATGGCGGGAGTGTCACGAGGCGGCCAAGTGGGGAGAGGCCAGAGAGGAGGCTCGGCTTCTGCAGCACGCGGACCTTGCAGGTATTGCGGAAAGTCAAACCACTCGGAGGACAATTGCTGGAAGAAGGAGGGAAAATGTTTGCGCTGTGGAAGTGCAAACCATCAAATCGCTACTTGTCCAGTCCTATCACGAGATGGAAAGGGGAGTCAGCAATTGACGAGGACTACTTCCGAATCCGCCATGGTGGAGGGGACCAAACCTAAGGTAGCGGCTCGAGTGTATTCACTGGAGCCACAACAGGTCCCCGATTTTTCTGAAATTGAGGAAGGTACGATTTCGGCATTTCACCGAATTGCGAAAATCTTAGTAGATCCCGGTGTTACTCATTCATTTTTCAACCCCAATTTTATGTATGGAATAGATACAAAACCTGCTCGTCTACCCTACGACCTGAAAGTAGTACTTCTGTGGGGAAACATCGTTTGAGCACTGGTATGGTTTGTAAGGATTGCCGCGTTTGGGTAGGAGAGAAGGTTTGGGGTGTGTGTTGATGCAAAACCAGAATGTGAAATCTTTTGCCTTTAAGAAAATTGAAACCCCACGAACAAAAACTATCCAACCCATGATCTGGAGGTAGTCGCAGTTGTTTTCGCTCGGGAAAAGTGGAGAAATCATGGGATAGAAGAGACTACCTGGGAGATGGAAGAGGAGATGCAAAAAAAGAAATACCCTGAACTTTTCGTGGGTTAAGGTGAGAAATTTCGAGGGAGAAATTCTTTTAAGGGGGAGAGAGTGTGAGAACCCGTAATTTTTCCCATTTTCTAGGTTTTGTTCGGGTTACTGGCATGTTTTCTGTATTTTCTTTATTCAAAAAGTTTCTAGATAATTTGTTTATGAGTAAATATAGTTTTTGGTGAGTTTTCTAGTATTGGTTAGGTTTTAATAAATTCAGAGCGTATACCGGACGTGGGACCCGTTAGTGCAGAAAGGTCGGAAAATTTCGGCCAACTAGGTTACGTTTTGGATACTGGGTTTAAATTATCGGGTGCTAAGTGATAATTAGAGGTTACCCAAGTGGATTGGTGTGAGAGGAAACAAAGTGATAGCTATGCATTTAATGAAGTGACAAGTGTCACTTAGAGATTGGTTGTGCTTTATAACTACTATTCACCTTTTACCATTTGACCAAATAAATCAAAAAAATTACCAAAAATTCACCATTTTTCTTCCTCTTCTTGGCCGGCCACTTCAAGCAAAAAGAAAGGGAAAAGCTCTTCAAACACTTGCTTCCATCTTGCTCAAATTCAACAAATCAACCATTTGATCTTGCATTTGTTCCATAAAACCCCTTCACTTAGTGATTGTGAGGTGTTTAGTGGAGTTGTTTGGAAGGCTAAGGTGATTAGTTGCTCTCTCTCTTGTATTGCTAAGGTGAGTAGTGAAGGACCCCTCTCCTCCATCTAATGATGTTTAATTCATGAGTTGTGGTAGTTTAAGATGTAATTTTATGGATTATATCTTGATTTTGGTTGAATTGGTGAAGTTTTATAATTATTGGTGATTTTTCTGTTTTCATATGATTATTATTATGGGGTCATGTATGATGATTGGAAATGATATTTAAGGAAGCTAGAAGGTGGAAAAAGTGGTTAATTGCAGGAAATTTCTGTTTTGGAAGAAAGTTGGAAAGTTAGGGTTTCATGTTCTTACATTCTATCCGGTACTGTAGTTCATAGTTAGAGGCCGAATTAGCCTTGGGTTACAACATGAAAGTTGTAGGGAATGATATTTTAGAGATTCCTACAAAATTACAGGTCAATCGGAGCAACGTATCTTGTGAAAAGACTGAATTACCACTGCTGCCCTGTTTCTACCCGAATTTGATAATTGCGTCTGTAATTGGGTAATTTGGTTGGGAATGCTTCTGATTTGGTTATTGGTGCCTTCTGATGAATTGTAGCCTTGTATCTTATATTTCGGATGGCTTTGAAATCACTTCATTTGGACTTAGGTAGCCTGACTTATGATGTTTGAACCAGAATGCGGTTTGTGAACCTGTTTTTGCGGTTCTGGTGTAGTATATTGCATTTTTGACCTGGTTACACTCGAAAATGGACTGAGTGACCTTCTACAACATTGTATCCCTATCTCTTAGCTTCGAAACGGTGTATCTTACACCTCCATCCAATAATTTTAGTGCCAATGGTGCCAAAACCGTAAAATGACGTCAAAAACTATTTTTTTGGATTAGAGCTTAAATTCCATTTCCGGATTTCCCTGGTTTACTCTAGTGCTTATACATTCTAGTGGAACCTTATTTTGGTGGTATGTGGTCATATGATTATTATTATGGGGTCATGTATGATGATTGGAAATGATATTTAAGGAAGCTAGAAGGTGGAAAAAGTGGTTAATTGCAGGAAATTTCTGTTTTGGAAGAAAGTTGGAAAGTTAGGGTTTCATGTTCTTACATTCTATCCGGTACTGTAGTTCATAGTTAGAGGCCGAATTAGCCTTGGGTTACAACATGAAAGTTGTAGGGAATGATATTTTAGAGATTCCTACAAAATTACAGGTCAATCGGAGCAACGTATCTTGTGAAAAGACTGAATTACCACTGCTGCCCTGTTTCTACCCGAATTTGATAATTGCGTCTGTAATTGGGTAATTTGGTTGGGAATGCTTCTGATTTGGTTATTGGTGCCTTCTGATGAATTGTAGCCTTGTATCTTATATTTCGGATGGCTTTGAAATCACTTCATTTGGACTTAGGTAGCCTGACTTATGATGTTTGAACCAGAATGCGGTTTGTGAACCTGTTTTTGCGGTTCTGGTGTAGTATATTGCATTTTTGACCTGGTTACACTCGAAAATGGACTGAGTGACCTTCTACAACATTGTATCCCTATCTCTTAGCTTCGAAACGGTGTATCTTACACCTCCATCCAATAATTTTAGTGCCAATGGTGCCAAAACCGTAAAATGACGTCAAAAACTATTTTTTTGGATTAGAGCTTAAATTCCATTTCCGGATTTCCCTGGTTTACTCTAGTGCTTATACATTCTAGTGGAACCTTATTTTGGTGGTATGTGGGTTTGGTTATGACTTGTAATCGAGTCTTATTATGCCTAGTTGAATGTTTTAGGACGTGACGGTGGTCCAAGACGCTCATTGAGCGGAAGTTGATGAAATCGCATTTGCTTGCTTCGTGAGTGTACCACTCACTTGTTGTTTACAATGTGGCTTTGTTATATGTGAACTTGATGCCTTGAAGGATTATTTGCTCCGTTGAACGTAATTGAGTGAGGGTGTACTTGATCGCCCTCACCCATTTGGTATCTCGTATGACTGTCTACTGTTTTACAGTAATGATTGAATGAGACATGAAATACTGAATTGGTTCATGAATTTGGTGTCGCTTGGACGAGTATCCAACGACCATTACTGATACGACTGAGCTCAACCCCATTGGTAGTCGATTGGATCGAGCCGGCGAGGGCTTGGTCGTGAAACTTGACGAGCCAAGGGGACTGTTATATGGAATCTTGTAGTAGTGAGACTCTTGATTCCGGTATACTCGAGTATTACCAAATTGCAACTATTTGGAGTTCGGGCCCGGTAGGGGTATGTTGGATGGAAGGAATGGAAGTAAAGTGGAGCCTACGGTTGGTTACTCTTAAACATTGACGGAGGGTCAATGAGATTCGATCAAGAACGCAAACGAGGAAAAGGGCTCTTGAGAGCCGCCTGTATCCTTTTATCACCACTATTGATGTATGCCTTTACTTACTTATGATGTATTGGAATGAAAAGCTTGATGCTTATATGAACTTGGTTGCTTGAGTGGTATTATCTCACTGGGCGTAAGCTCACTCTATTCCCTTTTGTTTTCCTTACAGGAAAATAAATACTTTTGGACTGGATTTGATAGTTGGTTGCCGAATTGAGCTAGATGGACATATCTTTTGTATAGCTCCTTGATTGAAACCCTAAGTGTACTTTTGGGTCCGTTTCTCTTTTGATTTGAAAAACCGTACACGTATCCACTTTTGAATAACTTTTGTATGCCACTTTGGATTGTATATGCTTAAATTCAACATGTAAATATTTGCTTGATGTTTGGTTGGGTTTTGACGTGTCGGTTACTATTCATGGCCGACTCCGGTTTCAATTTTTTTTATTTTGACATTTTGACTTGTTTACGCGCGTTTGCATGTTCCGGAACGTATTAGATCGCTCCAAACTGAACTGTTAGTCCTGGCGAGAGCTGGGCAGGCAGTCCGCTAACCCCTTTGGTTCGCCTTAGGGGAAGGTGGGGCTGTCACAGGTGGTATCAGAGCCAGGTTTGCGTGGTCTCTGCGCGGAGTGAGCTTGGGCCAAGTGGTGTTATGGTCCTGCTTTCGTGCATGCGTCTAAAGGTATAAGTGCTCTTTCGAGCATAAGCTATGAACCGTGCATGTCATAAGTGTAAAGATCTTTATCATGGGACTTGAGGAAGTTAGGTACGTATGTCGGGTAGGAATCTTTAATATGGATGATTTACGCTTGGGACCGGCCGGCTCGAGTTGGGAATTATCTTATTTTAGATTCTTGGACCTGAGTACTAAAGGGTGGAGAGCGCTAGAATGAGAGTCGGTATCTTGATTGAATTTGAGGCAAGTCTTGATGGCAAAGGTCAAGGTACGAAAGGTCTTTACATTTGACCTAGTAATTAGACCGATTGAGAGGATTGGAGAGGAAAGTGTTATCATGGACGGATCTCATGCTCGTCTGGCTAGATCTCACACCTAAGACTTGTTTTCTTTTACTATGACCTCTGCACTCAACTTAGGGAAGCACGTGAGCGCGAGACTAAGCGAGCTCGAAAGGTTAAGGTTCGAGCCGCATCGATCCTAAACCTCTGCGCCGACGTGGTCGAGGGAGTGAGCTACGAGGACTCGTGTGCGGGGCCTGAGGCTGGGGTTGGATCCACCCCGTCGGGTGGGTCTACTAGGCCATCAACGGACTAGGTCGCGACTCCTAGGATTTTTGGGATAGTTTTGTTTTCTGTATATAGGGCGGATAAGGAGAAGAGCCTTAGCTAATCGTTTTGTACGTTTGGGTTAGCTACGTGTATATTTCTTTTGATGGGGCCTTTCACTCGTGGATTGTCCATGTTTGTACTTGACTTGACTGGTTGTTGATATGTGTGTTGTTTGCCTTGTTTGGAATGTATATATATGTTTGTAAAAGGTTTTGGGTTTTACTTACATGCATTGTTCTTCTATTGGTTTAGTACATTTGTCTAGACCTAGTAGAGTTCATGGAAGGTACACGTAGTGGACGGGGACGTGGGCGCGGAAATAGACAACCCACACCGGACAGGGGTATTGGGGAAACCTCATCTGGACCAAATCCTGACCCCAACGTGCAAATAGCTGCCGCTATGCAGCAAATGACCAACTTGCTGGCACAAGTGGTGCAGCAACAGGGCCAAAACCCAAACCCTAATCCTGGAAACCCTGGCAACCACGTCGAGAGCGAAGACAGAGCTCTCGAACGATTTCAAAAGTTTGCTCCACCCAAGTTCATTGGGGGGCCCGATCCGGATGTCGCCGAAAGGTGGCTCGAGAATATGGTCGATATTTTTGCGGCCTTGCACTACACCGAAGAACGGCAGGTGACTTTTGCGGTTTTTCAGTTGGAAGGGGCGGCCCGTTCCTGGTGGAACGTAATACGGCAAAAATGGGAACGGGAACAAACGCCCAGGACTTGGGTGACTTTCATAAGGGAATTCAACACGAAATTCTTCCCGCCTCTAGTTCAGGAAAGGAAGGAAGACGAGTTCATCCGACTCCGCCAAGGGGCTCAATCTGTGGCGGAATACGAGAGTCAATTCACCCGCCTTTCCAAATTTGCGCCTGAGCTGATCTTGACCGACCAACGGCGGATCAGGCATTTTATCCAGGGCTTGAATGTCGAAATCCAGAAGGACCTCGCAGTGGCTCAAATCAATGCTTTGAGCGAGGTCGTGGAAAAGGCCCAACGGGTAGAGAGTGCTAGATTGCAAGTTCGGAACTTCCAGGCGAAAAAGCGAGGATTTCCTGGAAGTAGTTCGGGGCAGGGGGATGAGAGTACCCCTTCCAAGTTTGGGCGGGGAACGAGAGGAGAAAGGATGCCGGGAGTGTCACGAGGCGGCCAAGTGGGGAGAGGCCAGAGAGGAGGCTCGGCTTCTGCAGCACGCGGACCTTGCAGGTATTGCGGAAAGTCAAACCACTCGGAGGACAATTGCTGGAAGAAGGAGGGAAAATGTTTGCGCTGTGGAAGTGCAAACCATCAAATCGCTACTTGTCCAGTCCTATCACGAGATGGAAAGGGGAGTCAGCAATTGACGAGGACTACTTCCGAACCCGCCATGGTGGATGGGACCAAACCTAAGGTAGCGGCTCGAGTGTATTCACTGGAGCCACAACAGGTCCCCGATTTTTCTGAAATTGAGGAAGGTACGATTTCGGTAATTCACCGAATTGCAAAAATCTTAGTAGATCCCGGTGTTACTCATTCATTTGTCAACCCCAATTTTATGTATGGAATAGATACAAAACCTGCTCGTCTACCCTACGACCTGAAAGTAGTACTTTTGTGGGGAAACATCGTTTGAGCACTAGTATGATTTGTAAGGATTGCCGCGTTTGGGTAGGAGAGAAGGTTTGGGGTGTGTGTTGACGCAAAACCAGAATGTGAAATCTTTTGCCTTTAAGAAATTGAAACCCCACGAACAAAAACTATCCAACCCACGATCTGGAGGTAGTCGCAGTTGTTTTCGCTTGGGAAAAGTGGAGAAATCATGGGATAGAAGAGACTACCTGGGAGATGGAAGAGGAGATGCAAAAAAAGAAATACCCTGAACTTTTCGTGGGTTAAGGTGTGACAGCCCCACCTTCCCCTAAGGCGAACCAAAGGGGTTATCGGACTGCCTGCCCAGCTCTCGCCAGGACTAACGGTGCAGTTAGAGCGATCTATTGCGTTCCGGAACTTATAACGCGCGTAAACAAGGCAAAAGGGTAAAATAACCCAAAATAAAAAAAATGAAATTCGGAGTCGGCCTAAATAGTAACCGACCCGTCAGAACGCAACCAAATATCAAACAAACATTCATATCTTGAACTTTAGCAATTACAATCCAAAGTGACATACAAAAGTTTCCAAAAGTTAATAAATACACGGTTTGCCAAATGGAAAGTGAAAACGGCCCTAAAGATACATTTAGGGTTTCACTTCAAATACAATACAAAAGAGATATACATCTAGTTCATTCGGCAACCATCTATCAAGATTCATTCCAAAAAGAGTCATATTCCTGTAAGGAAAACAAAAGGAACGGTGTGAGCTAATTGCCCAGTGAGATACTATCACTTACGCAACCAAGTGCATATATGCATCAAACTTTCATTCAATATAGTAAAATAAGCAAAGGTACACGTCAAATATGGTGATAAAAGGAAACAGATGGCTCTCAAGAGCCCTTTCCTCGTTTGCATTTCTTGATCGAACGTCATTGACTCTCCGTCAATGTTCAAAAGTAACCAACCGTAGACTCCACTTTACTCCCACTCCTTCCACCTAACATACCCCTACCGGGCCCGAAATCCAAACACTTGCACTTTGGTATTACTCGAGTATGCCGGAATCGAGAGTCTCGCATACTACAAGATTCCATATAACTTTACCCAAGGTTCATTAATTGGCACGACCAAGCCCTCGCCGGCTCGATTCAATCAACTACCAATGGGGTTGAGCTCAATGATAACATTTGTAGTCGTTGGATACTCGTCCAATCAATTCACTTTCATTTCATTTCATGTAACATTTCATGTAACATTCCAATAACATGACAACAATGATATAAGGCATATAAGTGAGAGTGATAAAGTACACTTTCACTTCAATCAATTCACTTCAAGCAATTTACATTCAAAGCCATATAGTAACATACAAGTGAGTAGTACTCACCAAGGTCAGTGCATATACCTCCCAAAAGAGAGCTTTAATCACCAAGAAACCCTAAAATAATCCAAGGAAAACAATTGAAGGTTCCACTTTCAAAATCGAGTATACAGAATGCACATGTGAGGCTCGACTACCAGTCGTATGCCTCGCCAAATAATTACTTAAGCAAGGGTGCAAAACATGATTTTTGGTAACGAAATAGGTAACATGAAGACCTAGGCTCAAACAACCCAAAAGCCCTTCGTTCAAATCACAAGTAAATCCAACTAGCCTTCAAGAAAAATTTCGACAGCATATCCCTTGTTTTTACCTATTTTCCAGCCATCATGGCTTCATTATGTCCTCAAATCAGTCCCAACATCTCGTACAAAATAATCTCATTCCCAAAAGCCGTTCACTAGGCTTAATGGCATTCAAGTACCAAATTTAGCTAGGAAATGACCGGATATGGAAGTCAAGCCCTAAACTAGTCAAATAAATACAAGAAGACTCGATTATAAGTCATAAACCAATTCTACATACTACCAAAATAGGGTCCCCTAAGCATACACAAACAATAGAGGAAACCAGAAAATTCGGAAATGCAATTAGCTTTGGCCCTGAAAAAAATAGTTTTTGTCCTCATTTTACGGTAATGGCACCAATTTGACTATGATTATCGGATGAGGGTGTAAGACCCACCATTTCGAAGCTAAAACAGAGGGTTACAACATCACAGAAGGTCACTCAACCCAGTTTTGAGTGCAAACAGGTCAAAAATGCAAGATACTACATCAAAAACGTAAAACAGATTCACTAAAATGCATTCTAGCGGAAACATCATAACTCAGGCTCTCCAAGTCCAAATCCATAAATTCCAAAACCAGCTGAAAGCTAAGAAACAGGTCTAAATTTCATCATAAGGCCTCAACAACCAATTCGGAAGCAATTCCAGCCAAAAAGACCAATTACAGGCGCAGTTCTTACATTCGGGTAAAACCGGAACAGCAATAGTAATTTCGACTTATCTCATTCTACACTACTCCGATTGACCTGAAATTTTGTAGGCACCTCTAAAATATCATTCCCTAAAACTTTCATGTTTTAAGCCAAGGAGAATTCGGCCTCTAACTAGGACCTAAAAATTCGGGCAGAATGCTCCCTCAAGGACCCTAATTTTCTGAAATTTCTTCCAAACCAGAAATTGGTTACAATTAATCACTTTTTCCACCTCCTAGAGTCATTATATACCATTTCTAATCATCATAGATAGCCACACAATCATGCTTATACTAAAACAGAAAAATCCCCAAAAATAATAAAACTTCATCATTTCAACCACAAATCAAGAAATAATCCATAAACTTGCATCTCATACTACCACTAAGCATGATTTAAGCATCAATTAAAGGAGGAGGGTGGTTCTTCACAACTTACCTTAGAAACAAGAGAGAGAGAGCTATTGGTCACCTTAACTTTCCAAAAAACTTCACACAACAACTCACCAACACTTCCTTAAGTGGTTTTATGGAGCAAAACCAAGGTTGGATGGTTGGTTTTGGTGATTTGGAACAAGATTGAAGTGTTTTCTTCCTTGTGCTTGGAGTAAGAGAGAGAGAAAGAGAGAAAGAGAGGGCCGGCCACCATGGAGGATTTTTTGATGATTTTTGGGTCATTTTTTTGTTTATTTAAGTCAAATGGTAAGACCATGAATAGTGGTCTTAAGGTTGGACCACTCAAATGGTGACACTTGTCACCTTTTATTAAATGCTCACCTACCTTGTCTCTCTTATATCAATCCACTTAGCACCCTCTACTTATCTCTTAACACCCGGTAAATTAATTCCAGTATTCAAAAGTTAACCTAGTTGACCGAATTTTTCCAAACTTTTCGCACTAGTGGGTCCCACGTCCGATATACGCTCTTAATTTCTCAAAACCTATTTGATACTAGAAAAATAATCTAAAAACTATATCTGCTCATAAAAATTATCTAGAAAATTTTCCGGATACAAAAAGTGCAGAAAACAAGCCATTGAATATAATAAAACCCTAAAATGAAATTACGGGCTCCCACATAAGGTGAGAAATTTCGAGGGCGAAATTCTTTTAAGGGGGAGAGAGTGTGAGAACCCGTAATTTTTCCCATTTTCTAGGTTTTATTCGGGTTACTGGCATGTTTTCTGTATTTTCTTTATTCAAAAAGTTTCTAGATAATTTGTTTATGAGTAAATATAGTTTTTGGTGAGTTTTCTAGTATTGGTTAGGTTTTAATAAATTCAGAGCGTATACCGGACGTGGGACCCGCTAGTGCCGAAAGTTCGGAAAAATTCGGCCAACTAGGTTAAGTTTTGGATATTGGGTTTAAATTATCGGGTGCTAAGAGATAATTAGAGGTTACCAAAGTGGATTGGTGTGAGAGGAAACAAAGTGATAGCTATGCATTTAATGAAGTGACAAGTGTCACTTAGAGATTGGTTGTGCTTTATGACTACTATTCACCTTTTACCATTTGACCAAATAAATCAAAAAAATTACCAAAAATTCACCATTTTTCTTCCTCTTCTTGGCCGGCCACTTCAAGCAAAAAGAAAGGGAAAAGCTCTTCAAACACTTGCTTCCATCTTGCTCAAATTCAACAAATCAACCATTTGATCTTGCATTTGTTCCATAAAACCCCTTCACTTAGTGATTGTGAGGTGTTTAGTGGAGTTGTTTGGAAGGCTAAGGTGATTAGTTGCTCTCTCTCTTGTATTGCTAAGGTGAGTAGTGAAGGACCCCTCTCCTCCATCTAATGATGTTTAATTCATGAGTTGTGGTAGTTTAAGATGTAATTTTATGGATTATATCTTGATTTTGGTTGAATTGGTGAAGTTTTATAATTATTGGTGATTTTTCTGTTTTCATATGATTATTATTATGGGGTCATGTATGATGATTGGAAATGATATTTAAGGAAGCTAGAAGGTGGAAAAAGTGGTTAATTGCAGGAAATTTCTGTTTTGGAAGAAAGTTTGAAAGTTAGGGTTTCATGTTCTTACATTCTCTCCGGTACTATAGTTCATAGTTAGAGGCCGAATTGGCCTTGGGTTACAACATTAAAGTTGTAGGGAATAATATTATAGAGATTTCTGCAAAATTACAGGTCAATCGGAGCAACGTAGCTTGTGAAAAGACTGAATTACCCCTGCTGCCCTGTTTCTACCCAAATTTGATAATTGCGTCTGTAATTGGGTAATTTGGTTGGGAATGCTTCTGATTTGGTTGTTGGTGCCTTCTGATGAATTGTAGCCTTGTATCTTATCTTTCGGATGGCTTTGAAATCACTTCATTTGGACTTAGGTAGCCTGACTTATGATGTTTGAACCAGAATGCGGTTTGTGAACCTGTTTTTGCGGTTCTGGTGTAGTATATTACATTTTTGACCTGGTTACACTCGAAAATGGACTGAGTGACCTTCTACAACATTTTATCCCTATCTCTTAGCTTCGAAACCGTGTATCTTGCACCTCCATCCAATAATTGTAGTGCCAATGGTGCCAAAACCGTAAAATGACGTCAAAAACTATTTTTTTGGATTAGAGCTTAAATTCCATTTCCGGATTTCCCTGGCTTACTCTAGTGCTTATACATTCTAGTGGAACCTTATTTTGGTGGTATGTGGATTTGGTTATGACTTGTAATCGAGTCTTATTATGCCTATTTGAATGTTTTAGGACGTGACGGTGGTCCAAGACGCTCATTGAGCGGAAGTTGATGAAATCGCATTTGCTTGCTTGGTGAGTGTACCACTCACTTGTTGTTTACAATGTGGCTTTGGTATATGTGAACTTGATGCCTTGAAGGCTTATTTGCTCCGTTGAACGTAATTGAGTGAGGGTGTACTTGATCGCCCTCACCCATTTGGTATCTCGTATGACTGTCTACTGTTTTACTGTAATGATTGAATGAGACATGAAATACTGAATTGGTTCATGAATTTGGTGTCGCTTGGACGAGTATCCAACGACCATTACTGATACGACTGAGCTCAACCCCATTGGTAGTCGATTGGATCGAGCCGGCGAGGGCTTGGTCGTGAAACTTGACGAGCCATGGGGACTGTTATATGGAATCTTGTAGTAGTGAGACTCTTGATTCCGGTATACTCGAGTATTACCAAATTGCTACTGTTTGGAGTTCGGGCCCGGTAGGGGTATGTTGGGTGGAAGGAATGGAAGTAAAGTGGAGCCTACGGTTGGTTACTCTTAAACATTGACGGAGGGTCAATGAGATTCGATCAAGAATGCAAACGAGGAAAAGGGCTCTTGAGAGCCGCCTGTATCCTTTTATCACCACTATTGATGTATGCCTTTACTTACTTATGATGTATTGGAATGAAAAGCTTGATGCTTATATGAACTTGGTTGCTTGAGTGGTATTATCTCACTGGGCGTAAGCTCACTCTATTCCCTTTTGTTGTCCTTACAGGAAAATAAATACTTTTGGACTGGATTTGATAGTTGGTTGCCGAATTGAGCTAGATGGACATATCTTTTGTATAGCTCCTTGATTGAAACCCTAAGTGTACTTTTGGGTCCGTTTCTCTTTTGATTTGACAAACCGTACACGTATCCACTTTTGAATAACTTTTGTATACCACTTTGGATTGTATATGCTTAAGTTCAACATGTAAATATTTGCTTGACGTTTGGTTTGGTTTTGACGTGTCGGTTACTATTCATGGCCGACTCCGGTTTCATTTTTTTTTTATTTTGACATTTTGACTTGTTTACGCGCGTTTGTATGTTCCGGAACGTATTAGATCGCTCTAAACTGAACCTTTAGTCCTGGCGAGAGCTGGGCAGGCAGTCCGCTAACCCCTTTGGTTCGCCTTAGGGGAAGGTGGGGCTGTCACAGGTGGTATCAGAGCCAGGTTTGCGTGGTCTCTGCGCGGAGTGAGCTTGGGCCAAGTGGTGTTATGGTCCTGCTTTCGTGCATGCGTCTAAAGGTATAAGTGCTCTTTCGAGCATAAGCTATGAACCGTGCATGTCATAAGTGTAAAGATCTTTATCATGGGACTTGAGGAAGTTAGGTACGTATGTCGGGTAGGAATCTTTAATATGGATGATTTACGCTTGGGACCGGCCGGCTCGAGTTGGGAATTATCTTATTTTAGATTCTTGGACCTGAGTACTAAAGGGTGGAGAGCGCTAGAATGAGAGTCGGTATCTTGATTGAATTTGAGGCAAGTCTTGATGGCAAAGGTCAAGGTACGAAAGGTCTTTACATTTGACCTAGTAATTAGACCGATTGAGAGGATTGGAGAGGAAAGTGTTATCATGGACGGATCTCATGCTCGTCTGGCTAGATCTCACACCTAAGACTTGTTTTCTTTTACTATGACCTCTGCACTCAACTTAGGGAAGCACGTGAGCGCGAGACTAAGCGAGCTCGAAAGGTTAAGGTTCGAGCCGCATCGATCCTAAACCTCTGCGCCGACGTGGTCGAGGGAGTGAGCTACGAGGACTCGTGTGCGGGGCCTGAGGCTGGGGTTGGATCCACCCCGTCGGGTGGGTCTACTAGGCCATCAACGGACTAGGTCGCGACTCCTAGGATTTTTGGGATAGTTTTGTTTTCTGTATATAGGGCGGATAAGGAGAAGAGCCTTAGCTAATCGTTTTGTACGTTTGGGTTAGCTACGTGTATATTTCTTTTGATGGGGCCTTTCACTCGTGGATTGTCCATGTTTGTACTTGACTTGACTGGTTGTTGATATGTGTGTTGTTTGCCTTGTTTGGAATGTATATATATGTTTGTAAAAGGTTTTGGGTTTTACTTACATGCATTGTTCTTCTATTGGTTTAGTACATTTGTCTAGACCTAGTAGAGTTCATGGAAGGTACGCGTAGTGGACGGGGACGTGGGCGCGGAAATAGACAACCCACACCGGACAGGGGTATTGGGGAAACCTCATCTGGACCAAATCCTGACCCTAACGTGCAAATAGCTGCCGCTATGCAGCAAATGACCAACTTGCTGGCACAAGTGGTGCAGCAACAGGGCCAAAACCCAAACCCTAATCCTGGAAACCCTGGCAACCACGTCGAGAGCGAAGACAGAGCTCTCGAACGATTTCAAAAGTTTGCTCCACCCAAGTTCATTGGGGGGCCCGATCCGGATGTCGCCGAAAGGTGGCTCGAGAATATGGTCGATATTTTTGCGGCCTTGCACTACACCGAAGAACGACAGGTGACTTTTGCCGTTTTTCAGTTGGAAGGGGCGGCCCGTTCCTGGTGGAACGTAATACGGCAAAAATGGGAACGGGAACAAACGCCCAGGACTTGGGTGAATTTCATAAGGGAATTCAACACGAAATTCTTCCCGCCTCTAGTTCAGGAAAGGAAGGAAGATGAGTTCATCCGACTCCGCCAAGGGGCTCAATCTGTGGCGGAATACGAGAGTCAATTCACCCGCCTGTCCAAATTTGTGCCTGAGCTGATCTTGACCGAGCAACGGCGGATCAGGCATTTTATCCAGGGCTTGAATGTCGAAATCCAGAAGGACCTCGCAGTGGCTCAAATCAATGCTTTTAGCGAGGTCGTGGAAAAGGCCCAATGGGTAGAGAGTGCTAGATTGCAAGTTCGGAACTTCCAGGCGAAAAAGCGAGGATTTCCTGGAAGTAGTTCGGGGCAGGGGGATGAGAGTACCCCTTCCAAGTTTGGGCGGGGAACGAGAGGAGAAAGGATGCCGGGAGTGTCACGAGGCAGCCAAGTGGGGAGAGGCCAGAGAGGAGGCTCGGCTTCTGCAGCACGCGGACCTTGCAGGTATTGCGGAAAGTCAAACCACTCGGAGGACAATTGCTGGAAGAAGGAGGGAAAATGTTTGCGCTGTGGAAGTGCAAACCATCAAATCGCTACTTGTCCAGTCCTATCACGAGATGGAAAGGGGAGTCAGCAATTGACGAGGACTACTTCCGAACCCGCCATGGTGGATGGGACCAAACCTAAGGTAGCGGCTCGAGTGTATTCACTGGAGCCACAACAGGTCCCCGATTTTTCTGAAATTGAGGAAGGTACGATTTCGGTATTTCACCGAATTGCAAAAATCTTAGTAGATCCCGGTGTTACTCATTCATTTGTCAACCCCAATTTTATGTATGGAATAGATACAAAACCTGCTCGTCTACCCTACGACCTGAAAGTAGTACTTTTGTGGGGAAACATCGTTTGAGCACTAGTATGATTTGTAAGGATTGCCGCGTTTGGGTAGGAGAGAAGGTTTGGGGTGTGTGTTGACGCAAAACCAGAATGTGAAATCTTTTGCCTTTAAGAAATTGAAACCCCACGAACAAAAACTATCCAACCCACGATCTGGAGGTAGTCGCAGTTGTTTTCGCTCGGGAAAAGTGGAGAAATCATGGGATAGAAGAGACTACCTGGGAGATGGAAGAGGAGATGCAAAAAAAGAAATACCCTGAACTTTTCGTGGGTTAAGGTGTGACAGCCCCACCTTCCCCTAAGGCGAACCAAAGGGGTTAGCGGACTGCCTGCCCAGCTCTCGCCAGGACTAACGGTGCAGTTAGAGCGATCTATTGCGTTCCGGAACTTATAACGCGCGTAAACAAGGCAAAAGGGTAAAATAACCCAAAATAAAAAAAATGAAATTCGGAGTCGGCCTAAATAGTAACCGACCCGTCAGAACGCAACCAAATATCAAACAAACATTCATATCTTGAACTTTAGCAATTACAATCCAAAGTGACATACAAAAGTTTCCAAAAGTTAATAAATACACGGTTTGCCAAATGGAAAGTGAAAACGGCCCTAAAGATACATTTAGGGTTTCACTTCAAATACAATACAAAAGAGATATACATCTAGTTCATTCGGCAACCATCTATCAAGATTCATTCCAAAAAGAGTCATATTCCTGTAAGGAAAACAAAAGGAACGGTGTGAGCTAATTGCCCAGTGAGATACTATCACTTACGCAACCAAGTGCATATAAGCATCAAACTTTCATTCAATATAGTAAAATAAGCAAAGGTACACGTCAAATATGGTGATAAAAGGAAACAGATGGCTCTCAAGAGCCCTTTCCTCGTTTGCATTTCTTGATCGAACGTCATTGACTCTCCGTCAATGTTCAAAAGTAACCAACCGTAGACTCCACTTTACTCCCACTCCTTCCACCTAACATACCCCTACCGGGCCCGAAATCCAAACACTTGCACTTTGGTATTACTCGAGTATGCCGGAATCGAGAGTCTCGCATACTACAAGATTCCATATAACTTTACCCAAGGTTCATTAATTGGCACGACCAAGCCCTCGCCGGCTCGATTCAATCAACTACCAATGGGGTTGAGCTCAATGATAACATTTGTAGTCGTTGGATACTCGTCCAATCAATTCACTTTCATTTCATTTCATGTAACATTTCATGTAACATTCCAATAACATGACAACAATGATATAAGGCATATAAGTGAGAGTGATAAAGTACACTTTCACTTCAATCAATTCACTTCAAGCAATTTACATTCAAAGCCATATAGTAACATACAAGTGAGTAGTACTCACCAAGGTCAGTGCATATACCTCCCAAAAGAGAGCTTTAATCACCAAGAAACCCTAAAATAATCCAAGGAAAACAATTGAAGGTTCCACTTTCAAAATCGAGTATACAGAATGCACATGTGAGGCTCGACTACCAGTCGTATGCCTCGCCAAATAATTACTTAAGCAAGGGTGCAAAACATGATTTTTGGTAACGAAATAGGTAACATGAAGACCTAGGCTCAAACAACCCAAAAGCCCTTCGTTCAAATCACAAGTAAATCCAACTAGCCTTCAAGAAAAATTTCGACAGCATATCCCTTGTTTTTACCTATTTTCCAGCCATCATGGCTTCATTATGTCCTCAAATCAGTCCCAACATCTCGTACAAAATAATCTCATTCCCAAAAGCCGTTCACTAGGCTTAATGGCATTCAAGTACCAAATTTAGCTAGGAAATGACCGGATATGGAAGTCAAGCCCTAAACTAGTCAAATAAATACAAGAAGACTCGATTATAAGTCATAAACCAATTCTACATACTACCAAAATAGGGTCCCCTAAGCATACACAAACAATAGAGGAAACCAGAAAATTCGGAAATGCAATTAGCTTTGGCCCTGAAAAAAACAGTTTTTGTCCTCATTTTACGGTAATGGCACCAATTTCACTACGATTATCGGATGAGGGTGTAAGACCCACCATTTCGAAGCTAAAACAGAGGGTTACAACATCACAGAAGGTCACTCAACCCAGTTTTGAGTGCAAACAGGTCAAAAATGCAAGATACTACATCAAAAACGTAAAACAGATTCACCAAAATGCATTCTAGCGGAAACATCATAACTCAGGCTCTCCAAGTCCAAATCCATAAATTCCAAAACCAACTGAAAGCTAAGAAACAGGTCTAAATTTCATCATAAGGCCTCAACAACCAATTCGGAAGCAATTCCAGCCAAAAAGACCAATTACAGGCGCAGTTCTTACATTCGGGTAAAACCGGAACAGCAATAGTAATTTCGACTTATCTCATTCTACACTACTCCGATTGACCTGAAATTTTGTAGGCACCTCTAAAATATCATTCCCTAAAACTTTCATGTTTTAAGCCAAGGATAATTCGGCCTCTAACTAGGACCTAAAAATTCGGGCAGAATGCTCCCTCAAGGACCCTAATTTTCTGAAATTTCTTCCAAACCAGAAATTGGTTACAATTAATCACTTTTTCCACCTCCTAGAGTCATTATATACCATTTCTAATCATCATAGATAGCCACACAATCATGCTTATACTAAAACAGAAAAATCCCCAAAAATAATAAAACTTCATCATTTCAACCACAAATCAAGAAATAATCCATAAACTTGCATCTCATACTACCACTAAGCATGATTTAAGCATCAATTAAAGGAGGAGGGTGGTTCTTCACAACTTACCTTAGAAACAAGAGAGAGAGAGCTATTGGTCACCTTAACTTTCCAAAAAACTTCACACAACAACTCACCAACACTTCCTTAAGTGGTTTTATGGAGCAAAACCAAGGTTGGATGGTTGGTTTTGGTGATTTGGAACAAGATTGAAGTGTTTTCTTCCTTGTGCTTGGAGTAAGAGAGAGAGAAAGAGAGAAAGAGAGGGCCGGCCACCATGGAGGATTTTTTGATGATTTTTGGGTCATTTTTTTGTTTATTTAAGTCAAATGGTAAGACCATGAATAGTGGTCTTAAGGTTGGACCACTCAAATGGTGACACTTGTCACCTTTTATTAAATGCTCACCTACCTTGTCTCTCTTATATCAATCCACTTAGCACCCTCTACTTATCTCTTAACACCCGGTAAATTAATTCCAGTATTCAAAAGTTAACCTAGTTGACCGAATTTTTCCAAACTTTTCGCACTAGTGGGTCCCACGTCCGATATACGCTCTTAATTTCTCAAAACCTATTTGATACTAGAAAAATAATCTAAAAACTATATCTGCTCATAAAAATTATCTAGAAAATTTTCCGGATACAAAAAGTGCAGAAAACAAGCCATTGAATATAATAAAACCCTAAAATGAAATTACGGGCTCCCACATAAGGTGAGAAATTTCGAGGGCGAAATTCTTTTAAGGGGGAGAGAGTGTGAGAACCCGTAATTTTTCCCATTTTCTAGGTTTTATTCGGGTTACTGGCATGTTTTCTGTATTTTCTTTATTCAAAAAGTTTCTAGATAATTTGTTTATGAGTAAATATAGTTTTTGGTGAGTTTTCTAGTATTGGTTAGGTTTTAATAAATTCAGAGCGTATACCGGACGTGGGACCCGCTAGTGCCGAAAGTTCGGAAAAATTCGGCCAACTAGGTTAAGTTTTGGATATTGGGTTTAAATTATCGGGTGCTAAGAGATAATTAGAGGTTACCAAAGTGGATTGGTGTGAGAGGAAACAAAGTGATAGCTATGCATTTAATGAAGTGACAAGTGTCACTTAGAGATTGGTTGTGCTTTATGACTACTATTCACCTTTTACCATTTGACCAAATAAATCAAAAAAATTACCAAAAATTCACCATTTTTCTTCCTCTTCTTGGCCGGCCACTTCAAGCAAAAAGAAAGGGAAAAGCTCTTCAAACACTTGCTTCCATCTTGCTCAAATTCAACAAATCAACCATTTGATCTTGCATTTGTTCCATAAAACCCCTTCACTTAGTGATTGTGAGGTGTTTAGTGGAGTTGTTTGGAAGGCTAAGGTGATTAGTTGCTCTCTCTCTTGTATTGCTAAGGTGAGTAGTGAAGGACCCCTCTCCTCCATCTAATGATGTTTAATTCATGAGTTGTGGTAGTTTAAGATGTAATTTTATGGATTATATCTTGATTTTGGTTGAATTGGTGAAGTTTTATAATTATTGGTGATTTTTCTGTTTTCATATGATTATTATTATGGGGTCATGTATGATGATTGGAAATGATATTTAAGGACGCTAGAAGGTGGAAAAGTGGTTAATTGCAGGAAATTTCTGTTTTGGAAGAAAGTTTGAAAGTTAGGGTTTCATGTTCTTACATTCTCTCCGGTACTGTAGTTCATAGTTAGAGGACGAATTGGCCTTGGGTTACAACATTAAAGTTGTAGGGAATAATATTTTAGAGATTTCTGCAAAATTACAGGTCAATCGGAGCAACGTAGCTTGTGAAAAGACTGAATTACCCCTGCTGCCCTGTTTCTACCCGAATTTGATAATTGCGTCTGTAATTGGGTAATTTGGTTGGGAATGCTTCTGATTTGGTTGTTTGTGCCTTCTGATGAATTGTAGCCTTGTATCTTATCTTTCGGATGGCTTTGAAATCACTTCATTTGGACTTAGGTAGCCTGACTTATGATGTTTGAACCAGAATGCGGTTTGTGAACCTGTTTTTGCGGTTCTGGTGTAGTATATTACATTTTTGACCTGGTTACACTCGAAAATGGACTGAGTGACCTTCTACAACATTGTATCCCTATCTCTTAGCTTCGAAACGGTGTATCTTGCACCTCCATCCAATAATTGTAGTGCCAATGGTGCCAAAACCGTAAAATGACGTCAAAAACTATTTTTTTGGATTAGAGCTTAAATTCCATTTCCGGATTTCCCTGGCTTACTCTAGTGCTTATACATTCTAGTGGAACCATATTTTGGTGGTATGTGGATTTGGTTATGACTTGTAATCGAGTCTTATTATGCCTATTTGAATGTTTTAGGACGTGACGATGGTCCAAGACGCTCATTGAGCGGAAGTTGATGAAATCGTATTTGCTTGCTTGGTGAGTGTACCACTCACTTGTTGTTTACAATGTGGCTTTGGTATATGTGAACTTGATGCCTTGAAGGCTTATTTGCTCCGTTGAACGTAATTGAGTGAGGGTGTACTTGATCGCCCTCACCCATTTGGTATCTCGTATGATTGTCTACTGTTTTACTGTAATGATTGAATGAGACATGAAATACTGAATTGGTTCATGAATTTGGTGTCGCTTGGACGAGTATCCAACGACCATTACTGATACGACTGAGCTCAACCCCATTGGTAGTCGATTGGATCGAGCCGGCGAGGGCTTGGTCGTGAAACTTGACGAGCCATGGGGACTGTTATATGGAATCTTGTAGTAGTGAGACTCTTGATTCCGGTATACTCGAGTATTACCAAATTGCTACTGTTTGGAGTTCGGGCCCGGTAGGGGTATGTTGGGTGGAAGGAATGGAAGTAAAGTGGAGCCTACGGTTGGTTACTCTTAAACATTGACGGAGGGTCAATGAGATTCGATCAAGAATGCAAACGAGGAAAAGGGCTCTTGAGAGCCGCCTGTATCCTTTTATCACCACTATTGATGTATGCCTTTACTTACTTATGATGTATTGGAATGAAAAGCTTGATGCTTATATGAACTTGGTTGCTTGAGTGGTATTATCTCACTGGGCGTAAGCTCACTCTATTCCCTTTTGTTTTCCATACTAACAAAATAAATACTTTTGGACTGGATTTGATAGTTGGTTGCCGAATTGAGCTAGATGGACATATCTTTTGTATAGCTCCTTGATTGAAACCCTAAGTGTACTTTTGGGTCCGTTTCTCTTTTGATTTGACAAACCGTACACGTATCCACTTTTGAATAACTTTTGTATACCACTTTGGATTGTATATGCTTAAGTTCAACATGTAAATATTTGCTTGACGTTTGGTTGGGTTTTGACGTGTCGGTTACTATTCATGGCTGACTCCGGTTTCATTTTTTTTTATTTTGACATTTTGACTTGTTTACGCGCGTTTGTATGTTCCGGAACGTATTAGATCGCTCTAAACTGAACCTTTAGTCCTGGCGAGAGCTGGGCAGGCAGTCCGCTAACCCCTTTGGTTCACCTTAGGGGAAGGTGGGGTTGTCACAGTTGGTATCAGAGCCAGGTTCGCGTGGTCTCTGCGCGGAGTGAGCTTGGGCCAAGTGGTGTTATGGTCCTGCTTTCGTGCATGCGTCTAAAGGTATAAGTGCTCTTTCGAGCATAAGCTATGAACCGTGCATGTCATAAGTGTAAAGATCTTTATCATGGGACTTGAGGATGCTAGGTACGTATGTCGGGTAGGAATCTTTAATATGGATGATTTATGCTTGGGACCGGCCGGCTCGAATTGGAAATTATCTTATTTTAGACTCTTGGACCTGAGTACTAAACGGTGGAGAGCGCTAGAATGAGAGTCGGTATCTTGATTGAATTTGAGGCAAGTCTTGATGGCAAAGGTCAAGGTACGAAAGGTCTTTACATTTGACCTAGTAATTAGACCGATTGAGAGGATTGGAGAGGGAAGTATTATCATGGACGGATCTCATGCTCGTCTGGCTAGATCTCACACCTAAGACTTGTTTTCTTTTACTATGACCTCTGCACTCAACTTAGGGAAGCACGTGACCGCGAGACTAAGCGAGCTCGAAAGGTTAAGGTTCGAGCTGCATCGATCCTAAACTTCTGCGCCGACCTGGTCGAGAGAGTGAGCGACGAGGACTCGTGTGCGAGGCCTGAGTCAGGGGTTGGATCCACCCCGTCGGGTGGGTCTACTAGGCCGTCAACGGACTAGGTCGCGACTCCTAGGATTTTTGGGATAGTTTTGTTTTCTGTATATCGGGCGGATAAGGAGAAGAGCCTTAGCTAATCGTTTTGTACGTTTGGGTTAGCTACGTGTATATTTCTTTTGATGGGGCCTTTCACTCGTGGATTGTCCATGTTTGTACTTGACTTGACTGGTTGTTGATATGTGTGTTGTTTGCCTTGTTTGGAATGTATATATATGTTTGTAAAAGGTTTTGGGTTTTACTTACATGCATTGTTCTTCTATTGGTTTAGTACATTTGCCTAGACCAAGTAGAGTTCATGGAAGGTACACGTAGTGGACGGGGACGCGGGCGCGGAAATAGACAACCCACAACGGACAGGGGTATTGGGGAAACCTCATCTGGACCTAATCCTGACCCCAACGTGCAAATAGCTGCCGCTATACAGCAAATGACCAACTTGCTGCCACAAGTGGTGCAGCAACAGGGCCAAAACCCAAACCCTAATCCTGGAAACCCTGGCAACCACGTCGAGAGCGAAGACAGAGCTCTCGAACGATTTCAAAATTTTGCTCCACCCAAGTTCATTGGGGGGCCCGATCCGGATGTCGCCGAAATGTGGCTCGAGAAGATGGTCAAAATTTTGCTCCACCCAAGTTCATTGGGGGGCCCGATCCGGATGTCGCCGAAAGGTGGCTCGAGAAGATGGTCGATATTTTTGCGGCCTTGAACTACACCGAAGAACGGCAGGTGACTTTTGCCGTTTTCTAGTTGGATGGGGCGGGGTTACGTTCCTGGTGGAACGTAATACGGCAAAAATGGGAACGGGAACAAACGCCCAGGACTTGGGTGAATTTCATAAGGGAATTCAACGCGAAATTCTTCCCGCCTCTAGTTCAGGAAAGGAAGGAAGATGATTTCATCCGACTCCGCCAAGGGGCTCAAACTGTGGCGGAATACGAGAGTCAATTCACCCGCCTGTCCAAATTTGCGCCTGAGCTGATCATGACCGAGCAACGGCGAATCAGGCGTTTTATCCAGGGCTTGAATGTCGAAATCCAGAAGGATCTCGCAGTGGCTCAAATCAATGCTTTTAGCGAGGTCGTGGAAAAGGCCCAACGGGTAGAGAGTGCTAGATTGCAAATTCGGAACTTCCAGGCAAAAAAGCGAGGATTTCCTGGAAGTAGTTCGGGGCAAGGGGATGAGAGTACCCCTTCTAAGTTTGGGCGGGAACGGGAGGAGAAAGGATGCCGGGAGTGTCACGAGGCGGCCAAGTGGGGAGAGGCCAGAGAGGAGGCTAGGCTTCTGCAGCACGCGGACCTTGCAGGTATTGCGGAAAGTCAAACCACTCGGAGGACAATTGCTGGAAGAAGGAGGCAAAATGTTTGCGCTGTGGAAGTGCACACCATCAAATCGCTACTTGTCCAGTCCTATCACGAGATGGAAAGGGGAGTCAGCAATTGACGAGGACTACTTCCGAACCCGCCATGGTGGAGGGGACCAAACCTAAGGTAGCGGCTCGAGTGTATTCACTGGAGCCACTACAGGTCCCCGATTTTTCGGAAATTGAGGAAGGTACGATTTTGGTATTTCACCGAATTGCGAAAATCTTAGTAGATCCCGGTGTCACTCATTCATTTGTCAACCCCAATTTTATGTATGGAATAGATACAAAACCTGCTCGTCTACCCTACGACCTGAAAGTAGTACTTCTGTGGGGAAACATCGTTTGAGCAATGGTATGGTTTGTAAGGATTGCCACGTTTGGGTAGGAGAGAAGGTTTGGGGTGTGTGTTGACGCAAAACCAGAATGTGAAATCTTTTGCCTTTAAGAAATTGAAACCCCACGAACAAAAACTATCCAACCCACGATCTGGAGGTAGTCGCAGTTGTTTTCGCTCGGGAAAAGTGGAGAAATCATGGGATAGAAGAGACTACCTGGGAGATGGAAGAGGAGATGCAAAAGAAATACCCTGAACTTTTCGTGGGTTAAGGTGAGAAATTTCGAGGGCGAAATTCTTTTAAGGGGGAGAGAGTGTGAGAACCCGTAATTTTTTCCATTTTCTAGGTTTTATTCGGGTTACTGGCATGTTTTCTGTATTTTCTTTATTCAAAAAGTTTCTAGATAATTTGTTTATGAGTAAATATAGTTTTTGGTGAGTTTTCTAGTATTGGTTAGGTTTTAATAAATTCAGAGCGTATACCGGACGTGGGACCCGTTAGTGCAGAAAGGTCGGAAAATTTCGGCCAACTAGGTTACGTTTTGGATACTGGGTTTAAATTATCGGGTGCTAAGTGATAATTAGAGGTTACCCAAGTGGATTGGTGTGAGAGGAAACAAAGTGATAGCTATGCATTTAATGAAGTGACAAGTGTCACTTAGAGATTGGTTGTGCTTTATGACTACTATTCACCTTTTACCATTTGACCAAATAAATCAAAACAATTACCAAAAATTCACCATTTTTCTTCCTCTTCTTGGCCGGCCACTTCAAGCAAAAAGAAAGGGAAAAGCTCTTCAAACACTTGCTTCCATCTTGCTCAAATTCAACAAATCAACCATTTGATCTTGCATTTGTTCCATAAAACCCCTTCACTTAGTGATTGTGAGGTGTTTAGTGGAGTTGTTTGGAAGGCTAAGGTGATTAGTTGCTCTCTCTCTTGTATTGCTAAGGTGAGTAGTGAAGGACCCCTCTCCTCCATCTAATGATGTTTAATTCATGAGTTGTAATAGTTTAAGATGTAATTTTATGGATTATATCTTGATTTTGGTTGAATTGGTGAAGTTTTATAATTATTGGTGATTTTTCTGTTTTCATATGATTATTATTATGGGGTCATGTATGATGATTGGAAATGATATTTAAGGAAGCTAGAAGGTGGAAAAAGTGGTTAATTGCAGGAAATTTCTGTTTTGGAAGAAAGTTGGAAAGTTAGGGTTTCATGTTCTTACATTCTGTCCGGTACTGTAGCTCATAGTTAGAGGCCGAATTGGCCTAACATAAAAGTTGTAGGGAATGATATTTTAGAGATTCTTGCAAAATTTCAGGTCAATCGGAGCAACGTAGCTTGTGAAAAGACTGAATTACCCCTGCTGCCCAGTTTCAGTCTTAGTTTTCGATAAACTTTGAAAATTCGGAAAAATTCATAGAAAGTGAACTAGTCTCTAAAAGTTGTACCTCAATTAGAATTCCAAACAAGGTTTAAAACACAACAAGCAAAACTAGAATCGGAGTTTTGAGCGCCAAGATATTGTAGTTTAAAGTTGGTCAAAAACAAGGACTGCTCGGTCCATTTTTCCAGGTTTGAAAGGTAACTTTGGGATCTTATTTGTATATCAAAACAGTCTTAGAATATCACCAAAATTGGTACACTTCAACTTCCATATGAGGACTACTTCTCTATCAAATTTCATTTGAAAATTCGCATGGGAATGTAGTTAACTAAACTACCAAAATTTAAGGAATTCCCAACACAAATCTGTCTTCTTGCTTCCTTTTTCTTTTTCAAACATTTTGCCCAATGAAATCAACTCAATTCTGGCTTATTTGTGAAACAAAGGTCTAAAAAACATCTAATATACATTTGGTAGGTGATTGATATCAGAATTTTCAGAACAACAAGTCTCAAGTCAAGCTACGCCATTCGGCTAGCCAAAATTAGGGTTTTTCAGATTTGGTACAGTTCAGGAATTGGACTATATCTCACTCAATTCAATTTGAAATTGAGCATGGTTGGTAGCGTTGGAAACTAGATTCAACAGGCTACAATTCATTAGGAGAATTCGTTTTGAAATTCAGTTTGCAAACAAGAGAAAATTGAGCCACAATTTGTAGCTTCTAGTTTCCTCTCGGTTGGACTGACAGAACAGGGCAACCGACTTTGATCAATCACTACAGATGACTCACTTCGAATTAGAAGGTTCTATATACCGTTAGAAAACTACAGATGTATAGTTTCAAATGCCGCAAATGGCACTTGATTTCAACCTCTGAACAGAGAGTTATGATCGTTCAAAGTTGCTCTGTCCAGCATACCTGGACAGTGTTTTTTCCAGATTTGAAGATTTTCGAAATTCCAACTTTTACCCAACCAAATCAAATGATTTTTGGTGAAAACTTTCCACATATCCTATACAACATATCTACATCAGATTCAAGGTCATTTGAGGATCAAAATTCGAACCAAATGCACGGAACTAACAGGGCAGAATTCGGCCACTTCCTATTCAACTTTCCTTCGATTTTCTTTTCACTCTTCTAACTTATATCCACTTGTTTAACACATAATTAACACCAACAACACTCATAATCACCATATCAGTCCAATATATCCATTGTGGGATTTCATAGAGCCCACTCCAACATTCACAACAATAACTATGAAGCTACAAGTTTCCTAGCAAAATTTAACCAATTAGAACTAAGATTAAGTGACCGGATGATTACCTTCTACTCCTTGGTGTAAAATCAGAAATTTTTGTCCCAAAACTCCTAAGAAAAATTGGCAAGAATGAGGTCCTCCACCAAGGGTAAGTGAATCTCCAAGTGTTTGTGAGTTTGTGTGAGAAATTTGAGTGAAAATGGAAGCTCAAATGAGGTGAAATGGAGAGAGGCTCTTCTTCTTCTTCCCTTGGAAGCTTTGGCCAAACAGGAATGAGAGGAGAGAGAGAGTGTTCTGATTTCTAAAGCTTCTTGGAGAAGCTTGGTGGTTGGTGATTCAAATTTGAACAAAAGTCAACTTTGAATAGTGTGCGCATACGCGCGTTTCGTGTCCGTTTTCTCTTGGGTTCGTTTCACTTGTGCACTAAACCTCCAAATGTAATTCATTTAATACTATAATTATTCAGTCTTAGTAGTCTAAAATAAATTTCTAAAGTCCTTCAATTAGTCGAGCGCGTGAAAACGTGAACTTCCGACTCGCGCGTAATAAAGCGCAATTTCTAAGGAATTCTTGTAACGATGATATAACTAACTAATACTAGGGTAATTAATCATAAAATAACTATTTTAGAACCACCAAATAAATAAAAAAAATTGATAAAATAAATAAATAACAATAAAATAAAAATAAAATACGAGTCCTCACATTCACTGGTGGATTCTTCTCCGCTGCCTGGGAGATAGTGGGTGGTGATGTGGATAAGGCGGTACAAAGTTTCTTTTGTGCTGCCGAGCTCTCAAGGAGAATTACTACTACCTCCATTGTTTTGCTTCCCAAAGTTCAGCAGCCAAAGGATTTCTCCCAGTATCGTCCTATCAGTCTATGCAACTTTGTGAACAAGATTTTCTCAAAGATCCTAGCTCGCCGGTTAGCTCCTATCCTACCTAGATTATTTCGATAAACCAGAGTGGGTTTGTTCGGGGTCGGTCGATTTCAAACAACTACCTACTCGCTCAGGAGATGATTGCAGGAATCAAGAGGAAGGCGCGCGGGGGAAATGTAGTGTTCAAACTTGATATGACGAAGGCGTATGACCGGATGATGTGGCCTTTCTTGATACAGGTCCTACATGCGTTTGGCTTTGGTGAACGCTGGATTGATATGATCTGGCGGGTTATTTCTAATGTGTGGTTCTCCGTCATAATAAATGGGTCGCTCTGTGGTTTTATTAAGTTAGCTAGGGGGCTTCGGCAGGGGGATCCCTTGTCCCCTGCTTTATTTATTATCGAGGCAGAGGTACTATCTCTTTTTCTAAACCAGTTGGTGACTCATCGTGGGTTCCAGGGCTTTCAGGTTCCAAGAGGTTGCCCAACTATTACGCACTTGGGTTATGCAGATCACGTGCTGATTTCTCTGGTGCTAATACGGCTTCTCTTAAGCTGGTGATGAAGGCTCTGGAGGATTATGAGGCGGTTTTTGGCTAGTTAATCAATAAAAAAGAAAAGTTGTTGGGTAGACCAAAGAGGTTGAAAATCCAGCAAGTTACGGGGTTCTCTTTTAGGCCATTCCCTATCAAATATTTAGGGTATCCCCTCTTCTGCGGGAAGCGGAAGAGAGAGTACTTTGCTGGTCTCTGCCAGTCGGTGGTGAGTAGGGTGGAGTCCTGGAGAAACAGGTTATTGTCTTTTGGGGCAGGATTGTGCTGTTGAAGCACATCCTCTCCTCTGTGCCAGTATATCTGTTAATTGCTGCCTCTCCTCCGAAGTCAGTTCTTAAAGAGCTTGAGGACAAATTCTCCAATTTTCTCTAGGGTGAATCTGAGGGGAGTCGTAAGCTACATTGGATTAGGTGGGGGGACCCATGTCTGCCAGGTAACGAGGGAGGACTGGGATTCCGGCGCTTGGAGGATGTTCATAGTGCTTTCTCCATCAAGTTATGATGGAGCTTCCGCTCTTTGTCATCTCTCTGGGCAGTGTTCATGAAAGCTAAGTTTTGTGCAGAGGTGCATCCTAATTTGGTGTATCAGGATTGGGGCTCGCAAACTTGGAGAAGAATGATGGTGGTGTGTCATATTGCAGAGCAGTACATTGGATGGATTGGGCGCTCTGGTAGCTCCAACTTTTGGTTTGATAATTGGTTAGGGAATGTGGCACTGGCGTCGAGACTGGATAGTGTATCAGATCATCTGGCTGCTGATTTTGTTAAGGATGGTACTTGGAACTTTCAGCTTATACAGTAGTGGGTGCCGACTGGGATCGCCTGCGAGGTTGCTCAGGTTGACCCCGCCAGTGGGCCAGCTTCCTGATCTGATGGTATAGAGACCGTCACAGTCTGGACGGTTCACCCTACAGTCTACGTTTCAGCTAGTCCGGCGGCATAGCAATAGCTCCTTCATGTTTCGAAGGATATGGCATCCGGTGTTGCCCTTGAAAATCTCTTTCTTCTTATTACGTTTATTACACGGGCGACTTCCGGTGGACTGCTGTATGTGGAAATTTGGGATTCAAGGGCCCTTCAGGTATGGGTGTTGTCAGTCCACAGAAGTAGAAACTGTAGACCATGTGTTTGCTGAGGGTGATGTGGCGTCGCGGGTTTGGCATTTCTTCGGGGATACAGTGGGTGTATCTTGGAGGGGATCATCGGTTCGCGTGTGCATGGCAGCATGGTGGTATGGGAAGATGGGCAATTGGTATCTGACGTTTGTCCATCATGTCCTTCCGCTTCTAGTCTGTTGGCACCTGTAGAAATGCAGGAATGCCAGGAAATATGATGGGATCCATATAGGGTTGGATAGGTTATGCAATTTGGTCTTCACCGATCTCCTTGAGTTGTTTGCTTTATTTTGTCCAAGACACAGGTTCTTCCCAATGACTTAGGTGCACTTTTATACGGAGATTTCTGGGTGGGCTTCGCGATTTTCCTATATGCCTGTGAGATGGGTTCGGCCTCTCCTTGGTGGTTTCAAACTTAATACAGACGGGTGTTCCAAGTATTAGTAGGGGTGGAGGGATCCTTCGGGATGGCGGCAGCAAGTTATGCTTAGCTTTCTCATGCCATTTTGGGAGGGCATCCAGTTTACAGGCTGAAGCGCGTGCCCTTCTTGTTGGGGTAGAACTGTGCGTTCAAAGAGGGTTTGGCTTATTTGAAGTTGAACTAGATTTGCTCGTGTTAGTTGACATTTTACTCGGAAAGGTTGGTTGTCCATGGAGTATCTATAAGGAGGTGCAACAGCTGTTTGATTTGAAGGAGCGGTTTCTACAGGTTAGCCATTGTTTTCGCCAAGCGAACCAGGTTGCTGATGTTTTATCGAATGCAGGGTGCTCTCATGAGGGGGAGGTGGTTTACACGTCCATATCGTCATTACCTTCGACAGCTAAAGGATCCATGTGCCTAGATAGGTTAGGGGTTCCATCAATTAGGAGGTTCCTGCAGGACCAGTAGCCGGTCCTGTGTGACTTCCTCGTTTGTTACCCCCAAGTTATGTGGTAATAAATTAATGGTTTTTTAAAAAAATAGAAGTGAAATTTTGGTTATCATGATATTTTCATTCTTATGGTACCAAGGATTTAAAGGTCCTGAGTTCCAATGCCCGTTCCCCATTCTCACTTTGTAAATTTCAACCCTTTCCTATTAGAATGTTTTTCTAAAGGACTAAGAGTTCTCAGATTCAAATCTTCCATCCTCATCCCCACTTCTTAAATTCTACCACTCCTCTACTATAAAATAAAAAAAATAAAACGATCAACTTGTAATATAATTTTCAATGTAAATATCGATCTAATAAGTTTCACCTTTATATTTATAGTCTGTATTCACATATCATTTTATTTACTTTGGTCTCAATGTTTCATTTTATTTTATATCTTGCGTGAGGTTCAATTTAGTAACTTCACATTGAACATAAACATATTTTGTGGTACTTTTATTTTAGTAGTTAAGGTTGCGACTCCAAGATTTAGAGGCCATGGGTTCAAATCCCGTGAGTTCTCGGATTCAAATCTTCCATCCTCATCCCCATTTCTTAAATTCCACCACTCATCTGCTATAAAATAAAAAAATAAAACGATCAACTTGTAATATAATTTTCAATGTAAATATCGATCTAATAAGTTTCACCTTTATATTTATAGTCTGTATTCACATATCATTTTACTTACTTTGGTCGCAATGTTTCATTTTAGTTTATATCTTGCGTGAGGTTCAATCTAGCAACTTCACATCGAACATAAACATATTTTGTGGTACTTTTATTTTAGTAGTTAAGGTTGTGACTCCAAGATTTAGAGGCCATGAGTTCAAATCCCGTTTTTGTCCTTCGCACTTCTTGAAATGCACATTTCCCCTACATTAGAAAAAAGAAAAAATAAATAAAACTAGTCTTCACCATTAATTTTTTTTTTTTGTGAAGTATATCCATCTAGAGATAGAGATGCATGTATTTTCACATATATTAGTAAGATTTAGTTGATTGGAGTAAATTTATCAATTCATTAAATATCTTGTTATGTATAAGAAATATTTTCCTTCCAAATGAAGTGAAAGCACAAATATTTCTTTCGTGTATTTTATGAGAAGTAGATAAGCTAAAGTGGTATAATTTTTAAAGGGCAATTATTTGACAAACTAAGTAATATATATGTGTGTGTGTGTCTATGTGTGTGTATCTACATCGTTCATAAGAATTGTTATGCTCTAAATTATTTTCATAATTTTCTTATTTAAGGTAAATTATCCTGCTTTAGACCATATTGAATTACTTAATATTTTACTAGCGTAAGTAATTGAATACAATTATTTTTTAGTATATGCAAAGTATTGACAATGGAAATAAGAAAGTAATAAATACAAAAATTCTATTGTCATGAGATAGAGAATAAATCTTGTCTTAAAATCATAGGTAAATTATCCTGTTTTAGACCATATTGAATTACTTAATATTTTACTAGAGTAAGGAATTGAATGCAATTATTTTTTTAGTATATGCAAAGTATTGACAATGGAAATAAGAAAGTAACAAATACAAATATTCTATTGTCATGAGATAGAGAATAAATCTTGTCGTAAACTCATAGGTAAATTATCCTGCCTTAGACCATATTGAATTACTTAATATTTTACTAGAGTAAGTAATTGAATACAATTATATTTTAGTATATGCAAATATTGACAATGGAAATAAGAAAGTAATAGATAGAAAAATTCTATTGTCATGAGATAGAGAATAAATCTTGTCTTAAAATCTTACAATTCTCCATTAGTGGATACTTACTAGTAAGTATTTTAATAAGATAAATCATTCAATTTATTAAAAATATTCTTTATGAAATGAACTTACCAAATTTTTTAGACTTGTACATTGCAAAGGATAAGTCAAATTTTTGAAACCTATAAATAACACCAAACATATGATACGGATACTCACTCAAGATATATTAAATATGACTAGAGAGTCAGGGCATTATACATTTAAACTCTTAAATCAAAGTATCACCATAAAAAGAATTGACATAAGGAAGACAAACGATTTGGTCAGTTTATTATCTATTGTTAAGAAGATGCTCGAGGAAAGGAAACAAGAATTTGATAAGTTGGAGTAGCAAGACCATCAACACCTGCCAATTGAAGTCAGAAGTCAAATTTATCATTCGCCTTCTTCTCAACAGCATGGGTTTTCTTTGCAAACTTCAAATGAAACTGCTGCCGATCATTATGATCCATTGAATCCGCCAACCATCGATCATTCATATGATGCTGCTCAAGGTCAAGATTTCATTTATTCTAAAATGAAGATTTCATGAAAGCAATGTATGGAGATCAAAATTCTATGGATTTTATTTTGAAAAGTATCGTAGGGTCTAGTGGGCAAGATAGCATAAATTTTAATCAAACAATGGATACTACTAGTTTTGAAATTGGTCCAAGTCCTAGAGGCCCAAATACAAATGTCGACTCCTCTTACAAAGATAAAAAGAAATAATTTATTAATTTAGATCTACTTTTGTGTCATGTTTTTATCTTTTAATTTCAATTATATTTTGTAAACTCTTACTTAGGCAATTATTTGTCCTAATCACAGCATTGCTTCTTTTTTTAAAGATTTAACTTTTTTTTTAAAAAAAATGAAACTACTTATTGTATTCAATCCAAGCAGATACGATTACATGGAGCTGAAGACAAAGCCAAAGACTAAAGCGAGGGGAGACTTGTGACGACCCCACTTCTCCCTAAGGCGAACCAGAGGGTTGGCGGGTCGTCTGCCTGGCTCTCGCCAGGACTCACGCAAGTAAACTGGCTAAACCTTCCCGACGTATAGCTTAAACCATTACAAAACTCGTCACCCGAACAAGCCAATCCTTAAAAAAAAACCAAAATACTAGAAACACATTAACTTCAGAGATAACATTACCACTGGACGACTGAACATCCACTCTTAAGTACACCTCCAATCAGTTTAAAACACAGCTACATTCACACGTTACAAACCACAAAGTGAAATCATAGAATTCAAACACAATCCTACAAGCCAAACAAAACTCAGGGTTTGCACTTTTCCAGCTTCAAGTGGCAACCCAAGACGAAAGATACATAGTCTGATTCAAAACAACATTCATAAAAGGTAAAGGCAGACTTCAGGTCTCTCAAATGCCAGAACCTGTTAAGGAAAACAAGTGACGTGGGGTGAGCTAAAGCTCAGTGGTGCCCCGAACATGCAATCATATAAACAAATAGCGAATAATAACTCCAAACTAAAATTCAACAAGTAGAAAAGCGTATAACAGCACAGGGTAGGATACAGGGCTCTCAGGAGCCATTTTCCACAAACTTGATCAAAATTAACTGCAGTTGACCCTCCGTCAACTCTCACTATCTAAAGTCCACGTAGTATTTTTTTTTTTATCTTAACACGCTCCAACCAACTTACTCCCACCGGGCCCGTTCTTCTCACTAGAGAGTTTTGTATTACTCGAGTATACCTTTTTATAGCCTAGTCGAGGGATTCACCCAACGACGTCATAACAAGTGGTTACCAAGTCAGGATAAGAGGCCCTCCTACCCTAAGGCGTGGTACATTCCCCTGCCTGGTGGTTTAGTTGACGAGTCCACGCTCCAGTCAACAGTTGCAAGATTTTTGGTACTTGATTTAGGATAAGAGGCCCTTCCACCCTCAGGTGTGGTACATTCCCCCACTCAGTACTTAACAAGTGCGAGCAAGATATTCGAGCAAAACATTTCAAGCAAGTCACCACTCGAAAGGCTAGCGCGATAAAGTACACACTGCCCATTTCGATGGATCAGGAAAACCACTATCCGATTATCACATAACAAGTCAAGAAAGCGCCTTAACAAGAAAAACATAGAACAAGCAAGGACACTCACCAAAAGTGAAGCTCAAACGTCAAGCTGGGAATCGAAGTCCACGTCCTCGCTAAACCCCAAAAGACCAAGTTTTAAAACTATAAGTTTTACTATACAAGTTCTTGGTTTATATATAAAAGATTATCCGGTATATAACTAGTTTATCTTCTCAAAATAAATCCACAATTCTCTTAGAATTAAAACTAGTAAAAGTGAGAAAGTATTTCATATGGTTTCTTTGAAGGTACTTTCTTTCTAGAGGTGCAAACTGGAACCAACTTACTTTAAATAAGTTTTCTTGCCAAACAAGTTTTCTCCGCCTTTCATTTAAAGTTATTAAAATCTCGTATTTTTGACAATTTTCCTCTAAAACAACTAGCCAAGGTCAGCTTTACGAAAAATTTTAGAGTTTGAAAGTTAGTGCAATCATTTCCTAAAAGTAATAAAACTAGTTTAAGCAAAGGAAAGAATTAACTAGCTGGCAAGGTTTTTAAAGTCCCGACACTCGAATTTTAGCATTATCGCACTATACACAAATCCCATAGCTTGATACTAGGACAATATATTCCAACAAAGTTTGGTTAACAAGTACTCGAATTCAAAGGACCAAAACGGACTTCACGATTCCAATTCACTTGTACATTATATTCCAATTTGCCAATATAGCAAAATCACAATTCAAACATCAATTTTCACTAGGGCTTCATCAATCATTAGCCCTAGGTCTTAACAAGTTCAATTCTAATCAAAGTTAAACAAAGGAAGTCCACGACATCAAAACAATTCCAAACCACTATTCATGGACTTTTCCAAGTGCCTTTCGACCAAGTCACTTAAACAATTCCACCAAAAATGCAACTCTTGCAAAAATTACTCAAATGGCCAAGAGCTTCATCGATCATTAGCTCTTGGCATCAAACAATCACTCCTTACAACAAATCAACCAGAAATTTAACCCAAAACATAAAAGAAAGTTGTGACGACCCCACTTCTCCCAAGGGCGAACCCAAGGGTATCGGCGGGCCACCTGCCTAGCTCGCGCCAGGACTCAAAACTTAAAGCAATAAAACTAAATAAATCGAAAGAGCACTATATACAATATATATACAATCCCAAAAGTTACATTTACATCCTCAAAAGTCTCGAGTCAAACCACTCTAATACACTATAACCACAACCAGCAGAAGATAGACCCTAAGAAGGGTCCTTATACAAACCACCAAAACAAAAACAAACATCCTAACTGTTTAACTATTACAAGCCAATCTAACTATACTAGTGTAAGAGCCAAAATCCCCGCGTCGGCCCATGCTAAGGAAAACAAAAGGAAAGGGGTAAGCTATATGCTTAGTAAGTAAACAGGGGCGAAAGCATAAATTTCACGTAACAACAGTTACACAGTAAGAGTAAAGCAAAAGCAGAAAAGTAACATCACATAATAAGGATACAGGTGGCTCCAAAGCCAATTCATATGCCATGCGTGATCTCCTGCCGACACTCCGTCGACCACACTCAATGGTCCGTAGAACTTCACTTGTACACCCACCGACACCTTATCACCCTCACTGGCCAGTCACCTCACAAACTTGCCCGGGCGAACGAAATCACAAACTTGAGCTTGAGTCACAAGCTCGGGTCACAAACTTGGTCACCTTCTCGGTGAAACGGATTCACAAAATTGGTTCATAACATGAACCTACAAACTTGGTGACCTCAGACTAAGTTGGACTGACTTCGACCAAGCCCTAACCGGCTCGAATAGTCCAAACAGGTCTTAGATCGGGCCCACGAACTCACAAACTTTGCAAACTTCACAAACTTTACTCGAAAGTCGCCCCGAGCCACAAGCTCAAGGGTTTTGGTTCCAAAAGGTTCATATACATATGCCAAGTACAATTATACATTCAAATTAGGGTTTAGGTCGAGTGCGATAAAGTACACCCTCGCCTAAGTACCCTTTTCACACATCTCAAACACATAGCAAAGAAAACACACCAAACTGGCCTGAATACTTACTCAAAACGGAAATAGTAAAAGTACGAAGTCGGATCGAAACGATCAGCTAGTAGTGGACCCCACCAGATCCGCCCAGCTCACCACCGTCTGAAATAGGAGATTGTGTCACATAATATCGTAAACGGCTACTATCGTGCCTCAAACAAACAAAACGGCAAAAACGGCACGCGCGCACGTACATATGACGGACGGAAACGGAAACGGCCGTTAGCGGAAACGGCAGATTTGACACTCGTTTCTATTTTAATCATAAGTTGAGCTACGAATATCGGATTAAGGCGTATGAGATGCCATATCGAAGCTTACAGGATGAACAACAACTGTTATGAAGACATCCAGAACTAAAACTGGAGGCTTCAGTCCCAAATGAACCAAACACAATCACATACGAAATCTGGCCAATGCACAAATGGTCAGTTTTGAGTGCAAACTGTTTTCTATGTTACACATGGGAAAAAGAGCTGTAAATTGGCAGTTAGCTAGTTCATTCCAGATGGAACAACTTTCATGAAGGTCGGCAATCCAAATTCGGAATGGAAGTTGGTCATCAGGACCAAAACAGATCTGACCAGAAAATGGTCATTTTCACGGGCAGGCCTTATTTGCTCGGCTATATCACAGGTTTTATAAATCCGATTCATGAAATTCCAAGGGCGTTAGAAATCTCTGATATAGGGCTATAAGTTTGGTGTTTTGGTCGCAAGCCCAAACATCTTGTAACCTAGTCAAACGTGAAGCCAAAGCTCCAGTCATAAACTGTCCGGATATAAAACAGTTCTGACATGCATTCTTATTTCGATCATAACTCGAGCTACGGGACTCGGATTTTGACGCACTTTATAGCGTTTCGAAGCTGTGACCAAGAACTACATTTATTATGAAGGAATCAAAATCCAGATCGTACAGGATCAAAATGAAAACCCCCACGGTCAGAAGCTGAAATGCAAAACGTACCCAAACTAATGTCTGAAACAGGCCTGAGTGTTCTGTCTATCACTCATAATACACTACTCCGTTTGACTTGAAACTTTACAGAAATATTCAGGACTTAAGGGGCTACAATGTTGAAGAAGGCAACTTTGTCCAGTTTTGAAGATAACAAGGTCAAAATGCAAGACACTATACCAGAATCGTAAAACAGGTTCACAAATCGTATCCTAGTACAAACATCATAACTCAGCCTACACAAGTCCAAATCCAGAAATTCCAAAGCCATTCGAAAGCTTAGAAACAGGGCTACATTTCATTAGAAGACCTCAACATCCAAATTGTGAGAACCCGTAAAACCCTAATTATTTTCCTAGGGTTTATTTCCCTTTAATTGCATGTTTTCTGCATTTTCGGGCCTAGGAATATTTTTCTGGTAGATTTTATGAGTAATTATAGTTTTTAGATGATTTTTCTAGTATTGGTGAGTTTTTAGAAAATTAAGAATATATTTTGGACGTGGGACCCACTAGTGCGAAAAGTTTGGAAAAATTCGGCCAATAAGGTTAAGTTTCGGATACAGTGAAAATTTTATCGAGTGTTAAGAGATAAGTAGTGTGTGTGAAGTGATTGATGTGAGAGAGAGAAAAGAATGATAAGGATGCATTTATGGAGGTGACAAGTGTCACCTTCCCATTTGTTGGACTTTAAGAAACACTATTCACTTTCTTGACTTTTTTTGACCAAAGGTTTAAATATCAAAAAAATGCACAAAAATCACCATTTTCTTACCTCTTATGGCCGGCCCTCTCCTTGCAAAGAAGAAAGGAATTTCTTCAACTCTCAAGCTTCCATTTCACTCAATCTTGCAAGAACAAAAGCCTACACTAGATTCTATTCCATAAAAACCTTTCTTCTAGTGCTTTTAAGTGTATTAGTGAAGTTGTTTTGAAGCTCTAAGGTGGCCAACCTCTCTATCTCTCTTAATTTCTTGGTAAGTGATGCTTGAACACCCTACTACACCTAATGATGGTTATATTATGCTTAGAAGTGGCTTGAGTGTTGGATTATATGATTTATTTCTTGGTTTGGCTTGATTTGGTGAAGTTTTCCATTTTATGAGGAATTTTCTGGTTTCATATGATTTTGATGTTGTGGACTAGTATGATGCTTGGTAATAAGGGGCTTTGGCTCTAGTAGGTGTGAATTGTTGTTAAATGCAATCAATTTTGGATTTGGAATGAAATGTAAAAAGTTAGGGTTCTTGAACCCCTATTCTGTCCGAAATTTTAGGTCATAGCTAGAGGCCGAATTGGACTTTTCTCAAAACATGAAAGTTGTAGGTATTGATGAGTTTAGTGTGCCTGCAAAATTTCAGGGAAATTGGACAAGTGTAGAGTGAGTTATTCCGTTTTTACTGTTGCTGTTTTTGGTGCACAGAATGTCTGAACTGCGATAGTAATTGCCTGTTTTGACTGGAATTGGTTTGGATTTTGAAGTTGGTGTCTTCTAAGGATATGTAGCTGGATGTCTTAGCTAACTTATGCCTTTGGAATTTCGGCATTTGGACCTGTGTAGGCTGAGATTGACGTATTACAGTTTTGTGTGTTTTGCAAATCTGTTTTGGTAATTCTGGTTTGGTATTTGGCACTTTTGACCTAGTTGTGCTAGGATTTGGACTGAGAGGCCTTCTACATTGTTGTAGCCCTGTTTCATAGCTTCGAAACGGTGGGTCTTACACCCCTAACCGATAATTGTAGTGAGAGTTGTGCCATTACCGCATTATGACGTCAAAACCGGTTTTCTTATCAACGCCAACATTAAAGCCTTTCTTAATTTCTGGTTTGCTTTCATGCTTGTATATGTTTATAAAACCCTATTGGGGTTGTGAATTGGTGTTGTTTATGGCTCGGTATGGTTTCTTGTTTTATGATATTGTGAGCTATGGAACGGCTCTTGACATGAAATGCTTATATGTGTGTTGTTGGGTTGTGATTGAAGAAAAATAATGAAGCCTTATGGCTGGAAAATTTGGTAAACACAAAGGGCATGCTGCCCGAATTTTTACTCGAGATTTAGAAAACTATATTCTCGACTTGAGTAAAGGTTAAGTATTTAACCCTTGAATTTCCATGCATGAAACCCTATTGGGCGATAATTGGTTTGACTTTATGACTCGTTATCGAGTCTTATGGTATTTGTTTACATGTTCTAGGGCGTGACGATAGCTCACGACATTCTCCTGACGGAAGTGCATGAAATAGCACTTAATTGATTGGTGAGTGTACTACTCACTTGTGTGCTATTATATGGCTTTGATATTTGAACTTGAGATGTTGTATGTTAATGGATTGATGTGAGAGTGTACTTTATCACTCTCACTTATTGTTTCACATGTTATTGGAAAGTTATTGGAAAGTTATATGAACTGATATATGGAATGAAATACATGACTCGGTATCGATTGGACAAGTATCCAACGACTATAAATGTTATCATTGAGTTCAACCCCATTGGTAGTTGATTGAATCGAGCCGACAAGGGTTTGGTCGTGACAATTAATGAGCCTTGGGTAAAGTTATAAGGAATCTTGTAGTATGAGAAACTCTTGATTCCGGTATACTCGAGTAATACCACAGTGCAAGTGTTTGGAGTGCGGGCCCGGTAGGGGGATGTTTGGTGGAAGGAATGGGAGAGAAGAGGAGTCTACGGTTGGTCACTCTTCAACATTGACGGAGAGTCAATGAGGTTGGATCAAGACATAAGCGTGGAAATGGGCTCTTGAGAGCCGACCGTATCCTTTCACTGATTTACTTTACTTCGAAATTGCATACTTGAATTGAATGGTTTTGCTTATGTGATCTTAATTGCTATTGTGATAGTTGCTCACTGAGCTTTAGCTCACCCCGTTCCTTTTGTTTTCCTTACAGGAATATGACTCTTTTGGAATGAATTTTGATAAATGGTTGCCAAATGAACTAGATGAATGACTCTTTTGTATTGTATATAAAATGGGACCCTAAATGTATCATTAGGGCCGTTTTCACTTTTGTTTTGGCAAACCATATATGTAGTGACTTTTGTATCACTTTTAAATGTCATTTTTGGTTTGTAAAGGCTAAATGTTTTGTGGTTTATGTAATTCGATGTTTGGTTGGGTTCGGACGAGTCGGTTACTATTCATGGCCGACTCCGGATTTTGTTTCTTTTATTTTGGGTTATTTTGCCCTTTTGCCTTATTTGCGCGCGTTATAAGTTCCGGAACGTGAAAGATCGCTCTATACTGCACCGTTAGTCTTGGCGAGAGCTGGGCAGGCAGTCCGCTAACCTCTTTGGTTCGCCTTAGGGGAAAGTGGGGCTGTCACACAAATCGAAAGCAATGCCAGTCAAAACAGACGAGTTCAAACGCAGTTCGCACATTCTGATCAACCCAGAACAGCAACAGTGAAATCGACATATCTCACTCTACACAACTCCAAATGACCTGAAATTTTACAGACACCTCAAACACATCAATACCTACAACTTTCATGTTTTAAGTAAAGTCCAATTCGGCCTCTAACCCTATGATCCAAAACCGGACAGAATAAGGGGTGATAAAACCCTAACTTTCCACAATTCAATCCAAACCCAAAATTGGTTACAATTATCACTAATTCACACCTACTAGAGTCTTTTCCCCTCATTATCAACCATCATAGATGACCACAACAACACATTCATATTAAACCAGAAAATTCCTCAAAAATATAAAAACTTCACCAAATCACTTCAAATCAAGAAATAAAGCACAAATATCATCACTTTAACCACTACTAAGCATAACTTAAGCATCATTAGATGTAAGAGTAAATTCACACACCACTCACCTAGTAACAAGAGAGGTAGAGATGTTGGCCACCTTAGCTCTTCAAACCAGCTTCACTAAACCACTCACTAGCACCAAAGGGATAGAGTTTATGGAGTAGAAACTTGATCAAGCACTTGGTTGGATGATTTGAGCTAGGTAGTTACCAAGATTTTGAAGAGTTTTCTCTTCCTTTTTAGCTCAAGAGCGCCGGCCACCAAGAAGGTAAGAAATGAATGAATTTTGGTTAATTTTAGGATATTTAACCAATTGGTCAAAATGTCAACAAAAATGAATAGTAAATCTTAAGTTACTTCCAATACAATGGTGACACTTGTCACCTCCATTAATGCACTCCTATCTTTTCTTTTTCCTCTCACATCAATCAAATCACCTCCTCTACCTATCTCCTAACACCCGATAAATTTCACCCAGTATCTGGAACTTAACCTAATTGGCCGAATTTTTTCCGAACTTTTCGCACTAGTGGGTCCCACGTCCGATATACGTTCTTAATTTCTCAAAACCTACCCGATACTTGAAAACTCATCTAAAACCTATATTTACTCAGGAAAATTATCTGGGAAAAATTTCCAATAAAGAAAAATGTAGAAAAGACGGGCGATAAAAACCCGAATCCACCTCACCAATGAACGAATAACCCTCATCAGCTTAAGAGCGGACTGGGGCCTCACAATCTCCCCCACTTAGAACAATTTCGTCCTCGAAATTCAATTCGTGGTCAAAGCGTACCTTCGAAACCCGCCGATGGATTAGTCACTTCAGGTTGACCGATTGCATAGACTCTAGCTGGCCCTTTTGGTCGATTTTCCCCTGCATTTGACGGCTTAGCTGTAGTCCCCTCAGTCGGTGGCTTAGGTTTCTCCTTTTGTACCTTAGGGCACTGGGCGATCAGATGTTCTGTACTACCACATTTGAAGCATTTTCGGATCGAACTGTTCTTCCAACAGTTTTCGTCAGTGTGGTTGGCCCCACAGAAACCACAGATTGGCTTAATGCCCGCACTTGGCCCTTCACGCTGGGCACTCCTCTGGGGCTCTTGCCCTACTCGTCCTCCTCTTCCAAATTTACCCTGGTTTAGGGTTCCTGCGGGTCGAAAACCATCTGTTCCTTGACTCTTCTTAGCAGGTGACTCACTTTGCGAGCTCTGTCCAGTCACCAAATGGCTCGAATCGGGTTGTCTTCGTTTCCTCTCATGAAAGGATTTCACCTGTCCCCTAGCTGTCTCAATCCGCTGTGCTTTGTCTAGTGCCTGGCTAAACGTGTTCAACTGAGCAGCTGCTAGCGATTCCTGAATTTCCACATTTAAACCTTGAACGAATCGACGGATTCGTTTCTGCTCCGTTAACACCAGCTCTGGGGCAAAGCGAGAAAGTTTAGTGAACTGAGTTTCGTACTCCGCCACGCTAGATGCACCTTGACGCAGGCAGATAAAATCATCTTCCCGTTTCTCCTGCACGATGGGCGGCAAGTACTTCTCATTAAATTCTCGGGTAAAATTGATCCAGGTCCAGGGGGTTTGTTCACGCTCCCACTTGGTTTTAATCACGTTCCACCAGGCTCGAGCAGCTCCTTCAAACTGGAACGCAGCAAAAGATATCTGCCGCTCTTCCGAATACCTAAGTGCGGCAAATATATCGAGCATACGGTCCATCCAGGTTTCTGCTAAATCAGGATTAGGTCCTCTTATGAACTTAGGAGGTGCAAACTTTTGGAACCGTTCTAAGGCACGGTCCTCGCCCTCATGATTATGTCCCGGATTATGTCCAGGGTTTCCAACAGCATTCCCGTGGCCCTGAGCCTGTTGGTCAATCATACGCTCCATCAAGTCAGCCATTCGTTGGATGGCTGTAGCTACTTGGTCTGACTCTTGTTCATGTTCCATTTCAGGGCCTCGTCCTCGCCCTCTACCTCCACCTCGAGTACCGGAGGCCATCTAGTGTACAAGTCTATAATTCGGAACAATCCGTATACTTATTATCCAGACTATGAGCAAAAGAAGAGACACAAAACTTACGCACAAAAGGCACACAAAAGATAAATTCAACATTCTATTCAAATATATACACGTATTTACACAGTCACACCAAAAGATTTACACATTACCCGACCTCCAGTCGGTACAAAACCCAATATACACGAGCACTCCGGCTCCAAAATCTAGTTAGTCGGCCAAGTAACAAAAAGAATTAGCCGAATTAGTTCTAACAAAAGTAACCCGCCTTACAGTCAAAAGTACAAAAGCGGCCCTATGCGTCTCCCCTAGGACCCAGGTTCCCAACAGAACCTAACGTATCCACCTCATCCATCATCTCCAGACCGGTGGCTCGTGGCAGAGCCTCTGCGGCTAAATCTAGTAAGAGCTCGCAGTCAACAGACATACTCCGAGCCCTGTCCCTCAGCTGCCTCTTCATAGCGAAGAGGTGCTGGTGTGTGTCCTGGAGCTGACGGTGCAAAGCATCCGTCCTCTCCCTCTCCTCTCGGAGACCCCGCTCCAAGTCCCTAATACGCATTGCCTGCCCAAGGCCAACCTCTCTATCCTCGTCTAGCTGTCTAAGCAGGCTGCGTCGCTCGTCGTCCACAGCCAGGACGACCTCGTCAGGGTAACAGTATGTGTACCAACATCCACAAGGTCGGTACGCCACCTGACCAAAAGGGGAGTATAAAGTGTAAGGCTGTCCAGGTCTCTGCCGATAGCGGATCGCCCGCTTACGCAGCACTCGATCCTCTACGCCTCTCGAACTCGGAAATCTCGGTCCCACGCCACTGGGTCCCGCACCACTCGAACCGCCCGGATACATACCTACAAAACATTAATTCGTCAGTTCACCAGCATTTCAGCTTAAAAGATATCATTCAACTTAAAATGGTCACATATGCTTAGTGCCTATCGCATATGTCCCACTTGCCCAAGTCCTCTAACCTAGGCGCTCTGATACCACCTGTAACAGTTCTCAGGGTCACATTACAGGGTACCTATCAGCTTGCCACCCGCACGCGGGCATCCCCTACGGAGAGTTTCGCTTCGTGACTCTTCACGAACGAGAGGCTCGGGGCTTTTCCAGACGAAGGACGTAAAGTCCCAACTGTCGGCATATGGCTCTGATACCACCTGTGACGACCCCACTTCTCCCAAGGGCGAACCCAAGGGTATCGGCGGGCCGCCAGCCTAGCTCGCGCCAGGACTCAAAACTTAAAGCAATAAAACTAGATAAATCGAAAGAGCACTATATACAATATATATACAATCCCAAAAGTTACATTTACATCCTCAAAAGTCTCGAGTCAAACCACTCTAATACACTATAACCACAACCAGCAGAAGATAGACCCTAAGAAGGGTCCTTATACAAACCACCAAAACAAAAACAAACATCCTAACTGTTTAACTATTACAAGCCAATCTAACTATACTAGTGTAAGAGCCAAAATCCCCGCGTCGGCCCCTGCTAAGGAAAACAAAAGGAAAGGGGTAAGCTATATGCTTAGTAAGTAAACAGGGGCGAAAGCATAAATTTCACGTAACAACAGTTACACAGTAAGAGTAAAGCAAAAGCAGAAAAGTAACATCACATAATAAGGATACAGGTGGCTCCAAAGCCAATTCATATGCCATGCGTGATCTCCTGCCGACACTCCGTCGACCACACTCAATGGTCCGTAGAACTTCACTTGTACACCCACCGACACCTTATCACCCTCACTGGCCAGTCACCTCACAAACTTGCCCGGGCGAACGAAATCACAAACTTGAGCTTGAGTCACAAGCTCGGGTCACAAACTTGGTCACCTTCTCGGTGAACCGGATTCACAAAATTGGTTCATAACATGAACCTACAAACTTGGTGACCTCAGACTAAGTTGGACTGACTTCGACCAAGCCCTAACCGGCTCGAATAGTCCAAACAGGTCTTAGATCAGGCCCACGAACTCACAAACTTTGCAAACTTCACAAACTTTACTCGAAAGTCGCCCCGAGCCACAAGCTCAAGGGTTTTGGTTCCAAAAGGTTCATATACATATGCCAAGTACAATTATACATTCAAATTAGGGTTTAAGTCGAGTGCGATAAAGTACACCCTCGCCTAAGTACCCTTTTCACACATCTCAAACACATAGCAAAGAAAACACACCAAACTGGCCTGAATACTTACTCAAAACGGAAATAGCAAAAGTACGAAGTCGGATCGAAACGATCAGCTAGTAGTGGACCCCACCAGATCCGCCCAGCTCACCACCGTCTGAAAAGGAGATTGTGTCACATAATATCGTAAACGGCTACTATCGTGCCTCAAACAAACAAAACGGCAAAAACGGCACGCGCGCACGTACATATGACGGACGGAAACGGAAACGGCCGTTAGCGGAAACGGCAGATTTGACACTCGTTTCTATTTTAATCATAAGTTGAGCTACGAATATCGGATTAAGGCGTATGAGATGCCATATCGAAGCTTACAGGATGAACAACAACTGTTATGAAGACATCCAGAACTAAAACTGGAGGTTTCAGTCCCAAATGAACCAAACACAATCACTTACGAAATCTGGCCAATGCACAAATGGTCAGTTTTGAGTGCAAACTGTTTTCTATGCTACACATGGGCAAAAGAGCTGCAAATTGGCAGTTAGCTAGTTCATTCCAGATGGAACAACTTTCATGAAGGTCGGCAATCTAAATTCGGAACGGAAGTTGGTCATCGGGACCAAAACAGATCTGACCAGAAAATGGTCATTTTCACGGGCAGGCCTTATTTGCTCGGCTATATCTCAGGTTTTATAAATCCGATTCATGAAATTCCAAGGGCGTTAGAAAGCTCTGATATAGGGCTATAAGTTTGGTGTTTTGGTCGCAAGCCCAAACAGCTTGTAACCTAGTCAAACGTGAAGCCAAAGCTCCAGTCATAAACTGTCCGGATATAAAACAGTTCTGACATGCATTTTTATTTCGATCATAACTCGAGCTACGGGACTTGGATTTTGACGCACTTTATAGCGTTTCGAAGCTGTGACCAAGAACTACATTTCTTATGAAGGAATCAAAATCCAGATCGTACAGGATCAAAATGAAAACCCCCATGGTCAGAAGCTGAAATGCAAAACGTACCCAAACTAATGTCTAAAACAGGCCTGAGTGTTCTGTCTATCACTCATAATACACTACTCCGTTTGACTTGAAACTTTACAGAAATATTCAGGACTTAAGGGGCTACAATGTTGAAGAAGGCAACTTTGTCCAGTTTTGAAGATAACAAGGTCAAAATGCAAGACACTATACCAGAATCGCAAAACAGGTTCACAAATCGTATCCTAGTACAAACATCATAACTCAGCCTACACAAGTCCAAATCCAGAAATTCCAAAGCCATTCCAAAGCTTAGAAACAGGGTTACATTTCATCAGAAGATCTCAACATCCAAATCGAAAGCAATGCCAGTCAAAACAGACGAGTTCAAACGCAGTTCGCACATTCTGATCAACCCAGAATAGCAACAGTAAAATCGACATATCTCACTCTACACTACTCCAAATGACCTGAAATTTTACAGACACCTCGAACACATCAATACCTACAACTTTCATGTTTTAAGCAAAGTCCAATTCGGCCTCTAACCCTATGATCCAAAACCGGACAGAATAAGGGGTGATAAAACCCTAACTTTCCACAATTCAATCCAAACCCAAAATTGGTTACAATTATCACTAATTCACACCTACTAGAGTCTTTTCCCCTCATTATCAACCATCATAGATGACCACAACAACACATTCATATTAAACCAGAAAATTCCTCAAAAATATAAAAACTTCACCAAATCACTTCAAATCAAGAAATAAAGCACAAATATCATCACTTTAACCACTACTAAGCATAACTTAAGCATCATTAGATGTAAGAGTAAATTCACACACCACTCACCTAGTAACAAGAGAGGTAGAGATGTTGGCCACCTTAGCTCTTCAAACCAGCTTCACTAAACCACTCACTAGCACCAAAGGGATAGAGTTTATGGAGTAGAAACTTGATCAAGCACTTGGTTGGATGATTTGAGCTAGGTAGTTACCAAGATTTTGAAGAGTTTTCTCTTCCTTTTTAGCTCAAGAGGGCCGGCCACCAAGAAGGTAAGAAATGAATGAATTTTGGTTAATTTTAGGATATTTAACCAATTGGTCAAAATGTCAACAAAAATGAATAGTAAATCTTAAGTTACTTCCAATACAATGGTGACACTTGTCACCTCCATTAATGCACTCCTATCTTTTCTTTTTCCTCTCACATCAATCAAATCACCTCCTCTACCTATCTCATAACACCAGATAAATTTCACCCAATATCCGGAACTTAACCTAATTGGCCGAATTTTTTCCGAACTTTTCGCACTAGTGGGTCCCACGTCCGATATACGTTCTTAATTTTTCAAAACCTACCCGATACTTGAAAACTCATCTAAAACCTATATTTACTCAGGAAAATTATCTGGGAAAAATTTCCAATAAAGAAAAATGTAGAAAAGACGGGCGATAAAAACCCGAATCCACCTCACCGATGAACGAATAACCCTCATCAGCTTAAGAGCGGACTGGGGCTCACAAAAGTCACGGCCAGCTTAACTCACAAGCAACTCTAGAAATTCAGTTTTTTTTTCTCTCATCCACGGCTCAATCAGCAACATGCATGACCAATTAATTAATTGACTATCAGTTTTAATCCTAAGCCAGGTTCGGACATCATCAAGGTCACCAACCAACCAGAATTTCATCTAAGTCTTCTCGGTTGGCTTGCATGGAAGTAGATTCTGTATCACTTTGATTTTCTTGCTAAATCAAGGCTGATTAACCTCATGCAAAGCTTAATCATCCAGTTTTTATTTGGCTAAACACACATCTAGGCTCAGATCACCTCAAATTAACAAATTAAAGCTGCATTTCCCAGCTCAAGCTCTCGGCAATTCCCATCCTCTTCATAATCAGATTTCTTGTGACTTAATTCATCATCCAACTGCACAACCATCACATGCATGCTCATAACAACATCATCTACCTATAATTAACTAGTCTAAGTCCAGAATTTACCTTAACTTGAAACTCAACACACGCGACAAGCAGCTGCAATTTTTTTCTCTCCTCTCGGCTTGCTAAGGAACTCGGGTATAGCTGGCTGAGCTCAGTTTGGGCAGGCTGTGGTGTTGGTTGTTGGGTTGATCACAATTGGTTGAAGATGAGGAAGGAAATGAACAGCTCGGCAGTGATGGAGGAGATGAAGACAGATAGCTCGCACACTACCTCTCTCTCTCTCTCTCTCTCTCTCTCTCTCTCTCTCTCGGACAGTTCAGAAATGCAGCTCACCGACTCTCTCTCCCTTGCTCAAGCTTACAAACGGAATGGTAGAAGTGTTGGCTCTCGGTCCTTTTCACTAGCTCACGGATGAAATGAAGGAAGAACGGCAGATCTCTCTTTTTTTTTCTAGCTTACGGACAGAGAGAAAGGAAAGAAAATCAAGAGCTCGGCTCCCTCTCTCTCTCACTTCACTCTCGGTTCACGGCAGGAGAAGGAAATGGAAATGGAGTGTTGTGGTGAATTGAAGCTGATGTAGTGGAGTGTGTGTAGTGGGGGTGAGTTGGCAAAGATGGAAGGTTGAGTGTTGATGTGGAGAATGGAACCGGCAAGATGGAAATGCTTGGATTTGAAGCTTACCCAAGGAGGTTCCATGGCTGCATGGTTAATTTGAGATGGAGGAAGGCTAATTTGGTCTTCTAACATCTTGTCCGACCTTCCACTTAAGTCCTCACTCGTAATCAAATTCCAAAATTTTACCCCAAATGAAATTTGATAGCCTACTAGTATACTAATCTCGCCAAAAATTCAATTATTGAGATTTTAACGTCCTAAGTGAAATTATAAAGGGTTTTGACCTAAAATCGATTTCGTCTTAATTCTAGGTTCTCGTTGACACTTAACATTATTAACACTTAATATTAGCTATCGGAATTCAAAGAATTAATATTAAAGCAATAAAATAATCTACATCAAGAAATATTAATTTAACTTGGCAAAAATCAAATAATTTAATATTTTGCACAATTAAATTATTTGTAATCTAGAAATTATTTTTACATACTTATTTAAGAACAACTAATAATAAAATTTATTAAAAGTCTAAAATGCAGTTGCAACATGTATATATATATATATATATATATATATATATATATATATATTTTCAAGGTTCTCACAAGACTACTCCCGGAAACGCTGAACTCGAATATTTGAGCAAGCTCGATAGTCTAACAAAATTGCTGCCCTTACTGGCCCTGGAAGGCTAGCAGAGGATGACGTGACCCATTCCCTCCCCAATTTAGACCCCGCTAGCGCATCAGCCGGACAGTTCGCCTCCCTGAAGATGTGACATACCGAAGCCGAGAAGGACATAAGCATATCCCGGATTTGTCAAACAAAATTACACAAAGGCCATTTCGCCAAACCCCCTGAATTAACCAGAGACACAAGGGAATTTGAGTCCACTTCTACCAATAGCTGTGAGAACCCGTACATTTTCTTATTTTCTAGGTTTTATGTTAATTAATTGCATGTTATTCTGCATTTTCTTTATTAGAAAAATTTCCTAGATAATTTTATGAGTAAATATAGTTCTAGAATTATTTTTCTAGTATTAATTAGTTTTTGAGAAATTAAGAGCGTATACCGGTTGTGGGACCCACTAGTGCGGTAAGTTGATAAAATTCGGCCAATTAGGTTAAGTTTTGTATACCGGGATTAATGTACTAGGTGCTAAGAGATAATTAGAAGTTACCTATATAGATTAGTATTAGAGAGACAAAGAGATAAGCTTAAGCAAGCAAGGTGCCAAGTGTCACAAACCCATTGGATGTTGGATTTGACCAAGACCTTCTTAACTTTCCTAAAATCAATTTTGACTCAATTTTCTCTCATTTTTCTTGTGTTTTGGCCAAATCTCTTGCTCAAGAAAAGAAAAAAATCCTCCAACTTCCTACTTCATAATCTTGCTCCAATCTTCAAATCAAACCGATAAAACTTCAAATCACTCCATAAAATCCCTTAGCTAAGTGGTCTTGAGGTAGTTGGTGAAGTGGTTTGAGAAACAAAGGTGCTTAGTTGGCTCTTCTCTTGAGTTGCAAGGTGAGTAGCTAAGGAGTTCATTCTTTGGTCTTGCTAATGTTAAATTGGTAGCTTGTGTTAGTCAAAGATGTGATTTGGTGAAAGATTTCATGACTTTTAGTTGAGATTGGTGACTTTTATATTTATTCTTGAATTTTTCTGTTTTCATATGTTTAATATTGTGTGGCCATGAATGATGACTTGGGATAGCTTAGAATGAAGCTATTGTGCGTAAATTGTAGCTAATTGCGGAAAATTTCCACCTTGTGCGGAAAATTCCAGATTAGGGTTTCATTTTTCCCCAATTCTGGCCGGTACTGTTACACCTAGTTAGAGGCCGAATTGGCCTTATCACAAAACATGAAAGTTGTATAGAATGATGTTTTATAGTATCCTGTAAAATTTCAGCTCAATCGGAGTAACGTATCCTGTGAAAAGACCGAAATACCCCTGCTGCCCTGTTTCTATCCGAACATGCTAATCAGCTTCTGTAATTGGTTGTTTTGACCAGGAATACTACTGATTTGATTATCGAGGTCTTCTTAAGACTTATAGCCTTTATCTTAGCTTTCAAATGGCTTTGGAATCACTTGAATTGGGGTTGTATATGCTGAGATATGACTGAATGAATCAGGACTGCCACAGTAAACTTCAAATTGGAAAATCTGGGGCTGTTTTGGTAAATTCGACCTAGATACATTGCAAAATGGACTGAGTGGCCTTCTTCAACATTGTATTCCTTTCTCTTAGCTTCGAAACGGTGTAAATTTCACCTCAATTCGACTAGTGTCGCTTCAGTTGTGTTAGTTCCGCTAAGCAACAGCAAATCTGCCTTTTGTTTTCCAACCTAAATGTCATTTCCGCACATGTCCTAGCTTGATTTGGTAATCATATGACATTGAGCCTATTGAGTGGCTATTTATATTGTGTGTAATGTTGGGATTGATTGAGGAAAATAGTGAAGCCATAAATGGCTGGGAAATAGGTAAATACAAAGGGCGTGCTGCCCAAATTTTCGCTCGAGGGCTAAGTTTCTATTTGAACTTGTATATTTTTCGTTTGGCAAATACTATGACCGTTTTCCATCTTAAAACATGATCCTTCTTCAATTGGAAAATCCAAATGTGTACTTACTCTTACCTAAATAAAGAGGAGTGGTTTAGGGTTTTCTTAGGTATTTTGACCTTCTTGTTTTTTCATGAATTTCATTAAGACCTTTAATGTATAATATTTACTTGAATATGAGATGATTTTGAACCATATAAACGATTCCGAAAACAGTATTTCTTAGCCTATCTAGTTAGATTCTGACTTGTCTTTAGTTCAGTTTTATGTTTGGTCTACGAAACCCTAATTATTCTTGTCCACGGGTCCAAATGTCCTCGTTTCACTTTAAAATCTTTTTATACGTTCTACTCATCAATTGTTGAGTTTCTTTGATTTCACATAATTGTTTGTGCTAGATGAGCTGTAATATTCTTTCTCGTTTAATCTTAGGTTTTCTCGGTGGCTAAGGATAATATCCGGAAGAATATTTTGCACGTTGTTTTGCGTACATAGGTGAGTGTTCCTTGTTTGTTATATTCTCCTTGACTTCATGACTTGTTATTGTTTGATAAGGTGTTAAGTGTTTCCAAAACGAATTTTCTAGGCGAGCGTGTACTTTATCGCGCTCGACCTAAATGAAACGTGAAATTTTCAACGATTTAATGATTGATACATTAGTTGTGCATGATGTAAGCCTTTTGGCTGAACTGGGCCCTGCCCTTCGTTACCGATCGACTCGAGCCAGAAGCGGACTCGGTCGGGCGATATGGTGACCCTGGGTGTGAACGTTGTTATACTCGAGTATTACCTTGTAGGTTGGTGGAGCCTGGCCAACGTCCAGGAGGGGGTGAATGAAATGAACGATCGAACGAGGGTTTTACTTACAAAAATGCATTTTCAAATGATTGGAGGAATAAGGGGAATGACAGGAGAACGAACGAACGAACGAACAAATGGCTCCCTGTGAGCCCGTATCCTTTTAATGTATGTGTTATTATCGCTTTTCATTGTAAATGTTTCTTGAATTATTGATTACCGATGGTTAATGAATTGGCTTTGTTGTTGAATATGTGTTCGGAACCTCACTGAGCTTTTAGCTCACCCCTTTAGTTTGTTTTCCTTAACAGGGGAAGGCGAGCAAGGAAGTGAGCTCGATATAGACTAGCCAGTATAGTTCTTTTGTTTCTTTTGTTTTGGTTCTCGCCTTAGTGCTTGGCATGGGCTGGACGTATGAAGGATTGAGAACCTTTGTATATCCGATATTGATACTCCCTTTTGGGATAGCAATGTATATAAATTCCGCTTTAAGTTTTGGATCATTGTCCTATTTATTCTTGTGGTTTTATTCCGATTTTAATTGAGTAATGTAGTGAACGACTGAGTCCCGGCGAGAGTTGGGCAGGCGGTCCGCCGAACCCTCTGGTTCGCCTTAGGGGGAGGTGGGGCTGTCACAATAGCCTTCCCCTGAATTCCTCCCTGCACAAGCGGAGGCCATGGAGCAACGCCAAACTCTCCGCTGTTAGGACATCTACCTCCCCGAAATCCTTATAGAATGCAAAGATGAGCTTGCCCTCATGGTCACGGAGCAAGCCCCCCTGGCTCCCCGGCCATGACAGACACTCGCGTCAGTATTCAGCTTCACGACCTGGAAAGGTGGACGATGCCATGCAACTGCCAAGTAATGAACATGTGTACAACACGAGGTAGCCAGGGCTCTCCATGGATCATCCGAATCCCCTCTGAAGTGAGCCACCTTAAAAACCTTCGCCCGTCCTAGTTGTACCGCAAAGCTCTCCACCATATCAATGACCCCTCGAGCATCAAAGGGCAACCCTTCAAACCTTGCTTTGTTCCGACCCTTCCATAGAAACCACAAAATTAAGCAAAGAAGCATCACCATAATATGGTCCCACTTAACGCACGATGAAGAATAAAACCAAGTCAAGCACATCGCCGAAACCGAATTGGAATTAGAGGCCAACATCCCAAACCTCCTCTTGAAGTGAGTCCATACCTGTGCAGCAACCGGGCCATCAAGGAAAAGATGTAACAAAGATTCCCCCTGGGCCGAGCAGCACGAGCAGCAAGAGGCTAGATTAATACCTCGATTCTGCAAAACTAAGTCGACTGGGACTATGCCCCTTAGCACCTTCCAAACAAAAAAGGAAATCTTCAACGGAATAGTTGCATTCCAAAGTCGTTGATCCACTATCGACATGTTCCGTCTCCGTCGGACTGCTGCCCAAGCTGTTTTGAGTGAAAAAGAACCCGATGACGAGTCCCCCCAAACCATCAAATCGTCCTGATCGGGGAACAACTGAACTTGTAGGACTTGCTGAACCAAGTGGGTCGGCAACCAATTATTTAGCATGTCCCGACTCCACCCCTTATCTCCGTAGAACTCCGCCAGTAGCATATGGGGAGGATCAGAGACTGCCGCCATCTCAGCAAGAGACCGATCGGATAACCAATGATCAAACCAAAAGTCCACGAACCCCCTACCCAAATACCATCGAATTTTGCTCTCGACGATCGACCGAACCTTGTCCAACTGTCGCCAGGGTAGCGGCGGTCTATTAACCTGGGCCACCATGGGATGCACCCCCCTTATATACTTAAAGTGCATAAATTCAACCCAAATGGAATCTCTCTTCCGTAGCTTCCACCATAGCTTACAAGCAAAGGCCCTGCTCATATCTACGAACGAACGAAATCCCAACCCTCCTTCGTCAACCGGATAGCAGAACCTATCCCATGACCTCCACTGAATACCTTTCACCCCTCCTGGTTTGTCCCACAAAAAAGAATTACAAATTCTCTCCAATTTTTGAACCACAGCCTTTGGGGGACACAACACCTGCAATAGATACATTGGCATGGAGGATAGCACATGATGGAGTAGGATCAACTTACCTCCCGAGGAGAGTAACCGCGAGCTCCAGTGAAACAGCCGATCCTGCATCCTTGCCACAAGGCCATCAATAAACAACAGGTAGCTCGCCCCCTCGAGAATGGCACACCTAAGTAGTTAAACGAGAGTGCCTGCTATTGGAATTGGAGCTTCGTCGTCACGAACTGCGTCTGATCCTCCGAAGCTCGATTTGAAATGATGAACGAACTTTGCTAGCATTAACCCGTTGGCCCGAAAAGGCCTGTTACCTACGAAATAGGGCAGAGTGCCCATCCAGGCAGTCCTCAGAGCACCTGGCAAAGATCAGGATGTCATCGGCAAATGCAAGATAAGGAACCCGATTCCCGACCGACACGTAATATCTACTCTCTTCACGCTGAAAAAAGACACTTTAACCCCCGACCCAAGAATTCTACCACTAGAATAAATAAGGCCGGTGATAAAGGATCCCCTTCCTGGAAGACTTGAAGTAGCCCGCCAGAGAGCCATTTACCAAAATCGAGAACCAGTTGTTCGAGAAGGATTGAAAAATTAAATTAACGTTTCCCTCATTGAAGCCAAACTGGCGTAGCATGAAAAGAAGAAAGCTCCACTCAACTCTGTCGTACGTCTTTTCCATATCCAATTTGAGAATAAGGTTCGAGTGCTTCAGCCGTCGATCTAGATCCAGCACTAACTCTTGCGCCAGCAAAATATTGTCTACTATTTCCCTGCCTGGCACAAACCCCGTCTGCCAGTCGGAGACCAACCTGGGGAGCAGCCGATTGATACGGTTTGCCAAAATTTTGGAAATCAACTTCGAGCTAAAATTACAAAGGCTTATCGATCTAAACTCTTTCCATTGCGAGGCACCCACTACCTTTGGGATAAGAACTATGGACGTGCTCGTACACCCCCGCGGCTGTTGTCCACCCTCAAAAAATTCCAAAACCGCATCTAGTAGATCCTCACAAATTATCACCCAGCTTGCTTGATAGAAACCTGCACTAAAGCCATCAGGGCCAGGCGCACTGTCCTGGGACATAGAGAAGATGACCTCCTTTAACTCCTCCATGGTGGGCAATTTGTGTAGCTCCGAATTCTCCAACTGGTTCAGTTTTGGGACCGCAAAGTCCACCTGTGGTGTCTCCCTCCCTTCGCGATCGGAGCAAAACAAAGTGGTAAAAAAATTGGTCACCGAAGCCTTAATACCCTCTATATTCTCAATCCATTGACCCGCAGCATCCTTAACGCGGGAGATGAAATTCATACTCCTCTATTTCCGAACCACCGAGTGAAAAAACTTGGTATTTCCGTCCCCCGACTGAATCCATTTGATTGAAGCTTTCTGTCGCCAGTAGTCACACTCAATTGCTAGGGCGTGGGTGTGAGCCGCTCTAGCCTCCCCCAATCGAGCCTTCGTGATCTCATCCCGTGCATTGTCATATTCCAATTCTCGCGGCTGGAGAAAGTCCTCAGCGTCCCTAATTGTTTGGGATATGTAACCAAAGGAATCCCGATTCCATTGGCGAAGCTTAGCCTTGGTATTGCACAACTTAAAGAAAAAGCGCCTCATGCCTGTGGCACTCACCGGTGTCTGCCACACTTTCCTAACGACTGGCAAGAACTCTGAGTGATTCCTCCATACATTCAAAAATCGAAAAGAGGGGGCGGTAGCGGTAACATCACCATACTGAATCAGCAGTGGGGCATGGTCGGAACGACCGCGCGAAAGGTGAGAGACCTTAGAGCACCCAAATACCTCGTTCCATGCAACATTGGTGAGGGCTCTATCCAAACGCTGCCAAACCGTACCATTAGTCCAAGTGAACTGTGCCCCATCAAAATCGACATTCGAAAGGGCACAATTGAACATTACCTCATTAAACTCTTCCATATTGGCCGGGTTGGGCGGGGCACCCCCTAACCGCTCATTGGCGTTGGAAATAATGTTGAATTCACCAGCCACCATCCAAGGACCATGGCACTAAGCAGCGACAGCCTCCATGGCCTTTCATAAACGACGCCTCCCCACCCTTGTGCATTTCGCGTAAACCGCTGAAAACTGCAAAATAAAACCCAACCATCCAATCTCCATGTGTACCAACTGGTCGCCGCGTTCTTGGAAATGAAGCACCAAATTGTCACTCCAAAACAACCAGATTTTCCCACCTAACACGGCCTCAGCCTTGGTAAACCGCAAGAAGCAGCCTAGAGCTCCTAATTGCTCACCATCCGTCATAGGCTCTATGAGAACCAGTAACTGAATATGATGTTGTACACACAAACGTTGAAGGTATCATTGAGAATCCTTGCGTACAATACCGCGCACGTTCCAAACCAGAAAATTAATCTGATTGATCATTAGAAGAATGAGAGGACTTAGCTTGAGATAATAGCAATGTAAGTTTTTTATTGTAGTTAACCGGTTGTCCTGACCTCCTAAATAACCTATTCAGAAGTTCCATATCCGTAGAGTCAATGACACCCCTGGGTGGGACTTGGTCGTCGACCGAGAGCCTCTGGAGACGGTGCTCTAATAAACTGTGGGATTCTCGGAGGTCCTGGGCAGAAGGGTCGTTTGCCGCGACCGCGGAGGCCAAGAAAGTTCTCCTCAGTGGTTTAGCACGTGGGAAAGAGATTGGCGAAACACCCAAAGAGCGGCTCCCACCTTCTTTGTCGTTATCCACCCCAACCTCTGGTTCAACCTCCATATCGCCCAAGATTCCAAACGAATTAGAGAGGACTAAATCCTATGCATGCCGATCTTCCAAGTCACCCAACGGGATGACCACCTGCTCCAAGGTGTCCGTAGCCATGCCCACTACCAGACTGTTCCCCGCAGCTCCCACTTATGCACTTTGGTGCCAGATTTCCCCCTACCCCGCCTGCGATGGCTGGTTTACGTTCTCAGCTAACGGGCAGGAGGCAGACTTCACTTCAGCCGCATGCATCTGCATTGCAGGCTCGCCGAACACCTGCTTCAGCACCCATATCTCAATCCCAGGCAGGAGTGTTTGCCCCACTCCCAAATTTCTTATCTCGCATTGGCGGTACAACAGCCCCAGCTGACTGAGCAGAACCCTTTTCCACCCGAGGACGCGCAAGGGCCTTTGCAGGCTCCTTGACCTTGCTAGGTAGAAGCTCAGGGAACTTCTTATAGCATCCCGACTCCGTGTGGCCCAACTTCCTGCAGAAACCACAAAAGGAGGGCCAAGCTTCATACTCAACTGGCTGCCACTGACCGCAATCTGCATCACCTATCCAGACCCGTTTTACCGGGCTAGTCGACACATCGATCTCAACCAACATCTGCACTACCGACAGCCTCCTCAACTGCAGAGTCGCCGCATCCAATTGTAGTGGTCTACCCAGTAAAGAGCCCAGCTTTAGCAGGGATCTCTTGTCAAAGAACGGTAAGGGCAGGCCTGGAAGAGTCACCCAAACCGGGGCAATGGAGTAGTCCTGATCTGCCTTGAAATCCATCGACCACTTAGAGATCGCCATCGGAGAATTCTGGAAGAACCACATACGACGGATGAATAACCTAGAGTAATCCTCCTCCAGCGAAGGTCTGATGAGCACATGTTTTGCATCGAGCAAGCCAACCGAAACCTCACCTTTGAGACCCAACGAAACGAAGAACTTGCGAATACTCTCCATTGGCGGCCTCCTCAAGGCAAAGCGGCCAATGAGAGCATTACGAAAAGGCACAGCCAGTGCTGTCAGCTCTTGTCTGGAGATTATCAGGGCAGGTTCGCCCCTATGAGACCCAAGAGAGCCGAGCTCTGGGACAGCCACTGCCTCACCTCCAGCTGTGACGTCTGCAAAGGATTTTGTCGCCCCATGAAGAGTATGGGACGGGGTTGAGGCCGTTGGCCAAGGGGCCGCCATGGCCAAGGCCACCGTATCCCTAGATTAGAAACCCTAGTTTGCTAGACACGGAAACCCTCCAAAGCATTTTTTCCTGTGTCTGTTGATGATGGTTAAGCATGTACCTCAAGGGGTTGCTTAGAAGTCAGAACTCCTTTTATGTAGATTTAACATGATTGTTTGTATTTCTTCATTTTTTGTTTTTATTTTACCTTCCCACCCTTTGCCACATCTTTTTCATACCTAATTGCCTGGTACATAATTCAAACATTGAACCTAACAAAAAATGTTTCTTAGCAAAAATGTTTCTTTGCCACTTCCTTTTTCTTTCTGTGTTTCTGATGTTTATGTGTTGATTACAAGATAGTTATAGTTGGGTTGTGGCGATTTTTTTTGGGTTGGCTATAGTGAGGTTTCGGGGGATCTGTTAAAATATATTCGTGCACATAACCTTTTTGAATCAAGGTCTAAAAGAAAACTTTGAATCAAGGCAGCAAAATTGATGAATCTTGTGTGTCCGTGTGTGTGAGGAGAGCTCCTTATCAGTCCAAAGCTTGATTGAGGCCCTCGAGTGTATCCAGAATTTTGAGAGAAATAGTTTGTGATTTCTTCTAATTCCTTTTTTTTTGCTGTTCACTTGCATTTTGTTGCGGTACAATGAGGATGATGTTCATATGGGTTATGTTTCAAACAAGGTTCTGGTTCTTCCCTTCATGATATGGCAACGGCAATTCTTACAAAAATTTCTGTTTTGATGACCTGTTTGCTTCTCTCCTTTTTGTTTAGTAAACATTTCCCATTTCTTTCTGATGTTTTTGGTCTTGTCTGTAAGAGAGTTGGTTCGATTGCTGTAATTTTTTTAGACTTGCTATTGTGCAAATCCATGAAACCGGTTCAATTTTGTTGATGCGCCCAACCTGTTTGATAAAAGGCCTCTGCGAGAGCTTGAGCCAAAGAAAACAATCTGGAAAATTTTTTGTAGGCATTTCAGAGGCAGCTTACGAAATCTTCTACTTCCTTTTCCTTCTATTTTTTGGCTGCTTATTTGCATTTTATGTATGTGAAGATCTAATTGTTCTTTCCTTTCTTGTCATTTAGTCTTTAGAATCGGTTTTCCCTCCGTGATGGTATAATAACCTTTTGGATGGCTTGATATGTTTAATGGAAACACAGAGACCAGCGAAGAAGATGAAGGCTTCGACTGAGTTGCCTGAACATTTTTTGGAAATTCTATTTAAACCCTTCAATTTTTTTAATTTTCACTGTGGCCCAAAATCTAGAAAAATCGAATTAATTTGGCCCTCTTAGGTTTTAATCCTCCCTTTATATTTTCGGTGAGCTGTTGGGTAGATTAAGTCTGAGATTTTATGGTATAATTAGGTTCTAATAATTTTTTTTATTTTATTATCTTGTTGGGCTTAATAAAATTAGATGAGAATTGGATTAGGTTTAATTTAATTGGGTTTTGATGGTGGGTTTGTCTATTTTTGATTGGGTTTTGGTTGTTTGTTTTCTGGGTTTGTAGTTTGGGCTTGGGAACAAAAGCCCATATAATCCGAATAAGTTGCTTTGCTAAAAAAGGATACACCTGGCCTGCTCCTTTCCTTTGGGTTTCGGCTGGGTTAAGAAGTTTTTCGGCCCGAAAAATAAGAAGATGGCCCAATGGCCTATTTGGCTAAGAATCTGGTCACAAAATTTGCATAACAGTCCCTATGTTTTTATATAATTATACTAAGGCCCTAAAAACTTTGATTTCTTTCAATTAGGTCCCTTATTTAATTGCAAATAGGTCCCTAAACTTTATTTTTAAAATTTTGACCCCGAATCTTTGTGATAATATACTTTAACCCCCAAAACTTTGTTAATTTTTACAATTAAGTCCCTGCTTGTTTTAATTTCTTAAATGTAGGTTGTTTGCATGATTTAATTGATTCAATTTCATGTTTATTTTCATTTTCTTGTGATTACTTGTTAATTAAAGTGATGTCTTGACCTTTTTATTGTTTTGGAGGGGAAATAAGGGAAACTTCATTTCATTAGGTCACCAATTCAAGGGAGGTATACTCTACACTTTACTTTGATTTCACTTGATCCTATGTGCTCCTATGTTACTTTACGTGTGTGATTGCATGCTTGTTTTTGTTATCTCATCTATTTATTTGCTCATTTCATTTGTTTTTAATTTTGTATATTTATTTTAATTTAATTTTTAGTTATTTGAGAGGCATTTAAATGCCAAATTGTAATAGTTAGGTTATTATTTCATTTCATTTCATTTCATTCTTTCCTTTTTTAGATTGTAGTTACGGCCCCAAATGTAATAGTTAGGACTTTGTTTATTTTGCTTTGTGTGTTTTGCATGCTCGTGTGTTTACGTGTTACTCGCTTTCTTAGGGTCTTGCATCTAGATATTATACTTATGTGCTATGTGTTTTATGTGATTTACGTGTTTATTTGCTTTATTATGTTTTACATGATTTATTTGATTGTAATAAATGCATGACGTCACCACACTAGTCCAACGCTAGTTGTGGCCCTCCTTTCAAATTTTTCACTAGTCCAATGCTAGTGAGAACTTATAAACATGTGCTAGTCCAATGCTAGACCCTTAGGGACCATCCACGCGCTAGATCATGTTTGTGTGGCAATGACTACATTTTCATGCATATTCTCTACTTTTTAGGGTTTTATCATTTTGCATATTTCCCCTATATGTATATCCCTTACCCCTATGCGTGGAAACATGACATTAGACTTGCATTCCATTTAAGAATTAGAACTAAGTTAGTACATTTTGCTTGATTAGATTAGGGAAATTACCCCTCGAATATGGAATATGGACGAGTATGGCTTTCTAGCCTTAGCACGCTCGTATTCCCTCTATTAAAGGAAAAATTAAAGTCACGAATTTTTAGCCCCTGCACCCGTTATGATGCATTCCTTTAAGTCATGTATACTTGTATAATTATTATTTTCTTTTCTTTCCTTCGAGTCTCATATTTTGCATATTCATGACCTCTTCAAAGAGTCAACTTGGGCATCACAATTAATGTGATTTGCATCAATTAAACTTTGAAGTGATATTCCGATCCCCTGATATCTTCCTAGGGTTAGGTTTTTGCATCCATATAGTGACATCCAAATGCAATAAATTCTTAAGTTAAAATAAGAAAATTTTTGACTAAATCACACAACTAGCCTTGGCTAGGTTGAAGGGGTGCCTTGGATTTTATCCTTGCCTTCCCTTTCTTCAAACGTGACTCTCGAACACTTTTCTCTGATTTTCGAAGACCTAGAGTTGTTTAAAAAGGGTTTTTTCTACTTTTTCTTTAAAAATTCATTTTAGGTGACTTAGTACACCTTAACTCAATACCAAGTGGCGACTCCTATTTTTCATTAAAAACCCTTTTTAAACTATTATTTTGGGTCAAAATCGTCGTATTTTTAAAGTCCCATTTAGGCCCATTTTCTTTGTTTTCTAACAAATCAAAAACTCATTTTACTCAAAATTAATCAAAATTTATTTTATAAACTCGTAACCCATGAGTTTATTTTTTCATTTAAAAAATGGGTCGTGACAGTTAGGGTGAGAGATTAAGTTTAACTTGTTGAATTTAGGATGTGACAGCCCCACCTTCCCCTAGGGTGTACCCAAGAGTTTGGTGAACCGCCTGTCCAACTCTCGTCAGGACTCAGTCACACATCATGAAATTTACAAATAATACTCTCAATAATAAAAGCGGTATCAATTACAACCAAGGAGTCAAACTTGAAAAAAAAATAGACCAAACAAGCTGGCTAAACATCTATGAAGTGCTCGCGTGAGCGACTAACGAATTTAGATGAAATCTAGGCCTTTCTCAAATCAACCTCTCATGTTCTCATCCCTGTAAGGAAAATAAATTTGTATGGAATGAGATAAAAGTCCAGTGAGATTCCAAGAAAATAGCCAGGTAATATAACAGGCAAGACCATACACCGGATATCAAGAAATAAGTCAAAACTCAAATAGATCATGACCCAGTATATAGTTAAGCAAATAGCCAGATACATCATGCAAAAGTGTACAATAAAAAACACATTCATGGCAAAGGATATCGATTGCTCTCAGGAGCAAGTTCCCCTGCAGCTTGATCAAGGTCTGTTGACTCTCCGTCGACCACAAATTTTAATGTCTATAGATCACCACTTTACACCAACTTCCGTCCACCAAACATTCCCCTACCGGGCCTGAACGTCAAAGAAGTACCCAAGGTTCGTCGATCTACTCGACCAAGCCCTTGCAGGCTTGATTTGACCAACTAACCCTGGGTTGGATTATGGTCCCAAATATTCAGGAATTCAGGATCTGGCTTATAGCCCCAAGTATTTAGTATTCAGGAGTGGAGTCGTTGGCTGTTATCCAACGTTCACGCAGTAATAATTGGAGACGTTAGTTGACTTAACGCTCCGTATTCAGTAATATCAGTGTTCAAGTGATGAATTCCAGTCAAGAGTAAACAGGTTAGGAACTTGTCCTTTACCCAAGATTACCCAGCTTACCCGACCGCTCTGAGGTTGGTCTAAAGCAAGAAGTCCAACGAGGGCTCAGTTCAGCCGTTACTGACCTATTGTGATAGCCCCATCTCCCTCTAGGGCGTACGCAAGGGTTTGGCGGACCGTCTGCCCAACTCTTGCCAGGACTACAGAGCTAACTCACATATAAACCCTGCATAACGCGCAATGGAACCATAAGAAAACAAACAATCGGAGACTACTAATCCGAAAACATGAACGGAGCCATAAAACTTCAATTAAACGTTCCAACGAAAAATGAAAAGGACCATTGCCACGTCAGAATCCGACCACTTTCTGGCCGAATTTCTGGCCGGATTCAAGGTAGTAGCTCAAAACGGGGATGTTCAATATCCCCTGTCAATCCGGCCAGGTATCCGGCCAAGATTTGGCCAGATATACGGCTGGATTCTCAAGGAAACTTCCCGCCAAAACTTTGTTTTTTCGTCCAAGCTTCACTCATGCCCGATTTCCCAACGGGTTCCGGAAAAGTTCACCAAAGCCAAAGGGATGTACAAACTCAAACAAATACACTTAAGATACATGATAAAATACACTTATATATACATTGAAGTCTTCAACAAATTACTTGAAGTACAAGACATAATATCCATACTTATACAAATACAGTTAGGGTTTCGGTTACAGAGGAGTGTGAACAAAATATCTATAACTAGCTCAACTCTTATCTTCAAAATCATAGTTCCCAAAAATTTTGACACCTATAAGGAAAACAAAGGTAACGGGAATTAGCTTTCGCCCAATGAGGTACCAAAAGTACAAGCAGTCAAGAATCATGGAGCTTTACTTTTAATCAGTCAAATATACACATCAAATAAGGAAATGAGTAAACATCTCAAATAGGAAGGATACAGATGGCTCTCAAGAGCTGAATTCCCATTGCTTCACCAGAACTTGATCATGTAGTAGTTGACACTCCATCAACTTTCAAGTAAAGTAGCCAGTCCAGTAGAGCACCACTTTACAACAAACTCCGTCCACCAAACATACCCCTTACCGGGCCCGAACGCCTCAACAGGAACAGAGGTGATAATACTCGAGTATACTAGGAATCAAGAGTCTCCAATACTCAAAGATTCCTAAGAAACAGGCCCCCATGGTTTGCCAATTTTTCTCGACCAAGCCCCTTGCTGGCTTGATTCAATTAACTACCCATGAGGTTGAGCTCAGATTTAACAGGAATGTCGTTGGATACAAGCCTCCAAACGACATCATATCAAGCACAGGTAACAGATTCAAGTTTATACAGTAAACAGTCAAATAAGCAAGAGAGGCGAGTGTGATAAAGTACATCCTCGTCTCGTCCAGAATAAACAGATATTACAGTCATTCAAGTCACGAATTGTAGGTACAGGTAATCAAGTAAGCAACAAGTCATGCTAGTGGTACACTCACCAGTCAAGAAAAAGGACTTCAAAATTTTTCTTCCCAAGTATGCCTTTGATCACCGACTCGTCCTAAGAATAAACAAGGAAAAACAATTATGGTTTTCACATCCATAACCTAGTGAATGGAGTTCACAAGTAAGACTCGATTACGAGTCATGTACCTATCCAAATAAACTACTAATGCAAACCAAAAATGTGGCTTCGGAGTGAAAAGGTAATAGTTGGTCCTAAAGACACGAACAATCCCAAAGCCCTTTATTTCCACCCCAAATCAACTCAAACTTGAAGGAATAAAGTAGCCCTAAAATTGGACAGCATTTCCCCTAGATTTCTTTACTTTTCCCTCCTACAATCATCACCAAATCACATCTCAATTCAGCCAAAATTGCACATACAAATCATAAGCTATTAGACACACTTAATTAGGGCCACAATACCCTTCAAATACAACCAATTAGTAGCCCCAAAACTAACCCTAATCATGCTCAAATTAGAAACCCTAAAGTTGAAATTTAGGCACATAACCTGGAAATTCCTTTAATCAAGTTAAACTACCACATAAAATCTCAATATTACGCATGGTAAAGTTATCAAACCAAGGCCAATCATAAAGCATCATATATGGGCAGAAAATTCACCAATAAAACTGAAAATTTGCATAACACCACTTCAAGCCATCATATTTCTCATAAAACTACCTATTTTGCAACCCTAAACCACAAGTATGCTATTATTAGAAGTAAAGAGGGATTTCTAGGAAAAATTACCTTGTAACCTCAAGAAAAATGGTAGCTTAGTACTTTTTCCTCCAAAATAACTCCACCAAGACCTTTAATCCTCCTTAGTAAGCAACTTTGATGGAGTGGTTTGCAATTTGGTTGGTTGAAACTCAAGATTGAGCTTGGAAATTGAAGTGCAAGATGAAGTTTCTCTCCCTTTCTCTCCCTCAATTTTTCGGCCAAGCAAGACAAGAAAATGAAGAGATTTTTGGTCAAAAATTGATTTTGAGTAAAGGTGAAGAAAGGTCGGTCAAAGTCCAACTTGCAATGGTTTCGTGACAAATGGCGTCCTAGGGTTTTAATCTTATCCTCTTGTCTTCCAATAGTTAAACAATCTAGCTAACCTCTAACCATCCCTTAACACCTCATAAAATGATATTCCTTTATGCAAAACTTCACCTAATCGACAAAATTTTATCACATTACCGCACTAGCGGGTCCCACGTCCATAATACTCTTCAAAATTAACATGAACTAACTTATACCAGAAAAATTGATTTAAAAACTATATTCACTTATAAAAATCTCTGGCAATTAATATAGTATAGTGTAGTGAAGAAAATACAAGCAAAGAAATAAAATAAAATAATATAAAATAAGAAAATTTTACGGGTCCTCACGCATACGCATGAGTAACCCTAGATTCCACTTACCCGACGTCTCGGATAAGGTCCAAGACCTAGTTCAACCACTACAAGAGAAATGTAGCCGGTCAACTATTCAACCGCCACAAGAGAAATGCAGCCGGTCTACAATCATGTACATAAATATGCAAGTCCACACACAGGATCAATTGATTCAAGTTTATGGAGGTCGAGTGCGAATAAGGACACACTCGCCTAGCCGTGATTAAGTCACAAGTAATGTCCAGCAATTCACGTTCTCAAGTATTCCAAGTATTTCATGTCAATATATAGGTCACACACACATCAAGTTACTTGTTCATGCGTGAATGAGATATCAAGTATTTAGTCAAGTTAGGTCAATTGAGTGTTCATAAGAGCACACTCGCCTAAACAGGTTCAAATCACAAATAAGCTCAGCATATCATGTTTCAAGCATTTCAAGTATTTCAAGTCTAAACAGTTGAAAATCGGATGGGTGCGAAAACCTGATCAAACAAGAAAACTGAAGGGAAACTGCAGAAATCAGATATTTTGGCAGTAAATCCGGCCAGATATTGGCCGGATTGACAGGGAGAACTTAAAAATTTTTATGCTCACTGCCTCAAATGTGACGCCCCGAAAGAATGAGTGTGAGAACCCGAAAATTTTTATATATTTTCGAGACATTATTTTGTTTCCTTGTCTATAATTTTATGCCTTTCTTCAATATATTAATTTTCTATACATTTTTATAAGTGAATATAGTTTTCAAATCATTTTCTTGATAGGATTTAGTCCACGTTAATTTTGAAGTGTATTTTGGACGTGGGACCCGCTAGTGCGGTAAATGCAATATATTTTTGACAACTTGTTGGAGGTTTGTATTAAGTGATATTATTTTATAAGGTGCTAAGAGATAATTAGAAGTTACCTACATGGATTAGTATTAGAGAGACAAAAAGATAAGCTTTAAGCTTAAAGGTGACAAGTGTCACCATTCCATTCATCCTTGGACTTTTGACCAAGATATTTTTACTTTCTTAAAGCTAATGTTGGCCAATTTATTTCTTCATTTTTTGCTCCTTTGGCCAGCCCTCTCAACAAGAAAAGAAAAGAAAGCTCTCAACTTGTTTCTTCCATTTCTTGCCTTGATCTCACAAACCAACCGTTAAATTTCCAAATTCCTCCATAAAAGTCACTTGCTTAGGAAGATTGAAGGTAGTGGTGGAATGATTAGAGAAGGGAAAGGACTAAGCCATCACCTTTCTTGAGATTTCAAGGTATCATGTCTAGCAATCCTTTCTTTGTTCTTAATAATGGTTTAGTAGTGACTTGTGTTGGCTTAAGAGGTGATTTTATGGAAGATTTCATGGATTAAAGTGAAGTTAGTTAAATTTCTGATTTTTTTGGAGATTTTTCTGATTTTATATGATGATTATGGTTTAATCATGGTATGATGGCTGGTAATGGTGTAAAATGAAGCTTGTATATGTTAGTTACGATTGTTTGCGGAAAATTTCGGTTTTATGCGGAAATTCCAGATTAGGGTTTTGAATCTGCGCTGTTCTGACCGGATTTATTTGGGCATGTTAGAGGCTGAATCAGGCTTAGGTTAAAACATGAAAGTTGTATAAAATGGTGTTAACTAGTTGCCTACAAAATTTCAGGTTAATCATAGTACTGTAGAATATGAAATGACTGAAATACCCTTGGCTCCCATGAGCTTGTTTCGCGCCCAGATTTCTGTTTTCGTGGAGTTTTCCATTTTTGACCCTGAAAATGCATGATTTGGCTTTGGAGGTCTTCATAAGAAATGTAGGGTTATGTCTTGGCTTCAAAACTCCATAAGATTCGTTTCAATCCGATAAGCGTATCTTCAGTTATGGATATTGTGCCGAAAGGTGTATTTGATAGTCTATGATGTGTATGTGATTGATTTGAGATGAAATGGTGTTGCTTGTAGGATGGAAAAGTAAGGAAATTAAGGGGATATGCTGTCCGATCTTTGAAAGCATTTGATTGCTTTGAGTTTGAGTTGAAGGGCTTGGATTTGGGCAAGGCAATGATATATGATGGATGGTTCCTAAGCCGTGGAGGTGAGTGATCTCCAAAACTATTGCAAAGTTACTTTTGAATGTTTTCTTGCATTGTTACTCAATTGCATATCATGTGTGCGCGCATGTGAGTCCATAACATGATTTGGCTCAAATGAGTTCTTGGGAATTCGTGTACTTAGATCCAACGTCTCCACTATCTGTTTACTAGTTATTTGGAGCACGATGGCTCCTCATTCCTGTTTATCTGTTATCTGATCTATTTGAGCGTTGGATGTTTAAGTGCAATGATTTCACTGGCTCACCAGAGCAAAAATACGTACATTTGATCTTGGAATCATGACATCATCGAAATGCATTATTGTGAAATATATTTGATTACTGATTTTATTGGTTACTCACTGAGCTTTTAGCTCACCCCAAAAATATTTTATTCCCCTCCACAGGGCTCGTGGCGAAGGAAGGCTTGTAGTACTTATTCATGTGACTGGATGGCATATATCTTGTACAGTTTGGATTTGGAATCATTTTATGTATAGTTTGGGGGATTGTTTCCGCTTCGCTTATGACATGTAATTATTGGAGAATTTGATGTAATATTTGAGATATATCTTGTAATTTAATTGAGGACTTTAGTGAACGACTGAGTCCCGGCGAGAGCTGGGCAGGCGGTCCGCCGAACCCTGGGGTACGCCCTAGGGGGAGGTGGGGCTGTCACATCAAATCCGGCTGAAAATCTGGTCTGAAACCCAGCCAGAAAGTGGCCGGATTCTGGCCACATTTTAGTTGTAACAAAACGGCCAGTACCTATTTTAACAAAATATCAAAAGTTTAGCCGAGCTAGGTCAAGTGCAATAAAGTACATACTTGCCTATGAGACGATAAATCAAATACCTAGCAATTTCTAGCAACAGTGAGCATGTAACACGCAGCTGGAACACTCACCAATCAATTGCAACCCTTCACTTTAACCCTGGTTCGTCCTCTTGAACTCTCTCGAGTCCTGTGATCATATACTATATTAAAAGACTAGCAATACAAAGCCAAATTACATGAAGAAATTGAGGTTTCAAAACTTCATTTAGAAAATACATCAATTTACAAGTTTTATACCCGTATAACCTATCAAAATAATATTTTCTTGTTGCAATCGAGGAAAAATCTCATGTGCTTACTAAATCAACGTTGCAAAAGTCATTTGGAGCACAAGAGCATTGATTATAATCAAACATTTGAAAAATTAGAAAAAGACTTTCAAAATACAAAGTTGGAAATCATCCGACCTAAAATGATTTGAAGAAACTTATTTCCTTTCATGTAAACCTCAATTCCACTCATAAAACCAAGCTCAAAATGGTTTAACAACTCCAACTTAAAGTTGGAAATGAAAGTAAGAACAAGTTTAGAAAACATAATTTTCTCCAGTTTTGTGCGGCACTATTTGAAAAATCATAACTCAAGCTTCCTAAGTCCAAAATTTATTAACCTTATACCATTGGAAAATAGACTCAAAGGGTTACAATTTCCCAGAAGACACCTTTGTAAGATTCTGTTCACAAGCCAATCAAATTCCAACCTCAAGTTGTTGCTTCATCCAGTAGAAAGACAGAACAGGTGGGGAAATTCAGTCAAGTTTGAAAAATCACAGATATTCATAGGAATTGAGAAAAAATCTGAAATTTTCACGGTAGAAAGTACTCTGAATCTAGTTTCAAACGCAATAAGTAGAATTCAATTTGAATTTTTCTACACCATGATATAACATATTTCCCAAGACTGCTCAAGGTTTCCTGCAAAAAATTTTCAGCAGCACTTCCCCTTGTTTTCTTTACTTCTCCATCCAAAATCAACACCAAATTTCATCTCAATTTAACCTCAATCACAACCACAAGTCAAAAGCTATCAATACACTTGTTTAGAGCCACAAAATCCTCCAAATATAGCAAATTATCTAGCTCAAGAACTACCATAATAAAGCTGGAAAAATGGAAACCCTAGGCTGAAATTCATAATCACAAGCTGGAAATTTCTATTATAAAGCCAAAGAAGCATGTAAAAGCTGGAAAAATCACATGGCAAGGGTAATAGACCATGGCCAAACTTAAACCATCATATCAAGGCTAAAAATTTTCACCAAAAGCTGAAATTTGTGAATCACAACTTAAACCATGAAATTTTCCATATAAACTACCAAAATCAAGCCCTAATCTACTCATATGCAAGTATTAAAAGAGAAGAAATGGTTTCAAGCCATGATTACCTTCAATCTTATGAAGAAGTGCAACCAAAGCTTTTTTTTTTCCCAAATTCCTCCACCCAAGGTCTTCTTCCTTCTTTAAAGTTACTTCCTATGGATTGGATTGCAAACTTATGGTGAAATCTCAAGATTCAAGCAAGAGTTTCTAGGTTGGAAATGGAGTTTATTTCTCTCCTTTTCTTCTCCAAGGAGGTTCGGCCATAGCTAGGAGAAAAAGGAAGAATTTTGGTCAAAATTTGATTTTAGTAAAGGTTAAGAAAAGTTTTAGTCAAAATAAAAAATCCAAAGATTGCGCGACACTTGTCTCCTTAAGGTTTGTTCTCATCTCTTTGTCTTCCAAAGGCTAAACTATCTAGCTAACCTCTAATTATCCTTTAGCACCTTATAATATAATATCCCTTTATACAAAACTCCACCTAGTTTTCAAAAATTTATCGCACTTACCGCATTAGCAGGTCCTACTTCCATAATGCATTTCAAACTTAACATGAACTAACTTATACAAGGAAAATGATTTAAAAACTTGATTCACATATAAAAATATCTAGGAAATTAAGGTAATAAAGTAAAGTGAAGAAAATGTGCTCAAAGAAATGAAATAAAATAAAGATAATTTTTGGGTCCTTACATAGGGTATAATTATCTTTCCTTTACTTGATATTATAAGTATTTAGTGTAAATTGAACAATTGTATAACAATTGTTTGCCAAGATATGAGGAATTAAATTTGAAAAAGTGCATATAATGTTTTCTTCACTTGAATCATTGTAGTTAATTATGTGTGGATTGCTTGAGGACAAGCAATGATTCAAGGGTGGGGGAATTGATAAGTGACTAATTTACGCTATATTTGAATGATATTTTATACTATTTTTAGTCACCTCGGCTATATTATTGGAAGAAAATGGATCATTCTGGCTATAATTAGTTTAAAATGCTCTCAATTGATTAAATGAGGTTTTTGTCACTTTTTACTTGCATTTTGTCCATAATTTGTATAGGAGTTGGAAATATACTTCATTTGGATGAAAATAGGAAGTTGAAAGTTTTGACACATTTTCGTATTTTAGCAACTTGAGCTACAATGATCGGATTGAGATGATTCTTGAACCATTTTGAATATAAGAGATAGATCTACAAATATTATGAAGACTTCAAAATCTAGTTTGAAGGTTTTCCAGGTCAAAAGGCCGAATTACAATAGCCAATTTCTATTGGTCGAAGCTGAAACAAGACATTGAGCAGTGAATGGTATTTCAGTCATTTCTCTGCCTACACAAATCCAAATGAGGTGATTCTTGATGCATTGGAAAGCTAACTCAAAGGGCTACAAGTTTCATGTTTTGGTGAAAAGTTAATTCAGCTTCTATAGTCAAGAAAAGTTCAGTTGAATTTGAGGCAAAATTGGAGCAACATTGAAGACTGAACAAAAATTGTTAAGAATGGCAAGGGAGTAATAGGCCGACAATCCGACCGGATTATGGTCGGATTCTGGTCAGAAGTAGCTGCTCTCCACTTGCACAACTTGTTTCCTTCTCCAATAATTCATAGCTATTGATGGACGTATGACAACCTGTGAGGACCCGTACATTTTCTTTATTTCATAATATTTTATTTTATTTTCTCGCATGCATTTTCTTCATTATACCCTATTATATTGATTTTCCAGAGCTTTGATAAGTGAGTAGAGTTTTTAAATCATTTTCCTAATTTAAGTTAGTTCATATTAAGTTTGAAGCGTATTATGGATGTGGGGCCCGCTAGTGCGCTCAGTGCGATAAAGTTTTGTCAATTAATTGAAGTTTTGTATAAAGGAATATTACTGTACAAGGTGCTAGGAGGCAATTAGAGGTTAGCTAGATAAATTACCATTGGTAGACAAAAGGATAGGATTGAAACCCTAAAGGACCATTTGTCACAAAACTATTGGAACTTGGACTTTGACCAATTTTCACCTTTACTAAATACCAAAAATTGACCAAACCTTTTTCATTTTCCTTGTGCCTTGGCTGAATTTTGTGAGGAGAAAACCAAGAGAGTTTCTTTAACTTCAACTTCAATTCTTGCTCAAATCTTGAGTTTCAACCGTTGAATTATCAAATTATTCCATCCAAGTTGCTTACTAAGGAGGATTAAAGCTTATAGTGGAGGGATTTGTGAAAGGAAACCCTAAGCTATCATCTTTCTTGAAGTGTCAAGGTACCTTGCTTGGAAACTTCCTCTTTGTTCTTGCTAATGTCAAATTAGTGGGTTTTAGTGGCCAAATATGCTATTTTATGGAAGATTTTATAGTTTGAGGAAGAGTTAGCTAAATTTCAGATTTCTTGGTGAATTTTCTGCCCTCATATGATAATTATTGGTTGGCCATGGAATGATGACTTGATATGGTGTAAAATGAAGCTTTCATATGTTAGTTGTGCTTGTTTGCGCAAAAATTTCAGTTTGTACGGAAAATTTCAGTTATAGGGTTTCCAATCTGCCCTATTCTGACCAGCTTTATTTGTGCATGTTAGAGGCCGAATCAGGCTTAGGTTAAAACATAACAGTTGTATAAAATGGTGTTAACTAGTTGTCTACAAAATTTCAGTTCGATCTGAGCACTGTAACATGTGAAATGACCGAAAAACCCTTGACTACCCAAAGCCCTGTTTCCCAGACAGTTTTCTGTTTTTGTGGAGATTTCAATTTTTGACCCTGAAAATGCATGATTTATCTTTGGAGGCCTTCATAAGAAATGTAGGTATATGTCTTGGCTTCGAAACGCCATAAGATTCATTTCAATCCGATAAGTGTAGCTTCAGTTGTGGTTATTGTACCGAAAGGTGTGTTTTATAGTCTATGATTTGTATGTGGTTGATTTGAGATGAATTAGTGTTGATTGTAGGATGGAAAAGTAAGGAAATGTAGGGGATATGCTGTCCAAATTTTGGGAATGTTGGATTTCTTCGAGTTTGGTTTGGTTTGGGATATTTATAAGAAGGGCTTTTGGGGTTGTTCAAGTCCTAGGTCTTCATGTTACCTTTTCGTTCCCAAAATCATGTTTTGCACCCTTGCATTAGTAGTTATTTGGCGAGATCTACGAATTGTAGTCGAGCCTCATTTGTGCATTTTATTTACTGGATTTGTGGCTATGGGAACCATAATTGTTTACCTTGGTTATTCTAGGGTTTCTTGGTGATTAGAGCCCTACTTTGGTTGAAACTTTTGAAGTATGCTTGCTTTAACTGGTGAGTGTTCCACTACCTGCTACCTGTTATGTGGAATATCTGAATACTTGAAATACTTGATTTGTGACTGTTTGCGCCAAACATTATTTTGATAAAAATGGAGGCGAGGATGTACTTTATCACACTCGTTCTCTGGCCTGTGTGACTTGTTTCCTGTATATACTTGAATCTGTTACCTGCGCCTGTTATAATGTCATTTGGAAGTGTATCCAACGACCTTCCTGTTAAATCTGAGCTCAACCTCATGGGGAGTTAATTGAATCGAGCCAGCAAGAACTTGGTCGAGGAAATTGACAATCCATGGGTGCCTGTTCTTGGGGAATCTATGGGTATTGGAGACTCTAGATTTCCGATATACTCGAGTATTACCATTCCTGTTCCTGTTTGGCTTTCCGGCCCGGTAAGAGGTATGTTTGGTGAACGGGATTTTGGCGTAAGAGGGGTCTACGGACATGAGTATTTCATTAAACGTTGACGGAGGGTCAACGATGCTGGATCAAGTATTGCAACGGGGATTTGGCTCCTGAGAGCCACCTGTATCCTTTAAATTGTGGTGTTCGTTCATTTCTCTTACTTGATGTGTATATGTGCCCTAAAAGTATTTTCTCATGATTTCTACTGTTATACTTTTGATACCTCATTGAGCTTCTGACTCACCCCGTTCCGTTATCCTTATTTTCCTTACAGGGAACCATCTTTTGGAACTTTGATGTTTTGAAGAATGAGTTGAGCTAGTTAGAAATTCTTTTGTTCTTTTGGTATAGCTCCTCGACAATTTGGAAACCCTAAATGTATCTTAATACACTGTTTCCTTTTGGGTTTGTAAACTTACTAATATATATATTTTAAAGTGTTTTCTCATGTTTATGTGACATATGTATTTGGGAATGTACATTCTCTCATGTTAGACAAAGTTTACTTGTACTTGGTTGGATTGTGACGTGGCAGTCACTGTTCATCCGCGGCTTGTTTTCGTTCTTCATTCCATTTTTTTTATCGGTCGTTGTAGCGCTCAAGCACTATATTATCTTTCGGAACAAGTATTTCAGGGTGTGATTAGCTTAGTAGTCCTGGCGGCACTTCCATTTCGTTTTGTTTTTCGTGGAAACGTTGTACCAAAGATTGATTGTATCTTTTATTTCGGCTCAATTGGGTTCTGAATGTTTATCTTCTCGAAGTTCCTTTGAGCGTTTGGTAGGGTTTCTGTTTGTTCCAGATTCGTAGACCCGGCGAGAGCTGGGCAGGCGGTCCGCCGAACCCTTTGGTCCACCTTAGGGTGAGGTGGGGCTGTCACACAACCACCTTCGAGCTGTAAAAGTGATGTTTGAAGCCTCATTTCTTGACTAAATTCATCTATATATAGCCATGGACTTGCAAGATTCAAGAGAACTTTGGGAGGCTAGAGAAACTCCACAAAAATGTAGTCTTCACTAGTTTTTCTTAGTTCATTAGTTTAGGTAGGTTAGAATAGTTTTATCCTATCTTGTATCATGCTAAGCAAAGATGATGATTGAGGTTAGAAGATGGAGAAGATGTTGCTCACATGTGACAAGGGGTTTCATCTCTTCAACTCTTTAACTCTTGTATTTAAATCTTATGTTTAGTTATAATACAAGTATGGTCTTTTCTTTAATGTTTTTCGTGTTTAGTTAAAGTTTATACCCAGAGTATGGATGAACTTGCTATATCTTGTTTGTGATGTTTACTTGGTTCTTTGATGATATTATTTTGAGCAAGTTATTTATCACTTTTGCTTTTCTAATCATGATTAACCGGCCATTAATTGTGATTATCTAAAGGTGTTAAGTTTGTAATGAGAATTGGAATTTAACACTGGCTCAAGGAAGTGATAAACCTAGGGAGTACACTCACGAGAGTAGAGGTACACCTATGTGGCTTAAGTGACTTGTTCATGTAATTTCATAGAAGAAATGAGCTTGTAGTTAATTCAAAACCACGAGAGTAGGTATGGTTTAGCTACAAGTATAGTTGATTCACCACGAGAGTAGGTTTCACATATATTAGGAAATTACGCCATAACTAGCCAAGATAATGGCATTCACTTAACCGGTAATCTCATTTGCAAGAGTAGTAAGGAATTCCATATCTCTAGGAGTTTTCTATTGTTATTTTCATTACTTTTATGTTTATGGTAGTCTAAATAATAAAGGAGTTCGAAAAGCATCGGTAATTGAAAATCTTCCCTGTGGGATCGACCCTTAATACCCTATACTTGCTCACGATTTGAATACTTGCGATAAATCGCATGTGGGGTATTCAGGATTTATAAATGTAAAACTTGATTGTGGATGAGCGAATTGTATATGTATACCCCGCGCTCATCATGGACCTAAATGATCACATACAAAATGAGTAACCATTTAAAGAATAACATGATATTTAGTTGAATTTAGTATAATGATATTTATGAATTAGGTTATAGAGATAGATAAACTAAAGGTGATATAATGCAAATATCTAAGCCAATTAGAGTTTTAGTATATAAATACTATTCCTTTGGACGAAACAAGCCACATCAATGTGAAGTGAGAGGCTATTTCTTCTTCTCTTTGGTTGAACTTCTAAGAAAGAAAAGGTTTGGATTTTCTTACTCTCTCACATTTAAGATGGTTTGTGTTAATAGTTAGCACTCATCTAACCTGATTTAATCAATTCTTAAAAAAGTATTTGTTTGGACTACAACTATAGCCTAAACAATTAAGTGCATAGTGTGGTACTTTATATTTCCAACATTTATCAAAGTAGTAAAAAGCTTGGTCTTTGGAGTTATTCTTCAAGACCCTCTAATTTACTATTTATAATTACTTAACTATTCTTCTTTACTTTCTTAAGATTTTTTATTTCATTTTTAGTTGTAAATTTTAGTTTTGTGAAAGGAATATTACTTTATGTATCTTAGACAAGCAAATCTTTATTGCATGGGAATTTTTAGCTAAACGTCACATAAAATAGTATCCAAAGCTTCAGTTGATACTCCATTAAAATAAGTGAAGTATGAAAAAAATTTGTACCAAATATAATAAACTATTTTTACTATAGTATTGCGTGCTCAATTATTGGAAGCATTTGTGTATATTAAGGAGTTGTTTCATTTCATTTCACAAGTGTAATCATCAATACCAAAGCACCACATATTACATTTTATAAAATCATTTTCTTGCATTTTTTGAAGCAAGATAATGATTCTATATCATTGTTCATCCTTTATTTCTACTATATTCTTCAGCCACAAAGGGATCCAGTATCGCATTAATTGATTTGGATAATGGAGAAAAGTCCCCCATAAAAGCCGTATGACCATCCTTTATACACGTCAAAGTGTTAACAACCTGCAAGTTTAAATTTGAACAATTTAGATCATTAATCACAACAATGTACCATAATGACCATTAAAATGATTACAACTATTTTTCATATTCTTTAGTGATATTTTATCCAAGTCAAAAAAAAAAGTAACTTTTCCTATATGTGTTATATATATATATATCGACAGACACACACACACACACACACACACACACAATACTCATTTTATGAGCAAATTTTCAAATATCTCAAAACTAATATAAGAAATATTTTGGATTGAGTATTGTCTCATATTAAATAAAATGTACATAAGGTTTTTCCCTCAAGATTATTAACTTATAATTCTTGAGATTAATAAATTTAAATAATTCTACAAAGTTTACTTAGTCAAAATAGTTATGTAATAATGATAAATTTGATAAGTTTCACAAGATAGCACTACTAAAAAAATACTAATTAAACATTAAAACAAAGAATTTTTTATGATAAAATAGAAGTAATTTTGACCCAAATGATAATATTCTTATCAAAATCTAGTAACAATTATAAATACAAGTATTTTTTATTGTGGCCTTGTAAATCACATATATTAATACAATATCTAAACGCTTGGCTTAACGCAATTGAAGGAGTATAGTTATCTGATTGACTTATTCTCCTATCTAAGTATTACTACTAGAAGAAGCATAGTTTCAATTACAGACGTTTTTATACTTCTTGTTGTTGTTGCTATTTATCATTGACCATCTTACAAATGAATATTGGAAATACCTTCCTTGATAGGAATATAGAGAAAATGCTCTCATATGCACCTACTACATTTTGATCATGCACTATTTCCATTATTTCCTATCTATCATGTTTGGACTTACATATGTTTTCATACTTAATTTTCCAAAATGAGCCCTAGTCTCCTTAGTTTAGATTTCTTTTCAAGTTTCTATAATTCTCCTATCTTTATTTAACAAATAGCTAGTGATATTGTTTCTCTACTTTTGCATGTAGATGATATGGTTGTAACATATATAGCAATCTCTCAATAACAATTTAAAAGGACACGACATAGTTCTCTTAACTACTCTTTTTTTAATCATAAACTATCATCTTATGCAACTTAAAATTACTTCACCTAAGCATCCATGTAATCTATGGATAAGAATTGTTAAGAAAATATAAATGTGATCTAGACCTAATACTTATTTGCCCTTGTGTGGATATTTGCTTATGACATGATCACGCTTATTATTAAAAAAAAAATTTTCCTAGTCTTGACATGATATGGAATATGCAAATGTGCCTAACTTTAGTTCCTATGCTACAGTTATTTGCATATTTTGCTATATTGAAAGCACTATGTTTCATGGGATACATTTATAGATATATTTATAAACACATTCCTCTCTTGAATTAATTAGGTGCCTGTTCTTGATGATTAGCATGGAAATTCATTGATAATGTCATATTACAAGCAGTCTTTTCTTAGGTTACTCTATAATCTGTTGACATAGCAAGAAACAACCAATAAATGTTCCTCTTGTTTTATGATTGCGTATCAAATTTTGGCTGCAACATCTAGTTGGAATTCATTCGCTACTGGATGAAATCTACATTTCTCACCTCTTTCACAAGGTTCTCTATAATGATGGTCAAATGCTATGCATAGTGCTAACATTATGTTTTGTATGAATGTATGCAAGAATTCAATTTTATGTTTTCAGTCAATGTCTTTTGTCAATGTCTTATGATTTTATTTTATCTTTATTTTGGATAAAGTTGATATATAATACTTAAAGCTCATTTCTTAAGATTTACTGAAGATTTTACTTACAAGCACATGATTGTTTTGCCTCAACTATCTTGACTTTAAGGATGCTATTAATTTTTATATAAGATATTTTCTTTCAATTTTGAACACTTAATTCAAACCTACACATTATACAAAGTTCCTTAGAGCTCTAAAATTCCAATACAAAGATACTCTTACTATACATTTCCCAAGGTTCACTTATTATCAATGTTTTAAAAACTAGATCTATCTGACTGATTCGATCAATCGGTTGAACCGAACTAGTTGAGACACCAATCTAGTTCACTAGTAAATTCAGAAAACAAAACTGAAGTAGTCAAACCCAATTAGTAATCAATTGAATCAATCAAAAGTGGTTAAAGAAAATAGGAATTTTGAACCAGTTCACAGTAAATTTTTTGTTCTTTTTTATTTAAATCTCAAGGGCATCAAAGTTATTCAACATCAAGAGAAAATTTTTTTTTTGAGCTTTCTGGTTTAAAACTCATGCACTTCACTTACATGTCTAGGTTTAAGAACATTACTTACTATAGAGTTTCTTCAAGGGGTATCATAACCATTCATTTAATTAAGTAATGTTTAGTCAAAAGTAGTGTGCTTATTATGTACTCTTGTATGTAAGAGAACATACCTTCCTGTAGTCCTCACGTTCAGAAGAAAATTTCATATAGTTCTAAGGATAATTACAACTCATCTCTTTAATTTATATTCTAAATATTGGTTTACCCTGTAACCATGTCTTGGGTCACTTATGCCCCTACAAAATAAAACTATATCCCTATTTTACTAATTTTTTCTTTTTTTTTAATTCTTTCTTCTATTTTTCCAAATTAATTTTTTCCTTAATCTTTTATCTTGAGCAACCAAGAGATATACCTTTCTATCAATTTCATTTTTTTAAATTTTTTGTTCATTAAAGAATTAAATTTTTTTAGTACATTTATGTTCCACTATTATTTCCTAGCATGCAAAGATCATACATTAATTTGTCTTTCTTTTATATGTTATACTTTATCGTAACCAAAAAAATTATGATAACCGTTATCTAATTTACAAAATTGAATATATATATATATATATATATATATATATATATATATATATATATATATATATATATTCCTTCTATTTAGTTAATTACACATCAATTTTGATCCAATTTTCAATTTAAGAAATTAAGGAAAATTGTATTCTATTTCACTATAATTAGACAAAATCAATTCCCCATTTTTTCACATTTCAGTTATTTGGAGATCTTTATGTTCTTTTTCAAATGGATGGATTTTTACATATTAGGATCTTTCTTTACCATTTTCTAAAAGTAATTAATGATTAGTATATTCCTTAATATATGTAGTCCTATCATGTGATACTTGATCACCATCAATTAAAGTAATCAAATAAATCACAAGTTAAAATTCGTTGGAAAAAGAAAGAAGTGAATTGGAAAATAAGAACTAAGATGGTATTAATTGCCTCTAAGGGGTTTTTTTTTAGTTTTTAAGGAAGGTTAAGTGACACAAAATAAAAGTTAGGGATTGAAGTGAGACCTAGAGTATATCTCAAGGGAGTATTTTATAATTAACCCTAACCCTAAAAGTAAACATGAAGGGCTAATTATTTAGTGGTCAATCTGTTGTAGAACCACACTAAACTTCAATCTTATAATAAAAATACTTATTACTTGTCAAGAAAGTCAAAATCGCTATGTTGATCAATGAAAGGCCTCTATATATATAAGTTGAATTCAAATATTCTTCTCAAAGTCTTCCGATGAATTAGACTTTGCTTGTCACATGTTCAAGTATCACGTATTCAAAGTGAATAACTAAAGTAGAAGTATTATCAAGAACACAACCTTATAATTTATGACCAATGATAAGTCTTAAACTACACAAAACTATCCAATATATTAAAATCATGAATTTAAGATTGGAGACCAAATAACTTCCCATGTTCTACATATCTGCTTATGTATGCTAGGAATTAAAAAACTTCTAGAAAAATAACATGGCAATGGCAATGTTGTTATGATGATGATGATAAATGAGCATTTTTTAAATCAACTTCAACTTGAAATATTTCACTAACCATTTTACATGTGATTAACCACCTAAGTTGATCAAAATTCCAAGGCATTTAAATTCTTAATTGGATTATGAAATCTAGTCCGTCTCTATAACTATAAGAACAGCAAATCTAATCTTTTATTAGATCTAAATTATTTCAAATTTAGTTTTTAAATCTGGCATTTCGTAGATCTATCTCGTCAAATCTCTCCTTAACATTTGGATTTGAATTAGTTTATTAGCAGATTTGAGAGAAAATAAGCAGTGCGATTGGAAGTACACCCAAACAATCTTAGGGCTATATCTGTTTTATCTTTTAATATTTTAGAAGTTTCACAATGTAATATTCTATAGATTTTATAGATCTGAAGTATCTAATATTTGTTCTTTAGATCTGTTTGTATCTATGTATGGTTGATGTGATTTCTTCCACAAGTGTAGATTTAATAAAATGATGATGTTTTCATAAAAAAAAAATGTGAATCATCAATTAGCTACTGAAGATAAACCATGTTTTGATAAGGAGACGTTTGGAAAGATTCATTATAATTTACCTCCTCCATGGTGAACCTCTTGCTAGGATCGCTGCATAGACATTTTTCTGTAAGTCGTATCATCCGAAAAAGTTGGAGGAAATCATGTGAGTCTATGATTCTCCTGTCTATAAGATCAGGATAATTCCTTTCTTTCAGAAGTGGTTTCGCCTGCAGAAATAAAAATAAAATAAAATAAAACTCAGATGTTTAAATATTTTTATTGCGAATATGTAAACTATAACTTGGTAAAATTTAGTATCCATTCTTTCTTTTTTAACTACTTAGACCTTGTTAGTACCGTAGTGCTCACTAGTGGAACCGTGTACAAATCCAATCGCAAATTTTGATTAAACAAATTTAAAAGAATTGTTAGATACTTTAATGATTTGTAATTATCCTTTATAAGTTTGTTATAACCAACATCCCATGAAGGTTATATCGTAAATTTGGGACAGAAACAAATACAACCAGAACACCGTACTCTTGTTTTACATATAAATTTCTTCCTTGTATTGGACTCAAATTTCAAACTTTTATACATACATATATCTTAATATAATATTATTCATTAAATGTGCATAGTAACAAAAAGATTTATACCTATTCTTTGAATTAGTTATTAGATTTTATATGATCAAAAACTTAAAACTAGATATTTGTACTCAACTAAATACCATATACACAAAAAATATATTTTCTTCACGAATAAATATTAAGTTTCCAGAAACATTATGAAGTAACAATTAAAATAACATTACATAAATACATACAATGAATAATAAAAATTTAGCAAATTTACTAATACATATACAGTTTATTAAAGAGAAAGGAAAACCATATAAAAAGATAATTCAAATTTATTTAAAAAGGGTTAAGTTGTTAAAAGAGAGAGAAATTGTGAGAAAAATTGGTCAGTTTAAAGTTGGATATCATTATCGATAAAACCCAACCTATCAATTCTCTTTAATTAGGCATGTATGCATGTGTGTGGAATTTCAAATGTATATATTCAAATGTGTGTGTGTGTGTTTATATATATATATATGTGTGTGTATGTATATATGTATGTATGTATGTATATGTCGAATTTCAAATGTGCCAAGATTCATTTTCTAAGCATTCATTACTTCCCGGCCTCAATAATAATATGCTTGCCTAACTGAAACATTATAAACAAGGATTATATTGCACTGTTACAAATCTTACGAAGGTAGAAAAAGTACTTCGCTCAAATGCAAAATCGATAATATATGGAATTTTAGCTAATCTTCAATATACTGACATGTATATAGATCATTAGATTTGGATGCATGACAATACTATCTGAAAATTAAACCTAAAATTCAAATTTTATGTATGCATCATGTATTCAACCATGATAATAGATACACTATTACTGTGTACGGGATATATTTCAAGATTTTCCGCATTCTTGCGTGTATTATTAGTGCATAAGCTAAAAGGAGTAAGAAATGGTAGTATTCAGGCATAAGCTAATTGAGCACCTCATATGGATTTCTTTGCTTGTATACACACTATTATTTGAGTTATTTGTTTAAAAGATGTCTCCATTTTCATAACTCAAGAACTAGACATGAGCAGAGCTGAAGAATAGCTTTCCTTACCCATCCAATCAGACTTTTTCCTCCCGGAATTTTATCTGTTGTCCTTCGTCCGCTGATAAGCTGTAATAGAACTACCCCAAAAGAGTAGACGTCAGTTTTAGTTGAGACTTTCCCAGTTTGCGCATATTCTGGTGCCATGTATCCAAGAGTTCCCACAAAACTGTCGTCCGAGTTAGTGCCATGTTGTGTTTTTGCCAGTCCAAAATCTCCCAACTGGGAGATATGCATTGATGCGATTAGATGCTAATCAGACAGAGTATAAGAAAACTGTAGCACTCTTTTTGGGATAAGAAAACTGCATTCAACTGATTGATTGACAACATAGGCCGAACCAGAACATTTCTTTTGAGGAGGCAAACTTTAATTCAACTAAAATTGAATTATGCAACTTGAGATATTTTAAATTCTTTACGGGGCAAGAGCTTAAATTTACAAGAAAATTTTTTAAAAATTTCTTTTGGACTTTATTTTTTGGAGCTTTTGTAAATATATATATATAGTAACAATTTGATGTATGTATAATAAATATGTAATTGGGAAATGTATTTTCCAAAAACATAAATTTTTTTTTAAAAAAATGGCAGTCCAAAAAGGCCTTAATTTTACAAATCTGGGAGGGTGGGGGATCCTCCCCGCCACCCCTTAGTTTTGCCCTTGATTCACATAATGGTTTCCACAATCAGAGACATTTAGTTAAAGTTATTCGTAAAATCAGAATACACAACAAGCATATTTTTGTCCTGTTATTTGTTTTTGTGATAAGAACCAAAACTTATGTTTCGGTAATCTACCAAACATACGTGTTATCAAATGACCCATAAGTTTCCCTAGTTCGGCCAATTTGACAAATGTACTAAATTAGCTGATTAGGAAGCTTTTTATTCTTTTTCTTTTTTGTGTAACCTAAGGAATTGAATTTACCCACAATACAACTAAATCTTTGAACTATAAGAAATTCTGTTGTCTTTCTCCTTCCAATATACAATTAATGGTTGATTATACATGTATTTCTGAACTGTTATCATTTTGTACTTTTGATAAACAACCAATTTTACCAATTTAGTACTTTAATTGTCAATTTTTTTCATTCTATACAAATTAATTGAAACTAAATGAATTTACCTTACTACATGACAGCCCTAATTTGCATTCATTAAACAAAATACTCTTATTCTTTTGTGGGTACTAGAATCTTTTCATTCAAAAACTACTGGCAAAATTCTTAGTTTTTAGTGTATGTTATAAACATGTTAAAATTTGACACCATGATTCAGGGACTGAACCGCTATATTTGATAGCTCAGGATGCAAATTACACGTAGTGTGAATTCAGGGGTGCAATTTACAGTTAACCCTATAATACATGGCTTAATTTTATTTTTCACCCTTCAATTATTCTCTAATTTTCATTTTAGTCCCTCAAGTCCACATTAAGACACTTTAGTCCCTAGACTATACCTTGATTTTCACTTTGGCGGCTATATATTGAGACACTAAGTTCCTACTTCCTACACTATATTTCAATTCTTAATTTGGTCTCCAAACCCCTTTCTACTTTGGTTGCTCAGGTGACTAGTTTCCGATAGTTTCAGGGATTTCATTAGCAATTGTCCTTAACTGGAACAACTTTTATAGTTTAGGGACTACAATGTCTCTATTTACAATTTTAAGGACAAAAATGAAACTTGAACTATAATTGAATGGTGCAAAATGGAACTAAGCCCACAATATATTGATCACTAAGCAATAAGCACGCCCTGCACCCAAGTCCAAGTTAAAAACTTTACCAGTGATTCGTAATCATGCGTTATAAGTATGTTGTTTGGCCTCATATCTCTGTGGATGATGTTGTGGCTGTGCACATACTCTAAGCCTTTGGCTGCACCCAAAGCTATTTTTATCCTCTGTTCCCAAGTCAGGGGCACTTTTGCAGCCTCTGCAGTTTTAGGGAAAAAAGGGAAGAAAAAACACGTGATTTTGAGGCTATGCCTCATCATAATATGTTACATCCTTAGAGATTTTGTAGGTAAAGTTATGCTGATGTAGGATACAATTGAAACAAACCAAGGATATCCCTAATATAAACATATTCCTTAAGTTCATAAAATAAGATCCTAAAACACTGTTAGTCTTTACTACATCGTTAATGTAATTTTTTATACATGTGCACGAAGCGTATCTTCCATTGAAATTTCAAATTCGCTTTTTGTACATTTGGTGTCCATTCATTAAAAAATCTGTTTTGTATTGATAGTATAAGAAAAATTAATCCTTAATTAAAATTTAACTTCTGTGTCTTAGCTCTTTTTCAATCTTTCATGGATAGACTTGCCCAGAAAATAAATGACTTGTACCTTTTGAATCATATCGCTCTTGAAAACAGATAACAGTGTACTGAAATTGTGACTTAAAGAACATAGGGAGTAAATGTGCTAAAGTAAAAACTTAACAACTAATGCTTCCCAGAAAAAAAGAAATAAAAAAGAGGGCTAAATGAAATTATAGGAGATGAGTCAATGTTAAAAAGTTTGGCAGTTTAGCAAATCAAGTCTAGAACTTATTTGATTAATATGGCAGTACTTCATTTTAAAATTTTTAACTAAAGCCAATGAATTTCACGCTTTTTTCATTTGTTATTCCTTGGAGATAATCATACTTCACTACCTTTAGCCTTGAAAGTATACAGTTTATTCTTCATGAAAACTAGTAAAATGGGTTGACGCCATGAAAAAGGGTTATTTTCAGAATCCTTTCTTGAGGTTCATGCTAATATGATTTAGCACCTTTAAAGTTTTATAAATATCACTTACCTGCCCTATCAATGAGATGTGACCACTATTCATCTCACAACATTCAAAATGACAAAAATATCCTCATACCATAACAATTCTTTAGACAAATAAATATGGAAGAAACAAATAGAAATAGCTAAAATAAATTGACTATTTTAATAATTTTTATTTTGCATTTAAACCATGCCATATAGTCCTCTTTTGCCAACCATATATTGAACTTTCATTGCTATTCTAGCAATTTTTTTAAGGGAAAAAATCTTAAAGACAAAAAGTCAAAATCGATTAAAACATCGGTTTTTCTAATTATTATCATAGCACTCAACTACCCAACAGCGGCCCTCCAAATTTTTTTTCCTTTTAGTGCCAGCATCGTATTAAATCACACTTACTATTCCAAAAATTTATTTGGGCAAAAAACATTTTTGAAGAGAAAATAGCAAAACTCATGAAAAATGATTATTTTAACAATAATTTTTGCACTTAAATATCTCTTTTCCACATTTTTATTTCTTATGCCAAATTTTATTAGAGTGCCCTTGCAATTCTGACAACTATTTAGGCCCAAAAAGAAAGTATTGGAAGAGAAATAACCTAAATTTGTTTTTAAAAAAAAAGAAAAAGGTATTCTAATATTTTTTTTCATTTAATAAACCCCTTCCCCATATTTTTTTTCTTCCCATACTCTTTTGTTGCTATGTAAAACTTATCTTTAATTACCCTCGCTATTTGAATAATTATATGAGCCAAGAAAGTCAAAAAAAAAACTACCAAAATGAATAAAAATGGCTATGCTAACAATTATTTTTGCTTTTAGTTATCTGTCTCCGTTTTTTAGCCCTCCTATGCAAACCCTATTTAAATTTCTCTTATAATATAATTACATTGGAAACATTAAAAAACTTTTGGTATCTATAACATTCGAGGTTGGAAAACACAAAAGGAGAGAGTTGGAATAACAATAGATCTCTCTCCTTAAATGATTATGTTGACGATTCTTTTATGATATTGGGCTGAAATTGTTGCAAATGAAATGGTTTGAAGGGAGATCAATGATTTTTTGAAGCTTTAAGGGTGCTAAGGGATATTAGCAAAAGCCTGAGGGCAAGTTTCTCAAATTATCCCTTAAAAAAGAGTATAATGACATTTTTTGTTGAAAATATATATTTAAATGTAATAGTTATTTAACATTATAAATTAAGTTAATTACCCTGATAAGTGACTAATTTACGTAATAATTGAATGACATTTTATGTTATTTTTAGTCACTTTGGTTATATTATTGGAAGAAAATGAATCATTTTGGCTATAATTGGGGAAAAATGTTCTTAAGTGATTAAATGAGATTTTTATCACTTTTTACTTGCATTTTGTGCATTTTTGATAGTTTTGACACATTTTAGTATTTCAACTATAACTTAAGCTACAGTGATCAGATTGAGATGATTCTTCAACAATTTGAAGATAAGAGATAGATCTACAACTTTGTTGAAGACATCGAAATACAGTTTGAAGGTTTTCCAGGTCAAAAAGCCGAATTACAGTAGTAAATTTCTATTAGTCGAAGCTGAAACAAGGCATTGAGCAGTCAAGGGTATTTCAGTCATTTAGCAGCCTACACAAATCCAAATGAGGTGATTCTTGATGAATTGGAAAGCTAACTCAAAGAGCTACAAGTTTCATGTTTCGGTCAAGAGTTAAACCAGCTTCTATCATCAAGAAAAGTTTAGTTGAAGTTGAGGCAAAATCGGAACAGAGCTAGAAATTGAATAGAAATTGCACAAAAAGGTCACTGTAGCAATCCGGCCTGAACTTGGCCGGATTTCTGGCCGGATTTTAGAAAAGGCTGGTCTTTACGTGGACAACTTGATTTCACCTCCAATAAGTCACATGTAATGCTAGACATGTGACAAACACTTTGCAGCTGTAAAAGGGAGGTGTAAACCTCATTCCTTGACCACCTTTTACCTTTATATAGCCAAAAACTTGCAAGATTGAAGGAGAGAGATACGAGAGAAAGCTTGGGAGTGCAGAAATGTAGTTCTTCCATTTTCTTAGTGTTAGGTTAGTTTAGTATAGAGTAATATAACTCATCCACTCTTGTATATTGGCTAGAGTAGGATGAAGATGGAGATAAAGAAGGAGGAGTTGAAGCTCAAGTGACATGGGTTATCTCTTCTCCAACTCTTTATCTTTTGTATTGGATTCTTAAGTATGGTTAATATGCAAGTTCTGGATTTTGTGTTTATTATGTGTCTTTAAAGTTTATGCCTTGGGTTTGGTTGAACTTTCCATGATTGTTAGTGTTCATTATTTGGTTATTTGATGCTATTATATGAGCAAGTTATTTAGCACTTTAACTCTTTAAATCATGATTAATCTGGTACCATTGATTGTGATTATCTAAGGTGTTGTTTCTGCAATGAAAATTGAGATTTAACACTGGTTCAAGAAGTGCTAAACATAGGGAGTACACTCACGAGAGTAGAGGTGCACCTATGTGGTTTTAGTGATTCATTTCATGTAATTTTATTGAAGAAATGAACTTGTAGCTAATTTCATAACCATGAGAATAGGTATGGATTAGTTATGAGTATAATTGATTCACTACGAAAGTAGAATTCATATGCATAAGGAAATTACACCATAGCTAGCCTAGATAGTAGTATTCAATGATCCAAATATAGCACTTGCATGAGTAGTTAGGGATACCATAACCTAAGGAGCTTTCATTTGTTATTTTCTTGTATAAGTTCAGTAGGTTTTATTTGTTATAATTCATTGATAGTCTAAATAATAGAGAAGCTTTAGTAGTACCGGTAATTGTTCAATCTTTTTCATGGGATCGACCCGATATATACCCTAAACTACTAGTTGACCTATATACTTGCAGTGAAACGGGTCTATTTCAGATTTTTTAACTTGTACGTATATTAAAACCCCGTCATACCCAAAACTCTAATGTGCTTTGTTATACCTGAATATGGAAAAGATACACTATTAGTAGTTAACTATATCAATGAAGGATTAAAAAAATAAGTCTCTATTTGGACCTATAGTGGTAATTGTCTGAAGACATGTTCTCTTATTATTATTTTGCATGTTACTATTGAAGATTATCCTTTCTTGTTACAAACCAAGTGTCTAAATATTAAAAATTATTATATGTTTTTAATATAACCAAACCATTATAATCATCAACTTTTGGTGATGCTCCAAATACCATCATGTTTTGAGTTACAAATCTCGACAAAGTGCTTTCAAATACAAAACTGTGAATCATTGCAAAAGAAAAAACGGAAAGTTTGTTGACATAAAATTTAGTAGTATGGTTACAAACCTCATTTCTTTTTATCATTCGAGATCAAAGATCTTAAGCTTTATACTTACAATTTTAAACAGTTGTTAAGACATATAAAGTTATATGTAATGCACTCTAAAAAACAATTAAAAATAAAAGTCACTAGCTCCATCTAAAAAAAATATAGTTTTTAGTTATTGTCAAACTGTATAAAATTTATTATAAAGAACTATTAAAATTTTTCGGAAAAATATTTGGGAGTAAAGCATATTTGGATCTAAGTACTAAAAAATTGTATTGAATTATAAGATGTCAAGAAAGAAAATTTGGGTAGAAAACATTGGGTATTAATGTTACCAGACCCCCTATTATTTGGACATTATAACACTTTCCTATCATTAATGTTTGAAATATACACTTTGCGCCTTGAATTTTGGGGAAGTCACACTTGGACCCCAGAGATAATGTTGGTATGAAAATTTTAATTAAAGCGTACCAGCACTGTTATCTTCGGGGAAAAGAGGACGACCGAGATGTATAGAACTGAAGTTGGGGATGGTAAATTGTGACAATCCCCAAAACACAGGAGCAAAGTGTGATTAGCCCATAGAAAAAAACTGGAAAAGTTAAAAAAAAAAAGGAGGATTAAACTGTTTCCTTTAGTCATCATGCATTACTATATTTCTGGGGAACTGTACTTACTTGATAGGTGCTGATCCAAAGAGCCATTGCAGACAAATTCATACACAAGCAACCTGTGGTTACCTTCTGAACAAGATCCAAGTAGCATCACCAAATTCTGATGTTTTGCTTTACTAAGTACCGCTACTTCAGACTTGAATTCTATCTCTCCTTGCAGACTTGCATCTTTGTGCTGCTTAACAGCTATTTTTAGTCCATTCTTCAGTTCTCCTTTATAAACAGAACCAAATCCACCTTCACCAAGAAAGTTGTCGTCAGAGAAGCCTGCTGTGGCCTCATGAAGCTCAGCATAATGGAAATCTCTATGCCATCCAATCGTCGGCCGCCTATTCTTGCAAACTGAGCAAATGGAAGTTTCAAGTAGGTCCTTTTGTTGATGATCCAGCCTCATTGTATCGAAAAGTTCGTCTGGTTTTCCAGTCTCTTCGACGCACTCAGGAGTTCCATGAGCAGATGTTTCATCATCGTCGATTGCTGTGGCTTCAGTTGGTATCAAAACTTTTTGTTTCTCCCGATACCTTGAATCTTCAACATGTTTTGAGCCTGAAAACGAAGTTGAGGTGGACAACACAGGTAGATCACTTGAGGTCTTCACACAAGCGTAGGGATCAATTTCTTTGGCTAAAATCGTCTTGAGAGTTCCAATCGATCCTGACAATCATTACTGTAATGTTTAGAAGAAAGTGCTACCTATGAATGCGAATGAAGTAGTAAAACCAATTTTCTCCGTTAAATTATTTCGTGAGCCTTAACACAGGCAAATTAGGGGCAGGGCTGGAGGTCAGCGTACAACCATTCAATTTTGGCACCCACACAAAAGGTTTGAATGTAATGTCAAATCGTCTCCTAATATCTCGAGTGTCACGTCTTTTTTGCAAAATTTTACAAGTAATTTGCGACAAATAACAACTAGTTCAAGACATTATTTGTTGCTGATGACCATTCCTACTCCTCTCCCTCACTTAAAAGCACCGCTCATTCTCGACCTAGCCCTAGTAATACACATGTAAACTGCTAGTATGTATGTCAGATGCGTGAGTATGTGAATTATGTGCATTCGGATCATGTACGTTACTGTAGAACTATTGAGTTTGGGCGTGCACCAGAATATCGAATTTCAAGTTTACTAAATTGCACAAAAAAGACTGAATTTGGTTTTACGTTTTCAACAAAAGGAAATTGGTAAAGAGAAAAAATTATTTTTGAACAAATAAAATAAAGGAACATATGTTGTTATGGCAAACGTTGGGTAAACAATTTAACCAGAAAAAAAAAGAAAAAAAAAAAGAGAAATAGCAAACCTGTGGATTGTATAAATGAAAGTACATTATTATTAGTGTGGAACACTTAATAAAGTTGATTAGTATATATTTTACGTATTTTTAGTGAAATTTAATTTTTTTTGGTATGCTTTTAAGTGAAAATGGAATAATTGAGTTCCTTTATGATTATTTTTCATGCAAGTAGTGTTTTATGACCAAAGCATGCAAAAATATGGATTAATGTACAAATTTGTAATATTTTTGTAGATTTAATGATTCAATCATCAAATGAAATGAAATGTGAAGATATTTGTATGATTGTTGATGATTTGAAATAATTTAAAATAAACATGAAGTGTAAAAGTATCATAGTGTGAAATGCAATGAAGTGTAAAGAAGAAAAATTTGATAGCTTTGACACCTTCTGATTTTTCAACAATAACTCAAGCTATAAGGATTGGATTGAGATGATTCTAGAATCATTTGAAGCTAAGATGTAGGGCTAAAATTCTTATGAAGACATTGAAATCCAATTCATGTATTTTCAAGGTCAAAACATTGAAGCATAGTCAAGCATTTTTACTATTGAAAGCTGAAATAAGGGAAGGACCAATCAAGGATATTTTGGTCATTTATCATCTAACAGACATCCAAATGGCATGACTCTCAATGAATTGGAAAGATAACTCAAAAGGTTACAACTTCTATATTTTGTACAAGAGCTAGTTTGGATTTCATCATTGAGAAATTTGCATTCAAAATTGGTGCAAAACAGAGCGTGATTGAAGATTGGTTAAAAAGTACAAAACCTGAAAAATGAGGAGAATTGCAACCTAATCCATGAGCTACAGTTTCCAGATCACCTCGGGATTTCTAATTTTGGCTATGCAACTTGCTCTACAACTTGCACTTAGTTCACACAAGTTTTTTGACCCATTTCTCTGATCAAATTCGATGGGAATTGCCCAAGGAGATCATAGAGACATCAAGAAACAACTTTTGAAAATTCCAAGAACCAATTTGCACCAATTTTAACATGATTGATTGGAGCTTTATTCTTCTACAAATAGGCCATTCAAGACACAATTTTTCTTAACTTTGGAGACTAGAGAAATTACACAAAATATAGTCTTTCTTTAGAACTTTTTAGTTCATTAGCTTAGTGTAGGATTAGTATAGTTTTCATCCAATTTTTGTACTAGCTAAATATGGATGAAGTGTGAGGATGAAGATGGAGAGCTTGAAACTCATGTGACAATGATGACTTCCCTTATATCACTTTATTTCTTGCATTGAATCTTATGTTTAGTTATAATACAAGTTTGGTTATTGTTTGTGTTTCATTTATATCTTGCTAGTTTTTATACCTAGGGAATGAATGAACTTATAATAATTGTTATGTGATCTTTTCATGGTTATTTGAGTTATATTTTTAAGGAAGTTATTTACCATTTTTGCTATTTCAATCATGTTTAATTGGCTATTAATTGTGATTACCTAAAAGTATTGTTTCATCAATGAAATTTGTGATTTAACACTAGTTCATGAAGTGTTAAACCTAGGGAGTATTCTCACAAAAGTAGAGAAACACCTTTATGGCTTTAACCGAGTAATTTCATAGAGTTTAATGAATCTATAGCTAGCTTCTTCATCAAGAAATGTAGGTGAGGTATAGTTATAGGTATAGTTGGTGCACTGGCGAAAGTAGGTATCACATACATTTGAAAATTACGTCAAAACTTATCAAGATAATAAAATTCAACTAACCGGTAATTTCACTTGCAAGACTAGTGAGGAATTCTATAACCCTAGAAGCTTTTTGTTGTTATTTTTGTTACTTTTATCTTATATTTGTGGTGTAGATTTAATTTCTTATATTTGTGATAGTTTAAATAATAAAAGAGTTTGAAAACCACCGATAATTGACAATCTTCCATGGGGGATCGACATCTAATATCCCCTATGCTCGATAAACAATTTGTATAGTTGTGAAAAATGAGGTATTTAGGTTTTATTAAAATTTGGTACATGGTATAAACTTGTCAATTTTTTAGCACCATTGCTAGGGAAGATTTGGTTAAATAAAAGTTCTAAGAACAACTTTATTAATTTAGACTATTTTACTTTCTTTTCTTGTGTTTGTCGTGTCTATTCTCTTATTTGTCATTTCTAGTGTCTTGTCGAGTCTTCAAATTTTGTGTTTAGTTTCTTATTTTGTTTGTGTTTTTCAAACTATTCTTCTTAACTAATCTTGCTTTTGAGTATTTGAAGGCATGCTTAGATTTTAAGAAGGATAGTTACAAAGCTAGATCAAGGCTTGAGAGAAGAAAGATCAGCCATGGACCTTGACTACTATGAATGCTTCTACAATAGAGGTAACCAAGGACGACCCATAGGTAATTATGACTTTGGTGCATTAAATGATAATTTGGACATGTTGACATCTATGCATGAATGAAAAAAGAATTTTAGTGCTTTTAATTCTAATCATGTGATTTATAACTTGTTTGGAAAATATCATGCTACTTATGAATGTATGCAAGCACAAAATATGGATTACTATGGTGAATTTGGACATTATAATTCTGCTTTGATCAATCAACCCTAGTTGGGGCAATTCTTATAAATATAGTTGGAATAATTAATGTGCATATTCAATTTGTTATGATTACGAATGCAACTATATCCAAAATGAATCAAAGGCATCTTGGGAGTTACCTATTGAAAAACTAGCTAATGAGACTTTTGACCGTCATGATGTTATAATGGGTGGTGAATTCACTTCATGCTATAATAAAATATAAGAGCACTTGAATGTTATACGTGAAGCTATTTCATGCAAGAACAGTGAATTCAATCTTAACATAAATGGTAGGAGTGTTACATGTGAAAATGGATTGCATTTTGATGATAATGAAGCATCTAATATGAACTTTAATGAGGAAGTGTCTATTTCACATGATAATGCCTTTGGAATGGATCTTGAACCTTAAGAGGCAAGCATGAATGATTCATATATAACCCCTCTTGAGAAGTGTGCTGAAAGTGTAGGTTCTAAGGACATTATTTCCCATGAAAGCAATGCGGAGTTTCCTTTGTTAACTTCTCAAGTGATGCAATTACATGGTGATATATGTGAAGTATTTGAAATCGGTAAGCCAATTCTAACTCTCATATCAATTTAAGAGAGGGCTCATAAGGTGGAGCCACCATTTGTGGATCAACAATTGCATCCAAGCTTGGTAGATTACTCCTTGATAAAGCCGCCTTGACATCCACACATGAATAGTCAAGCTAATGACTATAATAAAACACTTATTGGGAGGCAACCCAATGTTTTGTGCTAATTTATTTCATTTTAATTTTTTTCATGTTTCTTCTATGTTTTTAAGTGTATTTGTAATGTTTGTTTTGTTGGTTTCAAAATGGTGATACTTTTAACATGCCTAGTGAACAATTATGTCTTACACTTATTATTCTAGGCATTTTGAATGAAAAAAAGTTTAAGAAGTATGGGAAGTGTTGTGTGATTTGTACCTTAAGTGGTTTTTTGTTTATTTTATATAGGTACAATAATAAAGGCAAAAAGTTATTTGCAAGAACTCTTCATGCCATTGTGACTTCTAAATCTTAACTAGTTTGTTTGCCATTTTTTATTTTAGGTTTCTATTACTAATCGCTATCAAGTGGAACTCGTAAAAATTTGGAACAATGGATCATGGACTTTATGTTCGTTCATGATACGTCAATCACATCGATAGGGGAGTATTCATTTCCTTATTTTATGTACCTCGTTTATGCATTTTGTACTTTAAGCGTGGGGGTGGGAGAACTTGAGATTTATGCATTGTATGTGATTGAGTTGTTGGTTGGAAATATTGGACTTGTGCTTGAAAATATTATTGTGCTTTGAATTTATTCAAATTTGGGTTTGTTGACAGGAAGTTTCATCTAGTTATAAGGGGAAATCAGGTCAAAATGTTTTCAAAATTTGGAAATGGCTATTGTGTGATTATAATTTTGGTTAGGAAAGTATATTTTGTAAAATGGAGAAAATTATGCCTAAATTTTGCATAATTGATGAAATTTCTTCTATTTAATTGATTTTACAAAGTTGAGTGATAAATATGGTCAATAAATGCACTAGTCTTCCTTTGAATATTCTTTTGAGGGAATATTTATTTATTATCTTTTCTTTTGAAAAATAAAGAAGAAGGAAAAAAAGAAAAAAATGAGAAGAATAAAAGTTATATTTCTACTCTAATAGTTCTTATACTTAATAATCGAGAGTTTTCATCTACAAATGTCAACTTTCGTGTAAAATGCTACTTGAGTAAAGAGTATGGAAAACAACTCGAGACTGCAAAGTGTTGAGTAATCGGGATCTTCATCTAAAAATGCAGATTCTCATGTCAAAAAGAACTTTTATAACTTAAGTAAGTATTTAATATATTTTATGAATAAATCCCTCTTTTGAGAAGACAATCATAGGATTAGGAAGTTATTTATTCACTATATGATTCACAAAGTTAAGTTGAAGTGAGAAAATTGAATTGAACTAGTTAAAATTAGTGTATAATTATCTCTCCTTTACTTGATATTATGAGTACTTGAAGTAGAATAAATGATTGCATTATAGTTATTCACCTTGTTTTGATAAATTAAATTTGAATTGTGCATCATGTTTTATTTCAAAGTTTTAGGATCATTGTTGATTTGTATTTCTTGTTGCTTGAGTACAAGCAATGATTCAAGTGTGGGGGAGTTTGATTAGCATATATTTTATATATTTTTAGTGAAATTAATGTTTGTATTTGGTGTGTTTTTGTGTTTTTGATGTGTTTTTGGTATGTTTGCATAGTTACTTTTCATGCAAGTAGTATTCTAGGACTAAAACATGAAAAAGTATGGATTAATGTGGAAATTTGTGATGCTTTTGTAGGTTTAATGGTTCAATCATCAAATGAAATTAAATGAGAAGATATTTGTATGATTATTAATGATTTGTAAGTGATTTAAAGTAAACATGAAGTGTAAGGTATCATAGTGTGGAATGCAATCAAGTGCAAAAGAAGAAAAGTTTGACAGTTTTGACACCTTCTAGTATTTTGGCTATAACTCAAGTTACAAGCATTAGATTGAGCTGATTCTTGAACCATTTGAAGCTAAAACAAAAGGCTAGAATTCTTATGAGACATGGAAATGTAGTTCATGCGTTTTTATGGTCAAAATGTTGAATATAGTTAGACATTTTTGCTGTCGAAAGCTGAAATAAGGGATTGATCAATCAGTGGTATATTAGTCATTTAATAGCTTGCATACATCCAAATTACATGATTCTTAATGAATTCAAAAGGTAACTCAAAGGGCTATAAATTTTATGTTTTGTGCAAGCGCGAGAAATAGAGTAAGGTTGAAGATTGGTCAAAAAGTACAAAAACTGAAAAAGAAGGAGAACTACAACCCGATCCACGAGCTACAAATTGTGGATCACCTCATGGATTTCTAATTTCAACCATGCAACTTACACTTAATTCACACAACCTTTTTGACCCACTTCTCTGATCAAATTTGGTGTTAAATACCCAAGGAGATCATGGAAACATCAAGAAGCAACTTTTAGAAATTTCAAGAACTAATTTATACCAACTTTAATATGATTGGTTGAAACTGATTCTTCTATAAATAGGCCATTCAAGACACATTTTTGCTTAACTTTGGAGGCTAGAGAAACTACACAAAATGTAGTCTTTCACTAGAACTTCTTAGTTCATTAGTATAACGTAAGGTTAATATAGTTTTCAACCAATCTTTGTACTAGCTAGATATGGATGAAGTGTGATGATGAAGATGGAGAGTTTGAAACTCATGCGACATAGATGACTTCTCTCCTATCACTTTATTTCTTATATTGAATATTATATTTAGTTATAATACAAGTTTGGTTGTTGTTTGTATTTCATTTATGTCTTGCTATAGTTTTTATACCTAAGGGATGAATGAACTTACAATGATTGTTATGTGATCTTTTTATGGTTATTTCAGTTATATTTTTGAGCAAGTTATTTACCACTTTTACTATTTGAATCATAATTAATTGTGATTATCTAAAGGTGTTGTTTCATCAATGAAAGTTATAATTTAACATTAGTTCATGAAGTGTTAAACTAGGGAGTATTGTCACGAAAGTGGGGAAACATCTTTGTGGCTTTAACCAAGCAATTTCATAGAATTTAATGAATCTATAGTTAGTTTCTTCATCAAGAAATATAGGTGATGAATAGTTATAGGTATAGTTGGTGCATTGGCGAAAGCGAGTATCACGTACATTTAGAAATTACGATATAATTAGCCAAGATTATAACATTCAACTAACCAATAATTTCACTTGCAAGAGCGGTGAGGAATGCCACAACCATAAGAGCTTTTTATTGTCATTATTGTTACTTTTATTTTATATTTGTAGTGTAGATTTAATTTATTATATTTGTGATAGTCTAAATAATAAACCTCCCATTTGGTTGGAGGGTTTTGGGGTTATTCAATGGGTATGACTATTAATGATAGTAATTGGTAGTGTTTGGTACTCTACTATGAAAATGAATCTATGGTAATGGAAGACCCAAAATGCTTCAATCATCATTCTTGAGTAATTTGGGCACTTTTGCCTCTCATTAATGACCAGATCAAACAAATTAGGAAAAGATATTCTCTAACCATTTCTCTCTTTCTCTCTCTTCCGATGCTTCTCAATTCTCGTACTCCATTATCACTACCACCAAACACCAACTAAGCCACTTGTTTTTACCACTTGGCTCACCATCTCTTCTTCTCAATATTGCTCCCTTCAATATGGATCAGCCATGGAAGCCAAGCTAGAGAGGTAGTTGAGGTTTCTTGTTTTTTTCTTCTCCTTGTTTATTTGGGTTATTGTTAATGGGATTCATTATGCTTTTAGAAATATGAATCAAAAGTGAAAAAAAGTGTTGGTGAATGTTACGTAATCATTGTGGATTGATTTCAACTGATATTTTACTGGTAATGGTGATGCGTTTGCATATCTCCTTAAATTTGAACCAAATAATTTGTTGAATTTTAACTGATTTTTGGTTTTAATAAAATCAATGGATGTGATTTCAAGAACTTGAGAGAAATCTTTGAAGTTAGGGCAGTATGGGTTCTTGGTGTAATAGGGCAAGTGAAGATTAGTGGTGAATTTTCTGTGCAGGAGGGATCCAAGGCCGTTGGAAGCAAGAAATAAAATTTGAGGAAGAAAAATGGAGAACTAAAAATAGGGTTTAAAAAATTAAAAATAATCAATAGATTCCCATTGTGGTACAATTACCAAACAAATGAAAAGAAATTGACAAAACTCTTTACCATTGAGGACCTTTCGACATTCATAGCCATTACCATTCTAAAATATCAACCAAACGAGTGGAAAGGAGTTTGAAAACCACCAGTAATTGACAATCTTTCTTGTGGAATTGAACCTAATATCCGCTATGCTCGATAAACAACTGTATACTTGCAAAAAATGGGGTATTTAGATTTTATTAAAATTTAGTGCATGTTGTCAAAAGTTTAGATAGTAGTAAGTGATTGGATGCTTGAAAAGCCTCAAGTCAGGAAGATCCTGATGAACCTTATGCCCTATTATATTAATTACAAAGTAAAATTTTGCTAATATTATTGTTTTAATTCATAAGATGCACGGATCAAAATACTAGTAGTAGGAGTATGTGAAAAGGAAACATGGTACAAAGTAGATTTGGGCCAACATGAATATAGCTCGAAACCTGAGTCAAACTTGTGGTTTATGAGGTTGCTAAAACTTGTGAACCCTGGTGGTCTAAGTTTGGAATCAAATTTTGTGATTTAAATAGCTTGAGATTTGTTCATTTTCATTCTTTATGCAATTAGGATTAGCTTATGAAAACCGACCGTTGGAATGCATAAATTTTGACACCCTTATCCTCAAGGCTCTAACTAGGTAATTTCCATATAGTAAACGTATAAAGTCCTAATCATTACAGATTTTGGTTTTGGCTCAATTTGTCACAAGGTCTTGAATTTTGAACTTGGCACTGTTGGAATAGTTTGTGAATTGAAATGAAAATAAAGCTTGTTAAATTTAAAATATTGGACAAAAGAAAAATGCTTAATGTAGCCTCTTGGTAACCATTACAGTGAGGAAACGGTTTTGGTATTTTTTGTCCATTGAAGGAGACTAATTGCAACAACTTAACGATCATTACAATGAGAAAATGGTTTTGGTATTTTTGCCCATTAAAGGAGACTAAAGCAGCCTTTGATTGTTGTTGAAGCGAGGAAATTGTGACTCTTTAGTTTTGAGGTCTTTTGGATTGTCTTTCTTATATAAATGACAAACTTTTAGTAAAACAAACTAATTTAGCCATTTTGATCTTTTCTTAGTAAAAACCCTATCGGTTTTGCTGTTAAAAGGTTCTTCATTTTTGTTGTATCCTAGAGGTATATTGCCTTAACCTAGAAGCAAACTACTAAGTGTAATGGGGGCAATAAAAACCTTAAGGATATTGTTTGTACATGCCTCAAGAATCGTCAACAAATCCGCTATCTTTTGTAAAATTTGTTAGTGAAGTTTCAGCACTCTTCTATTGTCTTGTTTTATTTTCTTAACAATCTTAAAGTGTTTATTCATTCTTTATCGAGTGCAATTGATATGAGCGGGAAAGCTAAGAGAGTCACTTGAAGCTTGGTCCATGCAATTCAAGGTCAAGTTGGGTTTTATTGTTGCTTCAAGGAATCGAGTGTCCGATAAGTTCCATCAAAATCCTAATTCAAGTATTAATTCCATGAACTAGAAGACTTCATTTTCATTTTCATTTTCATGGAATGCGAAGTCAAGAAATTGTCCCAAAACATATTGAGAGACCTGAGAATGAAGATTAGAAGATTGTTCATCTCATTCAAGTAGTGGATGAGTTGGATGGGGAAAACCATAGCTAAATCGGCTTCACATTTAAAGCTGAACTTATGTTGGTGTTTACGTCTTGAGTCATATGTTATTTTATAGTATTTTAATGTTAATTTAGTCATTAGTTAGTTAGTGAAATAATCGGCCAAGTCATGATTATGTTAGAGCCGATTTAGGATTTCCTTTTCTTGCTAGGTTTTGTGTTTTGTTTAGTCTTTTTAAGTCGAATTAGGAAGATTGTATTGTTTCCAAATCAGATTAGGTTTTTGATGTCCTATAAAGCTATAAATAAGCAACAACTTCCAATGTTTTTATCAATGAATAAGTAGAATTTTCCAGGAATTGTGAGAGTTTCTCTAAGCTTCTTGAAGAAACTTTTGAATATCTTAGAATTTAGTCTACGTATTCACTTGGCTTATCAAACAAGAATTGCACTTGTTTGTGATGCCTTCTACCTATCAACCAAAGTTCTATCTATCACTTGTTGTGGGTTAAGATTTCATCTCAGTTCATAACACAAGGGTTTATAGGGTTTCGGTTTCCGCAACAATCATCAAACTTTGGTATGTTGTCTAAATCCGGGATTGTGGAATACGGGTTCCTCCAATTCTTGGTTGGGTTCATATCAGTTGGTATTAGAGTTGGTATACAGTATCCAGGTTATATCCCTTTCTTGCTTTGTATTTTTGTGTCGTTTCCTTGAATCTTAATTCGGTTTAGTGTCAAAAAAATCCCATCGCTAGTGTTTCTCTATCATTAGGATTTTTGTCATTGTCATGGCTATCCATTTTTTTGTTGTGGTAAATTCGTTTGAATTTTTAATAAGCTTTGTTGCTAGTTCGTGTGATAAAGTGTCTTGTGTGTTCTTGAGTCAAAAAAAAAGTCAGTCCGCATCTTACCAAGTTTTGGGAATTAGGGTTTCATGGTTGGTCATATATTTTCCTTGGAATATCTTGTGGATTCTTGGAGTTTTCTTGAATTCCTGAATCTCTTGATTATTTTTTGGAAAAATCTTGAAGTTCTTGACATAAAATCTGGTTTTCTTGCATAAATTGAAACAAGTTTCACAATCTTGAGTTTCTTGAATGCTAAACCACGTTCTTGAAACCGTGGCTGTTGTGATGTTTCTTGAAGCTGCAAATTGATATATATATATATATATTTATATATATGTATATGTATATAATCATCTTGAACAGTTCTTCTTGATACATTCTTCCATTACTAATCCAAGTTACATTCGGATAAGGAAATATATATATATATATATATATATATATATATATATATGTATGTATGCATATAATCATCTTGAACAGCTCTTCTTGATACATTCTTCCATTATTAATCCAATTTACATTCGGATAAGGAAGAACGTGAAAAGGCAGAAAATTGTTTCCTAATCCAAACCCTACTTGGATTTGTTTCCTAAAGCCGTCAAATTTGGAAATTTATTTTCCAGCAATTAGCAAACCAACTTCAAGTCCGAAAATCACTTTGAAACAAGGGATTTTTATCACTTTTCTTGCCTAAACAGAAAATTCCAAGATACCATCAGATTTTCCTCAATTTTCCAACCACATAGTGTCGGGTAGAGTCTATTTCTAGGTTCCTTAAAGTTTTAGCTTTCGTATCTTGTGTTTTAGTCATTATTTCGGATCTGTCTAGCAACAAACTACATGTCTTTGAGTCAAATTTCCAGATTATTCAACCTCAAAAATTTTGTTCAATTCAACACACAAGAAGTCCTTCATTATTGCTACACTTGTGTGTTTCATTGGTAAGCTTATTGTGATATTCTATAGCAATTTCCAATTTCTTCAAGGGGAAATCAAGAGCTTTAGAGAACTTATTGGTGAGTTATTAAAGTGATCTGAGTGTAAAAACGAGTGTGAAAGTAAACACATGAGGGAGTGAGTGAGGATATTCCTTTCTTTGATACTAACCAATTTTTGCAGGTTTACCTTAAAGAATGTCTAACGGTGGAGAAGGAAGCTCCCAAGCTCTCAAATTTAAACTTTTTGCAGATGCAATGAGGGAAGAATTTAAACAGATTTTTTATGAAGCTATTGAACATCTTCATAGATGACTTGATTGAATAGAGAATAGGGTTGTCAAGAGGAGAGATTCCATGCCATCTAGTTCCAATGCAAATCTACCTCTTCAAAGTCAACCTATCCAAGGAGGAAGTATATTCCATTAGTTTCTGCCAAGTCTAAGCCTGAAGTTGAGCCACTTAAGGAGGTGTTAGTATAGGATATTTACCAATGTCTTCTACAACAAAAGTGAATGAAGGACCAAGTTGACTGCAATACTCAAAAATCTCTCATAGAGGATTTTGTTGAGACCAATGATCGTGAAGTTCAACCTACACTAGCTAGTTATCAAGAGCTAGTTTGAGAGGATTTATGTGAGAAAAGTCGGGTACAACATGAGTGTGCAAACAATGATGTAATAGTTGAGAATGAGCAAGAGGTAAAAATCGAGGAAAGTGCAAAAGAAAAAGCTAGTGAACAATCAAGTGACTTGAGTGAGAAAGAGGACGAAAAGAGGGAAAGTGAGCTGATTTTGAGTGTCAACAAAAATGAGAGTGAGAGAACTTATTGCTTTCCTAACGACTTTAACTTTGCTTTGTTTAGTGTTCATTGTCTTATGCAGGTTAAGGAAGTGAAGTGAAGTTGTTTTTTTGCTATTCCATTCCTAAGTCCTTTGTCAACATTGGAACTTTCCATCAAGTTTGCATTCCTGGATTATCTTCTATTTGTCAACAAATCATGCTGAATTTTAGCACCAACACTGATGTTTCTTGTATAGCAAATGAGGCATCCAATGAGGTGATAATGCTGAGATTACACATGGTTTCAAAGCTTTTAATTTGCCAAAAGTGGAAGCATTGGAGGAATTTACTTCCATAGCAAATGGATGCATCGCACGTGTTGGTGTTGAACAAGTTCAAGATGACGGTTGTTGCATTACTTTCTTTATGGTGTTTCAATTGCATCATTCTTGGTACTCCAAAGAATCTTGGAATAACACTGCTCATCACATGTTTCAATCTAAACTATGCAAAAGGCATGCAAGGAGCAATGTTGTTGCTGCAACTTATCTATGCTTGCTTTGCATCAACATGGGAGGTTTCAACATTGGTGTCATGGATTCCATTTGCTTATTTACTATGGTTGTTGATCCCAGTGGGGTATATGTATTGCTCATCCTATCATTCACCATTTTTTCCCTAAGATTTAAGGACAAATCTTTTTCAAGAGGAGGGCATAATATGAGCAGGAAAGCTAAAAAAGATCACTTGGAGCTTGGTGCATGCAATTCAAGGTCAAGTTGGGGTTTATCGAAGCATTGAAGAAATCGAGTGTCCGATAAGTTCCATCAAAATTCTAATTTAAGTATTAATTTGCTTCAAGTTGAAAACTGAGTTAGACGTGGGCATGCCTAACATGCATGAAGTCTTTTGGTTCGTGATATGCAAAGTCAAGAAATTGTCCCAAAACATATTGAGGGATCTGAGAATAAAATTGGAAACTTGTTCATCTTATTCAAGTAGTGGAAAGGTCAGATGGGGCAAACTATAGCTAAATTTGACTTCACATTTAAAGCTGAACTTATGTTGGTGTTTACGTCTTGAGTCAATATGTTATTTTATAGTATTTTAGTGTCAATTTAGTCATTAGTTAGTTACTGAAATAATCGGCCAAGTCATGATTATGTTAGAGCCAATTTAGGGTTTCCTTTTCTTACTAGGTTTTGTGTTTTGTTTAGTCTTTCCAAGTCGAATTACGAAGCTTGTATGATTTCCAAATCAGATTAGGTTTTTCGTGTCTTATAAGTTGTAAGGCTATAAATAAGCCACAACTTGCAACGTTTTTATCAATGAATAAGTAGAATTTTCCAGCAATTGAGAGAGTTTCTCTAAACTTCTTGAAGCAACCTTTGAATATCTTAGAATTTATTCTAGGTATTCGCTTGGCTTATCAAACAAGAACCGCACTTGTTTGTGGCACCTTCTACCTATCAATCAAAGTTCTATCTATTGCTTGTTGTGGGTTACGAGTTCATCTTAGTTCATAACATAAGGGTTTATAGGGTTTCAGTTTGCACAACAATCATCAAACTTTGGTGTATTGTCTAGATCTAGGCTTGTGGAATACGAGTTCTTCCAATTCTTGGTTGGATTCATATCAGCAATGGAGGCTTCAACTGAAAATGTTCTCAAGACTATAAGCCAAAATGTTACCAAACTTGATAGGCTTGATGGAACGGGAACCAATTTCAATTGATGGAAGGATAAAATGTTGTTCTTTCTCACCGCCCTCAAAGTGGCCTATATGCTTGACCCAAATCTTCAGCCAATTCCACAGCCAAAGGATGGTGATTTTGAGGAGTTAAAGGCACAAAGGCGTAAGCATGAAGATGACGAAGTATTGTGTCTAGGTCATGTCATGGATACTCTCTCAGATAGGCTCTACGACATGTATACATCCGTCAAGTCACCAAGGGAGATTTGAACCGCTTTGGAGTACAAGTATACTACTCAAAAGCAAGGTATAGACAAATTTCTTATTAAAAAGTATTTTGACTTTGTCATTATTGAAGTTTCTTCTCTTCTTGATCAAGTGCATGATTTACATTTTGGTTTCAAAACTTAGAGATCTAGGTGTTGAGATTTCTGAATCATTGCAAGTGGGGGCAATTATATCAAAGTTACACCCTATTTGGAATGATTGTCAAAAGAAACTTCTACACACAACTGAATTGTTCTCGGTGGACCAAATATTGAAGCATCACCATATAGAGGAAGATGTTGGGATTCGCTAAAAGAAAGATTTAGCATCTACTCCTAAGGTGAACTATGTGGACGTGAGAAAGAATCACAACAACGGTCAAGGGTCTAAGAAGAGAAAATCTTCTGGACAAAATGCTATAAGTGCAAAGGATAAGAAGAGTAATCGGATATGTTACAACTATGGCAAGAAGGGGCATTACAAGGAGTGTGACCAAAATACAAAACAAAAGAAGGATAATACCCAAGCAAGTCTTGTTGAAAACAAAGACATTGCAGAGATTGTTGCAATGGTGTCCGAGTGGAGAATATCTATGATCTCCAAATTGAATGTAACTTCATCTTCGTTCAATTCAAGTGATTGGTGGTATGACTCCGGTGCAAACATACATGTGTGCAATGATAAGTTCATGTTCAAGACCTATGAAAATGCTCCCAAAGGACATGTAGTTGTAATGGAAAATCTTGACACCACCAAGATGCATGGAAATGGGGCTGTGGATTTACAATTCACTTCTGGCAAGAAATTAGTACTCGCTAATGTACTACATGTTCCGAACATGAGGAAGAATCGTGTATCAGCTGATAGGGTTAGTAAAAGTGGTCTTAAAGTTGTACTTGAGTCTAACAAAATAAACATGTTTGAAAGCGGTGCGTTTGTACGATGAGGTTATTCATGTGATGGAATGTTCAAATGAAATATTAATAAAGTTTTTATTTCTGTTTGTACGGCTGATTCTTCCTATTCTTCATGGCATGGTAGGTTAGGACATGTTAGTAATAAAACTTTACATTTTATCTCCAAACATGGACTAATTGCTTATAGTGATAAAGAACAAAAGAAATGTGAAACTTGTGCTCAAACAAAAATGATAAAGGTGAATTTTCCTAAGGTTGAAAGAAATACAAAATTGCTTGAACTTTTTCATTTTGATGTACGTGAACTAAATGGTTTTCTTACAAGAGGTGGTAATAGATATTTTATTACTTTATTGATGATTATTCAAGATTTGCTTATGTCTATCTTATGAAAAGTAGAGACGAGTGTTTTACCATGTTCAAAACTTACAAATCACTTGTTGAAAGTCAATTAGAAAATAAAATCAAAATATTGAGAAGTGATAGAGGAGGTGAATATTTTTCTAGTGAATTCTCAATGTTTTATGAACAAAATGGTATTATACACCAAACAGGTGCACTTTATACGCCACAACAAAATGGATTGGCTGAAAGAGAAGAAAATAGAACTTTGGAAGACAATTAATTCCATGTTGGTAAGTTCTAGATTGCCAAAGAATTTGTTGGTTGCATGTCATATACATAATAGAATTCCTTCATTAAAAACAAAAGTCGCTTCATATGAAGTGTGGAGAGGGAAAAAGCCAAACCTAAGTTACCTTCGAGTTTGGGGTTGCATTACTTAATATAGGGTTGCAAACAATAAAAGAAATAAATTGGGACCAAGGGCACTTAAAAGTATGTTTGTAGGTTATGTAGAAAATTCTAAAATTTATAGGCTGCTTGACCTTGATTCTAATATCATAGTTGAATCAAGAGATGGGCCATTTTGAAAATAAGTTTCTCAAAGATTCAGAACCTATTGTAGATCCTACTAATGGTTTTGAACCACTCCAAAATATTGGTTCTTCTTCAAGTAATAAGAAGAAGGTAAGTGACACTCCTATTGAATCTAGGAGAAGTCAAAGACCAAGGAAAGAAAAGCATCTATCCTCATATTTCGTATCTTCACACGCTATTGTTTTCTTAGTTGAAGACAATAAGGAATCTCTACTAAATAGGATTGTGATCTTGTTGAATGTAGAAGACGATTCAAAAAGATTTAGTGAAGCTATGTTATCAAGAGATGCTTCTTTTTGGAGGGAAGTGGTAAATGATGAAATGGATTCATTATTGTCCAACAATACTTGGGTTCTAGTTGATTTACCTCAAGGTTCAAAACCAATAGGTTGTAAGTGGGTATTTAGAAGAAAATATGCCACGGATGGATCTTTACTAACCTTTAAAGCAAGCTTAGTAGCTAAAGGATTAAAACAAAAGGAAAGAAAAGACTATTTTAATACAATGCACCAGTTGCAAGAATAATTTCCATTAGAGTGCTATTGTCCCTAACTTCATTGTACAATTTGTTTGTACATCAAATAGATGTTAAAACGGCATTCTTAAATGGTGATGTGGATAAAGAGGTGTATATGGAACAACTTGAAGGGTTTGTTATGCATGGAAATGAAATGAAATTATGCAAGCTAGTTAAATCATTATATAGCCTGAAGCAAGCACCTAATCAATTGCATGAGAAATTTGAATCTGTATTGGTCTCAAGTGGATTTAGGTACAATAATACTGATAACTGCATTATGCTAAATATGCTCAAGACTATTGTGTGATCATTTGTGTCTATGTAGATGACATGTTAATTGTTAGTAATAATATAAAATGTAGAAGATACTAAGGAGTATCTTTCTACATGGTTTAAGATGAAAGACATTCGTGAGGTGGATATTATCTTAGGTATCAAAGTTAGGAAATATAGTAGGGATTATGCTTTGTGTCAGTCTCACTATATTACCAAGATATTGAACAAGTTTCAACATCTTAATGTCAAAGACGTGAGTACTCCCTTTGATCCTAGTTTGAAGTTTCATGAAAATTCTGGAAGTTTGATTGCTCTACTTGAATATGCTAGTGCAATTGGAAGTTTGATGTATGTAATGTATTGTACATGACCACGTATTTTATATATAGTTTGTAGACTTGCCAAATACACTAAAAATCCTAGTGTGGACCCTTGAAAGTCTATTGAGAGGATTTTTGGTTATCTTAAAAGAACCAAGAGTTTAGAACTCTTTTATAATAAATTTCCAGTAGTACTTGATGTTACTCAGATGCTAGTTGGTTTACTAGTGTGAATGACAAAAATTCCACAACCGAGTGGATAATCACATTGGGAGGTGGTGCAATCTCATGGGTTTCTAAGTAGCAAACTGTGATTACTCATTCCACCATGAATACTAAATTCATAGCTTTGGCTGCTGCATGTAAAAAGACGGAATGGTTTAGGGATTTGTTACTTGATATCAAGTTGTGGCCACGACCTATGCCTCCTATCTCTTTATATTGTGATAGTGAAACCACTATGTCTAGAGACTTAAATAAGGTATATAATGATAAATCTAGACATATTAGTTTTAAACATGAGTATCTTAGACAAATGTTAAGAGATGGCGTTATGGAAATTGTACATGTAAGAACATACAACAATTTAACGAATCTATTGACTAAACCTTTACCAAGGGACTTAGTGAATACAACGTCATTGGGAATGGGGTTGAAAGCATTTGTCTAAAGTCATTTGCAATGGGAACCCTACTTTTATTCTAGCACTACCACTAGATGCAAAGGTTTAAAGGGTAATAAAAGTTGTTAAGCGATTGTGAACACTAGTACTTTGTATACAAATTACCCCACAAGTGTGTAAAATGGGAAGTTGAATATATGATTAGTTATATTTTTAATGAAATGTAATTGCTTTCAAAGTGCTTTGTTACGTAAAGTTTGAAAATGTTTTCACTTATATGATCATAGAAGTAGTGTCGCTTTTAGCAAAAGTATGATTTACTTTTGTAAATGATCATGAAACTAGACTAGAGCACATGGCCAGTGTATGTGGTATTTCTTGGCTAATTTACAAATATTGGTTTAATGTTTTATAAAGAACCATGATTTGATTAGTTCAAGTGATATACTAACACTAAAGGATAAGTTTAAATCTAACGATACTTATCTTTATGCATGGTGTTTTATGTGTGTTAATTTGTTTATTTCATTCACAAACTAAGTGAGGGAATGTTGGAATAGTTTGTGAATTGAAATAGAAATAAAGCTTGTTAAATTCAAAATATTGGACAAAAGGAAAATGCTTAATATAGCCTCTTTATGACCATTATAGTGAGGAAACGCTTTTGGCAATTTTTGTCCACTGAAGGAGACTAATTGCAACCTCTTGATGATCATTATAGTGAGAAAATGGTTTTGATATTTTTGCCTTTTAAAGGAGAGTAAAGTAGCCTCTTGATGGTCATTGAAGTGAGGAAATTGTGGCTCTTTAGTTTTGATGTTTTTTGGATTGCCTTTCCTATATAAATGACAAGGGTTTAGTAAAACAAACAGACGTAACCATTTTGATACTTTCTTAGTAAAAGTCCTTTTGATTTTGTTGTCAAAAGATTCTTCATTCTTGTTGTATGCTAGAGATATATTGCCTTAACCTATTGTCTTGTTTTATTTTTTTAATAGATAGCTGGAGATAGAAACGGCATGAGGAGGGGTGGGAGGGTAATAAAAAAAACTTGTTAGCACGAAGAAAATTAGTTTGGAAAGGAAAAAAAAAAGAATGTTTTGTTTAATGTGTCACAAGGCTGATACTTTTGACTATTTGTTCATTTAAATTCTCTTTTACAGCCCTAGTGACTTTAGATTACCGGGCTTTTAAAATTATAAGACTTTATTTTACTGTTTTCTTCTAACCATTAGAAGATGACATAAAAGAATCCTAAATATTATTTCAACTTCTTTCAAGGCGAAAAATGTTTTAGCTTTGAGATCAAGTATTAACAAAATTAAAGCTGTCAGTACATTCTGCTTAAGAACTTAATTAAAAATTTGCTTATTCTAGAGGAGTCCATCTTACGTGTTAAATCCCAAACGTGCAAAGTGGTACCCATATATATATTTTTTTGGGACAAAAAAATGTTACCCATTGTAGTATTAATTCAATTTTCCTCTAGTATCATTGTTCCAAAAAAAGACAACCATCCGACACATGTCACACTTGAAATTTTCCCTCTTTAGAATGTCAAAATGATGCTTACGAACAACCAAAAATTATTGACTTTACGACTCATCACTAAAAAAGATAAGATAAAAAATATATTGTAGATAAGATAAAAAAGGACCTCACTCTTTTTTTTTATTTGTCTTCTCCTTCTTTATTTGATAAATGGCAGCCTTAATATATTGTAAAGAAAAATTGCAAATTTAACTTGAATATCTGATAAGTGACTAATTTACGTTATATTTGAATGACATTCTATGTTATTTTTAGTCACTTTGGTTATATTATTAGAAGAAAATGAATCATTTTGGCTATAATTGGTAAAAAATGTTCTTAAGTGATTAAATGAGGTTTTTATCACTTTTTACTTGTATTTTGTGCATTTTGACAGTTTTGACACATCTTCGTATTTCGGCTATAACTAGAGATACAGGGATCGGATTGAGATGATTCTTGAACCAATTTGAAGATAAGAGATAGATCTACAACTTTGGTGAAGACATTGAAATCCAGTTTGAAGGTTTTCCTGGTCAAAAAGTCGAATTACAGTAGCCAATTTCAATTCATCGAAGCTGAAATAGGGCATTGAGCAGTCAAGAGTATTTCAATCATTTATCCGCCTACACAAATCCAAATGAGGTGATTCTTGATGCATTGGAAAGCTAACTCAAAGGGTTACAATTTTTATGTTTTGGTCAAGTGTTAATTCAGCATGCATCATCAAGAAATGTTCAGTTGAAGTTGAGGCAAAATCAAAGTAGAGCTAGAAATTGAACAGAAATTGCGCAAAAAGTCACTGTAGCAATCCGACCGGAACTTGGCTGGATTTATGGCCGGATTTCTGGCCGGATTGTGGTCAGAAAAGGCTGCTCTCTACGCGGACAAGTTGTTTTCAACTCCAATAAGTCACATGTAATGCTAGACATGTGACAACCATTACCAGCTGTAAAAGGGAGGTGTAAACCTCATTTCTTGACCACCTTTTACCTTTATATAGCCAAAACTTGCAAGATTCAAGGAGAGACATACGGGAGAAGCCTGGAAGTGCAGAAATGTAGCTCTTCCATTTTCTGTGTGTTAGATTAGTTTAGTATAGAGTAGTATAGTTCATCCACTCTTGTATATTGACTAGATTAGGATGAAGATGGAGATGAAGAAGGAGGAGTTGAAACTCAAGTGACATGGGTTATCTCTTCTCCAACTCGTTATCTTTTGAATTGGATTCTTTAGTATGGTTAACATGCAAGTTCTGGATTTTGTGTTTATTATGTATCTTTAAAGTTTATGCCTTGGGTTTGGTTGAATTTTCTATGATTGTTAGTGTTTATTATTTGGTTATTTGATGCTATTATTTGAGCAAGTTATTTAGCACTTTAAATCATGATTAATCTGGTACCATTAATTGTGATTATCTAAGGTGTTGTTTCTGTAATGAAAATTGAGATTTAACACTGGTTCAAGAAGTGCTAAACATAGGGAGTACACTCACGAGAGTAGAGGTGCACCTATGTGGTTTTAGTGATTCATTTCATGTAATTTCATTAAAGAAATGAACTTGTAGCTAATCTCATAACCATGAGAATAGGTATGGATTAGTTATGAGTATAATTGATTCACTAAGAAATTAGGATTCATATGCATAAGGAAATTACACCATAGCTAGCCAAGATAGTAGTAATTAGTGATCCAAATATAGCACTTGCATGAGTAGTTAGGGATAGCATAACCTAAGGAACTTCATTTGTTATTTTCTTGTATAAGTTCAGTAGGTTTTACTTGTTATAATTCATTGATTGTCTAAATAATAGAGAAGCTTTAGTAACACTGGTAATTGTTCAATCTTTCTCATGGGATCGACCCGATACATGCCCTAAACTACTAATTTGACCTGTATACTTGCAGTCAAACGGGTGTAAATCGGATTTTAACTTGTACGTATAGCAAAAGCCCGTCAAGTTTTTGGCGCCGTTGCCGGGGAAGATTTGGCAATATCGGTGTGAAGAGCAACTTTATTAGTTTAGACATTTTATTAGTTGTCTAGTGTGTGTTGATTGAGTCTGGTTAGTATTCAATGTTATTTTCCTTTATTTTTATGTTTTACGTGTGAATTACCTATTCTTCTTATTAATCTTGCTCTTAAGTTGTTTAAAGACAATTTTTGGTAATGAAGAGGGTAGGTCAATTTGGAGGACAATGCTTGAGAAGTGGAAGATTTGCAATGGATGGTTACCAAGTGCAAAGCTCCTTCAATAGAGGTAATCAAGAAATTACTGAAGGTATGTCTTTTGAAGATGGTTTGAAGTGCTTAAAGGCAAAATTTGATGTTAAAATGTTACAAGTTTAGATGGACACAATTATGCATGAAATTGAGCAAGGGAGGAATGTTAATGATTTTAATTCTCATCATGTGATTTGTGACTTGTGTGGAGGTTATTATGCTACTCATATATGTAGGCAAGCACAAAATGTGGGATATTATGATGAATTTGGGCATTGCAATCCTTATCTTCATCAATATAATCCTAATTGGGGCAATTCTTGTGCTTATGGTTGGGATAATCAATGTGCTAATAGTGTTTCTTCTTGTTTATATGATTACCAATCCAAATGTGTCCACTATGAATCAAAACCATCTTGGGAATTGGCAATAGAAAAGTTAGCTAATGCACCTCTATCTTGGAAATTAGAAAGTGAACCATTAGCTAATGATTCTAATGCATCTTGGGAGCTAGCTGTAGAAAATTCTTTTAATGAATTTGATTTAGTCATAGAAAAGTTAGCAAATGCAACCTCCAACCGTTTTGATAGGGTTGAGGAAATGTTAGATGAATTAACTTCTCACTTTGATAGAATACAAGACCAATTATATGCATTGTGTGAAGTTATTTATTCTAATGATATGCAAAATGACCCTATTATGAATGGTGGGAATGTTGTATGTGACAATGGATTAAATTTTGATCAAAATGATGAATCTAATTTGTGTTTCAATAAGGAAATGTCCATTTCACAAGATAGTACTTTTAAAGCTAACATTGAATCTCAAGAGGTGAGCCTTAACGACTCATTTTTCACCCCTATTAAAGAATGTGGTGATTGTATAGGTTCTAAAGGTATTATAGCCCAAGAAAGCGATGTAGATGTTCCTTTGGTGAGTACTCAAGTGGTGCATGTTCAAGGTAATATCTACGATTCACTTGAGTTAGGTAAGCTACTTCCACCTCTTATATCATTAGAACACGTGACTCATGTGATCGAGTCACCTTTTAATGATCCACCACGGCCTAAAATGGTGGATTATTCGTTAACTAAACCTCCTTGAAAAATGAGGTGATATAGTCAAGCTAATGACTATAAAGAAGCGCTTGTTGGGAGGCAACCCAACGATTTCTTGTTTTTAGTAGCTTTTAAGTTGTTTAAACTAGTGTTTTTGTGTGTTTTATAGGTGGCAATGGCAAGGGTTCATGCAAATTATTTCAAGTGCAAAAGATTTTATAAGGAGTGGAGACCGATGTGAAAAAGGGAAGCTTAACCTTTATTTTTGAGTTTACAATGCTTAATTTCATGATATGAGGTTAAGTCAGTCTTTTGCATGAAGTTGAAGTGCATTCAAGTGTTTAAATGTGTTCATAACCTATTTGCACTCTTTTGAACCATTTGAGCACCATCATGTGCATTGGAATTGTCAAGGGGACTATTTGATTCAAGAACCTCAACCTTCAAATTGCATTCTACATGTTTTTGATTTGTTTTGACGTGTTGAGATTCATGTTTAAGTCACTTTTCATGTGCGTGAAGTGTTGAATTGTTAAAAATTTCATTGTAGAGCACGAATTGGAGAGTGTGTTTCAAATTGGGGTCAAACTAAAAATTACAGAAACTTGTGCAATAAGTGTAGATTCAATGGATTCGAGGCCTCGGATCCACTTCTGCAATCAGAGTTTTTTTGCAACACAATCCGGCCAGAAATCCTGCCAAATTTTGGCCGGATTCACGGCCGGATTAACAGGGGAGGACGAAAAAAATTTTTTGGCTCACTGGCCAGAATCCCTCCACGAATCCCTCCAATTTCTGGCCAGATATGAATAGTAACCAGCGTAAGAGGAATCCGTTTCACAGATTTTTCTCCCTTCTTCTTCAAACCTACACACACTCACACCTAAAACACACACTACTCACTAAACTCACTCTTTTCACCATTCCATCTTCAAACCAACTTCACCAAAACACTCCTCTTAACCTCTAGAGTGGATTTCATAGTTCACATTCTTTCAAAAAACAACTCTAAAGTGGTTTCAAGCTAAGTTAGTTAGGGTTGCACCTTCTTGAATCACTCAATTGAGGCCAAATTGGTGTGAGTTTCTTGGGGGTTTTCACATCATATTCATCACTAAACATCACCAAACGACGTTGAGGTAACAAATCTTCACCTAACCTTGTCATTTGAATTTTGCCATGATTGAATATTTTCTATTTTTAGGCAATTTTTATTTGTGAAGTTAGGTATATTTATTTGAGCTTATTGATGCTATTGGTGATTGTTAGTGATAAATACATCTTGTGGTTTGCATTTATTGTATTTATTTGGTGAAATTTTGCTAGTTTTATGCTTAATTTGGCTTGGTGACAAAGTTGCATATTAAGTGGCCAATGTAGCATTTTAATTAGTTGAGTGGGAGTTTTTGATATTCATGTGAGTAATTTAGATTACCTAATGAATGAAAATGTGCTTGGTTGAATGATTTCTTGAATTCTTAGGTAATTCTAAAAGAAGAGGTGAATTGAAGATGGCCTTAATTGATGAAATTCATAAATAATCTTTGTGGTTCAATGGTTTTTAGAATTTCATGAGTTCTCAAGAAGGTCATTTATATTTTGGCTTGGTGTGTTTGACTCCATTTTGAGATTACTTTTGTACTTGAGGGAACTTGATCATTGATGACAAAATGTATAAATGGAAATTACTTTGTTCATGATGGTGGACTTATTTTTTTGAAATTAGCTTCCCTTTGCTTTGGATACTAATGCATAAATTTGATTAGCAAAAATTAACTCATTTCATGTTTTTATCCCTTGAACATTGTATGGTTCCACATGCTTGATCTTTTTCCCCTTTTCCCTTGATTTGCATGTTTTCTTCTTATTGGGTGCAACCTTTTATTCTTAAGAAGTAGTTTTCTTTTGATTTTGTCTTTTTCAGGGTGCATTAATTGAACTCTCCATTCTTTCTCAAACAAAGTTGGAAATTCATCACTTGGCCATGGATTTGGATAGCGCAAGTTCATTAGGGGAGTACTACTTTCTCTTACTTTTGTTATTTTTCCTTTCTCACATTAAGGACAATGTGAAGTTTAAGTGTGGGGGAGGGAAATATTTGAACTTGCATTTTAATGCTATGTGATGATATTTTGTAGATTTAAATGCTTAGAAATGTTGGAATTGTGCTTGAAAATTTTACCATGTGGATAATTTGCTTGAAAATGGGTTTGTTGGCAGGGAGTTTCGTCCATTTATAAGGGGAAACTCTGTCAAAATTTTTCTAAAATCTTATCCAATATTTCACTATGGCCCAAAAAATTCCTCAAATTTTTGCACTTTTATTTAAAAAGGGCCAATTTGTTCCAACTTTAAATGTCTAATTCTTCCATTTGTTGAAATGTTATATGTATTTTGGAAGGTTTAATCCTCATTTAACTTGGAAATGATTATTATGCAATTAGGATTTTTGCATTTTAGAAAGTATATCCGGTAAAGTGAAGAAAAATATGTCTATAATTTTGCATGTTTAATGAGATTTCTCCTCTTTACTTAATTTTCCAAATAAGTGATTGATATAGTCGATAAAAGGTTATACTCCTCCTTTGATTATTTTTATATAATTTTCTATGAGGGACAATCTATTTATTTTCTTATAAAAAAAAAGAGAAGAGAAAAATAAAAAGAAAAAAAATAATAAAAAAAGAGAATAAGAGTTTTTCTTCTACTCCAATGATTCTTGTACCGGGTAATCGGGGGTTGGCATCTACAAATGTCGACATTCGCGTAAAAAGGTATTTGAGTTAAGAGTATGCATAGTAACTTGAATAAATGAAATGTTGAGTAACCGGGGATCTTCACCTAAAAGTGTCGATTTTCGCGTCAAAAGGCATTTTCACTATTTAAGTAAAATCAATTAAGAATAAGTCCCTCTTAGCTGTAAAATTTTGAGAAAAAAGATGATTATAGGAGGAGGAAGGCTATAATTTGACTATATGACTTGCTTATTTGTGAAATTAGGTTAGAGTGAGAAATTAAGTTTAACTTGTTGAATTTAGGGCATAATTATCTTTCCTTTAATTGATATTATGAGTATTTAGTGTAAATTGAATAATCGTATAATGATTGTTTTCCAAGTCATGAGGAATTAAGTTGGAAAAAGTGCATATATTGTTTCACCTCTTGAACCATTGTAATTGATTATGTGTGGATTGCTTGAGGACAAGCAACGATTCAAGTGTAGGGGAATTTGATAAGTGACTAATTTACGTTATATTTGAATGACATTTTATGTTATTTTTAGTCACTTTGGTTATATTATTGGAAGAAAATGAATCATTTTGGCTATAATTGGTAAAAAAATGTTCTTAAGTGATTAAATGAGGTTTTTATCACTTTTTACTTGTATTTTGTGCATTTTGACAGTTTTGACACATCTTCGTATTTCGGCTATAACTTGAGCTACAGGGATCGGATAGAGATGATTCTTGAACCAATTTGAAGATAAGAGATAGATCTACAACTTTGGTAAAGACATTGAAATCCAGTTTGAAGGTTTTCCTGGTCAAAAAGTCGAATTACAGTAGCCAATTTCTATTAGTCGAAGCTGAAACAGGGCATTGAGCAGTCAAGAGTATTTCAGTCATTTATCCGCCTACACAAATCCAAATGAGGTGATTCTTGATGCATTGGAAAGCTAACTCAAAGGGCTACAATTTTTATGTTTTGGTCAAGAGTTAATTCAGCTTCCATGATCAAGAAAAGTTCAGTTGAAGTTGAGGCAAAATCAGAGTAGAGCTGGAAATTGAACAGAAATTACACAAAAAGTCACTGTAGCAATCCGACAGGAACTTGGCCGGATTTCTGGCCGGATTGTGGTTAGAAAAGGCTGCTCTCTACACGGACAAGTTGTTTTCAACTCCAATAAGTCACATGTAATGCTAGACATGTGACAACCATTACCAGCTGTAAAAGGGAGGTGTAAACCTCATTTCTTGACCACCTTTTACCTTTATATAGCCAAAACTTGCAAGATTCAAGGAGAGACATACGGGAGAAGCTTGGAAGTGCAGAAATGTAGCTCTTCCATTTTCTGTGTGTTAGATTAGTTTAGTATATAGTAGTATAGTTCATCCACTCTTGTATATTGACTAGATTAGGATGAAGATGGAGATGAAGAAGGAGGAGTTGAAACTCAAGTGACATGGGTTATCTCTTCTCCAACTCGTTATCTTTTGAATTGGATTCTTTAGTATGGTTAACATGCAAGTTCTGGATTTTGTGTTTATTATGTATCTTTAAAGTTTATGCCTTGGGTTTGGTTGAACTTTCTATGATTGTTAGTGTTTATTATTTGGTTATTTGATGCTATTATTTGAGCTAGTTATTTAGCACATTAGCTCTTTAAATCATGATTAATCTGGTACCATTAATTGTGATTATCTAAGGTGTTGTTTCTGCAATGAAAATTGAGATTTAACACTGGTTCAAGAAGTGCTAAACATAGGGAGTACACTCACGAGAGTAGAGGTGCACCTATGTGGTTTTAGTGATTCATTTCATGTAATTTCATTGAAGAAATGAACTTATGGCTAATCTCATAACCATGAGAATAGGTATGGATTAGTTATGAGTATAATTGATTCACTACGAAAGTAGGATTCATATGCATAAGGAAATTACACCATAGCTAACCAAGATAATAGTAATTAGTGATCCAAATATAGCACTTGCATGAGTAGTTAGGGATACCAAAACCTAAGGAGCTTCATTTGTTATTTTTTTTGTATAAGTTCAGTAGGTTTTACTTGTTATAATTTATTGATAGTCTAAATAATAGAGAAGCTTTAGTAACATCGGTAATTGTTCAATCTTTCTCGTGGGATCGACCCGATACACGCCCTAAACTACTAATTTGACCTGTATACTTGCAGTCAAACGGGTGTAAATCGGATTTTAACTTGTACGTATAGCAAAAGCCCGTCACTATCAATACTAGAAAACAACATTAATAAAGGGTTTATTCTCAGTTCATTATTTTATTTGATTAATTATAGAGTTTGATTATGAACAATCAGATTTTGAGATATTCTTACTTGTTTCTATATTTAGATTATAGATTTTAATAATAAAAAATTTATAATCATCGAAAGAGTAACTTTTGTTGATTCTAATTATTCTCTATAATCACTTTTTATAATCAAATTTTGCAATATCTAAATCAAATAAGAACAAGGCCAAAGTATAGACGTTTACTTACTCTTTGGAGACTGATGAAGTTCTTTCCATGAGTCTTCTGGTATCATTTCATCATATGACACTAGACCACTATTGTTGGGGCTTTTATGGAAAGGTATTTCAACGTTCACCGTTTCCAAGGGTCCTCGAAGCTGGTCAATTGTATTTTTACTTTTCAATTTTGATATCCTGCAAGGCAAATTTTTCATAAAAAATTTCTTTTCTTTCTTCATCACCCTGCAATAGGAAAGCAAAGGAGTATATATGAGTGAATTATCTAATGTTGCTCTGCAATGACCGGTGCAAAGAAAACTGCACTAGCACACTATTACATTTAAATTCCCATTCCTAAGTTACCATGCCAGGATACCTTTTTTTTTTTTGACAAAATCTTTTTAAAAATATTTATAAAGTCCTTCGTTAATCCTTATAAATCGATCACAAAATATTGGTTTCACTCTAGTTCACTAACTTATAAATTGTTAAGCTCTAGAAATTAGTTTTTTTTTCTAATAAAGAAAGAATGGATTTAAAAATTGAGAGGGGGATCGAGGAGGGTGGGGTGAACTCAGAAGTTCTAACTCTTGACTCTAACTCTTGAAGTTTCAACGTTTACCATTGGACCAAACCCTCCTCGATATAATTCATACCTCATCTTGTACTCCATCTTATGTATTAATTCTTAAAGCTAGACAAAATTACTTGTATTAGGAAGTGTCGTCAAAATATTATACGCCTACCGAAACATAAAATGGCTTAGATGTAATGGAGGTAAGGTTTTCAAAGCCCCCTCCTTTTCATGTATTATGCTTGTTCCATAGCCAACATGATTGCTAGAGACCTATGCCAAACCGCCTTTAATGAAAATGGAAAAAGGAAGGGGGGAAAGAAAAAAGCGCTGGACTATACCTCTGTCATGTCCAAAATCAAGCAAGCTTGCCATTTAGCAGTAAATAGTTCTAGTAGATTGTGATTATTAGTAGGATTAAAACACGACCCAAACTACTTAATATTTGATGTCGTATCATCTCGAAGATTACTTTGCCTACTTATCAAACTAAATATTAATAACAATTTGTGTTTAGCAAATTTTAAATTTGAGTTGAACTTAGTTCGATCAGTATACAATTTGAAATTATACATGTTAAAGATTCAAGCAATTCAAACTCGAATAAAGTTCGTGTCAATAAATAAATAAACAAACTAAATTTGAATACCATTATAATTTTATCAAATAAATCAAACCTTAAGGTATTCGAATTGGTTAAACTCATTACATCCCTAACTTCTAGAGAACTTTTGTGCTGAATTCATTGAGATAAAATGTTTACGTCAAATAGAAATGCACCTTATTGATTCGATTTCCTTTGACTCGCTATTCCACCATCTTTTGACTTGAATATGAGTAAAGTATTCTGAATTTTTTCTTTTTCTAAAAAAAAAAATAGAGTTTTTGACTAACCTGTCAAGTATAACCCATGTTGCTCCCAAATTTTTAGCAGCTTGAACCGCGATTACCTTACATGAAGGCCCGGCTTCCAACTTGAAGTCGAGCTTAATCTGTGAATATTGTTCACTACAATGGCTCAGTCATATTTTGACCCATTTAAATTGTGTAAAATAAGGCCAAAATCAATTTTTGACCATATAGTTTGTTTTGTAAAATACAAAATTAGGAGCTAAAACAAGCAACTCAACATGCAAGTCAAGCAGAAATTCTCCCAGCACATCCAAAAAAATAAAAATAAAAAATTGGCAACTTAATCAGAAGCTCCTTCTGATAATACTAGGAGGAAATTATCTGCGCACTTTATAAAGTGAAAATAAACCCAATTTAACATATGCTCAAATTTGATACTTCAGATTGATTCTTGATTTAGATTATCATTTTAGCAACGGTTTAACACAACTAATTGAAAATTTCTTAACTCATGTTTAGCCACGTGCTTTAATCTTGTGTAAGAATCTTAGCGTGCTTAACTTCCATATTTATTGTCTTCAAGTAATAAATAAATAGTTGTATCACAAAAACTGTCCTCTAATTCATTTCAGAGTTCAACTATAGAAAACAATTTAAAATCATGATTAAGAAATAGATACAAAGAGGGAAATCCTTTAAATCGATGTGAGACATTAGTTAGTTTGTACCTGTCTTTTGCAAGTCGTATGTCATTGAGAGTAGAATTCTTTTTGCAAAACTGAATACTGGTTTGGGGTTATCAAAATAAAGATGTAGGCTATCCAAAAGCACTACCTCTCATGAAGCTTTACCAAAATGGACCAAGTAATGATTCTTAACATCAATACTTGTACGCCAGCATAGAAGAATTTTACTTTACCATATTGGAGCAAAATTTATTGTTATTAGCCTAATAAAATGAAAAAATCAATAAATTGTTGTCACGACAATGCAAACAAAGACAAAAATAACAGGCAAAATTCAGGGCAAAAAACCTTGATAGCCGTTAAAATATTTCCTAAGTCTACTTTTGACTATCAAACTTTTTTTTTTTTTTTTTTTAATTTAGCCACTCAACTAACTAATCATTATATCTGTCGCTATTTCTCTTAATCTACAAAATAAACCTAACGTGTTCAAATCATGTGTCAAAACCTAAGGATAAATATGTCTACTGAACTTCTCGACTCGAAGACAAAAAATTTCATTGACCACTAAACTATTCTGATCATACACTTTTAACCAGCCAATTACTGTTTAATTCAAAATGGCCACTCAACTTACAAATGTGTGTATTAGTAACCATTGCATCCAAATTTGATGTTAAACTTAATGGAATGAGTTGCATGTGCACTGCATATACCAAAGACCATAGGTAAATACATTTGACAAAAATCTTAAATAGACATTGAACTATGCAAACAATATATTCTTAGTTTTCTTTCATTCAAATTAGCCACTCAACTCACCAAAATAATATATTAGCGAGCTTTCATTCAAATTTGTCATTAGATCTACTATTTTTCATTTAATTTCGAGTGTCTTGGAAATAATTCACAAGAACTTGAGCATATAATTTAGATTTTTTGTCAAAACTTATAAAGCAAAATATATTAAAGCAACTATTAAAGATTCTAAATTTTGTTTTTCATTAATTAAAAAATCTAAAATTCTAAATGGAAAAAAATCTAAAAAACTGTCCTTGTTATTGGTACGTGAAATGCACATAGAGCTCATTTGATTAACATTAACTAAAACATTTAATGGAATCACCACAGTTATATCGATGTAGGGGTTCAGTGACTATATTGAATAAAAAAATTTTTGAGCAACAAAAAGTGAATGAGCAAAATAGTTTAGTGGCTGTCAGAGTTTTTATATTTGGATTAAGAAGTCAGTGGATATATTTACCCTTAAATCTTGACAAGTGATCTGCACATGTTTCGTTTATTTTGTAAATTAAAAGCAAAATCCAATGAAATTACCACAGGTATACTGGTTAGTTAATTGAGTGATTGAATTAAGACGAAAAATAGTTTGATGGTAAAAAATAGATGCAATGAATAATTGAATGGCCGCGAGGTATTTTGCTTCAAAATTTATACTGCAAAAAGAAGAAAAGCATAAAGACATGGGAGAGTACTACAAGCAAGAATATTAAATTCCCATGGAACTCGATAGAATTAAGTTTTTAAAAGAGTAATCTAAAATTTTTATCACGACAATCGAATCCCCAAACATCTAGCTGTTACTGACTGAAATCAATTTGTGACAAAATGTCGATTTTTTTAGCAGAAATATAGCAGTATTTTTCTTACCTGAGCAGTTAGTTCATTTTTCTGAATGGCAAAAGCGTCTATGAGAACAAAACAAATGGAAGGTTTGGTCAAAGCCTATTCTTGTCCGTATTAGACACACCCACGAGCAATATTTTAACCAAGACCAAATAAATTTTGGAATGGGACAAGTTCATATTTCCTTGGGGTTTTTGACTGCTTCACTTGCCCCCCAATTGCATTATACATCTACTCCCTTGTTTTCATTTTTAATATCAGTTTTTTTTAAGGGGGAGGATTGAGTTGGGCAATAAGGTGGGAGAGATTGTAAGTAGGAGTTTTAGGTTCAAGACCTCTCACTTTTATTTTTAATATCACTTCCATGAAAAATTCGTATGAAATGCTTGAATGTATTTTTTTTTTTTCAAATTATCCTTCCCTAGCTCAAAAAATTTTGTATTACAATTTAACTAATAATATTTGAAAAATGAATAAAAAGAGAAAGAAATTTATCCTAAAAAATTACTTATGCAAGTCACAGAGAGTCCTGTAGGTTATAACCAAACCATTGAGAAAATTCACATTGAATCTTGATGCTAGAAAATACTTAGAGCTACAAGAAATTGACACTAAATTGACACTTAATAGCATCTTTAGTGTATGTCTTATTAGCCTAATCAAAGTAAGGTACTTTTCTTAAGAGTTTATAAGCATCAAATTTTAGATTTTTTTAGTTCTCTTAATAGCATTATTATGATTTACCTTATCATTGCCAAAAGTAACTTTTTAAGATCAGCATACCTCTTTCTTATTCCATTTTTAAAGACCTTTATTGGAGAATTTGTTGTATTATATGAGTATCCAATGGTAATTTGGGAACTGAAATACATTTTAGCATTTTAAATGAGTTTTTAAAGTAAATTGACACACTTTCTCACATCAAAATTCAAAATAGGGGATGCAAATATGGTATCCGAAATTTCATGGGGCTAAATGAAATTGTAGAAAACCTCAAGGAAGGGGTATTCCATTTGGAACAGAATATGTGATAGGTAATAATGTCAACTTATGCTTGGTTGTTCTTGTATGGCTTTACCCTTAGCACAACCTACAAATGGCCCAGGAGCACAATTTCCATGCAACAAATTACATTCATCTATTAACTGGTACAACTGATAAAATTCAGATTGTGAATTAAAATCTCAGATTTAGAGTACAAAGTGACATTTTGTAAATCAATTATGTATTTGTTTGCTTATATTTATTTGCTGATAATAAAATTTACAAGTTGCTCTTGGAGCAAACTCAACGAGAGATTTAGCACTCGTAACTAATTGGTATAACTGAAAAACATTATATTCTGAGAAACATATAAAGAGTAGCAAATGATCGTAATCACTTCATTATTATTGTCATCCTTTTTTTTCTTTATACTGCTTTGCAGATAATAAATTGTACAAGTTTCTCTTGGAGCAAAGTTTGAATGCAAAAATTAGCACACAGTAACTGATTACTTTAACAGGGAAATATTGTATTATGAGCAAAAAACATATGAAAGTGTAGAAAGTTCCTCGGGTAGAAAATTTTATATGCGAAATTTTGCCCTTCTTCCTTGCAATGCGTTTACCATTTGTATTCTTTGAACTATAACGTGCCTTTCTTCCGACCTCTTACCACATGATTATTTGGAACATCTAGCTGGATGTGGGACATGTGCGGTTGTGATATATCCAATTCTATTCAATTATTGTATTTGTTAAGATATTTGATGTAGAATTACATTATCTTATTATATTTATATACATAAAATATGTTATTCATGCAGACAAACTTGTTCACAAAGATAACAAATTTAACGTATTTATACACTAAATAATGTAGCAAATGCAATAGTCTCAAAAGATCAACCATAGATGCAAAAAGACCAAAGATTTATAACAAACATAAAAAGGGGTAGAAGTTTTGATATAGAGAAATAAAAACCATGAACGACTAAAAATACGTTAGAGCAAGCAGAATGGGCAAAACCTTCCCCATTGTCGATTCCTTCAAAAGTTTCAGATTTTGCGAAAGCTGTTCCTTCTTTTGTGCGTACTCGGCCTCCACAGTTCTTGAGTTTGTTAAACTTGAATTTACTTTCATCTTGTATCCCACTGGATGATAGGAAACAAAAGAGTAAGGATCATGGGCTTCAATAATTTGAGTCCTAGTAATACTCAATAATGAATGCACTAGTACAGCAAATACAGATACGAATACAACAAATTTATGCACTAAAATAATAATTATAGAGCATCGGTGAATTTTTTGCTTACACCATACAACCCACCATAAGAAGTAATTGCTGTTTGATAATCATACTTAAGTTCATAAATTAGTGTACGCATTAATGATACTGTGTTCGTGTTGCTAGCTCGCTACAAAAAGAAGATTTTTGGTGAAAGCAACTTTCGTAGGAAAAATCCCAAATTCGTCAGTAAATACAGATATGAAGACAACAAATTTATGCACTAAAATAACAATTATAGAACATCGACAAATTTTTTGCACACAGAATACAACACACGGGTAAGAAGTTATTGTTGTTTTATACTCATGCTTAAGTTCATAAGTTAGTGTACACATTGTTGACATATATTAAACCAAACAATATTTAGAAGTTTAGTAGTTTTAGAATTATATTTTTTTATTTGGTAACTAGATTAGAATTGGTGTCAAACTTGATTTAGGAAATAGGTTCAGTCATGTTTTAATACTATAATTAGAATAGGATTTGTGGTTATGTTTTTCTATTTAAGGACTTGAAGTCCTAAGTTTGCAGCAGAGGGAAATTAGTGAATTGAAACAGAATATTTTGTCTCTTCCCATGCCTTTTTTAATGCTAGTTATTTATAAGATTTTAATGTTACTTCTACTGCATGATTATTCCTACTAACAAGTGATATCAGAACCCTAGATTCAATAGTTTGATCCTGAAGTGTCTATAGTGGCTAGAGGGTTTATAGAGTTTGTGATAGAGGAGGCTCTAACATTTGTAGTGCCTAGAGGGCTTACCGAGTTTGTGTTAGAGGAGGCTATACCATGGAAGGATATAAAGATTGTGGTAGAATACTCGTATATTGAAGAATTGGACCACAAGGGTTGATCTTGGGGTACTCGTTCGTTGATTGAAATTAGAAAAAAGTAACTCTAATTGGACAAAGGTCTAAAAGAGGGACCCTATTGAGATTTTTGGTGTTGTGCAGTGATCAAGAAAAAAAGTATAATTGCTAGATTATTGATTGTCACAGTGGTGTTTGATCAAGCCTGAATCAAAGGAGGCCATGAATTTCAAGCATGAAAGAAAAAATTTTGTGATGGTATGTAAATTATTTGACGTTGCCATGGAGAGAGAATTTGCCAATGGTGAAAGATTAAAAATTTTGCAGACATTGAGTACTATTGAAGAAAGACGAGAATGGGAGAAAATAATGGAGAAATATCTCCCAAAGTGTGGTTTGGATGACATTTTTAAAATAAATTGTTTCTATCGTTTGCCAAAAGAGCACAAGAAAAAGACGGGAAAGTTTTTTGCAGGATTATGCAAGAATCCATTGTTGAAAAATATTATATGAGACTCTTTATTTATTCAAGCAATGTTTGAATGTTTTTGTTCAGATCTCTATTTTATTTTGATGGAGTATGATTATGAGACTAATCGTAAGTCAAAACTTGGTTTGACATGGGAAATTAATTTGGAAAAAGATATGTTTGTTGATAAAGAGGTTTTTGAAATATTTGACATATTTGAAAATTATAATTTGCATACTTTAGTTGGGGCGATTGATGAAGAAGAATTTGTTAGTCGGTGCATTAATTTGGTTGTGGATGAAGAAGGAAAAGAAATTGTTGGTAATTGTGGGGTGGATGAATCCATTGGCAATTATAGAATTGAAAATTATTTGCAACAAGAACGACATGATTCATTGTTTGAAGATAGTGTGAATTATTATTATCCAAGGAAATATGGAAGCTCTAATGGTGAATGGGTCAATGTGGATGAATTTTTCGATCAAGTGAAATTGGCTGCCGAATTGTATGCAAAGTATAGGCATATCTTACTCCCACTGGTGAAGATGAAGATAAAAAATAAATTGGAATTGCATCTGAGTTATGCTTTTATAAAGGTTGCAAAGGCAATTTAAGTTCATGATGGTATTAAAGATGATAATATCAAGGGTTTGGTTTAAAAGAGGTATTGTTGACATATTTTAAACCAAGCAATATTTAGAAGTTTAGTGTTTTTGAATTATATTTTTTTATTTGGTAACTAGATTAGAATTGGTGTCAAACTTGATTTAGGAAATAAGTTGAGTCATGTTTTGATATTATAATTAGAATAGGATTTGTAGTTATGTTTCTCTATTTAAGGACTTGGAGTCCTAAGTTTGTAATAGAGGAAAATTAGTTAATTGAAGTAGAATATTTTGTTTCTTCCTGTGTCTTTCTTATTATTTATTATTTGTAAGATTTTAATGTTATTTCCGCTGCGTGATATTTCCTGCTAACACATTAATTATACATTGTTTGTGTTGCTAGCTATTGTATAGGCCCTTAGTGGTGAGATTGGAAAAATTGGCGGGGGGAGTTGCAATGGGGCAAACCCATCTTTCAAAGTTCCTTAAGTGCATCATATTGTCCAATAAAAGAGTGATGATATGTATGAGTTGGTTCTTCGTCAAAAACAATCTATACTAAATTTAAATGGAAAAAATGGAAGACTATTACAACTATTAAAATTGTAAACCAAGAGCATATATCATGGTTGCATAATCGTGATGACTTGCTCACTAATACGTTTAGGATAAGTAATTTCAAGTCCAGTTCTATTTGTAATCACTAATACCAGCACATTTGCGGTCCCTACTAAGACAATCTTGGCGAAAAAGTCAAAGGGAGCTTTTTGTACCTATACTTTACACCTAGTGAAACTAGTGTTTTGAAAATCAGATTAGATCGACTAATTCAACCAGTTGAATCATGACTATAGTCTGATTCTCTATTTAATCTAAGAAATCAAATAAACTGATCAAATCTAGTCAAGAGTCTGTCAAACTAGTCAAAGCCAGTAAAAGATCGGCTTTTGGTTCGATTTTTCACTAAATAGTTTTTATATATTAATTTTATCCAAGTAATTGAATATTAAAATAATAAAATAATTAAAATTATTTGAACCAATATTGAACTGGTCGAACTGATTGAACCATGAACCAGAACCTCATCCAATTCACTTATCAATCCGAGTTTCAAGACATTGACGGAAATAGAGAAGAGCGGACCATTTTTTGTTTTTTTTTTTTTGGGGTGGGGGCATTTCTTAGTTTGTTTTGTAGATGGCATGAAAATTTACCTGATGAAGCTATCTCACTGGGGTTAGTCACTTGACGAAGAACGCCCACAAGAGTAAGCTCATCTCCAGGAAATAGCTGCAAGCACTCGAGGGCCTGTATCATTGCAGTACAATTCAGATCTTTTGTAGCATCCAAAACCACGGCCACCTTCTCACCTCCCATGGAGGTTAACAATCTTTCTTGCCAACAGGATCGGATGCTGTGTTGATTTCAACTGCTTATTCAAAGAAAATGACGAGAATGATTAACCATTTGCATAGCTGACATGATTTGAGGTTGATCATCTGAGTTGATAATTGACAAACAACAACATTGGTTTTCAGAGTTCAATCCAAAGACTAGGAGAAAAAAAAAACTTTCAAGGTAAAAGATCTCTGACCTGCGTGGAGAATTGAAGATGATAATTGTTTCTTGCAGATATCGAATATCCAGAGAAAAATGTCTTGATTCTGGAGAAGTATCGTGACACCAGTGTGAGTGCTTATTCAACTTCTGAGTTTATGAGCCTGTGAGTCGATTCCATTTGCACAAGATTCATTGAGGTTAAGGTACAAAGATTGTTATTTTCTAGGCTAATTTAGATATACAAATAAACAAGATTGGTCATAGCAAGGTTCTCTCTTGTTTTGTTCGCAAGTACTTTAAAATTTCCGGTGTTGATAATGACTTCTAGTATACATATATGCTTGTTTGACCAGTTGAAAAGGCTGTGGGTATAGAGCTTCATACTTTGCTTGGAGTACTCATCCTCATGAATTATTCCATATGCGTAGTGATAAACGCTTGAAAACATCCAACAAACCGACTAGAAAGGTCTATAAAATATGTGGACTGAAAGTCTGAAATACAGGGAGTTAAATATTGTTAATCGTGGAACATTATTGTTAAATAAATTTTTTCAGGAGTAATTCCAAACGTGGGTTCAACGAAACATGTAGTAGAATTAGTTAACTCAGTCGGCCAAATTAGAAAAAGCCATTAGGATGCTCCAAAATTGTCGATGCAAAATGCTCTTAGCTAGATTTGGAGAAACACTACACTACCGACATGCAATAACTAACATATGACTTGCATATATAGAAGTTGACATTTGACCCAAAAAAAAAAAATAATAACTAACATATGACTGGCAAAATACTTGGTCTTCCTGATGATCCGATCAAAGACCATACCATAATGGATTCCTGTTATGTTTTTTTTTTATTGTTGGGTGTTTTATGGTAGTAGCATTCATTATCCAACTCAAATTAGTCCGCCAGTATTAGTAATGATGAAGATGGGGCTAGGAATAGACTACTATACTGAAACATGGCGCTCATTTGCTCAATTAAGTTTCAGAAAAAAACTGAAAGGCACAATAAGTGGATTGGATGCGCCAGGAGCAGGAAGCTGGTTTACAAAATCTACCCATTATTAGGAACCTCCAATTATTGATACAAAAGTGCTTTAGATTTCGAGAAGCCTTAGACCTCCATGGGCGTTCCACTTTCAATATTAATTTTAGACATTTTATACCTTAACTTTTCATATTCGTCCCATTTAACTAGAGCACATAACAGCGTTAGCAAAATTCACGGAACAAAGGATCATGTACACATTATACACGCAATGTGTACGTCAATTACTGCATGATCCTCTATTCTGCATTAATACACCATTCTATTGATAAAAAATTGGAGTACCAATACCAGTCCTATCTTTTTTAAATCTAACTTATATCTTCTTCTATTCATCTCCAGATGCTCCAACCAAAGTTAAAATTAATTTGTAATATGTTATAATTGTGTTTAGGACATAATCGATTATTCCACGAGTGAATTTTATTTTTGTTTCCATTAAATATCTAATTCTGTGATGCATTCATATGAACAAGATTAGGAGTAGGTTATTTAATTGGATGAAAAATATTAATATGTTAAGGCTATTATGGTCATTTTTAGGGCCAAGGGAGGTAAGTGTAATATTGAAAACCTTAAGGGTATTAGGTGAAATTGTCAAAAAATCTCGAGGGAGGTTTCTGAAATTATCCCTAAAATTTAAAGTGTAAAGTAAAAAATAGGTTTTGCAAAGTAGAATTACTCCCGTCCCAATTGATCAGTGTACTGTGTCTCATATGATCATCAAAGACCGTATCAGAGTTAAATTTCTTCTTTGTTGTCCACCTCAAATTGCTTCCACCAGGTAATGGTGAAGCTGGGGAGAAGACTAAGTGAAAATTACATGGCAGTCCATTTGATCAAATTAACTTGAAGAAAAATGAGAAAGAACTGTACTATTAGTGGGAAGTTGGATGAAAAGAATGCTTACGGAATCTGCATCTTCTTTTTAAGTATATTGGAGTTGTTTACCTTTTGATTAAATTCTTGGCTGTGATAAAAGAAAATCATTTCGATGGGACATCAAATATTCCACACATTATCATCCAATGCAACACCAAAGATTTCTTAACGGGAAATGGAAGCTAAAATCATTTTCATTGCTCGTGCATAAAGTGAACTTAAGAGTCAAAACTTTCATCTTCAACTAATCATTAATCGACTCGAAGGGCTCTTTGTTCAAGAATTTCAGCTATTTAAAATGGAGGGAAAGTGGAAGAAAACGGAATATTTGGAAACAAGGCCCCATTTGGCAAATAAGTTTTTTGGATGTTTGTTTAAAATTTTACTATAATTTACTGTAGAAGTCATAGGAAAAATTTTTGAAATGGGTAAATTTTTTAATATTTTGAAGTATATAGTTTAAAAACTTTGAGAAGTTTTTGAGATTACTGTAACTAAAGTTGTTAAAAAACTTATAGAAGATAAACTTGGACAAAAACTTGTTTGCCAAACAGGCCCAAAGTTTTTAAGTTCAAGAGATTTTCTAGGCACGTCCAACCTTCCCCTGTGGAAGCCTGTATTTTATATTAATTTATTGTGCATTTTTTTCTATCTGATTTAAATGATTTTATTACAATTTTTTGTTGTTCTCTAGTATGAGAAGGGGCAACGATACTAGGTGTAAAACTAAAAGACTTGCTGGTACTTGTAGTATTTTTACGTTTATTGTTTGGACTTGAGCTTTGGAATATGAATTACACTTAAATGTTGTCAATCTTGGGTTCGCTGGCATTGAGTTACGTCCAGTCTTAAAGGAAAATTCTGCTAAAATTTTTTTCAAAATCTTGTCCACAATTGCAACATTGCCCAAAAAGTTTCAAAATTTTTCAATTTTATCCAAGGGCAACAAGTTCCTTACCATTAGTAACTAAAATTCCTTCTACTTTTGGGCTAAACATATGTGGTATGAAAACTTCTTTTCTCATTTAATTTGGAAATTATTATTATGTAATTATAATTTGTATATTTATAGAAAAGTATATCTTGTAAAGTGGAGAAAATTATGCCTATATTTTGCAAATTTGATGAAATTTCTTCTTTTTACTTGATTTTATAAGTTAAGTAATAAATATGGTCAATAATTACAATACTCTTCTCATGATTATGCTTTTGAGGGACCAATTATTATCTTTACTTTAAAAAAAAGTAGAAAAAGAATAAAAGTTGTTCTACTCCAATAGTTATTGTACTTAGTAACCGGGAGTTTTCATCTTAAAATGTTAATTTTCGCGTAAAACAATACTAGAATTAAAAGTATGCAAAGTAACTTGAGAATGTGAAGTGTTGAGTAACCGACGAACTTCATGTAAAAATGTTGATTTTCACGTCAAAAGGCACTTTCACAATTTAAGTATATATTTAGTTATGTTATATGAATAAAATCCCTCGTTGAACTTGAGAAGAAGATGATCATGGGCTTAGCTAATATTTTCATTGACCATATGAGTTACTTACTTGTGAAATTGGAAAAGAATGAGCAATTGAATTGAACTAGTTAAAATTGCGGTATAATTGGCTCTTCTTTATTTGATATTATGAATATTTAAACTTAGTCGAGTGATTGTATAATGGTTATTTACTTTCTTTTGAGGAAATGAAGTTGAATTGTGCACATATATTTATTTTCAAAGTTTTGAATTATTGTTTATTTGTATTTTGTATTGTTTGAGAACAAACAATGGTTCAAGTGTGGAGGACCAAAAACTTGACGAGTGCGGGGTATATGTAGTATACGTATAACAATTAAACTCATCAACAGTCAAATTTTACATTTATAAAATCCTAAATACCCCACACGCGATTTTTCTGCAAGTATACAAGTCGTTTATTGAGTATAGGGGTATTAGGTGTCGATCCCACAGGGAAGATTATCAATTACCGGTGATTTTTAACTCATTTATTATTTAGACTATCACAAATGCAAGAAATTAACTCTACACTATGAACATGAAGTAAAAGTAACAAAAATTATAATAGAAATCTCCTAGAGGTATTGTTGATTTTGGTCCCTATTTTTTGATGTTTAGAAAACAATTGGATGATACTAATATCTCTTCAAAAAGAAATCCTTTCAGATATGAAGCAACCTGATTCAAAGAACAAGAGAAATTGAAAGAGATAAAGGAAGTTGAAAGCTGTCGGACGCTCGTGAAGACAACACCGAACGTCCGATAATCAATGCAGAACTTCGGACGCATGAAGAACTCCATCACCGGACGTCCGAAAGAATTAAGAAATTCCTTCTAACTCACTGTTTGCTTTCGGACGCTAGCATTAGAGGTACCGGACATCCGAAAGAATTAAAGAAAATTTTCAAACTTACTGTCTGCTTTCGGACTCAAGCATTAGAAGTACCGTCCGAAAGAATTGAAGAAAATTTTTCAAACTCTCTGTCTGCTTTCGAACGCAAGTTTCAGAAGTACCGAACGCCCGATACTCCCAACGGCTGGTTGACTCTTCAGCTGCCTTCTATACGTTGGAAGTATTAATAAAACACTTTTTTGTCTCATATAAATAGTGCATGGTCAGAAACTTGAAAAAAACTTTTGCACACTGAGAATACAAAAGATCAAGAGTAGTTTCAGTGAGAAAACACTCTACAAGGAAGATTTGTACTCTTTGTGGTGTAAGATTCGTGTAAGCTTTTCTTGTATGAGAGAAATACTTCAATAGTGTAGTTTTGTGAGGGTTATCTTGAGTGATTGTAAAACTTCCTAACTTGACCGAGTGTTGCTTGGGGCAAGGAGGAAGTGAACCTTCTTTTGTACACAAAGATTGGTTGTATTTCATCAACTTGAAGAAACTTGTTCTATAAAGTGATCTTCAAACTCAAGAGCAGCTTGGTAGTCAAATTGGTTTGCTATTCTTCCCTTTCTATTTACTATCTTGTGAATCTTAATTGCTTATCTCTTCTCCTCTCAAGTGATATTGTTCTCTTACAAATTGTTTCTTTGAGAGGTCACCTAGAAAAGAAGTTAAATTTCACATTGAACAAAAAAAGTGTCCTTTAACTTGATTAGTTTTTAAATAACCTAATTCACCCCCTCTTAGGTTGTCTTAGATCCTAACAATTGATATTATAGTTTGGTCTCCTAGAGATTAAGTTCAAGCAGTTTAGGAGTAAATATGACAACCAACAATGCCATATTTTTTGAAGGACAATCTGGCACTAGACTTCCAATGTTCAATGAGTCAAATTATGTGAGTTGGAAGGAAAGAATGATTATTTTCTTGCAATCGATTGATATTGATTTGTTGTTTATTATAAATGAAGGTCCATATGATGCCTCTATAATGGATGAAATTACTCATAGACCAAGACCAAAAACAAGAATTGAACTGACTGCTGAAGATAGAGCTCACCTCACCTTAAATGTCAAAGCTATGAATGTGTTATATAGTGCTTTAGACTAAAATGAATCCATTAGCGTCAAAGGTTGTAAGTCTGCTAAAGAGATTTGGGACAAACTGAGAGAAATTCATGAAGGGAGTGAGATTGTGAGAGAACAAAAGAAATTTATCTTAGTTACCAAATATGAATCGTTTAAGATGGAACCTCATGAAAATATTGACAAAATGTATTATAGATTCAATGATCTCATTAAGGATTTAGAAGTTTTGGAAAAGGAATACTCCTTAGGAGAGAAAAATAGAAAAATCTTGAATGTTTTATCTAAAGATTGGGAGAGTAAGGTGACTGATATTGAAGAGGCTAAAGATTTGAATTCTATGCCTATTGAATCTCTTATTAATTCTCTAATCTCTTATGAGCTGAAAGTTAATACTAAGGTACAAGAGGAAGAAGATGCAAAGGTATGAAGGAGCATTACTCTAAAAGCATCTCAAGATGAAGATGACTTGGCTTCCTTGGATGGAAAAGATATGGATATTGACGACAATGATCTTGCTCTCATCACAAGAAGTTTTAAGAGAATCTTCAACAAAAGGAGATTTAGAAAAGGAGAATCTAGCAATTCATTTTCAAATCAATTCAACAATGTGAAAAACAAAGGAAAGCGAGAGGCCAATAAAAAATAAGCTGACAAATGCTATGAATGTGGCCAACTTGGACACTACATGAGTGAGTGCCCAATGAAGAAGAAGAAAGAAGGAAAAGTTGAACAAAAATTAAAATTCAACAACTTTCAAATCACTTGGAATGAATGTAACTTAGATGGTGACGTTGAAGAGGAAGAGGAATCTGCTCAAATGGCTTTCATGGCCATTGGTGATGATAAGGTAACTACTTACAACTCTCAACTTGTTAGTGATGATGAATCTGATGATGATATTGAATCCTTCATGATAGCTTGAAAGAATCCTATGTTAGAAACAAGGAGTTAAAACAGAAAATTAGCTTTCTGTTTCAGGATAATGCAAATCTTTTTCGACAAAACAAAATACTGAAAGCTAAAAATGTCTACTTCAAAAAGGGTGAGACTGATATACACATTGAGCTTGATAGAAAAACAAAACTTTGTGAAATGTTCAAAAAGGAACAAGGTAATTTGAAAAAAATGATGGACAATCTAAATGAGTTGCTCAAACACAAAAAGCAAAGCTGTTTTCAAGGAAATAATTCAAAGGCTCATCTTGATATTCATGAGAAAAAGTTAAATTCTAGTACAAATGAATTTACTATTTATAAGAGAAGGCAAGTAAGATTTGTTAAACCTGTCCATACAAGTAACTCGTTGACTATATGTAGTTTTTGTTATCAAATTGGTCACATGAAAAGTAATTGCTATGTGAGGAAGAACATGAGAAAAGGCATAAAATGCATGTGGATAGTTGATGCTAACTCTCGAGAATCCAAAAATTAAAGAGTACCAAATATTATTTCGTGAACTTTTGTGTATGTGAACTTGGTGAATATCATTAAGGAATTAAAATGGTTCATAGATAGTGGATGTTCAAGACACATGATTGGTGATCCATCACAATTCATCAAATTTAAACCAAAATCAAGTGAAAAAGTGACATTTGGAGATGACAACAAAGTCAAAATAATTGGAGTAGGAGATATTGGTAAGAATGGTCAGACTTTTGTTCATAATGTTCTTTTAGTTGATAATTTGGGTTATAACTTGCTAACTGTTAGTTAATTATGTGATAGAAATTTGTTTGTTTTATTCAAAAAGCATGAGTGTCTTGTTCTTGATTCAAAGTTTAATATCATTTTCAAAGGAAAAAGAATCAATGACATCTATGTAGTTATTCTTGAAAATGTTGATTCCTCTAACTTTAAATGTCTTAAACTTTCAAATGAAGACCCTTGGTTGTGGCATAGAAGACTTTGTCATTTCAACATGGACTTGTTAAAAGAAATTCCAAAAAGGATCTTGTTAGAGATTTACCAAAAATTAAGTTTGAGAAAGATAAAATATGTGATGTATGTCAATTTGGAAAACAAATCAAAGTCTCTTTTAAACCTAATAAGTGTGTTTCTACTTCAAGACCTTTGGAGCTTCTACATCTTGATTTGTTCGGGCCTACACAAATTGCTAACTTGGGTGGTAAGAGATATTGTCTAGTTATTGTTGATAATTATTCTAAATACACTTGGATGATTTTTATTGCTCACAAAGATGATACCTTCAAAAATTTTGTTTCCCTATTTGCTAAAGTTCAAAATCTGCTTGGCTTGAATATTGTTAAAATTAGAACTGACAATGGTTCGGAATTTAAATTTTGTGACTTTTCAGAATTTTGTGATCACAATGAAATTACACATGAATTTTCAATTGCAAGAACCCCTCAACAAAATGGAGTTGTTGAAAAAAAGAATAGAACTCTTTAAGAAGCCACAAGAACCATGTTAAGTGAACGCAACTTACCAAAATATTTTTGGACCGAAACCGTAAATATGGCTTGCTATGCAATGAATAGAGTGCTTTTGAAACCAATTTTGAACAAAACCTCTTATGAGTTAATCTTTGGTAAAAAGCCAATTGTTGGATATTTCAAAGTTTTTTGTTGCAAATATTTTATTTTAAACATCAAGGAACATCTTGTAAAATTTGATAAGAAATCCGATGAAGGTATTTTTTTGGATTATTGTGAAAACAAAAGAGGATTTAGGGTCTATAATAGAAGGATTCTTATCATAGAAGAAGCCATACATGTTACATTTGATGAATCTAACGACGATATTTCCAAGAATTGTTGTGAAGATGATGATGTAGATGTTCAAGAAGGACTCAAGAAGCTCACGATTCACGATCAAGACAATGCTGAAGAAAATTCAAAGGAAGATAATCTTCAAGAGAATCAAGCATTAGAAGAAAATGACAAGAATTTTGATACACCTAGGAATCTTCCAAAAGCTTGGAAGTTTATTCAAAATAATCCAAAAGAACTTATTATTGGTGATCCATCCGAGAAAGTAGGAACTTGTTCCTCATCTAAACAATTAATGAATAATTTTGCCTTAGTCTCGCATTTTGAGCCTAAAAATATTGTTGATGTTTTGAAAGATGAAAACTGGATTTTAGCCATAGAAGAGGAACTAAATCAATTTGAAAGAAACAAGATTTGGACTCTAGTTGAAAGCCTCAAAATCATCCTATTATTGGCACAAAATGGATTTTTAGAAATAAAATGAATGATAAAGGTGAAGTTGTGAGAAATAAGGCTAGACTTGTGGCCAAAGGGTATGCTCAAGAAGAAGGAATAGATTTTGATGAAACATTTGCTCCTGTAACTTGACTAGAATCAATTAGGATGTTTTTGGTATTTGCATGTTTCAAGAACTTTAAATTATTTCAAATGGATGTTAAAAGTGCTTTCTTAAATGATTTTATTGATCAAGAGGTTTATGTTAACCAACCTCCTGATTTTGAAAATGAGACATATCCAAATCATGTGTTTAAACATTCAAAAACTTTGTTTGGATTAAAACAAGATCTAAGAGCATGGTATGAACGTTTAAGTGATTTTTTGGTTGAGAATAGTTTTAAAAAGGATATTGTGGATACCACTCTTTTCACCAAAAAAAGTTTCAATGATATTCTAATTGTGCAAATATATGTGGATGACATTATTTTTGGTGCTACTAATGAGTGTTTATGTAAGAATTTTTTCACTATAATGCAAAATGAGTTTGATATAAATATGATGGGAGAGTTAAATTTCTTCCTTGGGCTCCAAATGGTTCAAACTCAAGAAGGTACATTCATTAATCAAGTTAAGTATACAAAGGAGTTTCTCAAAAGGTTTGGAATAGAGGATTCAAAGCAAGTTGGAACGCCTATGTGTACATCTATCAAACTTGACAAAGATGAAGAAGGTATGAAGGTTGATAAGAAGAAGTATAGAGGTATGATTGGTAGTTTACTTTATTTAACCGCAAGTAGACTCGATATTATGTTCGCTATTTGCTTGTGTGACGACCCCACTTCTCCCAAGGGCGAACCTGAGGGTATTAACGGGCCGCCTGCCTAACTCGCGCCAGGACTCGAAATTTAAAGCAATAACACGAGATAAACCGAAAGAGCACTATATACACAATATATACAATCCCAAAAGTGTTCTAATCATCCCATTACATCCTTATGAATATAACCAAAACCAAAGAATAGACCCTAAGGAGGGTCCTTATACAAACCACCAAAACTAAAACAAACATCTTAATTGTCCAACTATTACATGCAAATCTAACTATACTAGTGTATGTGTCAAAAGTCCCCGCGTCGGACCCTGCTAAGGAAAACAAAAGAAAAGGGGGTAAGCTATATGCTTAGTACGTAAACAGGGGAAAAAGCATAAATCTCACATATGTAAGAGTAAAGCAAAAGCAGAAAAATAACATCACATAATAAGGATACGGGTGGCTCCAAAGCCAATTCATGTGCCATGTATGATCTCCTGCCGACACTCCGTCGACCACAAATAATGGTCCGTAGAACTCCACTTGTTCTCCCACTGTACCCCTTATCACCCTCTCTGACGAGACACCTCACAAACTTGCTTGAGCGAACGAAATTGAGCTTGGTTCACAAGTTCGGGTCACAAACTTGGTCCACATACTCGGTGAGCCGGATTCACAAAATTGGTGACCTCAATCCAGGTTGGACTGACTTCGACCAAGCCCTAACCGGCTTGAATAGTCCATCTAGGTATTGAGATCGGGCCCCAAACTCACAAACTTCAAAAAATTATTCAAAAGTCACCCCGAGCCACAAGCTCAAGGGTTTTAGTTCCAAAATTGCTCATATACACAAGTCATGTACAAATATGTGCGCAAGTTAGTGTTTAGGTCGAGTGCAATAAAATACACCCTCGCCTAGGTACCCTCTTCATACATATCAAAACACATAAGCAACTAAGACACAAGAGCGGCCTGAATACTTACTCAACGAACAAAAGAGCAAAAGTACGAAATTCGTGCCGCGAGGAGTAGCTAGTAGGCCCCACCGGCTCCTCCTAGCTCACCAATGTCTGAAATAGAAGATTGTGTCACAATACATCACAAACGGCTACTCACATACTTAAAACAAGCAAAACGGCAAAATCGACACATACGAGTGCGGAAACGGCATACGGATTCGGAAATGGTAACCTAATCGCTTTGCCGTCAAAGCTGTTTTGAATTCAATCGAAGCTATGAGTGTCGGATCAAAGTACATGAGGTACCGTTGCGAAGCTAAGAGGAAGGGATACAATTTTCATGAAGACACCTAAGTCCGGATCTGAACAGAAATAGGTCGAAAATATGGAAAATCGTTCCAGAAATTCGCACTTTAGAGTGACGGACAGGGTATGTTTGCTGGACCATAACTCCCAGCTCACAAATCCAAATCAGGAAATTCTAAAGACATTAGAAAGCTGGGACATAAGGATAAAACTTTTATGTTTTGGCCAAAACCTGAATCCACTCAGAACAGAACGAAAATTGAGTGCCAAAGTACCCGTCAGAACTGTCCAGATTCAAAGGCAGTTCTGATGATCGATCTTGTTTTGGTCATAACGGGAGCTACGGAACTCGGATTTGGACACAATTTATACCGTTTCGAAGTTAAAATAAAGATCGACATTTATTATGAAGGAGTCAACACCCAGATCGTACGTTATCAAAACATAAAAAAATCACGGTCAGAAGCTAACTCAAAACGCAACAGAATTTGATGTTCAAAATAGGCCTGAGTGTTTTGTGTATAACTCAGGATACACTTATCCGTTTGACCTGAAATTTTACAGGAATATTCAGGAATTAAGAGGCTACAACTTTTATGTTTTGAGGAACTTCTGAATCCGTACGTGACATCAAGAAAAAATGAAGCCAAAGTTCGGATGCAAAACTGCCCTTGTTTTCCAGATTTGCCGGTTTTGCGCGCCGTAACCGTACAGTCCGTTCTATGATTCTTATACCAACTTTTCTAACCACTTTGATACCCAACAACCATACGTATCAGCCTATTAGTGGTCCGAAATTCTCTCCTTATTTTACCACAAAATTACCAAACACTAACCAAAATCCCTATCCTCACTTCATTCGCACTAATGAGCTTGCTCTAACATCCAACTAACCAAACCCCAACTCACTAGGCATTAGCCAAGCTAAACTATCCTAATGGAGTCTAGGGTTTCATGAACCAAATCTGTTTTACCAAAATCTAACCATACAAGAACAATCAATACACCACAAATCCCATCTACAAATCAATTTCTCAATCAAAGCAACCAAGGAAAACATTAAAGCAAGAAGCCCTAATTTTTTTTTCCTTTTGACCGAATTTCCAACAGTAACAAAACACTAAAATTAACCATAAAACTTCAATATAAACATCAAATCCACCACAAAAATCCATAATCACAACAAAATACATCAATTCCATAGCTTAAAGATTAACAACCCCAAAATTTATCTTTCAAAGAAGATGGCATACCTTCAAATGAGTTTGGTAGATGATCAAACTTCAACAATCAAGCTCCTAAGTTGTTCCCTCAAGCTTCAAAGGCAAGATGAAAGGCTAGAAGATGAAGAACTTGAAGAATTTCTTTCCTCTCTTTGCTCTCTCAATCTCGGCTCTCCTCTCTCTTTTTCTCTCCAAGTCTTGTCTTGTTTGTCTTGTGATTATCTTATAATCCTAAGGTAATAAATAGTCAAAGACAATAGGAGATATTTTTAGGCTAACCAATCACATAAAAATGCTTTATTTGCCTTTTAAACCCTTGCACTTCAACCTAGCTTTTATTCTATTCTTGCACTCAAACATTTGATAATCTTTCAATTAACTCCATTGGTCATAACTTAATCTAGTTTAAAATATGTAATCACGCTTAATTACTTCACTAATCACTTTCCTATCTTAATCACCTATACTCAAACATACTTTTTCCATAATAAAAACAATCAAACAACAACTTTTACAACTTTGGCAAAATTAGGGTTTTCTCCTTTGCCCTAAAACCCTACTTTCACCGCACCGAATAATAAATAACCCTAATATCAACTAACGAACTGACTGGGGCCTCACAATCTCCCCCACTTAGGACAATTTCGTCCTCGAAATTAATTCTTTGGTCAAAGCGTACCTTCGAAACCCGCCGAAGGGTCAGTCACCTCTTGTTGACCCATTGCATACACTCTTGCCGGCCCTGTTGGTCGATTTCCCCCGGCGTACGTCGGTTTTATTATGGTCCCTTCTGTTGGTGGTTTGAGTCCTTCCTTCTGCATCTTAGGGCACCGGGCAATCAGATGTTCGGTGCTGTCACATTTGAAAGAATTCCGTACCGAACTATTTGTCCAGCAATTTTCATCGGTGTGATTGCCCCACAGAAACCACAGGTTGGCTTAGTGGCCGTACTTGACCCTCCACGCTGGGTACTCCTCGGGGCCTCTTGCACTACCTGACCTCGCCCAAAGTTGTTCAGAGTTCTTACAGGTCGTGGACCGTCTATGCCTTTACTGATCTTAGCAAGTGGCTCGTTTCGCAAGCTCTGTCCAATCGCGGAATCATTCGAGCTAGGTTGCCTCCTTTTCCGGTCAAGGAAGGGTTTAACCTATCCCCTGGCAGTCTCAATCCGCTGTGCTTTTTCTAGCGCCTGGCTAAATGTGTCCAGCTGTGCGGCCGCTAGTGCTTCCTGGATCTCCACATTCAAGCCTTTGGTAAAACGGCGAATTCGCTTTTGCTCTGTTAGTACCAGCTCTGGAGCAAAGCCAGAGTGTTTAGTGAACTGAGTCTCATACTCTGCCACACTAGATGCCCCTTGACGCAGGCGGATAAAATCATCTTCCCGTTTTTCTTGCACAATGGGTTGTAAATATTTTTCATTAAATTCCCGTGTAAAGTTGATCCAGGTCCAGGGGGTTTGTTCGCGCTCTCACTTGGTTTTAATCACGTTCCACCAGGCTCGAGCGGCCCCTTCAAACTGAAAAATAGCAAAAGATATCTGCCGCTCCTCCGAATACCTAAGCGCGGCAAATATATCTAACATACGGTCCATCCAAGCCTCTGCTAGGTCAGGATTGGGTCCACCTATAAACTTAGGAGGTGCAAACTTTTGGAACCGTTCTAAAGCATGGTCCTCTCCCTCATGATTACCTGGATTATGTCGAGGATTCCCAGGTACTGCTTCCCTGGCCCTGTGGATTTGCCATTCGCTCTAGTAGATCGGCCATCCGTTGAATGGCTGTGGCGACTTGATCCGACCCATTTTCATTATTTCCTTCAGAGTCTCGTCCTTGCTCCCTATCTCTACTTTGACCACCGAAGTCCATTTAGGGGTACAAGTCTATAGATCGGAACGTAACATGTACTTATTGTCCAAACTATAAGCAAAAGAGGGAACACAAAACTTATGCATAAAAGACATACAAAAGATAAGTTCTAAAATTATACTCAAATATAGCCATATATTTACAAAGTCACACCAAAAAATTTACAAATTACCCGACCTCCAGTCGGTACAAAATCCAATATACACATAAGCACCGGCTTAAAAAATCTAGCCAGTCAACCAAATAACAAAAGGGAGTAGTCATGCCAGTTCCAACAAAAGTAATCCACCAGCTAAACAAAAGTACAAAAGCGACCCTACACGCCTCCCCTAGGGCCCAGGTTCCCAACGGAACCTAACGTGTCCACCTCGTCCATCATCTCTGGACCGGTGGCTCGTGGCGGTGCCTCCGCGGCCATATCTAGTATGACCTCGCAGTTCATCGAAATACTCCGAACCCTCTCCTTCAGCTGCCTCTTCATAGCGAAGAGGTGCTCGTGAGTGTCTTGAAGTTGACGGCGTAAAGCGTCCGCCCTATGCATCTCATTTGGAGACCCCGCTCCAAGTCCCTAATGCGCATCACCTGCCCGTGGCCAACCTCTTTGGCCTCCTCTAGCTGACTAATCAGACTGCGTCGCTCATCGTCCACTGCCAGGACGACCTCGTCAGGGTAACTATACGTGTCCTAACACCCACAAGGTCGGTCCGACACCTGACCAAAAGGGGAGTACAAAGTGTAAGGCTCTCCAGGCCTCTGCCGATAACGGATCGCCCGCTTACGCAACACTTGATCCTCTGGGCCCCTCGCACTCAGAGGTCTCGGTCCCACGCCACCGAGTCCCGCACCACTCGAACTGCCTGGATACATACCTACAAAACATTAATTCGTCAGTTCTCCGGCATTTCAGCTTAAAATATATCATTCATCTTAAAAGAATCAAGTATGCCTAGTGCCTACCACGTATGTCCCACTTGCCCAAATCCTCTAACCTATGCGCTCTGATACCACCTGTGACGACCCCACTTCTCCCAAGGGCGAACCCGAGGGTATTAGCGGGCCGCCTGCCTAGCTCGCGCCAGGACTCGAAACTTAAAGCAATAACACGAGATAAACCGAAAGAGCACTATATACACAATATATACAATCCCAAAAGTGTTCTAATCATCCCATTACATCCTTATGAATATAACCAAAACCAAAGAGTAGACCCTAAGGAGGGTCCTTATACAAACCACCAAAACTAAAACAAACATCCTAATTGTCCAACTATTACATGCAAATCTAACTATACTAGTGTATGTGTCAAAAGTCCCCGCGTCGGCCCCTGCTAAGGAAAACAAAAGAAAAGAGGGTAAGCTATATGCTTAGTAAGTAAACAGGGGCAAAAGCGTAAATCTCACATATGTAAGAGTAAAGCAAAAGCAGAAAAATAACATCACATAATAAGGATACGGGTGGCTCCAAAGCCAATTCATGTGCCATGTATGATCTCCTGCCGACACTCCGTCGACCACAAATAATGGTCCGTAGAACTCCACTTGTTCTCCCACCGTACCCCTTATCACCCTCTCTGGCCAGACACCTCACAAACTTGCTCGAGCGAACGAAATTGAGCTTGGTTCACAAGCTCGGGTCACAAACTTGGTCCACATACTCGGTGAACCGGATTCACAAACTTGGTGACCTCAATCCAGGTTGGACTGACTTCGACCAAGCCCTAACCGGCTCGAATAGTCCATCTAGGTATTGAGATCGGGCTCCAAACTCACAAACTTTACAAAATTATTCAAAAGTCACCCCGAGCCACAAGCTCAAGGGTTTTAGTTCCAAAATTGCTCATATACACAAGCCATGTACAAATATGTGCGCAAGTTAGGGTTTAGCTCGAGTGCGATAAAGTACACCCTCGCCTAGGTACCCTCTTCATACAAATCGAAACACATAAGCAACTAACACACAAGAGCGGCCTGAATACTTACTCAACGAACAAAAGAGCAAAAGTACGAAATTCGTGCCGCGAGGAGTAGCTAGTAGGCCCCACCGGCTCCTCCTAGCTCACCAACGTCTGAAATAGAAGATTGTGTCACAATATATCACAAACGGCTACTCACATACTTAAAACAAGCAAAACGGCAAAATCGGCACATACGAGTGCGGAAAACGGCATACGGATTCGGAAATGGTAACCTAATCGCTTTGCCGTCAAAGCTTTTTTGAATACAATCGAAGCTACGAGTGTCGGATCAAGGTACATGAGGTACCGTTGCGAAGCTAAGAGGAAGGGCTATAATTTTCATGAAGACACCTAAGTCCGGATCTGAACAGAAATAGGTCGAAAATATGGAAAATCGTTCGAGAAATTCGCACTTTAGAGTGACGGACAAGGTATGTTTGCCGGACCATAACTCCCAGTTCACAAATCTAAATCAGGAAATTCCAAAGACATTAGAAATCTGGGACATAAGGCTAAAACTTTGATGTTTTGGCCAAGGCCTGAATCCACTCAGAACAGAATGAAAATTGAGTGCCAAAGTACCCGTCAGAACTGTCCAGATTCAAAGGCAGTTCTGACGATCGATCTTGTTTTGGTCATAACGGGAGCTACGGAACTCGGATTTCGACGTACTTTATACCGTTTCGAAGATAAAATAAATATATACATTTATTATGAAGGAGTCAATACCCAGATCGTACGTTATCAAAACAGAAAAAAATCACGGTCAGAAGCTAACTCAAAACGCAACAGAATCTGATGTTCAAAATAGGCCTGAGTGTTTTGTCTATAACTCAGGATACACTTATCCGTTTGACCTGAAATTTTACAGGAATATTCAGGAATTAAGAGGCTACAACTTTTATGTTTTGAGGAACTTCTGAATCCGTACGTGACATCAAGAAAAAATGAAGCCAAAGTTCGGATGCAAAACTGCCCTTGTTTTCCAGATTTGCCGGTTTTGCGCGCCGTAACCGTACAGTCCGTTCTATGATTCTTATACCAACTTTTCTAACCACTTTGATACCCAACAACCATACGTATCAGCCTATTAGTGGTCCGAAATTCTCTCCTTATTTTACCACAAAATTACCAAACACTAACCAAAATCCCTATCCTCACTTCATTCGCACTAATGAGCTTGCTCTAACATCCAACTAACCAAACCCCAACTCACTAGGCATTAGCCAAGCTAAACTATCCTAATGGAGTCTAGGGTTTCATGAACCAAATCTGTTTTACCAAAATCTAACCATACAAGAACAATCAATACACCACAAATCCCATCTACAAATCAATTTCTCAATCAAAGCAACCAAGGAAAACATTAAAGCAAGAAGCCCTAATTTTTTTTTCCTTTTGACCGAATTTCCAACAGCAACAAAACACTAAAATTAACCATAAAACTTCAATATAAACATCAAATCCACCATACAAATCCATAATCACAAAAAAATACATCAATTCCATAGCTTAAAGATTAACAACCCCAAAATTTATCTTTCAAAGAAGATGGCATACCTTCAAATGAGTTTGGTAGATGATCAAACATCAACAATCAAGCTCCTAAGTTGTTCCCTCAAGCTTCAAAGGCAAGATGAAAGGCTAGAAGATGAAGAACTTGAAGAATTTCTTTCCTCTCTTTGCTCTCTCAATCTCGGCTCTCCTCTCTCTTTTTCTCTCCAAGTCTTGTCTTGTTTGTCTTGTGATTATCTTATAATCCTAAGGTAATAAATAGTCAAAGACAATAGGAGATATTTTTAGGCTAACCAATCACATAAAAATGCTTTATTTGCCTTTTAAACCCTTGCACTTCAACCTAGCTGTTATTCTATTCTTGCCCTCAAACATTTGATAATCTTTCAATTAACTCCATAGGTCATAACTTAATCTAGTTTAAAACATGTAATCACGCTTAATTACTTCATTAATCACTTTCCTATCTTAATCACCTATACTCAAACATACTTTTTCCATATTAAAAACAATCATACAACAACTTTTATAACTTTGGCAAAATTAGGATTTTCTCCTTAGCCCTAAAACCCTACTTTCACCACACCGAATAATAAATAACCCTAATATCAACTTACGAACTGACTGGGGCCTCACAGCTTGTGTGCTCGTTTCCAATCTTGTCCTAAAGAATCTCATTTGATTGCTGTTAAAAGAATCTTTAGATACTTGAAGGGAACCTTGAATTATGGTCTTTGGTATCCAAAATGTCATGAATTTCCATTATGTGATTTTTCGGATGTTGATTTTCGTGGATGTAAAATAGATAGAAAAAGTACTAGTGGTACATGTCACCTTCTTGGTAATTGTTTAGTATCATGGTTTAGCAAGAAACAAAATGCTATCTTTTTGTCTACGACAAAAGTGGAATATGTAGCCGCCGGTGCATGTTATGCTCAATTGTTGTGGATGAAAAATACCTTGAATGACTTTGGTCTGGTGTATGATTGTGTGCCTATGTATTGTGATAACACTAGTGCCATAAATTTGACAAAGAATCCTATTCAACATTCTAGGACCAAACACATAGACATAAAGCATCATTTCATTCGTAATCTTATCCAAAAGGGTGAAATCTGTGTAAAATATGCTTGTTCAAAAGATCAATTTGCTGATATTCTTACAAAAGCTTTACCATTGGATTAGTTTACATTTTTTAGAACAAAATTGGGTGTTTTGAAAAAGACCTTCTAAAAAGGGATTTCTGGTCGAGCTTTATCGGACGTCCGATAGTTGATTAACGGACGTCCTACAGTGTTCTAAGCCATTGTCCAGAAAAGTTTTGCGTCGGGCGGTTGTGTCGGACGAGTCTCTTCGTTCGGCCGTCCGACACTCAAAAGGAGTGTGTTATAAAGAAGCTTTCTCCTTCATTTAGTTCAAAAGCAACCGTTGTCTCGGACGCACCGCTTCACTTTCCTCCACTTTCAAAAATTCAAATTCGTTTCTTCTCAGAACATATTTTAAGAAATTGACTTCACGAATGACCTCACTACCCCTTTGCAAACTGATCACAATTCAAACTTTTTTCTAACTGTCAAAAACTCGACTGATCCCAAATTTCTTTAGAAACCCTAACTTCACAAAACTCACCTATTTTTGGCAGATTCGAGCATTCATTCTAGTCTAAATAGCCATATTAGTCCATCTCATCTGCATTCTCATCACATTCTCCAAGAAAATCATCCCACATTTCATCATGGTTCGATTGAGAGGAGGACCTTCAGGCATCGGACGCACAAATCAGACTTAGAAGTGAAGAAACTGTGGTGCCATCACCAAGCAAATTGACTCGTGGGTCTGTAAAACGCACTGAAAAAAGAAAAAGCATTGATCAGACTGAGCAACAGCCTACCACATTGCCCAGGTTCATTGATGATGGTGCCAGAGACAAGTTTGAATGGATTTCACAGAAAGGCTTCATAACTCAAAGAACCATCATTCCCTCTAAATTCCTTAAGCTTGATCTAGAGCCAGTTCTTAAGTTTTTTGAATTCCAAAAATGGTTTCACATTCTATCAATACCTAACACATATTACCCTAAAATGCTTTATCAGTTCTTTGCTAATCTTAAGAAGGGTAGTTCCCATACTGAAATTGTCTCTCATGTTAATGGTATTAACATTCTTCTTACTGCTAATGTTGTCAATCTAGTTCTGAAAATCAAAATTGAAGATGGTTGTAGGAGTAAAATTGTAAACTTTTTCTCTTATGAAAAATATCCTACTACTTATCACCATTTTCATATTGAAAAACTGATGACCTACTTTCAAAATCACTTTAACACACCTATTGAGGCCAAATTGGAAGATCTCAGTTCTCAAAATCTGATCATTTTCACAATCATTTCACACCTGTTGGTTCCTACTGACGGTCATAGGACTGATGCCAACAAAATGGAGTTTTATCTGTTTTACTATTTTGTTGAGAAAATCAGAATTGATTTTGACTTTATCATGTATAAAGTTTTGCTCAAACTGAGCACTGATAGCCGTAGGAAACTCTCTTATGGAAAGTTTTTAACTCCAATCTTTACCCATTTCAAAATTTCCTTCACTGGAGTGTCTCCGAAAGAATCTTCATCATCTATTTTCACCAAAACTTATTTTGAGAGAAAGAGTAGTAGATTCTTTGATGGTTACTGGTGTTATAAGGAATCTGTCTTAGAGTCTAGAACCAAGAGTCATCATGAGGGATCAGTCACTCCTAGACCTTCTAAACAGCCTCCTATCACTTCACTCTTTTCTATTCATTCTCGAAGATCCTCTACTTAACCCTCATCATCCAATCATGAAGTCATTTGCCTACTTGAGGAACTCAAGCAACAGTTCTTCTTCTTGAAAATGGTCTAATGATGACCATGACAGCTGAGCAACAAGCTACTTTCTTGGAAAAGAGAAATCTGCTTGTGCCTCCTATCCCACAAGAGGATGAATACATACATCAAAAGGAGCCACGCACTGAGTCAACTCCTGTCCCACAAGAGAAAGAACCACATACTGAGTCCACTCCTCCCACAACTAAAGTCCATGCCTCGAGCTCTCAGCTTACTCCTCATGATCCCTCGATTTCAGACAAAGGAAAGGCTCCAACTACTAAGACTAGTGAAGCAGATGATGAAAAAATTGAAGATGAATTGGATCTCTCTCAGTTTCGTCTTGCAAGAAGAAGACCTGGATCATCTAAGATCACGATTTAGGCACTCTAGGAGCATTTACACTTCATATTAGGATGCATTCTCTTGATCTTTTGTTTTTTCTCTTTTGATGTTTCTAGTGCTCTGTATTAATGAATCTCTCTGGTGTTTTTGGTTTGATTTCTAGCATGGATCTTGGTTAACATTGATGGGTTCTAGTTGAAAGGCTAATGTATTTTGATTGATATTTCTCTGTTTGGTATTTCTTTTGGTATTAATTCTCTGTTTTCGGCTGATATTGGTTGCTGAATCTTGATGTTATGACTACTATGTAATGGTGTAATGAGCTGCTAAACTCTAGTTGATATTGGTTGCTAAACACTACTCTCTCATCTTATGATTACAAAAAGGGGGAGAAATTGATGCTATGTGCAAGAGGGAGTTGTTCTGAGATTATGAGTTTTGCTATGTGTAAGGAAAAGTTATTCTGAGATTATGAGTTTGGCAATTTAAAAGTTTTGGATGCGATGAGTGAGAGGGAACTTATGCTCATTTTTTTCTTTCTTTCCATCCATTGTTTTGTCATCATCAAAAAGGAGGAGAATGTTGATCTTGGTCCCTATCTTTTGATGTTTATAAAATAATTGGATGATACTAATATCTCTTCAAAAAGAAATCCTTTCAGATATGAAGCAACCTGATTCAAAGAACAAGAGAAATTGAAAGAGATAAAGGAATTTGAAAGCTGTCGGACGCTCATGAAAACAACACCGGATGTCCGGTAATTAATGCAGAACTTCGGACGCATGAAAAACTCCATCACCGGACGTCCGAAAGAATTAAGAAATTCGTTCTAACTCACTGTCTGCTTTCGGAAGCAAGCATTAGAGGTACCGTCCGAAAGAATTGAAAAAGATTTTTCAAACTCTCTGCCTGCTTTCAGACGCAAGTTTCAGAAGTACCGGACGTCCGATACTTCCAACGGCTAGTTGACTCTTCAGCTGCCTTCTATCCGTTGGAAGTATTAATGAAACACTTTTTTGTCTCATATAAATAGTGCATGGTCAGAAACTTGAAAACAATTTTTGCACACTGAGAATACGAAAGATTAAAAGTAGTTTTAGTGAGAAAACACTCTACAAGGAAGATTCTACAAGGAAGATTTGTACTCTTTGTGGTGTAAGATTCGTGTAAGCTTTTCTTGTGTGAGAGAAATGCTTCAATAGTGTAGCTTTGTGAGGGTTATCTTGAGTGATTGTAAAACTTTCTAACTTGACCGAGTGTTGCTTGGGGCAAAGAGGAAGTGAGTCTTCCTTTGTACACAAAGATTGGTTGTATTTCATCAACTTGAAAAACTTGTTCTATAAAGTGATTTCAAATTCAAGAGAAGTTTGGTACTCAAATTGATTTGCTATTCTTCCCTTTCTATATACTATCCTGTGAATCTTAATTACTTATCTCTTCTACTCTCAAGTGATATTGTTCTCTTACAAATTGTTCCTTTGGGTGGTCACCTAGAAAAGAAGCTAAATTTCACATTGAACAAAAAAAAAGTGTCCTTTAACTTGATTAGTTTTTAAATTACCTAATTCACCCCCTCTTAGATTGTCTTTGATCTTAACAGGTATGGAATTCCTTGAGACTATTACAAATGAAATTACCCATTAATTGAATGCTATTATCTTGACTAGTTATGGAGTAATTTCCTAATATACGTGATACTCGTTTTTGCCGGTGTAACAACTATACTTATAATTAATTCATACCTACTTTCGTGGTTATTGTGAGAACTTGCAAAATTCTCCATATTTTCTTAAAATTCTCTTTTATTTTGAATAAATTACTTTATAATATCTTTACTATTAAATTACTCTCTCAATAGTTGTAATAAATAATAGAATCAAGAGTTTTACCTTTAGTTTTATCGTTAGGGTAAATTAGGATTTTTTACGTATTTTGGTAGTGTGATTAATTGGTGATGTGTATGTACTAAATTTGGTGGTTAAGAGTGAGTTTTAGATAAGAGGAAGTGTGTGATTAGAAGTGCTAATAATAAGTGAGTGAATCACAAGTTAAAACACAAGTACGAGAGAGTTAAGGAAAATAGGTTTGAACCAACGTGTACTGTTTGCTACTGATTGAGACACCACTTGAACACTACTTTATTACCTTAATCTCCTTGCTTTTATTTCAGAAAAATAAACCCTAAAATATCCCCTAAAGCAGCCGAAAATATTCACCACAAGAAAAGGGAGAAAAAAAAATAAGAAACCATCTTGTTGCGACAAGTGGCGACCATCCAAGAGAGTTTGACCAAGCTATTTTCCTACCTTCTTATCTTTCATTTTTACTCAATTCCCTCAATCTTTCTTCTTGGTGGCCGAGAGCAAGAGAGGGAAAAAGAGAGAAGAAAACTTCATTTCCAACCTTGATTCTTCCTTGTTTGAGTTGAAATCTCAAAAACTAAACCGATTAAACCTTCACCTTGGTGCTAAGGAAGCTTGTTGTGGAGTTGTTTGGAGAGGAAAGCTTTTGTTCTTCACTTTCTTCAAGTGTTTGGAAGGTATAAGTCTAAAACTTCCTTTTCTCTTCCTTAATCTTGTTAAATAGGCTATAGAAGCTTTTAATCTTGGCATATGATGGATGATTTTCTAGTTTTTGGTGGTGTAGTGAAAATTTCGGCCAGGGTTTATATTTTTCAGCTTTGATTATTAATGTTTCACTAGCAAATGTTGTTATTGAGCTCGGAAATAGAATTTGTGAAGTGATTAGTGGCATGGTTGTTACTTTTTAGAGTTGAAAGTTGAATTTTTAGCTTTGGCAAGTAAATTTCAGCATTGGTTGTGATTGAGTAGTGGCTAGAAATGAGTTATATGTGGATGTTATTTAGCCTAGTGGAAGGGCTATCTTGATATACTTGCTTGTGTGTTTGAATTGGGCTGATTTGAGGGAAAAAAAAATGAAGTCATATATGACTGAAAAATGGATAAATATAAAGGACATGCTGTCCAAATTTTCGCTTGAAGGATAAGCGAGTGAACTTGAAACTTGAGCGACCATTTGAGGTCGCTATGACGGCCCCACCTTCCCCTATGGCGTACCAAAGGGGTTAGCAGACTGCCTGCCCAAATCTCGCCAGGACTGCTAAGACGGTTATACATAATCTAAAATGTTCCGAAAAATATTAGCGCGCTCAAGCGATCTAAAACCACAAAATGGGAAAACGAAAATTAAAATCGTAAATGAATAGTGACTGCCACGTCACCATCCAACCAGCATCCAATCGAATATATATATCACCATACCTCGGAGAAATATTTCCAAACCAAATAGGATACATGAACAGGGTTAAACGGTGTTATACACCTACGTTTGTAATATACAAATCAAAAGAAAGTTATTTAGATCTAAGTACATTTAGGATTTTTCCCACCATCGAGGAGGTTTACAAAAGAATATATTCAAGGTATATAAAACCAGCTCAACTCGTGCTTCAAAACAATATCGTCTTCCCAAAAGTTATTTATATTCCTGTAAGGAAAACAAAGTAACGAGGGTGAGTTTACGCTCGTGAGGTACCAACAAGACACACCAATAAACACATTGTAGACACCAAATTTTTGGTATAATTTCATTTTTTAGTTTTTTATTTGTCGTGTTCATTTTTAGTTTTTAGTTTTTAGTTTCCAGTTTTATTTTTATTTTTATTTTTAAGTTTTATCATAGAATTTGTTGAAAAAGAAAAAAAAAGAGAAAAAAGAAAAAAGCATTCAAAAAATATGATTTAGTCGTTTGTAATTTAAATTCAATGCTTTCTTGAAAAAAAATGAAAAATGAAACAAAAAAAAGATGGAAAATGGCCATTTTTGTGGTTTTTAGTTGTTTAGTTTTTAAAATTATTTTCATTATTATGATTATTATTATTACTTGGTTTTTGTCAATTTGTTATTATTATTATTATTTATATTTTATTATTTCTGTATTTATTAAGTTGAAAGTTAAAAAAAAAGTTAAAAAAAAAAAAAAGAAGGAATACGCCGCAGGCAAGCTGCGTTTTTTCGCAGCTTGCAAGTAAGGGCTCAGGAGCCCTTTGGCTGCAAATATAGAAGGAGATTGCTGAGGTTTTAGGGTAGAGGATCCCCATATAAATAGAAAAACAAGAAGCAGCCGCAAAGGGGGCCAACGGGGAGAGAAACAGAAGGAAAAAAAAAAAAAAAAAAGAAACCCACCCGAGAGGGGGCTGACGGGAGAAAAGAAGAAAAAACAGCAAAAGGAAAAACTGAGAAGTTGACGGCTGTAGGATAACAACAGAGAAAAGAGGAGGTTTTGGAGAGAGGGGGGACGGATGGAGAGAACCAACGAGGGATAGAAGGACAAGAAAAAGAGAAAGGAAGAAAGGGAGCCGAGAGAGTTTTGGGGAGAGTGGTCGGCTGAAAGAAAGAGAAATCTGGGCTGAGGTCTGAGAGAGAAAGGAGAGTTTCAGCAGGAGCAGAGGGAAATCTGGAAATTGGAGAAGGTTCCTTCGAGGATTCGAACGATAGTCATAAGCAAGGAAAGCTCCAACCACCAGTCCACGCCTATTGCTGCTGCGGCCTGTCGACCACCTCCAACACCGCCACCATCCAAGTTCAAGTTGGTTTCAGAAACGAAAGCATTGTAAGTTTTCTCTTTAGGATTCGGTTCCTTTCAAGTGTCAAAGCATGGCTTCCGTCAATTCGTTTATGGCCATATTTATGTTGGGGTATGATTATTTCACCATATTAGTCTGCCACGCCGTGGGTTTGATGGAAAGCTCAGAATTTTGTAATCATAAGATGAACATGTCTGGGCAAGTCCTGCCCCTCCGTTTAGATTTGATTTCTTTTCTTTTGCATGTTTTGACCGCGGCTTGATGATAAATTGGGAGGATTGAATCCTTGTTGTTTTGCTATTAAAATTTGTTGCTGCCATGAGAGTTTGCTAGATGTCAAAGCATCCGAAAGCTTCGGAAAATAACCAAAAGTTGGCATATGTTCCTTCGAATTTTCCGGGCTCAAATTTATAGTTTCATATTGAGCAGAATGTTGTTTCAATGCTTTGCAAGATGTCCTGTTAAGTTTTCTGTTTGGATGGGTGAAGATGGGTTGGCATGTTTGAGCCTAAAATGTTTGAATCGTGTTTGAGCATTTGCTGGAAAATGCATCTCAGTTCATTGAACCAGAAACTCACGGCCTTGTCTTGTTGCTTTCTTCCATTTCGGTTCCAAGCTTGACTGAATTTATTAGATGATAATTCCAGCTTGTTTCTGTTTGGTTTGCTTGCATAAACGTGTTTAATTGGAATAAGGAAATGGCATGAACATGGTTGGGGAAGAAAAGAACATTTCTGCGGCGTAGTTACGTTGACACTATGGGAAGCGAAATAGTGCTGCAGAAAATGATAGCTGGTTCTGTTTTCTCTGCAGCGGCATTCTCTCTGTTCTTTTTCCTCATTGGTTTTCATCTGTTTTCAATGGTTTAGTGCTCAAGTTTGGTTTGTGTTAATCAAACTGTCCAGGTTTAAAATGGTTTCAATGATGGCCTTTGTCATTTTTTTTGAAGTCTTGTATGAAATCTGTTTTGAGAAGCTGGAAGCTGCCGAACCATTTGAGTTTTATCCCAGAATTTTGAATGACATCTTCTTGAATTTCCAGCTTGTTAGGATCATGGTGGTGGTATAGTTAATGGTTTGGTTTAGAGCTGTGATGTGGGATTCATATGAATTGGGTTGGCAAACAATGAACTTTGTGCATTTTGCTGGTATGAAACACGCATGATTTGAGGCTGCAAAAGCTTGCAGCAGAAATTTGCAAAAGCTTCTTGTTTTGTTTTGTCATATGAGACCTGCATAAAGTACTCCAAGAATCCCATTTGTTGTCAAGTTGTACCCATGTTTGACTGGGAATAGATCAAAAAGTTGCATGAATCTTGCTTGCCGAGAGTCGCTTGGGGTTGTGACAGCTTTTGTTTTGCTTTGTTTGCATGAAAGTTTTCCAGAGTTTGCATGATCTCAGCTTCAGTTTGTATGATTGGAATGATGAATGTTGCTGTTGGTTTGGTTTTAGATTAAAACTTTGATGTTTGTTTGAAAAGTTTTTAGTTCAAGATGGTGTTTTGAAGTTGAAATCCACTTGCGGAAATAGAAATGGCCGGACTGCTTTACTTGTTGAAACATTGTTGCAGAAATCTTCTACGTTGCATGCATGGATAATTGCTACAAATTGCTCTTTAACCCCCCAAGTTCCCCATTGACTCACTATGGCCCAATTACATTCCATGTTCTTACAATTAGGTCCTAAAACACTTGCATTTTGACCCCCTAAATTCCCCCCTTGTCTTGTTATGGTCCAATTAGTTGAATAATTTAATCACTTTTGTCATTCTAGAATCTTAATTGCTTTTGGTTTGCTTTGACATGATTTTGGGTAAGACGTTTAGTGAGTTTTAGGATGCATTTTGAGGTTCAATAAGTTTTAATAGATTTTTTTTAGTTTGGATTTGTGTTCTAATCGCATTTTTGCATTTGATTTTTTATGGGTCTCATCTTAAGTCATCAATTTTGATATTCTATTTTACTCTCTTTCAGAAATTTTCAGTCCTTCTAATTAAGTCCCTCTTGCATTAATTGCTTTGTACATGGTTGGTTTGTCTATGAAAATACTTTAGTTGACTCAATATAGTGCTTAACTTTCATTTTTCATATTTAATGGTTGTTTCGTGTGATTATTCGATAATTTAAGTGGTACCTTGACCTTTTTATTATTTTGGAGGGTAAGTTAGTAATTTCACTACGTTAGGGCGTCGCTTCAAGGGAGGTACACTCTATCCTTCATTTGCACTTCATTTGACCCTACGTGCTCCTATGTGTTATGTGAATATGCATGCCTACTCCGCTTTCCTTACCTCCTTGCATGCATTTACTTGTTTTTTACTTTTATTTAAGTTTTATGGGGTATGTGTACACCTCTTGGCTTGTAATAGATAGGGCTCGGAGAGCATCTGGTCCATTTTCCCTTCCCCTTTATGCTTTCATGGGGTATGTGTACACCTCTTGGCTTGTAATAGATAGGGCTCGGAGAGCATCTGGTCCATTTCCCCTTCCCCTTGGTTGCTTGTTTTTGTTGATACATGTTTAATTGCTTTAGTAGGCTCTTGCATCTAGTCGAGCATGCTAAGTGCTACGTGTTACGTGTTTACGAGCGTTTTGGCATGTCTACTTGCTTTCATAACCATGAATGAATGGAATGGATGAATGTACGTCACCACACTAGTCCAACGCTAGTTGTGGCTCATTATTTCATTAGGAATTCATAAAAAGGGCTAGTCCAACGCTAGACCCAATAGGATTTTTCCTTTGTTTTTCATTAATGCATTATTTGCCTGTTCACTACATATCATGCATTTTTTCTTAGTTTTATCATCTGGCATGCTCCCCGATTCCCCTTTCCCCTCACTTTAGGTCTTGCATCTCATGCTAGTTAGGGTACATTTGCCTGGAGAGTCCCCTTTCGATAAGGGAAACGAGCGAGTGTGGCTACTCGATAGCCTTAGCACGCTAGTTTTGCCTTCTAATCAAAGGGAAGATTAAGTCACAAAGTTAGGACTCCCCGTTCCCGTCTTGATGCATTCCTATAGGATTCATGCATTCTATTCATTCACTATCACATACACTTACTTTATATTCTAACCCTTTTTCCACATTCTCACTTCACACTACTTTTGGACGTTTTCACTTAACTACTCACACTTTACACTTTTATTTGCACACGTGCACCTTTATATCCCTTCACTTGCACACGAACACTTTTTATCTTCATTTGCACACCTCCACTTACATCCTATTATTTTTATCATTTTTCTCATTTCACACAAACTCACATTTTCACATGGCATGCATTCCACTCATTTGTACGTCATTTAGATTTATGTGTGACCTCTCCAAAGGATCATTACTGGGCTTCACAATTAATGTGATTGGCACCACTCAACCTTTGAAGAGAAATTTCCCCCATGTCCCCTAGGTCTAGGTTTTTGCATTCACGTAGTCATATCCAACATGCGATACATACCTTGGGTAGAAAAATTAGGAGAAAATGGTTTAAGTCACGCAACTAGCCTTGGCTAGGTCGAAGGGGTGCCTTGGATTTTTATCCTTGCCTTCCCCTTCGTCAAATGTGACCCCCGATCCCTCTTTTGGTTACGTAGACCCAAAAGTTCTCTAAAAGGGTTTATTTACTTTTTTCATTCAAAACCAAAAATCATTTTTGGGTGACTTGGTACACCCTAACTCTATACCAAGTGGCGACTCCATTTTTCAAAAAACCCTTTTTGAACTTTATATGGCCAAACCGTCGCTTTATCAAGTCCCATGGCCTTTATTTTCATTTTGCACACGTTCACACCACACAACACATCACAACACACATTCAAAAAGTGGGGCGCGACACACATTTTATCACACAGTGATTCCAAAGCTCATAAACAAACAAGTCAATATAAAAGGATACAATTGGCTCTCAAGAGCCACTTTCCACTTGCCGCACTTGATCTCCAACCCGTTGACACTCCATCAACCTTTAAAGAGAAGAACATCCTGTAAGTCCCCACTTTACTCCATATTCCTTCCACCGATCACCCCCTTACCGGGCCCGAACACCTCACAGTAACAGAAAGGGTAATACTCGAGTATACCATAAAGTCGAGGAGTTAACACTTCACTCGACTGCAGTGAACCCAAGGTCCGTTATCGATTCGCCCAAGCCCTTGCCGGCTCGATTTGATTAAAGACCAATGGGATATGAGCTCAGATAGCACAGTTAAGTTGTCGGGCAAAGCCCTCAGCCAAGTCAAATCACACATGTAGACAATTTCACATTTAACAGTAACAGTAATACAGATAAGAGACCGAGAGCGATAAAGTACACTCTCGTCTCATTCAAGCCATTCAAGTTCATATAACCAGTATAAACAACCATTTATGCAGTAGACCATATAATGGTACATTCACCAAGGCAAGTAAGAAAATTCACAAGTGAGTTTCGGGCGTAGGCGTCGGATCACCGGCACGACCTAAACAACAAGAATATCACAATTAAGACTCGAACACGAGTCAAAGCAATTCCACACACTATCAAAAATAAGGCCCAATAGAATGTATAGGTGCATAACCAAGCTAGGGAGAGTACGGAAATGAAGTTTATGCACTAAAACCCAAAAGACAGTTTTGACGTCATTTAGCGGAACGGGTACAACTAGAGATAGACTTATTGGATTAGGGTGAAATTTATACCGATTCGAAGCTAAGACGAAAGGATACAACTTTGTAGAAGACCACTCAGTCCAGTTTGTAGTGTAGCTAGGTCCAATTTACCAAAACAACCCCAGATTTTCCAATTCAAAGCTCCCTGTGGAATTCAACTAGCAGTCCTGATTCATTTACTCATATCTCAGCACACACAACTACAATTCAAGTGATTCCAAAGCCATATGAAAGATAAGATACAAGGCTACAATTATTAAGAAGGCATCAACAACCAAATCAGTAGTATTCCCAGTCAAACTTACCAATTACAGAAGCTGATTATCAGTTTCGGACAGAAACAGGGCAGCAGGGAAATTTTGGTCTTTTCACAGGCTACGTTGCTCCGATTAACCTAAAATTTTACAGGAAGATATTTAACACCGTTTTATACAACTTTCATGTTTTAACCTTAGGCTAATTCGGCCTCTAACCTACTCAAATAAATTCGGACAGAACAGGCCTGTTTGAAACCCTAATCTGGAAATTTCGCCCCAAACCAGAATTTTTGCACAATCAATCATATCCAACATATATCAACTCCATTCTACACCATAACTAACCAACAATCCATGAATAACCAACACTAAACATATAAAATCAGAAAAATCAAGCATAAAGTAAAAATTCATCAATCTCCACCAAAAATCATAAAATCTTCCCCTAAAACATCTCTTTAGCCACCACAAGTCATTAATTTAACAATAACATGAACAATGGAAGAATCTCTTGGTCACTTACCTTGTAAACTCAAGAAAAGAGGTAACTTAGCACCTTTCCTTCTCAAACCACTTCACCAATCACCTTAATCCTACCAAGAGAAAGGTTTTTATGGAGCAAAGCCAAGTTTTAACGGTTGGTTTGTGAGATTCAAGCAAGAAATTGAAGAAAAAAGTTGGAGGTTTTTTTCTCTTCTTTTCCAACAAGAAGTTCGGCCAAGAGGATGCAATTTTTGATGAATTTTTGGTCAATTTTTGGTTATTTAATAAAGGTGGTAAGATGGTCCAAGTCCAAGGTCCAATGAAAACGCGACACCTAGCATCTCTTTTGGCTTATACTTATCCTTTTGTCTCTCCACCATTAATCCAACTACACATCCTCTAATTACCTCATAACACTTAGTAAATTAATTCCCAGAATACTAAACTTAACCTAATCGGCCGAATTTTATCGAACTTACCGCATTAGCGGGTCCCACATCCACTGTACACTTCGAAAATCTCATGAACTAACTTATACTAGAAAAATGATCTAAAAACTATATCTACTCATAAAAATTACCTGAAAAATTTTCCTAATAAAGAAAATATATAAAAGGCATGCAATTAAATAAAATAAAACCTAGAAAATAAGAAAATTTCGGGCTCTCACACTCTCTCCCCCTTAAAAGAATTTCGTCCTCGAAATTTCTCACCTTGATTCACAAATAGTTCAGGGTATTTCTTTTTCATATCGTCTTCCATCTCCCAGGACGCCTCTTCGACTCCGTGGTTCTTCCATAGGATTTTCACTAAGGGAATTTGCTTACTCCTCAGCTCCCTCACCTTTCGATCTAGCACACGTACAGGTCTTTCTTCGTAGGTAAGGGCTTCATCTATCTCAATCTCCTTTGGTTGTACAATATGAGTCGGGTCAGGATGGTATTTCTTGAGCATTGACACATGGAAGACATTGTGTATTCGGGACAAACTTGGCGGCAACTCGAGTCGGTATGCAACTTTCCCAACTCGCTGGAGTATTAGGTAAGGCCCTATGAATCTTGGTTGAAGTTTCTTTCCTCTACCCATCGTAACACTTCGCAGGGGTGTAATTTTAAGAAAAACGCGATCTCCAACTTCAAACGCCAAGTCTTTTCTTCGATTGTCCGCATAGCTCTTTTGGCGACTTTGAGTAGTTTGGAGTCTCTGACGGATCAACTTGACCTTTTCTTGGGCATCCTCCATCCAAGGGATAACTGTTGGGTCCAAGACTTTCTTTTCTCCTACCTCATCCCAGTATAGCGGAGACCGACACTTTCGTCCATAAAGAGCCTCATACGGTGCCATTTGAATCGACGAATGGTAGCTGTTGTTGTAGGCAAATTTCACTAATGTCATATGTTGACCCCAACTACCTCTGAAGTCCAAAACACACGTTCTTAACATATCTTCAAGTGTCTGAATCGTTCGTTCCGACTGCCCATCCGTTTGAGGGTGATAAGTGGTACTTAGGTTCAGTTTAGTTCCCAAGGTCTCCTGAAACTTTTGCCAAAACCTTGACACAAAACGAGGGTCCCGGTCGGAAACTATACTTACAGGGACCCCATGTAATCTCACAATCTCCTCCATATATACCCGAGCCAACTTATCCATGGAATACTTCATATTCACAGGTACAAAGTGAGCCGATTTGGTTAACTGATCGACGATCACCCAAACGGCATCATGTCCTTTTTGTGTTCTAGGCAAACCGGAAACGAAGTCCATGGTAATGTTCTCCCATTTCCATTCAGGTATCTCAAGAGGTTGTAGTAATCCAGAAGGTTTTTGGTGTTCAGCCTTAACCTGCTGGCAGACTAGACAAGTTTGTACATATTGAGCAATCTCCCTCTTCATCTTATCCCACCAGTATAGCTGTCGTAAGTCCTGATACATCTTAGTACTACCCGGATGGATGGTGTATTTCGATCGATGAGCTTCATCCAGAATCTCCCTCCTCAAATTCTCATCCTCAGGCACTACAATGCGATTTCTAAACCTCAAAATTCCCTTAGGACTTAGATTAAAATCAGAAATTTCTCCTTTCTTCACTTTTTCCACCCACTTCTGAACCATCGGATCCGTAGTTTGGGCCTCCTTGATTCTATCCAATAGGACGGATGTCACCCGAATATTTCCAAAGGTGATCTTTCTACCCTCCATTTTAGGGTTCCACTCACCAATAGCTTCTAATATTTCCCACTCCTTAACTGTGAGGACTCGCAAAATTTTCTTATTTAAATTCTTATTTCGAGCTCATTTAATTATTTATTTGGCCAATTGTCTCGAATATTATTTTCTAACCTTATTAGACTTAAATACATGGAATTATGGCTTCATTATGTTTTTAAAGTGACTCGTTTCAAAAATTAATTTTTGAAGCTCGATTAATGAAAATAGTGAAAACGTGTTTGAGAAATTTTAGCCAATTAAGAGTACATTAAACTCGGAAAATTGGAGACATGTACAATGTTCTTAAAATAGGTAAATTTAGGTTTAAATACTCAAGTGATAGTTAGTGGTACGATCGTTATAAGAATTTCTCGAAGGTTTCACTTTATCGCGCCTAAATTGGAAATACGCGTTTTCACGCGCGCACTTAATTGAGGGATTTTAGACCATTATTTTGGGACAATTAAGAGTGAATAATATTTATATGAATATAAGTGCATTATAGGTTTAGTGCACTAGTGAAATAAACTCGAGAGGAATCGAGCACAAAACGCGCGCGTACGCGCACTATTCCTAGTTGACTTTTGAAGTAAACTTTGGCCTCAAAATTTAAAGCTTCTCACGGAAGCTTATCATCAGCTTTAGTTCTTCTTTTGCTGCTCCTAATAGCAGAACAACCAAGAGGAAAAAAAAAAACAGTTCCAATTCCCTCTTAATTTCTTGCACCAAATCTCAACCATTTCACACCAAAATTGAACACCACTTAGCTTAATACTTGGAGAGTTCATCTAGCTAAGAAAAGGAGCTGCTTTTCACGGTTTCTTGGAGCTTCAAGGAGGGCCGAAATTCTGGTCTTAAGCACACCAAGGAGGTATGTAGTGATCTAACACTCTAAACTTGGTTTATAAGAGTTGATTTACACTTGTAGGCTTGGATATTCATGTGGATGACTTGGTTATGGTGTAAAATGAAATGGGTGGGCTCTATGAACTCCCACCTTTGTCTTGAAAGCTGATCTTATGCTTGATGATGTTTATAATGTTGTATTAGTGTTTAAACTAGTGGATTATTGGTGGAAAATTGATGGAAGCTCATGATGGGTGCAAAGGCCAAATCTGACCATTTTGCCCCTGCTTTGTTTGGCCACTATAATGCAAAAATTTGAGGATTTAAGGGCTTGATTGTGTTGTTTACATGTTGTAGTAGTTGTATAAAAATTTTCATTGAAAAATACTGAGTTTTGGCTGGTCAAATGAATTTATTTCCCAAAGCTAGTAATCTGGAAACTGATTCCGTAATGCTCAGACCAGTGTTCGTATTTCGTCCATAACTCCATACTCTGACGTCGAAATCAAGTGTCGTCAGCGGCATTTGAAACTAGACATTCCCACCTTTCCAACGGTATAAAATTCACATTCTGGTTCCATGTGTGTGAGCCGCACCACTCTTCTGAATTCAGCTGTTCTGTTTCTCTGTTCTGCTGGAATGAAATACAGAAGCTGTGATTTGTAGCTCGATTTCGAGCTAGTTGTATGCCGAATTTCAAAATGATTTCTTTTGTGAACTTATAGCTCTATGAATGTGTTTTCCAACGCTATAAACCATGCCCAAGTCTGAGTTAATGTGAGTGACTTGTGATCAAAATACAGAGCCTGCCCTGCTCTTGAAAACCCTGACTTTTGGACAGATTTGATGCAAGGCTTGGTATAGACTTGCTAACTGAACATTTTGGTGCTAAACACCTACCAAATGTACCATGAATGTTCATTAGGCTTTGCCTACACTACTGAACCATATTTGGAGGATTTTCCTTAACCAAATGTTTGGAATGGAAAACGAAAGGGCTCAAGGCAGTTTTGTCTTGGGATTTTCGAAACTTTGGTTGTTTGATTGACTACCTTCCCGAAGGTATTTTTCCATGAAAATTGGTAGAGGGATACTATTTATATAGGAGTATTATACTGCCAAATTTGGTACCAATCCAAGTCCGTTTCGATACCTGACTAAAGTCCTAAAGTTGGAAGCTCAAATCTGGAAATTTTCACCAGTTTTGAATTTTCCCTAACTTTGAGTCACCGTATCTCGGTGCTCGAAACTTCGATCCTTGATCCACTTTTTCTGTTATAAACCTTACTTGCAACTCTAATTGAGTTACAAATTTCAGAGGCTAGCTCGCAACGTGTGAAATTTTCCGAATTTCCAAAGTTAGCGAAAAACCAACCCCGGCTCAATTCTGAGTGTTCTGGAACAGCAACTTCATGCCCATTTTTGAATACCTTCCACTTAGATTCATGGAAAAGTGTCTTCTAAGAACTTTTAGCACTTTCTAAGAGGTTTCTAACGGTACCAAGTTTTCTAATTTTGGACCTACTGAGTGCAGGATCTGATTTTTCTAAATTTGACGCGCAAAGCTGAAATTTGTCGATTTCTTAGAAAATGAAATTTTGAAAACTCGTTACTCCTTCTTGATGATAATTGGTCGCTTTAAACTTGATTTCATGAAGGAAATCAGTTTTTATTGTGTTAATAAAACCTCACTTTTAAACCTTTATTTTGAGTGGCTAAGGTTCTTGGTTTGAGGTATTGACTAGTCCAAATGAGCGTAACTCCTTTCTTGATTAATACGTGATTGTGAGTGAAAAATACTTGTTAATTGCTTCAGGTGCTCAAGCGAGTCTTGAAGAGAATCCCGGAGAGGACAACTAAAGATTTTCTCGCTCAATTACTTTTGGATTGGTGAGTGTCAAGTGCATGACTTGTCGTGTTTACTTGATTTACCTGCTTATATACGTGAATATCACTTGATGAGACGAGTGTGTACTTTATCGCACTCGCTCTCATTTACTTGAACTTTACTTGTATTAACTTGGTTTTCAAAGTCGATTGAGTGAATCTCGTCGACTAAAATATACCCGTTTTCGTGTGCATGTCGTGTTGCCGTGCGTGTCGTGTATGTCGTGCGTGTCTTGTTGTCGGGTGGAGTGAACCTCCTCGACTTATGGGGACGCCCAATTCTCTTAGCCAATCTTGCAACTCGAGCCGGCATGGGCTTGGTCGAGAAGCTTGATAAACCAAGAGAGTAACAAAACACAACTTGATCTTTTGAGATCTTGTTCGGCATACTCGTGGAGTATCGCCCTTTTCGTGCGTGTTCAAAAATCAAAACTTGATCTCTTGAGATCTCGTGTGGCATACTCGACGAGTATCACCTTTTTCGTGCGTGTTTGGTTTCGGATCCGAGAGGGTGGAATGTTGGCCGGAGGAAGTAATAAGTGAAGTTTCTACGGATAAAATACCCACCCGGATAACGGAGTATCATCACGAGGGGGTATCGGATCGAGTCGTGGCGAAGCAAGTGGAAAATAGCTCCTGAGAGCTCCTATATCCTTGAATTGTTTCTGTTTACTTTTCTCGCTCGAATTGTAAATTACTTGAATATTGGGATTGTTACTTGGACAACGTGCTTGCATGTGTGTTTTCTTGGCCTCACGAGCGTTTCGCTCACCCCGTAGATTTGTTTTCCTTAACAGGAATGGATGGAGTGAAACTCGTTGGAACCCTTTGGATGTACTTTTGTATTAGGGTTTCAATTGTAATTGACTAGACATTTTGGCTATTGTATATATTTGGGAATTGATGTATCTTTTGGATCCTGATGTAAGAATTGGATAACGGATGTATTTTGAACTCGTGGTACAAGACTTGGATATTCGATTATGGAAGCGATTTTTCCTTATTAGATTGGTATAAATTGTTCTATATTGTTAAGTTTGAATGATTTGTCTCGAGTCCTGGCGAGAGCTAGGCAGGCGTTCCGCGGATACCCTTGGGTTCGCCCTTGGGAGAAGTGGGGGCGTCACAGTTGGTATCAGAGCTTAGGCTTTAGATCTTTGTAGTGTATCCTAGGCTTAAAAGTTTAGGATACCGGACTGTGGGACTGGTTTGAAAGTTAAGTGACTACTTGTAGGAAAAAAAAAATCAGAGTAACTTCGCCTGGTCTCTGCACGGAGTGAGTTTGGGCCAAGACGTGATATGGTCCCAATTATGTGAATATGTATAAAAGACTAAGTACTCTTCTTGTGCGTAAGTTGTGAACTATGAAAGTGGTAAGTGTAAAACCTTTATCATGCTATTTGAGGTAGATAGATATGTACGTCAGGTAGGGATCTTAAACTTTGTTAATTTGCACTTGGGAGCGTACAGCCTGAGTTGTAAATTCTCTTAGTTCTGAATTCTTGTACTTGAGTACTAAGTATTTTTCCTGAGAGAATACTTGTGACTTCGAAAGGGATATAGTCTCGTATATTATAGTGTGAATAAAAATCATAAGTGGTTTTGAGATAAGTTCTGATGGCAAAGGTCAGAGCCCGGAGGATTCTTGTATTGGATTTGAGATCTCCATTATGGGAAATGAACGAGAAAAAAAAAAACTAGACCCTTTTGACTGATGTAGTTAGAATTGTCAGAGGTGATGCTAAGTGCTGAGGCCATTGTATTTTGCATGACTGTATGGCCTACTTTTGGGGCACTTGTTTGACTTTAGTCTTCTGTGACTAAAAGTACTTTTGTGACACATGTGTACTATATTTTTGTGATTTTTCCCTGACTTGCTAATTGTATGGATTTTGACATGTTAATGAATGTAAATTACTATTATTTTCAATGTTTTCGCAATTGGTCCTTGTTTCAAGTATTTTCTCGTGTAATTGATTTATTTCTTGCACTAGGCATACTTAGGTTATGGAAGGGCTAAGAAGGGGTCGAGGCCGTGGTCGAGGCCGTGGGCGAGGGACTGGACGAACCCAACCTCAAGGGGATGAACAAGGATCGGCAACTAGACCGACCCAAGGACAAGAAAATATAGAGGTTAACCAAATGGCTACTGCCATTAATAGGATGACTGACATCCTAGAACGATTAGCTGAGAGACAGGGACCAGTGCCAGTTAACCAACCTGGGGGCCAGGATAGAGGGGAAGATAGAGCCTTAGAGAGGTTCTTAAAGTTCAACCCGCCTAAGTTCATTGGTGAGCCTGATCCTGAGGTAGCGGAGAATTGGCTAAAAAGAATGACTAATATTTTCGCAGCCCTAGATTATGCGGAGGAGAGACGAGTAACTTTTGCTGTCTTTCAGTTTGAGGGTGCAACACGTGCTTGGTGGGATATGATAAGGGGAAAATGGGAAAGAGCACAAACCCTTTGGACCTGGGAAAATCTTTTAGGAGAATTTAATGAGAAGTTTCTCCCGCCCTTGGTTCAAGAGAAACGGGAGGACGAATTCATAAAAGTGATGCAGGGGGCGTCTAGTGTGGCTGAGTATGAAGGAAAATTTACTAAACTTTCTAGATACGCCCCAGAATTGGTAGCCACTGAGAGGAAAAGGATAAGACGATTTGTACAAGGACTTAACGTGGAGATTCAAGAGAGGTTAGCAGCGGTCCAAATCTCTACTTTCACTGAAGCCCTAGAGAAGGCGCAGAGAGTCGAAAGTGCAAGGCTGCAAGTTAAGGATTTTCATGCCAAGAAAAGGGGCACTTCTAGTCATCCTCTTGGACAAGCAGATAAGGGTGCCCCACCTTCTGAAAGGAAAAAGGAACGGGAGGAGTAGAGACATCTGGTACACAAAAAAATACTCAATCAAGAGGAGGCCACAATGGACGAGATCAACCGAGGGAGACACCTCCAAGTGGTCAGCCTGTGGCTCCTCAAGTTATTTGTGGTTATTGTCGCAAGCCTAACCATACAGAGAATGAGTGCTGGAAGAAATCAGGAAAGTGTTTGTATTGTGGCAGCACTGAGCATCAGATCGCGAACTGTCCAAGTATACCGAATGAAGGAGGTAGTACTCAAAGGCTTGAAAAGTCAACCGCAAAGTAGTCTAGCGCTGGAGGAAGTCGATCTAAAGCACCAGCTAGGATTTATGCGTTAGGCTATCAACAGGTTTCCAATCCCGTTAAGGTCATTGAAGGTATGATTTTTGCTTCCTATTGTTTAATTAAGGTTCTAAGTGACTATAGTACGACGCACACTTTTACAAAACCCTAGATTCATGAGATAAAATCAAAGTTTGACTACTAATTGGGTGAGTAGAAATTGTGAAAAATGGGTTGCAGAGTGTAAGTTATTGTTTGACCTGATAAGTGTGACTATTAAGGGGTATGACTGTTATCCTAAGTGTGAATTTCGAGGACGAAATTCTCTTAAGGGGGAGAGGATGTGAGGACTCGCAAAATTTTCTTATTTAAATTCTTATTTCGAGCTCATTTAATTATTTATTTGGCCAATTGCCTCGAATATTATTTTCTAACCTTATTAGACTTAAATACATGGAATTATGGCTTCATTATGTTTTTAAAGTGACTCGTTTCAAAAATTAATTTTTGGAAGCTCGATTAATGAAAATAGTGAAAACGTGTTTGAGAAATTTTAGCCAATTAAGAGTGCATTAAACTAGGAAAATTGGAGCCATGTACAATGTTCTTAAAATAGGTAAATTTAGGTTTAAATACTCAAGTGATAGTTAGTGGTACGATCGTTATAAGAATTTCTCGAAGGTTTCACTTTATCGCGCCTAAATTGGAAATACGCGTTTTCACGCGCGCACTTAATTGAGGGACTTTAGACCATTATTTTGGGACAATTAAGAGTGAATAATATTTATATGAATATAAGTGCATTATAGGTTTAGTGCACTAGTGAAATAAACTCGAGAGGAATCGAGCACAAAACGCGCGCGTACGCGCACTATTCCTAGTTGACTTTTGAAGTAAACTTTGGCCTCAAAATTTAAAGCTTCTCACGGAAGCTTATCATCAGCTTTAGTTCTTCTTTTGCTGCTCCTAATAGCCGAACAACCAAGAGGAAAAAAAAAAAACAGCTCCAATTCCCTCTTCATTTCTTGCACCAAATCTCAACCATTTCACACCAAAATTGAACACCACTTAGCTTAATACTTGGAGAGTTCATCTAGCTAAGAAAAGGCGCTGCTTTTCACGGTTTCTTGGAGCTTCAAGGAGGGCCGAAATTCTGGTCTTAAGCACACCAAGGAGGTATATAGTGATCTAACACTCTAAACTTGGTTTATAAGAGTTGATTTACACTTGTAGGCTTGGATATTCATGTGGATGACTTGGTTATGGTGTAAAATGAAATGGGTGGGCTCTATGAACTCCCACCTTTGTCTTGAAAGTTGATCTTATGCTTGATGATGTTTATAATGTTGTATTAGTGTTTAAACTAGTGGATTATTGGTGGAAAATTGATGGAAGCTCATGATGGGTGCAAAGGCCAAATCTGACCATTTTGCCCCTGCTTTGTTCGGCCACTATAATGCAAAAATTTGAGGATTTAAGGGCTTGATTGTGTTGTTTACATGTTGTAGTAGTTGTATAAAAATTTTCATTAAAAAATACTGAGTTTTGGCTGGTCAAATGAATTTATTTCCCAAAGCTAGTAATCTGGAAACTGATTCCGTAATGCTCATACCAGTGTTCGTATTTCGTCCATAACTCCGTACTCTGACTTCGAAATCAAGTGCCGTCAGCGGTATTTGAAACTACACATTCCCACCTTTCCAACGGTATAAAATTCACATTCTGGTTCCATGTGTGTGAGCCGCACCACTCTTCTGAATTCAGCTGTTCTGTTTCTCTGTTCTGCTGGAATGAAATACAGAAGCTGTGATTTGTAGCTCGATTTCGAGCTAGTTGTATGCCGAATTTCAGAATGATTTCTTCTGTGAACTTATAGCTCTATGAATGTGTTTTCCAACGCTATAAACCATGCCCAAGTCTGAGTTAATGTGAGTGACTTGTGATCAAAATACAGAGCCTGCCCTGCTCTTGAAAACCCTGACTTTTGGACAGATTTGATGCAAGGCTTGGTATAGACTTGCTAACTGAACATTTTGGTGCTAAACACCTACCAAATGTACCATGAATGTTCATTAGGCTTTGCCTACACTACTGAACCATATTTGGAGGATTTTCCTTAACCAAATGTTTGGAATGGAAAACGAAAGGGCTCAAGGCAGTTTTGTCTTGGGATTTTCGAAACTTTGGTTGTTTGATTGACTACCTTCCCGAAGGTATTTTTCCATGGAAATTGGTAGAGGGATACTATTTATATAGGAGTATTATACTGCCAAATTTGGTACCAATCCAAGTCCGTTTCGATACCTGACTAAAGTCCTAAAGTTGGAAGCTCAAATCTGGAAATTTTCACCAGTTTTGAATTTTCCCTAACTTTGAGCCACCGTATCTCGGTGCTCGAAACTTCGATCCTTGATCCACTTTTTCTGTTATAAACCTTACTTGTAACTCTAATTGAGTTACAAATTTCAGAGGCTAGCTCGCAACGTGTGATTTTTTCCGAATTTCCAAAGTTAGCGAAAAACCAACCCCGGCTCAATTCTGAGTGTTCTGGAACAGCAACTTCATGCCCATTTTTGAATACCTTCCACTTAGATTCATGGAAAATTATCTTCTAATAACTTTTAGTACTTTCTAAGAGGTTTCCAACGGTACCAAGTTTTCTAATTTTGGACCTACTGAGTGCAAGATCTGATTTTTCTAAATTTGACGCGCAAAGCTGAAATTTGCCGATTTCTTAGAAAATGAAAATTTGAAAACTCGTTACGCCTTCTTGATGATAATTGGTCGCTTTAAACTTGATTTCATGAAGGAAATCAGTTTTTCTTGTGTTAATAAAACCTCACTTTTAAACCTTTATTTTGAGTGGCTAAGGTTCTTGGTTTGAGGTATTGACTAGTCCAAATGAGCGTAACTCCTTTCTTGATGAATACGTGATTGTGAGTGAAAAATACTTGTTAATTGCTTCAGGTGCTCAAGCGAGTCTTGAAGAGAATCCCGGAGAGGACAACTAAAGATTTTCTCGCTCAATTACTTTTGGATTGGTGAGTGTCAAGTGCATGACTTGTCGTGTTTACTTGATTTACCTGCTTATATACGTGAATATCACTTGATGAGACGAGTGTGTACTTTATCGCACTCGCTCTCATTTACTTGAACTTTACTTGTATTAACTTGGTTTTCAAAGTCGATTGAGTGAATCTCGTCGACTAAAATATACCCGTTTTCGTGTGCATGTCGTGTTGCCGTGCGTGTCGTGTATTTCGTGCGTGTCTTGTTGTCGGGTGGAGTGAACCTCCTCGACTTATGGGGATGCCCAATTCTCTTAGCCAATCTTGCAACTCGAGCCGGCATGGGCTTGGTCGAGAAGCTTGATAAACCAAGAGAGTAACAAAACACAACTTGATCTTTTGAGATCTTGTTCGGCATACTCGTGGAGTATCGCCCTTTTCGTGCGTGTTCAAAAATCAAAACTTGATCTCTTGAGATCTCGTGTGGCATACTCGACGAGTATCGCCTTTTTCGTGCGTGTTTGGTTTCGGATCCGAGAGGGTGGAATGTTGGCCGGAGGAAGTAATAAGTGATGTTTCTGCAGATAAAATACCCACCCGGATAGCGGAGTATCATCACGAGGGGGTATCGGATCGAGTCGTGGCGAAGCAAGTGGAAAATAGCTCCTGAGAGCTCCTATATCCTTGAATTGTTTCTGTTTACTTTTCTCGCTCGAATTATAAATTACTTGAATATTGGGATTGTTACTTGGACAACGTGCTTGCATGTGTGTTTTCTTGGCCTCACGAGCGTTTCGCTCACCCCGTAGATTTGTTTTCCTTAACAGGAATGGATGGAGTGAAACTCGTTGGAACCCTTTGGATGTACTTTTGTATTAGGGTTTCAATTGTAATTGACTAGACATTTTGGCTATTGTATATATTTGGAATTGATGTATCTTTTGGATCCTGATGTAAGAATTGGATAACGGATGTATTTTGAACTCGTGGTACAAGACTTGGAAATTGAATTATGGAAGCGATTTTTCCTTATTAGACTGGTATAAATTGTTATATATTGTTAAGTTTGAATTGATTTGTCTCGAGTCCTGGCGAGAGCTAGGCAGGCGTTCCGCGGATACCCTTGGGTTCGCCCTTGGGAGAAGTGGGGGCGTCACATTAACTATTAACCCAGATATTCGAGCCTTCTTGCTTAAGGCATCAGCTACTACATTAGCCTTACCCGGATGGTAGTTGATCGTTCAGTCATAATCTTCTAAGAATTCCATCCACCGACGTTGTCTCATATTTAACTCCTTTTGGGAAAAGAGGTACTTAAGGCTCTTGTGATCGGAATAAACTTCAAAAGTTACCCCATACAGGTAGTGTCTCCATTTTTTCAGAGCAAAGACAACCGCGGCTAACTCCAAATCATGAGTGGGATAGTTTTGCTCATGGTTTTTCAATTTCCTAGAGGCAAAGGCTATCACGTTCTTGTTTTGCATCAATACACACCCTAAGCCTTCCTTCGAAGCATCAGTATACACAGTGAAACTGTCCTTATCGTTAGGCAAGGCCAGAACTGGAGCCATAGTTAACCTTTTCTTCAACTCCTGAAAACTCTGCTCACATCGGGCATCCCACAGAAAGCAACTACTTTTCTTTGTCAAATTGGTTAAAGGACTGGCAAGTTTTGAGAAATCCTTAAGAAATCGCCGATAGTAACCTGCCAACCCTAAGAAACTTCAAATCTCAGTCGAACTCTCAGATCTCTTCCACTCGGTCACTGCTTCTACCTTCGCCGGATCTACTGCAATTCCCTCCTTCGAGATTACATGTCCCAAGAAGGAAACCTTCTCCAGCCAAAACTCACACTTACTAAATTTGGCGTATAATTGGTGATCTCTTAGGGTTTGTAAAACTAACTTCAGGTGCTGCACATGCTCCTCTCGGGTTTTCGAGTAGACCAAAATTTCATCGATAAACACAACGACAAACTGGTCCAGATAAGGTTTGAAAACTCGATGCATCAAGTCCATAAAAGCAGCAGGGGCATTGGTTAGTCCAAAGGGCATAACGGCAAATTCAAAATGCCCATACCGAGAATTGAAGGCAGTTTTAGGCACATCTTCTTTTCGGATCAATAATTGGTAGTACCCCTGTCGAAGGTCCAGTTTTGAAAAGACCACTGCACCTTGTAACTAGTCAAACAGCTCATCAATGTGGGGTAGTGGGTGCCTATTCTTAACGGTTACGTTGTTCAACCCTCGGTAATCAATACACAACCTCAGAGTCCCGTCCTTCTTTTTAACAAAGAGAACGGGTGCACCCCAAGGAGATCCACTCTCATGAATAAAACCCCGCTCCAAAAGGTCTTGCAACTGCAGCTTCAGCGCCTTAAGTTCAGCAGGTGCCATACGGTATCGGGTCTTAGAGATAGGTGAAGTCCCTGGTAACAAGTTAATCTCAAATTCTATCTCTCTTTGCGGTGATAGATTCACTAGCTCATCGGGAAACACATCCGAATATTCGCCCACTACTGGAACATCTTCTACTTTCAGTTTATCGGTGGGAGTATTAATGAGAAAGGCTAGGAACCCTTGTGCCCCTCTACTCAGTAGTTTCCTAGTCCGAATACCCGAAATCATTGTAGATGAGGCCAGACCGCCCTTCACATCTAGCCTTAAGGTCGCCTCTCCAGGGATACGGAATTCCACTACTTTCCTCTTATAGTCCAGCTGGGCATCATACCTAACTAACCAATCCATGCCCAATATCACATCATACCCCTTAATGGCTAAACTTATTAAATTTTCCAATAACTTCCTCTCTCCTACCCAGATTTCATAGTTTACATACATCTTACTAGTAACCAAACACTGGTTCCCCGTAGGAGTACTTACTTCTAGATCATATGGCAAACTAATAGGGGCAATGTCAATTCCACACATGAAATCAGGGTTAACAAAAGAATCGGTGGCCCCGGGGTCCATCAAAATTCTAGCTAGACGGTGGAAGACAGGGATCGTACCTTCCACCACCTCTGCCGAATCAGGGACAGGACGCTGCTCGATAGAATACACCCGACCAAGCACCTTCGGTTTCACCCCTTCCACTCTTGACTGCCCTGAGGTAGCCTTAGAAGATTGAGATTGTGTCGTCCCTCTCGCCTCTCGGGGTTGAACTGGACAGCTGGCTATCTGGTGCTCCGCACTCCTACAGCGTAGGCACTTCTTCTCCTTTCTCCAGCAGTTATCCTCCGTGTGGTTCGGCTTCCCACAGAACCCACACGGGCCACGAGAAATAGTGGCGGAACTCCCTTGTGAGGCACTCCTCTGTTGGCCTCGTCCCGTCTGGCCACCTCTTGGCGGAGTCCCTCTTGCCGTACCCAGAAATCGTCCTCCTCCAGTTCCCCTTCCAAATTTGGGAAGGGTACTCTTAAATCCACGTTTTTATTTTGAAAATTTCTCACTTGGAGCCTTGCGTTCTCAGATCGTAAAGCTTTCTCAACAGCATCACTGAAGGTAGTGATTTGGGCCATAGCCAAATCCTTTTGTATCTCTACGTTAAGCCCCTTGTTATTCTTGGTTTTGATGATCACAAAAGTTCGTTTATACTGACCAAGATTGATCAGGCCTGATGGAACAAGGAAAGCATATGTTTGATTGACTCCAGTCTACGATGCTTTGGATGTGGCAAACAAGATTGAAATAATATAAACGAATTTAGTCATTGTTTTGTTCCGATCAAAGATACTGTCTTTTAAGTATGTCTAGTTTGTCATTCTTGGTACTTTGAAATGTTTATCTAACCTCCTTCAAATACAAGTGTTTTTGTCTATCCAAGAATCAGGTTCAAATATGTCATGAAATGCAAGACAACCAAAATGAGAAGCAAAAACAGGACAATCAGGTCGGACGGCCGAAAGGAAACTGTCGGACGTCCGGAAGGATCGGACGCACACCTCGGACGCATATCAACCAGATCGGACGTCCGAAAAATTCCAAGATAACTTGCTAACTCTCGGCCTACGATCGGACGCTGTGCTGTCGGACGACAAAAATCTCATCGGACGTCCGAACTTCAACTTGGCGGTTTTCGGACGTTTGGTTCGGACGATGATTTGATCGTCGGACGTCCGAAAGCCCCAACGGCTAGCTGACCCTTCATCTGCCTTCTATCCGTTGGAAGCTTTAATGAAACCCATTTTTGTTCCCCTTTAAAAGCAAACTGTTCTGAACGAAGGAAGGACTTTTGCACACTTTGTTTACAAGATCTCAAGAGATATTTTAGCTAGAAAATAGTCTCCAAAGCAAGATTTGTTTTAAAGTGGTGTGAATTTCTGGTGAGCATTTCTTTTGTGACTGAAAGGATCTTTAGTGTAGCTTTGTTGAGGGTTTTTCTGAGTGATTGTAAAACTTCTTAGCTTGACTAAGTGAGGCTTAGGGCAAGGAAGAAGTGCTCCCTCCATTGTACATCTAGTTGATCTTCTTTCATCTAAGAGAAGTTGCTCTTCCTAGTGTGTGGTCTTCAAGTTTGAGGATAGCTTGGTAGACACTTGGTTTGATTCCCTAATTTACTTTTCTGTTTAATAAAATTCTCATTGCTTGTCTATACTTGTGTTTCTGATCAATATTGCTCTTGTCTTCTAATCTACTTGGTTGATCATTACTAGAAAAGAAGGTAAATTTTTATTAAAGAAAAAGTGCATAAATTTGGTTAAGATTTTAATCAACCCAATTCACCCCCCCTCTTGGTTGTCTTTGGGACTTACAATTGGTATCAGAGCTTGGTCTCCTTGAGATTAAGCTCTAACGGCTTGGAGTAAAGATGACAACCAGTCATGCTATGTTTGTTGAGGGGCAATCTGTTACTAGGCCTCCCATGTTCAGTGGCTCCAACTATGTTAGCTGGAAAGAACAGATGATTATCTTTTTGCAATCTATTGATATTGAACTGTGGTTTATTGTGAGTGAAGGACCGCATGAAGCTAACTTTCTTGATGCAGATACAGGGCTGCTTCGGCCAAAAATGAGAGCTGAAATGAATGCTCAAGATAGGACTAACCTCACATTGAATGCCAAGGCCATGAATGTTCTTTATAGTGCCTTAGATTCAAATGAATCAATTAGAGTGAAAGGCTGTAAATCAGCCAAAGAAATGTGGGATAAGTTAAGAGAAATCCATGAGGGTGGTGACAATGTGAGAGAACAGAGAAAGGCCATCTTGGTCACAAAGTATGAATCATTTAAGATTGAACCTCTTGAGGATATTGACAAAATGTTTTGCAGGTTCACTGACTTGATCAAAGATCTCGAGGTGTTGGGCAAAGAGTACACCTTGGGAGAGAAGAACAGAAAAATTCTCAATGCATTGGGCAAAGAATGGGAAAATAAAGTGACTGCAATAGAGGAGGCTAAGGATTTAAGTTCTGTGCCTATTGAATCTATCATTAACTCACTAACCTCTTATGAGTTAAAACTGAAATCTAAAGTGCAGGAGGAAGAGGATGCTAGAGCAAAAAGAAATATTGCTCTAAAGACTACTCAAAGTGAAGATGATCCAGCTCACTTGGATGATGAAGATTCGGATGGTGATGATAATGATCTTGCTCTCATCACAAGAGGTTTCAAAAGAATCTTGAATAAAAGGAAGTTCAGAAAGGGAGGACCTAGCAATCAATTCCAAAATTATTCATCAAATGCAAGGAACAAAGGAAAACAAGAATTCAACAAGAAGCAAGTGGACAAATGCTATGAATGTGGACAGCCTGGACACTATGCAAACGAATGCCCCATGAAGAAAATGAAAGATGGAAAAGCTGATCGAAAGCCAAGATTCAACAACTTCCAGATTACTTGGAATGAATGCAACTCTGAAGGGGAAGTTGAAGAAGAGGAAGAATCAGCTCAAATGGCCTTCATGGCTATTGGAGATAATGAGGTAACTTCCATACACTCTCAATCTGAAAGTGATGATGAAGAAGATGATGATCTTGAATCCTTTGTTGAAAAACTGCATAATGCTTTGAAGGAATCTTATGATAAGAACAAGCAGCTAAAACAGAAAATTGCTTTTCTCATTCATGAAAATGCATGTCTCCTTCAACAAAATAAACAACTAAAGACTGACAATGAATGTCTTGTAAGAGCCGGATTTGATGTTCAGAATGAGCTTGATAGAAAGACAAATATTTGTAAAATGCTGAAGGAAAGACATGGTGATTTAAAAAAGAGAATGGACAACTTGGATGAGACTTTGAAAGCAAGAAAGCAGGAGTTTATCAAAAGGAACATGTCACCTACACATCCTACTATTTTTCAAAGAACATTTGCACACAACAAAAATGCACATGGTTTCACAACATATAGAAAAGGTGGATTGAGATATGTCAAACCAGTACATGTTAAGGACTCTTCCATTATGTGTGGTTTTTGTTGTCAAAGAGGGCATTTGAAAGGTGATTGCTATGTGAAAAGAAATCTGAACAAAGGGATGAAATGCATGTGGTTAGTTAGATACAATGCTAACTATTGCGGACCCAAAAATTAAAAAGGGTACCAAACACTTTCTATTTTCAGGAAAAAGGATCAAACAAGTCCAAATGGTTTATTGATAGCGGCTGCTCAAGGCATATGACCGGTGATCCCTCCTTGTTCATAAAGCTAAAATCAAAATCAAGTGGAAAGGTGACATTCGGTGATGATGTGAAAGCTAAGACAATTGGTATAGGAGATGTTGGTAAGGATGGTGAAACTTTTGTCCATAATGTGCTCTTAGTTGATAACTTAAGTTATAACTTGCTTAGTGTTAGTCAATTATGTGATAAAGACTTGAATGTGTTATTCAAAAAACATGAATGCATTGTGCTTGATTCCAAATATAATATTGTGTTCAAAGGTAAGAGGTTCAACGACATATATATTGTGGTTCTTGATAAAATTGATTCATCTAGCTTGAAATGTCTTAAAGCTTCAAATGAAGATCCTTGGTTGTGGCATAGAAGACTTTGTCATTTTAACATGGATTTACTAAAGGAAATTTCGAAAAAGGAGTTGGTTAGAGGCTTGCCAAAAATCAGTTTTGATAAGGACAAAATATGTGATGCATGTCAATTTGGGAAGCAAACAAAAAATTCCTTTAAACCTAAGATGTGTGTATCTACTTCTAAACCTTTGGAACTCTTGCATCTTGATTTATTTGGTCCCACTCAAATTACTAGCTTGGGTGGTAAAAGATATTGTTTTGTAATTGTTGATGATTATTCTAGATACACTTGGGTGCTATTTCTTGCTCATAAAGATGATGCCTTCAAGAATTTTACTTCATTGTTTGCTAAAGTGCAAAATCTGCTTGGCTTAAAAATTGTTAGGATTAGAAGTGATAATGGAACGGAATTCAAATATTGTGGTTTTCCAGATTTCTGTGATCATAATGGCATTACACATGAGTTTTCAATTGCAAGAACTCCACAACAAAATGGTGTTGTAGAAAGGAAAAACAGGACACTACAAGAGGCTGCTAGAACTATGTTAAGTGAATGTAGTTTGCCTAAATACCTTTGGGCTGAAGCGGTAAACACTGCATGTTATGTGATGAATAGAATACTTTTGAGACCTATTTTAAAGAAAACTCCTTATGAGCTGATTTTTGATAAGAAACCTACGGTTGGTTATTTCAAAGTATTTGGTTGTAAATGCTTTATTTTGAATCTAAAGGAACATCTTGGTAAGTTTGATAAAAAATCTGATGAAGGAATATTTTTGGGGTATTGTGAGAATAAAAGAGGATATAGAGTTTTTAATAGAAGGACTCTTGTGATTGAAGAAGCTATACATATAACATTTGATGAAACAAATGATGATAATTCCAAAAGTTCGTGTGAGGATGATGATGTAGGTGTTCGAGAAGGAATGGAAAAGCTATCAATTGGAAATGAAGGAAGCTCTAAACCAGCAGCAACTGAAATGGAAAATGAAGTTCATAATGATCAAGAAGAAGAAGATGAAGACAAAAATGATGATCCACTCAAAGATCTTCCCAAGGCTTGGAAATTCAGCCAAAATCATCCAAAAGAGCTTATAATTGGTGATCCATCCGAGAAGGTAAACACTCGTTCCTCATCTAGAAAATTGATTGACAATTTTGCTTTAGTTTCTCTCTTTGAACCCAAAAATATCAATGATGCTTTAAAGGATGAAAACTGGATTTTGGCAATGCAAGAAGAACTTAATCAATTTGAGAGAAATGAAGTTTGGACACTTGTTAATAGACCTCAAAATCAACCTATCATTGGTACAAAGTGGATTTTTAGAAATAAGTTGGATGATAAAGGTGTTGTTGTAAGAAATAAAGCCAGATTAGTTGCCAAAGGATATGCACAAGAAGAAGGAATTGATTTTGATGAAACATTTGCTCCCGTAGCAAGATTAGAATCTATTAGAATGCTTCTTGCTTTTGCATGCTTTAAAGGCTTCAAATTGTTTCAAATGGATGTTAAAAGTGCCTTTTTAAATGGTTTTATTGATCAAGAAGTATATGTGGATCAACCCCCCGGTTTTGAAAATACAAAATTTCCAAGTCATGTGTTTAAACTATCTAAAGCTTTATATGGTCTAAAACAGGCTCCAAGAGCTTGGTATGAAAGACTAAGTGGTTTTTTGATTGAAAATGGTTTCAAAAGGGGTGTTGTGGACACCACACTTTTTACTAAGCAAGTGTTGAATGACCTTCTTATTGTGCAAATATATGTTGATGATATTATTTTTGGTGCTACTAATGAGTATCTATGCAAGGAGTTTTCCACCACTATGCAAAATGAATTTGAAATGAGTATGATGGGAGAATTAAATTTCTTCCTTGGACTTCAAATACATCAAGCGCTTGAGGGAATTTTTATAAATCAAGCAAAATATACCAAGGAATTGCTGAAAAGGTTTGGCATGGAGGACTCAAAGCAAGTTGGAACTCCAATGTGCACTTCTACAAAGCTTGACAAAGATGAAGAAGGTAATCATGTGGATGAAAAGCATTATAGAGGTATGATCGGAAGCCTACTCTATTTAACCGCAAGTAGACCTGATATTATGTTTGCTGTTTGCTTGTGTGCTAGATTTCAATCTTGTCCAAAAGAATCACATTTGAATGCTGTAAAAAGGATTTTTAGGTATTTGAAAGGTACATTAGACTATGGTCTTTGGTATGCTAGATCTAATGAGTTTGCACTATATGGTTATTCGGATGCTGATTTTGGAGGTTGTCGTGTGGATAGAAAGAGTACTAGTGGAACTTGTCATTTTCTTGGAAATTGTTTAGTCTCTTGGTTTAGCAAAAAGCAAAATGCAATATCTTTGTCTACAACCGAAGCGGAATATATTGCCGCTAGTGCATGTTGTGCTCAACTTTTATGGATGAAGCACACTTTGAATGATTTTGGATTGTTGTATGACTGCATGCCTGTATTCTGTGATAATACTAGTGCTATAAATTTGACCAAAAATCCTATTCATCATTCTAGGACAAAGCACATAGATATAAAGCATCACTTTATTCGTGATCTTGTTCAAAAAGGTGAAATATGTGTAAATTATGTTTGTTCTAAAGATCAATTTGCTGATATTTTTACCAAAGCTCTGCCATTAGATCAGTTCATTCATCTAAGATCAAAATTAGGAATAATCGAAAAATCATCCTAAAATTTCTCAAAGTCTTCGGACGTCCGAAAGAAGATGAACGGACGTCCGATGATGTTCTTCAGCCATTTTCCAGAATTGCGCCTGTTCGGACGCAACTGTCGGACGCACAACTTCGTTCGGCCGTCCGACAGTGCAACGGCTCATTTTTTAAAACAACTTTCTTCCTCATTTGCTTCAGACTCTTCCCATTTTATTTCCTCTCGGACGAAAACCCTCTTGTCTCTCACTCTCAAATTCATATCGTTCTGAAGCCCCCATTCCCAAATTGACTCAACCAAAACAGTTCCTGATCAATTGCGAGTCATTATTCCTGATCATTTCACAGAATCATCTATCACTTCGCACATTCCCAAATTTTCTTCAAAACCCTATCTTTTCATAACCGCTCTGTCAAATCTTCTACAAGGCTTTTTTGTTCCAAAATTTTTGTGCGATTCACTTTCCTACTACTGTGTGTATCATTTGCATCTATCATTCCATACATTTCGCACAATGGTGAATCTAAGGGGAGGAAAAGTTACTGCCGGACGCAAGCATCCACTCAGGGATGAGGATGAGAGTCTTCCCACTGTCAAACGGACATCCAAACGCTTCAAAAGAGGAGCTATCAAGGGTCAAATGTCACGGCCTACACCACAACCCTCCTCTCAGCCTGAATCTGGACAGGGGACATCTTCTCAACCGCCTCCAAAATCAGCCCCTCCTCCTACATTCTTTGATGATGCTGCGAAAGACAAATACTCCTGGATATCCCAGAAGGGTGTCATCCCTCAAAGAACTGTAAACCCCTCTGAATTTCGCTCCATAGGTTTAGAATCCATTCTGAGTCTATTTGCTTTCCAGAAATGGTCACATCTTATTTCTATGCCAAATGTCTACTATCCTGATATGTTGCATCAATTTTTTGCCAATCTAAGGAAAGGTTCTGACCAAACTGAAATATTTTCCAGGGTTAATGGGGTAGACTTAATCTTTGACTCTGAAATTGTGAACTCCATTTTAAATACTACCATTGAACGTTTATGCAAAGATAAGATTGCTAATTTCTTTTCCTATGAAGAGCTCCCGACTGCGGCAAATCATTTTGATGGGACAAAAATGTTAACCTATTTCAAAAGAAGTTTTTCCTCACCTGCTGATGCTAAATTGAATGATCTGGCCCCTGTGAATTTAATTGCTTTTTCTATCATTTCAAACCTGCTTGTGCCTACTGATGGCCATAGAACTGATGCAAACAAAATGGAGTTGTACCTCTTTTATTGTTTTCAAGAAAAAATTCGTATTGATTTTGGTTTTGTCATGTGCAAGTTTTTACTTCGCTATGCCACTGATTCTCGCAGAAAATTATCTTATGGAAAGTTTCTTCAAAAGATTTTTGAGTTTTACAAAGTCCCTATTCTAGGTGTTTGTCCTAAAGAAGCATCTTCTTATGCCTTTACAAAAGGGTATTTTGAAAGGAAAAATCTTGTTTTTAAAGATAATCTGTGGGCTTATAAGGGTGCATCATCTAGTGAACTTAGGTCTAAGGCTGCACATGATCCTTCATCTATTCCACTCACTCCCATTCATCCTAGGAAATCTGCCTCTAAGGCATCTTCCTCTTCCAGTGATGAAGTAATTGAGCTCCTTCGTGAACTCAAACAGCATGTTCTTCTTCTAGAACATGGTCTAATGCTCACTATGTCCTCTGAGCAACAAACTGCCTTCCTAGACAAAAAGAACCTCCTGTTTCCCCCCTGTTGTTGAGGAAGTTTCCCATGACAAAGAGTCACACCCCACTGATCCAAGTTCATCAATTCCGGATCCTGGTTCTTCAACCCCTGTGACTCCTCATGGCACCTCTACATCAGATAAAGGCAAGGCACCAGTTGAAGAGGCTGCTGAAGATGATGAAGAAACTGAAGAGGAGGATCTTGATCAATATCAGCTCTCTCGGAGGACACCTGGATCCACTTAGTTCATCATTTAGGACATTTGCATTTTGTTTGTCTCTTTTATGTTTTTGTGGTATTCAACAATGAATATGTAATGTAATGGATATTTTAAGTTTCGTTTTGGATGTTTAAGTACTGTTTTGATGGATGTCTGAATATTTTGATGAATGATTGTCTATTCTGCTTATGTGAATGTAATGAATTTGTGGATTGTCTATTCTGATTGATGGTCTAAGTTTTGATGTGTGAACTTGTCTAAATTTGTGAATTTGTGGATGTGTTGATGTGATTGGTTGCCCGTTTGTGATGACAAAAAGGGGGAGATGGTATCAAATGATTGGATTGAGTGATGATTGATAATTGGTGATGTTGGCATGATTGATGATTGGTGATGTTAGGATATGTTGGATTGATTGTTTAAATTTGGATTGGCTGATATGCTTAATTGTTTAACTCGGATGGGCAGCCTTGTGAGGGGGAGTTTTTCAAAATTTTCAAATTTTGTGATTCACTAAGACAGGGGGAGTTCTTGTCTATTTTGAAAGGGGGAGTTTTCATTGCAATCATAAAATTTCATTTCAAACTTTTGTTTTGTCATCATCAAAAAGGGGGAGAATGTTATTCTTGGTTTTGATGATCACAAAAGTTCGTTTATACTGACCAAGATTGATCAGGCCTGATGGAACAAGGAAAGCATATGTTTGATTGACTCCAGTCTACGATGCTTTGGATGTGGCAAACAAGATTGAAATAATATAAACGAATTTAGTCATTGTTTTGTTCCGATCAAAGATACTGTCTTTTAAGTATGTCTAGTTTGTCATTCTTGGTACTTTAAAATGTTTATCTAACCTCCTTCAAATACAAGTATTTTTGTCTATCCAAGAATCAGGTTCAAATATGTCATGAAATGCAAGACAACCAAAATGAAAAGCAAAAACAGGACAATCAGGTCGGACGGCCGAAAGGAAACTGTCGGACGTCCGGAAGGATCGGACGCACACCTCGGACGCATATCAACCAGATCGGACGTCCGAAAAATTCCAAGATAACTTGCTAACTCTCGGCCTACGATCGGACGCTGTGCTGTCGGACGACAAAAATCTCATCGGACGTCCGAACTTCAACTTGGCGGTTTTCGGACGTTTGGTTCGGACGATGATTTGATCGTCGGACGTCCGAAAGCCCCAACGGCTAGCTGACCCTTCATCTGCCTTCCATCCGTTGGAAGCTTTAATGAAGCCCATTTTTGTTCCCCTTTAAAAGTAAACTGTTCTGAACGAAGGAAGGACTTTTGCACACTTTGTTTACAAGATCTCAAGAGATATTTTAGCTAGAAAATAGTCTCCAAAGCAAGATTTGTTTTAAAGTGGTGTGAATTTCTGGTGAGCATTTCTTTTGTGACTGAAAGGATCTTTAGTGTAGCTTTGTTGAGGGTTTTTCTGAGTGATTGTAAAACTTCTTAGCTTGACTAAGTGAGGCTTAGGGCAAGGAAGAAGTGCTCCCTCCATTGTACATCTAGTTGATCTTCTTTCATCTAAAAGAAGTTGCTCTTCCTAGTGTGTGGTCTTCAAGTTTGAGGATAGCTTGGTAGACACTTGGTTTGATTCCCTAATTTACTTTTCTGTTTAATAAAATTCTCATTGCTTGTCTATACTTGTGTTTCTGATCAATATTGCTCTTGTCTTCTAATCTACTTGGTTGATCATTACTAGAAAAGAAGGTAAATTTTTATTAAAGAAAAAGTGCATAAATTTGGTTAAGATTTTAATCAACCCAATTCACCCCCCCTCTTGGTTGTCTTTGGGCGGCATGCACGCTGCAATTTTTTGCAGCGTGCAAAGGACATTCACAAGAGACGATCGGAGGGTTGGATTTCACAGGGGTAACAAGCCCCTCATCCTCATCGTTGAGATGAGGGTTTAGGAGGTTGAGAGCTGGATATAAAAGGGAGAAATAAACCACAGCCGCAAGGAGGTTTTTGGGGGAGAGCATCGACAGGCTAAAAGAAAAAACTGAGCGAGGGTTTTAGAGAGGGGTTTTGGCATTTTTTTGAGGGAGCAGCCGCAGGGGGGCTTCATATAAATAGAAAAGGAGGGAGCAGCCGCAAAGGAGGTAAGGATCGACGGCTGCAAAATCTGGACGGCCAAAAACTAAAAATCCGAGAGGGGTAGGAAGGGTTTTGGTGAGAGAAAGCTGGGGAATCATCTGTGAGCTGAGAAAATCTAGAAATCAGGGCAAAGGAGAGGGAGTTTCGGTTAAGATTAGAAAACAGGAAAAGAAACGAAAGAAAAGAACTTTGCAGAAGATTTTTTTCGACAGGAAAGGGCTGACCTTTTAGCCTCCCTCGGATGCATTTTTCTCTTTGGATATAGCTTTGTTGGGGGTGATTTAAATTTCTGGATAATCTACGTCATTTGGGGAGGAGATTTCGTGTTGAATATTTCTGGAATAAACCACTGAAACACCTGGGAATCAAAGCTCCAAGTCACGAGTTTGTCCCTGCCGCATGCCGCTGTGACGAAATTTTCTTGGCTTCGTTTCAGCCCACTTTCCCGCTTCATTCTGAACTCCTCAGGGCTCCTCAGGGAGAGGTCTCGGTTTATGGGTAGACTACGTCACGAAAGGAGCGATTCTTGTTGAGAAACATTCTGGGAAAGACGGCTCCATCCTCTCGCCGCAATTTTGAAATCTGCATCCGGACGCAGTTTGGTCAACCAATTCCCTACTCAGTAAACTCCGCAAGACGGCAAAGGTAATCTCTTTTGCCTTATACCTCTCATACAAGCCTAGATCTTCTCTGAGTATGCTAAAGATTTTTGCTGCTGTTTGTTATGAACGAACTTTTGCTGTTTTTGATTCTTATGGCCGCCAAATGGGTTGAATTTTGTTGGAAATCTATTGTTTAATCTTGTCCTGAGGAAAATAAAATCTGATGGTTAATGTTCTGGTGAAGTTGTTGTTCCAAGTTGTTTTTTTGATCAGATATGCCGCAGCTTTGAAAAAACCAGAAAATTGTAAGGCTTCGTCAACAAATCTGGTTGTTGCTAGCTTTTCCTTCCACTTAGATTTTCCTTTTGTTTGCACGTTTAGTATTGAATCTTGATGAGGTAATTGGGAGTCTTTCTATAGTTTTGCTGCTGTGTTTAGTAGTTTAGAAATTAGCAGAATGCAAATGCAGGCACGCAGTTTTCTTTTTGCTATCAAAGCCGAGAAGAAAAATGAATAAAGGAGGGAAGTTTTGAGTTATGCATCTTGTGTTTTTCTGTTTTGTTTGAGAGCAATGCATGTTAAACTAGAGTTAGGTTCTGTCAATTACATGTTTTTGTGTCCAGCTTTTGGTGTTCCAATTTACAAGTTTCATAATGCAAAAATAAGAGGAATGTGTAGTAATTTGTTTGGATTTAATTGTGTTTGAAAGCTGGGTTTTGAAGTGCCGAATCACATAAGCAAAGGAAATTCCAGTTTTTGACCGAAAGTTTCTGTTTTGTATGCATGATAAGCCTAATGAGAATTTGATATTGGGCTCATGGTTTGAGATGATTGTATAAATTTGCCCTGCTGTGTGCCGAAGCTCAAAAGCATTGTTTGCTGAAGCTCCAAACCATTTTGCATGAAAATTTTCCAGCACTTGCATAACCACTTGTTTTTTTTTTAGCCTGTTTGGATGTTTAAATTGTGTGTTGTTTGTTTAACTCAAAGTTTATACATTAGTTTGAGAGGGTTTGGTTGAGGTTTGTGTTGTTTGTTCTGAAATCCGTGGTTAAAGATGAAAATTGCAGCAGACGTTCTTTTCTGTTATAGAAAGCTTCAGTTTTGCTGAAATTCTTCTTCCACGTAGCTTGCATGAGCTTGCATGAAATAAATTCTGAAAATTTCACTTTGACCCCTTGGTTTCTAACTAATGCTACTTTGACCCAACTAATTGAATAATGTTTTCAATTTGTGCAACTCCATTGCTTGTTTGCTTCAATTAACTACCATGCTTTGTTTCAATTGCGCTTAAGTCATGACTTTAGGGATTTTATGATCAAGTGAGTTTTGCTTTGCACATTTCTTTTAATTTTTCTTAAATAAAGTGGTGCCTTGACCTTTTTATTATTTTGGAGGGTAATTGAATAATTTCACTTCATTGGGGCGTCAATTCAAGGGAGGTACACTCTATCCCTCATTTGCACTACATTTGACCTTACGTGCTCCTACGTGTTATGTGAATATGCCTGTCTACTTCGCTTTTCTTACCTCCTTGCATGCATTTACTTGCTCTTTACTTTTATTTAAGCTTTATGGGGTATGTGTACACCTCTTGGCTTGTAATAGATAGGGCTCGGAGAGCATCTGGTCCATTTCCCCTTCCCCTTTATGCTTTTATGGGGTATGTGTACACCTCTTGGCTTGTAATAGATAGTGCTCGGAGAGCATCTGGTCCATTTCCCCTTCCCCTTTATGCTTTTATGGGGTATGTGTACACCTCTTGGCTTGTAATAGATAGTGCTCGGAGAGCATCCGGTCCATTTCCCCTTCCCCTTGGTTGCTTGCTTTTGTTGCTACATGTTTAATTGCTTTAGTAGGCTCTTGCATCTAGTCGGGCATGCTAAGTGCTACGTGCTACGTGTTTACGAGCGTTTTGGCATGTCTACTTGCTTTCATAACCATGAATGAATGTGATGGATGAATGTACGTCACCACACTAGTCCAATGCTAGTTGTGGCTCATTATTTCATTAGGAATTCATAGAAAGGGCTAGTCCAACGCTAGACCCAATAGGATTTTTCCTTTGTTTTTCATTAATGCATTATTTGCCTGTTCACTACATATCATGCATTTTTCCTTAGTTTTATCATTTGGCATGCTCCTCGATTCCCCTTTCCCCTCACTTTAGGTCTTGCATCTCATGCTAGTTAGGGTACATTTGCCTGAAGAGTCCCCTTCTGATAAGGGAAACGAGCGAGTGTGGCTACTCGATAGCCTTAGCACGCTAGTTCCCCCCTTCTATCAAAGGAAAAATCAAGTCACACAGTTAGGACTCCCCGTTCCCGTTTTGATGCATTCCCATAGGATTCATGCATTTCATTATTAAGTCTATCACTTACTTTATATTCCATTCCTCTTTCTACATTCTCACTTCACACTACTTTCACACTACTTTCTACATTCTCACTTCACACATGCACCTTATGGCATTTTTCACCTTATTATTCTTTAACTTACTTTACCTTGCAAAGACACTTGCACACCTCCACTTATATCTTATTACTTTTATCATTTTTTCTCACTTCACACAAACTCACACTTTCACATGGCATGCATTCATTGCACTCATTTTTACGTCATTTAGGATTATGTGTGACCTCTCCAAAAGGATCGTTGTTGGGCTTCGCAATTAATGTGATTGGCACCACTCAACCTTTGAAGAGAAATTTCCCCCAATACCCCTAGGTCTAGGGTTTTGCATTCATATAGACATATCCAATATGCGATACATACCTTGGGTAGAAAAATTAGGGAAAATTGGTTTAAGTCACGCAACTAGCCTTGGCTAGGTCGAAGGGGTGCCTTGGATTTTTATCCTTGCCTTCCCCTTCGTCAAATGTGACCCCCGATCCCTCTTTTGGTTACGTAGACCCAAAAGTTCTCTAAAAGGGTTTTTATTACTTTTCAAAAACAAAAAAAATCATTGTTGGGTGACTTGGTACACCCTAACTCTATACCAAGTGGCGACTCCATTTTTGATACAAAAAACCCTTTTGAACTTCACTTGGCCAAATCGTCGCATTCTAAGTCCCATGGCCTTTTACTTTTCATTTCGCACACGTTCACATGTATATCACACACACGTACACCACACACCACACACTTCACACCTATTTTTCAAAAGTGGGGCGCGACAGTTGGCGACTCCACTGGGGACTTCCTAAGTGGGTCCAAGCATTTGACTTGGCCATTCGTTTCCTTTTTCTACCCTTTTTATGCATTGCATTTGGATATTAGGGTTGCATTTTTCATTTTTAGGGCCTTTTGCCTCGCGCGCGTATCCAACTTTTCCCTCACTCACATACGTGTGATTGGTTGATTGGATGTATGTTTACTTGTTTATCTCGCGCTTGCATTGCATTTGGGAGGGGTGTGTGTCACCTTTAGAACCTCGCGTGGTTCTCAACCCCTTCCCTCAAAATAGGGAACACTTCATTCGTGCACGTTTACTTGCTTTTATCCCATTTTATTTTATTTTTCGTGGGCGCCATCCCACACCGCCTTGTAGGACTAGGATCGATTGCCTTGGGTAGGCGGATGGTGTGCTCTGCGCCCATAGCGCTACCTAAGGGATCACTCGAGCCACCGACCGAAGGCCCTGGGAGTGATGACCCTTCGCCTTTAGGTCTGAAGGCTTGGGAGCCGAAACTTTATCGAGTCTAGGCATTAGTAAACCCCAGCCTCATGCATCCATGTTAGAGTTTGCCTAGGTTAGAGTCAGCCTCACCCTTTTAAGCACATTAGGCACGAGGGAGGGGGTTCCACCCCTTTTACTTGCTTTTATTGTATTTCTTTTCTTAATTGCTCCCAATGTGTTATGTGTACTATCAATTGCACTAACCATTTCTTTGTTTTCTTGGCCTGCATTCATGTGCCATAGCAATAAGAGGCCTCTGTGGCACTCTTTTAGTGACTCACCCACTAGATAGCTCACATGTCTAAATTTCAGTCTTTACACTTAATTTTCGATAAGTACATTTCATTTTAGACCTTTTTCCCCTCGATGCATTATTTATGTCCTTTAGGTCATATTTGTCATATATTTACATCGCTTTAATAAATGGCATCATGCATAAACCATAGAAAGGGAATGCCACATAGGGAATCCCGTGTTTAGGAATAAACCACCTTGTGTCTCGGATACTTAATCCAATGAGACTTGCACGTTTACATTTTTGTACTGTCCAAAGGGGTAGTGCACAAGGTAAGGTAGGATCCGATTATTTTCATAGAGTGATCTTTGGAATATGAGCATCTAATAATCACTTTTTGGCCATTTTATCAAAAATTGGTAAAAATCCCTTGCGTGAAGGACATTAATTTGAAGAAATTCACAAATGATTCCTCCTATTGAGGTGATAAATAAATTGAGGCCAAATTGTGATTTTAGAAGGCTCATAGACTGATTTTCTGAAACCACCAATGGCCGGCCGATTCGATCGATCCATTTTGTCAATTCATAATCAATTTTAAATAAACCATTCCAATTTACCCTTTTTAGGGTCATTCGGTCGATTTTGAATAAATCATCAATTCATTTGACCAATTTACCCTTTTTAGGGTCACCTGGTCGATTCTTGAATAAATCGTCAATTCATTTGACCAATTTACCCTTTTTAGGGTCACCTGGTCGATTCTTGAATAAATCGTCAATTCATTTGACCAATTTACCCTTTTTAGGGTCACCTGGTCGATTTTTGAATAAATCATCAACTCATTTGACCAATTTACCCTTTTAGGATCACCTGGTCGATTTTTGAATAAATCACCAATTCAATTTCATTCATTTGGCCAATTACCCATTTTTAGGGTAACCGAGCCGATTTTGAATAAATCAAGTTTCGTTCAATCTATTTGATCAATTTACCCTTTTTAGGGTGATCTGATTAATTTTGGATAAATTAAATTTCATTCAATTCATTTGACCTGTTTCCCTTTTTAGGGTAATCCGGTTGATTTTTAATAAATTGTCAATTTCATTTGACCAATTAGGATTTCAATGTCGAATTTCAAAATGGGGAAACCTAGTCGATTTTGAGAAAACCGTCCATTGCATTCAGCCATTTGATCAGTTGGGGTTTTTTTTACCCATGCTTCACTGAGAAAATTTTGTCAACGAATTCCAGTCTCTTCGGTAGGAAGTTCGTCAAGGTCAAACCCGTGCGTTTTTGCAAATATCGATCAAAAGTGATCAATCCAGTCGGACGAGGTCCTCATTTTGACCAACGTCTCTGCTCATTCCAATGGGCCAAATTTTTCAAAATTATTTTTCACTTAAATAAGTTGATCAGATCCATCAGGTATGGTATAGTGCCTATCCTAGAGGATTGCATTTTCATGCTAGGCCTACCCTTGGCACAATAAGGGTCCCCCCATAGGACATGCATACCGATTTTATATTCTTTCTTACTAACTCAGGGTATTTTTCTTTTGTTTTCCCCCTCCCCTGCATTCATGAAAAATGATTCAATAAGATGAAAATATTTCCCTATATTGGCTAACAATTTTTGATCCGATAAAGTTTTCAAAAGTATTATTTGATTCTTGGGCAGATCCTACAATGAAAACATAAATGATCTATCTGGAAGCTCTACGCTAAAGCATCTGAGAGATTTTGTAATTGTTTTCCAAAGGAAAATTCTGTTTATTTGATTTGTTAGTACATTTTTGTTTCAAAAGAAAAGGAGACAAAAAGTGTATATGTGGAGCTCTTTACAAGTTTCTCTTTTCTCATTTGTATCATAATTGAATGAGAATTTTTGTTTCAAACTTTTTCAGCAATAAAATTTTTGGACAATCATTGTTTTGTATATATTTAGGTACATTTCATTCTTTATTCTTATTCATTGGAGATTTCATGATGAATTTTGAGAAATAAGACCAAATTGAGATTTTTTTCAACCTATAGGCTGAATTTCACAAGTGTACACTCTTTAAAATCCTCATGTACACTAGGTTGGTGATCCGAGCTATACAATAAGAGTGCTCAAAAATTGAAGGAGGCCACTCAAAAGGCCCAATGAGATACCTTTCTCCTTACTTAACCCCAAAATAAAATCAGTCACATTGATTGATAAATTGCAAATCGGAGCGAACTTTGCTTAGAAAAATCCCCATTGGTTTAACCGGATTCAATTCACATCTGAGTGAAAGCAAAAATGTGCATTATTCTTGTTTTTTTTTGAAAATTTGGAATGATATTTTGAGCATTCATTTCTCTACCTATACACATTTTATCATTTGCTCTCCCATTTGAGCCTTTGAAAGAATAATTGCGTTTCAAATAAAGGCCTTAACGATCTCTACCCTACATCGGAAAACTTTCAAAAGGGAATGGGTTCTCAATGAGCATTGCATTACGTTGATTGTCATGAAGCGTAAGAATGATACTTTGGCCATCATTTCTACAACCTAAACACTGCTTATCCCTTGCATCCTCATTTGAGCTAAAATGGGTGGTTCTTTTCAAAGCACTTACGGTCGTACCCCGCATTGGGGAGGGAGATTGTAGAATTTTCCAAAAAGGGGAAAAGCAAAAATGCTAGAAAAGGAGGGAACCGCAAATTGGGGAAATTTGATTCCACTTGGGTTCCAATTTTGAAAAAAAGAAAAGAGAGGAAAAAAGAAAGAAAGAGTTTTGTCCGCGTGGATCGCCTATGTTTCACAAATATGAATGAACAAGGGTCTTCCTCAATCAGTTAATTCAGATACATGCCAGAAATTTCGCATTAATGAAAGTTTCCTTTCAGAGTTATTGTAAGGAACGGAATAAAAGTCAGGCCCTCTTCTTTTCCGATCAAGCATCTATCCCTAATTATCCCTTTTGAGCCTTCAGAATGAAATACTTCGTTTGGCAACCCCTGAGAATCGCAAACCCCACACTGGGGCAAGTTTGAATTGAAGAGGAAAATTTCAAGAAGTGAAAAAGTGAAATGCAACAAAATCAAAAACAAAAGAAGAAAAGAGAACCTCAGTTCAAAAAATAAACTGGGGCAAATTTCAAAGAATGGCAAAAAGCCGAAAAGTCAAAAGAAGAAAGAAAATGAAAGTGAAAAGCCTCAATTGAGCATAAACTGAGGCAAATTCTGATTTAACCCTGAAATAGGGTCGACGCAACAAGTGCGATCTCAGATTTTTCAAACCGCTTTTGAAATCTGCCTTCAAACCTTGACTTTTCTAAGCACCCCACCTGACCCCATTACAAAAGCCGAAAGCCCTGACTTCTGTTCTTTGCAGTGGCCCTGTCAAGAAAATTTCTGATGCCGGAAAATTTTAGCTGTATACTGAATTGATTAGGTGTGAGGTTGACACTACTCTTCATGTGAAACCCCGCGAGGGCATTTTTGAAAAAGGAAAAAGAGAGCGAATGCAAAAGAAAGATGCAAAAAGATTTGATGCTGTTGGGTGATGATAAAAAGTCAAACAAAGTCCAAGAATTTGGAGTCCAGATGAGGGCAATGTTGAAAAATACGATCTTCAGTGCAATGTCCTTGGAAGTTTATTCTTTAGCTATCGTTTTCAAGCCAAATTACAAGCTAATAAAGTCCATCGTTGACTTATTCCTTCATGACAATCCAAAGTGAGTATTGTGCTCATAAGAAATCCATCAATCATTTGTGATCTTAAGGCTATAGCCTGTTCCCACATGATTAGCCATCATTTCTGTCCACACGTTACAAAGCCTAAAAAGCTTATATGTTGACTAAGTTTTCTCAAGAAATAAGGGTGACAAACTCTTTGCTTTCACTAAGATGTGACATTGAATGGATTACATACAATTGGGGCACAAAAATGAGACAAATTTTGACCTCCCATTTCCTTAGCCATTTCAAAAAATAAAGTCACTTCATTGGTCCTGAAAGATGAACCAACCAGGAATAGTGACCTATCACCCAAAGCATTGATGCTAAAGTGGGGAAGAAATCTTTCGTAATTTGGCATTATTTTGAGAAATTCATCATGAAATGTGCTATATGAGTTTAAGCAAGACATTCAATTTTCTTCACATGATATGTTAGGAAAAGCAATTGCTTACTTTGTTCAAATAATTGGAGAGTCATCCAAACAGTTTTTGCAATTAAATGGCCCATACTGGGGCAAAATTTTGTTTATAAGATTTTGTGAAAGCAAGCCCACACAGGGGCAAATATTTGTGTAGTCCAATTGAGGATTTCGTCCAAGAATCAAATAATGTATTTTTCAAATCAATCACGCTGCCCTTTTCATGAAAATTTGAGTGCATGTAGGCCCCCTGTGCAGATATTCATATTTGACATCGACGAAAGAACATATGGTGATGTGGAAGGCCGATGCCGAAGAAAGAGAAGAAAGAAGGGAAAAGGGCCCTACACTTGGGGCAAATTATTTTGAAAAAAAGATTCTCTCGAAAAATCAGAAAAATTCAAAGAAAAAATTCAAAAGTCAAAAATCAAATCCAATTTCTTATTTCTTGAAAAATCCAATTTTCATTTCTTGTTGGCGAGTCTCAACGTCCGCCGCACACCCTTCTACCTCCTTTCTTGACAACCACTTTTAATTCACTAACTTTAACCACCGTTAGCATCGAGTTTATCTCACTAACGCGTGCGTTTTCTCAACCGCCGTTAGCATTGAGTCTATCTCACTAACGTGTGCGTTTTTACTCCAACCGCCGTTAGCATCGAGTCTATCTCACTAACGTGTGCGTTTTTTTACCACCGTTAGCATCGAGTTTATCTCACTAACGCGTGCGTTTTTCCAACCGCCGTTAGCATCGAGTCTATCTCACTAACGTGTGCGTTTTTTTTACCACCGTTAGCATCGAGTTTATCTCACTAACGCGTGCGTTTTCTCAACCGCCGTTAGCATTGAGTCTATCTCACTAACGTGTGCGTTTTTACTTCGACCGCCGTTAGCATCGAGTCTATCTCACTAACGTGCGTGTTTTCATTCCACCGCCGTTAGCATCGAGTCTATCTCACTAACGTACGTGTTTCATTCTACCGGCGTTAGCATCGAGTCTATCTCACTAACGTGCGCGTTTTCATCCTACCGCCGTTAGCATCGAGTCTATCTCACTAACGTACGTGTTTCATTCTACCGCCGTTAGCATCGAGTCTATCTCACTAATGTGCGTGTTCTCATTTCTACCACCGTTAGCATCGAGTCTATCTCACTAACGTGCGTGTTTTATTCAACCGCTGTTAGCATCGAGTCTATCTCACTAACGTGCGTGTTTTCATTCTACCGCCGTTAGCATCGAGTCTATCTCACTAGCGTGCGTGTTCTCATTTCTACCGCCGTTAGCATCGAGTCTATCTCACTAGCGTGCGTGTTCTCATTTCTACCGCCGTTAGCATCGAGTCTATCTCACTAACATGCGTGTTTCATTTCTACCGCCGTTAGCATCGAGTCTATCTCACTAACGTACGTGTTTCATTCTACCGCCGTTAGCATCGAGTCTATCTCACTAACGTGCGCGTTTTCATCCCACCGCCGTTAGCATCGAGCCTATCTCACTAATGTGCGTGTTTCCATCCCACCAACACTCCATCTCACTTCAATTCATCTAATTTTACATTTCTGTCCGGGTCTATCCCGTGGGTCTATCCCAAATTTAAATTTCTGTTCCGGTCAGTCCCGTTTAATTTCATATTCGGGTCAATCCCGTTTTAGAATTCCTGTCCGTTCGGATCATTCTGCAGCCAATAACACAGGTAAGTATTTGGTGTCTACTTCTTTGTCTCAAGTTTTTTCAAAACTCAGACAAAGAGGGGCAAACTGTAGACACCAAATTTTGAATAATTTTATGTAGCATCTATTTCATGATTTTCATTTTAGATTGCTTGCATTTTAGTTCGTTATTGTGTGTTTTGCACTATTAATTGTTATGATATTTTAGTTTTATTCATTTTCGCCCTTTTAGTTGACCTATTTCATTTGCTATCTATTCTTGTTTACTTTTAGTTTTAGTTTTTAGTTTTAGCTTTTAAGTTTAAAATTAGCATAGAGTTTTTAGAAAAAAGAAAAGGAAAACATCAAAAATATGTTTTAGTCATTTTGTTTTTATTCAATGCTTTCTTGAAAGAAAAATGAAAATGAAAAATCATAAAAAAGGAGAAAAGAGAAAATTAAAGAAAAAGAGGAAAAAGAAGAAAAATTCAAAAAATAGGCTTTAGTTGGATTGGAAAAATGAAAAAAAGAGAAAAAAAGAAAAAAAGGAAAATTTGTTCACAAAAATATGTTTATTTCTTTTAAATTCAATCTTTGGGCACTTTAGTTATTTTTATTAAGTTATTTTGAGAAAAAGAAAATGATGAAAAATGAAAAAATTGAAAAATAAAAAATGGCCTTTGTTGTTTAGTTTTTTGTTTAAAATTATTTTAATTTTGTTATTATTATTATTTATATTTTATTTTATCATTTCTGTAATTATCAAGTTGCGGAAAAAAAAAATAATAATATTTTATCGCGGCATGCACGCTGCAATTTTTTGCAGCGTGCAAAGGACATTCACAAGAGACGATCGGAGGGTTGGATTTCACAGGGGTAACAAGCCCCTCATCCTCATCGTTGAGATGAGGGTTTAGGAGGTTGAGAGCTGGATATAAAAGGGAGAAATAAACCACAGCCGCAAGGAGGTTTTTGGGGGAGAGCATCGACAGGCTAAAAGAAAAAACTGAGCGAGGGTTTTAGAGAGGGGTTTTGGCATTTTTTTGAGGGAGCAGCCGCAGGGGGGCTTCATATAAATAGAAAAGGAGGGAGCAGCCGCAAAGGAGGTAAGGATCGACGGCTGCAAAATCTGGACGGCCAAAAACTAAAAATCCGAGAGGGGTAGGAAGGGTTTTGGTGAGAGAAAGCTGGGGAATCATCTGTGAGCTGAGAAAATCTAGAAATCAGGGCAAAGGAGAGGGAGTTTCGGTTAAGATTAGAAAACAGGAAAAGAAACGAAAGAAAAGAACTTTGCAGAAGATTTTTTTCGACAGGAAAGGGCTGACCTTTTAGCCTCCCTCGGATGCATTTTTCTCTTTGGATATAGCTTTGTTGGGGGTGATTTAAATTTCTGGATAATCTACGTCATTTGGGGAGGAGATTTCGTGTTGAATATTTCTGGAATAAACCACTGAAACACCTGGGAATCAAAGCTCCAAGTCACGAGTTTGTCCCTGCCGCATGCCGCTGTGACGAAATTTTCTTGGCTTCGTTTCAGCCCACTTTCCCGCTTCATTCTGAACTCCTCAGGGCTCCTCAGGGAGAGGTCTCGGTTTATGGGTAGACTACATCACGAAAGGAGCGATTCTTGTTGAGAAACATTCTGGGAAAGACGGCTCCATCCTCTCGCCGCAATTTTGAAATCTGCATCCGGACGCAGTTTGGTCAACCAATTCCCTACTCAGTAAACTCCGCAAGACGGCAAAGGTAATCTCTTTTGCCTTATACCTCTCATACAAGCCTAGATCTTCTCTGAGTATGCTAAAGATTTTTGCTGCTGTTTGTTATGAACGAACTTTTGCTGTTTTTGATTCTTATGGCCGCCAAATGGGTTGAATTTTGTTGGAAATCTATTGTTTAATCTTGTCCTGAGGAAAATAAAATCTGATGGTTAATGTTCTGGTGAAGTTGTTGTTCCAAGTTGTTTTTTTGATCAGATATGCCGCAGCTTTGAAAAAACCAGAAAATTGTAAGGCTTCGTCAACAAATCTGGTTGTTGCTAGCTTTTCCTTCCACTTAGATTTTCCTTTTGTTTGCACGTTTAGTATTGAATCTTGATGAGGTAATTGGGAGTCTTTCTATAGTTTTGCTGCTGTGTTTAGTAGTTTAGAAATTAGCAGAATGCAAATGCAGGCACGCAGTTTTCTTTTTGCTATCAAAGCCGAGAAGAAAAATGAATAAAGGAGGGAAGTTTTGAGTTATGCATCTTGTGTTTTTCTGTTTTGTTTGAGAGCAATGCATGTTAAACTAGAGTTAGGTTCTGTCAATTACATGTTTTTGTGTCCAGCTTTTGGTGTTCCAATTTACAAGTTTCATAATGCAAAAATAAGAGGAATGTGTAGTAATTTGTTTGGATTTAATTGTGTTTGAAAGCTGGGTTTTGAAGTGCCGAATCACATAAGCAAAGGAAATTCCAGTTTTTGACCGAAAGTTTCTGTTTTGTATGCATGATAAGCCTAATGAGAATTTGATATTGGGCTCATGGTTTGAGATGATTGTATAAATTTGCCCTGCTGTGTGCCGAAGCTCAAAAGCATTGTTTGCTGAAGCTCCAAACCATTTTGCATGAAAATTTTCCAGCACTTGCATAACCACTTGTTTTTTTTTTAGCCTGTTTGGATGTTTAAATTGTGTGTTGTTTGTTTAACTCAAAGTTTATACATTAGTTTGAGAGGGTTTGGTTGAGGTTTGTGTTGTTTGTTCTGAAATCCGTGGTTAAAGATGAAAATTGCAGCAGACGTTCTTTTCTGTTATAGAAAGCTTCAGTTTTGCTGAAATTCTTCTTCCACGTAGCTTGCATGAGCTTGCATGAAATAAATTCTGAAAATTTCACTTTGACCCCTTGGTTTCTAACTAATGCTACTTTGACCCAACTAATTGAATAATGTTTTCAATTTGTGCAACTCCATTGCTTGTTTGCTTCAATTAACTACCATGCTTTGTTTCAATTGCGCTTAAGTCATGACTTTAGGGATTTTATGATCAAGTGAGTTTTGCTTTGCACATTTCTTTTAATTTTTCTTAAATAAAGTGGTGCCTTGACCTTTTTATTATTTTGGAGGGTAATTGAATAATTTCACTTCATTGGGGCGTCAATTCAAGGGAGGTACACTCTATCCCTCATTTGCACTACATTTGACCTTACGTGCTCCTACGTGTTATGTGAATATGCCTGTCTACTTCGCTTTTCTTACCTCCTTGCATGCATTTACTTGCTCTTTACTTTTATTTAAGCTTTATGGGGTATGTGTACACCTCTTGGCTTGTAATAGATAGGGCTCGGAGAGCATCTGGTCCATTTTCCCTTCCCCTTTATGCTTTTATGGGGTATGTGTACACCTCTTGGCTTGTAATAGATAGTGCTCGGAGAGCATCTGGTCCATTTCCCCTTCCCCTTTATGCTTTTATGGGGTATGTGTACACCTCTTGGCTTGTAATAGATAGTGCTCGGAGAGCATCCGGTCCATTTCCCCTTCCCCTTGGTTGCTTGCTTTTGTTGCTACATGTTTAATTGCTTTAGTAGGCTCTTGCATCTAGTCGGGCATGCTAAGTGCTACGTGCTACGTGTTTACGAGCGTTTTGGCATGTCTACTTGCTTTCATAACCATGAATGAATGTGATGGATGAATGTACGTCACCACACTAGTCCAATGCTAGTTGTGGCTCATTATTTCATTAGGAATTCATAGAAAGGGCTAGTCCAACGCTAGACCCAATAGGATTTTTCCTTTGTTTTTCATTAATGCATTATTTGCCTGTTCACTACATATCATGCATTTTTCCTTAGTTTTATCATTTGGCATGCTCCTCGATTCCCCTTTCCCCTCACTTTAGGTCTTGCATCTCATGCTAGTTAGGGTACATTTGCCTGAAGAGTCCCCTTCTGATAAGGGAAACGAGCGAGTGTGGCTACTCGATAGCCTTAGCACGCTAGTTCCCCCCTTCTATCAAAGGAAAAATCAAGTCACACAGTTAGGACTCCCCGTTCCCGTTTTGATGCATTCCCATAGGATTCATGCATTTCATTATTAAGTCTATCACTTACTTTATATTCCATTCCTCTTTCTACATTCTCACTTCACACTACTTTCACACTACTTTCTACATTCTCACTTCACACATGCACCTTATGGCATTTTTCACCTTATTATTCTTTAACTTACTTTACCTTGCAAAGACACTTGCACACCTCCACTTATATCTTATTACTTTTATCATTTTTTCTCACTTCACACAAACTCACACTTTCACATGGCATGCATTCATTGCACTCATTTTTACGTCATTTAGGATTATGTGTGACCTCTCCAAAAGGATCGTTGTTGGGCATCGCAATTAATGTGATTGGCACCACTCAACCTTTGAAGAGAAATTTCCCCCAATACCCCTAGGTCTAGGGTTTTGCATTCATATAGACATATCCAATATGCGATACATACCTTGGGTAGAAAAATTAGGGAAAATTGGTTTAAGTCACGCAACTAGCCTTGGCTAGGTCGAAGGGGTGCCTTGGATTTTTATCCTTGCCTTCCCCTTCGTCAAATGTGACCCCCGATCCCTCTTTTGGTTACGTAGACCCAAAAGTTCTCTAAAAGGGTTTTTATTACTTTTCAAAAACAAAAAAAATCATTGTTGGGTGACTTGGTACACCCTAACTCTATACCAAGTGGCGACTCCATTTTTGATACAAAAAACCCTTTTGAACTTCACTTGGCCAAATCGTCGCATTCTAAGTCCCATGGCCTTTTACTTTTCATTTCGCACACGTTCACATGTATATCACACACACGTACACCACACACCACACACTTCACACCTATTTTTCAAAAGTGGGGCGCGACACCGACCTCTCCTGGTAATCGATAACTCGTGGCCGCCTCTGAGGGGGTTCACCTCTACCCTGTCCACTCGTACCGGCCATAACCTACAAAGATAGCAAAATGATTCATATCTTAGACAAAATAAACATAATCGCACTTAACGGTACCTTAACACTTCTCTCACAGGTCCTAAGGAACCAAAGTCAAACTCGCCTAAGTCACTACTAACCAGGCTCTGATACCACCTGTGACAGCCCCACCTTCCCCTAGGGCGTACCAAAGGGGTTAGCGGACTGCCTACCCAGCTCTCGCCAGGACTGCTAAGACGGTTATACATAATCTAAAATGTTCCGAAAAATATTAGCGTGCTCAAGCGATCTAAAACCACAAAATGGGAAAACAAAAATTAAAATCGCAAATGAATAGTGACTACCACGTCACCATCCAATCAGCATCCAATCGAATATATATATCACCATGCCTCGGAGAAATGTTTCCAAACCAAAAAGGATACATGAACAGGGTTAAACGGTGTTATACACCTACGTTTGTAATATACAAATCAAAAGAAAGTTATTTAGATCTAAGTACATTTAGGATTTTTCCCACCATCGAGGAGCTTTACAAAAGAATATATTCAAGCTATATAAAACTAGCTCAACTCGTGCTTCAAAACAATATCGTCTTCCCAAAAGTTATTTATATTCCTGTAAGGAAAACAAAGTAATGAGGGAGAGCTTACGCTCGTGAGGTACCAACAAGACACACCAATAAACACATTTTATCACATAGTGATTCCAAAGCTCATAAACAAACAAGTCAATATAAAAGGATACAATTGGCTCTCAAGAGCCACTTTCCACTTGCCGCACTCGATCTCCAACCCGTTGACACTCCGTCAACCTTTAAAGAGAAGAACATCCTGTAGGTCCCCACTTTACTCCATATTCCTTCCACCGATCACCCCCTTACCGGGCCCGAACACCTCACAGTAACAGTAAGGGTAATACTCGAGTATACCATAAAGTCGAGGAGTTAACACTCCACTCGACTGCAGTGAACCCAAGGTCCGTTATCGATTCGCCCAAGCCCTTGCCGGCTCGATTCGATTAAAGACCAATGGGGTATGAGCTCAGATAGCACAGTTAAGTTGTCGGGCAAAGCCCTCAGCCAAGTCAAATCACACATGTAGACAATTTCACATTTAACAGTAACAGTAATACAGATAAGAGACCGAGAGCGATAAAGTACACTCTCATCTCATTCAAGCCATTCAAGTTCATATAACCAGTATAAACAACCATTTAAGCAGTAGACCATATAATGGTACACTCACCAAGGCAAGTAAGCAAATTCACAAGTGAGTTTCGGGCGTAGGCGTCGGATCACCGGCACGACCTAAACAACAAGAATATCACAATTAAGACTCGAACACGAGTCAAAGCAATTCCACACACTATCAAAAATAAGGCCCAATAGAATGTATAGGTGCATAACCAAGCTAGGGAGAGTACGGAAATGAAGTTTATGCACTAAAACCCAAAAGACAGTTTTGACGTCATTTAGCGGAACGGGTACAACTGGAGCTACACTTATCGGATTAGGGTGAAATTTATATCGATTCGAAGGTAAGATGAAGGGCTACAACTTTGTAGAAGACCACCCAGTCCAGTTTGTAGTGTAGCTAGGTTAAATTTACCAAAACAACCCCAGATTTTCCAGTTCAAAGCTCCCTGTGGAATTCAACTAGCAGTCCTGATTCATTCACTCATATCTCAGCACACACAACTCCAATTCAAGTGATTCCAAAGCCATCTGAAAGCTAAGATACAAGGATAAAATTCTTAAGAAGGCATCAACAACCAAATCAGTAGTATTCCCAGTCAAACTAACCAATTACAGAAGCTGATTATCAGTTTCGGACAGAAACAGGGCAGCAGGGAAATTTCAGTCTTTTCATAGGCTACGTTGCTCTGAATAAGATGAAATTTTTCAGGAAGCTATTTAACACCATTTTGTACAACTTTAATGTTTTAACCTTAGGCTAATTCGGCCTCTAACCTACTCAAATAAATTCGGACAGAACAGGCCTGTTTGAAACCCTAATCTGGAAATTTCGCCCCAAACCAGAATTTTTGCACAATCAATCATATCCAACATATATCAACTCCATTCTACACCATAACTAACCAACAATCCATGACTAACCAACACTAAACATATAAAATCAGAAAAATCAAGCATAAAGTAAAAATTCATCAATCTCCACCAAAAATCATAAAATCTTCCCCTAAAACATCTCTTTAGCCATCACAAGTCATTAATTTAACAATAACATGAACAATGGAAGAATCTCTTGGTCACTTACCTTGTAAACTCAAGAAAAGAGGTAACTTAGCACCTTTCCTTCTCAAACCACTTCACCAATCACCTTAATCCTACCAAGAGAAAGGTTTTTATGGAGCAAAGCCAAGTTTGAACGGTTGGTTTGTGAGATTCAAGCAAGAAATTGAAGAAAAAAGTTGGAGGTTTTTTTCTCTTCTTTTCCAACAAGAAGTTCGGCCAAGAGGATGCAATTTTTGATGAATTTTTGGTCAATTTTTGGTTATTTAATAAAGGTGGTAAGATGGTCCAAGTCCAAGGTCCAATGAAAACGCGACACCTAGCATCTCTTTTGGCTTATACTTATCCTTTTGTCTCTCCACCATTAATCCAACTACACATCCTTTAATTACCTCATAACACTTAGTAAATTAATTCCCAGAATACTAAACTTAACCTAATCGGCCGAATTTTATCGAACTTACCGCACTAGCGGGTCTCACATCCACTGTACACTTCGAAAATCTCATGAACTAACTTATACTAGAAAAATGATCTAAAATCTATATCTACTCATAAAAATTACCTGGAAAATTTTTCTAATAAAGAAAATTTATAAAAGGCATGCAATTAAATAAAATAAAACCTAAAAAATAAGAAAATTTCGGGCTCTCACAGTCGCAGTGAATTTGGATTGTTTATGGTATTCAAATTTTCGTTAGTAGAGGTATATAAGCTGAAATTTTGCCAAAATTCATACCCTTTAAAAGGTGAAAGTAGCGGCCCTTATAACTACAATTTTCTCAATCTTTCATACTAAGTGCGAATTCAAAAATTGTAATCGCTTCTTTATCAAAACTAAAAGAGCGAGTATGAATTTTCTAGAGTTTGATAAGTGACAAGAATACTACTTAAACGAATTTCATTTACTTGATTTTCTTTAGGCGAAACTCCTATGTTTCGAACCCTAGTTGATTTTTGTGACAGCCCCACCTCACCCTAAGGCGAACCAAAGGGTTCGGCGGACTGCCTGCCCAGCTCTCGCCAGGACTACGGAGTCGATTCACACAAACCCTATATAGTACACGTGAGAACTCAACGAAAATGAACAATTGGAGACCACCAAGGGTTAAACAGAGCTTACCAAACCATACGGAAGTACGGGACGTCGATTAAACACTTATACATATATTTACATCGGAGTCTTGAACCAATGAACTAAATACACGCCAGAGTATTCACGCTACACAAAATACAATTAGAGTTTCAGTTACAGAGGAGCATAAACAAAAGAAGTCCTACAACTAGCTCAACTCTTTTCTTCCAAAAATCTTGGTTTCAAAACATGGAACCCTGTAAGGAAAACAAAGGTAACAAAAAGGGGTGAACTTGTGCTCAATGAGGTACCAGACATATAACAGTAAAATCATGGCATTTCACGTTTAACAAATCAGGTACACATGCCAGATGTAAAGTAAAGTAGTTAGACACAATGATTCAAATAGGAAGGATACAGGTGGCTCTCAGGAGCCAGATTTCCATTTGCAGTACTTGATCCGAACCCGTTGACTCTCCGTCAACGTACATAGAACCAACATATCCGTAGACCCCACTTGACACCAATTTTCGTCCACCAAACATACCCCTACCGGGCCCGAACGCCGAACAGAACAGAAGTGGTAATACTCGAGTATACCGGAATTAAGGGTCTCAATACCCAAAGATTCCTGAAACAGACTATCGTGGTTCGTTATCTAATCGTCCAGGCCCTTGCCGGCCCGACTTGAGTAACTAGCCACAGGTGTTGAGCTCAGAGATCACAGAAAGGTCGTTGGATACCAGTCTCCAAACGACGTCCGAACAGACTCAGATACAGATAACAGATTACATATAGTCAAGAGGCATACAGACAGACAAGAGAACGAGTGTGATAAAGTACACCCTCGTCTCAAACAGATTAAACAGATAGTACAATCATTCAGATCACAGATTGCAAGTGCAGAAATCAAGTTAAGCAACAAGTGAGGGGAGTGGTACACTCACCAGTTCAAGTACAGGTACTTCCAAAATTTTCCACCGAAAGTGGCCTAATCACCGTGAAACCCTAAGAATAACAAAGGTAAAACAGTTGAAATTTCTTCATCCAAAATCGAGTAAATAGGATGCACAAATCAGGTTCGATTACTAGTCAGGTACCTCTCCAAGTTATATACTAGTACGAAAAAAATAAAAAATGGCTTAAGAATAAAAGAAAACGGTTGGTCCTAAGGACATACATGACCCCAAAACCCCTCACTCCTCTCAAAATCATACTTACAATGATGTACTAGCTCATATCTCAAGGTGAAATTGAAAGTGAGAATAATTCCAAGAAAACAGATTTTTTTTTCAGTTTTGCACACCCCTGATTGAAAATCATATCTTAGGATTCTTAAGTCCGAAATTGGTAAAATTTACACCGTTGGATAATAGACTCAAAGGGGTAAAATTTCTCAGAAGACATATTTAGAAGATTCAGATCACAAGCCAGTCAAATTCGAGCCTCAAATTGCTGTCTTAACCAGAAAAAGGCAGAGCAGGTATACGATTTCGGTTAACTTTGAAAAATCACCATAAATCCCACAGACCAAACCAGAAACTGAAATTTACACGGTTCATAGACCTATGAATCTAGTTTAAAAAACAACAAACAGAACTCAATTCTGATATTTCGACATCCAGATATTGTAGATTTCCCAGAACTGCTCCGGGGTTCCTGCGAAAATTTTAACAGCATTTTCCCTTGTTTTTCTTACTTTTCACCCTACAATTCAACACCAAATTCAACCCAAATCAACCACAAACTCAAATATAATTCACAAGCTTTTAAAAACATCTAATTAGGGTTACAATACCCTTCATATATAGTCAATTACAACACAAGGTTAATAATGCAACCGAAAACCAATTTGAAAGACAATAGGCCTAAAAGCAGGTTTGACGTGTCTCGGTGTTTCGATCGCAATTTAAGTTACGCTTATCGGATTAAGACGAATCTTATGGAATTTCGAATCTGAGACAGGGATCTATAACTTTGATGAAGACTACTTAGTCCAGTTCTCACCCTAACTAGGTCAAATTTACCAAAACAACTCCAGATTTTCCAGTTTGAAGTTTACTGTGGCAGTCCTGATTCATTTAGTCATATCTCAGTAAATATAACTCCAATTCAAGTGATTCCAAAGCCATTTAAAAGCTAAGATACAAGGATATAATTCTTAAGAAGACATAAACCACCAAATCAGTAGTATTCTCGGTCAAAATAAGCAATTACAGAAGCTGATTATCAGTTTCGGATAGAAACCGGCCAGTAGGGGTATTTCGGTCTTTTCACAGGGTACGTTGCTCCGATTAAGGTAAAATTTTGTAGGCAACTCTAAAATATTATTCTCCACAACTTTAATGTTTTAATCCAAGGCTAATTCGGCCTCTAACTATGAGGAACAGTACCCAGCAGAATGATTGAATTGAAACCCTAAATCCGAATTTTTTTCCGTTCAATGCGGAAATTTTCCGCAAACAACCACAATTTACGCATTCTAGCTTAATTCTAGATCATTTCCAACCATCATACATGGCCACACAATAGTAATCATATGAAAATAGAAAAATCATGATTAAATAGAAAAATTCAACAATTGCAACCAAAATCATGAACTAGCCCACAATTTCACCTCTTAAGCTACCACAAGCCATCAATTAAACATCATTAGGTAGAAAAGAGAGGTTTCTTAGTTACTCACCTTATCAACCCAAGAAAAGAGACCACTTAGCACTTTTGCCTTCCAAACCACTTCACTAATCACCTTACAAGCACTAAACTAAGAGGTTTTATGGAAGAAATTCAAGATTAAACGGTTAGTTTGTGAGATTGGGCATGATTGGAGCAAGAGACTTGGGAGCTTTTCTTTCTTTTTCCCAAGCAAGAGGTTCGGCCATGAAGCTTGAAAATGAAGAGTGATTTTAGTCAATTTTGATTTATTTGGTAAAATCATGAGTAGTGGTCAACAAGTAAGAATTAATCTTCAAGTGACAGTTGTCACTTTCATTTAATACATCGCTATCCTTTTGTCTCTCCAATAATAATCCATCTAGGTAACTTCTAATTATCTCTTAACATCTGATAAATTAAACTCGGTATACACAACTTAACCTAATTGGCCGAATGTTATCAAACTTACCGCACTAGCGGGTCCCACGTCCGGTATACGCTCTTAATTTCTCAATAACTAACCGATACTAGAAAAATCATCTAAAAACTATATTTACTCATAAAAATTATCTAGAAAAGTTTTATAGTAAAGAAAATGCAGAAAAGCGTGCAATTAAATAAAATAAAGAATAGAAAATAAGAAAATCCACGGGTTCACACACTCTCTCCCCCTTAAAAGAATTTTGTCCTCGAAATTCCTTATCATCGCCTTCTCCGGGATACAAAAATTTTACTACTTCCTTCTCACGATTAAATTGAGCATCATACTTAACAATACCCGAACAGACCGCGCGATGTTCCGTAGATTCACATTTCTAGTTCGCCCAAGTCCTTTCTAACCTAGGCTCTCATTTCTTTTGTATCCGGACGCAAGAATCCCATCTAAGATAATTCACAACTCGAGCCGGCCGGTCCCAAGAGTAAATCATTCATATTAAAGATTCCTGCCCGACAAACATACCTAACTTCCTCAAGTCCCATGATAAAGATCTTTATACTTATGACATGCACGGTTCATAGCTTATGCTCAAACGAGTACTTAGACACATTTACGAAAACAGGACCATAACACCATTGGCCCAAGCTCACTCCGCGCAGAGACCACGCGAAGCAGCTATGATACCACCTGTGACCGCCCCACCTCACCCTAAGGCGAACCAAAGGGTTCGGCGGACTGCCTGCCCAGCTCTCGCCAGGACTACGAGTCGATTCACACAAACCCTATATAGTACGCGTGAGAACTCAGCAAAAATGAACAATTGGAGACCACCAAGGGTTAAACAGAGCTTACCAAACCATACGGAAGTACGGGACGTCGATTAAACACTTATACATATATTTACATCGGAGTCTTGAACCAATGAACTAAATACACGCCAGAGTATTCACGCTACACAAAATACAATTAGAGTTTCAGTTACAGAGGAGCATAAACAAAAGAAGTCCTACAACTAGCTCAACTCTTTTCTTCCAAAAATCTTGGTTTCAAAACATGGAACCCTGTAAGGAAAACAAAGGTAACAAAAAGGGGTGAGCTTGCGCTCAATGAGGTACCAGACATATAACAGTAAAATCATGGCATTTCACGTTTAACAAATCAGGTACACATGCCAGATGTAAAGTAAAGTAGTTAGACACAATGATTCAAATAGGAAGGATACAGGTGGCTCTCAGGAGCCAGATTTCCATTTGCAGTACTTGATCCGAACCCGTTGACTCTCCGTCAACGTACATAGAACCAACATATCCGTAGACCCCACTTGACACCAATTTTCGTCCACCAAACATACCCCTACCGGGCCCGAACGCCGAACAGAACAGAAGTGGTAATACTCGAGTATACCGGAATTAAGGGTCTCAATACCCAAAGATTCCTGAAACAGACTATCGTGGTTCGTTATCTAATCGTCCAGGCCCTTGCCGGCCCGACTTGAGTAACTAGCCACAGGTGTTGAGCTCAGAGGTCACAGAAAGGTCGTTGGATACCAGTCTCCAAACGACGTCCGAACAGACTCAGATACAGATAACAGATTACATATAGTCAAGAGGCATACAGACAGACAAGAGAACGAGTGTGATAAAGTACACCCTCGTCTCAAACAGATTAAACAGATAGTACAATCATTCAGATCACAGATTGCAAGTGCAGAAATCAAGTTAAGCAACAAGTGAGGGGAGTGGTACACTCACCAGTTCAAGTACAGGTACTTCCAAAATTTTCCACCGAAAGTGGCCTAATCACCGTGAAACCCTAAGAATAACAAAGGTAAAACAGTTGAAATTTCTTCATCCAAAATTGAGTAAATAGGATGCACAAATCAGGTTCGATTACTAGTCAGGTACCTCTCCAAGTTATATACTAGTACGAAAAAAATAAAAAATGGCTTAAGAATAAAAGAAAACGGTTGGTCCTAAGGACATACATGACCCCAAAACCCCTCACTCCTCTCAAAATCATACTTACAATGATGTACTAGCTCATATCTCAAGGTGAAATTGAAAGTGAGAATAATTCCAAGAAAACAGATTTTTTTTTCAGTTTTGCACACCCCTGATTGAAAATCATATCTTAGGATTCTTAAGTCCGAAATTGGTAAAATTTACACCGTTGGAAAATAGACTCAAAGGGGTAAAATTTCTCAGAAGACATATTTAGAAGATTCAGATCACAAGCCAGTCAAATTCGAGCCTCAAATTGCTGTCTTAACCAGAAAAAGGCAGAGCAGGTATACGATTTCGGTTAACTTTGAAAAATCACCATAAATCCCACAGACCAAACCAGAAACTGAAATTTACACGGTTCATAGACCTATGAATCTAGTTTAAAACACAACAAACAGAACTCAATTCTGATATTTCGACATCCAGATATTGTAGATTTCCCAGAACTGCTCCGGGGTTCCTGCGAAAATTTTAACAGCATTTTCCCTTGTTTTTCTTACTTTTCACCCTACAATTCAACACCAAATTCAACCCAAATCAACCACAAACTCAAATATAATTCACAAGCTATTAAAAACATCTAATTAGGGTTACAATACCCTTCATATATAGTCAATTACAACACAAGGTTAATAATGCAACCGAAAACCAATTTGAAAGACAATAGGCCTAAAAGCAGGTTTGACGTGTCTCGGTGTTTCGATCGCAACTTAAGTTACGCTTATCGGATTAAGACGAATCTTATGGAATTTCGAATCTGAGACAGGGATCTATAACTTTGATGAAGACTACTTAGTCCAGTTCTCACCCTAACTAGGTCAAATTTACCAAAACAACTCCAGATTTTCCAGTTTGAAGTTTACTGTGGCAGTCCTGATTCATTTAGTCATATCTCAGTAAATATAACTCCAATTCAAGTGATTCCAAAGCCATTTAAAAGCTAAGATACAAGGATATAATTCTTAAGAAGACATAAACCACCAAATCAGTAGTATTCTCGGTCAAAATAAGCAATTACAGAAGCTGATTATCAGTTTCGGATAGAAACCGGCCAGTAGGGGTATTTCGGTCTTTTCACAGGGTACGTTGCTCCGATTAAGGTAAAATTTTGTAGGCAACTCTAAAATATTATTCTCCACAACTTTAATGTTTTAATCCAAGGCTAATTCGGCCTCTAACTATGAGGAACAGTACCCAGCAGAATGATTGAATTGAAACCCTAAATCCGAATTTTTTTCCGTTCAATGCGGAAATTTTCCGCAAACAACCACAATTTACGCATTCTAGCTTAATTCTAGATCATTTCCAACCATCATACATGGCCACACAATAGTAATCATATGAAAATAGAAAAATCATGATTAAATAGAAAAATTCAACAATTGCAACCAAAATCATGAACTAGCCCACAATTTCACCTCTTAAGCTACCACAAGCCATCAATTAAACATCATTAGGTAGAAAAGAGATGTTTCTTAGTTACTCACCTTATCAACCCAAGAAAAGAGACCACTTAGCACTTTTGCCTTCCAAACCACTTCACTAATCACCTTACAAGCACTAAACTAAGAGGTTTTATGGAAGAAATTCAAGATTAAACGGTTAGTTTGTGAGATTGGGCATGATTGGAGCAAGAGACTTGGGAGCTTTTCTTTCTTTTTCCCAAGCAAGAGGTTCGGCCATGAAGCTTGAAAATGAAGAGTGATTTTAGTCAATTTTGATTTATTTGGTAAAATCATGAGTAGTGGTCAACAAGTAAGAATTAATCTTCAAGTGACAGTTGTCACTTTCATTTAATACATCGCTATCCTTTTGTCTCTCCAATAATAATCCATCTAGGTAACTTCTAATTATCTCTTAACATCTGATAAATTAAACTCGGTATACACAACTTAACCTAATTGGCCGAATGTTATCAAACTTACCGCACTAGCGGGTCCCACGTCCGGTATACGCTCTTAATTTCTCAATAACTAACCGATACTAGAAAAATCATCTAAAAACTATATTTACTCATAAAAATTATCTAGAAAAGTTTTATAGTAAAGAAAATGCAGAAAAGCGTGCAATTAAATAAAATAAAGAATAGAAAATAAGAAAATCCACGGGTTCACACACTCTCTCCCCCTTAAAAGAATTTTGTCCTCGAAATTCCTTATCATCGCCTTCTCCGGGATACAAAAATTTTACTACTTCCTTCTCACGATTAAATTGAGCATCATACTTAACAATACCCGAACAGACCGCGCGATGTTCCGTAGATTCACATTTCTAGTTCGCCCAAGTCCTTTCTAACCTAGGCTCTCATTTCTTTTGTATCCGGACGCAAGAATCCCATCTAAGATAATTCACAACTCGAGCCGGCCGGTCCCAAGAGTAAATCATTCATATTAAAGATTCCTGCCCGACAAACATACCTAACTTCCTCAAGTCCCATGATAAAGATCTTTATACTTATGACATGCACGGTTCATAGCTTATGCTCAAACGAGTACTTAGACACATTTACGAAAACAGGACCATAACACCATTGGCCCAAGCTCACTCCGCGCAGAGACCACGCGAAGCAGCTATGATACCACCTGTGACCGCCCCACCTCACCCTAAGGCGAACCAAAGGGTTCGGCGGACTGCCTGCCCAGCTCTCGCCAGGACTACGAGTCGATTCACACAAACCCTATATAGTACGCGTGAGAACTCAGCAAAAATGAACAATTGGAGACCACCAAGGGTTAAACAGAGCTTACCAAACCATACGGAAGTACGGGACGTCGATTAAACACTTATACATATATTTACATCGGAGTCTTGAACCAATGAACTAAATACACGCCAGAGTATTCACGCTACACAAAATACAATTAGAGTTTCAGTTACAGAGGAGCATAAACAAAAGAAGTCCTACAACTAGCTCAACTCTTTTCTTCCAAAAATCTTGGTTTCAAAACATGGAACCCTGTAAGGAAAACAAAGGTAACAAAAAGGGGTGAGCTTGCGCTCAATGAGGTACCAGACATATAACAGTAAAATCATGGCATTTCACGTTTAACAAATCAGGTACACATGCCAGATGTAAAGTAAAGTAGTTAGACACAATGATTCAAATAGGAAGGATACAGGTGGCTCTCAGGAGCCAGATTTCCATTTGCAGTACTTGATCCGAACCCGTTGACTCTCCGTCAACGTACATAGAACCAACATATCCGTAGACCCCACTTGACACCAATTTTCGTCCACCAAACATACCCCTACCGGGCCCGAACGCCGAACAGAACAGAAGTGGTAATACTCGAGTATACCGGAATTAAGGGTCTCAATACCCAAAGATTCCTGAAACAGACTATCGTGGTTCGTTATCTAATCGTCCAGGCCCTTGCCGGCCCGACTTGAGTAACTAGCCACAGGTGTTGAGCTCAGAGGTCACAGAAAGGTCGTTGGATACCAGTCTCCAAACGACGTCCGAACAGACTCAGATACAGATAACAGATTACATATAGTCAAGAGGCATACAGACAGACAAGAGAACGAGTGTGATAAAGTACACCCTCGTCTCAAACAGATTAAACAGATAGTACAATCATTCAGATCACAGATTGCAAGTGCAGAAATCAAGTTAAGCAACAAGTGAGGGGAGTGGTACACTCACCAGTTCAAGTACAGGTACTTCCAAAATTTTCCACCGAAAGTGGCCTAATCACCGTGAAACCCTAAGAATAACAAAGGTAAAACAGTTGAAATTTCTTCATCCAAAATCGAGTAAATAGGATGCACAAATCAGGTTCGATTACTAGTCAGGTACCTCTCCAAGTTATATACTAGTACGAAAAAAATAAAAAATGGCTTAAGAATAAAAGAAAACGGTTGGTCCTAAGGACATACATGACCCCAAAACCCCTCACTCCTCTCAAAATCATACTTACAATGATGTACTAGCTCATATCTCAAGGTGAAATTGAAAGTGAGAATAATTCCAAGAAAACAGATTTTTTTTTCAGTTTTGCACACCCCTGATTGAAAATCATATCTTAGGATTCTTAAGTCCGAAATTGGTAAAATTTACACCGTTGGAAAATAGACTCAAAGGGGTAAAATTTCTCAGAAGACATATTTAGAAGATTCATATCACAAGCCAGTCAAATTCGAGCCTCAAATTGCTGTCTTAACCAGAAAAAGGCAGAGCAGGTATACGATTTCGGTTAACTTTGAAAAATCACCATAAATCCCACAGACCAAACCAGAAACTGAAATTTACACGGTTCATAGACCTATGAATCTAGTTTAAAACACAACAAACAGAACTCAATTCCGATATTTCGACATCCAGATATTGTAGATTTCCCAGAACTGCTCCGGGGTTCCTGCGAAAATTTTAACAGCATTTTCCCTTGTTTTTCTTACTTTTCACCCTACAATTCAACACCAAATTCAACCCAAATCAACCACAACCTCAAATATAATTCACAAGCTATTAAAAACATCTAATTAGGGTTACAATACCTTTCATATATAGTCAATTACAACACAAGGTTAATAATGCAACCGAAAACCAATGTGAAAGACAATAGGCCTAAAAGCAGGTTTGACGTGTCTCGGTGTTTCGATCGCAACTTAAGTTACGCTTATCGGATTAAGACGAATCTTATGGAATTTCGAATCTGAGACAGGGATCTATAACTTTGATGAAGACTACTTAGTCCAGTTCTCACCCTAACTAGGTCAAATTTACCAAAACAACTCCAGATTTTCCAGTTTGAAGTTTACTGTGGCAGTCCTGATTCATTTAGTCATATCTCAGTAAATATAACTCCAATTCAAGTGATTCCAAAGCCATTTAAAAGCTAAGATACAAGGATATAATTATTAAGAAGACATAAACTACCAAATCAGTAGTATTCTCGGTCAAAATAAGCAATTACAGAAGCTGATTATCAGTTTCGGATAGAAACCGGCCAGTAGGGGTATTTCGGTCTTTTCACAGGGTACGTTGCTCCGATTAAGGTGAAATTTTGTAGGAAACTCTAAAATATCATTCTCCACAACTTTAATGTTTTAAGCCAAGGCTAATTCGGCCTCTAACTATGAGGAACAGTACCCAGCAGAATGATTGAATTGAAACCCTAAATCCGAATTTTTTTCCGTTCAATGCGGAAATTTTCCGCAAACAACCACAATTTACGCATTCTAGCTTAATTCTATATCATTTCCGACCATTATACATGGCCACACAATAGTAATCATATGAAAATAGAAAAATCATGATTAAATAGAAAAATTCAACAATTGCAACCAAAATCATGAACTAGGCCACAATTTCACCTCTTAAGCTACCACAAGCCATCAATTAAACATCATTAGGTAGAAAAGAGAGGTTTCTTAGTTACTCACCTTATCAACTCAAGAAAAGAGACCACTTAGCACTTTTACCTTCCAAACCACTTCACTAATCACCTTACAAGCACTAAACTAAGAGGTTTTATGGAAGAAATTCAAGATTAAACGGTTAGTTTGTGAGATTGGGCATGATTGGAGCAAGAGACTTGGGAGCTTTTCTTTCTTTTTCCCAAGCAAGAGGTTCGGCCATGAAGCTTGAAAATGAAGAGTGATTTTAGTCAATTTTGATTTATTTGGTAAAATCATGAGTAGTGGTCAACAAGTAAGAATTAATCTTCAAGTGACACTTGTCACTTTCATTTAATACATCGCTATCCTTTTGTCTCTCCAATAATAATCCATCTAGGTAACTTCTAATTATCTCGTAACATCTGATAAATTAAACTCAGTATACACAACTTAACCTAATTGGCCGAATGTTATCAAACTTACCGCACAAGCGGGTCCCACGTCCAGTATACGCTCTTAATTTCTCAATAACTAACCGATACTAGAAAAATCATTTAAAAACTATATTTACTCATAAAAATTATCTAGAAAAGTTTTCTAATAAAGAAAATGCAGAAAAGCGTGCAATTAAATAAAATAAAGAATAGAAAATAAGAAAATCCACAGGTTCTTACACTCTCTCCCCCTTAAAAGAATTTCGTCCTCGAAATTCCTTATCATCGCCTTCTCCGGGATACAAAAATTTTACTACTTCCTTCTCACGATTAAATTGAGCATCATACTTAACAATACCCGAACAGACCGCGCGATGTTCCGTAGATTCACATTTCTAGTTCGCCCAAGTCCTTTCTAACCTAGGCTCTCATTTCTTTTGTATCCGGACGCAAGAATCCCATCTAAGATAATTCACAACTCGAGCCGGCCGGTCCCAAGAGTAAATCATTCATATTAAAGATTCCTGCCCGACAAACATACCTAACTTCCTCAAGTCCCATGATAAAGATCTTTACACTTATGACATGCACGGTTCATAGCTTATGCTCAAACGAGTACTTAGACACATTTACGAAAACAGGACCATAACACCACTGGCCCAAGCTGACTCCGCGCAGAGACCACGCGAAGCAGCTATGATACCACCTGTGACCGCCCCACCTCACCCTAAGGCGAACCAAAGGGTTCGGCGGACTGCCTGCCCAGCTCTCGCCAGGACTACGAGTCGATTCACACAAACCCTATATAGTACGCGTGAGAACTCAACAAAAACGAACAATTGGAGACCACCAAGGGTTAAACAGAGCTTACCAAACCATACGGAAGTACGGGACGTCGATTAAACACTTATACATATATTTACATCGGAGTCTTGAACCAATGAACTAAATACACGCCAGAGTATTCACGCTACACAAAATACAATTAGAGTTTCAGTTACAGAGGAGCATAAACAAAAGAAGTCCTACAACTAGCTCAACTCTTTTCTTCCAAAAATCTTGTTTCAAAACATGGAACCCTGTAAGGAAAACAAAGGTAACAAAAAGGGGTGAGCTTGCGCTCAATGAGGTACCAGACATATAACAGTAAAATCATGGCATTTCACGTTTAACAAATCAGGTACACATGCCAGATGTAAAGTAAAGTAGTTAGACACAATGATTCAAATAGGAAGGATACAGGTGGCTCTCAGGAGCCAGATTTCCATTTGCAGTACTTGATCCGAACCCGTTGACTCTCCGTCAACGTACATAGAACCAACATATCCGTAGACCCCACTTTACACCAATTTTCGTCCACCAAACATACCCCTACCGGGCCTGAACGCCGAACAGAACAGCAGTGGTAATACTCGAGTATACCGGAATTAAGGGTCTCAATACCCAAAGATTCCTGAAACAGACTATCGTGGTTCGTTATCTAATCGTCCAGGCCCTTGCCGGCCCGACTTGAGTAACTAGCCACAGGTGTTGAGCTCAGAGGTCACAGAAAGGTCGTTGGATACCAGTCTCCAAACGACGTCCGAACAGACTCAGATACAGATAACAGATTACATATAGTCAAGAGGCATACAGACAGACAAGAGAACGAGTGTGATAAAGTACACCCTCGTCTCAAACAGATTAAACAGATAGTACAATCATTCAGCTCACAGATTGCAAGTGCAGAAATCAAGTTAAGCAACAAGTGAGGGGAGTGGTACACTCACCAGTTCAAGTACAGGTACTTCCAAAAATTTCCACCCAAAGTGGCCTAATCACTGTGAAACCCTAAGAATAACAAAGGTAAAACAGTTGAAATTTCTTCATCCAAAATCGAGTAAATAGGATGCACAAATGAGGTTCGATTACTAGTCAGGTACCTCTCCAAGTTATATACTAGTACGAAAAAAATAAAAGACGGCTTAAGAATAAAAGAAAACGGTTGGTCCTAAGGACATACATGACCCCAAAACCCCTCACTCTTCTCAAAATCATACTTACAATGATGTACTAGCTCATATCTCAAGGTGAAATTGAAAGTGAGAATAATTCCAAGAAAACATATTTTTTTTTCAGTTTTTCACACCTCTGATTGAAAAACCATATATTAGGATTCTTAAGTCCGAAATTGGTAAAATTTACACCGTTGGAAAATAGACTCAAAGGAGTAAAATTTCTCAGAAGACATATTTAGAAGATTCAGATCACAAGCCAATCAAATTCGAGCCTCAAATTGCTATCTTAACCAGAAAAAGGCAGAGCAGGTATACGATTTCGGTTAACTTTGAAAAATCACCATATATCCCACAGACCAAACCAGAAACTGAAATTTACACGGTTCATAGCCCTTTGAATCTAGTTTAAAACACAACAAACAGAACTCAATTCCGATATTTCGACATCCAGATATTGTAGATTTCCCAGAACTGCTCCGGGGTTCCTGCGAAAAATTTAACAGCATTTCCCCTTATTTTTCTTACTTTTCACCCTACAATTCAACCCAAATCAACCACAACCTCAAATATAATTCACAAGCTATTAAAAACATCTAATTAGGGTCACAATACCCTTCATATATAGTCAATTACAACACAAGGTTAATAATGCAACCGAAAACCAATTCGAAAGACAATAGGCCTAAAAGCAGGTTTGACGTGTCTCGGTGTTTCGATCGCAACTTAAGTTACGCTTATCGGATTAAGACGAATCTTGTGGAATTTCGAAGCTGAGACAAGGATCTATAACTTTGATGAAGACTACTTAGTCCAGTTCTCACCCTAACTTGGTCAAATTTACCAAAACAACTCCAGATTTTCCAGTTCGAAGTTTACTGTGGCAGTCCTGATTCATTCAGTCATATCTCAGCACATACAACTCCAATTCATGTGATTCCAAAGCCATTTGAAATCTAAGATACAAGGATATAATTATTAAGAAGACATCAACCACCAAATCAGTAGTATTCCCGGTCAAAATTACCAATTACAGAAGCTGATTATTAGTTTCGGATAGAAACAGGGAAATAGGGGTATTTCAGTCTTTTCACAGGCTACGTTACTCCAATTGAGCTAAAGTTTTGTAGGAAACTCTATAATATCATTCTCCACAACTTTCATGTTTTAACCCAAGGCTAATTCGGCCTCTAACTATGAGGAACAGTACCGGACAGAATGGTTGAATTGAAACCCTAAATCCGAATTTTTTTCCGTTCAATGCGGAAATTTTCCGCAAACAACCACAATTTACGCATTCTAGCTTCATTCTAGATCATTTACAACCATCATACATGACCACACAATACTAATCATATGAAAACAGAAAAATCATGATTAAATAGAAAAATTCAACAATTGCAACCAAAATCATGAACTAGCCCACAATTTCACCTCTTAAACTACCACAAGCCATCAATTAAACATCATTAGGTAGAAAAGAGAGGTTTCTTAGTTACTCACCTTATCAACTCAAGAAAAGAGACCACTTAGCACTTTAGCCTTCCAAACCACTTCACTAATCACCTTACAAGCACTAAACTAAGAGGTTTTATGGAAGAAATTCAAGATTAAACGGTTAGTTTGTGAGATTGGGCATGATTGGAGCAAGAGACTTGGGAGCTTTTCTTTCTTTTTCCCAAGCAAGAGGTTCGGCCATGAAGCTTGAAAATGAAGAGTGATTTTAGTCAATTTTGATTTATTTGGTAAAGTCATGAATAGTAGTCAACAAGTAAGAATTAATCTTCAAGTGACACTTGTCACTTTCATTTAATACATCGCTATCCTTTTGTCTCTCCAATAATAATCCATCTAGGTAACTTCTAATTATCTCTTAACATCTGATAAATTAAACTCGGTATACACAACTTAACCTAATTGGCCGAATTTTATCAAACTTACTGCACTAGCGGGTCCCACGTCCAGTATACGCTCTTAATTTCTCAATAACTAACCGATACTAGAAAAATCATCTAAAAACTATATTTACTCATAAAAATTATCTAGAAAAGTTTTCTAATAAAGAAAATGCAGAAAAGCGTGCAATTAAATAAAATAAAGTCTAGAAAATAAGAAAATCCACGGGTTCTCACAATTTTAAACTCTTAAATGATCTTTTATCGCAGATTTGGACTCCAACCAAGGAGTTGCACCTGAACGTGATCTTGAAAAGCACCAAGTCTTTGGTGAGTACTTCCAAGTGCATGATTGAACTTGATACTTGATTTAAATGCTTTACCAACATGATTGGATAATATCTGATTGGTTTGGTCGGGTAAGGGTGTACTTTACCGCACTTGCCCTAATGTGATATATTCTTGTTCATTGGTTGCAATTGACTTGATATACATTTATATGACTTGCATACTGTCTGGAATTCCAGAAACCCTGTGGCTAGTTAATCGAGTCGAGCCGACAAGGGTCTGGTCGATTAGATAACGAACCCTGGATCTCTAGTTTTGTCGAGTGGAGTGTCATCTCCTCGACTAATCGGTATACTTGAATATTACCACCAGTGTTTATCTTGGAATTCGGGCCCGGTAAGGGGTTTGATTGGTGGACGGAGATTGGAGTTAAGTGATTTACTATTGGCCTGGTTACTTCACTTAAAAGTTGATGGAGTGTCAACTACTACTTGATTAAGCTATAGCAGAGTTAGAGCAAAAGCGACTGTATCCTTTTACTTGACATGTGAATACTTAATGATTGGCTATACGAAGTGTTATTGCTTATTTTCTTCACTTGTTATGCTCGTCACGTTGATACTTTCACTTTTAATTAATGGTCAACTTACTATTTGGAACCTCTCACTGAGTTTTAGCTCACTCTATTGGTTTTGTTTTCCTTACAGGGGATACAAGCGAGAGCGTGAGGCTGGTACAGGCTAGCATAGTCTAGTTTTTGAATTTTGGCAATTGTACTCGCGCTAGTGCTAGATTATGGTTGAATGTATCTGGAACTCATATCTTTTGTTATATTTGAAATTGTATGAATGTTTGAAATAGAAATTAATGTAAATGTACGTTTCAAGTTTGGAAACTGTTATTTCATTGACTTTTGAGGTTGTGAACTACTTTATTCGGAGTAAATGAGCGAGTCCTGTCGAGAGATGGGCAAGCGGTCTGCTAAACCCTGGGGTATACCCTAGGGGAAGGTGAGGTCGTCACAGGTGGTATTAGATCCTAGGTTTGAATTGGTCTGGGTAGATTGAGCGATATATATATGATATAGCTTGTTTCTGATTGCCTAAGTGTGAAACCCTAAAGAATAGGTGCTTAGCCTATTTTTATTTGTCTAAATTGCTTATTCTTGCGATGTTACTTGTAATGTAGGCTGTGACGCCCCCACTTCTCCCTAAGGCGAACCAAAGGGTATCCGCGGGACGCCTGCCCAACTCTCGCCAGGACTCGATACAATTTCCATTCAAGCTTAATACGATACTGGCCATTACCACGATGTAAAATAAGCAAATGCAGAAACGTTCGAATTTAACAATATATAACAATCATCCAATCCTTATATCGGGTTCTCAAAAGATACATCATTTCCCAAAATATACAACAACCAAGATGTCTAGTCAATTACATTGAAACCCTAATACAAGAGTACATCCCAAAGGTTTCTTCGAGTCTTACTCCATGCCCATTCCTGTTAAGGAAAACAAATCTACGGGATGAGCAATCGCTCGTGAGGCCAAGAAACACACATGCAAGCACGTTGTCCAAATAACAATTCCAAACAACAAGTAAAACAATAACATTCGAGTAATTAACAATTCAGTGAAATGTAAACAGAAACAATTCAAGGATATGGTAGCTCTCAGGAGTTAATTTCCACTTGCTTTGCAAATTTCATTCGTATATCTTCCCGTGATGACTCTCCGTCAACCGGGTTGATATTTCCAATCCGTAGAACTCCACTTACTTCTCATGTCCATTCATCGTACACTGCACCGGGCCCGCACGGCATTTATAAGGCTATACTCCACGAGTATGCCAAGCGAGATCTCTCCAATAGATCAACCTTATCATGTAATTCTCATGGCTCACCGAGATTCCCGACCAACCCTATGCCGGCTCGAGTCCCAAGGTCGGCCTATGAGTTTGGGCGTCCCCCATGTACATTTGAGAGTCGAGGAGATTCACTCCAACGATGTATGCAGCCATAGCATACCATTTCATTTCATACAAGCACTTAATCATTTCATTTCATTCAATCGGGTCATTCATAATTCATTCGTTTCATTTCAATCATGAGTCATTCATTTCAAATAAGAACGAGTGCGGTAAAGTACACACTCGGCTCCATTTTCAAAATCTCTAATCAGTTATAACAATTAAGCATGTATCAAGTATTCATACACTTGACACTCACCAATACAAGAAACATGGAAGTGTGTCCACTTAAAGGTTCAGACGTTCACCGTGGAATCCTCTTGAAGGTCCTTTTGGGTGCTTGAGTAATTGATAATAAACCACCACTCAATATCACTTAAAACCCCTAAGTATCAAGAAAGATTGCACGTTAGTACAATCTAAGAAAATTTCACAAGGACGAGTCTGGATTACTCGTAAATCGAGATTCAAAAGCGGGGTTTTAAAAGTACAAGAGAAATCTGATTTGCATTTCCGAAATCACGTGTAAAATGGTCTAGTAGAATCGAAGAAAAATGGAGAGTTCGAAACTCTCAATTTTCTTTAAGTTCGGAAATTTCAGATTTGTCGAGTGATCTTTGAAAAATCGTATCTCACTCTCCGTAAGTCCAAATTTGGAAAACTTGGTACCATTGGAAACTACTTCCAAAGTACTAAAAGTTCCTAGAAAATACCTTTCCATGATTCCAAATGGAAGATATTCAAAATTCGGCTCAAAATTGCTGTTTTGGACCATCGAGACAGTTTCGGGGTTGGTTTTTGGCCAACTTTGAAAATTCGGCAAAATTCACACAATGCGAACTAGCATCTGAGATTAGGAACTCAATTAGAGTTACAATCAAAGTTTTCAACACAACAAGCGGAACAAGAATTGGAGTTTTGAGCACCAAGATATAGTGGCTCAAAGTCACTGAAATTTACTCCTGAAATAGGGGTTTTCCAAGTTTAAAGCTTGAACTTTGGTACTTTAGTTGAGCATCTAAATGAACTTGGAATGGCACCAAAATTAGCAGTATTACACTACCATATAAGGGCTATTCCTCTGTAAATTTTCATGCAAAAACTCGGACGGAAAGTTAGTTAACCAAGTCACTGAAACTCCAAGAATTTCCAAGGCAAAACTGCCTTGTAGTTCCGTTTTCCTTTTCCCCAAACGTGTGGCCAACAAAAACATCTCAAATATGATTCATTTGTGTAGAAAATGTCTAAGAAACATCCAAGATACATTTGGTAGGTGATTAACACCAAGGATTTCGAATAACAAGTCCCAAATCAAGATTAGCTATAGATTAGTCCAGAATTAGGGTTTTCTTTCACTAAGACAGTTCATAAATTTTACCACATCTCACACAATTCAACTTATAATTCAGCGTGGTTAGTGGCGTTGAAAACTACATTCATAAGGCTACAATTTCTTAGAAGGAATCATTTTAAAATTCTGTCCACAACTAGCTCATATTTGAGCATCAAGTCGCAGCTCAGAACAGAGCTTCCAGTACAGACGTGAAACAGAACAGGCAAATTTACCAGGTTGGTACAGCTCACTCAGGTGGAATCAGGGAATGCATTTTATACAATTGGAAAACTGGGAATGTCTAGTTTCTAGTGCCGCAAACGGCACTCGATTTTGATGTCAGAGCAAAGAGTTATGACCGAAACAAAATCACTGCCAGAGCAATACGGGACACAATTCCTGTTTTGGCAAATTTTCGAAATCTCATCATTCACTCATCCAAGTCACGTAAATTTTTGAGAAAACTTTATATACAACCTATAATACACATTTACATAAAAATCCAGTCATTTAAACTACAAAAAAATGCACTAAGGGTCACGACAATGGCAAGGGCAGAACGGTAAAATTTTCCTCTTTACTTCCTTTGAACTTTCTTCAACAATACAACCCATTTCCACTAGATTAAACACTAATCCAACGTAAACAACATCAAATCTCATCAAATCAGTCCATCAAGCCATTGTGGGATTTCATAGAGCCCACACACAAAATTTCCAACAATATAAAGCTATCCATACGAATTTATAAGCTCACAAGTGCAAGATAACTTCTATAAACTGAGATTTTAGAAGTTGATCGTTCATTACGTCTTTGGATGAGCAAGGCAGAAAATTTCGGTCCCTTGGAGCTAAAGAAAAACCGTGAGATGAAGCTCTTTTCCTAGCTTGAGGTGATCTCCTAGTGGTTAGCAAAGTGTATGTAAATTTTGAGGTGATTTGGTGAAGATTTAGTGATGAAATGAAGAAGAACTTGATGAAGAAATTTGGTTCTTTTCTCCCTTGGATGGCTGGCCAGCTTAGAGCAAGAGAGAGAGAGTGTTTGATGAAAAATGAAGCTTCCTTGAGAAGCTAAAATGTGTGGCTAAGAATACCTCAAAAGTCAACTCTCTCCCCGTGCGCACACGCGCGCGTTTCGTGCTCAATTCCTCTCGGGTTTGTTTCACTTGTGCACTAAACCTCTAATACACTTCCATTCATACTATAATTATTCACTCATAATGGTCTAAAATAAAGGTCTAAAATCCCTCAATTAATCGTGCACGTGAAAACGCGTATTTTCGATTTGTACGCGATAAAGTGAAAATTTCAAGAAATTCTTATATCGATAGTATCACTAACTAATAATTGAACACTTAAACATAAAAATACCTTTTTCAAGACTAATGTACAAGCCTCCAATTTTTCAAGCTTATTGTATTCTCGATTCGATTATTGTCTCCAAACGTGCAACCACTATTCACTCTATACGAGTTTTCAAAAATAAATTTTTGAGTCAAGGTATTTTTAAAATACTTGTAGGTCATAGTTCCATGCAATTAGATCTAAAAAGGTTAAAATAAAATATTCGGAGTAAACGGACAATTAAATATTTAAATGAGCTAGCAAATAGGAATTTAAAATAAAAAAATTTGCGAGTCTTCACATCCTCTCCCCCTTAAGAGAATTTCGTTCTCGAAATTATATCTTGATTTGTGAACAGGTCTGGATATTTTTCTCGAATTGCTTCTTCAACTTCCCAAGTCGCTTTCTTTAACTCATGGTTCCTCCAAAGAACTTTCACCAAAGGAATCTGCTTGTTCCTCAGTTTTTTCACCTTACTATCTAAAAGCTTTATCGATTTCTCCTCATAGGTCAATGTCTCATCAATCTCAATACTTTTCGGTTGCAGAATGTGAGAAGGGTCTGGATGATATTTCTTAAGCATAGACACGTGGAAAATATTGTGAATCCGAGACAAACTTGGTGGCAACTCCAACTTATAGGCCACATTTCCTACACGTTGGATAATCTTGTACGGTCCTACGAATCTCGGTTGTAATTTCTTTCCTTTTCCAGACATTAAACTTGCTTTCAGAGATGTAATCTTAAGAAATACTAGATCTCCAACCGCAAATTCTAAGTCCTTCCTCCGATTATCTGCATAACTCTTTTGACGACTTTGAGCGGTCTGAATCCTCTGGTGTACCAACTTTACTTTCTCATTAGCTTCCTCAATCCAAGGCACTGTAGTCGGGTCTAAGATTTTGCGTTCACCTACTTCATCCCAACAAATCGGAGATCTACACTTCCGATCATAAAGTGCTTCATATGGAGCCATTTGAATAGAAGAGTGGAAGCTATTGTTATAGGCAAATTTCACCAGTGTTAAAAATTTACTCCAACTCTCCCCAAAATCCAATACACAAGTCCTCAACATGTCCTCAAGGGTTTGAATGGTTCTCTCAGACTGTCCATCGGTCTGGGGATGGTAAGTAGTACTAAGTCCCCAACACTTCCTGCATCTTTTGCCAAAACCTCGAAACAAATCTTGGATTTCTATCTGACACAATACTTACCGATATTCCATGCAACCTGATAATCTCATCCAAGTACAACTTAGTTAACTTCTCCAATGGGTACTTCATATTAATCGGCAGAAAATGAGCTGATTTGGTCAGTCGATCCACTATTACCCAAATAGCATCATGGCCTCTTTGTGTCCTGGATAGTCCTGATACAAAATCAATAGTGATGTTCTCCCATTTCCACTCAGGTATCTCTAAAGGTTGCAAAAGTCCGGACGATTTCTGGTGTACAGCCTTAACCTGTTGACAAATTAAACAGGTCTGGACAAATAGGGCAATTTCCTTCTGCATGCTCTCCCACCAATACAGACTCTTCAAGTCTTGGTACATTTTATTCCCTCCAGGGTGTACCGTAAACTTCGATCGGTGTGCCTCTTCTAAGATTTTCTTCTTAAACCCTTCATCCTTTGGCACTACTATCCGATTCCGAAATTTCAAAATACCATTTGATCCCAAGTTAAAATCTGACTTCTCTCCCTTTTTGACTTTCTCCACCCACTTTTGCACTTCAGGGTCCTTTTCCTGAGTTTCTTTAATATGTTCCAACAAAGTGGAATTCACTACAATATTCCCAAGAATCACTTTTCTCGGCTCAAGTCTGGGATTCCAATAACTAACTTCTTCTAACAGGTGTAATTCCTTAATCGTCAATCCGGCCACTTACACTTGGCGATTTAGAGCATCGGCCACTACATTGGCCTTCCCTGGATGGTACTTTATCGTGCAATCATAATCTTCCAGAAATTCCATCCACCTACGTTGCCTTAAATTCAGCTTCTTTTGAGAAAATAAGTACTTAAAACTTTGTGATCAATGAAAACCTCAAATGTTACTCCATACAAATAATGTCTCCACTTCTTAAAGCGAACACTACCGCTGCCAACTCCAAATCATGAGTCGGGTAGTTTCTTTCATGAGGTTTCAATTTCCTAGAGGCATACACTATCACTTTCTCATTTTGCATTAAAACACATCCCAAGCCTTCCTTGGAAGCATCTGTATAGACCATAAAGCTATCTTTCCCATTCGGTAGAGCTAACACAGGCGCTCTCGTCAAACGTCTTTTTAACTCTTGGAAACTTCTTCACACTTAGGACTCCATATAAACTTTCCACCTTTCTTGGTCAACTCAGTCATGGGTCCAACAATTCTACAAAAATTCTTAATGAATCTCCGGTAATATCCTGCTAATCCTATAAAACTTCGAACCTCAGCAGGGTTTTCCGATTTTTTTTACTTTGAAACAGCTTCAACTTTGGCTGGATCCACTTTTATCCCATCCTTAGAAATTATGTGCCCCAAGAATGTCACTTCTTTCAACCAAAATTCACACTTACTGAATTTAGCATACAATTGGTGTTCCCTTAGGGTTTGTAAAACAATCCTCAAGTGCCTCTCATGATCCTCCACATTCTTAGAGTACACCAAGATATCATCAATAAAGACCATCACAAATTGGTCCAGATAAGGCTTAAAGACCCTGTGCATCAAATCCATAAAAACATCAGGTGCATTCGTTAACCCAAATGGCATTACGGCAAACTCAAAGTGCCCATACCTCGAGTTAAAAGCAGTCTTGGGTACATCTTTCTCCAAAATCCTCAATTGATAATAACCCTGTATCAAATCCAACTTGGAAAATACCACCGTCCCTTGCAATTGGTCAAACAATCATCGATGTGGGGCAACGGGTACTTATTCTTAATGGTGACATCATTCAAGTCTCGGTAGTCTATACACAACCTTAGACTCCCATTTTTCTTTTTAACAAACAGGATCGGAGCTCCCCACGGTGAATCACTCTCTTTTATAAAATCCCGTTCCAACAAGTCCTGCAGTTGCAATTTCAATTCCTTCAGTTCGGCGGGAGCCATCCGATATGGCATCTTAGAGATAGGTGCTACTCTCGGAGTCACATCAATCTTAAAAGTTATTTCCCTTTTCGGGGGTAGACTCTAACTCTTCAGGAAAGACATCTGGAAACTCTTTCACTTCAGGCATATCCTCCAATCTCACTTTATCACTAGGAGTGTTGATTAGAAAAGCCAAATATCCCTGAGCTCCCTTACTTAACATTTTCCTAGCTCGGATTCCTGAGATAAGTGCAGATGAGGCTAATCTACCCCTTACATCCAGTTTCAAGGTTGCTTCTCCCGGAATGCACAATTCTACTATTTTCGTCTTATAATTCAACTGGGCATTGTAACGGGTTAACCAGTCCATTCCTAAGATCACATCATACCCCTTAATCGCTAAACCTATCAGATCGGCCATTAATTTCTGTTCTCCAATCCAGATCTCACAATCCCTATACATCAAGTTAGCGATTAGACTTTGATTCCCAGTAGGCATTCTACCCTCTAAGTCATAAGGTAATTTAATTGGTTTCAAATCTATTCCGCGCATGAAGTTAGGGTTTACAAAGGAATGTGTCGCACCTGAATCAATTAAAACCCTAGCTAAGCGGTGACAAATAGGAACCGTACATTTAACCACCTCAGTCGCCTCGGGTATCTGTTGATGGTCCAGTGCATAAACCCTAGCAGGCACCTTAGGTTGACTTCCTCTAGCACTGGTCTGCTTAGAGATTGACTTTTCTGGCCTTTGAGTGTTCCTTCCTATCTTCATTTTACTTGGACAGTTCGCAAGTTGGTGATTGGTAATACCACAAGCCAAACACTTCCCAGACTTTCTCCAACAGTCATTCTCAGAGTGCTCGGGTTTACCACAGTACCCACAAGTAACTTGAGGGGTCACTGCCGAATCACTAGAAGGCGCTCCCCTAGCTTGAACCGGTCCACTACGGCCTCCTCTGGATAAAGCTCCCCTTGAAGCTCCAGTAGTCCTTATTCCTCCCATTCCTCTCCCAATTTTGGAAGGCTGCGAACTCTTACTAGTCTGTCCAAAAGTGCGACTAGAAAAGTTCTTTTTCCTATTATGAAAGTCCTTAACTTGCATTCTCACACTTTCAACCCGTTGCACTTTCTCTAAAGCCTCAGTAAATGTAGAGATTTGGGCTGCGGCCAAGCCCTCCTGGATTTCCACATTAAACCCTTGTACAAACCGCCTTATCCTTCTTCGTTCATTAGTTACCAATTCAGGGGCATACTTAGAAAGTTTAGTAAATTTTTCTTTATACTCTGCCACACTAAGGGTCCCCTGTTTCAATTTGATAAATTCATCCTCCCTCTTCTCTTGGATCAAAGGTGGAAGAAATTTTTCATTAAACTCCCTCGTGAAATTCTCCCAAGTCCAAGGGGTTTGAGCTCTCTCCCATTTTCCTTTTATCATGTCCCACCAAGCACGAGCCACTCCCTCAAATTAGAAAGTAGCAAAATTCACTCGCCTATCTTCGGTATAGTATAAGGCGGCGAATATATTAGTCATTCTCTCCAACCAATTCTCCGCTATCTCAGGATCAGGTTCACCAATGAATTTAGGCGGGTTAAATTTCAGGAACCTCTCCAAGGCTCTACCCTCCCTTCTATCCTATCCCCCAATTTGGTTAAGCGGTCCAAGACCTTGTCTATCAGTTAAACGCATTAGGATATCAATCATCCTAATAATGGCAGTAGCCACTTGATTTTCCTCAATATTTTCTTGTCCCTGGGTCGGTCCAGTTGCCGATCCCTGGTCATCCCCATAAGGTTAGGTCTGTCTAGTCCCTCGCCCAAGGCCTCGACCACTCCTTCACCTTTCCATTATCCTAGGTATGCCTAGTGCAAGAAATGAATCAATTATGCGAAAAAATACTTAAAACAAGAACCAATCACGAAAGCATTGAAAATAACAATAATTTACATTCATTAACATGTCAAAATCCATACAATTAGCAAGTCATGGGAAAAATCACAAAAATATAGAACACATGTGCCACAAGAGTACTTACTGTCATATAAGACTAAAGCAAAATCAAGTGCCTCAAAAGTAGGCCACACAGTCATGCAAAATACAATGGGCTCAGCACTCGCATCACCCCAGCTAATCCTAACTGTACCAGTCAAAAGGGTCAAAAGGTCAATCAGTCTAGACATAGTCCACAGTAGGACTACCAGGAGGAATCTCCTTCTCAGGATCCTCCTCCTGATCTGGGCTCTGGACAATATCCATCACCCCATCTATCATCTCAATGGCATCAGCCAGGATCCCGGAAGCCCGATCACGGATCTTCTCACCTAACCTAGTGAGTCGAGCCCTAGTCCTCTGGAGCTTCTTACGAGTAACCGCAGCAGTAGCCATCTCGCCCTCTATAACCTCCTCAAGCTCCGCAATCCTCTCTCCCTGAGCACTAACCATCTGTCTCAACTCGTCTACCTACGCCTGTAAATCTAAGTTGGTGTTCACCAACTGACGACGCTCGTCATCCAAAGCAAGTACGAGGTGGTTCGGGTAGGCAAAGGTTACCCTACACGAACATCGAGGGTATCTAGTAGCAGGTGAATAACGCACACGAGCTCCCCCACCAAGAGCTCGGTAGTAAATAGGTGTAGGAGGCTCTACGCGACCATTAACATGGTCATTCCCATTAGCTGCCGGAGTCCCACTTTCATTATCCATCCCTGCAAAACAATTACACTTTTCGGGTTAGAAATTTAATCACTAGCTTGCACGAATGTCACTTAAGGCATGACTAACTTAGTCACGAACTTGCCCAAGTATTACTTAAAGTGTGGCTTAGTCATCCTATCTCAAATCTTAAGGGTAAGGTTTCTAGTATATCTCCCAAATAGATCTCTAGCCTAGCGCTCTGATACCAACTGTGACGCCCCCACTTCTCCCTAAGGCGAACCAAAGGGTATCCGCGGGACGCCTGCCCAACTCTCGCCAGGACTCTATACAATTTTCATTCAAGCTTAATACGATACTAGCCATTACCACGATGTAAAATAAGCAAATGCAGAAACGTTCGAACTTAACAATATGTAACAATCATCCAATCCTTATATCGGGTTCTCAAAAGATACATCATTTCCCAAAATATACAACAGCCAAGATGTCTAGTCAATTACATTGAAACCCTAATACAAGAGTACATCCCAAGGGTTTCTTCGAGTCTTACTCCATGCCCATTCCTATTAAGGAAAACAAATCTACGGGATGAGCAATCGCTCGTAAGGCCAAGAAACACACATGCAAGCACGTTGTCCAAATAACAATTTCAAACAATAAGTAAAACAATAACATTCGAGTAATTAACAATTCGGTGAAATGTAAACAGAAACAATTCAAGGATATGGTAGCTCTCAGGAGCTAATTTCCACTTGCTTTGCAAATTTCATTCGTATATCTTCCCGTGATGACTCTCCGTCAATCGGGTCGATATTTCCAATCCGTACAACTTCACTTATTTCTCATGTCCGTCCACCGTACACCGCACCAGGCCCGCACGACATTTATAAGACGATACTCCACGAGTAGGCCAAGCGAGATCTCTCCAATAGATCAAGCTGATCATGTAATTCTTATGACTCACTGAGATTCCCGACCAAGCCCATGCCGGCTCGAGTCCCAAGGTCGGCCTATGAGTTTGGACGTCCCCCATATACATTTGAGAGTCGAGGAGATTCACTCCAACGACGTATGCAGCTATAGCATACCATTTCATTTCATTCAAGCATTTAATCATTTCATTTCATTCAATTAGGTCATTCATAATTCATTCGTTTCATTTCAATCACGAGTCATTTATTTCAAATAAGAACGAGTGCGGTAAAGTACACACTCATCTCCATTTTCAAAATATCCAATCAGTTATAACAATTAAGTATGTATCAAGTATTCATACACTTGACACTCATCAATACAAGAAACAAGGAAGTGTGTCCACTTGAAGGTTCAGACGTTCACCGTGGGATCCTCTTGAAGGTCCTTTTGGGTGCCTGAGTAATTGATAATAAACCACAACTCAATATCACTTAAAACCCCTAAGTATCAAGAAAGATTGCACGTTAGTACAATCTAAGAAAATTTCACAAGTACGAGTCTGGATTACTCGTAAATCGAGGTTCAAAAGCAGGGTTTTAAAAGTACAAGAGAAATCTGATTTGCATCTCCGAAATCAAGTGTAAACCGGTCTAGTAGAATCGAAGAAAAATGGAGAGTTCGAAACCCTCAATTTTCTTTAAGTTCAGAAATTTCAGATTTGTCGAGCGATATTTGAAAAATCGTATCTCACTCTCCGTAAGTCTAAATTTGGAAAACTTGGTACCATTGGAAACTACTTCCAAAGTACTAAAAGTTCCTAGAAAATACCTTTCCATGATTCCAAATGGAAGATATTCAAAATTTGGCTCAAAGTTGCTGTTTTGGACCATCGAGACAGTTTCGGGGTTGGTTTTTGGCCAACTTTGAAAATTTGGCAAAATTCACACAATGCGAACTAGCCTCTGAAATTAGGAACTCAATTAGAGTTACAATCAAAATTTTCAACACAACAAGCGGAACAAGAATTGGAGTTTTGAGCACCAAGATATAGTGGCTCAAAGTCACTGAAATTTACTTCTCAAACAGGGGTTTTCCAGGTTTAAAGCTTGAACTTTGGTACTTTAGTTGAGCATCTAAATGAACTTGGAATAGTACCAAAATTAGCAGTATTACACTACCATATAAGGGTTATTCCTCTGTAAATTTTCATGCAAAAACTCGTACGAAAAGTTAGTTAACCAAGTCATTAAAACTCCAAGAATTTCCAAGGCAAAACTGCCTTGTAGTTCTGTTTTCCTTTTCCCCGAAACGTTTGGCCATCAAAAACATCTCAAATATGATTCATTTGTGTATACAATGTCTAAGAAACATCCAAGATACATTTGGTAGGTGATTAACACCAAGGAATTCGAATAACAAGTCCCAAATCAAGATTAGCTATAGATCAGTCCAGAATTAGGGTTTTCTTTCACAAAGACAGTTCATAAATTTGAGAGTCGAGGAGATTCACTCCAACGACGTATGCAGCCATAGCATACCATTTCATTTCATACAAGCACTTAATCATTTCATTTCATTCAATCAGGTCATTCATAATTCATTCGTTTCATTTCAATCATGAGTCATTCATTTCAAATAAGAACGAGTGCTGTAAAGTACACACTCGGCTCCATTTTCAAAATCTCTAATCAGTTATAACAATTAAGCATGTATCAAGTATTCATACACTTGACACTCACCAATACAAGAAACATGGAAGTGTGTCCACTTAAAGGTTCAGACGTTCACCGTGGAATCCTCTTGAAGGTCCTTTTGGGTGCCTGAGTAATTGATAATAAACCACCACTCAATATCACTTAAAACCCCTAAGTATCAAGAAAGATTGCACGTTAGTACAATCTAAGAAAATTTCACAAGGACGAGTCTGGATTACTCGTAAATCGAGATTCAAAAGCGGGGTTTTAAAAGTACAAGAGAAATATGATTTGCATTTCCGAAATCAAGTGTAAAATGGTCTAGTAGAATCGAAGAAAAATGGAGAGTTCGAAACTCTCAATTTTCTTTAAGTTCGGAAATTTCAGATTTGTCGAGTGATCTTTGAAAAATCGTATCTCACTCTCCGTAAGTCCAAATTTGGAAAACTTGGTACCATTGGAAACTACTTCCAAAGTACTAAAAGTTCCTATAAAATACCTTTCCATGATTCCAAATGGAAGATATTCAAAATTCGGCTCAAAATTGCTGTTTTGGACCATCGAGACAGTTTCGGGGTTGGTTTTTGGCCAACTTTGAAAATTCGGCAAAATTCACACAATGCGAACTAGCATCTGAGATTAGGAACTCAATTAGAGTTACAATCAAAGTTTTCAACACAACAAGCGGAACAAGAATTGGAGTTTTGAGCACCAAGATATAGTGGCTCAAAGTCACTGAAATTTACTCCTGAAATAGGGGTTTTCCAAGTTTAAAGCTTGAACTTTGGTACTTTAGTTGAGCATCTAAATGAACTTGGAATGGCACCAAAATTAGCAGTATTACACTACCATATAAGGGCTATTCCTCTGTAAATGTTCATGCAAAAACTCGGACGGAAAGTTAGTTAACCAAGTCACTGAAACTCCAAGAATTTCCAAGGCAAAACTGCCTTGTAGTTCCGTTTTCCTTTTCCCCAAACGTGTGGCCAACAAAAACATCTCAAATATGATTCATTTGTGTAGACAATGTCTAAGAAACATCCAAGATACATTTGGTAGGTGATTAACACCAAGGATTTCGAATAACAAGTCCCAAATCAAGATTAGCTATAGATCAGTCCAGAATTAGGGTTTTCTTTCACAAAGACAGTTTAGAAATTTGACCACATCTCACTCAATTCTACTAAGAATTGAGCGTGGTCAGTGACGTTGAAAACTACATTCATAAGAATACAATTTCTTAGAAGGAATCATTTTAAAATTCTGTCCACAACTAGCTCATATTTGAGAATCAATTCGCAGCTCAGAACAGAGCTTCAAGTGCAGACGCGAAACAGAACAGGCAATTTTACCAGGTTGGTACGGCTCCCTCAGGTGGAATCAGGGCATACATTTTATACCATTCGAAAACTGGGAATTTCTAGTTTCTATTGCCTCAAACGTTACTCAATTTTGACGTCGGAGCAAAGAGTTATGGCCGAAACAATATCACTGCCAGAGCAATACGGGACACAATTCCAATTTTGGTAAATTTTCGAAATCTCATCATTCACTCATCCAAATGACGTAAATGTTTGAGGAAACTTTATACACAACCTATATTACACATTTACATCAAAATCCAGTCATTTGAACTACAAAAAAATGCACTAAGGGTCACGGCAATGGCAAGGGTAGAATGGTAAAATTTTCCTCTTTACTTCCTTTGAACTTTCTTCAACAATACAACTCATTTCCACTAGATTAAACACTAATCCAACATAAACAATATCAAATCTCATCAAATCAGTCCATCAAGCCATAGTGGGATTTCATAGAGCCCACACACAAAATTTTCAAAAATATAAAGCTATCCATATGAATTTATAAGCTCACAAGTGCAAGATAACTTCCATAAACTGAGATTTTAGAGGTTGATCGTTCATCACCTCTTTGGATGAGCAGGGCAGAAAATTTTGGTCCCTTGGAGCACAAGAAAAATCTTGAGATGAAGCTCTTTTCCTAGCTTGAGGTGATCTCCAAGTGGTTAGCAAAGTGTATGTAAATTTTGAGGTGATTTGGTGAAGATTTAGTGATGAAATGAAGAAGAACTTGATGAAGAAATTTGGTTCTTTTCTCCCTTGGATGGCCGGCCAGCTTAGAGCAAGAGAGAGAGAGTGTTTGATGAAAAATGAAGCTTCCTTGAGAAGCTAAAATGTGTGGCTAAGAATGCCTCAAAAGTCAACTCTCTCCCCGCGCGCACACGCGCCGTTTCGTGCTCGATTCCTCTCGGGTTTGTTTCACTTGTGCACTAAACCTCTAATGCACTTCCATTCATACTATTATTATTCACTCATAATGGTCTAAAATAAAGGTCTAAAATCCCTCAATTAATCGCGCACACGAAAACGCGTATTTCCGATTTATGCGCGATAAAGTGGAAATTCCACGAAATTCTTATAACGATAGTATCACTAACTAATAATTGAACACTTAAACATAAAAATACCTTTTTCAAGACTAATGTACAAGTCTCCAATTTTTCAAACTTATTGTATCCTCGATTCGATTATTGTCTCCAAACGTGCAACCACTATTCACTCTAAACGAGCTTTCAAAAATAAATTTTCGAGTCAAGGCATTTTTAAAATACTTGTAGGTCATAATTCCATGCAATTAGATCTAATAAGGTTAAAATAAAATATTCGGAGTAAACGGGCAATTAAATATTTAAATGAGCTAGCAAATAGGAATTTAAAATAAGAAAATTTGCGAGTCCTCACATAGGATATGGAGGGTAATTGTGCGAGTGGGAGTGCCGAGCCCTCTCGGTCAGTACCTACCTACCAGAAACTTCTTGAAGGGCTGGTATGTCGAGTACTTACCTACTAGGACCATCCCGGAGTGTGACGCCCCGAAAAGTATAAGTGTGAGAACCCGAAAATTTTCTAATTTTCTAGGGTTTATTTTATTTAATCGCCCGCCTTTTCTTCATTTTCTTGATTAGAAAAATTCCCCAGATAAAGTTTATGAGCAAAAATAGTTTTCAAATGATTTTTCTAGTATCGGTTAGTTTTTGAGAAATTAAGAGCGTATTTTGAACGTGGGACCCGCAAGTGCGGTAAACGCAATATATTTTTGACAACTTCTTAGAATTTTGTATTTAGTGATATTATTTTACAAGGTGTTAAGATATTTGTATTGGAGAGACAAAAAGATAAGTTTTGAACCAAAAGGTGACAAGTGTCACCACTACATTGGTTTTGACTTAAGAGTTACTATTCACTTTTTTGACTTTTGACCCATTTGAGTTAAATATCTTCAAAAATCACTAAAATTTCACCATTTCTTACCCTTGGATGGCCGGCCCTCTTAGCTCAAGAAGGAAGAAAGTTTCTTCAACATTTCAAGCTTCCAACTAGCTTAATCTTCCAAAATCAATCACATAAATTAGTTTTTACTCCATACAATCTTGCCTTTTAGTGTTAGTGGTGAGTTTGGTGAAGTTTTTGGAAGAGCTAAGGTGGTCTACAACTCCTCTTCTCTTATTTCCTAGGTAAGTGATGGTTGAACATCCTACTACACCTAATGATGCTTAAGTGATGCTTAGTAGTAGCTAAAGTGATGGATTATGTGAATTATTTCTTGATTTGAAGTGATTTGGTGAAGTTTTTATATTTATGAGGAATTTTCTGGTTTAATATGAATGAGATGTTGTGGTCATCTATGATGGCTGTTAATGAGTGGAAATGACTCATGTGGGTGTGAATTGGTGATAATAGCAACCAATTTTGGGTTTGGAAGAAATTCTGGAAAATTAGGGTTCTTGAAGCTACATTCTGTCCGAAATTTTAGGTCATAGATAGAGGCCGAATTGGCCTTAGATCAAAACATGAAAGTTGTAGGGAATGACATTTTAGAGGTGCCTACAAAATTTCAGGTCATTTGGAGTAGTATAGAGTGAGTTATGCCGTTTTTACTGTTGCTGTTTTTGGTGAACAGAATGTCCGAACTGTGATTGTAATCGTCTGTTTTGACTGGAATTGGTTTGGATTTTGTTGTTGGTGTCTTCTGATGAAATGTATCTTGATGCCTTATCTATCATATTCCTTTGGAATCAATGCATTTGGACCTGTGTAGACTGAGTTGGACGAATTACAGCATTGTGTGATTTGGGAACCTGCAATTACGGTTCTGGTTTGGTATTCTGCATTTTTGACTTAGTTGTGCTGGGATTTGGACTGAGTGACCTTCTACATTGTTGTAGCCCTGGTTCTTAGATTCGAAACGGTGGGTCTTGGACCTCCATCCGATACTCATAGTACCTTTTGTGCCATTACCGCAAAATGACGTCAAAACTGTTTTTCTGGTTTGAGCTAAACTTTCATTTCCGGACTTTTCCCTAGCTTGACTTGTACGAGTACTACTTGGAGCTTGCTGAATGGCTATTGGATGAACTTGTTGTTGTGTGTGTACCTTTGGGACTGGCTGAGGATATAATGAAGCCGTGGTGGCTGGAAAAGTAAGAAAATTCAGGGGAAATGCTGTCCGAATTTGGAATGGGCTTGATTGCTTTGCGTTTGTGCTTTAGGGCTTGGACTTGAGTGAAGTAATGCAATATGATGGATGGTTTCAGAGCCGTGGAGGTGAGTGACCCTAAACTATTTCCAAAGTACTTGTGACATGTTTCTTGCATTATTTACTCGATTGCATCTCATGCGTGCTTGCATGTGAATTCATGATATAATTTTGGCTTCAATGAGTTCTGGGAAAGTCTTGTGCTGGACACCAACGTCTCCACTCTGTTTGTGGTTCATGTTCATGTTATCTGGAGCTCAAAAAGGGGCTCCCTCTCTCTGTTCGTGTGTTATGATCTATTTGAGCGTTGGGTGTTCAAGTACAATGATTTCACTAGCTCACGAGAGCAATAAACGTACATTTGATCTCTGAATCATGACATCATCGAAATCATCGAAATGCAACATTGTGATATATATTTGCTTAATGATTTTGCTGGTTACTCGCTGAGCTTCTAGCTCACCCCAAAAATATTTTATTCCCCTCCACAGGGCTCAAGGCGAAGGAAGGACTTATAGTACTTGTGCACGTGATTGGATGGCCTATGTTTTGTACAGTCTTGATTTGGAATCATTTTATGTATAGTTAGGAATTGTTTCCGCTGCATTTGTGACATGTAATTTTTGGAGATTTATATTGTAATATTTGAGGTTTTATCTTGCAATTCAATTGAGGACTTTAGTGAACGACTGAGTCCCGGCGAGAGCCGGGCAGGCGGCCCGCCGATACCCTTGGGTTCGCCCTTGGGAGAAGTGGGGTCGTCACAGTTGGTATCAGAGCTTAGGCTTCAGATCTCTGTAGTGTATCCTAGGCTTGAAGTTTAGGATGCCGGACTGTGGGTTTGATTTGACTCTTGAGAGATTTTTGCGGGATGTCTTGACTTGATTGGTACAAGTGGGAATGTCGAGGACGACATTCTTTTAAGGAGGGGAGATTGTGACGCCCCGAAAAAAAATGAGTTTGAGAACCCGGAAATTTTCTAATTTTCTAGGGTTTATTTTGTTTAAAACAAAACCCGCCTTTTCTACATTTTCTTGATTAGAAAAATTCCCCAGATCAAGTTTATGAGCAAATATAGTTTTCAAATGATTTTTCTAGTATCGGTTAGTCTTTGAGAAATTAAAAGCGTGTTTTGGACGTGGGACCCGCAAGTGCGGTAAATGCATTATATTTTTGACAACTTGTTGGAATTTTGTATTAAGTGATATTAGTTTACAATGTGTTAAGATATTTGTCTTGGAGAGACAAAAAGATAAGTTTTAAACCTAACGGTGACAAGTGTCACCACTACATTGGTTTTGACTTAAGAGTTACTATTCACTTTTTCGACTTTTGACCCATTTGAGTTAAATATCTTCAAAAATCACTAAAATTTCACCATTTCTTACCCTTGGATGGCCGGCCCTCTTAGCTCAAGAAGGAAGAAAGTTTCTTCAACATTTCAAGCTTCCAACTAGCTTAATCTTCCAAAATCAATCACATAAATTAGTTTTTACTCCATACAATCTTGCCTTTTAGTGTTAGTGGTGAGCTTGGTGAAGTTTTTGGAAGAGCTAAGGTGGTCTACAACTCCTCTTCTCTTGTTTCCTAGGTAAGTGATGGTTGAACATCCTACTACACCTAATGATGCTTAAGTGATGCTTAGTAGTAGCTAAAGTGATGGATTATGTGAATTATTTCTTGATTTGAAGTGATTTGGTGAAGTTTTTATATTTATGACGAATTTTCTGGTTTAATATGAATGAGATGTTGTGGTCATCTATGATGGCTGTTAATGAGTGGAAATGACTCATGTGGGTGTGAATTGGTGATAATAGCAACCAATTTTGGGTTTGGAAGAAATTCTGGAAAATTAGGGTTCTTGAAGCTACATTCTGTCCGAAATTTTAGGTCATAGATAGAGGCCGAATTGGCCTTAGCTCAAAACATGAAAGTTGTAGGGAATGACATTTTAGAGGTTTCTACAAAATTTCAGGTTATTTGGAGTAGTATAGAGTGAGTTATGCCGTTTTTACTGTTGATGTTTTTGGTGAACAGAATGTCCGAACTGTGATTGTAATCGTCTGTTTTGACTGGAATTGCTTTGGATTTGGATGTTGGTGTCTTCTGATGAAATGTATCTTGATGTCTTAGCTATCATATGCCTTTGGAATCAATGCATTTTGACCTGTGTATACTGAGTTGGACGAATTACAGCATTGTGTGATTTGGGAACCTGCAATTACGGTTCTGGGTTGGTTTTCTGCCTTTTTGACCTAGTTGTGTTAGGATTTGGACTGAGTGACCTTCTACATTGTTGTAGCCCTGGTTCTTAGCTTCGAAACGGTGGGTCTTGGACCTCCATCCGATACTCATAGTACCTTTTGTGCCATTACCGCAAAATGACGTCAAAACCTGTTTTTCTGGTTTTGAGCTTAACTTTCATTTCCGGACTTTTCCCTAGCTTGACTTGTACGAATACTACTTGGAGCTTGCTGAATGGCTATTGGATGAACTTGTTGTTGTGTGTGTACCTTTGGGACTGGCTGAGGATATAATGAAGCCGTGGTGGCTGGAAAAGTAAGAAAATTCAGGGGAAATGCTGTCCGAATTTGGAATGGGCTTGATTGCTTTGCGTTTGTGCTTTAGGGCTTGGACTTGAGTGAAGTAATGCAATATGATGGATGGTTTCAGAGCCGTGGAGGTGAGTGACCCTAAACTATTTCCAAAGTACTTGTGAAATGTTTCTTGCATTGTTTACTCGATTGCATCTCATGCGTGCTTGCATGTGAATTCATGATATAATTTTGGCTTCAATGAGTTCTGGGAAAGTCTTGTGCTGGACACCAACGTCTCCACTCTGTTTGTGGTTCATGTTCATGTTATCTGGAGCTCAAAAAGGGGCTCCCTCTCTCTGTTCGTGTGTTATCATCTATTTGAGCGTTGGGTGTTCAAGTACAATGATTTCACTAGCTCACGAGAGCAATAAACGTACATTTGATCTCTGAATCATGACATCATCGAAATCATCGAAATGCAACATTGTGATATATATTTGCTTAATGATTTTGCTGGTTACTCGCTGAGCTTCTAGCTCACCCCAAAAATATTTTATTCCCCTCCACAGGGCTCAAGGCGAAGGAAGGACTTATAGTACTTGTGCACGTGATTGGATGGCCTATGTTTTGTACAGTCTTGATTTGGAATCATTTTATGTATAGTTAGGAATTGTTTCCGCTGCATTTGTGACATGTAAATTTTGGAGATTTATATTGTAATATTTGAGGTTTTATCTTGCAATTCAATTGAGGACTTTAGTGAACGACTGAGTCCCGGCGAGAGCCGGGCAGGCGGCCCGCCGATACCCTTGGGTTCGCCCTTGGGAGAAGTGGGGTCGTCACAGTTGGTATCAGAGCTTAGGCTTCAGATCTCTGTAGTGTATCCTAGGCTTGAAGTTTAGGATGCCGGACTGTGGGTTTGATTTGACTCTTGAGAGATTTTTGCGGGATGTCTTGACTTGATTGGTACAAGTGGGAATGTCGAGGACGACATTCTTTTAAGGAGGGGAGATTGTGACGCCCCGAAAAAAAATGAGTTTGAGAACCCGGAAATTTTCTAATTTTCTAGGGTTTATTTTGTTTAAAACAAAACCCGCCTTTTCTACATTTTCTTGATTAGAAAAATTCCCCAGATCAAGTTTATGAGCAAATATAGTTTTCAAATGATTTTTCTAGTATCGGTTAGTCTTTGAGAAATTAAAAGCGTGTTTTGGACGTGGGACCCGCAAGTGCGGTAAATGCATTATATTTTTGACAACTTGTTGGAATTTTGTATTAAGTGATATTAGTTTACAATGTGTTAAGATATTTGTCTTGGAAAGATAAAAAGATAAGTTTTAAACCTAACGGTGACAAGTGTCACCACTACATTGGTTTTGACTTAAGAGTTACTATTCACTTTTTTGACTTTTGACCCATTTGAGTTAAATATCTTCAAAAATCACTAAAATTTCACCATTTCTTACCCTTGGATGGCCGGCCCTCTTAGCTCAAGAAGGAAGAAAGTTTCTTCAACATTTCAAGCTTCCAACTAGCTTAATCTTCCAAAATCAATCACATAAATTAGTTTTTACTCCATACAATCTTGCCTTTTAGTGTTAGTGGTGAGTTTGGTGAAGTTTTTGGAAGAGCTAAGGTGGTCTACAACTCCTCTTCTCTTATTTCCTAGGTAAGTGATGGTTGAACATCCTACTACACCTAATGATGCTTAAGTGATGCTTAGTAGTAGCTAAAGTGATGGATTATGTGAATTATTTCTTGATTTGAAGTGATTTGGTGAAGTTTTTATATTTATGAGGAATTTTCTGGTTTAATATGAATGAGATGTTGTGGTCATCTATGATGGCTGTTAATGAGTGGAAATGACTCATGTGGGTGTGAATTGGTGATAATAGCAACCAATTTTGGGTTTGGAAGAAATTCTGGAAAATTAGGGTTCTTGAAGCTACATTCTGTCCGAAATTTTAGGTCATAGATAGAGGCCGAATTGGCCTTAGATCAAAACATGAAAGTTGTAGGGAATGACATTTTAGAGGTGCCTACAAAATTTCAGGTCATTTGGAGTAGTATAGAGTGAGTTATGCCGTTTTTACTGTTGCTGTTTTTGGTGAACAGAATGTCCGAACTGTGATTGTAATCGTCTGTTTTGACTGGAATTGATTTGGATTTGGATGTTGGTGTCTTCTGATGAAATGTATCTTGATGTCTTAGCTATCATATGCCTTTGGAATCAATGCATTTTGACCTGTGTATACTGAGTTGGACGAATTACAGCATTGTGTGATTTGGGAACCTGCAATTACGGTTCTGGGTTGGTTTTCTGCCTTTTTGACCTAGTTGTGTTAGGATTTGGACTGAGTGACCTTCTACATTGTTGTAGCCCTGGTTCTTAGCTTCGAAACGGTGGGTCTTGGACCTCCATCCGATACTCATAGTACCTTTTGTGCCATTACCGCAAAATGACGTCAAAACCTATTTTTCTGGTTTTGAGCTTAACTTTCATTTCCGGACTTTTCCCTAGCTTGACTTGTACGAATACTACTTGGAGCTTGCTGAATGGCTATTGGATGAACTTGTTGTTGTGTGTGTACCTTTGGGACTGGCTGAGGATATAATGAAGCCGTGGTGGCTGGAAAAGTAAGAAAATTCAGGGGAAATGCTGTCCGAATTTGGAATGGGCTTGATTGCTTTGCGTTTGTGCTTTAGGGCTTGGACTTGAGTGAAGTAATGCAATATGATGGATGGTTTCAGAGCCGTGGAGGTGAGTGACCCTAAACTATTTCCAAAGTACTTGTGACATGTTTCTTGCATTATTTACTCGATTGCATCTCATGCGTGCTTGCATGTGAATTCATGATATAATTTTGGCTTCAATGAGTTCTGGGAAAGTCTTGTGCTGGACACCAACGTCTCCACTCTGTTTGTGGTTCATGTTCATGTTATCTGGAGCTCAAAAAGGGGCTCCCTCTCTCTGTTCGTGTGTTATCATCTATTTGAGCGTTGGGTGTTCAAGTACAATGATTTCACTAGCTCACGAGAGCAATAAACGTACATTTGATCTCTGAATCATGACATCATCGAAATCATCGAAATGCAACATTGTGATATATATTTGCTTAATGATTTTGCTGGTTACTCGCTGAGCTTCTAGCTCACCCCAAAAATATTTTATTCCCCTCCACAGGGCTCAAGGCGAAGGAAGGACTTATAGTACTTGTGCACGTGATTGGATGGCCTATGTTTTGTACAGTCTTGATTTGGAATCATTTTATGTATAGTTAGGAATTGTTTCCGCTGCATTTGTGACATGTAAATTTTGGAGATTTATATTGTAATATTTGAGGTTTTATCTTGCAATTCAATTGAGGACTTTAGTGAACGACTGAGTCCCGGCGAGAGCCGGGCAGGCGGCCCGCCGATACCCTTGGGTTCGCCCTTGGGAGAAGTGGGGTCGTCACAGTTGGTATCAGAGCTTAGGCTTCAGATCTCTGTAGTGTATCCTAGGCTTGAAGTTTAGGATGCCGGACTGTGGGTTTGATTTGACTCTTGAGAGATTTTTGCGGGATGTCTTGACTTGATTGGTACAAGTGGGAATGTCGAGGACGACATTCTTTTAAGGAGGGGAGATTGTGACGCCCCGAAAAAAAATGAGTTTGAGAACCCGGAAATTTTCTAATTTTCTAGGGTTTATTTTGTTTAAAACAAAACCCGCCTTTTCTACATTTTCTTGATTAGAAAAATTCCCCAGATCAAGTTTATGAGCAAATATAGTTTTCAAATGATTTTTCTAGTATCGGTTAGTCTTTGAGAAATTAAAAGCGTGTTTTGGACGTGGTACCCGCAAGTGCGGTAAATGCATTATATTTTTGACAACTTGTTGGAATTTTGTATTAAGTGATATTAGTTTACAATGTGTTAAGATATTTGTCTTGGAGAGACAAAAAGATAAGTTTTAAACCTAACGGTGACAAGTGTCACCACTACATTGGTTTTGACTTAAGAGTTACAATTCACTTTTTTGACTTTTGACCCATTTGAGTTAAATATCTTCAAAAATCACTAAAATTTCACCATTTCTTACCCTTGGATGGCCGGCCCTCTTAGCTCAAGAAGGAAGAAAGTTTCTTCAACATTTCAAGCTTCCAACTAGCTTAATATTCCAAAATCAATCACATAAATTAGTTTTTACTCCATACAATCTTGCCTTTTAGTGTTAGTGGTGAGTTTGGTGAAGTTTTTGGAAGAGCTAAGGTGGTCTACAACTCCTCTTCTCTTGTTTCCTCGGTAAGTGATGGTTGAACATCCTACTACACCTAATGATGCTTAAGTGATGCTTAGTAGTAGCTAAAGTGATGGATTATGTGAATTATTTCTTGATTTGAAGTGATTTGGTGAAGTTTTTATATTTATGAGGAATTTTCTGGTTTAATATGAATGAGATGTTGTGGTCATCTATGATGGCTGTTAATGAGTGGAAATGACTCATGTGGGTGTGAATTGGTGATAATAGCAACCAATTTTGGGTTTGGAAGAAATTCTGGAAAATTAGGGTTCTTGAAGCTACATTCTGTCCGAAATTTTAGGTCATAGATAGAGGCCGAATTGGCCTTAGCTCAAAACATGAAAGTTGTAGGGAAGGACATTTAGAGGTGCCTACAAAATTTCAGGTCATTTGGAGTAGTATAGAGTGAGTTATGCCGTTTTTACTGTTGCTGTTTTTGGTGAACAGAATGTCCGAACTGTGATTGTAATCGTCTGTTTTGACTGGAATTGCTTTGGATTTGGATGTTGGTGTCTTCTGATGAAATGTATCTTGATGTCTTAGCTATCATATGCCTTTGGAATCAATGCATTTTGACCTGTGTATACTGAGTTGGACGAATTACAGCATTGTGTGATTTGGGAACCTGCAATTACGGTTCTGGGTTGGTTTTCTGCCTTTTTGACCTAGTTTTGTTAGGATTTGGACTGAGTGACCTTCTACATTGTTGTAGCCCTGGTTCTTAGCTTCGAAACGGTGGGTCTTGGACCTCCATCCGATACTCATAGTACCTTTTGTGCCATTACCGCAAAATGACATCAAAACCTGTTTTTCTGGTTTTGAGCTTAACTTTCATTTCCGGACTTTTCCCTAGCTTGACTTGTACGAATACTACTTGGAGCTTGCTGAATGGCTATTGGATGAACTTGTTGTTGTGTGTGTACCTTTGGGACTGGCTGAGGATATAATGAAGCCGTGGTGGCTGGAAAAGTAAGAAAATTCAGGGGAAATGCTGTCCGAATTTGGAATGGGCTTGATTGCTTTGCGTTTGTGCTTTAGGGCTTGGACTTGAGTGAAGTAATGCAATATGATGGATGGTTTCAGAGCCGTGGAGGTGAGTGACCCTAAACTATTTCCAAAGTACTTGTGAAATGTTTCTTGCATTGTTTACTCGATTGCATCTCATGCGTGCTTGCATGTGAATTCATGATATAATTTTGGCTTCAATGAGTTCTGGGAAAGTCTTGTGCTGGACACCAACGTCTCCACTCTGTTTGTGGTTCATGTTCATGTTATCTGGAGCTCAAAAAGGGGCTCCCTCTCTCTGTTCGTGTGTTATGATCTATTTGAGCGTTGGGTGTTCAAGTACAATGATTTCACTAGCTCACGAGAGCAATAAACGTACATTTGATCTCTGAATCATGACATCATCGAAATCATCGAAATGCAACATTGTGATATATATTTGCTTAATGATTTTGCTGGTTACTCGCTGAGCTTCTAGCTCACCCCAAAAATATTTTATTCCCCTCCACAGGGCTCAAGGCGAAGGAAAGACTTATAGTACTTGTGCACGTGATTGGATGGCCTATGTTTTGTACAGTTTTGATTTGGAATCATTTTATGTATAGTTAGGAATTGTTTCCGCTGCATTTGTGACATGTAATTTTTGGAGATTTATATTGTAATATTTGAGGTTTTATCTTGCAATTCAATTGAGGACTTTAGTGAACGACTGAGTCCCGGCGAGAGCCGGGCAGGCGGCCCGCCGATACCCTTGGGTTCGCCCTTGGGAGAAGTGGGGTCGTCACAAAAGCTCTCAATTTCTTCCTTCTATTTCTTGCTCAATCTTCAAATCCAACCAATAAAACTCCAAATCATTCCATAAAATCTCTTTGCTAAGTGGTCTTGAGGTGTTTTGTGGAGTTGTTTGGAAAGCTAAGGTGACTAGTTGCTCTATCTCTTGTATTGCTAAGGTGAGTTGTGAATGACCCCTCTCCTTGCTCTAATGATGTTCAATTCATGATTAGTGGTGATATAAGGTGCAACTTTATGGATTATATCTTGATTTTGGTTGAATTGGTGAAGTTTTATAATTATTGGGGATTTTTCTGTTTTCATATGGATATGATTATGGGGTCATGTATGATGATTGAAAATGATGTTTAATGACTCTAGGAGGTGGAAAAAGTGATTAATTGCAACCAATTTCTGTTTTGGACCAAAAATTGAAAAGTGAGGGTTTTGTGATGAACATTCTGTCCGAATTTTTAGGTCATAGATAGATGTCGAATTGGCCTTGGCTCAAAACATGAAAGTTGTAGGTATTTATGTTTTAGGGTGCCTGTAAAATTTCAGGTCAATTGGAGTAGTTTAGAATGAGATAAGCCGAAATTACTATTGCTGTTCTGGGTTCATCAGGATGTTAGAACTGTGTCTGAAATGGGTTGTTTTGACTGGAATTGTTTTGGATTTGGGTGTTGAGGTCTTCTGATGAAATGTAGCTTGATGTCCTAGCTACCATATGCCTTTGGAATTTCTGCATTTGGACCTGTTTAGACTGAGTTGTACTGATTACAGCATAGTGTAATTTGTAAACCTGCAATTACGGTTCTGGTTTGTTATTTGGCATATTTGACTTAGTTGTGCTGGGATTTGGACTGAGTGACCTTCTACATTGTTGTAGCCCTGGTTCTTAGCTTCGAAACGGTGGGTCTTGGACCTCCATCCGATACTCGTAGTACCTTTGGTGCCATTACCGCAAAATGACGTCAAAACTGTTTTTTCTGGTTTTGAGCTTAACTTTCATTTCCGGACTTTTCCCTAGCTTGACTTGTACTAGTACTACTTGGAACTTGCTGAATGACTATTAGATGAACTTGTTGTTGTGTGTGTACCTTTGGGACTGGCTGAGGAAATAATGAAGTCTTGATGGCTGGAAAAGTAAAGAAATTTAGGGGAAGTGCTGTCCGAACTTTGAAGGGATTTGTTTGCATTGAGTTTGTGATCTAAGACTCGGATTTGAGCAAGGCAATGATATATGATGGATGGTTTCTGAGCCATGGAGGTGAGTGACCCTAAACTATTTCCAAAGTACTTGTGAAATGTTTCTTACATTATTTACTTTTGAACTGTTTCCAAAGCTACTTTTGAACTGTTTTCTTGCATATCATGCGTGCTTATATGAAAGTGTTCCTTGTTTGATATATTTCCTTGACTTCATGACTTGTATTATTGATTGATAACGTGTTACTTGCTTTGAATGATTTCCAAAACTAGCTTTCTAGGCGAGTGTGTATTTTATCGCACTCGACCTAAATCAATGTGAAATTTTCATGATAAATGATTAAATGCTACTTGCGCATGAATGTAAGCCTTTTGGGCTGAACTGGCCATTGCCCCTTGTTACCGGTCGTCTCGAGCCAGAAACAGACTCGGTCGGGCGATTAGGGACCTGGGTGAACGTTTGGTATACTCGAGTATTACCTTTGTAGGTTGGTGGAGGTTGGTGGAAAATGATGCAATTTCAAATGAAAAAAAAGGAAATGACAGGAGAATGAACGTATCTTTTCATGAATGTTACTATCGCTTTCCATTGTACATGTTTCTTGAATTATTGATACTCCATATTTAATGTTTTGTAAATGTTGTAATTGTTTTTGGACTTATCATTTGATTTATGACATCATTGAAAAGAAATATTGTTAAACCGATTTGATTACTGATTTTCTGGTTACTCGCTGAGCTTCTAGCTCACCCCAAAAATATTTTATTCCCCTCCACAGGGCTCAAAGCGAAGGAAGACTTGTTGTGCTTATTCACGTGAATGGATGGCCTTTATGTTGTACAATTTGGATTTGGGATCAATTTATGTATTGTTGGGAATTGTTTCCGCTGCATTTGTGACATGTAATTATTGGAGACTTGGATGTATATTTGTGGACCATGTGATGTATATTTGAGGTTTATTCTTGTAATTCATTTGAGGACTTTAGTGAACGACTGAGTCCCGGCGAGAGCCGGGCAAGCGGCCCGCCGAACCCTCTGGTTCGCCTTAGGGGGAGGTGGGGCTGTCACAGTTGGTATCAGAGCTTAGGCTTCAGATCTCGGTAGTGTATCCTAGGCTTGAAGTTTAGGATGCCGGATTGTGGGTTTGGTTTGCAATATTAGTGATTCTTGCGGGATATCTCGACTTGATTGGTACAAGATGGAATGTCGAGGACGACATTCTTTTAAGGAGGGGAGATTGTGACGCCCCGAAAAGTATAAGTGTGAGAACCCGAAAATTTTCTAATTTTCTAGGGTTTATTTTATTTAATTGCCCGCCTTTTCTTCATTTTCTTTATTAGAAAAATTCCCCAGATAAAGTTTATGAGCAAAAATAGTTTTCAAATGATTTTTCTAGTATCGATTAGTTTTTGAGAAATTAAGAGCGTATTTTGAACGTGGGACCCGCAAGTGCGGTAAACGCAATATATTTTTGACAACTTCTTAGAAGTTTGTATTTAGTGATATTATTTTACAAGGTGTTAAGATATTTGTATTGGAGAGACAAAAAGATAAGTTTTGAACCAAAAGGTGACAAGTGTCACCATAAGATTAAGTCTTGGATTTTGACCATTTGACTTTACCTTTACCTTGACCAAATAAATATCAAAAAATTGCCAAAAATCATCCTTATTTCTAAAGCTTCATAGCCGGCTCTCTCTCAAAGGAAAAGAAAGAAAAGCTCTCAATTTCTTCCTTCTATTTCTTGCTCAATCTTCAAATCCAACCAATAAAACTCCAAATCATTCCATAAAATCTCTTTGCTAAGTGGTCTTGAGGTGTTTTGTGGAGTTGTTTGGAAAGCTAAGGTGACTAGTTGCTCTATCTCTTGTATTGCTAAGGTGAGTTGTGAATGACCCCTCTCCTTGCTCTAATGATGTTCAATTCATGATTAGTGGTGATATAAGGTGCAACTTTATGGATTATATCTTGATTTTGGTTGAATTGGTGAAGTTTTATGATTATTGGGGATTTTTCTGTTTTCATATGGATATGATTATGGGGTCATGTATGATGATTGGAAATGATGTTTAATGACTCTAGGAGGTGGAAAAAGTGATTAATTGCAACCAATTTCTGTTTTGGACCAAAAATTGAAAAGTGAGGGTTTTGTGATGAACATTCTGTCCGAATTTTTAGGTCATAGATAGATGCCGAATTGGCCTTGGCTCAAAACATGAAAGTTGTAGGTATTTATGTTTTAAGGGTGCCTATAAAATTTCAGGTCAATTGGAGTAGTTTAGAATGAGATAAGCCGAAATTCCTGTTGCTGTTCTGGGTTCATCAGGATGTTAGAACTGTGTCTGAAATGGGTTGTTTTGACTGGAATTGTTTTGGATTTGGGTGTTGAGGTCTTCTGATGAAATGTAGCTTGATGTCCTAGCTACCATATGCCTTTGGAATTTCTGCATTTGGACCTGTTTAGACTGAGTTGTACTGATTACAGCATAGTGTAATTTGTAAACCTGCAATTACGGTTCTGGTTTGTTATTTGGCATATTTGACTTAGTTGTACTGGGATTTGGACTAAGTGACCTTCTACATTATTGTAGCCCTGGTTCTTAGCTTCGAAACGGTGGGTCTTGGACCTCCATCCGATACTCGTAGTACCTTTGGTGCCATTACCGCAAAATGACGTCAAAACTATTTTTTCTGGTTTTGAGCTTAACTTTCATTTCCGGACTTTTCCCTAGCTTGACTTGTACTAGTACTACTTGGAACTTGCTGAATGACTATTAGATGAACTTGTTGTTGTGTGTGTACCTTTGGGACTGGCTGAGGAAATAATGAAGTCTTGATGGCTGGAAAAGTAAAGAAATTTAGGGGAAGTGCTGTCCGAACTTTGAAGGGATTTGTTTGCATTGAGTTTGTGATCTAAGACTCGGATTTGAGCAAGGCAATGATATATGATGGATGGTTTCTGAGCCATGGAGGTGAGTGACCCTAAACTATTTCCAAAGTACTTGTGAAATGTTTCTTACATTATTTACTTTTGAACTGTTTCCAAAGCTACTTTTGAACTGTTTTCTTGCATATCATGCGTGCTTATATGAAAGTGTTCCTTGTTTGATATATTTCCTTGACTTCATGACTTGTATTATTGATTGATAACGTGTTACGTGCTTTGAATGATTTCCAAAACGAGCTTTCTAGGCGAGTGTGTATTTTATCGCACTCGACCTAAATCAATGTGAAATTTTCATGATAAATGATTAAATGCTACTTGCGCATGAATGTAAGCCTTTTGGGCTGAACTGGCCATTGCCCCTTGTTACCGGTCGTCTCGAGCCAGAAACGGACTCGGTCGGGCGATTAGGGACCTGGGTGAACGTTTGGTACACTCGATTATTACCTTTGTAGGTTGGTGGAGGTTGGTGGAAAATGATGCAATTTCAAATGAAAAAAAAAAGGAAATGACAGGAGAACGAACGTATCTTTTCATGAATGTTACTATCGCTTTCCATTGTACATGTTTCTTGAATTATTGATACTCCATATTTAATGTTTTGTAAATGTTGTAATTGTTTCTGGACTTATCATTTGATTTATGACATCATTGAAAAGAAATATTGTTAAACCGATTTGATTACTGATTTTCTGGTTACTCGCTGAGCTTCTAGCTCACCCCAAAAATATTTTATTCCCCTCCACAGGGCTCAAAGCGAAGGAAGACTTGTTGTGCTTATTCACGTGAATGGATGGCCTTTATGTTGTACAATTTGGATTTGGGATCAATTTATGTATAGTTGGGAATTGTTTCCACTGCATTTGTGACATGTAATTATTGGAGACTTGGATGTATATTTGTGGACCATGTGATGTATATTTGAGGTTTATTCTTGTAATTCATTTGAGGACTTTAGTGAACGACTGAGTCCCGGCGAGAGCCGGGCAGGCGGCCCGCCGAACCCTCCGGTTCGCCTTAGGGGGAGGTGGGGCTCTCACACGGAGGGCCCATATGTCGGTGGTTTCCAGCGCGTAAGATTCAACATTGTGACTGCTGGAGGACCTACTCCTACCCTGATAGGGTAGTTCTCGCTATTGCCGATGAGAGGAGATGATTGGGTAGTACCAATTGTAGATGCCAGACAAAGATAGAGCGTCTGCAGGCGATTTTACGAGTACAGGGGGCTACGATTCAAGAGCTTGAGGCTTCGGTTCTCGAGGAGCAGGAGCGAACCAATGCCTTCCGAGAGCAGGCTTAGGAGGCTAATGGTCGCCTTGTTCAAGTAGTAAGGGACGTGAGAGATCGGACTGACAGTATTTTAATTGAGTGTGGGGCTTTGGTAGATGAAGTAGTGCAGAACTTGGTCGAGGAGAGTCAAGGGAATGCAGTCTCTGGTGATTCTGAGGAGGATCCTGAGGAGGACCCAGATGAGGAACCGGTTGCACCCGAGGAGGAGGCAGAGTCGGTCGGATCGGTGACTAGCTAGACTAGGGGTCTAGGGTTTTTAGGGACTACGTGAGATAGTTAGGGATATAGTTGGGGGTGGCACGTCATCTTTTATTTTTTATATTGACATGTTAAGATTGATGTATATAGCTTGCTTTTTGTTCTATGTCCCTTGGCTGTTATAAGCTTTTGACTTTATTAGGTTGGCATGTACAGTACTTTCTAACTTGTTATGTGACTTATTTTGCTATGTATATAAAGAAAATGTTTATTTTAAATGTGATGTATTGCCTTTACTTTATGACTTAAAAATGCTTTTATTGAGCTTTATAGCTATTTTATTTTGCTTATATCTGTATAATTTATTGTCCAAAAGAAGAATGGAGGGTAGGAGAAGTCAGGACCGTGGAACTACCCGAGGACGCGGTTCTAGCCGTGGCCGTGGGGCTAGACAGGCACAAGAACCAGTACGGGAACCGAGAGAGAAGAGAGGTGAATCGGTTGAGCAACAACCTGGACCCCGAACTGAAGGGGGGGATCAGGTGACAACGACAATTCAGCAAATGACCAATATTCTTATTTGATTGGTAGGGCAGCAGGGTCAAACCCCTATTAATCAATCTAGGGACCCTGAAATGGAGCAAGACAGGGGCCTAGAGAGATTCCAAAAATTTTCTTGTGACGACCCCACTTCTCCCAAGGGCGAACCCAAGGGTATCGGCGGGCCGCCTGCCTAACTCGCGCCAGGACTCAAAACTTAAAACAATAAAAGTCAGAAAATCCAAAAGAGTACTATACATACTATAGACAATCCCAAAGAGTTATAATTACATTCTCCAGAAGTACCTGCTCACACTATTACATCCTTATCACTACAACCAAAACCAACATGTAGACCCTGAGGAGGGTCCTTATACAAACCACCACCACAATAAAAACAAACATCCTAATTGTTCAACTATTACAAGCAAAGCTAACTATACTAGTGTATGTGCCAAAAGTCCCCGCGTCGGCCCCTGCTAAGGAAATCAAGAGGAAAGGGGTAAGCTATATGCTTAGTAAGTAAACAGGGGCAAAAGCGTAAATTTCACGTAACAACAGTTACATAGTAAGAGTAAAGCAAAAGCAGAAAAGTAACATCACATAATAAGGATACAGGTGGCTCCAAAGCCAGATCGTTTGCCATGTGTGACCTCCTGCCGACACTCCGTCGACCTCAAATAATGGTCCGTAGAACTTCACTTGTACACCCATCGTACACCTTATCACCCTCTCTGGCCAGGCACCTCACAAACTTGCTCGAGCGAACGAAATTGAGCTTGGTTCACAAGCTCGGGTCACAAACTTGGTCCACATAATCGGTGAACCGGATTCACAAACTTGGTGACCTCAAACCAGGTTGGACTAACTTCGACCAAGCCCTAACCGGCTCGAATAGTCCATCTAGGTCATGAGATCGGGCCCCAAACTCACAAACTTCACAAAATTTACTCAAAAGTCACCCCGAGCCACAAGCTCAAGGGGTTTAGTTCCAAAATGATTCATATACATATGCCATCTACAAATGTGTGCGTAAATTAGGGTTTAGGTCGAGTGCGATAAAGTACACCCTCGCCTAGATACCCTTTTCATACATATCGAATCACATAAGCAACTAACACATAAGAGTGGCCTGAATACTTACACAACGAACAAAAGAGCAAAAGTACGAAATTCGTGCCGCGAGGAGTAGCTAGTAGGCCCCACCGGCTCCACCTAGCTCACCAACGTCTGAAATTGAAGATTGTGTCACAATATATCACAAACGGCTACTAACATACTTAAAACAAGCAAAACGGCAAAATCGGCACATACGAGTGCGGAAACGGCATACGGAAACGGAAATGGTGGCCTAGCCATTTTGCCGTCAAAACTGTTTTGAGCCTAATCAAAGCTAAGAGTGTCGGATCAAGGTCCATGAGGTACCGTTACGAAGCTAAGGGAAAATTCTATAACTTTCATGAAGACACCTAACTCCGGATCTGAACAGAGATGGGTCGAAAGTGCAGAAAACCGTTCCAGGAATTCGCACTCTAGAGTAACGGACAGGGTATGTTTTCTAGACTATAACTCCCAGCTCACAAATCCAAATCAGGAAATTCCAAAGGCATTAGAAATCTGAGACATAAGGCTAAAACTTTTATGTTTTGGCCAAGACCTGAATCCACTCAGAACAGAACGAAAGTTGAGTGTCAAAGGACCCGTCAGAACTGTCCAGATTCAAGGCTGTTCTGACGATCGATCTTGTTTTGGTCATAACGGAAGCTACGGAACTCGGATTTCGACGCACTTTATACCATTTCGAAGCCAAAACCAAGATATACATTTCTTATGAAGGAGTTAACACCCAGATCATACGGGATCAAAACCGAAAAAGTCACGGGCAGAAGATAAACTAAAAACACACAGAATCTGATGTTCAAAACAGGCTTGAGTATTTCATCTATAACTCAGGCTAAGCTAATCCGATTGACCTGAAATTTTACAGGCATATTAAGGACTTACAAGGTTACAACTTTCATGTTTTGAGGAACTTCTGAATCCATACGTAACATCAATAAAAACAAAGTCGAAGTTCGGATCCTAAACTGTCCTAGTTTCCCAGATTTGCCGGTTTTGCGCGCCGCAACCGCATGGTCCGTTTCTATGGTTCTTATACCAGTTTTCCAACCCAAAATCCTACCAATGAAACACACATATACCAGCTTCTAAAAGGTCTACTCATGGTCCGAAATTCCTTCACAAGTCAGCCCAAGGTCACCAAATACTAACCATAATCCTTAAGCTAATATTATTTGCACCATAGAACTTGTTCTAATCATCCAACCACACAAACCCTAACTCAATAGCCATAGGCTAAACTAAACTCACCTAATGGAGTCTAGGGTTTCTTAACCCAAATCAGATTTTTGCTAGAAACCAACCAATCAAGTGAGGCAATTAATCAAACACAACCCCTACAATCTTCATAGCACAACATGAAAGCTAATTAACTTATTTAGCATGAAACCCTAATTCTTTCATAAACTTAATCAAAATTTCAGCAACATCATCATCATAATTAAACCATGAAACTTCAATATAACATCAATTCCACCATATAAATCCATAATCATAACATACCACATCATTTCCATAGCTTAGAAATTAAAACCCCAACATTTTAACTTTCAAAGAAGATGATTTACCTTTGATTCAAGCTTTGTAGATGATCACCCACAACAATCAAGTGCTCAAGTTGTTTCTCCAAGATCCAAACTCAAGATTGAAGAGCAAAAATGATGCACCAAAGCAAGCTTTCCTTTTCGTTTTTCTTTCTCTTCCTCTCGGCTCTCACTCTCTCTCTTTCTCTTTGTTTTGTTTTGTTTTGTCTAGTGATTAGCCTACAAGTCTTAAGGTAATAAAGAGTCAAAGACCATAAGAGATATTTCTAAGGCTAACCAATCATATAAAAGTTCCTCAATTGCACTTTTAACCCTTGCACTCCAACTTTCTCTTTCTTATACATTTTCCCTCAAACATTTGATAATCTTTCAATTAACTCCATAGGTCATAACTTAATCTAATCTAAAACATGTAATCATGCTTAATTACTTCACTAATCACTTTCTTATTTTAATCACCTATACTTAAACATACTTTCTCCATATATAAAACACTTAAACAACAACTTATATAACATTGGCAAAATTAGGGTTTTTAAACCCAACTTAAGCTTTCTAATCATTTATAACACTGAAGGTTTACTAATCTAAGGTTTGTAAACTAAAATGAAATCCTGTTAACACTAGAATACCAAACAGGAACTATAACTTGAACCTACAAATAACACATAAACTAGGGTTTAATCATAAGCAAAGTTAGGGTTTTCAATCTTAGCCGAGATTAGGGTTTATCCTAGCCCTACAACCTTACTTTAACCGCACAAAATAATGAATAACTCTAATATCAATTTACGAACGGACTGGGGCCTCACATTTCTCCTCCTAAGTTTCTCGGAGGACCGGACCTTGAGGTAGCTGAGAGGTGGTTGGAGATGATGATCAATATTTTTGTTGCCTTAAACTATACGGAGGATAGGCAGGTGAATTTTGTTGTATTTCAGTTTGAGGGACCAGCTAGAGTCTGGTGGAATGTAATTAGGGCCAAGTGGAAAAGAGAGGGGATAGCATGGACCTGATTGAATTTCATGCGGAAGTTTAACGAGAAATATCTCCCACCGATAGTCCAGGGGAAGAGGGAGGACGATTTTATTAAGCTCCGTCAGGGAACTCTAAATGTATCTGAGTATGAGACTCAGTTCACTAAACTATCCAAATTTGCTCTCAAATTGATAGCTACGGAGCAAAGGAGGGTAAGAAGGTTTGTACAGGGACTAAATGTGGAAATACATGAGGCCTTGGCGGCGGCACAAATTGATACTTTTACGGAGGTTCTGGAAAAAGCCCAGAGAATAGAAATTGCCAGGGCACAAGTAAGGGCTTTTCATGGAAAAAGGAGAGGTGCGCCTAGTGGAAGTCGGGGGCAGGTACATAGTGAATGGGGCATGTCACCTCCTAAAATCGGTCGAGGAGCTGGAGATGGAAGGTTTACGGGTACATCTAGGGGAGTTACTCCAAGAGGAGCCCCAGGTGGACGGGGACAAGCGAGAGGTGCCTCGCAGGGAGGCCAGACATCCGCTCCCAGAGTATCTTGTGGGTACTATGAGAAATCCAACCATACTGAGGATAATTGCTGGCGAAAGGCTCGAAAGTGCCTACGGTGTGGAAGTATTGAGCACTAGATCGGTAATTGTCCACTCATTAGTGATGCCCAACCAGCTGACCGATCAAACCCTAAATTGACTACCGTATGAGGGACTAGGCCAAGGGTGCCAGCTAGGGTGTGCGCCTTGGACCAACAGGCAGTACCTGAACCATCAGAGGTAGTGGAAGGTACGATTCCTATTTTTCGTCGTTTGGCCAAGATTTTGATAGACCCTGGTGCAACCTATTCTTTTGTTAGCCCTACTTTTATGTGTGGGATTGATGTGAAGGCTGAGAGGCTACCATATGACCTAGAAGTAAGAACACCTACGGGTAACCAATTTTTACTTGCTAATGAAGTGTATAGGAATTGTGACATTTGGATTGGTGAGCGGAAATTGGTAGTCGACCTCTTAAGTCTATCCATTAAGGGGTATGACATTATAACAAGAATGGACTAGCTAGCTCGTTATTATGCTCTGGTAGATTGTCGCACAAAGGTGGTCGAGTTTTGCATACTTAGTGAGGCAACCCTAAAACTAGATGTGAGGGGTATTTTAGCATCATCTACCCTTATTTCGGGAATTAGGGCTAGAAAATTGCTAAGTAATAGGGCACGAGGGTATCTAGCCTTTCTAGTTAACACCCTAGGAGAGAAGGTGAAACTAGAAGATATGCCGGTGATAAGTGAATATTTAGATGTGTTCCCGGATGAATTGGTATCATTGCCACCTGAGAGAGAAATCGAGTTTAAAATTGATTTAATAACTGGAACTACTCCCATCTCAAAAATCCCGCATCGGATGGTGCCCGCTGAACTTAAGGAGTTGAAATTTCAATTGCAAGACTTGCTAGAACGGGGATTTATACATAAGAGTGAGTCACCTTAGCGCACTCCAGTGCTATTTGTCAAAAAGAAGGACGGAAGCTTGAGGTTTTGCATTGATTATCGAGGGTTGAATGCAGTAACCATTAAGAATAAATATCCTTTACTCCATATTGACGAGTTATTTGACCAGTTACAAGGGACTATGGTGTTTTCTAAATTAGATCTCCGACAAGGATATTATCAATTGAAAATTAGGAAGGAAGATGTGCCAAAAACTACCTTTAACACTCGATATGGGCATTTCGAGTTTGCAGTGATGCCTTTTGGCTTAACCAATGCCCCAACTGCATTTATGGATTTAATGCATCGGGTGTTTAAACCTTATTTGGTTAGGTTCGTGGTGGTATTTATTGATGATATCCTGGTGTACTCTAAAACAAAGGAGAAGCATGATCAACACTTGAAAATAGTATTGCAAATCCTAAGAGAGCACCAGTTGTTTGCTAAGTTTAGCAAGTGTGAATTCTGGCTAGAGAAGATATCGTTTCTAGGTCATATAATCTCAAAAGACGGACTTACTGTAGATCCGGCTAATATTGAAGCTGTTGCCCAATGGAAACGGCCAGAGAATCCTACTGAGATTCGAAACTTTTTGGGACTAGCGGGGTATTACCGCCGATTTATAAAGAATTTCTCAAGAATTGCGGGACCCCTACTGAATTTGACAAAGAAACAAGAGAAATATATTTGGGATGTTAAGTATGAAACTTGTTTCCAAAAGCTTAAGAAGTAATTGACCATGACTCCAGTATTGGCTTTGCCAAATGGGAAGGATAGCTATACTGTGACAGCCTCACCTCCCCCTAAGGCGAACCAGAGGGTTCGGCGAACCGCCTGCCCAGCTCTCGCCGGGACTCAGTCGTTCACTAAAGTCCTCAAATAAATTACAATATAAATTTCAAATATTACATCAAATTCTCCAATAATTACATGTCATAAGCGAAGCGGAAACAATTCCCCAAACTATACATAAAATGATTCCAAATCCAAACTGTACAAGATATATGCCATCCAGTCACGTGAATAAGTACTACAAGCCTTCCTTCGCCACGAGCCCTGTGAAGGGGAATAAAATATTTTTGGGGTGAGCTAAAAGCTTAGTGAGTAACCAATAAAATTAGTAATCAGATATATTTCACAATAATGCATTTCGATGATGTCATGATTCCAAAATCAAATGTACGTATTTTTGCTCTCGTGAGCCAGTGAAATCATTGCACTTAAACACCCAACGCTCAAATAGATTAGATAACAGATAAACAGGAATGAGGAGCCATCGTGCTCCAAATAACTAGTAAACAGATAGTGGAGACGTTGGATATAAGCACACGAATTCCCAAGAACTCAGTTAAGCCAAATCATGTTATGGACTCACATGCGCGCACACATGATATGCAATTGAGTAACAATGCAAGAAAACATTCAAAAGTAACTTTGCAATAGTTTTGGAGATCACTCACCTCCACGGCTCAGGAATCATCCATCATATATCATTACCTTGCCCAAATCCAAGCCCTTCAACTCAAATTCAAAGCAATCAAATGCTTTCAAAGGTCGGACAGCATATCCCCTCAATTTCCTTACTTTTCCATCCTACAAGCAACACCGATTCATCTCAAATTAACCACATACACATCATAAACTATCAAATACACCTTTCGGCACAATTTCCATAACTGAAGCTACCCTTATCGGATTGAAACGAATCTTATGGAGTTTCGAAGAAAAGACATATACCTACATTTCTTATGAAGACCTCAGAAGCCAAATCATGCATTTTCATGGTCAAAAATGGAAATCTCCACGAAAATAAAAATCTGGGCGCGAAACAGGGATTTATGGCAGTCAAGGGTATTTCGGTCATTTCACACGATACAGTACTCTTATCGAGCTGAAATTTTACATGCAGCTAGCTAACACCATTTTCTACAACTTTTATGTTTTAACCTAAGCCTAATTCGGCCTCTAACATGCTCAAATAAAACCGGACAGAACAGGGCAGATTCACAACCCTAACCTGGAATTTCCGCATAAAACCGAAATTTTCCTCAAACAATCGTAACTAACATATACAAGCTTCATTTTACACCATTACCAGCCATCATACCATGATTAAACCATGATCATCATATAAAATCAGAAAAATCTCCAATAAAATCAAAAATTGAGCTAACTTCACTTTAATCCATAAAATCTCCATAAAATCACATCTTTAACCCAACACAAACCATTAATTTGACATTAGCAAGACCAAAGAAGGAATCCATTAGCTACTCACCTTGGAACCTCAAGAAAAGAGCCAACTAAGCATCTTTGTTTTTCAAACCACTTCACCAACTACCTCAAGACCACTTAGCAAAGGGATTTTATGGAGTGATTTGAAGTTTTATCGGTTTGATTTGCTAGATCCAAGCAAGAAATTGAAGAAACAAGTTGAGAGCTTTCTTTTCTTTTCTTGTAGAGAGAGAGTCGGCCAAGAGGAGCTAAAATGAAGAGATATTTTGATCAAAATTAGCTTTAAGAAGGTATAAATATCTTGGTCAAAAGTCCAAGGGTGAATTGGATGGTGACACTTGTCACCTTTTGGTTTAAAACATATCTTTTTGTCTCTCCAATACTAATCCATATAGGTAACATCTAATTATCTTTTAGCACCTTGTAAAATAATATCACTTAATACAAAACTCCAACAAGTTGTCAAAAATATATTGCATTTACCGCACTAGCGGGTCCCACGTCCAGAATACATTGCAAAATTAACGTGGACTAACTTGTATCAAGGAAATGATTTGAAAACTACATTTACTTATAAAAATTTATAGGAAATTAATATATTGAAGAAAGGTACAAAATTATAGACAAGAAAAAAAATAATGTCTCGAAAATATATAAAAATTTTCGGGTTCTCACACTCAATCTTTCAGGGCGTCACATATACGGTATATACCGACTTTTCGAGAGAAGGATTGCGGTGTGTTTTAAATTAAAATAGGAATGCAATTGCTTATGCTTCTCGAAAGTTAAAATCTCATGAGCAGAACTATCCAACCCATGATTTAGAACTTGCAGCCGTTGTGTTTGCTCTAAAGAAGTGGCGACATTATCTATATGGGGTGACATTTGAGGTATACATAGACCATAAGAGGCTTAAGTACTTATTTTCTCAGAAGGAGCTAAATCTAAGACAAGGTCGGTGGGTGGAGTTCTTAGAAGACTATGATTGTATCATTAATTACCATCTAGAAAAAGTCAATGTTATAGCAGATGCTTTAAGTCGGAAGGCTCAACTAGCAGGTTTAATGGTGGAAGAGTGGAACCTGTTAGAAAATGTATGTGAATAAAACTCTCGTCTTGAGCCGCAGAAAGTTATCTTTGGAAATATTGAGGTAAAACATTGTTGGATCGAATTAAAAAGGGCCAAAAGAAAGAGTCAACGATACAAAAGTGGGTGGAAAGAGTGAAGAAAGGAGAATTACCTGACTTTAACCTAGGTTCTGATGGGATTCTAAGGTTTCGAAATCGCGTTATTGTACCAAAGGATAAAGAACTGAAAAGGGAGAGTTCGGAAGAATCTCACCGTTCTAGGTATACGGTGCATCCAGGTAGTGGCAAGATGTACTAGGATCTCAAAAGTCTGTATTGATGGGATAATATGAAGGCGGAGATTGCTCAATTTGTGCAAAAGTGCCTTACGTGTCAACAAGTGAAAGTTGAGTATAAAAACTCGTCGGGTCTGTTACAACCTTTAGAGATACCTAAATGGAAATGGGAGCACATAACGATGAATTTTGTATCAGGGTTGCCACGAATTCAAAGAGGTCATGATGCGATTTAAGTGATAGTAGACCGATTAATTGAAACCCCACATTTCCTGCCAGTAAATATGAAATATTCTTTGGAGAAATTTGCTAAACTCAATATGGACGAAGTTGTGAGATTACATGGGGTACCAGTAAACATAGTATCAGACAGAGACCCTAGATTCGTATCCCGATTTTGGCAGAAACTGCAGGAGGTTCTAGGAACTAAGTTGAATTATAGCACGGCCTATCATCCTCAAATCGATGGACAGTCTGAGAGAACCATTCAAACTCTTAAGGATATGTTAAGAGCCTGTATTGTAGATTTTAAAGGGAGTTGAAGCCAATATCTGACACTGGTTGAGTTAGCATACAACAATAGTTATCACTCTTCTATTCAAATGGCCCTATATGAAGCACTTTATGGATGAAGATGTCGATCACCGATCCATTGGGATAAAGTAGGAGAGAGGAAGATTATAGATCCGGCAACAATACCATGGGTTGAGGAAACCTACAAAAGGGTAAAAGTGATACGTCAGAGGCTTCAAACGGTCCAAAGTCGAGAAAAGAGCTATGCCGATCATCGGAGGAAGGATTTAGAGTTTGAAGTAGGGGATAAGGTGTTTTTTAGGGTTATTCCACTGAAAGGAAAGATCAAGGCAGGAAAGGGGAAGAAGTTGCAACCAAGATACATAGGACCTTTTAGTATACTTCAACAGGTAGGAAAGGTGGCTTATCGACTGGAGTTACCCGTCAGTCTATCGCAAATCCATGATGTTTTTCATGTTTTGTTGCTTAAGAAATATCACCCGGATTCGACTCATATCTTACCGCCAGAGGATATTGAACTTGATGAGTCTTTAACCTACGAGAAACGACCTATTTGAATACTAGATCGGAAGGTGAAGGACTTGAAAAATAAGTAGATTCCACTGGTTAAGGTTCTATGGAAATACCATGAGGTGGAGGAAGCAACTTGGGAGCTAGAGACAGACATGCGAGAGAAGTACCCTGAGCTATTTACGAATAAATGTATGAATTTCGAGGTCGAAATTCTTTTAAGGGGGAGAGAGTGTGAGGACTTCCAAAATTCTCCATATTTTCTTAAAATTCTCTTTTATTTTGAATAAATTACTTTATAATATCTTTACTATTAAATTACTCCCTCAATAGTTGTAATAAATAGTAGAATCAAGAGTTTTACCTTTAATTTTATCGTTAGGGTAAACTATGATTTTTGCGTATTTTGGTAGTGTGATTAATTGGTGAGGTGTGTGTACTAAATTTGATGGTTAAGAGTGAGTTTTAGATAAGAGAAAGTGTGTGATTAGAGGTGCTAATAATAAGTGAGTGAATCACAAGTTAAAACACAAGTACGAGAGAGTTAAGGAAAATAGCCTTGAACCAACGTGCACCGTTTGCTACCGATTGAGTACACCACTTGAATACTATTTTATTACCTTAATCTCCTTGCTTTTATTTCTGAAAAATCAACCCTAAAATATCCCCTAAAGCAGCAGAAAATATTGACCAAAAGAAAAGGGAGAAAAGAAAAAAATAAGAAACCATTTTGTTGCGACAAGTGGCGACCATCCAAGAGAGTTTGACCAAGCTATTTTCCTATATTTTTATCTTTCATTTTGGCTCAATTTCCTCATTCTTTCTTCTTGGTGGCCGAGAGCAAGAGAGGGAAAAAGAGAGAAGAAAATTTCATTTCCAACCTTGATTCTTCCTTGTTTGAGTTTAAATCTCAAAAACTAAAACCGATTAAACCTTCACCTTGGTGCTAAGGAAGCTTGTTGTGGAGTTGTTTGGAGAGGAAAGCTTTTGTTCTTCACTTTCTTCAAGAGTCTAAAACTTCCTTTTCTCTTCCTTAATCTTGCTAAATAGGCTATAGAAGCTTTTAATCTTGGCATATGATGGATGATTTTCTAGTTTTTGGTGGTGTAGTGAAAATTTCGGCTAGGGTTTATATTTTTCAGCTATGATTATTGATGTTTAACTAGCAAATGTTGTTATTGAGTTTGGAAATAGAATTTGTGAAGTGATTAGTGGCATGGTTGTTACTTTGTAGAGTTGAAAGTTGAATTTCCAGCTTTGGCAAGTAAATTTCAGCATTGGTTGTGATTGAGTAGTTGCTAGAAATGAGTTATATGTGGATGTTAGTTAGTCTAGTGGAAGGGCTATCTTGATATACTTGCTTGTGTGTTTGAATTGGACTGATTTGAGGAAAAAAAATGAAGCCATATATGGCTGGAAAATGGATAAATATAAAGGGCATGCTGCCCAAATTTTCGCTTGAAAGATAAGCGAGTGAACTTGAAACTTGAGCGCGACGATTTGAGGCCGCAGTGAACTTGGATTATCTATGGTATTCAAGTTTCTATTAGTAGAGGTATATAAGCTGAAACTTTGCCAAAACTCATACCCTTTAAAAGGTGAAAGTAGTGACCCTTATAACTACAATTTTCTCAATCTACCAAGTGCGAATTCAAAAGTTGTAATTGCTTCTTTATCAAAACTAAAAGAGCGAGTATGAATTTTCTAGAGTTTGATAAGTAACATGAATACTACTTAAACGAGTTTCATTTACTTGATTTTCTTTAGGCGAAACTCCTATGTTTCGAACCCTAGTTGATTTTAAACTCTTAAATGATATTTTATCGCAGATTTGGACTCCAACCAAGGAGTTGCACCTGAGCGTGATCTTGAAAAGCACTAAGTCTTTGGTGAGTGCTTCCAAGTGCATGATTGAACTTGATACTTGATTTAAATGCTTTACCAACATGATTGGATAATATTTGATTGCTTTGGTCGGGCAAGAGTGTACTTTACCGCACTTGCCCTAATGTGATATATTCTTGTTCATTGGTTGCAATTGACTTGATATAAATGTATATGACTTGCATACTGTCTGGAATTCCAGAAACCCTGTGGCCAGTTAATCGAGTCGAGCCGACAAGGGCCTAGTCAATTAGATAACGAATCCTGGATCTCTAGTTTTGTCGAGTGGAGTGTCATCTCCTCGACTAATCGGTATACTTGAATATTACCACCAGTGTTTATCTTGGAGTTTGGGCCCGGTAAGGGGTTTGATTGGTGGACGAAAATTGGAGTTAAGTGGTGTACTACTGGCCTAGTTACTTTACTTGAAAGTTGACGGAGTGTCAACTACTACTTGATTAAGCTATAGCGGAGTTAGAGCAAAAGCGACTGTATCCTTTTACTTGACATGTGAATACTTAATGATTGGCTATACGAAGTGTTATTGCTTATTTTCTTGACTTGTTATGTTCGTCACTTTGATACTTTCACTTTTAATTAATGGTCAACTTTCTATTTGGAACCTCACTGAGTTTTAGCTCACTCTATTAGTTTTGTTTTCCTTACAGGGGATACAAGCAAGGGCGTGAGGCTGGTACAGGTTAGCATAGTCTAGTTTTTTAATTTTGGTGATTGTACTTGCGCTGATGCTCGATTAGGGTTGAATGTATCTGGAACTCATATCTTTTGTTATATTTGGGATTGTATGAATGTTTGAGATAGAAATGAATGTAAATGTACGTTCCAAGTTTGGGAACTGTTATTTCATTGACTTTTGAGGTTGTGAACTATTTTACTGGGAGTAAGTGAGCGAGTCCTGGCGAAAGTTGGGCAGGCGGTCCGCTAAACCATGAGATACGCCCTAGGGGAACGTGGGGTCGTCACAGTTATGAAACTAACTACAATCTCATTTTTTCTATGAAATTACATGAAACAAGTCATTAAAAGCACAAAGGTGCACCTCTACTTTCGTGAGTGTACTCTTTAGGTTTATCACTTCCTTGAATTAGTGTTAAATTCCAATTCTCATTGTAAACTTAACACCTTAAGATTATCATAATTAATGGCCAGTTAATCATGATTAGAAAAGTAAAAGTGATAAATAACTTGCTCAAAATAATATGATCAAATAACCAAGTAAATATCACTAATAAGATATAGCAAGTTCATCCATACTCTAGGTATAAACTTTAACTAAACGTGATAAAAAGATCCAAACTTGTACTATAACTAAACATGAAATCATATACGAAAGAGAAAGTGATAGGAGAGAGATCACCCTTGTCACATGAGATCTAACTCTCCATTTTTGCTCCTCAAATCTTCATCCAAATCTAGCTATAAGTACAAGAAGGATAAACTACATTAACTATACTATACTACTGAACTAAGAAAAACTAGTAAAGACTACATTTTTGTGGAGTTTCTCTAGCCTTCCCAAAGTTATTAAAATATTCTCCAAGGCTACTATTTATAGAAGCATTCAAGAACCAAATGAGTTGTTTCTAGTTGTCATTTTTAACTCTTGAAACTCTCAAAGGTTGCTTCTCAAAGTTTCCATGCACATCTGCTCATTTTTAGCCGAAATCTTTGTAGAAAAGTTGGTCAAAAAGGTTGTGTGAACAAAGCACAATTTGCAGAGCAAGTTACAGCCGAAATTAGAGAATATATGGCCCCAAAACGCGACCAAGATTGCGTTTTCTACCCCCTATTTTGTTCTTTTTGCAAGTTTGCTCATTCTAGGCAGATTTCATCCTTACTCTGTTTTTGCATCAAATTCCACTGATATTTTCTCAATGATGGAGGCTGAAATAGCTCTTGTACAAAACAAGAAAGTTATATCCCTTTGAGTTAGCTTTCCAATGCCTCTAGAATCATCCAATTTGGAGCTCTGTAGACCGAAAATGACTAAAATACCCTCAACTGGTCAATCCCCTATTCAGCTTTTAACAATGAAATTACACTTCTATATTTCGACCTTCTGACAATGAAAATGACTAAAATGGACTTTGATGTCTCATAGAAAATATTATCTCTTAGTTACAAAATGATACAAGAATCACCTCAATCCAATACTTGTAGCTCAAGATATAGTTGAAATACCACAAGGCGTCAAAACTGGAAAACTTGTTTTTTTTGTTCTTGATTGCATTTCCTCTCTTGCATTTCCTCTCTTGCACTTCATATCTTTTTTAAACCACTTCAAATCATCAATAATCATCTAATTATCTTCTCGATTCACTCCAATTGATGATTGAATCATTAAACGTATAAAAACATGAAGTTTTCACCATTAAAATCCATAGAAATGCAATTTTCACACTTTAGACCACCAAATACATACTTTTACTAGAATCCTAGCTAATTGGCTATAAACATAACTAAAACTCATCAAAACTAAATAATAAAATATGCTTAAAACACTCAAAATATGCACTTATCACTTGCACACCATTTATTGGCTTTTTTTATTTTCGAAATAGAAGATACTACAGAGAAGTTTATTGGAATTAACAAATATTAACTCCATTGAAAACTTGTTACAGTACCCAAATTGAAAATTAGTCTACAAGAAAATGTCAAAACACCTCATCTAATAACTTTACATCACATCAATTTTTCCATCACACGAGTTGATTCTATACAGTAAAATATCTGCATTAAATTGGCTTAATAAACATATTAGACACTTTTTTTCCCCTTTAAGGAGTATTCATCACCTGTTTGGCCACTTTCCAGTCTCCAGAATCCAAAGTAGGGTAAATTTGCTTTGCTTGGCTTAATTAGTCAAAAAGTTGTCGAGACAAAGAAATCCTAACAGACATGAAAGACTAAGGGCTTCTTCACGCATAAAAGCGTCAAGGGCTTCTTCACGCTGGGTTTGCTTGATCCCAGGCATGTCTTTCTGCGTTTTGACTTGGAGGAGGATTACCACAGATGCTAGCTCCGAAGGTTCTGGTCCTTCCATGGGTTTGGCATGCGTGTCCTCAAATGGACTCCGTTCTTTTCAGTCGCAACAAAGACCCCATTGTCCCCGTATGATCTGGTTCCCTAATCTGCCGGTCCACTTGTTTGGCAAGGAACCGCTCTTCTCCATTGCAGCCCTCATAGGCGACCCCTTGAAACTGGATGCCTTCACCGCCATTCTCTACACCTAGCGTCGCTCGGGTCTGTGTAGAGGTGGACTTCCTAAAGGATCTACTAGGGTGAATCTGGATCATGAATGGCTCCACAGGGTTTTGGCAATGTGTAGAATATGAGAACGTGCCAGATTACTGCACATGTTGCCAAAGACTTGGTCACCTGACACCAAATTGCAGGCTAAACAGAGCGAAAGCCATTACCCAGCCGCTACCACAGCGTGAGGCCGACAATGACGAAACACAATAGCCCATGGCTGAGCCTCCCAAATTGATTGGAGGGGGTGCTCCACCAGTGGATCTGGTGCAGCGGTGGGCACTAGGTAGCCCTCCAGACGTCGAGAAGCAGGACCTTGGGAGCGCCCTGACATGGCAACTGTCGCGTCCCATTTTTGAAAAATAAAAATAAATAAATGGTTTGAAAAGTGAAATTTTGATTTGAAAATGAATTTTAATTTACGAAGAAAATGAAAAGAAATATGGGTCTAAATGGGACTTAAAAATGCGACTATTTGACCCAAAATATAGTTTAAAAAGGGTTTTTGAAATAAAAATCGGAATCGCCACTTGTATAGAGTTAAGGTGTACCAAGTCACCTAAAAATGAATTTTTAGAGGAAAAGGTAGAAAGAAACCCCTTTTAAACGACTCCTAGTCTACGTAAACCAACGAAAAAAGGTTCGGGAGTCACATTTGACGAAGAGGAAGGCAAAGATAAAAATCCAAGGCACCCCTTCGACCTGGCCAAGGCTAGTTGCGCGATTTAGTCAAAGATTTTCTTGTTTTAACCAAAGCATTTATCACATTTCGATGCACTATATGAATGCAAACCCTAAACCTAGGAGGGCATCGGGGGGTCAAAATATCTCTTCAAAGCTTGAATGGTGCCAATCACATTAATTGTGACGCCCAATAATGACTCTTTGGAGAGGTCGCGAAGAATGCAAAAACGTGAGACTCCAAGAAAAGAAAAGGATAAAATAATTATAGAAATATACATGTCCTAAAGGAATGCATCATGTCGGGTACTGGAGACTAATGTTCGTGACTCAATTTTCCCTTTTAATAGAGGGAATACGAGCGTGCTAAGGCTAGAAAAGCCAAACTCGTCCATATCCCATATCCAAGGGGCTTTCTCTAATCTAATCAAGCAAATGAATTAACCTAGTTCTAATGCTTATATGAGATGCAAGTCTAATGTCATGTTTCATACAAAAGGGGCAAGTAATATACATATAAGGGAAAATATGGGGGGAAGGGGTATACATATATAAGGAAAGTGTCATGCAATATGGTGAAAAAGGCCCTAAAAAGTAAAAAAAATGCATGAGATGAAGGCATGCAAATGTACTAGTGAGGGACGGCCCTATTGGATCTAGCATTGGACTAGTCCTTCAATAGCACTCTTTCACAAGCATTGGACTTGTAAGAGCTTGAGGGGAAGACCATGACCAGCGTTGGACTAGCCACGGTTTCGTGCATTTGCATCCATCATACATACATAAGTAAATGTGCATAGTTAAAGCGAGTAGGCATGTGAGTACGTAATTCACATAACACATAACACATAAGCATGCATATCTAGATGCCAAACCCTAAGAAAGCAATTAAACACATAGCACATACGCATGCAAATTACACAAAGAAACAACAAAGAAACCCTAACTATTACATTAGGAGGGGGGAGCCTACTACAATCTAAAAGGGGAAATAAAAAGGAATAAAACAATTAAATCCCTAACTATTACAATTTTGGCATTCGAGTGCCTCCCAAATGAACGAAATTGAAAAATAACTATGCAAAACTACAACAAATAAAGTGGATAAATAAATAAATAAAATGAAAACGTTCAAAGGGCATGCAATTAGGCACATAAATCACATAGACACATAGGGTCAAATAAAATAAAAAATAAGGGATAGGATGTACCTCTCTTGCAATGGTAATCAAATGAAGGAAAAATAGCTTCAAAACAATAAAAGGGTCAAGGCACCAATTAAATAGTGAAGTATAAACAAAATGACTAAATCCCTCCCAATTGCAACTTAAATGAAATCAAATAATGTATAATTTCCAAGAAAAGTATATTTTTGATCAAATTTCTAAAACAGAAAGACCACCAAGGACCCAATTGCAAATATCAACCAGGCACTCAAACCCAAATAAAACATTTTTAGGAACTTCAAGAGTCCATAAGTAATGAAATGGTCAAGTAATGGTTCAGATTGCAATTATGTTAGGACCTAATTGCAAGAAATTGGAACACAACTGGGCTTGTGTAGCATGAGTAGAAGCTAAGGGGAGTGAAGTGTAATTTTCCCTTCTTGATCATGCATGCAACTACGTAGAAGAACCAGTCTTTTCTGCACCATTTCTGCCGTGACTTTCTTTCCAGTTCATCATGCAAACATGTTCACCAAATGCCAGGATTTTAACTATCAATCATTGACTAAACATGCAACTTCATTACAGGATTGAAACAAGAATTGAAGCTGACCATCAAGGGTAAGAACTAAACAGCAAAAGAAGGAAGAAGAAAAAGGTGCAGCAAGGCTTTTCTGCAATTCTAAGCTAGCTGCAACTTTTCTCATTCCAACCGAAACACATTGATGAAACAACTCAAACCAAACCAAACACAAATGCAGTGACCCCAAGCCCATGTGGTTAATCTCACCCAAACACAATCAAAACCACCGAGCATAAAAATGCAGAAAAGCTACGTGAGGATTTGCAGCAACTTCGCTCACTTCCCTCTGGTTTCATGAATGAAAGTGAGCTGATGGTTTTTGTTCATGCATAAAGCAGATTATCACAAGAGAATTTCTATATGGATTAGTATTATCTTGTCATAAAAACAGGGAGGAACTAAATACATGAACTGCCATCGTCATGCCATGAAACAAAGAAAAACTGAAACATTTTATTTTGAAACCAAACCCATGCAAACATTCAGCCCGCATTCTCACAGCAACAAACACCCAACGTAGAACAGATTTTCATTTTTTAACCCAAGCTTATTAACCAAAACTTGCTAAAACCTCATCACAGCATTGTTGGCAACACACAGGGTGCACCTACCTATTCCTAACAGGTCCAATAATGCTACTAGATATGAAAATACAGCACAGATGTAAAGTAAGAAACTCAGCAACAACGAGATGACCATTACTGCAACAAGACTCCTCATATAAGTTCCAATATGTGTGACACAAAAACTGACCCAAGCCAAACCCAATTCATTCAAGCACATAAGCGAGGGCTTGAAATCATGGAGAGAGTAAACTCCCACAAACTCTCGGTCAGACAGTGCAGCAAAATAAATTCAATGTCTGCAAAACTATGACCCGAAATTTCCAGCAAAACACACCCAAACAAGATGCAAGAAACTGATGGCCTTTAGCTCTAAGCTCCCATCAAAAGATTCTGAACATAATCTTGGTAGCAAGCATATTCATGATATCCCAGTCAAGCAACGCATACAACAAACGTTAAACAAACTGCCACTTCAGCCACCAAGGTGCCAAACCATCAAAGCAAGATTCGGAACAACAAAATACAGAAAAAATTGACGTCTAAAATAAAAAAAACAGACATGCTCCTTTTGGCAGAAGTTTTTCGACAAAGTCTGATGCTTTGGCCTCAGCAACCTCAATCAGCATACAAAGCATATGCGTTCAACCATTGTGGACAATCACAGAAAAATGGCAATAACCGATCCACAGAAACATGCTTGGGTTTGGGATTTCTAGTGTTTGCACTTGAAGAAAAAGACAGAAAAATGACTTACAGAGCTCTTGTTTAGTGAAATTCTGCAAACGATGACGGTTGGTTCCAGTAGCGATGGCGGCTCCGGTTCTTGGGCAGGCCGTTGGCCACTTGTTGGTTACGCTAGAGAAGAAGGGTTGTGGTTGTTGGTGGCTGCGATGGAGGTTGCGCCAGTGGGCTTTGGGGGTGAAGTGTGGTGGTGGAGTCCACGGCAGTAGAAGGAGAGAAGCAACAGCAATGACAGCGCCACCACATCAGCCAATGTCGACGATAAGATCCTCTGATGTTGCGGCCGCTCTGTGTTTTCCTCTTTCTTTCCGCCGCTACTACCGAAGCTCTCTTCCCCGTCACTGCCCGAGGTTCCCTTCTTCTGGTTTTTCGTTTTGTCCAGATTTCCCCGTTACCCTTTTCTCTACTCAACAGCCCCTCTCTATCCTTTCCTTCACAATCTCCCTTGCTTTTTCTTTTTCATCCACTGTTCTTTCTGTTCTAGTCGACCCCCCAGATTCCTTTTTTCCTTTCTGGTTTCTCTCCGCTTCTCTTATCTTACTCTTCCTTTCTTTCTAAAATCCTCGGCTCTCCCTCTCGAAGCTTTTCTTCTCATGCTCGCCGCTCTCCCTGATTTCCTTCCCTCTTCTTTTCTTGCCGGTTGCTACCCTATTTTTCCAAACCCTAGCCGCTACTCCAATCTTCCCTTCTGTCTTTTTTCTCTCACCAAGCTCCTTCGACCTTCCCCCGAAACTTTCCAGATCATTCCCTCTCTCTCCAGCTCTCCTTTCTAAAACCTAGCCTTTTTCTCAGCCGTCATGCCCCTTCTTTTGCTTCATCAGCCTTTTGCTGGTTTTTCTTTCTTCCGTCACACACACACTCCCTCTCGCTCCGTCCCCTTCTTGGCTGCGGCTATTCCTTTTATAGGAACCAATGACCCCTAAACCCTCACCTCAAAGGTGAGGATGAAGGGTTGGTTTCTACCCAAAAACTTGAGCCCTCCGATGACCATCCGAAAAAGTCCCTCGTGGAAAAATCCTCCTGAAATGATATTTCTTCAGGCTTCTGTAATGCTACGTACGCGGCTCCTTTTTTCCTTTTTTTTTAAATAATAATAACTTAAATAACAATAATAAACCAAATAAATAAAGAAAAATAACAATTTAAATAAAATCGAATACAATGAACAAAACTAGGAATAAAAGATAAAACAAAAATACTAATTTTTTTTTGTGTTGGATTTTTAACAAAAATAAAAATGAGAATAAGATAAAATAAGCAACAGAATAATAATAAAAAATAAAAATAAATAAATAAAATGAATAAGAAGAAAGGCCAAAATTTTGGTGTCTACTGCAACACGAGAGCAGTAAAGCTTCAACGAACCATCTTCGCGTGGAGTTATGGAGACAGCGCCTGCCCTCACCTTCCCTACCCACCCATAGGTCAGCACCCACGAAGGCATCCCCATACCAGAAAAAAAATCTGACCTCGGTGTAGACAATGGAATTTTAATTAAATTCTAAAATTACCATTGGCCTATAAAATTATTTTATGGCTTATTTTTTATCCAATTGGATACTGCCATATGTCATGTACACTTGGAAATTTTGGTTACTAAATGGCCAATTATATTTTTCCACGTGTCAAGTTGAGGTGTTCCAAATCAATTCAAATTGCAGGGATATCTCCACCAACCAAATCATATCATATCACATGTCTATCGGATAAATATCCAAATATTTATTTCTTATTAAAGGGATAATATTTAGAGCTATTTAATCCAAGTATACTTCTTATATACTGCAATAGCTTGGCCAGTCAAACGGCGCCACGTCACATGTCCCACGAGTTTGGCCAATCGGGAAATTACTTATCTCTTTATTAATAAATATAAGATAAAGAGATAATGTTTGGCTAGTACAGTTCTAATATGACTGCACGTCTTGCAAGACAAGTAAAGTAGTACACAGGTTCTCAACCTCTACCTCTGGCTACAACTATAAATAGAGGTCTCTCAACCAAGTTAAACACACAGATACAGAGGCACACACCGAGAGGCATTTCATACACTCAAGTGGTGAAGTTCCAAGCTACTAAGGTCTGGGTCTCTAAGCTCCTCAAGGCTTAAGCCTTCAAATATTTTCCAGTTCTTCAAATCTTCCATATCAAGATTTGAAAGAGTCGGTGGTGGATCCAAGAACAAGCTGCGAAGCCCTTGGATTGGTGTTCGAGGAGAAGAATCGAGGGAAACTCTCCACAAGTTCGAGAAAATCCCAGAGATTGTACCTACATATTTTCCTAAATTTATATATCATATATTTGTCGTGTATTTTTCTTGTCATTTTGCAGACTTGAAATTTTATCGCGTACAAATTTTTGGCACGCCCGGTGGGACCTCTCTGCCTTCCATCTCTTTTCTTCGAATATTCAACCACATACATCATCAATGGCACCAAAGAGCAACAAAAGCATGATTGCACGTTTCAAGGCTACTGATGCTAAGCCTGTTCAGGAAGCTGCACATGTTGCCACCAATACCCGCGCTACTGGTCCTATGACAAGGAGTATGACGAGAACTTCCACCCAAAGTAGCATGGAAGCTCCATCGGCACCAACTCCCGTCTTCGGTTCAACATCATCAATGAGCTATTCTTCCGCGACGGGGATCCAAGACGTTCCTGCCTCAATTGAGAAGGCTCTCGCCATGCTCGAATTTGGATCCGAATCCAAATTTTCTGAGCATGATGATGATTCATCAAGCACGGGATCAGCTTCTTCACATGAAACCCTTCAATCAAAATTTTCTATGGAAGATTCTGCTGCTTCTTCTACTGCAATGCCTGCTATGATGACAAATGCTTTAAGTCTCGAAGAGCAAGTTTCGAACATGTCCAAGATGATGGAAACCATGATGAAACACATCAAGGACCAAGATGCTCTTATCGCTCAACTCCTCACCCAAAAGGACCACGCTCCTGAAGGAAGCCATATGAATTCTAAGGAGAACCAAGAGCGTGAAAATCCCTCATCTAAAGGTAAATACAAGGTGAAGGAAGTATACGTGACCGCCGAGGGAACTATCCCCGTAGAACAGTTGAAGGAGCTTGTTGAAGGCGTGATCAAAAACAAAAATGGGGGTAGTTCAAGATTGAGTTTTACCTACTCCAAACCTTACACTGCTAGAATTGACAATCTAGCAATGCCTGCTGGATATCAACCGCCTAAGTTTCAACAGTTCGATGGGAAAGGTAGTCCAAAACAACATGTGGCTCATTTTGTTGAAACCTGCAATAACGCTGGAACTTATGGTGACCTGCTAGTCAAACAGTTTGTTCGATCCTTGAAGGGCAACGCATTTGATTGGTACACTGATCTCACGCCGGGGTCCATCGATAGTTGGGGATAGCTGGAACAAGAATTCTTGAATCGCTTCTACAGCACTAGAAGAACCGTTAGTATGCTGGAATTGACTAACACTCGTCAATGGAAGGATGAACCTGTGGTCAACTATATTGATAGATGGAGAAGTCTGAGTCTCAACTGCAAGGATAGACTGTCCGAACCCTCTGCCATAGAAATGTGCATCCGAGGAATGCATTGGAGCCTAAGCTACATTCTACAGGGTATACGTCCAAACACGTTTGAAAAATTAGCTACTCGTGCTCATGACATGGAGTTAAGCATCACGGCCAATGCAACTGATGGGCTTCCTATTCAAGCTCCGCGAGTATAGCCACCTCGGCAAAACAATGAAAGACAAGAAAATAGAAAAGGGGGCAAGCCTCCTTCAAGACTCAATAATAAGGAGTCCATGGCAATAAACACAGCTCCCATGAAAATTGTTACCAAAGTGAGCCGAAAGGTTACTGAGAAGTTGGATCCATCTCAAAATAGGTCAGTAAGAAGACTCACGTTAAAAGAGATGCAAGAAAAAGAATACCCATTTCTTGAATCTGATTTACAAGGGATGTTTGATGACATTTTCAAGGAGAAACTCCTTGAACTTCCCGAAATGAAGCGTCCAGAGGAAGCCGGTCAAGTCAATGATCCAAACTATTGCTGTTATCATCGCCTGATTGGCCACCCTCTCACTAAATGTTTTGTCTTTAAAGTCAAAATTATGGAATTGGCCCGTCAAGGAAAGATCCTTCTCGAGGAAGATAAAGCATCGGCAAACCAAACAACAACAATGTTTGGATCTGTGTGTTGCCCGATAGAAGTTCTACCCACATCAAGCAGTGCTCTGTCTGTACAAACGGAGTTTGAAAAATCGTCAATTGAAAATGTTGTCGAAGATGATAATGAAGGATGGACTTTAGTCACTCGAAAAAGGACCTGCAAGCCAAAGACAAAGAAGCACATCTTTCCGAAAAGCATGCGCTCGACAAAGGCTAAAGTAATAGTGAAACGACAAAATGCAACAAAGAAACAAAAGAGAGTCGCCACAACACCAATTTCGTCAGATTTTCAGCTTCTTCAAGAGGTTCGACAGCCCGTGACATTGAGAGAATTTATACCCAAGGGGTATTTAAGTGATGATACTGATAAATCCACTTCTTGTAATGTTGTCAAAGCTGAAAATCCTCAAGTCACACAAATTGGCACTGAATTTGAGAAAAAACTCAAAGTCGATGATAAACCACCGGTGGATTGTGCAACGACCATCATTTTTTATGATGACGATTTAACTGTTGAGTTCAAGACCCACAATCGACCTTTGTTTGTTAGTGCATATGTTCGAGAACAAAAGATGAATCGGATACTCATTGATGGGGGATCTGCTGTCAATATCATGTCCGTACGTGCTATGAAAGAGTTAGGAATCTCAAGTGATGAACTCTCCCAGAGCCGCCTCATGATCCAAGGATTTAACCAAGGGGGCAAAGAGCAATTGGCCTCATAAGGCTTGAATTGCTCATTGGTGAGCTGTCTTCAAGTGCGTTATTTCATATCATTGAAGCCAAAACCTCTTATAACATGCTCTTGGGAAGGCCCTGGATTCACGAGAATGAAATTATACCATCTACTCTGCATCAATGTTTCAAATATTGTCGAGACGGTATTGTTAAGAAAGTTACTGCCGATGACAAACCTTTCACGAAAGCCGAAACTCACTTTGCCGATGCCAAATTTTATCTTCACAAAGAAGCAAAAAGAAAGGAATCGGTAAGGGAAGAAAGTCAAGATTCCAAAGTACCCATTTTGCGGTATACTCCAAGATCAAAGAGAGAAGAAGGTCAGTCTTCTTTTATCAGAAATGACACATTAAATGTTCCGCTCACCAAGATAGAGCCTGTTAAAATTGAGAAGGTGAGCTTGCAAGGGTTTGTCCGTCCCAAAGAAGAACCGGCAGTGGAACATTACTCGCTACCAACTAATCGGACTCAAGAAGGTTTTGATCCAAATGCCTATAGACTTCTTGCTAAGGCGGGTTATAACCCAAATGAGAAGAATACATTGGGCAAACTCCCTCCTGAAGTAACTGGCGAGAAGACTCACGGATTGACACCTACGCAGAAAATGTTGAAAGAAAAGGGCTATAATATTGAAAGTTCATCGATGGGTCTTGGTTATCAACCGCCCTCTCCTGTTCGTATAATGATCAAAAGAGCAAGTTGTAACTATGTGGACGAAGAAATGGAGGTCACAAGCCGAAAGAGATCTGTGTTCGACCGATTGGGAAATAAGTCAAAACGTACTTTTGTGTTTGACAGACTTGGCCCGCAGCCGAAAAATCTGAAGTCGCCCGTCTATGAGAGATTAGGCAGTAAAAAATAAGAGTACCAAGTTGCCAGGGAAGAAAGTCTTACTCCAATAAAGAGGAACGGACCAAGAAAGCGAGTCTCCAATTTCTTCATGCACTATGGAGACTTATTCAATGTAAGAATTGAAACCATTTTTGAAGAACAGGGTTAAGAAAGTATGGCTTCCTGTCACCATATTACGATCAGTGATCCCGAAGAAGAAGAAGAAGATGCGGATGACGCTCCCCCTGAACTTGAACAAGGGGTAAAAAATACAGTCGATGAGCTAAAAGAGATTAACCTTGGCACAAGCGACGATCCTCGCCCAATTTACATAAGCTCTTGTATGACTCCTGAAGAAGAAAAAGAGTATGTTGATTTGCTACTCGAGTTCAGGGACGTCTTTGCCTGGAATTAGTCAGAAATGCCTGGTTTGGATCCAAGGGTCGCCGTTCATAATTTGTCTGTCAAGCGAGGAACAAAACCTGTCAAGCAAACTCAAAGGCGCTTTCGGCCCGAATTGATTCCTCTGATAGAAAATGAGATAAATCGATTGATTGAAACCGGATTCATACGAGAAGTAAAATATCCAACATGGATTTCAAGCATCGTCCCTGTAAGAAAGAAGAATGGGCAAATTCGAGTTTGTGTTGACTTTCGAGACTTAAACGAGGCTTGCCCCAAAGATGATTTTCCTCTCCCCATCACAGAATTGACGGTAGATGCTACAACCGGGCATGAAGCACTACCTTTTCTCGATGGATCGTCTGGCTACAATCAAATACGCATGGCGTCCGAGGATGAGGAGCTAACTGCCTTCCGCACCCCCAAGGGAATTTATTGCTATAAAGTAATGCCGTTTGGCTTGAAAAATGCTGGAGCTACATATCAAAAGGCAATGCAAAGAATATTTGATGATATGCTCCATAGAAATGTGGAGTGCTACGTTGATGACCTTGTGGTGAAATCAAAGAAGCGAGAGGATCATATTCAAGACCTTCGAAGAGTTTTCCAACGCCTTCGGAGATACCAATTAAAGATGAATCCTTTGAAGTGCGCATTCGGAGCTACATATCAAAAGGCAATGCAAAGAATATTTGATGATATGCTCCATAGAAATGTGGAGTGCTACGTTGATGACCTTGTGGTGAAATCAAAGAAGCGAGAGGATCATATTCAAGACCTTCGAAGAGTTTTCCAACGCCTTCGGAGATACCAATTAAAGATGAATCCTTTGAAGTGCGCATTCGGAGTCACTTCTGGCAAGTTTCTTGGTTTCATCGTTCATCAACGGGGAATAGAAGTCGATCGATCTAAAATTGATGCCATTGTGAACATGCCTGAACAGCGAAATATTCATGAATTGAAGAGCCTTCAAGGGAAGTTGGCATATATCCGGAGGTTTATCTCTAATTTGGCCGGGCGATGCCAACCCTTTAGTAGACTGATGAAGAAAGGGGTACCCTTCGAGCAGGGTGAATCGTGTAGGAATGCTTTTACAAGTATCAAGGCGTATCTCATGAATCCCCCAGTGCTGGCTGCGCCCATTCCAGGAAAACCATTGATTCTCTATATTTCCGTGCAAAAACGGTCGGTTGGGGCCTTACTTGCTCAAGAAAATGATGAAGGTAAGGAGAATGCACTGTATTACTTGAGCCGGATGATGACATCTAATGAGTTGAACTACTCACCCATCAAGAAGTTGTGTTTGGCACTTATATTTGTCATTCAGAAGTTGAAACAATACTTTCAAGCGCACACTATTCGACTCATATCTAAGTCTAATCCCATTAAATATGTCATGGCAAAACCTGTACTGTCTGATCGACTCGCCAGATGGTACCTCCAGTTTCAACAGTTTGAAATTATTTACGTACCTGCGAAGGCTGTCAAAGGACAAATATTGGTAGACTTTTTAGCCGATCATCCCCTACCTGCCGAGTGGGAGTTGACTGATGAACTTCCCGATGAAGAAGTGTTTATGATCGAATCGTCGTGGTCAATGTATTTCGATGGAGCTGCTCACCGTGATGGAGCTGGTGCGGGAGTTGTCTTTTATACTCCTGAAGCAGATATATTGCCATACTCTTTCACTTTAACACGCCGGTATTCCAACAATGTGGCTGAATATCAGGTATTGATTCTCGGTCTTGAAACGGCTGTAGACATGAAGCAGTTGCATCTTAGAGTCTACGGTGATTCAAAATTGGTGGTAAATCAACTTGTTGGTGTTTATAATGTCAAGAAACCCGAATTGATCCCATATTATAAGTATGCAAGACAACTCATGGGATATCTGGGCGATGTCACTATAGAACATATCCCTAGAAATTTCAACCAACAAGCTGATTCTTTGGCAAGGGTGGCGTCCATGATCACTCTACCTTCTCATCGAAATCAGATTTCAATATGTCAAAATTGGGTCATACCTCCGATGTTTGATGAAGATGATGATGGTGAGGAAGAAAATACTTATCATATTTTTGTCCATGAGATCGAAAAGGAGGATTGGCGTCATCTCATAGTAGATTACCTTAATCACGGGAAGTTACCAGAAGATTCCAAGAAAAGGGTTGATATACGTCGTCGAGCGCCACGTTTCATTTACTACAAAGGGACGCTTTACCGAAGATCATTCGATGGGGTGTTTCTACGATGTCTTGGGGAAGATGAGGCCATGCAAGCAATGGAAGAGGCTCACTCTGGGATATGTGGTGCTCACCAATCTGGCCCGAAATTACACTTTCGCATTAAAAGAATGGGATACTACTGGCCGACAATGGTGAATGACTATATTGATTTTGCTAGAAGATGTCAAGCTTGTCAATTCCATGGCAATTTCATCCGTCAACCTCCTGAACCATTGCATCCAACTGTAGCTTCTTGGCCGTTCGATGCTTGGGGTTTGGATATAGTCGGACCGCTTCCAAAATCTTCTGGAGGGCACATTTTCATTTTGGCGGCAACAGATTATTTCTCAAAGTGGGTCGAAGCGGTTCCTCTAAGAGAGGTCAAAAAGGAGAATGTAGTAGATTTTATCCGCTTGCATATCATGTATCGATATGGAGTCCCGCGGTATATCATCACCGATAATGGTAAGCTTTTTTGCAATGTAGCAATGAACAAACTTTGCGAAAAGTTTCATTTCAAACAATACAATTCGTCCATGTACTACGCTGCTGCAAACGGACTCGCTGAAGCATTCAACAAGACCTTATGTAATCTGTTGAAGAAAATCGTGGATAAATCGAAAAGGGATTGGCATCTTTGGATTGGAGAAGCGCTTTGGGCATACCGAACCACTTTTCGAACTCCTACACAAGCAACCCCATATGCGCTTGTTTACGGTGTTGAAGCTGTTCTTCCACTTGAGTGTCAAATACCTTCGCTAAGAATTGCAATTCAAGAAGGGCTCAGTGGAGAAGATAATGTTCGTCTTCACCTTGAGGAATTAGAAGCACTCGACGAAAAGAGATTGGAAGCTCAGCAACGGATTGAGTGTTATCAGGCTCGCATTTCAAAGGCATTCAATAAGCACGTTCGACCCCGCTCTTTTCAAATTGGAGAGTTAGTGCTCGCCGTTCGGAGACCAATCATTCTCACTCATGGCGGACAAAAAAAAGTTTACTCCTAAGTGGGATGGTCCATATATCGTTCGAGAAGTATATACAAATGGCTCATACAAGTTGGTTGCTGAAGATGGATTAAGGGTTGGCCCCATCAATGGCAAGTACCTAAAAAGGTACTATGCATAATCGGAACCGCGCGATGCTCCTGGCCCGCATGAGCTAAAACTGTGGATGGCAACCACCAATGGTGTAGTATGTGGTAAAACTGCTGGAACACTCCACCAAATCTAAGGTGGTAAACAAATAGATACTCCTGGCCCGCATGAGGTTAAAATGTGAACGGCAGGAACTACGTGTGACTTGATTCCCTTGTTGGGATACGTAGGCAGCTTAGAGGGCAACTTCTAAGTTCAGTTACACCACTCCAAATCAAATCCTTGTTCCTTGCAAAAAAAAAAAAAGAGAAGAAAAAAAAGGGGGAAAAAAAAAAGAACCTCTCTTTTTCTTTGAGATAAAATGCTAAATTTAAAAGTTCTTTTCTCTTAAAAAAAAAAAAACAAGAGATAAGGAATAAAAGGCATTTTATTATTGAAAAAAAAAGGAACTCATTACATAAAGAAAATGATAAAAGAATTCAAGAAAAAGAAGGACATGGTGGAAAGTCTAAATATCAAATTTGTATTCCACTACAGCTACTTTATATGATTCAAGTGCAGACTTCATGTCTTCAAGTTCCTTCACAGCATCATCAATCAAGATGCTAGTGTTTTCAATGGAAGATAGCTCATCACGCGCTTGGGTTATTTCGGTCTGGATCTCTTTGAAAGTCTCATGCTTTTGATCGATAGTTGAGCTGATTTCCAAGCTTTGTTTCTCCAAATTGATGAGTTCCTGTTGTAGAACCTTCTTCCTGTCTTCAATGGACTGCAACTTTTCTTCAAGACTTTGCAAATGACAAGTTAGTTCTTCTTCCTTTGCCTTAACTCTCCCGAGTTGGACGGTCGCTTTGGAAAGGAGTTCTGCGTGTGTTTCTTTGCTCATCCTTTCCCACGATGAAGATGCCAAAAGATCATATGCCTCCGCCTTGGCAAACAATTCTATCAAGTGGTCTTTTAAAGGGAGACCATTGGTAGGATCCGTTCTTGTGATTTCCGCAATGATTTCCTCTGCACACTCTTTTAAAGAAGAGATCTGATCAATTGGAGTGTCAAGAATCTGTCCGCGAAAATCCATCCACAAACTTTGCAAGTACTTTTTTCGATGCGCCTGGATCAATTTTTGACCATGAAATTCTGAAACCAATGCTACCTTAGGTTTTTTCCGGACTCCATGCAAATTAGTCAACTCCTTCTTTGACAAGGCACCTCCACTGGGTGCAAGTTGTTTTGGGATGCTGATAACGACTCCGTCACCTTTCTTGTTTGAAATTATAGCATCGGTCTCAAGTTCAATTGGTGAGTTGGTACCAACATCTTCTTGGTGGAATTCAAGAAGTGGGGGCTGGGAAAAAAAAATGTGTTATGAAGGTTTAAAAAAAAAAAAAGAAAAAAGAAAAAAGAGGAAGATATGATTACCTTAAGCGGCGACACTCCAACTGACGGTGGTGAAAAGGAAATTTCCTCCAAATCAGAAGATGTCCTCTTCTTCGATCGGTTCCAATGACGGTCTTGGCTACTACTGCCACTCGCCAACGAATGGGCTTCTCTTTGGGTAGATTCGATGCCCTGAGCTTGAGTCCCTTCTTGTTCTATAGCCTCGAGAGAATCACGATCGTCCATCGCTTCAATTTCGACATCTTCTTCTATGTGAGTCACTGATAAAGATTTTGAAACCTTGGACGGCATCTTCTTTGAGGGAATCACTGGTTGCGCCTCTTTGATGACCTGTCGAGAGTCCTTGGAAGACTTATTTCTTGTAACAACATTTTCCAAGGGGCCGCTAATGGTTTTGTTCTTCCGCAAGGTGGATGAGGTAAGACCCGTTACAATCTCTATAACTCCATAAGGATGCACTGACTCGTTGGCGGAGGTAACCTTACCGTTCTTCACTGATTACTGAGGGATCTTAACGGTGAATTTTAAGGGAGTTGAACAGACACTATTTGACCGAGTCAACCACCAGGCATCATAGTCTTTTGTGATCAATGGATGCTTCCTGTGCATGGGTATAGTCATCCGAGACCGCGTCTGCGTGCGAACTGAGGAATCCCATAGTTGAATAGCTTCACCTAAGGTATAAGTATGAGTGATCTCTTTCAAGTTGTTGGGGATGTCCTGACAAAAACCGAATTGCCTGCTGAACCTGCAAGGATTATATTTTTCAATAATGAAAGTATTGTCCTTACGTAGAGTTAAATGGCAAGAGCGTTGACTAATGAAGTAGCTCGTGAGTCTTGATGATAAGGATCCGTCATCGATCAACGCCTTTTCTCCATTCTCAGTCCAACACAATTTAGGAAGCATCAAAGGATTCGTTTCTTTGAAGATTTCCTCAGCTTCCAATTGGCCATAAAATATTGCCATTTTCTCACCACTAAATCTTGTCATGCGCGCGTGGTGGCTACTCACTTGATGATTTTCATAATATACATCGAAATATTGGCCAACCCAAGCATAGACGTAATGGATTGGAAAAGTTACCCCACATTCTCCAAGGTTAGGGGCGTGGACGATCTCCCTCAACCCATGATATATGCTCGCAAGGACGGGAATTGCAAGACAAAATCTTTTCCCTGTAGCCATTAAGCATGCAACCTTGAAGACACTTGGGCGAATACGATCGGCCTTTTTGCTTGGCAAAAGGAACTTGCAAATCCAACACGCTATGAATGCCGCAACATAGGTTTCCTTTTTTAGAGACCCTGGGATACCCAGGGCGTCAAAAGGGACGTTGAAGTCATTCGTATCGGCGAGGTCGTAAGGCTCCACGCTTCCAGAAGGGTTGTAAGTCATTTTTGGTTTAAATGTGGTCTTCCTTCTATTCACTCTACTCGGAGGAGCCCTATACCTAGCCTCTCCTTTGAACCAGAAGCGAATCCAGTCCTTCATCCATACCCCTTGGTCATTCGTCCAAAGGTGGTAGTAGGCGGAAAAGAGGTGCCTGCAACTCTCGGGGAGAAGTGGCTTCCCTTCTTTGTCACGAGTGAGGAGCTCCCGCGCCGAAGGAACAACTTCATCAAAAAACGTGCCATCGATCGAAAGGCCACCAAGTCGATAAAGGTCCCAAAGTGTGATGGACAACTCCCCAACGGGCGTATGGAGTGTGTTCGTCGAGGGACACCAATATTTGAAAAAGGCTCGCAAGATATTTTCACAGCGGTCGTAGGAGTATCTCGACGCGTAGACGGCTTCAAATATGCCAGCGCGTGTGAGTAAGTCTTTATACCTTCCAAGCATGTCCTCAACCCACTCCCAATAATGGGAGGTGAAGCACGCCTCACCGAAGAAGGACGAAGGGGTTTTCCATGTACTTTTGTCAACATTGAAGCCCACGAACGGAAGCGTGAATTTGGCTATTTCTGGATCTCCATTGTGAAGTGACGAGTTTAATACGACCACTTCTTCTTCCCTCGACGTAGTAGAGAAAGTCGACGGTGCCACCACTTCCTTAGTCCACTTGTTGGTCCAATCTTCGAGATGAAAGCATCCTTCGAGGGGTATGAAAGACTCAGCGAGCGGGCCAATTGCTGGTTTATGAACATGTAGTGACAGGCTCTTTGATTGAGGTCCTCCCCGTTCATCCGTCAATGAGATATGGGGCAATGGCGTGGTATAGTCCTTAATTTGCATGGTTGCTGAAATTTCGTAAAAGAGATTAGATGATGAAGGAAATTCTCGCGAAACTGTGGTAATTAAATTACCTAATTGGTTGCTTTCTTCAAATCTCCGAAATTGTTTCAAGCTCCTTCTCAGGCACGAGGTGGGTTGTCTACAAGAGATCAAGTTAGTAGAATTGAGATATTGACATGGACTAGTGCAAAAGGGAGGAAAAAGAAAAAAAATAAGGTCGGAGTCCTAGCAAAGGAAAAAGAAATTTTTTTTTCTTCTTTCTTTGCTCAAATATCCTATTTGGTATTTGGAAAAAGAGGCTCAAATATCAAATTTGTATTACCCTCATAGGTGAAAAAAAAAACAAAAAAAAGAAAAAACAAACAAAACAAACAAACAAACAAAAAAAAACAAACAAACAAAAAAAAACCAAAAAAAAAAAAACAAACAAAAAACCAAAAAAAACAAAAAACAAAAAACAAAAAAAAAATCTTATTTGGTACTGTCCCAATAGATGAATCAAATGGCCAGGTTATCTTGTGGTGCAAGCCGATGCAATTATACAAGTCTAGAATACGTGCCCTGTAGAAATGCAAAGTTCGGACAACAATCATGGCACCCAAGGAACTACCTAGACCAAAGCCTCTGCTAACATGCAAATATTGTTGTAAGTGAAAGGAAAGTCTTAAGTACCTGGTACAGGCAAGACGGAGGAGAAGAAAGGTGTTGTTGTCAGGAGCACTGCCGAGAGACACCAATTTAACGGTAGTACCGATTACCGAGACTAGCAGCAATGACGATGCGGCTAGAAAAAAAAAAAAGAGAAGTCAAATTTACCTAAGAAACTATGGCCTCGGCTTGGCCATATATATAGTGGAAGGGTTACTCTGACTGAAAGTCGTTTCCCGCACGAATTTGGAAGAAAGATGACTTCTTTTTGGAACAGCTTTACTGATCTGAAGCCGACCTGTCAAAGGTATCGTGGAATACGGTGGTGATAGCTGGCTAAGTAATTCGCTGGGTAAAGAGTCCCGATTCAATTCGGAAGCGTGCAATCACGGTCAATATAGGAGTAGGCTTGTAATTGGTGGGCCATGGAAGAAACGCATTGGGACTTGTAATGCGACGATTTGGGCCCAAATTATAGTTTAAAAAGGGTTTTTAAAACAAAATCAGAGTCGCCACTTGGTATAGAGTTAAGGTGTACCAAGTCACCTAAAAATGAATTTTTTAAAGAAAAAATAGAAAAAACCCTTTTTAAACGACTCCAAGTCTACGAAAATCAGAGAAAAAGATTCGGGAGTCACATTTGAAGAAAGGGAAGGCAAGGATAAAAATCCAAGGCACCCTTTCAACCTAGCCAAGGCTAGTTGCGTGATTTAGTCAAAGATTTTCTTAATTTAACCTAAAAATTTATCACATTTGGATGTACTATATGAATGCAAACCCTAGACCTAGGAGGGTGTCGATGGGTCGAAATTTCTCTTCAAAGCTCAATTGGTGCCAATCACATTAATTGTGATGCCTAATAAAGACTCTTCGAAGAGGTCACGAATAATGCAAGTTGTGAGACTCGAAAGAAAGAAAAAGTAAAGAAAATAATAATATACAAATGTGTATGTCCTAAAGGAATGCATCATAATAGGTGTGGGGGACTTACACTCGTGACTTTCAATGTTCTCTTTAATAGAGGGAATACGAGCGTGCTAAGGCTAGAAAAGCCAAACTCGTCCATATCCCATATCCAAGGGATTTTCCTAATCTAGCACGCAAATGATCTAACCTAGTTTCTATTTCTTAAATGAAATGCAAGTCCAATGTTATGTTTTCAAACAAAGGGGTATGGAATATATATATAAGGGGAAAGTATGGAGTAGGGGATATACGTATAAGGAGGGATGTCATGCAAAAAATGATAAAAGACCCTAAAAAGTGAAAATATGCATGAGGTGAAGTGATTTTATCACACAATCATGATCTCACGCGCGAATGGGCCCCTAAGGGTCTAGCATTGGACTAGCCCATATTTCTACTTTCTCACTAGTGTTGGTCTAGTGAGAAATCGAACAAGGAAACCACAACTAGCGTTGGACTAGTGTGGTATCGAGAAATGGATCACAACTAGCGTTGGACTAGTGTGATAACGTCACACATTAATTTTAATCTCATAAAACATAATAAAGCGAGTAAACACATAACATCACATAAACACATAACACATAGTCATGATATCTAGATGCAAGACCCTAAGAAAGCGGTAACACATAGCACGTAAGCATGCAAATCACACAAGCGAAAAGAAAACGAGTAAAACCCTAGCTATTACATTTGAGAGGGGGGCCTACTACAATCTAACGGGGAAAAATGAAAATAAATAAAATAAACCTAACTATTACAACTTGGCATTTTAATGCCTTTCAAATAATCAAAATGAACTAAAATAAATATACGAAATTAAGACGAATAAAGCGAATAAATAAATAAATAAAATGAAACATTCAAAAGGCATGCAATTAAACACATAAGTCACATAAGTACACATAGGGTCAAATAAAGTAAAAATAAGGGATAGAGTGTACCTCCCTTGCAATGGTAATCAAATGAAGGAAAAATAGCTTCAAAACAATAATAGGGTCAAGGCACCAATTAAATAGTAAAGTATAAACAAACTCACCAAATCTCTCCCAATTTCAACTTAAAATGAAATCAAATAATACATAATTTCCAAGGACAGTAAATCATTGATCAAATTTCTAAAATAGAAAACCTACCAAGGACCCAATTGCAAATATTAACCAAGCATTCAAGCCCAATTAAACATTTTAGGAAACTTCAAGGGTCCAAGAACAAAGAAAGGGTCAAATAATTGTAGACACCAAATTTTTACTCGTTGATTTATTTACTATTTTTGTTTTAATTATCTCAAAATTTTATCTTAGACATTTTTTTTAAGCATTTTGGACATCAAATCTTTTAATTTAGTTTTATTTGTTAATTTTATTCATTTTTGCTTATGTGTCTATTAATTTCAAGATTTTTCGAAAAACAGAGAATTGCTCACAAAAAAATATTCTTTAAATTTTTAGATTCAAATTAGGAAGGTTTGTTATTTATTTTGTTAAAAAAAAAAAGGGGAAACCCGAGAGCGGGTTTTGGGCTGTTTAAGAGATTCTAAAAAAAAAAAAAGAAGAAAAAAAGAAAACCGAGCTCATGCACCATGATGCACTTGATCTAAACTCCTCTCCATACATTTTTCATCTGCAAAAGAACGCAGATATATATATAAAAAAAAATGTTTTTCCGCTCCATTGTCGGCTCAATTTTCTCCTCCGTTTGATGATCTTAATAGAAGACACTTGGCTTGATCCAAAATTGATCAGAAAACATGGAAATCTAAGGCTGTAAAAATGCAAGAGGAGGGGGAGTCTTTTCAGGCCGTAGATGCTAGGTTTCAGGAGAAAGTTTGGATATAAAAGTAGGAGAAAGCTAAGGTTTGAGGGAGAGGATTTTTACGACGGCTGAAGTGAGAGTAGGAAAAAATCTGAGAGGATCTGTCGGCTAAGGAAAAAGTGTTGAGGGGCGACGGTGAAAGGATTTTGGGGAAGGGAGAGGCGAGTGACGACTGGGAAGGTTTTTTGGAGAGCAAACGAAAGAAACCGAGGGTTGGAGGACGGCGAAGTGAGACCGAGAGGGGGGTGTTCTGTGACGGCGGGAAAAACAACGAAGCAAGAAAGCTAGTAGGGAGGTTACGGGAGAAACAAGGGGCGGCAGCATAAGCTAAAAAACAGGGAGAGAGCTAGAAGGGGTTTTGGAGAGGATAAAAAGGAGCAGTTTTTGAGAAGGGAAAAGCTCACGGAGGAAAACCTGGGCAAACAGGAGAGAAACCTAACGATTACAGCGTCGACCAAGGAAGAAGAGTCAGCAAAAGAGCCATCAAAGTTGCTAATCCTCCTGATCGTCATCATTTTCACCGAGAGGAAGCACCATCACTGTAAGTTGCGCTTTCTTTCCTTTAAACTACCGAATCTTGTCCTTTGTTTGTGAGTTAGAAACCCCAGATCTTAATGATTGTATGCTGGGCTATGTTTAGAATTTGTGTATTTTATAAAACTTGTTAGCTTTCGTGCTTCCTCTCTTTCATACAAGAAATAAAATGGATGCCATCTGCGGTTTCTGCTTCTGTGACTTCCTGATGGGCCCAAAGATTGGATTTTTATGGCTTTGGGGTTTGTGTTGAAGCATTGCAAATATGGAAATGGAAAGGGTTTCGGGCAAATCTGTTCTAATGTTTCGTTGGTCGCTGCTCTTCCTGCTTTTGTTGTTTGTTTAGATGTCCGGTTTTAGTGTTAGATGAAGCAAGTTGCGAGTTTTGACTGGGATTTGGTTTGCACTGTTATACGTTTGATAAAGAACCCAGAAAATTGTTGAAAGTTCTTGCCAAAATTTTGCACGCCCGGATGATTGAAATTATGTGATCAAGGCTTGATGTCTAAATCAGATTTTAGTCGTGTGCAACTTGCACACTTACACTAAAAACCAGGGAATAAAGAAAAGCTGATTGTTTGAGACGGGGAGGGAGAATGGACCACACATTTGGTATTCTTTTGTCTGTTCGAGTCGATGCTTTGAAGAGCTGAAATGTTTATTTGGGTTCCATTTGGTTAGTTTCAAGTGTTCATGTTTTGTTAAGAGGTGTTGAGCAATGGTTTGATGGGATTTGTTTCAAAGCTGTTATGTGATTTTTTTTTTTTTGTTTGCCGAGAGTCTGCATGTTATAGTAGAAAGTTGCAGCAAGTTTGTAAACGATAATGCAGCAGGCTTCACCTTCGGTTTGCTGAAATTTTTTGATTGTTTGAACTACTTATTTGAAATGTTTTTGAGAGGTGATTAACATGGTTGAGTGGAGCCGATTCAAAGTTTTGCATGAATTGTATGTTTGCCGAAAGTTTGCTTGGGGTTGCTGAAGTTTGTGCATGCTGGCCATAGTAGAAATGGCCGAAGGAATGGTTTCAGTTTTTGCCGAAAATTGCTGACTGCATGCATGCAAATGTATTCCAAAATTGCATTTTGACCCCTTGGCTTCTAACTCATGCTGCTATGACCCAATCAATTGAATATTTTCATCAATTTGATCCTTCGCAGCTTTGATTTTCGCAACTTCATTGCTTGTTTGCTTCAATTGACTACTATGCTTTATTTTAATTGCACTTAAGTCATGACTTTAGGGGCTTTTACGATCAAGTGAGCTTTGTATTTGCGCATTTCTTTTAATTTTTCTCAATTAAAGTGGTACCTTGACCTTTTTATTGTTTTGAAGCCATTTTTCTTCCATTTGGACACCATTCCAAGGGAGGTATAACTTCTTTTATCTTTTTTGTCTCTCCCCTATGTGATCCAACGTGCTAAGTGAGAATTGCATGTCTACTTTCTTTTCCTTGCTTTTCCTTAATTCCTTTCATTTATTTCAATTACTTTTGCTTTTATTAAAGTCATTCTTTTATTTATTTATAGGGTATGTGTACACCTCTTGGCTTGTAATAGATAGGGCTTGGAGAGCATTTTTATTCATTTTTCCTCTTCCCCATTTGTTTTAGTTAGCAAATGTAATAGGTTCATTAGCTTGATTGCTTGCTTTTGTTGCTACGTGTTACTTGCTTTCTTAGGGTCTTGCATCTAGATACCATGCTTATGTGTTATGTGAATTACGTGCTCACATGTCTACTTGCTTTAGTTATGCACATTACTTATATATGTGTACGATGGATGCAAATGCACGTAACCGTGGCTAGTCCAATGCTAGTCATGGTTGTCTCTTCGAGCCCTTACAAGTCCAATGCTTGTGAGAGAGCGTTAGAAAAGGGCTAGTCCAATGCTAGACCCAATAGGCCGTTCCCTCTCGCTAGTACATACTTGCATGTTTCACTACATTTCATACATTTTTCTTAGTTTTCTAGCATTTGGCATGATCCTCCAATCCTTTCCCCTTCATTTTAGGTTTTTGCATCCTCATGCTAGTTATAGGGTACATTTGCTTGAGAGTCCCCTTTAGGTAAGGGAAACGAGCGAGTGTGGCTACAAAATAGCCTTAGCATGCTAGTTCTTCCTTCTAATCAAAGGGAAAATTAAAATCATGAAGATAGAAGTCATTCCCGTACCCGACTTGATGCATTCCTCTAGGTTCATGCACCTCCATTTTACCATATTTTTTTTTATCTACATTTTCTCACTACTTATATTTTTCTCACTCCACATGCCATGTACATACATTTCTCTTCTTTCCCTATCACTTATTTATTTTCTACCTCACAAATTGCACCCAATTGCACTTAGATACATTTACTACCATTATACCATATTTTGATCCACTTGCACACATGCACTTTTCTTACATTTGCACACATGCACTTTTCTTACATTTGCACACTTGCACTTACATTTGTATTTTTATTTTATTTTATTTTGTATTCCTCTTACATTTTCACACTTGCACTCATATTTGGGTCTTCATTTGCATTACTCGTGACCTCTATGAGGGCTTTCCTTACTGGCCATCACAATTCATGTGATTGGGACCAAAAAGCCTCATAAGAGACATTTTAGATTTAGGATTACATTTTTTTCATCCATTAGTCATATCCAACATGCAACTCATATTTTGGGTAGAAGAATTAAGAAAAGAAGGGCTAAGTCACGCAACTAGCTTTGGCTAGGGTAAGGGAGTGCCTTAGGCTTTGCCTTTGCCTTCTCCCTTATCAAATGTGACCCCCGATCCCTTTCTTTGGTTACGTAGACCTAAAATTGTTTAAAAAGGGTTTGTTTACTTTTCTTTCCAAGAAATCACTTTTTGGGTGACTTGGTACACCCTAACTCTATACCAAGTGGCGATTCCATTTTCCATCCAAAAAACCCTTTTTGAACTATACTTTGGCCAAACCGTCGCATTTCACAATCCCACGGCCTTTTATTTTCATCTTCACACCCGTTCACATACACACTACTTTCACCATCTCAAAAAGTGGGGCGCGACAATAATGATTGAAATTGCAATTACTTTAGGACCTAATTGCAAGAAATCAGCACATAATTAGGCCTTTGTAGCATGGCTTAAACATTGCAGGGACCAAAGTGTAATTTTCTTTTGTTTTCCATGCATGCACACGAAGCTTTCTTCCTTATTTAGACAATGTTTCTGCAATTCGGCACTTCACAAAACCAGCTTTCAAACACAATCAAATCCAAACAAAACTACCACACAATCCTCACACTTTGCATCATGAAACTTGTAGATTTGAACACCAAAAGTCGGGCAATAGACATGCAAATTTGGACAGTTCAAGCCACTTCATGCAAGGCTTACGAAAACATTTCTGCTACAAGAAGAAATTTTCGGCAGCCAGCCAAAACTTTAGGAACTTCAGCAACCTTACGCGGCAAACAAAGGATTTGTACAAAGAAAAAGATCCAACCTCCTAGCACCCACTAATTGTCGTAAACTCATTCCCAAAATGCCGTTTTATGCATACAAAGGAAAAAGAGAAATCTGGAATGAGAAGCAAACTAGCGATTCTAGATTTGTTCAAGAAAACAAACGAAACTCTCCCACTATTCAGGATTTTTAGGGAAATCTATCTTACTAGGCCAACATTCAAGCTAGTTTATGTTTCCTTGGATTCAAAGAATGCAAACTCAACACCAAACACTTCATTTTCTCTTCAATATAAGATTAAACAGCAATTTATGTGCAAAAACTTAGTGAGCAGAGAGGAAACATCGAGAAAAATGCGGCAGCTTTGTACTTCTTTAACTTCAGCTTAGATATATTCATACCACATAACCCAAGAAACCAAACATGCTTGATTAATGTAACTTTGGATCATTAACATGTAACCCCAATACCACTTTTCAATTTTCCTTCAAAGCATCAGATCAAAAAACAAACCAGGTAGTGAAACATTCAAATCAAATTTTCACAGTCATCAACCCAACTCGAATGCGTGAACTTGGGACAGGGATGGAGAGAAATAAAATGCAGCTACCTGATATGAGCATCTACTTCTAACTCAACACTTTCGAGAAAGCCTTTAAAGATTCAACCAAAAAGTAAACCAAATTCTTTCAACAAGATTTCCACCCATTTTTATTATCAGATGTATAGATCCGAAGAATCAATTTCCAAGCAGACAACCGAAACTGACCATTACTTCATTTAACATTGAAATCCATGGACAAACTACAAGAAAAAGAAGCAATAACCAAGGAAACATGAAAACAGGCCTGTCTGCAGTTTCAAACCATTTTCCGGGTTTGCCTATTTCAAACACACAAAGATTGATCATATACGTCGAGCAAAACTCATGGATTCATTGGGTGAGATCCTATAGAAAGCCTAAACTCCTACCACAAAGCCCAGTTCAGACCTACAGACTTTCTTCATCACACTAGATACGAAAATGACGAAACGTTGCAGCAAATATCTCGGCACCGTTGATCCAAATCGAATGATATTTGACTTGTAAAAGATGAGGCTGTTACCTGAATCGCAAAATGAGTCGTGGGATGACAAGAAGAAGGCTCGGCTGGTTCTGCCAGTTCTTCGAAGGACCACCATGGTGATGATGATCCAGTCCCCTTTGTACAACCTCCTTTGCGATCTCCTTTCTCCTACTCAGGCCTTGCCCAGATCTTTCACTGCTTCCTTGCTGAAGTTTTTCCTTTTTCCGTTGCTTTTCTTTTAGATTTACCGGTTCCCTCGATCTCTCTAAAGCCTCCCTTTTGCCATCATCAGATCCTCTATTGTCGTCCCCTTCTCAACTCTCTATGTGAGAACCCGTAAAACCCTAATATTTTTCCTAGGGTTTATTACCCCTTAATTACATAATTTTTTTTCATTTTCTGGCTTAGAAATATTTTCCTGGTGAATTGTATGAGCAATTATAGTTTTTAGATGTTTTTTCTAGCATTGGTGAATTTTTAGAAAATTAAGATTATCTATTGGATGTGGGACCCACTAGTGCGAAAAGTTCGGAAAAATTCGGCCAATAAGGTTAAGTTTCGGATACTGTGAAAAATTTATCGGGTGTTAAGAGATAAGTAGAGAGTGAGATTTGATTGATGAGAGAGAGAAAAGAAAGGATAGGAATGCATTTATGATAGTGACAAGTGTCACAAGATCATTGGAGTTGACTTAAGAAATACTATTCACATTTTTGACTTTTTGGACCAAAGGATTATATATCTCAAAAAAATCACAAAATTCACCATTTTTCTTCTCATTGTGGCCGAACCTCTCACTTGCAAGAAGGAAGAAAATTCTTCAACATTTCAAGCTTCCAACTTGTCCAAATCCACCAAATCAAGTGTTTAACTTAGTTTTTACTCCATACAATCTTTCCTTCTAGTGATAGTAAGGGTATTAGTGAAGTTTGTTTGAAACTCTAAGGTGGCCAACACCTCTCTACATCTCTTGATACTTGGTAAGTGATGCTTGAACCTCTACTACACCTAATGATGGTTATAGTATGCTTAGAAGTGGCTTGAGTGTTGGAATATATGATTTATTTCTTGGTTTGGCTTGATTTAGTGAAGTTTTCCATTTTATGATGAATTTTCTGGTTTCATATGATTTTGATGGTATGGTTGTTTTTGATGGTTGGTAATAAGGGGCTTTGACTCTAGTGGGTGTGAATTGTTGATAAATGCAACCAATTTTGGATTTGAAGTGAATTGTGAAAAGTTAGGGTTCATGAACCCCTATTCTGTCCGAAATTTTAGGTCATAGCTAGTGGCCGAATTGGACTTTTCTCAAAACATGAAAGTTGTAGGTATTGGTGAGTATGAAGTGCCTGCAAAATTTCAGGGCATTTGGAGTAGTATAGAGAGAGTTATGCCGTTTTTACTGTTGCTGTTTTTGGTGAACAGAATGTGTGGAACTGCGATAGTAATTGCCTATTTTGATTTGGATTTGGTTTGGATTTTGAAGTTGGTGTCTTCTGATGAAATGTTACTGGATGTCTTAGCTATCATATGCCTTTGGAATTTCGGCATTTGGACTTGTATAGACTGAGTTATAGTAATTACAGTTTTGTGTGATTTGCAAACCTGTTTTGGGAATTCTGGTATAGTATTTTGCATATTTGACCTAGTTGTGTTAGGAACTGGATTGAGTGACCTTCTACATTGTTGTATCTCTGTTTCTTGGCTTCGAAACGGTGGGTCTTACACCCCCATCCGATAATCGTAGTGAATTTGACGCCATTACCGCAAAATAAGGGCAAAACAGTTTTCTATTTGGGGCCAAGACTAATGCTATTTCTAATTTCTGGTTTGCTATCATGCTTATTTATGCATATGAGACCCTATTGGGGTTGTGTTCAGCATTGTTTTATGACTCGTCGTCGAGTCTCTCTTAGGGCTTGCTTTCATTTTGGTTGTTTCCTAGCTAACTTTTGTACTTGTACCACTTTGAGCCCTGTACGGCTTTTGGGAAATGAGATGACCTTTGGTGTGAAATGATGGGGCTGATTTGAGGAAATAATGAAGCCTTAATGGCTGGAAAAGTAAGAAATTTAGGGGAAGTGCTGCCCGATTTTCTAGGCCGTTTGGTTCTTTTAAGTTGGATTTGCCTTTTGGTGGAAATGAAGGGCTTTTGGGTTGTTGACCCTAGGTCTTCATGTTATCTTTTGTTTCCAAGAAAATCATGTTTTTGCACCCTTGCATTAGTATTTTTGGGCAAGGCGTACGACGTGTAGTCGAGCCTCACTTGTGCATTCCGTTTACTCGATTTTGGATATGAAACCTTCAATTGGTTTATTTTGATTATTTTAGGGTTTCTTGGCGATTAAGGCCAATCTGAAGTAAAAACTTTTGAAGTTGAGCCGGTGAGTGTACCACTCCCCTCCATTGCTATTTAACTTGATTTCTGCTCTGCAATCTGTTTATTTGTTCGAGACGAGGGTGTACTTTATCACACTCGTTCTCTAGTCTGTTCATATGCCAATTTACTATGCAAAATTTGAATCTGTTATCTGTGTCTGCATCTGTTCGGATTTCTATGACCTATGAGCTCAATCCTGTGGCTAAGTTATTCGAGTCGGGCCGGCAAGGGCCTGGACGATTAGATAATGAACCACGGTAGTCTGTTCGGGGATTTTGGGTATTGAGACCCTTGATTCCGGGTATACTCGAGTATTACCATTTTGTTCGTTTGAGGTGAGCGGGCCCGGTAAAGGGGTGTTTGGTGGACGGAATTCGGTGATAAGAGGGGTCTACGGACGCATTGGTTCTATATACGTTGACGGAGAGTCAACCGGTTTGGATCAAGTATTGCGCTGGAAATTTGGCTCCTGAGAGCCACCCGTATCCTTCTGATTTGAATCATTGGTTCCTTTGCTTTACATCTGACATGTGTATCTGATTTGTTAAATGTGAAATGCCATGATTTTAATGCTATCTGTTTGGTACCTCATTGAGCGCAAGCTCACCCCTTTCCGTTCCTTTTGTTTTCCTTACAGGAAAATAAACCCTTTTGGTCTGGATTTGACAAATGGCTGCCAAATTGAGCTAGTTGAACATATCTTTTGTATAGCTCATGTATTAAAACCCTAAGTGTACTTTTGGGGCGTTTTCTCTTTTGATTTGGCAAACCATGTGTATATATTAACTTTTGAAAACTTTTGTATGTCATTTTGATTTGTAAACGCTAAAGTTCAGATGTGAATGTTTGTTGGCTATTTCGGTTGGGTTCTGACGGGTCGGTCACTATTCATGGCCGACTTCGGATTTCTTTTTTTTAAATTTTGGGTTATTTTACCATTTTGACTCGTTTACGCTCGTTCGTAAGTTCCGGATCGCTATAGATAGTTCTAGTCTGCATCGTGAGTCCTGGCGAGAGATGGGCAGGCAGTCCGCTCACCCCTTTGGTTCGCCTTAGGGGAAAGTGGGGTTGTTACACTCTACCTCTCTCAAAACCTAGCCCTTTTTCTCCGCTGTTATGCCCTCTATCTAGAGCCCTCTCGGTTATGTCTTCAGCCGCCAATCACTCTAATCTCTCCCTCTCATCCAGCCGTCACAACCTCTCCTTTTTTCTCTCCAGATCTTCAGCCCCCACTCCACTTGGCGCTCTCTCCCTTTTATATGAAACCATAACCCCTAAACCCTCACCTTAAAGGTGAGGATGAAGGGTTGATCTCTACCCAAAAGCCTCAGCCATCCGATCCATTAGGAGAAAAAGAAAGAACCAGAAAAACTCCCGTGAAAACGATATCCTTTCATGCTGCTGCATGTGCGGTTTCCTTTTCTTTTTTTTTTTACATAATAATTTAATACAAAAAATGAAAAATAATATTAAATAAAGAAAAACAACGATTCAAATAAACTCGGATGAACAGAACTAAGAATAAAAAATAAAACAAAAGGCTCAGATTTTTCCTGTGTTTGATTAATGATTGTTTCTCCTTTCTCTTTTTTCAATTAATAAACAGTAAAAAGAAATAAAACATATTTTTCATGCATAATTCTCTTTTTTGACAAATTTTGTGCTAAAAGTCTTACAATAAAAATAAACAGCTAAAAGGGCTAAACTAATGCAAAAATAAAAACTAAAATAAAACAACAGATAATAATAATCTAAAATGCTATGCAAATGCTAAAGGTCTAAAAACTAAAATCATGGAATTAACAAATAAAAATAGATAAGAATTATTACTAAAAATAAAATTAGGATAAAAAAATTATTTAAAAAAATTTGGTGTCTACACAAGAATTGTAATGCTTTAATTCATCATAATAATCCACATTTTGTGCTTGCAAACATGTGTTAGTAGCATGATAACCTCCACACAAGTCACAAATCACATGATAAGAATTAAAAGCATTAACATTCCTCCCTTGCTCAATTTCATGCATAATTGTGTCCATTTGAACTTGTAGCATCATAACATCAAATTTAGCCTTTAAGCACCTTAAACCATCTTCAAAAGACAAACATTCAGTAAATTCTTGGTTACCTGTGTTGAAGAAGCTTTGCACTTGGTAACCATCCATTGCCAATCTTCCACTTCTCAAGCATTGTCCTCCAAATTGATCTATCCCCCTCATCACCTAAAATTACTTTTAAACAACTTAAGAGCAAGATTACTAAGAAGAATAGGTGATAAAACACATACACACATAAAACACTAAAATTATAGAAAACAACATTCATACTATAACTAATAAAATGTCTAAACTAATAAAGTTGCTTTTCACACCGATATTACCAAATCTTCCCTGGCAACGGCGCCAAAAACTTGACGTGCGCGGGGTATACATTTAACATTAAGCTCATCGTAATCAAGTTTTACATTTATAAAGTCCTAAATACCGCACACGCGATTTATCGCAAGTATACGAATCGTGAGCGATTATAGGGTATTAAGGGTCGATCCCACAAGGAAGATTGCAATTACCGGCACTACTAAAGCTTCTCTATTATTTAGACTATCAATGAATTATAACAAGTAAAACCTACTGAACTTATGCAAGAAAATAACAAATGAAAGCTCCTTAGGTTGTGGTATCCCTAACTACTCATACAAGTGCTATATTTGGATCATTGAATACTACTATCTAGACTAGTTATGGTGTAATTTCCTCATGCATATGAAACCTACTTTCGTAGTGAATCAATTATACTCATAACTAATCCATACCTATTCTCATGGTTATGAAATTAGCTATGTAGACACCAAATTTTTAAGGTATTTTTGTTTACTATTATTTTTATTTTTTGATTAATTTCATTTACTTTTAGTCATTTATTTTTAAGTCATTTTATCATTTAATTAAACTTTAATCATTTAATCATTTAATTTTTATTTTTGTTTGTTTCGATTCTAGGTTTTTATTTTATTTAATTTTTTGTTTTGATTCGTGTCTCTTGTCTTGCTTTAATTGAATTAAGAGTTTTTGCACTAAATTTTCGGAAAAAAAGAAAAAAAGAAGAAAAGAAAAAAAAGAGAAAAAAAAGAAAAGTCAATCAAAGGGACAAGAATAAGACACATAAGCCTACTTTTTGGGGTTTAAAATCTTGGCCTTTCATATTAGGTTTAGTTTTTTGGGGTGCCTTTAAAAGATGAAAACAGTTGCAAGCTAAAAGGGGGAAGAAGGAGAAAGGGGAGTTTCATTTGAGGCTGGAAGAAACAGAAGAAAAGAAAGAAACAGGGGGCGGCTAGGTTGAGAAGAGAGGAGCAAGTTTCGTCTGGGGAGCAAAGGAAGGAAAGGAATAAGAGAAGCGGAGGCGAGAGAGAGAACCAGAGAGTAGTCGGCTAGAGAAAATAGAGAAAACAAGAAGGAATCAAGCGATGGGGGAGAGGTTTTGGGGCTGAGCAAAACAAAAAAAGGGCAGCGGACAACAAAAGCAAGGAAAGCTCAGGCGCGCTGCGGAGAGAAGAACAAAAATGAAAAAACAAAACAAGAAAAACAGAGGGAGCAGGGAGAGAGGCCGTGAGCTGCAAAACAGAGGGGAAGCTAAGGGAAACAGGGGAGGCTTCGGCGAAAAGAAAAAGGGCAAGCTGAGGAAAAGAAAATCAAATAGCCGAACGGAGAGCCACCCAAGCCACCACCAGTCTGCATCCGCATCCGCTGCTGCTGCTGCCTGCCTTTGTCACCACCGCGCACAACCTCTTTGGCCTCTGCCGTTCTCTGCAACTCCAAACGAAAGCTCTCAGACGAAGTTAGACTTCGTCATCTTCCAATCCCAATTCACCGTTTTCATCTTCGTCCTAGTCGCCGTCGCTGCCTCTCAAGCAAGAGCACCGTAAGTTGACCCTTCTCCTTTGAATATCAGTTCCTTCTCAAGCCCTCTGAGCATGACTGTCGTGGCTTCATCTAGTGTAATTCTCTTGCTAATTGCCCCCAATTTTTGAATATACGTGTTGCAAATCATGTCTGGAATTGGATTTCGTTGTTTCTAAACAATTTTGGGGCGGATTGTAGTCTCGATTGAGAATAGGCTTGCCGAAATTTTTAATGCCCATTTGGTGCTTGATGAAATGACTGAGTGAAAGTTTTACTTGAAGATGATTTCGCCCGCGTTTTACATGTGAAAAATGAATGAACACTCGGATGACTTTTTGCTTGTCCGAACATAAGGAACGATTTTTCATGGCAGAAAGCTGTGTTGGTCCGTTGCACTCTTTTCTGTTTTTGTCTCTATGCTTGAATTCGGGCTAATGCTATGAGAGGGAGTGGCTAGAGTTGAAACCGAATTGTTGATATTGCTTGCTGATCTCTTGTTCAAAAACCTGGATTACATGATCTTGCAAGGGGCTTTGAAATCACGTGTTTAAACTACTGCAATATCCTTTTCCTTATCTATGCAATTTTTGAATCCTAACTTGAGATATGTTTTAGAACTTTATTTGGGAATTCATGTGGTTTTAGTTGCTGTGTGTGCGGGAATGCATGAATGTTCTTTTGGCTTCGTTTGTGCATAATCTGGGTAGAAAATTGCTGGGGGATGTATAGTGTACAGTTTGGTTTGGATGCTAAAGATGTATAAAGGGTCATTTTAATTCGGGAAAGTTGCAGCATGAGTTCGTTAAACCTGAAAAGAGGTAGAAGAAATCAGTGAAGAAAAGTGGCATGTTCTGTTTCCAATCTAAACTTTTCCTTGTTTGTTCGGATGTTGAAATAGTTTTCTGGTTTTGTTGCTGAAGCTTTTAGTTTGATGTAAATCTGTGGTTTGTCGTCCAGTTGATATGCCATATGAACGTCCGTCCTAAGTTTCCTCCTATACGTTTGCTGCATTTTATGTCTAGCTGCTGTGATTGGGTTTTCTAGGGATAGATGTTTGTGTTAGGGTGACGTTAATTGAATGATTTGAAGCTTTGTTGATTTTAGGATGATAAACTAGGAAGTTTGGCTTGGGTTTTGCATTTAATCTACTTGGTAGAGTAAGAAAGCAGGTCGCGGAAGTGAAATGGCAGAAGCATTGTTAGTAAAATTGCAGAAGAGAACTGCTTTTCGTGAACTTGCATGGGTTTCTCTAAAGAATTGCAATTTAACCCCTCAATTTCTGTCTGATTGCATTGTGGCCCTACAAACTTTCAATTTCTTTCAATTGGATCCTTACTTTAATTGCAAATGAGTCCCTGAATTTGTTTTCCTCTTTAACTTTGGCCCCAGAATTTTGTCAATCTTTGCAATCAAGTCCTTTCTTCTCTTGACTTCTTAAATATGGGTTGTTGACATGATTTAATTGATTCAATTTCATGTTTATTTTTATCTCTTGTGATTATTTGTTAACTAAAGTGATGCCTTGACCCTTTCTTTGTTTTTTGGAGGGTAAATAAGTATGTTCATTTCATTAGGGAGCCAACTCAAGGGAGGTACACTCTATTCTTTATTCTTGACTTTATTGGACCTTATATGCCTTATGTGACTTTATGTGCTCAATTGCATGTCTTTTGAATTTTTCCTTTTATTTATTTATTTATTCGCTTTACTTGTCTTAATTCCGTATATTTATTTTAGTTCATTTTGATTATTTGAAAGGCATTTAAATGCCACAATTGTAATAGTTAGATTTATTTTAACCAGTTATTTCATTACATTTCCCCTCTTAGATTGTAGTAGGCTTCCCCCCTAAAAATGTAATAGTTAGGGCTTTAATTGCCATATGTGTTTTGCATGCTTAGGTGCTATGTGTTTAATCGCTTTCTTAGGTTTTTGCATCTAGATATCATGCTTATGTGTTATGTGCTGTATGTGATTTTTGTGTTTACATACTTTTATTAGGTCTTACATGATTTATTTTGGTTGTAATAAATGCATGTCGTCACCACACTAGTCCAACGCTAGTTGTGGCCGCCGTTCCCGAATCCGCACTAGTCCAATGCTAGTTGTGGCTCTTTGTTCGATTTCTCATTAGTCCAACACTAGTGAGAAAGTAGAAATATGGGCTAGTCCAACGCTAAACCCTTAGGAGCTCCTCGAGCGTTAGATCATGGTTGTGTGATAAAATCTGTTCATCTCATGCATGTTTTCACTTTTTTAGGGTTTTACCATGTTGCATGACACTTTCTTATATATGTACATCCTTTATCCCATATTCCCTTCTACTTATATCCCTTATTTCGTATTTTCCTTATATGTATATTACTTGCCCTTTGTATGATACATAACATTAGACTTGCATTTCATTTTAGAATTAGGATTAGATTAGTACATTTTGCTTGATTAGATTAGGGATAACCCCTTGAATATGGGATATGGACGAGTTTGGCTTTCTAGCCTTAGCACGCTCGTATTCCCTCTATTAAAGGGAAAATTAAGTCACGAACATTAGTCCCCCGTACCTGACATGATGCATTCCTTTAAGACATATATATTTCTATAATTATTTTATCCTTTTCTTAGAATCTCATATTTTTGCATTATTCGTGACCTCTCCAAAGAGTCATTATTGGGCATCACAATTAATGTGATTGGCATCATTCGATCTTTTGAAGATAAATTTTGCCCCGATGTCCCCCTAGGTCTAGGGTATGCATTCATATAGTACATCCAAATGTGGTAAATCTTTAGGTTAAAATAAGAAAATCTTTGACTAAATCGCGCAACTAGCCTTGGCTAGGTTGAGAGGGTGCCTTGGACCTCGTCCTTGCCTTCCCTCTCATCAAATGTGATTCCCGAACACCTTCTCTGATTTTTGTAGACTTAGGAGCCGTTTAAAAAGGGTTTTCTATAATTTTACTCAAAAAATTTATTTTTTAGGTGACTTGGTACACCTTAACTCAATACCAAGTGGCGACTCCAATTTTTATTCAAAACCCTTTTAAACTATTATTTTGGGTCGAATCGTCACATTTTCAAGTCCCATTTAGACCCATATTTTTCTTCATTTTCTTTGTAAATCAAAATTCATTTTTCAAATCAAAAATTCACTTTTTAAACCATTTATTTTTCTTATAAAAAATGGGGCGCGACAGCTGGCGACTCCACTGGGGACTTAGAGAGTCCGAGCATTTGATTTAGTCGATTATTTTCTTCTTTTAACCTTCTTATATATTACATTGGGATGTTTAGGATTGCATTTTTCCTTTTTAGGATTTTTTGCATTTCGCGCGTATCATCTCACTTCCTCGCCCATTTGCGTACGATTGATTTGATGTATGGATGGTTTATGTGATCCCGCGCTTTGCATTGCATTTGGGTGGGGGGTTTTTACCCTAGAGCCTCACGTTGGTTCTTGATCCCTCCCCTCTAAATGAGCACTAGCATACGTGCATACGCTTTAATTTTTCACCCCTCATTTATTTTTCTTTTAGTGGCTTGTCACGCCACTCCACCCCTATTAGGATTTTAGGCGACTCACTTGGACTTGTGATCGCCACACGATGTGTGCGTAGCATGATCCGAGGGGTCACTCAATCTTCCATTTTAAGCTTTGGGTTGATAACCTTTAGCTTTTAGTCGAAGGTTGAGGATTTTTGATAGATTCACTCATGACATGTAGCAGTGACACGATGTGTGCGTAGCAATGTCTGGGGACTCGCTCGAGCCACCGACAAAGAACCTTGGGATTGATGACCCTTGGTTTTCAAGTCTGAAGGCTCGGGGACCTAAAACCTATCGAGTCTAGATGCATTAGTGAGCCCCATCCTCATGCATTCATGATAGTTTACCTAGGGTAGAGTCTGCCTTACCTTATTAGGGACACTATCCACGAGGGGAGGGATCCAACCCCTCTCTTCCTTTTATTGTTTTATCTCTTTATATTTCTTTGCTACAATGTGTTATGTGTTATACCTGATTAAACTAACTCTCTTTGGTTTGGTCTCTATTGCATTCATCAACCCTAGAAAATAAGAGTCCTGACATGCTACTCTCTAGGAGCCTACCCTATTTGATATGACATGTTTAAATTCAATGTTTCGCATTTGTAACATGAACACATTTCATTTTAGGCTCACCCTGGCAAATAAAGGGTCCCTTAGGTCTTGTTTCATTTCAAATTGCATATTTTACTGCTTTAATAAACTGGCATCACGCATAAACCCTAGAAAGGGAATGCCATTTAGGGGATCCCGTGTTAGGAATAAGCCACCTTGTGTCTCGGATACTTAATCCAAGGAGACTTGCACGTTTATATTTTTGTACCATCCAAAGGGGTAGTGCACAAGGTAAGGTAGGATCCGATCCTTTCCATGACCCTGGGGCGATCTTTGGTACATTAGAATATGAGCATCTAACAATAATTTTTTGCCATTTTAAGCAAAATTGGTAAAAATTTCCCTTGCATAAAGGACATTAATTTGAAGAAATTCATAAATGATTCCTCATTGTTGAGACGATAAAATATTGAGGCCAAAATTTGATTTTTAGAAGGCTCATAGACTAATGCATCGCAATAAATTTTTGAAACTACCAATGGATAAGATTGATTTTTAAATAAGCCGTCAATTCCATTCAATCCATTGGACCATTTTATTCATCAATTTCATTTTATCAATTTGTTCATTTTTAGGGCAATCTAGTCGATTTTGAATTCATTTGACTAGTTTACTCTTTCTTAGGGCAATCTTATCGATTTTGAATCCATTTGACCAATTTGCCTATTTTTAGGACAATTCGGTCGATTTTGAATAAATCATCATTTCACTCGATCTGTTTGATCAATTTGATTTCATTCAATTCATTTAATTCATTTTCAGGGTTATCCATTCAATTTTGAATAAATAATCAAATTTCATTCAATTTATTTGACCAAATTACCCCTTTTTAAGGTAATCTAATCGATTTTGAATAAATCATCAATTTCATCCTATCCTCTTGATCCGCTTATTCCTTTTTAGGGTTTAAGTCTAAAGTTCACTAAATAAATTAGTCGAGACATTGCAATTCTATCAAGAGTAAGCTCTCTTTCCCATATCATGTGTTGATCAAAGTAAGCAATCCATTCGAACTTTGTCCTTATTTTTTATGACAAATGTTTCTTTACACTCCAAATTGGCCAAATTTTTCAAATCATTTTTCACCCAATCAGTTGATCGGATTCATCAGGTATTGTATGGTGCCTACCCTAGAGGATTGCATTTTCATGCTAGGCCTACCCTTGGCATAAAAGGGTTCCCCCATAGGACATGCATACCGATTTTATAGTCTTGCTTACTAACTCTGGTTATTTTTCTTTTATTTTTCCCCCTCCCCCTGCATTCATAAAAACATTTCAATAAGGTGAAAATATTTTTCCATATCTGATAATAATTTTGATCTAATAAAGTTTGAAAATAACAAGTATTACTTGATTCTTGGGCAAACCTTGTAATAAAAACATGAGGGATCTATTTGGAAGCATTAGGCTAAAGCATCAAAGAGACTTCATAATTGTTTGTCAAGAAAAGTTTTGTTTATTTGATTTGTTACTACATTTTGTTCCAAAAGAAATGGAGACAAAAGTGTATATATGTGGAGTTTTTTTAGAAGTTTTTCTCTTCTCATTTGTATTATAATTGAACGAGAATTTTTGTTTTAAACTTTTTCAGCAATAAAGCTTCAGACAATTATTTGTTTTGTATATACTCGTGTACATTTCATTCTTTATTGAACTCATTAGGAGATTTCATGATGAATTTTAAGAAATAAGCTCAAATTGAGATTTTTCAACCCCTTGCCTGAAAACTCACTGTAAGTCCCAAAGACAACCAAGAGGGGGGGTGAATTGGGTTATTCAAAATCTTAATCAGATTTAGGCGATTTTTGCTAAATGAAAATTTCCTTCTTTTCTAGTAATGATCAACCAAGTAGATTAGAAGACAAGAGCAATATTGATCAGAAACACAAGTATAGACAAGCAATGAGAATTTTATTAAACAGAAAAGTAAATTGGGGAATCAAACCAAGTGTCTACCAAGCTATCCTCAAACTTAAAGACCACACACTAGGAAGAGCAACTTCTCTTTGATGGAAGACGATCAACTAGATGTACAATGGAGGGAGCACTTCCTCCTTGCCCTAAGCCTCACTTAGTCAAGCTAAGAAGTTTTACAATCACTCAGAAAACCCTCAACAAAGCTACACTAAAGATCCTTTCAATCACAAAAGAAATGCTCACCAGAAATTCACACCACTTTAAAACAAATCTTGCTTTGGAGACTATTTTCTAGCTAAAATATCTCTTGAGATCTTGTAAACAAAGTGTGCAAAAGTCATCCCTTCGTTCAGAACAGTTTGTTTTTAAAGGGGAACAGAAATGAGTTTCATTAAAGCTTCCAACGGATAGAAGGCAGATGAAGGGTCAGCTAGCCGTTGGGGCTTTCGGACGTCCGACGATCAAATCATCGTCCGAACCAATCGTCCGAAAATAGCCAAGTTGAAGTTCGGACGTCCGATGAGATTTTTGTCGTCCGACAGCACAGCGTCCGATCGTAGGCCGAGAGCTAGCAAGTTATCTTGAAATTTTTCGGACGTCCGATCTGGTTGATATGCGTCCGAGGTGTGCGTCCGATCCTTCCGGACGTCCGACAGTTTCCTTTCGGCCGTCCGACCTGATTGTCCTGTTTTTGCTTCTCATTTTGGTTGTCTTGCATTTCATGACATATTTGAACCTGATTCTTGGATAGACAAAAACACTTGTATTTGAAGGAGGTTAGATAAACATTTCAAAGTACCAAGAATGACAAACTAGACATACTTAAAAGACAGTATCTTTGATCGGAACAAAACAATGACTAAATTCATTTATATTATTTCAATCTTGTTTGCCACATCCAAAGCATCGTAGACTGGAGTCAATCAAACATATGCTTTCCTTGTTCCATCAGGCCTGATCAATCTTGGTCAGTATAAACGAACTTTTGTGATCATCAAAACCAAGAATAACATTCTCCCCCTTTTTGATGATGACAAAACAAAAGTTTGAAATGAAATTTTATGATTGCAATGAAAACTCCCCCTTTCAAAATAGACAAGAACTCCCCCTGTCTTAGTGAATCACAAAATTTGAAAATTTTGAAAAACTCCCCCTCACAAGGCTGCCCATCCGAGTTAAACAATTAAGCATATCAGCCAATCCAAATTTAAACAATCAATCCAACATATCCTAACATCACCAATCATCAATCATGCCAACATCACCAATTATCAATCATCACTCACATTTGATACCATATCTCCCCCTTTTTGTCATCACAAACGGGCAACCAATCACATCAACATATCCACAAATTTAGACAAGTTCACACATCAAAACTTAGACCATCAATCAGAATAGACAATCCACAAATTCATTACATTCACATAAGCAGAATAGACAATCATTCATCAAAATATTCAGACATCCATCAAAACAGTACTTAAACATCCAAAACGAAACTTAAAATATCCATTACATTACATATTCATTGTTGAATACCACGAAAATATAAAAGAGACAAACAAAATGCAAATGTCCTAAATGATGAACTAAGTGGATCCAGGTGTCCTCCGAGAGAGCTGATATTGATCAAGATCCTCCTCTTCAGTTTCTTCATCATCTTCAGCAGCCTCTTCAACTGGTGCCTTGCCTTTATCTGATGTAGAGGTGCCATGAGGAGTCACAGGGGTTGAAGAACCAGGATCCGGAATTGATGAACTTGGATCAGTGGGGTGTGACTCTTTGTCATTGGAAACTTCCTCAACAACAGGGGGGGAAACAGGAGGTTCTTTTTGTCTAGGAAGGCAGTTTGTTGCTCAGAGGACATAGTGAGCATTAGACCATGTTCTAGAAGAAGAACATGTTGTTTGAGTTCACGAAGGAGCTCAATTACTTCATCACTGGAAGAGGAAGATGCCTTAGAGGCAGATTTCCTAGGATGAATGGGAGTGAGTGGAATAGATGAAGGATCATGTGCAGCCTTAGACCTAAGTTCACTAGAAGATGCACCCTTATAAGCCCACAGATTATCTTTGAAAACAAGATTTTTCCTTTCAAAATACCCTTTTGTAAAGGCATAAGAAGATGCTTCTTTAGGACAAACACCTAGAATAGGGACTTTGTAAAACTCAAAAATCTTTTGAAGAAACTTTCCATAAGATAATTTTCTGCGAGAATCAGTGGCATAGCGAAGTAAGAACTTGCACATGACAAAACCAAAATCAATACGAATTTTTTCTTGAAAACAATAAAAGAGGTACAACTCCATTTTGTTTGCATCAGTTCTATGGCCATCAGTAGGCACAATCAGGTTTGAAATGATAGAAAAAGAAATTAAATTCACAGGGGCCAGATCATTCAATTTAGCATCAGCAGGTGAGGAAAAACTTCTTTTGAAATAGGTTAACATTTTTGTCCCATCAAAATGATTTGCCATAGTCGGGAGCTCTTCATAGGAAAAGAAATTAGCAATCTTATCTTTGCATAAACGTTCAATGGTAGTATTTAAAATGGAGTTCACAATTTCAGAGTCAAAGATTAAGTCTACCCCATTAACCCTGGAAAATATTTCAGTTTGGTCAGAACCTTTCCTTAGATTGGCAAAAAATTGATGCAACATATCAGGATAGTAGACATTTGGCATAGAAATAAGATGTGACCATTTCTGGAAAGCAAATAGACTCAGAATGGATTCTAAACCTATGGAGCGAAATTCAGAGGGGTTTACAGTTCTTTGAGGGATGACACCCTTCTGGGATATCCAGGAGTATTTGTCTTTCGCAGCATCATCAAAGAATGTAGGAGGAGGGGCTGATTTTGGAGGCGGTTGAGAAGATGTCCCCTGTCCAGATTCAGGCTGAGAGGAGGGTTGTGGTGTAGGCCGTGACATTTGACCCTTGATAGCTCCTCTTTTGAAGCGTTTGGATGTCCGTTTGACAGTGGGAAGACTCTCATCCTCATCCCTGAGTGGATGCTTGCGTCCAGCAGTAACTTTTCCTCCCCTTAGATTCACCATTGTGCGAAATGTGTGGAATGAGGGATGCAAATGATGCACACAGCAGTAGGGAAGTGAATCGCACAGAAATTTTGGGACACAAAGTCCTTGAACAAGATTTGACAGAGCGGTTATGAGAAAGTAGGGTTTTGAGGGAAATTTGGGAATTTACGAAATGTTTTGCGATTCGATGAAATAATTAGGAGAAATGAATCGCAATCAATCAGGAAAAGTTTTGTTTGAGTCAATTTGGGAATGAGAGCTTCAGAATGGTATGAATTTGAGAGTGAGAAATGAGAGGGTTTTCGTCCGAGAGGAAATAGAAAAGAAGAGTTTGAAGCAAATGAGGGAGAAAGTTAATTTAAAAAGTGAGCCGTTGCACTGTCGAACGGCCGAACGAAGTTGTGCGTCCGACAGTTGCGTCCGAACAGGCGCAATTCTGGAAAATGGCTGAAGAACATCATCGGACGTCCGTTCATCTTCTTTCGGACGTCCGAAGACTTTGAGAAATTTTAGGATGATTTTTCGATTATTCCTAATTTTGATCTTAGATGAATGAACTGATCTAATGGCAGAGCTTTGGTAAAAATATCAGCAAATTGATCTTTAGAACAAACATAATTTACACATATGTCACCTTTTTGAACAAGATCACGAATAAAGTGATGCTTTATATCTATGTGCTTTGTCCTAGAATGATGAATAGGATTTTTGGTCAAATTTATAGCACTAGTATTATCACAGAATACAGGCATGCAGTCATACAACAATCCAAAATCATTCAAAGTGTGCTTCATCCATAAAAGTTGAGCACAACATGCACTAGCGGCAATATATTCCGCTTCGGTTGTAGACAAAGATATTGCATTTTGCTTTTTGCTAAACCAAGAGACTAAACAATTTCCAAGAAAATGACAAGTTCCACTAGTACTCTTTCTATCCACACGATAACCTCCAAAATCAGCATCCGAATAACCGTATAGTGCAAACTCATTAGATCTAGCATACCAAAGACCATAGTCTAATGTACCTTTCAAATACCTAAAAATTCTTTTTACAGCATTCAAATGTGATTCTTTTGGACAAGATTGAAATCTAGCACACAAGCAAACAGCAAACATAATATCAGGTCTACTTGCGGTTAAATAGAGTAGGCTTCCGATCATACCTCTATATTGCTTTTCATCCACATGATTACCTTCTTCATCTTTGTCAAGCTTTGTAGAAGTGCACATTGGAGTTCCAACTTGCTTTGAGTCCTCCATGCCAAACCTTTTCAGCAACTCCTTGGTATATTTTGCTTGATTTATAAAAATTCCCTCAAGAGCTTGATGTATTTGAAGTCCAAGGAAGAAATTTAATTCTCCCATCATACTCATTTCAAATTCACTTTGCATAGTGGTGAAAAAATCCTTCTCGGATGGATCACCAATTATAAGCTCTTTTGGATGATTTTGGCTGAATTTCCAAGCCTTGGGAAGATCTTTGAGTGGATCATCATTTTTGTCTTCATCTTCCTCTTCTTGATCATTATGAACTTCATTTTCCATTTCAATTGCTGCTGGTTTAGAACTTCCTTCATTTCCAATTGACAGCTTTTCCATTCCTGCTCGAACACCTACATCATCATCCTCACACGGACAACATCACCTATTCCAATTGTTTTAGCTTTCACATCATCACCAAATGTCACTTTTCCACTTGATCTTGATTTCAGCTTTATGAACAAAGAGGGATCACTGGTCATATGCCTTGAACAACCGCTATCAATGAACCATTTGGACTTGTGTGAGCATTTTTCCTGAAAAGAGAAAGTGTTTGGTACCCATTTTAATTTCTGGGTCCATAATAGTTAGCATTATATCTAACTAACCACATGCATTTCATCCCTTTGTTCAGATTTCTTTTCACATAGCAATCACTTTTCAAATGCCCTCTTTGACAACAAAAACCACACATAATGGAAGAGTCCTTAACATGTACTGGTTTGACATATCTCAATCCACCTTTTCTATATGTTGTGAAACCATGTGCATTTTTGTTGTGTGCAAATGTTCTTTGAAAAATAGTAGGATGTGTAGGTGACATGTTCCTTTTGATAAACTCCTGCTTTCTTGCTTTCAAAGTCTCATCCAAGTTGTCCATTCTCCTTTTTAAATCACCATGTCTTTCCTTCATCATTTTACAAATATTTGTCTTTCTATCAAGCTCATTCTGAACATCAAACCCGGCTCTTACAAGACATTCATTGTCAGTCTTTAGTTGTTTATTTTGTTGAAGGAGACATGCATTTTCATGAATGAGAAAAGCAATTTTCTGTTTTAGCTGCTTGTTCTTATCATAAGATTCCTTCAAAGCATTATGCAGTTTTTCAACAAAGGATTCAAGATCATCATCTTCTTCATCATCACTTTCAGATTGAGAGTGTATGGAAGTTACCTCATTATCTCCAATAGCCATGAAGGCCATTTGAGTTGATTCTTCCTCTTCTTCAACTTCCCCTTCAGAGTTGCATTCATTCCAAGTAATCTGGAAGTTGTTGAATCTTGGCTTTCGATCAGCTTTTCCATCTTTCATTTTCTTCATGGGGCATTCGTTTGCATAGTGTCCAGGCTGTCCACATTCATAGCATTTGTCCACTTGCTTCTTGTTGAATTCTTGTTTTTCTTTGTTCCTTGCATTTGATGAATAATTTTGGAATTGATTGCTAGGTCCTCCCTTTCTGAACTTCCTTTTATTCAAGATTCTTTTGAAGCCTCTTGTGATGAGAGCAAGATCATTATCATCACCATCCGAATCTTCATCATCCAAGTGAGCTGGATCATCTTCACTTTGAGTAGTCTTTAGAGCAATATTTCTTTTTGCTCTAGCATCCTCTTCCTCCTGCACTTTAGATTTCAGTTTTAACTCATAAGAGGTTAGTGAGTTAATGATAGATTCAATAGGCACAGAACTTAAATCCTTAGCCTCCTCTATTGCAGTCACTTTATTTTCCCATTCTTTGCCCAATGCATTGAGAATTTTTCTGTTCTTCTCTCCCAAGGTGTACTCTTTGCCCAACACCTCGAGATCTTTGATCAAGTCAGTGAACCTGCAAAACATTTTGTCAATATCCTCAATGTAGACACCAAATTTTTGGTGTAATTTCGTTTACTGTTTATTTTTAGTTTATTTATTTGTTGTGTTAGTTTTATTCGATTTTTAGTTTTTAGTTTCTAGTTTTATTTTTATTTTTATTTTTAAGTTTTTAGCATAGAATTGCTTGGGGAAAAGAAAAGAAAAGAGAAATGATGAAAAATTGAAAAATGAAAAAGGAAAAAGAAGAAAAGAAAGAAAGAAAATTAGCATGTCATTTTATCTTAATTAGCTTTTCTGCATTTATTTGTTATTATTTATCATTAGGAAATTAGCTATTTATATTATACTTTTACAAAAAATAAAAAAAATAAAAAAAAAATAAAGGGGACCACGCGACAGCATTTTCGCAGCTTGCAAGAGAGGACCTGGGCGGTCCCTTGGGCTGCAAAATATGAGAGAAAGGACTGAGGTTTAGGGCGGAGGGTCTGATATAAATAGAAAAGAAGAAGGCAGCCGCAAGAAAAAGGTTTCGGTGGGGCTAAGAGCCGGAAAGAAAACAGCAAAACAGGGGAAGTGAAGGGGAGGCTTTGGGAGTTTGGGAATAGAACAAGAAGAAGAGAGATTCGGAGCAGGGAAAGGGGCGACGGGCTAGGCTTAGACAGAGAGAAAATTATCGGCGAAAGGAGAAACGAGAGCCAGGAGCAAAAAGAAAGCAACACAGAAAAACAGAACAACAAGAGAAAACAGGAGGAAGAAACCGAACAAAGAAATAAGCTCGGCTGGGGAAGAAAGGAGAGCTAGGGGAAGGAATCTGAAGACAAAGAAAAAGCAGAGGGAAAAGCTTCGGCAGGCAGCAACAAAGGAGACAACAAAAACAGAAAAACTGGGCAAATGAAGGGAAATCGAAAAGGGTTGGAATCAATCAAAGGGAAGCTTCGGGCGGACAGAAAGAAAGCAGAGGGGTCCGAGCGAGGAAGAAAGAAATCTGGAATAAGAAGCGGGCCTAGCAAGAGAGAAGAAACAGAGGTGGCAGACGAGGCGAAAACAGAGCAAAAGAAAGCAAAAGGGAGGGCCGCAACTCCAGCCGGAATCAGCCACTGCCACCGTCAATCCATCACCGCCGCCTGCAAATTCTTCACCAAGGAAGCAGTTAAGGTCATTCTTTCCCTTGAATTTCAGTTGGCTTTTCAAGCACAAATGATGAAAAATTCTAACCCCCAAGCACGTCTCTTATAAATCTGTTGTTGCAATTTCTTGCCGGTTGTCTGCGACTTCGAGCGTATACACTCTACGTGGTTGAATGGACTGTAGATTCATCACTTTGTGTGTTGTCTGATAAATTTGTGGGGCTGAATACGGTTCCAATTAAACAAAAATCTGTGATTTTTCTGCTGCCCACATGTTGTTCGATGAAATGCCCAAACGAAAATGCTACTAGAAAGTTGATTTCATTTCTCTGTCGTTGCCTGTTCGCCCATTTGGGTTCTCATTTGATCTGCAATGACTGGCTTCCCAAAGTGAAGTTGTGTGAATGTTGAAGTTTTAGGGGGTTTTGGGAATGAATTTGTTAGTTTTGGCTTGGAATTGTGAGCGTTGCTTGAACAATCTATGAAAATGGCAGCTGAGGAAATTGTAAAAAACCAACGAAGAAGATGAAGTTCCGTAGCTTGCTTGAGAGTAATTCTGAAAAATTGCAAATGAAACCTTCATGTTCTGCCTAATTCCACTGTGACCCAAAATCTGGAATTTGAACTAATTTCACCCTTTTTGAAGTTTAATCTACTTTTTACATGTTTTATGTGATTTTTTTGGGATAGATTAATGCTGAGATTTAATGCATAAACAGATTTTTTGTGTTTTTCTTAGTTGAGTTTTTTTGTCTTGCTGGATTTTCATAAAACAAAATTAGGTTTGGGTTGGACTTATTGTTTGGGTTTGATAAGTGGATTGATGATTTGTTTTTCTGGGTTGTTGACATGGGTTAAGGGATAAAACCTACACATATTTTTAGTTGGACTTTGCTTGGACTTAAGTTAGGCTAGCCCGTGGGTTTTGCTTGGGCTTCGGTTGGGCTAAGAGGGGTTTTGGCCCAAGCAATGTAATAAAATGGCCCCTTCCTTTTGTTTTGGATTTCCGTTGGGCCGGGAAATTTTGGCCCAAACAAATAAAGGAAATGGCCCAGTGGCTTGGTCCATTAAGAAACCAGAAAATGTTTTTGCAAATCAGTCCCTGAATTTCTCCTTAACTGTATTGTGGCCCTGGACATTTTCAACTTCTTTCAATTCGGTCCTTAATTTAATTTCAATTAGGTCCCGGAACTTTATTTGTCTTTAATTTTGACCCCAAAACTTTGTTCATTTTTGCAATTAAGTCCCTTCTTCTTTTGACTTCTTAAATGTGGGTTGTTGACATGATTCAATTGATGCAATTCATGCTTATTTTTATCCTTTGTGATTATTTGCCAAATAAATTGGTGCCTTGACCTTTTTATTGTTTTGAAGCTAATATCTCATTTACTCGATTTCCATTTCAAGGGAGGTACACCCTAATCCCTTCTTTGCACTTCATTTTTTCCTACGTGCTCCTACGTGTTATGTGAATATGCATGTCTACTTCGCTTTACTTGCTTCCCTTTAATTCCTTGCGTTTATTTTATTTACTTTACTTTTATTTAAGTTATTCATTATGGGGTATGTGTACACCTCTTGGCTTGTAATAGATAGGGCTTGGCGAGCTTTCTTGTCCATTTTCCCTTTCCCCCCCTTGTCTAAGGTATTCATTATGGGGTATGTGTACACCTCTTGGCTTGTAATAGATAGGGCTTGGAGGAGCATTCGATGAAGGCCTATCGAAGACGTGTGCCTAGCTAGCAAATGTAATAGTTAGGGCTTTAATTGCCTTATGTGTCTTGCATGCTTAGTTGTTACATGTTAATTTGCTTTGTTAGGGCCTTGCATCTAGTCGAGCATGCTAAATGTTATGTGCTACGTGTTTACGAGTGTTTGGCATGTCTACTCGCTTTCCATAACCATGAATGAATGTGATGGATGAATGTACGTCACCACACTAGTCCAATGCTAGTTGTGGCTCATTATTTCATTAGGAATTCATATATGGGCTAGTCCAACGCTAGACCCTTAGGATTTCCCTTTCGATAGTGCATATTCGCATGTTCACTACATGTCATGCATTTTTCTTAGTTTTATCATTTGGCATGCTCCTCGAACCCCTTTTCCCCTCATTTTAGGATTTTTGCATCTCATACTAGTTATAGGGTTCATTTGCCTGGAGAGTCCCCTTCCGATAAGGGAGACGAGCGAGTGTGGCTACTCGATAGCCTTAGCACGCTAGTTTTGCCTTCTAATCAAAGGGAAAATCGAAGTCGACAAGTTAGGAGTCATTCCCATACCCGACCTGATGCATTCCCTTAGGTTCATTCATTCTCATTTATCACTCACTCATTCTTTTCAATTCACATTTTCCTTTCCTTATTGTTCATTTTGATTTCTACTTCACAAAATTGCATTTAATTACACCTATATGCACTTATCACTATATTTCATACACTTGCACACAAACACTTGGAATTTTCATACAATTGCACACGTGCACCTTTTCATACACTTGCACACAAACACTTGGATTTTTAATTTCTTTCATACACTTCCACACTTGCACATTTGAGTCTCATTTGCATTAATCGACCTCTATGGGGGTTTTCCTTTGTTGGCCGCCACAATTCATGTGGTTTGGGACCAAAAGCCTCACGAGAGACATCGTAGAATTTAGGATTGCATTTTCCTTTCCGTTTTGCATTCATATAGTCATATCCAACGTGCGAACATACATTGGGTAGAAAAATTAGGAAAATTGGTTTAAGTCACGCAACTAGCCTTGGCTAGGTCGAAGGGGTGCCTTGGATTTTTATCCTTGCCTTCCCCTTCGTCAAATGTGACCCCCGATCCCTCTTTTGGTTACGCAGACCCAAAAGTTCTCAAAAAGGGTTTATTTACTTTTTTTTTATTCAAAAACAAAAATCATTTTTGGGTGACTTGGTACACCCTAACTCTATACCAAGTGGCGACTCCATTTTTTGATACCAAAACCCTTTTGAACTTCACTTGGCCAAATCGTCGCATTCTAAGTCCCATGGCCTTTTACTTTTCATTCCGCACACGTTCACATGTATATCACACACACTCACACACCATCACACACTCGCCATTTCACATCATTCGAAAAGTGGGGCGCGACAGTTGGCGACTCCACTGGGGACTTCCTAAGTGGGTCCAAGCATTTGACTTGGCCATTCGTTTCCTTTTTCTACCCTTTTTATGCATTGCATTTGGATATTAGGGTTGCATTTTTCATTTTTAGGGCCTTTTGCCTCGCGCGCGTATCCAACTTTTCCCTCACTCACATACGTGTGATTGGTTGATTGGATGTATGTTTACTTGTTTATCTCGCGCTTGCATTGCATTTGGGGGGGTGTGTCACCTTTAGAGCCTCGCGTGGTTCTCACCCCTTCCCTCAAAATAGGGGAACACTTCATACGTGCATGTTTACTTGCTTTATCCCATTTTATTTTTATTTTCGTGGGCGCCATCCCACACCGCCTTGTAGGACTAGGACCGATTGCCTTGGGTAGGCGGATGGTGTGCTCTGCGCCCATAGCGCTACCTAAGGGATCACTCGAGCCACCGACCAAAGGCCCTGGGAGTGATGACCCTTCGCCTTTAGGTCTGAAGGCTTGGGAGCCGAAACTTTATCGAGTATAGGCATTAGTAAACCCCAGCCTCATGCATCCATGTTAGAGTTTGCCTAGGTTAGAGTCAGCCTCACCCTTTTAAGCACATTAGGCACGAGGGAGGGGGTTCCACCCCTTTTACTTGCTTTTATTGTATTTCTTTTCTTAATTGCTCCCAATGTGTTATGTGTACTATCAATTGCACTAACCATTTCTTTGTTTTCTTGGCCTGCATTCATGTGCCATAGCAATAAGAGGCCTCTTTGGCACTCTTTTAGTGACTCACCCACTAGATAGCTCACATGTCTAAATTTCAGTCTTTACACTTAATTTTCGATAAGTACATTTCATTTTAGACCTTTTTCCCCTCGATGCATTATTTATGTCCTTTAGGTCATATTTGTCACATATTTACATCGCTTTAATAAATGGCATCATGCATAAACCATAGAAAGGGAATGCCACATAGGGAATCCCGTGTTTAGGAATAAACCACCTTGTGTCTCGGATATTTAATCCAATGAGACTTGCACGTTTACATTTTTGTACCGTCCAAAGGGGTAGTGCACAAGGTAAGGTAGGATCCGATCGTCTTCATAAGAGCGATTTTTGGAATATGAGCGTCTAATAATCACTTTTTGGCCATTTTATCATAAATTGGTAAAAATCCCTTGCGTGAAGGACATTAATTTGAAGAAATTCACAAATGATTCCTCCTATTGAGACGATAAATAAATTGAGGCCAAAATTTGATTTTAGAAGGTCATAGACCAATGCACCTCAATAATTTTGGAATAGCCAATGGCCGGACAATTCAACCAATCCATTTTGCCAATTCATTCAATAAATCATCAATTCATTTGACCAATTTACTCTTTTTAGGGTCACTTGGTCGATTTTCAATAAATCACCAATTCATTTGACCAATTTACCCTTTTTAGGGTCACTCGGCCGATTTTTGAATAAATCGTCAATTCATTCGACCAATTTACCCTTTTTAGGGTCATTCGGCCGATTTTTGAATAAATCACTAATTCAATTTCATTCATTTGGCAAATTTACCCATTTTTAGGGCAACCAAGCCAATTTTGAATCAATTTTCGATTTCATTTAATTCATTTGACCAATTTCATTTTGAATAAAATTCTCAATGTCATTTGACCAAGTTCCTTTTTTAGGATGATCCGGTCAATTTTGAGTAAGTTTTTTAAATTTCACTCATTTCATTTGACCCGTTTCCCTTTTTAGGGTAATCCGGTCAATGTTAAATAAATGGTCAATTTCATTCAACCCATTTGACCAATTAGGGTTTCGATATCGAATTCCAAATTGGGAAATCTAGTCGATTTTTGAGAAAACCATCCATCCAGCTATTTGATCAGTTGGGGTTTTGACCCGTGCTTCACGGAGAAAACTTTGTCAACGAACTCCAATCTCTTCGATAGAAAGTTTGTCAAGGTCAAACACGTACGTTTTTGCAAATCCTCGTATCGATCAAAAGTGATCAATCCCTTCGGATGAGGTCCTCATTTTGACAAACGTCTCTTCTCATTCCAATGGACCAAAATTTTCAAAATTATTTTTCACTCCATGAGTTGATCGGATCCATCAGGTATTGTATAGTGCCTATTCTAGCGGATTGCATTTTCATGCTAGGCCTACCCTTGGCACAAAAAGGGTTCTCCCATAGGACATGCATACCGATTTTGCAGTTTTGCCTACTAACTCGGGGTATTTTTCTTTTGTTTTCCCCCTCCCCTGCATTCATAAAAATGGTTCAATAAGACGAAAATATTCTTCTATATCTGATGATTCTTTTAATCCAATAAAGTTTGAAGATTACAAGTGTTATCTGATTCTTTGGCAAATCCTACAATGAAAACATAAATGATCTATCTGGAAGCTCTATGCTAAAGCCTCTGAGAGATTTTGTAATTATTTTCCAAAAGGAAATTCTGTTTTGTTAATACATTTTGTTCCAAAAGAAAAGGAGATGAAAAGTGTATATGTGGAGCCCTTTACAAGTTTCTCTTTTCTCATTTGTATCATAATTGAATGAGGAATTTTGTTTCAAACTTTTTCAGCAATAAAATTTTTGGACAATTATTGTTTTGTGTATATTTATGTACATTTCATTCTTTATTCTTACTCATTGGAGATTTCATGATGAATTTTGAGAAATAAGACCCAATTTGAGATTTTTCAACCTCCAGCCTGAAAATTCACAAGTATATGCTTTAAAATCCTTACACTCGATTGGTGTTCCAACCTGTACAATAAGAGTGCTCAGAATTAAAAGAGGTCATTCAAAAGGCCCTATGAGATTTCTTTTCTCCTTCAATTAATCCCAAAATAAAGTCAGTCACATTGATTGATAAATTGGAGCAACTTTTGCTTGAAAATGTTCAAGGTGTCTAATCTGGTTCAATCACATCTAAGTGAAAGCAAAAGTGTGCATTATTCTTGTTTGTTTTGAAAATTTGGAATGATACTTCGAGCATTCTTTTCTCTACCTATACAGATTTTATCATTTGCTCTCCCATTTGAGCCTTTAAAAGAATAATTTCGTTCCAACTAAACGCCTTGATGATCACTATCCTTCATTAGAAAGTTTTCAAATATCAAAAAGAGGAATGGATTGTCAATGAGCATTTCGTTACTCTGGTTGTCATGAAGTGTAAGAATGATACTTTGGCCATCGCTTCTACCATCCAAACACTATTTATCCCTTGCATCCTCATTTGAGCCAAAATTGGAGGTTCTTTTCAAAGCATCTATGATCGCACCCCACATTGGGGAAGAGAAGAAAAGAGAAAAAGAGAAAAGAGAAAAGCAAAAATGCTAAAAGAAAAGAAAAGAGGGAATCACAAACTGGAGAAATTTGAATCTATCTGGGTTTCAATTTTTGAAAAAAAAAGAAAAGGAAGAGATTTGTCCGCGTGGATCGCCTATGTTTCACAAATATGGATGAATAAGGGTCTTCCTCAGTCAGTTAATTCAGATACATGCCAAAAATTTCGCATTAATGAATATTTCCTTTCAGAGTTATTGTAAGGAATGGAATAAAAGTCAGGCCCTCTTCTTTTTCGATCAAACATTCTATCCCTCGTTATCCTTTTTGAGCCTTCAGAATAAAATACTTCATTTGGCAACCCCTGAGATTCGCAAACCCCACACTGGGGCAAATTTGAGTTGAAGAGGAAAATTTCAAGAAGTGAAAAAGTGAAAAGCAACAAAATCAAAAGCAAAAGAAAAAACCTCAGCTCAAAAATAAACTGGGGCAAATTTCAAAGAATGGCAAAAAGCCGAAAAGTCAAAAGAAGAAAGAAAATGAAAGTGAAAAGCCTCAGTTGAGCATGAACTGGGGCAAATTCTGATTTAAAATAGGGTTGACGCAACAGTGCGATCTCAGATTCTTCAAAACCACTTTTGAAATCTGCCTTCAAGCCTTAACTTTTCTAAGCACCCCGCCTGACCCCATTACAAAGCCGAAAGCCCTGACTTCTATTCTTTGCAATAGCCCTGTCAAGCAAATTTCTGATGCCGGGAGTTTTTGCTGTATTCTGAATTGATTAGGTGTGAGGTTGACACTGTTCTTCATGTGAAACCCCGCGAAGGGGGAAAAAGAAAAGAAAAATGAGCGAAATGAATGCAAAAGAAAGGTGCAAAAAGATTTGATGCTGAAAGACCCTGTTGGGTGATGATAAAAAGTTAAACAAAGTCCAAGAATCTGGAGTCCAGATGAGGGCAGTGTTGAAAAATGCGATCTTTGGTGCAATGTCCTTTGAAAATTATTTCTTTAGCTATCGTTTTCAAGCCAAATTACAAGCTAATAAAGTCCATCGTTGACTTATTCCTTCGTGACAATCCAAAGTGAGGATTATGCTCATAAAAATCCATCATAAGGGTATAACCAGATTTCACATGTTTAGCTATCATTTCTACCCAAAAATTTTGCAAGCCCATGAAGCTTATACGTTGACTAAGTTTTCTTAAGAAATAAGGGTGACAAACTCTTTGCTTTCACTAAGATATGGTATTGAAGGGATTACATACCATCTGAGCACATGAATAAGACAAATCTTGACCTCCCATTTCCAAATCAGAAATAACGCCCATTACCCAAAGCTTCGATGCTAAGGTAAGGAAGAAATCTCTTGTAATTTGGCATTATTTTGAGGAATTCATCATGAAATTTTCTTTCTTACAGTGTTCGAATAAATGGAAAGTCATCCAAACCAATTTTTGCAATCAAATGGGCCCATACTGGGGCAAAATTTTTATTTGCAAGATTTCACAAAATAAGCCCACACTGGGGCAAATTTTTATAGTCCATTTGAGGATTTCGTCAAAGACTCAAGCAAGACTTTCAAATCAATCATGCTGTCCTTTTCATGAAAATTCGAATGCATGTAAGCCCCCTGTGCAGGTATTCATAGTTGAAAATTGACGAAGGAGCATCCGGTGATGTGGAAGGCCGATGCCGAAGAAAGAGAAGAAAGAAGGGAAAAGGGCCCTACACTGCGGCAAATTATTTTTGAAAAGATTCTCTCGAAAAATCGGAAAAATTCAAAAGTCAAAAATCAAAAATCAAGTTCAAATTTTTGTTTCTTGGAAAATCAAATGTAATTTCTTGTATCTTGACAAGATCAAATCCAATTTCTTGATCAATTGGATGGCAGGATTGGGTCTTATCCCACTGACCATTCACCAAATCCCGTTGGGCCTGGATTTCGTGCCGCCAACATTTCAAACATCAAGTTGGGCCTGGATTTCGTGCCGCCAACATCACATCACCACGTTGGGCCTGGATTTTGTGCCGCCAACTCCACAAAAGTCACGTTGGGCTTGGTTTTCATTTAACCACCGTTAGCATTGAGTCTATCTCACTAACGCGTGCGTTTCTTTCACCACCGTTAGCATTGAGTCTATCTCACTAACGCGTGCGTTTCTTTCACAACCGTTAGCATCGAGTCTATCTCACTAACGTGTGCGTCTCTTTCACCACCGTTAGCATCGAGTCTATCTCACTAACGCGTGCGTTTCTATTTCACCACCGTTAGCATCGAATCTATCTCACTAACGTGTGCGTTTCTTTTCACTCTACCACCGTTAGCATCGAGTTTATCTCACCGACGTGTGTGTTTTATTCAATAATCTCGGCAGGACCGGGTATAATCCCGATGACCGTTTTTATCAAATTGGGACCGGGTTTCATCCCGCCAATCTCGGCAGGACCGGGTATAATCCCGCTGACCGTTTTTATCAAATTGGGACCGGGTTTTCATCCCGCCAATCTCGGCAGGACCGGGTATAATCCCGCTGACCGTTTTTATCAAATTGGGACCGGTTTTATCCCGCCGATCTCGGCAGGACCGGGTATAATCCCGCTGACCGTTTTTAATCAAATTGGGACCGGGTTTTATCCCGCCAATCTCGGCAGGACCGGGTTTAATCCCGCTGACCGCTTATCTCACATTGGGATCGGGTTTTATCCCGCCAACCTCGGCAGGACCGGGTATAATCCCGCTGACCGTTTTTATCAAATTGGGACCGGGTTTCATCCCGCCAATCTCGGCAGGACCGGGTATAATCCCGCTGACCGTTTTTATCAAATTGGGACCGGGTTTTCATCCCGCCAATCTCGGCAGGACCGGGTATAATCCCGCTGACCGTTTTTATCAAATTGGGACCGGGTTTCATCCCGCCAATCTCGGCAGGACCGGGTATAATCCCGCTGACCGTTTTTTTTATCAAATTGGGACCGGGTTTTCATCCCGCCAATCTCGGCAGGACCGGGTTTTATCCCGCTGGCCGCTTACCTCGGCAGGACCGGGTTTTATCCCGCTGACCGCTTACTTCGTTGGGACCGGGTTCCATCCCGCCAACCTCGGCAGGACCGGGTTTTATCCCGCTGACCGTGCACACCCCGTCAGGCTCAGATGTTGTCTCACTGACCAATTCATCATACTGGGGCAAATTTTGAAAAGATTTCCTCAAAAGATCAGAAAAATCAAAAATCCAAAAATCCAAAAAATCAGAGAAAAAAAATCAAAAAATCAAATCAAGTTCATCACGGCAGGCTCGGGTTTGATCCCACTGTCCGATTGTCAAAAGCATTTCATTTTCATAGCCACTGGAGCGTGAGGTGAGTCCCGCCAGTGAGCATTTCATTTTATACTACCGCTAGCCGTGGGTCTATCCCATTTAAATTTCTGTCAGGGTCTATCCCATTTACATTTCAGTCAGGGTCTATCCCATTTACATTTCAATCAGGGTCTATCCCATTTACATTTCTGTCAGGGTCTATCCCGTGGGTCTATCCCATTTACATTTCTGTCCGGGTCTATCCCATGGGTCTATCCCATTTACTTTTCAGTCCGGGTCTATCCCATTTACATTGCAGTTTGGGTCTATCCCATTTACTTTTTAGTCCGGGTCTATCCCGTGGGTCTATCCCATTTACATTTCAGTCCGGGTCTATCCCATTTACATTTCTGTCCGGGTCTATCCCGTGGGTCTATCCCATTTACATTTCTGTCAGGGTCTATCCCATTTAAATTTCTGTCCGGGTCTATCCCGTGGGTCTATCCCATTTACATTTCAGTCCGGGTCTATCCCGTGGGTCTATCCCATTTACATTTCTGTCCGGGTCTATCCCATTTACATTTCTGTCCGGGTCTACCCCGTGGGTCTATCCCATTTACATTTCTGTCAGGGTCTATCCCGTGGGTCTATCCCATTTAAATTCCTGCTCGGGTCAGTCCCGATTTTAAATTCATGTTGGGGTCAGTCCTGCCTTTTAATTTCTTGTTCAGATCAGCCTATTATAAATTTCTCATCCCAGTCAATCTCGTCAAAATGGGTCAGTCCCCATCGTTCGAGTCGTTCACAGCCGAATAACACAGGTAAGTATTTGGTGTCTACTTCTTTGTCTCAAGTTTTTTCAAAACTCAGACAAAGAGGGGCAAACTGTAGACACCAAATTTTTGGTGTAATTTCGTTTACTGTTTATTTTTAGTTTATTTATTTGTTGTGTTAGTTTTATTCGATTTTTTAGTTTTTAGTTTCTAGTTTTATTTTTATTTTTATTTTTAAGTTTTTAGCATAGAATTGCTTGGGGAAAAGAAAAGAAAAGAGAAATGATGAAAAATTGAAAAATGAAAAAGGAAAAAGAAGAAAAGAAAGAAAGAAAATTAGCATGTCATTTTATCTTAATTAGCTTTTCTGCATTTATTTGTTATTATTTATCATTAGGAAATTAGCTATTTATATTATACTTTTACAAAAAAAAAAAAAAAAAAAAAAAAAAAAGGGGACCACGCGACAGCATTTTCGCAGCTTGCAAGAGAGGACCTGGGCGGTCCCTTGGGCTGCAAAATATGAGAGAAAGGACTGAGGTTTAGGGCGGAGGGTCTGATATAAATAGAAAAGAAGAAGGCAACCGCAAGAAAAAGGTTTCGGTGGGGCTAAGAGCCGGAAAGAAAACAGCAAAACAGGGGAAGTGAAGGGGAGGCTTTGGGAGTTTGGGAATAGAACAAGAAGAAGAGAGATTCGGAGCAGGGAAAGGGGCGACGGGCTAGGCTTAGACAGAGAGAAAATTATCGGCGAAAGGAGAAACGAGAGCCAGGAGCAAAAAGAAAGCAACACAGAAAAACAGAACAACAAGAGAAAACAGGAGGAAGAAATCGAACAAAGAAATAAGCTCGGCTGGGGAAGAAAGGAGAGCTAGGGGAAGGAATCTGAAGACAAAGAAAAAGCAGAGGGAAAAGCTTCGGCAGGCAGCAACAAAGGAGACAACAAAAACAGAAAAACTGGGCAAATGAAGGGAAATCGAAAAGGGTTGGAATCAATCAAAGGGAAGCTTCGGGCGGACAGAAAGAAAGCAGAGGGGTCCGAGCGAGGAAGAAAGAAATCTGGAATAAGAAGCGGGCCTAGCAAGAGAGAAGAAACAGAGGTGGCAGACGAGGCGAAAACAGAGCAAAAGAAAGCAAAAGGGAGGGCCGCAACTCCAGCCGGAATCAGCCACTGCCACCGTCAATCCATCACCGCCGCCTGCAAATTCTTCACCAAGGAAGCAGTTAAGGTCATTCTTTCCCTTGAATTTCAGTTGGCTTTTCAAGCACAAATGATGAAAAATTCTAACCCCCAAGCACGTCTCTTATAAATCTGTTGTTGCAATTTCTTGCCGGTTGTCTGCGACTTCGAGCGTATACACTCTACGTGGTTGAATGGACTGTAGATTCATCACTTTGTGTGTTGTCTGATAAATTTGTGGGGCTGAATACGGTTCCAATTAAACAAAAATCTGTGATTTTTCTGCTGCCCACATGTTGTTCGATGAAATGCCCAAACGAAAATGCTACTAGAAAGTTGATTTCATTTCTCTGTCGTTGCCTGTTCGCCCATTTGGGTTCTCATTTGATCTGCAATGACTGGCTTCCCAAAGTGAAGTTGTGTGAATGTTGAAGTTTTAGGGGGTTTTGGGAATGAATTTGTTAGTTTTGGCTTGGAATTGTGAGCGTTGCTTGAACAATCTATGAAAATGGCAGCTGAGGAAATTGTAAAAAACCAACGAAGAAGATGAAGTTCCGTAGCTTGCTTGAGAGTAATTCTGAAAAATTGCAAATGAAACCTTCATGTTCTGCCTAATTCCACTGTGACCCAAAATCTGGAATTTGAACTAATTTCACCCTTTTTGAAGTTTAATCTACTTTTTACATGTTTTATGTGATTTTTTTGGGATAGATTAATGCTGAGATTTAATGCATAAACAGATTTTTTGTGTTTTTCTTAGTTGAGTTTTTTTGTCTTGCTGGATTTTCATAAAACAAAATTAGGTTTGGGTTGGACTTATTGTTTGGGTTTGATAAGTGGATTGATGATTTGTTTTTCTGGGTTGTTGACATGGGTTAAGGGATAAAACCTACACATATTTTTAGTTGGACTTTGCTTGGACTTAAGTTAGGCTAGCCCGTGGGTTTTGCTTGGGCTTCGGTTGGGCTAAGAGGGGTTTTGGCCCAAGCAATGTAATAAAATGGCCCCTTCCTTTTGTTTTGGATTTCCGTTGGGCCGGGAAATTTTGGCCCAAACAAATAAAGGAAATGGCCCAGTGGCTTGGTCCATTAAGAAACCAGAAAATGTTTTTGCAAATCAGTCCCTGAATTTCTCCTTAACTGTATTGTGGCCCTGGACATTTTCAACTTCTTTCAATTCGGTCCTTAATTTAATTTCAATTAGGTCCCGGAACTTTATTTGTCTTTAATTTTGACCCCAAAACTTTGTTCATTTTTGCAATTAAGTCCCTTCTTCTTTTGACTTCTTAAATGTGGGTTGTTGACATGATTCAATTGATGCAATTCATGCTTATTTTTATCCTTTGTGATTATTTGCCAAATAAATTGGTGCCTTGACCTTTTTATTGTTTTGAAGCTAATATCTCATTTACTCGATTTCCATTTCAAGGGAGGTACACCCTAATCCCTTCTTTGCACTTCATTTTTTCCTACGTGCTCCTACGTGTTATGTGAATATGCATGTCTACTTCGCTTTACTTGCTTCCCTTTAATTCCTTGCGTTTATTTCATTTACTTTACTTTTATTTAAGTTATTCATTATGGGGTATGTGTACACCTCTTGGCTTATAATAGATAGGGCTTGGCGAGCTTTCTTGTCCATTTTCCCTTTCCCCCCTTGTCTAAGGTATTCATTATGGGGTATGTGTACACCTCTTGGCTTGTAATAGATAGGGCTTGGAGGAGCATTCGATGAAGGCCTATCGAAGACGTGTGCCTAGCTAGCAAATGTAATAGTTAGGGCTTTAATTGCCTTATGTGTCTTGCATGCTTAGTTGTTACATGTTAATTTGCTTTGTTAGGGCCTTGCATCTAGTCGAGCATGCTAAATGTTATGTGCTACGTGTTTACGAGTGTTTGGCATGTCTACTCGCTTTCCATAACCATGAATGAATGTGATGGATGAATGTACGTCACCACACTAGTCCAATGCTAGTTGTGGCTCATTATTTCATTAGGAATTCATATATGGGCTAGTCCAACGCTAGACCCTTAGGATTTCCCTTTCGATAGTGCATATTCGCATGTTCACTACATGTCATGCATTTTTCTTAGTTTTATCATTTGGCATGCTCCTCGAACCCCTTTTCCCCTCATTTTAGGATTTTTGCATCTCATACTAGTTATAGGGTTCATTTGCCTGGAGAGTCCCCTTCCGATAAGGGAGACGAGCGAGTGTGGCTACTCGATAGCCTTAGCACGCTAGTTTTGCCTTCTAATCAAAGGGAAAATCGAAGTCGACAAGTTAGGAGTCATTCCCATACCCGACCTGATGCATTCCCTTAGGTTCATTCATTCTCATTTATCACTCACTCATTCTTTTCAATTCACATTTTCCTTTCCTTATTGTTCATTTTGATTTCTACTTCACAAAATTGCATTTAATTACACCTATATGCACTTATCACTATATTTCATACACTTGCACACAAACACTTGGAATTTTCATACAATTGCACACGTGCACCTTTTCATACACTTGCACACAAACACTTGGATTTTTAATTTCTTTCATACACTTCCACACTTGCACATTTGAGTCTCATTTGCATTAATCGACCTCTATGGGGGTTTTCCTTTGTTGGCCGCCACAATTCATGTGGTTTGGGACCAAAAGCCTCACGAGAGACATCGTAGAATTTAGGATTGCATTTTCCTTTCCGTTTTGCATTCATATAGTCATATCCAACGTGCGAACATACATTGGGTAGAAAAATTAGGAAAATTGGTTTAAGTCACGCAACTAGCCTTGGCTAGGTCGAAGGGGTGCCTTGGATTTTTATCCTTGCCTTCCCCTTCGTCAAATGTGACCCCCGATCCCTCTTTTGGTTACGCAGACCCAAAAGTTCTCAAAAAGGGTTTATTTACTTTTTTTTTATTCAAAAACAAAAATCATTTTTGGGTGACTTGGTACACCCTAACTCTATACCAAGTGGCGACTCCATTTTTTGATACCAAAACCCTTTTGAACTTCACTTGGCCAAATCGTCGCATTCTAAGTCCCATGGCCTTTTACTTTTCATTCCGCACACGTTCACATGTATATCACACACACTCACACACCATCACACACTCGCCATTTCACATCATTCGAAAAGTGGGGCGCGACACTCAAGAGGTTCAATCTTAAAAGATTCATACTTTGTGACCAAGATGGCCATTCTCTGTTCTCTCACATTGTCACCACCCTCATGGATTTCTCTTAACTTATCCCACATTTCTTTGGCTGATTTACAGCCTTTCACTCTAATTGATTCATTTGAATCTAAGGCACTATAAAGAACATTCATGGCCTTGGCATTCAATGTGAGGTTAGTCCTGTCTTGAGCATTCATTTCAGCTCTCATTTTTGGCCGAAGCAGCCCTGTATCTGCATCAAGAAAGTTAGCTTCATGCGGTCCTTCACTCACAATAAACCACAGTTCAATATCAATAGATTGCAAAAAAATAATCATCCGTTCTTTCCAGCTAACATAGTTGGAGCCACTGAACATTGGAGGCCTAGTAACAGATTGCCCCTCAACAAACATAGCATGACTGGTTGTCATCTTTACTCCAAGCCGTTAGAGCTTAATCTCAAGGAGACCAAGCTCTGATACCAATTGTAAGTCCCAAAGACAACCAAGAGGGGGGGTGAATTGGGTTATTCAAAATCTTAATCAGATTTAGGCGATTTTTGCTAAATGAAAATTTCCTTCTTTTCTAGTAATGATCAACCAAGTAGATTAGAAGACAAGAGCAATATTGATCAGAAACACAAGTATAGACAAGCAATGAGAATTTTATTAAACAGAAAAGTAAATTGGGGAATCAAACCAAGTGTCTACCAAGCTATCCTCAAACTTGAAGACCACACACTAGGAAGAGCAACTTCTCTTTGATGGAAGACGATCAACTAGATGTACAATGGAGGGAGCACTTCCTCCTTGCCCTAAGCCTCACTTAGTCAAGCTAAGAAGTTTTACAATCACTCAGAAAACCCTCAACAAAGCTACACTAAAGATCCTTTCAATCACAAAAGAAATGCTCACCAGAAATTCACACCACTTTAAAACAAATCTTGCTTTGGAGACTATTTTCTAGCTAAAATATCTCTTGAGATCTTGTAAACAAAGTGTGCAAAAGTCATCCCTTCGTTCAGAACAGTTTGTTTTTCAAGGGGAACAGAAATGAGCTTCATTAAAGCTTCCAACGGATAGAAGGCAGATGAAGGGTCAGCTAGCCGTTGGGGCTTTCGGACGTCTGACGATCAAATCATCGTCCGAACCAATCGTCCGAAAATAGCCAAGTTGAAGTTCGGACGTCCGATGAGATTTTTGTCGTCCGACAGCACAGCGTCCGATCGTAGGCCGAGAGCTAGCAAGTTATCTTGGAATTTTTCGGACGTCCGATCTGGTTGATATGCGTCTGAGGTGTGCGTCCGATCCTTCCGGACGTCCGACAGTTTCCTTTCGGCCGTCCGACCTGATTGTCCTGTTTTTGCTTCTCATTTTGGTTGTCTTGCATTTCATGACATATTTGAACCTGATTCTTGGATAGACAAAAATACTTGTATTTGAAGGAGGTTAGATAAACATTTCAAAGTACCAAGAATGACAAACTAGACATACTTAAAAGACAGTATCTTTGATCGGAACAAAACAATGACTAAATTCATTTATATTATTTCAATCTTGTTTGCCACATCCAAAGCATCGTAGACTGGAGTCAATCAAACATATGCTTTCCTTGTTCCATCAGGCCTGATCAATCTTGGTCAGTATAAACGAACTTTTGTGATCATCAAAACCAAGAATAACACTCACAAATGTATACACCAGATTGGTGATCCGAGCTATGCAATAAGAGTGCTCAGAATTAAAAGAGGTCACTCAAAAGACCCAATACGATACCTTTTTCTCCTTCACTGTGCAATTCATATTTTACCCACTTCTATTAACCCCAAAATAAAATCAGTCACATTGATTGATAAATTGTAAATTGGGACAATCTTTGTTTGAAAATGCTCACTGGTCTAACCAGATTCAATCACGTTTGAGTGAAAGCAAAAATGTGCATTATTCTTATTTTTTTTGAAAATTTGGAATGATATTTCGAGCGTTCGTTTCTCTACCTATACAGATTTTATCATTTGCTCTCCCATTTGAGCCTTTAAACGAATAATTTTGTTTCAAATAAGTGCCTTGATGATCACTACCCTACATTGAAAAATTTTCAAATATCAAAAAGGGGAATGGATTCTCAATGACCATTTCGTTACTTTGGTTGTCATGAGGTGTAAGAACGATACTTTGGCCATCGTTTCTACAACCTAAACACCATTTATCCCTTGCATCCTCATTTGAGCTAAAATTGGTGGTTCTTTTCAAAAGCACTTATGATCGTACCCCACACCGGGGAAGGGAGATTGGAGGTTTCTTTCAAAAGAAGGAAAAAAAAGAAAAGGGGGCAAAAATGCTAAAATTCAAGAAGAATGAGGGAACTGCAAATTGGGGAAATTTGATTCCACTTGGGTTTCAATTTTGGAAAAAAAGAAGAAGAAAGGGAAAATAAAAGGAAGAGTTTTGTCCGGCGGATCACCTATGTTTCACAGATATGGATGAACAAGGGTCTTCCTCAGTCAGTTAATTCAGATACATGCAAGAAATTTCGCATTAAAAAAAGTTTCCTTTCAGGGTTAATGTAAGGAACGGAATAAAAGTCAGGCCTTCTTCTTTTCGAATCAAACGTTCTATCCCTAGTTATCCCTTTTGAACCTTCAGAATAAAATACTTCGTTTGGCAACCCCTGAGAATCGCAAACCCCATACTGGGGCAAGTTTGAGTTGAAAAGGAAAGAAAAGTCCCAAGAGGTGAAAGTGATAAAGCAACAAAATAAAAAAAATAAAAAAAGAGAACCTCGATTGAGCAAAAACTGGGGCAAATTTTTGGAAAAGTTCAAAAGAATGGCAGAAGGACGAAAAAGAGATCAAAAAAAAAAAAAAAAGCCTCAATTGAGAATAAATTGGGGCAGGTTCTGATTTAACCCTAAAAGAGGGTTGATACAATAATGCGATCTCAGATCATTTAAACCACTTTTGGAAAACCCGTTTTCCGCTTTCAAGCCTTAACTTTTCTAAGCACCCCACCAAACCCCATTACAAAACCGAAAGTCCTGGCTTCTGTTCTTTGCAATATCTCCGTCAAGGAATTTTCTTGGATTCAGAAATTTTTTGAATGTATTTCTGAATTGATTAGGTGTGAGGTTGACACTGCTCTTCATGTGAAACCCCGCGAGAGCACTTTTGAAAAAAAAAAGGGAAAAGAAAAAAGAAAAACGAGCGAAATGAATGCAAAAGAAAAATGCAAAAAGATTTGATGCTGAAAGACCCTGTTGAGTGATGATAAAAGTCAAACAAAGTCCAAGATCTTGGAGTCCAAAATGAGGGCAATTTTGAGAAAAACGCGATCTTCGGTGCAATGTCCTTGAAAATTATTTCTTTAACTATCGTCTTCAAGCCACATTACAATCCCATAAAAGTCCATCGTTGACTTATTCCTTCATGACAACTCAAAACAAAGGTCATGCTTCTAAGGAGTCCATCAATCATTCGTGATCATAAGGCTATGACCAGTTTTCACATGTTTAGCTATCGTTTCTATCCATATTGTTGCAAGCCTATAAAGCTTATATGTGGACTACGTTTTCTTAAGAAATGAGGGTAACAAACTATTTTCTTTCACTAAGATGTGATATTGAAGGGATTATATACAATTTGGGCACAAGAATAAGACAAATCTTGACCTCCCATTTCCAAATCAGAAATAACGCCCCACTTGATTGGTCCTGAAAGATGAGCCAACAAGAAGTGGTGACCCGCTACTATAAGCACAGATGCTAAAAGTAAGGAAGGAATCATTTGTAATTTGGTATTATTTTGAGAAATTCATCATGAAATTTTCTGTATGAGTTTAAGCAAGATGTTCAAATTTCTTCCCATTATATAGGAAACACAGTTTCTTACTTTGTTCAAATAAATGGAGAGGCATCCAAACCAATTTGTGCAATCAAATGGGCTCACACTGGGGTAAAAATTTTTATTTGTAAGATTTCGCAAAATAAGCCCACACTGGGGCAAATTTTTTATAGTCTACTTGAGGATTTCGTCAAAGAGTCAAGCAAGACTTTCAAATCAATCACACTGCTCTTTCCATGAGTAATAGTTGCAATATTTTAAAATAAAGTGCATGTTGTACTTTGGCAAACCCCCCGTGCAGGTATCCATGGCTGAAATCGACGAAGAAGCGTAAGTCAGAATCTTACGAATCAAGGCCTCAAGGAGGAGCAACCATGCCGTAATGCAAATCAATTGATCGGTTGCGCAATAATTGGTGGAAATTGGGGCAAATTATTTTTTGAAAAGATTCTCAGAAAAATCAAACTTGAATTTAATTTCTTGTTCCTTGACAAATTTCAATTTGATCTCAGCGCCCGCCTCGCACCCTTCCATTCCCCATTCTTGACAACCACATTGAATTCACTGACTTCAACCACCGTTAGCATCGAGTCTATCTCACTAACGTGTGTGTTTCATTCTGCCACCGTTAGCATCGAGTCTATCTCACTAACGTGTGCGTTTTGTTCAACCACCGTTAGCATTGAGTCTATCTCACTAGCGTGTGTGTTTCTTTTCTTCCACCACCGTTAGCATCGAGTCTATCTCACTAACATGTGCGTTTTTATTTTACCACCGTTAGCATCGAGTCTATCTCACTAACGTATGCATTTCTATTCCACCACCGTTAGCATCGAGTCTATCTCACTAACGTGTGCGTTTTTATTCCACCACCGTTAGCATCGAGTCTATCTCACTAACGTGTGCGTTTTGTTCAACCACCATTAGCATTGAGTCTATCTCACTAGCGTGTGTGTTTCTTTTCTTCTACCACCGTTAGCATCGAGTTTATCTCACTAACGTGTGTGTTTTATTCTATCTCCGGCAGGCTCGGGTGCTATCCCACTGACCGACCAATTTGTCAAAGGCAGGCTCGGGTGTAATCCCACTGACCGATCATCAAGGCAGGCTCGGGTTCAATCCCACTGACCGATCACCATGGCAGGCTCGGGTTTAATCCCACTGACCAATTCATCGTACTGGGGCAAATCTTTGGATAATTTTTCGAGCAAGTCTTATACAGTTTCTTCATACATACCAACATTTCTCTTGTACTGCCACTAGCCGTTGGGTCAGTCCCACTAGTGCGCATTTCATTTTCACGCCACTAGCCGTTGGGTCAGTCCCACTAGTGAGCATTTCATTTACATTGCCACTAGCCGTTGGGTCAGTCCCACTAATGAGCCTTTCATTTCATTGCCACTGAACATGGGTCAGTCCCACCAGTGAGCACTTTATTTGCATTGCCGCTAAACATGGATCAGTCCCACTAGCGTGCATTTTATTGCCACTAAACATGGGTCAGTCCCACTAGTGTGCATTCGATTTTAAATTTCATGTTGGGGTCAGTCCTCTCGGGTCAGTCCCGATTTTAAATTTCTGTTGGGGTCAGTCCCCTCGGGTCAGTCCCGATTTTTTAAATTTCATGTTGGGGTCAGTCCACTCGGGTCAATCCCGATTTTTTAAATTTCATGTTGGGGTCAGTCCCGATTTTAAATTTCTGTTGGGGTCAGTCCCCTCGGGTCAGTCCCGATTTTAAATTTCGTATTGGGGTCAGTCCCCTCGAGTCAGTCCCCTGGGGTCAATCTCGATTTTAAATTTCTGTTGGGGTCAGTCCCCTCGGGTCAGTCCCGATTTTAATTTTATGTTGGGGTCAGTCCCCTCGGGTCAGTCCCGATTTTTAAATTCCTGTTTCGGGTCAGTCCCGATTTTAAATTCTCTGTTGCGGGTCAGTCCCGATTTAAATCCCCTTGTTCGGGCCAGTCCCATGATTTTAATTTTGTTCGGGTCAGTCCCATGTTTAAATTTCTTGTTCGGGCCAGTCCCATATTTAAATTTTCGTTCGGGTCAGTCCCATGATTAAATTCTCATTCGGGTCAGTCCCATGGTTTAAATTTTTGTGCAGTCTTCATTGCAAAAGCGTCAGTCGTTCGAGTCATTCGCAGCCAAATAACACAGGTAAATATTTGGTGTCTACTTCTTTGTCTCAAGTTTTTCCAACTCATGTGAGGACCCGCAAATTTACTTACCTTAAACTCCTATTACTGGCTTATTTAAATATTTAATTGGCCGTTTGCTCCGAATATTTTATTCCAACCTTTTTAGACCCAATTGCGTGGAACTATGACTTGCTAATATTTTTAAAATGACTTGTTACAAAATTTAAATTTTTGAAAGCTCGTTTAGAGTGAATAGTGGATGCGTGTTTGGAGACAAAAATCGATTCGAGGATACAATAAGCTTGGAAAATTGGAGACTTGTACATTAGTCTTGAAATAGGTATTTTTATGTTTAAGTGTTCAATTATTAGTTAGTGATACTATTGTTATAAGAATTTCTTCAAATTTTCACTTTATCGCGCACAAATCGGAAGAATGCGTTATCGCGTGTATGATTAATTGAGGGACTTTAGACCCTTTTTAGACCATTAAGAGTGAATAATAATAATATGAATGGAAGTGCATTAAAGATTTAGTGCACAAGTGAAACAAACTCGAAAGGAATCGAGCACGAAACCCGCGCGTGTGCGCGGGAGGAGAGAGTTGACTTTTGAGACAATTTGAACCACACACTTAAGCTTCTCAAGGAAGCTTCATTTTCAGCACAACTCTCTTTCTCTCTTCGCTCAAACAGCCAGGCATCCAAGGAAGAAAAAGAACCAACATTTCTTCTTGATTTCACCTCTCAAATCTCATCCAAATCATCTCAAAATTCACACACAACTTGCAAATCACTTGGTGATCTACCTAAGTTAGGAAAGGAGCTTCATCTCATGGTTTTTCTTGAGCTTAAAGTGACCGAATTTTTCTGCCTTAATCATCTAAGAAGGTATACAACGATCAACCTCTTAATTCTTGATTTATGGAAGTTATATTGCACTTATGAGCTCATAGATTCACATGGGTAGCTTTATATTGTTGGAAATCTTGTGAGTGGGTTCTATGAAATCCCACATTGGCTTGATGAACTGATTTGATGAGAATTGATGCTATTTATGTTGGATTAGTGTTTAATCTAGTGAAAATAAGCGGTGTTGTGAAAGATAGCTCAAAGAAAGTGAAACGGAAAATTTTACCGTTTCTGCCCCTGCCATTGACGTGCACTTTGGTGCACTTTTTTATGGTCCAATTGACTTTTTCTTGATGTAAATGTGTAATATAGGTTGTGTATAAAGTTTCGTCAAAAATTTACGTGATATGGATGAGTAAATGTTGAGATTTCGAAAATTTGCCAAAGCTGGAAACGGGTGTCTAGAGTGCTCTGGCAGTGTTTTTGTTTCGGCCATAACTTTTTGCTCCGACGTCAAAATCGAGTGCCCTTTGTGGCACTAGAAAATAGACATTCCAGTTTTCCAATGATATAAAATGCATGCCCTGATTCTACCTGTGTAAGCCGTACCAACCCTGTAAATTTACCTATTCTGTTTCTCGTCTGTACTGAAAGCTCTGTTCTGTGCTGCGACTTGATGCTCAAATATGAGCTAGTCATGGACAGAATATTTGAACGATTCCTTCTAAGAAATTGTAGCTTTATGAATTTAGTTTTCAATGCCACTGACCACGCTCAATTCCGAGTTGAATTGAGTGAGATGTGGCCGAAATTCATAACTGTCTTCGTGAAAGAAAACCCTAATACTGGACTGATCTATAGCTAATCTTTTTTTGGGACTTGTTATTCGAAATCTTTGGTGTTAATCACCTACCAAATGTATTTTGGATGTTTCCTAGACTTTTTTTTCTTAAATGAATCATGTTCGAGGAATTTTCATTGGCCAAATGTTTGAGAAAAGAAAAACGAAAATGCAAGGCAGATTTGCCTTAGCAAATTGTGGAACTTTAATGGTTTTGTTAACTGACTTCTCGAATGAATTTTTGCATGAAACTTGACAGAAGAATAGTCCGTATATGGTAGTGTAATCATACCAAATTTGGTGCCATTTTGAGTCCATTTCGATGCTCAACCAAAGATTCAAAGTCTATGTTTTAAACCTGGAAAATGGTCTAACCGTTCCAACTTTTGGGTAACTTTGAGCCGGCATATCTTGGTGTTCAAAACTTCAATTCTTGTTCTGCTTGTTTTGTTTTGAACTTTGATTGTAACTCTAATTGAGTTCCAAATTTCAGAGGCTAGTTCGCATTGTGTGAATTTTTCCGAATTTCCAAACTTTGCAAAAAATCAACCCAAAACTGTCTTGGTATTCCAAAACAGCATCTTGAACCAAAAATTTAAGTGTCTTCCATTTGGAATCATGGAAAAGTACCTTCTATGGACTTTTAGTACTTTGAAAGTATTTTCCAACGGTATCAAGTTTTTTAATTTTAAACTTCCAGAGAGTGAGTTATGATTTTTCAAAGAATGCCCTTAAATTTGATAATTCTTGGCCATTTTGTAAAATTTTCGCGCGGGAACATTTTCAAAGAATCCGGCCGTATATCCTGCCAGTTCTTGGCTGGATAGTTGGCCGGATTGGTGGTGGAAATTGAAAAAATTTTGGATCCCTCACTGCCTAGAATCCGGCCAGAAATTCGGCCGGATATCCGGCTAGTTCTTGGCCGGATTGTGACGTGTCACGCTTCAGCTCGTCTTCGATCGATCGTTTGGAAATTGAATTACATGATTTCATACTTACTTGTTTCCATCCAATGATTTTAACGATAAAGATTAGATTTTTCTTATGATTGTTGAACCCCACTTTTGAGTCTCGATTTACAAGAAAATTTAGGCCCGTCCTCGCGATATTTTCTAGATTGCACATGTGTGCAATCTTTCGTGATAATTGGGGTTTATAAGTGATAGTTCATTATTAATTGCTCAGGCACACAAGAGGACCTTCAAGAGGATCCTACGGTGGACGCTTAAACCCTCAAGAGGGCATTACTTCTTTGTTTACTTGGTGAGTGTCAAGTGTATGAGTACTTGATTCATGCTTAACTGTTATAAATGATTGGAGATTTTGAAAATGGAGTCGAGTGTGTACTTTACCGCACTCGTTCTCATTTGAAATGAATGGAATGAAATATATTGAATGAAATGAATGATTGAATGATATTGAATGCTTGGATGAAATGAAATGGTATGCTATGGCTGCATACGTCGCTGGAGTGAATCTCCTCGACTTACAAATGTTACATGGGGGACGACCAAACTCATAGACCGACCTTGGGACTCGAGCCAGCATGAATTTGGTCAGGAACCTCGGTGAGCCATGAGAATTACCTGATAAGCTTGATCTATTGGAGAGATCTCGCTTGGCATACTCGTGGAGTATCGCCTTATAAATGTCGTGCGGGCCCGGTGCGGTGTACTGTGGACGGAAATAAGAAGTAAGTGGATATCTATGGATTGGAAATATCAACCCGGTTGACGGAGAGTCATCGCGGGAAGATATACGAATGAGATTGGCAAAGCAAGTGGAAATTAACTCCTGAGAGCTACCATATCCTTGAATTGTTTTTGTTTACATTTCACTGGAATTGTTTATTACTCGTTTATTATCGTTTTCCTGTTGATTGGGATTGTTATGTGGACAATGTGCTTGCATGTGTTTTCTTGACCTCACGAGCAATCGCTCACCCCGTAGATTTGTTTTCCTTAACAGGAAAAGACCTGGAGTGAATCTCGGAGAAACCCTCTGGATGTACTTGTGTATTAGGGTTTCGAATGCAATTGGCTAGATATTTTGATTTTTGTTTATTTTGGGATTTGATGTGTATTTTGGGAAATTCGATGTAAGAATTGGATAATCGCTGTATTTTGAACTGGTGGTGTAAGACTTGGACAGTCGGTTATGGAAGCGACTTCTCTTTAATAGGCTTGTATTAATTGTTACATATTGTTAAGCTTGAAAGTTTCCGCACTTTCTTACGTTATCTTCTCGTGATGGCTGGTATTGTATTAAGATTGAATCGAATTGTCTTGAGCCCTGGCGAGAGTTGGGCAGGCGTTCCGCGGATACCCTTTGGTTCGCCTTAGGGAGAAGTGGGGGCGTCACATCTTTCTCTCAAGATCTTCCATAGGTGCAAGTAGATTGGTGGGAGGAAAGCTTGGATCTTCAAAATTTTCAAGAAGGATGAAATTTCTCTCCCTCTCTTCCTCTCTCAAGTTTCGGCCAGCCAAGAGAAAAAAAAAATAAGGGTCTTTTGGTTGTTTTTGGAGGTAACATACAAGCCACAAGAAAGGTTTACAAGGTCAACTTTGAATAGTGTCCAATAGTCTCTCCCACTTAAGCTTTCTTATTATCCATCCTTAGCTCCTCCAATCTTCTTTTAACTCCAAAAAATCTTTCTTAATTTTACTAATGTCTCAACTTATAGTCTCCTAGCATTTCGGCCAAATTCACCAATAAGTCGTAAAACCAACAATTTTCAAGACTTTAATCGCTCGACAGTTAAAATAAGCAAGTAAGAGAAACTCTTTTAGCAATTAACAAGTAAATCATTAAATGAATGCAAACTTTATAAAAATATAATTTAAATAAAAATGCAAATAGTTGGGTGGTGAGAAAAAAAATTTTCTGGGTCATCACAGTAGAGGATCCTGATGCACACTTAGTGACATTTTTAGAGATATGTGATACAATTAAAATGAATGGAATTAGTGAAGATGCTATAAGGCTAAGGTTGTTCCTATTTTCTTTGAGTAATAAAGCTAAAATTTGGCTACACTGTCATGCTCCTAATACTTTTACTACATGGGATGATTTATCTAGAGCATTCTTGAATAAGTACTTTCCACCAGCTAAAATGGCTAAGGTTAGAATGGACATCATCATTAGTTTTAGCCAACAAGATGGTGAATCATTACATAAAGCATGGGAAAGGTTTAGGGATTTTCTATGAAAATATCCACACCATGGACTCCCCGATTGGCTCATCGTACAAATTTTCTATAATGGTTCATCTTTATCTATTATTGATGCAGCCGCAAGTGGAGTTTTAATGGATAAATCACCCCAAGAATCTCAAAACTTAATAGAAGAGATGGTAGCAAACAACTATCATGGGCAAATGAGGGAGGTATTTTTAGGCGCCAAACAGGTGTGATCGAAATGGACACTCTAAACATGTTATGCACCCAAATGAATAATGTGAGGACCCGAAAATTTTCTTATTTATAGAATATTACTAGTTTACTTAAATATTTATTTACTCATTTTCTCCGAATTATTTATTTTGACTATTTAAAATCTATTTATATGGAACGACGCCTCTTTTATATTTTTAAAGCGTTTTGTTGAAAAAAATTCACTTTACGAAAATTCGTTTAGTTCGGAACAACGAGTACACGTTTTTCGAAGCTATACTTGAATCGGGAGTGTATTAGTATTGGAGAGTTAAGAATGATCAATGGTAGATTAAGAAAGGTTAATTGAGGAATTAATACTCGACTCATGTGAGGACTCACAAATTTTCTTATTTAATTTCCTATTTCTAACTCATTTAATTATTTACTTGGCCATTTACTCAGAATATTATTTTCTAAGCTCTTTAGACCTAATTACATGGGTCTATAACTTAATTATATTTTTAAAGTGACTCGTTTCAAAATTTAATTTTTGAAAACTCGTTAAGTGAGAATAGCGAATGTGCGGTTGGAATCAATAACCGTTTTGAGAATACTATAAGTTTGAAAAATTGGAGATTTGTACATTAGTCTTAAGATAGGTAATTTTATACTTAAGTATTCGAGTATTATCTAGTGAAACTATCGTTATAAGAATTTCTTGGAGATTTCGCTTTATCGCGCAAAAATAGGAAATATGCGTTTTTACACGCGCGATTTAATTGAGGGACTTTAGATCCTTATTTTGGGACAATTAAGATTGAATAATATTAATATGAATATAAGTGCATTAGAGGCTTAGTGCACTAGTGAAATAAACTCGAGAGGAATCGGGCACAAAACGCGCGCGTGCGCGTGCGAAGGAGAGTTGACTTTTGGGTGAACTTTTGGCCACAAATTTAAAGCTTCTCACGGAAGCTTACCATCAGCACATCTCTTCTTTTCTTTGCTTCAAACAGCCGGCGAAGGAGGAATAAAAAGACAGCTCCAAATTCTCCTTCATTTCACCATTTAATCTTCACCAAATCGCACCAAACCTTAACCACACTTAGCTAATCACTTGGAGATTACATCAAGCTAGGAAAGAGGGCTGCTTTCCACGGTTTTCTTGGGCTTCATTGGACCAAAAATTCTGTCTTAGTTCATCTAAGAAGGTAAACCATGATCAACCCTTCAAATCTTGCTTTATGGAAGTAGTAGTGCACATATAAGTTCATGCATGCATGTGGGTAGCTTGTTTATGTTGGAAAAAATTGCTGTGTGGGCTCTATGAACTCCCACTTGGATTGGATGGACTGATTTGATGAATGATGATGCTATTAATGTTGGTTTAGTGCTTAAATTCATGGAATAATGTTGGGTTGTTGGTAGAAATTCAAGGAAGGTGCAATGAACAAAAGTGACCATTTTACCCCTGCCATGTTCGTGCACTTTGGTGTGAAATTTTGAGGTTCTAATGACTTATTTGTGATGTGTACATGTTATATGAACGGTGTAGAAAGTTTCATTGGAAAATAACAGGATTTCGTTGGTCAATTGTAGTGATTTCAAAGGTTTAGCAAAACTGGAAAATTTTCCCGGATTGCCCAGGCAGTCCTTATCTTTCGGCCATAACTTTTTACTCTGATATCAAAATCGAGTTTCGTTTGTGGCACTGGAAACTAGACATTCCCAGCTTTCCAACGGTATAAAATTCATGTCCTGATTCCACATGAGTAATCCGTACCAACCGTTTGAATTTGGCTGCCCTGTTTTGTTAGTTCCCTGGAAGGCAGAACATGAACTACAACCTGAGGCTCCAATGTGGACAAGTTGTGGACAGATTTTGAAATGGTTTCTTCTGAGAAATTGTAGCTTTATGAATGTGTTTTCCAACGCCACCAACCATGTCTAATTCGGAGTTGAATTGAGTGATTTGTGGCCGTATTTTGAAACTGACTTCTTGAAGGAAAACCCTCCATTTGAGCAGAATTGTTACTAAACTTGATTGAGACTTGTTAATTCGAGATTTTTGGTGTTAATCACCTACCAAACCTATCTTGGAATGTTATTAGATTTTTTCTACACCAATTAACCATGTTTGAGGAAATTTCCTTGGCCAAATGCTTGAAAACGGAAAAACGGAAGTCCAAGGCAGATTTGCCTTGGAACTTCTTGATACTTTAGTGGTTTTGTTAACCAATTTCTCGTACATATTTTTCTATGAAATTTTATAGAGGAATCACCCTTATATTTTAGTGTAATACTGCTAATTTTGGTGCCATTCTGAGTCCATTTCGATACTCTAATAAAATCCCAAAGTTGGTACTTTAAACCTGGAAATTTGCATAATTGTCTCAAATTTTCACCAACTTTCAGCTATCATATCTTGGTGCTCAACACTCCGATTCTTGTTCCGTTTGTTTTGTTTTAAACTTGGATTGCAACTCTAATAGATTTCCAAATTTCAGAGGTTAGTTCAAATCAACTGAATTTTGCCGAATTTTCAAAGTTGGCCAAAAACCAACCTAAACCTGTCTTAAGTGCCCAAAACAGCAACTTTGAGCTAATTTTTGAATACTTTCCGTTTGGAATCATGGAAAATTTTATTCTAGGAACTTTTAGTACTTTAGAAGAAGTTTACAATGGTACCAAGTTTTTCAATTTTGGACTTGTAACGAGAGAGATACGATTTTTCAAACATCTCGTATCAAAACTGAAATTTTCAAAACTTAAGGGAAATAGAGTTGTTCGAATTCTCCTTTTCCCTTGATATCACTTGAACGTTTTACCCTTGATTTTGAAGGCGAAAACTCGATTTCTCTTGTACTTTTGAAACCCCACTTTTGGACCTCATTTTATGAATAAATTAGGCTCACTTCCGTGAAATTTTCTCGGATTGTACAAGCGTACACTCATGCGTGATAATTGGGGTTTATAAATGATAATTCACTATTAAATTGCTCAGGCTCGCACGAGGACCTGCAAGAGGATCCTACGGTAGACACCTGAATTTCAATGACATTTCTTCCTTGTTTAGTTGGTGAGTGTCAAGTGTATGATTACTTGAACTCCTGTGAACTTGATACATGCTTCCCTGTAACCAATGATCAAAGATTTTGAAAATGGAGTCGAGTGTGTATTTTATCGCACTCGTTCTCATTTAAAACAAATAATTCATGATTAACTTGCTTGACATGAAATGAATGACCTGCTTGACATGACATGAATGATTGAATATATCAAATGCTTGCTTGACCTGAAATAGTATGCTATGACTGCATACGTCGCTGGAGTGAATCTCCTCGACACATACATGTACATGGGGGACGCGCAAACTCATAGGCCGACCTTGGGACTCGAGCCGGCATGGGCTTGGTCGGGAACCACGGTGAGCCATGAGAATCACATGATAAGCTTGACCTGTTGAAGAGGTCTCGTGTGACGCCCCCACTTCTCCCAAGGGCGAACCCTAGGGTATCTGCGGGACGCCTGCCTAGCTCGCGCCAGGACTCAAAATTTCAAAACAATAAAACTAGATAAACCCACAAGCGTACTATTCACAATATATCTAACGCCAAAAGAGTTCTATTTACATTCCCAAAAGTAGCTATTCAAATCACTATTTACATTATAACAACAACCAACAGAGGGTGGACCCTAAGGTGGGTCCTTATACAAATCACCAAAACAAAAGGAACATCTTAACTGTCCAACTAATACAAACTAAACCTAACTATACTAGTGGCAGTGTCCAAAAGTTCCCCGCGTCGTCCCCTGCTAAGGAAAACAAAGGAAACGGGGTAAGCTAGAAGCTTAGTAAGTAAACAGGGGTAAAAGCGTAAGTTTCACATTTAAATAAACAACTATTTCACAAAAATGTCAAGTCAAGTACAAAAGTAACAATACAAAGGAAGGATACAGGTTGGCTCCAAAGCCAAGTCATTTGCCATGCGTGATCTCCTGTCGACACTCCGTCGACCATAAATAAGGTCCGTAGAACTCTACTTGTACACCCACCGAACACCTTATCACCCTCACTGGCCAGTCACCTCACAAACTTGTCCGGGCAAACAAAATCAAATACTTGAGCTTGAGTCACAAGCTCGGGTCACAAACTTGGTTCACAACTGGAACCTACGAACTTGGTGACCTCAAACTAGGTTGGACTGGCTCCGACCAAGCCCCGGCCGGCTCGAATAGTCCATCCAGGTCTTGAGATCGGGCCTACAACTTCAACATACTTCACGAATTCACGAAAGTCACCCCAAGCTCCAAGCTCAAGGGGTTCAAACCCAAAATAATTCATTTAGACATGTCATGTATAAATATGCACGTAAATTAGGGTTTAGGTCGAGTGCGGTGAAGTACACCCTCGCATAGGCACCCTTTCATTCCCCTTAAACACATAAGCAAGTTATGTACAAAATGGCCCGAATACTTACTCAAAACACAAAAGTAGTACAAGAGCAAAAATCACTTCGCGCGTGTTCTCTAGTAGTGGGCCCCACCGGCTCCGCTTAGCTCACCACTGTCTGAAATAGAAGATTTATCACATTATATCACAAACGGCTACTAACAAACCCAAAACAAGCAAAACGGCAAAAATCGGCACACGCAAGTGCGGAAACGGCAAGATGGACACGCGCGCGCACGGAACGGCAAACGGAAACGGCCAAATCCGCCATCTCAAACTGTTTTGATCAAAGATTAGGCTAGGAATGTCAGATCATGGTGAATGAGACACCGTTTCAAAGATATGAGGAAGGGCTACAATTCTCCTGAAGACACCTTAATCTAGATCTGAATGGAAGTAGGTCGAAATTATGGAAAACAGTACCATAAATTTACGTGTTTGGGTAACGAACAGGGTTTGTTTGCTGGACCATAAATCACAGCTCACAAATCTAAATCAAGAAATTCCAAAGGCGTTGGAAATCTAGGACATAAGGCTATAACTTTCATGTTTGGATCAAAAGCTGAATCAATACATAGCATGGAGGAAAATGGGTCCAAACATTCCTGTCAGAACTGTCCAAATTCGAAGGCAGTTCTGACAACCGATCTTGTTTTGGTCATAACTGGAGTTACGGGACTCGGATTTGGATGAACTTTATACTGTTTCGAAGCTAAGACAAAGATCTACATTTCTTATGAAGGGGTCAATACACAGTTCGTACGTTATCAAAACAGACAGAACATGGTCAGAGGCTAAAACAAGAAACACGGCAGAATGCTGAGTTTAGAATAGATCCGACCATTTTAGCCATAACTCAGGCTTCGTAGATCCGTTTAAGGTGTTCTTGGTGGAGTTGAAAAGCTAAGACAGATTACTGAAACTTTCATGTTTTAGAAAATAGCTAAATCCGCATGGATCATAGTGAATCAATACAACCAAATAGATGAATTGTCTAACACGGAACACTGGAATGCATCCTAGGGCAGTGAGGGTATTTTAGTCTTTTCACAGGTTACGTTGCTCCGATTGGGTTGAAATTTTGTAGGCAACTACAAAACATCAATCTCTACAACTTTCATGTTTTAACCTAAGGCTCATTAGGCCTCTAACTAGGAGGAACAGTACCGGACAGAAAGGGTGAAATTGAAACCCTAATTCCGAAATTTTCCATTCAATGCAGAAATTTTCCATAAATAGCCGCTATCTTAACACCAAGGATTCATTCTAAACCATTTCCAACCATCATACATGGCCACATAATATTAATCATATGAAAACAGAAAAATCCCACCTAAATAGAAAAATTCACCAATCTTAACTAAAATCAAGAAATAATCCACCAAATCACACTTATAATCACCACAAGTCATTAATTAAACATCATTAGATAGAAGAGAGGGGTTCCATAGTCACTCACCTTATCAACACAAGAAAAGGAGCAACTTTGCACTTTAATCTCCCAAACCATTTCACTAATCACGTCACAATCACTAAGAGAGAGGTTTTTATGGAGAGTTTTCAAGTTTAATCCGTTAGTTTGTTGAATTGGGCAAGATTGAAGCAAGAATTTTGGAGAGGTTTTTCTTCTTTTCTCTTGAAGAGTGGCCGGCCAAGAGCTTGGGATTTTTGAGTGATTTTTGGGTCAATTTTTGATTTATTTGGTAAAGTAATGAATAGTGGTCAAAAGTAAGAACAATTCTCCAAGTGACACTTGTCACTACAAGTAATAAATGGTTATCCTTTTGTCTCTCCACTCTCATCCATATAACAACCTCTAATTATCTTGTAACACCCGGTAAATAAATCCGGTATCCAAAACTTAACCTAACTAGCCGAAATGCCGAAATTTGCCGAACTTTCCGCACTAGTGGGTTCCACGTCCGATATATGTTCTTAATTTCTCAAAAACTAACTGATACTAGAAAAATCATCTAAAAACTATATTTACTCAATAAAATTCTCTGGGGAATTGTCTAATAAAGAAAATGTCGAAAAGGCGGGCGATCAATAAAATAAACCCTAGAAACTTAGAAAATTTTCGGGTTCTCGCACTCATTCTTTCGGGGCGTCACATCTCGCTTGGCATACTCGTGGAGTATCGCCTTCTCAATGTCGTGCGGGCCCGGAGTGGTATGTACCGTGGACGGACATGAGAAGTAAGTGAAGATCTACGGAATGGAAATACCGACCTGGTTGACGGAAAGTCATCGCGGGAAGGTATACGAATAACCCTGGCAAAGAAAGTGGAACTTAACTCCTGAGAGCTACCATATCCTTGAATTGTTTCTGTTTACATTTTATTGAAATTGTCAATTACTTGTACTTTATCTATTGACCTGTTATTTGGGCTTGTTACTTGGACTATGTGCTTGCATGTGTGTTCTTGGCCTCACGAGCGTTTTGCTCACCCTGTAGATTTGTCCTTAACAGGATTGGGCATGGAATGAGACTTGGAGGAACCCTTTTGATGCACTTTTGGCTTAGGGTTTCTAATGTATTTTAGCTAGACCTCTTATTGGTTGTACTTTTGAGAATCTAATGTATGTTTTGGATATTTGATGTACCTGGATGTTGTATATTTTGGGTATTGATGTAACTTTTGGAAATTTGATGTAAGGATTGGGTAATCGTTATATATATTATTAAGTTTGGAAGTTTCCGCACTTTCTTACTTATCTAGTATTGTTGAATGGTATTGTGCTAAGTTTGAATGGATATTGCCATGAGTCCTGGCGAGAGTTGGGCAGGCGTCCCGCGGATACCCTCTGGTTCGCTTTAGGGAGAAGTGGGGGCGTCACAAATAATGTGGTAAAATTGCTAAGTAGACAAGTCAGAGTTGGTACGAGTTCTTCATCAAATGTACATGTTGCATGGGCTCTACATGTGAGGGTGACCATGATACCAATGAGTGTTTTGATTTTGAGTAGGCTCAATTTGTCAATAATTACAATTGAAATGCTCAAAATAATCCCTACTGAAACACATATAATCCGGGATGGAGAAATCATCCAAATTTTGGATGGAAGGATCAAAGCAATCCTCAAAGACTGACTAATCCATTGGGATTCTAACCAAGGCAACCATGGTCTGACACTAAACTAGGTTGGGAGATTGTGGTTGAAAAATTGGCCAAAGGCACCTCAGAGAGATTTAAGCGAATAGAGGGGAGATTGGACCAATTAACTAGGACGTATAGAAATGTAGAGGTCCAAAACCAAGGAGAATTATCGAGTAAAACGAAGGTGAATTCGAGGGAGCATGTTAAAGCCATTACTCTTCGTAGTGGTAAACAATTACAAGATCCTCCGGTGGTTGAAAGTAAGAGGAAAGGTGAGAGTGAGAAAAAGAAAAATGAGAGGGAGAACCAAAAGCCAAGTGTGAGGAAGGACTGATTAGTATATATTTTATGTATTTTAAGCGTGTTTTATTAGTTAGTTTTGGTGTGTTTTAACTACTTTTATAGTTAATTAACTAGAATTTTAGTGAAAATATGCATTTTGTAGTTTAAATTGTAAAAATTGCATTTCTAATGGATTTTAAGGGTAAACACTTCATGTTTTTGTAGGTTTAATGATTCAATCATCAAATAGCATGAATTGAGAAGATAATTAGATGATTGATGATGATTTGAAGTGATAAAAAGAGAATATGAACTGCAAAAGATGAAATGCAATTAATGCAAATTTTTCAGCTTTGACACCTTGTGGTATTTCGACAATATCTTGAGTTGCAAGCATTGGATTGAGGTGATTCATAAAACACTTTGAAGCTAAGAAATAGATCTACATTTGGTATGAAGACATTGAAATCCATTTCAATCGTTTTCCTGGTCAAACAGTCAAAATACAGAAGTGCAACTCTGTTGTTGAAAGATGAAACAGAGCTCTGACCAGTCGAGGGTATTTTGGTCATTTCTCGGTTCACAGAGCTCCAAATCGAATGATTCTTAGGCATTGAAAAGCTAACTCAAAGGGCTACAACTTTCATGTTTTGACAAGAGCTAGTTCGGCCTCCATCATCAAGAAAATAGCAGTTGAAGTAGTGCCAAATTCACAAAAGTGAATATGCGACCCTTGAATACGTGGCTTGAAGTTGCGTATTACAAGGTCGCGTATTTCTCAATTTCGGCTGCAACTTGCTCTCCAACTTGTGTTTTATTCACACAAGGTTTTTGACCCATTTTCCTGCAAGAATATTGGTGGAAACAGCCCCAGACAGCTGCAAAAGAAGCATTATAACTCAATTCTAGCTTGTTTGTGGGCTCAAGAGGAATCTTAACATGATTTAACACTTTGTCTTTTGCATGGAATTCCTCTATAAATAGCAGCCTTTGGAGGACATTTTCACAACTTTGGAAGGCTAGAGAACTCACTAAAAATGTAGTCTTCACTAGAGTTTCCTTAGTTCATTAGTTAGAGTAATATAGTATAGGTAGTGTAGTTTATCCATCTTGTATTTATAGTTAGATTTGGACGAAAATTGAAGAGGAAAGATGGAGAGTTTGAAACTCATGTGATAAGGGTGACTTCTCTCCTATCACTTTCTCTTTTGTATTTAAGTTCATGTTTAACTATAATACAAGTTTGGATCTTGTTCTTTATGTTTAGTTAAAGTTTATGCCTAGAGTATGGATGAACTTTCTATATCTTGTTAGTCATGTTTACTTGGTTATTTGATGGTATTATTTTGAACAAGTTATTTATCACTTTTGCTTTTCTAATCATGATTAACTGGCCATTAGTTGTGATTATCTAATGGTGTTAAGTTTGCAATGAGAATTGGAATTTAACACTAGTTCAAAGAAGTGATAAACCTAGGGAGTTCACTCACGAGAGTAGAGGTGCACCTATGTGGTTTTAGTGACTTGTTTCATGTAATTTCATAGAAGAAACAAATTTGTAGTTAAATAATAAACACAAGAGTAGGTATGGCTTAATTACCAGTGTAGTTGCTTCACTACGAGAGTAGGATTCACATACATGAGAAAATTACACCATAACTAGTCAAGATAATAGCACTCACTTAACCGGTAACTTCACTTGCAAGAATAGTAAGGAATTCCATATCTCTAGGAGCTTTCTATTGTATTTTTGTTACTTTTATAGTGTAGATTTAATTTCTTGCACTAGTGATAGTCTAAATAATAAAGGAGTTCGAAAACCATTGGTAATTGACAATCTTCTCTGTGGGATCGACCCTTAATACCCTGCACTCACTCTTGACTCGTATACTTGCGAAAAATCGCGTGTGGGGTATTTAGAATGTTATAAATGTAAAACTTGACTATGGATGAGTTAATTATTATATGTATACCCCGCGCTCATCAAGGACAGTAGGGCAAGGCAGAATGAAGACCAACCCTCATCTTCCACTACCATTCCAATACCTTCCATTCCCTCAAAGGATCAAGCCAAATAAACTTGATAAAGATTTTGAAAATTTTGTTAAAATTTTAAACAATTGCATATTAATATCCCTTTTTGCCGATGCTATTTTGCAGATTCCTGCATATGCAAAGTTTTTCAAAGAGATCATGACTAGAAAGAGGAATTTGATACGACCTACGTTCCATTCCACACGCAACCCGTAACACACAAGTCCCGGATCTAGAATTCTTGGTATCAAGGTTGGAAACGAGCAGCAGAAACCAAACTCGCTCAGGTACAACTCAAGAACGAATTTAGTTGGGTAGACAACGCCACAACCTAGTGCGATTTTAGGCTGATAAGTTGGTGATCATCTTAGATCACCTTAGTGAATCCTTTCTAAGATGATAAAGTTCGCTTTCAAGAGCAAAGGAATCGTTCACTCAAGAAATGATATTGATTTCTCAAAATTCTAATATCTGTCTTCTACAGCGATGCAACAAAGAATATAAAAGCTACCATAGGTGTGAGGACTTGAAAATTCACCTATATTTTTCCTTATAATTTCCTTTTATTTTGAATAAGTTAATTTATAACTCCTTTACCACTAATTTACTCCCTCAATAGTTGTATTAAATAATAGAGTTAAGAGTTTTACCTTACTTTTATAGTTAGAGTAAACTAGGATTTTGGTCGTGTGATCACTTGGTAAGGTATATGTACTAAATTTGGTGGATAAGAGTGAGCATTAGGTAAGAGGAAGTGTGTGATTAGAAATGCTAATAATAAGTTAGTGAATCATAAAGTTAAAACAACAGTACAAGGGAGTTAAGGGAAATAGGCTTGAACCGACGTGCGCCGTTTGTTACTGGTTGAGTACACCGCTTGACTAATATTTTCTTATCTTAATCTCCTTGATTTTATTTCATTTAATTCTCCCTAAATTAACCCTTAAAGCAGCTGAAATTTTTGACTAAAGAAAAGGTAAGAAAAGAAAAAAAAAGGAAAAGAAACTTGATTGCCAACACTTGGCAATCAAAGAGATGTTTGACCAAGACATTTCCTTTCTTCTTGTCTTTCCTTTTGGCTAAGTTTGCTTCCATTTTTTCTTCATGTTGGCCGAACCATTGGAGAGAAAAACAAGAGAGGCGAACTTCTAACTTCATCTTGATTTTGCCTTGTTTGAGTTGAAATCACAAAAACTAAATCGATTAAACTAGCACCAAGGGAGTTAGGAGGCTTGGAGTGGAGAGTTTCTTTGGAGAAATAGCTTGGTTCTTCACTTCTCAAGAGGGTTTGAAGGTATAAGTTCAACAACTTCCTTTCTCTTTCTTATTCTTGCAACATATGGTATAGATGACTTGAATCTTGGAATATTATGGATGATACTCTAGGTTTGGTGTAGATTAGAGAAATTTCAGCTAGGGTTTTGCAATTTTCAGCCTTGATTTATGTTGTTTAACTATAATAAGTTGGTTTTGAGCTTGGTTTTGAACTTGTGAGGTGATTAGTAGCCTTATTGTGACTTTTTAGCTTTAAAAGAGGAAATTCCAGCTTTCTTAAGAATTTTCCAGCTTTGGTATTGGATGATTATTTGCTAAAAATGAGTTATAATTTGGATAGGTTTTATGTGACGACCCCACCTTCTTCTAGGGCGTACCCTAGAAGTTAGTGGACCGCCTGCCTGACTCTCGCCAGGACTCACTCACTCACATTAACTTCAGAGATAACATTTCCATTAAACAACTGAACGTTTACTCCTAAGTAAAACTCCAATCAGCTTGAAACATAAATTTGTCCAATAAAAGAAACAAAATACATGTTCTAAACATCCATTCTTAATACCACACCAAACTCAAAACAAAAGATTCGACCATTTCAAGATACAAAAGAAACCATGCCTACAATATATACGCACTAACGGATCTTCCAAAACAACTTCCTAATTCGACTCGATCATTCTTCAAACTTCAATTCCTGCAAGGAAAACAAACTAAAAGGTTGAGCAAAGCCCAGTGAGGTTCCACACAAGCAACAATCAATTAAACACTTAAACAAGTAGCAAAATTAAACAAATAACGAAACACTTCACGGAGTAATCACTGTTGAAAGGATACATTGCTCATATTAGAGCCACTTCAATGCACTACACACTCCGCCGAACTCCTCCTTATAACCTCCAAAACAGTAAACACTTCCCTCACTTAGATGGCCATATCAGTAATCTGCTACTCGGTGGTAATACTCGAGCATACCAATACACTTACCCAAAGCTACCGTCCTATCTGACCAATCCCATTTGCTGGCTCAAATAGTCCGTTGAACAAAGGGTTTTGGGGCTTAGTTCATCCAGTACGATAATGTACGTACACAGCTTACAATCATGCACACTTACAATAATACTTGATCAATTATCAACCTTCATCCTCAAACTAAGTCGAGTGCGATAAAGTACACTCCCGACTTTGAAGGCGAGGGACAATTGAAAACAATTTACAATAAAGCACTAGCATTTTTGCTCAAACATCACTTAACTAACACACAGGCAATTTAAGCACTCAAATGTGGAAACACTCACCGTCAAAGGTCGATTAAGCTTCGTTTTCTGGGTTAAACCCTTGATCACTTTCAATTCCTGAGGTAAAATACAACTATAATCATTCAGGTATTCTTCATGTGAATTCTAATAAGTTTATGTAGAGTTTTAGAATTCTCTAAACATAGTTCAACTAACCCAAGCAGTCTAGTACTCTTAAAACTTCAATTTGATTCACACTTTTAAGATTAGGAATTTTATGCGTAGCTCCACACATAAGTTCTAAAGTGTAAGGAGAGAAGTTTTAAGTGTCAGAATCTCACCAATTTAAGGTTCAAATCACTAGAAACCAAGTTCCTTAGCTTATCAAACAAGATGCAAAATTCTAGCAATCTATCTCACATTTCTCTTCAAGATTCATCAAATTTATCAACTCAAACAAGGGAAATATACATGTACTCCAAATTTAAGGTCTTGTGCAGTGTTTAAACTAAGGTTAAACTATTTTCAACCCATATTTAAAGATTAAGGCTAGTGAACTTTTCATTTCTTTCCTTTTAAGCTAAACCAGATTCTAGTTTGCTTGTTGTTTAAATTTGCTCCAATTCATCAGCTTTTCAAATTTTAAAATCAATAAGATGTACATGAAAACAAGGACAAGATGTTATAAAATGTTTTACTTAAGATACAGCCAATTATCATGAAATATTTCAAAAGAACATGAGAGTTTCAGCCCCTCTCTCTCTCAGCTATTAAAACAAATTTCCAGCAACATTACTTCAAGATTTTCAACAAGGTTTCCATCTTTTACTTGCTTAAATCAGCAATCACACAACATACATTCTATCCAACATGAAATGAAACAAATAACATGTAATTCCACCAAAAAGCCACCATAAATCTGTCATCAGTTAACATATAATCTTCCAACAATTTGGTAGTTTTAAATGTGAAACTTTCTCCACAATTTCTTCATTTTTCCACTCCAACTTAACATGCAGAGAGTAGTTATCATGCTATAGGGTATCTTAAGCAGTAATCTGAAATTTACAGCCAAAGATTCGAAGTTAATATTAAACAAAGCTTTGTTTCCCTCTCTTGGCCATATTAGAAAGGCTTTAGCAGCCAACAACTTTTAGAACTAGAAAATTCTCCAATAATCTCTTCATTTTATACCCAATCTCACATACATGTTCAGACCAAGCTATTATGCAATATATTACAGCTTAGTATAGAAATTCAAGGCCAAAAATTCATGAGGACACCTAGAAATTTCTTCATTTCTCTCTCTCGGATGAAGCTGGAAAACTTCCAGCAAAGTTCTTCCAACGGTTCCATCTTAAATTCCAACTTTGCACAAGTTTCTACGGCTAAATCTCTTATAATACTTAAAGTAGACATAATACATGCATTTCCTATCATTAGTTTCCATCCTACACTGGCAACAAGCTGCAATTCAACAAACAACCCTCAGTTCCCGCAAAATTTCAGCTCAGCAGCTATTTAGTCTCAAACTAGAATTCTTCTCGGTCCAAAAATTCATTTCCTTGCTAAAACTTAACTTGCAGCTCATATATTCACTTATACCTAGTAAGTAAAAGTTTGCTATAGATTTTTTTACCTCCTTTCCTCTAGAATTCAGCAAGTGCAAACAGCACCAAGTTGAGTTTCGGTTCCTTAAAATTGCACCAGCTCTCAGTCTCTTTCTCCTCCCTGGCGTTCCTCTCTCTCTCTCATTTGCAGCTGATAAGTGTTGTAGCTAGCAAAGTTTCTCTTCTTATCCCTTACCTTAGCTCTCGTTTTTTACTGTTGGAAGGATGAAATGGTTCATTTCCCTGTTTTCTCTCTTCCAATTCCTATCGGTGGTGGCTGTCCAAAGAAGAATGCAGTACTCTCCACTCCCTTTCGGTATTCCTCTAGAAATCTGATGTCTCCTAGAGCATTCCACAAGGTTCTAGAATCTTCCCCACAATTCTAGCAATTGCATCGTTGTTTGTCCAAGTCTTGGGGTTAATATGGTCATTTAGTGTTAGTTTATTTACTTACTAAGGTGTTATAGTTTTATTATCTTCATGCACTGCCTCAAAACTTTATTTTGTTCTAATTTGTATATTCCTATAAATTTTTCTTACATTAATCTAGGGTATTTCCATATATTCAATTCATAAGAAATCAATTAGACATATAATTTAATCAATTATATAGTATATGCAACACTTTTGATAATATATGAAGATAAAATAAAATAAAAATATATATGCAATTTTTCGGGCTCTCACATTTTAGCCTAGATTAAGAACTATCTTTATATTCTTACTTGTGGTGATTGAGTTGGGCTGATTTGAGAAGAAAGTGAAACCTTGAAAATGGCTGAAAAATTAGGTAAAAACAAAGGAAATGCTGCCCATTTTTCCTCTCGTGGGATAAGTGAGCGAACGTGGAAATAGGGATGTGACTTGTGAGCAATTTGGCACTTAGTTATGTAGGGATACTTAAGTGACCTTGTGGGTGACTTATAAACGAAAATTTTGTTCAAACGTGTATATTTTTCAAAGACAAAATAACGACCACTTTCAACGCGATTTTCTCATTTCTTATACCAAGTTACGAATTTACAAGTTTTAATCGCTTCATTATTAAAACCAAAAGAGCGAGCATGAATTTTCTAGGGTTTGATAAGTAAAATGAATACTGCTTAAACGAGTTTCATTTACTTGATTTTCTTTAAGAGAAACTCCCATATTTTGAAACCCTAGTTGATTGTAAATTGTTAAACGGTATTTTATCGCAGATTTGGACTCCAGCCAGGGAGTTGAACTTGAGCTTGGTTTTGGAAACCAATAACTCATTGGTAAGTGTTTCCAAATGCATGTTTGAACTTATTACTTGAAAGAATTGCTTGGTTAACGTGATTGGATGATACTTAACTTGTTTGATAGGGCAAGAGTGTACTTTATCGCACTTGCTCTAATGTGACTTATTACTGTGCATTGGTTACAAATGATTTGATATATATATGCGCATGACTTGAATACTGCCTGGGATCTTAACCCTATTGGTTAGTCAGTTGAATCGAGCCAGTAAGGGTTTGGTCGAGGAGACTGGTGAACCATAGGTACTGTTTATTGTTTATCGTTTATTGTTTATTGTGTAATCCTTTGGATATGGTCCACTGGATTCGGTATGATCGAGTATTACCATCACTATTAATTTGGAGTTCAGGCCCGATAGGGGGTTGATTGGTGAATGGAGTTTGGAGTTAAGTGGTGATCTACTGGACTGGTTACTCTACTTGAAAGTTGACGGAGTGTCAACTACTACTTGATGAAGCCACAGCGGAGTTAATTCGCAAAAGCTACTGTATCCTTTTACCTGAAATTGTTGGATATCTAATGATTTGCTATTTGAAGTGTTATTGATTATTTTTATGAACTCTTATACTCGCTACTTTGATAGTCCAAGTTTTTACCATGGATAATTTGCTACTTGGGTCTGCATGAAGTTTTGGAATCTCATTGAGTTTTGGCTCACTCTATTAGTTTTGTTTTCCTTACAGGGGGTACGAACGTGGGCGTGAGGCTGATACAGGCTAGCGTCGTCTAGTTTTTGACTTTTGTGAATTGTACTCGCGCTAGTGTTTGATTAGAGTTGGAAGTGATTTGGATCTTAAATCTATTTTTATATTTTGGAAATGTATGAATATTTGAGATTGATTTGAGCATAAATGTACATTCTAAGTTTGGAACTGTGGTTTCATTTCCTCTTGAAGTTATAACTTGTTCTTTTGAAGTGAGTGAGTGAGTCCTGGCGAGAGTTGGGCAGGCGGTCCGCTAAACCCTGGGGTACGCCCTAGAGAGAGGTGGGGTCGTCACAGGTGGTATCAGAGCCTAGGTTGGAATTGGTCTGGGTAAAATGAGTGACTTGTATATGATATGGCTTGTGTATGGTTGTTTAAGTGTGAAATCCTAGAGAGTAGGCGACTAACTTAGTAGTACTTGTTTACATTGCTTATTCTTTCGATGCTACTTGTACTGTAGGCAATGGGAGGAAATGGCGAGAATGGGAATGCCGAACGACCTCGGCGAGTGCTTAGCTATCGAGAACATCGATGAGGGGCGGCACTTCAGTGTGCCCCGGGACGTAAGGTTAGGCACTGTGATTGCTAGCGGACCTACTCATATCCCAATAGGGTGGTCCTTGCCATAGAGGACGAGAGGGAAATGTTGACCAGTGCTAATCATAGGGCCAAACTGAGATCGAGTGCCTGAGGGCAATGCTGGGAAAGCAAGGTGCTAGAATTCGGAAGCTCGAGGATTCTGTCCTCGAGGAACAAGAGCGAACCAATGCTATTCGAGAGCAAGCACAAGAGGCTAATGGTCGCCTTGTTCGAATAGTAAGGGAAGTAAGGGACCGAACCGATAACATTTTAACTGAGTGTGGGGTACTTGTGGAGGAAGTAGTACAGGTGAATTTGGCCGAGGAAGGTCAAGGGAACGTAGCTCCTAGTGACTCAGGAGCCAGCTGCACCTGAAGAGGTGGTGGAGTCGGCTGGATTAGTAACAAACTAAGTTAGAGATCTAGGGTTTAGGGGTTGTGCAAGGTAGCTAGGACATAGTATAGGTTGGTTGGGATGACACGTCACCTTTCTTGTTTTGCTTTTGATATAGACGTGTTACGGTTGATGTATATAGCGTACACTTTTGTTCTATGTCCTTTGGTTGCTATAAGTACTTGATTTTGTTAGGTTGATATGCACAGTACTTCATGACTTGATATGTTAATTGCTATGATATGTATATAAAGAAAGTATGCTATTTTAAATGTGCTCTATTATTTTCATTTTATGCTTTGAAAATGCTTTTATCGAGTTTTATATCTACTTTATTTTGCTTATACCTATATAGTCTATTTCCAAAAAGAGGCATGGAAGGTAGGCGAAATCTGGGATGTGGGACTAGTCGAGGACGCGGTTCTAACAGAAGAGAGAGATGCGACGGCCGAGCAACAACCTAAACCGAGGGTTGAAGGAGGGGATCAAGCAGTAACGGCAATCCAGCAAATAACTAATATCTTAGCTCGATTGGTAAAGCAGCCGGGTCAAGCCCCTGTCAATCAGCTTAGGAACCCTGAAATAGGGGAAGATAGTGCCCTAGAGCGGTTTCAAAAGTTTTCTCCTCCCAAGTTTCTTGGAGGGCCAGACCCAGAGGTAGTGGAGAGATAGTTGGAAACAATTATCAATATTTTCGTAGCCTTAAATTATACGGAGGAAAGGCAGGTAAACTTTGCCGTATTCCAATTTGAGAGACCAGTCAGAGCCTGGTGGAATGTAAATAGGGCTGAGTGGGAGAGAGAGCGGACAACATGGACTTGGGTGAACTTTGTACGAGAGTTTAACGAGAAATATCTTCCACCAATAGTTCAGGAGAAAAGGGAGGATGATTTCATTAGGCTACGTCAGGGAGGCTAAAGTGTATATGAGTATGAGACTCAGTTCACCAAGTTATCCAAGTTTGCTCCTGAATTGATAGCCACAGAGCAAAGAAGGGTGAGGCGATTTGTACAAGGGTTAAATGTAGAAATACAAGAGGCTTTGGCAATAGCACAAATTAATACTTTCACAGAGGTTCTTGAGAAAGTCCAGAGGATAGAAATTGCAAGGGCACAAGTGAAGGTTTTTCATGCAAGAAAGAAAGATGTGTCTAGTAGAGACCAAGGGCAGGAACAAGGTGATCAAAGTATGCCACCCCCTAAGGTGGGTCGAGGAGCTGGTGGTGTGAAAATTTCAGGGACATCTAAGGGAGTTATTCCGAGAAGAGCCCGAGGTGGAAAAGTGTGAGAACCCGTAATTTTCTCATTTTCTAGGTTTTATTCGGTTTACTGGCATGTTTTCTGCATTTTCTTTATTCGAAAAGTTTCTAGATAATTTTTATGACTAAATATAGTTTTTAGATGATTTTTCTAGTATCGGTTAGTTTTTGAGAAATTAAGAGCGTATACCGGACGTGGGACCCACTAGTGCGAAAAGTTCGGAAAAATTCGGCCAGTTAGGTTAAGTTTTGGATACTGGGTTTAATTTACCGGATGCTAAGAGATAATTAGAGGTTACCACGTGGATTGGTGTGAGAGGAAACAAAGTGATATGCATGCATTAAATAGGGTGACAAGTGTCACCATATGATTAAATCTTGCATTTTGACTTTTATTCACCTTTTTACCATTTGACCAAATAAACCAAAAATTACCAAAATTATCTTCATTTCCAAGCTCTTGTGGCCGGTCAACTCCAAGGAAGAAAGAAAGAAAAGCTCTCCAAATTCCTGATTCAATCTTGCTCAAATCCAACAAACCCACCATTTAATCTTGCATTTAATCCATAAAAACCCTTAAGTGAGTGGTTGTGAGGTGATTAGTGGAGTTGTTTGGAGGATTAAGGTGCCAAGTTGCTCTCTTCCTTTGGTTACTAAGGTGAGTAGTGAAGGAACCCCTCTCCTCTATCTAATGATGTCTAATTAATAATTTGTGGTAGCCTAAGAGGAGATTTTGTGGATTATATCATGATTTTGGTTGAATTTGGTGAAGTTTTATAATTATTCATGAATTTTCTATTTTAATATGATTCATATGTTGTGGCCATGGATGATGATTGGAAATGATCTTGAATGAAGCTAGAAGGTGTAAATTGTGGTTAATTGCAGAAAATTTCTGCTTTGGAAAGAAATTTTGGAAGTTTGGGTTTCGTTTCCCCTCATTCTGCCCGGTAATGTTCATCATAGTTAGAGGCCGAATTATCCTTGGGTTAAAACATGAAAGTTGTAGGGAATGATATTTTAGAGATGCATACAAAATTTCAGGTCAATTGGAATAGTGTAGCTTATGAAAAGACTGAATTACCCCTGCTGCCCTGTTTCTACCCGAACTTGATAATTGCTTCTGTAATTGGTTAATTTGGTTGGGAATACTTCTGATTTGGTTATTGATGCCTTCTTAAGAAATGTATCCTGGTGTCTTAGCTTTCGGATGGCTTTGGAATCACTTGATTTGGACTTAGGTAGCCTGAATTACGGTTTGTTAACCAGAATACGGTTTGTTAACCTGTTTTTGTGGTTCTGGTTTAGTATATTGAATTTTTGACCTGGTTGCACTAGAACCTGGACTGAGTATCCTTCTTCAACATTGTATCCCTACCTCTTAGCTTCGAAACGGTGTGTATTGCACCTCCATCCGATAATCGTAGTGCCAATGGTGCCAAAACCGCAAAATGATGTCAAAAACTGTTTTTATGGTTTAGAGCTTAATTCCATTTCCGGATTTCCCTGGTTTACTCTAGTGCTTATACATTCTTATGGAGTCCTATTTTGGTAGTATTTGGAATTGGTTTATGACCCTTAATCGAGTCTTATTGTGCTTATTTGAATGTTTTAGGGCGTGACGGTGGTCCAAGACGCTCTTTGGGCGAAAGTTTATGAAATATCATTTGCTTGCTTGGTGAGTATACTACTCACTTGTTTGTTTACAATGTGGCTTTATTATATTGAACTTGATGCCTTGAAGGCTTATTTGCACTGTTGAAACTGATTAAAGTGAGGGTGTACTTGATCGCCCTCACCCTCCTTTGTATTATACACAACTGTCTACTGTTTCACTGTGGTACTTCAAATGTACATGGAAAACTGGATTTGGTGTCATTTGGACGAGGATCCAACGGCTTTTACTGTTACTACTGAGCTCAACCCTATTGGTAGTCGATTGAATCGAGCCAGCGAGGGCTTGGTCGTGAAAGTTGACGAGCCGTGGGGACTGTTATATGGAATCTTGTAGTAGTGAGACTCTTGATTCCGGTATACTCGAGTATTACCAAATTTCTACTGTTTGGAGTTCGGGTCCGGTAGGGGTATGTTGGGTGGAAGGAATGGAAGTAAAGTGGAGCCTACGGTTGGTTACTCTTAAACATTGACGGAGGGTCAATGAGGTCCGATCAAGAATGCAAGCGAGGAAAGGGGCTCTTGAGAGCCGCCCGTATCCTTTTATCAACACTATTGATGTGTGCCTTTGCTTACTTTTGATGTATTGGAATGAGAAGCTTGATGCTTATATGAACTTTGCTGCTTGAGTGATAGTATCTCACTGGGCGTAAGTTCACTCTATTCCTTTTGTTTTCCTTACAGGAATTTGAATACTTTTCGAAAGTTCATGAATGTTTGGTTGCCGAGTTGAGCTTGTTGTAACTATCTTTTGAATAGCTCCTTTTGGGCAAAACTCTAAGTGCATTTTGGATCCAACCAAAAATGTTGAGTTGTAATTTGCAAACCGTACTTGTATAAACTTGTTGGACAACTTGGGTATGCCCTTTTGGTATGTAAATGCTAAATTTCAAGATGTATATGTTTGATTGATGCGTGGTTGCATTTTGACGTGTCGGTTACTATTCATGGCCGACTCCGTTTTCGTTTTCGTTTTCATTTTTTTTTATTTTGTAATTTTGACTTGTCTAAGCGCGCTTGTATGTTCCGGAACGTTTAAACCGTATTGAATTGTCCCGTTAGTCCTGGCGAGAGTTGGGCAGGCAATCCGCTAACCCCTTTGGTTTGCCTTAGGGGAAGGTGGGGCTATCACAAAAAGGACAACTGGGAGGTGCCTCACAAGGAGATCAAACATCAATCCCTCACTCATTTTGTGGATATTGTGGAAAGACCAATCATACTGAGGATAATTGTTGGCGAAACGCATGGAAATGTTTATGGTGTGGTAGTGCTGAGCACAAGACTGCAACCTATCCCCGCTTCGGTGAGACTCAGCAGTTAAATAGGTCAAACCCTAAACAACCAAATGTAGGAAGGAATAGATCCAGAGTGCCTACCAGGGTATATACCTTAAACCACCATCAATTGCCTAACTTGTCTAAAGTGGTGGAAGGTACGATTCGTGTTTTCCATTGTCTGACTAAAATTTTGATAGATCTTGGAATCACTCATTCTCTGGTGAACCCTAACTTTATGTGTGCCATTGATGTGAAAGCCAAGAGGTTACCATATAACCTGGAAACATTCGTATAAACCTAGGTAACCCTGGACTTAAGAAAGTGATCGGAAACCTGTGGTTTACCATATCAAGAATCAAAGGCGGAGTTAGAGGATTTAGTAGTAAGGGTTATCAATTGGATGAAAGGAAAGCCAAGTGACTTTCATGGTATTCCAGTATAAAGGAGTGGCTTGTTGTGGCGAAACATTTCAAAGGTTAAGTAGAATTCGGTACATTAAGTTTAATCAATGTGATACTTTTGTGTTATTAGTTAGTGCATTACCAGGAATTTTAAGTTGTAAATGATCTGGGGTTTAGGGTTTTAGCTTAGTTATCGAGACATAGTTAGGAATGAATAAGGACTCTCATTTGTAATTCATAAGTAAAGACCGACTAATGGTGAAACCTAGGAGCTAGAGACGGACATGCAAGAGAAGTACCCTGAACTATTTGCAAATGAAGGTAGGAATTTCAAGGTCGAAATTCTTTTAAGGGGGAGAGAATGTGAGGACTTGAAAATTCATCTATATTCTTCCTTATAATTTCCTTTTATTTTGAATAAGTTAATTTATAACTCCTTTACCACTAATTTACTCCCTCAATAGTTGTATTAAATAATAGAATTGAGAGTTTTACCTTACGTTTATAGTTAGAGTAAACTAGGGTTTTTGTGTATTTTGGTCGTGTGATCACTTGGTGAGTGTCGCGCCCCACTTTTTGAATGGATGTGATGGGTGTGAGTAGTGTGGAATATGTGAACGTGTGAAAGTGAAAATAAAGGCCATGGGACTTGATAATGCGACGGTTTGGCCATATAAAGTTCAAAAAGGGTTTTTTGTATCAAAAACGGAGTCGCCACTTGGTATAGAGTTTAGGGTGTACCAAGTCACCCAAAAATGATTTTTGTTTTTGAATGAAAAAGTAAATAAACCCTTTTAGAGAACTTTTGGGTCTACGTAACCAAAAGAAGGATCGGGGGTCACATTTGACGAAGGGGAAGGCAAGGATAAAAATCCAAGGCACCCCTTCGACCTAGCCAAGGCTAGTTGCGTGACTTAAACCAATTTTCCCTAATTTTTCTACCCAAGGTATGTATCGCGTGTTGGATATGTCTATATGAATGCAAAAACCTAGACCTAGGGGGACATGAGGGAAATTTCTCTTCAAAGGTTGAGTGGTGCCAATCACATTAATTGTGAAGCCCAATAATGATCCTTTGGAGAGGTCACACATAATCCTAAATGACGTAAAATGAGTGGAATGCATGTCATGTAAAAATGTGAGTTTGTGTGAAGTGAAAAAAAATGATAAAAATAATAGGATTGAGGTGGAGGTGTGCCAATGTATTTACAAGGTAAGGTGAGTAAAGAATGATAATGTGAAACCAACATAAAGTGCATGTGTGCGAATGATATTATATAAAGTGTAAGTAGTTGAATGTAAACATGCAAAAAGTAGTGTGAAGTGAGAATGTAGAAAGGGGGATAGAATATAAAGTAAGTGCATAGGATGGCGAATAAATGGAATGCATGAATCCTATAGGAATGCATCAAAACGGGTACGGGGACTCCTAACTTTGTGACTCAATTTGCCCTTTTATAGAGGGAATACAAGCGTGCTAAGGCTTAGAAAAAGCCACACTCGTCTATATCCCATATTTAAGGGGACTCTCAAACAAAATGGACCCTATAACTAGCATGAGATGCAAAAATCCTAAAATGGAGGGAAAAGGGGTTCGGGGGTATGCAAAAATGATAAAACTAAAAAGAATGCATGACATGTAATAAACAGGCAAATAATGCATTAATGAAAAACAAAGGAAAAATCCTATTGGGTCTAGCGTTGGACCAGCCCTTTCTATGGATTCCTACTAGCGTTGGACTAGTGGAAACGTACATTCATCCATCACATTCATTCATAACTATGGAAAGCGAGTAGACATGTCCAACACTTATAAACACGTAGCACATAACACTTAGCATGCTCGACTAGATGCAAGAGCCTAATAAAGCAAATTAACACATAGTGACTAAACATGCAAGACACATAAAGCAATTAAAGCCCTAACTATTACATTTGCTAGCTAGGCACATGTCTTCAACAGGTCTTCATCGAATGCTCCTCCAAGCCCTATCTATTACAAGCCAAGAGGTGTACACATACCCCATAATGAAATGCTTAAATAAAAGTAAAAGTAAATGAAACAAATGCAAGGAATTAAGTAAAGGCAAGGAAAGCGAAATAGGCATGCATATTCACATAACACGTAGGAGCACGTAGGAAAAATAAACTCAAGAATATAGAAGTTACCTCCCTTGCAATGGAAATCGAGTAAATGAGATATTAGCTTCAAAACAATAAAAAGGTCAAGGTACCAATTTATTTGGCAAATAATCACAAAGGATAAAAAATAAGCATGAATTTGAATCAATTAAATCATGTCGACAATTCACATTTAAGAAGTCAAGAGAAGAAAGGACCTGATTGCAAAGATTGACAAAAGTTTGGGGCCAAAATTAAAGAAAAATAAAGTTCAAGGACTCATTTGCAAATAAAGTAAGGACCCAATTGAATGAAACTGAAAGTTGTTGGGGCCATAGTGAAAACACTCGAAAGTCAGGGGACTGGAATGAAATTTCGTTATCAGGCTTCTTGGCAAAACAGGCCATTGGGCCATTTGTATTTATTTCGTGGGCCAAGACCTTCCAAACCCAATCGGAAATCCCAAAACAAATGGGAATGGGCCATTGTCACCGTCCAAGGAAAAACAAGGGGGCTAGTATATTATTTTTGCCCAAACAAATAGCCAAACAAAAAGATGGGCCTTGACCGTTTAGCCCAAACCAAAAAAAAACAAACCAAATAAACTAAAACAACTTTCTTAAACTCAAACAAAAATAAACTCTTGGCCCAAAACACTTGTTTCATTAAATCCAACATGATAAAATCAAATAAAATTAATAATCCCCAATTAGAACCTACAAACAAGAATTAATCGAGTTAAAGGACTATTCATGCTTATTAAAAGATGACTCAAATCTAAAAGGGAGAAACAAAAGCACTTTTTCCAATTTTCGGGTCATATCAGAACAAGGGGGACTTGGGGGGTTCAGATGCAATAAAAGCAGGGACCTAATTGAAGGACTTATGAAAGTGTGGGAGGCAAATGGGACTGAAATTGCAGTTCTGAACAAATGTTCATCTTCTCCAACGAGCTAATACCAGTTAGCATTTCAGCAACCAGAAATCTGGTTTCAATTTCTAACCATTTCAACGAACAATGAGACTCTCAATACTCCCTCTCATAACATCAATTCGAATTCAAGCATAAAGACTAAAACAGGAAAGCTACAACGACTCAACACAGCAAATGTTCCATTTTCTTCATACGTAAAGCAAGCGAAATCATCTTCAAGTAGAAGGTTCATTCGGGCATTTTAACAAACAGCAAATGGGCATGAAAAAACCCAACAGATTTCTGCTCAAATTACATTACAACCGGCCCCAAAATTATCAGAAAAACAAAGAATTCAGTCCAATCAACATATGCATCATGTGTATTCAGAAATTAAGATCAACTAACAGAAAAATTGCATCAAATGATGCCACGGCAGACCCATTTCAAAGCTTGAGAGAAACTGAAATTTGAAGAAAATAACTTACAGGGCTATAATTTCTGAAGTCGAATTGAATCTGGAGAGGGGGGGTGGCGCTGATGGTAGACGGCTCTGTGGAGATGGCAGTAGAAGCCCCTGCTGCTTTGATGGCTACGGTGGCAGCGACGGCAGTGGGAGTTGAAAGGCGGCGGCAGAGGTGGAGAGTAGCAGACAGCAACAGCGACGAGTGCGGCCTGGAGGTGGCTTGGGCAGGCGGTTGGCTGCTTGTTGGTCGCGCCGGAGAAGAAAGGTGGCGCACGAGGTGGAGGTGCCGTGGCGGGGCTCGGATTGCGGCGGACCTCCTGGTCTTTGTTTCCTCACTTTTCGTTTAGTTCTTTCGCCTCTGCCCAAAATTCCTCCTCTAAATTCCAGATTTCGGCCGCCAGTTTCTTCTTTTTTTTAGTTCCGTTTCTTGCTCTTCCTAAATTCCTCCCAGCTATCTTCTCCGTTTTCTGTTCCCTTTTACTCTCCGCAGCCTCCTTCTCTGTTTTTTATCCCCTCTATTTCTTAGTCTTCCCCTTTTTGGTCCGTAACCCCCCAAGCTCCCTCTGTTCTTTCCTTTTTGCTTTAATTCTGCCCCCAAAACCCAGACGTTGCAATCCTCCTTCCTTTTGCTACTTAGCCTTTCCTTTTTTGTTGATTCCCTCCGACGGAAACCTCCCATCTGTTTTCCTTTTTCATTCCTTTCGCCCCCAGCTTCCCCTTGTTTTTGTCTCGCCTCCGTCTTTCTCCTTGCTCGCTAGCTTTTTGTTTTTCTTTCTTTCTTTCTAGCTTTCTGTTCTAGATTTCGGCCGTCCCTCGCGCACCCCCTTATTGCTTGCGGCTGTTTGCCTTTTAAAGGCACCCCAAAGAAGGACTAAACCTAAGATGAAAGGCTAAGATCTCATCCTCCAAAAATAGGCTTATGTGCAAAAATAAGATAAAGTAAAACCCTAACATCGAAACAAATGAAAATTAAAAAATTAAATGATTAAAGTTTAATTAAATAATAAAATGACTTAAAAAATACAAATAAAAATAAAATGAAATTAATCAAAAACAGAAATAATATCAAACAAAATTCCTTAAAAATTTGGTGTCTACAGTTTGCCCCTCTTTGTCTGAGTTTTGGAAAAACTTGAGACAAAGAAGTAGACATCAAATGCTTACCTGTGCCATTCGGTTGCCCCTATTCGGAGGACTAACCTAAACAAAGAATTTTAACATGGGACTGGCCCGAACAGAAATGTAAACGGGACTGACCCGAACAGGAATTTAAACGGGACTGACCCGAACAGAAATTTAAACGGGACTGACCCGAACAAGAATTTAAACGGGACTGACCCGAACAGAAATTTAAACGGGATTGACCCGAACAGGAATTTAAACGGGACTGACCCGAACAGAAATTTAAACGGGACTGACCCGAACACGAATTTAAACGGGACTGACCCGAACAGAAATTTAAACGGGACTGACCCGAACAAGAATTAAACGGGACTGACCCGAACAGAAATTTAAACGGGACTGACCCGAACAGAAATTTAAACGGGACTGACCCGAATTGGAAGTTAAACGGGACTGACCCGAATAAGCTTTAAATCATGGGACTGACCCGAATAAGCTTTAATCATGGGACTGGCCCGAACAGAAAATGTAAAGTGATGATGCACACTAATGGGACTGACCTCTGCTCCAGTGGCTGTGAAAATGAAATGCACACTGGCGGGACTAACCTCTGCTCCAGTGGCTGTGGCGATGTAAATGAAATGCACACTGACGGGACTAACCTCTGCTCCAGTGGCGATGTAAATGAAATGCACACTGGCGGGACTAACCTCTGCTCCAGTGGCGGAAAATGAAATGCACACTGGCGGGACTAACCTCTGCTCCAGTGGCTGTAAATGAAATGCTTACTGGCGGGACTGACCCATGCTCCAGTAGCGATGTAAACGGTCAGCGGGATAGAACCCAGTTCTGCCGAGGTTGGCGGGATAAAACCCAGCTCCAACGTGATAAACGGTCAGCGGGATAGAACCTAGTTCTGCCGAGGTTGGCGGGATAAAACCCAGCTCCAACGTGATAAACGGTCAGCGGGATAGAACCCAGTTCTGCCGAGGTTGGCGGGATAAAACCCAGCTCCAACGTGATATAAGCGGTCAGCGGGATAGAACCCAGTTCTGCCGAGGTTGACGGGATAAAACCCAACTCCAACGTGATATAAGCGGTCAGCGGGATAGAACCCAGTTCTGCCGAGGTTGACGGGATAAAACCCAACTCCAACGTGATATAAGCGGTCAGCGGGATAGAACCCAGTTCTGCCGAGGTTGGCGGGATAAAACCCAACTCCAACGTGATATAAGCGGTCAGCGGGATAGAACCCAGTTCTGCCGAGGTTGGCGGGATAAAACCCAGCTCCAACGTGATGAAGTGATGTTGGCGGCACCAAGTCCAGGCCCAACGTGACATTGTGAATGGTCAGTGCGAAATCCCAATCCTGCCATCCAATTGGTCAAGAAATTGGATTTGATTTGTCAAGAAACAAGAAATTAGATTTGATTTTCCAAGAAACAAGAATTGGAACTTGATTTTTGATTTTTGACTTTCGAATTTTTTCTGATTTTTCGAGGGAATCTTTTTCAAAATAATTTGCCCCCAGTGTAGGGCCCTTTTCCCTTCTTTCTTCTCTTTCTTCGGCATCGGCCTTCCACATCATCGGATGCTCCTTCGTCGATTTCAACTATGTATACCTGCACAGGGGACTTATATGCACTCAAATTTTCAAGAAAAAGGCAGCATGATTGATTTGAAAGTCTTGCTTGAGTCTTTGACGAAATCCTCAAATGGACTATAAAAATTTTGCCCCAGTGTGGGCTTATTTTGCGAAATCTTGGAAATAACAATTTTGCCCTAGTATGGGCTCATTTGATTCCAAAAAATTGGTTTGGATGTCTCTCCATTTATTTGAACCAAGAGAAATCGCACCTTCCAAAACTTAGAAAGTAATCATATATAACGTGAAGAAATTTGAATGTTGAGTTCACGCAGAAATTTCATGATGAATCTCTCAGAATATCACCAAATCACAAAAGATTTCTTCCTCACTTTTAGCATCGGTGCTCAGGGTAACGGATCACCATTTCTTGTTGGTTCATCTGTCAGGACCAATCAAGTGACTTTATTTTTGATTTGGAAATGACTAAAGGAAAATGGGAGGTCAAGATTTGTCTCATTTTGTGCTCATTCGATATCACGTCTTCATGAAAGCAAAATAGTTTGTCACCCTTATTTTCCAAGAAAACTTAGTCAGCATACAAGCTTGATAGGCTTGCAACAAAACGGGTAGAAGCGATAGCTAAACCTGTGAAAACTGGTTATACCCCCATGATCACAAATGATTGATGGATTTCTTATAAGCATAATCGTCACTTTGGATTGTCATGAAGGAATAAGTCAACGATGGACTTTATTAGCTTGTAATGTGGCTTGAAACGAGAGTTAAAAGATAAGTCTTTCAAGGACATTGCACCGAAGATCGTATTTTTTCCAAAATTACCCCTATTCTGAACTCAAAGATCTCAGACTTTGTTTGCATTTTCCTCATCAAATCTTTTGCATTCGCTCTCTTTTCTTTTCCAAAAATGCCCCCGCGGGGTTTCACATGAAGAGCAGTGTCAACCTCACACCTAATCAATTCAGAATACAGCTAAAATTTTCCGGCATCAGAAATTTTCTTGATAGGGCCATTGCAAAGAACAGAAGTCAGGGCTTTCGGCTTTTGTAATGGGGTCAGGTGGGGTGCTTAGAAAAGTTAAGGCTTGAAAGCGGATTCCAAAAGCGGTTTGAAAAATCTGAGATCGCATTGTTGCGTCAACCCTATTTCAGGGTTAAATCAGAATTTGCCCCAATTTATGCTCAATTGAGGCTTTTCACTTTCATTTTCTTTCTTCTTTTGACTTTTCGGCTTTTTGCCATTCTTTGAAATTTGCCCCCAATTTATTTTTTAAACTGAGGTTCTCTTTTCTTCTTTTGTTTTCGTTTTTGTCGCCTTTCACTTTTTCACTTCTTGAAATTTTCTTTTTTCAACTCAAACTTGCCCCAGTGTGGGGTTTACGATTCTCAGGGGTTGCCAAACGAAATATTTTATTCTGAAGGCTCAAAAGGGATAACTAGGGATAGAATGTTTGAATGGAAAAGAAGATGGCCTGACTTGTATTCCATTCCTTACAATAACTCTGAAAGGAAACTTTCATTAATGCGAAATTTCTGGCATGTATCTGAATTAATTGACTGAGGAAGACCCTTGCTCATTCATATCTATGAAACATAAGTGATCCACCGGATAGAACTTGTCCTTTTCTTTTTTCAAAATTGGAACCCAAGTGGAATCAAATTTCCCCAAATTGCGGTTCCCTCATTATTCTAGCATTTTTGCTTTTTCCCTTTTTGGAAAATTCTCCAATCTCCCTCCCCAATGTGGGGTGCGATCATATGTGCACTCGAAAAGAACCACCAATTTTTAGATCAAATGAGGATGCAAGAGATGATCAGTGTTTAGGTTGTAGAAATGATGGCCAAAGTATCATTCTTACGCTTCATGACAATCAAAGTAATGCAATGCTCATTGAGAACCCATTCCCTTTTGAAAGTTTTCCAATGTAGGGTAGAGATCATTAAGGCCTTTATTTGAAACGAAATTATCCTTTCAAAGGCTCAAATGGGAGAGCAAATGATAAAATGTGTATAGGTAGAGAAACGAATGCTCAAAGTATCATTCCAAATTTTCAAAACAAACAAAAATAATGCACATTTTTTGCTTTCACTTAGATGTGAATTGAATATAATTATACACAGTGGACATTTCTCAAACAAAGATTGCCCCAACTTGCAACTATCAATCAATGTGACTGATTTTATTTTGGGGTTGAATGAAATGGGCAAAATATGAATTGTACAGTGAAGGAGAAAATGTATCTCATGAGGCCTTTGGAGTGACCATTCACTTTTTTTCTGAGCACTCTTATTGTATAGCTCGGATCACCAATCTAGTGTATATGAGGATTTTAGAGAGTATACACTTGCGAAATTCAGGCTATAGGTTGAAAAAATCTCAATTTGGTCTTATTTTCTCAAAATTCATCATGAAATCTCCAATGAGTAAGAATAAAGAATGAAATGTACATAAATATATACAAAACAATGATTGTCCAAAAATTTTATTGCTGAAAAAGTTTGAAACAAAAATTCTCATTCAATTATGATACAAATGAGAAAAGAGAAACTTGTAAAGAGCTCCACATATACACTTTTTGTCTCCTTTTCTTTTGACACAAAAATATATTAACAAGTCAAATATACAAAATTTTCCTTGAAAACAATTATGAAATCTCTTAGAAGCTCTTAGCCTAGAGCTTTCAGATGGATCTTTCAGGTTTCTATTATTGGATCTGCCCAAGAATCAAATAATACTTTCCAAACTTTATCGGATCAAAAAATTGTTATCCAATATAGGGAAATATTTTCATCTTATTGAAACCTTTTTTATGAATGCAGGGGAGGGGGGAAACAAAAGAAAAATACCCCGAGTTAGTAAACAAGAATATAAAATCGGTATGCATGTCCTATGGGGGAACCCTTTTATGCCAAGGGTAGGCCTAGCATGAAAATGCAATCCTCTAGGGTAGGCACTATACCATACCTGACGGATCTGATCAACTCATTGAGTGAAAAATAATTTTGAAAAATTTGGTCAATTGGAGTGACGAGAGACACTTTGTCAAAATGAGGTCAACGTCCGAATGGATTGATCACTTTTGATCGATACAAGAATTTGCAAAAACGCACGGGTTTGACCTTGACGAACTTCCTATCGAAGAGATTGGAACTTTTCTCAGTGAAGCACGGGTCAAAACTCCAACTGATCAAATGGCTGGATGCAATGGATGCTTTTCTCAAAATCGACTAGGTTTTTCATTTTGAAATTCGACATTGACATCCTAATTGACAATTTATTAAAAATCGACCGGATTACCCTAAAAAGGGAAACAGGTCAAATGAATTGAATGAAATTCAATTTATCCAAAATTAATCAGATCACCCTAAAAAGGGTAAGTTGATCAAATAGATTGAACGAAACTTGATTTATTCAAAATCGGCTCGGTTGCCCTAAAAATAGGTAAATTGGCCAAATGAATGAAATTGAATTAGTGATTTATTCAAAAATCGGCCGAACGACCCTAAAAAGGGTAAATTGGTCAAATGAATTGATGATTTATTCAAAAATCGACCATGTGACCCTAAAAGGGTAAATTGGTCAAATGAATTGATGATTTATTCAAAAATCGACCAGGTGACCCTAAAAGGGTAAATTGGTCAAATGAATTGATGATTTATTGAATGAATTGGCAAAATGGATTGGTTGAATTGTCCGGCCATTGGTTATTTCAAAATTATTGAGGTGCATTAGTCTATGACCTTCTAAAAATCAAATTTTGGCCTCAATTTATTTATCGTCTCAATAGGAGGAATCATTTGTGAATTTCTTCAAATAAATGTCCTTCACGCAAGGGATTTTTACCAATTTTTGAGAAAATGGCCAAAAAGTGATTATTAGATGCTCATATTCCAAAGATCACTCTATGAAAATGATCGGATCCTACCTTACCTTGTGCACTACCCCTTTAGATGGTACAAAATGTAAACGTGCAAGTCTCACTGGATTAAGTATCCGAGACACAAGGTGGTTTATTCCTAAACACGGGATCCCCTATGTGGCATTCCCTTTCTATGGTTTATGCATGATGCCAGTTATTAAAGCGATGTAAATATGTGACAATTATGGCCTAAAGGACATAAATAATGCATCGGGGGGAAAAGGTCTAAAATGAAATGTACTTATTGAAAATTAAGTGCAATAACTGAAATTTAAACATGTGAGTTATCTAGTGGGTAAGTCACTAAAAGAGTGCCAAAGAGGCCTCTTATTGCTACGGCACATGAATGCAGGCCAAGAAAACAAAGAAATGGTTAGTGCAATTGATAGTACACATAACACATTGGGAGCAATTAAGAAAAGAAATACAATAAAGCGAGTAAAAGGGGTGGAACCCCTTCCCTCGTGCCTAATGTGCTTAAAATAGGGTGAGGCTGACTCTAACCTAGGAAAATTCTAACATGGATGCATGAGGTTGGGGTTCACTAATGCGACTAGACTCGATAAGGTTTAAAAAGGTCCCCAAACCTTCAGACCTAAGGGAATGGGTCATCAATCCCAAGACCCTCGGTCGGTGGCTCGAGCGATCCCCTAGGTATTGCTATGGGCGCAAGGCACACCATCCACATACCCAGAGAAATCATTCCTAGTCCTACAAGGCGGTGTGGGAAAGAGCCCACGAAAAATAAAATAAAATGGGATAACAGTAAGTAAACGTGCACGTATGAAGTGTTCCCTATTTTGAGGGAAAGGGTTGAGAACCACGCGAGGCTCTAAAGGTGACACACACACCTCCCAAATGCAATGCAAGCGCGAGATAAACAAGTAAACATACATCCAATCAACCAATCATACATTCGTGAGCGAAAGAGTAGTTTGAGACGTACGTGAGACAAAAATGTCCTAAAAATGGAAGATGCAACCCTAATATCCACATGCCATGCATAAAAAAGGTAGAAAAAGGAAAAGAATAGCCAAATCAAATGCTTGGACCCTCTTAGGAAGTCCCCAGTGGAGTCGCCAACTGTCGCGCCCCACTTTTTGAATGGATGTGATGGGTGTGAGTAGTGTGGAATATGTGAACGTGTGAAAGTGAAAATAAAGGCCATGGGACTTGATAATGCGACGGTTTGGCCATATAAAGTTCAAAAAGGGTTTTTTGTATCAAAAACGGAGTCGCCACTTGGTATAGAGTTTAGGGTGTACCAAGTCACCCAAAAATGATTTTTGTTTTTGAATGAAAAAGTAAATAAACCCTTTTAGAGAACTTTTGGGTCTACGTAACCAAAAGAAGGATCGGGGGTCACATTTGACGAAGGGGAAGGCAAGGATAAAAATCCAAGGCACCCCTTCGACCTAGCCAAGGCTAGTTGCGTGACTTAAACCAATTTTCCCTAATTTTTCTACCCAAGGTATGTATCGCGTGTTGGATATGTCTATATGAATGCAAAAACCTAGACCTAGGGGGACATGAGGGAAATTTCTCTTCAAAGGTTGAGTGGTGCCAATCACATTAATTGTGAAGCCCAATAATGATCCTTTGGAGAGGTCACACATAATCCTAAATGACGTAAAATGAGTGGAATGCATGTCATGTAAAAATGTGAGTTTGTGTGAAGTGAAAAAAAATGATAAAAATAATAGGATTGAGGTGGAGGTGTGCCAATGTATTTACAAGGTAAGGTGAGTAAAGAATGATAATGTGAAACCAACATAAAGTGCATGTGTGCGAATGATATTATATAAAGTGTAAGTAGTTGAATGTAAACATGCAAAAAGTAGTGTGAAGTGAGAATGTAGAAAGGGGGATAGAATATAAAGTAAGTGCATAGGATGGCGAATAAATGGAATGCATGAATCCTATAGGAATGCATCAAAACGGGTACGGGGACTCCTAACTTTGTGACTCAATTTGCCCTTTTATAGAGGGAATACAAGCGTGCTAAGACTTAGAAAAAGCCACACTCGTCTATATCCCATATTTAAGGGGACTCTCAAACAAAATGGACCCTATAACTAGCATGAGATGCAAAAATCCTAAAATGGAGGGAAAAGGGGTTCGGGGGTATGCAAAAATGATAAAACTAAAAAGAATGCATGACATGTAATAAACAGGCAAATAATGCATTAATGAAAAATAAAGGAAAAATCCTATTGGGTCTAGCGTTGGACCAGCCCTTTCTATGGATTCCTACTAGCGTTGGACTAGTGGAAACGTACATTCATCCATCACATTCATTCATAACTATGGAAAGTGAGTAGACATGTCCAACACTTATAAACACGTAGCACATAACACTTAGCATGCTTGACTAGATGCAAGAACCTAATAAAGCAAATTAACACATAGTGACTAAACATGCAAGACACATAAAGCAATTAAAGCCCTAACTATTACATTTGCTAGCTAGGCACATGTCTTCAACAGGTCTTCATCGAATGCTCCTCCAAGCCCTATCTATTACAAGCCAAGAGGTGTACACAAACCCCATAATGAAATGCTTAAATAAAAGTAAAAGTAAATGAAACAAATGCAAGGAATTAAGTAAAGGCAAGGAAAGCGAAATAGGCATGCATATTCACATAACACGTAGGAGCACGTAGGAAAAATAAACTCAAGAATATAGAAGTTACTTCCCTTGCAATGGAAATCGAGTAAATGAGATATTAGCTTCAAAACAATAAAAAGGTCAAGGTACCAATTTATTTGGCAAATAATCACAAAGGATAAAAAATAAGCATGAATTTGAATCAATTAAATCATGTCGACAATTCACATTTAAGAAGTCAAGAGAAGAAAGGACCTGATTGCAAAGATTGACAAAAGTTTGGGGCCAAAATTAAAGAAAAATAAAGTTCAAGGACTCATTTGCAAATAAAGTAAGGACCCAATTGAATGAAACTGAAAGTTGTTGGGGCCATAGTGAAAACACTCGAAAGTCAGGGGACTGGAATGAAATTTCGTTATCAGGCTTCTTGGCAAAACAGGCCATTGGGCCATTTGTATTTATTTCGTGGGCCAAGACCTTCCAAACCCAATCGGAAATCCCAAAACAAACGGGAATGGGCCATTGTCACCTTTCTTGGGCCAAGATCACTTGGCCCAATCGGGAGTCCAAGGAAAAACAAGGGGGCTAGTATATTATTTTTGCCCAAACAAATAGCCAAACAAAAAGATGGGCCTTGACCGTTTAGCCCAAACCAAAAAAAAACAAACCAAATAAACTAAAACAACTTTCTTAAACTCAAACAAAAATAAACTCTTGGCCCAAAACACTTGTTTCATTAAATCCAACATGATAAAATAAAATAAAATTAATAATCCCCAATTAGAACCTACAAACAAGAATTAATCTAGTTAAAGGACTATTCATGCTTATTAAAAGATGACTCAAATCTAAAAGGGAGAAACAAAAGCACTTTTTCCAATTTTCGGGTCATATCAGAACAAGGGGGACTTGGGGGGTTCAGATGCAATAAAAGCAGGGACCTAATTGAAGGACTTATGAAAGTGTGGGAGGCAAATGGGACTGAAATTGCAGTTCTGAACAAATGTTCATCTTCTCCAACGAGCTAATACCAGTTAGCATTTCAGCAACCAGAAATCTGGTTTCAATTTCTAACCATTTCAACGAACAATGAGACTCTCAATACTCCCTCTCATAACATCAATTCGAATTCAAGCATAAAGACTACAACAGGAAAGCTACAACGACTCAACACAGCAAATGTTCCATTTTCTTCATACGTAAAGCAAGCGAAATCATCTTCAAGTAGAAGGTTCATTCGGGCATTTTAACAAACAGCAAATGGGCATGAAAAAACTCAACAGATTTCTGCTCAAATTACATTACAACCGGCCCCAAAATTATCAGAAAAACAAAGAATTCAGTCCAATCAACATATGCATCATGTGTATTCAGAAATTAAGATCAACTAACAGAAAAATTGCATCAAATGATGCCACGGCAGACCCATTTCAAAGCTTGAGAGAAACTGAAATTTGAAGAAAATAACTTACAGGGCTATAATTTCTGAAGTCGAATTGAATCTGGAGAGGGGGGGTGGCGCTGATGGTAGACGGCTCTGTGGAGATGGCAGTAGAAGCCCCTGCTGCTTTGATGGCTACGGTGGCAGCGACGGCAGTGGGAGTTGAAAGGCGGCGGCAGAGGTGGAGAGTAGCAGACAGCAACAGCGACGAGTGCGGCCTGGAGGTGGCTTGGGCAGGCGGTTGGCTGCTTGTTGGTCGCGCCGGAGAAGAAAGGTGGCGCACGAGGTGGAGGTGCCGTGGCGGGGCTCGGATTGCGGCGGACCTCCTGGTCTTTGTTTCCTCACTTTTCGTTTAGTTCTTTCGCCTCTGCCCAAAATTCCTCCTCTAAATTCCAGATTTCGGCCGCCAGTTTCTTCTTTTTTTTAGTTCCGTTTCTTGCTCTTCCTAAATTCCTCCCAGCTATCTTCTCCGTTTTCTGTTCCCTTTTACTCTCCGCAGCCTCCTTCTCTGTTTTTTATCCCCTCTATTTCTTAGTCTTCCCCTTTTTGGTCCGTAACCCCCCAAGCTCCCTCTGTTCTTTCCTTTTTGCTTTAATTCTGCCCCCAAAACCCAGACGTTGCAATCCTCCTTCCTTTTGCTACTTAGCCTTTCCTTTTTTGTTGATTCCCTCCGACGGAAACCTCCCCTCTGTTTTCCTTTTTCATTCCTTTCGCCCCCAGCTTCCCCTTGTTTTTGTCTCGCCTCCGTCTTTCTCCTTGCTCGCTAGCTTTTTGTTTTTCTTTCTTTCTTTCTAGCTTTCTGTTCTAGATTTCGGCCGTCCCTCGCGCACCCCCTTATTGCTTGCGGCTGTTTGCCTTTTAAAGGCACCCCAAAGAAGGACTAAACCTAAGATGAAAGGCTAAGATCTCATCCTCCAAAAATAGGCTTATGTGCAAAAATAAGATAAAGTAAAACCCTAACATCGAAACAAATGAAAATTAAAAAATTAAATGATTAAAGTTTAATTAAATAATAAAATGACTTAAAAAATACAAATAAAAATAAAATGAAATTAATCAAAAACAGAAATAATATCAAACAAAATTCCTTAAAAATTTGGTGTCTACAGTGAGGTATGTGTACTAAATTTGGTGGATAAGAGTGAGTATTAGGTAAGAGGAAGTGTGTGATTAGAAGTGCTAATAATAAGTTAGTGAATCATAAAGTTAAAACAAAAGTACAAGGCAGTTAAGTGAAATAGGCTTGAACCGACGTGCGCCATTTGTTACCAGTTGAGTACACCGCTTTGCCAATATTTTCTTATCTTAATCTCCTTGATTTTATTTCATTTAATTCTCCCTAAATTAACCCTTAAAGCAGCTGAAAATTTTGACTAAAGAAAAGGTGAGAAAAGAAACTTGATTGCCAAGTGTTGGCAATCAAAGAGATGTTTGACCAAGACATTTCCTTTCTTCTTATCTTTCCTTTTGGCTAAGTTTGCTTCCATTTTTTCTTCATGTTGGCCAAACCATTGGAGAGAAAAACAAGAGAGAAGAACTTCTAACTTCATCTTGATTTTGCCTTGTTTGAGTTGAAATCACAAAAACTAAACCGATTAAACTAGCACCAAGGGAGTTAGGAGGCTTGGAGTGGAGACTTTCTTTGGAGAAATAGTTTGGTTCTTCACTTCTCAAGAGGTTTTGAAGGTATAAGTTCAACAACTTCATTTCTCTTTCTTATTCTTGCAAAATATGGTATAGATGACCTGAATCTTGGAATATTATGGATGATACTCTAGGTTCGGTGTAGATTAGTGAAATTTCAGCTAGGGTTTTGCAATTTTCAGCCTTGATTTATATTGTTTAACTATAATATGTTGGTTTTGAGCTTGGTTTTGGACTTGTGAGGTGATTAGTAGCCTTATTGTGACTTTTTAGCTTTAAAAGAGGAAATTCCAGCTTTCTTAAGAATTTTCCAGCTTTGGTATTGGATGATTATTTGCTAGAAATGAGTTACAATTTGGATGGGTTTTAGCCTAGATTAAGAACTATCTTTATATTCTTACTTGTGGTGATTGAGTTGGGCTGATTTTAGAAGAAAGTGAAGGCTTGAAAATGGCAGAAAAATTAGGTAAAAACAAAGGAAATGCTGCCCGTTTTTCCTCTCGAAAAGCGGAAATAGGGATGTGACTTGTGAGCGATTTGGGACTTAGTTATGTAGGAATACTTAAATGACCTTGTGGGTGACTTATAAATGAAAATTTTGCTCAAACGTGTATATTTTTCAAAGACAAAATAACGACCACTTTAAACGCGATTTTCTCGTTTCTTATACCAAGTTACGAATTTACAAGTTTTAATCGCTTCTTTATTAAAACCAAAAGAGCGAGCATGAATTTTCTAGGATTTGATAAGTAAAATAAATACTGCTTAAACGAGTTTCATTCACTTGATTTTCTTTAAGCGAAACTCCCATATTTTGAAACCCTAGTTGATTGCAAATTGTTAAACGGTATTTTATTGCAGATTTGGACTCCAGCCAGAGAGTTGAACCTGAGCTTGGTTTTGGAAAGCAATAACTCATTGGTGAGTGTTTCCAAATGCATGTTTGAACTTATTACTTGAATGAATCGCTTGGTTAACGTGATTGGACGGTACTTAACTTGTTTGATAGGGCAAGGGTGTACTTTATCGCACTTGCTCTAATATGACTTATTACTGTGCATTGGTTACAAATGGTTTGATATATACATATATATACACATGACTTGAATACTGCCTGGGATCCTAACCCTATTGGTTAGTCAGTCGAATTGAGCCAGTAAGGGCTTGGTCGAGGAGACTGGCGAACCATAGGTACTTTTTATTGTTTATCATTTATTGTTTATTGTGTAATCCTTTGGATATGATCCACTGGATTCGGTATGCTCGAGTATTACCATCACTATTAATTTGAAGTTCGGGCCCGGTAGGGGTTGATTGGTGGATGGAGTTTGGAGTTAAGTGGTGATCTACTGGACTAGTTATTCTACTTGAAAGTTGACGGAGTGTCAACTACTACTTGGTGAAGCCACGGCAGAGTTAACTCACAAAAGCTACTGTATCCTTTTACCTGAAATTGTTAGATATCTAATGATTTGCTATTTGAAGTGTTATTGATTATTTTTATGAACTCTTATGCTCGCTACTTTGATATTCCAAGTTTTTACCATGGATAATTTGCTACTTGGGTCTACATGAAGTTTCGGAACCTCACTGAGTTTTGTCTCACTCTATTAGTTTTGTTTTCCTTACAGGTGGTACGAGCATGGGTGTGAGGCTGGTACAGGCAAGCATCGTCTAGTTTTTGACTTTTGTGAATTGTACTGGTGCTAGTGCTTGATTAGAGTTGGAAGTCATTTGGATCTTAAATCTTTTGTTGTATTTTGGGAATGTATGAATATTTGAGATAGACTTGAGTATAAATGTACATTTTAAGTTTGGAACTGTGGTTTCATTTCCTCTCGAAGTTATAACTAGTTCTTTTGAAGTGAGTGAGTGAGTTCTGGCGAGAGCTGGGCAGGCGGTCCGCTAAACCCTGGGGTACGCCCTAGGGAGAGGTGGGGTCGTCACAATGGGCCAGACCAACACTAATTAACTCCTTAATCTAGGTCGGTCCATAACCAACATGGTTTAACCAATATTATTTTGGACTAATATACTCCTAAACATGACTGCTTGAGGCCACTCTCCAACGACACATACTAAACTAATGACTAAAGAAACTTTGGACAGAGCCCTAGACATATGTCTCATCTCAGGCCAATGGACTATCTCGACCATTTTGAACTTGAATCAACATCACGGTCCTTTGTAAAGCTTCATGGTCAAGCCCCTCAATGGCTGTATAGTCTTGCTCTTGATCTTATATTGTGTGCCTTAAAGCTTGAAGAGACTCTTTGAATCGTTTAGCCCTAGCTCTTGTCACTGGACCCGTAATCAGCTTCACTGGATCAAAACTTGTAGACCCTACACCTTGACCTTGATCCGCATCAAAATTGGAAGACTACGAAACAATAGTATTAATGAAGGAGTGTACTGATATTATACAAAACAAGCTGCTGCCAAAATTGGAGGATCCGGAGAGTTTTTCTATACTATTCACTATCGGTAATATTAAATTTTTCAAAATATTATGTGACCTTAGTGCTAGTGTATCATTAATTCCTTTAACGGTAGTTAGACAATTACCTTTGCATGAGCTAAAATGCACAACATTACTTTGTAGTTAGCCAATAGGTCGATTAGATATCCATTGGGAGTATTGGAGAATGTATTGATTAAAGTGTAAATATTTATCATTCCCATGGATTTTGTGGTATTAAATATGGAAGAAAATATGGCTATGCCAATTATTTTTGGTAGACCATTTTTACCAACTGCAGATACTATTATTAATGTTAAAAATGGCAAACTTGAGTTTCAAGTAGGTGAAGAAGATGTAGAATTTAATTTGAATGAAATAAAAAAAATACCCTTTTTTTAGCGATCATGCTTGTTCTATTGGCACCATTGATAAGCTAATCCAAGAGTTGAGTCGAGTAAACTTTGACTTCGATCCTCTTGAACTTTGTTTGACGGGTTTAGGGATGCAAGAGGGAACTTGTGAAGAGATTGAAGAATTGGCCAAGTATCTGGATTTTCAAGCACCCTATAAATAAGGTAATATTTATGAAAATCTTGATCAAGGAAAAGGGTTCCCACCACCTTTAGAAACTGTTTCTTTAAAATTAGAGTTCAAGCCACTTCCAAATCATCTAAGGTACGAGTTTTTTGGAGAAAATAGCACTTTACCGATCATTGTTAGTGCTCACCTAGATGAGGAACAATGTACGAAATTGCTAAGAGTTCTAAGAAAGCATAAGAAGGCAATTGGGTGAACAATCTCGGACATCAAGGGTTTAAGTTCTTTTATATGTATGCATTGCATTCTGTTAGAAGACAATTACAAACCGGTGGTGAAAATGTATAAAAGGTTCAATCCAAATATGAAAGAGGAGGTAAGAAATGAAATTTTTAAATGGCTCAATGAAGGTATAATCTTTCCTATCTCTAATAGTATTTGGATTAGTCCAATTCATGTTGTCCCTAAAAAAGGTGAAATCACTATAATTATAGATAAAAATGATTAAATGATTCCATCTCGGCTCGTGTTCGAGTGGAGAGTGTACATTCATTATCAAAAATTAAATGCAGTTATTAGAAAAGACCACTTTCCTTTACCCTTTCTTGATCAACTTTTGAAGCGAATTTCAAGTTATGAATTTTATTATTTTCTTGATGGTTTTTCAGGTTATAACCAAATTGATATAGCTTCGAAGGATTAAAAGAAGGCCACATTTACTTGCCCTTATAGCATCTTTGCCTTTAGGAGGACGCCATTTAACCTATGCAACGGCCCAACTACATTCTAACGTTGCATGATGGCCATATTTTCTGATTACATTGAGAAAATGATGGCTATATTTATGAACAATTTTTTGGTATTTGGCTCATTTTTTTATCATTGTCTTCATAATTTAGATTTCATCTTGCAGAAGCGTGACGAGACAAATCTTGTACTAAATTGGGACAAATGCCATTTTATAGTATGAGAAGGAATGGTCTTAGGTCACAAGATTTTCTCTAAAGAAATTGAAATGGACAAAACAAAAATAAAAATTATCAAGCGAATGTCACCTCCAAACAATGTCAAGGGGATAAAAAGATTTCTTGGACACGCTAGCTTTTATAGACGTTTTATTAAAGATTTTTTTAAGATAGCATAGCCATTATGTAATTTATTATGTAAGGATACCCATTTTCAATTTAATGACAAATGTTTGATTGCTTTTGATAGGTTGAAGAAGGAATTGACTTCCGCACCAATTACAACTTCACCGGATTGATCGCTACCATTTGAATTGCTGTGTGATGTAAGCGACTATGCGGTTGAAGTGGTTTTAAGGCAAAGGAAGGAAGGAAAGTTGCATGTCATCTATTATACGAGCAAATTGCTAAATGAGGCACAACTCAAATATGCAACTTAGAGAACGAGCTATTGGCAGTCATATTTGTTTTAAATAAATTGGATCCTATTTAGTAGGATCTAAAGTTATCATCTATACAGACCATTTGATTCTTAAATATTTGCTCCATAAGAAAGATGTAAAACCTCGTCTAATCCAATGAATTCTATTGTTGCAGGAATTTGATGTGGAAATAAAGAATAAAAAGGGATCGGAGAACCTTATGGCAGATCACCGATCGCGACTAGAGTATATCCCTACCAATGGCCAAGTTCCAATTAAAGAGAAATTTTATGATGAATTTATCCTGCCAATTGTCAATTCTCCTTGGTATGCGGATTTTGCTAATTATTTGAAAAGTGGAGTAATGCCAAAGGATTTTAACTATCATCAAAGGAAAAATTTTTTGCATGATGTTAAAAGTTATTTTTGGGAGGAACCACTGCTGTATAAATATTGTATCGATGGTATGATACATAGATGTATTCCCGAGAACGAGATACGTGATATTTTATGTCATAATCTAGAAACGGGTGGTCATTTTAATACATCAAAAACTGTAGCAAAGGTTTGGCAATCGGCATTTTATTGGCCAACAATATACCAAGATGCTAGGGAATATGTTAAAAGTTGTTATGCTTGCCAAAGAACCGGGAACATATAAAAAAAAAAATGAAATGCTCCTTACTACTTTCTTAGAAGTTGAATTATTTGATGTTTTGGGTATGGATTTTATGGGACCGTTTCCTAATTCTTTTAATAATAACTACATCTTAGTAGCCGTGGATTATGTCTCTAAATGGGTGGAGGCAATCGTTTCATCTACTAGTGACACTAAGGTAGTATTTCGATTTCTTAAAAAGAATATTTTTAGTAGATTCGGTATACCTAGAGCTATAGTAAGTGATGAAGGAAAATATTTCTATAATAAACTTGATTCCTTATTGCTTAAGTATGGTTGTAGGCATAAGACATCACTTCCATATCATTCTCAAGCCAATGGACAAGCGAAATTAGCTAATCGGGAGATCAAGTTCATCTTGGAGAAAATGATAAACAAATCTCGAAAGGATTGGGTGAGAAAACTCGATGAGTCACCGTATCATTTAGTTCATGAAAAAACTTGTCATTTACCTGTGGAGGTTGAACATATGGCATATTGGGCTATTAAAACAATTAACTTGGACAAGACAAAACTGGACCCTCCACTACTGCTCCACCTTCTCCACCACCTCAATCCAATTGGTAAAGGGTTTTTAGTTGCTTGAATGCAATTGAATATCAGTTGGGGTCAATGGACATTCACATGCAATAGATTGAAGACAATTTGCACATACACCTCCTCATGATGATGAGGCCGTAGATGACTGAAGACGCACTGGCCTCTTGAAGCCTTTTGCTTTTGCTTCCATATTTCTTAGTAGTTTTCTTTTCATCTTTTCCTTGTATAATGTTTGCTTTTGCACTTATCATTTTGCACATGGGGACTTGTGACAATTTTATTTGATTTTGGTCGTTGATTGTGGATGGCTCGTGACTCAAGGTTAAACTGGACCACAGCCATTGAAATGGGAGTAACCTGTTCTTATTTTGCTTTATTTTCTTCTCTTACATATTGATGACAATGTGTATGTTAAGTGTGGGAGGAGAAATGTCTTAAGTAGAAGGTACTTTACGTTTGAATGTTTGGACGTGTTATGGGAAATTACCTGTATTGTGAATTATTGAATTTGGGTTTCCTGGCAAGGAATTTTCGTCCAGTTTTAAGGAGAAACTCTATCAAAATTTTGTCCAAATTTCTAATTTTGTCTCTAAAATTTTCATATTTACTTCATTTGAGTCCACAATTGCATGAAGTTTAAGTTCCTTTTTGTTTCAAATTCTCCTATATGAGTAAAATGAAGTAAATAATTTGAAATTTCAATGTTCACTCAACTTGGAAACAATTACTATGTGATTAGAATTATTACATGTGAGAAAGTGTATCTTGTAAAATAGGAAAAATTATGCCTATAATTTTGCATGATAAATGAAATCTCTCATCTTTTTTTTTATTAAAACTGTTTATTCTTTATTGAAGAAAAATGAAACCAGGATTACAAAATTTTCCGACACGCACTATCTCATTCTCCCCTCCTTGTTGACCTCCTAACCGATGACATGCCTAGCCTATCTAGTCGGGACTCCCCCTCGCTAGTTTTGGGAAACTGTTCATATGATCATAAACGATACATGCATGTTGCTGATGAGAAACACCCACATTAGCCAGAATATCCGCCACACGGTTAGCCTCTCTGAAACAATGAGAGACCCGCGTCACATCATCCACCATTTTCCAGATCTGCTCAATTTCGTGACGAATCTGCCACGGGCACCGGAAGCGACGTTGAATAATCCCCACCAATACCTGAGAATCCGATTGGATCTCAACACTGCCGAAACCCTTTTCTGTACACAGCCGTAGCCCAGTTAACATTGCCAGAGCTTTCGCATGCAAACTGAACCGTCTCCCAAAGAACACCGAGTAAGCCAATATAGGTCTGCCAGAAGAATCTCGTAATATCCCTTCCCCACCACTCCAACCTGGGTTGCCATTGGAATATTCGTCTGTATTCAGCATTAAGCCTCCCGTCTCTTTCGCCTGCCACCGCACAATCTGATAGCTGATGCCACCAGCTTGTTGATCCAACCAGTCAAACAGCCTGGGAAACGTGACCCTTCCAAGCCTCTGATTAAAATGAATTTCCAATTCTGCTGCAATGTCAAGAATAATGGCTTGATGAATATTGACCGAGCATATCCGGGTCCCCTCAAATACCGCTTTGTTCCTTGCCCTCCATATGTGCCAGGAAATAAAACTAGGCAAAATCCTGAAGATGAGACGCCTTTTCTCAGGTCTCGGAGCCACCAGCGACCAAGCCACTACCCGAGCCCACAATGCTGACTCGACACTCTTGAGGTCACAGAAACTAGTAAAATAAGTCCATACCTTCGTCACGATCTGCCCCTCCGAAAAGATATGCTCCAACGTCTCACTTGCTCCATCGTGCCAGCAGAAACATTTGGAAGACATATGAAATCCTATCTTATAGAAGACGTTTGGGATTGGCAGTCGTCTGAGCAACGAGCGCAGCATGAAGAAGGACACCTTTGTCGGCATACGATAATGCTAGATGTGAGAGTGAACAAACGAGGAACTTTGGCCTTGTCATACCTCCTCGAAAGCCGATGATAAAGAGAATTTGCTAGATGACGACAAGCTCCAGACGACCTCATCTGCACGCCCAAGCTGGGGAACCGGATGATGTAAGACCGAAGGGAAAAAGGTCAGGAGGAATGACCCGGGAGAGCAAATTTGCATCCCACTTCCCATTTGTAATGAAATCTTTGAAAGAGAGGGTTGGATGCACCGTAGTTTTAAGAAACAATGCGCCAGTTCCCAGCCAGTTATCATACCAAAAGTGACAAGTTCCCTCCTAAATCAGCCAGACCATAGAGAGCTCCACTTGCCGACTAATACTTAAAATTCTCCGTCATGTCCCCGAGGCCTGCCGACTCAGCTCAATCTGACATGGGTGAAGATCTCTGCAATATTTAGCTCGCAAAAAACTTGCCCAGAGCGACGAACCCGTCCTAAACTGCCACCACAGTTTGTAAGAGAATGTCGCATACACATCACTTAAACGTCTAATCCCCACTCCTCCCTCGCCAAACGGGTAACACAAATGAGGCCAGCCAATCCAATGGTATTTTAGCCCTGCCTCCGATTCACCCCAGAGAAAATTTGCACACACCTTTTCCACCATTTTGAACACCGAAGCTGGTAACACAGCCGCTGCCAGCAAGTGTATTGGAATGGGCATCAAAACATGCCTAATCAAGGTTAGTTTCCCCCATCCAGGAAAGAAACTTTGTTTTCCAGGATACGATTCGGTGTAGCATAGCCTGACCTACCTCCTCAAGGTATGATGACTTACTCCTTCCGATGTACAGAGGGAAACCAAGATACCGAAATAGGAAAACTGTGACGCCCCCACTTCTCCCAAGGGCAAACCCAAGGGTATCGGCGGGACGCCTGCCCAACTCTCGCCAGGACTCGGTACAATCCATAATTCAAAAACTCGAAATACTTTAAATAACTTCTCTATATAATTAAAGTACTCCAAAATATCTCACACTTACATTAAGTTAACTTTTAAGCTTAAATACAACCCAACGGAATATGTGCTACAGCCATCCGCTATAATACAACTTAAGATCTTCAAAAGAAAGCAATCTAGTGCTATTCTCGGGCACTCTTGGTCTCGAACCCTGTAAAAGGAATCCATAAATTGGAATGAGCTTCACAGCCCAATGAGGTTCCAAGACACCCTAGCAGTTCTATTAAATCAAGTAAAGGGAGCATACCACATGTATGGTTCAGGGTTGCACGTTGACATAAGAACATGAAACAATTATCATTCTACGAGTAATTTGAGCGCATCACAGGTGTAGCACATTTGCATGAAACGGTTATCATTATGTAAAAATAAACACACATTGAAGGATACGGTGTTCCATTGGAACCATGCCGGTCATCTGCACCTTATAACTTCCGGATCCCCTCGGTTTGTCTGGCCATCACCTTATCCCTCCAGTGGTAGTACTCGAGTATACCGAAACGGTGTCCCAAGGTTCCAACCTACCCGACCGAGCCCAGTCCTGGCTCGAGTAGGTTAGCAACCATGAGCGGGGCCCAGTTCAGCTTAGAGCTTACAACATGCACAAGTAATCAAGTAACTTGACGAACGGTAAAAATTTATCATATTAGTAGGTCGAGTGAGATAAAGTACACACTCACCTTAAAATGATGGACAATTTCATATAACATGTGATTCATGATCATCAAGTAATCAAATAGATACTTAGCACGTAGCACGTAAGCAATACAAGTTGATTTCATGGGAGCATGTAATTCACGGATATCACATAATCATGTAAATTAGAAATCGAGTAAACAGATAATCAAGTAATCAGTTAGTCTTGTGATTTGATAAACGGTTCACGGTTAATGGTTAACGGTTAACGGTTGAGTAGTCTCGGTTAATTGACAAGTATTTGCTATATTAATAGGCCACTATTGGCCATTAACCCATTTTACCATGTGAGAGTCGAGGGGATTCACTCCAACGACGTATGCAACCATAGCATACCAAGTCATGTTATTCGAGCATTTCCAAGCATGAGTTATTCATCTCAAAAGAGAACGAGTGCGATAAAGTACACACTCGACTCCATTTTTTTCAAAACCGAGTAGGCTAAGCGAGCAATCTAGCAAGTTAAGCATGTATCGAGTTCATATGGTCATTTGATATGGTTAACCATTTAACCAATTCATGTAGATATGCAATGCAAGTATACATTCCTTAAATAGGCATGAGTATGGTAAATACTTAACACATAATACTTAACACTTAATAATCATGAAATAAGCATGTCCTAGACTTATTCAATTACGTATTCCTATATGGAATACTCACCTATTGCAACAAGTGAGTACGTGCTCGAACAAGCGTTTTAGGTGTCCGCTCCGAGATCCCCTTGAAGGTCCCCTCGAGTGCCTGAGCAAACAATAATCAACTACCACTCAATATCACTACAAATCTCTAATTATCGAGGAAGATTGTACTAATGTTCACTCTAAGGAGAATTCATGAATTGAGCCTTAATTATTCATAATCGAGGCTCAGGAGTGGTGTTCAAAAAAGGAAGAAAAAGGTTGAGTTTCACCCTTAAAATCATTGGATGGAAGCTAGTAGGTATGAAATCATGTAAATAAATTTTCAGACGAATGATCGAAGTCGGACGTGGAAGTGCCACGTCACAATCCGGCCGGATTCAAGGCAGAGAAGAAACCCAATTTTTTTTCAAAACTCACCAACAATCCGGCCAACTATCCGGCCAAGAACTAGCCGGATACACCGCCGGATTCTGTGGAATGGTTTTCCCGCGCGGATTCTTTTAAAAAGGCCAAAATTTGTCAAGTTTAGGGTATTCTTTGAAAAATCATAACTCACTCCCTGAATGTCTAAAATTGGAAAACTTGGTACCGTTGGAAACCTCTTTGAAAGTACTAAAAGTTCTTAGAAGACACTTTTCCATGACTTACGATTGTAAGCGGATGATATTCAAAAATTGACTCAAAGTTACTGCTGTAGAATACTAAGACAGTTTCAAGGTTGATTTTTGGGCAACTTTGGAAATCCGGTAAAATTCACTTGTTTTGAACTAACCTTTTAAATTTGGAAATCAATTGGTGTTGCAATCCAAGAGTATAACAAAACAAGCGGAACGAGAAACGGAGTTTCGAGCACCAAGATATGGTGACCCAAAGTTACCAAAATTTCCTTGTTAAACAAGGGTTTTCAAACTTAAATCATGAACTTTGGAAGTTTGATTGAACATCAAAACGACCTCGGAATAGCATCAAATTTGGTATGTACATACAACCATATAAGAGTTATTCCTCTACCAAACTTCATAGAAAAATATGCACGGGAAGTCGGTTAATGAAACCACACGAAATTCTAAGGCTAAGTTGCCTTTGAACTTCCGTTTTGCCGTTTTTCAAACGTTTGGCCAGGGCACATTTCAAACACGGTCCATTCCAGTAAGAAATGTCTAAAATATGTCCAAGGTGCATTTGATAGGTGATTTATACCAAGAAACTTCGGAAAACAAGTCCCAAATCATTGTTAGTCACAAATCTGTCCAAGTGGAAAATTCTATCACTGTAGCAGTTTCAAACTTTGGCCACAACTCATTCAATTCAACTTGGAATTGGGCGTCGTTGATGGAGTTGGAAAGCTCTCTCATAAATCTGAATGTTCTCAGAATAAACCATTTTCAAATTCTATCCACAAACAGCTCGTTTTTGAGCATCAAGAAGTAATTTCTGTCCTGTCTCCTGGAGAGCAACGAAACAGGGCAGTGATTTTCAAACGAATGGTGTGGCTCACTCGAGTGGAACTAGGTCGTGCATTTTATACCAATGGAAAGCTGGGAATGTCTATTTTCCAGTGCCATAAATGGTACTTGATTTAGACATCGGAGCAAAGAGTTATGGCCGATACAAAATGACTGCCTGGGCAATACGGGATTCATTTTCCAGTTTTGCTAAATTTGGAAATCAACTCATTTGACCAACCAAATCATGTTATTTTTCAATGAAACTTTCTACAAAACTCATATAACATGTATACATCATAAACAAGTCATTAGAACCTCAAAAATTTGCACTAAAGTGCACGAAATTCATAAGGGCAGAATTGGAATATTTTTGCTCTTCACCTCCTTTGAGTTTCCTTTCATCAATACAACTTATTTCCACTAATTTAAGTACTAAACCAACATTAATAACATCAAAACTCATGAAATCAGTTCTCAAGTCATTGTGGGAGTTCATAGAGCCCACACACCAAAATCCAACATAAATAAAGCTACCCATGTAAATATACAAGCTTATAAGTGCAATACTACCTCCATAAACTAAGATTCAAGGGGTTGATCGTCATTACCTCCTTAGATGATCAAGATCAGAAATTTTTGTTCACTTTGAGCCCCAAGAAAATCGTGGAAATGAAGCTTTCTTCCTAGCTTAAGTGAATCTCCAAGTTGTCTTGAGTTTAAGTTGCAAGTTTGGAGTGAAATGGATGGTTGGATTGGAGGAAATGAAGAAGAAAATTTCTTGCTCCTTCTTGCTTGAGAGAGTCGGCTGTCTATGAGGGAGGAAGAGAGTGTGTTTGGCTGATAATAAAGCTTCCTTGAGAAGCTTAAATGTGTGGCTAAGAATGCCTCAACAGTCAACTCCCTCCCCGTGCGCACAAGCGCGCGTTTCGTGCTCGATTCCTCTCGGGTTTATTTCACTAGTGCACTAAACCTCTAATGCACTTGTATACATACTATTGTTATTCACTCTTAATAGTCCAAAAATAATGGCCTTAAGTCCCTCAATTAATCACGCGCGTAAAAACGCGTACTGTAACAGCCCCACTTTCCCCTAAGGCGAACCAAAGGGGTTAGCGGACTGCCTGCCCAGCTCTCGCCAGGACTACGGATCAGTTCACGTCGATCTAATACGTTCCGGAACATACCCACGCGCGTAAACAAGTCAAAATCACAAAATAAAAAAAAACGAAAATTGAAACCGATGATGAACAGTACCGGCCATGTCCGAATCCGGATACTAGGCCGAGAGTAGCCAAATTTTTCTTTTGCCGTTTGAAATACAAGTTAATCCGAAACCCAACCAAATGTCAACCAAACATATATACAGTGAAATGTAACATTTATAAGCCAAAAGCCAAAGCGGCATATCAAAACGATTCATCATGGATATACATGATCGGTTTGCCAACCAAAAGAAATTGAACCCAATACACATTAGGGTTTCATGCAAGGAGCTAGTCAAAATAGACATATACATGGCTCAATTTGGCAACCAACAAGTATGAGCTTCCAAAAGTGATTATTTTCCTGTAAGGAAAACAAATGGAATGGTGTGAGCTAAAGCTCAGTGAGCAACTATCACACAATCAACCAAGATCACTTAAGCATAATCGTTCATTGCAAATATTCAAATAAGAAGCAAAACAAATCGGTAAAAGGATACGGACGGCTCTCAAGAGCCCATTTCCACGCTTACATTCTTGATCGAACTTCATTGACCCTCCGTCAATGTTAAAAGTACCAAACCGTAGACCTCACTTCACTTCCATTCCTTCCACCCAACATACCCCAACCGGGCCCGCACTCCAAGCAGTAACTTTAGGTGATACTCGAGTACACCGGAACCAAGGGTCTCATTACCACAAGATTCTCATTTCAGTCCCCGTGGCTAGTCAATTTTCACGACCAAGCCCTCGCTGGCTCGATTCGAGTGACTCCCAACGGGGTTGAGCTCAGTAGTACAGTAGGGTCGTTGGATACTCGTCCAACCGACACCCAAACAATATCAGTACAATCATTCATAAAGCAGTACAGTAAGACAGTGAAATAGTACACAGTCGTTCACAAGCATAAAAGGAATGAGGGCGGTCAAGTACACCCTCACCCTAATCATTTCCAATAGCCAAACAAGCCTTCAAGGCATCACAATCACATATAGCAAAGCCACTTTATAAATCCAAGTGAGTAGTATACTCACCAATCGATAAAATGATGTTTCATGCACCGTCGTTAAACGAACGTCGTGCACCACCGTTTCCTCCTAGAACAAGTAAACAATTCCCATAAGACTCGATAACGAGTCATGAATCAACACTAATCACAACCCAATAGGGTTTCATATACATAAACAAGCATCATAAGCAAACCAGAAATTAGAAGTAGCACTAGCCTTGGCCCCGAATAGAAAAACTGTTTTGCCCTTATTATGCGGTAATGGCGTCAAATTCACTACGGTTATCGGATGGGGGTGTAAGACCCACCGTTTCAAAGCTATGAAACAGGGCTACAACAATGAAGAAGGCCTCTCAGTCCAAATCCTAGCACAACTAAGTCATATATGCCAAATACCAAACCAGAATCGTAATTGCAGGTTCCCAAATCACACAAAACTGTAATCAGTGCAATTCAGTCTATACAGGTCCAAATGCATTGATTCCAAAGGCATATGATAGCTAAGATATCAAGCTACCTTTCATCAGAAGACACCAACAACAAAATCCAAACCAATTCCAGTCAAAACAGACGATTACAATCACAGTTCGCACATTCTAGCTCACCCCAAAAATATTTTATTCCCCTCCACAGGGCTCAAGGCGGAGGAAGGACTTGTAGTACTTGTGCACGTGACTGGATGGCCTATGTTTTGTACCGTTTGAATTTGGAATCATTTTACGTATAGTTGGGAATTGTTTCCGCTTCGCACGATCTTGTAAATCACTTATCACATTCAAGTACTAAATATCACGCCAATCCAACTTATCAAATAGTCATGGTCCAGTGGTCCAGTAAGGAGTTAATCGCGTAACCAGATAAAACAGGCAAAAGGCTTGAAATCGGACGTAAAGTCCCAGATAATTGGAAGAAATTCAGGGTATAACGAAGCTTCAAATCAAAATTCATCCCTGGTGGTGCTGGACAACACAACAAGCTAGCACAACGGCTATGCTTCACCAAAGAATTTCAGTTCAGTAAGTTGGCCCTGGTGAATACGAGTTAGAAGAGATGGAATTCTACTGCTTGATTGGTTCCTGAGCGATATCTTGACCGGCGTTAGATAGGAGTTAGAATGTCGAGGACGACATTCTTTTAAGGGGGAGAGAGTGTGAGAACCCGTAAATTCCCTAATATTTTTCCTAGGGTTTTCCCCTTTAATTGCATGTTTTCTGCATTTTCTGGCCTAGGAATATTTTCTTGGTGGATTTTATGAGTAATTATTGGTTTTAGATGATTTTTCTAGCATTGGGTAGTTTTTGAGAAATTACGGATCGAATATGGACGTGGGACCCACTAGTGTGAAAAGTTCGGAAAAATTCGGCCAATAAGGTTAGATTCCGGATACTGTGTAAAATGTATCGGGTGTTAATGGATAACTAGAGGAGTGTGAAGTGATTGATGTGAGAGGTGAACAAAGGATAGAAATGCAATTAATGTGATGCCAAGTGTCACCATGATATTGGTTAGGACTTAAGAGTTACTATTCATTTTCTTGACTATTTTGACTAAGTGGTTAATATCTTCAAAAAAATCACAAAAATTCACCATTTTCACCTCTTGATGGCCGAACCTCTCTAGCAAGAAGAAAGACAAAATTCTTCAACTTTCTAGCTTCCATTTCACTCAATCTTCCAAAACCAACCACATAACTTAGATTCTACTCCATAAAATCTATCCTTTGGGTGCTTGTGAGTGGTCTATTGAAGTTTGTTTGAAGACTTAAGGTGTCCACCATCTTCCTCTCTCTTGGTTACTTGGTAAGTGGTATATGAACACCCTCCTATATCTAATGATGTTGAATTTATGCCTAATGGTGGCTATGGTGTTAGAAATTGTGGTTTATTTCTTGGTTTGAAGTGATTTGGTTGAGTTTTTATTTTTTTTGGGAATTTTCTGGTTTCATATGATCATGATGGTGTGGTTGTTTTTGATGGTTGGTAATAAGGGGCTATGGCTCTAGTAGGTGCATATGATAGGAAATTGCAATCAATTTTGGGTTTGGATTGAAATGAGAAAAGTTAGGGTTGATAACCCCCAATTCTGTCCGGTTTTGTATCTCAGGCTTAGAGGCCGAATTGGACTTTTCTCAAAACATGAAAGTTGTAGGTATTGATGAGTTTGAAGTGCCTGTAAAATTTCAGGGCATTTGGAGTAGTGTAGAGCGAGTTATGCCGTTTTTACTGTTGCTGTTCTGGGAAAGTCTTGTGCTGGACACCAACATCTCCACCTTGTTTATGGTTCATGTTCATGGTTATCTGGAGCACCGATGTTGCTCCCACTTTCGTGAGTTCGTGAGTTAATGTTAAATGAAATATTTGAGCGTTGGGTGTTCAAGTGTTATGATTTCACCGGCTCACGAGAGCACTAAACGGACGTTTGATCTCTGAATCATGACATCATCGAAATCATCGAAATGCAACATTGTGAAATATATTTGCTTAATGATTTTGCTGGTTACTCACTGAGCTTCTAGCTCACCCCTTGTATTCCCCTCCACAGGGCTCAAGGCGAAGGCAGGACTTGTTGTGCTTATTCACGTGAATGGATGGCCTTTATGTTGTACAATTTGGATTTGAAATCATTTTATGTATAGTTGGGAATTGTTTCCGCTGCATTTGTGACATGTATTTATTGGAGACTTGGATGTATATTTGTGGACCATGTGATGTATATTTGAGGTTTATATTGTAATTCATTTGAGGACTTTAGTGAACGACTGAGTCCCGGCGAGAGCCGGGCAGGCGGCCCGCCGAACCCTCTGGTTCGCCTTAGGGGGAGGTGGGGTCGTCACACGTACTTCCGATTTAAGCGCGACAAAGCGAAACCTCTAAGAAATTCTTATAACGATAGTACTAATAACTATCACTTGAGTACTTAAATATAAAAATACTTATTTTAAAACTAATGTATAAGTCTCCAATTTTTCCAAGCTTATTGTATTCTCAAATCGATCACTGTCTCCAAATGCGCATTCACTATTCTCACTAAATGAGCTTCCAAAAATTAATTTCCATAACAAGTCATTTTAAAAATACATGTAAGTCATAGTTCCATGTAATTGGGTCTAAAAAGGTTACAAAATAATATTCGGGGTAAACGGGCATTTAAATATTTAAATAAGCTCGTAACAGGAGTTTAAAATAAATACATTTTTACGAGTCCTCACGACTTTTCTTAATCTACTATTGATCATTCTTATTTTTTCAAAATTAATATACTCTCAATTTAAATATAGTCTTGAAAAACGTGTACTCGTTGTTCCAAACTAAACGAGTTTTTGAAAAGTAACTTTTCTATCAAAACATTTTAAAAACATAAAAGAGACGTTTTTTCCATATAAATGGATTTTAAATAGTCGAACTAAATAATTAATTAAACCAGTAAAATAAAATAAAATAGGAAAATTTTTGGGTCCTCACAAAAACCTACCTCGAAAACTGTGTGACTCTCTCAATCACCCTTCTGCGAGTCGGGGACATTGATGGGTGAACTAAGTATCCACTCTTTTGGACATTCACCAGCTGGCCTGACGACTGCTGGTACTCCCCTAGCACCTGCATAACGCTTTTTAATGCAGCGGTAGACCCATTTGAAAAAATTAGGACATCGTCTGCAAAGGCAAGGTGTGTAACAGCAGGACAGCCCCTTGGGACCCTAACCCCCACGAAGCCCACTTGCTGAGCTAAATAATTTAAACCGCGTGATAACACCTCCGTCCCAATAATAAATAGCACGGGGGATAAGGGGGCCCCTTGTCGCACACCCCTGCTTGAAGTGAAAAACCCTTGTGACATCCCATTAATGAGAACCGAGAACCAGACATTCGATACTAGATGTCATACCATGTCTATAAATCTTTCCCCAAAGCCAAATCTCCGCATAACACCAATAATATACACCCAAGACACCCGATCATACGCCTTCTCCATGTCCAGCTTTAAAGCCACATTACCCCTCGTGACTTCTTATCAATGTCCATCATCAGCTCCTAGGCTAACAAGTAATTTTCCGTGATGGTCCACCCTTTGACAAACCCTGTCTGTTGAGGGGAGATGATTTTTGGTAAAATCGGAGCTACACGGTCCACCAATATCCTGGAAATCAACTTATTAAAGAAATTACAGAGGCTGATCGGTTGAAACTTGGAGAAATCTTGAGGATTTGGAACCTTAGGAAGGAGTACTATGGAGGTAGAAGTGACAAACCGAGGTAGCTCTGCCTCACAAAAGAAACTCACCACTGCCCTATGCACATCCCCCGCAATGATGTCCCAAGCAAAGGTAAAAAACCTGCCCGTAAACCCATACAGGCCTGCCGCACTATTCCCATCCATTGCAAACACCACTCGTCTGACTTCCTCCAGGGTTGTCACCTCCTCTAACATCCTATTGTCCTCCCCCGTGATCAATGATGGGATTAAATCTAGCAGCCTGCCCGAGTAGGAGGATGTAGCTCTAGAAAAAAGCCCGAAAAGTACACGACCGCCTTATTTGCTATTGCGTCGTCATCCTCTACCCACAGCTCATCTGCCTTCCTAATTCTGTGTATCATTCCTTGCACTCTCCTCTGCTTAACCACCACATGAAAATATTTGGTGTTCCGGTCCCCAGTACAAAGCCATTTCACTCATGCCTCATGTCGCCAAAATTTCTCTTCGACTGCTAGCAACCTCGTAAGCTCCGCTTGAGCTCTCTGTAACTCAACCTGCGCTACCTCTGAGGCTTCATTCTCTGTAGACACCAAATTTTCAGTGAAATTTCATTTACTATTTATTCTTTTAATTTTTATTTGTTGTGCTAGGTTTATTCACTTTTTTTAGTTTTTTTATTATTTTTAAAGTTTTAGCATAGAATTTCTCGAAAAAAAGGAAAATTAGCATTTCATTTTTATCTTAATTAGCATTTCTTCATTAGTTATTTTTTATTAATTAGTTATCTACATTTTTGTTAAGTTAACGGCCGTAAGAAAAACAGAGAGTGACGGCTGCAAATCTAGAAAAAGGGTAAGGGCTTCGGGCAGGAGAAAGCGAGAGAGAGCGAAAAAAGCTGGGATAATCTGGGGAGTTTTGAGGAGAGAACCATTTTTGGGAGAAAGAAAAAACAGAGGGAAGGTCGGCTGGTGAGGAAAAAGGCCAGAGCTTTGAGGGAAGATTGACGGCTAGAAACCAGGAAGAAAGGAAAGCAAAACCAGAAGGTCTTCAGCCGCAAGGACGAAGAGGGACTTGCGTCATCATCATCGCCCTTCCATTGACGTTTTTTGAAGGCTTGGCCGAATCATCTGAGCCTGTTCTCCATCACTCGATTCAGGTATCGAGCTCTTCCTTTTAAGTTGAAAGCTCTTTTCTTTAGTTGTTTGTTTGCATTTCTGCGTTATTACTGGTTCTGGTCTTGCTTCAATATAGCTAATGGTTCTTGTTTGGGTACTGCTACGGCTGGGGTTTGGGTAAGGAGTCGGTCTCCTGCATATTGGTGTCTTGGCCGAGAGAAAATGACCGAAAGTTTCCAACTTTGATTGGCGGTTTGTCTCAGTTTGAGTTTTTGAGGTAGAAATCTAGGGCCTTCCCCCCGTAAGCTAGTGTCCTGGATTATTGTTTGAGTTTGTGGTTTCTGTTCATGTGAGGAATGAGAGCAAAACCAGAAAATAGGACGCAATTCCAGCAAGTTACATTTCTGACCCTTTGTTTCGTTGATTGCCCTTTTGTCCTGTGGGTTTGTATATCCTGCTTTTATGCTGTTTTTTGGTAGTAATAGATGTAAGTTGCATGTTTTGCTGGTTGGGAACGGATGTGAAATGTTAGCATGTGGATAATGAACCCAGAACTCAATAGAGAAATTGTTTGCATTTCTCTCTGTTGTTCCACGTTGTCCGTGTGATATGCAGTGCTTCTATTTCCTACTTTTTGTGTTGTATTAGTCAGGTGTTTTGAATTTTAATGGGATGGATAAATGAGTTCATTGGTTTGGTCTGAAACTGCATAAGATACCCACGTAGAGAAGCTGCAACATGTTGCAGCAGAACAAATGGGGCCTCGCTTTCTCTTTACTGTTTCTCTTGCCTGCATTTACTCACCGAAGTGTCGGCCATTCAGTTTGCTGGTTGACCAATTTATTGGAAAGAGGAATTAGATTAGGGGGCTAAAATGTTTGGATCATGTTCCAACACTAAAAAATTCTTGCTGCATTCTGCTTCTGCTGCATTCTGTGGCCGCATTCTTTGGCTTGTTGCGGCAGTTTCATTTCATGAATGTGCATGAAGATTTTCCTCATTCTGGTTTCGCCATTTCCTTGCATGTGTGATAAGCTAGATAAGAGCATGAGGGTGGGTTTCGGTTTGAGAGTTTGAGAATCTGTCAAAGCAAAGTAGTGAAGCTTAGCATGAGAAAACTGCCGAGAACTTTTGCTGCATTTTTTTTTACTGTTCTTTCCGTGGCTGCTCTCTGAGTTTCCACTTCAGTTGCATGCTTAATTTTGTTTTGAAGGGAGGAAATGGAAGGTGAGGTGTTGAGTTTGAATGTTTAAAAATCTGAAATACTTGAGCTGGAAAATGGATTTCAGATTGCCAAACCATTCTGCATGAATGTCTTGTCCAGAATTTCTGTGATGCATTAGCTCCTTTATTGTTCTTGCTTGTTTGGAGTTTAAAGTTAAGTCGCTTGTTGATTAGTTGGAGTTATGATGTTGGGTTGAGAAATATCTAATCAAAGCTTTGTATTTGAATCAAAAATCTGGTTTGCATGATGAAAGAAAAGCGTGACTGGAAAAGAAAATTGCAGCAAGCTTCATTCGTTGTTGCTGAAAGTCCTTTTGTTGCTGGGATGGTTTTTCAGTTGTTGTACCAAATTTGCATAGAAATCATCTTCGTTTTGGCTCTTGCATGCATGATGAGTTTGGTAGGAACTTGAAGTTGGATTCTGGTTTGAGAGTTTTTGTTTTGTTTTCTTAGAAAGTCTGTCATGCAAGAGTTGTAAAAGCTTCAAGGCCTAAGAAAATATTTGCAGAAAGCTTCTACGTGGGTTGCATGCTTTTGCATGAAAAATGTCTAAGGAAATTGCTTTTTAACCCCCCCAAGTCTCCCTTGGTTACACTATGACCCAATTATGTGCTAATCTTTTGTAATTAAGTCCTAAATTGATGGCAACTCGAACCGTTATTTGGCCTCTTTTTATTTTGGGACTTTTGAAGTGCTTAAATGTTCTAATTGGGCTCACATGATTGATTAATGTTTGCAATTGGATCCCTTTTACATGATAATTTGCCTCGGTATGTTTTTACATGAATTGTGAACAAATTTCAATGGATAATTCCAAATGTCATGAAAGCTTAATAATCTTGGAAGAATTCATAGTCTTGGTTTCATTTGATTCAGTTTTTCTTAGATAATTTTGTTATTTAATCATAATAAATAATTTCTGTGACAGTTTTTCTCTTTTGTGATTTTTGCATTTGATTGTGATGGATTCCACCTTAAGCATTTCAATTTAGCACTCCATTTTAGATTCTTGAGACCTTTTATTTGAGACCGAGTTTTGCTTGCACGTACATGATCTATTCCATATTTAATTTTTTGTTTCGTGCTTAATTTCCACTTTTATGTTCAATGGTTGTTTCATGTGATTATTGGATAATTAAAGTGGTACCTTGACCTTTTTATTATTTTGGAGGGTAATTTAATAATTTCACTTCATTAGAGCATCGATTCAAGGAAGGTACATTCTATCCCTTATTTGCACTTCATTTGACCCTACATGCTTCTACGTGTTATGTGAATATGCATGTCTATTTCGCTTTCCTTGCCTTTCCTTAATTCCTTGCATTTATTTCATTTATTTTTATTTAAGTTATTCATTATGGGGTATGTGTACACCTCTTGGCTTGTAATAGATAGGGCTTGGCGAGCAATTTGGTCCATTTTCCCCTTCCCCTTTTGTTTTAGTTAGCAAATGTAATAGATTCATTAGCTTGGTTGCATGCCTATGTGTTATGTGTTAAGTGCTTTATTAGGCTCTTGCATCTAGTCGAGCATGCTAAGTGTTATGTGCTACGTGTTTATAAGTGATTCGCATGTCTACTCGCTTTTATAATCATGAATGAATGTGATGGATGAATGGACGTCACCACACTAGTCCAATGCTAGTTGTGGCCCCCTTTCCCGTCACCACACTAGTCCAACGCTAGTTGTGGTTCATTGTCCCGTTTTCCACTAGTCCAACGCTAGTAGGAAATTCTTAGAAAGGGTTAGTCCAACGCTAGACCCAATAGGCCGTCCCCCTTTCGTTAGTGCATATTTGCATGTTCACTACATTTCATGCATTTTTCTTAGTTTTTTATCATTTGGCATGCTCCTCGAACCCCTTTTCCCCTCATTTTAAGATTTTTGCACCTCATGCTAGTTATAGGGTACATTTGCTTGAAGAGTCCCCTTTCGACAAGGGAAACGAGCGAGTGTGGCTCCACAAATAGCCTTAGCACGCTAGTTCCCCCTTCTAATCAAAGGGAAGATTAAAGTCACAAAGTTAGGACTCCCCGTTCCCGTCTTGATGCATTCCTATAGGATTCATGCATTTTATTCATTCACTACCACATACGCCTACTTTATATTCTATCTCTTTTTCTACATTTCACTTCACACTACTTTAATTTTGCACGTTTTTTCATTCAACTACTTACACTTTATATAATACCATTCGCACACATGCACTTTATGTGTAATACATTTTCACATTATCATTTTTAACTCACCTTACCTTGAAAATCCATTAGCACACTTCCACTTACGCCCTATTGTTTTTATCACTTTTCTCACTTCACACAAACTCACATTTTCACATGGCATGCATTCATTCCACTCATTTTTTTGGTCATTTAGGATTAGGTGTGACCTCTCCAAAGGATCATTATTGGGCATTACAATTAATGTGATTGGCACCTCTCAAGCTTTGAAGAGAAATTTCCCCCCGATGTCCCCCTAGGTCTAGGTTTGTGCATTCATATAGTTCGTCCAACATGCGATACATACCTTGGGTAGAAGAAATTAGGAAAAGAGGCGCTAAATCACGCAACTAGCTCTTGCTAGGGTAAGGGAGTGCCTTAGGCTTTGCCTTTACCTTCTCTGTGACGACCCCACTTCTCCCTAGGGCGAACCCAAGGGTATCGGCGGGCCGCCTGCCTAGCTCGCGCCAGGACTCAAAACTTAAAGCTAATAAAACTATATTAAACCACAAGAAAACAATTCATAATATATACAACCACCAGATATTCTATTTACATCTTCAAAAGCATCAAGTCAAACCTCCCTAATATACTATAACAACAACCAGTAGAAGGTAGACCCTAAGGAGGGTCCTTATACAAACCACCAAAACAAAAAGAAACATCCTAACTGTCCAACTATTACAAACGAGACCTAACGATACTAACGGCAGAGTCCCAAAGTTTCCCGCGTCGTCCCCTGCTAAGGAAAACAAAGGAAACGGGGTAAGCTAGAAGCTTAGTAAGTAAACAGGGTAAAACGTAAATTTCACGTAGCCACATTTACACAGTAGGAGTAAAGCAAAAGCAGAAAAGTAACATCACATAATAAGGATACAGGTGGCTCCAAAGCCAATTCATGTGCCATGTATGACCTCCTGCCGACACTCCGTCGACCACACATAATGGTCCGTAGAACTTCACTTGTACACCCACCGACACCTTATCACCCTCACTGGCCAGTCACCTCACAAACTTGCCTAGGCGAACGAAATCACAAACTTGAGCTTGAGTCACAAGCTCAGGTCACAAACTTGGTTCACAACTCGGTGAACCGGATTCACAAACTTGGTGACCTCAGACTAAGTTGGACTGACTTCGACCAAGCCCTAACCGGCTCGAATAGTCCATCTAGGTCACGAGATCGGGCCCCAAACTCACAAACGTCACAAAATTATTCAAAAGTCACCCCGAGCCACAAGCTCAAGGGGTTGGGTTCCAAAATGAGTCACATACATATGTCATGTACAAATATGTGCACAAATTCGGGTTTAGGTCGAGTGCGATAAAGTACACCCTCGCCTAGATACCATTTTCATGTATATCGAAACACATAAGCAACTAACACGTAAGAGCGGCCTGAATACTTACTCAAAATACCAAAAGTAGTACTAAAGAAAATCGCTTCGCGCGTTCGCTAGTAGTGGGCCCCACCGGCACCGCCTAACTCACCACTATCTGAAATAGAAGATTTTATCACATTATATCACTAACGACTACAAACAGATCCAAAACAAGCAAAACGGTAAAAATCGGCACACGCGCTCGCGCGGAACGGCAAACGGAAACGGCCAAATCGGCCATCTCAAACCGTTTTGATCAAAGGTTAGGCTAGGAATATCGGATCAAGGTGAACGAGACACCTTTTCGAAGCTATGAGGAAGGCCTACGATTCTCATGAAGACACCTTAAACTAGATCCGAATCAACACAAGTCGAAATCATGGAAAACGGTACCAGAAGTTTGCATTTTGAATGACAGACAGGGTCTGTTTACTAGACCATAATTTCTAGCTCACAAGTCCAAATCAGGAAATTCCAAAGGCATTAGAAAGATGAGACATAAGGCTAAAACTTTGATATTTTGGCCAAGACCTGAATCCACTCAGAACAGAACGAAAATTGAGTGCCAATGTACCCGTCAGAACTGTCCAGATACAAGGCAGTTCTGACGATCAATCTTGTTTTGGTCATAACGGAAGCTACGGAACTCGGATTTCGACGTACTTTATACCGTTTCGAAGCTGAGACCAAGATCTACATTTCTTACGAAGGATTTGACACCCAGATCGTACGGGATCAAAACGGAAAACCCACGGTCAGAAGCTGAAATTCAAAACGTACACAAACTAATGTCTAAAACAGGCCTGAGTGTTCTATCTATAACTCAGAATACGCTAATCCGTTTGACCTGAAATTTTACATAAATATTCAGGACTTAAGGGGCTACAATGTTGAAGAAGGCAACTTTGTCCAGTTTTGAAGGTAACAAGGTCAAAAATGCAAGACACTATACCAGAATCGCAAAACAGGGTCACAAACCGTATTCTAATACAAACATCATAACTCAGCCTACACAAGGCCAAATCCAGAAATTCCAAAGCCATACGAAAGCTTAGAAACAGGGTTACATTTCATCAGAAGACCTCAACATCCAAATCCAAAACAATTCCAGGCAAAACAACCCATTTCAGACGCAGTTCTAACATCCTTATGAACCCAGAACAGCAATAGTAATTTCGGCTTATCTCATTCTACACTACTCCGATTGACCTGAAATTTTACAGGCACCTTTAAAACATCAATACCTACAACTTTAATGTTTTAATCCAAGGCCAATTCGGCCTCTATCTTGGACCAAAAATTTCGGACAGAATGAAGAACCAAGAACCCTAATTTTCCAGAATTTATTCCAAAACAGAAATTGATTGCAATTATCAATCATTTACACCTACTAGAGTTATTAAACATCATTTCCAATCATCAAAGATAGCCACACCATCATGATCATATTAAACCAGAAAAATCACCAATAAATTGAAAACTTCATCAATTCATCCAAAAGCAAGAAATAACCACAAAATTCATCACTTTAACTATCACTAGGCATCAATTAAGCTTCATTAGATGAAGGAGAAGGTTCATTCATTACTCACCTAGTAAAACAAGAGAGAGAGAGAGTTGCTTGACACCTTAGCTTCTCCAAACACTTCACCAAACTACTAAATAACACCTAATGAAGAGATTTTATGGAGTAGAACCAAGTTTATGTGATTGTTTTGGAAGATTTGAGCTAGCTGGAAGCTAGAAATGGGAAGAGTTTTCTTTCTTCTTTGCTCAAGAGAGAGCCGGCCATGGAGGAGAAGAAAAGAGTGAATTTTTGTAATTTTTTTGTGAGATATTTAACTAAATGGTAAAAAGTCAAAAAGGTAAATAGTTGTCTAACAAGTCCAACCAATGAGATAGTGACACTTGTCACTCCATTCAAAGCATCTCTATCCTTTTTCTCTCTCACATCAATCACATCACAACCTCTACTTATCTCTTAACACCCGATAAATTTTACACAGTATCCGAAACTTAACCTTATTGGCCGAATTTTTCCGAACTTTTCGCACTAGTGGGTCCCACGTCCGATATACGTTCTTAATTTCTCAAAACCTAACCGATACTTGAAAAATCATCTAAAACCTATATTTACTCAGAAAAAAATTAGCTGGGGAAATTTCCAATAAAGAAAATGTAGAAAAGGCGGGCGATAAAAACCCGAAACCACCCCACCGATTAACGAATAACCCTCATCTCAGCTTACGGACGGACTGGGGCCTCACATTCTCCCTTATCAAATGTGACCCCCGATCCCTGTTTTTGGTTACGTAGACCTAAAAGTTCTTAAAAGGGTTTGTCTACTTTTTCGTTTAAAAATACTAAACTCATTTTTGGGTGACTTGGTACACCCTAACTCTATACCAAGTGGCGACTCCATTTTTCATTAAAAACCCTTTTTGAACTTTGTTTGGCCAAATCGTCGCATTCTCAAGTCCCATGGCCTTTTTACTTTTCATTTTACACACGTTCACATTCCACTACTCACACACCACACAACATCAAAAAGTGGGGCGCGACATTCTCCATAGCCACCTCGGCTCTTAGAACCCCTGCCTCCACCTCCCAGGCTGCATCAAATATATTCCCAAAGGACTGCTTATTCCACTCCTGAATGCCCCGCCAAGTCGCCAGCAATTTAGAACACAAAATCCGCAAGGGGGAACCCTGCATGTCCTCATTCCACGCTCGTCGAATTACATGTAATTGATTTATATGGTTGCTAAAATGTTTTCTTCCTTATATCTACATTATTGAGGGAATTGTTCAAAAAAAAAAGAGCTCCAATAAATTCTTGTACTGAGTAACTGGGAGTTTTTATCTAAAAATATCGACTTTCGTGTCAAAAGATATTTGAATTAAGGAGTAATAAGTGAAGTGTCGACTAACTGGGGATTTTCATCTAAAATGTCGATTTTCGCGTCAAAAGATACCTTCACACTTTTGAGAATAAATAAAAGAGAAATAAAGTAAATAATTCCCTATTAAAGTTTGTAAAGTTAACATTTCATTTTAAAGTAAGAATCTCTAAGGTGACTACATAGGTTGGTTATTTGTGGAATTAGGTGAGATAGAGAGATTGACTTTGTTATGTTGAATTTTAGGTATAATTATCTCTCTCTTACATAATATGATGAATATTGTGAATAATATGAATGGTTGCATAATGAAGGCTTGCCGAGCTAAGAGAGATTGAATTTCGAGTTTACTTAATTTGTTTCACTTCTTTAATCATTGTTGGGCAAATTTTTCTTATTGTTTGAGGACAAGCAATAATTTAAATGTGGGGGAATTTGATAAGTGTTTATTATATAGGGATATTAATAGCATTTTGTGTGTGTTTTTGGTATAAATTAGGATGATTTAAGATATAACTTGCTCCCTAAACTTCTAAATTTTGCAAGTTTCATTTGAGCAACCTAATGTACAAAAGTTGGTTATATTTGCAGGAATTGAGGTAAACTCTCAACGTTGGATCGAGATGGATTTGATTCGAAGTCATTTGCTCTTGATTCAATGGTAATTCAGAAAGTAGAAGATCAAATACAAGTATTAATGGTGCATTGCATGTGATAAGTGCATATTTTATGTGTTTTAAGTGTGTTTTATTGGTTAGTTTTGGTGTGTTTTAGTTATTTTGATAGCTAATTAACTAGGATTTTAGTGAAAATATACATTTTGTGGTTTAAGTGGTAAAAATTGCATTTCTATAGATTTTAATGGTAAAAACTTTGTGTTTTTGTAGGCTTAAAGATTCTGTGAGGACCCGAGAATTTTCTTATTTTATATTATTTTATTTTATTTCTTCAAATACATTTTTTATACTTTACTTTATTGTCTTAATCTCCAAGATATTTTTACAAGTGAATCACATTTTAAATCATTTTCCATGTATAAGTAGTGCATGTTCAGTTTGAAGTGCATTATGGAAGTGGGATCCGCTAATGCGGTAAGTGCGATACATTTTTGAAAATTAATAGGAGTTTTGTACAAAGGAATATTATTTTATAAGGTGTTAAGAGATATTTAGAGATTGGTTAGATATTTTAGTGATTAGAAGACAATAGGATGAGGATTAATCTTGGAGGGACAATTGTCACAAAAATCCATGGAACTTTGACCTTGACTTGGACTACTCTTAGCCTTTAAGTAAAAGAAAAATTGACCAAACATTTCATTCCCTTTCTTTCTTCTTCCTTGGCCGTGCACTTCATCTCCCAATTAGCCAAGAAAGTTTCAATTTTTCTTCTCCCTTGGCCGGCCATCCCTTCTCCAATTTTAACCAAAAAAAATTTCAGCTTCATCTTCTTCCTTTTGCTCCCAAAACCTCACTCTAATCTTGCTCATCTTCTTGGACCATCATTCAAGCTTAAAAGAAGAATTGGAAGAGGAAGATACTTGGTGGTTTAGAGCTTGTTTCTTGTAGTCTTGCTCACTGCTCTTGGGAAGAAGGTAAAACCCCTCAAAGCCCTCATTTTCTTTCATCTCTTAGTTAGATTTTGGTTAGTTTTAACTAAGTTAAGCTTGGGTTGTTGATGGGTTCCTTGAACCTTGACTTTAGGTAGATGTCTTGAGGTGGATTCTTAGGTAGTGGCCTTGAGGAATTATTGTTTGTTTGGTTGTTGTTTAGTGATTTGTATCATGGTTTTGGTTGTAAAAGTTGAAGAGAAAACTTGAAGAGAAAGAAGAGCATGAACTGTCTGATTTTTGCTGGTTCAGTTTTCCTCAATTTAATTTCGAATTTTGTGGTTATTTTGATGCCAAAATGCTTGTTATATGTTGGTGTATATGTGTGTAAATTATCTCCCAAAAAGCATTTCATGTGGTTGAGAGAAGGTTAGGTTAAAGTGAGGAAGAAAACCTGGAAAATTTTTTATCAGTATAGCCGTCCAGTGTACACTCAACAGGCCATAATTTTTCGTCCAGGATTCAAAATCAAGTAACGTTTGTGGCATTTGAAACTAGACTCTGAGGGCTTTCTAATGGTATAAAATACCCCTGCTAATTCATTTTCTATGAGCCGTAGTGAACCGACAAAATTGACTGATTTTCTCCTACTGTTTTACCCGTGAGACCTGCACAGCTGCAGATTGTAGCTCATTTTTGTCCCCCATGTGAAATGAATTTGAAGATAGTTTCTTCTAATGTTTATTAAAATTTTGAATCTAGTTTTCAACGCCATAAATCATGATAATTTTGAACTTGTGTAGCCTTAGTTATGACCTGATTTCAAAACTGTGTCGAGTGTTCCAAAGCTAGAAATTCGTGAACCAGGTGTCAAAAATCAGCTTTCATAAAACTGTTGTATCTTGGTGTAGAAAGATCCAAATTGCATTCTGCTTATTGTGTTTGGAACTAGACTTGGAATTCTTTCAGTGGTAAAAATTTCAAGGTCTGATTCTATTTCTATGAATTTTGCCAAATTTTCAAATTTCACTGAAAATACAAGACTGTTTTGCTCTGTTTCTACTGAAATAGTGATTTGGAGATAAGATTTGACTGATTTTGGATTCGAATCTGGGAAAAATGTCCTCTAGAATTTTAGTTCATTGAGTCTATTTTCCAACGGTATAGGATTTGCCAATTTTGGACTTATGGAACTCAAGTTATGATTTTTCAAAGAAGGTTGCCCAAAACTGAATTTTTCCTTGGAAAGTGACAACACTCCAAAGTCACTTGGAAACATTTTCTAGGTTACAAGCATACCTTTCTTGGTTATTTGCACTTCATTTCATACTTTGAAAATGGATTTCACTCCTAGTCTTATGTCCTTAGATTTTCATGAAAATGAACCATAAAATGGAGCGTTTTAGCTAGAGTACTTCTTGAGGATTTCACTAGCTTCATATTTTAAACTTGAAACTTTTAGGCACAATATTTACTATGACAATTAGTAGCATTGTGATGGATTTTGACTCCATAAGATTTGAAAACATGAACGCTCCTTTATATTCTAAAACTTGGGCATAGGATTAGAAGTTTTCAAAAATATGAAAACCATCTTCCCTTTTCTCAATTTTCGTGCCGAAATTAAGTATGATACTTTCCTCTTTGGAATTGAGATTTCCTGCCACGAATTGACTCGAAAGCGACTTTTGAATTTTGCTTGAGTATTATTTCAATGATTAAGCGAGAAAGTCTCTTTTATTTCGATTTGAACATGTGGCTTTCGAGTGTGGATAGCAGGAGGATATTTTTCTTATTAACCTTGGTCGAGTACCTAGGTAACAGTGGTTGTGCATTTCTCAGGTGGTCTCATGGATGCCGAGGAGCTTGTCTGACCTCTTGTTTTTGTCCTTGCCTTGCCTTGACTTTTGGTGAGTGTCAAGTGCATGTTTCCTATTATTATGATTGAAATGATAATGGTACAAGTGCTATGTGATTCTTGTGATCTTGCCGAGACAGGGGTGTACTTTATCGCCCTCGTTCTCTACCTCTTGAATGCTCGTTATTTGAAAAATGAATGTGTATGACTTGCACTTGCACTTGTACTCGAACCTGTTTTAACTCGTGAGCATTGAGCGATAGCATGTACCACACCCTATTCGGGGGGGAGGTACCTCTCATACCGACTCAGCGCTATAATTGATTCTCTGAGTGGCAGCATGTACCACACCCTATTCGGGTGGGAGATGCCTCTCATACTGACTTAGTACTATGACTGATTTTAAGTCGATTGGAGCGTTGTCTCATCGACCACTCGTGCTTGTGAGGACGCCCAAACCCCTTTGGCTTACCTCGTAACTCAAACCGGCAAGGGCTTGGTCGAGAAGCTTGGTGAACCTTGGAAAATATTATAGCTTGATCATTTGAGATCTTGCTTAGCATACTCAATAGTATTGCCACCTAATGCGTGTTTGGTTTCAGATCCGAGTGGGTGTTATGTTGGATGGAGGAAGTAAGTGGAGCGCTACGGTCATGTTGCTTCTTGAGTTGACGGAGAGTCAATCCCAAATGGCTTGAATCGGTCGAGACGTGGAAATAGCTCCTGAGAGATCCTGTATCTTTCCATGTGTGTTTATTTCCTACTTGTGCACTTAAACGAAAGTTCATGTTAAAGTTGCTTTCAAGTATGCTATTCGTTTGATTGGTGCTACTTGCTTGCTTGTTTGATTTTCTTGGTCTCACTAAGCGTTAGCTCATCCCTTTAAGTTCGTTTTCCTTAACAGGCTTTGGAGGTGAAAGTTGGAGATTTTAGACTAGCAGCTTTTGGTTGAATCTGGCATATCTTATGTATGATATTGGAGACTTTTAAAGTGTAAATTTTGTTATACTTGGGTGTTTTGGATTGTAATTGAAATGGTAACCTTGGGAGTTTTTGGACTTGTATATTCGATGTACTTCTCAATTTTAAGTCAATGGTTGACTTGTGGTTTTGTACTAAGTTAGAATGAGTACGTAAGTCCTGACGAGAGTTGGGCAGGTGCCCTAAGGGCTTCACAGATTCAATTATCAAATGGCATGAATTAAGAAGATAATTGGAGAATTGATGATGGTTTGAAGTGATAAAAAGAGAATATAAAGAGCAAATGAGGAAATACAATCAAGAATAAAAGGAAGCAAGTTTCACAGCTTTGACACCTTGTGATATTTCAGCTATATCTTAAGCTAAAGGTATCCAATTGAGGTGATTCTTATACCATTTTGAACCTAAGAGATAGATCTATATTTGGTATGAAGACATCGAAGTCTAGTTCAATCATAGTCAAAAAGTTGAAATACAGGAGTACAACTCTGTTGTCGAACACTGAAACAGAGCTCTGACCAGTAGAGGTTATTTTGGTCATTCCTCTGTCTACAAAGTTGGAAATTAGATGCTTCTTTAGACATTGGAAAGCTAACTCAAAGAACTACAACTTTCATGTTTTCCACAATGAGCTAGTTCGGCCTCCATCATTGAGAAAATAGCAGTTGAACTGGTGCCAAATGCACAATAAGCAAAAACGCGAGCTATCAATACGCGACCTGAAGTCGCGTATTCCTGAGGTCGCATATACTCTTCTGTTTTCTGCAACTTGCTCATCAACTTACCCTGCTTTCACACAACTTTTCCAACTCAATTCCAACTATCAATTTCGATTGTATCTAATCAAGAAAAGTGTGGAGAGTTGGAAAGACAACTCATGGAGTTTCAAGAGTCAAAAATGACAACTAGAAACAATTAATTTGGCTCTTGAATCCTCTATAAATAGCAGCCTTTGGAGGACATTTTCACAATTTTGGAAAGCTAGAGAAACTCCACAAAAATGTAGTCTTCACTGAAATTTCCTTACTTCATTAGTTAGAGAGTAGTATAGTATAGTTAGTGTAGTTTTTTCCTTCTTGTATTTGTAGATAGATTTGGATGAAGATTGGAGGAGCAAAGATGGAGAGTTGGAGCTCATGTGACAAGGGTGACTTCTCTCCTATCACTTTCTCTTTTGTATTTAAGTTCATGTTTAACTATAATACAAGTTTGGATCTTGCTTTTTATGTTTAGTTAAAGTTTATGCCTAGAGTATGGATGAACTTTCTATATCTTGTTAGTGATGTTTACTTGGTTATTTGATGATATTATTTTGAGCAAGTTATTTATCACTTTTGCTTTTCTAATCATGATTAACCGGCCATTAATTGTGATAATTTTAAGGTGTTAAGTTTGCAATGAAAATTGGATTTAACACTAATTCAAGGAAGTGATAAACCTAGGGAGTGCACTCATGAGAGTAGAGGTGCACCTTTGTGGCTTTAGTGGCTTGTTTCATGTAATTTCATAGAAGAAATGAACTTGCAGTTAATGTCATAACCATGAGAGTAGACATGGTTTAACTATAAGTATAGTTGATTCACTACGAGAGTAGGTTTCACATACATTAGGAAATTACGCCATAACTAGCCAAGATAATAGCATTCACTTAACTGGTAATCTCATTTGCAAGAGTGGTAAGGAATTCCATATCTTTAGGAGCTTTCTAGTGTTATTTTCATCACTTTTATGTTTATGGTAATCTAGATAATAAAGGAGATCGAAAAACACCGGTAGTATAAAATCTTCCCTGTGGGATCGACCCTTAATACCCTATACTCAATCGTGACTCGTATTCTTGCGAAAAATCGCATGTGAGGTATTTAGAATGTTACAAATGTAAAACTTAATTGTGGATGAGCTAATTGATATGTGTATACACCGCGCACGTCAAGTTTTTGGCGCCGTTGTCGGGGAAAATTTGACAATATTGGTGCTAAGAACAACTTTATTAGTTTAGACATTTTTACTTTTTTTTCTTGTTTTTGTTGTGTCTAGTGTCTTAATTGTGGTGTTTAGTGTTTTATTGAGTCTTTATTTGTTTGTTTTCATTTGTGTGTCGAGTCATCTATTCTTCTTGACTAAACTTATTTTTAAATTACTTTGAAAACATGTTTAGGGATTCAAGGAGAATAGAAAACATGAGGAGGCAATACTTGAAAAGTGGAAGATCAGCAATGAATGGTTATCACGTGCAAAGCTCCATGGATAGAGGTAACCAAGAAATTACTGAAGGTATGTCATTTGAAGATAGTTTGAGGTGCTTAAAGGCTAAACTTGATGTTATAATGTTAAAAGTTTAATTGGACATCATTATGCATATGGTTGAGCAAAAGAGAAATGTTAATACTTTTAATTCTAATCATATGATTTGTGAATTGTGTGGAGGTTATCATGCTACTCATACATGTATGCAAGCACAAAATGTGGATTATTATGATGAATTAGGGCATTATAATCCTTGTTTTGATCAATATGGTGCTAAGTGGGATAACTCTTATGCTTATGGTTGGGATAATTAGTGTGCATATAATTCTTCCCATATTTTTATGATTACCAACCCGAATGTGTCCAATATGAATCAAAACCATCACGGAAATTGACAATAGAAAGGTTAGTTAATGCACCTTTATCTTGGCAACTAGAAAATGAACCATTAGCAAATAATTCTAAATTATCTTGGGAGTTAGCTGTTGTCGCGCCCCATTTTTATAAAAATAATAAATAAATGGTTTAAAAAGTGAATTTTTGATTTGAAAAAGAAAATGAAAAACATGGGTCTAAATGGGACTTGAAAATGCGACGATTTGACCCAAAATATAGTTTAAAAAGGGTTTTTGAAATAAAAATCGGAGTCGCCACTTGGTATAGAGTTAAGCTGTACCAAGTCACCTAAAATGAGTTTTCAAAGGAAAAAGTCGAAAAACCCCTTTTAAACGACTCCTAGTCTAGGAAAATCAAAGGAAAGGTTCGGGAGTCACATTTGACGAAGGGGAAGGCAAGGATAAAAATCCAAAGCACCCCTTCGACCTAGCCAAGGCTAGTTGCGTGATTTAGTCAAAGATTTTCTTATTTTAACCAAAAGATTTATCACATTTGGACGGGCTATATGAATGCAAATCCTAGACCTAGGGGGGGTATCGGGGGGCAAAATTTCTCTTCAAAGTTTGAATGGTGTCAATCACATTAATAGTGATGCCCAATAATGACTCTTTGGAGAGATCACGAATAATGCTAATGACGTAAAAATGAGTGGAATGAATGTATGCAATGTGAAAATATGAGTTTGTGTGAAGTGAAAAAGTAATAAAAAAAACAATAGTGTGTAAGTGGAAGTGTGCAAATGGACGAGCAAAGTAAGGTGAGTAAAGTGATAGTATGAAGTGCGTGTGTGCACGTGATAGTATATAAAGTGCTAGTGGTAGAGTGAGAATGTGTAAGATAAGCGTCATGTGCAATATGAAATGCATGAGCCCTAGAGGAATGCAAGCAAGATGGGTATGGGGAATTAATGTCCGTGACTCAATTTTCCCTTTAATAGAGGGAATACGAGCGTGCTAAGGCTAGAAAGCCAAACTCGTCCATATCCCATATCCAATGGGTGACTCCCTAACCTATACAAGCAAATAAGCTAATCTAAATGAAAATGTAATCCTAAATGTGTAAGGGAAAGGGAGTGAAGGGTCATGCAAAAATATAAAAACTAAAAGGAAAGAATGAATGAAGATGTAGTGAAGGCATACGAGTATGTACTAGCGAGAGGGGGCCCTATTGGGTCTAGCATTGGACTAGCCCTTTACTAACGCTCATTTACAAGCATTGGACTTGTAAGAACTCGAGGGGAAGGCCATGACTAGCATTGGACTAGCCACGGCAACGTGCATTCCACCCACACAATCAGATATAATACTAAAAGCAAATAGGCATGCTAAACACATAGTTTCTCATAGCACGTAACACATAAGCATGCATATCTAGATGCCAAACCCTAAGAAAGCGATTAAACACATAGCACCTAAGCATGCAAAACACATAAGGCAATTAAGGCCCTAACTATTACATTTTTAGAGGGGAAGGCCTACTACAATCTAAAAGGGGAAATGGAATGAAATAAATAGTTAAAATAAATCTAACTATTACAATTGTGGCATTCAAGTGCCTTCCCAAATGATCAAAAATTGAACTAAAACTAAAGCGAAATTAAAGAACTAAAGAGATAAAGAAAGTGAAAATGAAATGAAACACTTAAAGTCATGCAATTGCACACATAAGGCACATATATGCACATAGGCCAAATAAAGTCAAAAATAAAGGGTAAGGTGTACCTCTCTTGAGTCGGGGCTCTAATGGAGTGAAATTACTTATTTGCCCTCCAAAATAAAAGAAAAGGTCAAGGTATTAATTTATTTGAGAAAATTAAAGAAAATAGGCAAACACAAGCTCACTTGGTTACAAAGCCCTTAAAATAATGAATTAAGTGCAATTTAACAAAGCATGGTGGTTAATTGAAGCAAACAAGCAATGAAGTTGCGAAATTAAAGCTGCCAAGGACTGAATTGCACATATCAGAAAATTTTAGGGTCTAATCACAATTTCCAGAACTTTTGGGGAAAAATTGAAGGAAAGATAAAGCTCAAGGATCAATTTATAAATTGTAGCAGGGACCTAATTGAGAGCCTTTATAAAAGTCTTAGGGTCAAATTTGAAGTCCTAAAAACTTTGGGGTTAAATCACAAAGAAAGGGGAAAACTGGGGACGAGAGTTGTAAATTAATCATCTTCTCCAAATGAGCTCAACATCAGACCGCATTTCAGCTTTCTTTTGGTCAGCAACATCAGAAATTTAGTTTCAATTCCAAGCATTCTCAATCAGACAATGAAACCCACAAGAATTTCCCCTCCCAACCTTAATTCGAATTCATATGATGGAAGCGAAAGGAACGGCAAAATGTAAGGCAGCAATGCACCAAAAATTCTCAAATGTGAGGAAAGGAACTGAACTTGATGACTTGTTCCTTTTCCTCACATAAAACTGCAGATGAATCGCTTTCAGGAAGAATTTCTAATGTGACATTTCGTTGAACATAAAAATAGACATTAAGATTTCACTGTCCTTTTGCCTAATTGATGTTATAATCCGTCCCAAAAATTATTCAGCAAACCCAATCAAATTACTCTTACACAGCAGAAATTATATACGTCACATGAATGGTAGACACCAAAAAGAGATCAACTACGGGTTTCAATCGAGCATTTCATCGAACACCAGACGGGTATTGAAAAATTCAGTGATTTTTTGTTCAATTGATGCCATAACTAGCCCCAAAATTTTTTGTCAGAAAACAAAACAAAAATATCCCAACCAATCCATAAAGCATGCTCGGTCAAAATTGTGGACAATACACAAAGAAAATTCAAGAAATCATCCTCTGTTTTAAGCTTCAAAAACATGAACTTGAACAGAAAAATGAATTTCAAAGAAAAAGGATCTCTTACCGCACATATTTTCTCGGCAAAGATTTGCCGATGGCGGTGGACTCCGACGAGGTGGGGTGGTGGCTCCTCGCTAGTGCAGCAACCTCGGCTGCTCTATTTTTCGCAGCCTCTGTTTCTTGCCGAAGCCTTTCTTGCTTGCTCCCTTGCTTGGATAGACATCTTCTTATCTGAGTTGCGTATGTCTGCCGGAATGGGCTCTTTTCAGCATTCAAGTCTTTAAATTGAACAAGGCCGAGTTCGCCACGGTAATCTATGGTGAGGTGAGCGGACTCGGCAAGGATGATGAGTTGGACCAGCTGCATCGGCTCTGACCTCATCAGATCCATTGGCGGGCAACATCCTCCTTCTCGATTCTTCTCTATGTCTCTCTCTATCTTCCTTCTTAGCTCTATTTTTTCTTAGTCCGCTGCACTTTTCCCTCTCTTCCCCAGATTCAGCCGTCACCCCTCCTTAGCCCCTTTTCTTTTCTCTGTTTTCTGAAGCTTTTTCTTTTTGCTCCGTCCAACTCCCTTTCACCTAGCCCCTCCTTCCTTTCTTTTTTTGGTCCGTCCCCCCTATTTTCCTCCGGCTATCTTTCTTTTTTTTTTCAGTTTCTTTCTTGCTCTTCCCTCAGCCCGTAGCTTCCTTGCCTTTTTTCCTTTTCCTCCTTTCTCCTCCTTAGTCCTCAACCGAGAGCTTCCCCTTTCTAATTGTTCCCCCCCTTTTAGCTTGCGGCCGTTTTCATTTTAAAGGCACTCCAAAAAACTAAACCTAATATGAAAGGCCAAGATTTTAAACCCCAAAGTAGGCTTATGTGTCTTATTCTTGTCCATTTGATTGACTTTTTCTTTTTTTTCTTTTTTTTTCCTTTTCTTCTTTTTTTTTTTTTTCCGAAGATTTAGTGCAAAAACTGTTGATTCAATTAAAGCAAGACAAGAGACACGAATCAAAACAAAAAATCAAATAAAATAAAAACCTAGAATCGAAACAAACAAAAATAAAAATTAAATGATTAAAGTTTAATTAAATGATAAAATGACTTAAAAATAAAAGACTAAAAGTAAATGAAATTAATCAAAAATAAAAATAATAGTAAACAAAAATACCTTAAAAATTTGGTGTCTACAGTTTGCCCCTCTTTGTCTGAGTTTTGGAAAAACTTGAGACAAAGAAGCAGACACCAAATACTTACCTGTGTTATTTGGCCGCGAATGACTCGAACGACTGACGCTTTTGCACTGAAGACTGTACAAAAATTTAAACCATGGGACTGACCCGAATGAGAATTTAATCATGGGACTGACCCGAACGAAAATTTAAACATGGGACTGGCCCGAACAAGAAATTTAAAAACATGGGACTGACCCGAACAAAATTAAAATCATGGAACTGGCCTTAACAAGGGGATTTAAATCGGGACTGACCCGCAACAGAGAATTTAAAATCGGGACTGACCCGAAACAGGAATTTAAAATCGGGACTGACCCGAGGGGACTGACCCCAACAGAAATTTAAAATCGGGACTGACCCCAACATGAAATTTAAAATCGGGACTGACCCGAGGGGATAACCCCAACATGAAATAAAATCGGGACTGACCCGAGGTGACTGACCCCAACATGAAATTTAAAATCGGGACTGACCCGAGGGGACTGACCCCAACATGAAATTTAAAATCGGGACTGACCCGAACAAAATTTAAAATGCTCACTAGTGGGACTAACTCATGTTTAGTGACAGTAGAAAAATAAAATGCACACTAGTGGGACTGACCCACGGCTAGTGGCAGTGTAAAATGAAAGGCTCACTAGTGGGACTGACCCAACGGCTAGCGGCGGTGCAAAATGAAATGCTCACTAGTGTGACTGACCCAACGGCTAGTGGCAGAATAAAAGAAATGCACACTAGTGGGACTGACCCAACGGCTAGTGGCAGTGTAAAAGAAAATGCACACTAGTGGGACTGACCCAACGGCTAGTGGCGGTGCAAAATAAAGTGCTCACTAGTGGGACTGGCCCAACGGCTAGTGGCAGTGCAACTAAAATGCTCACTAGTGGGACTGACCCAACGACTAGTGGCAGTGAAAAATGAAATGCTCACTAGTGGGACTGACCCAACGGCTAGTGGCGGTGCAAAATGAAATGCACACTAGTGGGACTGACCCAATGGCTAGTGGCAGTATACGTGAAATGCTGGTACGTATGAAGAGACTGTATAAGACTTGCTCGAAAAATTATCCGAAGATTTGTCCCAGTGTGATGAATTGGTCAGTGGGATTAAACCCGAGCCTGCCTTAGTTGGTGGTACAAAATCTAAGCCCAACGTGAACTTTGTGATGTTGGCGGCACAAAATCCAGGCCCAACGTGAACTTTGCGATGTTGGCGGCACCAAGTCCAGGCCCAACGTGATGAAGTGATGTTGGCGGCACCAAGTCCAGGCCCAATGTGATTTTTGTGATGTTGGCGGCATAAAATCCAGGCCCAACGTGAACTTTGCGATGTTGGCGGCACCAAGTTCAGGCCCAACGTGAACTTTACGATGTGCCGCAAGTCCAGGCCCAATGTGATTTTTGTGATGTTGGCGGCACCAAGTCCAGGCCCAACGTGAACTTTGAGATGTTGGCGGCACCAAGTCCAGGCCCAACGTGATGAAGTGATGTTGGCGGCACCAAGTCCAAGCCCAATGTGATTTTTGTGATGTTGGCGGCACAAAATCCAGGCCCAACGTGAACTTTGCGATGTTGGCGTCACCAAGTCCAGGCCCAATGTAATTTTTGTGATGTTGGCGGCACCAAGTCCAGGCCCAACGTGACCTTTGCGATGTTGGCAGCCCAATGTGATGTTGGCGGCCAAACGTGAACTTTGCGATGTTGGCGGCACCAAGTCCAGGCCCAACGTGATGAAGTGATGTTGGCGGCACAAAATCCAGGCCCAACGTGATTTTGGTGATGTTGGTGGCACAAAAACTAAGCTCAACATGAACTTTGCGATGTTGGCGGCATCAACTCCAGGCCCAACGTGATTTTGGTGATGTTGATGGCACGAAAACCAAGCCCAATGTGATTTTTGTGGAGTTGGCGGCACAAAATCCAGGCCCAACGTGATTTTTGTGAATGGTCAGCGGGATAAGACCCAGTCCTACCATCCAATTGGTCAAGAAATCTGGAAATTAAGTGTGATTGTCAAGAAAGAGAGGATAGAAGGGTGCGCGGCATACGCTGAAATTTCATCAACAAGAAATTGACACAAGGAACAAGAAATTAAATTTTGATTTTTTTTGAGAATTTTTCCAAAAATGATTTGCCCCAGTTTCCACGAAGTATTGTGCAACCGATCAATTGATTTGCATTACGGCATGGTTGCTCCTCCTTGAGACCTTGATTCGTAAGATTTTGACTTACGCTTCTTCATCGATTTCAGCCATGGATACCTGCACAGGGGGCTTGCCAAAGTACAACATGCACTTTATTTTAAAATATTGCAACTACTACTCATGGAAAGAGCAGCGTGATTGATTTGAAAGTCTTGCTTGACTCTTTGACGAAATCCTCAAATGGACTATAAAAATTTTGCCCCAGTGTGGGCTTATTTTGCGAAATCTTGCAAATAAAAATTTTGCCCCAGTGAGGGCTCCTTTGATTGGAAAAATTTGTTCAGATGATTCCCTATTTATTTCAACAAAGAGAAATTGCACTTTCTAAATTTTAGAAAATAATCATATATACAATGTGAAGAAATTTAAACGTCGAGTTTGAACTAATGCAGAAATTTCATGATGAATCCTTCAGAGTAACACCAAATTCAAGAAGATTTCCTCCTCACTTTTAACATCGGTGCTTAGAGTAACGGGTCACCACTTTTTGCTGGCTCATATTTCAGGACTAATCAAGTGGACGTTATTTCTGATTTGGAAGTGGCTAAAGGAAATGGGAGGTCAAGATTTGTCTCATTTTTGTGCCCAAATTGTATGTAATCCCTTCAATATCACATCTTAGTGAAAGCAAATAGTTTGTTACCCTCATTTCTTAAGACAACTTAGTCAACATATAAGTTTAAACTTGCAACGTATGGACAGAAACGATAGCTAAACATATGAAAACTGGTTATACCCTTATGATCACAAATGATTGAATGGACTTCTTACGAGTATAATCCTCACTTTGGGTTGTCATAAAGGATAAGTCAGCAATGGACTTTATGAGCTTGTAATGTGGCTTGAAAACGATAGTTAAAGAATGAGTCTTTCAAGGACATGGCACCGAAGATCGCATTTTTCCAAAATTGCCCCTATTTTGTACTCAAAGATCTCAGATTTGTGACTTTCATCATCACTTAATGGGGACTTCACCATCAAATCTTTTTCATTTTCTTTGCATTCATTTTTTTCCTTTTCTTTTCAAAGGTGGCCTGGCGGATTTTCAGATGTTTGTCAACTTCACAGCTAATCAATTCAGAAATACATCTAAAAAAATTTCTTGGCATCAGTATAGGAGCATCACTTGCCAATTAGAAAATTTCTTGGCAGAGATATTGCAAAGAACAGAAGTCAGGACTTTCGGCTTTTGTAATGGGGGTCAGGTGGGGTGCTTATAAAAGTTGAGGCTTGAAGGCAGATTTAAAAGTGGTTTAAGTAGTCCGAGATCGCATTGTTGCGCCTATTTTAGGGCTAAATCAGCATTTGCCCCAGTTTATGCTCAATTGATGCTTTTTCTCTTTCATTTTCTTTCTTCTTTTGATTTTTCGGCCTTTTGCCATTCTTTTGAACTTTCACAGAACTTGCCCCAGTTTATTTTTGGACTGAGGTTCTCCTTTCTTCTTTTGTCTTTTGATTTTGTTGCATTATCACTTTTCACTTCTTGAAACTTTTCCCTTTTCTACTCAAACTTGCCCCAGTGTGGGGTTTGCGATTCTCAGGGTTGCCAAACGAAATAATTTATTCTGAAGGCTCAAAAAGGATAACTAGGGATAGAATGTCTGATTGGAAAAGAAGAGAGCCTGACTTTTATTCCATTCCTTACATTAACTCTGAAAGGAAACTTTCATTAATGCCAAATTTCTTGCATGTATCTGAATTAACTAATTGAGGAAGACCCTTGTTCATCCATATCTGTGAAACATAGGCGATCCGCGCGGAAAAATCCTTCTTTTTCTTTTCTCTTCTTCTTTTTCCCAAAATTGAAACCCAAGTGGAATCAAATTTCTCCAATTTGTGATTCCCTCTTTTCTTTTAATTTTAGCATTTTCTCCTTTTTGGAAAATTCTCCCATCTCCCTCCCCAATATGGGGTGCGATCGTAAGTGCTTTTGAAAAGAACCACCAATTTTAGCTCAAATGAGGATGCAAGGGATAAATGGTGTTTAGGTTGTAGAAACGATGGCCAAAGTATCATTCTTACACCTCATGACAACCAAAGTAACGAAATAGTCATTGAGAATCCATTCCCCTTTTTAATATTTGAAAATTTTCCAATGTAGGGTAGTGATCATCAAGGCACTTATTTGAAACGAAATTATTCTTTTAAAGGCTCAAATGGGAGGGCAAATGATAAAATCTGTATAGGTAGAGAAACGAACGCTCGAAATATCATTCCAAATTTTCAAAACAAACAAGAATAATGCACATTTTTGCTTTCACTTAGATGTGAATTGAATATAACTAGACACAGTGGACATTTCTCAAGCAAAGATCGTCCCACTTTGCAATTTATCAATCAATGTGACTGATTTCTGGGGGTCCATAGAAGTGGGCAAAATAAGAATTGTACAGTGAAGGGAAGGGAAAGAAAAAAAAAGGTATTGCATTGGATTTTCGAGACAGACCAATCAGTTTGAAAGACCTCAGATAACCAATCTAGTGTGAATTTTCAGGCAAGAGGTTGAAAAATCTCAATTTGAGCTTATTTCTTAAAATTCATCATGAAATATCTTAATGAGCTCAATAAAGAATAAATGTACACGAGTATATACAAAACAAATAATTGTCTGAATAAAAGCTTCATTATTGCCAATGTTTGAAAAATTTTAAAAGCGATACATATGAGAAAAATCCTAAAAAACTCCTTTGCACATGTATACAAATTTTCTCTCTTAATATCCCCTTTTTCTTTGAGCAATGAAACCTCTTAAAGGTTTTACACGAGCGCTTTTAGATGAATTTCCAAATTTACACTGTAGGGCCTGCCCAAGAATCAAGTAATTTTCAAACTTTACCAGATCAAAATTGTTATCAGATATAGAAAGATATTTTCACCTTATTGAAATATTCTTATGAATGCAGGGGGAAGGGGGAAAAATAAAAGAAAAATACCCAGAGTTAGTAAGCAAAATTGTAAAATCGGTATGCATGTCCTATGGGGGAACCCTTTTATGCCAAGGGTAGGCCTAGCATGAAAATGCAATCCTCTAGGGTAGGCATCATACAATACCTGATGAATCCGATCAACTAATGAAGCGGAAAATAATTTGAAAATTGACCAATTGGAGTGGGAAGGGGACACTTGTCCCAAGAATGAGGACAAAGTCTGAATGTATTGCTTGTTTTGATCAACACATAATGTACAAAAGGGGTAAAATGGTCAAATGCATTGAATGAAATTTGATTATTTATTGAAAATTGAATGGATAACCCTGAAAATGAATTAAACTAATCAAATGAATTGAATGAAATCAATTGATCAAACGGATCGAGTGAAATGATGATTTATTCAAAATCGACCGAATTGTCCTAAAAATAGGTAAACTGGTCAAATGGATCGGACGAAATTGATGATTTATTCAAAATCGATAAGAGTGCCCTAAGAATGGGTAAACTAATCAAATGAATTGAATGAAATTAGTGATCTATTCAAAATCGACTAGATTGCCCTAAAAAATGAACAACTTGATAAAATGGATTGGATGAGACTGATGAATAAAATGGTCCAATGGATTGAATAGAATTGATGATTTATTGACTAAATTGTCCTAAAATGAAAGAATTGACAAAATGAAATTGATAAATAATTTGATCAAATGAATTGAATGGAATCGATGGTTTATTCAAAAATTGATGGAATTATCTCCCCTTTGGTAGTTTCAAAATTTTATTGCGATGCATTAGTCTATGAGCCTTCTAAAATCAAATTTTGGCCTCAATTTATTTATCATCTCAGTAGTGAGGAATTATTTGTAAATTTCTTCAAGTTAATGTCCTTTAAACAAGGGAGTTTTACCAATTATGTTAAAAATGGCCAAAGACTGATTGTTAGATGCTCATATTCTAATGTACCAAAGATCGCCCCAGGATCATGGAAAAGATTGGATCCTACCTTACCTTGTGCACTACCCCTTTGGATGGTACAAAAATATAAACGTGCAAGTCTCTTTGGATTAAATATCCGAGACACAGGGTGGCTTATTCCTAACGTGGGATCTCCTAAATGGCATTCCCTCTACGGCTCATGCATGATGCCAGTTTATTAAAACGATAAAACATATAATTTAAATGAAATCATGACCTAAAAAGGTTTATACGCCAGGGTAGGCTTAGGATGATATGCAATTATTAATCCAAAATCTTTAAACGTGCAATAGTCCATTTCAAGAGTAGGTTCCAAAAGAAGGTCATGCCAGACCTCTTATTTGCTAGGGTTTGTGAATGCAATGGGGACAAAACCAAGAAAAGTTAGTTCAACCAGATAAATACACATAACACATTGTAGCAACGAGATAAAGCAATAAAAGAAATAAAGTAATAAAAGGGAAAAAGGGGTTGGATCCCTCCCCTCGTGAGTAGTGTCCCTAATAAGGCAAGGCAGACTCTACCCTAGGCAAGCTATCATGGATGCATGAAGTATTGGCTCGCTAATGCATCTAGACTCGATAGGTTTTAGGTCCCCGAGCCTTCAGACTTGGAAACCAAGGGTCATCAATCCCAAGGTTCTTTGTCGGTGGCTCGAGCGATTCCCCAGACATTGCAACGCACACATCGTGTCACGGCTACATGTCATGAGTGAATCTATCAAAAATCCTCAACCTTCGACTAAAAGCTAAAGGTTATAAACCCAAAGCTTAAAATGGAAGATTGAGTGACCCCTCGGATCATGCTACGCACACATCGTGTCGCGATCACAAGCCCAAGTGAGTCGCCTAAAATCCTAATAGGGTGGAGTGGCGTGACAAGCCACTAAAAGAAAAAATAAATGAGGGGTGAAAAATTAAAGCGTATGCACGTATGATAGTGCTCGTTTGGAGGGGAGGGATCAAGAACCAACGCGAGGCTCTAGGGTAATGTCCCCCACCCAAATGCAATGCAAAGCGAGGAATCTCATAAATAAACCATCCGTCAAAACAATCGTACGCCAAATGGGTGAGGGAGTGAGTTGATACGCGCGAAATGCAAAAACCCCTAAAACAAAAACATGCAACCCTAAACATCCAAATGCGATATATGAGAAGGTTAAGAGAAGAAAAAGATTGACTAAATCAAATTTGCTCGGACTCTCTAAATTCCCAGTGGAGTCGCCAGCTGTCGCGCCCCATTTTTATAAAAATAATAAATAAATGGTTTAAAAAGTGAATTTTTGATTTGAAAAAGAAAATGAAAAACATGGGTCTAAATGGGACTTGAAAATGCGACGATTTGACCCCAAATATAGTTTAAAAAGGGTTTTTGAAATAAAAATCGGAGTCGCCACTTGGTATAGAGTTAAGTTGTACCAAGTCACCTAAAAAGAGTTTTCAAAGGAAAACGTAGAAAAACCCCTTTTAAACGACTCCTGGTCAACGAAAATCAAAGGAAAGGTTCGGGAGTCACATTTGACGAAGGGGAAGGCAAGGATAAAAATCCAAGGCACCCCTTCGACCTAGCCAAGGCTAGTTGCGTGATTTAGTCAAAAATTTTCTTATTTTAACCAAAAGATTTATCACATTTGGACGGGCTATATGAATGCAAATCCTAGACCTAGGGGGGGTATCGGGGGGCAAAATTTCTCTTCAAAGTTTGAATGGTGCCAATCACATTAATAGTGATGCCTAATAATGACTCTTTGGAGAGGTCACGAATAATGCTAATGACGTAAAAATGAGTGGAATGTATGTATGCAATGTGAAAATATGAGTTTGTGTGAAGTGAAAAAGTAATAAAAAAAACAATAGTGTGTAAGTGGAAGTGTGCAAATGGACGTGCAAAGTAAGGTGAGTAAAGTGATAGTATGAAGTGCGTGTGTGCACGTGATAGTATATAAAGTGCTAGTGGTAGAGTGAGAATGTGTAAGATAAGCGTTATGTGCAATATGAAATGCATGAGCCCTAGAGGAATGCAAGCAAGATGGGTATGGGGAATTAATGTCCATGACTCAATTTTCCCTTTAATAGAGGGAATACGAGCGTGCTAAGGCTAGAAAGCCAAACTCGTCCATATCCCATATCCAAGGGGTGACTCCCTAACCTATACAAGCAAATGAGCTAATCTAAATGAAAATGTAATCTTAAATGTGTAAGGGAAAGGGAGTGAAGGGTCATGCAAAAATGTAAAAACTAAAAGGAAAGAATGAATGAAGATGTAGTGAAGGCATGCGAGTATGTACTAGCGAGAGGGGGCTCTATTGGGTCTAGCATTGGACTAGCCCTTTACTAACGCTCATTTACAAGCATTGGACTTGTAAGAACTCGAGGGGAAGGTCATGACTAGCATTGGACTAGCCACGGCAACGTGCATTCCACCCACACAATCAGATATAATACTAAAAGCAAATAGGCATGCTTAACACATAGTTTCACATAGCACGTAACACATAAGCATGCATATCTAGATGCCAAACCCTAAGAAAGCGATTAAACACATAGCACCTAAGCATGCAAAACACATAAGGCAATTAAGGCCCTAACTATTACATTTTTAGAGGGGAAGGCCTACTACAATCTAAAAGGGGAAATGGAATGAAATAAATAGTTAAAATAAATCTAACTATTACAATTGTGGCATTCAAGTGCCTTCCCAAATGATCAAAAATTGAACTAAAACTAAAGCGAAATTAAAGAACTAAAGAGATAAAGAAAGTGAAAATGAAATGAAACACTTAAAGTCATGCAATTGCACACATAAGGCACATATATGCACATAGGCCAAATAAAGTCAAAAATAAAGGGTAAGGTGTACCTCTCTTGAGTCGGGGCTCTAATGGAGTGAAATTACTAATTTGCCCTCCAAAATAAAAGAAAAGGTCAAGGTACCAATTTATTTGGGAAAATTAAAGAAAATAGGCAAACACAAGCTCACTTGGTTACAAAGCCCTTAAAATAATGAATTAAGTGCAATTTAACAAAGCATGGTGGTTAATTGAAGCAAACAAGCAATGAAGTTGCGAAATTAAAGCTGCCAAGGACTGAATTGCACATATCAGAAAATTTTAGGGTCTAATCACAATTTCCAGAACTTTTGGGGCAAAAATTGAAGGAAAGATAAAGCTCAAGGATCAATTTGTAAATTGTAGCAGGGACCTAATTGAGTGCCTTTATAAAAGTCTTAGGGTCAAATTTGAAGTCGTAAAAACTTTGGGGTTAAATCACAAAGAAAGGGGAAAACTGGGGACGAGAGTTGTAAATTAATCATCTTCTCCAAATGAGCTCAACATCAGACCGCATTTCAGCTTTCTTTTGGTCAGCAACATCAGAAATTTAGTTTCAATTCCAAGCATTCTCAATCAGACAATGAAACCCACAAGAATTTCCCCTCCCAACCTTAATTCGAATTCATATGATGGAAGCGAAAGGAACGGCAAAATGTAAGGCAGCAATGCACCAAAAATTCTCAAATGTGAGGAAAGGAACTGAACTTGATGACTTGTTCCTTTTCCTCACATAAAACTGCAGATGAATCGCTTTCAGGAAGAATTTCTAATGTGACATTTCGCTGAACATAAAAATAGACATTAAGATTTCACTGTCCTTTTTCCTAATTGATGTTATAATCCGTCCCAAAAATTATTCAGCAAACCCAATCAAATTACTCTTACACAGCAGAAATTATATACGTCACATGAATGGGAGACACCAAAAAGAGATAAACTACGGGTTTCAATCGAGCATTTCATCGAACACCAGACGGGTATTGAAAAATTCAGTGATTTTTTGTTCAATTGATGCCATAACTAGCCCCAAAAATTTTTGTCAGAAAACAAAACAAAAATATCCCAACCAATCCATAAAGCATGCTCGGTCAAAATTGTGGACAATCCACAAAGAAAATTCAAGAAATCATCCTCTGTTTTAAGCTTCAAAAACATGAACTTGAACAGAAAAATGAATTTCAAAGAAAAAGGATCTCTTACCGCACATATTTTCTCGGCAAAGATTTGCCGATGGCGGTGGACTCCGACGAGGTGGGGTGGTGGCTCCTCGCTAGTGCAGCAGCCTCGGCTGCTCTATTTTTCGCAGCCTCTGTTTCTTGCCGAAGCCTTTCTTGCTTGCTCCCTTGCTTGGATAGACATCTTCTTATCTGAGTTGCGTATGTCTGCCGGAATGGGCTCTTTTCAGCATTCAAGTCTTTAAATTGAACAAGGTCGAGTTCGCCACGGTAATCTATGGTGAGGTGAGCGGACTCGGCAAGGATGATGAGTTGGACCAGCTGCATCGGCTCTGACCTCATCAGATCCATTGGCGGGCAACATCCTCCTTCTCGATTCTTCTCTATGTCTCTCTCTATCTTCCTTCTTAGCTCTGTTTTTTCTTAGTCCGCCGCACTTTTCCCTCTCTTCCCCAGATTCAGCCGTCACCCCTCCTTAGCCCCTTTTCTTTTCTCTGTTTTCTGAAGCTTTTTCTTTTTGCTCCGTCCAACTCCCTTTCACCTAGCCCCTCCTTCCTTTCTTTTTTTGGTCTGTCCCCCCTATTTTCCTCCGGCTATCTTTTTTTTTTTTTTCAGTTTCTTTCTTGCTCTTCCCTCAGCCCGTAGCTTCCTTGCCTTTTTTTCTTTTCCTCCTTTCTCCTCCTTAGTCCTCAACCGAGAGCTTCCCCTTTCTAATTGTTCCCCCCCTTTTAGCTTGCGGCCGTTTTCATCTTTAAAGGCACCCCAAAAAACTAAACCTAATATGAAAGGCCAAGATTTTAAACCCCAAAGTAGGCTTATGTGTCTTATTCTTGTCCATTTGATTGACTTTTTCTTTTTTTTCTTTTTTTCCGAAGATTTAGTGCAAAAACTCTTAATTCAATTAAAGCAAGACAAGAGACACGAATCAAAACAAAAAATCAAATAAAATAAAAACCTAGAATCGAAACAAACAAAAATAAAAACTAAATGATTAAAGTTTAATTAAATGATAAAATGACTTAAAAATAAAAGACTAAAAGTAAATGAAATTAATCAAAAATAAAAATAATAGTAAACAAAAATACCTTAAAAATTTGGTGTCTACAGCTATAGAAGAGTTAGCAAATATAACCTCTGACTGTTTTGATAGGGTTGAGGAAAGGATAGATGAATTAGTTTCTCACTTTTATAGAATACAAGACCGATTGTATGAGTTATGTGAAGTCATTTCTTCTAATGATATGCACTATAGCCTTAACATGAATGGTGAGTATGTTGCAAGTAAAAGTGGATTGCATTTTGATGAAAATGATGAATCTAAATTGTGTTTCAATGAGAAAATATCCATTTCACATGATAGTACCTTTGAAGCTAACCTTCAATCTCAAGAGGTGAGCCCTAACGACTCATTTTTCACCCCTCTTGAGGAATGTATTGAGAGTATAGGTTTTAAAGGTATTATTCCCCAAGAAATCCATGCGGACGTTCATTTGGCGATTTCTCAAGTGATACACATTCAAGTTAATATCTATGAATCATTTGAGATAGGTAAGTCACTTCCATCTCTCTTATCATTTGAATATGTAGCTGACATGCGTGGGGTATACATATACAATTAGCTAATTCACAGTCAAGTTTTACATTTATAAATCTTAAATACCCCATATGCGATTTTTCGCAAATATACGAATCATTTATTGAGCATAGGGATATTAGGTGTCGATCCCACTAGGAAGAGTGACAATTACCAGTGATTTTCAAACTCCTTTATTGTTTAGACTATCACAAGTACAAGTAATTAAGTCTACACTATTAAACTAACAAAAATATAATAAAAATCTCTTAGAGGTATAGAATTCCTTACTACTCTCGCAAATGAAGTTACCGGTTAAGTGAATGCTATTATCTTGGCTAGTCATGATGTAATTTCCTAATGTACGTGAAACCTACTCTCGTAGTAACTCACATGGTCAATGAATTGCTTCCTAAATCCATAATCTTCTTCTTATTCAAAGTTAAAGAGGGATTTATTCATATCATATATATATATATATATATAACTCAAGTTGTGAAAGTGCCTTTTGATGCGAAAATCGACATTTTTAAATGAAGATCGTCGGTTACTCAACGTTTCACATACTACATACTCAAGTTGCCTTCCATACTCTTAATTCAAGCACCGTTTTACGTGAAAGTCGACATTTGTAGATGAAGACTCCCGGTTACTAAGTACAAGAACCATTGGAGTAGAAAAAATCTTATTCTCTTTTTTTTTTTCTTTTCTTCTTTTTTTTTCTTTTTCTTTTTTTTTCTCAAAGTAAGTCCCTCAAAAGCATAATCATGAGAAGAGTATTGCACTTATTGTTCATATTTATCACTTAACTAATAAAATCAAATAAAGAAAAGAAATTTCATCAAACATGCAAAATTTAGACATATTTTTCTCCACTTTACAAGATATATTTTCTTACAAATAGACAAATTATAATCACATAATAGTCATTTTCAAGTTAATTGAGAAAAAAAGTTTTCAAGTCACATGCATTTATCTCAAAAGTAGAAGGAATTTGAGTTACTAATGGTAAGGAACTTGTTGCCTTTTGATAAAATTGAAAAAAAAAATTGAAACCTTTTGGGGCAAAATTATAATTTTGGACAAGATTTTGGAAAAATTTTGGCAATTTTTCCCCTTATAACTGGACTCAACTCCCTGCCAACAAATCCAATTTTTGAACAAATTAAAGCACAAGAACATTTCCAAGCACGAGTCCAATATTTGCAACCAACAAGTTAATCACATACAATGCATATAATCTCAATTCTCCCCCCCACACTTGACATGCACATTGTCCTCAATTTGTAAAAAGGGAAACCAAGATAAAGAAAGTAATACTCCCCTATTGTTGCTATCGAAATGTGTAACATTGAAACTTTACAATCCATTGTCCGTGTTGCTTCAAAGCTTCATGAGTTTCATTTGAATCCATTAGCAATACAACCTAAAATGCAAAATAGCAAATAAAGTAGGTAAGGGTCAAGGATGCAAAAAGTGACAAAGGCATGAAGAATATTTTGCAAATAATTCTTTGTCAAAGTCTCTCACATCATCACACCACATTTCCGAAACTCTTTAAGCATTTAACACAATTATCACCCTCTTCACCTAGAATAAGAAGTATCAACGTGTCTACTTCTCTAAGTAATTATGTGAGGACCCAAAATTCACATATTGTTTTATTTAGTTTTCCTTTGAATTTCATACTTTTATTTGGTGAATGAGAAAGGATTGTTGTACTTCATTATTTTTTAAAATTTATTGCATATTGTTTTTCATGGGGTGATATACTACTTAGTCCAACTAGTAGGGCATGCGGCATAAATTGAGTGGCAAAGAGGGATTTGTGTGCAAAAGGGATATTTTGTGACAATAAGAGATATTTTGTACTTAAAGATGTGATGTGGCCAAAGATATTTTGGAAAATTAGATATGTATCATTTGTATTTGTGCCATTTGTCACATGGGTAACCAAAGCTTTGACCAAGAGTCCAAACGAATTAGCCTTTCTTCTTCTTGGAATACCAAGTCAAATCCATTTCGGATGACAGTCACCCCTGGTCAGGTTTAGTAAAATGATCATAACTTAGTGTAGAAAAATCAAAAATTGAGTTCCGTCAATTGTGTTTGAAACTAGACTCAGAGATCTTTCTAATGGAATAAAATTTGGACTGTGGTTCATTTTATACACACACCAGAAAATCAGCAAATTTGACTGAAAATTCTGCCCTGCACAAGTAAAAACTGGAATGTTGTAGTAGCTTGCGGCTTAATTTGGACCAATTTATGAACTGAATCTCTTTGAGTAGTCTTCTAAGAATTGTTAGTGCTTCGAGTCTAGTTTTGAATGGGGCAAGGTTTATGATTTTTTTGACATTTGTAACTCAAGTTATGATTTTTCAAACAAGTGATGCTTGTTGAAAATATTTCCTGCAGGAGACTCTGAGTAGTCTTGGGAAATCTGATATATCTTGGTGTAGAAAAATCTGAATTGAATCTTGTTTATTGCATTTTAAACTAGCCTCATAGATCTTTTAACCGTGTAAAATTCATGATTTGGTTCACTTTCTATAAATACCAACAAAATTTCAAATTGGACTGAAAATCCAAGACTGTCCTGTTTTTGCACTTAGTTGAGCAGTGAATTGAGGCTGAGGTTTGACTAATTTATGGGCTGAATTTTATGAAGGTGTCTTCTAGAAGTTGTAGTCTTTTGAAGCTATTTTCTAATGGTATAAGAATTATGATTTTTGGACTTACGAAACTCAAGTTATGATTTTTCTAAAGGAATGGTGCATAGTGGTAGTGTGATTAATTGGTGAGGTGTGTGCACTCAATTTGGTGGACAAGAGGGGTTTTAAGTAAGAGGAATTATGTGATTAAAAGTGCTAAGAATATATTAGTGAAACATAAGTTAAAGACACAAGAGAAATAAGGAAACAAGCTTGAACCGAACCGTATCACTTGACACCTGTCAAAACCCTTGCTTGAATTTCATCTTAGTTTTGCTTGATTTGGAGAGAAATCCACAAGAACTCTTGATTTACTCTGGAGAAACTTGCAACAAGGGAGAAAGGAAGCTTGAGGTGAAGAGAGTTGGAATAGACAGCCTTTTTTGCTTCTTACTCTTGAGGTTTGAGGTATTTTGCTAGAAAATCTCATTTTCTCCAATTGTTTAGGGCTGTTTATCCTATATATGTGGATAAGAAGCATGTCTATGGCAATTTTAGGGATTTGCTAGGGTTTGGTGAGGCTGTGCTAGGATATGTTCAGATTTCCAGCCTTGTTATGTATATGGCATGTGAGAACCTTGAAAAAATATATATATATACATGTTGCAACTGCATTTTAGACTTTTAATAAATTTTATTATTAGTTGTTCTTGTCGCGCCCCACTTTTTGATGTGTGTGAAAGTGGTGTGGAATATGTATGTGAACGTGTGTACAAATGAAAATAAAAGGCCATGGGACTTGAAAATGCGACGGTTTGGCCAAACAAAGTTCAAAAGGGGTTTTTTGATGGAAAATGGAGTCGCCACTTGGTATAGAGTTAGGGTGTACCAAGTCACCCAAAAAGTGATTTTTGGAAAAACGAAGTAAACAATCCCCTTTTTAAGAACTTTTAGGTCTACGTAACCAAAGCGAGAGATCGGGGGTCACATTTGATAAGGGAGAAGGCAAAGGCAAAGGCAAAGCCTAAGGCACTCCCTCACCCTAGCCAAAGCTAGTTGCGTGACTTAGCCCCACTTTTCCTAATTTTTCTACCCAAGGTATGTATCGCATGTTGGATATGACTAATGGATGCGAAAAGGAAAGAAAAATGCAATCCTAAATCTAGAATGTTTCTCATGAGGCTTTTAGGTCCCAACCACATGAATTGTGGTGGCCAATAAGGAAAGCTCTCAAGGAAGTCGTGATTAATGCAAGTGAGGACTTAAGTGCAAGTGTGCAAGTGTGAGAAAATAAAGGTGTTTTTGTGTGCAAATGAATGAAAATAAAATAGTAGATACATATAAGTGCAATTGGGTGCAATTTGTGAGGTAGAAAATAAATAAGTGATAGGAAAAAGTATGTGAACATGGCATGTGGAGTGAGAAAAACATAAGTAGTGAAAAATGTTAGATAAAAATGAGAAAAGGGATATGCAAATGGAGGTGCATGAACCTAGAGGAATGCATCAAGTCGGGTACGGGAATGACTCCTAACTTTGCGACTTTAATTTTCCCTTTGATTGGAAGGAAAAACTAGCGTGCTAAGGCTATTGGATAGCCACACTCGCTCGTTTCCCTTATTGAAAGGGGACCCTCAAGCAAATGGACCCTATAACTAGCATGAGATTGCAAAAGCCTAAAATGAGGGGGAAAAGGTTGGAGGGGCATGCCAAATGCTAAAAACTAAGAAAAATGCATGAAATGTAGTGAAACATGCAAATATGAACTAGCGAGGGGAATCTCTAAGGGTCTAGCGTTGGACTAGCCCATCTATGAATTCCTACTAGCGTTGGACTAGTGGAAAACGGGACAACGAGCCACAACTAGCGTTGGACTAGTGTGGCGTCGTGCATTCATCCATCACCTTCATATACGACTATAGAAAGCAAGTAGACATGCCAATCACATATAAACACGTAGCACATAACACTTAGCATGCTCGACTAGATGCAAGGGCCTAATAAAGCAAATTAACACATAGCAACAAAAGCAAGCAATGAACCTATTACATTCGCTAACTAAAACAGGAAAAGGGGAAGGGAAAATGGACAAAAATGCTCTCCAAGCCCTATCTATTACAAGCCAAGAGGTGTACACATACCCCATAAAGAATAACTTAAATAAAAAGCAAGAGTAAAATGAAATAAATGAAAGGAATTAAAGAAAGGCAAGGAAAGCAACGTAGACATGCAATTCACACTTAGCACGTTGGATCACATAGGAGAAATGAAAATCAAGGAGATAGAGGTTACCTCCCTAGCAATTGGGCCCCAATGAAGTGAAATCACTTATTTATCCTCCAAAATAAAAGAAATGGTCAAGGTACCAATTTATTTGGGAAAAATTAAAGGAAATAGGCAAACACAAGCTCACTTGATCATATAGCCCCTAAAGTCATGACTTGAGTGAAATTGAAACAAAGTATAGTAATTAATTAAAACAAACAAGTAATGAAGTTGCAATAATTAAAGCTGCCAAGGACCAAATTGAGAGAATCATTCAATTGATTGGGTCATAGTAGAACAAGGGGAGACTTGGGGGGCCAAAGTGCAATTTTTAGAAAAACATTTCATGCATGCAACGGCACTTTCTTTGTTTCTGCTGATTTCTTCTTTCTGCAATTTTGCAGCTCATTGACAATCAAAGAAAATCAACCGAGGCTTCAACATCTCAGCTTTAAAGTCAGCAATATAACTCATAACTTCGACATCCCAACTGACAGGAAAACTTAGAGAGAGATCATGCAAATTCATGCAAGGAAGTGAGAAACATTCTGCAATGCAGCAAAGGAAACCGAGCCAAACAAAACAAAGACAAAGCAGCAAAATGCAGCAAAGGAAATCCAGCCAAAACTTCACTCAGAGCCACGGGAGTCCTTTTCCTTTTTAATGCAGCTAGTTACAATGAATTCATGGTACTGCAGCAAATCATCTTTTATTATATCCTTAACTGCCACACGAACGACACAATCCAAACAGCAAATGAGAAACAGGTCACAACAAGAGTGATAAGCTCATGAAGCTTGGGAACTTCAATGACTTCCGGTCACAAATGCAGTCAATGTAACTTGAACATCTACTAAGACTCAAACAGAAAATCAGGGAAAGAAAAGATTCGGCATATATTGCTGCAACATCTCAGCTCGACAGAAATAGAATTCGCTTTTCAAATGCAGAAAAAGACATGAAGCTTCTCTTCCGATTCCTCGGTTTTTCGGTGCAAGTGTGCAAAAATCTGAGCCAGGCATTAGACTTTGATCCTAAGCAACGAAAAACACAGAAGTTCAATTATCCAAACATGCGAACTTTTGGCAAGAATTTTTCTGCAAATTTCTGGGTTTCATTATGAGCAGGGAGACAATAAAACAAGTTCCTCAAATCCTAGCCAAGGTCCAGCAATGCAAAGGCAGATGGCCATCTACTAACGAGATTTCAGCAATGCAAAGGCAAAGGCAGCAATGCAAAGGCAGATGGCCAGCAACGCAACTTCAGAGACCAAAGAAAGGAAAACTTTAGCAACAAATCGAGAGTTTGGGCTTGTTGCAACAGCCTTGCTTATCATAATGGGTCTAGGGACAAAGGCAGGAGGCAACACTCATACGAAAAAACATCAAAGTCAGCCACATCCAACAAATACATGAACCAGTGACGATTACAATGAACGAATGTACGAGAGAATATTTCTGTTTCTGATGAAAATGGTGATGGTATCAAAAGCTCCAGAGAAAGCTTCTAACTTTACCATCAAACATCCCAAGTAAGTGAAGGAAACGGAAAAAGGAAGCGTCTTTACAAGTAAAAAATGAAAGGGAAGATGAGATTTGACCTTGATGTGTAGCAGACTCCAGCAGATGAACGGGGCGTATAGCTTCGCTTGAGCAGACCCAGGGAGCAATGGAAAACCTCAATCTTCCTTCGTCCTTCCTTATGGATCTTCCTTTTTCCATATTTCTCTCACAGGCTCCCTCCTTGCTGCTTTGTTTCTGGTCTCTTTCTGTCTCGTCACTCAGCCTCTCTCTTTTGCTCTTTCATCAGTCCACAACCGCCACCAGAAACCATCCTCTGACCTTTTCCCTTTGTCTAGTTTTTGTTCGTTGATTCACTCTTCCCTCTTCCCGTTTCTTTTGCTCTCTTTTCAACCCTCTCGGTCTCTCTCCTCTCTCAGCTGCTGCTCCCAAAACCTCCTTCAGCTTCCCCAGAAACCCCCGTAGCCTTCTTCCCTTCTACAGCCGTCAACTGCCCTCTGTTTTATCCTCTCTCAAAACCTCTGTCAAAACCCCAGCTCCCTCTCACTTTTCGTTTTCGTTTCTCCTCTGCTAACAGCCGCCAGTCCTCCTCAGAATTTTTCCTCTCCGTCAGATAGAAAACCTCTCACGAACCCTTCTTACATTCTTTTTTCAGTTCCCCACACGGAAAACCCCCAGCTTTTCTTTTCCTTTTCCTCTGATGTTTTCTATCTCCCCGATCCTCTCTCCTGCTTGCGGCTGTTGTTCTTTCTTGTATTTATACCAGGCCAACCCTCACCTCAAGGGTGAGGATGGAAGAGGAGATTCCTCTTCAACCCAGGCCATCCGATGGCCATGTACCACTCTTCTTTGCAAGCTGCAAAAATACGCAGCTTGCATGCCGCGGCATCTTTTTTTTTTTTTTAATAATAACTTAACAAAAAATATAGATAACTAATTAATAAAAAATAACTAATGGAGAAATGCTAATTAAGATAAAAAATGAACTAGAAATAATAAATAGCAAAAATTGCAATTTTTCATTATTTTTCTTTTCATCATTTTTCATTTTTCATCATTTTTCTCTTTTTTTTTTCCTTTTCAAGAAAGCGTTGAATTTGAATAAAAAACAACTAAAGCATATTTTTGAATGCTTTTCTCTTCTTTTTTCTTTTTCGAGAAATTCTATGCTAAAACTCCAAAAATAAAATAAAAATAAAAATAAAAACTAAAAAGTGAGTAAAACTGACACGACAAAATAATAAGTAAAAATAAATAGTAAAAGAAATTACAATAAAATTTTGGTGTCTACAGTTCTTAAATAAGTATGTAAAAATAATTTCTAGATTACAAATAATTTAATTGTGCAAAATATTAAATTATTTGATTTTTGCCAAGTTAAATTAATATTTCTTGATGTAGATTATTTTATTGCTTTAATATTAATTCTTTGAATTCCGATAGCTAATATTAAGTGTTAATAATGTTAAGTGTCAACGGGAACCTAGAATTAAGACGAAATCGATTTTAGGTCAAAACCCTTTATAATTTCACTTAGGACGTTAAAATCTCGATAATTGAATTTTTGGCGAGATTAGTATACTAGTAGACTATCAAATTTCATTTGGGGTAAAATTTTGGAATTTGATTACGAGTGAGAACTTAAGTGGAAGGTCGGACAAGATGTTAAAAGACCAAATTAGCCTTCCTCCATCTCAAATTAACCATGCAGCCATGGAACCTCCTTGGGTAAGCTTCAAATCCAAGCATTTCCATCTTGCCGGTTCCATTCTCCACATCAACACTCAACCTTCCATCTTTGCCGACTCACCCCCACTACACACACTCTACTACATCAGCTTCAATTCACCACAACACTCCATTTCCATTTCCTTCTCCTGCCGTGAACCGAGAGTGAAGTGAGAGAGAGAGGGAGCCGAGCTCTTTATTTTCTTTCCTTTCTCTCTGTCCGTAAGCTAGAAACAAAAAAAAAAAAAGAGATCTGTCGTTCTTCCTTCATTTCATCCGTGAGCTGGTGAAGAGGACCGAGAGCCAACACTTACACCATTCCGTTTGTAAGCTTGAGCAAGGGAGAGAGAGTCGGTGAGCTGCATTTCTGAACTGTCCGAGAAAGAGAGAGAGAGAGAGAGAGAGAGAGAGAGGGGTAGTGTGCGAGCTATCTGTCTTCATCTCCTCCATCACTGCCGAGCTGTTCATTTCCTTCCTCATCTTCAACCAGTTGCGATCAGCCCAACAACCAACACCACAGCCTGCCCAAACTGAGCTCAGCCAGCTATACCCGAGTTCCTTAGCAAGCCGAGAGGAGAGAAAAAAATTGCAGCTGCTTGTCGCGTGTGTTGAGCTTCAAGTTAAGGTAAATTCTAGACTTAGACTAGTTAATTATAGGTAGATGATGTTGTTATGAGCATGCATGTGATGGTTGTGCAGTTGGATGATGAATTAAGTCACAAGAAATCTGATTATGAAGAGGATGGGGATTGCCGAGAGCTTGAGCTGGGAAATGCATCTTTAATTTGTCAATTTGAGGTGATCTGAGCCTAGATGTGTGTTTAGCCAAATAAAAACTGGATGATTAAGCTTTGCATGAGGTTAATCAGCCTTGATTAAGCAAGAAAATCAAAGTGATACAGAATCTGCTTGCATGCAAGCCAACCGAGAAGACTTAGATGAAATTCTGGTTGGTTGGTGACCTTGATGATGTCTGAACCTGGCTTTGGATTAAAACTGATAGTCAATTAATTAATTGGTCATGCATGTTGCTGATTGAGCCGTGGATGAGAGAAAAAAAAACTGAATTTCTAGAGTTGCTTGTGAGTTAAGCTGGCCGTGACTTTCTTTTATGTTTTGGGTTAAATTTCTGGTTGATTTGTTGTAAGGAGTGATTGTTTGATGCCAAGAGCTAATGATCGATGAAGCTCTTGGCCATTTGAGTAATTTTTGCAAGAGTTGCATTTTTGGTGGAATTGTTTAAGTGATTTGGTCAAAAGGCACTTGGAAAAGTCCATGAATGGTGGTTTGGAATTGTTTTGATGTCATGGACTTCCTTTGTTTAACTTTGATTAGAATTGAACTTGTTAAGACCTAGGGCTAATGATTGATGAAGCCCTAGTGAAAATTGATGTTTGAATTGTGATTTTGCTATATTGGCAAATTGGAATATAATGTACAAGTGAATTGGAATCGTGAAGTCCGTTTTGGTCCTTTGAATTCGAGTACTTGTTAACCAAGCTTTGTTGGAATATATTGTCCTAGTATCAAGCTATGGGATTTGTGTATAGTGCGATAATGCTAAAATTCGAGTGTCGGGACTTTAAAAACCTTGCCAACTAGTTAATTCTTTCCTTTGCTTAAACTAGTCTTATTACTTTTAGGAAATGATTGCACTAACTTTCAAACTCTAAAATTTTTCGTAAAGCTGACCCTGGCTAGTTGTTTTAGAGGAAAATTGTCAAAAACACGAGATTTTAATAACTTTAAATGAAAGGCGGAGAAAACTTGTTTGGCAAGAAAACTTATTTAAAGTAAGTTGGTTCCGGTTTGCACCTCTAGAAAGAAAGTACCTTCAAAGAAACCATATGAAATACTTTATCACTTTTACTAGTTTTAATTCTAAGAGAATTGTGGATTTATTTTGAGAAGATAAACTAGTTATATACCGGATAATCTTTTATATATAAACCAAGAACTTGTATAGTAAAACTTATAGTTTTAAAACTTAGTCTTTTAGGGTTTAGCGAGGACGTGGACTTCGATTCCCAGCTTGACGTTTGAGCTTCACTTTTGGCGGGTGTCCTTACTTGTTCTATGTTTATCTTGTTAAGGTGCTTTCTTGACTTGTTATGTGATAATCGGATAGTGGTTTTCCTGATCCATCGAAATAAGTAGTGTGTACTTTATCGCGCTAGCCTTTCGAGTGGTGACTTGCTTGAAATGTTTTGCTCGAATATCTTGCTCGCACTAGTTAAGTACTGAGTGGGGGAATGTACCACACCTGAGGGTGGGAGGGCCTCTTATCCTAACTCAAGTACCAAAAACCTTGCAACTGTTGACTGGAGCGTGGACTCGTCAACTAAACCACCAGGCAGGGGAATTTACCACACCTTAGGGTGGGAGGGCCTCTTATCCTGACTTGGTAACCACTTGTTATGACGTCGTTCGGTGAATCCCTCGACTAGGCTATAAAAAGGTATACTCGAGTAATACCAAACTCTCTAGTGAGAAGAACGGGCCCGGTGGGAGTAAGTTGGTTGGAGCGTGTTAAGATAAAAAAAAGTACTACATGGACTTTAGATAGTGAGAGTTGACGGAGGGTCAACTGCGGTTAATTTTGATCAAGTTCGTGGAAAATGGCTCCTGAGAGCCCTGTATCCTACCCTGTGCTGTTATACGCTTTCCTACTTGTTGAATTTTAGTTTGGAGTTATTATTCGCTATTTGTTTATATGATTGCATGTTCGGGTCACCACTGAGCTTTAGCTCACCCCACGTCACTTGTTTTCCTTAACAGGTTCTGGCATTTGAGAGACCTGAAGTCTGCCTTTACCTTTTATGAATGTTGTTTTGAATCAGACTATGTATCTTTCATCTTGGGTTGCCACTTGAAGCTGGAAAAGTGCAAACCCTGAGTTTTGTTTGGCTTGTAGGATTGTGTTTGAATTCTATGATTTCACTTTGTGGTTTGTAACATGTGAATGTAGTTGTGTTGCAAACTGATTGGAGGTGTACTTAAGAGTGGATGTTCAGTCGTCCAGTGGTAATGTGATCTCTGAAGTTAATGTGTTTCCGGTATTTTGGTTTTTTTTTTTTAGGATTGGCTTGTTCGGGTGACGAGTTTTGTAATGGTTTAAGCTATACGTCGGGAAGGTTTAGCCAGTTTACTTACGTGAGTCCTGGCGAGAGCCAGGCAGACGACCCGCCAACCCTCTGGTTCACCTTAGGGAGAAGTGGGGTCGTCACAATTGGTATCAGAGCCTAGGTTAGAAAAATTATTTGAAAGATATATTAGATGTGATAGAAACCCTGAACCTGTTTAGAGTTAAGAAGTGAGATAATTAGACACATCTTAAGTAGTACTTGAGCAGGTTAGCTATTTAAGCATTAAATTTTGGATTTTGGTTATTTTGCAGGTATGGAAAACGGAAACGGACATGCTAATGGTAACGGATTGGCTAATGGACATGTAGAGCCTCTTAAGTCTATCTCCTATAGGCCACGAGGCGGAGGATCTCGTATATGTTACACACCAATTGATAGGTACCCCCGATATCAGTGTAGGGTCACATATGCCTACCCTAACGAGTTAGTGCTGTCTTTAGACGACGAGCGTCGCCAGCTGAGGGACGCTAATCATACTTTGACCCAGGACGTTGAGGAGTTGAGCATCATGGTTGATACTCAACTTGACCGCATAGCTGATCTAGAGCAGAGGTTAGCAGCCGAGAGGGCTAGGTCAGAGGCTGCTCGTGAGGAGTTAGAGAGACAGAGGTCTCGGTTGACTTGAGTAGCTGAGGAGGTACGAGATAGGAGTGCTGGTATCATGGTTGACGCCACTATGATGATAGACGAGGTCATGGGTATCATTCAGGGTACTGCTCAGGCGGGTGTTGGGGAGGAGGACCTGGAGGAGGATTCGGAGGAGGACGTTGCCCCTGGCAGCCCTGCTGAGGGTTAGACTAGGTTTGATTTGCTTCTAACTAGGTATTCAGGGTTAGATAGGGTGACACTAATTTAGGCCATAACATTTTGTCTAGTTAGATGGCCTACTTTTGAGGCATTACATCCCTATTTTTGGTTTAAGGGGTTGTTTGTATATATTTGTTAAACTTGTATGCCATACTTTCGGAAAGCACCCTAACTTGCTATTTGTATGAACCTCGGTACGTGAATATATGTTAAGTGCTCTATTTTCTTTTCCCTCAATGTTCATGTTGTTTTTTTTTTAAAATAAAAATTAAATAAAAATAAAAATAAAAATAACCTCGCTTAATTGCTTTATTTTTATCACTTGGCATAACTAGGCTATGGATCGACAAGTTAGATGTGACGCCCCCGCTTCTCCCAAGGGCGAACCCTAGGGTATCGGCAGGAAGCCTGCCTAGCTCGCGCCAGGATTCGAAACACAAAGTTAAGAAAACTATATTAAACCAAAAAATACTATTCACAATATATTTAATGCCAAAAGAGTTCTATTTACATCTTCAAAAGTATCTATTCAGACCACCATATTACATTATAATAACAATCAACAGAAGGTGGACCCTAAGGTGGGTCCTTATACAAACCACCAAAACAAAAAGGAACATCTTAACCGACCAACTATTACAACTAACCCTAACTATACTAGTGGCAGTGTCCAAAAGTTTTTTCGCGTCGCCCCCTGCTAAGGAAAACAAAGGAAACGGGGTAAGCTATATGCTTAGTAAGTACACGGGGGTAAACACGTAAATTTCATATGAAAATAAACAACTATTTCACAAAATGCCAAGTCAAGTGCAAAAGTAACAATACAAAGGGAGGATACAGGTTGGCTCTAAAGCCAAGTCGTTTGCCATGCGTGACCTCCTGTCGACACTCCGTCGACCACGAATAAGGTCCGTAGAACTCCACTTGTACACCCACCTAACACCTTATCACCCTCACTGGCCAGTCACCTCACGAACTTGCTCGAGCGAACGAAATCACAAACTTGAGCTTGAATCACAAGCTCGGGTCACAAACTTGGTTCATAACTTGAACCTACGAACTTGGTGACCTCAGACTAGGTTGGACTGGCTTCGACCAAGCCCCGGCCGGCTCGAATAGTCCATCTAGGTCTTGAGATCGGGCCCACAACTTCAACATATTTCACGAACTCACGAAAGTCACCCCGAGCTCCAAGCTCAAGGGGTTCAAACCCAAAATAATTCATTTAGACATGTCCGATATAAATATGCACGTAAATTAGGGTTTAGGTCGAGTGCGATGAAGTACACCCTCGCCTAGGTACCCTTTCATTCACCTTAAACACATAAGCAAGTTATATACAAAATGGCCCGAATACTTACCCAAAACACAAAAGTAGTACAAGAGTGGAAATCACTTCGTGCGTTTTAGCTAGTAGTAGGCCCCACCGGCTCCGCCTAACTCACCACGGTCTGAAATGGAAGATTGCATCACGTTATATCAAAAACGGCTACTAACATGCCCAAAACAAGCAAAACGGCAAAATCGGCACATGCAAGTGCGGAAACGGCAAGTTGGACACACGCAAGTGCGGAAACGGCAAACGGAAACGGCCAAATCTGCCATCTCAAACCGTTTTGATCCAAAGTTAGGCTAGGAATATCGGATCAAGGTGGGTGAGACACCGTTTCGAAGCTACGAGGAAGGGATACAACTTTTATTTAAACATCTCAACCCATATCTCAATAGGTATTGGTCAAATTTGCACAAAATAGTTCCAGCCATTTCATTTCGGTTTACCAAACAGGCCCTATTTGAAAGACCGTAACTCACGGCTCAGAAATTGGAATCAAGAAATTCCAGAGGCGTTAGAAAGCTCATTCATACGGCTATAACTTTCATGTTTGGACCAAAAGCTGAATCAATACGGAGCATAGGGGAAAAACGGGTCCAAACGTCCCTGTCAGAACTGTCCAAATTCGAAAGCAGTTCTGACAACCGATTTTGTTTTGGTCATAACTGGAGCTACAGAACTCGGATTTGGATACACTTTATACCGTTTCGAAGCTAAGACCAAGAGATACATTTCTTATGAAGGGATCAACACCCAGTTCGCACGTTATAAAGACGGACAAAACATGGTCAGATGCAAAACCCAAAAACGTAGCAAAATCCTGGGTTTAGAACAGAAGTGAAGGTTTTGGCCATAACTCAGGATCTACTGATCATATTGGGCTGAAATTTTGTAGGCACAACAAGGACTTAATGGGCTACAACTTTCATGTTTTGAGAAAACCCCGAATCCATACATAACAGCAAGAAAAATGGAACCGAAGTTCAGATGCTGAACTGCCCTGGTTACCCGTTTTGCCGGTTTCCAATGTCGCAAACGGATGGTTCATTTCTGTGGTTCTTATGCAAGGTTTCCAACCAAATTCATACCAACTAAGCACACATATACTAACTTCTAAATGACCTACAAATGGTCCGAAGTTTTCCCTCTAAGCCACTACAAAATTGCCAAAACTAACCATGATCCTTAGACTAACTCCATTTGCATCACCAAACTTAATCCAACCATCTACTAACCAAACCCTAACTAACCAAACCTTAGCCAAGCTAAACCAACCTAAGGAAGCCTAGGGTTTCTTAACCCAAAATCAGTTTTTACCACTCACTCACCATACCAATGAAACCAATCATCAAACACAACCACTACAAGTTCAATAACACAAGATTAGAGCTAACTAAAATGTTTAACAAGAAACCCTAATTCATTCATCTCTTGACCGAAATTCCAGCAGCAATAACTCACTAAAATTAACCATTAAACTACTCAATAATCACCACATAAATGATACAAATTCATAATTACAACAAAAACTTCACTTTCATGACTTCATGATTAAAACCCCCAAAATTTAACTTTCAAAAGAGATAACTTACCTTCAAGTTGCAAGTTTCTTAGGTTAATCTTCCAAAACCCAAGCTCCAAGTTGTTCCTCCAAGATCCAAACTCAAGATTAATGAAAACATGTGACGCCCCCACTTCTCCCAAGGGCGAACCCAAGGGTATCCGCGGAACGCCTGCCTAGCTCTCGCCAGGACTAGAGACAAATCAATTCAAACTTAACAATATATAACAATTTATACCAGTCTAATAAGGAAAAATCGCTTCCATAAACGAATATCCAAGTCTTGTACCACGTGTTCAAAATACATCCGTTATCCAATTCTTACGTCAGGATCCAAAAGATACATCAATTCCCAAATATATACAATAGCCAAAATGTCTAGTCAATTACAATTGAAACCCTAATACAAAAGTACATCCAAAGGGTTCCAACGAGTTTCATTCCATCCATTCCTGTTAAGGAAAACAAATCTACGGGGTGAGCGAAACGCTCGTGAGGCCAAGAAAACACACATGCAAGCACGTTGTCCAAATAACAATCCCAATATTCAAGTAATTTACAATTCGAGCGAGAAAAATAAACAGAAACAATTCAAGGATATAGGAGCTCTCAGGAGCTATTTTCCTCTTGCTTCGCCACGGCTCGATCCGATACCCCCTCGTGATAACACTCCGTTATCTTGGTGGGTATTTTATCCATAGAAACTTCACTTATTACTTCCTCCGACCAACATTCCACCCTCTCGGATCCGAAACCAAACACGCACGAAAAAGGCGATACTCGTCGAGTATGCCACACGAGATCTCAAGAGATCAAGTTTTGATTTTTGAACACGCACGGAAAGGGCGATACTCCACGAGTATGCCGAACAAGATCTCAAAAGATCAAGTTGTGTTTTGTTACTCTCTTGGTTTATCAAACTTCTCGACCAAGCCCATGCCGGCTCGAGTTGTAAGATTGGTTAAGAGAATTGGGCGTCCCCATAAGTCGAGGAGGTTCACTCCACCCGACAACAAGACACGCACGACATACACGACATGCATGGCAACACGACACGCACACGAAAACGGGTATATTTTAGTCGACGAGATTCACTCAATCGACTTTGAAAACCAAGTTAATACAAGTAAAGTTCAAGTAAAGGAGAGCGAGTGCGATAAAGTACACACTCGTCTCATCAAGTGATATTCACGTATATAAGCAGGTAAATCAAGTAAACACGACAAGTCATGCACTTGACACTCACCAATTCAAAAGTAATTGAGCGAGAAAATCTTTAGTTGTCCCCTCCGGGATTCTTTTCAAGACTCGCTTGAGCACCTGAAGCAATTAACAAGTATTTTTCACTCACAATCACGTATTAATCAAGAAAGGAGTTACGCTTATTTGGACTAGTCAATACCTCAAACCAAGAACCTTAGCCACTCAAAATAAAGGTTCAAAAGTGAGGTTTTATTAACACAAGAATAACTGATTTCCTTCATGAAATCAAGTTTAAAGCGATCAATTATCATCAAGAAGGAGTAACAAGTTTTCAAATTTTCATTTTCTAAGAAATCAGCAAATTTCAGCTTTGCGCGTCAAATTTAGAAAAATCAGATCTTGCACTCAGTAGGTCCAAAATTATAAAACTTGGTACCGTTGGAAACCTATTAGAAAGTACTAAAAGTTATTAAAAGATACTTTTCCCTGAATCTAAGTGGAAGGTATTCAAAAATGAGCTTGAAGGTACAGGTTCGGCGTACAAGGAAGAATTAAGTTGGATTTCGGCCAACTTTGGAAATTCGGCACGATTCACATGTTGCAAACCGGCCTCTGAAATTTACAGCTCAATTAGTGTTACAAGTGAGGTTTATAAAAAAACAAGCGGATCAAGAATCGGAGTTTCGAGTACCGAGATACGGTAGCTCAAAGTTGAGGAAGATTCAAGACTGAAGAAGAATTTCCAGTTTTGAACCTCCAACACTAGCAATTTAATTCGGTATCGAAAAGAACTTGAATTGGTGCCAAAATTGGCAGTATTTTACTCCTATATGCAAGTTATTCCTCTATCAAATTTCAGGGAAAAATACCCTCGGGAAGGTAGTTAATTAGTCAACCAAAGTTCAGGAAAAATTCTAAGGCAATCTGCCTTGTGACTTTCATTTCACAATTTCAAATCGTTTAACCAAGAAAACTATCCGAACATGGTTCATTTGTGAAACAAAGGTCTAAGACACATCCATGATACCTTTGGTAAGTGATGAGCATCAAGAACTTCAATTAATAAAATCATTCCCAAGTTTTGCCCCAAATCAGTCCAAATACTACGTTTTTCCAAAACAGGGCAGTCCTCTTGTTTTAGTCACAACTCAATCAATTTAACTCGGAATGAGGCATGGTTTATGGAATTAGAAAATACATTCACGGGACTAAAAGTTCACAGAAGGAAATGTTCTGAAATTCGGCAAGCAACCAGCTCAAAATTGAGCCTCAAGTTGCTGCCTCAACAAGCCATTCCAGCAAATCCGAGAGACAGGACAGCTAACTTAAAACGTTTGGTTCGGATCACTCACAAAGAATCAGAACGTACATTTTATCTCAAATTAAAGCTAGGAATATCTAGTTTTAAACGCCACCAACGGCACTTGATTTCGACACCCGAGGACAGAGTTATGGCCAAAATACGACCACTGGACAGTTTTACCCGAAAATAATTTTCCAGCATGCCTAGTTCATGAATAAATTCATTTGCCCATCCAATCGTTAATGGTTTCCAACGAAAATTTCTACACACATAATATAACATATACACATCAGGATCATGCCAATAAATCACCAAAAATGGGCCTTATCATGGCCGAACAAAACAGGGGCAGATTCGGCAATTTCTGGTCATGACCTCTACTTGAGTTCCCAACAATAACACTCCATAAATTCATCATTATAACCATTAAACTACCATTAAATCCAACATTGATCCTCAAATCAGCAACAACAACCCAAGTGTGGGAATACAAAGAGCCCACTATCACATTTTACATCCATATCAAGCTAACCAAATGCATGCATGAACTTAACAAGGTAAGATAGCTTCCAAACTTCAAGTTTCCAAGAGTGGATCATCACTTACTTTGGGTTGATGTTCAGCAGAATTTTCGGCCCTCTATTACCCCAGAAAAACCGTGATTTCCAGCCCTTGTTTGCAGCTCAAAATGCTCCTCAAGTGTCAAGCTAGGTGTGGTGCAAGTTTGGTTGAATTTGGAGATGATTTGGGGTGGTTTTGAGTGAGATTAGTGAGCAGAAATTTTGAAGCAATGGAGTTAGAGAGAGGAGGGTGTTTGGTCGGCTATGAGGAGAGAGAAGATGGAGAGAAATCTGATTTCCTTTAGCTTCCAAGAGAAGGTGAAATAAGTGGTGGAAATTCACCCAAAAGTCAACTCTCATTAGGGGCCGTTTGGTGCGATTACGGCTCGATTTTCTCGCGTGTTTGGTTCACTAATGCACTAAACCTCCAATGCATATATATTCATGTAAATATTATTCACTCTTAATTGTCCCGAAATAAGGGTCTAAAGTCCCTCAAATAAAGTCGTGCGTGTGAAAACGCGTACCGTCAATTTTAACGATATAACGCGAAACTTCCGAGAAATTCTTATAACGATTGCACTACTAACTATCACTTGAGTATTTATTCATAAGATTACCTATTTTAGGACCATAGTACAAGTCTCCAATATTCCAAGCTTATTGTGCTACTACGCGGATAAAATCTCCAAGTACTATTCACTATTTTTACTAAACGTACTCCAGGAAATTAATTTTCAGAACGAGTCACTTTAAAAATATAACGAAGTTATATTTCCATGTATTTAGGTCTAATAAGGCTAGAAAATATTCCTCGTGGCAAAAATCCAATTAAATAGTTTATTAAACCATAAATTAGGCATAAAATAATAGTTTTTACGAGTCCTCACATCCTCTCCCCCTTAAGAGAATTTCGTCCTCGAAATTCACACTTAGGATAACAGTCATACCCCTTAATAGTCACACTTATCAGGTCAAACAATAACTTACCTTCTGCAACCCATTTCACAATTTCTACTCACCCAATTAGTAGTCAAATTTTGATTCTATCTCATGAATCTAGGATTTTGTAAAAGTGTGCGTCGTACTATAGTCACTTAGAACCTTAACTAAACAATAGAAAGCAAAAATCATACCTTCAATGACCTTAACGGGATTGGAAACCTGTTGATAGCCTAATGCATAAACCCTAGCTGGTGCTTTAGATCGACTTCCTCCAGCACTAGACTGCTTTGCAGTTGACTTTTCAAGCCTTTGAGTACTACCTCCTTCATTCGGTATACTTGGACAGTTCGCGATCTGATGCTCAGTGCTGCCACAATACAAACACTTTCCCGATTTCTTCCAGCACTCATTCTCTGTATGGTTAGGCTTGCGACAATAACCACAAATAACTTGAGGAGCCACAGGCTGACCACTTGGAGGAGTCTCCCTCGGTTGATCCCTTCCATTGTGGCCTCCTCTTGATTGAGTCTTTTTTTGTGTACCAGATGTCTCTACTCCTCCCGTTCCTTTTTCCTTTTTAGAAGGTGGGGCACCCTTATCTGCTTGTCCAAGAGGATGACTAGAAGTGCCCCTTTTCTTGGCATGAAAATCCTTAACTTGCAGCCTTGCACTTTCGACTCTCTGCGCCTTCTCTAGGGCTTCAGTGAAAGTAGAGATTTGGGCCGCTGCTAACCCCTCTTGAATCTCCACGTTAAGTCCTTGTACAAATCGCCTTATCCTTCTCCTCTCAGTGGCTACCAATTCTGGGGCGTATCTAGAAAGTCTAGTAAATTTTCCTTCATACTCAGCCACACTAGACGCCCCCTGCTTCACTTTTATGAATTCGTCCTCCCGTTTCTCTTGAACTAAGGGCGGGAGAAACTTCTCATTAAATTCTCCTAAAAGATTTTCCCAAGTCCAAGGGGTTTGTGCTCTTTCCCACTTTCCCCTTATCATATCCCACCAAGCACGTGCTGCACCCTCAAACTGAAAGACAGCAAAAGTTACTCGTCTCTCCTCCGCATAATCTAGGGCTGCGAAAATGTTAGTCATTCTTTCTAGCCAATTCTCCGCTACCTCAGGATCAGGCTCACCAATGAACTTAGGCGGGTTGAACTTTAAGAATCTCTCTAAGGCTCTATCTTCCCCTCTATCCTGGCCCCCAGGTTGGTTAACTGGCACTGGTTCCTGTCTCTCAGCTAATCGTTCTAGGATGTCAGTCATCCTATTAATGGCAGTAGCCATTTGGTTAACCTCCATATTTTCTTGTCCTTGGGTCGGTCTAGTGGCCGATCCTTGTTCATCCCCTTGAGGTTGGGTTTGTCCAGTCCCTCGCCCACGACCTCGACCACGGCCTCGACCCCTTCTTAGCCCTTCCATAACCTAAGTATGCCTCGTGCAAGAAATAAATCAATTACGCGAGAAAATACTTGAAACAAGGACCAATTGCGAAAACATTGAAAATAATAATAATTTACATTCATTAACATGTCACAATCCATACAATTAGCAAGTCAGGGAAGATCACAAAAATATAGTACACAGGTGCCACAAAAGTACTTTTACTCACAGAAGACTAAAGTCAAACAAGTGCCCCAAACGTAGGCCATACAGTCATGCAAAATACAATGGCCTCAACACTTAGCATCACCCCTGACAATTCTAACTATATCAGTCAAAAGGGTCTAGTTTTTTTTTTTCTCGTTCATTTCCCATAATGGAGATCTCAAGTCCAATACAAGAATCCTCCGGGCTCTAACCTTTGCCATCAGAATTTATCTCAAAACCACTTATGATTTTTATTCACACTATAATATACGAGACTATATCCCTTTCGAAGTCACAAGTATTCTCTCAGAAAAAGTATTTAGTACTCAAGTACAAGAATCCAGAACTAAGAGAATTTACAACTCAGGCCGTACGCTCCCAAGTGCAAATTAACAAAGTTTAAGATCCCTACCTGACGTACATATCTATCTACCTCAAATAGCATGATAAAGGTTTTACACTTACCACTTTCATAGTTCACAACTTACGCACAAGAAGAGTACTTAGTCTTTTATACATATTCACATAATTGGGACCATATCACGTCTTGGCCCAAACTCACTCCGTGCAGAGGCCACGCGAAGTTACTCTGATTTTTTTTCTACAAGTAGTCACTTAACTTTCAAACCAGTCCCACAGTCCGGTATCCTAAACTTTTAAGCCTAGGATACACTACAAAGATCTAAAGCCTAAGCTCTGATACCAACTGTGACGCCCCCACTTCTCCCAAGGGCGAACCCAAGGGTATCCGCGGAACGCCTGCCTACCTCTCGCCAGGACTCGAGACAAATCAATTCAAACTTAACAATATATAACAATTTATACCAGTCTAATAAGGAAAAATCGCTTCCATAAACGAATATCCAAGTCTTGTACCACGTGTTCAAAATACATCCGTTATCCAATTCTTACGTCAGGATCCAAAAGATACATCAATTCCCAAATATATACAATAGCCAAAATGTCTAGTCAATTACAATTGAAACCCTAATACAAAAGTACATCCAAAGGGTTCCAACGAGTTTCATTCCATCCATTCCTGTTAAGGAAAACAAATCTACGGGGTGAGCGAAACGCTCGTGAGCCCAAGAAAACACACATGCAAGCACGTTGTCCAAATAACAATCCCAATATTCAAGTAATTTACAATTCGAGCGAGAAAAATAAACAGAAACAATTCAAGGATATAGGAGCTCTCAGGAGCTATTTTCCTCTTGCTTCGCCACGGCTCGATCCGATACCCCCTCGTGATGACACTCCGTTATCCTGGTGGGTATTTTATCCGTAGAAACTTCACTTATTACTTCCTCCGACCAACATTCCACCCTCTCGGATCCGAAACCAAACACGCACGAAAAAGGCGATACTCGTCGAGTATGCCACACGAGATCTCAAGAGATCAAGTTTTGATTTTTGAACACGCACGGAAAGGGCGATACTCCACGAGTATGCCGAACAAGATCTCAAAAGATCAAGTTGTGTTTTGTTACTCTCTTGGTTTATCAAACTTCTCGACCAAGCCCATGCCGGCTCGAGTTGTAAGATTGGTTAAGAGAATTGGGCATCCCCATAAGTCGAGGAGGTTCACTCCACCCGACAACAAGACATGCACGACATACACGACATGCCTGGCAACACGACACGCACACGAAAACGGGTATATTTTAGTCGACGAGATTCACTCAATCGACTTTGAAAACCAAGTTAATACAAGTAAAGTTCAAGTAAAGGAGAGCGAGTGCGATAAAGTACACACTCGTCTCATCAAGTGATATTCACGTATATAAGCAGGTAAATCAAGTAAACACGACAAGTCATGCACTTGACACTCACCAATTCAAAAGTAATTGAGCGAGAAAATCTTTAGTTGTCCCCTCCGGGATTCTTTTCAAGACTCGCTTGAGCACCTGAAGCAATTAACAAGTATTTTTCACTCACAATCACGTATTAATCAAGAAAGGAGTTACGCTTATTTGGACTAGTCAATACCTCAAACCAAGAACCTTAGCCACTCAAAATAAAGGTTCCAAAGTGAGGTTTTATTAACACAAGAAAAACTGATTTCCTTCATGAAATCAAGTTTAAAGCGATCAATTATCATCAAGAAGGAGTAACAAGTTTTCAAATTTTCATTTTCTAAGAAATCAGCAAATTTCAGCTTTGCGCGTCAAATTTAGAAAAATCAGATCTTGCACTCAGTAGGTCCAAAATTATAAAAATTGGTACCGTTGGAAACCTCTTAGAAAGTACTAAAAGTTCTTAAAAGATACTTTTCCATGAATCTAAGTGGAAGGTATTCAAAAATGAGCTTGAAGGTACAGGTTCGGCGTACAAGGCAGAATTAAGTTGGATTTCGGCCAACTTTGGAAATTCGGCACGATTCACATGTTGCAAACCGGCCTCTAAAATTTACATCTCAATTAGTGTTACAAGTGAGGTTTATAACAAAACAAGAGGATCAAGAATCGGAGTTTCGAGTACCGAGATACGGTAGCTCAAAGTTGAGGAAGATTCAAAACTGAAGAAGAATTTCCAGTTTTGAACCTCCAACACTAGCAATTTAATTTGGTATCGAAACGAACTTGAATTGGTGCCAAAATTGGCAGTATTTTACTCCTATATGAAAGGTATTCCTCTATCAAATTTCAGGGAAAAATACCCTCGGGAAGGTAGTTAATTAGTCAACCAAAGTTCAGGAAAAATTCTAAGGCAATCTGCCTTGTGACTTTCATTTCACAATTTCAAATCGTTTAACCAAGAAAACTATCCGAACATGGTTCATTTGTGAAACAAAGGTCTAAGACACATCCATGATACCTTTGGTAAGTGATGAGCATCAAGAACTTCAATTAATAAAATCATTCCCAATTTTGCCCCAAATCAGTCCAAATACTACGTTTTTCCAAAACAGGGTAGTCCTCTTGTTTTAGTCACAACTCAATCAATTTAACTCGGAATGAGGCATGGTTTATGGCGTTAGAAAATAAATTCACGGGAATAAAAGTTCACAGAAGGAAATGTTCTGAAATTCGGCAAGCAACCAGCTCAAAATTGAGCCTCAAGTTGCTGCCTCAACAAGCCATTCCAGCAAATCCGAGAGACAGGACAGCTAACTTAAAACGTTTGGTTCGGATCACTCACAAAGAATCAGAACGTACATTTTATCTCAAATTAAATCTAGGAATGTCTAGTTTTAAACGCCACCGACGGCACTTGATTTCGACACCCGAGGACAGAGTTATGGCCAAAATACGACCACTGGACAGTTTTACCCGAAAATAATTTTCCAGCATGCCTAGTTCATGAATAAATTCATTTGCCCATCCAATCGTTAATGTTTTCCAACGAAAATTTCTACACACATAATATAACATATACACATCAGGATCATGCCAATAAATCACCAAAAATGGGCCTTATCATGGCCGAACAAAACAGGGGCAGATTCGGCAATTTCTGGTCATGACCTCTACTTGAGTTCCCAACAATAACACTCCATAAATTCATCATTATAACCATTAAACTACCATTAAATCCAACATTGATCCTCAAATCAGCAACAACAACCCAAGTGTGGGAATACAAAGAGCCCACTATCACATTTTACATCCATATCAAGCTAACCAAATGCATGCATGAACTTAACAAGGTAAGATAGCTTCCAAACTTCAAGTTTTCAAGAGTGGATCATCACTTACTTTGGGTTGATGTTCAGCAGAATTTTCGGCCCTCTATTACCCCAGAAAAACCGTGATTTCCAGCCCTTGTTTGCAGCTTAAAATGCTCCTCAAGTGTCAAGCTAGGTGTGGTGCAAGTTTGGTTGAATTTGGAGATGATTTGGGGTGGTTTTGAGTGAGATTAGTGAGCAGAAATTTTGAAGCAATGGAGTTAGAGTGAGGAGGGTGTTTGGTCGGCTATGACGAGAGAGAAGATGGAGAGAAATCTGATTTCCTTTAGCTTCCAAGAGAAGGTGAAATAAGTGGTGGAAATTCACCCAAAAGTCAACTCTCATTAGGGGCCGTTTGGTGCGATTACGGCTCGATTTTCTCGCGCGTTTGGTTCACTAATGCACTAAACCTCCAATGCATATATATTCATGTAAATATTATTCACTCTTAATTGTCCCGAAATAAGGGTCTAAAGTCCCTCAAATAAAGTCGCGCGTGTGAAAACGCGTACCGTCAATTTTAACGATATAACGCGAAACTTCCGAGAAATTCTTATAACGATTGCACTACTAACTATCACTTGAGTATTTATTCGTAAGATTACCTATTTTAGGACCATAGTACAAGTCTCCAATATTCCAAGCTTATTGTGCTACTACGCGGATAAAATCTCCAAGTACTATTCACTATTTTTACTAAACGTACTCCAGGAAATTAATTTTCAGAACGAGTCACTTTAAAAATATAACGAAGTTATATTTCCATGTATTTAGGTCTAATAAGGCTAGAAAATATTCCTCGTGGCAAAAATCCAATTAAATAGTTTATTAAGCCATAAATTAGGCATAAAATAATAGTTTTTACGAGTCCTCACAAAACAAATGCAAGAAACAAAAGCTTTTCTCTCCCCTTTTCTTTCTCTCAAATCCGGCCCTCTCTCTCTCTCTATTTCTTTCGTATTTTTGTTGTTTAATAGCTTAGTTTCTCTTGGATCTTCTAGATATAAGCTTAGTCATAAGCCTAGTCAAGACATGAGAAGATATTTTCTACTACACCAATCACATAAAAGCTCCCAATTTGCTCTCAAGCCCTTACACCTTCAACTTAGCTTTTGTTCCACTCTTGCCCTTAAACATTGGATAATCTTTCAATTAACTCCATAGGTTATAACTTAATCTAATCTAAAATACTTAACCACACTTAATTACTTCACTAATCCCCCTCCTATATTAATCACCTATCCTTAAACATACTTTATCTCACATAAAAGCAATTAAATAACAACCTTTTTGTCAAGGGCAAAATTAGGAATTTAAACTTAGAAACTTTTCTAGTTTAGGATTTCCTAACTTTTAAACCCACTTAACCTATCTAAAATAGATCAAATCTTATACGTACCTGTACTAAAACACACACACACTAGCATAAGTAGCTTTAATCACCACTCAAACTTATAAGTAATACAAAAACTAGGGTTTCAATCCTAACCCCAACTTAGGGTTTTCGAATTAGTCCCAAAACCTAATGTTACCGCACAAATAATGAATATAACCTAATATCAAACTTAAGAACGGACTGGGGCCTCACATTAGAGGTAGAGAACGTGGGAGATCAACTAGACAACACCCCGAGGTTGGTGGTGATAGGGAACCTGAGGTCAATCAAGACCATGGTCAAGAGGGCGTGGCCGGAGACCCAGTGGCCACCGCGATCAATAGAATAACTGATGTCTTAGAGCGCATGACTGAGCACCGAGCCCTAGGACCAGTGCATCACCAAGGAGGCCCAATCGATACTGAGGATCGGGCATTAGAGAGATTCTTGAAGTTTGGACCTCCTAAGTTTTATGGAGGACCAGAACCGGAGGTAGCAGAAGGTTGGTGGGAGAGGATCTCTGACATTTTTGCAGCTCTAAATTATGCGGAGGAGAGACAAGTGACTTTCGCAGCATTCCAGTTTGAGGGAGCTGCTCGTTCCTGGTGGAACCTAGTTAGGGTTAATTGGGACAGGAACCATATTCCTAGGACCTGGGCGAACTTCACAAGGGAGTTCAGCGCCAAGTTTCTTCCCCTTCTCATTCAAGAGAAAAGAGAGGATGACTTCATCAAGTGTAGGCAGGGGGCGGTGAGTGTCGCCGAATATGAGATTCAATTCACGAAATTGTCCCGTTTTGCTCCTGAATTGGTAGCCACGGAGCAAAGACGTATAAGGAGGTTTGTGCAGGGATTAAACGTGGAGATCCAGGAGGGATTAGCTGCTGTTTGGATAGACACATTTGCTGATGCTGTAGAGAGAGCTCAAAGGGTTGAAGTTGCCAGAGCTCAAGTAAAATCTTTCCAGGCCAAGAAAAGATTTGCCCCAAGCAGCAGTCGGGAGCCGACTTATGCAAATGCTCCACCGGCCAAAGTGGGTCGAGGAACGGGTGGAGTAAATAGTCCTGGAGCACCACGAGGCGCTCTAGCGAGAGGAGCTGGGCCAAGAGGTGCCGGGGGGAGAGATATCGGAGCTAGAGGAGGACCAAGTGGAAGGGGTCAACCTAGGAACGCCTCGCAAGGAGGTCGTGTGACAACCCCTCAGGCAACTTGTGGGTATTGCAGGAAGGCTGGTCATACTGAGGACGGATGCTGGAGGAAAGAAGGAAAGTGCTTGAGGTGCGGAAGCAGCGAGCACCAGATTGCCAGTTGTCCAAAAACCCTAGAAGGTGGTACCCCGAGTGCTAGACAAGCCATTTCTGGAGGAAGTAGGCCGAAAGTTCCTGCCAGGGTGTACGCCATAGACGACCAACCCGTACCTGATTCCTCGGAAGTCGTGGAAGGTACTCTTCCAATCTTTCACCGATTAGCTAGAGTACTAATTGATCCTGGCGCAACTCATTCATTTGTGAATCCAACTTTTATGTCCGGAATTGATGTAAAACCTGTTAGATTACCCTTTGATCTTGAAGTTAGGACATCCATGGGTAATAAAAGCATAATCACTAGCCTGGCCTATAAGAACTGCGAATTCTGGATTGGAGATCGTAGGATGCTAGTAGATCTAGTCAGTTTGGACATAAAAGGTTATGATGTTATTATAGGAATGGATTTTCTAGCTCATTACCATGCTAAGCTTGATTGTAGAGCAAAAGTGTTAGAATTTTGGATTCTCGGGGAAGCAACCCTGAAAGTGGATGTGAAAGGCAGGTTAGCACCGTCTGCTATGATTTCGGGAGTTCGAGCAAGGAAAATGTTGTATAAAGGAGCGCAAGGGTTCTTAGCTTTCCTGATTAACGCTCCCTGTGACCAAGTAAAGTTGGAAGATGTGCCAGTGGTAAGGGAATATCCAGATGTTTTTCCCGAAGAATTAAAAACATTACCTCCAGAGAGAGAAGTGGAGTTCAAGATTGAACTGGTGCCGAGAACGGCTCCGATTTCTAAGACTCCGTACCGAATGGCTCCTGCATAGCTAAAAGAATTGAAAATTCAATTACAGGATTTATTGGAGAGAGGTTTTGTTAGAGAAAGTGATTCGCCATGGGGAGCACCTGTTCTATTTGTTAAGAAATAGGATGGGAGTTTGAGGTTATGTATTGATTATCGAGGATTAAATGAAGGTACAATTAAAAATAAATACCCTCTACCATTGATTGACAGCTTATTCGACCAGTTGAAAGGATAAGTAGTTTTCTCCAAGCTGGATTTGAGGCAAGGGTATTATCAGTTGAAAATTAAGAAGGAGGACATACCTAAGACTGCTTTTAATACAATATATGGACATTTTGAGTTTGCAATCATGCCATTTGGATTAACCAATGCACCAGCTGCCTTCATGGACTTAATGCAGAGAGTTTTTAAAAAGTACTTGGATCAGTTTGTAGTAGTTTTTATTGACGATATTCTAGTATATTCTAAGACTCGAGAAGAACATGCTAAACACTTGGAGCTAGTTCTGCAGATCCTAAGAGAGCATAAGCTGTATGCTGAATTTAGCAAGTGCGAGTTTTGGCTGGAAGAAATTTCTTTTCTAGGGCACAAAGTTTCTAAAGATGGAATTACCGTGGATCCGGCAAAAGTTGAGGCGGTCACAATGTGGAAGCAGCCAGAAACTCCAACAGAGGTTAGAAGTTTCTTGGGCTTAGCAGGTTATTACAGGCGGTTCATCAAGGACTTTTCGAAGATTGATGGACCTATGACAGAGCTGACAAAGAAAAATAATAAGTTCATTTGGACTCCAAAGTGCCAGTCAAGCTTTCAGGAGTTAAAGAAGCGCTTAACATCAGCTCCTGTTTTGGCATTGCCTGACGGAGTAGAAAGTTATGTCGTATACTCCGATGCCTCTAGGGAATGTTTAGATGCATACTAATGCAAAAGGGTAAGGTAGTTGCCTATGCCTCTAGAAAATTGAAGCCTCACGAACAAAATTACCCAATGCATGACCTAGAACTGGCTGCAGTGGTCTTTGCCTTAAAGAAATAGAGGCATTACTTGTATGGTGTGACCTTTGAAGTTTATATGGACCACAAGAGCCTTAAGTACTTGTTCTCCCAAAAGGAATTGAATTTGAGACAGAGGCAGTGGGTAGAATTTTTAGAAGATGATGATTGTTCTATCAACTACCACCCAGGAAAAGCCAACGTGGTAGCAGACGCTCTAAGTAGAAAGGCCCAAGTAGCGGGGTTAATGGTAAAAGAATGGGACATGTTAGAAGAGGTTAGTATTTGGAATTCTCGCTTGGAGAGATTGAAGATTTTATTTGGGAACTTGTCATTGAAGTCACCATTATTGGAGCGTATTAAGGATGCACAGAAAACAGACCCTATAATCCAGAAAAAGTTGGAGAAAGTGAAAAAAGGAGAAACCCTAGACTTTAAATTAGGGTCTGAAGGAGTGTTAAGGTTGCGAGATCGAATTGTGGTTCCAGTTGATGAAGGGTTAAGGAAAGAAAATTGTGGTTCCAGTTGATGAAGGGTTAAGGAAAGAAATTCTAGAAGAATCACATCGATCAAGGTATACTATACACCCAGGAGTGAACAAAATGTATCACGATGTGAAAGAGTTATATTGGTGGGACGGTTTGAAAAAGGACATGGCAAAATTTGTACAAAAATGTCTGAAATGCCAACAAGTAAAAGCTGAACATCAGAAACCCTCTAGTCTATTGCAGCCACTAGAAATTTCCGAATGGAAATGGGAACACATAACCATGGATTTTGTAACAGGATTGCCTCGAAGTCAAAAAGGATTTGATGCGGTTTGGGTGATAGTTGACAGGCTTACCAAGTCCGCACATTTTCTACCTGTGAGTATGAGCTTTTCTTTGGAGAAACTGGCCAAGTTGTACACAGAAGAGATCATGAGATTGCATGGTATCCCTATAAGCATTCTGTCTGATCGAGATCCAAGATTTGTTTCACGGTTCTGGCAGAAATTTCAAGAGACATTGGGGACCAAGTTAAGATTTAGTACTGCTTATCATCCCCAAACAGACGGGCAGTCAGAAAGGACAATTCAGACTTTGGAGAATATGCTGAGGTCGTGTATATTGGATTTTGGAGGTAAATGGAGTCAGTATATGAGGCATTGTATGGGAGAAGGTGTCGATCTCCGATTCATTGGGATGAAGTGGGAGAGAAGAAAATTTTAGACCCAACGGCTATACCTTGGATGGAAGAAGCTCATGAGAAAATGAAACTAATTAGGGAAAGGCTTCAAACTACCCAGAGTCGACGAAAGAGCTACGCCGACACAAGGAGAAAAGATTTGGAATTCGAAGTAGGAGACAAGGTTTTCCTAAGAGTTAAACCCGTGAAGGGCGGAGTAGTGTCCAAACAGGGTAAGAAGCTAAAGCCGAGGTATATTGGACCTTTTGAAATTTTGAAACGAATCGGTAAAGTGGCGTATCAGTTGAGGTTGCCTTTGAGCATGGCCAAGATTCACAATGTATTTCATGTTTCTATGCTCAAGAAATATCACTCCGACCCAAGCCATATGTTGCAATTGGAAGGAATTGAGGTGGATGAGTCGTTAACTTATGAAGAAGGACCAATTAAGATTTTGGAAAGAGAAATGAAAGAATTGAGAAGTAAGAAAATTCCTTTGGTAAAGATTCTATGGAGAAATCATGGAATAGAGAAGGCAACTTGGGAACTAGAAGAGGATATGCAGAGAAAATACCGCAATTTATTTCTTTAGAAGGTAAGAATTTTGAGGACAAAATTCATTTAAGGGGGGGAGGATGTGAGAACCTTGAAAAAATATATATATATATATACATGTTGCAACTGCATTTTAGACTTTTAATAAATTTTATTATTAGTTGTTCTTAAATAAGTATGTAAAAATAATTTCTAGATTACAAATAATTTAATTGTGCAAAATATTAAATTATTTGATTTTTGCCAAGTTAAATTAATATTTCTTGATGTAGATTTTTTTATTACTTTAATATTAATTCTTTGAATTCCGATAGCTAATATTAAGTGTTAATAATGTTAAGTGTCAACAGGAACCTAGAATTAAGACGAAATCGATTTTAGGTCAAAACCCTTTATAATTTCACTTAGGACATTAAAATCTCGATAATTGAATTTTTGGCGAGATTAGTATACTAGTAGGCTATCAAATTTCATTTGGGGTAAAATTTTGGAATTTGATTACGAGTGAGGACTTAAGTGGAAGGTCGGACAAGATGTTAAAAGACCAAATTAGCCTTCCTCCATATCAAATTAACCATGTAGCCATGGAACCTCCTTGGGTAAGCTTCAAATCCAAGCATTTCCATCTTGCCGGTTCCATTCTCCACATCAACACTCAACCTTCCATCTTTGCCGACTCACCCCCACTACACACACTCCACTACATCAGCTTCAATTCACCACAACACTCCATGTCCATTTCCTTCTCTTGCCGTGAACCGAGAGTGAAGTGAGAGAGAGAGGGAGCCGAGCTCTTTATTTTCTTTCCTTTCTCTCTGTCCGTAAGCTAAAAAGAAAAAAAAAAAAGAACTGCCGTTCTTCCTTCATTTCATCCGTGAGCTGGTGAAGAGGACCGAGAGCCAACACTTACACCATTCCGTTTGTAAGCTTGAACAAGGGAGAGAGAGTCGGTGAGCTGCATTTCTGAACTGTCCGAGAGAGAGAGAGAGGGGTAGTGTGCGAGCTATCTGTCTTCATCTCCTCCATCACTACCGAGCTGTTCATTTCCTTCCTCATCTTCAACCAGTTGCGATCAGCCCAACAACCAACACCACAGCCTGCCCAAACTGAGCTCAGCCAGCTATACCCGAGTTCCTTAGCAAGCCGAGAGGAGAGAAAAAAATTGCAGCTGCTTGTCGCGTGTGTTGAGCTTCAAGTTAAGGTAAATTCTGGACTTAGACTAGTTAATTATAGGTAGATGATGTTGTTATGAGCATGCATGTGATGGTTGTGCAGTTGGATGATGAATTAAGTCACAAGAAATCTGATTATGAAGAGGATGGGAATTGCCGAGAGCTTGAGCTGGGAAATGCAGCTTTAATTTGTCAATTTGAGGTGATCTGAGCCTAGATGTGTGTTTAGCCAAATAAAAACTGGATGATTAAGCTTTGCATGAGGTTAATCAGCTTTGATTAAGCAAGAAAATCAAAGTGATACATAATCTGCTTGCATGCAAGCCAACCGAGAAGACTTAGATGAAATTCTGGTTGGTTGGTGACCTTGATGATGTCCGAACCTGGCTTTGGATTAAAACTGATAGTCAATTAATTAATTGGTCATGCATGTTGCTGATTGAGCCGTGGATGAGAGAAAAAAAATTGAATTTCTAGAGTTGCTTGTGAGTTAAGCTGGCCGTGACTTTCTTTTATGTTTTGGGTTAAATTTCTGGTTGATTTGTTGTAAGGAGTGATTGTTTGATGCCAAGAGCTAATGATCGATGAAGCTCTTGGCCATTTGAGTAATTTTTACAAGAGTTGCATTTTTGGTGGAATTGTTTAAGTGACTTGGTCGAAAGGCACTTGGAAAAGTCCATGAATGGTGGTTTGGAATTGTTTTGATGTCGTGGACTTCCTTTGTTTAACTTTGATTAGAATTGAACTTGTTAAGACCTAGGGCTAATGATTGATGAAGCCCTAGTGAAAATTGATGTTTGAATTGTGATTTTGCTATATTTGCAAATTGGAATATAATGTACAAGTGAATTGGAATCGTGAAGTCCGTTTTGGTCCTTTGAATTCGAGTACTTGTTAACAGCTTTGTTGGAATATATTGTCCTTGTATCAAGCTATGGGATTTGTGTATAGTGCGATAATGCTAAAATTCGAGTGTCGGGACTTTAAAAACCTTGCCAACTAGTTAATTCTTTCCTTTGCTTAAACTAGTCTTATTACTTTTAGGAAATGATTGCACTAACTTTCAAACTCTAAAATTTTTCGTAAAGCTGACCCTGGCTAGTTGTTTTAAAAGAAAATTGTCAAAAACACGAGATTTTAATAACTTTAAATGAAAGGCGGAGAAAACTTGTTTGGCAAGAAAACTTATTTAAAGTAAGTTGATTCCGGTTTGCACCTCTAGAAAGAAAGTACCTTCAAAGAAACCATATGAAATACTTTATCACTTTTACTAGTTTTAATTCTAAGCGAATTGTGGATTTATTTTGAGAAGATAAACTAGTTATATACCGGATAATCTTTTATATATAAACCAAGAACTTGTATAGTAAAACTTATAGTTTTAAAACTTGGTCTTTTAGGGTTTAGCGAGGACGTGGACTTCGATTTCCAGCTTGACGTTTGAGCTTCACTTTTGGTGAGTGTCCTTGCTTGTTCTATGTTTATCTTGTTAAGGCGCTTTCTTGACTTGTTATGTGATAATCGGATAGTGGTTTTCCTGATCCATCGAAATGGGCACTGTGTACTTTATCGCGCTAACCTTTCGAGTGGTGACTTGCTTGAAATGTTTTGCTCGAATATCTTGCTCGCACTAGTTAAGTACTGAGTGGGGGAATGTACCACACCTGAGGGTAGGAGGGCCTCTTATCCTAACTCAAGTACCAAAAACCTTGCAACTGTTGACTGGAGCGTGGACTCGTCAACTAAACCACCAGGCAGGGGAATGTACCACACCTTAGGGTGGGAGGGCCTCTTATCCTGACTTGGTAACCACTTGTTATGACGTCGTTCGGTGAATCCCTCGACTAGGCTATAAAAAGGTATACTCGAGTAATACCAAACTCTCTAGTGAGAAGAACGGGCCCGGTGGGAGTAAGTTGGTTGGAGCGTGTTAAGATAAAAAAAGTACTACGTGGACTTTAGATAGTGAGAGTTGACGGAGGGTCAACTGCGATTAATTTTGATCAAGTTCGTGGAAAATGGCTCCTGAGAGCCCTATATCCTACCCTGTGCTGTTATACGCTTTCCTACTTGTTGAATTTTAGTTTGGAGTTATTATTTGCTATTTGTTTATATGATTGCATGTTCGGGGCACCACTGAACTTTAGCTCACCCCACGTCACTTGTTTTCCTTAACAGGTTCTGGCATTTGAGAGACCTGAAGCCTGCCTTTACCTTTTATGAATGTTGTTTTGAATCAGACTATGTATCTTTCGTCTTGGGTTGCCACTTGAAGCTGGAAAAGTGCAAACCCTGAGTTTTGTTTGGCTTGTAGGATTGTGTTTGAATTCTATGATTTCACTTTGTGGTTTGTAACGTGTGAATGTAGTTGTGTTGTAAACTGATTGGAGGTGTACTTAAGAGTGGATGTTCAGTCGTCCAGTGGTAATGTTATCTCTGAAGTTAATGTGTTTCTAGTATTTTGGTTTTTTTTTTTAGGATTGGCTTGTTCGGGTAACGAGTTTTGTAATGGTTTAAGCTATACGTCGGGAAGGTTTAGCCAGTTTACTAGCGTGAGTCCTGGCGAGAGCCAGGCAGACGACCCGCCAACCCTCTGATTCGCTTTAGGGAGAAGTGGGGTCGTCACATGGCAGCCTTGGGGATGATACTTTCAGCCTTGATTTGCTCTTTTAGTTTAACATGGGAACTTCTAGCTAGAGTATGCATTTTTTTTCCTCAAAATGAAATTTCCAGCTTTGCTTTGTATTTTCAGCCACAATATAATGATATGTAGTTTTGATATGGACTTGAATGAGTTGGTATGAGGATTTCTTGCTTTAATATGACTTTTTAGCTTCTAAATATGGATTTTCTAGCTTTAGTACCAAATTTCCATCCTTAGTTGCAAAATTCCAGCTTGGTATGGTTGTTTGTGTAACATATATATATATGTGAACTTGGATAGTCTTGTAACCTAGAATATGTGTCAAGTGCCTCTTATCATTTGTGGCTTTAGTTGGGACTGTTTTACCATGATGTTTAGCCTTGGAATTGGAAGGGAAAGTTAAGGCCAAACAAGGGGAGGTGCTGTCCGTTTTCATTCATGCAGCATAGATGAGTAAAGACGAGGGTTGTGGTGTGGATTTAGGCTGGTTTGGCCTAAGCTTGTTTGAGGTTGTTTGAATTCACCTTGTTTGAACCATAAGATTGATTTTGTGTACCAAAATTATGCCTTTTCACAAGGAGGGAAAAACGATGGGTTCAAGTAACTTGTATCCAATGGTTAACTTGAACACTCTAATTGGTTTTCTACCAAAATAGTGAGTATGCCTCATTTTTGTTTTGCTAAGCTATATGGGTTATTCTTTTCATAAATCTTTCCTTCGATATTGACGAGACAAGTTAGGCATTTGGAAACACTGTTTGATTGTAACTTGCTGTATAATATTCACTCACAGATTTCGAGAGTGACCAAGGTGTAAGGTCTAACCTTGACGTTGTTAAGCAGTAACTCGTCGGTGAGTGTCAAGTGCTTGTTTCTTGATATTTTGATTTGAATGATACATGTTGCCACGTGTTATGTGTTTGAATATTGAACTTGATGAGGTAAGGGTGTACTTTATCACACTCGTCCTCTCCTTCTTGAATGATCATGTACTTACTTGAACTTGATTGACTTGTGCTTGTGCTTGACTTGTAAGTGCTGAGCGGTAGCATGTACCACACTCAATTCGAGTGGGAGGTCCTCTCATGTAATGACCCCACTTCTCCTTAAGGCAAACCCTGGGGTTTCGGCGGGCCGCCTGCCTAGCTCTCGCCAAGGCTCAATATGAGTCAAATTTAAACTTAAAGGTAATCAACCAATAATAAGAGTCAATATAAAGAAAAGTCGGTTCCTTATATAATCATTCGAGTCTTACATCACAAAGTTTCCAAAAACTACATCAAATTTTTTCAAAAAAAAAAAACAACCATCCAAAGTTGACTAAACCATTTACATTCAAATTCTAATCAAAAAGTAATCAAGTCAGCTTCTCCAAAATCTTTCCATTCCGAGCTCCTGTTAAGGAAAACAAACTACGGGGGTGAGCTAACGCTCAGTGAGGCCAAGAAAAGCATGCAAACACATAAGTTCAAGTAACAATAACACTTGTACAAGAAATATAGCTAGAAAGTTCATGTAATTCACAAATAACAGTTAAGCACAATCAATAAGGATACGGAAGCTCTCAGGAGCTAAATTCCCATTGCTTTGCCAAGACTTGATCCAATACCTCCACGTGATGACACTCCGTCAACCGGGTAGGTAACAAGTCCGTTGCAACCCCGCTTACTTCCTCCATCAATCATTTCACCCTCTCGGATCCGTAACCAAACACTCACTAGGAGGGCAATACTACTCGAGTATGCCAAGCAAGACCTCAAAAGGTCAGGCTTATAATTTTCTCATGGTTCACCAGGCTTCTTGACCAAGCCCATGCCGGCTCGAGTCGCAAGGTTAGTCAATGAGTTTTGGGCGTCCCTAGGTGTACAAGTACAATTTGCCAAGTTCACGCAATTCAATTGTCAAGTCACATTCACACAAGTCAATTGTCTCGTCAGGTAAAAGAGAACGAGTGCATAAAGTACACACTCGTCTCGACAAGTCCAAATCACTTAATTAACAAGAAACAATTCAAGTATTTAGCAACAATTCATGTACTTGACACTCACCAATTCAAAAGCAAGTGAGTAAATAAAGCCCTTTAGTTGTCCGCACCGGGATTCCTTTCGAAACCCTCTTGAGCACCTGAAGAAATAGCGACCAACTATCACTCATATATACTCTAGACCGCTTTACATTCAAGGAAGAAAATGCACTTGCTTAAAACTTAAACAACACTTTAAAAGAGTTTTAATTCATCGAAAATCGAGATTCAAAAATGAGGATTTAAAGTGACAAGGGAAACTTCTATCATCCATGAAATCAAGTTTAAAACGGACTATCAATCTCAAAAGGAAATTGGGAGTTCTTAAAAGTTCATTTCATGTGAAACCAGCAATTTTCAGCTTTACGCGACAATACTTGAAAAATCATATCTCGAGTTTGGCAAGTTCAAAAATGGGAAACTTTATACCGTTGGAAACTAGATTCAAAGTACTAAAAATTTCCTGAATACACTTTTCCCACATTCCAAACAGAAAGCATTCAAATTTCAACTCAAAGTTACTGTTTCATGAAGACAGGGCAGAACCAGTTCTTGTTTTTCAGCAAAGTTTGAAAATTTGGTAAAATTCACAGGTACTGAATTAACCTCTAAAATTTATAACACAGAAAGAGTTTCAAGTAAAGTTTCAAACACAACAAGAGAAACTAAATTCGGATTTTTGAACAGCAAGATACAACAGTTTGAAGATGGCTGGATTTCACAACCTGTTTGAAATCAGACCATATCTAACTCTACACAAGTCCAAATTAAGAATGGTTTATGGTGTTAGAAACTAGATTCAAAATGCTTCAAATCATCAGAACACATCGTCTCCAAACTCCTTTTACAAGAGGGACGAAATTGAGACACAAGATGCAGCTACACAGTTTCTCTCGGACAACCAGGTAAAACAGGTCAGTCCACTTTGCCGATTCGTTACAGCTCACTCAAAACGAATTAGCAGGGAAATTTTAGACCGTTGGAAAATAGATTTTTAGTACTATAACATCTTAGAAGACACTTTTTAGAGATTCAAATCACAAGTAGGCCAAATATTCGATCCAAGTCAAAAATTCATTTTCCTGAAGAACAGGACATTCAAGCAGGACAGACTACTTTGACGAGTCACAGACAGCAGTACACATGGAGGAAAAATATGAAATTTTTACAGAACAAAGGCCTATGAGTCTAGTTTCAAATTCCACTGATTGAACCTCAATTGGATTTTTCTACACCAAGACATAAGCATTTTACTGAGACTGGTCAGTGAAATCCGAAAATCTGGAAACTCATTTTTCACTTGAAAAAACTCATTTTTCTCTTTTAAAACCACAAGACTTTTATTCAAACCACCCATACACTTAAGTATGACATTCATACCAACAATTTTAACATAATTTAAGCATCAAAATTTGAAATTAAATCCAGGAAATAACTCAGAAAAATTTTGGCAGCTCCTTCCCCTTCACCTTCAAGTTTCTTTTCAACTTTCAAGCCAACAACCAAGCTATAATCCACAACAATATAATCAAACAAGCAAGAATCCTCAAGTCCTCGACCTAAAAGTTCACCTCAAGACCACTACCTAGGATATAAAGCAAGAAATAAGGGTTTTCCTCAAGTCCTCTAGCTTAGATTTTTGGGTAGGGTTTCCAAATCTATGCAACAACCACTACCCCATTACTAATCTTTGAAAAATTAAAGATCAAAGGGAGTAAAATTTGTTGCCTCTTGAAGGTTTCTTAAACCCTAGGTAGAGCCAAGGTTGTGAAGACTTGCAAATTCCTTATATATTTCTTGAAAATTTCCTTTTATTTGAAAATTATTTGGAAAATACTATTCTATACCATCTTACTACTCAATCACCCTAGAAAAAATGCCAATGATCATAGGAAATTAGGGTTTTCCTTTCCGATTTCAATTCGAAGTGAAATAGGGTTTTCCGTGTACCCGTAGTGTAATTATCCGGTATGGAGTAAGGATCAAATTTGGTGCTTAAGAGTGACTTTTAGGTGAGAAATAATATGTGATTAGAAGCTATGATATAAAGTTAGTGAATAGGAAGTAAAAACCCTAGTACGTGTAATTTAAGGAAAACGGTTAGAACTGACGTGTACCGTTCGTTACCGAGTGAGTGCACTGATTAAACCCTACTTTATTTCTTTAATCTCCTCATTCTATTTTGACTAATTAGCCCTCAAAATATCTTATACATGAGTCACCATGGTGGGCCAAAGGAAGAAGGAAGAAAACTCTAGAAAGGACACATATCAAGCCCTTATTGGAAGGAGCTTTGACTAATTTGTATCAACCATCATAAAACAAGAATTTAACCAAATCTTCTCCATTTCTTCACCACCTTGGCTGAAAATAGAAAGAGAAAAAGGGGAGAGAAACTTCATCTTCATCAACTAAATTTCTTGCCTAATCTTAAACTCCAACCATAAATCTTGTGAATCACTTCACCAAAACTACTCTTTAGGGAAGATTAGAGCTTTGTATGGCAAGATTTTGAAGGAAAGGTTGTGGTCTTCTCCTACAAGCATCCTAGGAAGGTATCATGGCTTTTCACCCTTTTTTGTTTCCCAATTTTGGTTAAATATGGCTAGAAGCTTTTAATTTTGAGTTACAACGGTTAATTAGTGGGTTTTGTTGGAGTTGGGGGGATGATTAGCTAGGGTTTCATTTTCAGCTTTGATTATGATCAAAGATCCTTTAATTGATTTTATGAACTTGCTAGTTGGAGGTTTTGATGATTTAAACCTAACAAACATGAAATTCTAGCAACAAAGTTCTAATTCCAGGTTTAAATTCTCACAAAACACCATTTTGCCTGTTTTATGTTTCATCATGATAGAGGCCGAATTAGACTTCGTATAAAACATAAAAGTTTTAGAGAATGAATATTTATAGGTACCTACAAAATTTCAGCTCAATCGGAGCAACGTAGCCTGTGAAAAGACCAAAATACCCCTGCTGCCCTGCTTCTGTCCGAAAATGAAAATCAGCCTATGTAAGTGGTTAGTTTGACCAGGAATATTACCGAATTGGTTGATTATGTCTTCTTAAGAATTATAGCCTTATATCTTAGCTTTCAAATGGCTTTGGAATTACCTGAATTGGAGTTGTGTGTTCTGAGATATGAGTGAATAAAGCAGGACTGCTAGTTGATTTCTGCAGTGAATTTCGAACTGGAAAATCTGGAGTTATTTTGGTAAATTTGACCTAGTTAGGGTGAGAACTGGACAGAGTGGTCTTCATGAAAGTTTTATTACTTTGTCTTATCTTTTCAACGCCTCCAACAACGCCTTAAACGGACTTTGGTAGCCTGCGATATGGCCATTTAAAGGTAGTATGGTTAATTAGCCGATTAGTTGGAACTTGGTTCTGGGAATTGGGAATTTGACTAGGTTACACTGGAATTTGGACTAAGTGGTCTTCATCAAAATTGTAGCCCTCTGTCTTAGCTTCGAAACGGTATAAATTACATCCCAATCCGATAAGCGTAGCTTCGGATGTGTCCATTCCGCAAAACCCTATCAAATCTGTCTTTTACTAAAGCTCATTTCCGCACATGTTGTTAACTTGATTTTGTACTCATATGACTTTGAGCCTATTGAATGGCTATTGTGATGAATTTATATTGTGTATAACTTTGGGATTGGCTGAGGAAAATAATGAAGCCATAAATGGCTGGAAAATTAGGTAAACACAAAGGGCGTGCTGCCCAAATTTATGCTCAAGAACTAGAGAACTATACTTGCAACTTGAGTAAGGGTTAAGAGTGAATATCACTTGAACCATCTAGGATGTTTGCACCTTCTTTTACCGAGGTATATAAGTAAGGACTTGGTCGAACTTATACCCTTGAGAAATAAAATAATGACTGCTCGGAGTACGTTTTCTTTGTCACTTCGACTTAAATGGAGATTTCAAAGTTTGACGAGCAAGCATAAGTTTTACAAATATTTTACTCATAGCCTTTGGTTTAAATGTACTCTTTTCACTTCCAAAACTATACTTATATTTTGTACTAGTAGTTATTCGGATTTTCTTGGGTTCCCTTAAACTTTAGAGGGGTTTAACTGTAATATTTTCTCATGGCTATTATTAGGGTTTCTTGGCGATTGAGAGTGTTATCCGGGAGAATACTTTGGACATTATTTTGCTTAAATAGGTGAGTGTTCCTTATTTGCTATATTTTTCTTGACTTCATGACTTGTGTTATTGTTTGATAACGTGTTAAGTGCTTTTAATGATTATCAAAACGAGCTTTCTAGGCGCGTGTGTACTTTATCGCACTCGACCTAAATGAATGTGAAATTTTCAATGATTTAATGATTGAAACGTTAGTTGTGCATGATGTAAGCCTTTTGGCTGAATTGGGTCTTGCCCTTCGTTACCGATCGACTCGAGCCAGAAGCGGACTAGGTCGAGCGATATGGTGACCCTGGGTGTGAACGTTTGGTATACTCGAGTATTACCTTGTAGGTTGGTGGAGCCTGGCCAACGTCCAGGAGGGGGTGAATGAAATGAACGATCGAACGAGGGGTTTACTTACAAAAATGCATTTTCAAATGATTGGAGGAATAAGGGGAATGGCAGGAGAACGAACGAACGAACGAACAAATGGCTCCCTGTGAGCCCGTATCCTTTTAATGTATGTGTTATTATCGCTTTCCATTGTAAATGTTTCTTGAATTATTGATTATCGATGGTTAATGTATTGGCTTTGTTGTTGAATATGTGTTCGGAAGCTCACTAAGCTTTTAGCTCACCCCTTTAGTTTTATTTTCCTTAACAGGGGGATGCGAGCAAGGACAAGAGCCCAGTGTAGGTTAGCCTAGTCTAGTTTTGTGTTTTGTAATGGTTCTCGCCCTAGTGCTTGGCACGGGCTGGATGTATGATGAATTGAGAACTTTTGTATATTCGATATTTGTACTTCCTTTTGAGATAGAAATGTATATAAGTTTCGCTTTAAGTTTTGGATTGTTATTTCATTTGATCTTGTGGTTTTATTTCGGATTTGATTGAGATTCGACTGAGTCCCGCGAGAGTTGGGCAGGCGGTCCGTCGAACCCTCTGGTTCGCCTTAGGGGGAGGTGGGGCTGTCACAAAGGTTTTTCACTGTGAGACCCCGGTTAGTGCTTAATTTTGATATTATTTGAATAAGGAGTATTATCGTTATTTTGTAATAAAATTTGATTTTAAGGTTGGTGGTAATGCTTAAAAAGGTTATTTCGTCTATATACTATGAAAACCCTAATTTGGGTTATTACTAAAACCCTAGTTTTTGTAATGAATTGCAAGTTTGTTCTATTATATTAATAGGCATGCTAATATATGTTATCGTGCAAGTAAGTATAGGATTCGATTCTTTTAGTAAAGGTTAGGTAGGTTTGAGAGCTAGAAAATCCTAAACTAGTCAAACCTCTAGTGTTACAATCCATTAGAAAGCTTAAGTTGGGTTTAAAACCCTAATTTTACCAATATTATAAAGGTTGTTGTTTCATTATTTTTATTATGAAGAAAGTATGATTAAGTATGGGAGGTTAAGATAGGAAGGTGATTAGTGACATGATTAAGTGTGACAAAGTGCTTTAGACTAGATTAAGTTATCATTTATGGAGTTAATTGAAAGATTATCAATGTTTGAGGGAAAAGGAGTAAGAAAGAGAAAGTAAAGGTTGTAAGGGCTAGGAGGCAATAACCAAGCTTTTATTTGATTGGTGGAAGTGATAAATATCTTCTATGGTCTTTGACTTATTTATTACCTTAGACTTGCAAGATAATCATAAGAAATCAACAAAACAAAAACTAAAGAGAAAGAGAGAGAGAGAGAGCAAGAGAGAGAGAGCAAGAGAGGGGGAGAGATTTCCTTCAAAATTCTTCAACTTCTAGCTTCCATCTTGCTTTTGGAGCTTAAGGGAACAACTTGGGTACTTGATTGTTGAAGTTTGATCAACGACAAAGCTTATTTGAAAGGTAAATCATCTCTCTTGGAGGTTTAAGTTGGGTGATTAACTTTTGGAAACCATGGAAGTGATGTATTTTGTTGTGATTATGGACTTGTATGGTGGATGTGATGTTTATATTGAAGTTTCATGGTTTATTTTGTTGAGATGTAGTTGCCTAAATTTCGGTCAAGACTATGAAAGGTTAGAGTTGTTGCTTCATGGTTCATTAAATTGATTGGGTTAGTTGTTGGCTTGTAAATGGAATTTTTGATGTATTACTTGTTCTTGTATGGTTAGCTTTTAGCAAAATCAGATTTGACCATGAAACCCTAGGCTTCCTTAGGTTAGTTTAGCTTGGCTAATGTTTAGTTAGTTAGGGTTTGGTTAGTAGGTTGTTAGATTTTATTGATGCAAATAAAGTTAGGTTAAGGATTATGGTTAGTCTTGGCAATTTTGTAGTGACTTAGAGGAAAAGTTTCAGACCATTTGTAGGTCATTTAGAAGTTAGTATATGTGTGTTTATTTGGTATGAAAGTGGTTGGAAGACTTGCATGGAAACCTTGGAAACAGACCATGCGTTTGCGACGTTCGAAACCGGCAAAACTAGAAACAGGGCAGTCCACAAATCCGAACTTGGGTTCTATTTTTCTTTATGCTGCGTGTGGATTCAGAGGTTTCTCAAAACATGAAAGTTGTAGTTTCTTAAGTCCTTAATGTTCCTACAAAATTTCAAGTTAAACGGATCAGTGTAACCCGAGTTATAGCCAAAAGAAACAGTATAAAGTGTGTCCAAATCCGAGTTCCGTAGCTCCAGTTATAACCAAAACAAGATCGGTTGTCAGAACTGCCTTTGAATTTGGACAATTCTGACAGGAACATTGGACCCATGTTTTACCCTACTCTGTATGGATTCAGGTTTTGGCCAAAACATAAAAGTTTTAGCATTATGACATAGCTTTCTAACGCCTTTGGAATTTCTTGATTTGGATTTACGAGATGTGAGTTATGGTCCGGCAAACAGACCCTGTCCGTCACCCTAAAGTGCAAACTTCTGGTACTGTTTTCCATAATTTCGACCTGCTTCCATTCAGATCGAGATTAAGGTGTCTTCATGAAAATTGTAGTCCTTCCTCTTAGCTTCGCAACGGTATCTCATACATTTTAATATGACATTCCTAGCCCAACGTATGGTCAAAACAATTTGGGACAGTAACTATGCCCATTTCCGTTTGCCGCCCGTTTCTATTTCCGTTTGCCGATTCCGCACATGCATGTGCCAATTTTGCCATTTTGCTTAATTTACGCATGGCTCAACCTTCTGCTATGGGCAGTGACGGGTTAGACGGAGCCGGTGGGGCCTACTAACTGATGACTTGAATTCATTTCTGTACTTTCTCTCGTTATACTTGCTCTTTAGGTGAGTAATCCGGGTTTCTGTGTAACTCAATACTAATATGAGTTTACTATGAAAAATGGGCACTTAGGCGAGGGTGTACTTTATCGCACTCGACCTAAACCCCATTAGTTGCTATTGATATCTGTGAAATATGATTTTGTGATTTGTTATGGAGCATTTATTGCTTGTGAAACATTTACGGAGCAATTATTGCTTGTGACGCAATTTGGGAGCATTTATTGCTTGAACTCGAGCATTTATTGCTTGAACCAGAGCATTTATTGCTTGAACCACGATTTTAGAGCATTTATTGCTTGAAAAATATTTTAGAGCATTTATTGCTCGTGACTTGAGCTGAGGCTCATGGTCTCTCTATGTGGGATCCTTTAAGAGAAGCGAGTTGTGTGGCTTAGGATCTCAAAGGTCAACCAGTGATCAAGCTCGACAAATGAGTTGGTTTTGGAGCCACCCGTATCCTTACCATGTGGTGTTACTTTTCTTCTTTTGCTTTGCTCTCACTGGGCAAATGTTGGCATGTAAAAATTATATTTTTACCCCTGGTTAGTCATTAAGTTTATAGCTTACCCCCTTTCCTTTTGTTTTCCTTAACAGGGGCCGACGCGGGGAAATTTTGGCACCATCACTAGTATAGTTAAGTTTGGTTTGTAATAGTACTCTTTTGATTTATATAGTTTTATTAGCTTTGTGTTCTGAGTCCTGGCGCGAGTTAGGCAGGCGTCCCGCCGATACCCTAGGGTTCGCCCTTGGGAGAAGTTTGGGAGAAGTGGGGGCATCACATTCACCAACAATCCACCAAACCCACCACAAAATTGCAACTTTCCTCTAGCTAGAGCAATATCCAAAGGTTTTGAGGGTTGGGTGTGGATCTTTGAGCAAGATTAAGGCCAAAGGTTGATGTGACGACCCCACTTCTCCTTCAAGCGAACCCTAGGGTATCGGCAGGCCGCCTGCCTAACTCTCGCCAGGGTTCAATACAAGTCAAATTTAAACTTAAAGGTTATCAACCAATAATAAAGGTCCATATAAAGAAAAGTTGCTTCATTATATAATCATTCAAGTCTTACATCATAAGTTTCCAAAAGAGGCATCAATTTTCCCCAAAAATACAACCAACCAAAAATTGACTAAACCATTTACATCCAAGTCAAATCAAAATACTATTAAGTCAGCTTCGCCAAAATCTTTCCATTCCGAATCCCTGTTAAGAAAAATAAACTACGGGGGTGAGCTAACGCTTTGTGAGACCAAGAAAAGCATGCAAATACATAGGTTCAAGTAACAATATACTTGTACAAGAAATATAGCTAGAAAGTTCAAGAAATTCACAAATAACAGTAAAGCACAATCAATAAGGATACGTGAGCTCTCAGGAGCTAAATTTCCATTGCTTTGCCAAGGCTTGATCCAATACCTCCACGTGATGACACTCCGTCAACCGGGTAGGTAGCAAATCCATAGAAACCCCGCTTACTTTTTCCATCCCTCATTTCACCCTCTCGGATCAGTAACCAAACACTCACTGGAAGGGCAATACTACTCGAGTATGCGAAGTAAGACCTCAAAAGATCAAGCTTATGATTTTCTCATGGTTCACCAGGCTTCTCGACCAACCCTATGCCGGCTCGAGTCACAAGGTTAGCCAATGAGTTTTTGGTGTCCCCAGATGTACAAATACAATTTGCCAAATTCACGCAATTCAATGATGAATTCACTTCACACAATTCAATTGTCCAGTTAAGTACAAAAGAACGTGTTTATCTTTGTTCGTACCTTTTGATGATTACAAAACAAGTGGATAAAACTAATGTTTTCCAAGTTTGTTTTTGGTCAGAAAATGGAGCAAAACAGGTTCAAAGGCCAACCATCTGCTAAAACATCTGTCGGACGCACAAATACATCCTATCGACCGTCCGATAACCGTTGAGTATTTTCGGACGCGCAAAGAACCTATCCTCGGACGTCCGAAGCTGATAAGTCAGCACTTCTAAGATCTCTAACCTCGATCGGACGCACAATACCTGAGCACCGGACGTCCGACAATCGTTGCAACACTTCAGACGACAAGCATTAGAAGCACCGAACGTCCTAAAGATTTCAAGAAAATTTCTTGAACTCACTACCTGCGTTCGGACGCATAAAACCAGCCTACCGGACATCCGACACTACTAACGGCTAGTTGACTCTTCAGCTGCCTTGTGTCCGTTAGTGGCATTAATTGAAGATGTTTTTGCTCTACTATAAATAGGATAAAAGTCAACCACCAAAAGCAAGGATACACATTAAGTCTACATCAGATCTTGCGTGATTCAAGCATAAGAATACTCCAAAAAGAAGATTTGTACTCTTAGTTGTGTGATCTTCATTTAGCTTTTCAAGTGTGATTCAATTTCTTCAATAGTGTAGCTTTGTGAGGGTTATTCGAGTGATTGTAAAACTTCCTTGCTTGATCAAGTGTATCTTGAGGCAAGGAGGAAGTGATCCTTCCCGTGTACACAAGAGATTGGTTGTATGTTGAATCAACTTGAAGGAGCTTACAATATAAAGGGATATTCAAACTCTAGTCGAGTTTGAGATTTGGTTTGCTATTCCATCTTCTTATTCACTGTTTTGCAACATTAACTGTTTATCTCTTCTGCTCTAAATTACTTCCGCTTTATCATAAATTGTTCCTTGGTCTGGTACTTTAGAAAAAGAGGGCTAGTTCAGAAAAAAAGTGATTTATATTTTGGCTAGCTTTTAAACCACCTAATTCACCCCCCCTCTTAGGTTGTCTTTGATCTTTACAATTGGTATCAGAGCTTGGTCTCCTTGAGATTAAGCTCAATCGACTTAGGAGTAAATATGACAACCAATAATGCCATGTTCTTTGAGGGACAATCAGTAACTAGACCTCCTATGTTCAATGGTTCAAACTATGTGAGTTGGAAGAAAATGATGATTATTTTCTTACAATCTATTGATATTGAGTTATGATTTATTGTCAATGAAGGTCCGTTTGATGCCTCTACTATTGATGCAAATACAAACAGGCCGAGACCAAAAACAAGAAGGGAACTAACTGCTGAAGATAGAACTCATCTCACTCTGAATGCCAAGGCGATGAATGTACTGTACAGTGCTTTAGACTCAAACGAATCTGTTAGAGTCAAGGGCTGGAAATCTGTAAAAGAAATCTGGGATAAACTTCGAGAAATACACGAAGGAAGTGAAAATGTGAGAGAACAGAAGAAGTCCATTCTGGTCACGAAGTATGAATCCTTTAAGATGGAACCTCACAAAAACATCGACAAGATGTATTGCAGATTCAATGATCTTATTAAGGATCTAGAAGTTCTTGAGAAAGATTACTCTCTAGGTGAGAAAAATAGAAAAATTCTGAATGCTCTATCAAAGGATTGGGAGAGCAAAGTGACTGCCATTGAGGAAGCCAAAGATCTGAACACTTTATCTATTGAATCCCTTATAAATTCACTAACCTCTTATGAGCTAAAACTCAAGTCTAAGGTGCAGGAAGAAGAAGATACAAGAGTTAGAAAGAGCATTGCTCTGAAGACTTCACAAGAAGAAGATGATACAATCTCTCTGGATGGAGATGACATGGAAGGTGATGATAGTGACATTGCACTCATCACACGAGACTTCAAAAGAATACTCAACAAGACAAGATTCAGAAAAGGAGGACATAGCAATTCCTTTCCAAATTAGTCCAACAACTTCAGAAATAAAGGAAAGCTGAAATTCAACAAAAAGCAAACTGATAAGTGTTTTGAATGCGGTGAACCTGGTCATTATGCAAATGAATGTCCAATGAAGAAAAAGAAGGAGAACAAGAGTGAACGAAAACCAAAATTCAACAATTTCCAGATCACCTGGAATGACTGCAATTCAGAAGGAGAAGTAGAGGAAGAAGAGGAATCCGCCCAAGTGGCTTTCATGGCCATTGGAGATGAAGAGGTAACCCAATGTAACTCTCAAACTGATAGTGATAGTGAGTCTGATGTTGATATTAATTCTTTCCTAGAAAAAATGCATAACAGCTTAAAAGAATCCTATGTTAGAAACAAGGAACTAAAACAGAAAATTAGCTTTCTAATATAAGATAATGCAAATCTTTTTCGACAAAACAAGTGTCTTAAGCATGAAAATGAGAACCTGAAAAAGATTGAAACTGATGTGCTTGCTGAATTTAACAAAAAGACAAATCTCTGTAACATGCTCAGAAGTGAACAATGCAGCCTAAAAAAAAGGATGGATGATTTATGTCAATTGTTACAACATATGAAACAGAACCGCCTTCAAAAGAATGACACTGAACCTCACCTTAACACTCATCAGAAAAGATTGAATTATAGTAAAAATGAGTTTACTGTCTACAAGAGAAGGCAAGTAAAATTCATTAAATCTGTTCATTTGATTGATCCAATGACTGTATGCAACTTTTGTTGTCAATTTAGTCACATGAATAGCAACTGTTATGTTAAGAAAAACATGAGAAATGGAATGAGATGCATGTGGGTTGTTAGACATAATGCTAACCATGAAGGACCCAAAAAGTAATGGGTACCAAACATTATATTGTGGACTACTGTGTAGGTGAACCTGATGAACATTGTTAAAGAATCAAAATGGTTCATAGATAGTGGATACTCAAGACACATGACTGGTGATGCATCACAGTTCATCAAGCTCAAGCCAAAAACAAGTGGAAAGGTTACTTTTGGAGACGATAATAAAGCCAAAACTGTTGGAATTGGTGATGTTGGTAAGAATGGTCAGACTTTTGTTCATAATGTTCTTTTAGTCGACAACCTGAGTTACAATTTGCTAAGTATTAGTCAATTATGTGATAGGAACCTGCTCGTGTTATTTAAGAAACATGAATGCCTTGTTCTTGACTCAAAACTTAACATTGTTTTCAAAGGAAAAAGAGTTAATGACATTTATGTGGTGATTCTTGAAAAAGTTGATGCTTCCAGCCTTAGTTGTCTCAAAGTAGCAAATGAGGATCCCTGGTTGTGGCACAGAAGGCTTTGTCACTTCAATATGGATTTGCTAAAAGAGATTTCCAAAAAGGACCTAGTTAGAGGGCTTCCAAAACTCAATTTTTGTAAAGATCGCATCTGTGATGCTTGCCAATTTGGAAAACAAGTCAAGGTATCTTTTAAACCAAAAAAATGTGTTTCTACCTCAAAGCCCTTAGAACTCCAACATCTTGATCTTTTTGGTCCAACTCAAACCACAAGCCTTGGTGGCAAGAGATTCTGTTTTGCTGTTGTTGATGACTATTCTAGATACACTTGGGGTGATGTTTCTTCCACATAAAGATGATGCTTTCAAAAACTTTGTTTCCCTGTTTGCCAAGATTCAAAATCTGATTGGTTTGAAAATCATAAAAATAAGAAGTGACAATGGCACAAAATTTCATTTTTGTTGATTTCCAGAATTTTGTGACAACAATGGTATTACATGTGAGACCCCAGTCAGTTCTTAAGTTTGATATTAGGGTTATATTCATTATTTGTGCGGTAACATTTGGTTTTGGGACTACTTCGAAAACCCTAAGTTGGGGTTAGGATTGAAACCCTAGTTTTTTTTGTATTAATTATAAGTTCGAGTGGTGATTAAGTTAGTTATGCTAGTGTGTGTTTTAGTGCGGGTAAGTATAGGATTTGATCCATTTTATATAGGTTAAGTGAGTTTAAAAGTTAGAAAACCCTAAACTAGAAAAGTTTCTAGTGTTATGATTTGTTAGAATTTTAAGTTGGGTTTAAAACCCTTAATACTACCCATGACAAAAGGTTGTTGTTTAATTACTTTTATATGGGATTAAGTATGATTAAGTATAGGTGATTAATATAGGAGGGTGATTAGTGAAGTAATTAAGTGTGGTTAAGTGTTTTAGATTAGATTAAGTTATAACCTATGGAGTTAATTGAAAGATTATCAAATGTTTAAGGGCAAGAGTTGATCAAATGCAAAGTTGAAGGTGTAAGGGCTTGAGAGCAAAAATGAAGCTTTTGTGTGATTGGTGGAAATAGAAATATCTTTCAAGGCTTTGACCATCTTGTATATATCATAGGATTTCCATAAAAAAAAAAACAAAACAAATAAGAAAGAAAAGAGAGAGAGAGGGCCGGCCACCTTGAGGAAAAAAAACTAAGGGAAGTTGGCAAAGTTCAACCAAATTTCTACTATAGATCTTCATCTTGAAGCATAAAGAATCCATCTTGGAGTTGGGTTGAGTTCATTAGCCATCATACAACCTTCATCTTGAGGTAAGAAAGCTTTTATACAAAGTTAAAAGTGGTTGATGATACTTGAAATCGGGGAAATGATGATAATAGTTGTTAGTTGTGATTGATTATGGTTTCACTTGTGTTTATCACTTGTTTTTATGGAGTAATTTGGTTAAATTTGGGCCTTGATGATTCGGCCATAGGAGCCCTAATTAGGGTTTCATGCTAAACAAGTTAATTAGCTCTAATGTTGTGCTATGAAGATTGTAGTGGTTGTGTTTGATGATTGGTTTCATTGGTTTGGTGAGTGAATGGTAAAAACTGATTTGGATGATGAAACCCTAGGTTTCCTTAAGTTAGTTCAGCTTGGTTAATGTTTAGTGAGTTAGGGTTTGGTTAGTAGATGGTTAGAATAAGTTCAATGGAGCAAAAAGTTAGTTTAAGGATCATGGTTAGTTTTTGGGTAATTTGGTAGTGTCTTAGAGGGAAGTTTCGGACATTTGGTAGGTCATTTAGAAGCTGGTACATATGTGTTTCTTTGGTATGAAAGTAGTTAGAAAACTTGCAAGAGAACCATGAAAACGAACCATGCGTTTGCGTTGCGCGGAACCATTCAAAACCCCAAACAGGGTAGCCAAGAACCTGAACTTAAGCTCCATTTTTCTTGATACTACGTATTGATTCAGAAGTTTCTCAAAACATGAAAGTTGTAGCTTCTTAAGTTCTTGTTGTTCCTGAACAATTTCAGCCTAATCCGATAAGCAGATCCTGAGTTATGACTAGAACACTTATAGTCATGCAAAACTGTGGTTTTGGTGACGTTTCTGGATTCAGCCTCTGACCGTGTTTTTTTCGTTTTGATAACGTACAAACTGGGTATTGACCTATTCATAAGAAATGTATATCTTGGTCTCAGCTTCGAAACAGCATAAAGTGCATCCAAATCCGAGTCCCGTAGCTTCAGTTATGACCAAAACAAGATCGATTGTCAGAACTGCCTGCGCATTGGACAGTTCTGACAAGAATGTTTGGACCCGTTTTCCTCCATGCTCTGTATTGATTCAGCTTTTGGTCCAAACATGAAAGTTATAGCCTTATGTCTTAGTTTTCTAACACCTCTGGAATTTCTTGATTCCGATTTCTGAGCCGTGAGTTACGGTCTTTCAAACAGGGCCTGTTTGGTAACCCGAAATGAAATAGCTGTAACTATTTTGTGCATTTTTGACCAATATATATTGAGATCTGGGTTGAGATGTCTAAATAAAAGTTGTAGCCCTTCCTCATAGATTCGAAACGGTGTCTCACTCACCTTGATTCGATATTCCTAACCTAACTTTTGATCAAAACGGCTTGAGATGGCGGATTTGGCCGTTCCGTGTGCCGTTCTGCGTGCGCGTGTGTCCAACTTGCCGTTTCCGCACTTGCACGTGCCGATTTTGCCGTTTTGCTTGTTTTGGGCATGTTAGTAGCCGTTTGTGATATAACGTGATGCAATCTTCTATTTCAGACTGTGGTGAGCTAGGCGGAGCCGGTGGGGCCTACTACTAGCTAAAACGCACGAAGTGATTTCCACTCTTGTACTACTTTTGTGTTTTGGGTAAGTATTCGGGCCATTTTGTATATAACTTGCTTATGTGTTTAAGGTGAATGAAAGGGTACCTAGGCGAGGGTGTACTTCATCGCACTCGACCTAAACCCTAATTTACGTGCATATTTATACAGGACATGTCTAAATGAATTATTTTGGGTTTGAACCCCTTGAGCTTGGAGCTCGGGGTGACTTTCGTGAGTTCGTGAAATATGTTGAAGTTGTGGGCCCGATCTCAAGACCTAGATGGACTACTCGAGCCGGCCGGAGCTTGGTCAAAGCCAGTCCAACCTAGTCTGAGGTCACCAAGTTCGTAGGTTCAAGTTATGAACCAAGTTTGTGACCCGAGCTTGTGATTCAAGCTCAAGTTTGTAATTTCGTTCGCTCGAGCAAGTTCGTGAGGTGACTGGCCAGTGAGGGTGATAAGGTGTTAGGTGGGTGTACAAGTGGAGTTCTACGGACCTTATTCGTGGTCGACGGAGTGTCAACAGGAGGTCACGCATGGCAAACGACTTGGCTTTAAAGCCAACCTGTATCCTCCCTTTGTATTGTTACTTTTGCACTTGACTTGGCATTTTGTGAAATAGTTGTTTATTTTAATATGAAATTTACGTGTTTACCCCCGTGTACTTACTAAGCATATAGCTTACCCCATTTCCTTTGTTTTCCTTAGCAGGGGGCGACGCGGGGAAACTTTTGGACACTGCCACTAGTATAGTTAGGGTTAGTTGTAATAGTTGGTCGGTTAAGATGTTTCTTTTTGTTTTGGTGGTTTGTATAAGGACCCACCTTAGGTTCCACCTTCTGCTGATTGTTATTATAATGTAATATGGTGGTCTGAATAGATACTTTTGAAGATGTAAATAGAACTCTTTTGGTTTAATATAGTTTTATTAGCTTTGTGTTTCAAGTCCTGGCGCGAGCTAGGCAGGCGTCCCGCCAATACCCTAGGGTTCGCCCTTAGGAGAAGCGGGGGCGTCACAGGTGGTATCAGAGCACCTAGATTAAAGGACTTGGACAAGTGGGACATACGTGATAGGCACTAGGCATATTTGATTCTTTTAAGATGAATGATATATTTTAAGCTGAAATGCCGGTTAACTAACGAATTAATGTTTGTAGGTATGGATCCGGGCAGTTCTAGTGGTGTTGGACCCAGCGGCGTGGGACCGGGACCTAGACCTCCGAGTGCGAGGGGCTCGGAGGACCGGGTGTGGCGTAAGCGGGTGATCCACTATCGGAGGAGGCTTGGGGAGCCCTACATCTTGTATTCCCCCTTTGGTCAGGTGTCGCGCCGACCCTGTGAGTGTTGGTATACATATGGTTATCCCGACGAGGTTGTCTTAACGATGGATGACGAGCGTTATCACCTAGGCAGGACGGTTGACACTTTGAGGACATAGCTGGAGGAGGCTCAAGAGATTGCCCACGGGCAGGCGTTGCGCATTAGGGACTTGGAGCGGGGCCTCCGAGACACACACCAGCACCTCTTCACTATGAAGAGGCAGCTTAGGGAAAGGGCCCGGAGTATCATGTTTGACTGCGGGGTCCTACTAGATATGGCCACGGAGGCACTACCACGAGCTATTGGCCCAGAGCGGATAGGTGAGGTAGATACCCTAGGCTCCGTTGGGGATTGGGGGCCCTAGGGGAGGCGCGTAGGGCCGTTATTTAGATTTTCTTTTGCCCATCTGACATGTTTTGTTCTAACCAGTATAACTGGTTCTTTGGTTATCTGCCGGCTAACTAGATTTTTGGAGCTCGAATGCTCATGTATTTAAAAGGGTTTTGTACCGACCGGATGTCGGATAACTTGTATATCTTTTGGTGTGGTTTTGCAAATAAATGTGTATATTTGAGTATTATCTTTTGTACTTATCCTTTGCGTGTCTTTCGTGTATTTGTTTTGTGTTTTCATTTGGTTTTTAGTTTGAATACTAAGCACACGTTATGTTTGGATTTATAGACTCTTGCACCTAAATGGCCTCCGGTACTCGAAGTAGAGGTAGAGGGCGTGGACGAAGCCCTGCTGGATGGCTGACCTGTTAGAACGTATGGTTGACCAACAGGGTCAGGGCCATGGGAATGCTATAGGAAACCCTGAAAATAATCCAGGCAATCACGAAGGAGAGGACTGTGAAAACCTCGAAATATATATATATACCTCAGTGCATATTTCATTTGCATTTCTTATTCTTTAATAAATTCTAGCATTATTTTTTTATTATTTATTTGTTTTAAATAAGTGCGAAAAAAAAAATTTATGTGAAAAATAATATAGTTGTGCTAAACTATTAAATTAATTGGTTTTGTTATACTAAATTAATAAATCTTGAGTTAAATTAATTTTATTCCTTAAAAATAAATTCTTTAAATTTCGATAGCTAGTTTAATCGTTAATAATGTAAAGGGTTATGAGGAACCTTAATATTAAGATGCAATCGATAAATTTTAGACAAAATCGAAACAAGTATACTAAGTATACTTAGGACGTGAAAATTCCCAATGATTAAATTTTCGCAAGGTTAGTATATAATTAGGCGTTTAAATCACAATTGGGATAATTTTTGGAATTAAGTTAGAATTGAGGACTTGAGTAGAAATTAGGAGGAGATGTGAAAAGACCGAAATACCCTCCACTATTTCAGAAAATTACCATGAAACCACACCAACACCCTCTCGGCCAACCTTATAACATAGCCATTTCCATTCGGCCGAACACACTTCACTTTCACCTCTCCAACACTCAACCTCTCTTCACGGCGAATCACCTCTCTCAAACACTCCACTTTATCTCAGCCTCGCACCACCACTCCACCTTACCTCGTGAGTATCGACCGTGAGAAGAGAGCTGCCTGCTGTATCCGAGAGTAAGAAAAAGAAAACCCCGAGCTGTAGTTTTTCTGTTCTGTCCGGGAGCTAGAGGGAAGAAAGGAGAGAAACACTGCGTGAGTTCCTTCTGCATTTTCTTAACCTCAACCAGCTGCTGATCGTCACCATCTTCATCAGTTCCAACCGCAACTCCACAACTGCAACCATCGAGTGCGTAAGCTGTCCGAGAGAGGAGGAAACTTGACAGCTTTTGTGCCACGCGTATAAGCTTCAGTTCGAGGTAAATCTTGGACTTAGACTGACTAACTACAAGTAGGTGAAGATGTTAAGGAGCTTTCATGTAATGTTTAAGCGCTCGGATGAGTAATTGAGGAAAGGAAAATTCTGATGTGCGCGGAAAGTGGGTTTGCCGAGACTTTAAGGGGATAATGCTGAGATTAATTCGTTTATCTCTTCACAATCTGAGCATGCAATTGTAATTAACTAAGTAAAAAAAAATAATAAGATGATTAAGACATGCATGTATTGTTTGTGCGTTCGGATGATGAGATTGATAGCTTAAGAAATCTGATTCGGAAGGAAATAGAAATTGCCGAGAGTTGATTAGGAAATGCAGACTTAATCTTGCTTAATTAAAGTAATCTGAGCTTGTAATTTCGATTAACCAACTAAACACTAGGTGATTAAGTCTTGCATGAGGATAGTTAGCTAGGTTAGGCAAGAAAAATAAAAATAAAATGAAACCAGCTTACATGCATGTTCATCCGAGGCCAGCTGGACAAATTTCTGGATTTTTGGGATGTTTGTAGTTGTTATTCGAATCTGATTTTGAACTAGAAATGTTAATTAGCTAGCTAAGTGTTTGCATGTCGAACTTGAGTACTTAAAACACTGATTTAGCCAAGGAAAAGTTGGATTGATGATCAATTAAGCTGCTGGAAAATTTGCTAGTAGCCGAGAGACTTGAGTTGGAAATTTTAACTTGTTTCTGGAATTTTTCCTTGCAAGAAAATGGTTTAGAAATGCATGAAAAATGTGTATTTAAGCCGTGTAAGTGGTTTAGCTATGAAACATTTGATATGTTGGAAGATTGGACCAAAAATGTTGAAGTATAGATGCCGGAAAATTTCCAGTTTGGCTATTTGAGTAATTTTTACAAACATTAAAGTTTTGATGAAATTAACTGCTGGAATTACTTGTTATTATTTATACTTGGTTGACAAAACCCTTGCGGTTTAGTCGATGGAACTGCTTGGAAGCCTTGCATTTATTTTGTTCAATTGTGATCTGATATGAGCCTGTTGGATACCAAGAGCTAATGATTGACGAAGCCTTGGTCATTTGTTTAAATTTTGATCAGAAATGAATCTGTTGAAACCTAGGGCTAATGATTGACGAAGCCCTAGTGAGATTTCTATTTGAAATGTGAGTTTGCTATATTGACAAATCTGAAATATTATGTGCTTGTGAATCGGAATCGTAAGAAATCCGTTTTGGTCCTGTGAACTTGAGAAAGTTTTAAGCAAGCTATTTAAATATATCTTCGCCCTAGTATCGAACGATAAAACTTGGTATTGTACGTTAACGTTAGAAAGTCTTGTGTAGAAATTTTCTAAACTTTGCCGACTCGATATTTCTTCCTTTAGCTTAAACTAACCTTATTACTTCTAGAAAACGACTTCACTAGTTTCTTAAACCCTAAGTCTTGTTTTACCTCCTTTTCTTTCCTTAAAATTTGTCCCTGGCTAGATGTCTAGAGGAAAATTGACAAAATACGAGATTTTAATAATTTTAACTAAAAAGCGTAGAAAACCTGCTCGGCAAGAAAACTTACTTTAAATAAAAAAAAAAGTACTAGTGGCACTTTGAGAAAGAAAAGTATTATAAAGAAAGCCATATGAAACAATTTACTACTTTTACTAAGTTTAATCCTAAGTGGATTGTCGAATTATTTCGAGGAAATATACTAGTAATATACCAGATAACCTTTTATATTTATATACCTAGAATTTGAATAGAAAACTTATAGTTCTTAAAACTTGGTTTTCTAGGATTTAGCGAGGACGCGGATTTCGATTCCCAACTTGACATCTGAGCTTCACTCTTGGTGAGTGTCCCTGCTTGTTTTACGACTATTTGGTTACAGTGCTTTCTTGACTAGATATATGATAATTGCAAAGTGATTTTTGATCCATCGAAGTGAGCAATGTGTACTTTATCACACTAGCCGTTTGAGTGGTAACTTGTGTGAAATGTTTTCGTGAATATCTCAAGTGTTGTGACGTCGTTGGATAAATCCCTCGACTAGTTTGTGACGTCGTTGGGTAAATCCCTCGACTAGTCTATGACGTCGTTGGGTGAATCCCTCGACTAGTTTATAAAAGGGTGTACTCGAGTATTACCACTATCATTTTTTTTTGGTGTGCAGGCCCGGGACAGGGGTATGAATGGAGGTAGGAACTGGTGTGAAGTGGCGTTCTACATGGACCGTAGGTAGTGAAAGTTGACGGAGGGTCAACTACGAAAAATTTTGATCAAGTTCGTGGAGAATGGCCCCTGAGAGCCCCTGTATCCTGCCTTGTGCTGTTATACGCTTTCCTAATCGTTTACTTTAGTTGAAATCAATATTTGCTACTTGCCTTATGTAATTGCATGTTTTGGGGCACCACTGAGCTTTAGCTCACCCCACGTTATTTTGTTTTCCTTGACAGGTTCTGGCATATGAGAAAGGCCTGAAATCTACTTTACTTGTTATTAATGTATTTCGGATTAAACAATGTAGTTTTGTTCGGTTGCCACTTGAAGCTGGAAAAGTGTAAACCCTAGATTGGTTATGTGGCTTGTGTAAATTTGTTACTTAGCTTGTAAGAATGTATTTGGCTTGTATGAATTTGTTAAATGGGATTGTTTGACTTTATTCCGTGGTTTGTAACGCGTAAGGTATTTAAGAATCGACGAGTTGCTATCTTAAAGTGCTGTTATCTCTGAAGTTAATGTGGTCTTAGTTATTTGTCTATTTTGGAGAATCAATACTGTAATATTTTAGGCTATACTTCGGAAGGATTTGGGCTAGATCTCTTGCGTGAGTCCTGGCGAGAGCTAGGCAGACAGCCCGCCAACCCTCTGGTTCGCCTTAGGGGGAAGTGGGGTCGCCACAGGTGGTATCAGAGCCTAGGTTAGAAAAGTTAATTGAAAGATATATTAGATGTGTTAGAAACCCTAATCCTTTCTAGAAGTAAGAAATGAGATACCTAGACATATTTAAGTAGTACCTGACCAAACTAGCTATTTAAGTTTTAACCTTTGGATTTTGTTTATTTTGCAGGTATGGATAACGAAAATGGGCATGCTAATGGTAATGGAGAGACTAATGGACATATAGAGCCTCTTAGGTCCATCTCCTATAGGCCACGAGGCGGAGGAGCTCATATACGCTACTCACCAGCTGATAGGCATCCCCGATGTCAGTGTAGGGCCACCCATGCCTACCCTAACGAGTTAGTGCTGTCCTTAGACGATGAGCGTCGCCATTTGAGGGACGCTAACTATACTTTGACCCAGGATGTTGAGGAGTTGAGCATCGTGGTAGACACTCAGTTTGACCGTATAGCTGAGTTAGAGCAGAGGTTAGCAGCTGAGCATGCTAGGTTGGAGGCTGCTCGCGGGGAGATAAGGAGACAGAGATCTCGGTTGACTCGATTAGCCGAGAGAGTACGTGATAGGAGTGCTGGTATTAGGGCTGACGCCACTATGATGATGGATGAGGCCACGAGTATTCTTCAGGGTAACGCTCAGGTAGGCGTTGAGGAGGACCCGGAAGAGGACCCAGAGGAGGATCCGGAGGAGAATCCAGAGGAGGATGTTGCTCCTGGTAGCCCTGCTGAGGGTTAGGTTAGATCTGACTTGATTGTATTAGATAGGTAGGGTTAGAAAGGAGGACACTAGGTTAGGCCATCAAATTTTGTCTAGCTCGATGGCCTACTTTTGAGGCACCACATCCCTGATTTTTGTTTAAGGGATTACTTGTATATGTTTTTGTTAAACTCATGTACCTTACTTTTGGAAATGTCCCAACCCGTTATTTGTATGACTTTTACACGTAGCTATATGTTAAGCATTTTATTCTTATTCTTCTCAATTTTTAGGTTGCTTTTATTTACAAAGAGAAAAATAATAACAAATAATATTCTAGCCTAATTGCCTTATTTTTCAATAATAGGCATAACTAGGCTATGGATCGCCAAGTAATAGGAATGGGACGTGGGAGACCTACTAGACAACACCCAGAAGCGGGTGGTGATAGGGAACCTGAGGTCAATCAAGACCAAGGGCAAGAGGGAATGGCCGGAGATCAAGTGGCCACCGCAATTAATCGGATCACTGATGTCTTAGAGCGCTTGACTGAACACCAAGCCTCTGGACAAGTGCATCACCAAGGAGGCCTAGCCGATACTGAGGATCGGGCATTAGAAAGATTTCTGAAGTTCGGACCTCCTAAGTTTTATGGAGGACCCGAACCGGAGATAGCCGAAGGCTGGTGGAAGAGAATCTCTGACATTTTCGCAGCCTTAAACTATGCGGAGGAGAGACAAGTGACTTTTGCCGCATTCCAGTTTGAGGGAGCTGCTCGTTCCTGGTGGAACCTGGTTAGGATTAACTGGGATAGGAACCATACTCCGAGGACTTGGGCGAACTTCACAAGGGAGTTCAACGCCAAATTCCTTCCACCTCTCATCCAAGAGAAGATAGAGGATGATTTCATCAAATGTAGGCAAGAGGCGATGAGTGTCGCCGAATATGAGGTCCAATTCACGAAATTGTCCCGTTTTGCTCCTGAATTGATAGCCACGGAGCAAAGGCGTGAAAGGAGGTTTGTGCAGGGACTGAACGTGGAAATTCAGGAAGGATTAGCTGCCGTACGGACAGACACCTTTGCCGATGCTGTCGAGAGAGCCCAACGAGTTGAAGTAGCTAGAGCCCAAGTGAAATCTTTTCAAGCTAAGAAAAGATTTGCCCCTAGCAGTAGTCGGGAACCGACTTATGGAAATGCTCCACCGGCCAAAATAGGTCGAGGAACAAGCGGAGTGAATAGTCCTGGAGCACCACGAGGCGCCCTAGCGAGAGGAACTGGGGCAAGAAGTGCAGGGGGGAGAGATAATGGAGCTAGAGGGGGACCAAATGGAAGAGGTCAACCTAGGAATGCCTCACAAGGAGGTCGTGTGACCACTCCCCAAGAAAACTGTGGGTATTGCAAGAGACCTGGCCATACTGTGGATGGTTGCTGGAGGAAACAAGGAAAGTGCTTGAAGTGTGGGAGCAGTGAGCACCAAATTTCCGGTTGCCCAAAAATGCAAGACGATGGTACCCTGAATGCTAGACCAACCAATTCTGGAGATAGCAGGCCGAAAGTCCCTGCCAGGGTGTACGCTATAGATGACCAACCTGTACCTGACTCCTCGGAAGTTGTGGAAGGTACTCTTCTAATTTTTCATCGATTAGCTAGAGTATTAATTGACCGTGGTGCAACTAAACCATTTGTGAATCCAACTTTTATGTCCAGAATTGATGTGAAACCTGTTAGATTACCCTTCGATCTTGAAGTTAGGACACCTATGGGTAATAATAATATGATCACTAGCTTAGCCTATAAGAATTGTGAATTCTGGATTGGAGAGCGTAAAATGCTAGTGGATCTAATTAGCTTGGACATAAAAGGTTATGATGTTATTATAGGAATGGATTTTCTAGCCCATCATCATGCTAAGCTTGATTGCAGAGCAAAAGTGTTAGAACTTCGGATTCCCGGGGAAGCAACCCTGAAATTAGATGTGAAAGGTAGGTTAGCATCGTCTGCTATGATCTCGGGAATACGGGCGAGGAAAATGTTACATAAAGGAGCGCAAGGTTTCCTAGCCTTCCTGATTAACGCTCCTAGTGACCAAGTGAAGTTAGAAGATGTACCAGTGGTACGGGAATTTCTGGACGTTTTTCCTGAAGAATTAAAGACATTACCGCCGGAGAGAGAAGTGGAGTTCAAGATTGACTTGGTGCTGGGAACGGCTCCGATTTCTAAGACTCCGTACCGAATGGCTCCTGCAGAGTTAAAAGAGTTGAAAATTCAACTGCAGGTACTACTAGAGAAAGGTTTCGTTAGAGAAAGTGATTCACCATGGGGAGCACCCGTTCTATTTGTTAAGAAAAAAGACGAAAGCTAGAGGTTATGTATTGATTACCGAGGGTTAAATGAGATTACAATTAAGAATAAATACCCTCTACCGTTGATTGACAGTTTATTTGATCAACTGCAAGGATCCGTAGTTTTCTCTAAGCTGGATTTGAGGCAAGGGTATTACCAGTTGAAGATTAAGAAGGAAGATATACCCAAGACTACTTTTAATACAAGATATGGATATTTTGAGTTTACAGTCATGCCATTTGGATTAACTAGTGCACCAGCTGCTTTCATGGATTTAATGCAGAGAGTCTTTAAGAAGTATCTAGATCAGTTCGTAGTGGTTTTCATCGATGATATTTTGATATACTCTAAGACTCGAGAGGAACATGTTAAGCACTTGGAGCTAGTTTTACAGATACTAAGAGAGCATAAGTTGTATGCCAAATTTAGTAAGTGCGAGTTTTGGCTGGAAGAGATATCTTTTCTAGGGCATAAAGTTTCTGAAGAGGGAATTGCCGTGGATCCGGCAAAAGTTGAGGCCGTTATGTTGTGGAAACAGCCAGAGACTCCAACAGAAGTTAGAAGCTTCTTGGGATTAGCAGGTTACTATAGGCGGTTCATCAAGGATTTTTCGAAGATTGTTGGACCTATGACCGAGCTAACCAAGAAAGGTAACAAGTTTATCTGGACTCCAAAGTGCGAGTCGAGTTTTCGGGAGTTAAAGAAGCGATTAACATCCGCTCCTTTTTTGGTATTACCTGATGGAGGAGAAGGTTATGTCGTATACTCTGATGCTTCTAGAGAAGGTCTAGGATGTGTTTTGATGCAAAAAGGTAAGGTAGTTGCCTATGCTTCTAGGAGATTGAAGCCACACGAGCAAAATTACCCAACGCATGACTTAGAACTGGCCGCAGTGATTTTTGCCTTAAAGAAATAGAGACATTACTTGTACGGCGTGACTTTTGAAGTTTATACGGACCATAAGAGCCTCAAGTACTTATTCTCCCAAAAGGAATTGAATTTGAGACAGAGGCGATGGGTAGAATTTCTGGAAGATTATGATTGTTCGATTAACTACCACCCCGGAAAAGCCAACGTGGTAGCAGACGCTTTAAGTCGAAAGGCCCAAGTAGCAGGGTTAATGGTTAAAGAATGTGACATGTTAGAAGAGGTTAGTAGTTGGAACCCTCGCTTAGAGAAATTGAAGATTTTATTTGGGAACTTGACATTAAAGTCACCATTATTAGAGCGTATCAAGGAGGCCCAGAAAACGGACCCTACAATCCAGAAGAATGTAGAGAAAGTGCAAAAAGGGGAAACACTAGATTTTAAATTATGGTCTGAAAGAGTGTTGAGGTTTCGAGATCGAATTGTGGTTCCGGCAGATGAAAAGTTAAGGAAAGAAATTTTAGAAGAATCACATCGATCAAAGTATACCATACATCCAGGAGTGAATAAGATGTATCACTGTAGACACCAATTTTTTCAGTGTTTTTAGTTTTTATTTTATTTTATTATTCTATTTTTAAGCTTTAGCATAGAATTTCTCGGGAAAAAGGAAAAGCGTTCAAAAAATATGATTTAGTCGTTTGTAATTTAAATTCAATGCTTTCTTGAAAGTGAAAAAAAGAGTGAAATGATGAAAAATGAAAAATGAAAGAAAAAGATTGAAAATGGTAACTTTGTTATTTTTTAGTTTGTTTATTTTGATTAAAATTGTTGTTTTATTATTATTTAGTTTTACTATTATTTTTGTTAAATTATTAAGTTGAAAAAAAAAAAGGAAAAACAACAGTCGTGGCATGCAAGCTGCATTTTTTTGCAGCTTTGCAAGGAAGGACTCGGGGAGCCCTTAGCTGCAATATGGAAAGAGGACTGAGTTGTTTTAGGGTTGGAAGTTCCCATATAAATAGCAAAAAGGATGGACAGCCGCAAGGGGGGAGAGATGAAGAGAGGACGAAAAAATACAAAGGGGGAGACGGCCGAAAGTTTGGAGGGAGAAAAAATCTGAACCAAAGTCCGACGGGGAAGATTGACGGCAAAAGAAAAACAGAGAGAGTAAGGGCAGTAGAAAAAAAGAAAAGAGGAGGATTCGGAGGGGGAGATAGAGGAAGGCTGGGGAGTGACGGCTAGGGATAGAGAAAAACGCAGAGGAAAGCTACGGGCATCGAGGACGGCTGGACAGAGGACGGACGGAAGTCTAAAGAAGGGAATGAAAGAAAAGGTTTTGGGGGCTGGAAAGCTGAGATAATCTGGAGGGGGGATAGGAAGGACGGCAGAGGAAAGGCTGCAAAGAGAAGAAAGCAGCTTCGGGGGTTTGAGGGAGAGGACAACCCGTGAAGAGAGTAGAGAGTGGCGGAAGAGAGCTAGAAAAGAAACAGATAGGAGGGTTTACTGGCTGAGAGATAGAGTAGGGGAGGCGATGAGAGAGAGAGGATCGGAGAGATAGAAACAAAGAAAAGGAAAGCAGAGCAATCGCTGCTCATCGCCATAACCACCCCTCGCGAACCTCCCACCACCAGTCCGCATTTGCTGCTGCTGCTGTCCGTCGACTACCACCAGCACCACCACCACCCAGCTGCAACAGGACTGAAACTTTCAATTTGTTGTAGCAGTTCAGGTATGTCGTTTTCTTTTTCTTTGTTTGGCTGCAACAATTACTCATTTAACCTGTCTGTTTTGATTGTCTATATTTGAGTGAAATACCATGTTTTTCTATATTTGTGATTGTTTGTCTGGTTAAGATTATCGCATGCTATCTGGGCGAAGCCTGAATGTTAATCATGTGTTTGGTATTTACCTTCTGATTTGGGTTCCATTTTGTTAGCTTGAAGTGTTTAGTTCCGTTAAGAGTTGTCGAGTGATGGTTTTTGCTGAAGTTCCTGGGATGGGTTGAGTTTTCCTTTGGTTGGTTTGTTGTTTGATCGTTGTGGCAAGCACTTGCTGGGCTTACTTTTTCTTTTGCTTTGGCGTGTTGGGTGATGATGATGCCATGTATATGCTTGTTTACCATTTTAAGTAGCAAGGTGCAGCATATCATTAGACTACAATAAGTAGTTAAAAGCCGTGGCAGCCGTGGCCTTCTTTGCCTTTTAGGATCTTAGCTGTTCTAACCAAAGTCTGAGCACATTTGTTTGTTTCTGGTTTCATGTTTTTGTTTGTTGTTGCATGTTTTTGTTTTCTCTTTGTCGACAAATCAGTAACCTTGTCCAGATTTTATTGATTAAATGGGTTGAGACTTTTATTGTTTTGAATTGATAAACCATGAGCTTGGTGCAATTTGTTTGGAGAAACCGCGTGGAATGAGCTGCAAAATTCATGGCAGAAATTCTGCTGCAGCTTTGACGATTCGGCCGGACTGCATTTTTCTTCCTTTTGCTGTTGTTTCCTGAACTTCCATGGCTATGGCTGTTTAGTTTAGGAAATGTCCAGTCTTGTGTCATCTTGCATGAATACCCCTGAACTGGGTAAGGAAGAAATGAAACTGCTAGCTACCGTAGTATAGCCGCAAGTGTCATTTTTTTTGCTGCATTCCTATCCAGTCATTTTGGTTTAGAGTATTTGTTAACTATATGGGTTATTAGCTTGCATGGTTTAACCTAATGTTTATGATGTTTTTTATGTTTTTTTTGAAATCTAATGTAATATTTCTGGGTAGTTAATAAGTTGTAAAGTCATAGAGAAGTGCAGCAGATTTTTGCTGCACTCTTGTTTTGGGGTTGTCGAGTCTTTTGCTGCAGTCTGTTTAGCCGTTGCCCCCTAGCAGCTATCATCCCAGATTTGCTGTCTTAATCTTGCAATAAGAGTTGTTGTCTTAACCCTACATGCTGGAATGGTTATATGTTTAGATGGAATGGTTTTGATCAAAACTTGGAAATGAGAAGTGCAGCAGTTTTCATTCTTGGCTGATTCAAGCTTAATAGAAAATAGCTGCAGAAACTTTGTGTTTACGTAGCCTGCATGAAGATTGCATGAAATAATTTTCAAAAATTACACTTTGGCCCCCAAGTCTCCCCTTGTCCTACTATGGCCCAACCAATTGAATAATGTCATCAATTTGGTCCTTCGTAGTTTTAATTTTTGCAATTTCATTGCTTGCTTTGCTTCAATTAGCTACCATGCTTTGTCAATTGCACTTAAGTCATGACGTTAGGGGCTTTATGACCAAGTGAGCTTGGGTTTGCCTATTTCCTTTAATTTTCCCAAATAAATTGGTACCTTGACCATTTCTTTTATTTTGGAGGATAAATAAGTGGTTTCACTTCATTGGGGCCTAATTGCAAGGGAGGTAACCTCTATCTCCTTAACTTTCATTTCTCCTACGTGCTCCTACGTGTTATGTGAATATGCATGTCTACTTCGCTTTCCTTGCCCTTCTTTAATTCCTTGCATTTATTTCATTTACTTTACTTTTATTTAAGTTATTCATTATGGGGTATGTGTACACCTCTTGGCTTGTAATAGATAGGGCTTGGCGAGCTTTCTTGTCCATTTTCCCTTTTCCCTTTTTTTTAAGTTATTCATTATGGGGTATGTGTACACCTCTTGGCTTGTAATAGATAGGGCTTGGAGGAGTATTCGATGAGGACCTGTTGAAGACATGTGCCTAGCTAGCAAATGTAATAGTTAGGGCTTTAATTGCTTTATGTGTCTTGCATGCTTAGTTGCTACGTGTTAATTTGCTTTGCTAGGGCCTTGCATCTAGTCGAGCATGCTAAGTGTTATGTGCTATGTGTTTATGAATGTTTGGCATGCCTACTCGCTTTCCATAGTCATGAATGAATGTAATGGATGAATGTACGTTTCCGCTAGTCCAACGCTAGTCGGAATTCATAGAATGGGCTAGTCCAACGCTAGACCCAATAGGATTTTTCCTTTGTTTTTTCATTAATGCATTATTTGCCTGTTCACGACATATCATGCATTTTTCCTTAGTTTTATCATCTGGCATGCTCCTCGATTCCCCTTTCCCCTCACTTTAGGTCTTGCATCTCATGCTAGTTAGGGTACATTTGCCTGAAGAGTCCCCTTCTGATAAGGGAAACGAGCGAGTGTGGCTACTCGATAGCCTTAGCACGCTAGTTTTGCTTTCTAATCAAAGGGAAAATCGAAGTCGAAAAGTTAGGAGTCATTCCCATACCCGACCTGATGCATTCCCTTAGGTTCATTCATTCTCATTTACCACTTACTCATTCTTTTCAATTCACATTTTCCTTTCCTTATTGTTCATTTTGATTTCTACTTCACAAAATTGCACTGAATTACACCTATATGCACTTATCACTATATTTCATACACTTGCACACAAACACTTGGATTTTTCATACAATTTCACACGTGCACGTTTTCATACACTTGCACACAAACACTTGGATTTTTCATACAATTTCACACGTGCACCTTTTTATACAATCGAACACTTGCACTTTAGCCATCATTTGCATTAATCGACCTCTATAAGGTTTTCCTTTATTGGCCGCCACAACTCATGTGGTTGGGACCAAAAACCTTACAAGAGACATTTTAGAATTTAGGTTTGAATTTTGCATTCATCTAGTCAAATCCAACATGCGATACATACCTTGGGTAGAAAAATTAGGAAAATTGGTTTAAGTCACGCAACTAGCCTTGGCTAGGTCGAAGGGGTGCCTTGGATTTTTATCCTTGCCTTCCCCTTCGTCAAATGTGACCCCCGATCCCTCTTTTGGTTACGTAGACCCAAAAGTTCTCTAAAAGGGTTTATTTACTTTTTTATTCAAAAACAAAAATCATTTTTGGGTGACTTGGTACACCCTAACCCTATACCAAGTGGCGACTCCGTTTTGATACAAAAAACCCTTTTTGAACTTTATATGGCCAAACCGTCGCATTATCAAGTCCCATGGCCTTTATTTTCACTTTGCACACGTTCACACACACACTACACACACCACAACCCACATTCAAAAAGTGGGGCGCGACAGTTGGCGACTCCACTGGGGACTTCCTAAGTGGGTCCAAGCATTTGACTTAGCCATTCGTTTCCTTTTTCTACCCTTTTTTATGCATAGCATTTGGATATTAGGGTTGCATTTTCCATTTTTAGGGCCTTTTGCCTCGCGCGCGTATCCAACTATTCCCTCACTCACGTACATGTGATTGGTTGATTGGATGTATGTTTACTTGTTTATCTCGCGCTTGCATTGCATTTGGGGGGGGTGTGTGTCACCTTAGAGCCTCGCGTGGTTCTCAACCCTTTCCCTCAAAATAGGGAACACTTCACACGTGCACCTTTTTATACAATCGCACACTTGCACTTTAGCCATCATTTGCATTAATCGACCTCTATAAGGTTTTCCTTTATTGGCCGCCACAACTCATGTGGTTGGGACCAAAAACCTTACAAGAGAGATTTTAGAATTTTGGTTTGCATTTTGCATTCATCTAGTCAAATCCAACATGCGATACATACCTTGGGTAGAAAAATTAGGAAAATTGGTTTAAGTCAGCAACTAGCCTTGGCTAGGTCGAAGGGGTGCCTTGGATTTTTATCCTTGCCTTCCCCTTCGTCAAATGTGACCCCCGATCTCTCTTTTGGTTACGTAGACCCAAAAGTTCTCTCAAAAGGGTTTATTTACTTTTTTATTCAAAAACAAAAATCATTTTTGGGTGACTTGGTACACCCTAACCCTATACCAAGTGGCGACTCCGTTTTGATACAAAAAACCCTTTTTGAACTTTATATGGCCAAACCGTCGCATTATCAAGTCCCATGGCCTTTATTTTCACTTTGCACACGTTCACACACACACTACACACACCACAACCCACATTCAAAAAGTGGGGCGCGACAGTTGGCGACTCCACTGGGGACTTCTGTAGACACCAAATTTTTTATTTTTTTAACTTTATTTGTTTAATTAATTAACTTTATTTGTTTAATTAATTTAATAGATTTATTGGCTTCAATTCTAGGGTTTTCATTTTATTTTTTTTATTTTCGTTCTAGTTTATTTTTTATTTTATTTTATTTTTGGGTCTTCATACTAAATTTCAGAAAAAGGGAAAAGAGTGAAAATGACAAGTGGGGAGGCATGCATTTGGACAAGTGTCCCCTTTGGATATTAGATAACAAGACACCTAAAGGGCTAAATGGTGGACACTTGGAGGCCCAAGAAATAGAAAAAGAAAAATGACAAAAGAAAAGGAAGCCGTAGGATGAAGGTTTGGGGGAGATGGGAGTTGTATTGAAAAACAGCCGCAAGACAGGGGAAAAAGGAGGATGGCAACGTCTGGGTTTTGAGGGGGCAGAATGAAAACAAAAGGAAAAAACAGAGTGGGCGGCAGAGCAAGAAAAACAGGGGGAGAGGAGCTATCGGGCATGGAGGCAAAAACAGGAAAACAAGAGATAAAGAAGACAGCACAGAAACGGAGGGAGAATGATTGAGGCTTACGGCAAAACAACAAAAACAGAGAAAGGCAAATAAAAAGGGATCGGCCAGAGAAAAAAGAAGGTTTCGTCTGAGGATGCCAAGAGGAAAAGAAGGAATGGGCGGCTAAGAAAACAGAGGAGGCTGGGCTGAATGAAAAGAGGGAAAAGAAAGGAGTTTGGGGGTTTCGGTGGGGAACCGAAAGAGTTGAGGGCCGCGAGGTTCGAGGGCTTGGCCGAATGGACGAAGGAGCTTCGGCTACAAGAAAGGGAGGCCTGAAAATCTGAGAAGAGAAACAGAGGAGCAAAACTACGAAAAACAGAGAGAGGAATGTTCATCTGAAGAGCTGACCGGAACCGCCGCCATTCAAGGCCGTCGCCACCGCTCCGAATCTACCATCACCATCTGTGAAAATTTCACCGAAACAAGAACACTGTAAGTTTCTTTCTCTCCAAAGAATTTTCAGTGCCTGCCTAGTTTTTGACATGGGTTTTCTGTGGTTTCATTTGGGTGCAATTTTCCTGTTAATTGACCTCATTTGGTTGAACACACATGCTGCATACGTGAATTGGATTGAATGTTTTGGTTGCTGATAAATTTTGGGGCCGGTTGTAGTGTAAATTAGGCAGAGAGTTGTTGAACTTTCCAATGACCGTTAGTTGTTTGATAAAATGACTGAGTAAAATTTTGAACCAAAAAGGAGAAGATTTTTATTCCTTTTTCTGCATGAGTTCAGGATGAAATCTGGCCAGTCCGAAACTGGCCAGAATCTGTGCATTTTCATCAGTTGGCGCAGGGAGAGAGGCCATGAACTTTTGAAATTGATTTTGTTTAATTTTGCTGTTTTTGCATTCCATAACGATGTGATGTTGTTGCCGTGTAAACTTGTCGGATGTTTTGAAACATCAGAAGTTGCAGAAACTTTTCCATTGAAAGTTTGCATCGCAGAAGAAGGATTCTGCGAAGCATGAAGTATGAATCTCTGTAAATTTCAGTGTAGCCCCTCAATTCCTGTCTAATTTCACTATGACCCAAAATCTGGAAAATCGACCTAATTTTGCCCTTTAAGCTTATTCCTCTGTTTGCATGTTTTATGCGATTTGTTGGATAGATTAATTCTGAGATTTGGATTATAATTATGGCCTAATAATTTTAGTTGATTTGCTAATCTTGTTAGGTTTGGTATTATGATTTGGGTTGTGGGTAATCATAATTTGTTTGGGTTTGATAAGTGGATTGATGACTTGTTTTTTCTGGGTTGTGACATGGGCTTGAGAAATGAAGCCCGTCTGTTTTAGTTGAATTTTGTTCGGACTTGAAGATAGGCTGGCCTGCTTGTGCTCTTAGGGTTTTCGGTTGGGCTAGGAAGGCCTTGGCCCACGATATAAATACAAATGGCCCAATGGCCTGTTATGCCAAGAAGCCTGATAACGAAATTTCATTCCAGTCCCCTGACTTTCGAGTGTTTTCACTATGGCCCCAAAAACTTTCAATTTCATTCAATTGGGTCCTTACTTTAATTGCAAATAAGTCCTTGAGCTTTATTTTTCTTTAATTTTTGACCCCAAAACTTTGTTCATTTTTGTAATTAAGTCCCTTCTTCTCTTGACTTCTTAAATGTGAATTGTTGACATGATTTAATTGATTCAAATTCATGCTTATTTTTTATCCTTTGTGATTATTTGCCAAATAAATTGGTACCTTGACCTTTTTATTGTTTTGAAGCTAATATCTCATTTACTCGATGTCCATTGCAAGGGAGGTAACTTCTATATTCTTGAGTTTATTTTTCCTACGTGCTCCTACGTGTTATGTGAATATGCATGTCTACTTTGCTTTCCTTGTCTTTCCTCAATTCTTTCGTTTATTTTATTTACTTTTGCTTTTTATTTAAGTTATTCATTTTGGGGTATGTGTACACCTCTTGGCTTGTAATAGTTAGGGATTTCATTATTTTATTCCTTTTCCCCCTTTTGGATTGTAGTAGGGTCTCCCTAATGTAATAGATAGGGCTTGGAGGAGCATTCAATGAAGACCTATCGAAGTCATGTGCCTAGCTAGCAAATGTAATAGTTAGGGCTTTAATTGTCTTATGTGTCTTGCATGCTTAGTTACTACGTGTTAATTTGCTTTGTTAGGGCCTTGCATCTAGTCGAGCATGCTAATTGTTATGTGCTATGTGTTTATAAGTGTTGGACATGTCTACTCGCTTTCCATAGCTATGAATGCATGTGATGGATGAATGTACGTTTCCGCTAGTCCAACGCTAGTCGGAATTCATAGAATGGGCTAGTCCAACGCTAGACCCTTAGGGATTTCCCCCTCATTAGCATATCATTTGCTTGTTCACCACATATCACGCATTTTCCTTAGTTTTATCATTTGACATGATCCTCGAACCCGTTTTCCCTCCATTTTAGGATTTTTGCATTTCATACTAGCTATAGGGTTCATTTTGCTTGAGTGTCCCCTTCTGATAAGGGAAACGAGCGAGTGTGGCTACCCGATAGCCTTAGCACGCTAGTTTTGCCTTCTAATCAAAGGGTAAATCAAAGTCGAAAAGTTAGGAGTCAACCCCCGTACCCGACTTGTTGCATTCCTCTAGGATCATACTTTCATTTTTTATCACCTACATACTCTTTTAATCACATTTTTTCACATTTCTCAAACCATACCTTTTTACTACATGTTACCTATCACTTGCTTATTTTCACTTCACAAATGAAATTCCACTTTACCTTCTATTTCTATTATTTTATTTTCATACACTTGCACACGAAAATACTTGAACTTTATACCATTTCACACGAGCACCTTTATACAATTTCACACAAGCACTTGCACTTACACTTCTTTCATACACCTTCACACTTGCGCACTCGAATCTCATTTGCATTAATCGACCTCTATGAGGTTTTCCTTTGTTGGCCGCCACAATTCATGTGGTTTGGGACCACAAGCCTCATAAGAGACATCGTAGCATCTAGGATTGCATTTTCCTTTCCGTTTTGCATTCATATAGTCATATTCAACGTGCGAACATACATTGGGTAGAAAACTAGGAAAGGTAAGGTTAAGTCGCGCAACTAGCCTTGGCTAGGTCAAAGGGGTGCCTTGGATTCTATCCTTGCCTTCCCCTTTGTCAAACGTGACTCCCGAACCTTTTTCTTTGGCTTACGTGGACTAGGAGTCGTTTTAAAAAGGGTTTATTACTACTTGACTTTAAAACTCATTTTTGGGTGACTTGGTACACCCTAAACCATTACCAAGTGGCGACTCCAAACTTTTCATTTCAAAACCCTTTTTAAAACTATTTTTTGGCCAAATCGTCGCTTTTCAAAGTCCCATGGCCTTTACTTTTATTTTGCACACGTTCACACCACACTTCACACACATCATCATCACACTACGATCGAAAAGTGGGGCGCGACAACTTCCTAAGTGGGTCCGAGCATTTGACTTAGCCATTCGTTTCCTTTTTCTACCCTTTTTTATGCATAGCATTTGGATATTAGGGTTGCATTTTCCATTTTTAGGGCCTTTTGCCTCGCGCGCGTATCCAACTATTCCCTCACTCACGTACATGTGATTGGTTGATTGGATGTATGTTTACTTGTTTATCTCGCGCTTGCATTGCATTTGGGGGGGGTGTGTGTCACCTTAGAGCCTCGCGTGGTTCTCAACCCTTTCCCTCAAAATAGGGAACACTTCATACGTGCACGTTTACTTACTGTTATCCCATTTTATTTTATTTTCGTGGGCGCCATCCCACACCGCCTTGTAGGACTAAGACCGATTGCCTTGGGTAGGCGGATGGTGTGCTCTGCGCCCATAGCGCTACCTAAGGGATCACTCGAGCCACCAACCAAAGGCCCTGGGAGTGATGACCCTTTGCCTTTAGGTCTGAAGGCTTGGGAGCCAACTGTCGCGCCCCACTTTTTGATGATGTGTGATGTGTGTGTAGTGTGGTGTGAACGTGTGCAAAATGAAAATAAAGGCCATGGGACTTGATAATGCGACGGTTTGGCCATATAAAGTTCAAAAAGGGTTTTTTGTATCAAAAATGGAGTCGCCACTTGGTATAGAGTTAGGGTGTACCAAGTCACCCAAAAATGATTTTTGTTTTTGAATAAAAAAGTAAATAAACCCTTTTAGAGAACTTTCGGGTCTACGTAACCAAAAGAGGGATCGGGGGTCACATTTGACGAAGGGGAAGGCAAGGATAAAAATCCAAGGCACCCCTTCGACCTAGCCAAAGCTAGTTGCGTGACTTAAACCAATTTTTCCTACTTTTTCTACCCAAGGTATGTATCGCATGTTGGATATGTCTATATGAATGCAAAAGCCTAGACCTAGGGGGATTGGGGGGAAATTTCTCTTCAAAGGTTGAGTGGTGCCAATCACATTAATTGTGAAGCCCAATAATGATCCTTTGGAGAGGTCACATAATCCTAAATGACATAAAAATGAGTGGAATGCATGCCATGTGAAAGTGTGAGTTTGTGTGAAGTGAGAAAAATGATAAAAATACGATATAAGTGGAGGTGTGCAAATGTCTTTGAATGCAAATATATACTCCAAGTGCAAGTGGGCAAAAATGCATGTATGCAATTTAAAGAAAAGTGCGAAAGTGTCGGTGTGCAAATGAAGATGAAAGTACTCGTGTGCGAGTGAAGATAAAAGTGTTCGTGTGCAAGTGAAGATAAAAAAGTGTTCGTGTGCAAGTGAAAAAAAGTGTTCGTGTGCAAGTGAAAGTGATAAAAAGGTGCATGTGTGCAAATGAGACAAAAGTGAAAGTGTAATGATAGAGTGGATTGAGAATGCATGAGCCTAGGGAATTCATGCATATTGGGTACGGGGAGACCTAAATCGTGACTCAATTTGCCCTTTTATAAAGAGGATACAAGCGTGCTAAGGCTTTAGAAAAAGCCACACTCGTCTATATCCCATATTTAAGGGGACTCTCCAGGCAAATGAACCCTATAACTAGTATGAGATGCAAAAATCCTAAAATGAGGGGAAAAGGGGTTCGAGGGGCATGCCAAATGATAAAACTAAGAAAAATGCATGACATGTAGTGAACATGCAAATATGCACTATCGAAAGGGAAATCCTAAGGGTCTAGCGTTGGACTAGCCCATCTATGAATTCCGACTAGCGTTGGACTAGCGGAAACGTACATTCATCCATCACATTCATTCATGGTTATGGAAAGCGAGTAGACATGCCAAAACACTCGTAAACACGTAACACGTAACACTTAGCATGCTCGACTAGATGCAAGAGCCTAATAAAGCAATTAAACATGTAGCAACAAAAAGCAAGCAACCAAGGGGAAGGGGAAGTGGACCAGATGCTCTCCGAGCCCTATCTATTACAAGCCAAGAGGTGTACACATACCCCATAAAAACATAAAGGGGAAGGGGAAATGGACCAGATGCTCTCCGAGCCCTATCTATTACAAGCCAAGGGTTGTACATATACCCCATAAAACTTAAATAAAAGTAAAAGCAAGTAAATGCATGCAAGGAGGTAAGGAAAGCGGAGTAGGCATGCATATTCACATAACACGTAGGAGCACGTAGGGTCAAATGAAGTGCAAATGAAGGATAGAGTGTACCTCCCTTGAAGCGACGCCCTAACGTAGTGAAATTACTAACTTACCCTCCAAAATAATAAAAAGGTCAAGGTACCACTTAAATTATCAAATAATCACATGAAACAAAAATTAAATATGAAAAATGAAAGTTAAACACTAAATTGAGTCAACTAAAGTATTTACATAGACAAACCAACCATGTACAAAGCAATTAATGCAAGAGGGACTTAATTAGAAGGACTGAAAATTTCTGAAAGAGAGTAAAATAAAATACCAAAATTGATGACTTAAGATGAGACCCATAAAAATCAAATGCAAAAATGTGATTAGAACACAAATCCAAGCTAAAAAATTCTATTAAAACTTATTGAACCTCAAAATGCATCCTAAAACTCACTAAACGTCTTACCCAAAATCATGTCAAAGCAAACCAAAAGCAATTAAGATTCTAGAATGACAAAAGTGATTAAATTATTCAACTAATTGGACCATAACAAGACAAGGGGGAACTTAGGGGGTTAAAGTGCAAGTGTTTTAGGACCTAATTGTAAGAACAAACACATAATTGGGCCCTTGAAACATAGATGGAAACTAAAGGGAGTAAAGCTGCAATTTTCTTGGACATTCTTCATGCAAAAGCATGCAACTCACGTAGAAGACATTTTTTTTGCAGAATTTCTGTCATACTTCATCAACCGAAACAAAATTCCAGCACAGCTTTTTCGAGAACAGATTTCAAGTCCAAATTCACAACTTTAAACTAGCAGCAAACTACACCATCACTATCATCCAAACAAATAGGAAACTTAAAAAAAACCATGCAAAATCATAAAAAAGTGGGCAAAACATTTGAAGAATGAAACTGCTGTAACTTTCTTAGCTTCACATTCCAAGACCAGATTTCAGATTCAAGCAACCTTAACCAAAATTTCCTTGATCTAACACCTAAACTTTGAACTAAACAAACAAGACATGAATTTGACATCTAAACAAACAAGAAACATAGGAGAACTGATGCAAAAGGTCACGGAAAAACTCAAGCATGCTGCAAACTCACGGTTGCATAGTCTCATTCAATTTCCTATCCATTTGGCCGAATCTATATTCATGCAAATAACCCAAGTATCTCCACTTGAATCAAAATGCAGAGATTTGAAGCAAAGGTGGGAGTAAGATCAAACAGGTTTTAAACTCAAAATGCAACAAAAATGATTTGAGGAACAAGATTTTTCTGCAATTTTCACATGCCACGGCTTTTCTCTCCACTTCATGATGCTGGCCAGATTTTGATTCAAATACAAAGCTTTGATTAGATGTTTTTCAACCCAACATCAAACTTTAACTAAGCAACAAGCTACTTCAAACAAGCAAGAACAATGAAGGAATTAATGCATCACAGAAATTCTGGGCAGAAGACCCATGTAAAATGGTTTGGCAATCTGAAATCCATTTCCAGCAAAGTGTTTTTTTAGACCCATACTTGCAAACTCAAACACCAAACTCTCATTCCCTCCCTTCAACATAAGATTAGGCATGCAAATTGAGTGAGAAAATTCATGGCGCAGACATGGAACAACCCAAGCAATCAACAAGAAAACATGGAAGATGCACGGACAAATGCAGCCTGACCGCAAATGAAACCAGCAGTGGTATCATCGAGACCCGAAGAAAATTTTAGCTTCTTCATTCAAACCAGCAAACATCAGACCTTTTACACTATCAGAGCAACCAGCAAATAAGATGACCGAAACTCAGTGAGTCATGGCAGAAAACAAAACAGCAAAGAGAAACGCAAGAACCTTCTGTTTTGCGGCAAACACAAAAAAATGCAGCCCAGCCCATATGTTTACACTCTTATGAAACCCGAACCTAATCTATTACTTTGTCAACCTAAACCACGTAATCATCAACCCCTTATCATTTACAGAAACCTAACAGATCGAAAACAAAATTTGAAACCCAAAACATAGGCAACTTAAAATCAAAACAGATTAGAAGGTCATGCAAATCTGACAAAGGGAAAGAAAAATCTACAATTTTGTTGGGCTTGCATGTCATGAATACCGGCCATGAAAATGAAACAAAGGGCATCTTAAATTCATGATAAAAATACCACTGAGGATTCCCAAGCTATTGTCCATGCATTCATCAACCATAAATCAAACATTAATGACATAAAAATCCAATCTTGGTGAGAGTTTATGACTGGAGTACCTTGGAACAGATGTGAAAGGCGATGGAGAGGAAAGAAAATGAAAGCTTCGGCCTCTACCTCAACTCCTGTAATTTCCCTTGCTGGCTTTCTCTTTGTTTTCGGCTCACCACCAAACCAACACTCAAACTCAGCCGTCAAACCTTCTTTTTCAGCTCTCAAACCCTCGGCCTTTCCTTTCAACCGTGAGCAAAACCCATGAAACTCGCTGCTGTTTCTTGCCTTTAGCTTTCCTTTTCGTTAGCTCCCCTACTTCCCCCCTTGCTCTCTACTCTCTTTCTCTCTCAGACCTCAGCCCCGATTTTTCTCCTTTTCTCTCGGTTTTTTTTGTTTTGCCCAGAAAAGCTTCCTCTCCTTTGTTTTCTTTTCAGTCGCTTAACTCTTTTCCAACTCCCCCCTTTGCGGCTGTAGCTTTCTTTTCTCTTTTATATCCACTTCCCAATCTCCTAAACCCTCCCTTGAAAGGTGAGGATGAGGGACAAGGACAGGCCCTCACATCCAGCCCTCCAAAGGGCAAGCCTGGCCGTCCTTTGCACGCTGCAAAAAAAATTGCAGCGTGCACGCTGCGACAAAAATTTCCCTTTTTTTTTTTTTTTTTTTTTTAAACTAATGAAATGCAGAAATGCTAATTAATATAGATAACAAATTACCTAGTAATCAATAATAAAACATAAATGCAGAAATGCTAAATAAGATAAAACGAAATGCTATTTTTCTTTCTTTCTTCTTTTTCCTCTTGTTTTTTCCGAATTAATAGATGAAATGGTAAAATAAAGTAAAAAAAAACAATAATTTACTTAATTATCAAGTGAAAATGAATAAACTGAAAATAATAAGCGGCAAAACTGCTATTTTCTATTTTCACTTTCATTTTTTATTTTCCACTTTCATCGTTTGTTCTTTGCTTCTTTTTTCTTTTCCTTTTTTCTTCAAGAAAGCAATGAATAAAACAAAAACGTTTGAAACATATTCTTTCTTTTCCTGAATTTTTCTTTTCCTAGAAACTCTATGTTAAACTTAAAACTTAAAAAAACTAAAAACTAAAAACTAAAAAATGAATAAAACTAATATAAAAATAAAATAGCAAATGAAATAGATAAAAATAAAAGGACAAAATAAATAAAACTAAAATAAAATAAAAACTAAAAATGCCAAACAAACAACAATGAACTAAAATGCAAACAATCCAAAACAAAAATCATGAACAGGATGCAACATACAAATTATTTAAAATTTGGTGTCTACAATCACGATGTGAAAGAGTTATATTGGTGGGACGGTTTGAAAAAGGACGTAGCGGGGTTCGTACAGAAATGTTTGATCTGCCAACAAGTAAAAGCTGAGCATCAGAAGCCCTCTGGTCTATTGCAACCACTAGAAATTCCCGAATGGAAATGGGAACATATAACCATGGATTTTGTAACGGGGTTGCCTCGAAGTCAAAAGGGATTTGATGCAATTTGGGTGATAGTCGACCGACTTACCAAGTCCGCACATTTTCTACCTGTAAGCATGAGCTTTTCTTTGGAGAAATTGGCCAAGTTGTACACAGAAGAGATCATGAGATTGCATGGTATCCCTATAAGTATTGTGTCTGATCGAGATCCAAGGTTTGTCTCGCGTTTCTGGCAAAAATTTCAAGAGTCATTGGGGACCAAGTTGAAATTTAGTACTGCGTACCATCCCCAAACCGATGGGCAGTCGGAAAGGACAATTCAAACTTTGGAGGATCTGCTGAGGTCGTGTATATTGGATTTTGGGGGAAAATGGAGTCAGTATATGACCTTAGTAGAATTTGCGTATAATAATAGCTATCATGCCTCGATTCAAATGGCACCTTATGAAGCGTTGTACGGGAGAAGGTGTCGATCTCCGATTCATTGGGATGAAGTGGGAGAGAAGAAAATTGTGGATCCAACAACTATACCTTGGATAGAAGAAGCCCATGAGAAAGTGAAGCTAATTTGAGAAAGGCTTCAAGTTGCCCAGAGTAGACAAAAGAGCTACGCCGACACAAGGAGAAAAGATTTGGAATTTGAAGTAGGAGACAAAGTTTTCCTAAGAGTTAAACCCTTGAAGGGCTGAGTAGTATCCAAGAAGGGTAAGAAACTAAAGTCAAGGTATATCGGACCTTTTGAGATCTTGAAACGAATCGGAAAAGTAGCATATCAGTTGAAGTTGCCTGCAAGCATGGCCAAGGTTCACGACATCTTTCATGTCTCCATGCTTAGGAAATATTACCCCGACCCAAGCCATGTGTTGCAATTGGAAGGAATTGAAGTGAATGAGTCATTAACGTATGAAGAAGGGCCAGTCCAGATTTTGGAAAGAGAAGTGAAGGAACTGAGAAATAAGAAAGTTCCTTTGGTGAAGATTTTATGGAGAAATCACGGACTAGAGGAAGCAACTTGGGAATTAGAAGAAGAAATGCAGAAAAAGTATCCCAATTTATTTCTCTAGAAAGTGTGAATTTTGAGGACAAAATTCATTGTAAGGAGGGGAGGATGTGAGAACCTCGAAATATAAATATATACCTCAGTGCATATTTCATTTGCATTTCTTATTCTTTAATAAATTCTAGCATTATTTTTTTATTATTTATTTGTTTTTAAATAAGTGCGAAAAAAAATAATTTTTATGTGAAAAATAATATAATTGTGCTAAACTATTAAATTAATTGGTTTTGTTATACTAAATTAATAAATCTTGAGTTAAATTAATTTTATTCGTTAAAAATAAATTATTTAAATTCCGATAGCTAGTTTAATCGTTAATAATGTAAAGGGTTATGAGGAACCTTAGTATTAAGATGCAATCGATAAATTTTAGACAAAATCGATACAAGTATACTAAGTATACTTAGGACGTGAAAATTCCCAATGATTAAATTTTCGCAAGGTTAGTATATAATTAGGCGTTTAAATCACAATTGGGATAATTTTTGGAATTAAGTTAGAATTGAGAACTTGAGTAGAAATTAGGAGGAGATGTGAAAAGACCGAAATACCCTCCACTATTTCGGAAAATTACCATGCAACCACACCAACACCCTCTCGGCCAACCTTATAACATAGTCATTTCCATTCGGCCGAACACACTTCACTTTCACATCTCCAACACTCAACCTCTCTTCACTGCGAATCACCTCTCTCAAACACTCCACTTTATCTCAGCCTCGCACCACCACTCCACCTTACCTCGTGAGTATCGACCGTGAGAAGAGAGCTGCCTGCTGTATCCGAGAGTAAGAAAAAGAAAACCCCGAGCTGTAGTTTTTCTGTTCTGTCCGGGAGCTAGAGGGAAGAAAGGAGAGAAACACTGCGTGAGTTCCTTCTGCATTTTCTTAACCTCAACCAGCTGCTGATCGTCACCATCTTCATCAGTTCCAACCGCAACTCCACAACTGCAACCATCGAGTGCGTAAGCTGTCCGAGAGAGGAGGAAACTTGACAGCTTTTGTGCCACGCGTATAAGCTTCAGTTCGAGGTAAATCTTGGACTTAGACTGACTAACTACAAGTAGGTGAAGATGTTAAGGAGCTTGCATGTAATGTTTAAGCGCTCGGATGAGTAATTGAGGAAAGGAAAATTCTGATGTGCGCGGAAAGTGGGTTTGCCGAGACTTTAAGGGGATAATGCTGAGATTAATTCGTTTATCTCTTCACAATCTGAGCATGCAATTGTAATTAACTAAGTAAAAAAATAATAATAAGATGATTAAGACATGCATATATTGTTTGTGCGTTCGGATGATGAGATTGATAGCTTAAGAAATCTAATTCGGAAGGAAATAGAAATTGCCGAGAGTTGATTAGGAAATGCAGACTTAATCTTGCTTAATTAAAGTAATCTGAGCTTGTAATTTCGATTAACCAACTAAACACTAGGTGATTAAGTCTTGCATGAGGATAGTTAGCTAGGTTAGGCAAGAAAAATAAAAATAAAATGAAACCAGCTTACATGCATGTTCATCCGAGGCCAGCTGGACAAATTTCTGGATTTTTGGGATGTTTGTAGTTGTTATTCGAATCTGATTTTGAACTAGAAATGTTAATTAGCTAGCTAAGTGTTTGCATGTCGAACTTGAGTACTTAAAACACTGATGTAGCCAAGGAAAAGTTGGACTGATGATCAATTAAGCTGCTGGAAAATTTGCTAGTAGCCGAGAGACTTGAGTTGGAAATTTTAACTTGTTTCTGGAATTTTTCCTTGGAAGAAAATGGTTTAGAAATGCATGAAAAATGTGTATTTAAGCCGTGTAAGTGGTTTAGCTATGAAACATTTGATATGTTGGAAGATTGGACCAAAAATGTTGAAGTATAGATGCCGGAAAATTTCCAGTTTGGCTATTTGAGTAATTTTTACAAACATTAAAGTTTTGATGAAATTAACTGCTGGAATTACTTGTTATTATTTATACTTGGTTGACAAAACCCTTGCGGTTTAGTCGATGGAACTGCTTGGAAGCCTTGCATTTATTTTGTTCAATTGTGATCTGATATGAGCCTGTTGGATACCAAGAGCTAATGATTGACGAAGCCTTGGTCATTTGTTTAAATTTTGATCAGAAATGAATCTGTTGAAACCTAGGGCTAATGATTGACGAAGCCCTAGTGAGATTTCTATTTGAAATGTGAGTTTGCTATATTGACAAATCTGAAATATTATGTGCTTGTGAATCGGAATCGTAAGAAATCCGTTTTGGTCCTGTGAACTTGAGAAAGTTTTAAGCAGGCTATTTAAATATATCTTCGCCCTAGTATCGAACGATAAAACTTGGTATTGTACGTTAACGTTAGAAAGTCTTGTGTAGAAATTTTCTAAACTTTGCCGACTCGATATTTCTTCCTTTAGCTTAAACTAACCTTATTACTTCTAGAAAACGACTTCACTAGTTTCTTAAACCCTAAGTCTTGTTTTACCTCCTTTTCTTTCCTTAAAATTTGTCCCTGGCTAGATGTCTAGAGGAAAATTGACAAAATACGAGATTTTAATAATTTTAACTAAAAAGCGTAGAAAACCTGCTCGGCAAGAAAACTTACTTTAAATAAAAAATAAAAAGTACTAGTGGCACTTTGAGAAAGAAAAGTATTATAAAGAAAGCCATATGAAACAATTTACTACTTTTACTAAGTTTAATCCTAAGTGGATTGTCGAATTATTTCGAGAAAATATACTAGTAATATACCAGATAACCTTTTATATTTATATACCTAGAATTTGAATAGAAAACTTATAGTTCTTAAAACTTGGTTTTCTAGGATTTAGCGAGGACGCGGATTTCGATTCCCAACTTGACATCTGAGCTTCACTCTTGGTGAGTGTCCCTGCTTGTTTTACGACTATTTGGTTACAGTGCTTTCTTGACTCGATATATGATAATTGCAAAGTGGTTTTTGATCCATCGAAGTGAGCAGTGTGTACTTTATCACACTAGCCGTTCGAGTGGTGACTTGTGTGAAATGTTTTCGTGAATATCTCAAGTGTTGTGACGTCGTTGGGTAAATCCCTTGACTAGTTTGTGACGTCGTTGGGTAAATCTCTCGACTAGTCTGTGACGTCGTTGGGTGAATCCCTCGACTAGTTTATAAAAGGGTGTACTCGAGTATTACCACTATCATTTTTTTTTGGTGTGCGGGCCCAGGACAGGGGTATGAATGGAGGTAGGAACTGGTGTGAAGTGGCGTTCTACATGGACCGTAGGTAGTGAAAGTTGACGGAGGGTCAACTACGGAAAATTTTGATCAAGTTCGTGGAGAATGGCTCCTGAGAGCCCCTGTATCCTACCTTGTGCTGTTATACGCTTTCCTAATCGTTTACTTTAGTTGAAATCAATATTTGCTACTTGCCTTATGTAATTGCATGTTTTGGGGCACCACTGAGCTTTAGCTCACCCCACGTTATTTTGTTTTCCTTGACAGGTTCTGGCATATGAGAAAGGCCTGAAATCTACTTTACTTGTTATTAATGTATTTCGGATTAAACAATGTAGTTTTGTTCGGGTTGCCACTTGAAGCTGGAAAAGTGTAAACCCTAGATTGGTTATGTGGCTTGTGTAAATTTGTTACTTAGCTTGTAAGAATGTATTTGGCTTGTATGAATTTGTTAAATGGGATTGTTTGACTTTATTCCGTGGTTTGTAACGCGTAAGGTATTTAAGAATCGACGAGTCGCTATCTTAAAGTGCTGTTATCTCTGAAGTTAATGTGGTCTTAGTTATTGGTCTATTTTGGAGAATCAATACTGTAATAATTTAGGCTATACTTCGGAAGGATTTGGGCTAGATCTCTTGCGTGAGTCCTGGCGAGAGTTAGGCAGACGGCCCGCCAACCCTCTGGTTCGCCTTAGGGGGAAGTGGGGTCGCCACAAGGACCGTGCTTTAGAACGGTTCCAAAAATTTGCACCTCCAAAGTTTATAGGTGGGGCCGACCCTGACTTAGCGGAGGGTTGGCTAGACCATATGTTAGATATATTTGCCGCACTTAGGTACTCGGAGGAGCGGCAGATATCTTTTGCCGTTTTTCAGTTTGAAGGGACCACAACTAAGCCGTCGAGTATAGGGAAAAATCGATCCAAAGGACCAGGTAGAGTCTATGCAATGGGTCAACGAGAGGTGTTAGACCCTTCGGCGGGCATCGAAGGTACGCCCTTCCTTATTGGCGCACCGCAATTGTTTAATAGACCCTGAGGACACGTACTTTTGTAAACCCTGCATTTATGGTTCACGAACAAAGGTATCAATTTCGAGGACGAAATCATTCTAAGTGAGGGAGGTTGTGAGACCCCGGTCAGTTCTTAAGTTTGATATTAGGGTTATATTCATTATTTGTGCGGTAACATTTGGTTTTGGGACTACTTCGAAAACCCTAAGTTGGGGTTAGGATTGAAACCCTAGTTTTTTTTGTATTAATTATAAGTTCGAGTGGTGATTAAGTTAGTTATGCTAGTGTGTGTTTTAGTGCGGGTAAGTATAGGATTTGATCCATTTTATATAGGTTAAGTGAGTTTAAAAGTTAGAAAACCCTAAACTAGAAAAGTTTCTAGTGTTATGATTTGTTAGAATTTTAAGTTGGGTTTAAAACCCTTAATACTACTCATGACAAAAGGTTGTTGTTTAATTGCTTTTACGTGGGATTAAGTATGATTAAGTATAGGTAATTAATATAGGAGGGTGATTAGTGAAGTAATTAAGTGTGGTTAAGTGTTTTAGATTAGAATAAGTTATAACCTATGGAGTTAATTGAAAGATTATCAAATGTTTAAGGGCAAGAGTTGATCAAATGCAAAGTTGAAGGTGTAAGGGCTTGAGAGCAAAAATGAAGCTTTTGTGTGATTGGTGGAAATAGAAATATCTTTCAAGGCTTTGACCATCTTGTATATATCATAGGATTTCCATAAAAAAAAAACAAAACAAATAAGAAAGAAAAGAGAGAGAGAGGGTCGGCCACCTTGAGGAAAAAAAACTAAGGGAAGTTGGCAAAATTCAACCAAATTTCTGCTATAGATCTTCATCTTGAAGCATAAAGAATCCATCTTGGAGTTGGGTTGAGTTCATTAGCCATCATACAACCTTCATCTTGAGGTAAGAAAGCTTTTATACAAAGTTAAAAGTGGTTGATGATACTTGAAATGGGGGAAATGATGATAATAGTTGTTAGTTGTGATTGATTATGGTTTCACTTGTGTTTATCACTTGTTTTTATGGAGTAATTTGGTTAAATTTGGGCCTTGATGATTCGGCCATAGGAGCCCTAATTAGGGTTTCATGCTAAACAAGTTAATTAGCTCTAATGTTGTGCTATGAAGATTGTAGTGGTTGTGTTTGATGATTGGTTTTATTGGTTTGGTGAGTGAATGGTAAAAACTGATTTGGATGATGAAACCCTAGGTTTCCTTAAGTTAGTTCAGCTTGGTTAATGTTTAGTGAGTTAGGGTTTGGTTAGTAGATGGTTAGAATAAGTTCAATGGAGCAAAAAGTTAGTTTAAGGATCATGGTTAGTTTTTGGGTAATTTGGTAGTGTCTTAGAGGGAAGTTTCGGACCTTTGATAGGTCATTTAGAAGCTGGTACATACGTGTTTCTTTGGTATGAAAGTAGTTAGAAAACTTGCAAGAGAACCATGAAAAGGAACCATGCGTTTGCGTTGCGCGGAACCGTTCAAAACCCCAAACAGGGTAGCCCAGAATCTGAACTTAAGATCCATTTTTCTTGATACTACGTATTGATTCAGAAGTTTCTCAAAACATGAAAGTTGTAGCTTCTTAAGTTCTTGTTGTTCCTGCAAAATTTCAGCCTAATCCGATCAGCAGATCCTGAGTTATGACTAGAACACTTATAGTCATGCAAAACTGTGGTTTTGGTGACGTTTCTGGATTCAGCCTCTGACCGTGTTTTTTCCGTTTTGATAACGTACGAACTGGGTGTTGTGGGTGTTGACCTCTTCATATGAAATGTAGATCTTGGTCTCAGCTTCGAAACGGTTAAAGTTTATCCAAATCCGAGTCCCGTAGCTTCAGTTATGACCAAAACAAGATCGATTGTCAGAACTGCCTGCGCATTGGACAGTTCTGACAAGAATGTTTGGACCCGTTTTCCTCCATGCTCTGTATTGATTCAGCTTTTGGTCTAAACATGAAAGTTATAGCCTTATGTCTTAGCTTTCTAACACCTCTGGAATTTCTTGATTCCAATTTCTGAGCCGTGAGTTACGGTCCTTCAAACAGGGCCTGTTTGGTAACCCGAAATGAAATAGCTGGAACTATTTTGTGCATTTTTTACCAATACCTATTGAGATCTGGGTTGAGATATCTAAATAAAAGTTGTATCCCTTCCTCATAACTTCGAAACGGAGTCTCACCCACCTTGATCCGATATTCCTAGCCTAACTTTTGATCAAAACGGCTTGAGATGGCGGATTTGGCCGTTCCGCGCGCGCGCGTGTGTCCAACTTGCCGTTTCCGTACTTGCACGTGCCGATTTTGCCGTTTTGCTTGTTTTGGGCATGTTACTAGCCGTTTGTGATATAACGTGATGCAATCTTTTATTTCAGACCGTGGTGAGCTAGGCGGAGCCGGTGGGGCCTACTACTAGCTAAAACGCACGAAGTGATTTCCACTCTTGTACTATTTTTGTGTTTTGGGTAAGTATTCGGGCCATTTTGTATATAACTTGCTTATGTGTTTAAGGTGAATGAAAGGGTACCTAGGCGAGGGTGTACTTCATCGCACTCGGCCTAAACCCCAATTTACGTGCATATTTATACAGGACATGTCTAAATGAATTATTTTGGGTTTGAACCCCTTGAGCTTGGAGCTCGGGGTGACTTTCGTGAGTTCGTGAAATATGTTGAAGTTGTGGGCCCGATCTCAAGACCTAGATGGACTATTCGAGCCGGCCGGGGCTTGGTCGAAGCCAGTCCAACCTAGTCTGAGGTCACCAAGTTCGTAGGTTCAAGTTATGAATCAAGTTTGTGACCCGAGCTTGTGATTCAAGCTCAAGTTTGTGATTTCGTTCGCTCGAGCAAGTTTGTGAGGTGACTGGCCAGTGAGGGTGATAAGGTGTTAGGTGGGTGTACAAGTGGAGTTCTACGGACCTTATTCGTGGTCGACGGAGTGTCGACAGGAGGTCACGCATGGCAAACGACTTGGCTTTGAAGCCAACCTGTATCCTCCCTTTGTATTGTTACTTTTGCACTTGACTTGGCATTTTGTGAAATAGTTGTTTATTTTAATATGAAATTTACGTGTTTACCCCCGTGTACTTACTAAGCATATAGCTTACCCCGTTTCCTTTGTTTTCCTTAGCAGGGGGCGACGCGGGGAAACTTTTGGACACTGCCACTAGTATAGTTAGGGTTAGTTGTAATAGTTGGTCGGTTAAGATGTTCCTTTTTGTTTTGGTGGTTTGTATAAGGACCTACCTTAGGGTCCACCTTCTGCTGATTGTTATTATAATGTAATATGGTGGTCTGAATAGATACTTTTGAAGATGTAAATAGAACTCTTTTGGTTTAATATAGTTTTATTAGCTTTGTGTTTCGAGTCCTGGCGCGAGCTAGGCAGGCGTCCCGCCGATACCCTAGGGTTCGCCCTTGAGAGAAGCGGGGGCGTCACATTACACATGAGTTTTCTATTGCTAGAGTACCTCAGTAAAATAGAGTGGTTGAGAGGAAAAATAGAACTCTTCAAGAAGCTGCTAAAACCATGCTTAGTGAATGCAATTTATCAAAGTACTTTTTGGCTGAATCTATAAACACTACATGCTATACCATGAACAGAGTTCTCTTAAGACCAATCTTGAACAAGACTTCATATGAGCTGTTGTTTGATAAAAAACTTGTAGTTGGTTATTTTATAGTTTTTGGTTGCAAATACTTCATTCTGAACATCAAGGAGCATCTTGGCAAGTTTGATAAAAAATCTGATGAGGGGATTTTCTTGGGATATTGTGAAAATAAGAGAGGCTTTAGAGTTTATAATCGTAGAACTTTGGTTATAGAAGAAGCTATACATATCACTTTTGATGAATCTAATGGTGACACTTCTATGAGTTGTGGTGAAGATGATGATGCAGGTGTTCGAGAAGAATTAAAAAAGCTAACAATCAGCAATCAAGGCACAGCTCCATCAGAAAATGATTCAGAGGAAGATCAAAATCAAGACAGTCCTGCTAGAGAAGACAATAACAGTGACAATGCGATTCCTAATGATCTTCCAAGAGCCTGGAAATTTGTCCAAAATCATCCTAAGGAACTTATCATTGGGGATCCATCTGAAAAGGTCAGAACATGTTCCTCCTCTAGACAATTAATAGATAACTTTGCATTGGTCTCACATTTTGAGCCCAAAAATGTTGTTGATGCATTGAATGATGAGAGCTGGATTTTGGCCATGGAAGAGGAGTTAAATCAATTTGAAAGAAATAAGGTTTGGACATTAGTTGCTATACCACAAGATCATCCTATTATTGGCACTAAATGGGTTTTTAGAAACAAAATGAATGACAAAGGTGAGATAGTTAGAAACAAGGCCACATTGGTAGCTAAGGGTTACACTCAAGAAGAAGGAATAGATTTTGATGAATCATTTGCACCCGTAGCTAGGCTAGAATCTATTAGAATGTTTTTAGCCTTTGCATGTTTGAAAAATTTTAAATTATTTCAAATGGATGTTAAAAGTGTTTTCCTAAATGGTTTTATAGATCAAGAAGTTTATGTTGATCAGCCTCCTGGTTTTGAAAATGAGAATTATCCAAACCATGTTTTTAAACTCTCAAAAGCTTTATATGGATTAAAACAAACTCCAAGAGCATGGTATGAACGCTTGAGTGATTTTTTGATTGAAAATGGGTTCAAAAGAGGCATAGTAGATACTACTCTTTTCACTAAACAAAGTTCACGTGATCTTCTAATTGTTCAAATATATGTGGATGATATTATTTTTGGTGCTACTAATGAGAAATTGTGCAAGGAATTTTCCAAAATTATGCAAAAAGAGTTTGAAATGAGCATAATGGGAGAATTAAATTTCTTCCTTGGACTCCAAGTGGTTCAAACCAGAGAAGGAACGTTTATCAATCAAACAAAATACACCAAAGAGCTGCTCAAAAGATTTGGAATGGAGGACTCAAAGCAGGTTAGAACACCTATGTGCACATCTACCAAGCTCGACAAAGATGAAGAAGGTACAAAGTTGATGAAAAGAAGTATAGAGTTCTGATTGATTTTGGTTCTGATATGGATATTGCTGTTATGATGACAAAAAGGGGGAGAAACATGGATGGAATCAGGATATGAATCTGATCTATATGTGTGGGGGAGTCGAGAATCTGATCTATATGTGAGGGGGAGTCAAGTAAATTTTTCTATGGGGTATGGAAAATTTTCTGACGGGGAGTCACTGAAGGGATATGGATATCATTCTGAGGGGGAGTTGTAAATACTCCAAGGCCTCTCTAAGAAAAGGGAAACTATACCAAAATTCCCTCACTTCATCCATTGTTTTGTCATCATCAAAAAGGGGGAGATTGTTTATCTTTGTTCGTACCTTTTGATGATTACAAACCAATTGGATAAAACTAATGTTTTCCAAGTTTTTTTTGGTCAGAAAATGGAGCAAAACAGGTTCAAAGGCCAAGCATCTGCTAAAACATCTGTCGGACGCACAAATACATCCTATCGGCCGTCCGATAACTGTTGAGTATCTTCGGACGCGCAAAGAACCTATCCTCGGACGTCCGAAGCTGATAAGTCAGCACTTCTAAGATCTCTAACCTCGATCGAACGCACAATACCTGAGCACCGGGCGTCCGACAATCGTTGCAACACTTCGGACGACAAGCATTAGAAGCACCGGACGTCTGAAAGAATTAATGAAGGATTCCAAGTTTTACATCATATGGTCGGACGCATATTCTGATGCTGCCGGACGTCCTAAAGATTTCAAGAAAATTTCTTGAACTCACTACCTGCGTTCGGATGCGTAAAACTAGCCTATCGGATGTCCGACACTACTAACGGCTAGTTGACTCTTCAGCTGCCTTGTGTCCATTAGTGGCATTAATTGAAGATGTTTTTGGTCTATTATAAATAGGATAAAAGTCAACCACCAAAAGCAAGGATACACATTAAGTCTACATCAGATCTTGAGTGATTCAAGCATAAGAATACTCCAAAAAGAAGATTTGTACTCTTAGTTATGTGATCTTCATTTAACTTTTCAAGTGTGATTCAATTTCTTCAATAGTGTAGCTTTGTGAGGGTTATTCGAGTGATTGTAAAACTTCCTTGCTTGATCAAGTGTATCTTGAGGCAAGGAGGAAGTGATCCTTCCCGTGTACACAAGAGATTGGTTGTATGTTGAATCAACTTGAAGGAGCTTACAATATAAAGGGATATTCAAACTCTAGTCGAGTTTGAGATTTGGTTTGCTATTCCATCTTCTTATTCACTGTTTTGCAACATTAACTGTTTATCTCTTCTGCTCTAAATTACTTCCGCTTTATCATAAATTGTTCCTTGGTCTGGTACTTTAGAAAAAGAGGGCTAGTTCAGAAAAAAAGTGATTTATATTTTGGCTAGCTTTTAAACCACCTAATTCACCCCCCTCTTAGGTTGTCTTTGATCCTTACAGAACGAGTGCGATAAAGTACACGCTCATCTCGACAATTCCCAATCACTTAATGAACAAGAAACAATTCAAGTATTTAGCAACAATTCATGCACTTGACACTCACCAATTCAAAAGTAAGTGAGCAAATAAGGTCTTTAGTTGTCCGCTCCGAGATTCTCTTTGAAACCCTCTTGAGCACCTGTAGAAATAGTGACCAACCATCACTCACGTATACTCTAGACCTCTTAACATTCAAGGAAGAAAATGCACTTGCTTAAAATTTAAGACAACGCCATAAGAGAGTTTTTCTCATTAAAAATCGAGATTTAAAATAAGGATTTAAAGTCACAAGGGAACTCGTATCATTCATGAAATCGAGTTTAAAATGAACCATCAATCTCAAAACGAAGTGGGGAGTTCATAAAAGTTCATTTCCTAAGAAATCAGAAATTTCCGGCTTTACGTGACAAAACTTGGAAAATCAGATCTTGTGTTTGGTAAGTCCAAAAATTGGAAAATTCACACCATTGAAAACTAGATTCAAAATACTAAAACTTTCCAGAAGACACTTTTCCCAAATTCCAACTTGAAATCATTCAAATCTCAGCTCAAAATTACTGTTTCATGAAATCAGGTCAGAACCAGTTCTTGTTTTTTAGCAATGTTTGGAAATTCGGAAAAATTCACAGGAATTGAATTAGCCTCTGAAATTTACAACACAGCAAGAGTTCTAGGTAAAGTTGTAAACACAACAAGCAGAACTAAATTTGGATTTTTGAACAGCAAGACACAACAGTTTGAAGATGGCTGGATTTCACAACCTGTTCAACAATTTTCCAGTTACCAGCCTTGACACAGTTTTGAAATCAGACCATATCTAACTCTATACAAGTCCAATTTAAGAATGGTCTATGGAGTTAGAAACTAGATTCAAAATGCTTCAAATCATCAGAAGACATCATTCTCAAACTCCTTTCACAAGTGAGATGAAATTGAGACACAAGATACAGTTTCCAGTTTCTCTCGGGTAAACAGATAAAACAAGTCAGTCCACTTTGCCGATTCATTACGGCTCACTCAAAACGAACTAGCAGGGGAATTGTATACCCGTTTGAAAGACCTTGGTGTCTAGTTTCAAATGCCACAAACGGCACTCGATTTTGACTTTTGTACAAAGATTTATGCTCAGACAAAGTACTCCTGGTCGGCTGCCCTGACAGCAAATTTCCAGATTTCTACCTTTCACAAAACCCAAGTTTTATGCAACCAATTGAAATGATTTTTGAAAGATAATTTCTACACACATCATACCACATATAAAAAGCATTTTAGCAGCCATATAATCAACAAAAACTGAAAATTCAAGTAAGACAATAGAGCAGCAAATTTCGGCCAACTCTCTCAAGGGTTTCTTCCAACTTCCTCTCCTCTTCCCAAGCCAAAATCATGTCACTCACTACACAAACAACAACAATCAAGTAAAAAGCCTCAAGTCCGCTAACTATAGGCCACCTCAAGACCACTAGCTTAGAATATAAAGTAAGAAATAAAAGTTCCTCAAGTCTTCTAGCCTAGATTCTTGATTAGGGTTTCAAACCCATGAAATTCAACCTCTACTCTTGGTAAAATTTGAAAGATTAAAGAAGGATGAAGTGGTTACCTTTCAAGCTCCTAAACCCTAGTTTTAAGCAAGACTTTCCACCAATACTTCACCAAGAAACACCACAAGCTTGCACCTTTCTTCTAGCTAGAGCAAAATTCCAAGAGATTTGTGGGTTGGATGATAAAGAACAAGCAAGATTGAAGCTAAAAGGTGAAGCTTTCTTCTCCTCCTTTGTCCTACTTGGTTCAGCCGAGAGTGAGAGAGAGTGAGGGAGTGAAATGTGGTAATTTTTTGTGGTGGAAAAGTGAAGGCAAACTAACCATAAGTTTGTATAAAAAGTCAACTCTCAGTAGTAGCGAAATAGTGCCTTGCACTACCACTTTCTCTCTTGATTGCTACACTTAAACACTAATCCTCCAAGGTAATTCCTCTAATACTGTAATTATTCATACTTACTAGTCTAATACTAAATCATCAAACCTCCAACTAGTCACGCCGGTGCGACTTTCAAGAAACTTTCGACACGCACGCGATAAAAGCTAATTTAAGAAAATTCATGCAAAAATAGTATAATTAAATAACACTAGGGCAAATAATTATAAAATAGACTAAATTAAGAATAAAAACATGAGTCCTCACAGTTGAAGCTTTTCCTTCCTCCTTTTGAGCTCCAAATTTCGGCCAAGATAGAGAGAGAGAGTGAGGGAGTTGAAGTTTTTGATTTGTGGTGAAAAGGTAAGAAGAAAGGTAGCTTTTTGTTAGGTGAGAAAGTCAACTTTGATTAGTGGGGTCATATTGACATATACTACCAATTCCTTATTGTTTGCTACACTTAAATACTAATCCTCCAAGGTAGTTCCTCTAGCACTACAATTACCCATTTTTACTAGTCTAAAATTAATTCTCCAAATCTCCGATTAGCCGTACCGGCGCGACTTTTTTTGAAAAATTTTGACGCGTAAGCAATAAAAGCACCATTTAAGAAAAATTCATGCATAACTAATAAAATTAAATAACACAACTAACACTCACAAACACAAGTCCCAGTTCATTTCACCAGTTCACCGCTTAAACACGCTATTTCACCCTTTTTGCAAAAATAAAGCATACGCATCATGCGAAACACTTTTAAAGAAATTTTCATGCTTAAGTTGATAAAAGTAAATGGTATGCTATTGTAGATGATTTAAAGTGATAAAAATGGATAATTTAAATAAATGATTAAATATTCAAATAAATAGATAATTAAATAAAATGTTTAAAAATTGCAAGTCCATACATCCTTTCCTCCTTAAGAGAATTTCGTTCTCGAAATTCATATCTTGGCTTACAAATAACTCTAGGTACGTCTTTCGGGTTTCCTCTTCATTTATCTCAACAATAAAGGCTCTTCAGATCCTAGTACATCTTATTACCTCCAGGGTGCACCGTATATTTAGAAGGGTGAGTTTCTTCTGACCCAAAATTCACACCTGTTGAACTTAGCAAAAGTTAATGCTCTCCCAAGGTTTGCAAAACTATCCTCAAGTGTCATTCTTGATTCTCTCGAGATTTAGACTACACCAATATATCATCTATGAACACCGCCACAATCTAATCCAAATAGAGCTTAAAACTCAGTGCATCAATTTTATGAAAACCGCCGGTGCATTAGTCAACCCAAAAGACATGACTACAAACTCAAAATTGGCCACGTCTTGAAGCAAAAGCAATCTTAGGTATAACTCCTCCTAAGATCTTTAACTAATAATAGTCTTACCTCAGATCCAACTTAGAAAACACATTGGCTCCTTATAATTGGTCAAACGATTCATCTATGTGAGGCAAAAGGGTATTTATTCTTAATGGTCACCTCATTCACGTCTCGAAAGTCCATGCATAACTTTAAACTTCCATCTTTTCTTAACAAAGAGTACAGGCGCCCTCCACAGGATTCACTCTCTCTAATGAATCCTTTTTCAAGTAAGCGTACGTTGCTCTCTTAATGGATCTTTCACCACTGGTACGTTTTCCAACTTCATCTTATCCCCGGGTGTATTTATAAGAAAAGCTGAATATTTTCATGCTTCCGTATGTATAGATTTTCTAGCTCGGATTCCTGATACAAGAACAGACGATGCCAGCTTACTTCTCACAGCTAGCTAGCCAATCCATCCCTAATATCACATCATACCCCTTATTCGTTAGGTCCACTAAATTTGCCAAAATTCACACTTTCTATAATTTGCACAATTTGCACTAACAATTAAACACTGATCCCCCGTAGGAGTCCTAACCTCCAAGTCAGCGATCACACTTTATTTATACCATTCATGAAACTAGGGTTTACACAAAAAATAGTTGGCTCCAAGGTCAATTAAAACTCTAGTTAAATGATTCAATCTTGTAGTTCAAAACTCGAGTAGAAGGATATATTTTGAATAGAAGACTAAACTTACCAAAATTTTCGGACTCAATTTGTCCGAAACCATTTACTGGCATTCGATTTTCAAAATTAACAATTTTAGTAATGACTTGGTTTCTTTTGTTCCAAACGACCAACCAAATTTTGTCCAAATCAAGTCAATCATAACATGCGAGATATAATCGAGGGTTTTAATGTATATTGGATATGTATGTGGCAGAATGCGATTCAAAATTTCAAAATTAGAGTTAAAGATACAAACTTTTCTTCATGGCTCGAATTTGAATTTTCTTAGTAAGAAACTTCAAATAATGTTCTTGCCACAATCATCAATACATATTTGAAATTCCTCAAATATGTTTAAATCATGCAACTCAATGCGTGGATATTAAAACACATGTATAATAAAATAACATATACATGGAGGATGTTTCAAAAATTCCCTCGAAGTTTCGAGTTAAGAGCTGCGTTTGAGTAAAACGTATATTTTAGAAAATGCTTTTAAGAAAGATAAGTAAACATGCAGGTTCATATATGTATAAACTTCGATCCAACACCTTTACCACCCTTCACATCTAATCCAAAAGCTAACTCTAATGGTGCATAAAACTCGGTCATTTTTACTCTCCAATTCACAACAAATATTCATTCTTAGTCCTAAGAAAATATTTGAACCTAAGCTCTGCCTGATTTTCGATTCTCATGCGGGTTCAAAATGTATATACATATATATAGATATTTGTGGAAAAGGAACAACAGGTAAGTGGATATATATAAAGTAATGGTCAAGCAAAAATTGAAAGTGCTTTTATTCAATTAAAACAAATAGGTAATGAGTTCAAGTCACCTCACGAATAACCAACGCAATACTTTGGGAGTTCAAACGTTCATAAAAGGTTGAAACATGTCCACATGACCAATCACAAGATACGTGTAGAACAATCATCAAAATTCACAGGGGAGAACCTCACTAGGTACCTAACTAGGTCAATCCATTATAACACTGGTAGGTCTAATCTTCTCGTTCATTTCCAACTCATATCCAGCACTAGGATCCCATTGAATTACATAAGACCATCCATCAATCTTTCCTTCCGTGATCCTTCATCTTTCTCAGGAGTGCGGGGTTACCTAAGCCCACGCCCACGACCCTTTCCTCGTTCTCGCCGAGCCATACTTAATATAAGTCTATAGGCGTAAGAAAAGGAACAATTAGGCATAAAAGAACTTAATGCATATACAAGTTGTAAAAATATTTAGAATTAAAGCATGATTCTTTACATATACCAAAAGTCATAGTACGAGTCGGGAGATCACAAAACAAGCCAAATATGTCAAATACAGGACATAGGCAACTAAGTGCCACAAAATATAGGAGTACATGCAGGCAAAATACAAAAGGTCTTACGGCGTGCACCACCCCTACTATCCTAGGCAGGATCAAAAGAAGGAAACCATAAGCCTAGTTAGGGACAGAACTAGAAGAATCCACGATACCAAGCCACATCATTCGAATAATTATAAATTTCAAATTCCATCCAAAAGCCTAAACTACTTTCTAAATTCTTAGCCTAATACTTCCAATGAATACAAGTTTTCTCACTAAATTTAAGGTGAAAGTTCCTATACAGACTAGGGTAATAAGTCAAACCAAAAGAAATGCAAAAGATGTCTCATTTTCAAGCTCAAAGTGGAGTCCAAAATTATTCAAATGGTTCAACTTTTCTGCCGGAATTTCGGCAAGCAAAAATAGTGGAGGAAGCAAGGTTTCCAACCCTTAAACTCATCAGATGGCCATTTAAAATTCATAATCTTGACTCACCTCCAACATAACTTGAAGATTAAAGTCTTCTAGTGTTTTGTGAGCAAAAATGGTGCTATAACATCAAGAAACTTTTGAAATCAAGGCTGCTTTAAGTCCTCAACTCAAGAACAACTTAAAGAGATGGAATTACCTTTAGAGTAGAGTCCACAAGACATTAAATCATAGACGTATAAGGATTTATCTCCAAAAAAAAAAACACTAGCATTCAACATCACTTTAATTAAACACAAACACTTCAATATTACTCATTAAAATATCAAGCACTAAGGTCACATTGCACTTAATACACAATCAAATCCCACAGTCCGGCATCCTAAATTTTTAACCCTAGAATACGCTACAAAGATCTGAAACCTAAGCTCTGATACCAACTGTGACGACTCCACTTCTCCTTAGAGCGAACCCTAGGGTTTCGGCAAGCCGCCTGCCTAGCACTCGCCAGGCCTCAATACGAGTCAAATTTAAACTTAAAGGTAATCAACCAATAATAAGAGTCAATATAAAGAAAAGTCGCTTCCTTATATAATCATTCGAGTCGTACATCACAAAGTTTCCAAAAGCTACATCAAATTTCGTAAAAACAAAAAAACCATCCAAAGTTGACTAAACTATTTACATCCAAATTCTAATCAAAAGGTAATCAAGTCAGCTTCTCCAAAATCTTTCCATTCCGAGCTCCTGTTAAGGAAAACAAACTACGGGGGTGAGTTAACGCTTAGTGAGGCCAAGAAAAGCATGCAAACATATAAGTTCAAGTAACAATAACACTTGTACAAGAAATATAGTTAGAAAGTTCATGTAATTCACAAATAATAGTTAAGCACAACTAATAAGGATACGGGAGCTCTCAGGAGCTAAATTTCCATTGCTTTGTCAAGGCTTGATCCAATATCTCCACGTGATGACACTCCGTCAATCGGGTAGGTAGCAAGTTCGTAGAAACCCCACTTATTTCCCCTATCAATCATTTCACCCTCTCGAATCCATAACCAAACACTCACTGGGAGGGCAATACTACTCGAGTATGCCAAGCAAGACCTCAAAAGGTCAAGCTTATAATTTTCTCATGGTTCACCAGACTTCTCAACCAAGCCCATGCCTGCTCGAGTCGCAAGGTTAGCCAATGAGTTTTGGGCGTCCCCAGGTGTACAAGTACAATTTGCCAAGTTCACGCAATTCAATTGTCAAGTCACGTTGACACAAGTCAATTGTCTAGTCATGTAAAAGAGAACGAGTGCGATAAAGTACACACTCGTCTCGACAAGTCCAAATCACTTAATTAAGTATTTAGCAACAATTCATGCACTTGACACTCACCAATTCAAAAGCATGTGAGTAAATAAAGCCCTTTAGTTGTCCGCACCGGGATTCCTTTCGAAACCCTCTTGAGCACCTGAAGAAATAGCGACCAACCATCACTTACATATACTCTAGACCGCTTAACATTCAAGGAAGAAAATGCACTTGTTTAAAACTTAACAACGCCTTAAAAGAGTTTTAATTCATCGAAAATCGAGATTCAAAAATGATGATTTAAAGTCACAAGGGAAACTTGTATCATCCATGAAATCAAGTTTAAAACGGACTATCAATCTCAAAAGGAAATTGGGAGTTCTTAAAGTTCATTTCATGTGAAACCAGCAATTTTCAGCTTTACGCGACAATACTTGAAAAATCATATCTCGAGTTTGGCAAGTCCAAAAATGGAAAACTTTATACCATTGGAAACTAGATTCAAAGTACTAAAACTTTCCTGAATACACTTTTCCCAGGTTCCAACGAGAATTCATTCGAATTTCAACTCAAAGTTACTGTTTCATGAAGACAGGGCAGAACCAGTTCTTGTTTTTCAGCAAAGTTTGAAAATTTGGCAAAATTCACAGGTATCGAATTAACCTCTGAAATTTATAACACAACAAGAGTTTCAAGTAAAGTTTTAAACACAACAAGAGGAACTAAATTTGGATTTTTGAACAGCAAGATACAATAGTTTGAAGATGGCTGGATTTCACAACCTGTTCAACAATTTTCCAGTTACCAGCTTTGACATAATTTTGAAATCAGACCATATCTAACTCTACACAAGTCCAAATTGAGAATGGTTTATAGCGTTAGAAACAAGATTCAAAATGCTTCAAATCATCAGAAGACATCATTTCCAAACTCCTTTAACAAGAGGGACGAAATTGAGACACAAGATGCAGCTACACAGTTTCTCTCGGACAACCAGGTAAAACAGGTCAGTCCACTTTGCTGATTCGCTACAGCTCACTCAAAACGAATTAGCAGGGGAATTTTATACCTTTGAAAAATAGATTTTTAGTAATACAACATCCCAGAAGAACTTTTCAGAGATTCAAATCACAAGTAGGCCAAATATTCGATCAAAGTCAAAAATTTATTTTCCTAAAGAACAGGACACAGCCTATTTTGAGGAGTCACGGACAGCAGTACACATGGAGGAAAAATATGAAAATTTTACAGAACAAAGGCCTATGAGTCTAGTTTCAAATGCCGCTGACGGCACCTCCATTGGATTTTTCTACACCAAGATATAAGCATTTTACTGAGACTGGTCAGTGAAATCCGAAAATCTGGAAACTCATTTTTCACTTGGAAAAACTCCTTTTTCTCTTTTAAAACCACAAGACTTTTATTCAAACCACCCATACACTTAAGTATGACATTCATACCAGCAATTTTAACATAATTTAAGCATCAAATTTTGAAATTAAATCAAGGAAATAACTCAGAAAAATTTCGGCAGCTCCTTCCCCTTCACCTTCAAGTTTCTTTCCAACTTTCAAGCCAACAACCAAGTTATAATCCACAAGAATATAGTCAAACAAGCAAGAATCCTTAAGTTCTCTACCTAAAAGTTCACCTCAAGGCCACTACCTAAGACATAAAGTAAGAAACAAGGGTTTTCCTCAAGTCCTCTAGCTTAGATATTTAGTTAGGGTTTCCAAATCCATGCAACAACCACTACCCATTACTAATCTCTGAAAGATTAAAGATCAAAGGGAGTAAAATTTGTTACCTCTTGAAGGTTTCTTGAACCCTAGGTAGAGCCAAGGTTTTTCACCAACAATCTACCGAACCCACCACAAGATTGCAACTTTCCTCTAACTAGAGCAATATCCAAAGGTCTTGAGGGTTGGGTGTGGATCTTTGAGCAAGATTAAGGCCAAAGGTTGAAGCTTTTCCTTTCTCCTTTTGAGCTCCAAATTTCGGCCAAGGTAGAGAGAGAGAGTGAGGGAGTTGAAGTTTTTGATTTGTAGTGAAAAGGTAAGAAGAAACGTAGCTTTTTGTTCGGTGAGAAAGTCAACTTTGACTAGTGGGGTCATAGTGACATGTACTACCAATTCGTTATTGTTTGCTACACTTAAATACTAATCCTCCAAGGTAGTTCCTCTAGCACTACAATTACCCATTCTTACTAGTTTAAAATTAATTCTCCATGTGACGGCCCCACCTCCCCCTAAGGCGAACCAGAGGGTTCGGCGGGCCGCCTGCCCAGCTCTCGCCGGGACTCAGTCGTTCACTACATTCCTCAAACAGATTATAAGATAAATCTCAAATATTACATCACATTCTCCAATAATTACATGTCACAAATACAGCGGAAACAATTCCCAACTATACATAAAATGATTCCAAATCCAAACTGTACAACATAAAGGCCATCCAATCACGCGCACAAGTACTACAAGCCTTCCTTCGCTTTGAGCCCTGTGGAGGGGAATAAAATATTTTTGGGGTGAGCTAGAAGCTCAGCGAGTAACCAGAAAATCAGTAATCAAATCGGTTTAACAATATTTCTTTTCAATGATGTCATAAATCAAATGATAAGTCCAGAAACAATTACAACATTTACAAAACATTAAATATGGAGTATCAATAATTCAAGAAACATGTACAATGGAAAGCGATAGTAACATTCATGAAAAGATACGTTCGTTCTCCTGTCATTTCCCTTTTTTTTTTCATTTGAAATTGCATCATTTTCCACCAACCTCCACCAACCTACAATGGTAATACTCGAGTATACCAAACGTTCACCCAGGTCCCTAATCGCCCGACCGAGTCCGTTTCTGGCTCGAGACGACCGGTAACAAGGGGCAATGGCCAGTTCAGCCCAAAAGGCTTACATTCATGCGCAAGTAGTATTTAATCATTTATCATGAAAATTTCATATTGATTTAGGTCGAGTGCGATAAAATACACACTCGCCTGGAAAGCTCGTTTTGGAAATCATTCAAAGCACGTAACACGTTATCAATCAATAATACAAGTCATGAAGTCAAGGAAATATATCAAACAAGGAACACTTTCATATAAGCACGCATGATATGCAAGAAAACAGTTCAAAAGTAGCTTTGGAAACAGTTCAAAAGTAAATAATGTAAGAAACATTTCACAAGTACTTTGGAAATAGTTTAGGGTCACTCACCTCCATGGCTCAGAAACCATCCATCATATATCATTGCCTTGCTCAAATCCGAGTCTTAGATCACAAACTCAATGCAAACAAATCCCTTCAAAGTTCGGACAGCACTTCCCCTAAATTTCTTTACTTTTCCAGCCATCAAGGCTTCATTATTTCCTCAGCCAGTCCCAAAGGTACACACACAACAACAAGTTCATCTAATAGTCATTCAGCAAGTTCCAAGTAGTACTAGTACAAGTCAAGCTAGGGAAAAGTCCGGAAATGAAAGTTAAGCTCAAAACCAGAAAAAAACAGTTTTGACGTCATTTTGCGGTAATGGCACCAAAGGTACTACGAGTATCGGATGGAGGTCCAAGACCCACCGTTTCGAAGCTAAGGACCAGGGGTACAACAATGTAGAAGGTCACTCAGTCCAAATCCCAGCACAACTAAGTCAAATATGCCAAATAACAAACCAGAACCGTAATTGCAGGTTTACAAATTACACTATGCTGTAATCAGTACAACTCAGTCTAAACAGGTCCAAATGCAGAAATTCCAAAGGAATATGGTAGCTAGGACATCAAGCTACATTTCATCAGAAGACCTCAACACCCAAATCCAAAACATTTCCAGTCAAAACAACCCATTTCAGACACAGTTCTAACATCCTGATGAACCCAGAACAGCAATAGTAATTTCGGCTTATCTCATTCTACACTACTCCAATTGACCTGAAATTTTACAGGCACCCTTAAAACATCAATACCTACAAATTTCATGTTTTGAGCCAAGGCCAATTCGGCTTCTATCTATGACCTAAAAATTCGGACAGAATGTTCATCACAAAACCCTCACTTTTCAATTTTTGGTCCAAAACAGAAATTGGTTGCAATTAATCACTTTTTCCACCTCCTAGAGTCATTAAACATCATTTCCAATCATCATACATGACCCCATAATCATATTCATATGAAAACAGAAAAATCCCCAATAATTATAAAACTTCACCAATTCAACCAAAATCAAGATTTAATCCATAAAAGTGCATCCTATACCACCACCAATCATGAATTGAACATCATTAGAGGAAGGAGAGGGGTCCTTCACAACTCACCTTAGCAATACAAGAGATAGAGCAACTAGTCACCTTAGCTTTCCAAACAACTCCACAAAACACCTCAAGACCACTTAGCAAAGAGATTTTATGGAATGATTTGGAGTTTTATTGGTTGGATTTGAAGATTGAGCAAGAAATAGAAGGAAGAAATTGAGAGCTTTTCTTTCTTTTCCTTTGAGAGAGAGCCGGCTATGAAGCTTTAGAAATAAGGATGATTTTTGGTAATTTTTTGATATTTATTTGGTAAAGGTAAAGGTAAAGTCAAATGGTCAAAGTCCAAGACTTAATCTTATGGTGACACTTGTCACCTTCTGGTTCAAAACTTATCTTTTTGTCTCTCCAATACAAATATCTTAACACATTGTAAAATAATATCACTAAATACAAAATTCCAAGAAGTTGTCAAAAATATATTGCGTTTACCGCACTTGCGGGTCCCACGTTCAAAATACGCTTTTAATTTCTCAAAAACTAACCGATACTAGAAAAATCATTTGAAAACTATTTTTGCTCATAAACTTTATCTGGGGAATTTTCTAATAAAGAAAATAAAGAAAAGGCGGGCGATTAAATAAAATAAACCCTAGAAAATTTTCGGGTTCTCACACTTATACTTTTCGGGGCGTCACAATCTCCCCTCCTTAAAAGAATGTCGTCCTCGACATTCCATCTTGTACCAATCAAGTCGAGACATCCCGCAAGGATCACTAATATGGCAAACCAAACCCACAGTCCGGCATCCTAAACTTCAAGACTAGGATACACTACAGAGATCTGAAGCCTAAGCTCTGATACCAACTGTGACAGTTCTCAGGGTCACATCACAAGGTACCTATCAGCTTGCCACCCGCACGCGGGCATCCCCTACGGAGAGTTTCGCTTCGTGACTCTTCACGAACGAGAGGCTCGGGGCTTTTCCAGTAAAAGGACGTAGAGTCCCAACCGTCGGCATATGGCTCTGATACCAACTGTGACGGCCCCACCTCCCCCTAAGGCGAACCAGAGGGTTCGGCGAGCCGCCTGCCCAGCTCTCGCCGGGACTCAGTCGTTCACTACATTCCTCAAACAGATTATAAGATAAATCTCAAATATTACATCACATTCTCCAATAATTACATGTCACAAATGCAGCGGAAACAATTCCCAACTATACATAAAATGATTCCAAATCCAAACTGTACAACATAAAGGCCATCCAATCACGCGCACAAGTACTACAAGCCTTCCTTCGCTTTGAGCCCTGTGGAGGGGAATAAAATATTTTTGGGGTGAGCTAGAAGCTCAGCGAGTAACCAGAAAATCAGTAATCAAATCGGTTTAACAATATTTCTTTTCAATGATGTCATAAATCAAATGATAAGTCCAGAAACAATTACAACATTTACAAAACATTAAATATGGAGTATCAATAATTCAAGAAACATGTACAATGGAAAGCGATAGTAACATTCATGAAAAGATACGTTCGTTCTCCTGTCATTTCCTTTTTTTTTTTTCATTTGAAATTGCATCATTTTCCACCAACCTCCACCAACCTACAAAGGTAATACTCGAGTATACCAAACGTTCACCCAGGTCCCTAATCGCCCGACCGAGTCCGTTTCTGGCTCGAGACGACCGGTAACAAAGGGCAATGGCCAGTTCAGCCCAAAAGGCTTACATTCATGCGCAAGTAGCATTTAATCATTTATCATGAAAATTTCACATTGATTTATGTCGAGTGCGATAAAATACACACTCGCCTGGAAAGCTCGTTTTGGAAATCATTCAAAGCACGTAACACGTTATCAATCAATAATACAAGTCATGAAGTCAAGGAAATATATCAAACAAGGAATACTTTCATATAAGCACGCATGATATGCAAGAAAACAGTTCAAAAGTAGCTTTGGAAACAGTTCAAAAGTAAATAATGTAAGAAACATTTCACAAGTACTTTGGAAATAGTTTAGGGTCACTCACCTCCATGGCTCAGAAACCATCCATCATATATCATTGCCTTGCTCAAATCCGAGTCTTAGATCACAAACTCAATGCAAACAAATCCCTTCAAAGTTCGGACAGCACTTCCCCTAAATTTCTTTACTTTTCCAGCCATCAAGGCTTCATTATTTCCTCAGCCAGTCCCAAAGGTACACACACAACAACAAGTTCATCTAATAGTCATTCAGCAAGTTCCAAGTAGTACTAGTACAAGTCAAGCTAGGGAAAAGTCCGGAAATGAAAGTTAAGCTCAAAACCAGAAAAAAACAGTTTTGACGTCATTTTGCGGTAATGGCACCAAAGGTACTACGAGTATCGGATGGAGGTCCAAGACCCACCGTTTCGAAGCTAAGGACCAGGGGTACAACAATGTAGAAGGTCACTCAGTCCAAATCCCAGCACAACTAAGTCAAATATGCCAAATAACAAACCAGAACCGTAATTGCAGGTTTACAAATTACACTATGCTGTAATCAGTACAACTCAGTCTAAACAGGTCCAAATGCAGAAATTACAAAGGAATATGGTAGCTAGGACATCAAGCTACATTTCATCAGAAGACCTCAACACCCAAATCCAAAACATTTCCAGTCAAAACAACCCATTTCAGACACAGTTCTAACATCCTGATGAACCCAGAACAGCAATAGTAATTTCGGCTTATCTCATTCTACACTACTCCAATTGACCTGAAATTTTACAGGCACCCTTAAAACATCAATACCTACAAATTTCATGTTTTGAGCCAAGGCCAATTCGGCCTCTATCTATGACCTAAAAATTCGGACAGAATGTTCATCACAAAACCCTCACTTTTCAATTTTTGGTCCAAAACAGAAATTGGTTGCAATTAATCACTTTTTCCACCTCCTAGAGTCATTAAACATCATTTCCAATCATCATACATGACCCCATAATCATATTCATATGAAAACAGAAAAATCCCCAATAATTATAAAACTTCACCAATTCAACCAAAATCAAGATTTAATCCATAAAAGTGCATCTTATACCACCACCAATCATGAATTGAACATCATTAGAGGAAGGAGAGGGGTCCTTCACAACTCACCTTAGCAATACAAGAGATAGAGCAACTAGTCACCTTAGCTTTCCAAACAACTCCACAAAACACCTCAAGACCACTTAGCAAAGAGATTTTATGGAATGATTTGGAGTTTTATTGGTTGGATTTGAAGATTGAGCAAGAAATAGAAGGATGAAATTGAGAGCTTTTCTTTCTTTTCCTTTGAGAGAGAGCCGGCTATGAAGCTTTAGAAATAAGGATGATTTTTGGCAATTTTTTGATATTTATTTGGTAAAGGTAAAGGTAAAGTCAAATGGTCAAAGTCCAAGACTTAATCTTATGGTGACACTTGTCACCTTCTGGTTCAAAACTTATCTTTTTGTCTTTCCAATACAAATATCTTAACACATTGTAAAATAATATCACTAAATACAAAATTCCAAGAAATTGTCAAAAATATATTGCGTTTACCGCACTTGCGGGTCCCACGTTCAAAATACGCTTTTAATTTCTCAAAAACTAACCGATACTAGAAAAATCATTTGAAAACTATTTTTGCTCATAAACTTTATTTGGGGAATTTTCTAATAAAGAAAATAAAGAAAAGGCGGGCGATTAAATAAAATAAACCCTAGAAAATTAGAAAATTTTCGGGTTCTCACACTTATACTTTTCGGGGCGTCACAATCTCCCCTCCTTAAAAGAATGTCGTCCTCGACATTCCATCTTGTACCAATCAAGTCGAGACATCCCGCAAGGATCACTAATATGGCAAACCAAACCCACAGTCCGGCATCCTAAACTTCAAGCCTAGGATACACTACAGAGATCTGAAGCCTAAGCTCTGATACCAACTGTGACAGTTCTCAGGGTCACATCACAAGGTACCTATCAGCTTGCCACCCGCACGCGGGCATCCCCTACGGAGAGTTTCGCTTCGTGACTCTTCACGAACGAGAGGCTCGGGGCTTTTCCAGTAAAAGGACGTAGAGTCCCAACCGTCGGCATATGGCTCTGATACCAACTGTGACGGCCCCACCTCCCCCTAAGGCGAACCAGAGGGTTCGGCGGGCCGCCTGCCCAGCTCTCGCCGGGACTCAGTCGTTCACTACATTCCTCAAACAGATTATAAGATAAATCTCAAATATTACATCACATTCTCCAATAATTACATGTCACAAATGCAGCGGAAACAATTCCCAACTATACATAAAATGATTCCAAATCCAAACTGTACAACATAAAGGCCATCCAATCACGCGCACAAGTACTACAAGCCTTCCTTCGCTTTGAGCCCTGTGGAGGGGAATAAAATATTTTTGGGGTGAGCTAGAAGCTCAGCGAGTAACCAGAAAATCAGTAATCAAATCGGTTTAACAATATTTCTTTTCAATGATGTCATAAATCAAATGATAAGTCCAGAAACAATTACAACATTTACAAAACATTAAATATGGAGTATCAATAATTCAAGAAACATGTACAATGGAAAGCGATAGTAACATTCATGAAAAGATACGTTCGTTCTCCTGTCATTTCCTTTTTTTTTTTCATTTGAAATTGCATCATTTTCCACCAACCTCCACCAACCTACAAAGGTAATACTCGAGTATACCAAACGTTCACCCAGGTCCCTAATCGCCCGACCGAGTCCGTTTCTGGCTCGAGACGACCGGTAACAAAGGGCAATGGCCAATTCAGCCCAAAAGGCTTACATTCATGCGCAAGTAGCATTTAATCATTTATCATGAAAATTTCACATTGATTTAGGTCGAGTGCGATAAAATACACACTCGCCTGGAAAGCTCGTTTTGGAAATCATTCAAAGCACGTAACACGTTATCAATCAATAATACAAGTCCTGAAGTCAAGGAAATATATCAAACAAGGAATACTTTCATATAAGCACGCATGATATGCAAGAAAACAGTTCAAAAGTAGCTTTGGAAACAGTTCAAAAGTAAATAATGTAAGAAACATTTCACAAGTACTTTGGAAATAGTTTAGGGTCACTCACCTCCATGGCTCAGAAACCATCCATCATATATCATTGCCTTGCTCAAATCCGAGTCTTAGATCACAAACTCAATGCAAACAAATCCCTTCAAAGTTCGGACAGCACTTCCCCTAAATTTCTTTACTTTTCCAGCCATCAAGGCTTCATTATTTCCTCAGCCAGTCCCAAAGGTACACACACAACAACAAGTTCATCTAATAGTCATTCAGCAAGTTCCAAGTAGTACTAGTACAAGTCAAGCTAGGGAAAAGTCCGGAAATGAAAGTTAAGCTCAAAACCAGAAAAAAACAGTTTTGACGTCATTTTGCGGTAATGGCATCAAAGGTACTACGAGTATCGGATGGAGGTCCAAGACCTACCGTTTCGAAGCTAAGGACCAGGGGTACAACAATGTAGAAGGTCACTCAGTCCAAATCCCAGCACAACTAAGTCAAATATGCCAAATAACAAACCAGAACCGTAATTGCAGGTTTACAAATTACACTATGCTGTAATCAGTACAACTCAGTCTAAACAGGTCCAAATGCAGAAATTACAAAGGAATATGGTAGCTAGGACATCAAGCTACATTTCATCAGAAGACCTCAACACCCAAATCCAAAACATTTCCAGTCAAAACAACCCATTTCAGACACAGTTCTAACATCCTGATGAACCCAGAACAGCAATAGTAATTTCGGCTTATCTCATTCTACACTACTCCAATTGACCTGAAATTTTACAGGCACCCTTAAAACATCAATACCTACAAATTTCATGTTTGAGCCAAGGCCAATTCGGCCTCTATCTATGACCTAAAAATTCGGACAGAATGTTCATCACAAAACCCTCACTTTTCAATTTTTGGTCCAAAACAGAAATTGGTTGCAATTAATCACTTTTTCCACCTCCTAGAGTCATTAAACATCATTTCCAATCATCATACATGACCCCATAATCATATTCATATGAAAACAGAAAAATCCCCAATAATTATAAAACTTCACCAATTCAACCAAAATCAAGATTTAATCCATAAAAGTGCATCTTATACCACCACCAATCATGAATTGAACATCATTAGAGGAAGGAGAGGGGTCCTTCACAACTCACCTTAGCAATACAAGAGATAGAGCAACTAGTCACCTTAGCTTTCCAAACAACTCCACAAAACACCTCAAGACCACTTAGCAAAGAGATTTTATGGAATGATTTGGAGTTTTATTGGTTGGATTTGAAGATTGAGCAAGAAATAGAAGGAAGAAATTGAGAGCTTTTCTTTCTTTTCCTTTGAGAGAGAGCCGGCTATGAAGCTTTAGAAATAAGGATGATTTTTGGCAATTTTTTGATATTTATTTGGTAAAGGTAAAGGTAAAGTCAAATGGTCAAAGTCCAAGACTTATGTAGACACCAAATTTTGAATAATTTGTATGTGGCATCTACTTCATGATTTTTATTTTAGATCGCTTGCATTTAGTTCATTGTTGTGTGTTTTGCATTTTTAGTTGTTATTTTATTTTAGTTTTATTCATTTTGCCCTTTTAGTTTGTCTATTCATGTTTATTTTGTCATTTCAGGATTTTAATCACTTTTAAGTTTTAGATTTTAGTTTTTAGTTTTTTTTAGTTTTTAAGTTTATAGAGTTTTTAGAAAGAAAGGAAAAATCATTTTAGTCATTTTGTTTTTATTCAATGCTTTCTTGAAAGAGAAATGAAAATGAAAAATCATAAAAAATGAGAAAAGAGGAAAAAGGAAAAAGAAAAATAGGCTTTAGTTGGATTGGAAAAATAAAAAAAAAAGAAAAAGAAAAAAATTTTAAAATCGTGGCATGCAGGCCGCGTTTCTACTCAGCTTGCAAAGAGGGGCTGGGCAGCCCCTTTAGCTGCAAATTTTGGAGAGTGTTGTTGAGGGTTTAGGGTTGATGACGTTCCTGGTATAAATAGAAAAAGAGAAAGGGGAGCCGCAAGGGAGAGTTTTTGGTCTGGAAAGAGGGGGAAGAAATCAGCAAGAGTGGACGGCTAAAAAAAAGAAGAAAACAACGGAGAGTCTTGAGAGATAGAGGGGGAGCTAGAGAGAAGAATGAGAGAGCTGGGTCTTCGTGAGAAGGGAGCGACGGCCGAACATCTGGAAAAAACAACGGCTGGAAAATCTGAAGTGAAAAAAAGAGAGAGGGGAGGAGACGGAGAGAGTTAAACGGCAAAAGGAAAAACACAAAAACAGCAGAGGAGGAAAAGAAAGAGAGGGATCGAGAGCTGAGGGTTTGGTCTGAGAGATTGAGGGCAGCAATGGAGAGGAGCGACGGGAGAGATAGAGGGAGAGAGCAAAAAGAGAGTTTTTTGGAAAGAGTTGACGGGCAAGAAACCAAACGAGAGAGAGGGAGGCCGTAGGATGAAGGGTTTGGGGGGATGTGAGTTGCATTGGGGAGTAGCCGCAAGAGAGGAGGATTTGGAGGGCTGAGGTTTTGGAGTTAACGGGCTGAGGGTTTGAGGAAAGGAAAGAAAAACCAAGTGAGGAAGAAACAAGAAGAGTGAAGGGAAATCTGGGGAAGAAACGAAGGAAGACAGAATTTTCTGCACAAACCATTTAGAAAAGGCTGGATTTCCGTTACCTTGCGATGCAATTTTCTCCATCGGAGAGATCTCTTCTGGGGTACCTTAACCGATCTGGATAATCTCCGGTGCTTGGGGAAGAATCTTTGTGTACAAAGCTCTTGGGAAAAACCGCTGGAACGCCCTTGAATCGAAGCCTAAACCTGCTGGAGTTGCAGCTCTTGCGTCATCGGCGCCGAACGTATCTGCTTGTAGCTGCGGTGTTTGAGCTCCCATCCCCTCAAGCTTACAGCATCATCTCAACTTCCCAAAGCTCTCAAGGTGATGTAGTTTCATTTTACTCTTGCCATTCAAGTTTAAAACTTGACCAAACTCATCCGAATCTAGCCTGCGTTACTCGATTCTCTTGCTGCACTTTTCCTGCTCACTTTGTGCGATGGCTTTTAAGGTCTTATGGCACGAATTTGATAACCAAGATAGAATCTTGATGCTTGGATCCTATGCTCTCGTTATTTCGGTAGAAAGACTTGATGTTTTGCTGTGATTTGGTTGTTTGAGCTTAGATGATGTCTGACTGAGATTCATAAAAAAATAAACTGCTGCAACAAGATGATAGGTTTGGTTTATTGCTGTCCGCATACTCGATCTTGTGTTCATGATGGTTGTAGAAGAAGTAACTGTTGTAATCTTGCTGGGTTGCTAAGGAAAATCACAGCTAGCTTGATTGTTAAAAGGTTTCGGTTGTTGAAATTCTGCTGTTGCATGGAACTTCCATTTAACTTGGCATGAAAAGCTTCCTCTCGGTCTACACGTTTTGCTGTTTTTTCCTTGTCCCATAACAACCCACGAAGCTGGTTTCCTCACCTTGTTTGCATGATCACCTTGAGCTTTGTTTGTAACTTTGGCCATTTTTCTAGGTAGCTAACAAGCTGCGAATTTGCAGCAGGAAAATGCAGCCGTCTTGTTGATTTTATTGCAGAAATGTTTTCCCTATCCTCTCGTTGTTTTCGTTTCTTTCTTTGCACATTTTGCTCCAGAATTTCTGTTTAACAAATACCAGTTGACTGAGTTGATGTTGGCAAGTTATGCTAGAAGATTGGAATGATTTGGCCTGTTAGAGTCATAAATTATGAGGAAGTGCAGCTGGTTTGGCATTGCAGAAATTGTTCGTTGCAGAAATTCTTCTTCTACGTAGGTTGCATGCATGAAAACCTTTCAAATTTTACATTTGGCCCCCCAAGTCTTTGCTTGTTCCACTAGGACCCCGTTAATTAAATCATTTCATCAATTTGGTCCTTGGCAGCTTTAATTTTTGCAATTGCGTGGCTTGCTTTGCTTCAATTAACTACCATGCTTTATCAATTGCACTTAAGTAATAACTTTAGGGACTTTATGGCTAAGTGAGCTTTGTTTTGCCCATTTCTTTTAATTTTTCTTAAATAAAGTGGTGCCTTGACCTTTTTATTATTTTGGAGGGTAATTGAATAATTTCACTTCATTGGGGCGTCAATTCAAGGGAGGTACACTCTATCCCTCATTTGCACTACATTTGACCTTACGTGCTCCTACGTGTTATGTGAATATGCCTGTCTACTTCGCTTTCCTTACCTCCTTACCTCCTTGCATGCATTTACTTGCTTTTTACTTTTATTTAAGTTTTATGGGGTATGTGTACACCTCTTGGCTTGTAATAGATAGGGCTCGGAGAGCATCTTGTCCATTTCCCCTTCCCCTTTATGCTTTTATGGGGTATGTGCACACCTCTTGGCTTGTAATAGATAGGGCTCGGAGAGCATCTGGTCCACTTCCCCTTCCCCTTGCTTGCTTGTTTTTGTTGCTACATGTTTAATTGCTTTAGTAGGCTCTTGCATCTAGTCGAGCATGCTAAGTGCAACGTGCTACGTGTTTACGAGCGTTTTGGCATGTCTACTTGCTTTCATAACCATGAATGAATGGAATGGATGAATGTACGTCACCACACTAGTCCAATGCTAGTTGTGGCTCATTAGGCCATCCCTTTTTGTTAGTGCATATTTGCATGTTCACTACATGTCATGCATTTTTCTTAGTTTTATCATTTGGCATGCTCCTCGAGCCCCTTTTCCCTCATTTTAGGATTCTTTGCATCTCATGCTAGTTAGGGTACATTTGCGTGAGAGTCCCCTTTCGATAAGGGAAACGAGCGAGTGTGGCTACTCGATAGCCTTAGCACGCTAGTTTTGCCTTCTAATCAAAGGGAAGATTAAGTCACAAAGTTAGGTCTCCCCGTACCCAATATGCATGAATTCCCTAGGCTCATGCACTCTCAATCCACTCTATCATCACACTTTCACTTTTGTCTCATTTGCACACATGCACCTTCTTATCACTTTCACTTGCACACGAACACATTTTTATCTCCACTTGCACACGAACCCTTTTATCTTCACTTGCACACGAGCATTTTATCTTCACTCGCACACGAGTACTTTCATCTACATTTGCACACCTTCACTTATATCTTATTACTTTTATCATTTTTCTCACTTCACACAAACTCACACTTTCACATGGCATGCATTCCACTCATTTTTCACGTCATTTAGGTTTAGGTGTGACCTCTCCAAAAGGATCATTGTTGGGCTTCACAATTAATGTGATTGGCACCACTCAACCTTTGAAGAGAAATTTCCCCCAATACCCCTAGGTCTAGGATTTTGCATTCATATAGACATATCCAACACGCGATACATACCTTGGGTAGAAAATTAGGGAAAATTGGTTTAAGTCACGCAACTAGCCTTGGCTAGGTCGAAGGGGTGCCTTGGATTTTTATCCTTGCCTTCCCCTTCGTCAAATGTGACCCCCGATCCCTCTTTTGGTTACGCAGACCCAAAAGTTCTCAAAAAGGGTTTATTTACTTTTTTTATTCAAAAACAAAAATCATTTTTGGGTGACTTGGTACACCCTAACTCTATACCAAGTGGCGACTCCATTTTTGATACAAAAAACCCTTTTGAACTTCACTTGGCCAAATCGTCGCATTCAAAGTCCCATGGCCTTTTACTTTTCATTTTGCACACGTTCACACCACACACACATCACACCATCATTCATTCATCAAAAAGTGGGGCGCGACAGTTGGCGACTCCACTGGGGACTTCCTAAGTGGGTCCAAGCATTTGACTTGGCCATTCTTTTCCTTTTTCTACCCTTTTTTATGCATTGCATTTGGATATTAGGGTTGCACTTTCCATTTTTAGGGCCTTTTGCCTCGTGCGCGTATCCAACTATTCCCTCACTCACGTACGTGTGATTGGTTGATTGGATGTATATTTTACTTGTTTTATGTCGCGCTTTGCATTGCATTTGGGTGGGGGGACATACCCTAGAGCCTCGCGTTGGTTCTTGATCCCTCCCCTCTAAACGAGCACTAGCATACGTGCATACGCTTTAATTTTTCACCCTCCATTTATTTTTCTTTTAGTGGCTTGTCACGCCACTCCACCCTGTTAGGATCTTAGACGACCCACTTGGACGTGTGATCGTGACACGACGTGTGCGTAACACGATCCGAGGGGTCACTTAATCTTCCGCTTTAAGCTTTGGGTTAATAGCCTATAGCTTTTAGTCGAAGATTGAGGATTTTTGATAAATTCACTCAGACATGTGGCCGTGACACGACGTGTGCGTAGCAATGTCTGGGGAATCGCTCGAGCCACCGACAAAGAACCTTGGGATTGATGACCCTTGGTTTCCCAGTCTGAAGGCTCGGGGACCTAAAACCTATCGAGTCTAGATACATTAGTGAGCCCCAACCTCATGCATTCATGATAGTTTTACCTAGGATAGCGTCTGCCTTACCCTATTAGGAACACTATTCACGAGGGGAGGAGTCCAACCCCTCTCTCCTTTTTATTGCTTTATTTCTTTGTATTGATTTCGTTGCTACAACGTGTTATGTGTATTTATCTGGCTGAACTAACTTTTCTTGGTTTTGTGTCCCCATTGCATTCACAAACCCAAGCAAATAAGAGGTCTGGCGTGACCTTCTTTTAGAACCTACCCCCGTAGATAGGTTATTGCACGTTTGAAGATTTTGGGATATTGCATTCATAGATTAATAATTGCATAGCATTCTAAGCCTACCTTGGCGTATAAAAGGTCCTTTTAGGTCATGATTTCATTTTAAATTGCATGTTTTACTGCTTTAATAAATGGCATCATGCATAAACCATAGAAAGGGAATGCCACATAGGGAATCCCGTGTTTAGGAATAAGCCGCCTTGTGTCTCGGATACTTAATCCAGTGAGACTTGCACGTTTACATTTTGTACCATCCAAAGGGGTAGTGCACAAGGTAAGGTAGGATCCGATCATTTTCACAGAGTGATCTTTGGAATATGAGCATCTAATAATCACTTTTTGGCCATTTTATCAAAAATTGGTAAAAATCCCATGCGTGAAGGATATTAATTTGAAGAAAATCACAAATGATTCCTCCTGTTGAGACGATAAATGAATTGAGGCCAAAATTTGATTTTTAGAAGGTCATAGACCAATGCACCTCAATAATTTTGAAATGACTAATGGCCGGACAATTCAACCAATCCATTTTGCCAATTCATTCAATAAATCATCAATTCATTTGACCAATCGACCCTTTTTAGGGTCACCTGGCCAATTTTTGAATAAATCATCAATTCATTTGACCAATCTACCCTTTTTAGGGTCACCTGGTCGATTTTTGAACAAATCATCAATTCATTTGACCAATCTACCCTTTTTAGGGTCATCCAGTCGATTTTCAATAAATCGTCAATTCATTTGACCGATTTACCCTTTTAGGGTCATTCGGCCGATTTTTGAATAAACCACTAAATCAGTTTCATTCATGTGCCAATTTACCCATTCTTAGGGCAACTGAGCCGATTTTGAATAAATCAAGTTTCGTTCAATCTATTTGGTCAATTTACCCTTTTTAGGGTGATCTGATTAATTTTGGATAAATTAAATTTCATTCAATTCATTTGACCTGTTTCCCTTCTTAGGGTAATCCGGTCGATTTTTAATAAATTGTCATTTTCATTTGACCAATTAGGATTTCAATGTCGAATTTCAAAATGGAAAATCAGGTCGATTTTGAGAAAAACATCAGTTGTATCCAACTACTTGATCAGTTGGGGTTTTGACTCATGCTTCACTGAGAAATTTTGTTAACGAACTCCAATCTCTTCGATAGGAAGTTCGTCAAGGTCAAACCCATGCGTTTTACAAATCAAAGGTGATCAATTTACTCAGACGTTGTCTTCATTTTGACGAATCTCTCGTCACTCCAATGGGCCAAATTTTTCAAATTATTTTTTCACTCAATGAGTTGATCAGATCCATCAGGTATGGTATAGTGCCTGCTCTGGAGGATTGCATTTTCATGCTAGGCCTACCCTTGGTATAAAAGGGTTCTCCCATAGGACATGCATACCGATTTTGCAGTTTTGCCTACTAACTCGGGGTATTTTTCTTTTGTTTCCCCCTCCCCTGCATTCATAAAAATATTTCAATAAGACGGAAATGTTCTTCTATATCTGATGATAATTTTAATCCAATAAAGTTTGAAGATTACAAGTGTTATTTGATTCTTGGGCAGATCCTACGATGAAAACATAAATGATCTATCTGGAAGCTCTACGCTAAAGCCTCTGAGAGATGTTGTGATTGTTTTCCAAAGGAAAATTTTCTATATTTGATTTGTTAATACATTTTGTTCCAAAAAGAAAAGGAGACAAAAAGTGTATATGTGGAGCTCTTTACAAGTTTCTCTCTTCTCATTTGTATTGTAATTGAATGAGAAATTTTGTTTCAAACTTTTTCAGTAATAAACTTTTTGGACAATCATTGTTTTGTGCATATTTATGTACATTTCATTCTTTATTCTTATTCATTGGAGATTTCGTGACGAATTTTAAGAAGTAAGACCAAATTGAAAAGCTTCATGATCACAAGGGTCTGCTTTCAAAAATCCTTATGTACACCAGATTGTTGATCCGAGTCATCCAATAAGAGTGCTCAGAAAGAAAGAGAGTGAACGGTCACTCAAAAGGCCCTATGAGATACCTTTCTCCTTCCCTTAATTCCAAAATAAAATCAGTCACATTGATTGATAAATTGCAAATTGGGACAATCTTTGCTTGGAAAAATCCCCATTGGTTTAACCGGATTCAATTCACATCTAAGTGAAAGCAAAAATGTGCATTATTCTTGTTCATTTTAAAAATTTGGAATGATACTTTGAGCATTTGTTTCACTACCTATACAGATTTTTATCACTTGCTCTCCCATTTGAGCCTATGAAAGAATAATTTCGTTTCAAATAAGAGCCCTAATGATCACCACCCTATATTGGAAAATTTTCAAATATCAAATAGGGGAATGGATTTTCAATAACCGTTTCGTTACTTTGGTTGTCATGAAGTGTAAGAATGATGCTTTGGCCGTCGTTTCTACAACCTAAACACTGATCACCCCTTGCATCCCCATTTTGACCTAAAATTGGTGGTTCTTTTCTAATGCACTCATGGTTGTACCCCACATTGGGGAGGGAGATTGGAGAATTTTCAAAAAAACAAAAAAAAGAGGAAAAAGGGAAAAAGCAAAAATGCTAGAATAAGGAGGGAGCTGCAAATTGGGGAAATTTGATTCCACTTGGGTTCCAAGTTTGAAAAAAGAAAAGGAAGGGTTTTTGTCCATGTGAATCGCCTATGTTTCACAAATATGGATGAACAAGGGTCTTCCCCAATCAGTTAATTCAGATACATGCCAAAAATTTCCCATTAATGAAAATTTCCTTTCAGAGTTATTGTAAGGAACGGAATACAAGTCAGGCCATCTTCTTTTCCAATCAAACATTCTATCCCTAGTTATCCCTTTTGAGCCTTCAAAATAAAATACTTCATTTGGCACCCCCCTGAGAATCGCAAACCCCACACTGGGGCAAGTTGGGTTGAAAAAGAAAATTTCAAGAAGCGAAAAAGTGAAAACCCACAAAATCAAAAGGCAAAAGAAGAAAAGAGAACCTCAGTTCAAAATTAAACTGGGGCAAATTTTGTGAAATTTCAAAGAATGGCAAAAAGGCCGAAAAGTCAAAAGGAAAAGGAAAAATGAAAGTGAAAAGCCTCAATTGAGCAAAAACTGAGGCAGATTTTGATTTAACCTTGAAATAGGGTTGGCGCAACAATGCGATCTCGGATTTTTCAAACCACTTTGAAATCCGTTTTCAAGCATTAACTTTTCTAAGCACCCCACCTGACCCCATTACAAAAGCCGAAAGCCCTGACTTCTGTTCTTAGCAATGGCCCTGTTAAGAAAATTTCTGATGTCGAAAATTTTAGCTGTATTTCTGAATTGATTTGGCGTGAGGCTGACACTGCTCTTCATATGAAACCCCGAGAAGGTATTTCTGAAAAGAGGGAAAAAGAAAAGAAAAACGAGCGAAATGAATGCAAAAGAAAGATGCAAAAAGATTTGATGTTGAAAGACCCTGTTGGGTGATGATAAAAAGTCAAACAAAGTCCAAGAATCTGGAGTCCAGATGAAGGCAATGTTGAAAAATGCGATCTGTGGTGTAATGTCCTTGAAAGTTTTATTCTTTAGCTATCGTTTTCAAGCCACATTACAAGCTCATAAAGTCCATCGTTGACTTATTCCTTCATGACAATCCAAAGTGACGACTATGCTCGTAAGAAATCCATCAATCATTTGTGATCATAAGGGAACAACCGGTTTTTTCATGTTTTAGCTATCGTTTCCATCCGTGTTATTGCAAGCCTATAAAGCTCGTATGTGGACTACGTTTTCTTAAGAAATAAGGATGATAAACTCTTTGCTTTCACCAAGATGTGGTATAGAAGGGGTTACATACCATCTGAGCACATGAATAAGACAAATCTTGACCTCCCATTTCCAAATCAGAAATAACGCCATTACCCAAAGCTTCGATGCTAAGGTAAGGAAGAAATCCTTTGTAATTTGGCATTATTTTGAGAAATTCATCATGAAATTTTCTTTCTTATAGTGTTCGCATAAATGGAAAGTCATCCAAACCAATTGTTTGCAATCAAATGGGCCCATACTGGGGCAAAATTTTTATTCGCAAGATTTCACAAAATAAGCCCACACTGGGGCAAATTTTTTATAGTCCATTTGAGGATTTCGTCAAAGACTCAAGCAAGACTTTCAAATCAATCACGCTGCCTTTTTCTTGAAAATTTGAGTGCATGTAAGCCCCCTGTGCAGGTATTCACAGTTGAAGTCGACGAAAAGCATCTGGCGATGTGGAAGGCCGATGCCGAAGAAAAGAAAGAAGGGAAAAAGGCCCTACACTGGGGCAAATTATTTTTGGAAAAAAGATTCTCTCGAAAAATCAGAAAAATTCAAAAGTCAAAAATCGAAAATCAAGTTCAAATTTTCGTTTCTTGGAAAATCAAAATTTAATTTCTTATATCTTGACAGATCAAATCAAATTTTAAATTTCTGTCCGGGTCTATCCCGTGGGTCTATCCCAATTTTACATTTCTGTCCGGGTCTATCCCGTGGGTCTATCCCAATTTTAAATTTCTGTCCGGGTCTATCCCGTGGGTCTATCCCAAGTTTAAATTTCTGTCCGGGTCTATCCCGTGGGTCTATCCCAATTTTACATTTCTGTCCGGGTCTATCCCATGGGTCTATCCCAATTTTAAATTTCTGTCCGGGTCTATCCCAATTTTAAATTTCTGTCCGGATCTATCCCATGGGTCTATCCCAATTTTACATTTCTGTCCGGGTCTATCCCGTGGGTCTATCCCAATTTTAAATTTCTGTCCGGGTCTATCCCGTGGGTCTATCCCAATTTTACATTTCTGTCCGGGTCTATCCCGTGGGTCTATCCCAAGTTTAAATTTCTGTCCGGGTCTATCCCAATTTTAAATTTCTGTTCGGGTCTATCCCGTGGGTCTATCCCAATTTTAAATTTCTGTCCGGGTCTATCCCGTAGACCAATTTTAAATTTCTGTCCGGGTCTATCCCGTGGGTCTATCCCAATTTTAAATTTCTGTCCGGGTCTATCCCGTGGGTCTATCCCAAATTTACATTCCAGTCCGGGTCTATCCCGTGGGTCTATCCCAATTTTACATTTCTGTCCGGGTCTATCCCATTTGTTCATTGGAATCCTTTTGCAGCCAAATAACACAGGTAAGTATTTGGTGTCTACTTCTTTGTCCCAAGTTTTTTCAAAACTCAGACAAAGAGGGGCAAACTGTAGACACCAAATTTTGAATAATTTGTATGTGGCATCTACTTCATGATTTTTATTTTAGATCGCTTGCATTTAGTTCATTGTTGTGTGTTTTGCATTTTTAGTTGTTATTTTATTTTAGTTTTATTCATTTTGCCCTTTTAGTTTGTCTATTCATGTTTATTTTGTCATTTCAGGATTTTAATCACTTTTAAGTTTTAGATTTTAGTTTTTAGTTTTTTTTAGTTTTTAAGTTTATAGAGTTTTTAGAAAGAAAGGAAAAATCATTTTAGTCATTTTGTTTTTATTCAATGCTTTCTTGAAAGAGAAATGAAAATGAAAAATCATAAAAAATGAGAAAAGAGGAAAAAGGAAAAAGAAAAATAGGCTTTAGTTGGATTGGAAAAATAAAAAAAAAAGAAAAAGAAAAAAATTTTAAAATCGTGGCATGCAGGCCGCGTTTCTACTCAGCTTGCAAAGAGGGGCTGGGCAGCCCCTTTAGCTGCAAATTTTGGAGAGTGTTGTTGAGGGTTTAGGGTTGATGACGTTCCTGGTATAAATAGAAAAAGAGAAAGGGGAGCCGCAAGGGAGAGTTTTTGGTCTGGAAAGAGGGGGAAGAAATCAGCAAGAGTGGACGGCTAAAAAAAAGAAGAAAACAACGGAGAGTCTTGAGAGATAGAGGGGGAGCTAGAGAGAAGAATGAGAGAGCTGGGTCTTCGTGAGAAGGGAGCGACGGCCGAACATCTGGAAAAAACAACGGCTGGAAAATCTGAAGTGAAAAAAAGAGAGAGGGGAGGAGACGGAGAGAGTTAAACGGCAAAAGGAAAAACACAAAAACAGCAGAGGAGGAAAAGAAAGAGAGGGATCGAGAGCTGAGGGTTTGGTCTGAGAGATTGAGGGCAGCAATGGAGAGGAGCGACGGGAGAGATAGAGGGAGAGAGCAAAAAGAGAGTTTTTTGGAAAGAGTTGACGGGCAAGAAACCAAACGAGAGAGAGGGAGGCCGTAGGATGAAGGGTTTGGGGGGATGTGAGTTGCATTGGGGAGTAGCCGCAAGAGAGGAGGATTTGGAGGGCTGAGGTTTTGGAGTTAACGGGCTGAGGGTTTGAGGAAAGGAAAGAAAAACCAAGTGAGGAAGAAACAAGAAGAGTGAAGGGAAATCTGGGGAAGAAACGAAGGAAGACAGAATTTTCTGCACAAACCATTTAGAAAAGGCTGGATTTCCGTTACCTTGCGATGCAATTTTCTCCATCGGAGAGATCTCTTCTGGGGTACCTTAACCGATCTGGATAATCTCCGGTGCTTGGGGAAGAATCTTTGTGTACAAAGCTCTTGGGAAAAACCGCTGGAACGCCCTTGAATCGAAGCCTAAACCTGCTGGAGTTGCAGCTCTTGCGTCATCGGCGCCGAACGTATCTGCTTGTAGCTGCGGTGTTTGAGCTCCCATCCCCTCAAGCTTACAGCATCATCTCAACTTCCCAAAGCTCTCAAGGTGATGTAGTTTCATTTTACTCTTGCCATTCAAGTTTAAAACTTGACCAAACTCATCCGAATCTAGCCTGCGTTACTCGATTCTCTTGCTGCACTTTTCCTGCTCACTTTGTGCGATGGCTTTTAAGGTCTTATGGCACGAATTTGATAACCAAGATAGAATCTTGATGCTTGGATCCTATGCTCTCGTTATTTCGGTAGAAAGACTTGATGTTTTGCTGTGATTTGGTTGTTTGAGCTTAGATGATGTCTGACTGAGATTCATAAAAAAATAAACTGCTGCAACAAGATGATAGGTTTGGTTTATTGCTGTCCGCATACTCGATCTTGTGTTCATGATGGTTGTAGAAGAAGTAACTGTTGTAATCTTGCTGGGTTGCTAAGGAAAATCACAGCTAGCTTGATTGTTAAAAGGTTTCGGTTGTTGAAATTCTGCTGTTGCATGGAACTTCCATTTAACTTGGCATGAAAAGCTTCCTCTCGGTCTACACGTTTTGCTGTTTTTTCCTTGTCCCATAACAACCCACGAAGCTGGTTTCCTCACCTTGTTTGCATGATCACCTTGAGCTTTGTTTGTAACTTTGGCCATTTTTCTAGGTAGCTAACAAGCTGCGAATTTGCAGCAGGAAAATGCAGCCGTCTTGTTGATTTTATTGCAGAAATGTTTTCCCTATCCTCTCGTTGTTTTCGTTTCTTTCTTTGCACATTTTGCTCCAGAATTTCTGTTTAACAAATACCAGTTGACTGAGTTGATGTTGGCAAGTTATGCTAGAAGATTGGAATGATTTGGCCTGTTAGAGTCATAAATTATGAGGAAGTGCAGCTGGTTTGGCATTGCAGAAATTGTTCGTTGCAGAAATTCTTCTTCTACGTAGGTTGCATGCATGAAAACCTTTCAAATTTTACATTTGGCCCCCCAAGTCTTTGCTTGTTCCACTAGGACCCCGTTAATTAAATCATTTCATCAATTTGGTCCTTGGCAGCTTTAATTTTTGCAATTGCGTGGCTTGCTTTGCTTCAATTAACTACCATGCTTTATCAATTGCACTTAAGTAATAACTTTAGGGACTTTATGGCTAAGTGAGCTTTGTTTTGCCCATTTCTTTTAATTTTTCTTAAATAAAGTGGTGCCTTGACCTTTTTATTATTTTGGAGGGTAATTGAATAATTTCACTTCATTGGGGCGTCAATTCAAGGGAGGTACACTCTATCCCTCATTTGCACTACATTTGACCTTACGTGCTCCTACGTGTTATGTGAATATGCCTGTCTACTTCGCTTTCCTTACCTCCTTACCTCCTTGCATGCATTTACTTGCTTTTTACTTTTATTTAAGTTTTATGGGGTATGTGTACACCTCTTGGCTTGTAATAGATAGGGCTCGGAGAGCATCTTGTCCATTTCCCCTTCCCCTTTATGCTTTTATGGGGTATGTGTACACCTCTTGGCTTGTAATAGATAGGGCTCGGAGAGCATCTGGTCCACTTCCCCTTCCCCTTGCTTGCTTGTTTTTGTTGCTACATGTTTAATTGCTTTAGTAGGCTCTTGCATCTAGTCGAGCATGCTAAGTGCAACGTGCTACGTGTTTACGAGCGTTTTGGCATGTCTACTTGCTTTCATAACCATGAATGAATGGAATGGATGAATGTACGTCACCACACTAGTCCAATGCTAGTTGTGGCTCATTAGGCCATCCCTTTTTGTTAGTGCATATTTGCATGTTCACTACATGTCATGCATTTTTCTTAGTTTTATCATTTGGCATGCTCCTCGAGCCCCTTTTCCCTCATTTTAGGATTCTTTGCATCTCATGCTAGTTAGGGTACATTTGCGTGAGAGTCCCCTTTCGATAAGGGAAACGAGCGAGTGTGGCTACTCGATAGCCTTAGCACGCTAGTTTTGCCTTCTAATCAAAGGGAAGATTAAGTCACAAAGTTAGGTCTCCCCGTACCCAATATGCATGAATTCCCTAGGCTCATGCACTCTCAATCCACTCTATCATCACACTTTCACTTTTGTCTCATTTGCACACATGCACCTTCTTATCACTTTCACTTGCACACGAACACATTTTTATCTCCACTTGCACACGAACCCTTTTATCTTCACTTGCACACGAGCATTTTATCTTCACTCGCACACGAGTACTTTCATCTACATTTGCACACCTTCACTTATATCTTATTACTTTTATCATTTTTCTCACTTCACACAAACTCACACTTTCACATGGCATGCATTCCACTCATTTTTCACGTCATTTAGGTTTAGGTGTGACCTCTCCAAAAGGATCATTGTTGGGCTTCACAATTAATGTGATTGGCACCACTCAACCTTTGAAGAGAAATTTCCCCCAATACCCCTAGGTCTAGGATTTTGCATTCATATAGACATATCCAACACGCGATACATACCTTGGGTAGAAAATTAGGGAAAATTGGTTTAAGTCACGCAACTAGCCTTGGCTAGGTCGAAGGGGTGCCTTGGATTTTTATCCTTGCCTTCCCCTTCGTCAAATGTGACCCCCGATCCCTCTTTTGGTTACGCAGACCCAAAAGTTCTCAAAAAGGGTTTATTTACTTTTTTTATTCAAAAACAAAAATCATTTTTGGGTGACTTGGTACACCCTAACTCTATACCAAGTGGCGACTCCATTTTTGATACAAAAAACCCTTTTGAACTTCACTTGGCCAAATCGTCGCATTCAAAGTCCCATGGCCTTTTACTTTTCATTTTGCACACGTTCACACCACACACACATCACACCATCATTCATTCATCAAAAAGTGGGGCGCGACAACTTAATCTTATGGTGACACTTGTCACCTTCTGGTTCAAAACTTATCTTTTTGTCTCTCCAATACAAATATCTTAACACATTGTAAAATAATATCACTAAATACAAAATTCCAAGAAGTTGTCAAAAATATATTGCGTTTACCGCACTTGCGGGTCCCACGTTCAAAATACGCTTTTAATTTCTCAAAAACTAACCGATACTAGAAAAATCATTTGAAAACTATTTTTGCTCATAAACTTTATCTGGGGAATTTTCTAATAAAGAAAATAAAGAAAAGGCGGGCGATTAAATAAAATAAACCCTAGAAAATTAGAAAATTTTCGGGTTCTCACACTTATACTTTTCGGGGCGTCACAATCTCCCCTCCTTAAAAGAATGTCGTCCTCGACATTCCATCTTGTACCAATCAAGTCGAGACATCCCGCAAGGATCACTAATATGGCAAACCAAACCCACAGTCCGGCATCCTAAACTTCAAGCCTAGGATACACTACAGAGATCTGAAGCCTAAGCTCTGATACCAACTGTGACAGTTCTCAGGGTCACATCACAAGGTACCTATCAGCTTGCCACCCGCACGCGGGCATCCCCTACGGAGCGTTTCGCTTCGTGACTCTTCACGAACGAGAGGCTCGGGGCTTTTCCAGTAAAAGGACGTAGAGTCCCAACCGTCGGCATATGGCTCTGATACCAACTGTGACGGCCCCACCTCCCCCTAAGGCGAACCAGAGGGTTCGGCGAGCCGCCTGCCCAGCTCTCGCCGGGACTCAGTCGTTCACTACATTCCTCAAACAGATTATAAGATAAATCTCAAATATTACATCACATTCTCCAATAATTACATGTCACAAATGCAGCGGAAACAATTCCCAACTATACATAAAATGATTCCAAATCCAAACTGTACAACATAAAGGCCATCCAATCACGCGCACAAGTACTACAAGCCTTCCTTCGCTTTGAGCCCTGTGGAGGGGAATAAAATATTTTTGGGGTGAGCTAGAAGCTCAGCGAGTAACCAGAAAATCAGTAATCAAATCGGTTTAACAATATTTCTTTTCAATGATGTCATAAATCAAATGATAAGTCCAGAAACAATTACAACATTTACAAAACATTAAATATGGAGTATCAATAATTCAAGAAACATGTACAATGGAAAGCGATAGTAACATTCATGAAAAGATACGTTCGTTCTCCTGTCATTTCCTTTTTTTTTTTTCATTTGAAATTGCATCATTTTCCACCAACCTCCACCAACCTACAAAGGTAATACTCGAGTATACCAAACGTTCACCCAGGTCCCTAATCGCCCGACCGAGTCCGTTTCTGGCTCGAGACGACCGGTAACAAAGGGCAATGGCCAATTCAGCCCAAAAGGCTTACATTCATGCGCAAGTAGCATTTAATCATTTATCATGAAAATTTCACATTGATTTAGGTCGAGTGCGATAAAATACACACTCGCCTGGAAAGCTCGTTTTGGAAATCATTCAAAGCACGTAACACGTTATCAATCAATAATACAAGTCATGAAGTCAAGGAAATATATCAAACAAGGAATACTTTCATATAAGCACGCATGATATGCAAGAAAACAGTTCAAAAGTAGCTTTGGAAACATTTCACAAGTACTTTGGAAATAGTTTAGGGTCACTCACCTCCATGGCTCAGAAACCATCCATCATATATCATTGCCTTGCTCAAATCCGAGTCTTAGATCACAAACTCAATGCAAACAAATCCCTTCAAAGTTCGGACAGCACTTCCCCTAAATTTCTTTACTTTTCCAGCCATCAAGGCTTCATTATTTCCTCAGCCAGTCCCAAAGGTACACACACAACAACAAGTTCATCTAATAGTCATTCAGCAAGTTCCAAGTAGTACTAGTACAAGTCAAGCTAGGGAAAAGTCCGGAAATGAAAGTTAAGCTCAAAACCAGAAAAAAACAGTTTTGACGTCATTTTGCGGTAATGGCACCAAAGGTACTACGAGTACCGGATGGAGGTCCAAGATCCACCGTTTCGAAGCTAAGGACCAGGGGTACAACAATGTAGAAGGTCACTCCGTCCAAATCCCAGCACAACTAAGTCAAATATGCCAAATAACAAACCAGAACCGTAATTGCAGGTTTACAAATTACACTATGCTGTAATCAGTACAACTCAGTCTAAACAGGTCCAAATGCAGAAATTCCAAAGGAATATGGTAGCTAGGACATCAAGCTACATTTCATCAGAAGACCTCAACACCCAAATCCAAAACATTTCCAGTCAAAACAACCCATTTCAGACACAGTTCTAACATCCTGATGAACCCAGAACAGCAATAGTAATTTCGGCTTATCTCATTCTACACTACTCCAATTGACCTGAAATTTTACAGGCACCCTTAAAACATCAATACCTACAAATTTCATGTTTTGAGCCAAGGCCAATTCGGCCTCTATCTATGACCTAAAAATTCGGACAGAATGTTCATCACAAAACCCTCACTTTTCAATTTTTGGTCCAAAACAGAAATTGGTTGCAATTAATCACTTTTTCCACCTCCTAGAGTCATTAAACATCATTTCCAATCATCATACATGACCCCATAATCATATTCATATGAAAACAGAAAAATCCCCAATAATTATAAAACTTCACCAATTCAACCAAAATCAAGATTTAATCCATAAAAGTGCATCTTATACCACCACCAATCATGAATTGAACATCATTAGAGGAAGGAGAGGGGTCCTTCACAACTCACCTTAGCAATACAAGAGATAGAGCAACTAGTCACCTTAGCTTTCCAAACAACTCCACAAAACACTTCAAGACCACTTAGCAAAGAGATTTTATGGAATGATTTGGAGTTTTATTGGTTGGATTTGAAGATTGAGCAAGAAATAGAAGGAAGAAATTGAGAGCTTTTCTTTCTTTTCCTTTGAGAGAGAGCCGGCTATGAAGCTTTAGAAATAAGGATGATTTTTGGCAATTTTTTGATATTTATTTGGTAAAGGTAAAGGTAAAGTCAAATGGTCAAAGTCCAAGACTTAATCTTATGGTGACACTTGTCACCTTCTGGTTCAAAACTTATCTTTTTGTCTCTCCAATACAAATATCTTAACACATTGTAAAATAATATCACTAAATACAAAATTCCAAGAAGTTGTCAAAAATATATTGCGTTTACCGCACTTGCGGGTCCCACGTTCAAAATACGCTTTTAATTTCTCAAAAACTAACAGATACTAGAAAAATCATTTGAAAACTATTTTTGCTCATAAACTTTATCTGGGGAATTTTCTAATAAAGAAAATAAAGAAAAGGCGGGCGATTAAATAAAATAAACCCTAGAAAATTAGAAAATTTTCGGGTTCTCACACTTATACTTTTCGGGGCGTCACAATCTCCCCTCCTTAAAAGAATGTCGTCCTCGACATTCCATCTTGTACCAATCAAGTCGAGACATCCCGCAAGGATCACTAATATGGCAAACCAAACCCACAGTCCGGCATCCTAAACTTCAAGCCTAGGATACACTACAGAGATCTGAAGCCTAAGCTCTGATACCAACTGTGACAGTTCTCAGGGTCACATCACAAGGTACCTATCAGCTTGCCACCCGCACGCGGGCATCCCCTACGGAGAGTTTCGCTTCGTGACTCTTCACGAACGAGAGGCTCGGGGCTTTTCCAGTAAAAGGACGTAGAGTCCCAACCGTCGGCATATGGCTCTGATACCAACTGTGACGGCCCCACCTCCCCCTAAGGCGAACCAGAGGGTTCGGCGAGCCGCCTGCCCAGCTCTCGCCGGGACTCAGTCGTTCACTACATTCCTCAAACAGATTATAAGATAAATCTCAAATATTACATCACATTCTCCAATAATTACATGTCACAAATGCAGCGGAAACAATTCCCAACTATACATAAAATGATTCCAAATCCAAACTGTACAACATAAAGGCCATCCAATCACGCGCACAAGTACTACAAGCCTTCCTTCGCTTTGAGCCCTGTGGAGGGGAATAAAATATTTTTGGGGTGAGCTAGAAGCTCAGCGAGTAACCAGAAAATCAGTAATCAAATCGGTTTAACAATATTTCTTTTCAATGATGTCATAAATCAAATGATAAGTCCAGAAACAATTACAACATTTACAAAACATTAAATATGGAGTATCAATAATTCAAGAAACATGTACAATGGAAAGCGATAGTAACATTCATGAAAAGATACGTTCGTTCTCCTGTCATTTCCTTTTTTTTTTTTCATTTGAAATTGCATCATTTTCCACCAACCTCCACCAACCTACAAAGGTAATACTCGAGTATACCAAACGTTCACCCAGGTCCCTAATCGCCCGACCGAGTCCATTTCTGGCTCGAGACGACCGGTAACAAAGGGCAATGGCCAATTCAGCCCAAAAGGCTTACATTCATGCGCAAGTAGCATTTAATCATTTATCATGAAAATTTCACATTGATTTAGGTCGAGTGCGATAAAATACACACTCGCCTGGAAAGCTCGTTTTGGAAATCATTCAAAGCACGTAACACGTTATCAATCAATAATACAAGTCATGAAGTCAAGGAAATATATCAAACAAGGAATACTTTCATATAAGCACGCATGATATGCAAGAAAACAGTTCAAAAGTAGCTTTGGAAACATTTCACAAGTACTTTGGAAATAGTTTAGGGTCACTCACCTCCATGGCTCAGAAACCATCCATCATATATCATTGCCTTGCTCAAATCCGAGTCTTAGATCACAAACTCAATGCAAACAAATCCCTTCAAAGTTCGGACAGCACTTCCCCTAAATTTCTTTACTTTTCCAGCCATCAAGGCTTCATTATTTCCTCAGCCAGTCCCAAAGGTACACACACAACAACAAGTTCATCTAATAGTCATTCAGCAAGTTCCAAGTAGTACTAGTACAAGTCAAGCTAGGGAAAAGTCCGGAAATGAAAGTTAAGCTCAAAACCAGAAAAAAACAGTTTTGACGTCATTTTGCGGTAATGGCACCAAAGGTACTACGAGTACCGGATGGAGGTCCAAGATCCACCGTTTCGAAGCTAAGGACCAGGGGTACAACAATGTAGAAGGTCACTCCGTCCAAATCCCAGCACAACTAAGTCAAATATGCCAAATAACAAACCAGAACCGTAATTGCAGGTTTACAAATTACACTATGTTGTAATCAGTACAACTCAGTCTAAACAGGTCCAAATGCAGAAATTCCAAAGGAATATGGTAGCTAGGACATCAAGCTACATTTCATCAGAAGACCTCAACACCCAAATCCAAAACATTTCCAGTCAAAACAACCCATTTCAGACACAGTTCTAACATCCTGATGAACCCAGAACAGCAATAGTAATTTCGGCTTATCTCATTCTACACTACTCCAATTGACCTGAAATTTTACAGGCACCCTTAAAACATCAATACCTACAAATTTCATGTTTTGAGCCAAGGCCAATTCGGCCTCTATCTATGACCTAAAAATTCGGACAGAATGTTCATCACAAAACCCTCACTTTTCAATTTTTGGTCCAAAACAGAAATTGGTTGCAATTAATCACTTTTTCCACCTCCTAGAGTCATTAAACATCATTTCCAATCATCATACATGACCCCATAATCATATTCATATGAAAACAGAAAAATCCCCAATAATTATAAAACTTCACCAATTCAACCAAAATCAAGATTTAATCCATAAAAGTGCATCTTATACCACCACCAATCATGAATTGAACATCATTAGAGGAAGGAGAGGGGTCCTTCACAACTCACCTTAGCAATACAAGAGATAGAGCAACTAGTCACCTTAGCTTTCCAAACAACTCCACAAAACACCTCAAGACCACTTAGCAAAGAGATTTTATGGAATGATTTGGAGTTTTATTGGTTGGATTTGAAGATTGAGCAAGAAATAGAAGGAAGAAATTGAGAGCTTTTCTTTCTTTTCCTTTGAGAGAGAGCCGGCTATGAAGCTTTAGAAATAAGGATGATTTTTGGCAATTTTTTGATATTTATTTGGTAAAGGTAAAGGTAAAGTCAAATGGTCAAAGTCCAAGACTTAATCTTATGGTGACACTTGTCACCTTCTGGTTCAAAACTTATCTTTTTGTCTCTCCAATACAAATATCTTAACACCTTGTAAAATAATATCACTAAATACAAAATTCCAAGAAGTTGTCAAAAATATATTGCGTTTACCGCACTTGCGGGTCCCACGTTCAAAATACGCTTTTAATTTCTCAAAAACTAACCGATACTAGAAAAATCATTTGAAAACTATTTTTGCTCATAAACTTTATCTGGGGAATTTTCTAATAAAGAAAATGAAGAAAAGGCGGGCGATTAAATAAAATAAACCCTAGAAAATTAGAAAATTTTTGGGTTCTCACACTTATACTTTTCGGGGCGTCACACTCCAAATCTCCGATTAGTCGTACTGGCATGACTTTTTTTGAAAAATTTTAACGCGTAAGCGATAAAAGCACTATTTAAGAAAAATTCATGCATGACTAATAAAATTAAATAACACAACTAATACTCACGAACACAAGTCCCAGTTCATTTCACCAGTTCACCACTTAAACACGCTATTTCACCCTTTTTGCAAAAATAAAGCATACGCATCATGCGAAGCACTTTTAAAGAAATTTTCATGCTTAAGTTGATAAAAGTAAATGGTATGCTATTGTAGATGATTTAAAGTGATAAAAATGGATAATTTAAATAAATGATTAAATATTCAAATAAATAGATAATTAAATAAAATGTTTAAAAATTGCAGGTCCTTACATCTCATCCCGTCTCAGTATCATTATCTTGATTAAGTCGATTGGTGAGTTATCTCATCGACCGTACTTGTTCTTCCGTGGTATACTCGAGTATTACCAAAATCTTTTTGGACGTTCGGGCCCAGTAGAGGGTGAAACGGTGGATGGAGATTCGTGTCAAGTGAATTCTACAGACTTTTTATTTGTGTGGTTGACGGAGTGTCAACAAAAGAAAATGATATCCAAGATTGTGAAATGGCAAGCTTGTGGATTAGCTCCTGAGAGCTCATGTATCCTCTTAATGAACGTGTTTTAGTTCTTTTGTGGCTTTACATGAAACCATTGTTGTTATTCTATACATGTGCTACTTGAGTTGAACTATGGTACTTGCTCTACTTGCTTGCTTGATTTCTTGGCCTCACTGAACATCCGCTCATCCCTTTAAATTGTTATTCATTAACAGGAATTTGAAATGAAGAATTGGAGGCGCTAGACTAGCCAACCTTTGTCTAGAGTTAGTGTGATTTTCTGAGCGACTTTTGGACATTTGAAAGTATAGATTTTTTTTGTATTTGAAATATTATGCTTGTAATAGTTAATGCTATTGCCTAAGGATTGTTTTTTTTTTTTGTTTTTTTTGTTTTTTTTTGTTTTTTGTTTTTTTTTTCAATGTTACAATATTATTAAAATAATATAGGCAAAAACATAATGTTTTGTGGGCAGTTCATACCCTAACAAAAGGAATCCCTAGGGTATCCAAGCGTATGAGATGCCGAATCCTTCGTGGAAGTAAGTCCTCACCAGTGTAAACTTGGCCGTGTCCCAGCTGCAAAGAAGCTAGAGCATCTGCTACCATATTAGCTTGCCGAGAGATGTGACAGAGCGACGCCCCCAGTTCCGTCAATAAGCCCCGTATCTTCCTCACAACATTACACACCGGCCAGCGTACCACAGCTCCCTAATTGACCATCCGAACGAGCGCACTAGAGTCACTCTCTGCCCTAAGGATTGTGGCTGTTATTATTCAAGTACTTTTTTTGGTTTTAAGAAATTGTTTGGTTTGAAAATCGTGATTTGGTTCGAGTGTGTGAGAACCTGAAAAATTTTTTATTTTTATCGAATATTATTGCTTTATTTAAATATTTATTCACCTGTTTTCTCCAAATAATTTATTTCAATCATTTTAAGTCCATTCATATGGAACAATGTCTTCCTTATGTTTTTAAAACGTCCCGTTAGCAAATTTAATTTTCGAAGGTTCGTTTAAGTGAGAAATAATGAGTACATGTGTTTCGAGGTGATATTTTATTCGAGAGTGTAATTATCTTGGGGAAATTAAGAATGATCAATAGTAGATTAAGAAAAGTTAATTGAGGAATTAAAGGTGAATGAGTTCTAATTAAGTGCATACCGCTCACGCGTCGTTAGTTTTTCGAAAGACGCGCTGATACAAATTTATTGGAGATTGAGGAAGTAATACTAGACTTATGTAAGGACCCGCAAATTTATTTATCTTAAACTCCTATTACTGGTTTATTTAAATATTTAGTTGGCTGTTTGCTCCGAATATTTTATTCCAACCTTTTTAGACCCAATTGCATGGAACTATGACTTACTTATATTGTTAAAATGACTTGTTACAAAATTTAAATTTTTGAAAGCTCGTTTAGTGTGAGAACCCAAAAATTTTTGCATTTTCTCGGCATTATTTTATTCCTTTGCCTACATTTTATACTTTCCTTGGAAATATTAAAATTTCTATGCATTTTTACAAGCAAGTACAGTTTTAAATTCATTTTCCTAGTATGAGTTAGTGTGCGTTAAATTTGAAACGCATTATCGATGTGAGGACCGGTAAAATTCCTTATATTTTGCTTAAAAATACCCTTTTATTTGGAAATTATTACTTTATAATGGCCCTACTACCCAATCACCCCACAATAAGTGCAAATGAATATAGAATTAAGGGTTTTTCCTTTTCGTTTCCAAGTTAGTGCGAATTAGGATTTTTATGCCTATCCGTGGTGTGACTATCCGGTACGGAATGTGGATCAAATTTGGTGATTAAGAGTGAGTTTTAGATGATATTAAGTATGTGATTAGAAGTGATAATAATAAGTTAGTGATTATAAGTTAAAAATCCTAGTATACGCGATTTAAGAAAATTCGGCTCGAATCGACGGGTACCGTTTGTTACCGGGTAAACACACCACTTGACCCATACTTTATTACCTTAATCTTCTCATTTTATTTCAGCTAATTAACCCTCAAAATATCTCATACATCAGCCACAATATTTCACCAAGAAAACAAGAGAGAAAAGAAAAAAATTGACTTCCAATCCAAGGGTGACATTTGTCCACTTTGACCCAACTTACTTCCTATCATTTTAACCTTCTTGAAGCTTCAATTGAGCCCCCATTTCCAGCCCTCCAGCCGTGAGAGTGAGAGAGAAAACAAGAGAAAGAAAGCTCTAATTCCATCTTGGGTTTTGTTTGATTTAGTGAGAAAACAAGAAATCTAAACCGATTAATCAATAGTTTGAGAGCTTGGGAAGCTTAAGCAACCAAAAATTTCAAGGAGTAGTGGAGGATCACTCTTGCAAGGCCTTGTCTTGAGTTATAGTGGCTGATCACCCTTTCTTTTCCATTAATCATGATTAAGTTGGGTATTAATGTTAGAATTGTGCTTGTGATGCTTGTTTGAAATGGTTTTGATGATTGGAGGGATGAATTTTGAGTTAGGGTTTTGATTTATTCACTTATAATTCTTGTTGTTTAGGTGTTATATGGTGTATATATATGGTATATAATCTTGTAAAGGAGAAAGTAGTGGTGGTTTTAAGGTAAAAATGTGAATTATAGCTTGATGTAGCAAAATTCCAGATTTCTGGAAATTGAAGCTTCAGTTCTGCCCGGTTCTATTTCCATATGTTAGAGGCCGAATTAGGCTTAGAACAAAAAATGAAAGTTGTATATAATAATGTTTTATAGTTTTCTACAAAATTTCAGCTCAATCCGAGCAACATAGCCTGTGAAAGAACCGAAATACCCCTGACTACCATAGGTTTAGTCCAATGGACAGTTTTGACATTTCATCAATCTGATCGTGTCTTTTCACCTTTATACATACTAAACTAGCATTTATCCAAAACATAAAAGTTGTAGTTCTATGTCTTATCTTTCCAACACCCCTGGAATCACCTCATTTGGACTTCAGTAGCCTGAGTTATGGTTGTTTACGTATAGTGCGGTTAACTAGCCCGAGTGTGAGATTCTGGTTCTGTAATTTGACATTTTGACTTAGATACACTACAAAATAGACTGAGTGGTCTTCATCAAAGTTGTATACGTTTGTCTTAGCTTCGAAATGGTATAAATTTCACCCCAATCCGATAAGCGTAGCCTCAGTTGTGTCCGTTACGCAAAACAACGTCAAATCTGTCTTTTGTTTCTTGACTTAAACTTCATTTCCGCACATGCTCCTAGCTTGATTTTGTACTTGTATGACTTGGAGCCTATGGAATGGCTAGTGAAATGAGATGATTTTGTATATGACTTTGGGTTTGATTGAAGAAAAGAATGAAGTCATAAATGGCTGGAAAATAGGTAAATACAAAGGGCGTGCTGCCCAAATCTATGCTCGAGAATTAGGTCGATATGCTTGCGACTTGAGTAAGGCTTGAGAGCGAATACCACGTGAACCATCTAGGGTATTTATGTTTTCTTTGCCACTTCGACTCAAATAGCGATTTTAAAGTTTTACAAGTGAGTCTAAGATTTACAAATATTTTACTTATGTCCTTTGGTTTCAATGTACTCTTTTCACTACCAAAACTTATATTTTGTACTAGTACGTATTCGAATTTTCTTTGAATCACTTAAATCTTTGATGGTTGAAGCATAATGTGTTCGTTTGATTATATTAGGATACCTTGGTGATTGAGAGTGTATCCGGAAGGAAACTTTGGACGTTATTTTGGTTAAATAGGTGAGTGTTCCTTGTTTGTTATATTTTCATTGACTATGTGGCTTGTTCTTGATTATATGATTTGTTATGAACGAATGATAACATGTTAAATGGTTTCAATGATTGCTTCAAATGAGTTTTCTAGGCGAGTGTGTACTTTATCGCACTCGACCTAAATGAATGTGAAATTTTCAGTGATTATATAATGAAATGCTAGTTGCACATGATGTAAGCCTTTTGGCTGAACTGGGCCCTGTCCTTCGTTACTGATCAACTCGAGCCAGAAACGGACTCGGTCGGGCGATATAGTGACCCTGGGTGTGAACGTTTGGTATACTCGAGTATTACCTTGTTGTCGGGTGGAGCCTGGCCAACGTCCAGGAGGGGGTGAAATGAAATGAATGAACGAGTGTCAATGCAAACGAGGGTTTTACTTACAAAAACGCATTTTCAAATAATTGGAGGAATAAGGGGAATGACAGGAGAATGAATGAACGAACGAATGGCTCCTTGTGAGCCCGTATCCTTTTAATGAATGTTATTATCACTTTATATTGTCATGTTTCTTGAATTACTTGCTATCTATGGTTAATGTATTGAACTGTTTGTTTGTTTGTGTGTTTGGAACCTCACTGAGCTTTTAGCTCATTCCGTTAGTTTTGTTTTCCTTAACAGCGGAAGCGAGCACGGACGAGAGCTCTGTATAGACTAGCCTAGTCTAGTTCTTTTGATCCTTTTGTAATGGTTCTCGCCCGAGTGCTTGGCACGGGTTGGATGTATGGTGAATTGAGAACCTTTGTATATTCGATGTTTGTACTCCCTTTTGAGATAGTAATGTACATAAGTTTTGCTTTAAGTTTTGGATCGTCGTTATATTTATTCTTGTGGGTTTATTCTGGTTTTGTTTGAGGGTTGAAGTGCTGGGCAGGCGGTCTGCCGAACCCTTTGGTTCGCATTAGGGGGAGGTGGGGCTGTCACATTTAGAGTGAATAGTGGATGCGTGTTTGGAGACAATAATCGATTCGATGATACAATAAGTTTGGAAAATTGGAGACTTGTACATTAGTCTTGAAATAGGTATTTTTATGTTTAAGTGTTCAATTATTAGTTAGTGATACTATCGTTATAAGAATTTCTTGAAATTTTCACTTTATCGCGCACAAATCGGAAGTAAGCGTTATCGCGTGCACGATTAATTGAGGGACTTTAGACCCTTATTTTTAGACCATTAAGAGTGAATAATAATAATATGAATGGAAGTGCATTAAAGGTTTAGTGCACAAGTGAAACAAACTCGAAAGGAATCGAGCACGAAACGCGCGCATGTGCGCGTGAGGAGAGAGTTGACTTTTGAGGCAATTTGAACCACACACTTAAGCTTCTCAAGGAAGCTTCATTTTCAGCACAACTCTCTCTCTGTCTTCACTCAAACAGCCGGCCATCCAAGGAAGAAAAAGAACCAACATTTCTTCTTGATTTCACCTCTCAAATCTCATCCAAATCATCTCAAAATTCACACACAACTTGCAAATCACTTGGTGATCAACCTAAGCTTGGAAAGGAGCTGCATCTCACAATTTTTCTTGAGCTTAAAGTGACCGAATTTTTCTGCCTTAATCATCTAAGAAGGTATACAATGATCAACCTCTTAATTCTTGATTTATGGAAGTTATATTGCACTTATGAGCTCATAGATTCACATGGGTAGCTTTATATTGTTGGAAATCTTGTGAGTGGGCTCTATGAAATCCCACATTGGTTTGATGAACTGATTTGATGGGATTTGATGTTATTTATGTTGGATTAGTGCTTAATCTAGTGAAAATAAGTTGTGTTGTGAAAGATAGCTCAATGGAAGTGAAAAGGAAAATTTTTCCGTTTCTGCCCCTGCCATTGCCGTGCACTTTGGTGCACTTTTTTGTGATCTAATTGATTTTTTTTTTTATGTAAATGTGTAATATAGGTTGTGTATAAATTTTCCTCAAAAATTTACGTGATTTGGAAGAGAAAATGTTGAAATTTCGAAAATTTACCAAAGATGGAAACGGGTGTCCAGGGTGCTCTGGCAGTGTTTTTGTTTCGGCCATAACTTTTTGCTCCGACGTCAAAATCGAGTACTGTTTGTGGTACTAGAAACTAGACATTTCTAGTTTTCCAATGGTATAAAATACATGCCCTGATTCCACCTGAGTGAGCCGTACCAACCCTTTAAATTTGCCTGTTCTGTTTCTCGTCTGTACTGGAAGCTCTGTTTTGAGCTGCGACTTGAGGCTCAAATATGAGCTGGTTTTCGACAGAATTTTTAAATGATTCCTTCTAAGAAATTGTAGCTTTATGAATGTAGTTTTCAACGCCACTGACCACTCTCAATTTTGATTTGAATTGAGTGAGATGTGGTCAAAATTCAGAACTGTCTTCGTGAAAGAAAACCCTAATACTGGACTGATCTATAGCTAATCTTGATTTGGGACTTGTTATTCGAAATCCTTGGTGTTAATCACCTACCAAACATATTTTGGATGTTTCCTAGACTTTTTCTTCATAAATGAATCATGTTCGAGGAATTTTCATTGGCCAAACGTTTGACAAAAGAAAAACGAAATTGCAAGGCAGATTTGCCTTAGCAAATTGTGGAAGTTTAATGGTTTTGTTAACCGACTTCCCGAACAAATTTTTGCATGAACCTTGACAGAGGAATATCCCTTATATGGTAGTGTAATCATACCAAATTTGGTGCCATTTCGAGTCCATTTTGATGCTCAACCAAAGATTCAAAGTCTATGTTTTAAACCTGGAAAATGGTCTAACCGTCCCAACTTTTGGGTAACTTTGAGCCGCCATATCTTGGTGTTCAAAACTTCAATTCTTGTTCCGCTTGTTTTTTTTTAAACTTTGATTGTAACTCTAATTGAGTTCCAAATTTCAGAGGCTAGTTCCCATTGTGTGAATTTTTCCGAATTTCCAAACTTTGCCAAAAATCAACCCAAAACTGTCTTGGTATTCTAAAACAGCATCTTGAACCAAAAATTTAAGTATCTTCCATTTGGAATCATGAAAAAGTGCCTTCTATGGGCTTTTAGTACTTTGAAAGTAGTTTCCAACGGTACCAAGGTTTCCAATTTTGAACTTTCAGAGAGTGAGTTATGATTTTTCAAAGAATGCCCCTAAATTCGATAATTCTTGGCCATTTTGTAAAATTTTCGCGCGGGAACATTTTCAAAGAATCCGGCCGTATATCTGGCCAGTTTTTGACCGAATAGTTGGCCGGATTGGTGGTGGAAATTGAAAAAATTTTGGATCCCTCACTGCCTCGAATCCGGCCAGTTCTTGGCCGGATTGTGACGTGTCACGCTTCAGTTCGTCTTCGATCGATCGTTTGGAAATTGATTTACATGATTTCATACTTACTTGTTTCCATCCAATGATTTTAACGATAAAGATTAGATTTTTTTTATGATTGTTGAACCCCACTTTTAAGCCTCGATTTACAAGAAAATTTAGGCTCGTCCTCGCGATATTTTCTAGATTATACCTGTGTGCAATCTTCCGTAATAATTGGGGTTTATCAGTAATAGTTCATTATTAATTGCTCAGGCACACAAGAGAACCTTCAAGAGGATCCTACGGTGGACGCTTAAACCCTCAAGATGGCATTACTTCTTTGTTTATTTGGTGAGTGTCAAGTGTATGAGTACTTGATAAATGCTTAACTATTATAAATGATTGGAGATTTTGAAAATAGAGTCGAGTGTGTACTTTACCGCACTCGTTCTCATTTGAAATGAATGGAATGAAATATATTGAATGAAATGAATGATTGAATGATATTGAATGCTTGGATGAAATGAAATGGTATGCTATGGCTGCATACGTCGCTGGAGTGAATCTCCTCGACTAACAAATGTTACATGGGGGATGCCCAAACTCATAGGCCGACCTTGGGACTCGAGCCAGCATGGGCTTGGTCGGGAACCTCGGTGAGCCATGAGAATTACTTGATAAGTTTGATCTATTGGAGAGATCTCGCTTGGCATACTCGTGGAGTATCGCCTTATAAATGTCGTGCTGGTCCGGTGCGGTGTACGATGAACGGACATGAGAAGTAAATGGAGATCTACGGATTGGAAATATCAACCCGGTTGATGGAGAGTCATAGCGGGAAGATATATGAATGAGATTGGCAAAGCAAGTGAAAATTAGCTCCTGAGAGCTACCATATCCTTGAATTGTTTCTGTTTACATTTCACTGGAATTGTTTATTACTCGTATATTATCGTTTTCCTGTTGATTGGGATTGTTATGTGGACAATGTGTTTGAATGTGTGTTCTTGACCTCACGAGCAATCGTTCACCCCGTAGATTTGTTTTCCTTAACAGGAAAGGACCTGGAATGAATCTCGGAGAAACCCTCTGGATGTACTTGTGTATTAGGGTTTCGAATGCAATTGGCTAGATATTTTGGTTGTTGTATATTTTGGAATTTGATGTGTATTTTGGGAAATCTGATGTAAGAATTGGATAATCGCTGTATTTTGAACTGGTGGTGTAAGACTTGGACAGTCGGTTATGGAAGCGACTTCTCTTTAGTAGGCTTGTATTAATTGTTACATATTGTTAAGCTTGAAAGTTTCCGCACTTTCTTACGTTATCTTCTCGTGATGGCTGGTATTGTATTAAGATTGAATCGAATTGTCTTGAGTCTTGGCGAGAGTTAGGCAGGCATTCCGCGGATACCCTTTGGTTCACCTTAGGGAGAAGTGGGGGCGTCATAGAGTGAGTGCATGAGTCTTGGCGAGAGTTGTGCAGGCGCCCCGTTAAACCCTCTGGTTCACCTTAGGGTGCGGTGGGGGCGTCATAAATTATAACATCAAATTCAAATGCATATTCTTCAACATATCAAGATATAGTGCATGTATGCATGTAAACATCATAAACAATTCACATTTTGGCCATTTGAATCGTCCAATTTACTTAACAACATTCCAAAACCAAGTACCACATTGATTATCAAATAGAAATATGCATAAATCATCACATTCCTACATTTGATCATCTAAACATGCTTAAAAATGTTAAATAAGCATAATAGAGCTTATATACATCAACAACTAACATCACAAATTCACCATTTAAAGCGTATCGATAAACTCAAAAAATTATGCAAATGGTGAATGTAAAATACCAAGTTAAGTTCAAGAAATTTACCTCAATTTGGTTGAATAATGTTTGGTGATGCAAGTGATGCAAAAAATCCTATGAAAATTTGACCTCCAATTGATGGATTAAGAAATTAAGAACCCTAGCCTTCAACTGATTTTTGAGATGTTTTTCTTGAAATTCAATCAGTTGAATAGGCTCTAGGAAAGTCAAATGATATTTGTTGGATGATTTCATGCAAGGAAATAGTGTAAAAATAAGAATTTGTGAAGTATGTGTGAGTGTGGGTGAGAAAACGCGAGGTGAAGCAAGAAGAAGAAAAAGGAAATAAACCTGCGTTTTGTCTTTGAAATTGGTCCCCAAATACGCGAGTTGAATATACAGCCTTGAGGTCGCGTTTTGGAATTCGCGTTTTCAATTGAAAAATCATAGGATCGAATATGCAGGCTTATGAAAACGCAACTCGGTAGCCCCATTTTCTTCTTTATTTTTGCAGAAATGAATATGCGACTCATGAAAATGCAACTGCAGATCGCATATTTCTAAGCTCGTGTTTTCTTCATTCTGCAAAAATTTCTTAACGTTTCAAAAGTTATGCTTTTACCCCAATTAATCAAAATGCATCCTAGATCATTCTTTTGTCTAAAAAAGCAATGCACACACATGTAAAATGATCAAAACATACATTTTTTCCCTTTCTAACGAATCAAAAACAACTTTTATTCAAAACGAGAGGTTGAGTTTCTTGATCAAATTTCGTCTTTTTCACCTCAAATGGTCTCTTTTGCCTCTATTTCCCAAACCTACAAAAGAAAAATAACAAAATAAATTAAACACATAATTTAAACATAAAATCACACCAAAATAACATAAACTTAAACAAATATTGGGTTGCCTCCCAATAAGCGCTTTTGTTTATAGTCGTTGGCTCGACTATTGAACCCCATTTTTCAAGAAGGCTTTGTTAATGAATAATCTGCCATTAAAGGACGTGTTGGATCATTAAAAGGTGGCTTAATAGCAAAAGCCACATGTTCTAATGATGTGAGAGATTGAAGTGACTTACCTATCTCAAGTGTGTTGTAGATATTACCTTGAATGTGCGTCACTTGAGTATTCACCAAAGGAGATGCCGCATGGCCTTCTTAGGATATCATACCTTTAAAACCTATACTATCAATACATTCCTCAAGAGGGGTGAAAATGAGTTGCTAAGGCTCACCTCTTGATATTCAAGGTTAGCTCCAAAGGTACTATCATGTGAAATGGACATTTCTTCATTGAAACTCAAATTAGATTCATCATTTTGATAGAAATACACTCCATTTTCACTTGCAACATGCTCACCATTCATGCTAGGGTTATTTTGCATATCATTAGAAGAAATAACTTCACACAATGCATGTAATTGATCTTGTATTCTATCAAAGTGAGAAGCTAATTCATCTAATCTTTGTGACGCCTCCACTTCTCCCAAGGGCGAACCCAAGGGTATCCGCGGAACGCCTGCCTAACTTTCGCCAGGACTCGATACGAGTCAATTCAAAACTTAAAATTTCACAACCAATAAATAAAAGTGAAAGTAAGGAAAAGTCTTTCCCTTCATAAACTTTCAAGTCTTACATCACAAGTTCTCAAAATTACATCAATCCTCCCAAAATACAACCACTATGAGTCGACTAGTCAAATATATCCCAAAAGTACACAAGTCGGCTTTCCCAAAATTCTTTTCAATCCGAGCTCCTGTTAAGGAAAACAAACTAATGGGGTGAGCGAACGCTCAGTGAGGCCAAGAAACACACATGCAAATACATAGACCAAGTAACAACAACATTTATACAGTAAGTAAAACTGTAAAGTTCGAGTAATTAACATTTCATGTAGGAAAAGTAAGCTGAAACAATTCAAGGATACTGTAGCTCTCAGGATCTAAATTTCACGTAGCAGGGTCAAGGTTTTAATCAAATCCCATGTTGACACTCCGTCAACCAAGTAAGTATCAAATCCGTAGGATCTCTACTTTTCCCAGATTCCCGTCACCGTTACACCCCTTACCGGACCTGCTCATCAAGGTTTTGATATTATTCGAGTATATCGTGGCAATACTACATGAGTATGCCAAGCAAGATCTCTCCAATAGATCAAGCTTCGTATTTGCTCATGGTTTACTAAGCTTCTCAACCAAGCCCATGTTGGCTCGATTCACACAGTTAGCCAATGAGTTTGGGTGTCCCCCGAATATGAATATAAGTCGATGAGACAACGCTCCAATCGACGATCACAAATACGATTCACAACAGCATCACTTCACACAAATCGATTATCAATTCACATAGCAAAATTCGATCATAATTTCATTTAAAAGAGAACGAGTGCGATAAAGTACACTCTCGTCTCGACAATTCTAATTCACATAATTGACAAGAAGCAATTCAACAACAATTCATGCACTTGACACTCACCAAGTCAAAAAGTGAGTAAGTGAGCAAATAAGCTTTTAGGCGTCCGTTCCGAGAGTCTCTTGAAAATTCTCTGGAGCACCTGAAGAAATAACGATTAACTATCACTTACAACCATGCATTAACCAAGAAAGAGTGTACACTTGTTTAAAACTAAGACAATGTCTTAAAAAAGAACTTTAAATCTCTCGAAAATCGAGGTTCAAAAGTAAGGATTTAAAGTCCCAAAAGAGACTTGCCTCTTCATGAAATCAAGTTTAAAATGGTCTATCGATATCGAGAGAGAGTAACAAGTTCTCAAAAACTCATTTCTTAAGAATTCGGAAAATTTCCGTTTTGTGCGACGATCTTTGAAAAATCAAATCTTGAGTTTGGCATGTCCAAAAATGGAAAACTTGATACCATCAAAAAATAGGTTCAAAGTATTAAAATTTCCTAGCAGATACTTTTCCAATATTCTAAACAAAAAATATTCATTTTTTAGCTCAAAGTTGCTGACTCAAGAAAGCAAGACAGAACCAGTCTTGGTTTTCGGCGATATTTGGAAATTCGGCAAAATTCATAGAAAGTGAATCAGCCTTTTAAATTCGTAACACAATAAGAGTTTCAAACAAGGTTTCAAGCACAACAAACGGAACTAAATTCAGAGTTTTGAGCAACAAGCTATTACAGCTTAAAGTTGGTTGATTTTCACTACTTGAACAGTAAATTTCTAGATTTGAAGAGCAATCTTTGGGGCATCATTTGGATATTGAAATGGTATTGAAATTACGCCAAATTTGGTACACTTAAACCTCCATATATGGACTACCACTCTATCAAAATTTAGATAAAAACTCGAATGGGAAGGCAGTTAACAAAATGACTAAAGTTCATGAAATTTTCAAAGCAAATCTGCCAACCCACTCTTTCTTTCTTTCCAAAGGTTTTTGTCCAATGAAATCAATCCCAATTCACTCCATTTTTGAAACCAAGGTTCCAAAAACATCTAATAAGCAATTGATGGTTAAATGACACTAAAAGTTTTGAAATATAACCTCCCAAACCAGGTTTGACCATTCGGTCAGCAAGAAAGGAAAAGGTTCCAGTTTCTAGCTTTGTCGTGTTTTCGAAATCAAGTCATATCTAACTCTATACAAACTCAAATTGAGAATGGTTGGTGGTGTTGGAAACTAGGTTCAAAATGATATAATTTATCAGAAGACATCATTTTGAAAATCATTTCAAAAATGGGACAAAATCAAGCCACAATATGCAGCTTCCAGTTTCATTCGTATGAACAGTCAAAACAGAACAGCCAAATTTACCGACTCACTGCAGTTCACTCAAAATGAACTAGAAGGAGATTTTATACCACTGGAAAGCTATGAATATCTAGTTTTGAATGCCGCTAATGGCACTCAATTTTGACTTTTGTACAGAGTGTTACGTTCGAACAAAGAACACTGTCCCAGAACCCCTGTTATACGTTTTTCCAGATTTGAATCTTGCCAAAGCTTAAGTTTTGTGCAACCAAATGAAACGATTTTGAAAGGCACTTTGTACACACAATATGCAACATATATGCATCAATTTCATAGTCAACCAAGCATCAAAATTTTGAAATAAAAACTGAACCACATGGACAGAATTTTCGGCCAGCACACTAACCAAATTTTCCAACTTTCTCTCCATTTTCTAACCGTAATCCTTTCATTCATCACACAAACAACATTAACCAAGCAACATATCCTCAAGGCAGCTATCTACAAACCTCCTCAAGACCACTACCCTAGAGATTAAAGCAAGGTAAATGGTTTCCTCAAGTCCTCTAACCTATTTTCTTGCTTAGGGTTGTAAACCCATGCAAACTAACCTTCAATCTTAAAGAAATTGGAAAGATTAAAGGAGATGAAGGTTACCTCCTAAACCCTTGATGAAGTCAGATTTTTTCCACCAAAAACTCTCCAAGAAACACCACAAGATGTTGGCTTTTTTCAAACTAAGATGAATCTCCAAGAAACTAGAAAGATGGATGAAGATTTGCAAGTGAATTGGAGCCAAAGAAATGGAGTTTTTCTTCTTCCTTTTTCCTCTTGGTTGGTCGGCTGAATGAGGTGAGAGAGATGAGGGTTTTGTGTGATGAAACTTGGAGAGAAAGAATGAAAGAAAGTAGCTTTATGTTGGGTGCAAAATTCAACTTTGATACACTCATGAACTAATTCTCCAAGATACTTCCTTTAACACTATAATTATTCACTCTTAGTAGTCTAGTATTAACTCCTCAAATCTCCACTTAACCGTTCCGACGCGAAATACGCGAACTTTTGACTCGTGCGCGATAAAGCGAAATTGAAGGGCAATTCACGCAACTAAAATATAATTAACTAACTCACATCTAATCCCTCAATTAACTTTTCTTAGTTTACTATTGATCATCTTGCACTTTCGGATCGAATATTGCCTCGAAAAACATGTATTCGCTATTCCTTTACTAAACGAGTCGCAGAAAATTAATTTTTCTAACGGGACATTTTAAAAATATGAGTAAGACATTGTTTCATGAAAATAGATTTAAAATGGTTGAAATAAATTATTCGGAGAAAACGGTTGAATAAATAATTAAATAAGCTAGTAAAATAAGATAAAAATAAGAAAATTTTCAGGTCCTCACAATCTTTCCTCAACCCTATCAAAACGGTCAAATGTTGCATTTGCTAGTTTTTCTATAGCTAATTTACCAAGATGGCTTAGAATCGTTAGTTAATGATTCACTTTCTAATTCCAAAGGTGAAGGTGCGTTAACTAACCTTTCTATTGTTAATTCCCAAGATGGTTTTGATTCATATTGGACACATTCGAGTTGGTAATCATAAAAACATGGAGAAGCATTATATGCACATTGATTATCCCAACCATAAGCACAAGAGTTATCCCAATTAGCACCATATTGATCAAAATAAGGATTGTAATGCCCTAATTCATCATAATTATCCACATTTGTTGTTTGCCTACATATATGAGTAGCATGATAACCTCCACACAAGTCACAAATCATATGATTAGAATTAAAAATATTAACATTTCTTTTTTGCTCAATTTCATGCGTAAAAGTGTCCAATTGAACTTTTAACATTATAACATCAAGTTTAGCTCTTAAACTCCTTAAACCATCTTCAAACGACATACCTTAGGTAATTTCTTGGTTATCTCTATCTATGGAGCTTTGCACGTAGTAACCATCCATTGCCGATCTTCCTTCTCTCATGCATTGTCTTCTCATATTTTCTACTATCCTTGAATCCCTAAACATGCTTTCAAAGTAATTTAAAAACAAGTTTAGTCAAAAAAAATAGATGACTCCAATCATACAAAAAACAATACACTAAACACAAAATAAAAGACTCAACAAGGAACTAAATATAACAAAAGCAAGAAAAACAAATAAGAATGTCTAAACTAATAAAGTTGTTCTTAGCACCGATATTGCCAAATCTTCCCCTGCAATGGCGCCAAAAACTTGACGCGTGCGGGGTATACATATACAATTAGCTCATTCACAGTCAAATTTTACATTTATAAATCCTAAATACCCCACACGAGATTTTTTGCAAGTATACGAATCGTTTATTGAGTATAGGGGTATTAGGTGTCGATCCCCTAGGGAAGAGTGACAATTACCAGTTATTTTCAAACTCCTTTATTAGTTAGACTATCACAAGTACAAGTAATTAAGTCTACACTATAAAAGTAACAAAAATATAATAAAAAACTCCTAGAGGTATGGAATTCCTTACTACTCTCGCAAACGAAGTTACCGATTAAGTGAATGCTATTATCTTGGCTAGTCATGACGTAATTTTCTAATGTATGTGAAACCTACTCTCGTAGTAAATCAACCATACTTGTAGCTAAACCATACCTACTCTCGTGGTTATGAAATCAACTACAAGCTCATTTCTTCCATGAAATTACATGAAACAAGTCACTAAAGCCACAAAGGTGCTTCTCGACTCTCGTGAGTGAACTCCCCATGTTTATCACTTCCTTGAACTAGTGCTAAATTCCAATTCTCATTGCAAACTTAACACCTTAATATTATCATAATTAATGGTCGGTTAATCATGATTAGAAAAGCAAAAGTGATAAACAACTTGCTCAAAATAATATCATCAAATAATTAAATAAACATCACTAACAAGATATAGCAAGTTCATCCATACTCTAGGCATAAAATTTAACTAAACATGATAAAAACACAAATCCAAACTTGTATTATAACTAATCATGAACTTAAATACAAAAGAGAAAGTGACAGGAGAGAAGCCATCCTTGTCATGTGAGAACCCGAAAATTTTCTTATTTTCTAGCCATTATTTTAATTCCATGCATACATTTTCTATACTTTCCTTTATTATATTAATTTTCTAGCTATTTTTATAAGAGAATTAAGTTTTCAAGATATTTTTCCGGTATAAGTTAGTTCATGTGACATTAGTAGTGTATATTGGACGTGGGACTCGCTAGTGCGTTAAGTGCGATAAATTTTGACGACTAGGTAAAGTTTGGATTAAGGGATATTATTTCACCAAGTGTTAGGAGATAATTAGAGGTTAGCTAGGTAATTAACCATTGGTAAGTGACGGGTATTTTACATACGTGCAAGCTAAAAAATACCGAATTACACCCGTTCACTGCAAGTATACAGATCAACTAGTAGTTTAGGGTATATATCGGGTCGATCCCACAGGGAAGAGTGAACAATTACCGGTATTACTAAAGTTTCTTTATTATTTAGACTATCAATTAATGATAAGAAATTTAACCTACTGCACTTATACAAGAAATTAACAAATAAAAGCTCCTTAGGTTGTGGTATCCCTAACTACTCATGCAAGTGTTATATTTGGATCATTGAATACTACATCTAGGCTAATTATGGTGTAATTTCCTAATACATTTGAATCCTACTTTCGTAGTGAATCAATTATACTTATAACTAATCCATACCTATTCTCATGGTTATGAAATTAGCTACAAGTTCATTTCTTCAGTGAAATTACATGAAATGAATCACTAAAAACCACATAGGTGCACCTCTACTTTCGTGAGTGTACTCCCTATGTTTAGCACTTCTTGAACTAGTGTTAAGTCTCAATTTTCATTGCAGAAATAACACCTTAGATAATCAGAATTAATGGTACCAGATTAATCATGATTTCAAGAGCCAAAGTGCTAAATAACTTGCTCAAATACTAGCAAACAAATAACCAAATAATAAATACTAACAATTATAGGAAGTTCAACCAAACCCAAGGTATAAACTTTAAAAACACATATTAAATATAAAATCCAGAACTTGTATATTAGCTAAACTTGGAATCAAATACAAAAGATAAAGAGTTGGAAAGGAATGTAACCCATGTCACTTGAGCTCATCACCTTGCCTTCTTCATCTCCATTTTCATCCTAATCTAGATAATGTACAAGAGTGGATGAACTAACTAGCTAAACTATACTACACTAATCTAATACTAAGAGAATGGAAAAACTACATTTCTGCACTTCCAAGCTTCTCCCGTATGCTCTGCATGTCCTGGTTGCTCCCTATATAAACTGCTCCAAAAGCTCCTTTTCCATTGGTCCAAATTTGCTGCATTTGATTTCCAAATCTGAAATTGTTAAGATAGTCAATAGCCATTGTTTTTGACTTGAAAATATGCCAACTTTCTTGCCCTTTTGTCTTCTAAAGCATGTGCACCGAATTCTCTTGCAGATTGTAGCTGGAAAGTAGTCAGAACACAAGAGAATTGACTGAGCAAAATTGCAGAATTGCGGCCGGAAAACGCGCCTACACAAAACGCGGTTACAAGTCACGTTTTGTGTACTCGCGTATTCACTTTGTCCTTATTTCAGTTGCGATTTTCTCTATCATAAAGGCTGAACTGGATTTTTTGTAAAACACCAAAGTTGTAGCCCTTTGAGTTAGCTTTCCAATGCTTCAAGAATCATCCAAATCTGAGCTTTGTAGCCTGAGATATGATCGAAATACTAAACACTGGTCAGAGCTCTGTTTTCCACTTTGGACAGCTGAGTTGAATTTCGGTATTTCAACTTTTGGACTATGAAAACGGCTGAACTGGACTTTGATGTCTTCATACCAAATGTAGATATATCTCTTAGCTTCAAAATGGTACCAAGATCACCTTGATCCGATCTGTGTAGCTCCAGATATAGTCAAAATACCAAAACGTGTCAGAGTTGTCAAAACCTGACTTTTCTTGATTCAAATTGCATTTTTCCTTTTTACACTTCATATTTTATTTTCACCACTTTAATCCATCTTCAATCATCCAAATATCTTCTCAATGCACTTCATTTGATGATTGAATCATTAAACCTACAAAATATGAAGTTTTTCCCATAAAAATCCAACAAATGCAATATTTAGCCAATTTAACATAAAATGTAGATTTTTACCAAAACCTTAGTTATTTTAGTTATAAAACTAAATAATCAAACCAAAATTAACTAATAAAACACACTAAAAATACGTAAAATAAACCCTTGTCAAATACCCCCACACTTGAACCATTGCTTGTCCTCAAGCAATAAAAATACAAACCAACAATGATCCAAAATTTGAAAATAAACATATGTAGCATTTCAACTTCATTTCCTCAAAACAAAGTAAATAACCATTATGCAATTATTCAATTAAGTTCAAGTACTCATAATATCAAGTAAAGGAGAGCCAATTATACCGTCATTATAACAAATTCAAATCAATTTTTCATCCTTACCCAATCTTACAAGTAAGTAACTCATATGGTCAATAATAATGCTTCCTAAACTCATGATCATCTTTTAATTCTGTTTAAAAAAATATTTATTAATATTACATATCTAAATATTACTTAAGACGTGAGAATGCCTTTTGACGCGAGGATCGACATTTTTAGATGAAGATCACCGGTTACTCAACACTTCACATACTCAAGTTGCTTTGCATACTCTTAACTCAAGTACCGTTTTACGCGAAAGTCGACATTTGTAGATGAAGACTCCCGGTTACTAAGTACAAGAATCATTGGAGTAGAAGAATTTTTATTTAATTTCTTTTTTCTTTTGTTTTTTGTTTTTCTCTTTTTCTTCATTTTTTTTCATTTTTCATCATTTTTTTCTTTTTTTTTTTTTTTAATAGCAAAGGGAATAATAATTTTCTAAAAAAATAATCATGAGAAGAGTATTGCACTTATTGACCATATTTATCACTTAACTTATAAAATCCAATAAAGAGAAGAAATTTCATCAAATATGCAAAAAAAAAATATAGGCATAATTTTCTCCACTTTAAAAGATATACTTTCCTACAAATGCAAAAATTATAATCACATAATAGTCATTTCCAAGTTAAATGAGAAAAGAAGTTTCCAAATCACATATATTTATCTCAAATGTAGAAGGAATTTGAACTACTAATGGTATGAAACTTGTTACCCCTTGGATAAAATTGAAAAAAAATATGAAACTTTTTGGGGCAAGTTTGCAATTTTGGACAAGATTTTAGAAAAATTTTGAATTTTAACACAAGTCCAATATTTGCAACTAATAATTCAATCACATACAATATATATAATCTCAATTCTCCCCCCACACTTAACATACACATTGTCCTCAATGTGTAAAAAGGAAAATCAAGATAAAGAAAAGTAATACTCCCCTATTGTTGCGATTGAATATGAAGCTTCAAAATCCATTGTCCGTTTATCTCCAACGCTTCATAAGTTCCATTGAATAACCATTAATAATAATAATCGAAACATAGAAAATAAGAAACAAAAGTGATAACAAAGGCTTAATAAAACAAAACGGCGATCCGTAATTTCAAACCTTTGTTTTGGTGATGTACCTATATACAATATACAATAAGCAACTCAAGGTACAAGAAAATATATGAGGAAAAGAAGAAAAAAGAGAATCAAGGAATCTGCATTTTTTTTTTTTTGCTCCGAAAACGCGACTCATAAAAACGCGCCATTAAGCCGCGTTTTGTGAAGTCGCGTTTCTTCACATATCTTGCAGGATCGAAAACGCGACTATGCTTAAAAACGCGACTTGGAGTCGCGTATTTAAAGTCGCGTTTTTGGTTTCTGAACAGGCTGTAAAACGCGACTTTGTAGAAAACGCGACTTCCTGTCGCGTTTTGAAGGCGCGTTTTCTTCAGTATAGATGCAGAATTGAAAACGCGATTATGGAAAACGCGATTCTAAGCGCGTTTTCAGCCCAAGTGCGTTTTCTTCTGCGAAATTTTTGCAGAAAGCCAATTTTGAAAAATTACCATTTGTACCCCAATCACTCAAAATGGAGGGTTTGAGTTCCTTGATCAAATTTCGCCTTTTTCACCTCATTTGGTCACTTTTGCTTCCATTTCCAATACCTACAAATGAAAAATAACAAAATAACTCAAACATATACTTTAAACATAAAATCACCCCAAAATAACATAAACTTAAACAAACATTGGGTTGCCTCCCAATAAGCGCTTCTTTAAAGTCAATAGCTTGACTATTTCACCTCATTTTTCAAGGAGGCTTAGTTAACGAATAATCCACCATTTTTGGTCGTGGTGGATCATTAAATGGTGACTTTATAGCAAAAGTCACATGATCTAATGATAGGAGAAATGGAATTGACTTACCTATCCCAAGTGTTTCATAAATATTACCTTGAATATGCACCACTTGAGAACTTACCAACGGAAATGTCATGAGAGTATCCTGGGCAGCAATACCCTTAGAACCTACACTTTCAATGCACTCCTCAAGAGGGGTGAAAAATGAGTCATTAAAACTCACCTCTTGAGGTTCAAGGTTAGTTCCAAAGATATTATCATGTGAAATGGATATTTGCTCATTAAAACACAATTGAAATTCATCATTTTCATCCAAATATAATCCATTTTCACATACAACATTCCTACCATTCATGCTAGGATCATTTTGCAAATTTTTAGAGGAAATAACTTCACACAATGCATTCAATTTCTCTTGTATTCTACTAAAGTGAGAAGTCAGTTCATCTATTCTTTCTTCAACCCTATCAAAACGGTTGGAAGTTGCATTAGCTAATTTTTCTAAAGCTAACTCCCAAGATGGTTTTGCTTTATATTGGACATTTTCAGATTGGTAATCATAAAAATATGGATAATCACTATATGCACATTGATTTTCCCAACCATAAGAAAGAGAATTGCTCCAATTAGCACTGTATTGATCAAAATAAGGATTGTAATGCTCTAATTCATCATAGCAATCCACATTTTGTGCTTGCATACATGTATTAGTTGCATGATAACCTCCACACAAGTCACAAATCACATGATAAGAATTAAAAGCATTAAAATTCCTCCCTTGCTCAATTTCATGCATAATTGTGTCCATTTGAACTTGTAGCATCATAACATCAAATTTAGCCTTTAAGCACCTTATACCATCTTCAAAAGACATACCTTCAGTAATTTCTTGGTTACCTCTGTTGAAGGAGCTTTGCACTAGGCAACCATCCATTGCCAATCTTTCATTTCTCAAGCTTTGTCCTCCAAATTGACCTACCCTTCTCATCACCTAAAATTGCTTTTAAACAACCTCAAAAGCAAAATTAGTAAGAAAAATAGGTAATGAAACACATACACAAATAAAACACAAAAATAATAGAAAATAACATTCACACTATAACTAATAATATGTCTAAACTAATAAAGTTACTCTTCACACCGATATTGCCAAATCTTCCCCGGCAACGGCGCCAAAAACTTGACGGGTATTTTACATACGTGCAAGCTAAAAAATACCGAATTACACCCGTTCACTGCAAGTATACAGATCAACTAGTAGTTTAGGGTATATATCGGGTCGATCCCACAGGGAAGAGTGAACAATTACCGGTATTACTAAAGTTTCTTTATTATTTAGACTATCAATTAATGATAAGAAATTTAACCTACTGCACTTATACAAGAAATTAACAAATAAAAGCTCCTTAGGTTGTGGTATCCCTAACTACTCATGCAAGTGTTATATTTGGATCATTGAATACTACATCTAGGCTAATTATGGTGTAATTTCCTAATACATTTGAATCCTACTTTCGTAGTGAATCAATTATACTTATAACTAATCCATACCTATTCTCATGGTTATGAAATTAGCTACAAGTTCATTTCTTCAGTGAAATTACATGAAATGAATCACTAAAAACCACATAGGTGCACCTCTACTTTCGTGAGTGTACTCCCTATGTTTAGCACTTCTTGAACTAGTGTTAAGTCTCAATTTTCATTGCAAAAATAACACCTTAGATAATCAGAATTAATGGTACCAGATTAATCATGATTTCAAGAGCCAAAGTGCTAAATAACTTGCTCAAATACTAGCAAACAAATAACCAAATAATAAATACTAACAATTATAGGAAGTTCAACCAAACCCAAGGTATAAACTTTAAAAACACATATTAAATATAAAATCCAGAACTTGTATATTAGCTAAACTTGGAATCAAATACAAAAGATAAAGAGTTGGAAAGGAATGTAACCCATGTCACTTGAGCTCATCACCTTGCCTTCTTCATCTCCATTTTCATCCTAATCTAGATAATGTACAAGAGTGGATGAACTAACTAGCTAAACTATACTACACTAATCTAATACTAAGAGAATGGAAAAACTACATTTCTGCACTTCCAAGCTTCTCCCGTATGCTCTGCATGTCCTGGTTGCTCCCTATATAAACTGCTCCAAAAGCTCCTTTTCCATTGGTCCAAATTTGCTGCATTTGATTTCCAAATCTGAAATTGTTAAGATAGTCAATAGCCATTGTTTTTTACTTGAAAATATGCCAACTTTCTTGCCCTTTTGTCTTCTAAAGCATGTGCACCGAATTCTCTTGCAGATTGTAGCTGGAAAGTAGTCAGAACACAAGAGAATTGACTGAGCAAAATTGCAGAATTGCGGCCGGAAAACGCGCCTACACAAAACGCGGTTACAAGTCACGTTTTGTGTACTCGCGTATTCACTTTGTCCTTACTTCAGCTGCGATTTTATCTATCATAAAGGCTGAACTGGATTTTTTGTAAAACACCAAAGTTGTAGCCCTTTGAGTTAGCTTTCCAATGCTTCAAGAATCATCCAAATCTGAGCTTTGTAGCCTGAGATATGATCGAAATACTAAACACTGGTCAGAGCTCTGTTTTCCACTTTGGACAGCTGAGTTGAATTTCGGTATTTCAACTTTTGGACTATGAAAACGGCTGAACTGGACTTTGATGTCTTCATACCAAATGTAGATATATCTCTTAGCTTCAAAATGGTACCAAGATCACCTTGATCCGATCTATGTAGCTCCAGATATAGTCAAAATACCAAAACGTGTCAGAGTTGTCAAAACCTGACTTTTCTTGATTCAAATTGCATTTTTCCTTTTTACACTTCATATTTTATTTTCACCACTTTAATCCATCTTCAATCATCCAAATATCTTCTCAATGCACTTCATTTGATGATTGAATCATTAAACCTACAAAATATGAAGTTTTTCCCATAAAAATCCAACAAATGCAATATTTAGCCAATTTAACATAAAATGTAGATTTTTACCAAAACCTTAGTTATTTTAGTTATAAAACTAAATAATCAAACCAAAATTAACTAATAAAACACACTAAAAATACGTCAAATAAACCCTTGTCAGTAAGCAAGAGGATGAGATTAAACATTCAAGGTGCCAAGTGTAGTGACCCGATTCGAAGTTGGACTTGACCAAAGGTTTCTTAACTTTCTTAAAACCAATTTTGACCAAGCTTTCCTCACTTTTCATCCCCTCTTGGCCGAACCTTGTAGAGAAAAAAACAAGAGAAAATCCTTCAACTTCCACTTCAATTTCTTGCTCAAATCTTGAGTTTTAACCGATTGCAAACTACTCCATATAAGTTGCTCTTTAGGGAAGATTAAAGCTTGTGGTGGAGTGATTTTGGAAGGGAAAGCACCAAGCTTCTAGGTTTCTTGGAGGAACAAGGTAACCTTGGCTAGAATTTCCCTCTACTTCAATTAATTGTCAATTAGTAGTTTAGAGCTGTGAGTTTTGTAGTTTTATGGAAAAATTTCATGGAGAAAGTGGTAACTTGGGAAATTTCAGATTTTTGGTGAATTTTCTGGTCTTAATTGATGCTTGAGCAATTGCCATGGAATGATAGCTTTGTTATGTGTAAAATGAAGCTTTTATATGCTAGTTTTGGTTGCTTACAAAAAATTCCAGCTTGTGTGGTTAAATTTCAGCTTTAGGGTTTCAATTTGGGGCTTTATTGTGGTTGGTTTTGGAGCTATCACTTGGTTCAAATTGAAGGGCATTGTGGCCCTAGTTAGGTGTGTTTTATAACTTATGTGTTGTGTGTGCAATTGTGGTTGATTTGAGTTGAGATTAGTGATGGATTGTAGGGTGGAAAGTAAAGGAATTTAGAAAGGAATCTGTCCTGTTTCTAACCTGTTTATTCGTCCATGTTAGAGGCCGAATCAGGTCTAGGTTAAAACATAAAAGTTGTAGGTAATGGAGTTATATAGCTGTCTACAAAATTTCAGCTCAATCATAGCACTGTATCATGTGAAATGACAAAAATACCCCTGACTGCCGAATGCCCTTTTCGCGTACAGTTTTCTGTGTTCTCTGAGATTGCACATTTTGACCTTGAAAATGCACGATTTAGGTGTTGATGTCTTCATAGGAAACGTAGTTCTCTGTCTTACCTTTGAAACGGCATAAAGTGTACCCCAATACGATGAGCGTAGCTTTAGTTGTGACCAAAATGCTATAAGACGTCCAATCTGTTGTTTAGCTAGTTGTCTTTAAAACTTGTTTCCGGTCGCATTGTTAGACTTGTCTTGTAATTGGATGAAATTGAGCCTAGTTGAAGAGCTATTGTGTTAAGTTTACTTATGTGTTGAATTGGGCTGAGTTGAGGAAAAAAAATGAAGCCATAAATGGCTGGAAAATAGCGAAATACAAAGGGCATGCTGTCCAAAATTTTAGGGCTACTTGATTCCTTCAAGTTTGGGTCGATTTGGTGATAAACTTGCTTGAGATGCTTGGTATATCTATAAGTTTTACTTAGATGTTCAATTTTGGTTGAAATGGAAGGATTTGCATTGGTATTTTCCTCCAAGTAGTTGGCTGAAATTTCCGTTTGTTGGTCAAGTGATAGCGAAGTCTATTACCTTGTGTTTTCTAACCTTTTCATGATTTGGTTTTGGCCAAAACTTGTTCAAAACATTGGTTAAACCTTTGTGCTTGAATTTGAGTGAAAATTATTTCGATTAGGAGGTGAACAACCTCATGATTTCACTTGTGTCATGGCTGCGAAAATTCTGGTTTGAAAGGCAAATTTGTATCTTGTTACCTTTGAGTCTTAAAGCCTTAAAATCACTTGTGTCGTGATTTCACTAGTTGCCTAGTTACCTTGTTAACTTGTTACCTTTAGCACCCTGTTACTTACTATGACATACGACTCGTAACACTTTGCCTGCGAATGAAAGTAGTTCATTGGATAGGCATACGACTCGTAATCGAGTTTCAATGGTTTTCCTTGGTTGTTCTAGGATGTACCGGTGATCAAAGGCATCCTTTGGAAGGAAACTTTTGAAGTTATCCTTGTTTAAACTGGTGAGTGTACCACTCCCATGATTCGTCGCTAACTGGTTTATCTGTACTTCAAATTTGTGACTTGAATGCCTGTACCATCTGTTTATCTGTACGAGACGAGGGTGTACTTTATCGCACTCGTTCTCTAGCCTGTGTGACTAGTTTACTGTATAAACTTGAATCTGTTACCTGTGCCTAATGTGATGTCGTTTGGAGCTTGTATCCAACGACCTCCCTGCGCCTGTCAAATCTGAGCTCAACCTCTTGGGGAGTTAATTGAATCGAGCCAGCAAGGGTTTGGTCGAGGAAAATTGACAATCTATGAGGGCCTATTCCTGGGGAATCTTTGGGTATTGGAGACTCTGGATTTCCGGTATACTCGAGTATTACCATCCCTGTTCCTATTGAGGCGTTCGGGCCCGATAAGGGGTATGTTTGGTGGACGGAATTTGGTGTAAAGTGGGGTATACGGTCATGTTTGTTCTTCAAACGTTGACGAAGAGTCAACGCGTGTAGATTAAGTACTGCAACGGAAATTTGGCTCTTGAGAGCCACCTGTATCCTTTTATTTGAGATGTTTGTTCAATTCCTTAGTTGATATGTATATTTGCCTCCAAAGTGAGTTCCATGATTCTGGACTGCTTATACTTGTGGTACCTCATTGAGCTTCTAGCTCACCCCCTTCCCGTTACCTTTGTTTTCCTTACAGGGTTCAATGTTTTGGAAACCATGATTTTTGGAAGAAAGAGTCGAGCTAGTGGTAGACATTCTTTTGTTTACGCCCCTCTATAATAGTAAACCCTAGGTGTACTTTGATACCTTATGACTATTCTGGCTTGTACTTCAAGTTAACTTGTTGAAAACTCCAATGTATATATTTATGCAAATGTATGGTTATGTATATTAATTGAAATGCATGATTCGTCGGCTATGTGTACTTTTCCTGTATCCGTTGGAAAGAATCGAAGTTCGGTTGTGCATTCGGTAGGGTTTACATATGTTTTGGATCAGTAATCCTGGCGAGAGTTGGGCAGGCGGTTCGCCTTAGGGGGAGGTGGGGTCGTCACATGTCACATGAGTTCCAACTCTCCATCTTTACTCTTCAAATCTTCATCAAAATCTAACTACAAATATAAGAAGGAAAAACTACACTAACTACTCTATACTACCCTAACTAATGAATTAAGAAAAACTAGTGAAGAAGTTTCTCTATCCTTCCAAAGCTGTTTTTTAAAATGTTCTCCAAAGGCCTCTATTTATAGAGGATTCAAGAGGCAAATGAGTTATTTCTAATTATCATTTTTGACTCTTGAAACTCTCATGAGTTGTCTTTCCAACATCTTGAAACTCCAATGAGTTGTCTTTCTAGTGAAAATATACATCTTGTGGTTTGAAAGACAAGATCTTGGAAAGACAACTCATGGTTCCAACATCTTGTCTTTCAAACCACAAGATATATATTTTCACTAGAAAGACAACTCATGGGAGTTTTAAGAGTAAAAAATGACAACTAGAAATAACTTATTTGGCTCTTGAATCCTCTATAAATAACAGCCTTTAGAGGACATTTTCACAATTTTGGAAGGCTAGAGAAACTCCACAAAAATGTAGTTTTCACTAGAATTTCCTTAGTTCATTAGTTAGAGTAGTATAGTATAGTTAGTGTAGTTTTTCCTTTTTGTATTTGTAGTTAGATTTGGATGAAAATTGGAGGAGCAAAGATGGAGAGTTGGAATTCATGTGACAAGGGTGACTTCTCTCCTATCACTTTCTCTTTTGTATTTAAGTTCATGTTTAACTATAATACAAGTTTGGATCTTGTTCTTTATATTTAGTTAAAGTTTATGCCTAGAGTATGGATGAACTTTCTATATCTTGTTAGTGATGTTTACTTGGTTATTTGATGATATTATTTTGAGCAAGTTATTTATCACTTTTGCTTTTCTGATCATGATTAACCGGCCATTAATTATGATAATCTTAAGGTGTTAAGTTTGCAATGAGAATTGGAATTTAACACTAGTTCAAGGAAGTGATAAACCTAGGGAGTACACTCACGAAAGTAGAGGTGCACCTTTGTGGCTTTAGTGACTTGTTTCATATAATTTCATAGAAAAAATGAACTTGTAATTAATTTCATAACCACAAGAGTAGGTATGGTTTAATTATAAGTATAGTTGATTCACTACAAGAGTAGGTTTCACATATATTAGGAAATTACGCCATAACTAGCCAAGATAATAGCATTCACTTAACCGATAATCTCATTTGCAAGAGTAGTAAGAAATTCCATATCTTTAGGAGTTTTCTAGTATTATTTCATCACTTTTATGTTTATGGTAGTCTAGATAATAAAGGAGTTCGAAAAATGCCGGTAATTGAAAATCTTCCCTATGGGATCGACCCTTAATACACTTTACTCAATAGTGACTCGTATACTTGCGAAAAATCGCGTGTGGGGTATTTAGGATGTTATAAATGTAAAACTTGATTGTGGATGAGTTAATTGATGTATGTATACACCGCGCACGTCAGCATGAACAGACATCTGGACATGATGATTAGTGAGGAATTGGAGCAGAAAACAATCGAGAAACCAATCTAGAAGGCAATACGCGATGTCAATATGCGGCCTTAGGTCACGTATTGAGGGGTTGCGTATTCTCCCTTATTTTTTTGCAACTTGTTCTACAATTTACTCTATTTTCACACTGCTTTCCAGTTCAATTTTACCTTAGAATTTCGGTTGCACATGCTCAAGATTCCTTAGGAAGGAGAAAAAGGAGCTTTATGTCTTATCATTAACCACTTTTTGACTCTCTTAACCATACATATGCAAGAATCATTGAAGGGAGAGATGATTCCTAGTAGTTCTTGGTAGACATTATTTTTAGTGCTTTCTCATTCTCTCTAGCTAAAAACTTGTAAGAAAACTTGAAGAACTCATTGTATCACTCATTTTGTTGAAGAAATAGAAGATTGGGAGCTTGTTCATCACCTTGGCTAAGCTTTCTCTCGCTTTCTCTTTACTTGTGATTCATTATGTTTGCACGCAATGAAGTTTTGCTTTTTATTGTCTTATTTCGCATGAATAGCTAAACTTCTAGATTTACGGAATTGATGAACCTTATGACCACTTGATATGAAGTGAATGTGATTTACACTTGTTACATCTTGTATTACAGTTATGCATGCTTATTACTTGTTATTGCTTGATAACCAATGGCAAGTTTTTTGTTAGTCTCATTCAATAAAAATTGGTAATAATGATGGAACAACATAAATGGAGATTAAGGAGTAGGCTTCTGAGAATAGAGGTATACTTAAGTAGATTAACTTTGCCTTTCATGAAGAACAAAAGAGTTGATCTAGTTATTCACCATGAGAATAGGGAAAGCTAGTCTATTCTAAGCCACTACATCGTGAGAGTGAGTTTTGGTAAAGTTGGAAATGAATCTCTAGTTAAACAAGAGTAGTAACAATAGGTAAATCTATTCACTTGTATCTTTGGTGCCATAAATGGATTCCATCTCCTTAGACTCAAGTATTTAGTAAAATCTCTCTATTGTTATCTTGCAAGTTATTTAGTTAAAATAGTTAGATAGTAAGTATTGTTATTTCTATTGTCTTCATTTGATAGATAGCCTAAATAATAGAGTAAGTAAAGGACCTAGTAATTGTAATAGTTGTTTCTCATGGGATCGACCATATATATACCCTAAACTGCTATTTGACTTGTATACTTGCAGTCAAATGGGTATATTTTGGATTTAACTTGCACTTATATTGAGAACCGTCACCTGTCAAAGCTTTATTAGCTGATGAAAATTGTTGCCCAATAGAAGTTGGAAATTCATGTGCCCTTGTGGATTCTAGAATTGATTTTCGTATATGTTTTGCAATCTTGTTCTTGATGATCCTGAAGTTTAAACGATTGGAATGCTCCGAACTTTCATAAAGAGCCTTTTCGGCTTGTGAACATTCAGGAATAGATTGTGTTGGTTCATCAATCCGAAGACATAGATCGAAATCCAATCCCAAAGAAATGAGTACTTGTTCATGCCAGTCAGGATAGTTAAACTCATTTAATTTTGAAATATTGAATCTTACTCCCAAAAGTGTAGTTGGAATGATAGCTCCAAATTATGTAAAACATGTCATGAAATATGTCATTAGTAGAGTAATCAATTGCTTTATCTTATTGTATCTTTATATTTCATGAGAAATATCATTAGCAGAGTAATCAATTGCATCATCTTATTCTATCTTTGGACTTTTGAAGATATGCTAGCCATTCACTCTAGAGAGCAATCAATTACATCATCTTGTCCTATCTTTGGGTAGACTCAAGACATGCTAGCGATTCACTCTATAAGTGAGTGATAGTAATTCACTTACTGTCCCAAAATAGAGATGTTATACACCTTTGGATTATATAACAACTCTTTCATGAATATAGAATGTAAAATACTTTTGGATAATTTTAATACTATAATCATGAAATAAAAACAACCTTTTAACTATTGTGACAATTGGTCATTTTATTCATGATTTATAAGGCCACTTTGGATTGTCCAAAAAAAAACAAAAACACACACACACACACACACATATATATAGATATTTTTCACAACATATTATGTGAGGTAAATATAAAATTTCTCACAATGCATGATGTGAGATACCCAAGAGGAAGTTTTAATATTTTCGTAAAACTTATTTCATACTTCATAAGTATGCAAATACAATAACATATATTAAAGATAAGCACATAATGGTATATCAAGGTTTTCATATACCTAAATCATGTCATGCATTTCTATGATGACTTGAACCATAATATTATTCTCACAAATATCATTCATGCTAGAAATGCATAACTAAGCTAATGATGACATTATATGATTTATAAGTCATGATTTCAACATTGGTCTATTACCCCATGTTAGAAAATAATATCAAGATCTTCAACCATGACTTACAAATCATAAATAAAGAGAATGAAGGCATACCTTATGCCATTGAATATGTCTCTACTTGGAATTGTATGGTTTCAAGTCTTGATCTTCCCTCTCCTAGTCTCTCTTATGTTTGCACTAGTGATGGAACAATTCTTACAAACTAATTGAGTGGAGACAGGGACCACAAGCATATTTATAGATGCATAAATGACCCATCCCATCATTGATCATTAATAAAACTTATTAATTCTTCCTACTTGATAAGATGAATCTTATCATTAATCACTTGTTTCAAGGATGTATATACACAGTCATAAATGTATATACATTCATTTATGTGAAGTTTCATAATTGTATGGATAATTTCATTTATCACTTAAGTTAGATTTATGACTTTGGTCATTGAATCTTGTGACTTATTAATTAGGTACATGACTCTGGTTATGATACCTTGATCCTATCCATACAAGTACTTAATTTTATTTTTTCTTGTGGTTATTAATGTATGTGGGATAATATTACTTATACATTTATGTGGTCATGCAGGCCACAATAAGTAATTAATTTAACAATAACTGTCATTATCCCAACTAAATCTATCTAAGATGATGAAACATTGATATGTACATTCACAAAAAAAAAAAGCAAGATTCTACAATATATAAATTTAAAACAAAATTTTATCAATAAGCAAATGAAAATTGCAGCGGAGATAGAAAATTGCAAGACTTAACGTGGTTTAACTAAAAGCGGCACCCACTGTCCAACTCTTTACTTCCATTGGATTTTAGAAACCAACTTAATTGTGTTAAGTTGAGTCATCTTCTTTAGATTGGCGAGTGTTCCACCTCTCTTTCTGATGGTTCTACATAGAGAGGACTTACGATATCACAATGCTTCTCTATGAAAGTTCCAATAGCTAGCAATCTCGCTTAAAATAATACTCAAAATAGTTGCTAAAAGTCGGTGCAAATTTCTCCTCACTAGTTGTCTATTCCAGATAAAATGATATGGTCTCTTACAAGCTCAATGTTATAAATCTAATAAAATAAACTACTATAATAGGAATTGAAATATTAGAGAAGGAAATAGAGAATGATGTTCTTATTGTTCCAACTAATGTAAAAGTACACCCAGGAGGTGCCAAGCTACCTCTATATATAGGTATTACAAAATTAAAGGTACATCAATTGTGACGCCCCCACTTCTCCCAAGGGCGAACCCAAGGGTATCGGCGGGACGCCTGTCCAACTCTCGCCAGGACTCGATACAATTCCAATTCAAGAATAACAACTAAAAATAAAAGTTGAGGTAAAGAAAAGAGGTCGCTTCCATACACAAGTATTCAATCTTACATCATAAGTTTCAAAATACATCAACCTTCCTAAAATACATAGCTTCTAAAAGATGTCTAGTCAAATACATTCAAAACCCTAATTACAAGTCCATCAAGTCCACTTCTCCACAATTCTTTCCATTTCGGTCCCTGTTAATGAAAACAAAGCTAATGGGGTGAGCGAATGCTCGTGAGGCCAAGAAACACACATGCAATCACGTAGTTCAAGTAGCAATGACACTTATACGAGAAATAAAGCGATAGCATTCAAGAAATTTCCCAAAATAACATAAAACACACCTGAGAAGGATACAGGAGCTCTCAAGAGCTATATTCCACTTGCTTTGCCAATACTCGATCCAATACCTCCACGAGTTGACACTCTGTCAATCGGGTAGGTTTTAGGTCCGTAGAACCCCACTTACTTCGCACTTCCGATCACCATTACACCCCCTGCTCCGGGCCCGCACTTCTTTTATATAAGGCGATACTACTCGAGTATGCCAAGCGAGATCTCTCAAATAGATCAAGCTTATCACTTTTTTTTTCTCATGGCTCACCAAGCTTCGCGACCAAGCCCATGCTGGATCGAGTCACAAGGTCGGCCGATGAGTTTGGGTGTCCCCCTCTATTATCACTATAAGTCGAGGAGATTCACTCCAATTGACATATGAAAACTTAGCATAATTCACTATTGCAACACTTCACTTTATTCACTTAGCAAATTCACTTTATACAATTCAATTACAATTCACTTAAAAGAGAACGAGTGCAATAAAGTACAAGCTCGACTCGACACTTTCACAACACTCAATCAATGAAAACACTTAAGCATGTAACAACACTTCATACACTTGACACTCACCAAGTCAAAAGTAAGCAAATGAGCAAATATGCTTTTAGGTGTCCGCTCCGAGACTCTCTTGAAGGTCCTCTTGAGCGCCTGAAGAAATAACGATTTACTATCACTTATAATCATGCATTTATAAAGAAAGAATGTATACTTGTTTAGAATTAAGACGATGTCTTAAAAGAGCACTTTAATCGCTCAAAATCGAGATTCGAAAGTGAGAATTCAAAGTCTCAAGAAAAACTTGTCTCATCCATGAATTCAGGTTTAAAACAGTTTATCAATATCAAAAGAGAGTGACAAGTTCCCAAAATTTCATTTCCTCAGAACTTATACAATTTCAGCTTTGCACGATGAACTTAGAAAAATCAAATCTTGAGTTTGGCATGTCCAAAAATGGGAAAATTTATACCATCGGAAACTAGGTTCAAAGTACTAAAAGTTCCTAGAAGACGCTTTTCTATGATTCCAAACGGAAAGTATTCATTTTGTAGCTCGAAGTTGCTGATTTGAGTAAGCAAGGCAGATTCAGTCTTGTTTTTCGGCAATATTTGGAAATTCGGAAAAATTCACAGAAAACGAACTAGCCTTTGAAATTTGTAACATGCTAAGAGTTCCAAACAAGGTTTCAAACACGACAAACGGAATTAAATTTGGAGTTTTGAGTAACAAGATATCACAGCCTAAAGTCGGTAACTTTCACCACTGGAACAGTGAAATTTCCAGATTTGACAAGCAGTTTTTAGGACATCATTTGGTTATCGAAATGGTCTTAAAATTATACCAAATTTGGTACACTGAAACTCCCATATGAGGAATACTCCTCTATCAAATTTCAAGCAAAAAATCCCATGGAAAGATAGTTAACGAAACAACCAAAGTTTGGAAAATATTTCAAAGCAAATCTGTCCTCTTGCCTTTCTTTCTTTTCAAACGTTTTGCACAATGAAATCAGCCACAATTCGATTCATTTTTGAAACCAAGGTTCTATAAACATTTAATAAGTAGTTGATGGTCAATGGACATCAAAATTTTCGAAGTGAAACATCCCACAACAAGCTAGGCCAGTCGTCTAGCAAGAAGAAAAAGCTTTCCAGTTTTCCAGCTTTGCCACAGTTTGGAAATCGAACCATATCTTACTCTATGCAACTTGAAATTGAGAATGGTGGTGGCGTTGAAAACTAGGTTCAAAATTCTTTATTTCATCAGAAGAAAATGTTTTCAAAATCAGTTCACAAGTAGTTCAAATTCGAGCCACAAGTTGCAGCTTCTCATTTCCATTCAAATGGAACAGGCAGACAGAACAGAACAGAACAGAGCAGCCGAATTTATCAATTCACTGCAGTTCACTCAAATCAAACTAGCAAGTGATTTTTATACCGTTAGAAAGCTATGGATGCCTATTTTCAAATGCCACAAGCGGCATTCGATTCTGACTTTTATACAAAGAGTTATGTTCGATCAAAGGAGCACTGTTCGGCTGCCCTGAACCCATTTCCAGATTTCTTTAAATTTCGAAAACTCAAGTTTTGCTCAACCAATTCAAATGATTTTTGGACAACACTTTGTACACTCAACATACAACATATAACCATCAATTTCACAGCAAAACAAGTACCAAAAATTCGAAATAATCACTGATCAACAAGGACAGATTTTCGGCCAGCTCTAGTGCACCACTTTCCTTCGATTTTTCCTTCACTTTCTAACCATATTCATCCCATTTAACACATAAACAACATTAATCAAGCATTTAATCCTCAAGGCAGCTACCTACAATCTACCTCAAGGCCACTATCTTAGAGATTAAAGCAAGAAAAATAGATTTTTTCAAGTCCTCTATCTATTTCATGCTTTGCGTTATCAAACCCATCAAATCTAAGCTTGATTCTCGAAGAAAAATGAAGAGATTGCAAGAGTTGATGGTTACCTCTTTACCCTTGAAGAAACCAGAAATTTTCACCACAAAACCTCCAAGAAATTTCCACTAGATGATGTCCTCCTCCAAGCTAAAGTTAATCTCTAAGTAGTTTTGAAGTTGGGTGCAAATTTGGAAGTGAAATGGAAGCAAGATGAAATGAAGCTTTTCTTCCTTCTTCCTTTGCTGGTTTCGGCCGAGACTATGGAGAGGAGAGAGAAGGGTTTTTGTTTTATGAATCTTCCCTTGGAAGCTTGTTGAATTTGTGGCCAAAAGTTGTACAAAAGTCAACTAGGAATAGTGCACGAATAGTTTCCCATACTACCACTTTTCTCTCTTGTTTGTTGCACTAGTGCACTAATCCTCAAATGCAATTCCTTTAAAACTCTTAGTAGTCTAATATAAATCTCTTAAATCTCCACTTAGTCGATTCGATGCGAAATACGCGAACCTCCGATTCGCGCGCAATAAGGCGAAATTTAAAAACGATTCATATAACGATAGTATAATTAACTAATACTAGGGTAAATAATTATAAAAATAATTATTTTAAGAATAAAATATGAGTCCTCACATCAATTCTATTAAACACTCATTACTACAAAGAACATGAATACTCTATGAAACAGTTCTTCCAATACATGAATAGGTTTATGGATTGAAATCGTTCATCCATTGTAACCCCTTTACATAATGTAGTAATGAATTATGAATTAGTCCTCTTGAGAATACAAATGGACATCCACACTTTTAATTGTTTCATAACACTCCCCCTTGGATATCCATTACACAAAGAATATGTTTCGTTAAAACCTTACTAGGGAAAAACCCATTGGGACAAAAACCCTAGTGAAGGAAAAAGTGTACACTATTCCTGTTTATTAATTTCTTCCCCTGATGCAAACATCATTTGAGATCTTTTAATCGTCGCATTCCAATATTCTTCACCAATTTCTCAAATGTTGCAGTCGACAATGCCTTGGTAAATAAATCTGCCAAATTATTATCTGATTAGATTTGTTGCACATCAATTTCACCATTCCATTGCAAATCATGAGTAAAAAAGAATTTTGGTGAAATATGTTTCGTCCTATCTCCTTTAAGATATCCTTCTTTCAATTGAGCTATACAAACTGCATTATCTTCATATAACATAGTTGGAGGATTTTCTTTTTCGGAGGATAACCCACAACTCTTCCGAATATAGTGGATCATTGATCTTAACCAAACACATTCTCGACTGGCCTCATGAATTGCTATTATTTCAGCATGATTCGATGAAATGGCGGCTAATGATTGCTTAGTAGATCTCCAAGAAATGGTTGTACCTACTTATGTAAATAGATAACTAATTTGAGATCTTGCTTTATGCGGGTCAGATAAATATCCAGCATCAGCACAACCAAGCAATTCAGGCTTAGATTTATTTAAATAAAATAAGCCAAGATCAATTGTTCCTTGGAGATAACGAAAAATATGTTTAATACCATTCCAATGTCGTCTTGTGGGCAAGAAACTAAATCTTGCTAATAAATGCACTGCAAATGATATATCAGGTCTTGTACAATTAGCAAGATACATTAGTGCACCAATTGCACTGAGATATGGTACTTCAAGACCAAGTATCTTTTCATCTTCCTCTCGCGGTCTAAAAGGATCCTTATTAGGATATAATGATCTGACGACCATTGGGGTACTTAATGTATATGCCTTATCCATATAAAATCACTTTAATACCTTTCAGGTATAAGCAGTTTAGTGGACAAAAATTTCACCTTTCAAATGCTCAATTTGTAAATCAAGGTAGAATTTTGTTTTTCCAAAATTTTTTATCTCAAATTCCATTTTCAAATATTCAACATTATTTTGAATCTCTTCAGGAGTTCCAATCAGATTTAAATCATCAACATATACAGCAATTATCACAAAATTTGATCCATTTTTCTTGATAAAAACACATGGACATATTGGATCATTTGTATAACCTTCTTTAGTTAAACATTCATTGAGGCGGTTATACCACATACGTCCAGATTGTTTGAGTCCATACAAAGACCTTTGTAATTTAATAGAATAAATATCTTTAGGATTTGATTTGCATGCTTCAGGCATGTTGAATCCTTCGGAAATTCTCATATAAATATCATTTTCAAGATTTTCATATAAATAAGCAGTAACGACATCCATTAGACGCATATCTAGTTTTTCATGTACTGCAAAACTCACAAGATATCTAAATGTGATAGCATCCACTACAGGTAAATACGTTTCATCATAATCAAATGCAGGCCTTTGTGAAAATCCTTGAGCTATGACGTGCGCGGAGTATACATATACAATTAAACTCATCCTAATCAAGTTTTACATTTATAAACTCCTAAATACCCCACACGCGATTTATCGCAAGTATACGAATCGTGAGCGAGTATAGGGTATTAAGGGTCGATCCCACAAGGAAGATTGCAATTACCGGTACTACTAAAGCTTCTCTATTATTTAGACTATCAATGAATTATAACAAATTAAAACCTACTGAAATTATACAAGAAAATAACAAATGAAAGCTCCTTGGGTTGTGGTATCCCTAACTACTCATGCAAGTGTTATATTTGGATCATTGAATACTATATCTAGGCTAATTATGGTGTAATTTCCTTATGCATTTGAATCCTACTTTCGTAGTGAATCAATTATACTCATAACTAATCCATACCTATTTTCATGGTTATGAAATTAGCTACAAGTTCATTTCTTCAATGAAATTACATGAAATGAATCACTAAAAACCACATAAGTGCACCTCTACTTTCGTGAGTGTACTCCCTATGTTTAGCACTTCTTGAACTAGTGTTAAATCTCAATTTTCATTGCAGAAACAACACCTTAGATAATCACAATTAATGGTACCAGATTAATCATGATTTCAAGAGTTAAAGTGCTAAATAACTTGCTCAAATCATAGCAGTCAAATAACCAAATAATAAACACTAAAAATTATAGAAAGTCAACCAAACCCAAGGTATAAACTTTAGAAACACATAATGAACACAAAATCCAGAACTTGTATATTAACTAAACTTGGAATCAAATACAAAAGATAAAGAGTTTGGAAGGAATACAACCCTTGTCACATGAGCTTTCTTCCTTGCCTTCTTCATCCTCCATCTTCATCCTAATCTAGATAATAAGCAAGAATGGAAAAGCTACACTACTCTATACTAAGCTAAACTAACACTAGGGAGATGAAAGAGCTACATTTCTGCAACTTCAAGCTTCTCCCGTATGTCTCTCTCTATTTTTTTGCTATGAACTCCAATCTCTTTTTTTTGCAATGAATTTGGCTATTTAATGATGAAAGGTGGTCAAGAAATGAGGATTAAATCTCCCTTTTACAGCTGGGAATGTTTCTCACATGTCTAGCATCCAATGTGAGTTGGTGGGGGTGAAATTGAGTTTTACGCGTACAGAGCAGCCTTTTCTGACCAGTGATCCGAGCTGCTACAGTACCTCGGATCCGTATGGATCCGAGCTCGGTTCCACTAACCCAGAAACAACCGAGGGTTCGGATGAATAGTGGATCCGAGTGTGGATCACTTGCTCTGTTTTTGGCCCAACTTCAACCGATCTTTTTCTTGATGATAAAAGCTGATTTAGCTCTTGACCAAAACATAAAACTTGTAGCCCTTTGAGTTAGCTTTCCAATGCATCAAGAATCACCTCATTTGGATCTGTGTAGGCTGAGAAATTACCGAAAAACCCTTACCTGCTCATTGCCCTGTTCCAGTTTCGACCAGTAGAAATTTGCTATTGTAATTCGGCATTTTGACATGGAAAACCTTCAAACTGGATTTAGATGTCTTCACCAAAGTTGTAGATCTATCTCTTATCTTCAAATTGGTTCAAGAATCATCTTAATCCGATCATTGTAACTCAAGTTATAGCCGAAATACGAAAATGTGTAAAAACTGTCAAAATACACAAAATCCAAGTAAAAAGTGATAAAAACCTCATTTAATCACTTAAAAGCATTTTTCACCAATTATAGCCAAAATGATTCATATTCTACCAATAATATAACTAAAGTGACTAAAAATAATATAAAATATCATACAATTATTACGTAAATTAGTCACTTATCAAGCTACTAGCTTTACACCTTCAGGTGTTTGGACTACAAGTCCAAAAACTTTTCTTATAACCAATAAATCCAATTCAAATTGGATCGCATCTTTCCACTTTGGCCAATCATTTCTATACCGACATTCATCAACTGATCTAGATTCATGATCCTTATCAACTTCTATAATATCAAGTGCTACATTTTATTAGGCTCCAATTAAATTTTCTATGATTTGATTCTCTTCAGGAGTTGGCTCTTCAGGAGCGACCTCTTCAAGAGGTTGAATTTTATCATGACATATATTTAATTTTCGGAGATATTTGAAATCAATTTTTACCTTATTTAGGTAGGCCGGCCTTAAATTTATTTATAGCACTTGTGCATGTCTTTCAAGAACATCAATTTTAACCAGAGTATTTCCTGCAGGAATAGTTGATTTAATGACTATTCTGGAGTCGATAAATATATCTAACAATTGATTTGCAACTTTCAACAAATGAAGAATTTTTTGAACTTCTAGGTCACATTATTTTGTATGAGGATCGAGGAAATCCAATTTTTCAGATGATTTCCTTTCGGTTGATTTTTCCTCCCCCTAATGTCGGGAATCGTAGCTCATCAGAATAAATAAATCATTCAATAGATCACCCATCAATATTTTACGATATTTAATCGTAAAAGGTGATTCATACCCGACATAAATTTTATATTTCTTTTGGAGTCATATATAATATTAAGGGGGTATGTATAAATACTTGTCAGCTCTCAAATATTCTCATTTATGCCAAATCACATATCCATTGGGATCAGTAAACTTCTAGTTTACTGCAGGTGATGATTATAAATCAAATGAGAATGAAGACAACTATATCGATAATCATTTCTCTCTCGAATGATTATTATGATATAATTAACCTTTATCTCACTTGATTTCTAAATGTGATCTCTATTATTGTCTCATTTAATGTCTCAATTTGACATCCATTTCGACGGCTATTCAAATTCAATAAATTCTTCGAGACATGGTAAAAAGAAGTGCTTTATTTATCATAAACTTTTCTCCTACAGGGAGAAATATAGCAGTGGCTCTTCTGGAGCTTTCAATTGTTGACCTTGGTCCCTAACTTTTGATGTTTACAAAACAATGGATAATACTAATATCTCTTTAAGAAATACTTTCAGTTATGAAGCAAATCAGATTCAAAGATCAAATGCAATTGAAAGGAACAAAGGCTGTTGAAAGCTGTCGGACGCTTGGATCGGACGTCCGATAATCATTGCGCAACTTCGGATGCATGAAGAACTCCATCACCGGACGTTCGAAGGAAATAAGACATTTCCCCTGACTCACTGACCTCGATCGAACACAAGCATCGGACGTCCGATAGGATCGTTCAAACTTAACGAAACCTGTCGGACGCTCACAAAGATAATACCGGACGTCCGATAGAATTGAAGAAGATTTTGCAAACTCACTGCCTACTGTCGGAACTCAACGAAACCTGTCGGACGCTCACAAAGACAATACCGGAAGTCTGATAGAATTGAAGAAGATTTTGCAAACTCACTGCTTGCTGTCGGACGCATGTTTGGGTAGTGACCCTATCCCGGATTATGGAGCTGTTGCATTTGCAATTCCCATCTCTTCCATGGGACCATGCCACTTGGATGAGTTTGCACTCAGACTTGGAAGTGTGGCCACAACGGTGGCTTATCTGGCCTGTAAAGTGGTTGCCCCCAGCGGCAAGTTATACGCTTAACACGGACGGGTGCTCGCTTGGCAATCTGGGTAGGAGTGGCGGGGGAGGGCTGTTGCGGGATTGCCAGGGGAGTTCCTCTTTGGATTCTCCTGTTGCTTTGGTGTCACCACGAGCCTGCACGCAGAGCTACGTGACTTGGTTTATGGGGTCAAGCAGTGTGTAGCGCGGGGATACGCGAATTTACACTTGGGGGTGGACTCTCTAATGTTGGTTCAGATCCTATCAGGGGATCATGCATGCCCCTGGCGTTTGCAGGTGGAGGTGGACGAGCTTCTGCGGTTTCAGAGACTTTTTCGGTCAATAACACACTGCTTGCGAGAGGCAAATAAACCTACGGACAGGATGGCCAAGCTGGGGGCGACCCGAGGAGGTGATGTCGTTTTTGACTCCTTTGATAGCTTGCCCCTCATGGCTCGGGAAGAGATACGACTGGATAAATTAGGATTTCCGAGTTTTCGGAGAAGACGAGTATAGCCTGCACTTTTGGATGTAACCGCTTTTGGAGTGATTGAATAAAAATAGCTTTTTAATTAAAAAAAAATCATACTGCAATCCTATTAATTTATTAAAAAAAAATTTGTTTCATAACACTCAAGTAATTTATCTCTTTGGATAGCATTTTCTATCATTCGTTATAGGAATAGTAAGTCCTTTATTTTTACTGTATCCGACATTCTCAGATTCACTGAAAGTTTCTTTTTATTTTTTTTGTTAAAGTTACGTTTGTATTGATTGTCAATAGCACAATCTTTGCTTAAATTTGGAGTGCATGGTCTCTTCAAGTGTTTTTGCTGCTCTTCTCCTAATTTGGAGTCCCTGGATCATAATTTTGTGCTGGTGAAGTGACAGTTAAGGTTTAGTCTTTCTTTGAAACTTTGGTTGGAATGCTTGATCCAAGTTGCTCAATTAGAGCTCACCTGATACGTTGGTGGCTTTTTCAGACAAATAGCATAGAGCTTTCATTGGTCTTTCGATGGTTGCCAACTCTTAATTGCTTGAACATCTAGAAAGTTAGGAATTCGGCGGTATTTGATGGGATGATCTTGTCTTGACAAAATATTTGTCAAAAAAATTCACTGATTTGAAGAAATAGTTTGGCATTCAATTTCTTGGTTTTCTTGTTTCGAATTTTATCTTACCTTATCAGCTTTACATAAGCCGTATAAATATCCATGGGTTCGTTGGATTTCACCTACTCAAAATGCTCTTAAGTTTAATAAAGATGGTTCTTCTTGGGTTAATCCAAGTCACAGTGGGGGTGGAGGGGTTCTAAGAGATGCATCTAGTTAATTTTGTTGGATTATTCTTGCTTTCTGGCCATTTTTCAAGTGTCCTAGTGGAGGCGCAGGCTTTGCTCTTTGGAGTTTGTCTGTGTTTGTCCAAGGGCATTACAACGTTGATACTGGAATTTAATACTTTATTTCTAAGTTGAATTTTTTAAGGTACTTATAGTTGTCCTTGGTCAATTCAATTAGAGGTGGATTAGATTCTTTAACTTGTTCCTCCGACATCAATTTTTCTCACCGTGTTTGTGAAGCTAATTGTCTGTTAACAAGTTTACTTAAACCTAACTTCTCACCTGAAGTATAGTGTTCATTCACTAGTACAGGAAAACCAGGTGTCGATACCCCAAAGAATTGTTCTTCAAAATTAAATGACAGATCAAGATTGGCAAAACAATTTTGAATTTGTGCATGAGCCAGCTATTTTTATTCTGTTTAGTTTCTATATATGTCCCATACTTAGTATCCAAAATTTTGTCAAATTTATAATCTAAATTATTTTATGTCAATATTTACTCAAAAAAAATTTTGAAGATAAAACACTGAAGACGCAAAATGCCTGTGCAAATACACGGGTAATAACTAGTTATGAATTGATACTTTAAGTATCAAATTAATAATTGATACAATAATGTCACATAAGACCTAGAAAAACTGTTTTATTTTCAGAATTTGTAGTATGAATTCTTAGTAGGCTCTTAACATCATTGAGATTTGGTGCCAACCATATTTAGGTAAGAGATGATAGCCTGTTGGATTGTTGAGCAATTACTTCTACAGTGGAAGGGTTCTCTTCCAAGACAATCTCATATCCATCGCCCCAACTTTCCATCCCTTGAGCCATGACTTGCCAAAAGAGGTTACCACCACATACGCCGCCGCCACGAGTTGCTGCACAAGCGTAGATGGTATCGTATACATGTGATAAATACGCATCCCTTTTGGCGACTTGGTACCCAGGTGATCTTGAAGACTTGCCGAATTCGGTCAACAGAAGTGGCTTCTCGAGCAAATATTTGGAATCATCTATGTGCTCTTTGATCCATCTATCCACAAATTGTGCTTGAGTCTCATCATTCGAATTGGGTACCCTGCCATACATATACATATACAGGTGGTTACATAAATTTTTACAGGCTTGATTAATGGATACCCAGTGAGTACTCATTAAGACCATCTAACTGTCTAAATACATGCTATTCAATAAATATGAGTATGTGCATCTATATGTTAAGTTTGGTATTAATTATTTATAGTAATAATCCATTAGAAAAATTCAATATTTATTAAAGGATTTTCTTATATTTGGTGCTTTTACTAGATACGTATCCATGAAAAGGAAAGTGGACCCACTATTAAACATTTAAAATTGCCTCTCAACCCTTGAATTGCACATCTTTCTCAAAAAAATTAACACCTAAGCTTTTTTCATTTGGTGCCACAAGGGCACTAAACATAGGTGGAATCAAAGAATTCCTTCGAGGGGCAAACTCTAATTCAACTAAAACTTAAGTATGTAACTTAAAATAATTTTTTGCAGGAGCAAAAGCTTAAATTTGCATAGAAATTTTTAAAAAAATTTCAACTTTTCAAGGAATAAAATTTTAATATTTCAACTAGTTCAGCATATGGCACTAAATACAGGAATCTATATTTAAAATACTACTTATTTCACATGCTGATTTTAGTGTGCAACCAATTTCTAGCAAAGGAAGGTCCACTTACCATTGGTCAGGATACAAATGAATGGTGGCAAAATCCACTTGTACTATGCGATTATTGGAAATAAAGTCAGTCCCAACTTGGTAACCAGGATTATATTCCTTCTTTTGGGGCACAGACTCTCCATAAAATCCTTCAAGACCAATGTCTAGGAGGTGATCGCTATCGATGGACTTGACATGAGTTGCCATTTCTGAGATCCAATCCTGCAAGCAATTTAGCCCTCAATCATTAGCCTTCCCTGACTTATGCATGCATGCAACCTAAAACAATAAATAATTAAAACAATAGTATTTGTTGCATCTTTTTTTTTTTTTTTTTTGCGTTTTTGAAGTAGTGAACATAGAGCTGATTTTCGGAGCAAAGAGTTAGGTTATGAGATAAATGCTGTCATTTAGACCACCTGAATAGCTTTTCCAGATAGGTCACTTTGGCAACGAGGTTCATTCATTAGCTCCCATGCAAATATCGTCGGATCGTCTTTGTATGCAAGTCCCGTTATGGAGTTGATTCTTGTGAGAACAGTCTGCACAATAATGTTGCAGTCATTTTTTATGAATAGTTATGCTATGTATAGAACATTTATGAATGTACGACATGTGTAGGATAGTATATGTATTGTCGTTTATACATACTAGTAGTTGAGGCACACCTGATTTGTGTGCAACTAATAAAAAGATATTAAATAAGATTAGTATTATATTTTGTTGAAAAATAATAATTTAAAATAGTTCAATTATTTTAGTATTTTAGAGAAGTAGTGATTTTTTTGTTAGGAAAATAACAGTTAATTTAATAGATATGGAGTGGCTGTAAGCAGGCGGATAGTTAAAATAATGTAATTGTCTTTAGAAATAAAAATAAATTAGCCAATACATTAAAACACATAATTTGCAGTTATTTTCGTTGAATAGTTGTTCTATATATAGAGAATTTATGAATATAATGTATAACTTTATGTTTTTTATAAACCTTGATGTGGTTTTTGAAGTAGCCTCTGACAATTGGATCGGTAAAAAAGTCATCATCATTGTTCAAGTAGTGTCCTTGATCTCTCGCCCACTGGACATATTGTTTCTTTCCCCCGTAACCTTCCCAGTTGTTGACCAAAGTAAGTATGAGATGGATCCCGTACTTCTTTGCTTCTGAAACTACGAAATCCAAACCCTGATAGACAAAGAAATTAAAGATCAAGGATATTCACACAATCTAGAAGAGTGATCAGGTTGTATAAACGCATGTAATACTCCTAGAATCAATATATGTATATATAGTATTATGATTAACCCTCGATATATAGACAGTATATGCACTGTCGAATTGAATTCATGGTAATGAATCTTAATTTTTCGCATCCAACCCTAAACAGTATATAAACTGTAAATATATAAAATATTAATTCATTGTATTAAAATTTATAGCTAGTCTATGCATGTCACAACAGCATTATAATGGTTAATTACTTTGAACATGTCCTCGTTGTAGGAACCAGGAGATTGTTGCAAAGCCCTATAGCCACCGTCGCTGAAAGCCCAAGTTCTGGCTGCATTCATTCCATACTTGGAAGCTTGTTGGAAGGTGATTGATACCTTCGTCCTCGTAGATGGATCAGATGCCATGTACATTAACCAATATGCATTGAAGCCGTTGAGGTATAATGGCCTCCCATTCATCACAAACTCAGTTCCCCTAGTTTTGACAAAGTTGAAGCTGCTGCTGCTGCTGCTGGTACTATTACTCGCAATTTCACCATGTCCCTCTCCAACACCGAGAAGAATGAAAAGAGCCAAGGAAAGAGAACAGCACCTTAACAAGAGACTCTTTTCTTTGGACATCATTGATTATATTGAGTGATTGATATAGCTATTAATTTGTTGCTTCGAACTAGAGTCTGGTCACTAGTACTTGTCTGTTTCAATTGGCCCCGGGGTTTGGTGTTTATATAGTGCATTGGAGATGCAAACGAATGGATCGGACCCCGCCATTTTAACGGTTTGAGCCATTTTTGGTGGGACCAGGTTTTCCGTGGACGCAAGCAAGCATACATCCAATACTTTGAAAATTGCACCCAACTGGTCGATTTGACTGGTCAAACTGTGAATTGACTGTGACACGATCAATTCACTTAGAAAAACAATTGAATCAGTTGAACATGGTAGAACTAGCCAAAATGAATATTAGAACTTTTAACTTGTTCATACTAAATTTTTTAAAAAGAAAATTTAAAATCATTCAATTTACATAATAAATAAAAAGAAAAAAAAATATTTGAACTGAGTTGACCAGTTTTACCGATTTGAACCATGAACTTAAAGTTCATCCAATTCACTAAATGGTTCAAGTTTAAAAACATTACTAATATCTAGAAGTGTTTTAGATACAAACATGGGAAAAGTATAAGGTGACTGACTGGTACTCATCATAGCTCACAAGTGCAACGCAAGTTTTCATTTAGATAAAGTATGTTTCACAATTTATATAAGTTATTCTTTAAAACAATACTTTATAATTTTAGCGTTTTCCTTTTCAAATTAATTTTTGACTACGAATGAAAAGTTCTTTTTTCTGCTTCTTTTTAAGTTTCTTTTAGCATTATTACATTCTACTTAATCCTACTTTGTTTTTAAATTTTTAATTTTCACTTGTTTCTTTACAAAAGTTTTCTTTTATATATTTTGGCTATAATTATATTTCACTATGGTAAAACTTAGCACAACCAAAAATTGCGCCAAAACCCAATTAATTTCTCAACCTTATCAACAACATAATACGTATTTTGGGCATGCATAATGTCTAACTCAACAATTAATTTTTCAACAAAAAATGTACCACTTTCTTAGTGAAACTTAGTAGTTTGGTAAAACACTTAATCATTTTTAGCAAGTTATGAATTTTTTAGCAAATTTTTATGCTTTCTTTTAGAAAAATTCAACACTCTTTTAACAAAAAAGTGAAGTTTTTGGAAGTTTTTTTTGGTTCGACTGTTACTACTTTTTAGACCAAAAATTGCAAATTTATTAGATAAATTTTGTAAATCTTCCAATTTTTTGGCAAAAATTACCAACATTTTAGTGACTATTACTATTTGTTCACCAAAAAATATTGCTTCGCTTCATTGAAAAATTTGGCTAATTTGTTAAGAAATCTTACTAAATTTTAAGCAAAATTTAACACTTTTTTCCCTTAAAACTTACTACTATATTAAAAAAAAATAAAAACTTGCTATTTTATTGAAAGACTAGAACACTATTCTTAAAACTTAGCACTTATTTTTTGGCAAAACTTAGGACATCATTTGTGGATCTTATAAACTTTCTAGCAAAATTTATCATTTTTTTGTACAACACATACTTGTAGTAAAATTACTACTTGTTCGAGCAAAACATAGTACTTCATTAACAAATCTTACCGTTTATTTTCAAGCAAAATATGTTATTTTACCAAAATATTTTACTAACTTTACAGTAAAACTTACTTCTCCATAGAAATTTATTAAGTTTCTTTTGCAATTTATCACTTTTTTAAATGAAACATGGTACTTTAATAAAAATCTTGTTAAATTGTAGCAAAGCTCACCACCTTTTTTTTTAACGAACAACTTAAGACTTGTTGAAAAACTTACATGCAAGTCGAAGCAACACTTACTATTAGCAAAACGTCCTCTTTTTGGCGATTGGCTTCTCATGTGGGTGGCTTGGCTATCTTCAGCATGGGCTTGTTTGGAACCCAAGTTTTTTGCCAAATTTTTCTGCTACAAGTTTTTTAAAGTCTTTAACTACAATAACTTCAAAAAATTTCTCAAAAATTTTAAATTATACACTTCAATGTTGGCCTTGGTCCCTTGCTTTTGATGTTTACAAAACAATGGATAATACTAATATCTCTTCAAGAAATACTTTCAGCTATGAAACAAATCAGATTCAAAGATTAATCACATTTGAAAGGGACAAAGTATGCTGAAGTTGTCGGACGCTCAAGAAGTTAAGATCGGACGTCCGATAATCGTTGCGACACTTCGGACGCAGAAAACCAGCCTACCGGACGTCCGAAAAAATTGAAGAAAAATTTCCAGTTTTACATCATACCTTCGGACGCAGAAAACCAACCTACCGGACGTCCGAAAGAATTAAAGAAAAATTCCCAGTTTTACATCATACCTTCGGACGCAGAAAACCAACCTACCGGACGTCCGATAGAATTGAAGAAAATTTCTCAAACTCACTGCCTGCTGTCGGACGCAAAAAACAGGAGTACCGGACGTCCAATACTCCAACGGCTAGTTGACTCTTCAACTACTTTCTATCCGTTGGAAGCTTTAATAAGGCACTTTCTTGGTCCTATATAAATAGTGGTTGGTCAGATACATCAAACAACTTTGGCACACTGAAGATACAAAAGATCTAGAGTGATTTTAGTGAGAAAATACTCTTCAAAGAAGATTTGTAGTCTTAGTGGTGTGAGGTTCATTGTAAGCTTTTCATTTGTGAGTGAATACTTCATGAGTGTAGCTCTGTGAGGGTTGTCCTGAGGGATAGTAAAACGTCCTAGCTTGACCGAGTGGTGTTCGGGGTAAGGAGGAGGTGAACCTTCCTTTGTACACAAGAATGATTGTAATTCATCACTTGAAAAAGCTTGTTTGAATTAATCTATAAGCTCAAGAGGAGCTGAGTAGTTAATTGGTTTGCAATTCTTTCCCTTTTATTTATTTTTGTTACGTTTGTGATCTTTACATTGTTTATCTCTTCTATTCGATTGTCTTCGATCCTTACATTCAAAATATTCAAAAATTTACACATTTCAAAATTTTTTTTAAAAATTTCTACAGTAAATTACAGTAAAGTTTTAGACAAACTCCCAAAAAACTTACCTTCCAAACAGGGAGACTATTTCATTAGCATAATTTACAATTAAAATTTTAATGAAAGTGCCACTATCTTTTTAGAAAAAAAATATTACTTCATTAAAAAATCATACTCAGTTTCTAGCAAACTTACTCACCACCTCTGACCAAAACTCGGTACTTCATTGGAAAAGTTTCCACTTATTAAAATTTTATTTTATTCAATTACCTAATTAACTTTTTAGTGAAACTTGCAACTTTATTAGAAATCTTACTCCGTTTCTAGTAAAACTTTCACTTTGTTTAGAACATTTTATTGAAATATCCCAATAACTTTTTAAAAATATTTAAAACTTGAATAGAACAAGTTATTAAGTTTTTAGTAAAACATACGAATTTATTCTACAAAACTTACTTTAGTTAAACTTATCACTTTTTCTAACAAAACATCGTGTTCTCTTCATAAATCTTACCACTTTTTTTTTCCAAACTTACTACTTGATGAGAAATTATTATTACGTTTCTTGCTAAACTTATTACATTTACAAAATTTACTAGTTTCTTGAAAAATCTTCTTAAGTTCTAGTAAATCTTGTAACTTATTTTTTTTAAAGCAAAACATACTTTTTTTAAGGCGAACCTCGTTCACGTGGGTGGGATATGATGCTAGCCTATAGAACTACTAACTCATTCAAAAAATTTTACTTTTTTTAGCAAAACTATGTGCGTCATGTGTGTGTGTGTATATGTATGTGTGTATGTATTCTAATTTCCTAGCTAACTTAGCCCCTTCTATAAATTTTCACTACTTTGCCGAAATATCTTACTACTGTTAGTAAAATTAGCTATTTCATAAAAAGTTTTGTTAACATCAAAGTGAAACTTTCTTCTTCATCACAATTTTTTTTTAGCAAAAATTACCAATTTTTGACAAAAGTTACTACTTTATTCCAAAATCTTACCACTTTTTTTTTAACAAAATGACTTTTTCATTAGAGAATTGTATTAAATTTTTAGTAAGTTTATTAAAATCTAGCTCACTTCCTAGCAAAGCTTATGATTTTTTTTAAAAAGTTAATATTTTCCAAGTCAAACTTGCTAATCTTTTTAAAAACCTTAATACATTTTTTTTTTGACATAATGTAAATTTTGTGTCCAAACTTATCACTCCTTGCTATGGTCTTAAACTATTTAGCAACACTTACCAGTTTATTTGAACATACTATTGATTCTAATAAATCTTGAACATTTTCCAGATAAAATTAGCACTAAACTAAATCTATCTCTTCGAATAAAACATCTTACTTATTACCTTATTAGTAAAATATTTGATTACTATGTCTAAGCTTACCACATTTTAGTAGAACACGACCCTCTACTAGGCAAAATTATGATTTCATATTAAACAAAATTTAAGATCACTACTTTTTTAAATAAATCTTGCAGTTTTTTTTTCCCAAAAAGTATTACGTTATTATTGGGAATTAGCAAGTTTATCTAAATATGTCACTTTTTAACAAGGACACAAAGTAACTACTTTAAGTGAAAGTTACCAATTCATTTCCAAATCTAACCACTTATTTTGCAACAAATATATATATATATATATATATATATATATATATATATGCAGAAAAAGTGGTAAGTTACTATGAAAGTAAAGTTTGCCGTAACCTTTAGATAGAGGTTTCCAAAGATATTTTAATAAAGCATTTAGTTTAACTCAAAATTAGTAATTTTTTGTAATAGAATGGTAAAATGGTAAGTTACTATTTACTACTTTAAAGTGGTAAGTCATGCTGTAAACTTAGTAAGATTGTCCATTTAATTGGCAAGCTTTTCTTTAAAGAAAAAACTCAAATTTTATTCATGAGCAGTGCACTTTACTACGTTAGAAGTAAGTTTTATATACAAAGTGATAATTTTCCTTAAAAAAATAATAATTCATTTTGCTATTGAAGCGATTTTGATAAACCGGTAGTAAAAGTGCTAATTTCATCCTTAAAAGCATGTCTTTTTTTGTTTTGGAGTCACAAGGATGCACTACAATAACACAAAAAAAAAAGTCCCATTATAAAACCTTTAAAATTACTACTCACTCTCTAAATTGCACGTTTTCGTCAAAAAATTTTAGCCTTTTACAGAAAATTAACACCGGACCCATATCTTAACCCGAGTATTTCAGTCAACATTTAAAAATTACTTCTGTAATTCTAACCATGAGTTACCCTAGAAATAAATGGCATCATTAATGACCCAATCCACAAATGAGTTGAAGGCACTAGGAAATCTACGTAATCAGTTGAACAGCTGCAATGCCAACTCGTCGCAAGTTATAGGTGTCAGCATTTCACCTCTGCACGACATGACTAGTTTGTTTTTCACTTTTTCTGTTTCATTGGTTTCCACTACGTACTGAACATCTAAACAGAAATTGTTGCCCTGGTTTCGTTTGCAACACGGGAACGTGGCCCCAATGGGAACTGTACTTATTCCCTTGGCTATCTTCGTGGATGGAGTCTCGTGAGCCGCGAGTTCCATTGCTCACAAGTTAGCGCATTTTTAGCGATGTTTTTAAATTCGGACCGGTCAGCGAATCGAAGAGGTGGCCGATTTGCAGTCAGGTTTTATTCTACACTTGAACTTGACAGCTAATATACAATTTAATATGATTATCGATAACTTAAGTTTCTAAAATGCATTTACCAACATAACTAAATTTAAGTTGAGATAATAATAAATTTCTTAAATGTTATACATAAAACATGGAATGATAAACATAATTAAAATATCATGATTCACTACAAGTTTTCATAAATTCATTACAAACATAAATAGATACAATCCAAATGTTCACCAATTATCGCAAATAAAAACACAAAAAATAAATTAATTAAATATTGAAATTCTTTTACAATTCTTAAAAAATCCACAAAAGAGTTCAACTCAAGACAAACCATTTGAATAACAAACTTCCATCAGTGGCATGATAAGCAACAAAAACACCTTCACAATTTCATCAACTTAACCTGAAAAAGTTAAAATATTATTATAAAAATATAAATCTAATTGCTCAAACTAAAAAAAATAAAATTTTTGAAAAACAAATATACAGTTAAACACATAAAAAATTAATTGCTACTAAACATCACTAATTAACATGTTACATTAAATTCAATGATCCTATACCATTAATTATTTTAAATTCAATGATCAATAGCTTCGATTATGCGCCAACTACTATATTTTTTACCAGTCCAATGTTATTATTTGTAATTCCTACACGGAGGTGCGCTACTTTTGCAAAAATTTCATCCTTAATTAATCAAATAAAAATAAAACAAAAATTAGAGAAACAGATGAAAATTGGGGGGAAAAAGAAGAAAATGCAAAAAAATCAACTAAAGATAATAATATAGAAAAAAAAACCTTGAAAAGAGAAAAATTAAACTTACCAAGATGATGGAAAACAAGAAAAGTTGAAATTTCCAACTTGTTTACAATCTGCTAAAGATGATAACCTGATAATAATGGTGAAGACTTGAGAAAATCTTGTTGTGGATATTTGAGTTTAAAATGGTTAAGAAGAAAAAATTGAAAAAAAAATCAAGAGAAGAACTAGAGAGCGCCGCCTGATGAAGCTGAGAAAGAAAGTGATGGAAAGAAAATTTAGAAAAGTTCGTCTGCACTGATGCACTTTACTTTTTCTGTACTTGATGTTTTAATATATTTATTAGTCAAGTAGAATATTCATCAAACTCAACTGTGGTCTAGCGGTAAGATTGTCATATGCAAACCTGGAGACCCAGGTTCGAATCGGAGCTACATCATTCTTGATACTTTGTTGAAGAATTTTAAAAAACCGTCGGTTTACGGTTCATATGGTTCATCCGGTTTTCAACGGTTTTCCATGAACTTCCGGCTTTAGCATTGGACCAGACCGGTGGCATGTTCGGTTCGCGGTCCAATCGGTCGAACCGTCCGGTCCGAATTTTAAAAAACCGTCGGTTTACGGTTCGAACGGTTCATATGGTTCATCCGATTTTCAACGGTTTTCCATGAACTTCCGGCTTTAGCATTGGACCGGCCGATTCGCGGTCCAACCGGTCGAACCGTCCGGTCTGGTCCAGATCTGAAAACATTGATTTTTAGAACGAAGAAGGTGACTATAGTATCGAATTTGCTTTCCACAGCGAATTGATTGTTCCATATCTTCTGCCTCTCTTAAAAGACCGTCGGTTTACGGTTCGAACGGTTTTTAACGGTTTATACGGTTCATCCGATTTTCAATGGTTTTCCATGAACTTCTGGCTTTAGCATTGGACCGGACGGGTGGCATGTCCGGTTCACGGTCCAACCGGTCGAACCGTCCGGTCCAGTCCGGATCTGAAAACATTGATTTTTAGAACGAAGAAGGTGACTATAGTATCGAATTTGCTTTCCACAGCGAACTGATTGTTCCATACCTTCTGCCTCTCTGATATGTATGGAACCAAACCAGGTCTGTTTTGGTTCTAGTATATTAGAAAATGGTCTAACAAAAGTTTAAATGTGGTGTAACTGAATTGGAAAATAGTGTAACAAAATGTGAAATTATTAATTTACTCCAAAATGGAGTGAAATATAATTGGTGAGGATTTGGGTCCCAATATCTTCAGTCTCTTCTTGAATGTGAAGTCTGAACGTGAAACTGAGCAATATTCCATTTAAGTCGAAGATTATTTAAGACTGTTGTTTGTATTATTTAGTATATAATTTATTGTGATGTGATGTATATAAACTACAAAGATACTGTTGCCAAAAAAAAGAATAAAAAATAAAAGATTGTTGATAAAACATGTTTTTTAAAAAAAATGAAATTTTTTTTCCAAATGTTGCTGGCCAAATAAAGTCATTCATGCTTACACTACAGACTCAGAATATTTCCATGTGGTGATGTTTAATCAAAGTAATGTTAGTACTCCTTTTATAATGCTTTTAATTCTGCAAATGAAGGTAAGGTTTTATGTTTCTTTCCTTGTTTTGATTTTTATTTTAAAAAAATTGGGCTGATATTCCTCTCTTGTGTTGCCAAAAAAAGAAAAAATCAAAGTATAATGTTAGTAGTTTAAAATGAAAATTTTAGTTGAACATTTTGAGTGTTCAAAATGTATTTGGGTTATAAATTATCCAGGGGCCTTTCAAACCCCATAGTATGGCTTGGGTCCCTTATCTAACTTTCATCTCACAATTTCCCCATAAACAATAAATTATGGGTTACTTTGGGCACTTCTGTCCATTTTAATCATTTAACTTAACGGAATAAATATATAAAGATTTCAACTAAAAAAACAATTGAAAATCATGCCATATTTAAACTATGGATACAAATATAAAAATTTCTAAAATCAAGAAGGTAGACCACCATTTAGTTTTATCTGTCATGTAGGCCTTATATCACTTAAAATAGGATTTCCCATCTTTGAAACACAAATGACATGCACAAGCATTTTTGTCCTTTTGTATTGCTATGAATTTAATTGAAAAAATTTCAAATATAGTTGCATGTTGAAAATGAGACTAACTACTATGACCACTATTTCTAGAGCTTAATCGTTTGTTTATATTAGCAAACCCAAGTTATCGTTAGTGGACTTCAGTTTATTTGTGATATTGGGGTAAAAATGCGGCAATCCAAAGTGCGGATTCATTTTAGACAATAATAGGATACACGAAATTTAGACGGATTTTTTCATTGAATCTAGGATTATCTGTATTCCGACTTCCATATGATTTTATGCAAGCATATCAAAGTGTGATCTTCGCTAAAAAAAATAAAAGAATTTTTTTTTGTTCAAAGTTGTGGGAATTTTGTATTTAGAGAGAACTGCATTGACTTTGAAATTTACTTCTAGGGACCGAAAATCTTTTGGGTAAACAATGTCAAGTGGCTTTAGCTTTTCTCCGCTATGTTCCTTTTTCTTTTTTCAACGGTTCATAAGGAATTTATAGCGCATTAGAAAGAAAATTGTTTGTATATCCACCCAGACAACTTCATTTAATAGATGTTGTAGCATGCAGAATCAATTTGATACACCAAACATGTGGTTGGATTTATCTCAAGGTCCTCTTAACTTTGGCTATTTTACATGATTTGAAATGCATTTACTAAACCAGTAGAACAAAATGATAATTTTACTTTACTTTCATGCTATGCTAGATGATGATTCCGAATCTATGTGCAATATTTTCACAATGTCAAAGAATTAATTTTTCTTAAGCCTCCTGATTCATTTCTTATTTAATTACAGTGCAGTAATAAAAGCATCCTTATTGGGTTACTATTTGATACGAATTTAGCAAGAGAACTAGACCGTAGAAGTAGTATGAGATAAGTTCTACCTTTTTCTTTGGGCGGGTTTTGTGCAAATACCATACCAAGTTCTAATATAGCATTGATTGTCTAAGTACCAAAACCCCAAGTCCTACTTGCCCCAAATTTAAACCTATCAAAAATTTTAAAATTTTAATAAATTAAACTAAGTTTAAACAAACTAAAATTAAAACAAAAAAACAAAGTAAAATGAGCAATGAGAGCAATCAAAACACATGTTAACTTATGTTGAACAATGCAAGATCTTAAAACTTGTAGTTGAATCAAATTTTGATTGTTAATGGAAAAATTCATCTTGCATTCACCATTAGGCATAATGCGTCTACTTCACATTAATGACTTACTATTTTTCTATGCAAAGTTAATTAATTTAAGATGCATGAAATCTATGAAGTTTCCCCATTTAGTTTCTAGAGATATGTGATAAGAGTATATTTTACGTATTTTGAGTGTGCTTTATTAATTAGTTTTGGTGTGTTTTATTTAGTTTTATAAATAATTAACTAAGATTCTAGTGAAAATATGCATTTTGTGGTTAAAGTGTGAAAATTGCATTTCTATTGATTTTTATGGTAAAAACTTCATATTTTGTAGGTTTAATGATTCAATCATCAAATGAAGTGCATTGAGAAAATATTTGGATAATTGAAGATGGATTAAAATGGTGAAAATAAAATATGAAGTGTAAAAGGAAAAATGCAATTTGAATCAAGAAAAGTCAGCTTTGACAACTCTGACACGTTTTGGTATTTTAACTATATCTGGAGCTACACAGATTGGATTGAGGTGATCTTTATACCATTTTGAAACTAAGAGATAGATCTAAATTTGGTATGAAGACATCAGAATCTAATTCAGCCGTTTTCATTGTCCAAAAGTTGAAATACCGAAATTCAACTCAGCTGAGAAATGCAACTTGAGAACAAAAGAATCAAACAAAAGTCAGCTTTGGCATCTGTTGGTATTTTGGCTATATCTTGGGCTACATACATTGGATTCAGATGATCTTTATATCATTTTAAAGCTAAGAGACAGATCTACATTTGGTATGAAGACATCAAAAGTCCAATTCGGCTGTTTTCCTGGTCAAAATGTCAAAATACAGAAGTAAAAGTCTGCTGCTGAGAGCTGAAAACGCGGAATTGACCAGTCAGTGGTATTTTTATCATATATCGGTCTAGACAGCTCTAAATTGGATGATTCTTGAGGCATTGGACAGCTATTTCAATGGGCTACAACTTCTATGTTTTTCACAAGAGCTAATTTAGCCGTCATTATAGAGAAAATAGCAGTTGAAGTAGCCAGATTCTGGTCAGAAATAGCTGCTGGTACAACCTGTTTTCTCCTTCAACAATTTACAGCTATGGATGAACGTATGACAACCAATTAGCAGCTGTAAAAGGGATGTTTCAAGCCTCATTTCCTGATTGCATTCATCTATATATAGCCATGGACTTGCAGGATTCAAAATAACTTGGGAGAAGGCTAGAGAAACTCACCAGAAATGTAGTTTTCACTAGAGTTTCCTTGGTTCATTAGTATAGTATAGGTAGAGTAGTTTATCCATCTTGTATTTGTAGTTAGATTTGGATGAATATTGGAGGAGCAAAGATGAAGAGGTCGATCTCATGTGACAAGGGTGATATCTCTTCTACTACTTTCTCTCTTTTATTGAATTTCATGTTTAATTATAATACAAGTTGGCTTTGTGTTTTTATTATGTTTAGTTAAAGTTTATGCCTAGAGTTATGGTTGAACTTGCTATATTTTGTTAATGATGTTTATTTGGTTATTTGGTCATATTATTTTGAGCAAGCTATTTATCACTTTTGGTTATCTAATCATGATTAACTGGCCATTAATTATGATAATCTTAAGGTGTTAAGTTTGCAATGAAAATTGGAATTTAACACTAGTTCAAAGAAGTGATAAGCCTAGGGAGTACACTCACGAAAGTAGAGGTGCACCTATGCGGCTTAAGTGACTTGTTTCATGTAATTTCATAGAAGAAATGAACTTGTAGTTAATTTCATAACCACGAGAGTAGGTATGACTTAATTACAAGTATAGTTGATTCACTACGAAAGTAGGTTTCACATACATTAGGAAATTACGCCATAACTAATCAAGATAATAGCATTCACTTAACCGATAATCTCATTTGCAAGAGTAGTAAGGAATTTCATATCTCTAGGAGCTTTCTAGTGTTATTTTCTTAAATTTTATATTTGTGGTAGTCTAAATAATAAAGGAGTTTGAAAACATCGGTAATTGCATTCTTCCCTGTGGGATCGACCCTTAATACCCTATACTCGCTCACGATTCGTATACTTGCGATAAATCGCGTGTGGGGTATTTAAGAATTTATAAATGTAAAACTTGATTGGGATGAGCTTAATATTATATGTATACCCCGCGCACGTCAATATGACAATTAACGACTACCTAATTTAGATATTTTTGCCACTCTGTCATTGGAATTGAAGATCAAAAAAATAGAGCTCAATGCAATCAAGTGGAAGCCCAAGTTTCAATTCATCCATCTGCTCTCTAGATATTGTCCAAATTAGGAAGGCCTTCATCAAGGACAGTCAAAGAGGCATTGCTAGTTATATCCGTTAAACAATGTACCATTACCGAATTTAATTTGCTCAAAATTCTAGAGTATTCACATGTGGGAACTCAGAAATTTATGTGCATACTTCGAATTTATTTCATTATATTTAACTTATCATTAGAAATATTATATAAAACAAATAAATGGTTAAATTAAATGCATAATTGAATTCCTATTAAATTGAAATTTAGAAAATAATAATAATAATAATAATGGTAAGGATAAAATATATATATATCATAATAAACAAATAATAGAATGGTGTAGAAAAATTTTAGGAACCAAACAAATATATGATAGACTTATTGCCAATTTGTGTCATTAGAATTTATTATATAGTTGAATAAGTTACATGACTAATTAATTTTCCTTAAAGCCAAATGTGTGAAATTCTACTAGACCAATGTAGGAAAATTTTCCAAGGTACATACAAATTAGAATAAACGAAATTTGGAATCAATGTATGAGACAATAAAATTATGGACTCGTAGCAAACAAATGAACCAAAACTAAAGGACCGGACCAATCTTGGAGATTCGGTTAAACTACGATGCAACTAAGGAACAAACTACTAGAATTTTGACAAAACAGGAACCGAACGGAAGCTAGATAACCATCTGCTAAGTTTAAGCGGTGGAAGGGAAAATGAGTAGAAATTGGCTGATAGTTTGGGCGGTGAGTAACTCCTATTAAGACAGCTGCCAGGAAGGAATATACTACCAATTTGCTGAGTAGGCAGTGACCGAAAGAGAGAAAACAAAGAGAAATCATCTGCTAAGTCCAGACGGTGACTGAGAGGAAACAAATAGAAACTAATCTGCTAGCTTGGGCGGTGACCGAGAGGAAGAAAAAACAAGGCAGCTTTCTTCCTTCCTTTCTTTCTTTCTTTCTTTCTTTCTAAAACCAACCGAGGGAGTGGAACTGGAGGTGAGGAGAGGAAGCTGATTAACTCCATCAGCTGCTAAACATAAACGAACAAACCAACAAACGCAAGGAAGGGAGAGATAGCTGGTGCAAGAGTTGAGGAACCGAGGCTAAGAATAGGAGCAACCTGCAACCGTTAAAACTTAAAGGAGAAAGGTAAAACTCTTTGTAACCTTCTTTTATTTACAGAGTATCACTGAATATATGGGCTGCATGTTAGTTTTTAGCAAGGAAAAATAAGTTTTAACTGAGGAAAAATCTGATGAAGGAATAAAATTGAAGCTGGACTGAATCTGTGGGAACTGAGAGATGGCTAAATGAATTGCAGCTTGTTATCAATGGAAAAATGGAAGCCATTAAGTGAATTTTAGCTATAGAAACTTGTGAAAGTTGAAACTTTGAGTGGAAAAGAAAGAAAGAAACCTGCTGAAATCCTTATAGCCTCATCCGAGAGAAAAGAAGTGAAGAAACTCTAGCGGTCTTCTGCAAAGTTTGGTTTTAAATTTCGTATTAAGCTGTAATGTATTGTAAAGCATCTTGACTTCTTCGAGCATGACAGAAACAAGTATAAACTGAAGTGAACATTGAAGGAAGAATGAGTTCAATTTACTACAGATAGGTTGGCCGAGGAAATGAAACAGAATATGCAACTTGTTGTTAATATATTGGAAACACTTACTAACAACCGCATGAGATATGTTAATTCTTTACCTTAACAGATAGGTGCCTTGGAAATCAGAAAACTTCAGGAAGCTTAACTAAAATTTGACAAAAGGAAGTTGGTACAATCTGTTAGGATAGAAAAAAAAGGGAAGGAAATCAGCTTGTAGAGCAGCCATTCTTTTAATTTCTGGCTCTGTGAACTTCCACAGGTAGAACTAAGGTTGCTCTGTGATTTAGTGACTATGACTAGTTTCGTGAGTAGAGTTAAACTAAGGCAAATGAGAGGAAAACTATGAAATGTGCTGCTGAATTACCTTATGGCCGAGAGAAAGAAGGAAGAGTTGATCAGTTTTTTCCTCTAAGTAAGCTGCAAAACTTTCCACGTTCTGTACAATGCTACTTTGTAGCTTAATAAATGTAATTAACTTGTCTAGTTGGGACATGAGAGTGAAAGGAAAGATTTGAGGGAAATGTACCGAATATTGGACCGATACATTGCTAGAAAGCCTAGTTAATGGTTGCGATTGAAGATGACAAATTTTGTATATGATGTGGGCGACCGACATGCTGAAATTATGAGTTATTCACCTTGAATGAAATGTATACTAGGTGACTAAAGTTTAAGCAATTAAAAAGTGGAGTTGTTGTAGGTTAAGGAACATTTGAGCTAAAATATTGTTTATGCTGACCGGATGAAGGGAGAAATGAAACTTTTATGGAATCTTGAAATTTTAAGCTAATTCGTTGTGAAACTCCGCTTATGAACATTTAAGAAACTTAAACAAGAAAACTAATAAGTTTATACAAAACTTAAATCATAGACAACTTAGAATTTGATTTGGAAAAAAAGAAGAAGAGAAGGATGAAAAGTTTATTTATTTTAACTTTAAGATATAGAGTGAGAAATGATTTAATCCTAATTTAAATATTTATAAATCATAACCTTAGAAAATGTGTATATTTCTTTGTTAAAATGATAAAGTCAATAAAGTTCGAAATAAAATGTAGAATAAATATTGAATATATTATATTTTGTATTTTAAAGTCAAACTTGATTTTAATAGTTCCGATAATAGGGTAATAAATAATAAATGAATATCTACAAATTGTATATTTACTTTGGACTTATACACTTATCTCAGGGAATAGCTGTGACTCAGGAAACAAACTCGAGGCTCAAGAGTAATTTATTTGGAAACTTGGTGAGTGTTTCCGGATTTGTGTGTTTAACTGTTTATGTTTACTTAAGTGAAATTATGTGATAAATGTGCTTATTATGGAATATTGCTAGTGATTCATTGTAAAGTATATCTCAATTGTCCCTTGCCTTCTAAGTCGGGAGTGTACATTATCGCACTCGACTTAGTTTGAACTTGAAGGTTGATAATTGATCAAGTGTTATTGTAAATGTGCATGACTGTAAGCCATGTGTGTACTTTACCACACCGGCTGAACTGAGCCCCAAAACCCTTTGTTCAACGGACTACTCGAGCCAGCAAAAGGGCTTGTCGGATAGGACGGTAGCTTTGGGTAAGTGTATTGGTATGCTCGAGTATTACCAAGGAGTAGCAGATTACTGATGTTGATATGGCCATCTAAGTGAGGGAAGTGTTTATTGTTTTGGAGGTTATAAGGAGGAGTTCGGTGGAGTGTGTAGTGCATTGAAGTGGTTCTAATGCGAGCACTGTATCCTTTTTAAAAGTGAATGTTCAGTGAAGTGTTCTCTACTTGATTCAGTGAAGTGTTCTTTAATTGCTTAATTTTGTTACTGGCTTATCTGGTTTAAATGTTTATTGATTGTTGCTTGCATGGAAACCTCACTGAGCATTAGTTCAACCTTTTAGCTTTGTTTTCCTTACAGGAGTTGAAGTTTGAAGGACGATCAAATAGAGTTAGAGTGTTATATTGATGATAAGACCTGCATTTTGCATCTCTTAATGGGTAGATTTATATTTTACACTAGTTGGTGATGTACTTGGGTGATATACTTAAGAATGAACGTTTGGATGATTTACTTTTGTAATTTGTAGTGGACAAAGCTTTTGTCTTACTAAGAAGTATTAAGAATGGATGTTTGGATGATTAATGAGAAATGTTATCTTTGAAGTTAATGTAAATAAATGAGTCCTGACGAGAGCCAGGCAGGCGGTCCGCTAACTTCTAGGGTACGTCCTAGGAGGAGGGCGGGTCGTCACAGGTGGTATCAAAGCTCTTAATGAGGTCAAGCCGGGAGAGGGTTCTCGAACTGTGGGGATTGACCTTTTAAGTGTTGAATTAATTACTATTGCTAAGGGGATTAGATAAGTACATCAGGTAGGAATCTCAAATATGGGTAATTTACTCTTGGGACTGGCCAACCTAGGCTATGAATTATCCTATTTTCAGATTCTTGTACCCAAGTACCAGATATTTCATTCAATGGTGTATTTACAAATTAGGAAGAATTTAGTATATTGCATTATGACGTGATCAGAAATCACGATTTAAATTGAAGAAATAGAATTAACGAGACCAAGGCTAGCTTTTGAGAGCTAAGGGTGAAGAGGTTGTGGTGAGATCTTGAATATTAGTGCAAATCCTCCATCTTAAGGTGAATAATTTTATTAGCCTGCGATAGTAAATAGATCATATGCCAACTCTTGCCTAAAAATATGGTTTTCTGACCTGAAATTTGAGTGAAATAGTTTTTAAGTAAGGACCAGGTGTATCCTTTCGGCAGTGTGTTCTAGGGCATTGAATGACTAGTCACTGTGACTGTTCAAGAACTTACTTCTATCTGGATCGAGTGATACTAGTTCAAATGGGTAAAAGACAGAGATTAGTAATAGCAAATGAGAGAGCTCATATTAGAATGTAAGAAATGAGGAAATTCATAAGGATGTGACGTGATAGGATCCTAAAGTAGGAAACTGATATGATAGAGGAGCAAGAGTGAACTAATGTCTTGTATGATCAGTTGCAGGAGACTAAAGACCGTCTCACTAGGGTACTAAGATAGGTAAGAGACCGAACTAAAGGGATTCTAGCTGAATGTGAAGTGTTGATGGAAGAGCTTGTGGGGGGAGAATCTAAATAGGGAAAGTTAGGGTGTAGAGGCTCCTAGAGTCGAAGGTGAAGCCGAACCGGCAGAGAAAGATCCCGAGGAAGAGGAACCTATGGAAGTAGAACCAGAAGAAGAAATTGGGTCTAGTGGGACTGTCCAAAATTAGATTAATGAAGTTTAAGTTGAGTCTAAACTAAGGGTTGAGCTATTAGCTGTGTGGTTATAATAATTTATGTATTATTGAATTGTTTTCTTTCATGTTTATAAGGATTGAAGTTTGAGTTATGTATGAAAATGTTGAATGTATCCGTGAATTGTTTGGCTTTTAAAGTTGTATGAAGTTGGTGTGTAATGTAACTTAGATTGTGTGTATGTAATTTGATGATCATATGTTTATTTTGTTATAATGCTGTAATATTTATTAGTCCTTGGGATTAAATAATTACTAACCTGAGTGAAATTTGGTAACCAAAGTGGTGTATAGAAACTATGAGATTAAGATTGGAGAAAAAAAAAAAAGAGGAGAGATTGAAAGTTGAGCTTATAACGATGTTATAATTGTTGCAAGGGCCAATGGTGTTTTCTAAGATAGATTTTTGACAACGATACTATCAATGGAGAATTAAGAAGGAAGATCATGAATAGAATCTAAAGATAGTGTTATCGACTTTAAGGAAGCGTCAATTGTAAGTGTGAATTTCGAATGGAGAAAATATTGTTTCTGGGGCATGTTATTTCAAAAACAGGGATTGAAGAATAAATAAATTCCTTTAATCAAAGTCCTATGGGAGCATCATGGAATGGAAGAAATGACATGAGAACTGGAGAACAAAATGTGGAAAGAATACCTGGAACTTTTTACGATTAAAGGTACGAAATTTCGAGGAAGAAATTTTCTTAAGGGGAGAAGGATGTGAGAACTCGGAAATTTATGTGCATACTTCGAATTTATTTCATTATATTTAACTTATCATTAGAAATATTATATAAAACAAATAAATGGTTAAATTAAATGCATAATTGAATTCCTATTAAATTGAAATTTAGAAAATAATAATAATAATAATAATGGTAAGGATAAAATATATATATATCATAATAAACAAATAATAGAATGGTGTAGAAAAATTTTAGGAACCAAACAAATATATGATAGACTTATTGCCAATTTGTGTCATTAGAATTTATTATATAGTTGAATAAGTTACATGACTAATTAATTTTCCTTAAAGCCAAATGTGTGAAATTCTACTAGACCAATGTAGGAAAATTTTCCAAGGTACATACAAATTAGAATAAACGAAATTTGGAATCAATGTATGAGACAATAAAATTATGGACTCGTAGCAAACAAATGAACCAAAACTAAAGGACCGGACCAATCTTGGAGATTCGGTTAAACTACGATGCAACTAAGGAACAAACTACTAGAATTTTGACAAAACAGGAACCGAACGGAAGCTAGATAACCATCTGCTAAGTTTAAGCGGTGGAAGGGAAAATGAGTAGAAATTGGCTGATAGTTTGGGCGGTGAGTAACTCCTATTAAGACAGCTGCCAGGAAGGAATATACTACCAATTTGCTGAGTAGGCAGTGACCGAAAGAGAGAAAACAAAGAGAAATCATCTGCTAAGTCCAGACGGTGACTGAGAGGAAACAAATAGAAACTAATCTGCTAGCTTGGGCGGTGACCGAGAGGAAGAAAAAACAAGGCAGCTTTCTTCCTTCCTTTCTTTCTTTCTTTCTTTCTTTCTAAAACCAACCGAGGGAGTGGAACTGGAGGTGAGGAGAGGAAGCTGATTAACTCCATCAGCTGCTAAACATAAACGAACAAACCAACAAACGCAAGGAAGGGAGAGATAGCTGGTGCAAGAGTTGAGGAACCGAGGCTAAGAATAGGAGCAACCTGCAACCGTTAAAACTTAAAGGAGAAAGGTAAAACTCTTTGTAACCTTCTTTTATTTACAGAGTATCACTGAATATATGGGCTGCATGTTAGTTTTTAGCAAGGAAAAATAAGTTTTAACTGAGGAAAAATCTGATGAAGGAATAAAATTGAAGCTGGACTGAATCTGTGGGAACTGAGAGATGGCTAAATGAATTGCAGCTTGTTATCAATGGAAAAATGGAAGCCATTAAGTGAATTTTAGCTATAGAAACTTGTGAAAGTTGAAACTTTGAGTGGAAAAGAAAGAAAGAAACCTGCTGAAATCCTTATAGCCTCATCCGAGAGAAAAGAAGTGAAGAAACTCTAGCGGTCTTCTGCAAAGTTTGGTTTTAAATTTTGTATTAAGCTGTAATGTATTGTAAAGCATCTTAACTTCTTCGAGCATGACAGAAACAAGTATAAACTGAAGTGAACATTGAAGGAAGAATGAGTTCAATTTACTGCAGATAGGTTGGCCGAGGAAATGAAACAGAATATAGTTTTAAAATGATTTTTCTAGTATCGGTTAGTTTTTGAGAAATTAAAAGCGTATTTTGGACGTGGGACCCGCTAGTGCGGTAAATGCATTATATTTTTAACCACTTGTTGGAATTTTGTATTAAGTGATATTATTTTACAAAGTGTTAAGATATTTTTATTGGAGAGACAAAAGGATAGAGTTGCATTAATGAAGTGACATGTGTCACTTTAAGAGAGGTTGCCACTTATTTGACTTTTGACCTTTCTTACTAATTGTTGATTAAATATCTCAAATTTGCCACAAAAATCACCATTTCTTTCTCTTCTTTGGCCGACCAACCTTAAGGAAGAAAGGAAGAGAGCTCTTCACCATTTTAGCTAACATCTAGCTCAAATCATCCAACCCAAGTGCTGAAATTTGTTTCTACTCCATACAATCCTTCCATTTGGTGCTAGTGAGTGATTTGGTGAAGTTTTTTGGAGAAGCTAAGGTGTCCTACAACTCTTCCTCTCTTGTTTACTAGGTGAGTGGTATATGAACTTTCTCCTACACTTAATGAAGCTTAATTAGTGCCTAGTGGTAGTTAAAGTGATGAATTTTGTGGTTTACTTCTTGGTTTTGGATGAATTGATGAAGTTTTCAATTTATTGATGAATTTTCTGGTTTAATATGAATGTGATGTTGTGGCTATCCTTGATGATGGGAATTGATGTTTAATGACTCTAGGAGGTGGAAAAAGTGGAAGATTGCAATTAATTTCTGTTTTGGAAGAAATCTGGAAAATTAGGGTTCTTGGTTCTTCATTCTGTCCGAAATTTTTGGTCCTAGATAGAGGCCGAATTGGCCTTAGCTCAGAACATGAAAGTTGTAGGGAATGACATTTTAAAGGTGCCTACAAAATTTCAGGTCAATCGGAGTAGTGTGGAATAAGAAAAGCCGAATTTACTGTTGCTGTTCTGGGTGATCAGAATGTGAGAACTGCGATTGTAATTGTCTGTTTTGACTGGAATTGCTTTGGATTTGGATGTTGGTGTCTTCTGATGAAATGTAGCTTAATGTCTTAGCTATCATATGCCTTTGGAATCAATGCATTTGGACCTGTGTAGACTGAGTTGGACGAATTACAGCATTGTGTGATTTGGGAACCTGCAATTACGATTCTGGTTTGGTATTCTGCATATTTGACCTAGTTGTGCTAGGATTTGGACTGAGTGACCTTCTACAATGTTGTAGCCCTGGTTCTTAGCTTCGAAACGGTGGGTCTTGGATCTCCATCCGATACTCGTAGTACCTTTGGTGCCATTACCGCAAAAGGACGTCAAAACTGTTTTCTGGTTTTGAGCAATTGTGGTTAATTGCTATGTGATTGGGTTTGATTGTAGGATGGAAAGGATGAATTTATGGGGAAATGCTGTCCGATTTTTAATAGCGTTGGTTACCTTAAGTTTCATGTGAAAAGCTTGGACTTGAATGATGGAATTGGCTATATTGAACAAGGATTATGAGCCGTGGAGGTGAGTGACCTTAAACTACTTGCAACGTTACTTTAAAATGTTTCTTGCATCGTTTCTTTGATTGCATATCCTGTGTGCCGGCATATAAGTTCTTGACATGTTTTGGCTCAAATGAGTACTTGGAATTCGTGTGCTAGACTCCGACGTTTCCTCCACCGTTTAATGTTCCTGTAGAGCACCAATGGGCTCAATGTTCAATGTTCAATGTTAATGTTCAATGTTAAATGATTGTTTGGAGCGTTGGACTTCTAAGTACCATGATTTCACTGGCTCATGAGAGAAGTGAAAGTGCATTGATTGTTGAAGCATGACATTATTGAAATGAACGATTGTGAAACTGATTTGATAACTGAATTTCTTGGTTACTCGCTGAGCTTCTAGCTCACCCCAAAATGTTTTATTCCCCTCCACAGGGCTCAAGGCGAAGGAGTGGCTTGTAGTGTTTATTCATGGATTATCTCATGTGTGGCTTGAATTTGGATTTCCTTTTGTGTAATCGTTCATATTGGGATTGTATTGAACGTTTAGAATTGCTTGGATGTGTAATCGTCTAGTTTTGGACTTCCTCCTGTATAATAGTTGGTATCAAGGATCAGAGTGGCGCTGCGGAAGCGTGGACGCTTCGCTTTTGATATGTAAATGTTGGAATATTGGATTTATATTTGAGATCGTATCTTGTATTTAATTGAGGTTTGTAGTGAACGACTGAGTCCCGGCGAGAGCTGGGCAGGCGGCCCGCCGAACCCTCTGGTTCGCCTTAGGGGGAGGTGGGGCCGTGACAATTGGTATCAGAGCTTAGGCTTCAGATCTCTGTAGTGTATCCTAGGCTTGAAGTTTAGGATGCCGGACTGTGGGTTTGGTTTGAAGTATTAGTGATTCTTGCGGGATGTCTTGACGTGATTAGTACAAGAGGGAATGTCGAGGACGACATTCTTTTAAGGAGGGGAGATTGTGACGCCCCGAAAAAAATGAGTTTGAGAACCCGAAAAATTTTCTAATTTTCTAGGGTTTATTGTTTTAACGCCCGCCTTTTCTACATTTTCTTGATTAGAAAAATTCCCCAGATAAAGTTTATGAGCAAAAATAGTTTTAAAATGATTTTTCTAGTATCGGTTAGTTTTTGAGAAATTAAAAGCGTATTTTGGACGTGGGACCCGCTAGTGCGGTAAATGCATTATATTTTTAACCACTTGTTGGAATTTTGTATTAAGTGATATTATTTTACAAAGTGTTAAGATATTTTTATTGGAGAGACAAAAGGATAGAGTTGCATTAATGAAGTGACATGTGTCACTTTAAGAGAGGTTGCCACTTATTTGACTTTTGACCTTTCTTACTAATTGTTGATTAAATATCTCAAATTTGCCACAAAAATCACCATTTCTTTCTCTTCTTTGGCCGACCAACCTTAAGGAAGAAAGGAAGAGAGCTCTTCACCATTTTAGCTAACATCTAGCTCAAATCATCCAACCCAAGTGCTGAAATTTGTTTCTACTCCATACAATCCTTCCATTTGGTGCTAGTGAGTGATTTGGTGAAGTTTTTTGGAGAAGCTAAGGTGTCCTACAACTCTTCCTCTCTTGTTTACTAGGTGAGTGGTATATGAACTTTCTCCTACACTTAATGAAGCTTAATTAGTGCCTAGTGGTAGTTAAAGTGATGAATTTTGTGATTTACTTCTTGGTTTTGGATGAATTGATGAAGTTTTCAATTTATTGATGAATTTTCTGGTTTAATATGAATGTGATGTTGTGGCTATCCTTGATGATGGGAATTGATGTTTAATGACTCTAGGAGGTGGAAAAAGTGGAAGATTGCAATTAATTTCTGTTTTGGAAGAAATCTGGAAAATTAGGGTTCTTGGTTCTTCATTCTGTCCGAATTTTTGGTCCTAGATAGAGGCCGAATTGGCCTTAGCTCAGAACATGAAAGTTGTAGGGAATGACATTTTAAAGGTGCCTACAAAATTTCAGGTCAATCGGAGTAGTGTGGAATCAGAAAAGCCGAATTTACTGTTGCTGTTCTGGGTGATCAGAATGTGAGAACTGCGATTGTAATTGTCTGTTTTGACTGGAATTGCTTTGGATTTGGATGTTGGTGTCTTCTGATGAAATGTAGCTTAATGTCTTAGCTATCATATGCCTTTGGAATCAATGCATTTGGACCTGTGTAGACTGAGTTGGACGAATTACATCATTGTGTGATTTGGGAACCTGCAATTACGATTCTGGTTTGGTATTCTGCATATTTGACCTAGTTGTGCTAGGATTTGGACTGATTGACCTTCTACATTGTTGTAGCCCTGGTTCTTAGCTTCGAAACGGTGGGTCTTGGACCTCCATCCGATACTCGTAGTACCTTTGGTGCCATTACCGCAAAAGGACGTCAAAACTGTTTTCTGGTTTTGAGCAATTGTGGTTAATTGCTATGTGATTGGGTTTGATTGTAGGATGGAAAGGATGAATTTATGGGGAAATGCTGTCCGATTTTTAATAGCGTTGGTTACCTTAAGTTTCATGTGAAAAGCTTGGACTTGAATGATGGAATTGGCTATATTGAACAAGGATTATGAGCCGTGGAGGTGAGTGACCTTAAACTACTTGCAACGTTACTTTAAAATGTTTCTTGCATCGTTTCTTTGATTGCATATCCTGTGTGCCGGCATATAAGTTCTTGACATGTTTTGGCTCAAATGAGTACTTGGAATTCGTGTGCTAGACTCCGACGTTTCCTCCACCGTTTAATGTTCCTGTAGAGCACCAATGCGCTCAATGTTCAATGTTCAATGTTAATGTTCAATGTTAAATGATTGTTTGGAGCGTTGGACGTCTAAGTATCATGATTTCACTGGCTCATGAGAGAAGTGAAAGTGCATTGATTGTTGAAGCATGACATTATTGAAATGAACGATTGTGAAACTGATTTGATAACTGAATTTCTTGGTTACTCGCTGAGCTTCTAGCTCACCCCAAAATGTTTTATTCCCCTCCACAGGGCTCAAGGCGAAGGAGTGGCTTGTAGTGTTTATTCATGGATTATCTCATGTGTGGCTTGAATTTGGATTTCCTTTTGTGTAATCGTTCATATTGGGATTGTATTGAACGTTTAGAATTGCTTGGATGTGTAATCGTCTAGTTTTGGACTTCCTCCTGTATAATAGTTGGTATCAAGGATCAGAGTGGCGCTGCGGAAGCGTGGACGCTTCGCTTTTGATATGTAAATGTTGGAATATTGGATTTATATTTGAGATCGTATCTTGTATTTAATTGAGGTTTGTAGTGAACGACTGAGTCCCGGCGAGAGCTGGGCAGGCGGCCCGCCGAACCCTCTGGTTCGCCTTAGGGGGAGGTGGGGCCGTGACAAAACATGTCATAAAACTATTCAAATCGCGTATTTCTATATGGAACACTCACCTATTCAAAACAAGTGAGTAAGTACTCAAACAAGTGTTTAGGCATCCGCTTCGAGTTCCTCTTGAAGGTCCCCTTGAGCGCCTGAGCAAGTAATAATTAACTTTACTTAAAATCATGCATTTACCAAGAAGGATGCACACTCAATTAAACTAAATCAAAGTCTTAATAGAAAGGTTCAATTCTCTCTACTCGAGGTTCAAGAGTGGAGTTTTAAAGTTCAAAGAGAGTCTAACATCGTCCATGAAATCAAGTTCAAAACGTTCAATCTATATCGAGAAAAGAAGTCAAGGTTCCGAAATTGCATTTTCTAAGAAATTGGCAAAATTCAGCTTTGTGTGTCAAACTTAGAAAAATTATATCTTGCACTCAGTAGGTCCAAAAATGGAAAAATTGGTACTGTTGGAAACTAGTTCCGAAGTACTAAAAGTTCCTAGAAAACACTTTTCTAAGATTCAAAATGGAAGACACTCAAATTTTGGCTGAAAGTGGCTGACTTGGACTCCCAAGACAGATTCGGGTTGGTTTTTGGCAAACTTTGGAAATTCGGAAAAATTCACACAATACGAACTAGCCTCCGAAATTTGGAACTCAATTAGAGTTGCAATCAAAGTTTAAAATAAAACAAACGGAACAAGAATCGAAGTTTTGAACACCAAGATATAGCAGCTCAAAGTTGACCAAAAATTCCTCATTGATCAAGAATTTCCAGATTTGAAACATGAATTTTGGGACTTCAGTTGGACATTGAAATAGACTCAGAATGGCACAAAATTTGGTATATTACTCTACCATATAAGGGCTATTCCTCTGTCAAATTTCATATAACAATTCGTTCGGGAAGTCAGTTAACAAAGCCACTAAAATTCCAAGAATTTCCAAGGCAATTCTGCCTTGTACTTCAATTTTCCTTTTTAAAAGCTTTGTTCCACACAATCAACTTCAATTAATTCAAATGTTGTAACCAAGGTTCCATAAAAATCCAATAAGTAATTTAGAGATAATTGACATGAAGGTTTTCGAAATATAACTTCCCAAATCAGATTTGACCATTCAGCCAAGAGCAAAGGAACAATTTTCCAGATTTGAAAAGCAATTTTGGGACATCGTTTGGGTATCAAAATGGTCTTAGAATAACACCAATTTTGGTACACTAAAACTTCCATATATGAACTATATCTCTACCAAATTTCACGTAAAAACTCATGTGGAAAGGCAGTTAACAAAATGACTGAAGTTTGTGAAATTTTCAAAGCAAATCTGCCAACTCAAGCTTCTCTTTCCTTTTCAAACACTTTGTATCATGAAATCAGTCCAATTTGATTCATTTGTGAAACCAGTGTTCTAGAAACATTTGATAAGTACTTGAAAAACAATGGACATCAAGAATTTCGAAACAAAACCTCCCACATCAAGCTAAACCTGTCGGCCAGCATGAAGGAAGGGATTTTTCCAGATTTCCAGCTTTATCACATTTTCAAAATCAGGCCATAACTCACTCAATTCAAATTGGAATTGAACATGGTTGGTGGAGTTGGAAATTACATTCAAAAGGCTATAATTTCTCAGAAGGAATCGTTTTAAAATTCTATCCACAACTAACTCATATTTGAGCATCAAGTCGCAGCTCAAAACAGGGCTTCCAGTACAGACGTGAAACAGGATAGACAACTTTACAAGGTTGGTACGGCTCACTCAGGTGGAACCAGGGCATGCATTTTATACCGTAGGAAAACTGGGAGTATCTATTTTCTAATTCCGCAAACGGTACTCGATTTCAACATCGGAGTAAAGAGTTATGGCTAAAACAAAAACACTGCCAGAGCAATACGGGACACAATTCCAGTTTTGGTAAATTTTCGAAATCTTAACATTTACCCATCCAAATCACGAAATTTTTTGATGAAACTTTCTAAACAACCTATATTACACATTTACATCAAAATCCAGTCATTTAAACCACAAAAAAAAAATGCACTACGGGTCACAGCAATGGCAAGGGCAGAATTGTCCCTTTTTTGCTCAACTCACTCCTTTGAGTTTTCCTTCAACAACACAACTTATTTCCACTAGATTAAACACTAATCCAATATAAACAACATCAAATATCATCAAATCAATCCATCAAGCCATAGCGGGATTTCATAGAGCCCACACACAAAATTTATAATCAAACAAAGTTACCCACATGAAGCTACAAGCTTCTAAGTGCAATTTAACTCACTAAAACTAAGATTCAAGGGTTAGATCATATGCTACCTTCTTAGATGTTGAAGACCAGAATTCGGCCACTAAGAAGCTCCAAGAAACCGTGGAAATGATGCTCCTTTCCTAGTCCAAGTGAATCTCCAAGTGATTTGCAAGTTGGATGCAAAATTTGAGGTGATTTGGAGTAAGATTTGAGGTAGAAATGAAGTGAGATGAGATGAAGTTTTGGTCTCCTTCTTGGCCTCCAAGTTTCGGCCAGCTCTAGAGAGAAAAGAGAGAGATGAAATCTGATATGGAGAGCTTCTCATGGAAGCTTGGTAGGTGGTGACTTTAAGTGCACAAAAGTCAACTCTCCCTAGCGCGTGTTCCGTGTCCGTTTTCTCTCGGGTTTGTTTCACTTGTGCACTAAACCTCTAATGCACTTTCTTAAACATTATAATTATTCACTCTTAGTAGTCTAGATTAAGTTTCTTAAATCTTCACTTAGCCGCTCCGGCTCGATTTACGCGAATTTTCGATTTGCGCGCGATAATGCGAAATTTACAAGAAATTCATATAACGATTATATAATTAACTACTACTAATGTAATTAATTATAAAATAACCATTTTAGAAATAAAACATGAGTCCTCAATTCTCCAAAATTATTGTACTCTCGGATCGACTATTGTCTCGAAAAATGTGTACTCGCTATTTTTCACTAAATTAGTCCTAAAAAATTAAATTTACTAACAAGACGGTTTAAAAATATAATTGAGACATTATTCCATATAAATGGATTTAAAATGGTCGAAATAAATTATTCGGAGAAAACGGGTGAATAAATAATTAATTAAGCCATTAAAATAGAATTATAATTGAGGAAAATTCGGGTCCTCACACATTTTAGATCGGACAATTTTCAACTTTGTACTTTAAAAATCTTGTTCTAATTTCTTCAAATGTTTGACTATAATTGATGTTCTTGTGCTCCAAATGACTTTTGCAACATTGATTTAGTAAGCACATGAGGTTTTCTCCTCGATTTAGTAAAGTGAAGGGTTTCAATTGATTAGTGACTGTTCCAATGCATGTTATTTGATTATGCATGACTTGAGAAAATGCTATTATTTGATTAAGTGCTCTCCTTTGAATGACATGCGAATAAGTGAATGACTGTTGTGATTTTCTTGTCTTGTTAATTTGCTATGAGGGCATGTTCACATTGCATGAATGTGTGATAAATGTGCAAGAATGTAGACGGATGTCTACTTTATCGCATCGGTTGAACTGAAATTAACCCTATGCTGGCACTCTATTTGAGACCCGCCATTTGCGAGGTCGGATCAGCTGGACAGCCTTGGGTTTATAACTTACCAATGTTATGTGCAAAGCTCAAAACTCTTTGCCGAAAGGCCTTGAGTACAATGCTTAATATTTAATGTTAAATAAGGGGATTGTTGATTTTTCGGAGGGTATAAGGTGAATGTTAAATGAGGGAATTGTTGATCCTTTGGAGGACATAAAGTGGGAGTTCGGAGGTTATAAGGTGGTAAAATGTAGGGGATTGTTTATTGGCAGTTATAAGGTGAATGTTGCTCCCTGTGAGCCCCGTATCCTTGTAATGTTAAAATTATTGTTCATCTTTGTATTTACTTGAACGAATGACTGAATGCACGCATGAATGTTATTGTTTATCAAGTAATTTACATTGAAAGATTCTTATTAAAATTAATTGCTCCACTACCAGTTTCTAAAGTTGAGTATCGATTTACTTGAACCTATATTACTAGGAAAAACGTGCTTACATGTTAAATTGTGTTATTCTCTTATTCTGCCTATTTACCTGAAATGCTCACTGGGCATAAACTCATCCCACTTTTTGTTTTCTTTAACAGGATTTGGATCCGAGAGTGCTCAAGAATATTGCTGGAATGTTTTGAGAGACTTTAAGTTTTTACTTTAGTAGAAATGACTGTAGTGTATATATTTTTGAGTTGTAGTTAAGATAGACGTCGAATGATGAATCTTTTGTACGCAAACCTATGTTATGCTTTTGGATGTATGTAAATGTTATTTTGGGGTGTAATGAACATTATTTTGGTTAGTTTAGAAATTTCAAATAATTCTTGCTATGGATTTAGTGAGTCCTGACGAAAGTTGGGCAGACGCCTGCTGACCCCTCTGGTTCGCCTTTTGGAAAAACGGGGTTGTCACAAAAATATTATATTTTGATAGGTTATATGAGTATAAAACTTGTAAATTGATGCATTTAGTAAATGAAGTTTTGAAACCTCAATTTCTTCATGTATTTTGGTTTTGTATTGCTAGTCTTTTAATATAATATATGACCACAGGACTCGAGAGAGCTCAAGAGGACGAACCAGGGTTAAAGTGAAAAGTTTCAATTGATTGGTGAGTGTTCCAATGCATGTTATTTGATTATGCATGACTTGAGAAAATGCTATTATTTGCTTAAGTACTCTCCTTTGAATGACACGCGAATAAGTGAATGACTGTAGTGGTTTTCTTGTCTTGTTAATTTGCTATGAGGGCATGTTTACATTGCATGAATGCGTGATAAATGTGCAAGAATGTAGGCCGATGTCTACTTTATCGCATCGGCTGAACTGAACTGAGCTTAACTCTATGCTGTCACCCTATTCGAAACCCGCCATTTGCGAGGTCGGATCAGCTGGACAACCTTGGGTTTATAACTTACCAATGTTAAGTGGAAAGTTCAAAACTCGTTGTCGAAAGGTCTTGAGTACAATGTTTAATGTTTAATGTTAAATGAGGAGATTGTTGATTTTTCGGAGGGTATAAGGTGAATGTTAAATGAAGGAATTGTTGATCTTTCGGAGGACATAAGATGCGAGTTCGGAGGTTATACGGTGTTAAAATGTAGGGGATTGTTTATTGGCAGTTATAAGGTGAATGTTGCTCCCTGTGAGCCCTGTATCCTTTTAATGTTTAAATTATTATTCATCCTTGTATTTACTTGAACGAATGATTGAATGCACGCATGAATGTTATTGTTTATCAAGTATTTTAATTGAAAGATTCCTATCACAATTAATTGCTCCACTACCAGTTTCTAAAGTTGAGTATCGATTTATTTGAACCTATATTACTTGGAAAAACGTGCTTACATGTTAAATTGTGTTATTATCTTATTTTGCCTGTTTACCTGGAATGCTCACTGGGCATAAACTCATCCCACGTTTTGTTTTCCTTAATAGGATTCAGATTCGAGAGTGCTCAAGAATACTGTTGGAATGTGTTGAGAGACTTTAAGTTTTTTTATTTTAGTAGAAATGACTGTAGTATATATATTTTTGGGTTGTAGTGAAGATAGACGCCGAATGATGAATCTTTTGTACGCGAACCTATGTAATAGCTTTTGGATGTATGTAAATGTTATTTTGGGGTGTAATGAATATTATTTTGGTTAGTTTAGAAATTTCAAGTAATTCTTGCTATGGATTGTAGTGAGTCCTGGCGAGAGTTGGGCGGGTGGTCCGCTGACCCCTCTGGTTCGCCTTTGGGGAAAGTGAGGCTGTCACAACATCTTTGTATGTCCACGATGATGATTTGGTGCTATCTCTATCTTATTGTATATTACAATTGTAAATTTTAATCAATACGTTTATATCCTCACCCTCTCCCTATCCCTAAATAAAGTACATTACAAATATTTAAAAGAAACCTTGCTGATGATGATGCTTATATTTACGAATGGCTCTTCTACTTCTTTAAAGAATATTATGCGGGTATTGGATTTGTATCATCAAACTTCTAGAAAGCTGGCGAAAACTCAAAAGAGTGGTTATTTGGTTCATCCGTCGTTGTCACCGTCTTGACAAAAGGTGATTGAGCGTGTTACAAAGTTTTATAAACAGTTTTTTTCACTTCATTAGTTAGGTTTTTCTTTGTATTTTGGAAGGTCTAAATCGTCATATTTTGGGGAAGTGAGCCAATCTATTCTAGGTAGAATTTTATCTTGAAAATCAAAGTTTCTTTCTTTGGGTAGGAAAATAGTTTTAGTTAAGCATGTTCTTTCGTCTATTCTGGTGCACTTACTATCAGCTGCTGTGTTCCCCAACTCTATGTTCAAAATTATAGAAAAGGTTTGCTCAAATTTCATGTGGGGGTCAACGGCTGAAGGATCGAAGTTTCATTGGATACGTTGGTTTTAGTTGTGTTATTCGGTTGAGGAGGGAGAAGTGGGCTTTCGAAGGCTTAAGGACATATATACGGCTTTTTCTTGCAAATTATGGTGGAGTTTTCAGAAGGGTTCATCACTATGGAAAGGAACTGGTGCAACACGGCTTCCACTTCCTCTTCCACTTGTGATGGCGAAATCAGAAGAAGGGATAATCAAAGGAGTTCATTTAGAAAGAGGACCACCAAAGGAAACTTCGCAAGGAGGTCAAGTGACAGCTTCTCATGTGGCCTGCAGTTATTGTGGAAGGAGAAACCATACAGAGGGTAATTGTTGGGTTAAGGAACAGAAGTGTTTCCGTTGTGGAAGTGTTGAATATCAGGTTAGCAATTGCCCGAGAAAGCAACAATCAGGGACTAATGTTCAACCAGAGGTTAGAACCACCAAGCAATAAGCAAATGAAGGAAAGAATAGACCGAGAGGGCCAACACGAGTATTTACCATGGACGGGCAACAAGTACTGGGGTCAGCCATAATGATGGAAGGTAGGAATTTCGAGGATGAAATTTCTTAAGAAGGGGAGATTGTGAGAACTCAAACCAACCCATATGAATAGATAAAGATATGTATTTTAGGTGTTACACAATTCGTTAAAACTATTGTTTTTCGTGATTAGCCTTACTTTGAAATTTAGTAGTCTGTGGAGGACTTTGCTTTCTTTGTTTTTGGAAATGAATGTGAGTTGCACTTGTATAACCAAGTTTATTTTGATAAGTTAGTGGGGTAAATTATAGAGATAAGGAAATTAAAGGGGCTAGGTATCAATAATTTCATAGTTGGGAGATTTTTTGATTAAGAAGTAATCTTAGCAAGACAAGTGTTGCACATCCCGTAAGTCTTGACCAAGACATTAGCTAGTGTATATCTTATAACTTGGTCTCTTGAAGAGTTGAAGAGAAAGGGAGAAGGCCGTGGATAAGGAGAGAAAAAAGAGAGGGAAAGCTTCATTGTTTTCATCTTGAGTTGTAGCAAAGAACTTGGAGGAATCAAGAGGGGAAAGCCATAGCCCTTCAATCTTTCACTAAAACTTGAACAAGGAGGTGGTTTGCTCCAAGAAGAACCAAGTTTTTTCTTGCTTCTAAGTTCCACCTTTGGTCAAGAGGTAAAACTAGAAACTCAAGCTTTCTTTTATGAACTTGAAGGGCCTTTGATTATTGATGTGATTAGAAGACTAAAGACATGATTTTTATGAAGTTCTATGGACTTGAAGTTGGGTTACCTTGGCTGAAATTGAGGGTTTCATTTGTTCATGTAACTAGTTGTTTGATTCGTAAGTAATACTTGTTAATTGATGGACCTCTTGTCCAAGGGGAGAAGTATGGTGAAATTTTAGATGATTCATGACTAATCCTTCTATTTTGGTTGATGATTGATTGCAGAAATTTAGGGCTTCATTGATACGAGTGATTGAATGGTTAGTTTGCAAGTTCGAATTGGAGCAGGTACCTTGGAACAGTTTTGGGAGAATAGTCATAACTTGGTGTAGGAATATCGGAATTGAGTTCCGTTTGTTTCGTTGGAAATTATATTCATGGGGATAGAAACCGTGAAAATTTCAGACCTTGGTTCTATTTGTGTGAATTATGGTAAATTTCCAAAGTTTGCTGATTTTCGAGACTGTTCTACTTTAATTTTATAGCTGCTGGACTGTATAGCTAAAATTTGACTTGGTTGTGATCCGAAGCTCTTAAAGTGACCTTCTAAGCATATGTAGATCTTTGAATGTAGTTTTTTGTGTCAAAATTTGGTGAAGTTTGGACCACTGTAACCCCTGTTTCAAATTTTGTCAAGAATGTTGCCGGTGTGAAGGGTTTGGGTAAGTTTCTTTAACAGTTTAATTCTGCCCTGTTTTGTGACTAAAACTGAGTTGCGAATTGCTCCATGTTGTAGATCGAAACAGCTTTTGTCCAAAACATAAAAGTGGTAGACAATTGAGTTATCTTTCTACTTGAAAAATTTCAGATCAATCGAATCACTATAGCCTGAGTTTCGGCCAGAATCCTAGTGTCCGCGCAAAGCCTTATTTCTGGTCATGATTTTACGGAAGCCTATGACCATGACTGTTCGACCCTGAAAACGTGAGAACTGGGTGTTGATGTCTTCATAAGAAATGTAGGTCTATGTCTTAGCTTCGAAACGGCATAAAATTTGCCTGAATCTGAGATGCGTAACCACAGTAGTGCTCAAAACACTGTCGGGTGTCGAAACTGCCATTGTTTTTACGTCTTGATTACCTTTCTTTTACTTCCGTTTCCTTGGTTTGACTTTGCATGTACCTTATAAGTATCATAACCCTGGTTTCTTATGACCTAACTAAGTGTTCAAAACATGATTACTAGTTGCACCTATTGACTTTCCAATAGTGACCAAAAAAAAAACTAGAAAACTAGTTACACTATTTTTTTTTCCTAAAAGATCTTTTGTTTTGATCCAAAGTGGCTTGTATGTTTTTAGAATGTGCTTAGGTATCTAACATATTTCTGGGATTTTGAATCAAGTGCTCTTGCATATGACTTTTTAATTTGATTGACTAAACCCTTGAAGATGGACGTTTTCTTCCTTAGTGTTTAAGTTGAGCTTGATGGCTATGGCTATCTTCTTATACGAGTATTGTGATTTGAATTTGATAAATTCTTGGTATAATATCTATGTACTTTAACCACAGAGTTCACGGGCGAGCCGAGGGACGATTCGGTGATTAGCTCCGATTACCTTCACTAGTGGTGAGTGTTCCTTGCATGCGTGTATGCTATGTGACTTTCTTGTATAATACTGGATAACTGTCATACCATTATTAGGTGGGTGTGTACTTTATCGCACTCGACCTACTCAAAAATAAATTTCTATGTTTTCAATGATACTGACTGCTACTGACCTACTGCACTGTCCTTCTAGTCCGAGACACTCGAGCAGGTCCTCCAAATGAGCACCTATCTCCTGGACACTCGAGACACTGTTCAGTTGAAAGGCTCGAGCAGTGTTCTTCTCGAGAACACCATCTCCTAGTTGAAAGTGCCACTGCGCATGTGATTAAATTATGTGTTACAACGTCTGTGTGTTCATTTCATCCAATGATCTCTTATTAATTTTAAGTGTTTGGAATTGGCGGTCATGACGGACTGGAGTAGCTTCAAGAGTATCCTTTGACATAAATTGACTTATTTTGTCCTTGTTCAACTGATTATATTATGCAACTGGTTCTCGTTGTAACTGAAATTGTTTAACTGTTGCTTACTTCTTTCTCTAAATTGTGATATTTGCGTGACTGTTAGGGGCTTCACTGAGCTTTAGCTCCCTTCTTTAGTTTGTTTTCCTTAACAGGAGGCGGAGGACCCTGAGAAGCAAGTTGCAGGTCCTGAACTTTCGATACTTTTGTGTAAATGGCTTTAAAGAGCATTTTGTAGCTTTAGTTTTTGTTACACTCAAGGTTGGGTAGTTAACATGAACGTAAATTTTGACGGTATATACTAAGGTGATTGTAAATTAGAATTTTGTCCTTTGGAATTGTAAGTGGGGAGTTTGGTTGTAATGCAAGTACTTTGTTTATGTAAGTTTATCTTTTGACTTAACCTTTAAGTTTGGAATGTTATTTGGTTTATTAATATCCTTTTGGAGTTTGAGATGTAATTTATCTGAGGACTGTAGTGAGTCCCGGCGAGAGTTAGGCAGGCGGTCCGCCGAACCCTTTGGTTCGCCTTAGGGGGAGGTGGGGCTGTTACACTGGTCTTCTCAACCAGCAAGTGTATTTGGCTTCAAATTTGTTCTTTGGAAAGTGAAGGAGGTTGACACTTAATACGGATGGGTGTTCTAAGGGCAATTCAGGAGTGGGTGGTGGCGGTGGGATTCTACGTGATTCAACTGGATTCCATCTAGTTGCTTTTTCGACTTTCTTTTAGGAAACCTCTAATTTACGCGCAGAGTTCTTGGCCCTTTTGATTGGTCGTCAAGTGTGTGTCTAGAGGGGGTTTGACATGTATGTGTACAATTAGATTCATTGGTCTTAGTTGGGATCCTTTGTGACGACCCCACTTCTCCCTAAGCAAACCAAAGGGTTCAGCAGGCCGCCTGTCCAACTCTCGTCAGGACTCAAGTGCTAACTAAATAACAATCCCTTTCAAAACAAAATTCACATTTACATAGACAATACCAAAGATCCTTGGCTAAATACTGCAGATTGTGATCGATATAATCTTGAAATACCCTACTAGTTCAACTTACAATAGTCGAGTTCCCAACTTACAAAACAAAACTAAAAGTTGGTACAACTGTGGTAAAGCAAAAGATTCCGACCAAACCCTGCCCTTCCTAGTCACTCGCTCAAGCTCTCGCCCTTGTAAGGAAAACAAAACTAGAAGGGTGAACTTTCGCCCTATGAACTTCCAAGAAAATCATGCAAACAATGATACCATACTCAAGCCACAAAATTATAATTCATCACAACATAGGACAAGTACACTTCAATTTAGGATTCACATATTTAATGAAAAGGATACGAGGCTATCATGAGCTTGTTCAAGTAGCTTGATCAGGGTTCAAGTAGCTTGATTAAGATTCTGTTGACACTCCGTCAACATTTTGCTAAATACTATCAATTATTTCACTACTTCACGTCTTTCTCCATCCACCGTTCAACCCCTGTCGGGCCTGCACATCAAGTTTCAAGAGGGGTAATATTCGAGTATACCGATTCAAATTCAAGAGCTTAAGTGCAAGTTCAAGTTCAAATCCAAGTGACAAGACCCATGGTTCATTGATCTCATCGACCAATCTCTTGCCCGCTCGACTTGACCTACTAACCAATGGGGTTTGGGGTCCCAAGCACACAAGAAAGTCGATGGGATAACCACCTGAATGACCAACAAGTCAAGCACAAGTAAAGCAGGAAAGATCGAGTATGATAAAGTACATCCTCATCCCGTATTATCAAGTCAAGAGCAAGTATCTCAACCAAGCAAGCATGTCATTCAAGAAAAGAAACATTTCACGTAGTCACTTCACATGCACTTAGAACACTCACCACGGTAACAAAGCTTAAGTGTTCATCTCGGGAGCAACTTCGACCTCACTTCCAAGTCCTATAATCAAGTAATCAAAGTACAATAAGATGCACTACTCCAAACTACAGTATTTGAACGAAACTACGCCCAAGTTCCAACTAAGAAATCTCACCCCAAATCACATGATTTCTAAATCAATTCAAGGAGAAACATCCATGTATACGTTAGGTCAATGATTCAAGCAAATGGTAGTGCAAACATTTTCTCATTTCCATCCACCAAATAGAGTTTAAAATTGCCCCAAATCAATTTTCTTCTAGGCTGGAAATTTATTACTTGAAACTTGAAATATGTAAGAGTGAGGTTCTCACCTTTTAAAACCTTCCATTTTGCACTCCAATTCACTACTCATACTAGGGTTAATGTCTAATCATGGATTTAGGGCATTAATGTGACAAGTTCACCACACAAAACCAAGAACAAAACTATATAAGGTCACTTTCTCTTTCGGTCAGTTTTGAACAAATTTTCCAGCCATGAAAACAGTGAAAGAAATGGTGTTCTCACCACTTAAAACTCATGATTTTAGTTCAATTCCAACACATAGTTGTAGCTTAAAGTATAATAGAGTATTTTGAACAAAATTAAGTTTAAATTCATCATGAAAATTTTGAAATCAAGGCTGTAATTCCAGCCCTAAATTTCGGCCAGCAAGCAAGAATTTCTCCGATTGTTTTTCAAACATTCTTCCAACTGATTTCCCAATTTCAACCAAACACACCTAGCAAATCCATAAGGTTTCATCACCAACATAACTATAGATACATAAAGCCACAATCTCAACAAGAAAACACCATAATCATATCTACATGCAAACCCTAACACTTCAAATATAAAGTTCAAGAATCATCAACTTGAGAAACAACCAAGATTCACCACCAAATCATGTCTTTATTCCAACAATCCAACTTGTTTTCAACATAAAGTGAAGAAAGAAGGATTATCTAGCATTTTACCTCTTTTGCTTTCCAACTAAGATGAAACTCAACCCAATCCACCAAATCTTCTTTGTGACGACCCCACCTCTCCCTAGGGCGAGCCCTAAGGTATCACGGGGGCACGTGCCCAACTCTCGTCAGGACTGGCGCACTCATTCTAGCTTAATAGAGATCCACAAGTCAACCATAGACTTAAGATTAAAGGTGTGACAGCCCCACCTTCCCCTAAGGAGAACCAGAGGGGTTAGCGAAATGCCTGCCCAGCTCTCGCCAGGACTAACGGTGCAGTTTAGAGCGATCTATTTCGTTCCGGAACTTATAACGCGCGTAAACGAGTCAAAATGGCAAAATAACCCAAAAAATTAATAATAAATCCGGAGTCGGTCATGAATAGTAACCGACCCGTCAGAATCCAACCAAATAGCAAGCAAACATTCACATCTTGAACTTTAGCAATTACAACCCAAAGTGGCATACAAAAGTTTTCAAAAGTTCATATATACACGGGTTGCCAAATTAAAAGTGAAAACGGCCCTAAAGATACATTTAGGGTTTCACTTCAAATACAAAACAAAAGAGATATTCATCAAGTTCATTCGGCAACCATCTATCAAGATTCATTCCAAAAGAGTCATATTCCTGTAAGGAAAACAAAAGGAACGGTGTGAGCTAATTGCCCAGTGAGATTACTACTCAAGCAACCAAGTTCATAGATGCATCAAGCTTCTCAGTCCAATTCATCAAGAGTAAATAAAAACACACATCAATAATGATGATAAAAGGATACGGGCGGCTCTCAAGAGCCCTTTTCCTCGTTGGCATTCTTGATCGGATCGCATTGACTCTCCGTCAATGTTTAAAAGTAACCAACCGTAGACTCCACTTTACTTCCGTTCCTTCCACCTAACATCCCCCTACCGGGCCCGAAATCCAAACACTTGCACTTTGGTATTACTCGAGTAAACCGGAATCAAGAGTCTCTCATACTACAAGATTCCATATAACACTTCCCCAAGGCACATTAATTGGCACGACCAAGCCCTCGCCGGCTCGATTCAATCAACTACCAATGGGGTTGAGCTCATTGATAACAATTGTAGTCGTTGGATACTCGTCCACGACACCAAGTCATGTACTTTCGTTTCAAGTAACACTTCGTGTAACATTCCAATCACATGATAACAAGGATATAAGGCACATAGTGAGAGTGATAAAGTACACTTTCACTTCAAGCAATTAACATTCAAAGCACCAAGTTCAAGTATCAAAGCCATATATTAACACACAAGTGAGTAGTACACTCACCAAGCTCGCAAATGCGGTTTCATGCACTTCCGTCAAAAGAACGTTGTGCACCAACGTCACGCCCTAAAACATGCAAACAAGTACAATGAGACTCGATAACGAGTCATAAACCAATGCCAAATACAACCCCAATAGGGTCCCATAAGCATATACAAACATTAGAGGAAACCAGAAAATGCGGAAATGCAATTAGCTTTGGCCCTAAAAAAAAAACAGTTTTTGACCTCTTTTTGCGGTAATGGCACCCAAGGCACTACGATTACCGGATGAAGGTGCAAGACCCACCTTTTCGAAGCTAAAAGACAGGGATACAACATTACAGAAGGTCACTCAACCCAGTTTTGAGTGCAACTAGGTCAAAAATGCAAGATACTACACCAGAATCACAAAAACAGATTCACAGAACGCATTCTAGCGGAAACATCATAAATCAGGCTATCCAAGTCCAAATCCAGAAATTCCAAAACCAGATGAAAGCTAAGAAACAGGGATACATTTCATCACAAGACCTCAACAACCAATTCTGAAGTAATTCCAGCCAAAACAACCAATTACAGGCGCAATTCTTACATTCGGATAAAACCAGAACAGTAAGGGTAATTTCGACTTTTCTCATTCTACACTACTCCGATTGACCTGAAATTTTGTACACACCTCTAAAATGTCATTCCCTACAACTTTCATGTTTTAAGCCAAGGCCAATTCGGCCTATAACTAGGAGCTATAAATTCGGGCAGAATGTTCCCTAACCAAAACCTAACTTTCCAAAATTTCTTCCAATTCAGCAATTGTTTGCAATTAACCACTTTTCCCACCTCTTAGATTCATTATATACCATTTCCAATCATCATAGATAGCCACACAATCATGCTCATATTAAAACAGAAAAATCCCCAAAAATAATAAAACTTCATCACTACAACCACAAATCAAGAAATAATCCATAAACTTGCATCTCATACTACCACTAAGCATGATTTAAGCATCAATTAAGAGAGGAGAGTAGTTCTTCACAACTCACCTTAGAAACAAGAGAGAGAGAGCAATAGGTCCTCCTAGCTTTCCAAATAACTTCACAAATCAACTCACTAACACTAATTGAAGAGGTTTTATGGAGAAATTGCAAGTTTCAATGGTTGGTTGGATGGATTTGAGCTAAATGGAAGCAAAACTTGAAGAGTTTCTTCCTTTCTTTTTGAGAGAAAGAGCCGGCCACAATGAAGAGCAAAATAGAGAAATTTTGGTTGTTTTTTTCAATTTATTTAGTCAATTGGTAAGACCATGAATAGTGGTCTTAAAGGTAAACCCACTCAAATGGTGACACTTGTCACCTTTTATTAAATACTTACCTAACTTGTCTCTCTTACACCAATCCACTTAGCACCCTCTACTTATCTCCTAACACCCGGTAAATTAATTCCAGTATTCAAAACTTAACCTAGTTGGCCGAATTTTTCCGAACTTCTCGCACTAGTGGGTCCCACGTCCGGTAAACGCTCTTAATTTCTCAAAATCTATTTGATACTAGAAAAATCATCTAAAACCTATATCTGCTCCTTAAAATTATCTCGAAATGTTTCTAATCACGAAAATGCAGAAAACAAGCCATGAAAAATCCTAAAACCTAGAAAATAACAAATTACGGGTTCTCACACTCTCTCCCCCTTAAAAGAATTTCGCCCTCGAAATTTCTGACCTTAACTCACGAAAAGGTTAGGGTATTTCGTTCGCATTTCTTCTTCCACTTTGTCGCGCCCCATTTTTTTTTGGAAAAATAAAATGATTGCTTTTGGGATTTTATTGATTTGGGAAAAATGAATTTTGTTGATAAAAACAAAAATGGGTCTAAATGGGACTTCTGAAAATGCGACGATTTGACCCAAGAAAAATAGTTCAAAAAGGGTTTTTCTTATATGAAAAATGGAGTCGCCACTTGGTATAGAGTTAGGGTGTACCAAGTCACCCAAAAAATGAAATTTTTAAAGAAAAAAGTAAGAAAACCCTTTTTAAACGACTCCTAGTCCACGTAAAACAAAGAAAAAGGTTCGGGAGTCACATTTGACGAAGGGGAAGGCAAGGATAAAAATCCAAGGCACCCCTTCGACCTAACCAAGGCTAGTTGCGTGATTTAACCCTTATTTTCCTAATTTTTCTACCCAAAGTATGTATTTGCAATTTGGACAAAGACTAATGAATGAGAAATGCAATCCTAAATTCTACGATGTCTCTCGTGAGGTTTTTGGTCCCAAACCACATGAATTGTGGCGGCCAATAAAGGGAAACCTCATAGAGGTCGATTGATGCAAATGGTGACTCAAGTGCAAGTGTGCAAGCGTATGAAAAGATTCATGTATGAAATGGTGTAAAAAACAAAGTGTTTGTGTGCGAATGTGTAAAGAAAGTGCATGTGTGAATTTGTATGAAAAATCAAAGTGTTTGTGTGTGCAAATGAATGAAGATAGAATAGTATATATATAAGTGAAGCTTGAATTTCATTTGTGAAAGTAAAGTAAATAAATGATAAAGATGTAGTGAAAAATATGGATTGAGAAATGTAAGAAAAATGTGATTAAAAGAGTATGGAAGTGATAAAAATGAAAGTATGACCCTAGGGGAATGCAACAAGTCGGGTACGGGGGTTGACTTCTAATTTTTCGACTTCGATTTTCCCTTTTGATTAAAAGGCGGAACTAGCGTGCTAAGGCTATCGAGTAGCCACACTCGCTCGTTTCCCTTATCGGAAGGGAATTTTCACGCAAACGGACCCTATAACTAGCATGAAATGCAAAGGCCTAAAATGAAAGGGAAAAGGTTAGAGGGACATGCCAAATGCCATAAAAACTAAAAAAATGCATGAAATGTAGTGGAGCATGCGAATGTGAACTAGCGAGGAGGGTCCTTAAGGGTCTAGCGTTGGACTAGCCCATATCTAGGAATTCCTATTAGCGTTTGGACTAGAGGAATACTGGACAATGAACCACCACTAGCGTTGGACTAGTGTGGTGACGTACATTCCATTCACCATATTCATTGATAAATATAGAAAGCAAGTAGACATGCAAAATCATTTATAACACGTAGCACATAACACTTAGCATGCTCGACTAGATGCAATGTCCTAATAAAGCAATTAACATATAACACATGGGCATGCAACCATTACATTTGCTAACTAAAACAAAGGGGAAAGGGAAAATGGACCAAATTACTTGCTACGCCCTATCTATTACAAGCCAAGAGGTGTACACATACCCTATTAATAAAAATCAAAAGTAAATGAAATAAATGAAAGGAAATAAGGAGAGGCTAGGAAAGCAAGTAGACATGCAACTTTCAATTAGCACATTAGTCCACATAGGAGAGAAACAAAAGGGGTAAAAGAGATTATACCTCCCCGTTGGTGATACTAAGGAAGTAAACAAACTCAACTTGGCTAGATTCACCCAAGAAAAGACTAACTTAGGCTAAAATCACCAAAAACAAAAGATTAATGCACCAATTTAGTGATAAGATATAAACTAAACAATTTGAATCCATCAAAACATCAAACTTTCCCTCAATTGCAACTCAATGAAGTCAAAACTACTTAAAGACCAAGGCAAAAGGCATGATCATCCAATCCCCAAGCATAACATCTACTAAAAACCCAAAAGCAAGCACTACTCAATCATTTGAACCTAATTGAAACATTTTAAAACACAAAAAGCTCCCCAAGTAAATAACAAGATTCAAACAAACATTATGGAATTTTGAAAGTCCAAGAATGAACAAGGGTCCATGAATGAATTAAACATGCATTTTGAAAACTCAATAGCCACCATTAATCAACCAAATAAAACCAATTGAAAAAAAAATAAAATTAAGAGCTTCAAAAATCCCAAAAAAACAATGAAAAGCCAAATTATGACTCAAAGTACACTCACCTTAGGACCTAATTGTAAAGAAATGAGAACATGTTTGGGCCTTTGTGGAACATGGAGAAGCTTGAAGGATTAAATTGATTAAGTATTCAGATTACTTGGGCCATAGTGAGCTAAGGGGGGACTTGGGGGGGTTCAAAGGCAATTTTGAAACAATTTCCATGCAGGTTCATGCAACAAGCGTAAGAAACTTGTTTCTGCAACAATCATTTTTGCCGAAAGCTTTCTGCAGCCCAAAACAACATTGCTACTTTCATTTCCGCAAAACAAGTGTCAACCTCAACACAAACTTAATCAAAATTCTTTCAACTCAAACTAACTTCATTTCCGCAAACAACTTCAACATTCAATCAAACCAAAGCATAAAAGAAAAATCATGCAAATGCCATGAAGAAAATTTCTGCTATAACCATTTCGCAGCTTCAGGAAAAATCTTTCCTTCCACAACCATTCTCATGCAATTTCTTCTTGCACTTAGACATATTCATGCAAACAACCAATAAAAGGCTTGATTGAACTATCATCTAGACAAGATACCAGCTTGGAACCGAAATGAAAGAATAAACAAAAAAAACTAAAACCGTAAGACATGAAGATTCGGCCAGCTATGTACATTTTCCAGCAATGTCTCTTGCCATTCTTGTGGTCATTCTAATGCAACTTTTCCATCCAAACAAAAACTAGAATCTTAAACAAACATCATGACTTTGATCTTAACAATAAAATTACCAAATTCAACATCCTAATAAGCCAAAACATAAACAGAAAAACACACCAGTGCTTAGAGAAAAGTCCAGCCAGCATTCGGCAATTGGAGTTGTTCATTATTTCATTTTTTTCCTTGCTTAACCAGACCAATAAACTTCCTTAGCTTGAACATCTAATTTTAATTAGTCAAACATCTAACCAAGTGAAAATCGACCACTTTCCAGCAAATTTCATGCTAAAATACCCATGCAATTTCCAAAACAGCTCCATCGGCTAAGCTGGAAAATTGATTTAGCAATCCAGCAACTTCCAATAACATTTCCAGCCATGCAATCAAAATTCAGACCACGTAGCTTACATGCAACATCAAATAAGAAACTATCTATCAATTTTGATCCATAAGCAAATTCGGACAACATCAAAACATTACTCAACCAGAATTTCAAACAATCCTGTTCCCGGTTGGCTTGCATGCAACCTGATTTTGTATCTTTTCAATTTTCTGACTTAATCAAGGTTAACTACCTTCATGCAAATCCTGATCATCCAGGTTTTAGTTGATTAAATGTGCATCTAGACTCAGATTATCACAGATTAGCTAATTAGAGTTACAAATTCCAGCTCAAACTTTCGGCAGCTCCAATTCTTCCAAACCAGATTTCTTAAGTCTCAATTCCTCATCTAACCTCACAAACCCACATGCATGCGTATAGACAACTGCATCAACCTATAAACAATTCATCTAAGTCCAGAATTTACCTTAGCTTGAAGCCTAAAACCCACGACTAGCAGCTGCAATCTTTTCTTCCTCTCGGCTATCCAGAAATGCCGCCTGCCAGCTCCTCCTCTCCCTTGCTCCAACTTGCGACTAGGATGGAGGAGGCCTGGTTTTCAGACCCTTCACCAGCTCACGGGTACAAGGATACAAGGCAGCAGGTTTCTTTTTCTTTTTTTTTTAGCTCACGGACAGGAAGAAAAGAAAACAAAACGCTCGGCTCTCTTTCAGTCGTTAATTCCAATGACCCTGCTCTCTCCTTAGTTCACGGCAGCCAAATGAAAATGGATGTGTGTGGTAGTGGAGAAAGAAACCGGCACTAAGGATAGAAAATACTAGAATGTGAAGTGGAAATGTATTCGGCAGAAATAGAATTGTGATGATTTTTTTTCTTTTTTTTTCTTTTCTCAACTTAATAATTTAACAAAAATAATAGTAAAACTAAATAATAATAAAAACAACAATTTTAATTACAAACACATCAAAATAAACAAACTAAAAATAACAAAATTACCATTTTCGATCTTTTCTTTCATTTTTCATCATTTTTCATCATTTTCCTCTTTTTTTTTTTCACAAATTTTACGTTAAAACTTAAAACTAAAACTAAAACTAAAACGTGAACAAAATTAATATGACAAATAATTAGCAAATAAAAGACAAATAAAAAGGTAACAACTAAAATGCAGACAATCTAAAACAAAATCATGAATTAGATGCAGCATACAAATTATTTAAAAATTTGGTGTCTACAGTTTGCCCCTCTTTGTTTGAGTTTTGAAAAAACTTGAGACAAAGAAGTAGACACCAAATACTTACCTGTGGTATTCGGCTGCAAAATGATTCGAACGGACAGGAATTTTAGAAACGGGACTGACCCGAACAAGGAATTTAAAACGGGACTGACCCGAGCAAGGAATTTAAAACGGGACTGACCCGAACAAGGAATTTAAAACGGGACTGACCCGAACAAGGAATTTAAAACGGGACTGGCCCGAACAGGAATTTAAAACGGGACTGGCCCGAACAGGAATTTAAAACGGGACTGACCCGAACAAGGAATTTAAAACAGGACTGGGCCGAACAGGAATTTAAAACGGGACTGACCCGAATAAGGAATTTAAAACGGGACTGGCCCGAACAGGAATTTAAAACGGGACTGGCCCGAACAAGGAATTTAAAACGGGACTGGCCCGAACAAGGAATTTAAAACGGGACTGGCCCGAACAAGGAATTTAAAACAGGACTGGCCCGAACAGGAATTTAAAACGGGACTGACCCGAACAAGGAATTTAAAACGGGACTGGCCCGAACAGGAATTTAAAACGGGACTAGCCCGAACAAGGAATTTAAAACGGGACTGGCCCGAACAAGGAATTTAAAACGGGACTGGCCCGAACAAGGAATTTAAAACGGGACTGGCCCGAACAGGAATTTAAAACGGGACTGGCCCGAACAGGAATTTAAAACGGGACTGACCCGAACAGGAATTTAAAACGGGACTGACCCGAACAGAATTTAAACGGGACTTCACTGGGGAAGTTTGAGACGATGAATTGAATTTTTACCTGAGAGTAGTTCAAATTTTTGTACCTAAAGAGAGATTGGATCTCTGTAGTTGAAGCGATGGCTGACGTTGGTCCTTATAATCCAACTTTGCAAATAACATTGCTTTAGGTTTGAAAAAGAGAATGATCGCTTTCATTTGTGAACGCAGTGTTCCTGCAAGAAAAGAATAAATGATAATGGATTTGCCACCATTATTTGATCCGGTTTGCCTTGAGAATCGTGTAGACATGAGTCTTGTGACACTTTTGCCTCTGTTCCGCGGTGTCTAGCTTAAACCTTTCAATTTCTGAGACTGATAAAATGCAGATTTACCACGTCACCCAATCCAGGTGGTAGCTTTTTGTATGTTACTCCCTGTAACTGATGATTGAATCCCCTATCTTTGCACAAACCTCAGGGTTTATCATTCATTTGAATTTAATGGTGAAAGAATAATGCATGAAAATTAGTCATATAAAAATCAATGTATATGCAAGATGATTTCCTATGTTAGGCAAAGATGAGCATGCAAAAAAATGTAGACAATCATAAGCATTCATACACAAATAATTTGAGAATAACCAAGAGGTTTATAAAGATACATTTTGCAAAAGAATATTTGTAAAGAACAAATACAAATTTAACCAACGAAAATCATATTCAAAACTTTGGATATTTTCTCTTCGGAATCCGATATTGGCAGAAGTATCACAAATATGAGGAAAACCCCAAATGAACCAGGTCACTGGCTGTTCCTTCTTGAGCTTGTCTGTTGAGAAAACCTACCTTGGCGCCCTTTCGGGTTTTCACCAAGGTTGCCCCCAACTTTTTTTTTTTTTTTTTTTTTCTTTTTTCTTTCGAGGCGCCCTTTCGAGTTTTCACCTAGAGAACCATGAAATATCTCGACCATTATCGACTCAGAAATATGAATTGAAGATTTCTGGCATCAGTAGAATGCATTTCCCTTGTGAGATTAGGCGAAAGCATTATAGACATCACCTGCCAGTTGATTAACAAATTTCCTAATAGAAATGCAGCAAGTGATGAAAGCCAGGACTTTGGGCTTTTGTAATGAAGTCCGGTGGGGTGTTTTTCAAGAAAGGTTAAGGCTTGAAAGCAGATTTGATACAAGGGGTGAAATAACTTGAGATTGCACCCTTTTGAAAACAACTCCGAAACTGAGGAAAATTTGCCCCAGTTTGATCAGATTTTCTCTCTTTGCATTTTTCATTGTATTTTCCTCACTTTTTGCATTTTTCTTTGAAAACTAAATTTGCCCCAGTATAGGGTTTTTTTTTTTTCTTTTTTTTTTCTTCTTTTTTTTCGAAACAAATTTGCCCCAGTGTGGGGTTTACAATTCTCAAGGGTTATCAAACGAAATTTGTCAATTCTGATGGCTCAAAGGGGACAAGTAGAGATAAAATATTTTTTAGTGTAAAAGAAGATGGCCTGACTTGCATTTCGCCATTTGCATGAATTTCTAAAGAAAATTTGCATGATCAAATGAAAAACTTTTTGCACATATCTGAGTTGATGGGTTGAGGGAAAACCCGTCCATCCATTTCTGCCAAAATAAGAGCTCCGCCAGGTAATACCTTTTGGATAATGAACGGCCCTTGCCAATTTGGAGCGAACTTGCCTTTAGCTTCATCTTGCATTGACAAAATTCGCTTCAGTACCTTATCACCTTCTTCAAATGCCCGCCGATGGACTTTTTTGTTGTAAGCTCGGGCCACACGTTTTTGATAGCATTGCCCATGACAGATAGCATTGAATCGCTTCTCATCTATCAAAGTCAATTGCTCATGGCGCTGCTTGATCCAATCGGCCTCCTCCAATTTAGCTTCCATAAGGATTCGTAGCGACGGAATTTCAACCTCAGCTGGTAATACAGCTTCCATCCCATACATAAGTGAATATGGCATTGCCCCAGTCGATGTCCGAATAGAAGTCCGGTACGCCATCAATGCATAAGGCAACTTTTCATGCCAATCGCGATGCTTTTCTGTCATTTTGCGGATAATTTTCTTCAGATTCTTATTTGCGGCTTCTACAGCTCCATTCATCTGAGGCCTATAAATGGCAGAATTGCGGTGTTTGATTTTGAACTGCTCACATAATCCATCTACCATGTCATTGTTCAGATTCTTGGCATTGTCCGTGATAAGTGTTTCGGGTACCCCAAAGCGACAGATGATGTGATCTCTCAAGAAATTGGCTACTACCTTCTTCGTGACATGTTTGAATGACTCCGCTTCAACCCATTTGGTAAAGTACTCAATTGCCACCAATATAAATCGATGTCCATTTGAAGCAGGAGGATCGATTGTACCAATCATGTCCATACCCCACATTGAACAAGGCCACGGGGCGGTCATGCTATGCAACTCAGTGGGTGGAGCGCGTATAATGTCACCGTGCATTTGGCATTTTATACATCCCCGGACAAAATCTATACAATCATGCTCCATAGTAAGCCAGAAGTATCCGGTTCTCATGATTTTCTTCGCTAGCAAATGGCCATTCATGTGAGGTCCACAAACGCCACTATGCACTTCTTTCATCATATATTGAGCTTCATCCTCATCAATGCACCTTAAAAGGTTCAAATCTGAGGTTCTCTTGTATAACACTTCTCCATTTAAGAAAAATTTTGAAGCCATTCTACGCAGAAAATTCTTGTCCTTTGTCTTAGCATGCAGAGGGTAAGATCCTGTTTTGAGAAACTCCTTAAGATCATTATACCACGGAACATTGTCGGAGGACTTGTCTACAACCCAACAGTGGGCAGGTTTGTCTTGAAGTTGAATCGGAATTGACTCGATCCTCAATTCATCAGGATATTGGATCATAGAAGCTAAAGTGGCCAAAGCATCGGCAAATGCGTTTCGGGCACGTGGAAGATGTCTGAACTCCAAATTTCGAAACTGCTTGGCCAGAGTAAGCAGACTGCAATGGTAGGGCAGAATTTTTGAATCTTTGGTTATCCACTGTTTCAAGGTTTGATGTACAAGCAAATCTGAATCGCTGAAAGCTATCAACTCTTTGATTTCCATTTCCAAAGCCATTTTGAGACCAAAAATGCAAGCTTCATATTCAGCCATGTTGTTTGTGCAGGCAAATTGCAATTTGGCAGCGGCAGGGTAATGTTTCCCTTCGGGTGAAACCAGAACAGCTCCAATTCCAACTCCGAGGGAATTCGAAGCTCCATCGAAGAAAAGCCTCCATTCAGGGCTTTGTTCACTCATATCATCTGTAGCGCCTACGAATAAAACTTTCTCATCAGGGAAATAAGTATGAAGTGGCTGATAATCATCATCCCTTGGATTTTCCGCCAGATGATCAGCTATAGCTTGCCCCTTGACCGCCTTTTGTGAAGTGAAAACAATGTCGAACTCTGATAGAATTATCTGCCATTTGGCCAGGCGTCCGGTTAACATCGGCTTCTCCAAAAGAAACTTCAGAGGATCAGATCGAGAAATAAGATAAGTGGTATGGCTCAACAAGTAGTGTCTCAACTTTTGAGCCGCCCAGGCCAATGCACAACAGCTTTTCTCAATGAATGAATAATTAGCTTCGTACTGTGTGAACTTCTTACTTAGATAGTAAATGGCTTGTTCTTTCCTCCCAGAGTCATCGTGCTGACCTAGAACACACCCTACTGCTCCATCGAGTACAGATAAATACATAATCAAAGGTCGGCCCAGTTTGGGTGGCACTAAAACTGGTGGATGCAACAAATAATCTTTAATCTTGTCGAAAGCCTGTTGACACTCCTCATTCCAATACAACGGCACATTCTTTCTCAATAATTTGAACAACGGCTCGCATGTGGCAGTTAGTTGGCCGATGAACCTCCCAATAAAATTAATCTTCCCTAAGAAGCTTTTCACGTCCTTCTGAGTTTTTGGCACTGGCATATCTCGAATTGCTTTGATTTTCGCCGGATCTATTTCTATGCCCTTCTTGCTAACAATGAATCCCAACAGCTTACCCGCAGGTGCTCCAAAGGCGCATTTCGCAGGATTTAACTTCAAATTGTACTTCCGCAATCTTTCGAATAACTTCTTCAAATCAACCAAATGGTCCTCTGCCCTTTTAGACTTGATTATAATATCATCCACGTAGACCTCCATCTCCCGGTGGATCATATCATGAAATAGGGTTGTCATGGTCCTCTGATACGTTGCTCCAGCATTCTTTAAACCGAAAGGCATGACTCGGTAGCAAAAGGTACCCCAAGGGGTAATGAAAGCAGTTTTCTCCCTATCCTCTTCTGCCATCAAAATTTGGTGGTAGCCAGCAAAACAATCGCAAAAGGATTCAATCTCATGTCCGGCAGTATTGTCTAAGAGAATGTGAATGTTTGGTAGAGGGAAATCATCTTTAGGACTGGCTTTATTAAGGTCTCTATAGTCAACACAAACTCTCACCTCTCCACTCTTTTTTGGAACAGGGACTGGATTTGAAAGCCAAATTGGGTAATGGGAAACAATGATAATGTTGGTTTTGAGTTGTTTTTCAATTTGCTCTTTTATTTTGAGGCTCATATCGGGTTTGAACTTTCTGGGTTTTTGCTTTACGGGTGGAAAAGAAGGATCTGTGGGTAACCTATGCACTACCACGTCAGTTGAAATGCCAGTCATGTCATCATAGGACCACGCAAATACATCCTGGAACATGGTCAAGAATTCAAGCATCTCCTTTTTCTGCCTCTCATTCAAATGAATACTAATTTGCACCTCCTTAACTTCATCCTCAGTGCCAATGTTAACCTTTTCTGTTTCTTCCAGGTTCGGTTTTGGTTTTTCCTCATATTGTTCAAGGTCCTTTGCAAAAGAATCGAATACCTCCTCATTATCACTCTCGCTTTGGAGTTCGGATTCACAGACCTCCAAGTCATGAGTGATATAGAGATTGCCGTTATTGAATTCCAGAATTGTGATATCCAAAGGGTCAAATAATTTTATTTTTGGCCATCTGAAAGAATTAATGAATGTGGGATAATAAGCAAATAAGCATACAACAAACAAATGGTCAAGCAATACAACGAAGATATAAACAAATGAATAAACAAAACAACATGACAAGAACAACTTGTACATTTTCATAAAACCTTTGATTGAAAGCAAATGGAAATGAAAACTTAACAATATTTACATGCGAAAATGTTAGTCAAAAAGTAAAATTGTTTTCATTGCCTATTTACAGATGCAACTTTTCATGAATTCACATGAATGATAAACCCCTTTCAGTTTACCGAAACTCCTTCCGAACGGGCAGGAACTCGGCTGTCCAATTGGGAATTGATCCTTCGGGGATGTCAAGAAATTCAGTTTCGCCTGGAACACTATCTTCAAATGTTGTCCCAACGAACAATTGGGCCAAACTAGCTTCAATTTCGTCAATTGGGTTGATTTCTGACATGATCACCTCGGCTGGTCGTGGGAAACTATAATGCAGGGGTGGAATGTCAAGAGCCCTTTGCCTTCCTTCTTTCTCCGCTTTCTTGCGCTCCTTCATTTCTCTGATATCCTTAGCAGTCGGTCGGAAGCCTAAACCAAACGAATCCTTTTTCTCAATAATCTCCACTGGCTTCAAAATTCCTTGCAGATCTCGTCCCAGCCCTTTGTCAAATTCATAGCCTCCACGGATCATTTCTTTAGCCATCATGACACTGGCCTTTGATAGAGCTCGCTCCTCGTTTGTGATCCAACTTACAGAGACGATATCAGCCGTGCTATGAGGAGTCATGATGACGTTTCGGCTTCCATCCTCTTTTGACCCAGAATCGGTGATTACAAGGCAATCCTCTTCGGCAAATATAGTTATCAGCTTGTCATTTACTACAAATTTCAGCAACTGATGCAATGAAGACGGCACAGCTCCGGACTTATGAATCCAGGGCCTTCCAAGCAAAACGTTGTAAACACTAGGAAAGTGCATGACTTGGCAGGTTATTTGAAATTGTGCGGGTCCCATCTCGACCACTAAGTCTACTTCTCCTATTGGCTCTCTTTGTGCTCCATCAAAACCTCGAACTATGGTCCCTGAAGGCCTCAGCTTGATGTCTTGCAATCCTAGCTTCTCCAAGGTGCTCCAAGGACAGATATTAAGCGCAGATCCATTGTCAATCAACACCTTCGGCAGCATTTTTCCGTTGCACCTTACAACTATGTACAGGGCCTTATTATGTCCAATGCCCTCCGCCGGCAATTCCTCGTCAGAGAAAATGATTTGCTTGGTAAATAACACATTTCCAACTACATGAGAAAAATTATCAACTGAAATGTCCTTAGGGATTTGAGCTTTGGTCAACACCTCGATCAGCGCGTCCCTATGCATGTCTGAAGAGAAGAGTAGATCCAACATGGATATCTGGGCAGGCGACTTACTCAGCTTCTCCACTACATTGTACTCACTTCTCTGAAGTCTCTTAAGGAAATCCAAGGCTTCTTTCTCGGTGATTGTTGGTTTGACGAGCGGCTCGGAGTTATTTGCTTGAATCGGAATGGTATTTTCAAATGGACTCGCAACCTTTCCTGATCTGGTGACCACTGACACTTCCTTTTTTGCAATTGACTTTTCCCCAATCTGTACGTCAGGTTCATCATAATTCCATGGCACTTGTTGCAGGCTTAAAACAGGCTCTTGCTTCGGGAATTCAATAACCACTGGCTCCAAAGCCTCACTTTCGGCTGGCGTGAGATCCAAAATAAAGGGCTTTTCGTCCTCTTCAAATGGCAATTCTATGACAAAGGGTTGGTCTGTGACCCCAAACACTTCAGCTTCCCTTGTCAATTCTTTGACCGGTTCCACATACTCCGTATCATCCAGAATAATTCCAATGATATTGGCGTGTTCCGGTAAAGGGTTCCTATTTACGTTCGGCCCTTGCGCCTCCCTTTTCCGGATTACAATCTCCCCCGCTTCAACCATATCTTGGATTTTATGCTTAAGCGCCTTGCAATCAAAGGTGGCATGTCCGGGGGCCCCAGAATGATAAGCACAGACAGCTTGTGGATTATACCACGCGGGCATGCCATATGGGTAGGTAGGAGGGGGTACTGTACCAATTTTCCCGGCGGCCTTCAACTGGTCATACAATTGGTCCAGAGGCCTGCCTAAATTGGTAAATGTACGGCTAGGGGGTCGGTTGTAAGGTTCAGGAGGTTGAGGATGGTTGTAAACAGGTCTATTTGGTGGAAGAAATCTTGGGTTATATGGAGGACGTGGTCGGTTTTGGGGTGGATTTGGTTGAGAAATTTGAAAAGGGGCTGAAGGTGGGTTAGGATAGCTTGGGCGAGGTCTAGGATGCTGGATATTAGTGGCATATACAGGGTACGGGTTTGGATAATAAGGGTAATGGGTTTGGTAGATTGGGCTGTGTTGGTATCGAGGTCTGGGTGAAGGATTTTGGTTCCAAACAAAGGTTGCATCCCCCTCCTTCTTTTTGAACGGTGGCTTTTTCACATTGCTTCCTTGACCTTGTAAAGCATCCAACTGAGATTTATGGGCGGAAACATTGACAATCTTCCCAGCCCTCACAAAGTCATCAAACTCCTCAAGTTTATTTACAATTGCAGCAAACGAACATCCGGTCATACGGAAAATCTCTTCGAAGTACGGCGGATCATGGGCTTTGATGAATGTGCGAATGATTTCATCCTCGGTCATTGGCGGCTCCACCTTCGCAGCTACTTTTCTCCATCTCTTAGCATAGGTCTTGTGGTCCTCAGAAGGCTTCCTTTTCGTTCCTTCCAGAGTAGTCCGGGTGGGAGCCAACTCGCAGTTGTACTCGTACTGTCTCACAAATGCATTAGACAAATCAATCCAGGTTTTCACGTCTTCCAGTTTCAGGTTGGAATACCAGTCAAGCGCATCCCCTTCCAGACTCTCGGGGAACAATCTTAAAGGCAAATTCTCATCGTCCACGGGCTTTCCCAATTTGTTGGCAAAAAGTCGGAGATGTGTCTTGGGATTACCCGTCCCATCATATTTGTTAAATTTAGGGGTTTTGAACCCCTCAGGCAACTGCACGCTCGGAAAAAGGCACAAGTCATCATAATCCAGGACTCCCTGCTTGTTCAACCCCTGGCTCTTCCTTATAAATTCATCGAAACGATCTAGACGTCTGAGCAACTTCATATCGATTGGAGCAGAAGATTCACCCATTTCAGGCTTATTTTGGAAAGTGTGCTCCGGTATCACGGGTTCTGCAGTGGTTTGATAGAAAACTGGTGGGTTCAGATGCATGTTTGGGTCACTTTGAGGCTGAAATCCTTGACTATAAGAAGGGTAGAAAGGAGGATTTTGAGTGAAAGCATATTGCGGGTTAAAAGTTCCCTCAAACGTAGTTTGAAACGGAGGAATAACAAATGGTTCGGATTGTGGTTGTGTAGCGGGTACAGGTTCAGGTCGCACTCCGCTACTAACAAACTCGTCAATCAACTTCTTCTGAGCGGCCATTTCCGACGCCATTTCCCCAAATTTTGTGAGTAACTCGGTCAACTGAACCCCGGGACTTGCGGCTTCCGGCTGGGTAGTTGCAACGAACTTTTCGGATGATTCTGGTTGAGTACTCATGTCTACACGATTCCTTTGGGCTCTACTTCGGGATCGCGTAATAATGGGGCTTTTCCGAAAAGATATTTTGAAATTTACCTGAAATGAAGAAAGAACTCCTTTAGATAAACCAATGATTACTGAATTTCTGCAATTTATTCAAAAAGAGAAAAAAGAAAAAGACATGAGTTAGTAATTATTCAAACAATTCGGATGCATGTCCTATTTGGGGAACCCTTTTTGTGCCAAGGGTAGGCCTAGCATGATGCAACACTTTCGGAATGAGACCCATTAATCAAACCTGTTATTTGACAAACACTTTGTGAAAAGGGATTCATTGCAAAAACCAAATACATCTGTTTACATCATATTGCGAAGGCGATTTCGTACAAGATCACCAAAGTTCCTAAGCCTATCTAGTACAGAGTCTTTACTTTCTCTAGCATATGGCATCTGGACACGTTCGGCTTGATCATATAATTCCCCACATTTCCGCTTCATCTCTTGGCGCCTTTCTCGCTCCTTCTCATATAACCTCTTGTTTTCTTCTGCCTTTCCTTTGTGCATTTCGATGGATTTCTTCAACTGTACCACCTCCATGTCCTTGGCTTTAATGATGGCTCTCAGCTTCTCAATTTCCTCATACGACTCACGTTGCAACCCTTGCGTGGTGGAATCTTTCAACCAATCCTCGTATGGTGCGGTCATTACCCCCTTCTGTTTGAGCTCCGGAAGATAACGAATGCTTCTATCGTCGGATATTGTTCTCCAAGATTCAGTGATTTGACTCTTCATAGGGATCTCTTTTGGGCATACCCCCTGATCAAAGAAAATGGTGACTTCACTAAACTCGGAAATCGGTGGCGGCCCCTGAATGCGACCTAGTTGTCTGAGAAATCTTTTCGGGGTATATGAGATGATTCCTTGAGTTCCCAGCAAGAGAACACGTTTGGATTCCTTAGTGCGAAGTATCGGCTCAAAGCAGTCTGTCCAATCTAATACCCACCTAATGTTGAAATCTTGCAATGTTTCCAAGTAATCCACACATTCGGATGCGTTCTTAGGTAGATCTCCCTCGTTGACTCTTTTGGGATGTGTGATTACCCAATTATATCCAACCACCGGCAAACTATCGGCAACTGATGCTTGTCTCTTAAAATGTTCCGTAGCCCATATGTATAGAACCAAGTTCGCCCCATGGAAAAACTTTTCTCCCTTTCGACAACCAGTACAAGCTAAGAAAATATCTGCGAGAATGGTCGGGACTATAGAGCATTGCTTACCCTGAATTCCTAAGAAAAGGTCATTCACAATTTTTGCTGATTTGAAGGCTATCTTTTGATCTTTTCGCGGAAAGAGATAGGTCCCAGCCATAACTACCCCATATACTAGTAGCCTTTTGCGCTCCCATACGGCTTTGGAAGTGAACACAAAATCCGTCACATGCCTCTCGAATCCATCGCGTGGCGCAAATCGTTCAAACAGAATATTCACAGCGGCGCCCTGATCTGACCCTCGTAGCACGGACTCTTTCAATCCTATAATTTGACAAAATTCGGCCTTGTCGGAAGCAAATGGAAGCACCAAGGCAGTTCCTCGTGTGGGTAAACCAAGGAGGCCAGCTACTTCTTCGAGTGTTATAGTCATTTGCCTATTGCCTATTCTAAAAGCAGTACACTCGGGGTCCCAAAGATGAACTAAAGCCTCTACCAAGTAATTGTTGGATTTGATCTGTTTAAAGTCTCCAATTGGTCCTAAAAATTGGGCTACTTGATTCAATTCACTAGGTAACATGAAGGTGGGCCATTGTTGAACCTCAGTCGACGGTATTAACAATTGGTAGATGCGGCGAGGGCAAGCCATCTGATAATGAAGAGGGTAGTTTGTCAATTACCTTACCTACGAGTCTCATTCCTCCAGTTATGCGATAACTTAAACGTGCAGTCCCTTGAAGGGTTAAATACCCATGGGACACAAAAGGGTTGGTTTTATTCCTAAAACGGGATTCCCTACGTGGCGTTCCCTTTCTAGGGTTTATGCATGATGCCATTTTATTAAAACAATAAAATATGCAATTTGAAATGAAACGTGACCTAAGGAACCCTTTATTTGCCAGAGTAGGCCTAAAACGGTATGGCATTATGAATTTATGAACAAAATAAACCATAATTTGTCAGACGTGCAATAGCCTATCTACAAGGGTAGGTCTTAAAAGAAGGTCATGCCAGACCTCTTATTTCTTAATGTTTGTGAATGCCAAAAACAAAAAACAAGGAAACGTGAGCTCAACACATAATCACATAACACATTTGGACAAATAGATAATATAAAAGGCAATAAAGATAAATAAGAAAAGAGGGTTGGGACCCCTCCCCTCGTGAATAGTGTCCCTAGTTCAGGATAATGGCTAACTCTACCCTAGGCAATTCTAATATGAATGCATGAGGCTTGGCTTACTAATGCATCTAGACTCGATAGGTCATAGGCCCCCGAGCCTTCAGACTTAGAAACCAAGGGTCATCAATCCCAAGGTTCTTTGTCGGTGGCTCGAGCGATTCCCCAAACACCGCTACGCACACATCGTGTCACGGCTACGTGTTTGAGTGAATCTATCAAAACCTCAATCTTCGACCAAAAGCTAAAGGCTATCAACCAATAGCTTTAAGCGGAAGATTGAGTGACCCATTGGAACATGCTACACACACATCGTGTCGTGATCACATGTCCAAGTGAGTCACCTAATCCTAATAGGGTGGAGTGGCGTGACAAGCCACTAAAAGAAAAATAAATGAAGGGTGAAAAAAATTAAAGCGTATGCTCGTATGCTAGTGCTCGTTTGGAGGGGAGGGATCAAGAACCCAACACGAGGCTCTAGGGTGATGTCCCCCACCCAGATGCAATGCAAGCGCGGGATAAACAAGTACACATACATCCAATTAACCAATCATACATTCACGAGCGAGGGAGTAGTTGGATACGCGTGAAATGCAAAAAAAATCCTAAAAAAGGAAAAAAATGCAACCCTAAAACACCCAAATGTGATATATGAAAAGGTTAAAAGAAGAAAATGGTTGATTAAATCAAATTTGCTCGGACTCTCGAAAGTCCCCAGTGGAGTCGCCAACTGTCGCGCCCCATTTTTTTTTGGAAAAATAAAATGATTGCTTTTGGGATTTTATTGATTTGGGAAAAATGAATTTTGTTGATAAAAAAAAAAATGGGTCTAAATGGGACTTCTGAAAATGCGACGATTTGACCCAAGAAAAATAGTTCAAAAAGGGTTTTTCTTATATGAAAAATGGAGTCGCCACTTGGTATAGAGTTAGGGTGTACCAAGTCACCCAAAAAATGAAATTTTTAAAGAAAAAAGTAAGAAAACCCTTTTTAAACGACTCCTAGTCCACGTAAAACAAAGAAAAAGGTTCGGGAGTCACATTTGACGAAGGGGAAGGCAAGGATAAAAATCCAAGGCACCCCTTCGACCTAGCCAAGGCTAGTTGCGTGATTTAACCCTTATTTTCCTAATTTTTCTACCCAAAGTATGTATTTGCAATTTGGACAAAGACTAATGAATGAGAAATGCAATCCTAAATTCTACGATGTCTCTCGTGAGGTTTTTGGTCCCAAACCACATGAATTGTGGCGGCCAATAAAGGGAAACCTCATAGAGGTCGATTGATGCAAATGGTGACTCAAGTGCAAGTGTGCAAGCGTATGAAAAGATTCATGTATGAAATGGTGTAAAAAACAAAGTGTTTGTGTGCGAATGTGTAAAGAAAGTGCATGTGTGAATTTGTATGAAAAATCAAAGTGTTTGTGTGTGCAAATGAATGAAGATAGAATAGTATATATATAAGTGAAGCTTGAATTTCATTTGTGAAAGTAAAGTAAATAAATGATAAAGATGTAGTGAAAAATATGGATTGAGAAATGTAAGAAAAATGTGATTAAAAGAGTATGGAAGTGATAAAAATGAAAGTATGACCCTAGGGGAATGCAACAAGTCGGGTACGGGGGTTGACTTCTAATTTTTCGACTTCGATTTTCCCTTTTGATTAAAAGGCGGAACTAGCGTGCTAAGGCTATCGAGTAGCCACACTCGCTCGTTTCCCTTATCGGAAGGGAATTTTCACGCAAACGGACCCTATAACTAGCATGAAATGCAAAGGCCTAAAATGAAAGGGAAAAGGTTAGAGGGACATGCCAAATGCCATAAAAACTAAAAAAATGCATGAAATGTAGTGGAGCATGCGAATGTGAACTAGCGAGGAGGGTCCTTAAGGGTCTAGCGTTGGACTAGCCCATATCTAGGAATTCCTATTAGCGTTTGGACTAGAGGAATACTGGACAATGAACCACCACTAGCGTTGGACTAGTGTGGTGACGTACATTCCATTCACCATATTCATTGATAAATATAGAAAGCAAGTAGACATGCAAAATCATTTATAACACGTAGCACATAACACTTAGCATGCTCGACTAGATGCAATGTCCTAATAAAGCAATTAACATATAACACATAGGCATGCAACCATTACATTTGCTAACTAAAACAAAGGGGAAAGGGAAAATGGACCAAATTACTTGCTACGCCCTATCTATTACAAGCCAAGAGGTGTACACATACCCTATTAATAAAAATCAAAAGTAAATGAAATAAATGAAAGGAAATAAGGAGAGGCTAGGAAAGCAAGTAGACATGCAACTTTCAATTAGCACATTAGTCCACATAGGAGAGAAACAAAAGGGGTAAAAGAGATTATACCTCCCCGTTGGTGATACTAAGGAAGTAAACAAACTCAACTTGGCTAGATTCACCCAAGAAAAGACTAACTTAGGCTAAAATCACCAAAAACAAAAGATTAATGCACCAATTTAGTGATAAGATATAAACTAAACAATTTGAATCCATCAAAACATCAAACTTTCCCTCAATTGCAACTCAATGAAGTCAAAACTACTTAAAGACCAAGGCAAAAGGCATGATCATCCAATCCCCAAGCATAACATCTACTAAAAACCCAAAAGCAAGCACTACTCAATCATTTGAACCTAATTGAAACATTTTAAAACACAAAAAGCTCCCCAAGTAAATAACAAGATTCAAACAAACATTATGGAATTTTGAAAGTCCAAGAATGAACAAGGGTCCATGAATGAATTAAACATGCATTTTGAAAACTCAATAGCCACCATTAATCAACCAAATAAAACCAATTGAAAAAAAAATAAAATTAAGAGCTTCAAAAATCCCAAAAAAACAATGAAAAGCCAAATTATGACTCAAAGTACACTCACCTTAGGACCTAATTGTAAAGAAATGAGAACATGTTTGGGCCTTTGTGGAACATGGAGAAGCTTGAAGGATTAAATTGATTAAGTATTCAGATTACTTGGGCCATAGTGAGCTAAGGGGGGACTTGGGGGGGTTCAAAGGCAATTTTGAAACAATTTCCATGCAGGTTCATGCAACAAGCGTAAGAAACTTGTTTCTGCAACAATCATTTTTGCCGAAAGCTTTCTGCAGCCCAAAACAACATTGCTACTTTCATTTCCGCAAAACAAGTGTCAACCTCAACACAAACTTAATCAAAATTCTTTCAACTCAAACTAACTTCATTTCCGCAAACAACTTCAACATTCAATCAAACCAAAGCATAAAAGAAAAATCATGCAAATGCCATGAAGAAAATTTCTGCTATAACCATTTCGCAGCTTCAGGAAAAATCTTTCCTTCCACAACCATTCTCATGCAATTTCTTCTTGCACTTAGACATATTCATGCAAACAACCAATAAAAGGCTTGATTGAACTATCATCTAGACAAGATACCAGCTTGGAACCGAAATGAAAGAATAAACAAAAAAAACTAAAACCGTAAGACATGAAGATTCGGCCAGCTATGTACATTTTCCAGCAATGTCTCTTGCCATTCTTGTGGTCATTCTAATGCAACTTTTCCATCCAAACAAAAACTAGAATCTTAAACAAACATCATGACTTTGATCTTAACAATAAAATTACCAAATTCAACATCCTAATAAGCCAAAACATAAACAGAAAAACACACCAGTGCTTAGAGAAAAGTCCAGCCAGCATTCGGCAATTGGAGTTGTTCATTATTTCATTTTTTTCCTTGCTTAACCAGACCAATAAACTTCCTTAGCTTGAACATCTAATTTTAATTAGTCAAACATCTAACCAAGTGAAAATCGACCACTTTCCAGCAAATTTCATGCTAAAATACCCATGCAATTTCCAAAACAGCTCCATCGGCTAAGCTGGAAAATTGATTTAGCAATCCAGCAACTTCCAATAACATTTCCAGCCATGCAATCAAAATTCAGACCACGTAGCTTACATGCAACATCAAATAAGAAACTATCTATCAATTTTGATCCATAAGCAAATTCGGACAACATCAAAACATTACTCAACCAGAATTTCAAACAATCCTGTTCCCGGTTGGCTTGCATGCAACCTGATTTTGTATCTTTTCAATTTTCTGACTTAATCAAGGTTAACTACCTTCATGCAAATCCTGATCATCCAGGTTTTAGTTGATTAAATGTGCATCTAGACTCAGATTATCACAGATTAGCTAATTAGAGTTACAAATTCCAGCTCAAACTTTCGGCAGCTCCAATTCTTCCAAACCAGATTTCTTAAGTCTCAATTCCTCATCTAACCTCACAAACCCACATGCATGCGTATAGACAACTGCATCAACCTATAAACAATTCATCTAAGTCCAGAATTTACCTTAGCTTGAAGCCTAAAACCCACGACTAGCAGCTGCAATCTTTTCTTCCTCTCGGCTATCCAGAAATGCCGCCTGCCAGCTCCTCCTCTCCCTTGCTCCAACTTGCGACTAGGATGGAGGAGGCCTGGTTTTCAGACCCTTCACCAGCTCACGGGTACAAGGATACAAGGCAGCAGGTTTCTTTTTCTTTTTTTTTTTAGCTCACGGACAGGAAGAAAAGAAAACAAAACGCTCGGCTCTCTTTCAGTCGTTAATTCCAATGACCCTGCTCTCTCCTTAGTTCACGGCAGCCAAATGAAAATGGATGTGTGTGGTAGTGGAGAAAGAAACCGGCACTAAGGATAGAAAATACTAGAATGTGAAGTGGAAATGTATTCGGCAGAAATAGAATTGTGATGATTTTTTTTCTTTTTTTTTTTCTTTTCTCAACTTAATAATTTAACAAAAATAATAGTAAAACTAAATAATAATAAAAACAACAATTTTAATTACAAACACATCAAAATAAACAAACTAAAAATAACAAAATTACCATTTTCGATCTTTTCTTTCATTTTTCATCATTTTTCATCATTTTCCTCTTTTTTTTTTTCACAAATTTTACGTTAAAACTTAAAACTAAAACTAAAACTAAAACGTGAACAAAATTAATATGACAAATAATTAGCAAATAAAAGACAAATAAAAAGGTAACAACTAAAATGCAGACAATCTAAAACAAAATCATGAATTAGATGCAGCATACAAATTATTTAAAAATTTGGTGTCTACACACTTCCCAGGTAGCTTCCTCTACCCCATGGTTTCTCCACAGTATCTTCACCAATGGAATCTGCTTGTTTCTTAGCTCTTTGACTTTCCGGTCAAGCACTTGGACAGGTTTTTCTTCGCAAGCAAGCGATTCGTCCACGTCGATCTCCTCTGGTTGTAAGACATGGGAGGGGTCGGGATAGTACTTCTTGAGCATTGAAACGTGGAAAACGTCGTGAATTCTTGAGAGAATTGACGGCAGTTCTAGTCTATACGCTACCGCACCTATCCTCTGCAAGATCTTATAAGGTCCGACAAACCTCGGTTGAAGCTTCTTCCCTTTGCCTGCCATGACACTCTGTAAAGAGGTGACTTTAAGAAATACATGGTCTCCAACCTCGAACTCCAAATCTTTCCTTCTATTGTCTGCGTAGCTTTTTTGTCGGCTTTGAGCTGTTTGGAGTCGTTGCCGTATCAACTTGACCTTTTCTCGAGCTTCCTCCATCCAAGGAATAGTTGCTGGATCCAGTGCCTTCCTCTCGCCAACTTCATCCCAATAGATTGGTGATCGGCATTTTCGTCCATATAGTGCTTCATATGGAGCCATTTGAATCGACGAATGGTAGCTGTTGTTGTATGCAAACTCTACTAAGGTCATGTGTTGACCCCAGTTGCCTCCAAAATCCAGAATGCAAGTTCGTAGCATGTCCTCGAGAGTTTGAATGGTTCGTTCCGATTGTCCATCCGTCTGAGGGTGATAGGTGGTGCTTAGATTCAGTTTAGTCCCTAGAGTCTCCTGGAACTTCTGCCAAAACCGAGATATAAATCGGGGATCTCTATCGGAGACGATGCTTACAGGAACACCGTGCAGCTTTACGATCTCGTCCATGTACAGGTGGGCCAACTTGTCCATGGAATACTTCATGTTCACCGGCAAGAAATGGGCCGACTTGGTTAATCGATCGATGATCACCCAAACGGCATCGTGCCCTCTTTGCGTTCGCGGCAAACCTGAAACGAAATCCATGGTGATGTTTTCCCACTTCCATTCAGGTATCTCAAGGGGTTGTAACAAACCCGATGGTTTTTGATGCTCGGCTTTAACCTGTTGGCAAATGAGACATTTTTGCACATACAAAGCGATTTCCTTCTTCATATTGTCCCACCAATAGGTTCCTTTCAGGTCTTGGTACATTTTACTGCTACCCGGATGGATTGTATACTTGGATCGATGAGCTTTCTCGAGAATCTCCGTTTTCAATGGTTCATCCTTCGGCACCACTATTCGGTTTCGGTATTTTAAAATACCCTCAGGATCAAAATTGAAATCAGTGGTTTCTCCTCTTCCCACTTTCTCTCCCCACTTCTGTACCAATGAATCTTCCTTTTGAGCTTCTTTAATTCTTTCCAAGAAAGTGGAAGTCACTTGAATATTGCCAAAAATCACCTTATGGCTCCCTAGGCAGGGTTTCCATTCGCAAACCAACTCAAGCAAATTCCACTCTGTAATCATTAAGCTTGCGACCTGAGTTTTGCGACTTAGGGCATCGGCCACCACGTTGCTTTTCCCGGATGATAATTGATGGTACAGTCGTAATCTTCCAGAAATTCCATCCACCGCCGTTGCCTCATGTTCAATTCCTTCTGTGAGAAGAGATACCTCAAGCTTTTGTGGTCGGAGTAAACTTCGAAAGTTACCCCATATAAGTAGTGTCTCCACTTTTTAAGAGCGAAAACAACGGCAGCTAGCTCCAGATCGTGGGTTGGGTAATTCTGTTCGTGGGGTTTCAACTTCCTCGAGGCAAAAGATATCACATTTCGGTTTTGCATTAATACACAACCCAAGCCTTCTCGTGACGCGTCTGTATATACAGCAAACCCGTCACCTCCGTTAGGTAAGATGAGAACTGGAGCCATGGTCAATCTCTTCTTTAATTCTTGAAAACTTGTCTCACTTCGGGCATTCCAAATGAACCGACCATGTTTCTTTGTTAAGTCGGTTAGAGGACCGGCTAGTCTGGAAAAGTCTTTGATGAAACGCCGATAATATCCAGCCAGTCCTAGAAAGCTGCGGACCTCTGTGGGATTTTCAGGCCTCTTCCAATTAGTCACAGATTCTACTTTCGCCGGGTCAACTGAAATACCCATTTGAGAAATTACGTGCCCCGTAAAAGCAATTTTCTCCAGCCAAAATTCGCACTTGCTGAACTTGGCGTATAGTTGATGGTCTCTTAGGGTTTGTAAAACAATCCTCAAGTGCTGCTCATGCTCTTCACGGGTCTTGGAATAGACCAGAATAGCATCGATGAAGACCACTACAAAGTGATCCAGGTAGGGCTTAAAAACCCTATGTATTAGGTCCATGAAGGCGGCAGGAGCATTGGTCAGTCCGAAGGATATAACTGCGTACTCGTAATGCCCATATCTCGAGTTGTAGGCGGTCTTCGGAATATCCTCCTTCCTGATTAATAACTGGTAATACCCTTGGCGGAGGTCCAATTTCGAGAAGACCACCGCTCCTTGTAACTGATCAAATAGCTCATCTATGTGGGGCAGTGGATACTTATTTTTAATTATAATATTATTCAGGCCTCGATAATCAATACACATCCTTAACCCACCATCCTTTTTCTTCACAAAAAGTACAGGAGCTCCCCAAGGAGACCCACTCTCTTGAATGAATCCCCGCTCCAGAAGGTCCTGTAATTGCAACTTTAGCTCCTTGAGTTCGGCAGGGGCCATTCGGTATGGTGTTTTTGAGATAGGTAAGGATCCCGGTAGCAGGTCTATTTTGAACTCAATTTCTCTTTCCGGAGGCAAAGCTACCAACTCATCAGGAAACACGTCCGGAAATTCCTTCACTATGGTCACATCCTCCACTTTCAACTTATCTGTAGGGGTGTTAATAAAAAAGGCCAAAAATCCTTGCGCCCCTCGACTTAGCAATTTCCTAGCCCGAATGCACGAAATCAAAGCGGATGAGGCTAACCTACACCTTATATCCAATCTTATGGTTGCCTCACCAGGGATGTGGAACTCTACCACTTTTGTTCTACAGTCCAGTTGGGCATTATACTTGGCTAGCCAATCCATACCCAAAATCACATCATACCCCTTAATGACCATACTTATCAAATCCCCTAACAATCTCTTTTCTCCTACCCACACTTCACAATCCCTATAAACCATACTAGTAACCAACCGTTGATTCCCCGTAAGTGTACTAACTTCTAGGTCGTATGGTAAACTAGCAGGTTTTATATCGATGCCACACATGAAATCAGGGTTAACAAAGGAATGAGTGGCACCAGGATCAATTAAAACTTTGGCAAAACGGTGGAAAATAGGGATCGTACCTTCTACGACCTCTGAGGAATCTGGGATGTGACGACCCCCACCTCCCCCTAAGGCGAACCAGAGGGTTCGGCGGGCCGCCTGCCCAACTCTCGCCGGGACTCAGTCGTTCACTACATTCCTCAAACAGATTACAAGATAAAACTCAAATATTACATCAAATTCTCCAATAAATACATATCAAGAGCGAAGCGTCCACGCTTCCGCTGCGCCACTCTGATCCTTGATACCAACGATTCACATGGAGAACTTTAATACAAACGTTTCCTTCGCCTCGAGCTCTGTGAAGGGGAATAAAATATTTTGGGGTGAGCTAGAAGCTCAGCGAGTAACCAGCAAAATCATTAAACAAATATATTTCACAATGTTGCATTTCGATCATTTCGATGATGTCATGATTCAGAGATCAAATGTACGTTTATTGCTCTCGTGAGCTAGGGAAATCATTGCACTTGAACACCCAACGCTCAAATAGATCATTGAACATTAACATTGAGAGGGAGCCCCTTTTTGAGCTCCAGATAACATGAACATGAACCATAAATAGGGTAGAGACGTTGGTGTCCAGCACAAGACTTTCCCAGAACTCATTGAAGCCAAAATCATATCATGACTCCACATGCAAGCACGCATGATATGCAATCAAATAAATAATGCAAGAAACATTTCACAAGTACTTTGGAAATAGTTTAAGGTCACTCACCTCCATGGCTCAGAAACCATCCAGCATATAACATTGCCTTGCTCAAATCCAAGTCTAGATCACAAACTCAATGCAAACAAATCCCTTCAAAGTTCGGACAGCACTTCCCCTGGATTTGCTAACTTTTCCAGCCATCAAGGCTTCATTATTTCTCATTCAAACCCAAAAGTACACATACAACAAGAAGTTCATTCAATAGCCATTCAGCAAGCTCCAAGTAGTACTAGTACAAGTCAAGCTAGGGAAAAGTCCGGAAATGAAAGTTAAGCTCAAAACCAGAAAAACAGGTTTTGACGTCATTTTGCGGTAATAGTACCAAAGGTGCTACGATTGTCGGATGAAGGTTGAAGACCCACCGTTTCGAAGATAAGAGATAGGGCTACAATATTGCAGAAGGTCACTCAACCCATTTTCGAGTGTAACCAGGTCAAAAATGCAAGAAACTATACCAGAATCACAAAAACAGATTCACAGAACGCATTCCAGCGGAAACATCATAACTCAGGTTCTCCAAGTCCAAATCCAGAAATTCCAAAACCAGATGAAAGCTAAGAAACAGGGCTACATTTCATCAGAAGACCTCAACAACCAATTCGGAATAAATTCCAGCCAAAACAACCAATTACAGTCGCAAATCCCAATTTCAGGTAAACCAGAATAGCAATAGTAATTTCGACTTTTCTCACTCTACGCTACTCTGATTGACCTGAAATTTTGTAGGCACCTTTAAAATGTCATTCCCTACAACTTTCATGTTTTAAGCAAAGGCCAATTCGGCCTCTATCTAGGACCTAAAATTTCGGACAGAATGAAGAACCAAGAACCCTAATTTTCCAGATTTCTTCCAAAACAGAATTTACTTGCAATCTTCCACTTTTTCCACCTTCTAGAATCATTAAACATCATTTCCAATCATCATACATAACCACATAATCATACTCATATTAAAACAGAAAAATCCCCAAAAATAATAAAAGTTCATCCATCCAACCACAACTCAAAATATAATCCATCAAACCATCTCTTTAGCCATCACAAGTCTCTAATTTAGCATAATCAAGAACAAAGAAAGGATGGCTAGACATGATACCTTCAAATATCAAGAAAGGTGATGACTTAGGGATTTTTCTTCCAAAACAACTCCACCAAGAGCTTCAATCTTCCTTAGCTAGCAAGTTTTATGGAGTGATTTGCAATTTAATCGGTTGGAACTCAAGATTTGGACAAGAAATTGAAGTGCAAGATGATGGATTTTCTCTCTCTTTTTCTCTCAAAATTTCGTCCAAGACAAGCTAAAATGGAGAGAAATTGGGTCCAAATTGGTTTAGGTAAAGTTAGAAAAGTCTTGGTCAAAAGTCAAGGTCCAATGGTTTTGTGACAAATGGTCCTTTAGGGTTTTAATCTTATCTTTTTGTCTCTCCAATACAAATATCTTAACACATTGTAAAATAATATCACTTAATACAAAATTCCAACAAGTTGTCAAAAATATAATGCATTTACCGCACTTGCGGGTCCCACGTCCAAAATACGCTTTTAATTTCTCAAAAACTAACCGATACTAGAAAAATCATTTTAAAACTATCTTTGCTCATAACTTTATCTGGGGAATTTTTCTAATCAAGAAAATATAGAAAAGGCGGGCGATTAAATAAAATAACCCTAGAAAATTAGAAAATTTCCGGGTTCTCACACTCATTTTTTTTCGGGGCGTCACATGGGACCTGTCGAGGTTCTAAGGAATAGACTTGAGCTGGCACTTTAGGTTTCACCTCATTCCCCTTATTCGGTCCCATATTGGTCTTTGACGTGGTTTTAGCTCCCCTTCCTTCTTGCGTTAAAAATGGACAGGTAGCAAGCTGGTGGTCTGCGCTTCCGCAACGCAGACATTTGCCTCCCTTCTTCCAACAATTATCTTCAAAATGATTCGGCTTTCCGCAGTACCCGCAAGGTCCACGGGACGCCGAACCTGAACCCTTCTGGAAGTTTCCACCTTGGCCTCTCCCGGCTGGGCCGCCCCTAGACTGAGCCCCTCTGCCGGAACCTGACTGTCGTCCACCTCCAGCTCCGCGTCCAAACTTTGAGGGAGTACCTTTGTCCCCTTGTCCAGAACTGCTTCCAGGAAAGCCCCGCTTTTTCGCCTGGAAGTTCCGGACCTGCAATCGAGCACTCTCTACCCTTTGGGCCTTTTCTACGACCTCGCTAAAAGCATTGATTTGAGCCACTGCGAGGTCCTTTTGGATTTCGACGTTCAAGCCCTGAATGAAACGCCTAATTCGCCGTTGCTCCGTCATGATCAACTCAGGCGCGAATTTGGACAAACGGGTGAACTGGCTCTCGTATTCAGCCACCGATTGAGTTCCTTGGCGGAGTCGGATGAACTCGTCTTCCTTCCTCTCCTGAACTAGAGGAGGGAAGAATTTCGCGTTAAATTTCCTGATGAAATTCACCCAAGTCCTGGGCGTTTGTTCCCGTTCCCATTTTTGTCATATGACGTTCCACCAGGAATGGGCCGCCCCTTCTAACTGGAATACGGCAAAAGTCACCTGCCGTTCATCGGTGTAGTGCAAGGCTGTCACGACCCCACCTCCCCCTAAGGCGAACCAGAGGGTTCGGCGGGCCGCCTGCCCGGCTCTCGCCGGGACTCAGTCGTTCACTACAAACCTCAATTGAATTTCAAGATATATATATCAAATATACATCAAAGGTTCCCAAACTTTACATATCAAAAGCGAAGCGTCCACGCTTCCACTGCGCCACTCTGATCCTTGATACCAACTATTATACAGGAGGACGTCCAAAACTAGACTATTACACATCCAATCAATTCTAAACGTTCAATACAATCCCAATATGAACGATTACACAAAAGGAATTCTAAGTTCAATCCATACATGAGATAATCCATGAATAAACACTACAAGCCCTTCCTTCGCTTTGAGCCCTGTGGAGGGGAATAAAACATTTTGGGGTGAGATAGAAGCTCAGCGAGTAACCAAGAAATTCAGTTATCAAATCAGTTTCACAATCGTTCATTTCAATAATGTCATGCTTCAACAATCAATGCACTTTCACTTCTCTCATGAGCCAGTGAAATCATGGTACTTAGACGTCCAACGCTCCAAACAATCATTTAACATTGAACATTAACATTGAACATTGAACATTGAGCCCATTGGTGCTCTACAGGAACATTAAACGGTGGAGGAGACGTCGGAGTCTAGCACACGAATTCCAAGTACTCATTTGAGCCAAAACATGTCAAGAACTTATATGCCGGCACACAGGATATGCAATCAAAGAAACGATGCAAGAAACATTTTAAAGTAACGTTGCAAGTAGTTTAAGGTCACTCACCTCCACGGCTCACAATCCTCGTCCAATATAGCCAATTCCATCATTCAAGTCCAAGCCTTTCACATGAAACTTAAGGTAACCAACGCTATTAAAAATCGGACAGCATTTCCCCATAAATTCATCCTTTCCATCCTACAATCAAACCCACAAGCTTCATTAAGTGTAGGGGAAAGTTCATATACCACTCACCAAGTAATCAAGAGAGAGGAAGATGTTGGACACCTTAAGTCTTCAAACAAACTTCACTAAACTACTTACTAGCACCCAAGGGAGGAATTTTATGGAGTGAAATCTAGTTTAGGTATTTGTTTTTGGAAGATTGAACCAAATGGAAGCTTGAAAATTGATGAAGTTTCTTCCTTCTTTGAGCTTGAGAGGGCCGGCCAACAAGAGGTGAAAAATGGTGAATTTTAGTGATTTTTTGAAGATATTAACCACTTAGTCAAAATAGTCAAAAAAAAGAATAGTAACTCTTAAGTCCTAACCAATATCATGGTGACATGTGGCACTCCAATAAATGCATTCCTATCCTTTCTTTTCTCTCTCACATCAATCATATCACACACACTCTACTTATCTCTTAACACCCGATAAATTTTTCACAGTATCCGAAACTTAACCTTATTGGCCGAATTTTTCCGAACTTTCCGCACTAGTGGGTCCCACATCCAAAATACGCTTTTAATTTCTCAAAAACTAACCGATACTAGAAAAATCATTTGAAAACTATATTTGCTCATAAACTTGATCTGGGGAATTTTTCTAATCAAGAAAATGTAGAAAAGGCGGGTTTTGTTTTAAACAAAATAAACCCTAGAAAATTAGAAAATTTCCGGGTTCTCAAACTCTTTTTTTTCGGGGCGTCACAATCTCCCCTCCTTAAAAGAATGTCGTCCTCGACATTCCCTCTTGTACCAATCACGTCAAGACATCCCGTAAAAATCTCTCAAGAGTCAAATCAAACCCACAGTCCGGCATCCTAAACTTCAAGCCCAGGATACACTACAGAGATCTGAAGCCTAAGCTCTGATACCACTTGTCACTCACCTCCACGGCTCACAATCCTCGTCCAATATAGCCAATTCCATCATTCAAGTCCAAGCCTTTCACATGAAACTTAAGGTAACCAACGCTATTAAAAATCGGACAGCATTTCCCCATAAATTCATCCTTTCCATCCTACAATCAAACCCAATCACATAGCAATTAACCACAATTGCTCAAAACCAGAAAACAGTTTTGACGTCCTTTTGCGGTAATGGTGCCAAAAGCACTACGATGGTCGGATGAAGGTGCAAGACCCACCGTTTCGAAGCTAAGAACCAGGGCTACAACAATGTAGAAGGTCACTCAGTCCAAATCCTAGCACAACTAGGTCAAATATGCAGAATACCAAACCAGAATCGTAATTGCAGGTTCCCAAATCACACAATGCTGTAATTCGTCCAACTCAGTCTACACAGGTCCAAATGCATTGATTCCAAAGGCATATGATAGCTACGACATCAAGCTACATTTAATCAGAAGACACCATCAGCAAAATCCAAAGCAATTCCAGTCAAAATGGCCAATTACAATCGCAGTTCGCACATTCTGATCACCCAGAACAGCAACAGTAAAATCGACATAACTCACTCTATACTACTCCAAATGTCCTGAAATTTTGCAGGCACCTCTAAAATGTCATTCCCTACAACTTTCATGTTTTGAGATAAGGCCAATTCGGCCTCTATCTATGACCTAAAATTTCGGACAGAATGTAGCTTCAAGAACCCTAATTTTCCAGAATTTCTTCCAAACCCAAAATTGGTTGCAATTGTCCACTTTTTCCACCTTCTAGCTTCATTACATAACATTTCCAATCATCATACAAGGCCACAACATCATGATCACATTAAACCAGAAAATTCACCAATAAATTGTAAACGTCACCATTTCATCCAAAAACAAGAATTAAATCACAAAATTCAACACTTTAGCTTCCACTAAGCACAACTCAAGCTTCATTAAGTGTAGGGGAAAGTTCATATACCACTCACCAAGTAATCAAGAGAGAGGAAGATGTTGGACACCTTAAGTCTTCAAACAAACTTCACTAAACTACTTACTAGCACCCAAGGGAGGAATTTTATGGAGTGAAATCTAGTTTAGGTATTTGTTTTTGGAAGATTGAACCAAATGGAAGCTTGAAAATTGATGAAGTTTCTTCCTTCTTTGAGCTTGAGAGGGCCGGCCAACAAGAGGTGAAAAATGGTGAATTTTAGTGATTTTTTGAAGATATTAACCACTTAGTCAAAATAGTCAAAAAAAAGAATAGTAACTCTTAAGTCCTAACCAATATCATGGTGACATGTGGCACTCCAATAAATGCATTCCTATCCTTTCTTTTCTCTCTCACATCAATCATATCACACACACTCTACTTATCTCTTAACACCCGATAAATTTTTCACAGTATCCGAAACTTAACCTTATTGGCCGAATTTTTCCGAACTTTCCGCACTAGTGGGTCCCACATCCAAAATACGCTTTTAATTTCTCAAAAACTAACCGATACTAGAAAAATCATTTGAAAACTATATTTGCTCATAAACTTGATCTGGGGAATTTTTCTAATCAAGAAAATGTAGAAAAGGCGGGTTTTGTTTTAAACAAAATAAACCCTAGAAAATTAGAAAATTTCCGGGTTCTCAAACTCTTTTTTTTCGGGGCGTCACAATCTCCCCTCCTTAAAAGAATGTCGTCCTCGACATTCCCTCTTGTACCAATCACGTCAAGACATCCCGTAAAAATCTCTCAAGAGTCAAATCAAACCCACAGTCCGGCATCCTAAACTTCAAGCCCAGGATACACTACAGAGATCTGAAGCCTAAGCTCTGATACCACTTGTCACTCACCTCCACGGCTCACAATCCTCGTCCAATATAGCCAATTCCATCATTCAAGTCCAAGCCTTTCACATGAAACTTAAGGTAACCAACGCTATTAAAAATCGGACAGCATTTCCCCATAAATTCATCCTTTCCATCCTACAATCAAACCCAATCACATAGCAATTAACCACAATTGCTCAAAACCAGAAAACAGTTTTGACGTCCTTTTGCGGTAATGGTGCCAAAAGCACTACGATGGTCGGATGAAGGTGCAAGACCCACCGTTTCGAAGCTAAGAACCAGGGCTACAACAATGTAGAAGGTCACTCAGTCCAAATCCTAGCACAACTAGGTCAAATATGCAGAATACCAAACCAGAATCGTAATTGCAGGTTCCCAAATCACACAATGCTGTAATTCGTCCAACTCAGTCTACACAGGTCCAAATGCATTGATTCCAAAGGCATATGATAGCTACGACATCAAGCTACATTTCATCAGAAGACACCATCAGCAAAATCCAAAGCAATTCCAGTCAAAATGGCCAATTACAATCGCAGTTCGCACATTCTGATCACCCAGAACAGCAACAGTAAAATCGACATAACTCACTCTATACTACTCCAAATGTCCTGAAATTTTGCAGGCACCTCTAAAATGTCATTCCCTACAACTTTCATGTTTTGAGATAAGGCCAATTCGGCCTCTATCTATGACCTAAAATTTCGGACAGAATGTAGCTTCAAGAACCCTAATTTTCCAGAATTTCTTCCAAACCCAAAATTGGTTGCAATTGTCCACTTTTTCCACCTTCTAGCTTCATTACATAACATTTCCAATCATCATACAAGGCCACAACATCATGATCACATTAAACCAGAAAATTCACCAATAAATTGTAAACTTCACCATTTCATCCAAAAACAAGAATTAAATCACAAAATTCAACACTTTAGCTTCCACTAAGCACAACTCAAGCTTCATTAAGTGTAGGGGAAAGTTCATATACCACTCACCAAGTAATCAAGAGAGAGGAAGATGTTGGACACCTTAAGTCTTCAAACAAACTTCACTAAACTACTTACTAGCACCCAAGGGAGGAATTTTATGGAGTGAAATCTAGTTTAGGTATTTGTTTTTGGAAGATTGAACCAAATGGAAGCTTGAAAATTGATGAAGTTTCTTCCTTCTTTGAGCTTGAGAGGGCCGGCCAACAAGAGGTGAAAAATGGTGAATTTTAGTGATTTTTTGAAGATATTAACCACTTAGTCAAAATAGTCAAAAAAAAGAATAGTAACTCTTAAGTCCTAACCAATATCATGGTGACATGTGGCACTCCAATAAATGCATTCCTATCCTTTCTTTTCTCTCTCACATCAATCATATCACACACACTCTACTTATCTCTTAACACCCGATAAATTTTTCACAGTATCCGAAACTTAACCTTATTGGCCGAATTTTTCCGAACTTTCCGCACTAGTGGGTCCCACATCCAAAATACGCTTTTAATTTCTCAAAAACTAACCGATACTAGAAAAATCATTTGAAAACTATATTTGCTCATAAACTTGATCTGGGGAATTTTTCTAATCAAGAAAATGTAGAAAAGGCGGGTTTTGTTTTAAACAAAATAAACCCTAGAAAATTAGAAAATTTCCGGGTTCTCAAACTCTTTTTTTTCGGGGCGTCACAATCTCCCCTCCTTAAAAGAATGTCGTCCTCGACATTCCCTCTTGTACCAATCACGTCAAGACATCCCGTAAAAATCTCTCAAGAGTCAAATCAAACCCACAGTCCGGCATCCTAAACTTCAAGCCCAGGATACACTACAGAGATCTGAAGCCTAAGCTCTGATACCACTTGTCACTCACCTCCACGGCTCACAATCCTCGTCCAATATAGCCAATTCCATCATTCAAGTCCAAGCCTTTCACATGAAACTTAAGGTAACCAACGCTATTAAAAATCGGACAGCATTTCCCCATAAATTCATCCTTTCCATCCTACAATCAAACCCAATCACATAGCAATTAACCACAATTGCTCAAAACCAGAAAACAGTTTTGACGTCCTTTTGCGGTAATGGTGCCAAAAGCACTACGATGGTCGGATGAAGGTGCAAGACCCACCGTTTCGAAGCTAAGAACCAGGGCTACAACAATGTAGAAGGTCACTCAGTCCAAATCCTAGCACAACTAGGTCAAATATGCAGAATACCAAACCAGAATCGTAATTGCAGGTTCCCAAATCACACAATGCTGTAATTCGTCCAACTCAGTCTACACAGGTCCAAATGCATTGATTCCAAAGGCATATGATAGCTACGACATCAAGCTACATTTCATCAGAAGACACCATCAGCAAAATCCAAAGCAATTCCAGTCAAAATGGCCAATTACAATCGCAGTTCGCACATTCTGATCACCCAGAACAGCAACAGTAAAATCGACATAACTCACTCTATACTACTCCAAATGTCCTGAAATTTTGCAGGCACCTCTAAAATGTCATTCCCTACAACTTTCATGTTTTGAGATAAGGCCAATTCGGCCTCTATCTATGACCTAAAATTTCGGACAGAATGTAGCTTCAAGAACCCTAATTTTCCAGAATTTCTTCCAAACCCAAAATTGGTTGCAATTGTCCACTTTTTCCACCTTCTAGCTTCATTACATAACATTTCCAATCATCATACAAGGCCACAACATCATGATCACATTAAACCAGAAAATTCACCAATAAATTGTAAACGTCACCATTTCATCCAAAAACAAGAATTAAATCACAAAATTCAACACTTTAGCTTCCACTAAGCACAACTCAAGCTTCATTAAGTGTAGGGGAAAGTTCATATACCACTCACCAAGTAATCAAGAGAGAGGAAGATGTTGGACACCTTAAGTCTTCAAACAAACTTCACTAAACTACTTACTAGCACCCAAGGGAGGAATTTTATGGAGTGAAATCTAGTTTAGGTATTTGTTTTTGGAAGATTGAACCAAATGGAAGCTTGAAAATTGATGAAGTTTCTTCCTTCTTTGAGCTTGAGAGGGCCGGCCAACAAGAGGTGAAAAATGGTGAATTTTAGTGATTTTTTGAAGATATTAACCACTTAGTCAAAATAGTCAAAAAAAAGAATAGTAACTCTTAAGTCCTAACCAATATCATGGTGACATGTGGCACTCCAATAAATGCATTCCTATCCTTTCTTTTCTCTCTCACATCAATCATATCACACACACTCTACTTATCTCTTAACACCCGATAAATTTTTCACAGTATCCGAAACTTAACCTTATTGGCCGAATTTTTCCGAACTTTCCGCACTAGTGGGTCCCACATCCAAAATACGCTTTTAATTTCTCAAAAACTAACCGATACTAGAAAAATCATTTGAAAACTATATTTGCTCATAAACTTGATCTGGGGAATTTTTCTAATCAAGAAAATGTAGAAAAGGCGGGTTTTGTTTTAAACAAAATAAACCCTAGAAAATTAGAAAATTTCCGGGTTCTCAAACTCTTTTTTTTCGGGGCGTCACAATCTCCCCTCCTTAAAAGAATGTCGTCCTCGACATTCCCTCTTGTACCAATCACGTCAAGACATCCCGTAAAAATCTCTCAAGAGTCAAATCAAACCCACAGTCCGGCATCCTAAACTTCAAGCCCAGGATACACTACAGAGATCTGAAGCCTAAGCTCTGATACCACTTGTCACTCACCTCCACGGCTCACAATCCTCGTCCAATATAGCCAATTCCATCATTCAAGTCCAAGCCTTTCACATGAAACTTAAGGTAACCAACGCTATTAAAAATCGGACAGCATTTCCCCATAAATTCATCCTTTCCATCCTACAATCAAACCCAATCACATAGCAATTAACCACAATTGCTCAAAACCAGAAAACAGTTTTGACGTCCTTTTGCGGTAATGGTGCCAAAAGCACTACGATGGTCGGATGAAGGTGCAAGACCCACCGTTTCGAAGCTAAGAACCAGGGCTACAACAATGTAGAAGGTCACTCAGTCCAAATCCTAGCACAACTAGGTCAAATATGCAGAATACCAAACCAGAATCGTAATTGCAGGTTCCCAAATCACACAATGCTGTAATTCGTCCAACTCAGTCTACACAGGTCCAAATGCATTGATTCCAAAGGCATATGATAGCTACGACATCAAGCTACATTTCATCAGAAGACACCATCAGCAAAATCCAAAGCAATTCCAGTCAAAATGGCCAATTACAATCGCAGTTCGCACATTCTGATCACCCAGAACAGCAACAGTAAAATCGACATAACTCACTCTATACTACTCCAAATGTCCTGAAATTTTGCAGGCACCTCTAAAATGTCATTCCCTACAACTTTCATGTTTTGAGATAAGGCCAATTCGGCCTCTATCTATGACCTAAAATTTCGGACAGAATGTAGCTTCAAGAACCCTAATTTTCCAGAATTTCTTCCAAACCCAAAATTGGTTGCAATTGTCCACTTTTTCCACCTTCTAGCTTCATTACATAACATTTCCAATCATCATACAAGGCCACAACATCATGATCACATTAAACCAGAAAATTCACCAATAAATTGTAAACTTCACCATTTCATCCAAAAACAAGAATTAAATCACAAAATTCAACACTTTAGCTTCCACTAAGCACAACTCAAGCTTCATTAAGTGTAGGGGAAAGTTCATATACCACTCACCAAGTAATCAAGAGAGAGGAAGATGTTGGACACCTTAAGTCTTCAAACAAACTTCACTAAACTACTTACTAGCACCCAAGGGAGGAATTTTATGGAGTGAAATCTAGTTTAGGTATTTGTTTTTGGAAGATTGAACCAAATGGAAGCTTGAAAATTGATGAAGTTTCTTCCTTCTTTGAGCTTGAGAGGGCCGGCCAACAAGAGGTGAAAAATGGTGAATTTTAGTGATTTTTTGAAGATATTAACCACTTAGTCAAAATAGTCAAAAAAAAGAATAGTAACTCTTAAGTCCTAACCAATATCATGGTGACATGTGGCACTCCAATAAATGCATTCCTATCCTTTCTTTTCTCTCTCACATCAATCATATCACACACACTCTACTTATCTCTTAACACCCGATAAATTTTTCACAGTATCCGAAACTTAACCTTATTGGCCGAATTTTTCCGAACTTTCCGCACTAGTGGGTCCCACATCCAAAATACGCTTTTAATTTCTCAAAAACTAACCGATACTAGAAAAATCATTTGAAAACTATATTTGCTCATAAACTTGATCTGGGGAATTTTTCTAATCAAGAAAATGTAGAAAAGGCGGGTTTTGTTTTAAACAAAATAAACCCTAGAAAATTAGAAAATTTCCGGGTTCTCAAACTCTTTTTTTTCGGGGCGTCACAATCTCCCCTCCTTAAAAGAATGTCGTCCTCGACATTCCCTCTTGTACCAATCACGTCAAGACATCCCGTAAAAATCTCTCAAGAGTCAAATCAAACCCACAGTCCGGCATCCTAAACTTCAAGCCCAGGATACACTACAGAGATCTGAAGCCTAAGCTCTGATACCACTTGTCACTCACCTCCACGGCTCACAATCCTCGTCCAATATAGCCAATTCCATCATTCAAGTCCAAGCCTTTCACATGAAACTTAAGGTAACCAACGCTATTAAAAATCGGACAGCATTTCCCCATAAATTCATCCTTTCCATCCTACAATCAAACCCAATCACATAGCAATTAACCACAATTGCTCAAAACCAGAAAACAGTTTTGACGTCCTTTTGCGGTAATGGTGCCAAAAGCACTACGATGGTCGGATGAAGGTGCAAGACCCACCGTTTCGAAGCTAAGAACCAGGGCTACAACAATGTAGAAGGTCACTCAGTCCAAATCCTAGCACAACTAGGTCAAATATGCAGAATACCAAACCAGAATCGTAATTGCAGGTTCCCAAATCACACAATGCTGTAATTCGTCCAACTCAGTCTACACAGGTCCAAATGCATTGATTCCAAAGGCATATGATAGCTACGACATCAAGCTACATTTCATCAGAAGACACCATCAGCAAAATCCAAAGCAATTCCAGTCAAAATGGCCAATTACAATCGCAGTTCGCACATTCTGATCACCCAGAACAGCAACAGTAAAATCGACATAACTCACTCTATACTACTCCAAATGTCCTGAAATTTTGCAGGCACCTCTAAAATGTCATTCCCTACAACTTTCATGTTTTGAGATAAGGCCAATTCGGCCTCTATCTATGACCTAAAATTTCGGACAGAATGTAGCTTCAAGAACCCTAATTTTCCAGAATTTCTTCCAAACCCAAAATTGGTTGCAATTGTCCACTTTTTCCACCTTCTAGCTTCATTACATAACATTTCCAATCATCATACAAGGCCACAACATCATGATCACATTAAACCAGAAAATTCACCAATAAATTGTAAACTTCACCATTTCATCCAAAAACAAGAATTAAATCACAAAATTCAACACTTTAGCTTCCACTAAGCACAACTCAAGCTTCATTAAGTGTAGGGGAAAGTTCATATACCACTCACCAAGTAATCAAGAGAGAGGAAGATGTTGGACACCTTAAGTCTTCAAACAAACTTCACTAAACTACTTACTAGCACCCAAGGGAGGAATTTTATGGAGTGAAATCTAGTTTAGGTATTTGTTTTTGGAAGATTGAACCAAATGGAAGCTTGAAAATTGATGAAGTTTCTTCCTTCTTTGAGCTTGAGAGGGCCGGCCAACAAGAGGTGAAAAATGGTGAATTTTAGTGATTTTTTGAAGATATTAACCACTTAGTCAAAATAGTCAAAAAAAAGAATAGTAACTCTTAAGTCCTAACCAATATCATGGTGACATGTGGCACTCCAATAAATGCATTCCTATCCTTTCTTTTCTCTCTCACATCAATCATATCACACACACTCTACTTATCTCTTAACACCCGATAAATTTTTCACAGTATCCGAAACTTAACCTTATTGGCCGAATTTTTCCGAACTTTCCGCACTAGTGGGTCCCACATCCAAAATACGCTTTTAATTTCTCAAAAACTAACCGATACTAGAAAAATCATTTGAAAACTATATTTGCTCATAAACTTGATCTGGGGAATTTTTCTAATCAAGAAAATGTAGAAAAGGCGGGTTTTGTTTTAAACAAAATAAACCCTAGAAAATTAGAAAATTTCCGGGTTCTCAAACTCTTTTTTTTCGGGGCGTCACAATCTCCCCTCCTTAAAAGAATGTCGTCCTCGACATTCCCTCTTGTACCAATCACGTCAAGACATCCCGTAAAAATCTCTCAAGAGTCAAATCAAACCCACAGTCCGGCATCCTAAACTTCAAGCCCAGGATACACTACAGAGATCTGAAGCCTAAGCTCTGATACCACTTGTCACTCACCTCCACGGCTCACAATCCTCGTCCAATATAGCCAATTCCATCATTCAAGTCCAAGCCTTTCACATGAAACTTAAGGTAACCAACGCTATTAAAAATCGGACAGCATTTCCCCATAAATTCATCCTTTCCATCCTACAATCAAACCCAATCACATAGCAATTAACCACAATTGCTCAAAACCAGAAAACAGTTTTGACGTCCTTTTGCGGTAATGGTGCCAAAAGCACTACGATGGTCGGATGAAGGTGCAAGACCCACCGTTTCGAAGCTAAGAACCAGGGCTACAACAATGTAGAAGGTCACTCAGTCCAAATCCTAGCACAACTAGGTCAAATATGCAGAATACCAAACCAGAATCGTAATTGCAGGTTCCCAAATCACACAATGCTGTAATTCGTCCAACTCAGTCTACACAGGTCCAAATGCATTGATTCCAAAGGCATATGATAGCTACGACATCAAGCTACATTTCATCAGAAGACACCATCAGCAAAATCCAAAGCAATTCCAGTCAAAATGGCCAATTACAATCGCAGTTCGCACATTCTGATCACCCAGAACAGCAACAGTAAAATCGACATAACTCACTCTATACTACTCCAAATGTCCTGAAATTTTGCAGGCACCTCTAAAATGTCATTCCCTACAACTTTCATGTTTTGAGATAAGGCCAATTCGGCCTCTATCTATGACCTAAAATTTCGGACAGAATGTAGCTTCAAGAACCCTAATTTTCCAGAATTTCTTCCAAACCCAAAATTGGTTGCAATTGTCCACTTTTTCCACCTTCTAGCTTCATTACATAACATTTCCAATCATCATACAAGGCCACAACATCATGATCACATTAAACCAGAAAATTCACCAATAAATTGTAAACTTCACCATTTCATCCAAAAACAAGAATTAAATCACAAAATTCAACACTTTAGCTTCCACTAAGCACAACTCAAGCTTCATTAAGTGTAGGGGAAAGTTCATATACCACTCACCAAGTAATCAAGAGAGAGGAAGATGTTGGACACCTTAAGTCTTCAAACAAACTTCACTAAACTACTTACTAGCACCCAAGGGAGGAATTTTATGGAGTGAAATCTAGTTTAGGTATTTGTTTTTGGAAGATTGAACCAAATGGAAGCTTGAAAATTGATGAAGTTTCTTCCTTCTTTGAGCTTGAGAGGGCCGGCCAACAAGAGGTGAAAAATGGTGAATTTTAGTGATTTTTTGAAGATATTAACCACTTAGTCAAAATAGTCAAAAAAAAGAATAGTAACTCTTAAGTCCTAACCAATATCATGGTGACATGTGGCACTCCAATAAATGCATTCCTATCCTTTCTTTTCTCTCTCACATCAATCATATCACACACACTCTACTTATCTCTTAACACCCGATAAATTTTTCACAGTATCCGAAACTTAACCTTATTGGCCGAATTTTTCCGAACTTTCCGCACTAGTGGGTCCCACATCCAAAATACGCTTTTAATTTCTCAAAAACTAACCGATACTAGAAAAATCATTTGAAAACTATATTTGCTCATAAACTTGATCTGGGGAATTTTTCTAATCAAGAAAATGTAGAAAAGGCGGGTTTTGTTTTAAACAAAATAAACCCTAGAAAATTAGAAAATTTCCGGGTTCTCAAACTCTTTTTTTTCGGGGCGTCACAATCTCCCCTCCTTAAAAGAATGTCGTCCTCGACATTCCCTCTTGTACCAATCACGTCAAGACATCCCGTAAAAATCTCTCAAGAGTCAAATCAAACCCACAGTCCGGCATCCTAAACTTCAAGCCCAGGATACACTACAGAGATCTGAAGCCTAAGCTCTGATACCACTTGTCACTCACCTCCACGGCTCACAATCCTCGTCCAATATAGCCAATTCCATCATTCAAGTCCAAGCCTTTCACATGAAACTTAAGGTAACCAACGCTATTAAAAATCGGACAGCATTTCCCCATAAATTCATCCTTTCCATCCTACAATCAAACCCAATCACATAGCAATTAACCACAATTGCTCAAAACCAGAAAACAGTTTTGACGTCCTTTTGCGGTAATGGTGCCAAAAGCACTACGATGGTCGGATGAAGGTGCAAGACCCACCGTTTCGAAGCTAAGAACCAGGGCTACAACAATGTAGAAGGTCACTCAGTCCAAATCCTAGCACAACTAGGTCAAATATGCAGAATACCAAACCAGAATCGTAATTGCAGGTTCCCAAATCACACAATGCTGTAATTCGTCCAACTCAGTCTACACAGGTCCAAATGCATTGATTCCAAAGGCATATGATAGCTACGACATCAAGCTACATTTCATCAGAAGACACCATCAGCAAAATCCAAAGCAATTCCAGTCAAAATGGCCAATTACAATCGCAGTTCGCACATTCTGATCACCCAGAACAGCAACAGTAAAATCGACATAACTCACTCTATACTACTCCAAATGTCCTGAAATTTTGCAGGCACCTCTAAAATGTCATTCCCTACAACTTTCATGTTTTGAGATAAGGCCAATTCGGCCTCTATCTATGACCTAAAATTTCGGACAGAATGTAGCTTCAAGAACCCTAATTTTCCAGAATTTCTTCCAAACCCAAAATTGGTTGCAATTGTCCACTTTTTCCACCTTCTAGCTTCATTACATAACATTTCCAATCATCATACAAGGCCACAACATCATGATCACATTAAACCAGAAAATTCACCAATAAATTGTAAACTTCACCATTTCATCCAAAAACAAGAATTAAATCACAAAATTCAACACTTTAGCTTCCACTAAGCACAACTCAAGCTTCATTAAGTGTAGGGGAAAGTTCATATACCACTCACCAAGTAATCAAGAGAGAGGAAGATGTTGGACACCTTAAGTCTTCAAACAAACTTCACTAAACTACTTACTAGCACCCAAGGGAGGAATTTTATGGAGTGAAATCTAGTTTAGGTATTTGTTTTTGGAAGATTGAACCAAATGGAAGCTTGAAAATTGATGAAGTTTCTTCCTTCTTTGAGCTTGAGAGGGCCGGCCAACAAGAGGTGAAAAATGGTGAATTTTAGTGATTTTTTGAAGATATTAACCACTTAGTCAAAATAGTCAAAAAAAAGAATAGTAACTCTTAAGTCCTAACCAATATCATGGTGACATGTGGCACTCCAATAAATGCATTCCTATCCTTTCTTTTCTCTCTCACATCAATCATATCACACACACTCTACTTATCTCTTAACACCCGATAAATTTTTCACAGTATCCGAAACTTAACCTTATTGGCCGAATTTTTCCGAACTTTCCGCACTAGTGGGTCCCACATCCAAAATACGCTTTTAATTTCTCAAAAACTAACCGATACTAGAAAAATCATTTGAAAACTATATTTGCTCATAAACTTGATCTGGGGAATTTTTCTAATCAAGAAAATGTAGAAAAGGCGGGTTTTGTTTTAAACAAAATAAACCCTAGAAAATTAGAAAATTTCCGGGTTCTCAAACTCTTTTTTTTCGGGGCGTCACAATCTCCCCTCCTTAAAAGAATGTCGTCCTCGACATTCCCTCTTGTACCAATCACGTCAAGACATCCCGTAAAAATCTCTCAAGAGTCAAATCAAACCCACAGTCCGGCATCCTAAACTTCAAGCCCAGGATACACTACAGAGATCTGAAGCCTAAGCTCTGATACCACTTGTCACTCACCTCCACGGCTCACAATCCTCGTCCAATATAGCCAATTCCATCATTCAAGTCCAAGCCTTTCACATGAAACTTAAGGTAACCAACGCTATTAAAAATCGGACAGCATTTCCCCATAAATTCATCCTTTCCATCCTACAATCAAACCCAATCACATAGCAATTAACCACAATTGCTCAAAACCAGAAAACAGTTTTGACGTCCTTTTGCGGTAATGGTGCCAAAAGCACTACGATGGTCGGATGAAGGTGCAAGACCCACCGTTTCGAAGCTAAGAACCAGGGCTACAACAATGTAGAAGGTCACTCAGTCCAAATCCTAGCACAACTAGGTCAAATATGCAGAATACCAAACCAGAATCGTAATTGCAGGTTCCCAAATCACACAATGCTGTAATTCGTCCAACTCAGTCTACACAGGTCCAAATGCATTGATTCCAAAGGCATATGATAGCTACGACATCAAGCTACATTTCATCAGAAGACACCATCAGCAAAATCCAAAGCAATTCCAGTCAAAATGGCCAATTACAATCGCAGTTCGCACATTCTGATCACCCAGAACAGCAACAGTAAAATCGACATAACTCACTCTATACTACTCCAAATGTCCTGAAATTTTGCAGGCACCTCTAAAATGTCATTCCCTACAACTTTCATGTTTTGAGATAAGGCCAATTCGGCCTCTATCTATGACCTAAAATTTCGGACAGAATGTAGCTTCAAGAACCCTAATTTTCCAGAATTTCTTCCAAACCCAAAATTGGTTGCAATTGTCCACTTTTTCCACCTTCTAGCTTCATTACATAACATTTCCAATCATCATACAAGGCCACAACATCATGATCACATTAAACCAGAAAATTCACCAATAAATTGTAAACTTCACCATTTCATCCAAAAACAAGAATTAAATCACAAAATTCAACACTTTAGCTTCCACTAAGCACAACTCAAGCTTCATTAAGTGTAGGGGAAAGTTCATATACCACTCACCAAGTAATCAAGAGAGAGGAAGATGTTGGACACCTTAAGTCTTCAAACAAACTTCACTAAACTACTTACTAGCACCCAAGGGAGGAATTTTATGGAGTGAAATCTAGTTTAGGTATTTGTTTTTGGAAGATTGAACCAAATGGAAGCTTGAAAATTGATGAAGTTTCTTCCTTCTTTGAGCTTGAGAGGGCCGGCCAACAAGAGGTGAAAAATGGTGAATTTTAGTGATTTTTTGAAGATATTAACCACTTAGTCAAAATAGTCAAAAAAAAGAATAGTAACTCTTAAGTCCTAACCAATATCATGGTGACATGTGGCACTCCAATAAATGCATTCCTATCCTTTCTTTTCTCTCTCACATCAATCATATCACACACACTCTACTTATCTCTTAACACCCGATAAATTTTTCACAGTATCCGAAACTTAACCTTATTGGCCGAATTTTTCCGAACTTTCCGCACTAGTGGGTCCCACATCCAAAATACGCTTTTAATTTCTCAAAAACTAACCGATACTAGAAAAATCATTTGAAAACTATATTTGCTCATAAACTTGATCTGGGGAATTTTTCTAATCAAGAAAATGTAGAAAAGGCGGGTTTTGTTTTAAACAAAATAAACCCTAGAAAATTAGAAAATTTCCGGGTTCTCAAACTCTTTTTTTTCGGGGCGTCACAATCTCCCCTCCTTAAAAGAATGTCGTCCTCGACATTCCCTCTTGTACCAATCACGTCAAGACATCCCGTAAAAATCTCTCAAGAGTCAAATCAAACCCACAGTCCGGCATCCTAAACTTCAAGCCCAGGATACACTACAGAGATCTGAAGCCTAAGCTCTGATACCACTTGTCACTCACCTCCACGGCTCACAATCCTCGTCCAATATAGCCAATTCCATCATTCAAGTCCAAGCCTTTCACATGAAACTTAAGGTAACCAACGCTATTAAAAATCGGACAGCATTTCCCCATAAATTCATCCTTTCCATCCTACAATCAAACCCAATCACATAGCAATTAACCACAATTGCTCAAAACCAGAAAACAGTTTTGACGTCCTTTTGCGGTAATGGTGCCAAAAGCACTACGATGGTCGGATGAAGGTGCAAGACCCACCGTTTCGAAGCTAAGAACCAGGGCTACAACAATGTAGAAGGTCACTCAGTCCAAATCCTAGCACAACTAGGTCAAATATGCAGAATACCAAACCAGAATCGTAATTGCAGGTTCCCAAATCACACAATGCTGTAATTCGTCCAACTCAGTCTACACAGGTCCAAATGCATTGATTCCAAAGGCATATGATAGCTACGACATCAAGCTACATTTCATCAGAAGACACCATCAGCAAAATCCAAAGCAATTCCAGTCAAAATGGCCAATTACAATCGCAGTTCGCACATTCTGATCACCCAGAACAGCAACAGTAAAATCGACATAACTCACTCTATACTACTCCAAATGTCCTGAAATTTTGCAGGCACCTCTAAAATGTCATTCCCTACAACTTTCATGTTTTGAGATAAGGCCAATTCGGCCTCTATCTATGACCTAAAATTTCGGACAGAATGTAGCTTCAAGAACCCTAATTTTCCAGAATTTCTTCCAAACCCAAAATTGGTTGCAATTGTCCACTTTTTCCACCTTCTAGCTTCATTACATAACATTTCCAATCATCATACAAGGCCACAACATCATGATCACATTAAACCAGAAAATTCACCAATAAATTGTAAACTTCACCATTTCATCCAAAAACAAGAATTAAATCACAAAATTCAACACTTTAGCTTCCACTAAGCACAACTCAAGCTTCATTAAGTGTAGGGGAAAGTTCATATACCACTCACCAAGTAATCAAGAGAGAGGAAGATGTTGGACACCTTAAGTCTTCAAACAAACTTCACTAAACTACTTACTAGCACCCAAGGGAGGAATTTTATGGAGTGAAATCTAGTTTAGGTATTTGTTTTTGGAAGATTGAACCAAATGGAAGCTTGAAAATTGATGAAGTTTCTTCCTTCTTTGAGCTTGAGAGGGCCGGCCAACAAGAGGTGAAAAATGGTGAATTTTAGTGATTTTTTGAAGATATTAACCACTTAGTCAAAATAGTCAAAAAAAAGAATAGTAACTCTTAAGTCCTAACCAATATCATGGTGACATGTGGCACTCCAATAAATGCATTCCTATCCTTTCTTTTCTCTCTCACATCAATCATATCACACACACTCTACTTATCTCTTAACACCCGATAAATTTTTCACAGTATCCGAAACTTAACCTTATTGGCCGAATTTTTCCGAACTTTCCGCACTAGTGGGTCCCACATCCAAAATACGCTTTTAATTTCTCAAAAACTAACCGATACTAGAAAAATCATTTGAAAACTATATTTGCTCATAAACTTGATCTGGGGAATTTTTCTAATCAAGAAAATGTAGAAAAGGCGGGTTTTGTTTTAAACAAAATAAACCCTAGAAAATTAGAAAATTTCCGGGTTCTCAAACTCTTTTTTTTCGGGGCGTCACAATCTCCCCTCCTTAAAAGAATGTCGTCCTCGACATTCCCTCTTGTACCAATCACGTCAAGACATCCCGTAAAAATCTCTCAAGAGTCAAATCAAACCCACAGTCCGGCATCCTAAACTTCAAGCCCAGGATACACTACAGAGATCTGAAGCCTAAGCTCTGATACCACTTGTCACTCACCTCCACGGCTCACAATCCTCGTCCAATATAGCCAATTCCATCATTCAAGTCCAAGCCTTTCACATGAAACTTAAGGTAACCAACGCTATTAAAAATCGGACAGCATTTCCCCATAAATTCATCCTTTCCATCCTACAATCAAACCCAATCACATAGCAATTAACCACAATTGCTCAAAACCAGAAAACAGTTTTGACGTCCTTTTGCGGTAATGGTGCCAAAAGCACTACGATGGTCGGATGAAGGTGCAAGACCCACCGTTTCGAAGCTAAGAACCAGGGCTACAACAATGTAGAAGGTCACTCAGTCCAAATCCTAGCACAACTAGGTCAAATATGCAGAATACCAAACCAGAATCGTAATTGCAGGTTCCCAAATCACACAATGCTGTAATTCGTCCAACTCAGTCTACACAGGTCCAAATGCATTGATTCCAAAGGCATATGATAGCTACGACATCAAGCTACATTTCATCAGAAGACACCATCAGCAAAATCCAAAGCAATTCCAGTCAAAATGGCCAATTACAATCGCAGTTCGCACATTCTGATCACCCAGAACAGCAACAGTAAAATCGACATAACTCACTCTATACTACTCCAAATGTCCTGAAATTTTGCAGGCACCTCTAAAATGTCATTCCCTACAACTTTCATGTTTTGAGATAAGGCCAATTCGGCCTCTATCTATGACCTAAAATTTCGGACAGAATGTAGCTTCAAGAACCCTAATTTTCCAGAATTTCTTCCAAACCCAAAATTGGTTGCAATTGTCCACTTTTTCCACCTTCTAGCTTCATTACATAACATTTCCAATCATCATACAAGGCCACAACATCATGATCACATTAAACCAGAAAATTCACCAATAAATTGTAAACGTCACCATTTCATCCAAAAACAAGAATTAAATCACAAAATTCAACACTTTAGCTTCCACTAAGCACAACTCAAGCTTCATTAAGTGTAGGGGAAAGTTCATATACCACTCACCAAGTAATCAAGAGAGAGGAAGATGTTGGACACCTTAAGTCTTCAAACAAACTTCACTAAACTACTTACTAGCACCCAAGGGAGGAATTTTATGGAGTGAAATCTAGTTTAGGTATTTGTTTTTGGAAGATTGAACCAAATGGAAGCTTGAAAATTGATGAAGTTTCTTCCTTCTTTGAGCTTGAGAGGGCCGGCCAACAAGAGGTGAAAAATGGTGAATTTTAGTGATTTTTTGAAGATATTAACCACTTAGTCAAAATAGTCAAAAAAAAGAATAGTAACTCTTAAGTCCTAACCAATATCATGGTGACATGTGGCACTCCAATAAATGCATTCCTATCCTTTCTTTTCTCTCTCACATCAATCATATCACACACACTCTACTTATCTCTTAACACCCGATAAATTTTTCACAGTATCCGAAACTTAACCTTATTGGCCGAATTTTTCCGAACTTTCCGCACTAGTGGGTCCCACATCCAAAATACGCTTTTAATTTCTCAAAAACTAACCGATACTAGAAAAATCATTTGAAAACTATATTTGCTCATAAACTTGATCTGGGGAATTTTTCTAATCAAGAAAATGTAGAAAAGGCGGGTTTTGTTTTAAACAAAATAAACCCTAGAAAATTAGAAAATTTCCGGGTTCTCAAACTCTTTTTTTTCGGGGCGTCACAATCTCCCCTCCTTAAAAGAATGTCGTCCTCGACATTCCCTCTTGTACCAATCACGTCAAGACATCCCGTAAAAATCTCTCAAGAGTCAAATCAAACCCACAGTCCGGCATCCTAAACTTCAAGCCCAGGATACACTACAGAGATCTGAAGCCTAAGCTCTGATACCACTTGTCACTCACCTCCACGGCTCACAATCCTCGTCCAATATAGCCAATTCCATCATTCAAGTCCAAGCCTTTCACATGAAACTTAAGGTAACCAACGCTATTAAAAATCGGACAGCATTTCCCCATAAATTCATCCTTTCCATCCTACAATCAAACCCAATCACATAGCAATTAACCACAATTGCTCAAAACCAGAAAACAGTTTTGACGTCCTTTTGCGGTAATGGTGCCAAAAGCACTACGATGGTCGGATGAAGGTGCAAGACCCACCGTTTCGAAGCTAAGAACCAGGGCTACAACAATGTAGAAGGTCACTCAGTCCAAATCCTAGCACAACTAGGTCAAATATGCAGAATACCAAACCAGAATCGTAATTGCAGGTTCCCAAATCACACAATGCTGTAATTCGTCCAACTCAGTCTACACAGGTCCAAATGCATTGATTCCAAAGGCATATGATAGCTACGACATCAAGCTACATTTCATCAGAAGACACCATCAGCAAAATCCAAAGCAATTCCAGTCAAAATGGCCAATTACAATCGCAGTTCGCACATTCTGATCACCCAGAACAGCAACAGTAAAATCGACATAACTCACTCTATACTACTCCAAATGTCCTGAAATTTTGCAGGCACCTCTAAAATGTCATTCCCTACAACTTTCATGTTTTGAGATAAGGCCAATTCGGCCTCTATCTATGACCTAAAATTTCGGACAGAATGTAGCTTCAAGAACCCTAATTTTCCAGAATTTCTTCCAAACCCAAAATTGGTTGCAATTGTCCACTTTTTCCACCTTCTAGCTTCATTACATAACATTTCCAATCATCATACAAGGCCACAACATCATGATCACATTAAACCAGAAAATTCACCAATAAATTGTAAACTTCACCATTTCATCCAAAAACAAGAATTAAATCACAAAATTCAACACTTTAGCTTCCACTAAGCACAACTCAAGCTTCATTAAGTGTAGGGGAAAGTTCATATACCACTCACCAAGTAATCAAGAGAGAGGAAGATGTTGGACACCTTAAGTCTTCAAACAAACTTCACTAAACTACTTACTAGCACCCAAGGGAGGAATTTTATGGAGTGAAATCTAGTTTAGGTATTTGTTTTTGGAAGATTGAACCAAATGGAAGCTTGAAAATTGATGAAGTTTCTTCCTTCTTTGAGCTTGAGAGGGCCGGCCAACAAGAGGTGAAAAATGGTGAATTTTAGTGATTTTTTGAAGATATTAACCACTTAGTCAAAATAGTCAAAAAAAAGAATAGTAACTCTTAAGTCCTAACCAATATCATGGTGACATGTGGCACTCCAATAAATGCATTCCTATCCTTTCTTTTCTCTCTCACATCAATCATATCACACACACTCTACTTATCTCTTAACACCCGATAAATTTTTCACAGTATCCGAAACTTAACCTTATTGGCCGAATTTTTCCGAACTTTCCGCACTAGTGGGTCCCACATCCAAAATACGCTTTTAATTTCTCAAAAACTAACCGATACTAGAAAAATCATTTGAAAACTATATTTGCTCATAAACTTGATCTGGGGAATTTTTCTAATCAAGAAAATGTAGAAAAGGCGGGTTTTGTTTTAAACAAAATAAACCCTAGAAAATTAGAAAATTTCCGGGTTCTCAAACTCTTTTTTTTCGGGGCGTCACAATCTCCCCTCCTTAAAAGAATGTCGTCCTCGACATTCCCTCTTGTACCAATCACGTCAAGACATCCCGTAAAAATCTCTCAAGAGTCAAATCAAACCCACAGTCCGGCATCCTAAACTTCAAGCCCAGGATACACTACAGAGATCTGAAGCCTAAGCTCTGATACCACTTGTCACTCACCTCCACGGCTCACAATCCTCGTCCAATATAGCCAATTCCATCATTCAAGTCCAAGCCTTTCACATGAAACTTAAGGTAACCAACGCTATTAAAAATCGGACAGCATTTCCCCATAAATTCATCCTTTCCATCCTACAATCAAACCCAATCACATAGCAATTAACCACAATTGCTCAAAACCAGAAAACAGTTTTGACGTCCTTTTGCGGTAATGGTGCCAAAAGCACTACGATGGTCGGATGAAGGTGCAAGACCCACCGTTTCGAAGCTAAGAACCAGGGCTACAACAATGTAGAAGGTCACTCAGTCCAAATCCTAGCACAACTAGGTCAAATATGCAGAATACCAAACCAGAATCGTAATTGCAGGTTCCCAAATCACACAATGCTGTAATTCGTCCAACTCAGTCTACACAGGTCCAAATGCATTGATTCCAAAGGCATATGATAGCTACGACATCAAGCTACATTTCATCAGAAGACACCATCAGCAAAATCCAAAGCAATTCCAGTCAAAATGGCCAATTACAATCGCAGTTCGCACATTCTGATCACCCAGAACAGCAACAGTAAAATCGACATAACTCACTCTATACTACTCCAAATGTCCTGAAATTTTGCAGGCACCTCTAAAATGTCATTCCCTACAACTTTCATGTTTTGAGATAAGGCCAATTCGGCCTCTATCTATGACCTAAAATTTCGGACAGAATGTAGCTTCAAGAACCCTAATTTTCCAGAATTTCTTCCAAACCCAAAATTGGTTGCAATTGTCCACTTTTTCCACCTTCTAGCTTCATTACATAACATTTCCAATCATCATACAAGGCCACAACATCATGATCACATTAAACCAGAAAATTCACCAATAAATTGTAAACTTCACCATTTCATCCAAAAACAAGAATTAAATCACAAAATTCAACACTTTAGCTTCCACTAAGCACAACTCAAGCTTCATTAAGTGTAGGGGAAAGTTCATATACCACTCACCAAGTAATCAAGAGAGAGGAAGATGTTGGACACCTTAAGTTTTCAAACAAACTTCACTAAACTACTTACTAGCACCCAAGGGAGGAATTTTATGGAGTGAAATCTAGTTTAGGTATTTGTTTTTGGAAGATTGAACCAAATGGAAGCTTGAAAATTGATGAAGTTTCTTCCTTCTTTGAGCTTGAGAGGGCCGGCCAACAAGAGGTGAAAAATGGTGAATTTTAGTGATTTTTTGAAGATATTAACCACTTAGTCAAAATAGTCAAAAAAAAGAATAGTAACTCTTAAGTCCTAACCAATATCATGGTGACATGTGGCACTCCAATAAATGCATTCCTATCCTTTCTTTTCTCTCTCACATCAATCATATCACACACACTCTACTTATCTCTTAACACCCGATAAATTTTTCACAGTATCCGAAACTTAACCTTATTGGCCGAATTTTTCCGAACTTTCCGCACTAGTGGGTCCCACATCCAAAATACGCTTTTAATTTCTCAAAAACTAACCGATACTAGAAAAATCATTTGAAAACTATATTTGCTCATAAACTTGATCTGGGGAATTTTTCTAATCAAGAAAATGTAGAAAAGGCGGGTTTTGTTTTAAACAAAATAAACCCTAGAAAATTAGAAAATTTCCGGGTTCTCAAACTCTTTTTTTTCGGGGCGTCACAATCTCCCCTCCTTAAAAGAATGTCGTCCTCGACATTCCCTCTTGTACCAATCACGTCAAGACATCCCGTAAAAATCTCTCAAGAGTCAAATCAAACCCACAGTCCGGCATCCTAAACTTCAAGCCCAGGATACACTACAGAGATCTGAAGCCTAAGCTCTGATACCACTTGTCACTCACCTCCACGGCTCACAATCCTCGTCCGATATAGCCAATTCCATCATTCAAGTCCAAGCCTTTCACATGAAACTTAAGGTAACCAACGCTATTAAAAATCGGACAGCATTTCCCCATAAATTCATCCTTTCCATCCTACAATCAAACCCAATCACATAGCAATTAACCACAATTGCTCAAAACCAGAAAACAGTTTTGACGTCCTTTTGCGGTAATGGTGCCAAAAGCACTACGATGGTCGGATGAAGGTGCAAGACCCACCGTTTCGAAGCTAAGAACCAGGGCTACAACAATGTAGAAGGTCACTCAGTCCAAATCCTAGCACAACTAGGTCAAATATGCAGAATACCAAACCAGAATCGTAATTGCAGGTTCCCAAATCACACAATGCTGTAATTCGTCCAACTCAGTCTACACAGGTCCAAATGCATTGATTCCAAAGGCATATGATAGCTACGACATCAAGCTACATTTCATCAGAAGACACCATCAGCAAAATCCAAAGCAATTCCAGTCAAAATGGCCAATTACAATCGCAGTTCGCACATTCTGATCACCCAGAACAGCAACAGTAAAATCGACATAACTCACTCTATACTACTCCAAATGTCCTGAAATTTTGCAGGCACCTCTAAAATGTCATTCCCTACAACTTTCATGTTTTGAGATAAGGCCAATTCGGCCTCTATGTATGACCTAAAATTTCGGACAGAATGTAGCTTCAAGAACCCTAATTTTCCAGAATTTCTTCCAAACCCAAAATTGGTTGCAATTGTCCACTTTTTCCACCTTCTAGCTTCATTACATAACATTTCCAATCATCATACAAGGCCACAACATCATGATCACATTAAACCAGAAAATTCACCAATAAATTGTAAACGTCACCATTTCATCCAAAAACAAGAATTAAATCACAAAATTCAACACTTTAGCTTCCACTAAGCACAACTCAAGCTTCATTAAGTGTAGGGGAAAGTTCATATACCACTCACCAAGTAATCAAGAGAGAGGAAGATGTTGGACACCTTAAGTCTTCAAACAAACTTCACTAAACTACTTACTAGCACCCAAGGGAGGAATTTTATGGAGTGAAATCTAGTTTAGGTATTTGTTTTTGGAAGATTGAACCAAATGGAAGCTTGAAAATTGATGAAGTTTCTTCCTTCTTTGAGCTTGAGAGGGCCGGCCAACAAGAGGTGAAAAATGGTGAATTTTAGTGATTTTTTGAAGATATTAACCACTTAGTCAAAATAGTCAAAAAAAAGAATAGTAACTCTTAAGTCCTAACCAATATCATGGTGACATGTGGCACTCCAATAAATGCATTCCTATCCTTTCTTTTCTCTCTCACATCAATCATATCACACACACTCTACTTATCTCTTAACACCCGATAAATTTTTCACAGTATCCGAAACTTAACCTTATTGGCCGAATTTTTCCGAACTTTCCGCACTAGTGGGTCCCACATCCAAAATACGCTTTTAATTTCTCAAAAACTAACCGATACTAGAAAAATCATTTGAAAACTATATTTGCTCATAAACTTGATCTGGGGAATTTTTCTAATCAAGAAAATGTAGAAAAGGCGGGTTTTGTTTTAAACAAAATAAACCCTAGAAAATTAGAAAATTTCCGGGTTCTCAAACTCTTTTTTTTCGGGGCGTCACAATCTCCCCTCCTTAAAAGAATGTCGTCCTCGACATTCCCTCTTGTACCAATCACGTCAAGACATCCCGTAAAAATCTCTCAAGAGTCAAATCAAACCCACAGTCCGGCATCCTAAACTTCAAGCCCAGGATACACTACAGAGATCTGAAGCCTAAGCTCTGATACCACTTGTCACTCACCTCCACGGCTCACAATCCTCGTCCAATATAGCCAATTCCATCATTCAAGTCCAAGCCTTTCACATGAAACTTAAGGTAACCAACGCTATTAAAAATCGGACAGCATTTCCCCATAAATTCATCCTTTCCATCCTACAATCAAACCCAATCACATAGCAATTAACCACAATTGCTCAAAACCAGAAAACAGTTTTGACGTCCTTTTGCGGTAATGGTGCCAAAAGCACTACGATGGTCGGATGAAGGTGCAAGACCCACCGTTTCGAAGCTAAGAACCAGGGCTACAACAATGTAGAAGGTCACTCAGTCCAAATCCTAGCACAACTAGGTCAAATATGCAGAATACCAAACCAGAATCGTAATTGCAGGTTCCCAAATCACACAATGCTGTAATTCGTCCAACTCAGTCTACACAGGTCCAAATGCATTGATTCCAAAGGCATATGATAGCTACGACATCAAGCTACATTTCATCAGAAGACACCATCAGCAAAATCCAAAGCAATTCCAGTCAAAATGGCCAATTACAATCGCAGTTCGCACATTCTGATCACCCAGAACAGCAACAGTAAAATCGACATAACTCACTCTATACTACTCCAAATGTCCTGAAATTTTGCAGGCACCTCTAAAATGTCATTCCCTACAACTTTCATGTTTTGAGATAAGGCCAATTCGGCCTCTATCTATGACCTAAAATTTCGGACAGAATGTAGCTTCAAGAACCCTAATTTTCCAGAATTTCTTCCAAACCCAAAATTGGTTGCAATTGTCCACTTTTTCCACCTTCTAGCTTCATTACATAACATTTCCAATCATCATACAAGGCCACAACATCATGATCACATTAAACCAGAAAATTCACCAATAAATTGTAAACTTCACCATTTCATCCAAAAACAAGAATTAAATCACAAAATTCAACACTTTAGCTTCCACTAAGCACAACTCAAGCTTCATTAAGTGTAGGGGAAAGTTCATATACCACTCACCAAGTAATCAAGAGAGAGGAAGATGTTGGACACCTTAAGTCTTCAAACAAACTTCACTAAACTACTTACTAGCACCCAAGGGAGGAATTTTATGGAGTGAAATCTAGTTTAGGTATTTGTTTTTGGAAGATTGAACCAAATGGAAGCTTGAAAATTGATGAAGTTTCTTCCTTCTTTGAGCTTGAGAGGGCCGGCCAACAAGAGGTGAAAAATGGTGAATTTTAGTGATTTTTTGAAGATATTAACCACTTAGTCAAAATAGTCAAAAAAAAGAATAGTAACTCTTAAGTCCTAACCAATATCATGGTGACATGTGGCACTCCAATAAATGCATTCCTATCCTTTCTTTTCTCTCTCACATCAATCATATCACACACACTCTACTTATCTCTTAACACCCGATAAATTTTTCACAGTATCCGAAACTTAACCTTATTGGCCGAATTTTTCCGAACTTTCCGCACTAGTGGGTCCCACATCCAAAATACGCTTTTAATTTCTCAAAAACTAACCGATACTAGAAAAATCATTTGAAAACTATATTTGCTCATAAACTTGATCTGGGGAATTTTTCTAATCAAGAAAATGTAGAAAAGGCGGGTTTTGTTTTAAACAAAATAAACCCTAGAAAATTAGAAAATTTCCGGGTTCCCAAACTCTTTTTTTTCGGGGCGTCACAATCTCCCCTCCTTAAAAGAATGTCGTCCTCGACATTCCCTCTTGTACCAATCACGTCAAGACATCCCGTAAAAATCTCTCAAGAGTCAAATCAAACCCACAGTCCGGCATCCTAAACTTCAAGCCCAGGATACACTACAGAGATCTGAAGCCTAAGCTCTGATACCACTTGTCACTCACCTCCACGGCTCACAATCCTCGTCCAATATAGCCAATTCCATCATTCAAGTCCAAGCCTTTCACATGAAACTTATGGTAACCAACGCTATTAAAAATCGGACAGCATTTCCCCATAAATTCATCCTTTCCATCCTACAATCAAACCCAATCACATAGCAATTAACCACAATTGCTCAAAACCAGAAAACAGTTTTGACGTCCTTTTGCGGTAATGGTGCCAAAAGCACTACGATGGTCGGATGAAGGTGCAAGACCCACCGTTTCGAAGCTAAGAACCAGGGCTACAACAATGTAGAAGGTCACTCAGTCCAAATCCTAGCACAACTAGGTCAAATATGCAGAATACCAAACCAGAATCGTAATTGCAGGTTCCCAAATCACACAATGCTGTAATTCGTCCAACTCAGTCTACACAGGTCCAAATGCATTGATTCCAAAGGCATATGATAGCTACGACATCAAGCTACATTTCATCAGAAGACACCATCAGCAAAATCCAAAGCAATTCCAGTCAAAATGGCCAATTACAATCGCAGTTCGCACATTCTGATCACCCAGAACAGCAACAGTAAAATCGACATAACTCACTCTATACTACTCCAAATGTCCTGAAATTTTGCAGGCACCTCTAAAATGTCATTCCCTACAACTTTCATGTTTTGAGATAAGGCCAATTCGGCCTCTATCTATGACCTAAAATTTCGGACAGAATGTAGCTTCAAGAACCCTAATTTTCCAGAATTTCTTCCAAACCCAAAATTGGTTGCAATTGTCCACTTTTTCCACCTTCTAGCTTCATTACATAACATTTCCAATCATCATACAAGGCCACAACATCATGATCACATTAAACCAGAAAATTCACCAATAAATTGTAAACTTCACCATTTCATCCAAAAACAAGAATTAAATCACAAAATTCAACACTTTAGCTTCCACTAAGCACAACTCAAGCTTCATTAAGTGTAGGGGAAAGTTCATATACCACTCACCAAGTAATCAAGAGAGAGGAAGATGTTGGACACCTTAAGTCTTCAAACAAACTTCACTAAACTACTTACTAGCACCCAAGGGAGGAATTTTATGGAGTGAAATCTAGTTTAGGTATTTGTTTTTGGAAGATTGAACCAAATGGAAGCTTGAAAATTGATGAAGTTTCTTCCTTCTTTGAGCTTGAGAGGGCCGGCCAACAAGAGGTGAAAAATGGTGAATTTTAGTGATTTTTTGAAGATATTAACCACTTAGTCAAAATAGTCAAAAAAAAGAATAGTAACTCTTAAGTCCTAACCAATATCATGGTGACATGTGGCACTCCAATAAATGCATTCCTATCCTTTCTTTTCTCTCTCACATCAATCATATCACACACACTCTACTTATCTCTTAACACCCGATAAATTTTTCACAGTATCCGAAACTTAACCTTATTGGCCGAATTTTTCCGAACTTTCCGCACTAGTGGGTCCCACATCCAAAATACGCTTTTAATTTCTCAAAAACTAACCGATACTAGAAAAATCATTTGAAAACTATATTTGCTCATAAACTTGATCTGGGGAATTTTTCTAATCAAGAAAATGTAGAAAAGGCGGGTTTTGTTTTAAACAAAATAAACCCTAGAAAATTAGAAAATTTCCGGGTTCCCAAACTCTTTTTTTTCGGGGCGTCACAATCTCCCCTCCTTAAAAGAATGTCGTCCTCGACATTCCCTCTTGTACCAATCACGTCAAGACATCCCGTAAAAATCTCTCAAGAGTCAAATCAAACCCACAGTCCGGCATCCTAAACTTCAAGCCCAGGATACACTACAGAGATCTGAAGCCTAAGCTCTGATACCACTTGTCACTCACCTCCACGGCTCACAATCCTCGTCCAATATAGCCAATTCCATCATTCAAGTCCAAGCCTTTCACATGAAACTTATGGTAACCAACGCTATTAAAAATCGGACAGCATTTCCCCATAAATTCATCCTTTCCATCCTACAATCAAACCCAATCACATAGCAATTAACCACAATTGCTCAAAACCAGAAAACAGTTTTGACGTCCTTTTGCGGTAATGGTGCCAAAAGCACTACGATGGTCGGATGAAGGTGCAAGACCCACCGTTTCGAAGCTAAGAACCAGGGCTACAACAATGTAGAAGGTCACTCAGTCCAAATCCTAGCACAACTAGGTCAAATATGCAGAATACCAAACCAGAATCGTAATTGCAGGTTCCCAAATCACACAATGCTGTAATTCGTCCAACTCAGTCTACACAGGTCCAAATGCATTGATTCCAAAGGCATATGATAGCTACGACATCAAGCTACATTTCATCAGAAGACACCATCAGCAAAATCCAAAGCAATTCCAGTCAAAATGGCCAATTACAATCGCAGTTCGCACATTCTGATCACCCAGAACAGCAACAGTAAAATCGACATAACTCACTCTATACTACTCCAAATGTCCTGAAATTTTGCAGGCACCTCTAAAATGTCATTCCCTACAACTTTCATGTTTTGAGATAAGGCCAATTCGGCCTCTATCTATGACCTAAAATTTCGGACAGAATGTAGCTTCAAGAACCCTAATTTTCCAGAATTTCTTCCAAACCCAAAATTGGTTGCAATTGTCCACTTTTTCCACCTTCTAGCTTCATTACATAACATTTCCAATCATCATACAAGGCCACAACATCATGATCACATTAAACCAGAAAATTCACCAATAAATTGTAAACTTCACCATTTCATCCAAAAACAAGAATTAAATCACAAAATTCAACACTTTAGCTTCCACTAAGCACAACTCAAGCTTCATTAAGTGTAGGGGAAAGTTCATATACCACTCACCAAGTAATCAAGAGAGAGGAAGATGTTGGACACCTTAAGTCTTCAAACAAACTTCACTAAACTACTTACTAGCACCCAAGGGAGGAATTTTATGGAGTGAAATCTAGTTTAGGTATTTGTTTTTGGAAGATTGAACCAAATGGAAGCTTGAAAATTGATGAAGTTTCTTCCTTCTTTGAGCTTGAGAGGGCCGGCCAACAAGAGGTGAAAAATGGTGAATTTTAGTGATTTTTTGAAGATATTAACCACTTAGTCAAAATAGTCAAAAAAAAGAATAGTAACTCTTAAGTCCTAACCAATATCATGGTGACATGTGGCACTCCAATAAATGCATTCCTATCCTTTCTTTTCTCTCTCACATCAATCATATCACACACACTCTACTTATCTCTTAACACCCGATAAATTTTTCACAGTATCCGAAACTTAACCTTATTGGCCGAATTTTTCCGAACTTTCCGCACTAGTGGGTCCCACATCCAAAATACGCTTTTAATTTCTCAAAAACTAACCGATACTAGAAAAATCATTTGAAAACTATATTTGCTCATAAACTTGATCTGGGGAATTTTTCTAATCAAGAAAATGTAGAAAAGGCGGGTTTTGTTTTAAACAAAATAAACCCTAGAAAATTAGAAAATTTCCGGGTTCTCAAACTCTTTTTTTTCGGGGCGTCACAATCTCCCCTCCTTAAAAGAATGTCGTCCTCGACATTCCCTCTTGTACCAATCACGTCAAGACATCCCGTAAAAATCTCTCAAGAGTCAAATCAAACCCACAGTCCGGCATCCTAAACTTCAAGCCCAGGATACACTACAGAGATCTGAAGCCTAAGCTCTGATACCACTTGTCACTCACCTCCACGGCTCACAATCCTCGTCCAATATAGCCAATTCCATCATTCAAGTCCAAGCCTTTCACATGAAACTTAAGGTAACCAACGCTATTAAAAATCGGACAGCATTTCCCCATAAATTCATCCTTTCCATCCTACAATCAAACCCAATCACATAGCAATTAACCACAATTGCTCAAAACCAGAAAACAGTTTTGACGTCCTTTTGCGGTAATGGTGCCAAAAGCACTACGATGGTCGGATGAAGGTGCAAGACCCACCGTTTCGAAGCTAAGAACCAGGGCTACAACAATGTAGAAGGTCACTCAGTCCAAATCCTAGCACAACTAGGTCAAATATGCAGAATACCAAACCAGAATCGTAATTGCAGGTTCCCAAATCACACAATGCTGTAATTCGTCCAACTCAGTCTACACAGGTCCAAATGCATTGATTATAAAGGCATATGATAGCTACGACATCAAGCTACATTTCATCAGAAGACACCAACAGCAAAATCCAAAGCAATTCCAGTCAAAATGGCCAATTACAATCGCAGTTCGCACATTCTGATCACCCAGAACAGCAACAGGAAAATCTACATAACTCACTCTATACTACTCCAAATGTCCTGAAATTTTGCAGGCACCTCGAAAATGTCATTCCCTAAAACTTTTATGTTTTGAGATAAGGCCAATTCGGCCTCTATCTATGACCTAAAATTTCGGACAGATTGTAGCTTCAAGAACCCTAATTTTCCAGAATTTCTTCCAAACCCAAAATTGGTTGCAATTGTCCACTTTTTCCACCTTCTAGCTTCATTACATAACATTTCCAATCATCATACAAGGCCACAACATCATGATCACATTAAACCAGAAAATTCACCAATAAATTGTAAACGTCACCATTTCATCCAAAAACAAGAATTAAATCACAAAATTCAACACTTTAGCTTCCACTAAGCACAACTCAAGCTTCATTAAGTGTAGGGGAAAGTTCATATACCACTCACCAAGTAATCAAGAGAGAGGAAGATGTTGGACACCTTAAGTCTTCAAACAAACTTCACTAAACTACTTACTAGCACCCAATGGAGGAATTTTATGGAGTGAAATCTAGTTTAGGTATTTGTTTTTGGAAGATTGAACCAAATGGAAGCTTGAAAATTGATGAAGTTTCTTCCTTCTTTGAGCTTGAGAGGGCCGGCCAACAAGAGGTGAAAAATGGTGAATTTTAGTGATTTTTTGAAGATATTAACCACTTAGTCAAAATAGTCAAAAAAAAGAATAGTAACTCTTAAGTCCTAACCAATATCATGGTGACATGTGGCACTCCAATAAATGCATTCCTATCCTTTCTTTTCTCTCTCACATCAATCATATCACACACACTCTACTTATCTCTTAACACCCGATAAATTTTTCACAGTATCCGAAACTTAACCTTATTGGCCGAATTTTTCCGAACTTTCCGCACTAGTGGGTCCCACATCCAAAATACGCTTTTAATTTCTCAAAAACTAACCGATACTAGAAAAATCATTTGAAAACTATATTTGCTCATAAACTTGATCTGGGGAATTTTTCTAATCAAGAAAATGTAGAAAAGGCGGGTTTTGTTTTAAACAAAATAAACCCTAGAAAATTAGAAAATTTCCGGGTTCTCAAACTCTTTTTTTTCGGGGCGTCACAATCTCCCCTCCTTAAAAGAATGTCGTCCTCGACATTCCCTCTTGTACCAATCACGTCAAGACATCCCGTAAAAATCTCTCAAGAGTCAAATCAAACCCACAGTCCGGCATCCTAAACTTCAAGCCCAGGATACACTACAGAGATCTGAAGCCTAAGCTCTGATACCACTTGTCACTCACCTCCACGGCTCACAATCCTCGTCCAATATAGCCAATTCCATCATTCAAGTCCAAGCCTTTCACATGAAACTTAAGGTAACCAACGCTATTAAAAATCGGACAGCATTTCCCCATAAATTCATCCTTTCCATCCTACAATCAAACCCAATCACATAGCAATTAACCACAATTGCTCAAAACCAGAAAACAGTTTTGACGTCCTTTTGCGGTAATGGTGCCAAAAGCACTACGATGGTCGGATGAAGGTGCAAGACCCACCGTTTCGAAGCTAAGAACCAGGGCTACAACAATGTAGAAGGTCACTCAGTCCAAATCCTAGCACAACTAGGTCAAATATGCAGAATACCAAACCAGAATCGTAATTGCAGGTTCCCAAATCACACAATGCTGTAATTCGTCCAACTCAGTCTACACAGGTCCAAATGCATTGATTCCAAAGGCATATGATAGCTACGACATCAAGCTACATTTCATCAGAAGACACCATCAGCAAAATCCAAAGCAATTCCAGTCAAAATGGCCAATTACAATCGCAGTTCGCACATTCTGATCACCCAGAACAGCAACAGTAAAATCGACATAACTCACTCTATACTACTCCAAATGTCCTGAAATTTTGCAGGCACCTCGAAAATGTCATTCCCTACAACTTTTATGTTTTGAGATAAGGCCAATTCGGCCTCTATCTATGACCTAAAATTTCGGACAGAATGTAGCTTCAAGAACCCTAATTTTCCAGAATTTCTTCCAAACCCAAAATTGGTTGCAATTGTCCACTTTTTCCACCTTCTAGCTTCATTACATAACATTTCCAATCATCATACAAGGCCACAACATCATGATCACATTAAACCAGAAAATTCACCAATAAATTGTAAACGTCACCATTTCATCCAAAAACAAGAATTAAATCACAAAATTCAACACTTTAGCTTCCACTAAGCACAACTCAAGCTTCATTAAGTGTAGGGGAAAGTTCATATACCACTCACCAAGTAATCAAGAGAGAGGAAGATGTTGGACACCTTAAGTCTTCAAACAAACTTCACTAAACTACTTACTAGCACCCAATGGAGGAATTTTATGGAGTGAAATCTAGTTTAGGTATTTGTTTTTGGAAGATTGAACCAAATGGAAGCTTGAAAATTGATGAAGTTTCTTCCTTCTTTGAGCTTGAGAGGGCCGGCCAACAAGAGGTGAAAAATGGTGAATTTTAGTGATTTTTTGAAGATATTAACCACTTAGTCAAAATAGTCAAAAAAAAGAATAGTAACTCTTAAGTCCTAACCAATATCATGGTGACATGTGGCACTCCAATAAATGCATTCCTATCCTTTCTTTTCTCTCTCACATCAATCATATCACACACACTCTACTTATCTCTTAACACCCGATAAATTTTTCACAGTATCCGAAACTTAACCTTATTGGCCGAATTTTTCCGAACTTTCCGCACTAGTGGGTCCCACATCCAAAATACGCTTTTAATTTCTCAAAAACTAACCGATACTAGAAAAATCATTTGAAAACTATATTTGCTCATAAACTTGATCTGGGGAATTTTTCTAATCAAGAAAATGTAGAAAAGGCGGGTTTTGTTTTAAACAAAATAAACCCTAGAAAATTAGAAAATTTCCGGGTTCTCAAACTCTTTTTTTTCGGGGCGTCACAATCTCCCCTCCTTAAAAGAATGTCGTCCTCGACATTCCCTCTTGTACCAATCACGTCAAGACATCCCGTAAAAATCTCTCAAGAGTCAAATCAAACCCACAGTCCGGCATCCTAAACTTCAAGCCCAGGATACACTACAGAGATCTGAAGCCTAAGCTCTGATACCACTTGTCACTCACCTCCACGGCTCACAATCCTCGTCCAATATAGCCAATTCCATCATTCAAGTCCAAGCCTTTCACATGAAACTTAAGGTAACCAACGCTATTAAAAATCGGACAGCATTTCCCCATAAATTCATCCTTTCCATCCTACAATCAAACCCAATCACATAGCAATTAACCACAATTGCTCAAAACCAGAAAACAGTTTTGACGTCCTTTTGCGGTAATGGTGCCAAAAGCACTACGATGGTCGGATGAAGGTGCAAGACCCACCGTTTCGAAGCTAAGAACCAGGGCTACAACAATGTAGAAGGTCACTCAGTCCAAATCCTAGCACAACTAGGTCAAATATGCAGAATACCAAACCAGAATCGTAATTGCAGGTTCCCAAATCACACAATGCTGTAATTCGTCCAACTCAGTCTACACAGGTCCAAATGCATTGATTCCAAAGGCATATGATAGCTACGACATCAAGCTACATTTCATCAGAAGACACCATCAGCAAAATCCAAAGCAATTCCAGTCAAAATGGCCAATTACAATCGCAGTTCGCACATTCTGATCACCCAGAACAGCAACAGTAAAATCGACATAACTCACTCTATACTACTCCAAATGTCCTGAAATTTTGCAGGCACCTCTGAAATGTCATTCCCTACAACTTTTATGTTTTGAGATAAGGCCAATTCGGCCTCTATCTATGACCTAAAATTTCGGACAGAATGTAGCTTCAAGAACCCTAATTTTCCAGAATTTCTTCCAAACCCAAAATTGGTTGCAATTGTCCACTTTTTCCACCTTCTAGCTTCATTACATAACATTTCCATTCATCATACAAGGCCACAACATCATGATCACATTAAACCAGAAAATTCACCAATAAATTGTAAACTTCACCATTTCATCCAAAAACAAGAATTAAATCACAAAATTCAACACTTTAGCTTCCACTAAGCACAACTCAAGCTTCATTAAGTGTAGGGGAAAGTTCATATACCACTCACCAAGTAATCAAGAGAGAGGAAGATGTTGGACACCTTAAGTCTTCAAACAAACTTCACTAAACTACTTACTAGCACCCAAGGGAGGAATTTTATGGAGTGAAATCTAGTTTAGGTATTTGTTTTTGGAAGATTGAACCAAATGGAAGCTTGAAAATTGATGAAGTTTCTTCCTTCTTTGAGCTTGAGAGGGCCGGCCAACAAGAGGTGAAAAATGGTGAATTTTAGTGATTTTTTGAAGATATTAACCACTTAGTCAAAATAGTCAAAAAAAAGAATAGTAACTCTTAAGTCCTAACCAATATCATGGTGACATGTGGCACTCCAATAAATGCATTCCTATCCTTTCTTTTCTCTCTCACATCAATCATATCACACACACTCTACTTATCTCTTAACACCCGATAAATTTTTCACAGTATCCGAAACTTAACCTTATTGGCCGAATTTTTCCGAACTTTCCGCACTAGTGGGTCCCACATCCAAAATACGCTTTTAATTTCTCAAAAACTAACCGATACTAGAAAAATCATTTGAAAACTATATTTGCTCATAAACTTGATCTGGGGAATTTTTCTAATCAAGAAAATGTAGAAAAGGCGGGTTTTGTTTTAAACAAAATAAACCCTAGAAAATTAGAAAATTTCCGGGTTCTCAAACTCTTTTTTTTCGGGGCGTCACAATCTCCCCTCCTTAAAAGAATGTCGTCCTCGACATTCCCTCTTGTACCAATCACGTCAAGACATCCCGTAAAAATCTCTCAAGAGTCAAATCAAACCCACAGTCCGGCATCCTAAACTTCAAGCCCAGGATACACTACAGAGATCTGAAGCCTAAGCTCTGATACCACTTGTCACTCACCTCCACGGCTCACAATCCTCGTCCAATATAGCCAATTCCATCATTCAAGTCCAAGCCTTTCACATGAAACTTAAGGTAACCAACGCTATTAAAAATCGGACAGCATTTCCCCATAAATTCATCCTTTCCATCCTACAATCAAACCCAATCACATAGCAATTAACCACAATTGCTCAAAACCAGAAAACAGTTTTGACGTCCTTTTGCGGTAATGGTGCCAAAAGCACTACGATGGTCGGATGAAGGTGCAAGACCCACCGTTTCGAAGCTAAGAACCAGGGCTACAACAATGTAGAAGGTCACTCAGTCCAAATCCTAGCACAACTAGGTCAAATATGCAGAATACCAAACCAGAATCGTAATTGCAGGTTCCCAAATCACACAATGCTGTAATTCGTCCAACTCAGTCTACACAGGTCCAAATGCATTGATTCCAAAGGCATATGATAGCTACGACATCAAGCTACATTTCATCAGAAGACACCATCAGCAAAATCCAAAGCAATTCCAGTCAAAATGGCCAATTACAATCGCAGTTCGCACATTCTGATCACCCAGAACAGCAACAGTAAAATCGACATAACTCACTCTATACTACTCCAAATGTCCTGAAATTTTGCAGGCACCTCTAAAATGTCATTCCCTACAACTTTCATGTTTTGAGATAAGGCCAATTCGGCCTCTATCTATGACCTAAAATTTCGGACAGAATGTAGCTTCAAGAACCCTAATTTTCCAGAATTTCTTCCAAACCCAAAATTGGTTGCAATTGTCCACTTTTTCCACCTTCTAGCTTCATTACATAACATTTCCAATCATCATACAAGGCCACAACATCATGATCACATTAAACCAGAAAATTCACCAATAAATTGTAAACTTCACCATTTCATCCAAAAACAAGAATTAAATCACAAAATTCAACACTTTAGCTTCCACTAAGCACAACTCAAGCTTCATTAAGTGTAGGGGAAAGTTCATATACCACTCACCAAGTAATCAAGAGAGAGGAAGATGTTGGACACCTTAAGTCTTCAAACAAACTTCACTAAACTACTTACTAGCACCCAAGGGAGGAATTTTATGGAGTGAAATCTAGTTTAGGTATTTGTTTTTGGAAGATTGAACCAAATGGAAGCTTGAAAATTGATGAAGTTTCTTCCTTCTTTGAGCTTGAGAGGGCCGGCCAACAAGAGGTGAAAAATGGTGAATTTTAGTGATTTTTTGAAGATATTAACCACTTAGTCAAAATAGTCAAAAAAAAGAATAGTAACTCTTAAGTCCTAACCAATATCATGGTGACATGTGGCACTCCAATAAATGCATTCCTATCCTTTCTTTTCTCTCTCACATCAATCATATCACACACACTCTACTTATCTCTTAACACCCGATAAATTTTTCACAGTATCCGAAACTTAACCTTATTGGCCGAATTTTTCCGAACTTTCCGCACTAGTGGGTCCCACATCCAAAATACGCTTTTAATTTCTCAAAAACTAACCGATACTAGAAAAATCATTTGAAAACTATATTTGCTCATAAACTTGATCTGGGGAATTTTTCTAATCAAGAAAATGTAGAAAAGGCGGGTTTTGTTTTAAACAAAATAAACCCTAGAAAATTAGAAAATTTCCGGGTTCTCAAACTCTTTTTTTTCGGGGCGTCACAATCTCCCCTCCTTAAAAGAATGTCGTCCTCGACATTCCCTCTTGTACCAATCACGTCAAGACATCCCGTAAAAATCTCTCAAGAGTCAAATCAAACCCACAGTCCGGCATCCTAAACTTCAAGCCCAGGATACACTACAGAGATCTGAAGCCTAAGCTCTGATACCACTTGTCACTCACCTCCACGGCTCACAATCCTCGTCCAATATAGCCAATTCCATCATTCAAGTCCAAGCCTTTCACATGAAACTTAAGGTAACCAACGCTATTAAAAATCGGACAGCATTTCCCCATAAATTCATCCTTTCCATCCTACAATCAAACCCAATCACATAGCAATTAACCACAATTGCTCAAAACCAGAAAACAGTTTTGACGTCCTTTTGCGGTAATGGTGCCAAAAGCACTACGATGGTCGGATGAAGGTGCAAGACCCACCGTTTCGAAGCTAAGAACCAGGGCTACAACAATGTAGAAGGTCACTCAGTCCAAATCCTAGCACAACTAGGTCAAATATGCAGAATACCAAACCAGAATCGTAATTGCAGGTTCCCAAATCACACAATGCTGTAATTCGTCCAACTCAGTCTACACAGGTCCAAATGCATTGATTCCAAAGGCATATGATAGCTACGACATCAAGCTACATTTCATCAGAAGACACCATCAGCAAAATCCAAAGCAATTCCAGTCAAAATGGCCAATTACAATCGCAGTTCGCACATTCTGATCACCCAGAACAGCAACAGTAAAATCGACATAACTCACTCTATACTACTCCAAATGTCCTGAAATTTTGCAGGCACCTCTAAAATGTCATTCCCTACAACTTTCATGTTTTGAGATAAGGCCAATTCGGCCTCTATCTATGACCTAAAATTTCGGACAGAATGTAGCTTCAAGAACCCTAATTTTCCAGAATTTCTTCCAAACCCAAAATTGGTTGCAATTGTCCACTTTTTCCACCTTCTAGCTTCATTACATAACATTTCCAATCATCATACAAGGCCACAACATCATGATCACATTAAACCAGAAAATTCACCAATAAATTGTAAACTTCACCATTTCATCCAAAAACAAGAATTAAATCACAAAATTCAACACTTTAGCTTCCACTAAGCACAACTCAAGCTTCATTAAGTGTAGGGGAAAGTTCATATACCACTCACCAAGTAATCAAGAGAGAGGAAGATGTTGGACACCTTAAGTCTTCAAACAAACTTCACTAAACTACTTACTAGCACCCAAGGGAGGAATTTTATGGAGTGAAATCTAGTTTAGGTATTTGTTTTTGGAAGATTGAACCAAATGGAAGCTTGAAAATTGATGAAGTTTCTTCCTTCTTTGAGCTTGAGAGGGCCGGCCAACAAGAGGTGAAAAATGGTGAATTTTAGTGATTTTTTGAAGATATTAACCACTTAGTCAAAATAGTCAAAAAAAAGAATAGTAACTCTTAAGTCCTAACCAATATCATGGTGACATGTGGCACTCCAATAAATGCATTCCTATCCTTTCTTTTCTCTCTCACATCAATCATATCACACACACTCTACTTATCTCTTAACACCCGATAAATTTTTCACAGTATCCGAAACTTAACCTTATTGGCCGAATTTTTCCGAACTTTCCGCACTAGTGGGTCCCACATCCAAAATACGCTTTTAATTTCTCAAAAACTAACCGATACTAGAAAAATCATTTGAAAACTATATTTGCTCATAAACTTGATCTGGGGAATTTTTCTAATCAAGAAAATGTAGAAAAGGCGGGTTTTGTTTTAAACAAAATAAACCCTAGAAAATTAGAAAATTTCCGGGTTCTCAAACTCTTTTTTTTCGGGGCGTCACAATCTCCCCTCCTTAAAAGAATGTCGTCCTCGACATTCCCTCTTGTACCAATCACGTCAAGACATCCCGTAAAAATCTCTCAAGAGTCAAATCAAACCCACAGTCCGGCATCCTAAACTTCAAGCCCAGGATACACTACAGAGATCTGAAGCCTAAGCTCTGATACCACTTGTCACTCACCTCCACGGCTCACAATCCTCGTCCAATATAGCCAATTCCATCATTCAAGTCCAAGCCTTTCACATGAAACTTAAGGTAACCAACGCTATTAAAAATCGGACAGCATTTCCCCATAAATTCATCCTTTCCATCCTACAATCAAACCCAATCACATAGCAATTAACCACAATTGCTCAAAACCAGAAAACAGTTTTGACGTCCTTTTGCGGTAATGGTGCCAAAAGCACTACGATGGTCGGATGAAGGTGCAAGACCCACCGTTTCGAAGCTAAGAACCAGGGCTACAACAATGTAGAAGGTCACTCAGTCCAAATCCTAGCACAACTAGGTCAAATATGCAGAATACCAAACCAGAATCGTAATTGCAGGTTCCCAAATCACACAATGCTGTAATTCGTCCAACTCAGTCTACACAGGTCCAAATGCATTGATTCCAAAGGCATATGATAGCTACGACATCAAGCTACATTTCATCAGAAGACACCATCAGCAAAATCCAAAGCAATTCCAGTCAAAATGGCCAATTACAATCGCAGTTCGCACATTCTGATCACCCAGAACAGCAACAGTAAAATCGACATAACTCACTCTATACTACTCCAAATGTCCTGAAATTTTGCAGGCACCTCTAAAATGTCATTCCCTACAACTTTCATGTTTTGAGATAAGGCCAATTCGGCCTCTATCTATGACCTAAAATTTCGGACAGAATGTAGCTTCAAGAACCCTAATTTTCCAGAATTTCTTCCAAACCCAAAATTGGTTGCAATTGTCCACTTTTTCCACCTTCTAGCTTCATTACATAACATTTCCAATCATCATACAAGGCCACAACATCATGATCACATTAAACCAGAAAATTCACCAATAAATTGTAAACGTCACCATTTCATCCAAAAACAAGAATTAAATCACAAAATTCAACACTTTAGCTTCCACTAAGCACAACTCAAGCTTCATTAAGTGTAGGGGAAAGTTCATATACCACTCACCAAGTAATCAAGAGAGAGGAAGATGTTGGACACCTTAAGTCTTCAAACAAACTTCACTAAACTACTTACTAGCACCCAAGGGAGGAATTTTATGGAGTGAAATCTAGTTTAGGTATTTGTTTTTGGAAGATTGAACCAAATGGAAGCTTGAAAATTGATGAAGTTTCTTCCTTCTTTGAGCTTGAGAGGGCCGGCCAACAAGAGGTGAAAAATGGTGAATTTTAGTGATTTTTTGAAGATATTAACCACTTAGTCAAAATAGTCAAAAAAAAGAATAGTAACTCTTAAGTCCTAACCAATATCATGGTGACATGTGGCACTCCAATAAATGCATTCCTATCCTTTCTTTTCTCTCTCACATCAATCATATCACACACACTCTACTTATCTCTTAACACCCGATAAATTTTTCACAGTATCCGAAACTTAACCTTATTGGCCGAATTTTTCCGAACTTTCCGCACTAGTGGGTCCCACATCCAAAATACGCTTTTAATTTCTCAAAAACTAACCGATACTAGAAAAATCATTTGAAAACTATATTTGCTCATAAACTTGATCTGGGGAATTTTTCTAATCAAGAAAATGTAGAAAAGGCGGGTTTTGTTTTAAACAAAATAAACCCTAGAAAATTAGAAAATTTCCGGGTTCTCAAACTCTTTTTTTTCGGGGCGTCACAATCTCCCCTCCTTAAAAGAATGTCGTCCTCGACATTCCCTCTTGTACCAATCACGTCAAGACATCCCGTAAAAATCTCTCAAGAGTCAAATCAAACCCACAGTCCGGCATCCTAAACTTCAAGCCCAGGATACACTACAGAGATCTGAAGCCTAAGCTCTGATACCACTTGTCACTCACCTCCACGGCTCACAATCCTCGTCCAATATAGCCAATTCCATCATTCAAGTCCAAGCCTTTCACATGAAACTTAAGGTAACCAACGCTATTAAAAATCGGACAGCATTTCCCCATAAATTCATCCTTTCCATCCTACAATCAAACCCAATCACATAGCAATTAACCACAATTGCTCAAAACCAGAAAACAGTTTTGACGTCCTTTTGCGGTAATGGTGCCAAAAGCACTACGATGGTCGGATGAAGGTGCAAGACCCACCGTTTCGAAGCTAAGAACCAGGGCTACAACAATGTAGAAGGTCACTCAGTCCAAATCCTAGCACAACTAGGTCAAATATGCAGAATACCAAACCAGAATCGTAATTGCAGGTTCCCAAATCACACAATGCTGTAATTCGTCCAACTCAGTCTACACAGGTCCAAATGCATTGATTCCAAAGGCATATGATAGCTACGACATCAAGCTACATTTCATCAGAAGACACCATCAGCAAAATCCAAAGCAATTCCAGTCAAAATGGCCAATTACAATCGCAGTTCGCACATTCTGATCACCCAGAACAGCAACAGTAAAATCGACATAACTCACTCTATACTACTCCAAATGTCCTGAAATTTTGCAGGCACCTCTAAAATGTCATTCCCTACAACTTTCATGTTTTGAGATAAGGCCAATTCGGCCTCTATCTATGACCTAAAATTTCGGACAGAATGTAGCTTCAAGAACCCTAATTTTCCAGAATTTCTTCCAAACCCAAAATTGGTTGCAATTGTCCACTTTTTCCACCTTCTAGCTTCATTACATAACATTTCCAATCATCATACAAGGCCACAACATCATGATCACATTAAACCAGAAAATTCACCAATAAATTGTAAACTTCACCATTTCATCCAAAAACAAGAATTAAATCACAAAATTCAACACTTTAGCTTCCACTAAGCACAACTCAAGCTTCATTAAGTGTAGGGGAAAGTTCATATACCACTCACCAAGTAATCAAGAGAGAGGAAGATGTTGGACACCTTAAGTCTTCAAACAAACTTCACTAAACTACTTACTAGCACCCAAGGGAGGAATTTTATGGAGTGAAATCTAGTTTAGGTATTTGTTTTTGGAAGATTGAACCAAATGGAAGCTTGAAAATTGATGAAGTTTCTTCCTTCTTTGAGCTTGAGAGGGCCGGCCAACAAGAGGTGAAAAATGGTGAATTTTAGTGATTTTTTGAAGATATTAACCACTTAGTCAAAATAGTCAAAAAAAAGAATAGTAACTCTTAAGTCCTAACCAATATCATGGTGACATGTGGCACTCCAATAAATGCATTCCTATCCTTTCTTTTCTCTCTCACATCAATCATATCACACACACTCTACTTATCTCTTAACACCCGATAAATTTTTCACAGTATCCGAAACTTAACCTTATTGGCCGAATTTTTCCGAACTTTCCGCACTAGTGGGTCCCACATCCAAAATACGCTTTTAATTTCTCAAAAACTAACCGATACTAGAAAAATCATTTGAAAACTATATTTGCTCATAAACTTGATCTGGGGAATTTTTCTAATCAAGAAAATGTAGAAAAGGCGGGTTTTGTTTTAAACAAAATAAACCCTAGAAAATTAGAAAATTTCCGGGTTCTCAAACTCTTTTTTTTCGGGGCGTCACAATCTCCCCTCCTTAAAAGAATGTCGTCCTCGACATTCCCTCTTGTACCAATCACGTCAAGACATCCCGTAAAAATCTCTCAAGAGTCAAATCAAACCCACAGTCCGGCATCCTAAACTTCAAGCCCAGGATACACTACAGAGATCTGAAGCCTAAGCTCTGATACCACTTGTCACTCACCTCCACGGCTCACAATCCTCGTCCAATATAGCCAATTCCATCATTCAAGTCCAAGCCTTTCACATGAAACTTAAGGTAACCAACGCTATTAAAAATCGGACAGCATTTCCCCATAAATTCATCCTTTCCATCCTACAATCAAACCCAATCACATAGCAATTAACCACAATTGCTCAAAACCAGAAAACAGTTTTGACGTCCTTTTGCGGTAATGGTGCCAAAAGCACTACGATGGTCGGATGAAGGTGCAAGACCCACCGTTTCGAAGCTAAGAACCAGGGCTACAACAATGTAGAAGGTCACTCAGTCCAAATCCTAGCACAACTAGGTCAAATATGCAGAATACCAAACCAGAATCGTAATTGCAGGTTCCCAAATCACACAATGCTGTAATTCGTCCAACTCAGTCTACACAGGTCCAAATGCATTGATTCCAAAGGCATATGATAGCTACGACATCAAGCTACATTTCATCAGAAGACACCATCAGCAAAATCCAAAGCAATTCCAGTCAAAATGGCCAATTACAATCGCAGTTCGCACATTCTGATCACCCAGAACAGCAACAGTAAAATCGACATAACTCACTCTATACTACTCCAAATGTCCTGAAATTTTGCAGGCACCTCTAAAATGTCATTCCCTACAACTTTCATGTTTTGAGATAAGGCCAATTCGGCCTCTATCTATGACCTAAAATTTCGGACAGAATGTAGCTTCAAGAACCCTAATTTTCCAGAATTTCTTCCAAACCCAAAATTGGTTGCAATTGTCCACTTTTTCCACCTTCTAGCTTCATTACATAACATTTCCAATCATCATACAAGGCCACAACATCATGATCACATTAAACCAGAAAATTCACCAATAAATTGTAAACTTCACCATTTCATCCAAAAACAAGAATTAAATCACAAAATTCAACACTTTAGCTTCCACTAAGCACAACTCAAGCTTCATTAAGTGTAGGGGAAAGTTCATATACCACTCACCAAGTAATCAAGAGAGAGGAAGATGTTGGACACCTTAAGTCTTCAAACAAACTTCACTAAACTACTTACTAGCACCCAAGGGAGGAATTTTATGGAGTGAAATCTAGTTTAGGTATTTGTTTTTGGAAGATTGAACCAAATGGAAGCTTGAAAATTGATGAAGTTTCTTCCTTCTTTGAGCTTGAGAGGGCCGGCCAACAAGAGGTGAAAAATGGTGAATTTTAGTGATTTTTTGAAGATATTAACCACTTAGTCAAAATAGTCAAAAAAAAGAATAGTAACTCTTAAGTCCTAACCAATATCATGGTGACATGTGGCACTCCAATAAATGCATTCCTATCCTTTCTTTTCTCTCTCACATCAATCATATCACACACACTCTACTTATCTCTTAACACCCGATAAATTTTTCACAGTATCCGAAACTTAACCTTATTGGCCGAATTTTTCCGAACTTTCCGCACTAGTGGGTCCCACATCCAAAATACGCTTTTAATTTCTCAAAAACTAACCGATACTAGAAAAATCATTTGAAAACTATATTTGCTCATAAACTTGATCTGGGGAATTTTTCTAATCAAGAAAATGTAGAAAAGGCGGGTTTTGTTTTAAACAAAATAAACCCTAGAAAATTAGAAAATTTCCGGGTTCTCAAACTCTTTTTTTTCGGGGCGTCACAATCTCCCCTCCTTAAAAGAATGTCGTCCTCGACATTCCCTCTTGTACCAATCACGTCAAGACATCCCGTAAAAATCTCTCAAGAGTCAAATCAAACCCACAGTCCGGCATCCTAAACTTCAAGCCCAGGATACACTACAGAGATCTGAAGCCTAAGCTCTGATACCACTTGTCACTCACCTCCACGGCTCACAATCCTCGTCCAATATAGCCAATTCCATCATTCAAGTCCAAGCCTTTCACATGAAACTTAAGGTAACCAACGCTATTAAAAATCGGACAGCATTTCCCCATAAATTCATCCTTTCCATCCTACAATCAAACCCAATCACATAGCAATTAACCACAATTGCTCAAAACCAGAAAACAGTTTTGACGTCCTTTTGCGGTAATGGTGCCAAAAGCACTACGATGGTCGGATGAAGGTGCAAGACCCACCGTTTCGAAGCTAAGAACCAGGGCTACAACAATGTAGAAGGTCACTCAGTCCAAATCCTAGCACAACTAGGTCAAATATGCAGAATACCAAACCAGAATCGTAATTGCAGGTTCCCAAATCACACAATGCTGTAATTCGTCCAACTCAGTCTACACAGGTCCAAATGCATTGATTCCAAAGGCATATGATAGCTACGACATCAAGCTACATTTAATCAGAAGACACCATCAGCAAAATCCAAAGCAATTCCAGTCAAAATGGCCAATTACAATCGCAGTTCGCACATTCTGATCACCCAGAACAGCAACAGTAAAATCGACATAACTCACTCTATACTACTCCAAATGTCCTGAAATTTTGTAGGCACCTCTAAAATGTCATTCCCTACAACTTTCATGTTTTGAGATAAGGCCAATTCGGCCTCTATCTATGACCTAAAATTTCGGACAGAATGTAGCTTCAAGAACCCTAATTTTCCAGAATTTCTTCCAAACCCAAAATTGGTTGCAATTGTCCACTTTTTCCACCTTCTAGCTTCATTACATAACATTTCCAATCATCATACAAGGCCACAACATCATGATCACATTAAACCAGAAAATTCACCAATAAATTGTAAACTTCACCATTTCATCCAAAAACAAGAATTAAATCACAAAATTCAACACTTTAGCTTCCACTAAGCACAACTCAAGCTTCATTAAGTGTAGGGGAAAGTTCATATACCACTCACCAAGTAATCAAGAGAGAGGAAGATGTTGGACACCTTAAGTCTTCAAACAAACTTCACTAAACTACTTACTAGCACCCAAGGGAGGAATTTTATGGAGTGAAATCTAGTTTAGGTATTTGTTTTTGGAAGATTGAACCAAATGGAAGCTTGAAAATTGATGAAGTTTCTTCCTTCTTTGAGCTTGAGAGGGCCGGCCAACAAGAGGTGAAAAATGGTGAATTTTAGTGATTTTTTGAAGATATTAACCACTTAGTCAAAATAGTCAAAAAAAAGAATAGTAACTCTTAAGTCCTAACCAATATCATGGTGACATGTGGCACTCCAATAAATGCATTCCTATCCTTTCTTTTCTCTCTCACATCAATCATATCACACACACTCTACTTATCTCTTAACACCCGATAAATTTTTCACAGTATCCGAAACTTAACCTTATTGGCCGAATTTTTCCGAACTTTCCGCACTAGTGGGTCCCACATCCAAAATACGCTTTTAATTTCTCAAAAACTAACCGATACTAGAAAAATCATTTGAAAACTATATTTGCTCATAAACTTGATCTGGGGAATTTTTCTAATCAAGAAAATGTAGAAAAGGCGGGTTTTGTTTTAAACAAAATAAACCCTAGAAAATTAGAAAATTTCCGGGTTCTCAAACTCTTTTTTTTCGGGGCGTCACAATCTCCCCTCCTTAAAAGAATGTCGTCCTCGACATTCCCTCTTGTACCAATCACGTCAAGACATCCCGTAAAAATCTCTCAAGAGTCAAATCAAACCCACAGTCCGGCATCCTAAACTTCAAGCCCAGGATACACTACAGAGATCTGAAGCCTAAGCTCTGATACCACTTGTCACTCACCTCCACGGCTCACAATCCTCGTCCAATATAGCCAATTCCATCATTCAAGTCCAAGCCTTTCACATGAAACTTAAGGTAACCAACGCTATTAAAAATCGGACAGCATTTCCCCATAAATTCATCCTTTCCATCCTACAATCAAACCCAATCACATAGCAATTAACCACAATTGCTCAAAACCAGAAAACAGTTTTGACGTCCTTTTGCGGTAATGGTGCCAAAAGCACTACGATGGTCGGATGAAGGTGCAAGACCCACCGTTTCGAAGCTAAGAACCAGGGCTACAACAATGTAGAAGGTCACTCAGTCCAAATCCTAGCACAACTAGGTCAAATATGCAGAATACCAAACCAGAATCGTAATTGCAGGTTCCCAAATCACACAATGCTGTAATTCGTCCAACTCAGTCTACACAGGTCCAAATGCATTGATTCCAAAGGCATATGATAGCTACGACATCAAGCTACATTTAATCAGAAGACACCATCAGCAAAATCCAAAGCAATTCCAGTCAAAATGGCCAATTACAATCGCAGTTCGCACATTCTGATCACCCAGAACAGCAACAGTAAAATCGACATAACTCACTCTATACTACTCCAAATGTCCTGAAATTTTGTAGGCACCTCTAAAATGTCATTCCCTACAACTTTCATGTTTTGAGATAAGGCCAATTCGGCCTCTATCTATGACCTAAAATTTCGGACAGAATGTAGCTTCAAGAACCCTAATTTTCCAGAATTTCTTCCAAACCCAAAATTGGTTGCAATTGTCCACTTTTTCCACCTTCTAGCTTCATTACATAACATTTCCAATCATCATACAAGGCCACAACATCATGATCACATTAAACCAGAAAATTCACCAATAAATTGTAAACGTCACCATTTCATCCAAAAACAAGAATTAAATCACAAAATTCAACACTTTAGCTTCCACTAAGCACAACTCAAGCTTCATTAAGTGTAGGGGAAAGTTCATATACCACTCACCAAGTAATCAAGAGAGAGGAAGATGTTGGACACCTTAAGTCTTCAAACAAACTTCACTAAACTACTTACTAGCACCCAAGGGAGGAATTTTATGGAGTGAAATCTAGTTTAGGTATTTGTTTTTGGAAGATTGAACCAAATGGAAGCTTGAAAATTGATGAAGTTTCTTCCTTCTTTGAGCTTGAGAGGGCCGGCCAACAAGAGGTGAAAAATGGTGAATTTTAGTGATTTTTTGAAGATATTAACCACTTAGTCAAAATAGTCAAAAAAAAGAATAGTAACTCTTAAGTCCTAGCCAATATCATGGTGACATGTGGCACTCCAATAAATGCATTCCTATCCTTTCTTTTCTCTCTCACATCAATCATATCACACACACTCTACTTATCTCTTAACACCCGATAAATTTTTCACAGTATCCGAAACTTAACCTTATTGGCCGAATTTTTCCGAACTTTCCGCACTAGTGGGTCCCACATCCAAAATACGCTTTTAATTTCTCAAAAACTAACCGATACTAGAAAAATCATTTGAAAACTATATTTGCTCATAAACTTGATCTGGGGAATTTTTCTAATCAAGAAAATGTAGAAAAGGCGGGTTTTGTTTTAAACAAAATAAACCCTAGAAAATTAGAAAATTTCCGGGTTCTCAAACTCTTTTTTTTCGGGGCGTCACAATCTCCCCTCCTTAAAAGAATGTCGTCCTCGACATTCCCTCTTGTACCAATCACGTCAAGACATCCCGTAAAAATCTCTCAAGAGTCAAATCAAACCCACAGTCCGGCATCCTAAACTTCAAGCCCAGGATACACTACAGAGATCTGAAGCCTAAGCTCTGATACCACTTGTCACTCACCTCCACGGCTCACAATCCTCGTCCAATATAGCCAATTCCATCATTCAAGTCCAAGCCTTTCACATGAAACTTAAGGTAACCAACGCTATTAAAAATCGGACAGCATTTCCCCATAAATTCATCCTTTCCATCCTACAATCAAACCCAATCACATAGCAATTAACCACAATTGCTCAAAACCAGAAAACAGTTTTGACGTCCTTTTGCGGTAATGGTGCCAAAAGCACTACGATGGTCGGATGAAGGTGCAAGACCCACCATTTCGAAGCTAAGAACCAGGGCTACAACAATGTAGAAGGTCACTCAGTCCAAATCCTAGCACAACTAGGTCAAATATGCAGAATACCAAACCAGAATCGTAATTGCAGGTTCCCAAATCACACAATGCTGTAATTCGTCCAACTCAGTCTACACAGGTCCAAATGCATTGATTCCAAAGGCATATGATAGCTACGACATCAAGCTACATTTCATCAGAAGACAGCATCAGCAAAATCCAAAGCAATTCCAGTCAAAATGGCCAATTACAATCGCAGTTCGCACATTCTGATCACCCAGAACAGCAACAGTAAAATCGACATAACTCACTCTATACTACTCCAAATGTCCTGAAATTTTGCAGGCACCTCTAAAATGTCATTCCCTACAACTTTCATGTTTTGAGATAAGGCCAATTCGGCCTCTATATATGACCTAAAATTTCGGACAGAATGTAGCTTCAAGAACCCTAATTTTCCAGAATTTCTTCCAAACCCAAAATTGGTTGCAATTGTCCACTTTTTCCACCTTCTAGCTTCATTACATAACATTTCCAATCATCATACAAGGCCACAACATCATGATCACATTAAACCATAAAATTCACCAATAAATTGTAAACTTCACCATTTCATCCAAAAACAAGAATTAAATCACAAAATTCAACACTTTAGCTTCCACTAAGCACAACTCAAGCTTCATTAAGTGTAGGGGAAAGTTCATATACCACTCACCAAGTAATCAAGAGAGAGGAAGATGTTGGACACCTTAAGTTTTCAAACAAACTTCACTAAACTACTTACTAGCACCCAAGGGAGGAATTTTATGGAGTGAAATCTAGTTTAGGTATTTGTTTTTGGAAGATTGAACCAAATGGAAGCTTGAAAATTGATGAAGTTTCTTCCTTCTTTGAGCTTGAGAGGGCCGGCCAACAAGAGGTGAAAAATGGTGAATTTTAGTGATTTTTTGAAGATATTAACCACTTAGTCAAAATAGTCAAAAAAAAGAATAGTAACTCTTAAGTCCTAACCAATATCATGGTGACATGTGGCACTCCAATAAATGCATTCCTATCCTTTCTTTTCTCTCTCACATCAATCATATCACACACACTCTACTTATCTCTTAACACCCGATAAATTTTTCACAGTATCCGAAACTTAACCTTATTGGCCGAATTTTTCCGAACTTTCCGCACTAGTGGGTCCCACATCCAAAATACGCTTTTAATTTCTCAAAAACTAACCGATACTAGAAAAATCATTTGAAAACTATATTTGCTCATAAACTTGATCTGGGGAATTTTTCTAATCAAGAAAATGTAGAAAAGGCGGGTTTTGTTTTAAACAAAATAAACCCTAGAAAATTAGAAAATTTCCGGGTTCTCAAACTCTTTTTTTTCGGGGCGTCACAATCTCCCCTCCTTAAAAGAATGTCGTCCTCGACATTCCCTCTTGTACCAATCACGTCAAGACATCCCGTAAAAATCTCTCAAGAGTCAAATCAAACCCACAGTCCGGCATCCTAAACTTCAAGCCCAGGATACACTACAGAGATCTGAAGCCTAAGCTCTGATACCACTTGTCACTCACCTCCACGGCTCACAATCCTCGTCCGATATAGCCAATTCCATCATTCAAGTCCAAGCCTTTCACATGAAACTTAAGGTAACCAACGCTATTAAAAATCGGACAGCATTTCCCCATAAATTCATCCTTTCCATCCTACAATCAAACCCAATCACATAGCAATTAACCACAATTGCTCAAAACCAGAAAACAGTTTTGACGTCCTTTTGCGGTAATGGTGCCAAAAGCACTACGATGGTCGGATGAAGGTGCAAGACCCACCGTTTCGAAGCTAAGAACCAGGGCTACAACAATGTAGAAGGTCACTCAGTCCAAATCCTAGCACAACTAGGTCAAATATGCAGAATACCAAACCAGAATCGTAATTGCAGGTTCCCAAATCACACAATGCTGTAATTCGTCCAACTCAGTCTACACAGGTCCAAATGCATTGATTCCAAAGGCATATGATAGCTACGACATCAAGCTACATTTCATCAGAAGACACCATCAGCAAAATCCAAAGCAATTCCAGTCAAAATGGCCAATTACAATCGCAGTTCGCACATTCTGATCACCCAGAACAGCAACAGTAAAATCGACATAACTCACTCTATACTACTCCAAATATCCTGAAATTTTGCAGGCACCTCTAAAATGTCATTCCCTACAACTTTCATGTTTTGAGATAAGGCCAATTCGGCCTCTATGTATGACCTAAAATTTCGGACAGAATGTAGCTTCAAGAACCCTAATTTTCCAGAATTTCTTCCAAACCCAAAATTGGTTGCAATTGTCCACTTTTTCCACCTTCTAGCTTCATTACATAACATTTCCAATCATCATACAAGGCCACAACATCATGATCACATTAAACCAGAAAATTCACCAATAAATTGTAAACTTCACCATTTCATCCAAAAACAAGAATTAAATCACAAAATTCAACACTTTAGCTTCCACTAAGCACAACTCAAGCTTCATTAAGTGTAGGGGAAAGTTCATATACCACTCACCAAGTAATCAAGAGAGAGGAAGATGTTGGACACCTTAAGTCTTCAAACAAACTTCACTAAACTACTTACTAGCACCCAAGGGAGGAATTTTATGGAGTGAAATCTAGTTTAGGTATTTGTTTTTGGAAGATTGAACCAAATGGAAGCTTGAAAATTGATGAAGTTTCTTCCTTCTTTGAGCTTGAGAGGGCCGGCCAACAAGAGGTGAAAAATGGTGAATTTTAGTGATTTTTTGAAGATATTAACCACTTAGTCAAAATTGTCAAAAAAAAGAATAGTAACTCTTAAGTCCTAACCAATATCATGGTGACATGTGGCACTCCAATAAATGCATTCCTATGCTTTCTTTTCTCTCTCACATCAATCATATCACACACACTATACTTATCTCTTAACACCCGATAAATTTTTCACAGTATCCGAAACTTAACCTTATTGGCCGAATTTTTCCGAACTTTCCGCACTAGTGGGTCCCACATCCAAAATACGCTTTTAATTTCTCAAAAACTAACCGATACTAGAAAAATCATTTGAAAACTATATTTGCTCATAAACTTGATCTGGGGAATTTTTCTAATCAAGAAAATGTAGAAAAGGCGGGTTTTGTTTTAAACAAAATAAACCCTAGAAAATTAGAAAATTTCCGGGTTCTCAAACTCTTTTTTTTCGGGGCGTCACAATCTCCCCTCCTTAAAAGAATGTCGTCCTCGACATTCCCTCTTGTACCAATCACGTCAAGACATCCCGTAAAAATCTCTCAAGAGTCAAATCAAACCCACAGTCCGGCATCCTAAACTTCAAGCCCAGGATACACTACAGAGATCTGAAGCCTAAGCTCTGATACCACTTGTCACTCACCTCCACGGCTCACAATCCTCGTCCAATATAGCCAATTCCATCATTCAAGTCCAAGCCTTTCACATGAAACTTAAGGTAACCAACGCTATTAAAAATCGGACAGCATTTCCCCATAAATTCATCCTTTCCATCCTACAATCAAACCCAATCACATAGCAATTAACCACAATTGCTCAAAACCAGAAAACAGTTTTGACGTCCTTTTGCGGTAATGGTGCCAAAAGCACTACGATGGTCGGATGAAGGTGCAAGACCCACCGTTTCGAAGCTAAGAACCAGGGCTACAACAATGTAGAAGGTCACTCAGTCCAAATCCTAGCACAACTAGGTCAAATATGCAGAATACCAAACCAGAATCGTAATTGCAGGTTCCCAAATCACACAATGCTGTAATTCGTCCAACTCAGTCTACACAGGTCCAAATGCATTGATTCCAAAGGCATATGATAGCTACGACATCAAGCTACATTTAATCAGAAGACACCATCAGCAAAATCCAAAGCAATTCCAGTCAAAATGGCCAATTACAATCGCAGTTCGCACATTCTGATCACCCAGAACAGCAACAGTAAAATCGACATAACTCACTCTATACTACTCCAAATGTCCTGAAATTTTGTAGGCACCTCTAAAATGTCATTCCCTACAACTTTCATGTTTTGAGATAAGGCCAATTCGGCCTCTATCTATGACCTAAAATTTCGGACAGAATGTAGCTTCAAGAACCCTAATTTTCCAGAATTTCTTCCAAACCCAAAATTGGTTGCAATTGTCCACTTTTTCCACCTTCTAGCTTCATTACATAACATTTCCAATCATCATACAAGGCCACAACATCATGATCACATTAAACCAGAAAATTCACCAATAAATTGTAAACGTCACCATTTCATCCAAAAACAAGAATTAAATCACAAAATTCAACACTTTAGCTTCCACTAAGCACAACTCAAGCTTCATTAAGTGTAGGGGAAAGTTCATATACCACTCACCAAGTAATCAAGAGAGAGGAAGATGTTGGACACCTTAAGTCTTCAAACAAACTTCACTAAACTACTTACTAGCACCCAAGGGAGGAATTTTATGGAGTGAAATCTAGTTTAGGTATTTGTTTTTGGAAGATTGAACCAAATGGAAGCTTGAAAATTGATGAAGTTTCTTCCTTCTTTGAGCTTGAGAGGGCCGGCCAACAAGAGGTGAAAAATGGTGAATTTTAGTGATTTTTTGAAGATATTAACCACTTAGTCAAAATAGTCAAAAAAAAGAATAGTAACTCTTAAGTCCTAGCCAATATCATGGTGACATGTGGCACTCCAATAAATGCATTCCTATCCTTTCTTTTCTCTCTCACATCAATCATATCACACACACTCTACTTATCTCTTAACACCCGATAAATTTTTCACAGTATCCGAAACTTAACCTTATTGGCCGAATTTTTCCGAACTTTCCGCACTAGTGGGTCCCACATCCAAAATACGCTTTTAATTTCTCAAAAACTAACCGATACTAGAAAAATCATTTGAAAACTATATTTGCTCATAAACTTGATCTGGGGAATTTTTCTAATCAAGAAAATGTAGAAAAGGCGGGTTTTGTTTTAAACAAAATAAACCCTAGAAAATTAGAAAATTTCCGGGTTCTCAAACTCTTTTTTTTCGGGGCGTCACAATCTCCCCTCCTTAAAAGAATGTCGTCCTCGACATTCCCTCTTGTACCAATCACGTCAAGACATCCCGTAAAAATCTCTCAAGAGTCAAATCAAACCCACAGTCCGGCATCCTAAACTTCAAGCCCAGGATACACTACAGAGATCTGAAGCCTAAGCTCTGATACCACTTGTCACTCACCTCCACGGCTCACAATCCTCGTCCAATATAGCCAATTCCATCATTCAAGTCCAAGCCTTTCACATGAAACTTAAGGTAACCAACGCTATTAAAAATCGGACAGCATTTCCCCATAAATTCATCCTTTCCATCCTACAATCAAACCCAATCACATAGCAATTAACCACAATTGCTCAAAACCAGAAAACAGTTTTGACGTCCTTTTGCGGTAATGGTGCCAAAAGCACTACGATGGTCGGATGAAGGTGCAAGACCCACCGTTTCGAAGCTAAGAACCAGGGCTACAACAATGTAGAAGGTCACTCAGTCCAAATCCTAGCACAACTAGGTCAAATATGCAGAATACCAAACCAGAATCGTAATTGCAGGTTCCCAAATCACACAATGCTGTAATTCGTCCAACTCAGTCTACACAGGTCCAAATGCATTGATTCCAAAGGCATATGATAGCTACGACATCAAGCTACATTTCATCAGAAGACACCATCAGCAAAATCCAAAGCAATTCCAGTCAAAATGGCCAATTACAATCGCAGTTCGCACATTCTGATCACCCAGAACAGCAACAGTAAAATCGACATAACTCACTCTATACTACTCCAAATGTCCTGAAATTTTGCAGGCACCTCTAAAATGTCATTCCCTACAACTTTCATGTTTTGAGATAAGGCCAATTCGGCCTCTATCTATGACCTAAAATTTCGGACAGAATGTAGCTTCAAGAACCCTAATTTTCCAGAATTTCTTCCAAACCCAAAATTGGTTGCAATTGTCCACTTTTTCCACCTTCTAGCTTCATTACATAACATTTCCAATCATCATACAAGGCCACAACATCATGATCACATTAAACCAGAAAATTCACCAATAAATTGTAAACTTCACCATTTCATCCAAAAACAAGAATTAAATCACAAAATTCAACACTTTAGCTTCCACTAAGCACAACTCAAGCTTCATTAAGTGTAGGGGAAAGTTCATATACCACTCACCAAGTAATCAAGAGAGAGGAAGATGTTGGACACCTTAAGTCTTCAAACAAACTTCACTAAACTACTTACTAGCACCCAAGGGAGGAATTTTATGGAGTGAAATCTAGTTTAGGTATTTGTTTTTGGAAGATTGAACCAAATGGAAGCTTGAAAATTGATGAAGTTTCTTCCTTCTTTGAGCTTGAGAGGGCCGGCCAACAAGAGGTGAAAAATGGTGAATTTTAGTGATTTTTTGAAGATATTAACCACTTAGTCAAAATAGTCAAAAAAAAGAATAGTAACTCTTAAGTCCTAACCAATATCATGGTGACATGTGGCACTCCAATAAATGCATTCCTATCCTTTCTTTTCTCTCTCACATCAATCATATCACACACACTCTACTTATCTCTTAACACCCGATAAATTTTTCACAGTATCCGAAACTTAACCTTATTGGCCGAATTTTTCCGAACTTTCCGCACTAGTGGGTCCCACATCCAAAATACGCTTTTAATTTCTCAAAAACTAACCGATACTAGAAAAATCATTTGAAAACTATATTTGCTCATAAACTTGATCTGGGGAATTTTTCTAATCAAGAAAATGTAGAAAAGGCGGGTTTTGTTTTAAACAAAATAAACCCTAGAAAATTAGAAAATTTCCGGGTTCCCAAACTCTTTTTTTTCGGGGCGTCACAATCTCCCCTCCTTAAAAGAATGTCGTCCTCGACATTCCCTCTTGTACCAATCACGTCAAGACATCCCGTAAAAATCTCTCAAGAGTCAAATCAAACCCACAGTCCGGCATCCTAAACTTCAAGCCCAGGATACACTACAGAGATCTGAAGCCTAAGCTCTGATACCACTTGTCACTCACCTCCACGGCTCACAATCCTCGTCCAATATAGCCAATTCCATCATTCAAGTCCAAGCCTTTCACATGAAACTTATGGTAACCAACGCTATTAAAAATCGGACAGCATTTCCCCATAAATTCATCCTTTCCATCCTACAATCAAACCCAATCACATAGCAATTAACCACAATTGCTCAAAACCAGAAAACAGTTTTGACGTCCTTTTGCGGTAATGGTGCCAAAAGCACTACGATGGTCGGATGAAGGTGCAAGACCCACCGTTTCGAAGCTAAGAACCAGGGCTACAACAATGTAGAAGGTCACTCAGTCCAAATCCTAGCACAACTAGGTCAAATATGCAGAATACCAAACCAGAATCGTAATTGCAGGTTCCCAAATCACACAATGCTGTAATTCGTCCAACTCAGTCTACACAGGTCCAAATGCATTGATTCCAAAGGCATATGATAGCTACGACATCAAGCTACATTTCATCAGAAGACACCATCAGCAAAATCCAAAGCAATTCCAGTCAAAATGGCCAATTACAATCGCAGTTCGCACATTCTGATCACCCAGAACAGCAACAGTAAAATCGACATAACTCACTCTATACTACTCCAAATGTCCTGAAATTTTGCAGGCACCTCTAAAATGTCATTCCCTACAACTTTCATGTTTTGAGATAAGGCCAATTCGGCCTCTATCTATGACCTAAAATTTCGGACAGAATGTAGCTTCAAGAACCCTAATTTTCCAGAATTTCTTCCAAACCCAAAATTGGTTGCAATTGTCCACTTTTTCCACCTTCTAGCTTCATTACATAACATTTCCAATCATCATACAAGGCCACAACATCATGATCACATTAAACCAGAAAATTCACCAATAAATTGTAAACTTCACCATTTCATCCAAAAACAAGAATTAAATCACAAAATTCAACACTTTAGCTTCCACTAAGCACAACTCAAGCTTCATTAAGTGTAGGGGAAAGTTCATATACCACTCACCAAGTAATCAAGAGAGAGGAAGATGTTGGACACCTTAAGTCTTCAAACAAACTTCACTAAACTACTTACTAGCACCCAAGGGAGGAATTTTATGGAGTGAAATCTAGTTTAGGTATTTGTTTTTGGAAGATTGAACCAAATGGAAGCTTGAAAATTGATGAAGTTTCTTCCTTCTTTGAGCTTGAGAGGGCCGGCCAACAAGAGGTGAAAAATGGTGAATTTTAGTGATTTTTTGAAGATATTAACCACTTAGTCAAAATAGTCAAAAAAAAGAATAGTAACTCTTAAGTCCTAACCAATATCATGGTGACATGTGGCACTCCAATAAATGCATTCCTATCCTTTCTTTTCTCTCTCACATCAATCATATCACACACACTCTACTTATCTCTTAACACCCGATAAATTTTTCACAGTATCCGAAACTTAACCTTATTGGCCGAATTTTTCCGAACTTTCCGCACTAGTGGGTCCCACATCCAAAATACGCTTTTAATTTCTCAAAAACTAACCGATACTAGAAAAATCATTTGAAAACTATATTTGCTCATAAACTTGATCTGGGGAATTTTTCTAATCAAGAAAATGTAGAAAAGGCGGGTTTTGTTTTAAACAAAATAAACCCTAGAAAATTAGAAAATTTCCGGGTTCTCAAACTCTTTTTTTTCGGGGCGTCACAATCTCCCCTCCTTAAAAGAATGTCGTCCTCGACATTCCCTCTTGTACCAATCACGTCAAGACATCCCGTAAAAATCTCTCAAGAGTCAAATCAAACCCACAGTCCGGCATCCTAAACTTCAAGCCCAGGATACACTACAGAGATCTGAAGCCTAAGCTCTGATACCACTTGTCACTCACCTCCACGGCTCACAATCCTCGTCCGATATAGCCAATTCCATCATTCAAGTCCAAGCCTTTCACATGAAACTTAAGGTAACCAACGCTATTAAAAATCGGACAGCATTTCCCCATAAATTCATCCTTTCCATCCTACAATCAAACCCAATCACATAGCAATTAACCACAATTGCTCAAAACCAGAAAACAGTTTTGACGTCCTTTTGCGGTAATGGTGCCAAAAGCACTACGATGGTCGGATGAAGGTGCAAGACCCACCGTTTCGAAGCTAAGAACCAGGGCTACAACAATGTAGAAGGTCACTCAGTCCAAATCCTAGCACAACTAGGTCAAATATGCAGAATACCAAACCAGAATCGTAATTGCAGGTTCCCAAATCACACAATGCTGTAATTCGTCCAACTCAGTCTACACAGGTCCAAATGCATTGATTCCAAAGGCATATGATAGCTACGACATCAAGCTACATTTCATCAGAAGACACCATCAGCAAAATCCAAAGCAATTCCAGTCAAAATGGCCAATTACAATCGCAGTTCGCACATTCTGATCACCCAGAACAGCAACAGTAAAATCGACATAACTCACTCTATACTACTCCAAATATCCTGAAATTTTGCAGGCACCTCTAAAATGTCATTCCCTACAACTTTCATGTTTTGAGATAAGGCCAATTCGGCCTCTATGTATGACCTAAAATTTCGGACAGAATGTAGCTTCAAGAACCCTAATTTTCCAGAATTTCTTCCAAACCCAAAATTGGTTGCAATTGTCCACTTTTTCCACCTTCTAGCTTCATTACATAACATTTCCAATCATCATACAAGGCCACAACATCATGATCACATTAAACCAGAAAATTCACCAATAAATTGTAAACTTCACCATTTCATCCAAAAACAAGAATTAAATCACAAAATTCAACACTTTAGCTTCCACTAAGCACAACTCAAGCTTCATTAAGTGTAGGGGAAAGTTCATATACCACTCACCAAGTAATCAAGAGAGAGGAAGATGTTGGACACCTTAAGTCTTCAAACAAACTTCACTAAACTACTTACTAGCACCCAAGGGAGGAATTTTATGGAGTGAAATCTAGTTTAGGTATTTGTTTTTGGAAGATTGAACCAAATGGAAGCTTGAAAATTGATGAAGTTTCTTCCTTCTTTGAGCTTGAGAGGGCCGGCCAACAAGAGGTGAAAAATGGTGAATTTTAGTGATTTTTTGAAGATATTAACCACTTAGTCAAAATTGTCAAAAAAAAGAATAGTAACTCTTAAGTCCTAACCAATATCATGGTGACATGTGGCACTCCAATAAATGCATTCCTATGCTTTCTTTTCTCTCTCACATCAATCATATCACACACACTATACTTATCTCTTAACACCCGATAAATTTTTCACAGTATCCGAAACTTAACCTTATTGGCCGAATTTTTCCGAACTTTCCGCACTAGTGGGTCCCACATCCAAAATACGCTTTTAATTTCTCAAAAACTAACCGATACTAGAAAAATCATTTGAAAACTATATTTGCTCATAAACTTGATCTGGGGAATTTTTCTAATCAAGAAAATGTAGAAAAGGCGGGTTTTGTTTTAAACAAAATAAACCCTAGAAAATTAGAAAATTTCCGGGTTCTCAAACTCTTTTTTTTCGGGGCGTCACAATCTCCCCTCCTTAAAAGAATGTCGTCCTCGACATTCCCTCTTGTACCAATCACGTCAAGACATCCCGTAAAAATCTCTCAAGAGTCAAATCAAACCCACAGTCCGGCATCCTAAACTTCAAGCCCAGGATACACTACAGAGATCTGAAGCCTAAGCTCTGATACCACTTGTCACTCACCTCCACGGCTCACAATCCTCGTCCAATATAGCCAATTCCATCATTCAAGTCCAAGCCTTTCACATGAAACTTAAGGTAACCAACGCTATTAAAAATCGGACAGCATTTCCCCATAAATTCATCCTTTCCATCCTACAATCAAACCCAATCACATAGCAATTAACCACAATTGCTCAAAACCAGAAAACAGTTTTGACGTCCTTTTGCGGTAATGGTGCCAAAAGCACTACGATGGTCGGATGAAGGTGCAAGACCCACCGTTTCGAAGCTAAGAACCAGGGCTACAACAATGTAGAAGGTCACTCAGTCCAAATCCTAGCACAACTAGGTCAAATATGCAGAATACCAAACCAGAATCGTAATTGCAGGTTCCCAAATCACACAATGCTGTAATTCGTCCAACTCAGTCTACACAGGTCCAAATGCATTGATTCCAAAGGCATATGATAGCTACGACATCAAGCTACATTTCATCAGAAGACACCATCAGCAAAATCCAAAGCAATTCCAGTCAAAATGGCCAATTACAATCGCAGTTCGCACATTCTGATCACCCAGAACAGCAACAGTAAAATCGACATAACTCACTCTATACTACTCCAAATGTCCTGAAATTTTGCAGGCACCTCTAAAATGTCATTCCCTACAACTTTCATGTTTTGAGATAAGGCCAATTCGGCCTCTATCTATGACCTAAAATTTCGGACAGAATGTAGCTTCAAGAACCCTAATTTTCCAGAATTTCTTCCAAACCCAAAATTGGTTGCAATTGTCCACTTTTTCCACCTTCTAGCTTCATTACATAACATTTCCAATCATCATACAAGGCCACAACATCATGATCACATTAAACCAGAAAATTCACCAATAAATTGTAAACGTCACCATTTCATCCAAAAACAAGAATTAAATCACAAAATTCAACACTTTAGCTTCCACTAAGCACAACTCAAGCTTCATTAAGTGTAGGGGAAAGTTCATATACCACTCACCAAGTAATCAAGAGAGAGGAAGATGTTGGACACCTTAAGTCTTCAAACAAACTTCACTAAACTACTTACTAGCACCCAAGGGAGGAATTTTATGGAGTGAAATCTAGTTTAGGTATTTGTTTTTGGAAGATTGAACCAAATGGAAGCTTGAAAATTGATGAAGTTTCTTCCTTCTTTGAGCTTGAGAGGGCCGGCCAACAAGAGGTGAAAAATGGTGAATTTTAGTGATTTTTTGAAGATATTAACCACTTAGTCAAAATAGTCAAAAAAAAGAATAGTAACTCTTAAGTCCTAACCAATATCATGGTGACATGTGGCACTCCAATAAATGCATTCCTATCCTTTCTTTTCTCTCTCACATCAATCATATCACACACACTCTACTTATCTCTTAACACCCGATAAATTTTTCACAGTATCCGAAACTTAACCTTATTGGCCGAATTTTTCCGAACTTTCCGCACTAGTGGGTCCCACATCCAAAATACGCTTTTAATTTCTCAAAAACTAACCGATACTAGAAAAATCATTTGAAAACTATATTTGCTCATAAACTTGATCTGGGGAATTTTTCTAATCAAGAAAATGTAGAAAAGGCGGGTTTTGTTTTAAACAAAATAAACCCTAGAAAATTAGAAAATTTCCGGGTTCTCAAACTCTTTTTTTTCGGGGCGTCACAATCTCCCCTCCTTAAAAGAATGTCGTCCTCGACATTCCCTCTTGTACCAATCACGTCAAGACATCCCGTAAAAATCTCTCAAGAGTCAAATCAAACCCACAGTCCGGCATCCTAAACTTCAAGCCCAGGATACACTACAGAGATCTGAAGCCTAAGCTCTGATACCACTTGTCACTCACCTCCACGGCTCACAATCCTCGTCCAATATAGCCAATTCCATCATTCAAGTCCAAGCCTTTCACATGAAACTTAAGGTAACCAACGCTATTAAAAATCGGACAGCATTTCCCCATAAATTCATCCTTTCCATCCTACAATCAAACCCAATCACATAGCAATTAACCACAATTGCTCAAAACCAGAAAACAGTTTTGACGTCCTTTTGCGGTAATGGTGCCAAAAGCACTACGATGGTCGGATGAAGGTGCAAGACCCACCGTTTCGAAGCTAAGAACCAGGGCTACAACAATGTAGAAGGTCACTCAGTCCAAATCCTAGCACAACTAGGTCAAATATGCAGAATACCAAACCAGAATCGTAATTGCAGGTTCCCAAATCACACAATGCTGTAATTCGTCCAACTCAGTCTACACAGGTCCAAATGCATTGATTCCAAAGGCATATGATAGCTACGACATCAAGCTACATTTCATCAGAAGACACCATCAGCAAAATCCAAAGCAATTCCAGTCAAAATGGCCAATTACAATCGCAGTTCGCACATTCTGATCACCCAGAACAGCAACAGTAAAATCGACATAACTCACTCTATACTACTCCAAATGTCCTGAAATTTTGCAGGCACCTCTAAAATGTCATTCCCTACAACTTTCATGTTTTGAGATAAGGCCAATTCGGCCTCTATCTATGACCTAAAATTTCGGACAGAATGTAGCTTCAAGAACCCTAATTTTCCAGAATTTCTTCCAAACCCAAAATTGGTTGCAATTGTCCACTTTTTCCACCTTCTAGCTTCATTACATAACATTTCCAATCATCATACAAGGCCACAACATCATGATCACATTAAACCAGAAAATTCACCAATAAATTGTAAACTTCACCATTTCATCCAAAAACAAGAATTAAATCACAAAATTCAACACTTTAGCTTCCACTAAGCACAACTCAAGCTTCATTAAGTGTAGGGGAAAGTTCATATACCACTCACCAAGTAATCAAGAGAGAGGAAGATGTTGGACACCTTAAGTCTTCAAACAAACTTCACTAAACTACTTACTAGCACCCAAGGGAGGAATTTTATGGAGTGAAATCTAGTTTAGGTATTTGTTTTTGGAAGATTGAACCAAATGGAAGCTTGAAAATTGATGAAGTTTCTTCCTTCTTTGAGCTTGAGAGGGCCGGCCAACAAGAGGTGAAAAATGGTGAATTTTAGTGATTTTTTGAAGATATTAACCACTTAGTCAAAATAGTCAAAAAAAAGAATAGTAACTCTTAAGTCCTAACCAATATCATGGTGACATGTGGCACTCCAATAAATGCATTCCTATCCTTTCTTTTCTCTCTCACATCAATCATATCACACACACTCTACTTATCTCTTAACACCCGATAAATTTTTCACAGTATCCGAAACTTAACCTTATTGGCCGAATTTTTCCGAACTTTCCGCACTAGTGGGTCCCACATCCAAAATACGCTTTTAATTTCTCAAAAACTAACCGATACTAGAAAAATCATTTGAAAACTATATTTGCTCATAAACTTGATCTGGGGAATTTTTCTAATCAAGAAAATGTAGAAAAGGCGGGTTTTGTTTTAAACAAAATAAACCCTAGAAAATTAGAAAATTTCCGGGTTCTCAAACTCTTTTTTTTCGGGGCGTCACAATCTCCCCTCCTTAAAAGAATGTCGTCCTCGACATTCCCTCTTGTACCAATCACGTCAAGACATCCCGTAAAAATCTCTCAAGAGTCAAATCAAACCCACAGTCCGGCATCCTAAACTTCAAGCCCAGGATACACTACAGAGATCTGAAGCCTAAGCTCTGATACCACTTGTCACTCACCTCCACGGCTCACAATCCTCGTCCAATATAGCCAATTCCATCATTCAAGTCCAAGCCTTTCACATGAAACTTAAGGTAACCAACGCTATTAAAAATCGGACAGCATTTCCCCATAAATTCATCCTTTCCATCCTACAATCAAACCCAATCACATAGCAATTAACCACAATTGCTCAAAACCAGAAAACAGTTTTGACGTCCTTTTGCGGTAATGGTGCCAAAAGCACTACGATGGTCGGATGAAGGTGCAAGACCCACCGTTTCGAAGCTAAGAACCAGGGCTACAACAATGTAGAAGGTCACTCAGTCCAAATCCTAGCACAACTAGGTCAAATATGCAGAATACCAAACCAGAATCGTAATTGCAGGTTCCCAAATCACACAATGCTGTAATTCGTCCAACTCAGTCTACACAGGTCCAAATGCATTGATTCCAAAGGCATATGATAGCTACGACATCAAGCTACATTTCATCAGAAGACACCATCAGCAAAATCCAAAGCAATTCCAGTCAAAATGGCCAATTACAATCGCAGTTCGCACATTCTGATCACCCAGAACAGCAACAGTAAAATCGACATAACTCACTCTATACTACTCCAAATGTCCTGAAATTTTGCAGGCACCTCTAAAATGTCATTCCCTACAACTTTCATGTTTTGAGATAAGGCCAATTCGGCCTCTATCTATGACCTAAAATTTCGGACAGAATGTAGCTTCAAGAACCCTAATTTTCCAGAATTTCTTCCAAACCCAAAATTGGTTGCAATTGTCCACTTTTTCCACCTTCTAGCTTCATTACATAACATTTCCAATCATCATACAAGGCCACAACATCATGATCACATTAAACCAGAAAATTCACCAATAAATTGTAAACGTCACCATTTCATCCAAAAACAAGAATTAAATCACAAAATTCAACACTTTAGCTTCCACTAAGCACAACTCAAGCTTCATTAAGTGTAGGGGAAAGTTCATATACCACTCACCAAGTAATCAAGAGAGAGGAAGATGTTGGACACCTTAAGTCTTCAAACAAACTTCACTAAACTACTTACTAGCACCCAAGGGAGGAATTTTATGGAGTGAAATCTAGTTTAGGTATTTGTTTTTGGAAGATTGAACCAAATGGAAGCTTGAAAATTGATGAAGTTTCTTCCTTCTTTGAGCTTGAGAGGGCCGGCCAACAAGAGGTGAAAAATGGTGAATTTTAGTGATTTTTTGAAGATATTAACCACTTAGTCAAAATAGTCAAAAAAAAGAATAGTAACTCTTAAGTCCTAACCAATATCATGGTGACATGTGGCACTCCAATAAATGCATTCCTATCCTTTCTTTTCTCTCTCACATCAATCATATCACACACACTCTACTTATCTCTTAACACCCGATAAATTTTTCACAGTATCCGAAACTTAACCTTATTGGCCGAATTTTTCCGAACTTTCCGCACTAGTGGGTCCCACATCCAAAATACGCTTTTAATTTCTCAAAAACTAACCGATACTAGAAAAATCATTTGAAAACTATATTTGCTCATAAACTTGATCTGGGGAATTTTTCTAATCAAGAAAATGTAGAAAAGGCGGGTTTTGTTTTAAACAAAATAAACCCTAGAAAATTAGAAAATTTCCGGGTTCTCAAACTCTTTTTTTTCGGGGCGTCACAATCTCCCCTCCTTAAAAGAATGTCGTCCTCGACATTCCCTCTTGTACCAATCACGTCAAGACATCCCGTAAAAATCTCTCAAGAGTCAAATCAAACCCACAGTCCGGCATCCTAAACTTCAAGCCCAGGATACACTACAGAGATCTGAAGCCTAAGCTCTGATACCACTTGTCACTCACCTCCACGGCTCACAATCCTCGTCCAATATAGCCAATTCCATCATTCAAGTCCAAGCCTTTCACATGAAACTTAAGGTAACCAACGCTATTAAAAATCGGACAGCATTTCCCCATAAATTCATCCTTTCCATCCTACAATCAAACCCAATCACATAGCAATTAACCACAATTGCTCAAAACCAGAAAACAGTTTTGACGTCCTTTTGCGGTAATGGTGCCAAAAGCACTACGATGGTCGGATGAAGGTGCAAGACCCACCGTTTCGAAGCTAAGAACCAGGGCTACAACAATGTAGAAGGTCACTCAGTCCAAATCCTAGCACAACTAGGTCAAATATGCAGAATACCAAACCAGAATCGTAATTGCAGGTTCCCAAATCACACAATGCTGTAATTCGTCCAACTCAGTCTACACAGGTCCAAATGCATTGATTCCAAAGGCATATGATAGCTACGACATCAAGCTACATTTCATCAGAAGACACCATCAGCAAAATCCAAAGCAATTCCAGTCAAAATGGCCAATTACAATCGCAGTTCGCACATTCTGATCACCCAGAACAGCAACAGTAAAATCGACATAACTCACTCTATACTACTCCAAATGTCCTGAAATTTTGCAGGCACCTCTAAAATGTCATTCCCTACAACTTTCATGTTTTGAGATAAGGCCAATTCGGCCTCTATCTATGACCTAAAATTTCGGACAGAATGTAGCTTCAAGAACCCTAATTTTCCAGAATTTCTTCCAAACCCAAAATTGGTTGCAATTGTCCACTTTTTCCACCTTCTAGCTTCATTACATAACATTTCCAATCATCATACAAGGCCACAACATCATGATCACATTAAACCAGAAAATTCACCAATAAATTGTAAACGTCACCATTTCATCCAAAAACAAGAATTAAATCACAAAATTCAACACTTTAGCTTCCACTAAGCACAACTCAAGCTTCATTAAGTGTAGGGGAAAGTTCATATACCACTCACCAAGTAATCAAGAGAGAGGAAGATGTTGGACACCTTAAGTCTTCAAACAAACTTCACTAAACTACTTACTAGCACCCAAGGGAGGAATTTTATGGAGTGAAATCTAGTTTAGGTATTTGTTTTTGGAAGATTGAACCAAATGGAAGCTTGAAAATTGATGAAGTTTCTTCCTTCTTTGAGCTTGAGAGGGCCGGCCAACAAGAGGTGAAAAATGGTGAATTTTAGTGATTTTTTGAAGATATTAACCACTTAGTCAAAATAGTCAAAAAAAAGAATAGTAACTCTTAAGTCCTAACCAATATCATGGTGACATGTGGCACTCCAATAAATGCATTCCTATCCTTTCTTTTCTCTCTCACATCAATCATATCACACACACTCTACTTATCTCTTAACACCCGATAAATTTTTCACAGTATCCGAAACTTAACCTTATTGGCCGAATTTTTCCGAACTTTCCGCACTAGTGGGTCCCACATCCAAAATACGCTTTTAATTTCTCAAAAACTAACCGATACTAGAAAAATCATTTGAAAACTATATTTGCTCATAAACTTGATCTGGGGAATTTTTCTAATCAAGAAAATGTAGAAAAGGCGGGTTTTGTTTTAAACAAAATAAACCCTAGAAAATTAGAAAATTTCCGGGTTCTCAAACTCTTTTTTTTCGGGGCGTCACAATCTCCCCTCCTTAAAAGAATGTCGTCCTCGACATTCCCTCTTGTACCAATCACGTCAAGACATCCCGTAAAAATCTCTCAAGAGTCAAATCAAACCCACAGTCCGGCATCCTAAACTTCAAGCCCAGGATACACTACAGAGATCTGAAGCCTAAGCTCTGATACCACTTGTCACTCACCTCCACGGCTCACAATCCTCGTCCAATATAGCCAATTCCATCATTCAAGTCCAAGCCTTTCACATGAAACTTAAGGTAACCAACGCTATTAAAAATCGGACAGCATTTCCCCATAAATTCATCCTTTCCATCCTACAATCAAACCCAATCACATAGCAATTAACCACAATTGCTCAAAACCAGAAAACAGTTTTGACGTCCTTTTGCGGTAATGGTGCCAAAAGCACTACGATGGTCGGATGAAGGTGCAAGACCCACCGTTTCGAAGCTAAGAACCAGGGCTACAACAATGTAGAAGGTCACTCAGTCCAAATCCTAGCACAACTAGGTCAAATATGCAGAATACCAAACCAGAATCGTAATTGCAGGTTCCCAAATCACACAATGCTGTAATTCGTCCAACTCAGTCTACACAGGTCCAAATGCATTGATTCCAAAGGCATATGATAGCTACGACATCAAGCTACATTTCATCAGAAGACACCATCAGCAAAATCCAAAGCAATTCCAGTCAAAATGGCCAATTACAATCGCAGTTCGCACATTCTGATCACCCAGAACAGCAACAGTAAAATCGACATAACTCACTCTATACTACTCCAAATGTCCTGAAATTTTGCAGGCACCTCTAAAATGTCATTCCCTACAACTTTCATGTTTTGAGATAAGGCCAATTCGGCCTCTATCTATGACCTAAAATTTCGGACAGAATGTAGCTTCAAGAACCCTAATTTTCCAGAATTTCTTCCAAACCCAAAATTGGTTGCAATTGTCCACTTTTTCCACCTTCTAGCTTCATTACATAACATTTCCAATCATCATACAAGGCCACAACATCATGATCACATTAAACCAGAAAATTCACCAATAAATTGTAAACTTCACCATTTCATCCAAAAACAAGAATTAAATCACAAAATTCAACACTTTAGCTTCCACTAAGCACAACTCAAGCTTCATTAAGTGTAGGGGAAAGTTCATATACCACTCACCAAGTAATCAAGAGAGAGGAAGATGTTGGACACCTTAAGTCTTCAAACAAACTTCACTAAACTACTTACTAGCACCCAAGGGAGGAATTTTATGGAGTGAAATCTAGTTTAGGTATTTGTTTTTGGAAGATTGAACCAAATGGAAGCTTGAAAATTGATGAAGTTTCTTCCTTCTTTGAGCTTGAGAGGGCCGGCCAACAAGAGGTGAAAAATGGTGAATTTTAGTGATTTTTTGAAGATATTAACCACTTAGTCAAAATAGTCAAAAAAAAGAATAGTAACTCTTAAGTCCTAACCAATATCATGGTGACATGTGGCACTCCAATAAATGCATTCCTATCCTTTCTTTTCTCTCTCACATCAATCATATCACACACACTCTACTTATCTCTTAACACCCGATAAATTTTTCACAGTATCCGAAACTTAACCTTATTGGCCGAATTTTTCCGAACTTTCCGCACTAGTGGGTCCCACATCCAAAATACGCTTTTAATTTCTCAAAAACTAACCGATACTAGAAAAATCATTTGAAAACTATATTTGCTCATAAACTTGATCTGGGGAATTTTTCTAATCAAGAAAATGTAGAAAAGGCGGGTTTTGTTTTAAACAAAATAAACCCTAGAAAATTAGAAAATTTCCGGGTTCTCAAACTCTTTTTTTTCGGGGCGTCACAATCTCCCCTCCTTAAAAGAATGTCGTCCTCGACATTCCCTCTTGTACCAATCACGTCAAGACATCCCGTAAAAATCTCTCAAGAGTCAAATCAAACCCACAGTCCGGCATCCTAAACTTCAAGCCCAGGATACACTACAGAGATCTGAAGCCTAAGCTCTGATACCACTTGTCACTCACCTCCACGGCTCACAATCCTCGTCCAATATAGCCAATTCCATCATTCAAGTCCAAGCCTTTCACATGAAACTTAAGGTAACCAACGCTATTAAAAATCGGACAGCATTTCCCCATAAATTCATCCTTTCCATCCTACAATCAAACCCAATCACATAGCAATTAACCACAATTGCTCAAAACCAGAAAACAGTTTTGACGTCCTTTTGCGGTAATGGTGCCAAAAGCACTACGATGGTCGGATGAAGGTGCAAGACCCACCGTTTCGAAGCTAAGAACCAGGGCTACAACAATGTAGAAGGTCACTCAGTCCAAATCCTAGCACAACTAGGTCAAATATGCAGAATACCAAACCAGAATCGTAATTGCAGGTTCCCAAATCACACAATGCTGTAATTCGTCCAACTCAGTCTACACAGGTCCAAATGCATTGATTCCAAAGGCATATGATAGCTACGACATCAAGCTACATTTCATCAGAAGACACCATCAGCAAAATCCAAAGCAATTCCAGTCAAAATGGCCAATTACAATCGCAGTTCGCACATTCTGATCACCCAGAACAGCAACAGTAAAATCGACATAACTCACTCTATACTACTCCAAATGTCCTGAAATTTTGCAGGCACCTCTAAAATGTCATTCCCTACAACTTTCATGTTTTGAGATAAGGCCAATTCGGCCTCTATATATGACCTAAAATTTCGGACAGAATGTAGCTTCAAGAACCCTAATTTTCCAGAATTTCTTCCAAACCCAAAATTGGTTGCAATTGTCCACTTTTTCCACCTTCTAGCTTCATTACATAACATTTCCAATCATCATACAAGGCCACAACATCATGATCACATTAAACCAGAAAATTCACCAATAAATTGTAAACTTCACCATTTCATCCAAAAACAAGAATTAAATCACAAAATTCAACACTTTAGCTTCCACTAAGCACAACTCAAGCTTCATTAAGTGTAGGGGAAAGTTCATATACCACTCACCAAGTAATCAAGAGAGAGGAAGATGTTGGACACCTTAAGTTTTCAAACAAACTTCACTAAACTACTTACTAGCACCCAAGGGAGGAATTTTATGGAGTGAAATCTAGTTTAGGTATTTGTTTTTGGAAGATTGAACCAAATGGAAGCTTGAAAATTGATGAAGTTTCTTCCTTCTTTGAGCTTGAGAGGGCCGGCCAACAAGAGGTGAAAAATGGTGAATTTTAGTGATTTTTTGAAGATATTAACCACTTAGTCAAAATAGTCAAAAAAAAGAATAGTAACTCTTAAGTCCTAACCAATATCATGGTGACATGTGGCACTCCAATAAATGCATTCCTATCCTTTCTTTTCTCTCTCACATCAATCATATCACACATACTCTACTTATCTCTTAACACCCGATAAATTTTTCACAGTATCCGAAACTTAACCTTATTGGCCGAATTTTTCCGAACTTTCCGCACTAGTGGGTCCCACATCCAAAATACGCTTTTAATTTCTCAAAAACTAACCGATACTAGAAAAATCATTTGAAAACTATATTTGCTCATAAACTTGATCTGGGGAATTTTTCTAATCAAGAAAATGTAGAAAAGGCGGGTTTTGTTTTAAACAAAATAAACCCTAGAAAATTAGAAAATTTCCGGGTTTTCAAACTCTTTTTTTTCGGGGCGTCACAATCTCCCCTCCTTAAAAGAATGTCGTCCTCGACATTCCCTCTTGTACCAATCACGTCAAGACATCCCGTAAAAATCTCTCAAGAGTCAAATCAAACCCACAGTCCGGCATCCTAAACTTCAAGCCCAGGATACACTACAGAGATCTGAAGCCTAAGCTCTGATACCACTTGTCACTCACCTCCACGGCTCACAATCCTCGTCCGATATAGCCAATTCCATCATTCAAGTCCAAGCCTTTCACATGAAACTTAAGGTAACCAACGCTATTAAAAATCGGACAGCATTTCCCCATAAATTCATCCTTTCCATCCTACAATCAAACCCAATCACATAGCAATTAACCACAATTGCTCAAAACCAGAAAACAGTTTTGACGTCCTTTTGCGGTAATGGTGCCAAAAGCACTACGATGGTCGGATGAAGGTGCAAGACCCACCGTTTCGAAGCTAAGAACCAGGGCTACAACAATGTAGAAGGTCACTCAGTCCAAATCCTAGCACAACTAGGTCAAATATGCAGAATACCAAACCAGAATCGTAATTGCAGGTTCCCAAATCACACAATGCTGTAATTCGTCCAACTCAGTCTACACAGGTCCAAATGCATTGATTCCAAAGGCATATGATAGCTACGACATCAAGCTACATTTCATCAGAAGACACCATCAGCAAAATCCAAAGCAATTCCAGTCAAAATGGCCAATTACAATCGCAGTTCGCACATTCTGATCACCCAGAACAGCAACAGTAAAATCGACATAACTCACTCTATACTACTCCAAATGTCCTGAAATTTTGCAGGCACCTCTAAAATGTCATTCCCTACAACTTTCATGTTTTGAGATAAGGCCAATTCGGCCTCTATGTATGACCTAAAATTTCGGACAGAATGTAGCTTCAAGAACCCTAATTTTCCAGAATTTCTTCCAAACCCAAAATTGGTTGCAATTGTCCACTTTTTCCACCTTCTAGCTTCATTACATAACATTTCCAATCATCATACAAGGCCACAACATCATGATCACATTAAACCAGAAAATTCACCAATAAATTGTAAACGTCACCATTTCATCCAAAAACAAGAATTAAATCACAAAATTCAACACTTTAGCTTCCACTAAGCACAACTCAAGCTTCATTAAGTGTAGGGGAAAGTTCATATACCACTCACCAAGTAATCAAGAGAGAGGAAGATGTTGGACACCTTAAGTCTTCAAACAAACTTCACTAAACTACTTACTAGCACCCAAGGGAGGAATTTTATGGAGTGAAATCTAGTTTAGGTATTTGTTTTTGGAAGATTGAACCAAATGGAAGCTTGAAAATTGATGAAGTTTCTTCCTTCTTTGAGCTTGAGAGGGCCGGCCAACAAGAGGTGAAAAATGGTGAATTTTAGTGATTTTTTGAAGATATTAACCACTTAGTCAAAATAGTCAAAAAAAAGAATAGTAACTCTTAAGTCCTAACCAATATCATGGTGACATGTGGCACTCCAATAAATGCATTCCTATCCTTTCTTTTCTCTCTCACATCAATCATATCACACACACTCTACTTATCTCTTAACACCCGATAAATTTTTCACAGTATCCGAAACTTAACCTTATTGGCCGAATTTTTCCGAACTTTCCGCACTAGTGGGTCCCACATCCAAAATACGCTTTTAATTTCTCAAAAACTAACCGATACTAGAAAAATCATTTGAAAACTATATTTGCTCATAAACTTGATCTGGGGAATTTTTCTAATCAAGAAAATGTAGAAAAGGCGGGTTTTGTTTTAAACAAAATAAACCCTAGAAAATTAGAAAATTTCCGGGTTCTCAAACTCTTTTTTTTCGGGGCGTCACAATCTCCCCTCCTTAAAAGAATGTCGTCCTCGACATTCCCTCTTGTACCAATCACGTCAAGACATCCCGTAAAAATCTCTCAAGAGTCAAATCAAACCCACAGTCCGGCATCCTAAACTTCAAGCCCAGGATACACTACAGAGATCTGAAGCCTAAGCTCTGATACCACTTGTCACTCACCTCCACGGCTCACAATCCTCGTCCAATATAGCCAATTCCATCATTCAAGTCCAAGCCTTTCACATGAAACTTAAGGTAACCAACGCTATTAAAAATCGGACAGCATTTCCCCATAAATTCATCCTTTCCATCCTACAATCAAACCCAATCACATAGCAATTAACCACAATTGCTCAAAACCAGAAAACAGTTTTGACGTCCTTTTGCGGTAATGGTGCCAAAAGCACTACGATGGTCGGATGAAGGTGCAAGACCCACCGTTTCGAAGCTAAGAACCAGGGCTACAACAATGTAGAAGGTCACTCAGTCCAAATCCTAGCACAACTAGGTCAAATATGCAGAATACCAAACCAGAATCGTAATTGCAGGTTCCCAAATCACACAATGCTGTAATTCGTCCAACTCAGTCTACACAGGTCCAAATGCATTGATTCCAAAGGCATATGATAGCTACGACATCAAGCTACATTTCATCAGAAGACACCATCAGCAAAATCCAAAGCAATTCCAGTCAAAATGGCCAATTACAATCGCAGTTCGCACATTCTGATCACCCAGAACAGCAACAGTAAAATCGACATAACTCACTCTATACTACTCCAAATGTCCTGAAATTTTGCAGGCACCTCTAAAATGTCATTCCCTACAACTTTCATGTTTTGAGATAAGGCCAATTCGGCCTCTATCTATGACCTAAAATTTCGGACAGAATGTAGCTTCAAGAACCCTAATTTTCCAGAATTTCTTCCAAACCCAAAATTGGTTGCAATTGTCCACTTTTTCCACCTTCTAGCTTCATTACATAACATTTCCAATCATCATACAAGGCCACAACATCATGATCACATAAAACCAGAAAATTCACCAATAAATTGTAAACTTCACCATTTCATCCAAAAACAAGAATTAAATCACAAAATTCAACACTTTAGCTTCCACTAAGCACAACTCAAGCTTCATTAAGTGTAGGGGAAAGTTCATATACCACTCACCAAGTAATCAAGAGAGAGGAAGATGTTGGACACCTTAAGTCTTCAAACAAACTTCACTAAACTACTTACTAGCACCCAAGGGAGGAATTTTATGGAGTGAAATCTAGTTTAGGTATTTGTTTTTGGAAGATTGAACCAAATGGAAGCTTGAAAATTGATGAAGTTTCTTCCTTCTTTGAGCTTGAGAGGGCCGGCCAACAAGAGGTGAAAAATGGTGAATTTTAGTGATTTTTTGAAGATATTAACCACTTAGTCAAAATAGTCAAAAAAAAGAATAGTAACTCTTAAGTCCTAACCAATATCATGGTGACATGTGGCACTCCAATAAATGCATTCCTATCCTTTCTTTTCTCTCTCACATCAATCATATCACACACACTCTACTTATCTCTTAACACCCGATAAATTTTTCACAGTATCCGAAACTTAACCTTATTGGCCGAATTTTTCCGAACTTTCCGCACTAGTGGGTCCCACATCCAAAATACGCTTTTAATTTCTCAAAAACTAACCGATACTAGAAAAATCATTTGAAAACTATATTTGCTCATAAACTTGATCTGGGGAATTTTTCTAATCAAGAAAATGTAGAAAAGGCGGGTTTTGTTTTAAACAAAATAAACCCTAGAAAATTAGAAAATTTCCGGGTTCCCAAACTCTTTTTTTTCGGGGCGTCACAATCTCCCCTCCTTAAAAGAATGTCGTCCTCGACATTCCCTCTTGTACCAATCACGTCAAGACATCCCGTAAAAATCTCTCAAGAGTCAAATCAAACCCACAGTCCGGCATCCTAAACTTCAAGCCCAGGATACACTACAGAGATCTGAAGCCTAAGCTCTGATACCACTTGTCACTCACCTCCACGGCTCACAATCCTCGTCCAATATAGCCAATTCCATCATTCAAGTCCAAGCCTTTCACATGAAACTTATGGTAACCAACGCTATTAAAAATCGGACAGCATTTCCCCATAAATTCATCCTTTCCATCCTACAATCAAACCCAATCACATAGCAATTAACCACAATTGCTCAAAACCAGAAAACAGTTTTGACGTCCTTTTGCGGTAATGGTGCCAAAAGCACTACGATGGTCGGATGAAGGTGCAAGACCCACCGTTTCGAAGCTAAGAACCAGGGCTACAACAATGTAGAAGGTCACTCAGTCCAAATCCTAGCACAACTAGGTCAAATATGCAGAATACCAAACCAGAATCGTAATTGCAGGTTCCCAAATCACACAATGCTGTAATTCGTCCAACTCAGTCTACACAGGTCCAAATGCATTGATTCCAAAGGCATATGATAGCTACGACATCAAGCTACATTTCATCAGAAGACACCATCAGCAAAATCCAAAGCAATTCCAGTCAAAATGGCCAATTACAATCGCAGTTCGCACATTCTGATCACCCAGAACAGCAACAGTAAAATCGACATAACTCACTCTATACTACTCCAAATGTCCTGAAATTTTGCAGGCACCTCTAAAATGTCATTCCCTACAACTTTCATGTTTTGAGATAAGGCCAATTCGGCCTCTATCTATGACCTAAAATTTCGGACAGAATGTAGCTTCAAGAACCCTAATTTTCCAGAATTTCTTCCAAACCCAAAATTGGTTGCAATTGTCCACTTTTTCCACCTTCTAGCTTCATTACATAACATTTCCAATCATCATACAAGGCCACAACATCATGATCACATTAAACCAGAAAATTCACCAATAAATTGTAAACTTCACCATTTCATCCAAAAACAAGAATTAAATCACAAAATTCAACACTTTAGCTTCCACTAAGCACAACTCAAGCTTCATTAAGTGTAGGGGAAAGTTCATATACCACTCACCAAGTAATCAAGAGAGAGGAAGATGTTGGACACCTTAAGTCTTCAAACAAACTTCACTAAACTACTTACTAGCACCCAAGGGAGGAATTTTATGGAGTGAAATCTAGTTTAGGTATTTGTTTTTGGAAGATTGAACCAAATGGAAGCTTGAAAATTGATGAAGTTTCTTCCTTCTTTGAGCTTGAGAGGGCCGGCCAACAAGAGGTGAAAAATGGTGAATTTTAGTGATTTTTTGAAGATATTAACCACTTAGTCAAAATAGTCAAAAAAAAGAATAGTAACTCTTAAGTCCTAACCAATATCATGGTGACATGTGGCACTCCAATAAATGCATTCCTATCCTTTCTTTTCTCTCTCACATCAATCATATCACACACACTCTACTTATCTCTTAACACCCGATAAATTTTTCACAGTATCCGAAACTTAACCTTATTGGCCGAATTTTTCCGAACTTTCCGCACTAGTGGGTCCCACATCCAAAATACGCTTTTAATTTCTCAAAAACTAACCGATACTAGAAAAATCATTTGAAAACTATATTTGCTCATAAACTTGATCTGGGGAATTTTTCTAATCAAGAAAATGTAGAAAAGGCGGGTTTTGTTTTAAACAAAATAAACCCTAGAAAATTAGAAAATTTCCGGGTTCTCAAACTCTTTTTTTTCGGGGCGTCACAATCTCCCCTCCTTAAAAGAATGTCGTCCTCGACATTCCCTCTTGTACCAATCACGTCAAGACATCCCGTAAAAATCTCTCAAGAGTCAAATCAAACCCACAGTCCGGCATCCTAAACTTCAAGCCCAGGATACACTACAGAGATCTGAAGCCTAAGCTCTGATACCACTTGTCACTCACCTCCACGGCTCACAATCCTCGTCCAATATAGCCAATTCCATCATTCAAGTCCAAGCCTTTCACATGAAACTTAAGGTAACCAACGCTATTAAAAATCGGACAGCATTTCCCCATAAATTCATCCTTTCCATCCTACAATCAAACCCAATCACATAGCAATTAACCACAATTGCTCAAAACCAGAAAACAGTTTTGACGTCCTTTTGCGGTAATGGTGCCAAAAGCACTACGATGGTCGGATGAAGGTGCAAGACCCACCGTTTCGAAGCTAAGAACCAGGGCTACAACAATGTAGAAGGTCACTCAGTCCAAATCCTAGCACAACTAGGTCAAATATGCAGAATACCAAACCAGAATCGTAATTGCAGGTTCCCAAATCACACAATGCTGTAATTCGTCCAACTCAGTCTACACAGGTCCAAATGCATTGATTATAAAGGCATATGATAGCTACGACATCAAGCTACATTTCATCAGAAGACACCAACAGCAAAATCCAAAGCAATTCCAGTCAAAATGGCCAATTACAATCGCAGTTCGCACATTCTGATCACCCAGAACAGCAACAGGAAAATCTACATAACTCACTCTATACTACTCCAAATGTCCTGAAATTTTGCAGGCACCTCGAAAATGTCATTCCCTAAAACTTTTATGTTTTGAGATAAGGCCAATTCGGCCTCTATCTATGACCTAAAATTTCGGACAGATTGTAGCTTCAAGAACCCTAATTTTCCAGAATTTCTTCCAAACCCAAAATTGGTTGCAATTGTCCACTTTTTCCACCTTCTAGCTTCATTACATAACATTTCCAATCATCATACAAGGCCACAACATCATGATCACATTAAACCAGAAAATTCACCAATAAATTGTAAACGTCACCATTTCATCCAAAAACAAGAATTAAATCACAAAATTCAACACTTTAGCTTCCACTAAGCACAACTCAAGCTTCATTAAGTGTAGGGGAAAGTTCATATACCACTCACCAAGTAATCAAGAGAGAGGAAGATGTTGGACACCTTAAGTCTTCAAACAAACTTCACTAAACTACTTACTAGCACCCAATGGAGGAATTTTATGGAGTGAAATCTAGTTTAGGTATTTGTTTTTGGAAGATTGAACCAAATGGAAGCTTGAAAATTGATGAAGTTTCTTCCTTCTTTGAGCTTGAGAGGGCCGGCCAACAAGAGGTGAAAAATGGTGAATTTTAGTGATTTTTTGAAGATATTAACCACTTAGTCAAAATAGTCAAAAAAAAGAATAGTAACTCTTAAGTCCTAACCAATATCATGGTGACATGTGGCACTCCAATAAATGCATTCCTATCCTTTCTTTTCTCTCTCACATCAATCATATCACACACACTCTACTTATCTCTTAACACCCGATAAATTTTTCACAGTATCCGAAACTTAACCTTATTGGCCGAATTTTTCCGAACTTTCCGCACTAGTGGGTCCCACATCCAAAATACGCTTTTAATTTCTCAAAAACTAACCGATACTAGAAAAATCATTTGAAAACTATATTTGCTCATAAACTTGATCTGGGGAATTTTTCTAATCAAGAAAATGTAGAAAAGGCGGGTTTTGTTTTAAACAAAATAAACCCTAGAAAATTAGAAAATTTCCGGGTTCTCAAACTCTTTTTTTTCGGGGCGTCACAATCTCCCCTCCTTAAAAGAATGTCGTCCTCGACATTCCCTCTTGTACCAATCACGTCAAGACATCCCGTAAAAATCTCTCAAGAGTCAAATCAAACCCACAGTCCGGCATCCTAAACTTCAAGCCCAGGATACACTACAGAGATCTGAAGCCTAAGCTCTGATACCACTTGTCACTCACCTCCACGGCTCACAATCCTCGTCCAATATAGCCAATTCCATCATTCAAGTCCAAGCCTTTCACATGAAACTTAAGGTAACCAACGCTATTAAAAATCGGACAGCATTTCCCCATAAATTCATCCTTTCCATCCTACAATCAAACCCAATCACATAGCAATTAACCACAATTGCTCAAAACCAGAAAACAGTTTTGACGTCCTTTTGCGGTAATGGTGCCAAAAGCACTACGATGGTCGGATGAAGGTGCAAGACCCACCGTTTCGAAGCTAAGAACCAGGGCTACAACAATGTAGAAGGTCACTCAGTCCAAATCCTAGCACAACTAGGTCAAATATGCAGAATACCAAACCAGAATCGTAATTGCAGGTTCCCAAATCACACAATGCTGTAATTCGTCCAACTCAGTCTACACAGGTCCAAATGCATTGATTCCAAAGGCATATGATAGCTACGACATCAAGCTACATTTCATCAGAAGACACCATCAGCAAAATCCAAAGCAATTCCAGTCAAAATGGCCAATTACAATCGCAGTTCGCACATTCTGATCACCCAGAACAGCAACAGTAAAATCGACATAACTCACTCTATACTACTCCAAATGTCCTGAAATTTTGCAGGCACCTCGAAAATGTCATTCCCTACAACTTTTATGTTTTGAGATAAGGCCAATTCGGCCTCTATCTATGACCTAAAATTTCGGACAGAATGTAGCTTCAAGAACCCTAATTTTCCAGAATTTCTTCCAAACCCAAAATTGGTTGCAATTGTCCACTTTTTCCACCTTCTAGCTTCATTACATAACATTTCCAATCATCATACAAGGCCACAACATCATGATCACATTAAACCAGAAAATTCACCAATAAATTGTAAACGTCACCATTTCATCCAAAAACAAGAATTAAATCACAAAATTCAACACTTTAGCTTCCACTAAGCACAACTCAAGCTTCATTAAGTGTAGGGGAAAGTTCATATACCACTCACCAAGTAATCAAGAGAGAGGAAGATGTTGGACACCTTAAGTCTTCAAACAAACTTCACTAAACTACTTACTAGCACCCAAGGGAGGAATTTTATGGAGTGAAATCTAGTTTAGGTATTTGTTTTTGGAAGATTGAACCAAATGGAAGCTTGAAAATTGATGAAGTTTCTTCCTTCTTTGAGCTTGAGAGGGCCGGCCAACAAGAGGTGAAAAATGGTGAATTTTAGTGATTTTTTGAAGATATTAACCACTTAGTCAAAATAGTCAAAAAAAAGAATAGTAACTCTTAAGTCCTAACCAATATCATGGTGACATGTGGCACTCCAATAAATGCATTCCTATCCTTTCTTTTCTCTCTCACATCAATCATATCACACACACTCTACTTATCTCTTAACACCCGATAAATTTTTCACAGTATCCGAAACTTAACCTTATTGGCCGAATTTTTCCGAACTTTCCGCACTAGTGGGTCCCACATCCAAAATACGCTTTTAATTTCTCAAAAACTAACCGATACTAGAAAAATCATTTGAAAACTATATTTGCTCATAAACTTGATCTGGGGAATTTTTCTAATCAAGAAAATGTAGAAAAGGCGGGTTTTGTTTTAAACAAAATAAACCCTAGAAAATTAGAAAATTTCCGGGTTCTCAAACTCTTTTTTTTCGGGGCGTCACAATCTCCCCTCCTTAAAAGAATGTCGTCCTCGACATTCCCTCTTGTACCAATCACGTCAAGACATCCCGTAAAAATCTCTCAAGAGTCAAATCAAACCCACAGTCCGGCATCCTAAACTTCAAGCCCAGGATACACTACAGAGATCTGAAGCCTAAGCTCTGATACCACTTGTCACTCACCTCCACGGCTCACAATCCTCGTCCAATATAGCCAATTCCATCATTCAAGTCCAAGCCTTTCACATGAAACTTAAGGTAACCAACGCTATTAAAAATCGGACAGCATTTCCCCATAAATTCATCCTTTCCATCCTACAATCAAACCCAATCACATAGCAATTAACCACAATTGCTCAAAACCAGAAAACAGTTTTGACGTCCTTTTGCGGTAATGGTGCCAAAAGCACTACGATGGTCGGATGAAGGTGCAAGACCCACCGTTTCGAAGCTAAGAACCAGGGCTACAACAATGTAGAAGGTCACTCAGTCCAAATCCTAGCACAACTAGGTCAAATATGCAGAATACCAAACCAGAATCGTAATTGCAGGTTCCCAAATCACACAATGCTGTAATTCGTCCAACTCAGTCTACACAGGTCCAAATGCATTGATTCCAAAGGCATATGATAGCTACGACATCAAGCTACATTTCATCAGAAGACACCATCAGCAAAATCCAAAGCAATTCCAGTCAAAATGGCCAATTACAATCGCAGTTCGCACATTCTGATCACCCAGAACAGCAACAGTAAAATCGACATAACTCACTCTATACTACTCCAAATGTCCTGAAATTTTGCAGGCACCTCTGAAATGTCATTCCCTACAACTTTTATGTTTTGAGATAAGGCCAATTCGGCCTCTATCTATGACCTAAAATTTCGGACAGAATGTAGCTTCAAGAACCCTAATTTTCCAGAATTTCTTCCAAACCCAAAATTGGTTGCAATTGTCCACTTTTTCCACCTTCTAGCTTCATTACATAACATTTCCATTCATCATACAAGGCCACAACATCATGATCACATTAAACCAGAAAATTCACCAATAAATTGTAAACTTCACCATTTCATCCAAAAACAAGAATTAAATCACAAAATTCAACACTTTAGCTTCCACTAAGCACAACTCAAGCTTCATTAAGTGTAGGGGAAAGTTCATATACCACTCACCAAGTAATCAAGAGAGAGGAAGATGTTGGACACCTTAAGTCTTCAAACAAACTTCACTAAACTACTTACTAGCACCCAAGGGAGGAATTTTATGGAGTGAAATCTAGTTTAGGTATTTGTTTTTGGAAGATTGAACCAAATGGAAGCTTGAAAATTGATGAAGTTTCTTCCTTCTTTGAGCTTGAGAGGGCCGGCCAACAAGAGGTGAAAAATGGTGAATTTTAGTGATTTTTTGAAGATATTAACCACTTAGTCAAAATAGTCAAAAAAAAGAATAGTAACTCTTAAGTCCTAACCAATATCATGGTGACATGTGGCACTCCAATAAATGCATTCCTATCCTTTCTTTTCTCTCTCACATCAATCATATCACACACACTCTACTTATCTCTTAACACCCGATAAATTTTTCACAGTATCCGAAACTTAACCTTATTGGCCGAATTTTTCCGAACTTTCCGCACTAGTGGGTCCCACATCCAAAATACGCTTTTAATTTCTCAAAAACTAACCGATACTAGAAAAATCATTTGAAAACTATATTTGCTCATAAACTTGATCTGGGGAATTTTTCTAATCAAGAAAATGTAGAAAAGGCGGGTTTTGTTTTAAACAAAATAAACCCTAGAAAATTAGAAAATTTCCGGGTTCTCAAACTCTTTTTTTTCGGGGCGTCACAATCTCCCCTCCTTAAAAGAATGTCGTCCTCGACATTCCCTCTTGTACCAATCACGTCAAGACATCCCGTAAAAATCTCTCAAGAGTCAAATCAAACCCACAGTCCGGCATCCTAAACTTCAAGCCCAGGATACACTACAGAGATCTGAAGCCTAAGCTCTGATACCACTTGTCACTCACCTCCACGGCTCACAATCCTCGTCCAATATAGCCAATTCCATCATTCAAGTCCAAGCCTTTCACATGAAACTTAAGGTAACCAACGCTATTAAAAATCGGACAGCATTTCCCCATAAATTCATCCTTTCCATCCTACAATCAAACCCAATCACATAGCAATTAACCACAATTGCTCAAAACCAGAAAACAGTTTTGACGTCCTTTTGCGGTAATGGTGCCAAAAGCACTACGATGGTCGGATGAAGGTGCAAGACCCACCGTTTCGAAGCTAAGAACCAGGGCTACAACAATGTAGAAGGTCACTCAGTCCAAATCCTAGCACAACTAGGTCAAATATGCAGAATACCAAACCAGAATCGTAATTGCAGGTTCCCAAATCACACAATGCTGTAATTCGTCCAACTCAGTCTACACAGGTCCAAATGCATTGATTCCAAAGGCATATGATAGCTACGACATCAAGCTACATTTCATCAGAAGACACCATCAGCAAAATCCAAAGCAATTCCAGTCAAAATGGCCAATTACAATCGCAGTTCGCACATTCTGATCACCCAGAACAGCAACAGTAAAATCGACATAACTCACTCTATACTACTCCAAATGTCCTGAAATTTTGCAGGCACCTCTAAAATGTCATTCCCTACAACTTTCATGTTTTGAGATAAGGCCAATTCGGCCTCTATCTATGACCTAAAATTTCGGACAGAATGTAGCTTCAAGAACCCTAATTTTCCAGAATTTCTTCCAAACCCAAAATTGGTTGCAATTGTCCACTTTTTCCACCTTCTAGCTTCATTACATAACATTTCCAATCATCATACAAGGCCACAACATCATGATCACATTAAACCAGAAAATTCACCAATAAATTGTAAACTTCACCATTTCATCCAAAAACAAGAATTAAATCACAAAATTCAACACTTTAGCTTCCACTAAGCACAACTCAAGCTTCATTAAGTGTAGGGGAAAGTTCATATACCACTCACCAAGTAATCAAGAGAGAGGAAGATGTTGGACACCTTAAGTCTTCAAACAAACTTCACTAAACTACTTACTAGCACCCAAGGGAGGAATTTTATGGAGTGAAATCTAGTTTAGGTATTTGTTTTTGGAAGATTGAACCAAATGGAAGCTTGAAAATTGATGAAGTTTCTTCCTTCTTTGAGCTTGAGAGGGCCGGCCAACAAGAGGTGAAAAATGGTGAATTTTAGTGATTTTTTGAAGATATTAACCACTTAGTCAAAATAGTCAAAAAAAAGAATAGTAACTCTTAAGTCCTAACCAATATCATGGTGACATGTGGCACTCCAATAAATGCATTCCTATCCTTTCTTTTCTCTCTCACATCAATCATATCACACACACTCTACTTATCTCTTAACACCCGATAAATTTTTCACAGTATCCGAAACTTAACCTTATTGGCCGAATTTTTCCGAACTTTCCGCACTAGTGGGTCCCACATCCAAAATACGCTTTTAATTTCTCAAAAACTAACCGATACTAGAAAAATCATTTGAAAACTATATTTGCTCATAAACTTGATCTGGGGAATTTTTCTAATCAAGAAAATGTAGAAAAGGCGGGTTTTGTTTTAAACAAAATAAACCCTAGAAAATTAGAAAATTTCCGGGTTCTCAAACTCTTTTTTTTCGGGGCGTCACAATCTCCCCTCCTTAAAAGAATGTCGTCCTCGACATTCCCTCTTGTACCAATCACGTCAAGACATCCCGTAAAAATCTCTCAAGAGTCAAATCAAACCCACAGTCCGGCATCCTAAACTTCAAGCCCAGGATACACTACAGAGATCTGAAGCCTAAGCTCTGATACCACTTGTCACTCACCTCCACGGCTCACAATCCTCGTCCAATATAGCCAATTCCATCATTCAAGTCCAAGCCTTTCACATGAAACTTAAGGTAACCAACGCTATTAAAAATCGGACAGCATTTCCCCATAAATTCATCCTTTCCATCCTACAATCAAACCCAATCACATAGCAATTAACCACAATTGCTCAAAACCAGAAAACAGTTTTGACGTCCTTTTGCGGTAATGGTGCCAAAAGCACTACGATGGTCGGATGAAGGTGCAAGACCCACCGTTTCGAAGCTAAGAACCAGGGCTACAACAATGTAGAAGGTCACTCAGTCCAAATCCTAGCACAACTAGGTCAAATATGCAGAATACCAAACCAGAATCGTAATTGCAGGTTCCCAAATCACACAATGCTGTAATTCGTCCAACTCAGTCTACACAGGTCCAAATGCATTGATTCCAAAGGCATATGATAGCTACGACATCAAGCTACATTTCATCAGAAGACACCATCAGCAAAATCCAAAGCAATTCCAGTCAAAATGGCCAATTACAATCGCAGTTCGCACATTCTGATCACCCAGAACAGCAACAGTAAAATCGACATAACTCACTCTATACTACTCCAAATGTCCTGAAATTTTGCAGGCACCTCTAAAATGTCATTCCCTACAACTTTCATGTTTTGAGATAAGGCCAATTCGGCCTCTATCTATGACCTAAAATTTCGGACAGAATGTAGCTTCAAGAACCCTAATTTTCCAGAATTTCTTCCAAACCCAAAATTGGTTGCAATTGTCCACTTTTTCCACCTTCTAGCTTCATTACATAACATTTCCAATCATCATACAAGGCCACAACATCATGATCACATTAAACCAGAAAATTCACCAATAAATTGTAAACGTCACCATTTCATCCAAAAACAAGAATTAAATCACAAAATTCAACACTTTAGCTTCCACTAAGCACAACTCAAGCTTCATTAAGTGTAGGGGAAAGTTCATATACCACTCACCAAGTAATCAAGAGAGAGGAAGATGTTGGACACCTTAAGTCTTCAAACAAACTTCACTAAACTACTTACTAGCACCCAAGGGAGGAATTTTATGGAGTGAAATCTAGTTTAGGTATTTGTTTTTGGAAGATTGAACCAAATGGAAGCTTGAAAATTGATGAAGTTTCTTCCTTCTTTGAGCTTGAGAGGGCCGGCCAACAAGAGGTGAAAAATGGTGAATTTTAGTGATTTTTTGAAGATATTAACCACTTAGTCAAAATAGTCAAAAAAAAGAATAGTAACTCTTAAGTCCTAACCAATATCATGGTGACATGTGGCACTCCAATAAATGCATTCCTATCCTTTCTTTTCTCTCTCACATCAATCATATCACACACACTCTACTTATCTCTTAACACCCGATAAATTTTTCACAGTATCCGAAACTTAACCTTATTGGCCGAATTTTTCCGAACTTTCCGCACTAGTGGGTCCCACATCCAAAATACGCTTTTAATTTCTCAAAAACTAACCGATACTAGAAAAATCATTTGAAAACTATATTTGCTCATAAACTTGATCTGGGGAATTTTTCTAATCAAGAAAATGTAGAAAAGGCGGGTTTTGTTTTAAACAAAATAAACCCTAGAAAATTAGAAAATTTCCGGGTTCTCAAACTCTTTTTTTTCGGGGCGTCACAATCTCCCCTCCTTAAAAGAATGTCGTCCTCGACATTCCCTCTTGTACCAATCACGTCAAGACATCCCGTAAAAATCTCTCAAGAGTCAAATCAAACCCACAGTCCGGCATCCTAAACTTCAAGCCCAGGATACACTACAGAGATCTGAAGCCTAAGCTCTGATACCACTTGTCACTCACCTCCACGGCTCACAATCCTCGTCCAATATAGCCAATTCCATCATTCAAGTCCAAGCCTTTCACATGAAACTTAAGGTAACCAACGCTATTAAAAATCGGACAGCATTTCCCCATAAATTCATCCTTTCCATCCTACAATCAAACCCAATCACATAGCAATTAACCACAATTGCTCAAAACCAGAAAACAGTTTTGACGTCCTTTTGCGGTAATGGTGCCAAAAGCACTACGATGGTCGGATGAAGGTGCAAGACCCACCGTTTCGAAGCTAAGAACCAGGGCTACAACAATGTAGAAGGTCACTCAGTCCAAATCCTAGCACAACTAGGTCAAATATGCAGAATACCAAACCAGAATCGTAATTGCAGGTTCCCAAATCACACAATGCTGTAATTCGTCCAACTCAGTCTACACAGGTCCAAATGCATTGATTCCAAAGGCATATGATAGCTACGACATCAAGCTACATTTCATCAGAAGACACCATCAGCAAAATCCAAAGCAATTCCAGTCAAAATGGCCAATTACAATCGCAGTTCGCACATTCTGATCACCCAGAACAGCAACAGTAAAATCGACATAACTCACTCTATACTACTCCAAATGTCCTGAAATTTTGCAGGCACCTCTAAAATGTCATTCCCTACAACTTTCATGTTTTGAGATAAGGCCAATTCGGCCTCTATCTATGACCTAAAATTTCGGACAGAATGTAGCTTCAAGAACCCTAATTTTCCAGAATTTCTTCCAAACCCAAAATTGGTTGCAATTGTCCACTTTTTCCACCTTCTAGCTTCATTACATAACATTTCCAATCATCATACAAGGCCACAACATCATGATCACATTAAACCAGAAAATTCACCAATAAATTGTAAACTTCACCATTTCATCCAAAAACAAGAATTAAATCACAAAATTCAACACTTTAGCTTCCACTAAGCACAACTCAAGCTTCATTAAGTGTAGGGGAAAGTTCATATACCACTCACCAAGTAATCAAGAGAGAGGAAGATGTTGGACACCTTAAGTCTTCAAACAAACTTCACTAAACTACTTACTAGCACCCAAGGGAGGAATTTTATGGAGTGAAATCTAGTTTAGGTATTTGTTTTTGGAAGATTGAACCAAATGGAAGCTTGAAAATTGATGAAGTTTCTTCCTTCTTTGAGCTTGAGAGGGCCGGCCAACAAGAGGTGAAAAATGGTGAATTTTAGTGATTTTTTGAAGATATTAACCACTTAGTCAAAATAGTCAAAAAAAAGAATAGTAACTCTTAAGTCCTAACCAATATCATGGTGACATGTGGCACTCCAATAAATGCATTCCTATCCTTTCTTTTCTCTCTCACATCAATCATATCACACACACTCTACTTATCTCTTAACACCCGATAAATTTTTCACAGTATCCGAAACTTAACCTTATTGGCCGAATTTTTCCGAACTTTCCGCACTAGTGGGTCCCACATCCAAAATACGCTTTTAATTTCTCAAAAACTAACCGATACTAGAAAAATCATTTGAAAACTATATTTGCTCATAAACTTGATCTGGGGAATTTTTCTAATCAAGAAAATGTAGAAAAGGCGGGTTTTGTTTTAAACAAAATAAACCCTAGAAAATTAGAAAATTTCCGGGTTCTCAAACTCTTTTTTTTCGGGGCGTCACAATCTCCCCTCCTTAAAAGAATGTCGTCCTCGACATTCCCTCTTGTACCAATCACGTCAAGACATCCCGTAAAAATCTCTCAAGAGTCAAATCAAACCCACAGTCCGGCATCCTAAACTTCAAGCCCAGGATACACTACAGAGATCTGAAGCCTAAGCTCTGATACCACTTGTCACTCACCTCCACGGCTCACAATCCTCGTCCAATATAGCCAATTCCATCATTCAAGTCCAAGCCTTTCACATGAAACTTAAGGTAACCAACGCTATTAAAAATCGGACAGCATTTCCCCATAAATTCATCCTTTCCATCCTACAATCAAACCCAATCACATAGCAATTAACCACAATTGCTCAAAACCAGAAAACAGTTTTGACGTCCTTTTGCGGTAATGGTGCCAAAAGCACTACGATGGTCGGATGAAGGTGCAAGACCCACCGTTTCGAAGCTAAGAACCAGGGCTACAACAATGTAGAAGGTCACTCAGTCCAAATCCTAGCACAACTAGGTCAAATATGCAGAATACCAAACCAGAATCGTAATTGCAGGTTCCCAAATCACACAATGCTGTAATTCGTCCAACTCAGTCTACACAGGTCCAAATGCATTGATTCCAAAGGCATATGATAGCTACGACATCAAGCTACATTTCATCAGAAGACACCATCAGCAAAATCCAAAGCAATTCCAGTCAAAATGGCCAATTACAATCGCAGTTCGCACATTCTGATCACCCAGAACAGCAACAGTAAAATCGACATAACTCACTCTATACTACTCCAAATGTCCTGAAATTTTGCAGGCACCTCTAAAATGTCATTCCCTACAACTTTCATGTTTTGAGATAAGGCCAATTCGGCCTCTATCTATGACCTAAAATTTCGGACAGAATGTAGCTTCAAGAACCCTAATTTTCCAGAATTTCTTCCAAACCCAAAATTGGTTGCAATTGTCCACTTTTTCCACCTTCTAGCTTCATTACATAACATTTCCAATCATCATACAAGGCCACAACATCATGATCACATTAAACCAGAAAATTCACCAATAAATTGTAAACTTCACCATTTCATCCAAAAACAAGAATTAAATCACAAAATTCAACACTTTAGCTTCCACTAAGCACAACTCAAGCTTCATTAAGTGTAGGGGAAAGTTCATATACCACTCACCAAGTAATCAAGAGAGAGGAAGATGTTGGACACCTTAAGTCTTCAAACAAACTTCACTAAACTACTTACTAGCACCCAAGGGAGGAATTTTATGGAGTGAAATCTAGTTTAGGTATTTGTTTTTGGAAGATTGAACCAAATGGAAGCTTGAAAATTGATGAAGTTTCTTCCTTCTTTGAGCTTGAGAGGGCCGGCCAACAAGAGGTGAAAAATGGTGAATTTTAGTGATTTTTTGAAGATATTAACCACTTAGTCAAAATAGTCAAAAAAAAGAATAGTAACTCTTAAGTCCTAACCAATATCATGGTGACATGTGGCACTCCAATAAATGCATTCCTATCCTTTCTTTTCTCTCTCACATCAATCATATCACACACACTCTACTTATCTCTTAACACCCGATAAATTTTTCACAGTATCCGAAACTTAACCTTATTGGCCGAATTTTTCCGAACTTTCCGCACTAGTGGGTCCCACATCCAAAATACGCTTTTAATTTCTCAAAAACTAACCGATACTAGAAAAATCATTTGAAAACTATATTTGCTCATAAACTTGATCTGGGGAATTTTTCTAATCAAGAAAATGTAGAAAAGGCGGGTTTTGTTTTAAACAAAATAAACCCTAGAAAATTAGAAAATTTCCGGGTTCTCAAACTCTTTTTTTTCGGGGCGTCACAATCTCCCCTCCTTAAAAGAATGTCGTCCTCGACATTCCCTCTTGTACCAATCACGTCAAGACATCCCGTAAAAATCTCTCAAGAGTCAAATCAAACCCACAGTCCGGCATCCTAAACTTCAAGCCCAGGATACACTACAGAGATCTGAAGCCTAAGCTCTGATACCACTTGTCACTCACCTCCACGGCTCACAATCCTCGTCCAATATAGCCAATTCCATCATTCAAGTCCAAGCCTTTCACATGAAACTTAAGGTAACCAACGCTATTAAAAATCGGACAGCATTTCCCCATAAATTCATCCTTTCCATCCTACAATCAAACCCAATCACATAGCAATTAACCACAATTGCTCAAAACCAGAAAACAGTTTTGACGTCCTTTTGCGGTAATGGTGCCAAAAGCACTACGATGGTCGGATGAAGGTGCAAGACCCACCGTTTCGAAGCTAAGAACCAGGGCTACAACAATGTAGAAGGTCACTCAGTCCAAATCCTAGCACAACTAGGTCAAATATGCAGAATACCAAACCAGAATCGTAATTGCAGGTTCCCAAATCACACAATGCTGTAATTCGTCCAACTCAGTCTACACAGGTCCAAATGCATTGATTCCAAAGGCATATGATAGCTACGACATCAAGCTACATTTCATCAGAAGACACCATCAGCAAAATCCAAAGCAATTCCAGTCAAAATGGCCAATTACAATCGCAGTTCGCACATTCTGATCACCCAGAACAGCAACAGTAAAATCGACATAACTCACTCTATACTACTCCAAATGTCCTGAAATTTTGCAGGCACCTCTAAAATGTCATTCCCTACAACTTTCATGTTTTGAGATAAGGCCAATTCGGCCTCTATCTATGACCTAAAATTTCGGACAGAATGTAGCTTCAAGAACCCTAATTTTCCAGAATTTCTTCCAAACCCAAAATTGGTTGCAATTGTCCACTTTTTCCACCTTCTAGCTTCATTACATAACATTTCCAATCATCATACAAGGCCACAACATCATGATCACATTAAACCAGAAAATTCACCAATAAATTGTAAACTTCACCATTTCATCCAAAAACAAGAATTAAATCACAAAATTCAACACTTTAGCTTCCACTAAGCACAACTCAAGCTTCATTAAGTGTAGGGGAAAGTTCATATACCACTCACCAAGTAATCAAGAGAGAGGAAGATGTTGGACACCTTAAGTCTTCAAACAAACTTCACTAAACTACTTACTAGCACCCAAGGGAGGAATTTTATGGAGTGAAATCTAGTTTAGGTATTTGTTTTTGGAAGATTGAACCAAATGGAAGCTTGAAAATTGATGAAGTTTCTTCCTTCTTTGAGCTTGAGAGGGCCGGCCAACAAGAGGTGAAAAATGGTGAATTTTAGTGATTTTTTGAAGATATTAACCACTTAGTCAAAATAGTCAAAAAAAAGAATAGTAACTCTTAAGTCCTAACCAATATCATGGTGACATGTGGCACTCCAATAAATGCATTCCTATCCTTTCTTTTCTCTCTCACATCAATCATATCACACACACTCTACTTATCTCTTAACACCCGATAAATTTTTCACAGTATCCGAAACTTAACCTTATTGGCCGAATTTTTCCGAACTTTCCGCACTAGTGGGTCCCACATCCAAAATACGCTTTTAATTTCTCAAAAACTAACCGATACTAGAAAAATCATTTGAAAACTATATTTGCTCATAAACTTGATCTGGGGAATTTTTCTAATCAAGAAAATGTAGAAAAGGCGGGTTTTGTTTTAAACAAAATAAACCCTAGAAAATTAGAAAATTTCCGGGTTCTCAAACTCTTTTTTTTCGGGGCGTCACAATCTCCCCTCCTTAAAAGAATGTCGTCCTCGACATTCCCTCTTGTACCAATCACGTCAAGACATCCCGTAAAAATCTCTCAAGAGTCAAATCAAACCCACAGTCCGGCATCCTAAACTTCAAGCCCAGGATACACTACAGAGATCTGAAGCCTAAGCTCTGATACCACTTGTCACTCACCTCCACGGCTCACAATCCTCGTCCAATATAGCCAATTCCATCATTCAAGTCCAAGCCTTTCACATGAAACTTAAGGTAACCAACGCTATTAAAAATCGGACAGCATTTCCCCATAAATTCATCCTTTCCATCCTACAATCAAACCCAATCACATAGCAATTAACCACAATTGCTCAAAACCAGAAAACAGTTTTGACGTCCTTTTGCGGTAATGGTGCCAAAAGCACTACGATGGTCGGATGAAGGTGCAAGACCCACCGTTTCGAAGCTAAGAACCAGGGCTACAACAATGTAGAAGGTCACTCAGTCCAAATCCTAGCACAACTAGGTCAAATATGCAGAATACCAAACCAGAATCGTAATTGCAGGTTCCCAAATCACACAATGCTGTAATTCGTCCAACTCAGTCTACACAGGTCCAAATGCATTGATTCCAAAGGCATATGATAGCTACGACATCAAGCTACATTTCATCAGAAGACACCATCAGCAAAATCCAAAGCAATTCCAGTCAAAATGGCCAATTACAATCGCAGTTCGCACATTCTGATCACCCAGAACAGCAACAGTAAAATCGACATAACTCACTCTATACTACTCCAAATATCCTGAAATTTTGCAGGCACCTCTAAAATGTCATTCCCTACAACTTTCATGTTTTGAGATAAGGCCAATTCGGCCTCTATGTATGACCTAAAATTTCGGACAGAATGTAGCTTCAAGAACCCTAATTTTCCAGAATTTCTTCCAAACCCAAAATTGGTTGCAATTGTCCACTTTTTCCACCTTCTAGCTTCATTACATAACATTTCCAATCATCATACAAGGCCACAACATCATGATCACATTAAACCAGAAAATTCACCAATAAATTGTAAACTTCACCATTTCATCCAAAAACAAGAATTAAATCACAAAATTCAACACTTTAGCTTCCACTAAGCACAACTCAAGCTTCATTAAGTGTAGGGGAAAGTTCATATACCACTCACCAAGTAATCAAGAGAGAGGAAGATGTTGGACACCTTAAGTCTTCAAACAAACTTCACTAAACTACTTACTAGCACCCAAGGGAGGAATTTTATGGAGTGAAATCTAGTTTAGGTATTTGTTTTTGGAAGATTGAACCAAATGGAAGCTTGAAAATTGATGAAGTTTCTTCCTTCTTTGAGCTTGAGAGGGCCGGCCAACAAGAGGTGAAAAATGGTGAATTTTAGTGATTTTTTGAAGATATTAACCACTTAGTCAAAATTGTCAAAAAAAAGAATAGTAACTCTTAAGTCCTAACCAATATCATGGTGACATGTGGCACTCCAATAAATGCATTCCTATCCTTTCTTTTCTCTCTCACATCAATCATATCACACACACTCTACTTATCTCTTAACACCCGATAAATTTTTCACAGTATCCGAAACTTAACCTTATTGGCCGAATTTTTCCGAACTTTCCGCACTAGTGGGTCCCACATCCAAAATACGCTTTTAATTTCTCAAAAACTAACCGATACTAGAAAAATCATTTGAAAACTATATTTGCTCATAAACTTGATCTGGGGAATTTTTCTAATCAAGAAAATGTAGAAAAGGCGGGTTTTGTTTTAAACAAAATAAACCCTAGAAAATTAGAAAATTTCCGGGTTCTCAAACTCTTTTTTTTCGGGGCGTCACAATCTCCCCTCCTTAAAAGAATGTCGTCCTCGACATTCCCTCTTGTACCAATCACGTCAAGACATCCCGTAAAAATCTCTCAAGAGTCAAATCAAACCCACAGTCCGGCATCCTAAACTTCAAGCCCAGGATACACTACAGAGATCTGAAGCCTAAGCTCTGATACCACTTGTCACTCACCTCCACGGCTCACAATCCTCGTCCAATATAGCCAATTCCATCATTCAAGTCCAAGCCTTTCACATGAAACTTAAGGTAACCAACGCTATTAAAAATCGGACAGCATTTCCCCATAAATTCATCCTTTCCATCCTACAATCAAACCCAATCACATAGCAATTAACCACAATTGCTCAAAACCAGAAAACAGTTTTGACGTCCTTTTGCGGTAATGGTGCCAAAAGCACTACGATGGTCGGATGAAGGTGCAAGACCCACCGTTTCGAAGCTAAGAACCAGGGCTACAACAATGTAGAAGGTCACTCAGTCCAAATCCTAGCACAACTAGGTCAAATATGCAGAATACCAAACCAGAATCGTAATTGCAGGTTCCCAAATCACACAATGCTGTAATTCGTCCAACTCAGTCTACACAGGTCCAAATGCATTGATTCCAAAGGCATATGATAGCTACGACATCAAGCTACATTTCATCAGAAGACACCATCAGCAAAATCCAAAGCAATTCCAGTCAAAATGGCCAATTACAATCGCAGTTCGCACATTCTGATCACCCAGAACAGCAACAGTAAAATCGACATAACTCACTCTATACTACTCCAAATGTCCTGAAATTTTGCAGGCACCTCTAAAATGTCATTCCCTACAACTTTCATGTTTTGAGATAAGGCCAATTCGGCCTCTATCTATGACCTAAAATTTCGGACAGAATGTAGCTTCAAGAACCCTAATTTTCCAGAATTTCTTCCAAACCCAAAATTGGTTGCAATTGTCCACTTTTTCCACCTTCTAGCTTCATTACATAACATTTCCAATCATCATACAAGGCCACAACATCATGATCACATTAAACCAGAAAATTCACCAATAAATTGTAAACTTCACCATTTCATCCAAAAACAAGAATTAAATCACAAAATTCAACACTTTAGCTTCCACTAAGCACAACTCAAGCTTCATTAAGTGTAGGGGAAAGTTCATATACCACTCACCAAGTAATCAAGAGAGAGGAAGATGTTGGACACCTTAAGTCTTCAAACAAACTTCACTAAACTACTTACTAGCACCCAAGGGAGGAATTTTATGGAGTGAAATCTAGTTTAGGTATTTGTTTTTGGAAGATTGAACCAAATGGAAGCTTGAAAATTGATGAAGTTTCTTCCTTCTTTGAGCTTGAGAGGGCCGGCCAACAAGAGGTGAAAAATGGTGAATTTTAGTGATTTTTTGAAGATATTAACCACTTAGTCAAAATAGTCAAAAAAAAGAATAGTAACTCTTAAGTCCTAACCAATATCATGGTGACATGTGGCACTCCAATAAATGCATTCCTATCCTTTCTTTTCTCTCTCACATCAATCATATCACACACACTCTACTTATCTCTTAACACCCGATAAATTTTTCACAGTATCCGAAACTTAACCTTATTGGCCGAATTTTTCCGAACTTTCCGCACTAGTGGGTCCCACATCCAAAATACGCTTTTAATTTCTCAAAAACTAACCGATACTAGAAAAATCATTTGAAAACTATATTTGCTCATAAACTTGATCTGGGGAATTTTTCTAATCAAGAAAATGTAGAAAAGGCGGGTATTGTTTTAAACAAAATAAACCCTAGAAAATTAGAAAATTTCCGGGTTCCCAAACTCTTTTTTTTCGGGGCGTCACAATCTCCCCTCCTTAAAAGAATGTCGTCCTCGACATTCCCTCTTGTACCAATCACGTCAAGACATCCCGTAAAAATCTCTCAAGAGTCAAATCAAACCCACAGTCCGGCATCCTAAACTTCAAGCCCAGGATACACTACAGAGATCTGAAGCCTAAGCTCTGATACCACTTGTCACTCACCTCCACGGCTCACAATCCTCGTCCAATATAGCCAATTCCATCATTCAAGTCCAAGCCTTTCACATGAAACTTGTGGTAACCAACGCTATTAAAAATCGGACAGCATTTCCCCATAAATTCATCCTTTCCATCCTACAATCAAACCCAATCACATAGCAATTAACCACAATTGCTCAAAACCAGAAAACAGTTTTGACGTCCTTTTGCGGTAATGGTGCCAAAAGCACTACGATGGTCGGATGAAGGTGCAAGACCCACCGTTTCGAAGCTAAGAACCAGGGCTACAACAATGTAGAAGGTCACTCAGTCCAAATCCTAGCACAACTAGGTCAAATATGCAGAATACCAAACCAGAATCGTAATTGCAGGTTCCCAAATCACACAATGCTGTAATTCGTCCAACTCAGTCTACACAGGTCCAAATGCATTGATTCCAAAGGCATATGATAGCTACGACATCAAGCTACATTTCATCAGAAGACACCATCAGCAAAATCCAAAGCAATTCCAGTCAAAATGGCCAATTACAATCGCAGTTCGCACATTCTGATCACCCAGAACAGCAACAGTAAAATCGACATAACTCACTCTATACTACTCCAAATGTCCTGAAATTTTGCAGGCACCTCTAAAATGTCATTCCCTACAACTTTCATGTTTTGAGATAAGGCCAATTCGGCCTCTATCTATGACCTAAAATTTCGGACAGAATGTAGCTTCAAGAACCCTAATTTTCCAGAATTTCTTCCAAACCCAAAATTGGTTGCAATTGTCCACTTTTTCCACCTTCTAGCTTCATTACATAACATTTCCAATCATCATACAAGGCCACAACATCATGATCACATTAAACCAGAAAATTCACCAATAAATTGTAAACTTCACCATTTCATCCAAAAACAAGAATTAAATCACAAAATTCAACACTTTAGCTTCCACTAAGCACAACTCAAGCTTCATTAAGTGTAGGGGAAAGTTCATATACCACTCACCAAGTAATCAAGAGAGAGGAAGATGTTGGACACCTTAAGTCTTCAAACAAACTTCACTAAACTACTTACTAGCACCCAAGGGAGGAATTTTATGGAGTGAAATCTAGTTTAGGTATTTGTTTTTGGAAGATTGAACCAAATGGAAGCTTGAAAATTGATGAAGTTTCTTCCTTCTTTGAGCTTGAGAGGGCCGGCCAACAAGAGGTGAAAAATGGTGAATTTTAGTGATTTTTTGAAGATATTAACCACTTAGTCAAAATAGTCAAAAAAAAGAATAGTAACTCTTAAGTCCTAACCAATATCATGGTGACATGTGGCACTCCAATAAATGCATTCCTATCCTTTCTTTTCTCTCTCACATCAATCATATCACACACACTCTACTTATCTCTTAACACCCGATAAATTTTTCACATAATCCGAAACTTAACCTTATTGGCCGAATTTTTCCGAACTTTCCGCACTAGTGGGTCCCACATCCAAAATACGCTTTTAATTTCTCAAAAACTAACCGATACTAGAAAAATCATTTGAAAACTATATTTGCTCATAAACTTGATCTGGGGAATTTTTCTAATCAAGAAAATGTAGAAAAGGCGGGTATTGTTTTAAACAAAATAAACCCTAGAAAATTAGAAAATTTCCGGGTTCCCAAACTCTTTTTTTTCGGGGCGTCACAATCTCCCCTCCTTAAAAGAATGTCGTCCTCGACATTCCCTCTTGTACCAATCACGTCAAGACATCCCGTAAAAATCTCTCAAGAGTCAAATCAAACCCACAGTCCGGCATCCTAAACTTCAAGCCCAGGATACACTACAGAGATCTGAAGCCTAAGCTCTGATACCACTTGTCACTCACCTCCACGGCTCACAATCCTCGTCCAATATAGCCAATTCCATCATTCAAGTCCAAGCCTTTCACATGAAACTTGTGGTAACCAACGCTATTAAAAATCGGACAGCATTTCCCCATAAATTCATCCTTTCCATCCTACAATCAAACCCAATCACATAGCAATTAACCACAATTGCTCAAAACCAGAAAACAGTTTTGACGTCCTTTTGCGGTAATGGTGCCAAAAGCACTACGATGGTCGGATGAAGGTGCAAGACCCACCGTTTCGAAGCTAAGAACCAGGGCTACAACAATGTAGAAGGTCACTCAGTCCAAATCCTAGCACAACTAGGTCAAATATGCAGAATACCAAACCAGAATCGTAATTGCAGGTTCCCAAATCACACAATGCTGTAATTCGTCCAACTCAGTCTACACAGGTCCAAATGCATTGATTCCAAAGGCATATGATAGCTACGACATCAAGCTACATTTCATCAGAAGACACCATCAGCAAAATCCAAAGCAATTCCAGTCAAAATGGCCAATTACAATCGCAGTTCGCACATTCTGATCACCCAGAACAGCAACAGTAAAATCGACATAACTCACTCTATACTACTCCAAATGTCCTGAAATTTTGCAGGCACCTCTAAAATGTCATTCCCTACAACTTTCATGTTTTGAGATAAGGCCAATTCGGCCTCTATCTATGACCTAAAATTTCGGACAGAATGTAGCTTCAAGAACCCTAATTTTCCAGAATTTCTTCCAAACCCAAAATTGGTTGCAATTGTCCACTTTTTCCACCTTCTAGCTTCATTACATAACATTTCCAATCATCATACAAGGCCACAACATCATGATCACATTAAACCAGAAAATTCACCAATAAATTGTAAACTTCACCATTTCATCCAAAAACAAGAATTAAATCACAAAATTCAACACTTTAGCTTCCACTAAGCACAACTCAAGCTTCATTAAGTGTAGGGGAAAGTTCATATACCACTCACCAAGTAATCAAGAGAGAGGAAGATGTTGGACACCTTAAGTCTTCAAACAAACTTCACTAAACTACTTACTAGCACCCAAGGGAGGAATTTTATGGAGTGAAATCTAGTTTAGGTATTTGTTTTTGGAAGATTGAACCAAATGGAAGCTTGAAAATTGATGAAGTTTCTTCCTTCTTTGAGCTTGAGAGGGCCGGCCAACAAGAGGTGAAAAATGGTGAATTTTAGTGATTTTTTGAAGATATTAACCACTTAGTCAAAATAGTCAAAAAAAAGAATAGTAACTCTTAAGTCCTAACCAATATCATGGTGACATGTGGCACTCCAATAAATGCATTCCTATCCTTTCTTTTCTCTCTCACATCAATCATATCACACACACTCTACTTATCTCTTAACACCCGATAAATTTTTCACATAATCCGAAACTTAACCTTATTGGCCGAATTTTTCCGAACTTTCCGCACTAGTGGGTCCCACATCCAAAATACGCTTTTAATTTCTCAAAAACTAACCGATACTAGAAAAATCATTTGAAAACTATATTTGCTCATAAACTTGATCTGGGGAATTTTTCTAATCAAGAAAATGTAGAAAAGGCGGGTATTGTTTTAAACAAAATAAACCCTAGAAAATTAGAAAATTTCCGGGTTCCCAAACTCTTTTTTTTCGGGGCGTCACAATCTCCCCTCCTTAAAAGAATGTCGTCCTCGACATTCCCTCTTGTACCAATCACGTCAAGACATCCCGTAAAAATCTCTCAAGAGTCAAATCAAACCCACAGTCCGGCATCCTAAACTTCAAGCCCAGGATACACTACAGAGATCTGAAGCCTAAGCTCTGATACCACTTGTCACTCACCTCCACGGCTCACAATCCTCGTCCAATATAGCCAATTCCATCATTCAAGTCCAAGCCTTTCACATGAAACTTGTGGTAACCAACGCTATTAAAAATCGGACAGCATTTCCCCATAAATTCATCCTTTCCATCCTACAATCAAACCCAATCACATAGCAATTAACCACAATTGCTCAAAACCAGAAAACAGTTTTGACGTCCTTTTGCGGTAATGGTGCCAAAAGCACTACGATGGTCGGATGAAGGTGCAAGACCCACCGTTTCGAAGCTAAGAACCAGGGCTACAACAATGTAGAAGGTCACTCAGTCCAAATCCTAGCACAACTAGGTCAAATATGCAGAATACCAAACCAGAATCGTAATTGCAGGTTCCCAAATCACACAATGCTGTAATTCGTCCAACTCAGTCTACACAGGTCCAAATGCATTGATTCCAAAGGCATATGATAGCTACGACATCAAGCTACATTTCATCAGAAGACACCATCAGCAAAATCCAAAGCAATTCCAGTCAAAATGGCCAATTACAATCGCAGTTCGCACATTCTGATCACCCAGAACAGCAACAGTAAAATCGACATAACTCACTCTATACTACTCCAAATGTCCTGAAATTTTGCAGGCACCTCTAAAATGTCATTCCCTACAACTTTCATGTTTTGAGATAAGGCCAATTCGGCCTCTATCTATGACCTAAAATTTCGGACAGAATGTAGCTTCAAGAACCCTAATTTTCCAGAATTTCTTCCAAACCCAAAATTGGTTGCAATTGTCCACTTTTTCCACCTTCTAGCTTCATTACATAACATTTCCAATCATCATACAAGGCCACAACATCATGATCACATTAAACCAGAAAATTCACCAATAAATTGTAAACTTCACCATTTCATCCAAAAACAAGAATTAAATCACAAAATTCAACACTTTAGCTTCCACTAAGCACAACTCAAGCTTCATTAAGTGTAGGGGAAAGTTCATATACCACTCACCAAGTAATCAAGAGAGAGGAAGATGTTGGACACCTTAAGTCTTCAAACAAACTTCACTAAACTACTTACTAGCACCCAAGGGAGGAATTTTATGGAGTGAAATCTAGTTTAGGTATTTGTTTTTGGAAGATTGAACCAAATGGAAGCTTGAAAATTGATGAAGTTTCTTCCTTCTTTGAGCTTGAGAGGGCCGGCCAACAAGAGGTGAAAAATGGTGAATTTTAGTGATTTTTTGAAGATATTAACCACTTAGTCAAAATAGTCAAAAAAAAGAATAGTAACTCTTAAGTCCTAACCAATATCATGGTGACATGTGGCACTCCAATAAATGCATTCCTATCCTTTCTTTTCTCTCTCACATCAATCATATCACACACACTCTACTTATCTCTTAACACCCGATAAATTTTTCACATAATCCGAAACTTAACCTTATTGGCCGAATTTTTCCGAACTTTCCGCACTAGTGGGTCCCACATCCAAAATACGCTTTTAATTTCTCAAAAACTAACCGATACTAGAAAAATCATTTGAAAACTATATTTGCTCATAAACTTGATCTGGGGAATTTTTCTAATCAAGAAAATGTAGAAAAGGCGGGTATTGTTTTAAACAAAATAAACCCTAGAAAATTAGAAAATTTCCGGGTTCCCAAACTCTTTTTTTTCGGGGCGTCACAATCTCCCCTCCTTAAAAGAATGTCGTCCTCGACATTCCCTCTTGTACCAATCACGTCAAGACATCCCGTAAAAATCTCTCAAGAGTCAAATCAAACCCACAGTCCGGCATCCTAAACTTCAAGCCCAGGATACACTACAGAGATCTGAAGCCTAAGCTCTGATACCACTTGTCACTCACCTCCACGGCTCACAATCCTCGTCCAATATAGCCAATTCCATCATTCAAGTCCAAGCCTTTCACATGAAACTTGTGGTAACCAACGCTATTAAAAATCGGACAGCATTTCCCCATAAATTCATCCTTTCCATCCTACAATCAAACCCAATCACATAGCAATTAACCACAATTGCTCAAAACCAGAAAACAGTTTTGACGTCCTTTTGCGGTAATGGTGCCAAAAGCACTACGATGGTCGGATGAAGGTGCAAGACCCACCGTTTCGAAGCTAAGAACCAGGGCTACAACAATGTAGAAGGTCACTCAGTCCAAATCCTAGCACAACTAGGTCAAATATGCAGAATACCAAACCAGAATCGTAATTGCAGGTTCCCAAATCACACAATGCTGTAATTCGTCCAACTCAGTCTACACAGGTCCAAATGCATTGATTCCAAAGGCATATGATAGCTACGACATCAAGCTACATTTCATCAGAAGACACCATCAGCAAAATCCAAAGCAATTCCAGTCAAAATGGCCAATTACAATCGCAGTTCGCACATTCTGATCACCCAGAACAGCAACAGTAAAATCGACATAACTCACTCTATACTACTCCAAATGTCCTGAAATTTTGCAGGCACCTCTAAAATGTCATTCCCTACAACTTTCATGTTTTGAGATAAGGCCAATTCGGCCTCTATCTATGACCTAAAATTTCGGACAGAATGTAGCTTCAAGAACCCTAATTTTCCAGAATTTCTTCCAAACCCAAAATTGGTTGCAATTGTCCACTTTTTCCACCTTCTAGCTTCATTACATAACATTTCCAATCATCATACAAGGCCACAACATCATGATCACATTAAACCAGAAAATTCACCAATAAATTGTAAACTTCACCATTTCATCCAAAAACAAGAATTAAATCACAAAATTCAACACTTTAGCTTCCACTAAGCACAACTCAAGCTTCATTAAGTGTAGGGGAAAGTTCATATACCACTCACCAAGTAATCAAGAGAGAGGAAGATGTTGGACACCTTAAGTCTTCAAACAAACTTCACTAAACTACTTACTAGCACCCAAGGGAGGAATTTTATGGAGTGAAATCTAGTTTAGGTATTTGTTTTTGGAAGATTGAACCAAATGGAAGCTTGAAAATTGATGAAGTTTCTTCCTTCTTTGAGCTTGAGAGGGCCGGCCAACAAGAGGTGAAAAATGGTGAATTTTAGTGATTTTTTGAAGATATTAACCACTTAGTCAAAATAGTCAAAAAAAAGAATAGTAACTCTTAAGTCCTAACCAATATCATGGTGACATGTGGCACTCCAATAAATGCATTCCTATCCTTTCTTTTCTCTCTCACATCAATCATATCACACACACTCTACTTATCTCTTAACACCCGATAAATTTTTCACATAATCCGAAACTTAACCTTATTGGCCGAATTTTTCCGAACTTTCCGCACTAGTGGGTCCCACATCCAAAATACGCTTTTAATTTCTCAAAAACTAACCGATACTAGAAAAATCATTTGAAAACTATATTTGCTCATAAACTTGATCTGGGGAATTTTTCTAATCAAGAAAATGTAGAAAAGGCGGGTTTTGTTTTAAACAAAATAAACCCTAGAAAATTAGAAAATTTCCGGGTTCCCAAACTCTTTTTTTTCGGGGCGTCACAATCTCCCCTCCTTAAAAGAATGTCGTCCTCGACATTCCCTCTTGTACCAATCACGTCAAGACATCCCGTAAAAATCTCTCAAGAGTCAAATCAAACCCACAGTCCGGCATCCTAAACTTCAAGCCCAGGATACACTACAGAGATCTGAAGCCTAAGCTCTGATACCACTTGTCACTCACCTCCACGGCTCACAATCCTCGTCCAATATAGCCAATTCCATCATTCAAGTCCAAGCCTTTCACATGAAACTTGTGGTAACCAACGCTATTAAAAATCGGACAGCATTTCCCCATAAATTCATCCTTTCCATCCTACAATCAAACCCAATCACATAGCAATTAACCACAATTGCTCAAAACCAGAAAACAGTTTTGACGTCCTTTTGCGGTAATGGTGCCAAAAGCACTACGATGGTCGGATGAAGGTGCAAGACCCACCGTTTCGAAGCTAAGAACCAGGGCTACAACAATGTAGAAGGTCACTCAGTCCAAATCCTAGCACAACTAGGTCAAATATGCAGAATACCAAACCAGAATCGTAATTGCAGGTTCCCAAATCACACAATGCTGTAATTCGTCCAACTCAGTCTACACAGGTCCAAATGCATTGATTCCAAAGGCATATGATAGCTACGACATCAAGCTACATTTCATCAGAAGACACCATCAGCAAAATCCAAAGCAATTCCAGTCAAAATGGCCAATTACAATCGCAGTTCGCACATTCTGATCACCCAGAACAGCAACAGTAAAATCGACATAACTCACTCTATACTACTCCAAATGTCCTGAAATTTTGCAGGCACCTCTAAAATGTCATTCCCTACAACTTTCATGTTTTGAGATAAGGCCAATTCGGCCTCTATCTATGACCTAAAATTTCGGACAGAATGTAGCTTCAAGAACCCTAATTTTCCAGAATTTCTTCCAAACCCAAAATTGGTTGCAATTGTCCACTTTTTCCACCTTCTAGCTTCATTACATAACATTTCCAATCATCATACAAGGCCACAACATCATGATCACATTAAACCAGAAAATTCACCAATAAATTGTAAACTTCACCATTTCATCCAAAAACAAGAATTAAATCACAAAATTCAACACTTTAGCTTCCACTAAGCACAACTCAAGCTTCATTAAGTGTAGGGGAAAGTTCATATACCACTCACCAAGTAATCAAGAGAGAGGAAGATGTTGGACACCTTAAGTCTTCAAACAAACTTCACTAAACTACTTACTAGCACCCAAGGGAGGAATTTTATGGAGTGAAATCTAGTTTAGGTATTTGTTTTTGGAAGATTGAACCAAATGGAAGCTTGAAAATTGATGAAGTTTCTTCCTTCTTTGAGCTTGAGAGGGCCGGCCAACAAGAGGTGAAAAATGGTGAATTTTAGTGATTTTTTGAAGATATTAACCACTTAGTCAAAATAGTCAAAAAAAAGAATAGTAACTCTTAAGTCCTAACCAATATCATGGTGACATGTGGCACTCCAATAAATGCATTCCTATCCTTTCTTTTCTCTCTCACATCAATCATATCACACACACTCTACTTATCTCTTAACACCCGATAAATTTTTCACAGTATCCGAAACTTAACCTTATTGGCCGAATTTTTCCGAACTTTCCGCACTAGTGGGTCCCACATCCAAAATACGCTTTTAATTTCTCAAAAACTAACCGATACTAGAAAAATCATTTGAAAACTATATTTGCTCATAAACTTGATCTGGGGAATTTTTCTAATCAAGAAAATGTAGAAAAGGCGGGTTTTGTTTTAAACAAAATAAACCCTAGAAAATTAGAAAATTTCCGGGTTCTCAAACTCTTTTTTTTCGGGGCGTCACAATCTCCCCTCCTTAAAAGAATGTCGTCCTCGACATTCCCTCTTGTACCAATCACGTCAAGACATCCCGTAAAAATCTCTCAAGAGTCAAATCAAACCCACAGTCCGGCATCCTAAACTTCAAGCCCAGGATACACTACAGAGATCTGAAGCCTAAGCTCTGATACCACTTGTCACTCACCTCCACGGCTCACAATCCTCGTCCAATATAGCCAATTCCATCATTCAAGTCCAAGCCTTTCACATGAAACTTAAGGTAACCAACGCTATTAAAAATCGGACAGCATTTCCCCATAAATTCATCCTTTCCATCCTACAATCAAACCCAATCACATAGCAATTAACCACAATTGCTCAAAACCAGAAAACAGTTTTGACGTCCTTTTGCGGTAATGGTGCCAAAAGCACTACGATGGTCGGATGAAGGTGCAAGACCCACCGTTTCGAAGCTAAGAACCAGGGCTACAACAATGTAGAAGGTCACTCAGTCCAAATCCTAGCACAACTAGGTCAAATATGCAGAATACCAAACCAGAATCGTAATTGCAGGTTCCCAAATCACACAATGCTGTAATTCGTCCAACTCAGTCTACACAGGTCCAAATGCATTGATTCCAAAGGCATATGATAGCTACGACATCAAGCTACATTTCATCAGAAGACACCATCAGCAAAATCCAAAGCAATTCCAGTCAAAATGGCCAATTACAATCGCAGTTCGCACATTCTGATCACCCAGAACAGCAACAGTAAAATCGACATAACTCACTCTATACTACTCCAAATGTCCTGAAATTTTGCAGGCACCTCTAAAATGTCATTCCCTACAACTTTTATGTTTTGAGATAAGGCCAATTCGGCCTCTATCTATGACCTAAAATTTCGGACAGAATGTAGCTTCAAGAACCCTAATTTTCCAGAATTTCTTCCAAACCCAAAATTGGTTGCAATTGTCCACTTTTTCCACCTTCTAGCTTCATTACATAACATTTCCAATCATCATACAAGGCCACAACATCATGATCACATTAAACCAGAAAATTCACCAATAAATTGTAAACTTCACCATTTCATCCAAAAACAAGAATTAAATCACAAAATTCAACACTTTAGCTTCCACTAAGCACAACTCAAGCTTCATTAAGTGTAGGGGAAAGTTCATATACCACTCACCAAGTAATCAAGAGAGAGGAAGATGTTGGACACCTTAAGTCTTCAAACAAACTTCACTAAACTACTTACTAGCACCCAAGGGAGGAATTTTATGGAGTGAAATCTAGTTTAGGTATTTGTTTTTGGAAGATTGAACCAAATGGAAGCTTGAAAATTGATGAAGTTTCTTCCTTCTTTGAGCTTGAGAGGGCCGGCCAACAAGAGGTGAAAAATGGTGAATTTTAGTGATTTTTTGAAGATATTAACCACTTAGTCAAAATAGTCAAAAAAAAGAATAGTAACTCTTAAGTCCTAACCAATATCATGGTGACATGTGGCACTCCAATAAATGCATTCCTATCCTTTCTTTTCTCTCTCACATCAATCATATCACACACACTCTACTTATCTCTTAACACCCGATAAATTTTTCACAGTATCCGAAACTTAACCTTATTGGCCGAATTTTTCCGAACTTTCCGCACTAGTGGGTCCCACATCCAAAATACGCTTTTAATTTCTCAAAAACTAACCGATACTAGAAAAATCATTTGAAAACTATATTTGCTCATAAACTTGATCTGGGGAATTTTTCTAATCAAGAAAATGTAGAAAAGGCGGGTTTTGTTTTAAACAAAATAAACCCTAGAAAATTAGAAAATTTCCGGGTTCTCAAACTCTTTTTTTTCGGGGCGTCACAATCTCCCCTCCTTAAAAGAATGTCGTCCTCGACATTCCCTCTTGTACCAATCACGTCAAGACATCCCGTAAAAATCTCTCAAGAGTCAAATCAAACCCACAGTCCGGCATCCTAAACTTCAAGCCCAGGATACACTACAGAGATCTGAAGCCTAAGCTCTGATACCACTTGTCACTCACCTCCACGGCTCACAATCCTCGTCCAATATAGCCAATTCCATCATTCAAGTCCAAGCCTTTCACATGAAACTTAAGGTAACCAACGCTATTAAAAATCGGACAGCATTTCCCCATAAATTCATCCTTTCCATCCTACAATCAAACCCAATCACATAGCAATTAACCACAATTGCTCAAAACCAGAAAACAGTTTTGACGTCCTTTTGCGGTAATGGTGCCAAAAGCACTACGATGGTCGGATGAAGGTGCAAGACCCACCGTTTCGAAGCTAAGAACCAGGGCTACAACAATGTAGAAGGTCACTCAGTCCAAATCCTAGCACAACTAGGTCAAATATGCAGAATACCAAACCAGAATCGTAATTGCAGGTTCCCAAATCACACAATGCTGTAATTCGTCCAACTCAGTCTACACAGGTCCAAATGCATTGATTCCAAAGGCATATGATAGCTACGACATCAAGCTACATTTCATCAGAAGACACCATCAGCAAAATCCAAAGCAATTCCAGTCAAAATGGCCAATTACAATCGCAGTTCGCACATTCTGATCACCCAGAACAGCAACAGTAAAATCGACATAACTCACTCTATACTACTCCAAATGTCCTGAAATTTTGCAGGCACCTCTAAAATGTCATTCCCTACAACTTTCATGTTTTGAGATAAGGCCAATTCGGCCTCTATCTATGACCTAAAATTTCGGACAGAATGTAGCTTCAAGAACCCTAATTTTCCAGAATTTCTTCCAAACCCAAAATTGGTTGCAATTGTCCACTTTTTCCACCTTCTAGCTTCATTACATAACATTTCCAATCATCATACAAGGCCACAACATCATGATCACATTAAACCAGAAAATTCACCAATAAATTGTAAACTTCACCATTTCATCCAAAAACAAGAATTAAATCACAAAATTCAACACTTTAGCTTCCACTAAGCACAACTCAAGCTTCATTAAGTGTAGGGGAAAGTTCATATACCACTCACCAAGTAATCAAGAGAGAGGAAGATGTTGGACACCTTAAGTCTTCAAACAAACTTCACTAAACTACTTACTAGCACCCAAGGGAGGAATTTTATGGAGTGAAATCTAGTTTAGGTATTTGTTTTTGGAAGATTGAACCAAATGGAAGCTTGAAAATTGATGAAGTTTCTTCCTTCTTTGAGCTTGAGAGGGCCGGCCAACAAGAGGTGAAAAATGGTGAATTTTAGTGATTTTTTGAAGATATTAACCACTTAGTCAAAATAGTCAAAAAAAAGAATAGTAACTCTTAAGTCCTAACCAATATCATGGTGACATGTGGCACTCCAATAAATGCATTCCTATCCTTTCTTTTCTCTCTCACATCAATCATATCACACACACTCTACTTATCTCTTAACACCCGATAAATTTTTCACAGTATCCGAAACTTAACCTTATTGGCCGAATTTTTCCGAACTTTCCGCACTAGTGGGTCCCACATCCAAAATACGCTTTTAATTTCTCAAAAACTAACCGATACTAGAAAAATCATTTGAAAACTATATTTGCTCATAAACTTGATCTGGGGAATTTTTCTAATCAAGAAAATGTAGAAAAGGCGGGTTTTGTTTTAAACAAAATAAACCCTAGAAAATTAGAAAATTTCCGGGTTCTCAAACTCTTTTTTTTCGGGGCGTCACAATCTCCCCTCCTTAAAAGAATGTCGTCCTCGACATTCCCTCTTGTACCAATCACGTCAAGACATCCCGTAAAAATCTCTCAAGAGTCAAATCAAACCCACAGTCCGGCATCCTAAACTTCAAGCCCAGGATACACTACAGAGATCTGAAGCCTAAGCTCTGATACCACTTGTCACTCACCTCCACGGCTCACAATCCTCGTCCAATATAGCCAATTCCATCATTCAAGTCCAAGCCTTTCACATGAAACTTAAGGTAACCAACGCTATTAAAAATCGGACAGCATTTCCCCATAAATTCATCCTTTCCATCCTACAATCAAACCCAATCACATAGCAATTAACCACAATTGCTCAAAACCAGAAAACAGTTTTGACGTCCTTTTGCGGTAATGGTGCCAAAAGCACTACGATGGTCGGATGAAGGTGCAAGACCCACCGTTTCGAAGCTAAGAACCAGGGCTACAACAATGTAGAAGGTCACTCAGTCCAAATCCTAGCACAACTAGGTCAAATATGCAGAATACCAAACCAGAATCGTAATTGCAGGTTCCCAAATCACACAATGCTGTAATTCGTCCAACTCAGTCTACACAGGTCCAAATGCATTGATTCCAAAGGCATATGATAGCTACGACATCAAGCTACATTTCATCAGAAGACACCATCAGCAAAATCCAAAGCAATTCCAGTCAAAATGGCCAATTACAATCGCAGTTCGCACATTCTGATCACCCAGAACAGCAACAGTAAAATCGACATAACTCACTCTATACTACTCCAAATGTCCTGAAATTTTGCAGGCACCTCTAAAATGTCATTCCCTACAACTTTTATGTTTTGAGATAAGGCCAATTCGGCCTCTATCTATGACCTAAAATTTCGGACAGAATGTAGCTTCAAGAACCCTAATTTTCCAGAATTTCTTCCAAACCCAAAATTGGTTGCAATTGTCCACTTTTTCCACCTTCTAGCTTCATTACATAACATTTCCAATCATCATACAAGGCCACAACATCATGATCACATTAAACCAGAAAATTCACCAATAAATTGTAAACTTCACCATTTCATCCAAAAACAAGAATTAAATCACAAAATTCAACACTTTAGCTTCCACTAAGCACAACTCAAGCTTCATTAAGTGTAGGGGAAAGTTCATATACCACTCACCAAGTAATCAAGAGAGAGGAAGATGTTGGACACCTTAAGTCTTCAAACAAACTTCACTAAACTACTTACTAGCACCCAAGGGAGGAATTTTATGGAGTGAAATCTAGTTTAGGTATTTGTTTTTGGAAGATTGAACCAAATGGAAGCTTGAAAATTGATGAAGTTTCTTCCTTCTTTGAGCTTGAGAGGGCCGGCCAACAAGAGGTGAAAAATGGTGAATTTTAGTGATTTTTTGAAGATATTAACCACTTAGTCAAAATAGTCAAAAAAAAGAATAGTAACTCTTAAGTCCTAACCAATATCATGGTGACATGTGGCACTCCAATAAATGCATTCCTATCCTTTCTTTTCTCTCTCACATCAATCATATCACACACACTCTACTTATCTCTTAACACCCGATAAATTTTTCACAGTATCCGAAACTTAACCTTATTGGCCGAATTTTTCCGAACTTTCCGCACTAGTGGGTCCCACATCCAAAATACGCTTTTAATTTCTCAAAAACTAACCGATACTAGAAAAATCATTTGAAAACTATATTTGCTCATAAACTTGATCTGGGGAATTTTTCTAATCAAGAAAATGTAGAAAAGGCGGGTTTTGTTTTAAACAAAATAAACCCTAGAAAATTAGAAAATTTCCGGGTTCTCAAACTCTTTTTTTTCGGGGCGTCACAATCTCCCCTCCTTAAAAGAATGTCGTCCTCGACATTCCCTCTTGTACCAATCACGTCAAGACATCCCGTAAAAATCTCTCAAGAGTCAAATCAAACCCACAGTCCGGCATCCTAAACTTCAAGCCCAGGATACACTACAGAGATCTGAAGCCTAAGCTCTGATACCACTTGTCACTCACCTCCACGGCTCACAATCCTCGTCCAATATAGCCAATTCCATCATTCAAGTCCAAGCCTTTCACATGAAACTTAAGGTAACCAACGCTATTAAAAATCGGACAGCATTTCCCCATAAATTCATCCTTTCCATCCTACAATCAAACCCAATCACATAGCAATTAACCACAATTGCTCAAAACCAGAAAACAGTTTTGACGTCCTTTTGCGGTAATGGTGCCAAAAGCACTACGATGGTCGGATGAAGGTGCAAGACCCACCGTTTCGAAGCTAAGAACCAGGGCTACAACAATGTAGAAGGTCACTCAGTCCAAATCCTAGCACAACTAGGTCAAATATGCAGAATACCAAACCAGAATCGTAATTGCAGGTTCCCAAATCACACAATGCTGTAATTCGTCCAACTCAGTCTACACAGGTCCAAATGCATTGATTCCAAAGGCATATGATAGCTACGACATCAAGCTACATTTCATCAGAAGACACCATCAGCAAAATCCAAAGCAATTCCAGTCAAAATGGCCAATTACAATCGCAGTTCGCACATTCTGATCACCCAGAACAGCAACAGTAAAATCGACATAACTCACTCTATACTACTCCAAATGTCCTGAAATTTTGCAGGCACCTCTAAAATGTCATTCCCTACAACTTTCATGTTTTGAGATAAGGCCAATTCGGCCTCTATCTATGACCTAAAATTTCGGACAGAATGTAGCTTCAAGAACCCTAATTTTCCAGAATTTCTTCCAAACCCAAAATTGGTTGCAATTGTCCACTTTTTCCACCTTCTAGCTTCATTACATAACATTTCCAATCATCATACAAGGCCACAACATCATGATCACATTAAACCAGAAAATTCACCAATAAATTGTAAACTTCACCATTTCATCCAAAAACAAGAATTAAATCACAAAATTCAACACTTTAGCTTCCACTAAGCACAACTCAAGCTTCATTAAGTGTAGGGGAAAGTTCATATACCACTCACCAAGTAATCAAGAGAGAGGAAGATGTTGGACACCTTAAGTCTTCAAACAAACTTCACTAAACTACTTACTAGCACCCAAGGGAGGAATTTTATGGAGTGAAATCTAGTTTAGGTATTTGTTTTTGGAAGATTGAACCAAATGGAAGCTTGAAAATTGATGAAGTTTCTTCCTTCTTTGAGCTTGAGAGGGCCGGCCAACAAGAGGTGAAAAATGGTGAATTTTAGTGATTTTTTGAAGATATTAACCACTTAGTCAAAATAGTCAAAAAAAAGAATAGTAACTCTTAAGTCCTAACCAATATCATGGTGACATGTGGCACTCCAATAAATGCATTCCTATCCTTTCTTTTCTCTCTCACATCAATCATATCACACACACTCTACTTATCTCTTAACACCCGATAAATTTTTCACAGTATCCGAAACTTAACCTTATTGGCCGAATTTTTCCGAACTTTCCGCACTAGTGGGTCCCACATCCAAAATACGCTTTTAATTTCTCAAAAACTAACCGATACTAGAAAAATCATTTGAAAACTATATTTGCTCATAAACTTGATCTGGGGAATTTTTCTAATCAAGAAAATGTAGAAAAGGCGGGTTTTGTTTTAAACAAAATAAACCCTAGAAAATTAGAAAATTTCCGGGTTCTCAAACTCTTTTTTTTCGGGGCGTCACAATCTCCCCTCCTTAAAAGAATGTCGTCCTCGACATTCCCTCTTGTACCAATCACGTCAAGACATCCCGTAAAAATCTCTCAAGAGTCAAATCAAACCCACAGTCCGGCATCCTAAACTTCAAGCCCAGGATACACTACAGAGATCTGAAGCCTAAGCTCTGATACCACTTGTCACTCACCTCCACGGCTCACAATCCTCGTCCAATATAGCCAATTCCATCATTCAAGTCCAAGCCTTTCACATGAAACTTAAGGTAACCAACGCTATTAAAAATCGGACAGCATTTCCCCATAAATTCATCCTTTCCATCCTACAATCAAACCCAATCACATAGCAATTAACCACAATTGCTCAAAACCAGAAAACAGTTTTGACGTCCTTTTGCGGTAATGGTGCCAAAAGCACTACGATGGTCGGATGAAGGTGCAAGACCCACCGTTTCGAAGCTAAGAACCAGGGCTACAACAATGTAGAAGGTCACTCAGTCCAAATCCTAGCACAACTAGGTCAAATATGCAGAATACCAAACCAGAATCGTAATTGCAGGTTCCCAAATCACACAATGCTGTAATTCGTCCAACTCAGTCTACACAGGTCCAAATGCATTGATTCCAAAGGCATATGATAGCTACGACATCAAGCTACATTTCATCAGAAGACACCATCAGCAAAATCCAAAGCAATTCCAGTCAAAATGGCCAATTACAATCGCAGTTCGCACATTCTGATCACCCAGAACAGCAACAGTAAAATCGACATAACTCACTCTATACTACTCCAAATGTCCTGAAATTTTGCAGGCACCTCTAAAATGTCATTCCCTACAACTTTCATGTTTTGAGATAAGGCCAATTCGGCCTCTATCTATGACCTAAAATTTCGGACAGAATGTAGCTTCAAGAACCCTAATTTTCCAGAATTTCTTCCAAACCCAAAATTGGTTGCAATTGTCCACTTTTTCCACCTTCTAGCTTCATTACATAACATTTCCAATCATCATACAAGGCCACAACATCATGATCACATTAAACCAGAAAATTCACCAATAAATTGTAAACTTCACCATTTCATCCAAAAACAAGAATTAAATCACAAAATTCAACACTTTAGCTTCCACTAAGCACAACTCAAGCTTCATTAAGTGTAGGGGAAAGTTCATATACCACTCACCAAGTAATCAAGAGAGAGGAAGATGTTGGACACCTTAAGTCTTCAAACAAACTTCACTAAACTACTTACTAGCACCCAAGGGAGGAATTTTATGGAGTGAAATCTAGTTTAGGTATTTGTTTTTGGAAGATTGAACCAAATGGAAGCTTGAAAATTGATGAAGTTTCTTCCTTCTTTGAGCTTGAGAGGGCCGGCCAACAAGAGGTGAAAAATGGTGAATTTTAGTGATTTTTTGAAGATATTAACCACTTAGTCAAAATAGTCAAAAAAAAGAATAGTAACTCTTAAGTCCTAACCAATATCATGGTGACATGTGGCACTCCAATAAATGCATTCCTATCCTTTCTTTTCTCTCTCACATCAATCATATCACACACACTCTACTTATCTCTTAACACCCGATAAATTTTTCACAGTATCCGAAACTTAACCTTATTGGCCGAATTTTTCCGAACTTTCCGCACTAGTGGGTCCCACATCCAAAATACGCTTTTAATTTCTCAAAAACTAACCGATACTAGAAAAATCATTTGAAAACTATATTTGCTCATAAACTTGATCTGGGGAATTTTTCTAATCAAGAAAATGTAGAAAAGGCGGGTTTTGTTTTAAACAAAATAAACCCTAGAAAATTAGAAAATTTCCGGGTTCTCAAACTCTTTTTTTTCGGGGCGTCACAATCTCCCCTCCTTAAAAGAATGTCGTCCTCGACATTCCCTCTTGTACCAATCACGTCAAGACATCCCGTAAAAATCTCTCAAGAGTCAAATCAAACCCACAGTCCGGCATCCTAAACTTCAAGCCCAGGATACACTACAGAGATCTGAAGCCTAAGCTCTGATACCACTTGTCACTCACCTCCACGGCTCACAATCCTCGTCCAATATAGCCAATTCCATCATTCAAGTCCAAGCCTTTCACATGAAACTTAAGGTAACCAACGCTATTAAAAATCGGACAGCATTTCCCCATAAATTCATCCTTTCCATCCTACAATCAAACCCAATCACATAGCAATTAACCACAATTGCTCAAAACCAGAAAACAGTTTTGACGTCCTTTTGCGGTAATGGTGCCAAAAGCACTACGATGGTCGGATGAAGGTGCAAGACCCACCGTTTCGAAGCTAAGAACCAGGGCTACAACAATGTAGAAGGTCACTCAGTCCAAATCCTAGCACAACTAGGTCAAATATGCAGAATACCAAACCAGAATCGTAATTGCAGGTTCCCAAATCACACAATGCTGTAATTCGTCCAACTCAGTCTACACAGGTCCAAATGCATTGATTCCAAAGGCATATGATAGCTACGACATCAAGCTACATTTCATCAGAAGACACCATCAGCAAAATCCAAAGCAATTCCAGTCAAAATGGCCAATTACAATCGCAGTTCGCACATTCTGATCACCCAGAACAGCAACAGTAAAATCGACATAACTCACTCTATACTACTCCAAATGTCCTGAAATTTTGCAGGCACCTCTAAAATGTCATTCCCTACAACTTTCATGTTTTGAGATAAGGCCAATTCGGCCTCTATCTATGACCTAAAATTTCGGACAGAATGTAGCTTCAAGAACCCTAATTTTCCAGAATTTCTTCCAAACCCAAAATTGGTTGCAATTGTCCACTTTTTCCACCTTCTAGCTTCATTACATAACATTTCCAATCATCATACAAGGCCACAACATCATGATCACATTAAACCAGAAAATTCACCAATAAATTGTAAACTTCACCATTTCATCCAAAAACAAGAATTAAATCACAAAATTCAACACTTTAGCTTCCACTAAGCACAACTCAAGCTTCATTAAGTGTAGGGGAAAGTTCATATACCACTCACCAAGTAATCAAGAGAGAGGAAGATGTTGGACACCTTAAGTCTTCAAACAAACTTCACTAAACTACTTACTAGCACCCAAGGGAGGAATTTTATGGAGTGAAATCTAGTTTAGGTATTTGTTTTTGGAAGATTGAACCAAATGGAAGCTTGAAAATTGATGAAGTTTCTTCCTTCTTTGAGCTTGAGAGGGCCGGCCAACAAGAGGTGAAAAATGGTGAATTTTAGTGATTTTTTGAAGATATTAACCACTTAGTCAAAATAGTCAAAAAAAAGAATAGTAACTCTTAAGTCCTAACCAATATCATGGTGACATGTGGCACTCCAATAAATGCATTCCTATCCTTTCTTTTCTCTCTCACATCAATCATATCACACACACTCTACTTATCTCTTAACACCCGATAAATTTTTCACAGTATCCGAAACTTAACCTTATTGGCCGAATTTTTCCGAACTTTCCGCACTAGTGGGTCCCACATCCAAAATACGCTTTTAATTTCTCAAAAACTAACCGATACTAGAAAAATCATTTGAAAACTATATTTGCTCATAAACTTGATCTGGGGAATTTTTCTAATCAAGAAAATGTAGAAAAGGCGGGTTTTGTTTTAAACAAAATAAACCCTAGAAAATTAGAAAATTTCCGGGTTCTCAAACTCTTTTTTTTCGGGGCGTCACAATCTCCCCTCCTTAAAAGAATGTCGTCCTCGACATTCCCTCTTGTACCAATCACGTCAAGACATCCCGTAAAAATCTCTCAAGAGTCAAATCAAACCCACAGTCCGGCATCCTAAACTTCAAGCCCAGGATACACTACAGAGATCTGAAGCCTAAGCTCTGATACCACTTGTCACTCACCTCCACGGCTCACAATCCTCGTCCAATATAGCCAATTCCATCATTCAAGTCCAAGCCTTTCACATGAAACTTAAGGTAACCAACGCTATTAAAAATCGGACAGCATTTCCCCATAAATTCATCCTTTCCATCCTACAATCAAACCCAATCACATAGCAATTAACCACAATTGCTCAAAACCAGAAAACAGTTTTGACGTCCTTTTGCGGTAATGGTGCCAAAAGCACTACGATGGTCGGATGAAGGTGCAAGACCCACCGTTTCGAAGCTAAGAACCAGGGCTACAACAATGTAGAAGGTCACTCAGTCCAAATCCTAGCACAACTAGGTCAAATATGCAGAATACCAAACCAGAATCGTAATTGCAGGTTCCCAAATCACACAATGCTGTAATTCGTCCAACTCAGTCTACACAGGTCCAAATGCATTGATTCCAAAGGCATATGATAGCTACGACATCAAGCTACATTTCATCAGAAGACACCATCAGCAAAATCCAAAGCAATTCCAGTCAAAATGGCCAATTACAATCGCAGTTCGCACATTCTGATCACCCAGAACAGCAACAGTAAAATCGACATAACTCACTCTATACTACTCCAAATGTCCTGAAATTTTGCAGGCACCTCTAAAATGTCATTCCCTACAACTTTCATGTTTTGAGATAAGGCCAATTCGGCCTCTATCTATGACCTAAAATTTCGGACAGAATGTAGCTTCAAGAACCCTAATTTTCCAGAATTTCTTCCAAACCCAAAATTGGTTGCAATTGTCCACTTTTTCCACCTTCTAGCTTCATTACATAACATTTCCAATCATCATACAAGGCCACAACATCATGATCACATTAAACCAGAAAATTCACCAATAAATTGTAAACGTCACCATTTCATCCAAAAACAAGAATTAAATCACAAAATTCAACACTTTAGCTTCCACTAAGCACAACTCAAGCTTCATTAAGTGTAGGGGAAAGTTCATATACCACTCACCAAGTAATCAAGAGAGAGGAAGATGTTGGACACCTTAAGTCTTCAAACAAACTTCACTAAACTACTTACTAGCACCCAAGGGAGGAATTTTATGGAGTGAAATCTAGTTTAGGTATTTGTTTTTGGAAGATTGAACCAAATGGAAGCTTGAAAATTGATGAAGTTTCTTCCTTCTTTGAGCTTGAGAGGGCCGGCCAACAAGAGGTGAAAAATGGTGAATTTTAGTGATTTTTTGAAGATATTAACCACTTAGTCAAAATAGTCAAAAAAAAGAATAGTAACTCTTAAGTCCTAACCAATATCATGGTGACATGTGGCACTCCAATAAATGCATTCCTATCCTTTCTTTTCTCTCTCACATCAATCATATCACACACACTCTACTTATCTCTTAACACCCGATAAATTTTTCACAGTATCCGAAACTTAACCTTATTGGCCGAATTTTTCCGAACTTTCCGCACTAGTGGGTCCCACATCCAAAATACGCTTTTAATTTCTCAAAAACTAACCGATACTAGAAAAATCATTTGAAAACTATATTTGCTCATAAACTTGATCTGGGGAATTTTTCTAATCAAGAAAATGTAGAAAAGGCGGGTTTTGTTTTAAACAAAATAAACCCTAGAAAATTAGAAAATTTCCGGGTTCTCAAACTCTTTTTTTTCGGGGCGTCACAATCTCCCCTCCTTAAAAGAATGTCGTCCTCGACATTCCCTCTTGTACCAATCACGTCAAGACATCCCGTAAAAATCTCTCAAGAGTCAAATCAAACCCACAGTCCGGCATCCTAAACTTCAAGCCCAGGATACACTACAGAGATCTGAAGCCTAAGCTCTGATACCACTTGTCACTCACCTCCACGGCTCACAATCCTCGTCCAATATAGCCAATTCCATCATTCAAGTCCAAGCCTTTCACATGAAACTTAAGGTAACCAACGCTATTAAAAATCGGACAGCATTTCCCCATAAATTCATCCTTTCCATCCTACAATCAAACCCAATCACATAGCAATTAACCACAATTGCTCAAAACCAGAAAACAGTTTTGACGTCCTTTTGCGGTAATGGTGCCAAAAGCACTACGATGGTCGGATGAAGGTGCAAGACCCACCGTTTCGAAGCTAAGAACCAGGGCTACAACAATGTAGAAGGTCACTCAGTCCAAACTACCACAAATTTTCCTAAGAATGGACACAGAACATGATTCATTAACCTCATGAAGGTACTAGGTGCATTAGTTAGCCCAAAAGGCATTACTAACCACTCATACAATCCATACTTAGTCTTGAAGGCAGTTTTCCATTCATCCCCCTCCTTAATCCTAATTTGATGGTACCTACTTTTGAGATCAATTTTGGTAAAGAACACAGCCCCATGTAACTCATCAAGCATGTCATCTAAGCGAGGTATAGGGTGGCGATACTTTACTGTGATGGCATTTACGGCTCTACAATGGGTGCACATTCTCCACGTACCATCTTTCTTAGGTACCAGAATGACTGGAATAGCATACGGGCTTAAGCTCTCACGTGCCCATCCTTTACCAGGCAACTCATCCACTTGCCTTTGCAACTCCTTAGTCTTCTCCGGGTTGCTCTTGTAAGCTGGTCGATTTGGCAATGAAGCCCCAGGGATGAAATCAATTTGATGCTCAATGCCTCTAAGTGGTGGCAATCCACTTGGCACATCCTCGGGGAAGACATCAGCATACTCCTGTAAAAGAGACTTAACCTCGAGACGTATGTCAATATCAAGTTCATGCACATTCAGAGCTACTTCTTTGCTAACAAGCATAAGAAGTGGCTGCTCATCTTTCATTAACTTCCTCACTTTCTTGGCTTTTATCAGGAGCATTTCTTTTCCCTCAGATTTTACCTCACTTGCCGAGCTATCTATAGCCTTTTTCCTCTCTTTTTTTGCCTCGGCTCTCTCATTTTCTTTTCTTTTTGCACTATACTTCTCAAACTCTTGTTGCAATTTCAATTGGTCCTCATGCACTTGTTTGGGGGAAAGGGGAGCTAGTGTGACTTTCTTACCGTTGTACAAGAAGCTATACTTATTAGTCACACCATCAAAAGTCACCTGTCTGTCAAACTGCCAAGGCCTACCTAGTATAATGTGACTAGCCTGCATAGGAACTACATCACATAATACTTCATTAGAATATTTATGGATTTGGAAGGATATAAGAACCTGTTTGGTTACTCGAACCTCCCCAGAGTTGTTGAGCCATTGGAGTTTGTAGGGTCGCGGGTGATCCCTTGTAGGCAACTTCAAGTTGTCCACCATGAGTGAACTAGCAACATTTGTGCAGCTCCCACTATCAATAATCACACTACAAAGTGCTTGGTTGACGAAGCACCTGGTGTAGAAAATGTTCTCCCGTTGAAGCTCGTCCTCCTTAACACGTGCAGTTAATGCTCTCCTTGCAACCAATGCAGTCCCAAAATGACCCTCGGGTGCACTAAACTCCTCTTCATTTGGAGATTCCCTATCACTATCTCCGTCAAGAGGTGGTATGCCTTCGTACTCGGCTTCGTCCTCACTCACGATCTCATCATTTTGCATCATAATCATAGTCCTTTGATTGGGACATTGACTAGCAATATGGCCTCTACCTTGGCATTTGAAGCATCAAGTATCACGAGCTCTAGTTTGTACCCTAGGCTCCTCAAATTTTGGAGTAGAAAAGGGCGGCTTACTAATACTAGGGTTGCCCACCTTACCTCCCTCGAATCTCGGCTTTGGTGTAGGAGCATTTGGTGGAGGCCAAGAATCATTCCTTGGTTGGAATGGGCGGTTGGTAGAGTAGGTGGTATTGCCGAAATTCGATCGAGTGGTACCCCTCCTCTTGAGCCTTTGCTCGACCTTAATAGCCTTGTCTACAAGCTCATGCAACTCCATATAATGTTGAAGTTCCACTCGTTCAGCAATATCGGGTCGTAACCCGCTCAAGAATCTCGCCATGGTGGCTTCAGGATCCTCCTGTACATCAACTCTAAGCATCAGGATCTCCATCTCCTTGTGGTACTCATCCACACTCCGGTTGCCCTGGACTAAAGTTTGTAATCGGTGCTACAAATCCCTAGTGTAATGTCCAGGTACAAAGCGGGTGCGCATCATGGCTCGAAGCTCGGGCCATGGAACGAGCTCAGGTAGCCCATTTCTCCTTCTAGACTTCTTGATTTGGTCCCACCAAACCACCGCGTACTCAGTGAATTCCATGGTTGCCAACTGTACCTTTTGCTCCTCGGTGTAGTTTTGGCACGCGAAGACCATTTCGATCTTGGATAACCATTCGAGAAAGGCTTCGGGGTCGGACCGTCCTTTGAATTCAGGGATGTTCATTTTGATTCCCTTGAACACATCGGTATGTCCAGTCTGGTTCCTTTGCCTTGGTCGAATTCGAGGTTCCTCATCATCATCATCATTGTTGGAACCATCGGACTCCTCCACGTCCCTTCGCCTTCGCGTGGACTTTGAGGTTTTTGGTGTCCCAGACGCTCGGAGTTGCAGCAACTTATCTTGAATGGGTTCTAGCATGCGTTGAAAATGCCTCTCTATCTGCTCCATCATCTGTTCAAAGTTCATGGAACGGGAAACTCCTTCGTTTCCACTAGACATGGAATCTGGAGTGTACCTGCAGGGGTTAGTAGCAAAGAAAGGGGAAAAAAACAACCTTTTTTTTTTAATCACTTCACTCCCTAAGTGTATACGCTCACACTTGTGTATGGTCACTCAGATCACTTTAATAAGCTCACCCAAATATTTTATCACAGCCCCTTGCAAAACCTTGAAGAAAGTAGAGCTCCTCAAGTGCTCACATTTAGCTTAAAAATCAAGTTCACGCTAGAATTTGAGGTTCGTAAGAGTGGGGATTTTCTTGAAAAACAAAATTAGAACACTAGGAATGGAGTGGTAGAATATATTCAAGACTAAAAACTGGGAAAGGAATTGACACAAAAGCTGAAAAAAATTAAGAACGACACTAAAAAAACTCTAACCGACAAGGAAAGCGGTCCTTTTGCTTTGCTGGAAAATTTTTTTTTTCTGGGCCGTTTACTAAAATATAGCAGGTGATGCAGCTAAAAGATAGGCAGGATTTAGGCACTGTGCAGCTATAAAATAGGGAACAAGATGCGGCTAAAAGTTAGCCTATCAGTTTTGGAAGTCTTTGGCTTTTAGAAATCTTTCGGGTTTTGGAGACTAGGAAGCTGCCTTTTCTTTTTCTTGCTTGGTGTTACCTGATTCCCCTTACTTGGTTGCGGAACAAGATGGGCAGTTTATTTTGTTCCTTTCAAGATCAAATTGGCTGCTGCAACAGTTTTTTTTTTTTTTATACAGCCAAAAGATGAACTATGGGTTCGGCTCAAACACACAAATTTCTGGGTTTGGTTGCAGCTTTGGTGCGGCCTGTTTTGGCGATTTTTAATGTTTGGGCAAGTTGTGATTCTTGGTTCCCAACAATTAGAGCTCAAAGTTCAGGTATGTTTCAATGTCACACACAAGAAAGTTTCAAGAATTCAAGATCAAACCACAATTTCCAGCAAATAACTTCAAGAATATCAAGGCTAATTTCCAGATTTCAAGAATATCCAGAATCCCTTCAAGATCTTCGTGAAACCAGCAAATTTGGCGCAAGAATTTCAAGAACAAGGTACCAATACTTTCCTAGATGATAAGCAACTCAAGAAAAATGACATGAACAGATTTGGAAACAACTAAAACTCAACAAGAAAGACGAACAGATTTTGGAAACTATCAAAACTCAGCAAGAAGGAATGAACGGATTTCTTCTTTTCTTTTTTTTTACACCCAACGATGTAACTGCCAAACAAACAGCCTAAGAATAACACAAATAATTCCCAGAATTTCTAGAAATTAAAAGCGGCACAAGAAAGTCACAAAACACTGACGGGCAAATTTTTTTGCAAAGAATAAGACTGGCGGTCAGTTTGCATGTGATTGCGGACAGTTTGCAGACTTGAAAACAAAGAAGACTCGAAAACAATGCCTGTGACGCCCCGAAAAAAAATGAGTTTGAGAATCCGGAAATTTTCTAATTTTCTAGGGTTTATTTTGTTTAAAACAAAACCCGCCTTTTCTACATTTTCTTGATTAGAAAAATTTCCCAGATCAAGTTTATGAGTAAATATAGTTTTCAAATGATTTTTCTAGTATCGGTTAGTTTTTGAGAAATTAAAAGCGTATTTTGGACGTGGGACCCGCTAGTGCGGTAAATGCATTATATTTTTGACAACTTGTTGGAATTTTGTATTAAGTGATATTAGTTTACAATGTGTTAAGATATTTGTCTTGGAGAGACAAAAAGATAAGTTTTAAACCTAAAGGTGACAAGTGTCACCATTGTATTGGAAATAGCTTAAGAGTTACTATTCACTTTTTTTGACTTTTGACCCATTTGAGTTAAATATCTTCAAAAATCACTAAAAATGCACCATTTCTTACCCTTGGATGGCCGGCCCTCTTAGCTCAAGAAGGAAGAAAGTTTCTTCAACATTTCAAGCTTCCAACTAGCTTAATCTTCCAAAATCAATCACATAAATTAGTTTTTACTCCATACAATCTTGCCTTTTTGTGTTAGTGGGGAGTTTGGTGAAGTTTTTGGAAGAGCTAAGGTGGTCTATAACTCCTTTTCTCTTGTTTCCTAGGTAAGTGATGGTTGAACATCCTACACACCTAATGATGCTTAAGTGATGCTTAATAGTAGCTAAAGTGATGGATTATGTGAATTAATTCTTGACTTGAAGTGATTTGGTGAAGTTTTTATATTTATGAGGAATTTTCTGGTTTAATATGAATGAGATGTTGTGGTCATCTATGATGGCTGTTAATGAGTGGAAATGACTCATGTGGGTGTGAATTGGTGATAATAGCAACCAATTTTGGGTTTGGAAGAAATTCTGGAAAATTAGGGTTCTTGAAGCTACATTCTGTCCGAAATTTTAGGTCATAGATAGAGGCCGAATTGGAGTTTGCTCAAAACATGAAAGTTGTAGGTAGTGATGAGTTTGTAGTGCCTGAAAAATTTCAGGGCATTTGGAGTAGTATAGAGTGAGTTATACCGTTTTTACTGTTGCTGTTTTTGGTGAACAGAATGTGCGAACTGCGATAGTAATTGTCTGTTTTGACTGGAATTGGTTTGGATTTGGTTGTTGGTGTCTTCTGATGAAATGTAGCTTGATGTCTTAGATTTCATGTGCCTTTGGAATCAATGCAATTGGACCTGTTTAGGCTGAGTTGGACGAATTACAGCATTGTGTGATTTGGGAACCTGCAATTACGGTTCTGGGTTGGTTTTGCTGCCTTTTTGACCTAGTTGTGTTAGGATTTGGACTGAGTGACCTTCTACATTGTTGTAGCCCTGGTTCTTAGCTTCGAAACGGTGGGTCTTGGACCTCCATCCGATACTCATAGTACCTTTTGTGCCATTACCGCAAAAGGACGTCAAAACTGTTTTTCTAGTTTTGAGCTTAACTTTCATTTCCGGACTTTTCCCTAGCTTGACTTGTACGAGTACTACTTGGAGCTTGCTGAATGGCTATTGGATGAACTTGTTGTTGTGTGTGTACCTTTGGGACTGGCTGAGGATATAATGAAGCCGTGGTGGCTGGAAAAGTAAGAAAATTCAGGGGAAATGCTGTCCGAATTTGGAATGGGCTTGATTGCTTTGCGTTTGTGCTTTAGGGCTTGGACTTGAGTGAAGTAATGCAATATGATGGATGGTTTCAGAGCCGTGGAGGTGAGTGACCTCAAACTACTTCTAAAGTTATTTATGAACCGTTTCTTACATTATATACTTTTGAACTGTTTCCAAAGTTACTTTTGAAATGTTTTCTTGCATATCATGCGTGCTGGCATGTGAGTGTGCCTTGTTTGCTATATTTCTTGACTTCATGACTTGTATTTTGGTTGAACGTGTTAAGCGCTTATAATGATTTCCAAAACGATTTTTCGAGGCGAGTATGTACTTTATCGCACTCGACCTCGATAAATGTGAAATTTTCGATTGAAATGTTACTTGCGCATGAATGTAAGCCTTTTGGGCTGAACTGGCCATTGCCCCTTGTTACCGGTCGTCTTGAGCCAGAAGCGGACTCGGTCAGGCGATTAGGAACTTGGGTGAACGTTTGGTATACTCGAGTATTACCTATGTAGGTTGGTGGAGCCTGGCCAAAAGCCAGGGACGGGGTGAATGAAATGAAATGAATGACCAAATGAGCGAGGAAATGTCAGGAGAATGAATGTATCCTTTCATGAATGTTACTATCGCTTTCCATTGTAAATGTTTCTTGAATTATTGCTAATCCATATTTACTGTTTTGCAAATGTTGTAGTGGTTTCCGGATTTATCATTTGATTTACGACATCATTGCTATATGACATCATTGAAATGAACTATTGTGAAACCGATTTGATTAATGATTTTCTGGTTACTCGCTGAGCTTTTAGCTCACCCCAAAAACTATTTTATTCCCCTCCACAGGGCTCGTGGCGAAAGAAGGACTTGTTGTGCTTATACACGTGAATGGATGGCCTAAACTTTGTACAATTTTGGATTTGGAATTATTTTATGTATATTTGGGATTAGTTTCCGCTGCATTTGAGACATGTAATTATTGGAGACAGATGTGTATTTGTGGACCATTTGATGTATCTTTGAGGTTTATTCTTGTAATTCATTTGAGGATTGTAGTGAACGACTGAGTCCCGGCGAGAGCCGGGCAGGCGGCCCGCCGAACCCTCTGGTTCGCCTTAGGGGGAGGTGGGGTCGTCACAATGCCGACCAAACTTGAAAACAAAGAAGACTCAGACCCCACACGATGTTCCTGGGTTGTTTGTACACGACTCAAACAACACACTACCCCACACGCATGAAACCAGCAGCGGGACAGAAACTAGAGCCAATGAAATTCCAACAACCTGATTCAAGGCTACTTGGTGTGACTCTCCTTTTTTTTTGGTCTCTTTTTTTTTTCTTTTGTTTTCTAAGCAGGACACGAGGACAGCAAGGAACAACGAGTCTAGACACAATAAACAACAACAAAACGTGGTGATACAAAACTGAAGACTAACGCGAGACACGATGCACACAACCTGGAAAATTGGGGGCAGCAGTGGAAAAGACAAGGAACAAAAGGATTAGATACTATTTTTTTGATTTGATTACTTCAAGATCCAAACTCACTGAACTATGTCACAACTAAAGGACAAGAGTCGCAGCAACAACACAAGAAAATAACATGGACAGGAATGGGAAAAATTGCGGACAGCCAAGGTAAAAAGAAAACTAGCGATTGGAATTTTTTTTTTTGAAACTAATGAGATAGACTGAATTAAGACACCAAAGAGAGGGATAAACGATGTTACCAATAAGCTAGCTCTAATGCCAGCTGATACGAATCTCGTTGGTGAGGAGATTCGCGACCCAAGATCGCTTGTTGGATTTGACGTCGGATGCAAGAAACGGTGGCAGCGGAAACCCTACGACCCCTCTAATCCCCGTGACTACGAACTTGTTGATACTATCTCAACCCGTAATCAAACGAATTAGTGAACCTCAGGCAAGAGTAGAAGGCGCCACAATTCAAGTGCGATTCTTGAATTGATAAGCCGAACAAGAACACTAGAGTATAACTCTGAGTTGTTCAAGGTTTGCTCGAAAGCTATGGAGAAAATTCTCTCAATATTTTTATCATAAAAGTGTCTGCCTTTGTGGGAGTAATGGGGTGCCTTATATAGGCTACAAGTAAACCCTAAACTGGGAAGGAAAAAGGAACTAAAGGTGTGCTAATATGGGCCCTCGATGAGTCGGGCCTCATGTGGGCTTTCCCTCCAAGGCAGCTCACCTTAACAAATAATGATGACTAAAAAGCAATCTTACCCTTGGCATTTCTATGTGCAACATGCACTTAGCTAATTATTCAATCTAATCAACTAATGTGGAATTAAATGACTATAATGCGAATCTCGCTAACTAGGGTTTGGTAAGACCCTAATACTCAGGTGTAGCTTCAATGCTCAATACCGGACCGCGATCACCTTCACTTGAGTGTATGAATCCTTCAAAGGACTTGTGTATGGCCTGAATAAGTACACTGAGTTGCTCACGAAGTCTCTTTGCTCGAGCTCTAGTAATGGATTCACTTGGGGCTTGCACGCGATCCTCACCCCCTTGATCACTCGAGCCATTGTAGACATGATCACGTACTAGGATGCTATCAACAATTCCCCCAATAAAACCAAAAGTTCTCAGTTCTCAAATCAATTACAATTACAATATCAGGCTCAAATATTACATCTAATACTCATTAAGTGAAACAAATTCAAATTATACATGAGATATTGTGAGAACTCGTAATTTGCCATTTTCTAGGTTTTAGAATTTTTCATGGCTTGTTTTCTGCATTTTCATGCTTAGGAAAATTGCTAGATGAATTTAAGGAGCAGATATAATTTTTAGATGATTTTTCTAGTATCGAATAGGTTTTGAGAAATTAAGAGCGTATACCGGACGTGGGACCCACTAGTGCGAAAAGTTTGGAAAAATTCGGCCAACTAGGTTAAGTTTTGAATACTGGAATTAATTTACCGGGTGTTAAGAGATAAGTAGAGGTTGCAATTTGGATTGATATGAGAGAGACAAGTTAGGTAGGTATTTAATAAAAGGTGACAAGTGTCACCATTTGAGTGGTTCACCTTTAAGACCACTATTCATGGTCTTACCATTTGACTTAAATAAGCCAAAAATGACCAAAAATCATCAAAAATCATCAAGAAGTGGCCGGCCCTCTCTTTCTCTCTTTCACTCTCTCTTACTCCAAGCACAAGGAAGAAAACTCTTCAAGCTTGCTCCAAATCATCAAAACCAACCATCCAACCTTGATTTTGCTCCATAAAACCACTTAAGGAAGTGTTGGTGAGTTGTTGTGTGAAGTTATTTGGAAAGTCAAGGTGACCAATTGCTCTCTCTCTCTTGTTTTTAAGGTAAGTTGTGAAGAACCACCCTCCTCCCTTAATTGATGCTTAAATCATGCTTAGTGGTAGTATGAGATGCAAGTTTATGGATTATTTCTTGATTTGTGGTTGAAGTGATGAAGTTTTATTATTTTTGGGAATTTTTCTGTTTTAATATAAGCATGATTGTGTGGCTGTCTATGATGATTGGAAATGGTCTATAATGACTCTAGGAGGTGGAAAAAGTGATTAATTGCAACCAATTTCTGGTTTGGAAGAAATTTCAGAAAATTAGGGTTCTTGTGGGAACATTCTGCCCGAATTTTTAGCTCCTAGTTAGAGGCCGAATTGGCCTTGGATTAAAACATGAAAGTTGTAGGGAATGACAGTTTAGAGGTGACTACAAAATTTCAGGTCAATCGGAGTAGTGTAGAATGATAAAAGTCGAAATTACTATTGCTGTTCTGGTTTTACCCGAATGTAAGAACTGCGCCTGTAATTGGTTGTTTTGGCTCGAATTTATTCCGAATTGGTTGTTGAGGTCTTCTGATGAAATGTATCCATGTTTCTTAGCTTTCATCTGGTTTTGGAATTCCTGGATTTGGACTTGGATAGCTTGATTTATGATGTTTCCGCTAGAATGCGTTCTGTGAATCTGTTTTACGTGATTCTGGTGTAGTATCTTGCATTTTTGACCTGGTTGCACTCAAAACTGGGTTGAGTGACCTTCTGTAATGTTGTATCCCTGTCTTTTAGCTTCGAAACGGTGGGTCTTGCACCTTCATCCGGTAATCGTAGTGAAATTGGGTGCCATTACCGTAAAAAGAGGTCGAAAACTGTTTTTTTTCAGGGCCAAAGCTAATTGCATTTCCGCATTTTCTGGTTTCCTCTAATGTTTGTATATGCTTATGGAACCCTATTGGGGTTGTATTTGGCATTGGTTTATGACTCGTTATCGAGTCTCATTGTACTTGTTTGCATGTTTTAGGGCGTGACGTTGGTGCACAACGTTCTTTTGACGGAAGTGCATGAAACCGCATTTGCGAGCTTGGTGAGTGTACTACTCACTTGTGTGTTAATATATGGCTTTGATAATTGAACTTGGTGCTTTGAATGTTAATTGCTTGAAGTGAAAATGTACTTTATCACTCTCACTATGTGCCTTATATCCTTGTTATCATGTGATTGGAATGTTACACGAAGTGTTACTTGAAATGAAAGTACATGACTTGGTGTCGTGGACGAGTATCCAACGACTACAATTGTTATCAATGAGCTCAACCCCATTGGTAGTTGATTGAATCGAGCCGGCGAGGGCTTGGTCGTGCCAATTAATGTGCCTTGGGGAAGTGTTATATGGAATCTTGTAGTATGAAAGACTCTTGATTCTGGTTTACTCGAGTAATACCAAAGTGCAAGTGTTTGGATTTCGGGCCCGGTAGGGGGATGTTAGGTGGAAGGAACGGAAGTAAAGTGGAGTCTACGGTTGGTTACTTTTAAACATTGACGGAAAGTCAATGCGATCTGATCAAGAATGCCAACGAGAAAAAGGGCTCTTGAGAGCCGCCCGTATCCTTTTATCCTCATTATTGATGTGTGTTTTTATTTACTCTTGATGAATTGGACTGAGAAGCTTGATGCATCTATGAACTTGGTCGCTTGAGTAGTAATCTCACTGGGCAATTAGCTCACACCGTTCCTTTTGTTTTCCTTACAGGAATATGACTCTTTTGGAATGAATCTTGATAGATGGTTGCCGAATGAACTTGATGAATATCTCTTTTGTTTTGTATTTGAAGTGAAACCCTAAATGTATCTTTAGGGCCGTTTTCACTTTTAATTTTGCAACCCGTGTATATATGAACTTTTGAAAACTTTTGTATGCCACTTTGGGTTGTAATTGCTAAAGTTCAAGATGTGAATGTTTGCTTGCTATTTGGTTGGATTGTGACGGGTCGGTTACTATTCATGACCGACTCCGGATTTTTTTTTTTGGGGTTATTTTGCCATTTTGACTCGTTTACGCGCGTTATAAGTTCCGGAACAAAATAGATCGCTCTAAACTGCACCGTTAGTCCTGGCGAGAGCTGGACAGGCAGTCCGCTAACCCCTCTGGTTCGCCTTAGGGGAAGGTGGGGCTGTCACAGGTGGTATCAGAGCCTAGGTTTGAATTAGCTTGGGTGTAATAGAGATGCTTGATTTGAGGGTTCTTTGTATATGGCCTTTAAGCTTATTTATGATTAATTGCTCTTTTGGTGTAGGATGGCCGGACAGGGTGAGCCTAGTGATAGTCCGCCGGGCGAGAGACCTCGCGGAGCACTCCCAGTGATACCATACCAGATACGGCCAGGAGGGGCCGTCGTACGTTAGAGCCCGTCTAATCGCCTTCGACGTTGCGAGTGCCGACATAAGTATGCCTATCCTAATGCTCTCGTGTTTGCAGTGGACAAGGAGCGTAAGGAGTTGGCCGGAGAGCATGCTCGACTGGAGTCCGAGGTGACCCAACTTAAGGCGGCCAATGAGAGACAGGCCGAGCGCATTGAGGGCCTGAAGGACGATGTACTTGAGGCAGAGGATAGGGTTGATGACCTCTGTGCTCAGCTTAGGGAAGTCCGAGAGCGCGAGAGTAAGCGAGCTCGCAAGGTGAAGGTTCGAGCTGCATCGATCCTGAATCTTTGCGCGGACGTGGTTGAGGACGTGAGTGACGAGGACTCATGCGCGAGTCCTGAGGCTGGGGTTGGATCCACTCCGTCGGGTGGGTCTCATAGCTCGTCATCGGTCTAGGTTACGACTCCTAGAGTTGTTTTGGATAGTTTTGGTTTTGTATATAGGGCAAATAGGGAGAAGGGCCTTAGCTAATCATTTTGTACGGCTAGATTAGCTACGTGTATATTTCTTTTGATAAGGCCATTCCCTTGGGGATTGTCCATGTTTGTACCTGACATGACTGAACTTGACTTGACTGATTGTATATATGTGTGTTGTTTGCCTTGCTTGGAATGTATATATGTGTTTGGAAAGGTTTTGAGTTTACTTACATGCATTGTTTTATATTGGTTTAGTACCATTACCTAGATCAAGTAAAAAGTTATGGAAGGAACAAGTGGTACTGGGGACGTGGGCGCGGAAATAGACAACCCACACCGGATAGGGGTACTGGGGAAACCTCTACTGGACCTAACCCTGACTCCAATGTGCAAATCGCTGCTGCTATGCAGCAAATGACTAACTTGCTGGCACAAGTGGTGCAGCAACAGGGCCAGAACCCAAACCCTAACCCCGGAAACCCTGGCAACCATGTCGAGAGCGAAGACAGAGCTCTCGAACGTTTTCAAAAGTTTGCTCCACCCAAATTCATTGGGGGACCTGATCCGGATGTTGCCGAGCGATGGCTCGAGAAGATGGTCGATATTTTTGCGGCCTTGCACTACACCGATGAACGGCAGGTGACTTTTGTCGTATTCCAGTTAGAAGGGGCGGCCCGTTCCTGGTGGAACGTCATATGACAAAAATGGGAACGGGAACAAACGCCCAGGACTTGGGTGAATTTCATCAGGGAATTTAACGCGAAATTTTTCCCTCCTCTAGTTCAGGAGAGGAAGGAAGACGAGTTCATCCGACTCCGCCAAGGAACTCAATCGGTGGCTGAATATGAGAGCTAGTTCACCCGTTTGTCCAAATTCGCGCCTGAGTTGATCATGACGGAGCAACGGCGAATTAGGTGTTTCATTCAGGGCTTGAACGTCGAAATCCAAAAGGACCTCGCAGTGGCTCAAATCAATGCTTTTAGCGAGGTCGTAGAAAAGGCCCAAAGGGTAGAGAGTGCTCGATTGCAGGTTCGGAACTTCCAGGCGAAAAAGTGGGGCTTTCCTGGAAGCAGTTCTGGACAAGGGGACAAAGGAACTCCCTCAAAGTTTGGACGCGGAGCTGGAGGTGGACGACAGTCAGGTTCCAGCAGAGGGGCTCAGTCTAGGGGCGGCCCAGCCGGGAGAGGCCAAGGTGGAAACTTCCAGAAGGGTTCAGGTTCGGCGTCCTGTGGACCTTGTGTCGCGCCCCACTTTTTGAGTATGTGAATGTAGTGTGTGGGATATGTATGTGAATGTGTGTGAAAATGAAAATAAAAGGCCGTGGGATTGTGAAATGCGACGGTTTGGCCAAACAAAGTTCAAAAAGGGTTTTTGAATAGAAAATGGAGTCGCCACTTGGTATAGAGTTAGGGTGTACCAAGTCACCCAAAAAGTGATTTTTTTTTTTGGAAAAGAAAAGCGAACAAACCCTTTTTAAAGAACTCTTAGGTCTACGTAACCAAAGAAAGGGATCAGGGGTCACATTTGATAAGGGAGAAGACAAAGGCAAAGCCTAAGGCACTCCCTTACCCTAGCCAAAGCTAGTTGCGTGACTTAGCCCTACTTTTCCTAATTCATCTACCCAAAATATGCGTTGCATGTTGGATATGACTAATGGATATGAAAAAAATGCAATCCTAAATCTAAAATGTCTCTTATGAGGCTTTTTGGTCCCAATCACATGAGTTGTGATGGCCAATAAGGAAAACTCTCATAGAGGGCACGGGTAATGCAAATGAGGACCCAAATATGAATGCAAGTGTGAAAGTGTAAGAAGAATGCAAAAATAAAATACCATAAAAATACAAATGTAAGTGCAAGTGTGCCAATGAAAGAAAAGTGCATGTGTGCAAATGTAAGAAAAGTGCATGTGTGCCAATTGAGAAAATAAAGGTGTTTGTGTGCAAGTGGATGAAAATATGGTATAATAGTAGTAAATGCATCTAGGTACAATTGGGTGCAATTTGTGAGGTAGAAAATAAGTAAGTGATACGGAAAGAAGAGAAATGTGTGAACATGGCATGTGGAGTGAGAAAAATATAAGTAGTGAGAGAATGTAGATAAAAAATGAAAAAGTGATATGGTAAAATGGAGGTGCATGAACCTAGAGGAGTGCATCAAGTTGGGTACGGGAATGACTTCTAACTTCATGATTTTAATTTTCCCTTTGATTAGAAGGAAGAACTAGCGTGCTAAGGCTATTTTGTAGCCACACTCGCTCGTTTCCCTTACCGAAAGGGGACTCTCAAGCAAATGTACCCTATAACTAGCATGAGGATGCAAAAACCTAAAATGAAGGGGAAAGGATTGCAGGATCATGCCAAATGCTAGAAAACTAAGAAAAAATGTATGAAATGTAGTGAAACATGCAAGTATGTACTAACGAGAAGGGGCCCTATTGGGTCTAGCGTTGGACTAGCCCACATCTACGCTCTCTCACAAGCATTGGACTTGCAAGAGCTCGAGGGGACAACCATGACTAGCGTTGGACTAGCCACGGTGACGTCACACATTCATTGTAAACCAAATAGATCATGTAAAGGCTAATAAAGCAAATAAACACATAAATCACATATTACACATAACACATAAGCATGGTATCTAGATGCAAGACCCTAAGAAAGCAAGTAACACGTAGCACGCAAGCATGCAAATCACACTAATGAACCTATTACATTGGCTAACTAAAACAAATGGGGAAGGGGAAAAGTGAATAAAAATGTTCTCCAAGCCCTATCTATTACAAGCCAAGAGGTGTACACATACCCCATAAAAGAATAACTTAATAAAAGCAAAAGTAAATGAAGTAAATGAAGTAAATGAAAGGAATTAAGGAAAGGCAAAGAAAGCAAAGTAGACATGCAATTCTCACTTAGCACGTTGGATCATATAGGGTCGAATAAGGTCAAAATAAGGGATAGAGTGTACCTCCCTTGCAATGGTAACCAAATGAAGGAAGAATTAACTTCAAAACAATAACGAGGTCAAGGCACCACTTTAATTTAACAAATAATTACATGAAACGAGAATTAAGCATAAAAATGGAAATTAAACACGAAAATGAAAAATCAAACACAAAATATAATTACTTAAAGTATTTTATAAAATGAAAATCATCTATACGCAAGAAATTAGAGCAATAGGGACCTAATTAAGATAACTAACAAATTTGAAAAGGGTTTAAACTTTTAGAATTGATGGCTTAAAATGAGATGTATTAAAACCAAATGCCAAAATTTCACAAGAAGAAGAATAGGAAATAAATCTCTATATTTAAACAATCAAATTCCCAAATTTGTACCAAAACTATGAAACTGTCATGAACCATTAAATCCCCGAAAATTCACTCCACCACTCATGAATATTCTGTCCAAGAATCAAATTAAAGCATACCAAGAGAAAACAACATGTCAAAGGGACAAAATTGTTTAACTTTTCCCACTTTATGGGCCATAGTAGCATGAAACACAAGCCAAGGGGTCAAGGTGTGATTATTGGAAACTATTTCCATGCAAAGAAACATGCAAATGCTTCAGGCAAGCCAAACGAACCAAGCTTTCTCTGTATTCTGCAATATTCCAGCCGTGGCTTCTATAACATTAAGCTCTCAAATGCGATGCAGATTTCATGCAAGATTTCGGACATAAGCTAGCAAAAACCATCACTCAACATCACTTAACATATAAACACTTTCATTCACAGAATCCAGTCATGGACCGTGAACCATTTAAGATCAAATGGAGGCAAATGAAGAACCAAATGGAAGACATGTGCAGCGATAGAAAAGTAAATCCAGCCTTGTGATTTCTTGAAATGAAACTTCATCACCCAACAAAGAGTCCTATATGAAGCAACTCAAAATCTAGTGCAAAGCTTCAAACTATCCCAGAAAAACCAGTTCAAGCAACGGGACACAAATGCAGCAAAAGAAAGAATGAAACTTGCGACAATTTCCAGCCATGCCTTACGGCAATGTTGTTGCTGCGTTTGATTTACTTTAGCCGAACTATGTTTGCACGCAAGAATTCAAACAGATTTATACTAGTTCAATAGCTAAGCCCAACTACAAAGGCTCCAATAATCTTACTAGAAATGAAAGTGCAACACCAATGTAAAGCAAGAAACTCAGCAACAACGAAATGGCCATTGCTACCACAATCAGGTGCCATAATGCAGCGGCAATCTACCCCATATTGATACATTACTTCATGACACACTTGCACATAGTGTCCCAGTCAAATGGCTACCAAATCAAAACATCAACGACCAAACAGCCGTAACTTACACAAGAGAGAAAAAAAAATCTAGGTTCGAAAATTTTCTGAGGATGTCTAAGTTCGTCCTCCGCATGCGGATGTTTCGAATCAGTCCTAAACCAGCAAAACATGCATCTTGTGTCTATTACTACCCAGAAGCCAGCATAAAAGGGAGATACACAAATCCACAGAAAGGAAAACGATCAACGAGGGCGGCATGAAGAGTCCCAACTGTTAAATGACATACTGTCTCTTTGGTTTTTCTCTCATTCTTTACACGAACACCAACCACAGAACCAATCTATGTCATGACCTGATAGGGAAATAAACCTCTAGCCTCAACCCAGTCTAAACTTGTGAGATCCTCTACACCCTTAGCCAAATTCAAGAACACAATAGACCCATAACAACGGATGTAACGCAGAAACTAATATATATTTTTTCTTGTTTGATATAAACCAAGTAACCGAGGAACAAACAGATTAGAAGATGTTACCTTTAGCCTTTTGAAAAGCAAATCGAGGTCTGAAAGGGTCGAAAGAAAGGATCTTTGCTCGGTTGAAAACCTCCTCTCGGATTTCTTTTCTCTCCTCAGTTCTCCTGTTACTCAATCTCCCGCGAAGTTCATCTTTTCCAGCCCGTCGCTTTCCTCTCCGTTGCTCTCAGCCGCCACCCAAAGGAAATCTCTCTTGCTAGCTAACCCCCAGTTTCTCTTACGCCGCCACACCTCTTGTTTTTTCTCTCCCTACCATCAGATATTCTCTTTCATCTCTATCTTTCTTTCTAGCTCTCCCCGCCGTCAACCTCTCTCGTTGGTTTTCTTTTCTAGCTGTCCCCCATTTTTTTTTTATCCGCCGTCTCCCCTTTCTTTTATATGGCCCCAGAAAACTAAAACCCTCTCAGCAATGGTTGGATGAAGCCGACTGCATTTTTGGGGAACATCTGATGGTTCCTGATACTCAACCATTGAGATTTCTAGACTAAGCCAGGTGGACTGTACTGTGATCATCGGACGGAGCTAACCCTAAGGCCAAAGAAATAGCCGAGAAAATGCAGTTGCAATTTTCTTCTGCTGCGGCTGAAACCAAATGTTTTCCCTTTTTTTTTTTTTTTTTTCAGACCCTCTTAAACAGCCCAAAACCCGCTCTCGGGTTTCCTTCTTTTTTTCTTTTTTTTTTCCCTTTTTTTTTTTTCTTAAATAAATAACAATAATACAAAAATAACAATTTAAACAAACTTAAATAAAATATACCAAATTAGTACCCGAAAGATAAAATAAAAAACTAAGATTTTCCTTTTTTCCTCTTTTCTTTTTTTCTTTTACTTTTTTTTAATAAAAAGAAATAAAACATATTTTTCCCCAATTTTCTCTCTTTTTGGCAAAAGTTTATGCTAAAAGTCTTATAATAATAAAAATAAATAAATAAATAGCTAAGAGAGCCCAAAATGAATACAAAATACAACTAAAAATAAAATAGAAATAAAATAATAGATAATAATAATCTAAAAAATACTAAAGTGCTATATAAATGGTAAAAGTCTAAGAACCAAAAATCATGGAATTAAGAGAATTATTACTAAAAATAAAACAAAATTAGGATAAAAATTATCTTTTAAAATTTGATGTCTAAAGTTTGCCCCTCTTTGTCTGAGTTTTGGAAAAACTTGAGACAAAGAAGTAGACACCAAATACTTACCTGTGTTATTTGACCACAAAATGATTCCAACGGACAGGAATTTAAAACGGGACTGACTCGAACAGGAAATTTAAAACGGGGTTGACCCGAACAGGAAATTTAAAACGGGAATGACCCGAACAGGAATTTAAAACGGGACTGACCCGAACAGGAAATTTAAAACGGGATTGACCCGAACAGGAAATTTAAAACGGGATTGACCCGAACAGGAAATTGAAACGGGACTGACCCGAACAGGAAATTTAAAACGGGATTGACCCGAACAAGAAATTTAAAGGAAATTTAAAACGGGATTGACCCGAACAGGAAATTTAAAACGGGATTGACCCGAACAGAAAATTGAAACGGGACTGACCCGAACAGGAAATTTAAAACGGGACTGACCCGAACAAGAATTTAAAACGGGATTGACCCGAACAGGAAATTTAAAACGGGGTTGACCCGAACAGGAATTTAAAACGGGACTGACCCGAACAGGAAATTTAAAACGGGATTGACCCGAACAAGAAATTTAAAACGGGATTGACCCGAACAGGAATTTAAAACGGGAATGACCCGAATAGGAAATTTAAAACCGGAATGACCCGAACAGGAAATTTAAAACGGGAATGACCCGAATAGGAAATTTAAAACGGGAATGACCCGAACAGTAAATTTAAAACGGGATTGACCCGAATAAGAATTTAAAACGGGACTGACCCGAACAGGAAATTTAAAACGGGAATGACCCGAACAGGAAATTTAAAACGGGACTGACCCGAACAGGAAATTTAAAACGGGATTTCGCTGAGGAGGTTTAAACAATGAATTGAGTTTTTACCTGGGAGTGGTTCAAACTTTTGTACCAATAGGGAGATTTGATCTCTGATAGCTGATGTTGTTTCTTATGATCAAGCTTTGCTAATATCACTTCGTCTTTGCTTAGTGGGGAGCTTTTTCTGACATCAATTTAGGTGCGAAAAGGAGAGTGGTTGTTTTCCTTTGTGAACGCAACGTTCCTGCAAGAAAAGAAGAAATAATGGACTTGCCACCATCATTTGATCCGGTTTGCCTTGAGAATCGTGTAAACATGAGTCTTGTGATGTTTTTGCCTCTGTTCTGCGGCGTCTAGCTTAGTCGAACTTGTAATTTTGAAACCTTTTAATTTCTGAGACTGATAAAGTACGTATTTACCACATCACCAAATCTATGTAGCAGCTTTGTTGCGCTTTACCCACTTTGATAGATGATTGAATCCCCTATCCTTGCACAAACCCTAGGGTTTATCATCCATTCGAATCCCATGGTGAAAGAATGATGCATGAAAATTTGTCATATAAGAATCAATGATATATGCATGATGATTTCCTATGTCAGGCAAAGATGAGCATGCAAAAGAATGCAGACAACCACAAGCAGTTGAACGCAAATAATCGAGAAAAACCAAGAGGTTTATAAAGATATATTTTGCAAAAGAATATTTGTAAAAAATGCAAATTTGGCCAACGAATCATATTCAAGACTTTGGATATATTTGCTTCGGAATTCGATACTGGCAGGAGTATCACAAACATGAGGAAAAGTCTAAATGAACCAGGTCACCAGCTGTTCCTTCTCGCGCTTGTCTTGTTGAGAAAACCTGCCTTGGCGCCCTTTCGGGTTTTTACCAAGATTGCCCCCATCCTTTTTGTTTTTGTTTTGTCTTTTTCTTCTTCTTTCTTTTTCTCTTTTTTTCTTTTTTTTTTCTTTTTTTTTTCGAGGCGCCCTTTCGGGTTTTCACCTAAAGAACAATGAAATATCTCGACCATGATCGACTCAGAAAAATGAGTTAAAGATTTCGGGCATCAGTAAAATGCACTTCCCTTGTAAGATTAGGCGAAGGCATTATGGACATCACTTGCCAGTTGATTAACAAATTTCCTAATAGAAATACAACAAGTGACGAAAGCCAGGACTTTGGGCTTTGTAATGAGGTCAGGTGGGGTGTTTTTCAAGAAAAGTTGAGGCTTGAAAGCAAATTTTGATGTGAGGTGTGAAATAACTTGAGATTGCACTATTTTGAAATCGTTTCCGATTTTGAACGAAACTGAGGAAAATTTGCCCCAGTTTGATCGAATTTTCTCTCTTTGCATTTTCTTCATTGCATGTTCCTCACTTTTGCATTTTTCTTTAAAAACTAAATTTGCCCCAATGTGGGGTTCTCTTTTCTTTTTGATCATCTCTCTTTCAAAATAAATTTGCCCCAGTGTGGGGTTTGCAATTCTCAGGGGATATCAAATGAAAATTTGTCAATTCTGATGGCTCAAAGGGGACAAGTAGAGATAAAATGTTTTGAGTGTAAAAGAAGATGGCCTGACTTGCATTTCGCCGTTTGTATGAATTTCTAAAGAAATTTTGCATGATCAAATGAAAAACTTCTTGCACATGTCTGAGTTGATGGGTTGAGGGAATGTTCGCCCATCCATTTCTGCCAAAATAAGTGTTCCGCCAGGTAATACCTTTTGGACAATGAACGGCCCTTGCCAATTTGGAGCAAATTTGCCTTTAGCTTCATCTTGCATTGGCAAAATCCGCTCTAGTACTTTGTCACCTTCTTCGAATGCACGTCGATGGACTTTTTTGTTGTAAGCCCGGGCCACACGTTTCTGATAGCACTGACCATGACAGATAGCATTGAGCCCCTTTTCATCGATCAAAGTCAATTGCTCATGGCGCTGCTTTATCCAATCAGCCTCCTCCAATTTAGCTTCCATGAGGATTCGTAGCGAAGGAATTTCAACTTCAGCTGGTAATACAGCTTCCATTCCATACATGAGTGAATATGGCGTTGCCCCAGTCGATGTCCGGATAGAAGTCCGATATGCCATTAATGCATAAGGCAACTTTTCATGCCAATCGTGATGCCTTTCAGTCATTTTGCGGATAATCTTCTTCAAATTCTTGTTTGCGGCTTCTACAGCTCCATTCATCTGATGCCTATAAATGGCAGAGTTGCGGTGTCTGATCTTGAACTGCTCGCATAGTCCATCTACCATGTCATTGTTCAGATTCTTGGCATTGTCTGTAATAAGCGTTTCGGGTACTCCAAAGCGACAGATGATGTGATCTCTCACGAAATTGGCCACTACCTTCTTCGTTACATGTTTGAATGACTCCGCTTCAACCCATTTAGTAAAGTACTCAATTGCCACCAATATAAATCGATGTCCATTTGAAGCGGGAGGATCAATTGTACCAATCACGTCCATACCCCACATTGAACAGGGCCATGAGGCGGTCATACTATGCAATTCAGTGGGCGGAGCGTGTATAACGTCACCGTACATTTGACATTTTATACATCTTCGGACAAAATCTATACAATCACGCTCCATAGTAAGCCAGAAGTATCCGGTTCTCATGATTTTCTTTGCTAACAAATGGCCATTCATGTGAGGTCCACAAACGCCACTATGCACTTCTTTCATCATATATTGAGCTTCGTCTTCATCAATGCACCTTAAGAGGTTCAAATCTGAGGTTCGTTTGTACAAAACTTCTCCACTCAAGAAAAATTTTGAAGCCATTCTACGCAGGAAACTCTTGTCCTTTGTACTAGCATGCAGAGGGTAGGACCCAGTTTTGAGAAACTCCTTAATATCATTATACCAAGGCATATTGTCCGAGGACTTGTATACAACCCAACAGTGGGCAGGCTTGTCTTGAAGTTGAATCTGGATTGGTTCGATCCTCAATTTATCTGGATACTGGATCATAGAAGCTAAGGTGGCCAAAGAATCAGCAAATGCGTTTCGGGCTTGCGGGAGATGTCCGAACTCCAAATTTTGAAATTGCTTGGCCAGAGTGAGCAGACTACAATGGTAGGGCAAAATTTTTGAATCTTTGGTTATCCACTGCTTCAAGGTTTGGTGCACGAGCAAATCTGAATCACTGAAAGCTACCAACTCTTTGATTTCCATTTCTAAAGCCATTTTGAGACCAAAAATGCAGGCTTCATATTCAACCATGTTGTTTGTGCAAGCAAATTGCAATTTGGCAGCGGCAGGGTAGTGCTTCCCTTCGGGTGAAACCAAAACAGCTCCAATTCCAGCTCCGAGAGAATTCGAAGCTCCATCGAAGAAAAGCCTCCATTCAGAGCTTTGCTCACTTATATCGTCTGTGGCGCCTACAAATAAGACTTTCTCATCAGGGAAATAAGTATGAAGTGGTTGATAATCATCATCCCTTGGATTTTCTGCCAAATGATCAGCTATAGCTTGCCCCTTGACAGCCTTCTGTGAAGTGAAAACAATATCGAACTCTGAGAGAATTATCTGCCATTTAGCCAGACGTCTAGTTAGCATCGGCTTCTCCAAGAGATACTTCAAAGGATCAGATCGGGAAATAAGATAAGTGGTAAGGCTCAACAGGTAGTGTTTCAACTTTTGAGCTACCCAGGCCAATGCACAGCAGCTTTTCTCAATGAATGAATAATTAGCCTCATACTGCGTGAACTTCTTGCTTAGATAGTAAATGGCTTGCTCCTTCCTTCCGGAGTCATCATGCTGCCCGAGGACACAACCAACTACTTTTTCAAGCACAGATAGGTACATGATTAATGGTCGACCCGGCTTGGGTGGCACCAAAACTGGCGGATGTAACAAATAATCCTTGATTTTATCAAAAGCTTGTTGGCATTCTTCACTCCAATACAATGGCACATTCTTTCTTAACAATTTGAACAACGGCTCGCATGTGGCAGTTAACTGGGCAATGAAACTCCCAATAAAATTGATCTTTCCTAAGAAACTTTTCACGTCCTTCTGAGTTTTCGGCACTGGCATATCTCGAATTGCTTTGATTTTCACTGGATCTATCTCTATGCCTCTTTTACTAACAATGAATCCCAACAGCTTACCAGCTGGTGCTCCAAAAGCACATTTCGTAGGATTTAGCTTCAAATTGTACTTTCGCAACCTTTCGAATAGCTTCTTCAAATCAACCAAATGGTTCTCTGCCCTTTTAGACTTGATTATGATGTCATCCACGTAGACCTCCATCTCCCGGTGGATCATATCATGAAACAGGGTGGTCATGGTCCTTTGATAAGTAGCTCCGGCATTCTTTAAACCAAATGGCATCACCCGGTAGCAAAATGTGCCCCAAGGGGTGATAAAAGCAGTCTTCTCCCTATCCTCTTCTGCCATCAAAATCTGGTGGTATCCAGCGAAACAATCACAAAAAGATTCAATCTCATGCCCAGCGGTATTGTCTAAGAGAATGTGAATATTTGGCAGAGGAAAATCATCTTTAGGACTGGCCTTATTGAGGTCTCTATAATCAACACAAACTCGCACCTCTCCATTCTTTTTTGGAACAGGGACTGGATTCGAAAGCCAAATAGGGTAATGGGAAACAATGATAATGTTGGTTTTGAGTTGTTTTTCAATTTGCTCTTTTATTTTGAGGCTCATATCTGATTTGAATTTTCGGGGTTTTTGTTTTACGGGTGGAAAAGTAAGGTCTGTGGGCAACTTATGCACTACCACATCAGTTGAAATACCAGTCATATCATCATAGGACCATGCGAATACATCCTGGAACACAGTCAAAAATTCAAGCATCTCCTTTTTCTGCCTCTCATTCAAACGAATACTAATTTGCACCTCCTTAACTTCATCTTTAGTGCCAATGTTAACCTTTTCTGTTTCTTCCAGGTTCGGTTTTGGTTTCTCCTCATATTGTTCAAAGTCCTTTGCAAAAGAATCGAATACCTCCTCATTATCACTCTCGCTTTGGAGCTCGGATTCCCAAACCTCCAAGTCGTGAGTGATATAGAGATTGCCATTATTGAATTCCAGAATAGTGATATCCAAAGGGTCGAATAATTTTATTTTTGGCCATCTGAAAGAATTAACGAATGTGGGATAATAAGCAAACAAACATACAACAAAGAAATGAACAAGCAATATGACAAACGAATAAACAAAACAACATGACAAGAACCACTTGTGCATTTTCATAAAACCTTTGATTGAAAGCGAAAACAAAAAGAAAGCAAGCGGAAACAATATTTACATATGCGAATTTTAGTCAAAGGTAAAGATGCTTTCATTAGCTATTTACAGATGCAGAAGTATTTTCATGAATTCGCATGAATGACGAACTCCTTTAGGTTTACCGAAACTCCTTCTGAATGGGCAGAAACTCGGCTGTCCAATTGGAAATTGATCCTTCAGGGATGTCGGGAAACTCGGCCTCATCTGGGAAACTGTCTTCAAATGTTGCCCCAACGAATAATTGGGCCAAACTAGTTTCGATTCCGTCAACTGGGTTAATCTCTGACGTGATCATCTCGGTTGGTCGTGTAAAAGTATAATACAGTGGTGGAATATCAAGGGCCTTTTGCCTGCCTTCTTTCTCTGCTCTCTTGCGTTCCTTCATTTCTTTGATGTCTTTAGCGGTTGGTCGGAAACCCAAACCGAATGAATCCTTTTTCTCCACATTTTCCACTGGTTTCAGAATTCCTTGTAGATCACGTCCCAGCCCTTTGTCAAACTCATATCCTCCGCGGATCATTTTCTTAGCCATTATGACACTGGCCTTTGACAGAGCTCATTCCTCTTTTGTTATCCAACTTACGGAGACGATATCAGCTGTGCTATGAGGGGTCACTGTGGCGTTTCGGCTACCATCTTCTTTGGACCCAGAATCAGCAATCACGAGGCAATCCTCCTCGGCAAAGATAGTTATCAATTTGTCATTTACTATGAATTTCAACAATTGATGCAATGAAGAAGGCACAGCCCCGGACTTATGAATCCACGGCCTTCCAAGCAAAACATTGTAAACACTAGGAAAGTGCATAACTTGGCAAGCTATTTGAAACTGTGCGGGCCCCATCTCGACTACTAAATCCACTTCTCCTATAGGTTCTCTTTGTGCTCCATCAAAATCTCTAACTATGGTCGCTGAAGGCCTTAGCTTCATATCTTGCAACCCTAGCTTTTCCAAGGTACTCCAAGGGCAGATATTAAGCGCAGATCCATTGTCAATCAACACCTTTGGCAAAATTTTCCCGTTGCACCTCACAGCTATGTACAGAGCCTTGTTATGTCCAATGCCTTCCGCCGGTAACTCATCATCAGAGAAAGTGATTTGTTTTGTAAATAACACACTCCCAACTATATGTGAGAAATTAGCAACCGAAATGTCCTTAGGGATTTGAGCTTTGGTCAACACTTCGAGCAACGCATCCCTATGCATATCCGAAGAAAAGAGCAGATCCAACATGGATATTTGGGCGGGCGACTTGCTTAGCTTCTCGACTACATTATATTCGCTTCTTTGGAGCCTTTTAAGAAAATCCAAGGCCTCCTTCTCAGTAATTGTTGGTTTAGCGGGCAGCGCGGGGTTATTTGTTTGAATCGGAACGGTAGCTCCAAACGGACTTGCAATCCTCCCTGATCTAGTGACCACTGACACCTCTTCTTTGGCAACTGATTTTTCTCCAATTTGTATGGCAGGTTCATCGTAGTTCCATGGCACTCGCTGCAAACTTAGAACAGGCTCCTGCTCTGGGAATTCGATGACCACTGGCTCCAAAGCCTTGCTCTCAGCTAGAGTGAGATCCAAAATAAAAGGCCTTTTATCCTCCTCAAATGGCACCTCTATTACAAATGGTTGGTCTGTGACCTCAAACACCTCAGCTTCCCTTGCCAATTTCTAGACTTGCTCCTCATACTCTGCGTCGTCCAGAATGACCCCAATGGTATTAGTGTGTTCCGGCAAGGGGTTCCTATTTATATTCGGCCCTTGTGCCTCCTTTTTCCTATTTATATTCGGCTTCAATCAGATCTTGAATTCTATGCTTAAGAGCCTTGCAATCAACAGTTGAATGTCTGGGTGCCCCTGAATGATAAGCACAGACGGCTTGTGGGTTATACCCAGCGTATATGCCATATGGATAGGTCGGAGGGGGTACCGTGCCAATCTTTTCGGCGGCCTTCAACTGGTCATACAATTGGTCTAGAGGCCTGCCTAAATCGGTAAATGTACGGTTACGGGGTTGGTTGTAAGGTTCAGGAGGTTGAGGATGGCTATAAACAGGTCTATTTGGGGGAGGAAATCTTGGGTTATATGGAGGGCGAGGTCGGTTTTGGGGTGGATTTGGTTGAGAGATTTGAAAAGGGGCTAAAGGTGGGTTAGGATAGCTTGGGTGAGGTCGAGGGTGATGGATATTGGTAGTATATACATGGTGCGGGTTTGAATAATAAGGGTAATGTGGTTGGTAGGTTGGATTGTGTTGGTATCGGGGTTTGGGTGAAGGGTTATGGTTCCAGATAAACGTTGCCTCCCCCTCTTTCTTTTTAAACTGCGGCTTCTTTCCACTACTCCCTTGCTCTTGCAAAGCTTCTACTTGTGATTTTAGGGCAGAGACGTTAACAATTTTTCCGGCTCTTACAAAATCATCATACTCTTCGAGTTTATTCACAATCGCAGCAAATGTACACCCAGTCATACGGAAGATTTCTTCGAAGTATGGAGGATCATGCACCTTTATGAAAGTGCGAATAATTTCATCTTCAGTCATCGGAAGCTCAACCTTGGCAGCTATCTTCCTCCATCTTTTGGCGTATGTCTTATGATCTTCAGATGGTCGCCTCTTGGTGCCTTCCAAAGTAGTTCTGGTCGGTGCTAGCTCGCAGTTATATTCGTATTGTCTGATGAAGGCGTTGGACAGGTCAAGCCAAGTCTTCACCTCCTCTGGCTTTAAGTTTGAATACCAATCAAGGGCGTCTCCTTCTAGACTCTCTGGAAATAACCTTAATGGCAAGTTTTCGTCATCCACCGGTCTGCCCAACTTGTTGCAAACAAACGCAAGTGTGTCTTCGGGTTGCCCGTACCATCATATTTATTGAACTTCGGGGTCTTGAACCCCACGGACAGCTGTACATTTGGAAACAGGCACAGATCATCGTAGTCTAACACCCCTTGTTTGCTTAAACCTTGGCTTTTCCTGATGAACTCATCGAAACGATCCAACCGCTTAAGTAACTTCATATCAACCGGGGCAGACAATTCTCCCACTTCTGGCTTGGTTTGAACAGTGTGCTCCGGCACAACAGGCTCTGCGGTAGGCTGATAAAAAGCTTGTGGATCCAGAGGCATGTTTGGACCACCTTGAGGCTGAAATCCTTGCCCATAGGAAGGATAGAACGGAGGATTTTGAGTATAAGTATACTGCGGGTTGAAAACTCCCTCAAAAGTGGTTTGAATTGGAGGGATGACAAATGGTTTGGATTCCGGTTGTTTGACGGGCGCAGGCTCGGGCTGCACTCCACTACTAATGAGCTCGTCGATCAACTTCTTTTGGACGGCCATCTCAGACGCCATTTCCCCAAATTTGGTGAGTAATTCAGTCAACTGAACCCCGGGACTTGTGGCTTCCAGCTGGGTAATTGCAGCGGTCTTATCAGACGATTCTGGCTGAGTACTCATGTCTACACGATTCCTTTGGACTTTACTTCGGGATCGCTTAATAATGGGGCTTTTCCGAGAAGCTATTTTGAAATTTTACCTGAGGATGCAAAAGACATCTTTAGATAAACCAATCGTTACTAGCTTTCTGCAACTTATTCAAAAAAAGAAAAAGAAAAAGACATGAGTTAGTGATTGTTCAAACAATTCAGATGCATGTCCTACGGGGGGACCCTTTTTGTGCCAAGGGTAGGCCTAGGATGATGCAACACCTTCGAAATGGGACCTATAACACAAACCTGTTTTTGACAACAATTCCCAATGAGTGCAAAAGAAAAATCGCTTTCATTGATAAACTTGCCAATATTTACATCATGTCACGAAGACGATTCCGTACAAGATTGCCAAAACTTCTGAACCTATCTAATACAGAGTCCTTTGTTTCCCTAGCATATGGAATTCTAACACGTTCAGTTTGGTCATACAATTCTCCGCATTTCCTTTTCAGCTCTTGACGCTTTTCTCGTTCATTTTCGTACAATTGCTTGTGTTGCTCTGCTATCCCTTTGTATGTTTCGACAGACTTACTTAACTGCAGAATTTCCTTATCCTTTGCTTCGACAATGGCTTTCAACCTTTTCACCTCCTCAGCGGGCTCATCTTGAATTTCTTGCGCAGCGGATCTTCTTACCCAGCCTTCGTATTGTGTAGTGGTCAAACCCTTTTGCTTGAGTTCCGGGATGTATTGAAATCTCTCGTCATCCGACAGTGTCACCCATGCCTCGATAATCTGGTCTTTCATAGGGAGCTCGTTTGGGCACATTCCTTTACTGAAAACGACGGTAAGCTTACTCATATCAACCACAGGCGGCACTTCTTGTGTACGTCCTAACTGTCTGAGGAATCTCTTTGGAGTGTATGCGGCGATTCCTTGGGTACCCAATAGGAGAACAAAATCTGACACTTTAGTGCGGAGTATCGGCCTAAGGCAAATCGTCCAGTCTAACACCCACCTAATGTCTTGATCTGGCAACATCTCTAAGTATTTGACACATTCAACTGCATCGTTCGGCAGACCCCCTTCGTTGACTCGCTTATGATGCGTGATTACCCAGTTATACCCCGCTACTGGCAAACTTTCCGGAACGGACGCTCGTCTCTTAAAATGTTCTAGGGCCCAGATATGCAAAACTATATTAGCCCCGTAGAAGAACTTTTCCCCTTTCTGGCAGTTGGTACAAGCTAGAAAAATGTCCGCAAGGATGGTCGGGATTATGGTGCATTGTTTACTTCGGATTCCTGAAAAGAGGTCTTGTATAACCTTTGCTACCTTGAAAGCTATTTTCTGATCTCTTCTCGGGAAGAAATAAACTCCCGCCATAACTATTGCATACACCACTGGCCTTTTGCGTTCCCAAACATCCTTGGATGTGAATGAAAAATCCTCCCTATATCTCTCGAACCCATTTCGTAGTGCAAAATGCTCAAACAAAGTGTTCACGGGGACTCCCTGATCCGACCCTCGCAATACAGCCTCTCTCAATCCTATGATCTTGCAAAATTTTATCTTGTCTGAAACGTATGGGAAAATCAAGGTGGTTCCATGCAAAGGTAAATTGAAGAGGCCGGCTATTTCCTCAAGTGTCACTGTCATGTGCTTATTGCCTACCCTAAAGGCCGAACATTTCGGATCCCACAGATGTACTAATGCCTCTACTAGATAGCCATTGGGCTTGATCTCCTTAAGGTCTCCAATTGGCCCTAAATATCGAGCTACTTGATGTAATTCGCTAGGTAGCATAAGGGCAGGCCATCTTTGAATCTCGGCCGACGGTACCAACAACTGGTAGATTCGACGGGGGCACTCCATCTAAAAATGGAAAAGGCGGGTTGTCAATTACCTTACCTACGAGTCCCATTCTCCGGTTGGTAAGAATTTAAACGTGCAATCCCTTGAAGGGTTATGTACCCATGGGAACAATCAAGGTGAGTTTAATCCTAATAGCGGGATCCCCTAAATGGCATTCCCCTTCTAGGGTTTATGCATGATGCCAGTTTATTAAAGCGATAAAACATGCAGTTTGAAACGAAATATGACCTAAGGGACCCTTTATTTGCCAGGGTAAGCCTAAAATGATATGGCATTATTAATCTAAGAATGCAATATACCAAAATCTTTAAACGTGCAATAGCCTATCTACAAGGGTAAGTTCTAAAAGAAGGTCATGCCAGATCTCTTATTTGCTAGGGTTTGTGAATGCAATGGGGACAAAACCAAGAAAGTTAGTTCAGCCAGATAAATACACATAACACATTGTAGCAACAAGATAAAGCAATAAAACCAATACAAAGAAATAAAGCAATAAAAGGGAAAAGGGGTTGGATCCCTCCCCTCGTGAATAGTGTCCCTACCAGGGTAAGGCAGACTCTACCCTAGGTAAACTATCATGGATGCATGAGACTGGGGCTCACTAATGCATCTAGACTCGATAGGTTTTAGGTCCCCGAGCCTTCAGACTTGGAAGCCAAGGGTCATCAATCCCACGGTTCTTTATCGGTGGCTCGAGCGATTCCCCAGACATTGCTACGCACACATCATGTCACGGCTACATGTCATGAGTGAATCTATCAAAAATCCTCAACCTTCAACTAAAAGCTAAAGCCTATGAACCCAAAGCTTAAAATGGAAGATTGAGTGACCCCTCGGATCATGCTACGCACACATTGTGTCGCGATCACAAGTCCAAGTGAGTCGCCTAAAATCCTAATAGGGTGGAGTGGCGTGACAAGCCACTAAAAGAAAAAATAAATGAGGGGAAACAAATAAAGCGTATGCACGTATGCTAGTGCTCGTTTGGAGGGGAGGGATCAAGAACCAACGCGAGGCTCTAGGGTAATATCCCCCACCCAAATGCAATGCAAAGCACGGAATCACATAAATAAACCATCCATCCATCAAAACAATCGTAGGCGAATGTGTGAGGAAGTGAGTTGATACGCGCGAGATGTAAAAATCCTAAAAAAGGAAAAAATGCAATCCTAATATCCAAATGCTATGCATAAAAAGGGTAAAAAAAAGGAAAAGAATAGCTAAATCAAATGCTTGGACCCACTTAGGAAGTCCCCAGTGGAGTCGCCAACTGTCGCGCCCCACTTTTTGAGTATGTGAAAGTAGTGTGTGGGATATGTATGTGAATGTGTGTGAAAATGAAAATAAAAGGCCGTGGGATTGTGAAATGCGACGGTTTGGCCAAAAAAAGTTCAAAAAGGGTTTTTGAATGGAAAATGGAGTCGCCACTTGGTATAGAGTTAGGGTGTACCAAGTCACCCAAAAAGTGATTTTTTTTTTTTGGAAAAGAAAAGCGAACAAACCCTTTTTAAAGAACTCTTAGGTCTACGTAACCGAAGAAAGGGATCGGGGGTCACATTTGATAAGGGAGAAGGCAAAGGCAAAGCCTAAGGCACTCCCTTACCCTAGCCAAAGCTAGTTGCGTGACTTAGCCCTACTTTTCCTAATTCTTCTACCCAAAATATGCGTTGCATGTTGGATGTGACTAATGGATATGAAAAAAATGCAATCCTAAATCTAAAATGTCTCTTATGAGGCTTTTTGGTCCCAATCACATGAGTTGTGATGGCCAATAAGGAAAACTCTCATAGAGGGCACGGGTAATGCAAATGAGGACCCAAATATGAATGCAAGTGTGAAAGTGTAAGAAGAATGCAAAAATAAAATACCATAAAAATACAAATGTAAGTGCAAGTGTGCCAATGAAAGAAAAGTGCATGTGTGCAAATGTAAGAAAAGTGCATGTGTGCCAATTGAGAAAATAAAGGTGTTTGTGTGCAAGTGGATGAAAATATGGTATAATAGTAGTAAATGCATCTAGGTACAATTGGGTGCAATTTGTGAGGTAGAAAATAAGTAAGTGATAGGAAAAGAAGAGAAATGTGTGAACATGGCATGTGGAGTGAGAAAAATATAAGTAGTGAGAAAATGTAGATAAAAAATGAAAAAGTGATATGGTAAAATGGAGGTGCATGAACCTAGAGGAGTGCATCAAGTTGGGTACGGGAATGACTTCTAACTTCATGATTTTAATTTTCCCTTTGATTAGAAGGGAGAACTAGCGTGCTAAGGCTATTTTGTAGCCACACTCGCTCGTTTCCCTTACCGAAAGGGGACTCTCAAGCAAATGTACCCTACAACTAGCATGAGGATGCAAAAACCTAAAATGAAGGGGAAAGGATTGGAGGATCATGCCAAATGCTAGAAAACTAAGAAAAAATGTATGAAATGTAGTGAAACATGCAAGTATGTACTAACGAGAAGGGGCCCTATTGGGTCTAGTGTTGGACTAGCCCACATCTACGCTCTCTCACAAGCATTGGACTTGCAAGAGCTCGAGGGGACAACCATGACTAGCGTTGGACTAGCCACGGTGACGTCACACATTCATTGTAAACCAAATAGATCATGTAAAGGCTAATAAAGCAAATAAACACATAAATCACATATTACACATAACACATAAGCATGGTATCTAGATGCAAGACCCTAAGAAAGCAAGTAACACGTAGCACGCAAGCATGCAAATCACACTAATGAACCTATTACATTGGCTAACTAAAACAAATGGGGAAGGGGAAAAGTGAATAAAAATGTTCTCCAAGCCCTATCTATTACAAGCCAAGAGGTGTACACATACCCCATAAAAGAATAACTTAATAAAAGCAAAAGTAAATGAAGTAAATGAAGTAAATGAAAGGAATTAAGGAAAGGCAAAGAAAGCAAAGTAGACATGCAATTCTCACTTAGCACGTTGGATCATATAGGGTCGAATAAGGTCAAAATAAGGGATAGAGTGTACCTCCCTTGCAATGGTAACCAAATGAAGGAAGAATTAACTTCAAAACAATAACGAGGTCAAGGCACCACTTTAATTTAACAAATAATTACATGAAACGAGAATTAAGCATAAAAATGGAAATTAAACACGAAAATGAAAAATCAAACACAAAATATAATTACTTAAAGTATTTTATAAAATGAAAATCATCTATACGCAAGAAATTAGAGCAATAGGGACCTAATTAAGATAACTAACAAATTTGAAAAGGGTTTAAACTTTTAGAATTGATGGCTTAAAATGAGATGTATTAAAACCAAATGCCAAAATTTCACAAGAAGAAGAATAGGAAATAAATCTCTATATTTAAACAATCAAATTCCCAAATTTGTACCGAAACTATGAAACTGTCATGAACCATTAAATCCCCGAAAATTCACTCCACCACTCATGAATATTCTGTCCAAGAATCAAATTAAAGCATACCAAGAGAAAACAACATGTCAAAGGGACAAAATTGTTTAACTTTTCCCACTTTATGGGCCATAGTAGCATGAAACACAAGCCAAGGGGTCAAGGTGTGATTATTGGAAACTATTTCCATGCAAAGAAACATGCAAATGCTTCAGGCAAGCCACACGAACCAAGCTTTCTCTGTTTTCTGCAATATTCCAGCCGTGGCTTCTATAACATTAAGCTCTCAAATGCGATGCACATTTAATGCAAGATTTCGGACATAAGCTAGCAAAAACCATCACTCAACACCACTTAACATATAAACACTTTCATTCACAGAATCCAGTCATGGACCGTGAACCATTTAAGATCAAATGGAGGCAAATGAAGAACCAAATGGAAGACATGTGCAGCGATAGAAAAGTAAATCCAGCCTTGTGATTTCTTGAAATGAAACTTCATCACCCAACAAAGAGTCCTATATGAAGCAACTCAAAATCTAGTGCAAAGCTTCAAACTATCCCAGAAAAACCAGTCCAAGCAACAGGACACAAATGCAGCAAAAGAAAGAATGAAACTTGCGACAATTTCCAGCCATGCCTTTCGGCAATGTTGTTGCTGCGTTTGATTTACTTTAGCCGAACTATGTTTGCACGCAAGAATTCAAACAGATTTATACTAGTTCAATAGCTAAGCCCAACTACAAAGGCTCCAATAATCTTACTAGAAATGAAAGTGCAGCACCAATGTAAAGCAAGAAACTCAGCAACAACGAAATGGCCATTGCTACCACAATCAGGTGCCATAATGCAGCGGCAATCTACCCCATATTGATACATTACTTCATGACACACTTGCACATAGTGTCCCAGTCAAATGGCCACCAAATCAAAACATCAACGACCAAACAGCCGTAACTTACACAAGAGAGAAAAAAAAATCTAGGTTCGAAAATTTTCTGAGGATGTGTAAGTTCGTCCTCCGCATGCGGATGTTTCGAATCAGTCCTAAACCAGCAAAACATGCATCTTGTGTCTATTACTACCCAGAAGCCAGCATAAAAGGGAGATACACAAATCCACAGAAAGGAAAACGATCAACGAGGGCGGCATGAAGAGTCCCAACTGTTAAATGACATACTGTCTCTTTGGTTTTTCTCTCATTCTTTACACGAACACCAACCACAGAACCAATCTATGTCATGACCTGATAGGGAAATAAACCTCTAGCCTCAACCCAGTCTAAACTTGTGAGATCCTCTACACCCTTAGCCAAATTCAAGAACACAATAGACCCATAGCAACGGATGTAACGCAGAAACTAATATATATTTTTTCTTGTTTGATATAAACCAAGTAACCGAGGAACAAACAGATTAGAAGATGTTACCTTTAGCCTTTTGAAAAGCAAATCAAGGTCTGAAAGGGTCGAAAGAAAGGATCTTTGCTCGGTTGAAAACCTCCTCTCGGATTTCTTTTCTCTCCTCAGTTCTCCTGTTAGTCAATCTCCCGCGAAGTTCATCTTTTCCAGCCCGTCGCTTTCCTCTCCGTTGCTCTTAGCCGCCACCCAAAGGAAATCTCTCTTGCTAGCTAACCCCCAGTTTCTCTTACGCCGCCACACCTCTTGTTTTTTCTCTCCCTGCCGTCAGATATTCTCTCTCCTCTCTATCTTTCTTTCTAGCTCTCCCCGTCGTCAAGCTCTCTCGTTGGTTTTCTTTTCTAGCCGTCCCCCCATTTTTTTTTATCCGCCGTCTCCCCTTTCTTTTATATGGCCCCAGAAAACTAAAACCCTCTCAGCAATGGTTGGATGAAGCCGACTGCATTTTTGGGGAACCATCTGATGGTTCCTGATACTTAACCATTGAGATTTCTAGACTAAGCCAGGTGGACTGTACTGTGATCATCGGACGGAGCTAACCCTAAGGCCAAAGAAATAGCTGAGAAAATGCAGCTGCAATTTTCTTCTGCTGCGGCTGAAACCGAATGTTTTCCCTTTTTTTTTTTTCAGACCCTCTTAAACAGCCCAAAACCCGCTCTCGGGTTTCCTTCTTTTTTCTTTTTTTTTTCCCTTTTTTTTTCTTAAATAAATAACAATAATACAAAAATAACAATTTAAACAAACTTAAATAAAATATACCAAATTAGTACCCGAAAAATAAAATAAAAAACTAAGATTTTCCTCTTTTCCTTTTTTCTTTTTTCTTTTACTTTTTTTTTAATAAAAAGAAATAAAACATATTTTTCCCCAATTTTCTCTCTTTTTGGCAAAAGTTTATGCAAAAAGTCTTATAATAATAAAAATAAATAAATAAATAGCTAAGAGAGCCCAAAATGAATACAAAATACAACTAAAAATAAAATAGAAATAAAATAATAGATAATAATAATCTAAAAAATACTAAAGTGCTATATAAATGGTAAAAGTCTAAGAACCAAAAATCATGGAATTAAGAGAATTATTACTAAAAATAAAACAAAATTAGGATAAAAATTATCTTTTAAAATTTGGTGTCTACACCTTGCGGGTACTGCGGAAAGCCGAATCATTCTGAAGATAATTGCTGGAAGAAGGGAGGCAAATGTCTGCGTTGCGGAAGCGCAGACCACCAGCTTGCTACCTGTCCATTTTTAACGCAAGAAGGAAGGGGAGCTCAAACCACGTCAAAGACCAATACGGGACCGAATAAGGGGAATGAGGTGAAACCTAAAGGAGGTGACGGGTTTGCTGTATATACGGACGCGTCACGAGAAGGCTTGGGTTGTGTATTAATGCAAAACCGAAATGTGATATCTTTTGCCTCGAGGAAGTTGAAACCCCACGAACAGAATTACCCAACCCACGATCTGGAGCTAGCTGCCGTTGTTTTCGCTCTTAAAAAGTGGAGACACTACTTATATGGGGTAACTTTCGAAGTTTACTCCGACCACAAAAGCTTGAGGTATCTCTTCTCACAGAAGGAATTGAACATGAGGCAACGGCGGTGGATGGAATTTCTGGAAGATTACGACTGTACCATCAATTATCATCCGGGAAAAGCAAACGTGGTGGCCGATGCCCTAAGTCGCAAAACTCAGGTCGCAAGCTTAATGATTACAGAGTGGAATTTGCTTGAGTTGGTTTGCGAATGGAAACCCTGCTTTGGGAGCCATAAGGTGATTTTTGGCAATATTCAAGTGACTTCCACTTTCTTGGAAAGAATTAAAGAAGCTCAAAAGGAAGATTCATTGGTACAGAAGTGGGGAGAGAAAGTGGGAAGAGGAGAAACCACTGATTTCAATTTTGGTCCTGAGGGTATTTTAAAATACCGAAACCGAATAGTGGTGCCGAAGGATGAACCATTGAAAACGGAGATTCTCGAGGAAGCTCATCGATCCAAGTATACAATCCATCCGGGTAGCAGAAAAATGTACCAAGACCTGAAAGGAACCTATTGGTGGGACAATATGAAGAAGGAAATCGCTTTGTATGTGCAAAAATGTCTCATTTGCCAACAGGTTAAAGCCGAGCATCAAAAACCATCGGGTTTGTTACAACCCCTTGAGATACCTGAATGGAAGTGGGAAAACATCACCATGGACTTCGTTTCAGGTTTGCCGCGAACGCAAAGAGGGCACGATGCCGTTTGGGTGATCATCGATCGATTAACCAAGTCGGCCCATTTCTTGCCGGTGAACATGAAGTATTCCATGGACAAGTTGGCCCACCTGTACATGGACGAGATCGTAAAGCTGCACGGTGTTCCTGTAAGCATCGTCTCCGATAGAGATCCCCGATTTATATGTCGGTTTTGGCAGAAGTTCCAGGAGACTCTAGGGACTAAACTGAATCTAAGCACCACCTATCACCCTCAGACGGATGGACAATCGGAACGAACCATTCAAACTCTCGAGGACATGCTACGAACTTGCATTCTGGATTTTGGAGGCAACTGGGGTCAACACATGACCTTAGTAGAGTTTGCATACAACAACAGCTACCATTCGTCGATTCAAATGGCTCCATATGAAGCACTATATGGACGAAAATGCCGATCACCAATCTATTGGGATGAAGTTGGCGAGAGGAAGGCACTGGATCCAGCAACTATTCCTTGGATGGAGGAAGCTCGAGAAAAGGTCAAGTTGATACGGCAACGACTCCAAACAGCTCAAAGCCGACAAAAGAGCTACGCAGACAATAGAAGGAAAGATTTGAAGTTCGAGGTTGGAGACCATGTATTTCTTAAAGTCACCCCTTTACGGAGTGTCACGGCAGGCAAAGGAAAGAAGCTTCAACCGAGGTTTGTCGGACCTTACAAGATCTTGCAGAGGATAGGTGCGGGGTAGCGTATAGACTAGAACTGCCGTCAAGTCTCTCGAGAATTCACGACGTTTTCCACGTTTCAATGCTCAAGAAGTACTATCCCGACCCCTCCCATGTCTTACAACCAGAGGAGATCGACGTGGACGAATCGCTTGCTTACGAAGAAAAACCTGTCCAAGTGCTTGACCGGAAAGTCAAAGAGCTAAGAAACAAGCAGATTCCATTGGTGAAGATACTGTGGAGAAACCATGGGGTAGAGGAAGCTACCTGGGAAGTGGAAGAAGAAATACGAACGAAATACCCTAACCTTTTCGTGAGTTAAGGTGAGAAATTTCGAGGGCGAAATTCTTTTAAGGGGGAGAGAGTGTGAGAACCCGTAATTTGTTATTTTCTAGGTTTTAGGATTTTTCATGGCTTGTTTTCTGCATTTTCGTGATTAGAAACATTTCGAGATAATTTTAAGGAGCAGATATAGGTTTTAGATGATTTTTCTAGTATCAAATAGATTTTGAGAAATTAAGAGCGTATACCGGACGTGAGACCCACTAGTGCGAGAAGTTCGGAAAAATTCGGACAACTAGGTTAAGTTTTGAATACTGGAATTAATTTACCGGGTGTTAAGAGATAAGTAGAGGGTGCTAAGTGGATTGGTATAAGAGAGACAAGTTAGGTAAGTATTTAACAAAAGGTGACAAGTGTCACCATTTGAGTGGGTTTACCTTTAAGACCACTATTCATGGTCTTACCAATTGACTAAATAAATCAAAAAAAACAACCAAAATTTCTCTATTTTTCTCTTCATTGTGGCCGGCTCTTTCTCTCAAAAAGAAAGGAAGAAACTCTTCAAGTTTTGTTTCCATTTAGCTCAAATCCATCCAACCAACCATTGAAACTTGCAATTTCTCCATAAAACCTCTTCAATTAGTGTTAGTGAGTTGATTTGTGAAGTTATTTGGAAAGCTAGGAGGACCTATTGCTCTCTCTCTCTTGTTTCTAAGGTGAGTTGTGAAGAACTACTCTCCTCTCTTAATTGATGCTTAAATCATGCTTAGTGGTAGTATGAGATGCAAGTTTATGGATTATTTCTTGATTTGTGGTTGTAGTGATGAAGTTTTATTATTTTTGGGGATTTTTCTGTTTTAATATGAGCATGATTGTGTGGCTATCTATGATGATTTTAAATGGTATATAATGACTCTAAGAGGTGGGAAAAGTGGTTAATTGCAAACAATTGCTGAATTGGAAGAAATTTTGGAAAGTTAGGTTTTGGTTAGGGAACATTCTGCCCGAATTTATGGCTCCTAGTTAGAGACCTAATTAGCCTTGGCTTAAAACATGAAAGTTTTAGGGAATGACATTTTAGATGTGCCTACAAAATTTCAGGTCAATCGGAGTATTGTAGAATGAGAAAAGTCGAAATTACCCTTGCTGTTCTGGTTTTATCCGAATGTAAGAATTGCGCCTGTAATTGGTTGTTTTGGCTGGAATTGCTTCAGAATTGGTTGTTGAGGTATTCTGATGAAATGTATCCCTGTTTCTTAGCTTTCATATGGTTTTGGAATTTCTGGATTTGGACTTGGATAGCCTGATTTATGATGTTTCCGCTAGAATGCATTCTGTGAATCTATTTTTGTGATTCTGGTGTAGTATCTTGCATTTTTGACCTAGTTGCACTCAAAACTGGGTTGAGTGACCTTCCGTAATGTTGTATCCCTGTCTTTTAGCTTCGAAAAGGTGGGTCTTACACCTTCATCCGGTAATCGTAGTGCCTTGGGTGCCATTACCGCAAAAAGAGGTCAAAACTGTTTTTTTTCAGGGCCAAAGCTAATTGCATTTCCGCATTTTCTGGTTTCCTCTAATGTTTGTATATGCTTATGGAACCCTATTGGGGTTGTATTTGGCATTGGTTTATGACTCGTTATCGAGTCTCATTGTACTTGTTTGCATGTTTTAGGGCGTGACGTTGGTGCACAACGTTCTTTTGACGGAAGTGCATGAAACCGCATTTGCGAGTTTGGTGAGTGTACTACTCACTTGTGTGTTAATATATGGCTTTGATACTTGAACTTGGTGCTTTGAATGTTAATTGCTTGAAGTGAAAGTGTACTTTATCGCTCTCACTATGTGCCTTATATCCTTGTTATCATGTGATTGGAATGTTACACGAAATGTTACTTGAAATGAAAGTACATGACTTGGTGTCGTGGACGAGTATCCAACGACTACAATTGTTATCAATGAGCTCAACCCCATTGGTAGTTGATTGAATCGAGCCGGCGAGGGCTTGGTCGTGCCAATTAATGTGCCTTGGGGAAGTGTTATATGGAATCTTGTAGTATGAAAGACTCTTGATTCCGGTTTACTCGAGTAATACCAAAGTGCAAGTGTTTGGATTTCGGGCCCGGTAGGGGGATGTTAGGTGGAAGGAACGGAAGTAAAGTGGAGTCTACGGTTGGTTACTTTTAAACATTGACGGAGAGTCAATGCGATCCGATCAAGAATGCCAACGAGGAAAAGGGCTCTTGAGAGCCGCCCGTATCCTTTTATCCTTATTATTGATGTGTGTTTTTATTTACTCTTGATGAATTGGACTGAGAAGCTTGATGCATCTATGAACTTGGTTGCTTGAGTAGTAATCTCACTGGGCAATTAGCTCACACCGTTCCTTTTGTTTTCCTTACAGGAATATGACTCTTTTGGAATGAATCTTGATAGATGGTTGCCGAATGAACTTGATGAATATCTCTTTTGTTTTGTATTTGAAGTGAAACCCTAAATGTATCTTTAGGGCCGTTTTCACTTTTAATTTGGCAACCCGTGTATATATGAACTCTTGAAAACTTTTGTATGCCACTTTGGGTTGTAATTGCTAAAGTTCAAGATGTGAATGTTTGCTTGCTATTTGGTTGGATTTCGACGGGTCGGTTACTATTCATGACCGACTCCGGAATTTTTTTTTTTTGGGTTATTTTGCCATTTTGACTCGTTTACGCGCGTTATAAGTTCCGGAACGAAATAGATCGCTCTAAACTGCACCGTTAGTCCTGGCGAGAGCTGGGCAGGCAGTCCGCTAACCCCTCTGGTTCGCCTTAGGGGAAGGTGGGGCTGTCACAGGTGGTATCAGAGCCTAGGTTTGAATTAGCCTGGGTGTAATAGAGATGCTTGATTTGAGGGTTCTTTGTATATGGCCTTTAAGCTTATTTATGGTTAATTGCTCTTTTGGTGTAGGATGGCCGGACAGGGTGAGCCTAGTGATAGTCCGCCGGGCGAGAGACCTCGCGGAGCACTCCCAGTGATACCATACCAGATACGGCCAGGAGGGGCCGTCGTACGTTAGAGCCCGTCTAATCGCCTTCGACGTTGCGAGTGCCGACATAAGTATGCCTATCCTAATGCTCTCGTGTTTGCAGTGGACAAGGAGCGTAAGGAGTTGGCCGGAGAGCATGCTCGACTGGAGTCCGAGGTGACCCAACTTAAGGCGGCCAATGAGAGACAGGCCGAGCGCATTGAGGGCCTGAAGGACGATGTACTTGAGGCAGAGGATAGGGTTGATGACCTCTGTGCTCAGCTTAGGGAAGTCCGAGAGCGCGAGAGTAAGCGAGCTCGCAAGGTGAAGGTTCGAGCTGCATCGATCCTGAATCTTTGCGCGGACGTGGTTGAGGACGTGAGTGACGAGGACTCATGCGCGAGTCCTGAGGCTGGGGTTGGATCCACTCCGTCGGGTGGGTCTCATAGCTCGTCATCGGTCTAGGTTACGACTCCTAGAGTTGTTTTGGATAGTTTTGGTTTTGTATATAGGGCAAATAGGGAGAAGGGCCTTAGCTAATCATTTTGTACGGCTAGATTAGCTACGTGTATATTTCTTTTGATAAGGCCATTCCCTTGGGGATTGTCCATGTTTGTACCTGACATGACTGAACTTGACTTGACTGATTGTATATATGTGTGTTGTTTGCCTTGCTTGGAATGTATATATGTGTTTGGAAAGGTTTTGAGTTTACTTACATGCATTGTTTTATATTGGTTTAGTACCATTACCTAGATCAAGTAAAAAGTTATGGAAGGAACAAGTGGTACTGGGGACGTGGGCGCGGAAATAGACAACCCACACCGGATAGGGGTACTGGGGAAACCTCTACTGGACCTAACCCTGACTCCAATGTGCAAATCGCTGCTGCTATGCAGCAAATGACTAACTTGCTGGCACAAGTGGTGCAGCAACAGGGCCAGAACCCAAACCCTAACCCCGGAAACCCTGGCAACCATGTCGAGAGCGAAGACAGAGCTCTCGAACGTTTTCAAAAGTTTGCTCCACCCAAATTCATTGGGGGACCTGATCCGGATGTTGCCGAGCGATGGCTCGAGAAGATGGTCGATATTTTTGCGGCCTTGCACTACACCGATGAACGGCAGGTGACTTTTGTCGTATTCCAGTTAGAAGGGGCGGCCCGTTCCTGGTGGAACGTCATATGACAAAAATGGGAACGGGAACAAACGCCCAGGACTTGGGTGAATTTCATCAGGGAATTTAACGCGAAATTTTTCCCTCCTCTAGTTCAGGAGAGGAAGGAAGACGAGTTCATCCGACTCCGCCAAGGAACTCAATCGGTGGCTGAATATGAGAGCTAGTTCACCCGTTTGTCCAAATTCGCGCCTGAGTTGATCATGACGGAGCAACGGCGAATTAGGTGTTTCATTCAGGGCTTGAACGTCGAAATCCAAAAGGACCTCGCAGTGGCTCAAATCAATGCTTTTAGCGAGGTCGTAGAAAAGGCCCAAAGGGTAGAGAGTGCTCGATTGCAGGTTCGGAACTTCCAGGCGAAAAAGTGGGGCTTTCCTGGAAGCAGTTCTGGACAAGGGGACAAAGGAACTCCCTCAAAGTTTGGACGCGGAGCTGGAGGTGGACGACAGTCAGGTTCCAGCAGAGGGGCTCAGTCTAGGGGCGGCCCAGCCGGGAGAGGCCAAGGTGGAAACTTCCAGAAGGGTTCAGGTTCGGCGTCCTGTGGACCTTGTGTCGCGCCCCACTTTTTGAGTATGTGAATGTAGTGTGTGGGATATGTATGTGAATGTGTGTGAAAATGAAAATAAAAGGCCGTGGGATTGTGAAATGCGACGGTTTGGCCAAACAAAGTTCAAAAAGGGTTTTTGAATAGAAAATGGAGTCGCCACTTGGTATAGAGTTAGGGTGTACCAAGTCACCCAAAAAGTGATTTTTTTTTTTGGAAAAGAAAAGCGAACAAACCCTTTTTAAAGAACTCTTAGGTCTACGTAACCAAAGAAAGGGATCAGGGGTCACATTTGATAAGGGAGAAGACAAAGGCAAAGCCTAAGGCACTCCCTTACCCTAGCCAAAGCTAGTTGCGTGACTTAGCCCTACTTTTCCTAATTCATCTACCCAAAATATGCGTTGCATGTTGGATATGACTAATGGATATGAAAAAAATGCAATCCTAAATCTAAAATGTCTCTTATGAGGCTTTTTGGTCCCAATCACATGAGTTGTGATGGCCAATAAGGAAAACTCTCATAGAGGGCACGGGTAATGCAAATGAGGACCCAAATATGAATGCAAGTGTGAAAGTGTAAGAAGAATGCAAAAATAAAATACCATAAAAATACAAATGTAAGTGCAAGTGTGCCAATGAAAGAAAAGTGCATGTGTGCAAATGTAAGAAAAGTGCATGTGTGCCAATTGAGAAAATAAAGGTGTTTGTGTGCAAGTGGATGAAAATATGGTATAATAGTAGTAAATGCATCTAGGTACAATTGGGTGCAATTTGTGAGGTAGAAAATAAGTAAGTGATACGGAAAGAAGAGAAATGTGTGAACATGGCATGTGGAGTGAGAAAAATATAAGTAGTGAGAGAATGTAGATAAAAAATGAAAAAGTGATATGGTAAAATGGAGGTGCATGAACCTAGAGGAGTGCATCAAGTTGGGTACGGGAATGACTTCTAACTTCATGATTTTAATTTTCCCTTTGATTAGAAGGAAGAACTAGCGTGCTAAGGCTATTTTGTAGCCACACTCGCTCGTTTCCCTTACCGAAAGGGGACTCTCAAGCAAATGTACCCTATAACTAGCATGAGGATGCAAAAACCTAAAATGAAGGGGAAAGGATTGCAGGATCATGCCAAATGCTAGAAAACTAAGAAAAAATGTATGAAATGTAGTGAAACATGCAAGTATGTACTAACGAGAAGGGGCCCTATTGGGTCTAGCGTTGGACTAGCCCACATCTACGCTCTCTCACAAGCATTGGACTTGCAAGAGCTCGAGGGGACAACCATGACTAGCGTTGGACTAGCCACGGTGACGTCACACATTCATTGTAAACCAAATAGATCATGTAAAGGCTAATAAAGCAAATAAACACATAAATCACATATTACACATAACACATAAGCATGGTATCTAGATGCAAGACCCTAAGAAAGCAAGTAACACGTAGCACGCAAGCATGCAAATCACACTAATGAACCTATTACATTGGCTAACTAAAACAAATGGGGAAGGGGAAAAGTGAATAAAAATGTTCTCCAAGCCCTATCTATTACAAGCCAAGAGGTGTACACATACCCCATAAAAGAATAACTTAATAAAAGCAAAAGTAAATGAAGTAAATGAAGTAAATGAAAGGAATTAAGGAAAGGCAAAGAAAGCAAAGTAGACATGCAATTCTCACTTAGCACGTTGGATCATATAGGGTCGAATAAGGTCAAAATAAGGGATAGAGTGTACCTCCCTTGCAATGGTAACCAAATGAAGGAAGAATTAACTTCAAAACAATAACGAGGTCAAGGCACCACTTTAATTTAACAAATAATTACATGAAACGAGAATTAAGCATAAAAATGGAAATTAAACACGAAAATGAAAAATCAAACACAAAATATAATTACTTAAAGTATTTTATAAAATGAAAATCATCTATACGCAAGAAATTAGAGCAATAGGGACCTAATTAAGATAACTAACAAATTTGAAAAGGGTTTAAACTTTTAGAATTGATGGCTTAAAATGAGATGTATTAAAACCAAATGCCAAAATTTCACAAGAAGAAGAATAGGAAATAAATCTCTATATTTAAACAATCAAATTCCCAAATTTGTACCAAAACTATGAAACTGTCATGAACCATTAAATCCCCGAAAATTCACTCCACCACTCATGAATATTCTGTCCAAGAATCAAATTAAAGCATACCAAGAGAAAACAACATGTCAAAGGGACAAAATTGTTTAACTTTTCCCACTTTATGGGCCATAGTAGCATGAAACACAAGCCAAGGGGTCAAGGTGTGATTATTGGAAACTATTTCCATGCAAAGAAACATGCAAATGCTTCAGGCAAGCCAAACGAACCAAGCTTTCTCTGTATTCTGCAATATTCCAGCCGTGGCTTCTATAACATTAAGCTCTCAAATGCGATGCAGATTTCATGCAAGATTTCGGACATAAGCTAGCAAAAACCATCACTCAACATCACTTAACATATAAACACTTTCATTCACAGAATCCAGTCATGGACCGTGAACCATTTAAGATCAAATGGAGGCAAATGAAGAACCAAATGGAAGACATGTGCAGCGATAGAAAAGTAAATCCAGCCTTGTGATTTCTTGAAATGAAACTTCATCACCCAACAAAGAGTCCTATATGAAGCAACTCAAAATCTAGTGCAAAGCTTCAAACTATCCCAGAAAAACCAGTTCAAGCAACGGGACACAAATGCAGCAAAAGAAAGAATGAAACTTGCGACAATTTCCAGCCATGCCTTACGGCAATGTTGTTGCTGCGTTTGATTTACTTTAGCCGAACTATGTTTGCACGCAAGAATTCAAACAGATTTATACTAGTTCAATAGCTAAGCCCAACTACAAAGGCTCCAATAATCTTACTAGAAATGAAAGTGCAACACCAATGTAAAGCAAGAAACTCAGCAACAACGAAATGGCCATTGCTACCACAATCAGGTGCCATAATGCAGCGGCAATCTACCCCATATTGATACATTACTTCATGACACACTTGCACATAGTGTCCCAGTCAAATGGCTACCAAATCAAAACATCAACGACCAAACAGCCGTAACTTACACAAGAGAGAAAAAAAAATCTAGGTTCGAAAATTTTCTGAGGATGTCTAAGTTCGTCCTCCGCATGCGGATGTTTCGAATCAGTCCTAAACCAGCAAAACATGCATCTTGTGTCTATTACTACCCAGAAGCCAGCATAAAAGGGAGATACACAAATCCACAGAAAGGAAAACGATCAACGAGGGCGGCATGAAGAGTCCCAACTGTTAAATGACATACTGTCTCTTTGGTTTTTCTCTCATTCTTTACACGAACACCAACCACAGAACCAATCTATGTCATGACCTGATAGGGAAATAAACCTCTAGCCTCAACCCAGTCTAAACTTGTGAGATCCTCTACACCCTTAGCCAAATTCAAGAACACAATAGACCCATAACAACGGATGTAACGCAGAAACTAATATATATTTTTTCTTGTTTGATATAAACCAAGTAACCGAGGAACAAACAGATTAGAAGATGTTACCTTTAGCCTTTTGAAAAGCAAATCGAGGTCTGAAAGGGTCGAAAGAAAGGATCTTTGCTCGGTTGAAAACCTCCTCTCGGATTTCTTTTCTCTCCTCAGTTCTCCTGTTACTCAATCTCCCGCGAAGTTCATCTTTTCCAGCCCGTCGCTTTCCTCTCCGTTGCTCTCAGCCGCCACCCAAAGGAAATCTCTCTTGCTAGCTAACCCCCAGTTTCTCTTACGCCGCCACACCTCTTGTTTTTTCTCTCCCTACCATCAGATATTCTCTTTCATCTCTATCTTTCTTTCTAGCTCTCCCCGCCGTCAACCTCTCTCGTTGGTTTTCTTTTCTAGCTGTCCCCCATTTTTTTTTTATCCGCCGTCTCCCCTTTCTTTTATATGGCCCCAGAAAACTAAAACCCTCTCAGCAATGGTTGGATGAAGCCGACTGCATTTTTGGGGAACATCTGATGGTTCCTGATACTCAACCATTGAGATTTCTAGACTAAGCCAGGTGGACTGTACTGTGATCATCGGACGGAGCTAACCCTAAGGCCAAAGAAATAGCCGAGAAAATGCAGTTGCAATTTTCTTCTGCTGCGGCTGAAACCAAATGTTTTCCCTTTTTTTTTTTTTTTTTTCAGACCCTCTTAAACAGCCCAAAACCCGCTCTCGGGTTTCCTTCTTTTTTTCTTTTTTTTTTCCCTTTTTTTTTTTTCTTAAATAAATAACAATAATACAAAAATAACAATTTAAACAAACTTAAATAAAATATACCAAATTAGTACCCGAAAGATAAAATAAAAAACTAAGATTTTCCTTTTTTCCTCTTTTCTTTTTTTCTTTTACTTTTTTTTAATAAAAAGAAATAAAACATATTTTTCCCCAATTTTCTCTCTTTTTGGCAAAAGTTTATGCTAAAAGTCTTATAATAATAAAAATAAATAAATAAATAGCTAAGAGAGCCCAAAATGAATACAAAATACAACTAAAAATAAAATAGAAATAAAATAATAGATAATAATAATCTAAAAAATACTAAAGTGCTATATAAATGGTAAAAGTCTAAGAACCAAAAATCATGGAATTAAGAGAATTATTACTAAAAATAAAACAAAATTAGGATAAAAATTATCTTTTAAAATTTGATGTCTAAAGTTTGCCCCTCTTTGTCTGAGTTTTGGAAAAACTTGAGACAAAGAAGTAGACACCAAATACTTACCTGTGTTATTTGACCACAAAATGATTCCAACGGACAGGAATTTAAAACGGGACTGACTCGAACAGGAAATTTAAAACGGGGTTGACCCGAACAGGAAATTTAAAACGGGAATGACCCGAACAGGAATTTAAAACGGGACTGACCCGAACAGGAAATTTAAAACGGGATTGACCCGAACAGGAAATTTAAAACGGGATTGACCCGAACAGGAAATTGAAACGGGACTGACCCGAACAGGAAATTTAAAACGGGATTGACCCGAACAAGAAATTTAAAGGAAATTTAAAACGGGATTGACCCGAACAGGAAATTTAAAACGGGATTGACCCGAACAGAAAATTGAAACGGGACTGACCCGAACAGGAAATTTAAAACGGGACTGACCCGAACAAGAATTTAAAACGGGATTGACCCGAACAGGAAATTTAAAACGGGGTTGACCCGAACAGGAATTTAAAACGGGACTGACCCGAACAGGAAATTTAAAACGGGATTGACCCGAACAAGAAATTTAAAACGGGATTGACCCGAACAGGAATTTAAAACGGGAATGACCCGAATAGGAAATTTAAAACCGGAATGACCCGAACAGGAAATTTAAAACGGGAATGACCCGAATAGGAAATTTAAAACGGGAATGACCCGAACAGTAAATTTAAAACGGGATTGACCCGAATAAGAATTTAAAACGGGACTGACCCGAACAGGAAATTTAAAACGGGAATGACCCGAACAGGAAATTTAAAACGGGACTGACCCGAACAGGAAATTTAAAACGGGATTTCGCTGAGGAGGTTTAAACAATGAATTGAGTTTTTACCTGGGAGTGGTTCAAACTTTTGTACCAATAGGGAGATTTGATCTCTGATAGCTGATGTTGTTTCTTATGATCAAGCTTTGCTAATATCACTTCGTCTTTGCTTAGTGGGGAGCTTTTTCTGACATCAATTTAGGTGCGAAAAGGAGAGTGGTTGTTTTCCTTTGTGAACGCAACGTTCCTGCAAGAAAAGAAGAAATAATGGACTTGCCACCATCATTTGATCCGGTTTGCCTTGAGAATCGTGTAAACATGAGTCTTGTGATGTTTTTGCCTCTGTTCTGCGGCGTCTAGCTTAGTCGAACTTGTAATTTTGAAACCTTTTAATTTCTGAGACTGATAAAGTACGTATTTACCACATCACCAAATCTATGTAGCAGCTTTGTTGCGCTTTACCCACTTTGATAGATGATTGAATCCCCTATCCTTGCACAAACCCTAGGGTTTATCATCCATTCGAATCCCATGGTGAAAGAATGATGCATGAAAATTTGTCATATAAGAATCAATGATATATGCATGATGATTTCCTATGTCAGGCAAAGATGAGCATGCAAAAGAATGCAGACAACCACAAGCAGTTGAACGCAAATAATCGAGAAAAACCAAGAGGTTTATAAAGATATATTTTGCAAAAGAATATTTGTAAAAAATGCAAATTTGGCCAACGAATCATATTCAAGACTTTGGATATATTTGCTTCGGAATTCGATACTGGCAGGAGTATCACAAACATGAGGAAAAGTCTAAATGAACCAGGTCACCAGCTGTTCCTTCTCGCGCTTGTCTTGTTGAGAAAACCTGCCTTGGCGCCCTTTCGGGTTTTTACCAAGATTGCCCCCATCCTTTTTGTTTTTGTTTTGTCTTTTTCTTCTTCTTTCTTTTTCTCTTTTTTTCTTTTTTTTTTCTTTTTTTTTTCGAGGCGCCCTTTCGGGTTTTCACCTAAAGAACAATGAAATATCTCGACCATGATCGACTCAGAAAAATGAGTTAAAGATTTCGGGCATCAGTAAAATGCACTTCCCTTGTAAGATTAGGCGAAGGCATTATGGACATCACTTGCCAGTTGATTAACAAATTTCCTAATAGAAATACAACAAGTGACGAAAGCCAGGACTTTGGGCTTTGTAATGAGGTCAGGTGGGGTGTTTTTCAAGAAAAGTTGAGGCTTGAAAGCAAATTTTGATGTGAGGTGTGAAATAACTTGAGATTGCACTATTTTGAAATCGTTTCCGATTTTGAACGAAACTGAGGAAAATTTGCCCCAGTTTGATCGAATTTTCTCTCTTTGCATTTTCTTCATTGCATGTTCCTCACTTTTGCATTTTTCTTTAAAAACTAAATTTGCCCCAATGTGGGGTTCTCTTTTCTTTTTGATCATCTCTCTTTCAAAATAAATTTGCCCCAGTGTGGGGTTTGCAATTCTCAGGGGATATCAAATGAAAATTTGTCAATTCTGATGGCTCAAAGGGGACAAGTAGAGATAAAATGTTTTGAGTGTAAAAGAAGATGGCCTGACTTGCATTTCGCCGTTTGTATGAATTTCTAAAGAAATTTTGCATGATCAAATGAAAAACTTCTTGCACATGTCTGAGTTGATGGGTTGAGGGAATGTTCGCCCATCCATTTCTGCCAAAATAAGTGTTCCGCCAGGTAATACCTTTTGGACAATGAACGGCCCTTGCCAATTTGGAGCAAATTTGCCTTTAGCTTCATCTTGCATTGGCAAAATCCGCTCTAGTACTTTGTCACCTTCTTCGAATGCACGTCGATGGACTTTTTTGTTGTAAGCCCGGGCCACACGTTTCTGATAGCACTGACCATGACAGATAGCATTGAGCCCCTTTTCATCGATCAAAGTCAATTGCTCATGGCGCTGCTTTATCCAATCAGCCTCCTCCAATTTAGCTTCCATGAGGATTCGTAGCGAAGGAATTTCAACTTCAGCTGGTAATACAGCTTCCATTCCATACATGAGTGAATATGGCGTTGCCCCAGTCGATGTCCGGATAGAAGTCCGATATGCCATTAATGCATAAGGCAACTTTTCATGCCAATCGTGATGCCTTTCAGTCATTTTGCGGATAATCTTCTTCAAATTCTTGTTTGCGGCTTCTACAGCTCCATTCATCTGATGCCTATAAATGGCAGAGTTGCGGTGTCTGATCTTGAACTGCTCGCATAGTCCATCTACCATGTCATTGTTCAGATTCTTGGCATTGTCTGTAATAAGCGTTTCGGGTACTCCAAAGCGACAGATGATGTGATCTCTCACGAAATTGGCCACTACCTTCTTCGTTACATGTTTGAATGACTCCGCTTCAACCCATTTAGTAAAGTACTCAATTGCCACCAATATAAATCGATGTCCATTTGAAGCGGGAGGATCAATTGTACCAATCACGTCCATACCCCACATTGAACAGGGCCATGAGGCGGTCATACTATGCAATTCAGTGGGCGGAGCGTGTATAACGTCACCGTACATTTGACATTTTATACATCTTCGGACAAAATCTATACAATCACGCTCCATAGTAAGCCAGAAGTATCCGGTTCTCATGATTTTCTTTGCTAACAAATGGCCATTCATGTGAGGTCCACAAACGCCACTATGCACTTCTTTCATCATATATTGAGCTTCGTCTTCATCAATGCACCTTAAGAGGTTCAAATCTGAGGTTCGTTTGTACAAAACTTCTCCACTCAAGAAAAATTTTGAAGCCATTCTACGCAGGAAACTCTTGTCCTTTGTACTAGCATGCAGAGGGTAGGACCCAGTTTTGAGAAACTCCTTAATATCATTATACCAAGGCATATTGTCCGAGGACTTGTATACAACCCAACAGTGGGCAGGCTTGTCTTGAAGTTGAATCTGGATTGGTTCGATCCTCAATTTATCTGGATACTGGATCATAGAAGCTAAGGTGGCCAAAGAATCAGCAAATGCGTTTCGGGCTTGCGGGAGATGTCCGAACTCCAAATTTTGAAATTGCTTGGCCAGAGTGAGCAGACTACAATGGTAGGGCAAAATTTTTGAATCTTTGGTTATCCACTGCTTCAAGGTTTGGTGCACGAGCAAATCTGAATCACTGAAAGCTACCAACTCTTTGATTTCCATTTCTAAAGCCATTTTGAGACCAAAAATGCAGGCTTCATATTCAACCATGTTGTTTGTGCAAGCAAATTGCAATTTGGCAGCGGCAGGGTAGTGCTTCCCTTCGGGTGAAACCAAAACAGCTCCAATTCCAGCTCCGAGAGAATTCGAAGCTCCATCGAAGAAAAGCCTCCATTCAGAGCTTTGCTCACTTATATCGTCTGTGGCGCCTACAAATAAGACTTTCTCATCAGGGAAATAAGTATGAAGTGGTTGATAATCATCATCCCTTGGATTTTCTGCCAAATGATCAGCTATAGCTTGCCCCTTGACAGCCTTCTGTGAAGTGAAAACAATATCGAACTCTGAGAGAATTATCTGCCATTTAGCCAGACGTCTAGTTAGCATCGGCTTCTCCAAGAGATACTTCAAAGGATCAGATCGGGAAATAAGATAAGTGGTAAGGCTCAACAGGTAGTGTTTCAACTTTTGAGCTACCCAGGCCAATGCACAGCAGCTTTTCTCAATGAATGAATAATTAGCCTCATACTGCGTGAACTTCTTGCTTAGATAGTAAATGGCTTGCTCCTTCCTTCCGGAGTCATCATGCTGCCCGAGGACACAACCAACTACTTTTTCAAGCACAGATAGGTACATGATTAATGGTCGACCCGGCTTGGGTGGCACCAAAACTGGCGGATGTAACAAATAATCCTTGATTTTATCAAAAGCTTGTTGGCATTCTTCACTCCAATACAATGGCACATTCTTTCTTAACAATTTGAACAACGGCTCGCATGTGGCAGTTAACTGGGCAATGAAACTCCCAATAAAATTGATCTTTCCTAAGAAACTTTTCACGTCCTTCTGAGTTTTCGGCACTGGCATATCTCGAATTGCTTTGATTTTCACTGGATCTATCTCTATGCCTCTTTTACTAACAATGAATCCCAACAGCTTACCAGCTGGTGCTCCAAAAGCACATTTCGTAGGATTTAGCTTCAAATTGTACTTTCGCAACCTTTCGAATAGCTTCTTCAAATCAACCAAATGGTTCTCTGCCCTTTTAGACTTGATTATGATGTCATCCACGTAGACCTCCATCTCCCGGTGGATCATATCATGAAACAGGGTGGTCATGGTCCTTTGATAAGTAGCTCCGGCATTCTTTAAACCAAATGGCATCACCCGGTAGCAAAATGTGCCCCAAGGGGTGATAAAAGCAGTCTTCTCCCTATCCTCTTCTGCCATCAAAATCTGGTGGTATCCAGCGAAACAATCACAAAAAGATTCAATCTCATGCCCAGCGGTATTGTCTAAGAGAATGTGAATATTTGGCAGAGGAAAATCATCTTTAGGACTGGCCTTATTGAGGTCTCTATAATCAACACAAACTCGCACCTCTCCATTCTTTTTTGGAACAGGGACTGGATTCGAAAGCCAAATAGGGTAATGGGAAACAATGATAATGTTGGTTTTGAGTTGTTTTTCAATTTGCTCTTTTATTTTGAGGCTCATATCTGATTTGAATTTTCGGGGTTTTTGTTTTACGGGTGGAAAAGTAAGGTCTGTGGGCAACTTATGCACTACCACATCAGTTGAAATACCAGTCATATCATCATAGGACCATGCGAATACATCCTGGAACACAGTCAAAAATTCAAGCATCTCCTTTTTCTGCCTCTCATTCAAACGAATACTAATTTGCACCTCCTTAACTTCATCTTTAGTGCCAATGTTAACCTTTTCTGTTTCTTCCAGGTTCGGTTTTGGTTTCTCCTCATATTGTTCAAAGTCCTTTGCAAAAGAATCGAATACCTCCTCATTATCACTCTCGCTTTGGAGCTCGGATTCCCAAACCTCCAAGTCGTGAGTGATATAGAGATTGCCATTATTGAATTCCAGAATAGTGATATCCAAAGGGTCGAATAATTTTATTTTTGGCCATCTGAAAGAATTAACGAATGTGGGATAATAAGCAAACAAACATACAACAAAGAAATGAACAAGCAATATGACAAACGAATAAACAAAACAACATGACAAGAACCACTTGTGCATTTTCATAAAACCTTTGATTGAAAGCGAAAACAAAAAGAAAGCAAGCGGAAACAATATTTACATATGCGAATTTTAGTCAAAGGTAAAGATGCTTTCATTAGCTATTTACAGATGCAGAAGTATTTTCATGAATTCGCATGAATGACGAACTCCTTTAGGTTTACCGAAACTCCTTCTGAATGGGCAGAAACTCGGCTGTCCAATTGGAAATTGATCCTTCAGGGATGTCGGGAAACTCGGCCTCATCTGGGAAACTGTCTTCAAATGTTGCCCCAACGAATAATTGGGCCAAACTAGTTTCGATTCCGTCAACTGGGTTAATCTCTGACGTGATCATCTCGGTTGGTCGTGTAAAAGTATAATACAGTGGTGGAATATCAAGGGCCTTTTGCCTGCCTTCTTTCTCTGCTCTCTTGCGTTCCTTCATTTCTTTGATGTCTTTAGCGGTTGGTCGGAAACCCAAACCGAATGAATCCTTTTTCTCCACATTTTCCACTGGTTTCAGAATTCCTTGTAGATCACGTCCCAGCCCTTTGTCAAACTCATATCCTCCGCGGATCATTTTCTTAGCCATTATGACACTGGCCTTTGACAGAGCTCATTCCTCTTTTGTTATCCAACTTACGGAGACGATATCAGCTGTGCTATGAGGGGTCACTGTGGCGTTTCGGCTACCATCTTCTTTGGACCCAGAATCAGCAATCACGAGGCAATCCTCCTCGGCAAAGATAGTTATCAATTTGTCATTTACTATGAATTTCAACAATTGATGCAATGAAGAAGGCACAGCCCCGGACTTATGAATCCACGGCCTTCCAAGCAAAACATTGTAAACACTAGGAAAGTGCATAACTTGGCAAGCTATTTGAAACTGTGCGGGCCCCATCTCGACTACTAAATCCACTTCTCCTATAGGTTCTCTTTGTGCTCCATCAAAATCTCTAACTATGGTCGCTGAAGGCCTTAGCTTCATATCTTGCAACCCTAGCTTTTCCAAGGTACTCCAAGGGCAGATATTAAGCGCAGATCCATTGTCAATCAACACCTTTGGCAAAATTTTCCCGTTGCACCTCACAGCTATGTACAGAGCCTTGTTATGTCCAATGCCTTCCGCCGGTAACTCATCATCAGAGAAAGTGATTTGTTTTGTAAATAACACACTCCCAACTATATGTGAGAAATTAGCAACCGAAATGTCCTTAGGGATTTGAGCTTTGGTCAACACTTCGAGCAACGCATCCCTATGCATATCCGAAGAAAAGAGCAGATCCAACATGGATATTTGGGCGGGCGACTTGCTTAGCTTCTCGACTACATTATATTCGCTTCTTTGGAGCCTTTTAAGAAAATCCAAGGCCTCCTTCTCAGTAATTGTTGGTTTAGCGGGCAGCGCGGGGTTATTTGTTTGAATCGGAACGGTAGCTCCAAACGGACTTGCAATCCTCCCTGATCTAGTGACCACTGACACCTCTTCTTTGGCAACTGATTTTTCTCCAATTTGTATGGCAGGTTCATCGTAGTTCCATGGCACTCGCTGCAAACTTAGAACAGGCTCCTGCTCTGGGAATTCGATGACCACTGGCTCCAAAGCCTTGCTCTCAGCTAGAGTGAGATCCAAAATAAAAGGCCTTTTATCCTCCTCAAATGGCACCTCTATTACAAATGGTTGGTCTGTGACCTCAAACACCTCAGCTTCCCTTGCCAATTTCTAGACTTGCTCCTCATACTCTGCGTCGTCCAGAATGACCCCAATGGTATTAGTGTGTTCCGGCAAGGGGTTCCTATTTATATTCGGCCCTTGTGCCTCCTTTTTCCTATTTATATTCGGCTTCAATCAGATCTTGAATTCTATGCTTAAGAGCCTTGCAATCAACAGTTGAATGTCTGGGTGCCCCTGAATGATAAGCACAGACGGCTTGTGGGTTATACCCAGCGTATATGCCATATGGATAGGTCGGAGGGGGTACCGTGCCAATCTTTTCGGCGGCCTTCAACTGGTCATACAATTGGTCTAGAGGCCTGCCTAAATCGGTAAATGTACGGTTACGGGGTTGGTTGTAAGGTTCAGGAGGTTGAGGATGGCTATAAACAGGTCTATTTGGGGGAGGAAATCTTGGGTTATATGGAGGGCGAGGTCGGTTTTGGGGTGGATTTGGTTGAGAGATTTGAAAAGGGGCTAAAGGTGGGTTAGGATAGCTTGGGTGAGGTCGAGGGTGATGGATATTGGTAGTATATACATGGTGCGGGTTTGAATAATAAGGGTAATGTGGTTGGTAGGTTGGATTGTGTTGGTATCGGGGTTTGGGTGAAGGGTTATGGTTCCAGATAAACGTTGCCTCCCCCTCTTTCTTTTTAAACTGCGGCTTCTTTCCACTACTCCCTTGCTCTTGCAAAGCTTCTACTTGTGATTTTAGGGCAGAGACGTTAACAATTTTTCCGGCTCTTACAAAATCATCATACTCTTCGAGTTTATTCACAATCGCAGCAAATGTACACCCAGTCATACGGAAGATTTCTTCGAAGTATGGAGGATCATGCACCTTTATGAAAGTGCGAATAATTTCATCTTCAGTCATCGGAAGCTCAACCTTGGCAGCTATCTTCCTCCATCTTTTGGCGTATGTCTTATGATCTTCAGATGGTCGCCTCTTGGTGCCTTCCAAAGTAGTTCTGGTCGGTGCTAGCTCGCAGTTATATTCGTATTGTCTGATGAAGGCGTTGGACAGGTCAAGCCAAGTCTTCACCTCCTCTGGCTTTAAGTTTGAATACCAATCAAGGGCGTCTCCTTCTAGACTCTCTGGAAATAACCTTAATGGCAAGTTTTCGTCATCCACCGGTCTGCCCAACTTGTTGCAAACAAACGCAAGTGTGTCTTCGGGTTGCCCGTACCATCATATTTATTGAACTTCGGGGTCTTGAACCCCACGGACAGCTGTACATTTGGAAACAGGCACAGATCATCGTAGTCTAACACCCCTTGTTTGCTTAAACCTTGGCTTTTCCTGATGAACTCATCGAAACGATCCAACCGCTTAAGTAACTTCATATCAACCGGGGCAGACAATTCTCCCACTTCTGGCTTGGTTTGAACAGTGTGCTCCGGCACAACAGGCTCTGCGGTAGGCTGATAAAAAGCTTGTGGATCCAGAGGCATGTTTGGACCACCTTGAGGCTGAAATCCTTGCCCATAGGAAGGATAGAACGGAGGATTTTGAGTATAAGTATACTGCGGGTTGAAAACTCCCTCAAAAGTGGTTTGAATTGGAGGGATGACAAATGGTTTGGATTCCGGTTGTTTGACGGGCGCAGGCTCGGGCTGCACTCCACTACTAATGAGCTCGTCGATCAACTTCTTTTGGACGGCCATCTCAGACGCCATTTCCCCAAATTTGGTGAGTAATTCAGTCAACTGAACCCCGGGACTTGTGGCTTCCAGCTGGGTAATTGCAGCGGTCTTATCAGACGATTCTGGCTGAGTACTCATGTCTACACGATTCCTTTGGACTTTACTTCGGGATCGCTTAATAATGGGGCTTTTCCGAGAAGCTATTTTGAAATTTTACCTGAGGATGCAAAAGACATCTTTAGATAAACCAATCGTTACTAGCTTTCTGCAACTTATTCAAAAAAAGAAAAAGAAAAAGACATGAGTTAGTGATTGTTCAAACAATTCAGATGCATGTCCTACGGGGGGACCCTTTTTGTGCCAAGGGTAGGCCTAGGATGATGCAACACCTTCGAAATGGGACCTATAACACAAACCTGTTTTTGACAACAATTCCCAATGAGTGCAAAAGAAAAATCGCTTTCATTGATAAACTTGCCAATATTTACATCATGTCACGAAGACGATTCCGTACAAGATTGCCAAAACTTCTGAACCTATCTAATACAGAGTCCTTTGTTTCCCTAGCATATGGAATTCTAACACGTTCAGTTTGGTCATACAATTCTCCGCATTTCCTTTTCAGCTCTTGACGCTTTTCTCGTTCATTTTCGTACAATTGCTTGTGTTGCTCTGCTATCCCTTTGTATGTTTCGACAGACTTACTTAACTGCAGAATTTCCTTATCCTTTGCTTCGACAATGGCTTTCAACCTTTTCACCTCCTCAGCGGGCTCATCTTGAATTTCTTGCGCAGCGGATCTTCTTACCCAGCCTTCGTATTGTGTAGTGGTCAAACCCTTTTGCTTGAGTTCCGGGATGTATTGAAATCTCTCGTCATCCGACAGTGTCACCCATGCCTCGATAATCTGGTCTTTCATAGGGAGCTCGTTTGGGCACATTCCTTTACTGAAAACGACGGTAAGCTTACTCATATCAACCACAGGCGGCACTTCTTGTGTACGTCCTAACTGTCTGAGGAATCTCTTTGGAGTGTATGCGGCGATTCCTTGGGTACCCAATAGGAGAACAAAATCTGACACTTTAGTGCGGAGTATCGGCCTAAGGCAAATCGTCCAGTCTAACACCCACCTAATGTCTTGATCTGGCAACATCTCTAAGTATTTGACACATTCAACTGCATCGTTCGGCAGACCCCCTTCGTTGACTCGCTTATGATGCGTGATTACCCAGTTATACCCCGCTACTGGCAAACTTTCCGGAACGGACGCTCGTCTCTTAAAATGTTCTAGGGCCCAGATATGCAAAACTATATTAGCCCCGTAGAAGAACTTTTCCCCTTTCTGGCAGTTGGTACAAGCTAGAAAAATGTCCGCAAGGATGGTCGGGATTATGGTGCATTGTTTACTTCGGATTCCTGAAAAGAGGTCTTGTATAACCTTTGCTACCTTGAAAGCTATTTTCTGATCTCTTCTCGGGAAGAAATAAACTCCCGCCATAACTATTGCATACACCACTGGCCTTTTGCGTTCCCAAACATCCTTGGATGTGAATGAAAAATCCTCCCTATATCTCTCGAACCCATTTCGTAGTGCAAAATGCTCAAACAAAGTGTTCACGGGGACTCCCTGATCCGACCCTCGCAATACAGCCTCTCTCAATCCTATGATCTTGCAAAATTTTATCTTGTCTGAAACGTATGGGAAAATCAAGGTGGTTCCATGCAAAGGTAAATTGAAGAGGCCGGCTATTTCCTCAAGTGTCACTGTCATGTGCTTATTGCCTACCCTAAAGGCCGAACATTTCGGATCCCACAGATGTACTAATGCCTCTACTAGATAGCCATTGGGCTTGATCTCCTTAAGGTCTCCAATTGGCCCTAAATATCGAGCTACTTGATGTAATTCGCTAGGTAGCATAAGGGCAGGCCATCTTTGAATCTCGGCCGACGGTACCAACAACTGGTAGATTCGACGGGGGCACTCCATCTAAAAATGGAAAAGGCGGGTTGTCAATTACCTTACCTACGAGTCCCATTCTCCGGTTGGTAAGAATTTAAACGTGCAATCCCTTGAAGGGTTATGTACCCATGGGAACAATCAAGGTGAGTTTAATCCTAATAGCGGGATCCCCTAAATGGCATTCCCCTTCTAGGGTTTATGCATGATGCCAGTTTATTAAAGCGATAAAACATGCAGTTTGAAACGAAATATGACCTAAGGGACCCTTTATTTGCCAGGGTAAGCCTAAAATGATATGGCATTATTAATCTAAGAATGCAATATACCAAAATCTTTAAACGTGCAATAGCCTATCTACAAGGGTAAGTTCTAAAAGAAGGTCATGCCAGATCTCTTATTTGCTAGGGTTTGTGAATGCAATGGGGACAAAACCAAGAAAGTTAGTTCAGCCAGATAAATACACATAACACATTGTAGCAACAAGATAAAGCAATAAAACCAATACAAAGAAATAAAGCAATAAAAGGGAAAAGGGGTTGGATCCCTCCCCTCGTGAATAGTGTCCCTACCAGGGTAAGGCAGACTCTACCCTAGGTAAACTATCATGGATGCATGAGACTGGGGCTCACTAATGCATCTAGACTCGATAGGTTTTAGGTCCCCGAGCCTTCAGACTTGGAAGCCAAGGGTCATCAATCCCACGGTTCTTTATCGGTGGCTCGAGCGATTCCCCAGACATTGCTACGCACACATCATGTCACGGCTACATGTCATGAGTGAATCTATCAAAAATCCTCAACCTTCAACTAAAAGCTAAAGCCTATGAACCCAAAGCTTAAAATGGAAGATTGAGTGACCCCTCGGATCATGCTACGCACACATTGTGTCGCGATCACAAGTCCAAGTGAGTCGCCTAAAATCCTAATAGGGTGGAGTGGCGTGACAAGCCACTAAAAGAAAAAATAAATGAGGGGAAACAAATAAAGCGTATGCACGTATGCTAGTGCTCGTTTGGAGGGGAGGGATCAAGAACCAACGCGAGGCTCTAGGGTAATATCCCCCACCCAAATGCAATGCAAAGCACGGAATCACATAAATAAACCATCCATCCATCAAAACAATCGTAGGCGAATGTGTGAGGAAGTGAGTTGATACGCGCGAGATGTAAAAATCCTAAAAAAGGAAAAAATGCAATCCTAATATCCAAATGCTATGCATAAAAAGGGTAAAAAAAAGGAAAAGAATAGCTAAATCAAATGCTTGGACCCACTTAGGAAGTCCCCAGTGGAGTCGCCAACTGTCGCGCCCCACTTTTTGAGTATGTGAAAGTAGTGTGTGGGATATGTATGTGAATGTGTGTGAAAATGAAAATAAAAGGCCGTGGGATTGTGAAATGCGACGGTTTGGCCAAAAAAAGTTCAAAAAGGGTTTTTGAATGGAAAATGGAGTCGCCACTTGGTATAGAGTTAGGGTGTACCAAGTCACCCAAAAAGTGATTTTTTTTTTTTGGAAAAGAAAAGCGAACAAACCCTTTTTAAAGAACTCTTAGGTCTACGTAACCGAAGAAAGGGATCGGGGGTCACATTTGATAAGGGAGAAGGCAAAGGCAAAGCCTAAGGCACTCCCTTACCCTAGCCAAAGCTAGTTGCGTGACTTAGCCCTACTTTTCCTAATTCTTCTACCCAAAATATGCGTTGCATGTTGGATGTGACTAATGGATATGAAAAAAATGCAATCCTAAATCTAAAATGTCTCTTATGAGGCTTTTTGGTCCCAATCACATGAGTTGTGATGGCCAATAAGGAAAACTCTCATAGAGGGCACGGGTAATGCAAATGAGGACCCAAATATGAATGCAAGTGTGAAAGTGTAAGAAGAATGCAAAAATAAAATACCATAAAAATACAAATGTAAGTGCAAGTGTGCCAATGAAAGAAAAGTGCATGTGTGCAAATGTAAGAAAAGTGCATGTGTGCCAATTGAGAAAATAAAGGTGTTTGTGTGCAAGTGGATGAAAATATGGTATAATAGTAGTAAATGCATCTAGGTACAATTGGGTGCAATTTGTGAGGTAGAAAATAAGTAAGTGATAGGAAAAGAAGAGAAATGTGTGAACATGGCATGTGGAGTGAGAAAAATATAAGTAGTGAGAAAATGTAGATAAAAAATGAAAAAGTGATATGGTAAAATGGAGGTGCATGAACCTAGAGGAGTGCATCAAGTTGGGTACGGGAATGACTTCTAACTTCATGATTTTAATTTTCCCTTTGATTAGAAGGGAGAACTAGCGTGCTAAGGCTATTTTGTAGCCACACTCGCTCGTTTCCCTTACCGAAAGGGGACTCTCAAGCAAATGTACCCTACAACTAGCATGAGGATGCAAAAACCTAAAATGAAGGGGAAAGGATTGGAGGATCATGCCAAATGCTAGAAAACTAAGAAAAAATGTATGAAATGTAGTGAAACATGCAAGTATGTACTAACGAGAAGGGGCCCTATTGGGTCTAGTGTTGGACTAGCCCACATCTACGCTCTCTCACAAGCATTGGACTTGCAAGAGCTCGAGGGGACAACCATGACTAGCGTTGGACTAGCCACGGTGACGTCACACATTCATTGTAAACCAAATAGATCATGTAAAGGCTAATAAAGCAAATAAACACATAAATCACATATTACACATAACACATAAGCATGGTATCTAGATGCAAGACCCTAAGAAAGCAAGTAACACGTAGCACGCAAGCATGCAAATCACACTAATGAACCTATTACATTGGCTAACTAAAACAAATGGGGAAGGGGAAAAGTGAATAAAAATGTTCTCCAAGCCCTATCTATTACAAGCCAAGAGGTGTACACATACCCCATAAAAGAATAACTTAATAAAAGCAAAAGTAAATGAAGTAAATGAAGTAAATGAAAGGAATTAAGGAAAGGCAAAGAAAGCAAAGTAGACATGCAATTCTCACTTAGCACGTTGGATCATATAGGGTCGAATAAGGTCAAAATAAGGGATAGAGTGTACCTCCCTTGCAATGGTAACCAAATGAAGGAAGAATTAACTTCAAAACAATAACGAGGTCAAGGCACCACTTTAATTTAACAAATAATTACATGAAACGAGAATTAAGCATAAAAATGGAAATTAAACACGAAAATGAAAAATCAAACACAAAATATAATTACTTAAAGTATTTTATAAAATGAAAATCATCTATACGCAAGAAATTAGAGCAATAGGGACCTAATTAAGATAACTAACAAATTTGAAAAGGGTTTAAACTTTTAGAATTGATGGCTTAAAATGAGATGTATTAAAACCAAATGCCAAAATTTCACAAGAAGAAGAATAGGAAATAAATCTCTATATTTAAACAATCAAATTCCCAAATTTGTACCGAAACTATGAAACTGTCATGAACCATTAAATCCCCGAAAATTCACTCCACCACTCATGAATATTCTGTCCAAGAATCAAATTAAAGCATACCAAGAGAAAACAACATGTCAAAGGGACAAAATTGTTTAACTTTTCCCACTTTATGGGCCATAGTAGCATGAAACACAAGCCAAGGGGTCAAGGTGTGATTATTGGAAACTATTTCCATGCAAAGAAACATGCAAATGCTTCAGGCAAGCCACACGAACCAAGCTTTCTCTGTTTTCTGCAATATTCCAGCCGTGGCTTCTATAACATTAAGCTCTCAAATGCGATGCACATTTAATGCAAGATTTCGGACATAAGCTAGCAAAAACCATCACTCAACACCACTTAACATATAAACACTTTCATTCACAGAATCCAGTCATGGACCGTGAACCATTTAAGATCAAATGGAGGCAAATGAAGAACCAAATGGAAGACATGTGCAGCGATAGAAAAGTAAATCCAGCCTTGTGATTTCTTGAAATGAAACTTCATCACCCAACAAAGAGTCCTATATGAAGCAACTCAAAATCTAGTGCAAAGCTTCAAACTATCCCAGAAAAACCAGTCCAAGCAACAGGACACAAATGCAGCAAAAGAAAGAATGAAACTTGCGACAATTTCCAGCCATGCCTTTCGGCAATGTTGTTGCTGCGTTTGATTTACTTTAGCCGAACTATGTTTGCACGCAAGAATTCAAACAGATTTATACTAGTTCAATAGCTAAGCCCAACTACAAAGGCTCCAATAATCTTACTAGAAATGAAAGTGCAGCACCAATGTAAAGCAAGAAACTCAGCAACAACGAAATGGCCATTGCTACCACAATCAGGTGCCATAATGCAGCGGCAATCTACCCCATATTGATACATTACTTCATGACACACTTGCACATAGTGTCCCAGTCAAATGGCCACCAAATCAAAACATCAACGACCAAACAGCCGTAACTTACACAAGAGAGAAAAAAAAATCTAGGTTCGAAAATTTTCTGAGGATGTGTAAGTTCGTCCTCCGCATGCGGATGTTTCGAATCAGTCCTAAACCAGCAAAACATGCATCTTGTGTCTATTACTACCCAGAAGCCAGCATAAAAGGGAGATACACAAATCCACAGAAAGGAAAACGATCAACGAGGGCGGCATGAAGAGTCCCAACTGTTAAATGACATACTGTCTCTTTGGTTTTTCTCTCATTCTTTACACGAACACCAACCACAGAACCAATCTATGTCATGACCTGATAGGGAAATAAACCTCTAGCCTCAACCCAGTCTAAACTTGTGAGATCCTCTACACCCTTAGCCAAATTCAAGAACACAATAGACCCATAGCAACGGATGTAACGCAGAAACTAATATATATTTTTTCTTGTTTGATATAAACCAAGTAACCGAGGAACAAACAGATTAGAAGATGTTACCTTTAGCCTTTTGAAAAGCAAATCAAGGTCTGAAAGGGTCGAAAGAAAGGATCTTTGCTCGGTTGAAAACCTCCTCTCGGATTTCTTTTCTCTCCTCAGTTCTCCTGTTAGTCAATCTCCCGCGAAGTTCATCTTTTCCAGCCCGTCGCTTTCCTCTCCGTTGCTCTTAGCCGCCACCCAAAGGAAATCTCTCTTGCTAGCTAACCCCCAGTTTCTCTTACGCCGCCACACCTCTTGTTTTTTCTCTCCCTGCCGTCAGATATTCTCTCTCCTCTCTATCTTTCTTTCTAGCTCTCCCCGTCGTCAAGCTCTCTCGTTGGTTTTCTTTTCTAGCCGTCCCCCCATTTTTTTTTATCCGCCGTCTCCCCTTTCTTTTATATGGCCCCAGAAAACTAAAACCCTCTCAGCAATGGTTGGATGAAGCCGACTGCATTTTTGGGGAACCATCTGATGGTTCCTGATACTTAACCATTGAGATTTCTAGACTAAGCCAGGTGGACTGTACTGTGATCATCGGACGGAGCTAACCCTAAGGCCAAAGAAATAGCTGAGAAAATGCAGCTGCAATTTTCTTCTGCTGCGGCTGAAACCGAATGTTTTCCCTTTTTTTTTTTTCAGACCCTCTTAAACAGCCCAAAACCCGCTCTCGGGTTTCCTTCTTTTTTCTTTTTTTTTTCCCTTTTTTTTTCTTAAATAAATAACAATAATACAAAAATAACAATTTAAACAAACTTAAATAAAATATACCAAATTAGTACCCGAAAAATAAAATAAAAAACTAAGATTTTCCTCTTTTCCTTTTTTCTTTTTTCTTTTACTTTTTTTTTAATAAAAAGAAATAAAACATATTTTTCCCCAATTTTCTCTCTTTTTGGCAAAAGTTTATGCAAAAAGTCTTATAATAATAAAAATAAATAAATAAATAGCTAAGAGAGCCCAAAATGAATACAAAATACAACTAAAAATAAAATAGAAATAAAATAATAGATAATAATAATCTAAAAAATACTAAAGTGCTATATAAATGGTAAAAGTCTAAGAACCAAAAATCATGGAATTAAGAGAATTATTACTAAAAATAAAACAAAATTAGGATAAAAATTATCTTTTAAAATTTGGTGTCTACACCTTGCGGGTACTGCGGAAAGCCGAATCATTCTGAAGATAATTGCTGGAAGAAGGGAGGCAAATGTCTGCGTTGCGGAAGCGCAGACCACCAGCTTGCTACCTGTCCATTTTTAACGCAAGAAGGAAGGGGAGCTCAAACCACGTCAAAGACCAATACGGGACCGAATAAGGGGAATGAGGTGAAACCTAAAGGAGGTGACGGGTTTGCTGTATATACGGACGCGTCACGAGAAGGCTTGGGTTGTGTATTAATGCAAAACCGAAATGTGATATCTTTTGCCTCGAGGAAGTTGAAACCCCACGAACAGAATTACCCAACCCACGATCTGGAGCTAGCTGCCGTTGTTTTCGCTCTTAAAAAGTGGAGACACTACTTATATGGGGTAACTTTCGAAGTTTACTCCGACCACAAAAGCTTGAGGTATCTCTTCTCACAGAAGGAATTGAACATGAGGCAACGGCGGTGGATGGAATTTCTGGAAGATTACGACTGTACCATCAATTATCATCCGGGAAAAGCAAACGTGGTGGCCGATGCCCTAAGTCGCAAAACTCAGGTCGCAAGCTTAATGATTACAGAGTGGAATTTGCTTGAGTTGGTTTGCGAATGGAAACCCTGCTTTGGGAGCCATAAGGTGATTTTTGGCAATATTCAAGTGACTTCCACTTTCTTGGAAAGAATTAAAGAAGCTCAAAAGGAAGATTCATTGGTACAGAAGTGGGGAGAGAAAGTGGGAAGAGGAGAAACCACTGATTTCAATTTTGGTCCTGAGGGTATTTTAAAATACCGAAACCGAATAGTGGTGCCGAAGGATGAACCATTGAAAACGGAGATTCTCGAGGAAGCTCATCGATCCAAGTATACAATCCATCCGGGTAGCAGAAAAATGTACCAAGACCTGAAAGGAACCTATTGGTGGGACAATATGAAGAAGGAAATCGCTTTGTATGTGCAAAAATGTCTCATTTGCCAACAGGTTAAAGCCGAGCATCAAAAACCATCGGGTTTGTTACAACCCCTTGAGATACCTGAATGGAAGTGGGAAAACATCACCATGGACTTCGTTTCAGGTTTGCCGCGAACGCAAAGAGGGCACGATGCCGTTTGGGTGATCATCGATCGATTAACCAAGTCGGCCCATTTCTTGCCGGTGAACATGAAGTATTCCATGGACAAGTTGGCCCACCTGTACATGGACGAGATCGTAAAGCTGCACGGTGTTCCTGTAAGCATCGTCTCCGATAGAGATCCCCGATTTATATGTCGGTTTTGGCAGAAGTTCCAGGAGACTCTAGGGACTAAACTGAATCTAAGCACCACCTATCACCCTCAGACGGATGGACAATCGGAACGAACCATTCAAACTCTCGAGGACATGCTACGAACTTGCATTCTGGATTTTGGAGGCAACTGGGGTCAACACATGACCTTAGTAGAGTTTGCATACAACAACAGCTACCATTCGTCGATTCAAATGGCTCCATATGAAGCACTATATGGACGAAAATGCCGATCACCAATCTATTGGGATGAAGTTGGCGAGAGGAAGGCACTGGATCCAGCAACTATTCCTTGGATGGAGGAAGCTCGAGAAAAGGTCAAGTTGATACGGCAACGACTCCAAACAGCTCAAAGCCGACAAAAGAGCTACGCAGACAATAGAAGGAAAGATTTGAAGTTCGAGGTTGGAGACCATGTATTTCTTAAAGTCACCCCTTTACGGAGTGTCACGGCAGGCAAAGGAAAGAAGCTTCAACCGAGGTTTGTCGGACCTTACAAGATCTTGCAGAGGATAGGTGCGGGGTAGCGTATAGACTAGAACTGCCGTCAAGTCTCTCGAGAATTCACGACGTTTTCCACGTTTCAATGCTCAAGAAGTACTATCCCGACCCCTCCCATGTCTTACAACCAGAGGAGATCGACGTGGACGAATCGCTTGCTTACGAAGAAAAACCTGTCCAAGTGCTTGACCGGAAAGTCAAAGAGCTAAGAAACAAGCAGATTCCATTGGTGAAGATACTGTGGAGAAACCATGGGGTAGAGGAAGCTACCTGGGAAGTGGAAGAAGAAATACGAACGAAATACCCTAACCTTTTCGTGAGTTAAGGTGAGAAATTTCGAGGGCGAAATTCTTTTAAGGGGGAGAGAGTGTGAGAACCCGTAATTTGTTATTTTCTAGGTTTTAGGATTTTTCATGGCTTGTTTTCTGCATTTTCGTGATTAGAAACATTTCGAGATAATTTTAAGGAGCAGATATAGGTTTTAGATGATTTTTCTAGTATCAAATAGATTTTGAGAAATTAAGAGCGTATACCGGACGTGAGACCCACTAGTGCGAGAAGTTCGGAAAAATTCGGACAACTAGGTTAAGTTTTGAATACTGGAATTAATTTACCGGGTGTTAAGAGATAAGTAGAGGGTGCTAAGTGGATTGGTATAAGAGAGACAAGTTAGGTAAGTATTTAACAAAAGGTGACAAGTGTCACCATTTGAGTGGGTTTACCTTTAAGACCACTATTCATGGTCTTACCAATTGACTAAATAAATCAAAAAAAACAACCAAAATTTCTCTATTTTTCTCTTCATTGTGGCCGGCTCTTTCTCTCAAAAAGAAAGGAAGAAACTCTTCAAGTTTTGTTTCCATTTAGCTCAAATCCATCCAACCAACCATTGAAACTTGCAATTTCTCCATAAAACCTCTTCAATTAGTGTTAGTGAGTTGATTTGTGAAGTTATTTGGAAAGCTAGGAGGACCTATTGCTCTCTCTCTCTTGTTTCTAAGGTGAGTTGTGAAGAACTACTCTCCTCTCTTAATTGATGCTTAAATCATGCTTAGTGGTAGTATGAGATGCAAGTTTATGGATTATTTCTTGATTTGTGGTTGTAGTGATGAAGTTTTATTATTTTTGGGGATTTTTCTGTTTTAATATGAGCATGATTGTGTGGCTATCTATGATGATTTTAAATGGTATATAATGACTCTAAGAGGTGGGAAAAGTGGTTAATTGCAAACAATTGCTGAATTGGAAGAAATTTTGGAAAGTTAGGTTTTGGTTAGGGAACATTCTGCCCGAATTTATGGCTCCTAGTTAGAGACCTAATTAGCCTTGGCTTAAAACATGAAAGTTTTAGGGAATGACATTTTAGATGTGCCTACAAAATTTCAGGTCAATCGGAGTATTGTAGAATGAGAAAAGTCGAAATTACCCTTGCTGTTCTGGTTTTATCCGAATGTAAGAATTGCGCCTGTAATTGGTTGTTTTGGCTGGAATTGCTTCAGAATTGGTTGTTGAGGTATTCTGATGAAATGTATCCCTGTTTCTTAGCTTTCATATGGTTTTGGAATTTCTGGATTTGGACTTGGATAGCCTGATTTATGATGTTTCCGCTAGAATGCATTCTGTGAATCTATTTTTGTGATTCTGGTGTAGTATCTTGCATTTTTGACCTAGTTGCACTCAAAACTGGGTTGAGTGACCTTCCGTAATGTTGTATCCCTGTCTTTTAGCTTCGAAAAGGTGGGTCTTACACCTTCATCCGGTAATCGTAGTGCCTTGGGTGCCATTACCGCAAAAAGAGGTCAAAACTGTTTTTTTTCAGGGCCAAAGCTAATTGCATTTCCGCATTTTCTGGTTTCCTCTAATGTTTGTATATGCTTATGGAACCCTATTGGGGTTGTATTTGGCATTGGTTTATGACTCGTTATCGAGTCTCATTGTACTTGTTTGCATGTTTTAGGGCGTGACGTTGGTGCACAACGTTCTTTTGACGGAAGTGCATGAAACCGCATTTGCGAGTTTGGTGAGTGTACTACTCACTTGTGTGTTAATATATGGCTTTGATACTTGAACTTGGTGCTTTGAATGTTAATTGCTTGAAGTGAAAGTGTACTTTATCGCTCTCACTATGTGCCTTATATCCTTGTTATCATGTGATTGGAATGTTACACGAAATGTTACTTGAAATGAAAGTACATGACTTGGTGTCGTGGACGAGTATCCAACGACTACAATTGTTATCAATGAGCTCAACCCCATTGGTAGTTGATTGAATCGAGCCGGCGAGGGCTTGGTCGTGCCAATTAATGTGCCTTGGGGAAGTGTTATATGGAATCTTGTAGTATGAAAGACTCTTGATTCCGGTTTACTCGAGTAATACCAAAGTGCAAGTGTTTGGATTTCGGGCCCGGTAGGGGGATGTTAGGTGGAAGGAACGGAAGTAAAGTGGAGTCTACGGTTGGTTACTTTTAAACATTGACGGAGAGTCAATGCGATCCGATCAAGAATGCCAACGAGGAAAAGGGCTCTTGAGAGCCGCCCGTATCCTTTTATCCTTATTATTGATGTGTGTTTTTATTTACTCTTGATGAATTGGACTGAGAAGCTTGATGCATCTATGAACTTGGTTGCTTGAGTAGTAATCTCACTGGGCAATTAGCTCACACCGTTCCTTTTGTTTTCCTTACAGGAATATGACTCTTTTGGAATGAATCTTGATAGATGGTTGCCGAATGAACTTGATGAATATCTCTTTTGTTTTGTATTTGAAGTGAAACCCTAAATGTATCTTTAGGGCCGTTTTCACTTTTAATTTGGCAACCCGTGTATATATGAACTCTTGAAAACTTTTGTATGCCACTTTGGGTTGTAATTGCTAAAGTTCAAGATGTGAATGTTTGCTTGCTATTTGGTTGGATTTCGACGGGTCGGTTACTATTCATGACCGACTCCGGAATTTTTTTTTTTTGGGTTATTTTGCCATGTTGACTCGTTTACGCGCGTTATAAGTTCCGGAACGAAATAGCTCGCTCTAAACTGCACCGTTAGTCCTGGCGAGAGCTGGGCAGACAGTCCGCTAACCCCTCTGGTTCGCCTTAGGGGAAGGTGGGGCTGTCACAGGTGGTATCAAAGCCTAGGTTTGAATTAGCCTGGGTGTAATAGAGATGCTTGATTTGAGGGTTCTTTGTATATGGCCTTTAAGCTTATTTATGGTTAATTGCTCTTTTGGTGTAGGATGGCCGGACAGGGTGAGCCTAGTGATAGTCCGCCGGGCGAGAGACCTCGCGGAGCACTCCCAGTGATACCATACCAGATACGGCCAGGAGGGGCCGTCGTGCGTTGGAGCCCATCTAATCGCCTCCGACGTTGCGAGTGCCGACATAAGTATGCCTATCCTAACGCTCTCGTGTTTGCAGTGGACAAGGAGCGTAAGGAGTTGGCCGGAGAGAATGCTCGACTGGAGTCCGAGGTGACCCAACTTAGGGAGGCCAATGAGAGACAGGCCGAGCGCATTGAGGGCCTGAAGGACGATGTACTTGAGGCAGAGGATAGGGTTGATGACCTCTGTGCTCAGCTTAGGGAAGTCCGAGAGCGCGAGAGTAAGCGAGCTCGCAAGGTGAAGGTTCGAGCTCCATCGATCCTGAATCTTTGCGCGGACGTGGTTGAGGGCGTGAGTGACGAGGACTCATGCGCGGGTCCTGAGGCTGGGGTTGGATCCACTCCGTCGGGTGGGTCTCATAGCTCGTCATCGGTCTAGGTTACGACTCCTAGAGTTGTTTTGGATAGTTTTGGTTTTGTATATAGGGCAAATAGGGAGAAGGGCCTTAGCTAATCGTTTTGTACGGCTAGATTAGCTACGTGTATATTTCTTTTGATAAGGTCATTCCCTTGGGGATTGTCCATGTTTGTACCTGACATGACTGATGTGAGAACCCGTAATTTTCATTTTCTAGGTTTTAGAATTTTTCATGGCTTGTTTTCTGCATTTTCGTGATCAGAAATTTTTTTTATATAATTTTAAGGAGCAGATATAGTTTTTAGATGATTTTTCTAGTATCGAATAGATTTTGAGAAATTAAGAGCGTATACCGGACGTGGGACCCACTAGTGCGAAAAGTTCGGAAAATTTCGGCCAATTAGGTTAAGTTTTGGATATTGGAATTATTTTATCGGGTGTTATGAGATATTTAGAGGTTGGTTGGTGTGAGAGAGACAAAAGTTAGGCAAGTAATTAATGAAAGTGACATGTGTCACTTAGAGATTCCATCTTCAATTTGACTTACTATTTATCCTTTTACCATTTATTACATAAACCCAAAAATTGACTAAAAAGCTTCCATTTCTTCCAAGCTTGTGGCCGAACCTCTCTTGACAAGAAGAAGAAAAAAAACTCTCCAAGTTCTTGATTTCATCTTGCTCCAAATCATCCAAACAACTACTTAGTCTTACTTTTGTTCCATAAAACCTCTTCACTTAGTGATTTTGAGGTGATTGGTGAAGTTATTTGGAAGGTTGAGGTGACCCATAGCTCTCTCTCTCTTGTTTTAAAGGTAAGTCATGAAGAACCACCCTCCTCCCTTATTTGATGCTTAAATCATGCTTAGTGGTTGTATAAGATGCAAATTTATGGGTTATATCTTGAGTTGTGGTTGAATTGATGAAATTTTATTATTTTTGGGGATTTTTCTGTTTTAATATGAACATGATTGTGTGGCTATATATGATGATTGGAAATGGTATATAAGGCATCTAGAAGGTGGAAAAAGTGGACAATTGCAATCAATTTCTGTTTTGGAAGAAATTCTGGAAAATTAGGGTTCTTGGTTCTTCATTCTGTCCGAAATTTTTTGTCCTAGATAGAGGCCGAATTGGCCTTGGTTTAAAACATGAAAGTTGTAGGAAATGACATTTTATAGGTGTCTACAAAATTTCAGGTCAATCGGAGTAATGTAGAGTGAGAAAAATCGAAATTACTATTGCTGTTCTAGTTTTACCCGAAATTGGGATTTGCGACTGTAATTGGTTGTTTTGGCTGGAATTGCTTCGGAATTGGTTGTTGAGGCCTTCTGATTAAATTTATCCCTATTTCTTAGCTTTCATCTGGTTATGGAATTTCTGGATTTGGACTTGTAGAGCCTGAGTTATGATGTTTCCGCTAGAATGCGTTTTGGTGAATCTGTTTTACGTTGTTGATGAAGTATCTTGCATTTTTGACCTATTTTCACTCAAAACTGGGTTGAGTGACCTTCTGTGAAGTTGTAGCCCTGTATTTTATCTTCGAAATGGTGGGTCTTTCACCCTCATCCGATAATCGTAGTGCATTTGGTGCTATTACCGCAAAGTAAAGTCAAAACCTGTTTTTTTTTTCAGGGCCAAAGTTAATTGCATGTTCGAATTTTCTGGTTTCTTTAATGTTTGTATATGTTTATGGAACCCTATTGGGGTCATATTTGGCATTGGTTTATGACTCGTTATCGAGTCTCCTTGTATTTGTTTGCATGTTTTAGGGATTGTTTTCATTCCGGTCATTTCCTAGCTAACTTTTGTACTTGTACTACTTTGAGCCTAGTGAACTGCTTTTGGGAAATGAAATGAATTTTGTGTGAGATGTTGAGACTGATTTGAGGAATTAATGAAGCCATGATGGCTGGAAAATAGGTAAACACAAGGGATATGCTGCCGAAATTTTACTTAAAGGCTAGTTGGATTTACTTGTGATTTGAGCGAAGGGCTTTTGGGTTGTTTGCGTATCGGGGTTTGGGTGAAGGGTTATGGTTCCAGATAAACGTTGCCTCCCCCTCTTTCTTTTTAAACTGCGGCTTCTTTCCACTACTCCCTTGCTCTTGCAAAGCTTCTACTTGTGATTTTAGGGCAGAGACGTTAACAATTTTTCCGGCTCTTACAAAATCATCATACTCTTCGAGTTTATTCACAATCGCAGCAAATGTACACCCAGTCATACGGAAGATTTCTTCGAAGTATGGAGGATCATGCACCTTTATGAAAGTGCGAATAATTTCATCTTCAGTCATCGGAAGCTCAACCTTGGCAGCTATCTTCCTCCATCTTTTGGCGTATGTCTTATGATCTTCAGATGGTCGCCTCTTGGTGCCTTCCAAAGTAGTTCTGGTCGGTGCTAGCTCGCAGTTATATTCGTATTGTCTGATGAAGGCGTTGGACAGGTCAAGCCAAGTCTTCACCTCCTCTGGCTTTAAGTTTGAATACCAATCAAGGGCGTCTCCTTCTAGACTCTCTGGAAATAACCTTAATGGCAAGTTTTCGTCATCCACCGGTCTGCCCAACTTGTTGCAAACAAACGCAAGTGTGTCTTCGGGTTGCCCGTACCATCATATTTATTGAACTTCGGGGTCTTGAACCCCACGGACAGCTGTACATTTGGAAACAGGCACAGATCATCGTAGTCTAACACCCCTTGTTTGCTTAAACCTTGGCTTTTCCTGATGAACTCATCGAAACGATCCAACCGCTTAAGTAACTTCATATCAACCGGGGCAGACAATTCTCCCACTTCTGGCTTGGTTTGAACAGTGTGCTCCGGCACAACAGGCTCTGCGGTAGGCTGATAAAAAGCTTGTGGATCCAGAGGCATGTTTGGACCACCTTGAGGCTGAAATCCTTGCCCATAGGAAGGATAGAACGGAGGATTTTGAGTATAAGTATACTGCGGGTTGAAAACTCCCTCAAAAGTGGTTTGAATTGGAGGGATGACAAATGGTTTGGATTCCGGTTGTTTGACGGGCGCAGGCTCGGGCTGCACTCCACTACTAATGAGCTCGTCGATCAACTTCTTTTGGACGGCCATCTCAGACGCCATTTCCCCAAATTTGGTGAGTAATTCAGTCAACTGAACCCCGGGACTTGTGGCTTCCAGCTGGGTAATTGCAGCGGTCTTATCAGACGATTCTGGCTGAGTACTCATGTCTACACGATTCCTTTGGACTTTACTTCGGGATCGCTTAATAATGGGGCTTTTCCGAGAAGCTATTTTGAAATTTTACCTGAGGATGCAAAAGACATCTTTAGATAAACCAATCGTTACTAGCTTTCTGCAACTTATTCAAAAAAAGAAAAAGAAAAAGACATGAGTTAGTGATTGTTCAAACAATTCAGATGCATGTCCTACGGGGGGACCCTTTTTGTGCCAAGGGTAGGCCTAGGATGATGCAACACCTTCGAAATGGGACCTATAACACAAACCTGTTTTTGACAACAATTCCCAATGAGTGCAAAAGAAAAATCGCTTTCATTGATAAACTTGCCAATATTTACATCATGTCACGAAGACGATTCCGTACAAGATTGCCAAAACTTCTGAACCTATCTAATACAGAGTCCTTTGTTTCCCTAGCATATGGAATTCTAACACGTTCAGTTTGGTCATACAATTCTCCGCATTTCCTTTTCAGCTCTTGACGCTTTTCTCGTTCATTTTCGTACAATTGCTTGTGTTGCTCTGCTATCCCTTTGTATGTTTCGACAGACTTACTTAACTGCAGAATTTCCTTATCCTTTGCTTCGACAATGGCTTTCAACCTTTTCACCTCCTCAGCGGGCTCATCTTGAATTTCTTGCGCAGCGGATCTTCTTACCCAGCCTTCGTATTGTGTAGTGGTCAAACCCTTTTGCTTGAGTTCCGGGATGTATTGAAATCTCTCGTCATCCGACAGTGTCACCCATGCCTCGATAATCTGGTCTTTCATAGGGAGCTCGTTTGGGCACATTCCTTTACTGAAAACGACGGTAAGCTTACTCATATCAACCACAGGCGGCACTTCTTGTGTACGTCCTAACTGTCTGAGGAATCTCTTTGGAGTGTATGCGGCGATTCCTTGGGTACCCAATAGGAGAACAAAATCTGACACTTTAGTGCGGAGTATCGGCCTAAGGCAAATCGTCCAGTCTAACACCCACCTAATGTCTTGATCTGGCAACATCTCTAAGTATTTGACACATTCAACTGCATCGTTCGGCAGACCCCCTTCGTTGACTCGCTTATGATGCGTGATTACCCAGTTATACCCCGCTACTGGCAAACTTTCCGGAACGGACGCTCGTCTCTTAAAATGTTCTAGGGCCCAGATATGCAAAACTATATTAGCCCCGTAGAAGAACTTTTCCCCTTTCTGGCAGTTGGTACAAGCTAGAAAAATGTCCGCAAGGATGGTCGGGATTATGGTGCATTGTTTACTTCGGATTCCTGAAAAGAGGTCTTGTATAACCTTTGCTACCTTGAAAGCTATTTTCTGATCTCTTCTCGGGAAGAAATAAACTCCCGCCATAACTATTGCATACACCACTGGCCTTTTGCGTTCCCAAACATCCTTGGATGTGAATGAAAAATCCTCCCTATATCTCTCGAACCCATTTCGTAGTGCAAAATGCTCAAACAAAGTGTTCACGGGGACTCCCTGATCCGACCCTCGCAATACAGCCTCTCTCAATCCTATGATCTTGCAAAATTTTATCTTGTCTGAAACGTATGGGAAAATCAAGGTGGTTCCATGCAAAGGTAAATTGAAGAGGCCGGCTATTTCCTCAAGTGTCACTGTCATGTGCTTATTGCCTACCCTAAAGGCCGAACATTTCGGATCCCACAGATGTACTAATGCCTCTACTAGATAGCCATTGGGCTTGATCTCCTTAAGGTCTCCAATTGGCCCTAAATATCGAGCTACTTGATGTAATTCGCTAGGTAGCATAAGGGCAGGCCATCTTTGAATCTCGGCCGACGGTACCAACAACTGGTAGATTCGACGGGGGCACTCCATCTAAAAATGGAAAAGGCGGGTTGTCAATTACCTTACCTACGAGTCCCATTCTCCGGTTGGTAAGAATTTAAACGTGCAATCCCTTGAAGGGTTATGTACCCATGGGAACAATCAAGGTGAGTTTAATCCTAATAGCGGGATCCCCTAAATGGCATTCCCCTTCTAGGGTTTATGCATGATGCCAGTTTATTAAAGCGATAAAACATGCAGTTTGAAACGAAATATGACCTAAGGGACCCTTTATTTGCCAGGGTAAGCCTAAAATGATATGGCATTATTAATCTAAGAATGCAATATACCAAAATCTTTAAACGTGCAATAGCCTATCTACAAGGGTAAGTTCTAAAAGAAGGTCATGCCAGATCTCTTATTTGCTAGGGTTTGTGAATGCAATGGGGACAAAACCAAGAAAGTTAGTTCAGCCAGATAAATACACATAACACATTGTAGCAACAAGATAAAGCAATAAAACCAATACAAAGAAATAAAGCAATAAAAGGGAAAAGGGGTTGGATCCCTCCCCTCGTGAATAGTGTCCCTACCAGGGTAAGGCAGACTCTACCCTAGGTAAACTATCATGGATGCATGAGACTGGGGCTCACTAATGCATCTAGACTCGATAGGTTTTAGGTCCCCGAGCCTTCAGACTTGGAAGCCAAGGGTCATCAATCCCACGGTTCTTTATCGGTGGCTCGAGCGATTCCCCAGACATTGCTACGCACACATCATGTCACGGCTACATGTCATGAGTGAATCTATCAAAAATCCTCAACCTTCAACTAAAAGCTAAAGCCTATGAACCCAAAGCTTAAAATGGAAGATTGAGTGACCCCTCGGATCATGCTACGCACACATTGTGTCGCGATCACAAGTCCAAGTGAGTCGCCTAAAATCCTAATAGGGTGGAGTGGCGTGACAAGCCACTAAAAGAAAAAATAAATGAGGGGAAACAAATAAAGCGTATGCACGTATGCTAGTGCTCGTTTGGAGGGGAGGGATCAAGAACCAACGCGAGGCTCTAGGGTAATATCCCCCACCCAAATGCAATGCAAAGCACGGAATCACATAAATAAACCATCCATCCATCAAAACAATCGTAGGCGAATGTGTGAGGAAGTGAGTTGATACGCGCGAGATGTAAAAATCCTAAAAAAGGAAAAAATGCAATCCTAATATCCAAATGCTATGCATAAAAAGGGTAAAAAAAAGGAAAAGAATAGCTAAATCAAATGCTTGGACCCACTTAGGAAGTCCCCAGTGGAGTCGCCAACTGTCGCGCCCCACTTTTTGAGTATGTGAAAGTAGTGTGTGGGATATGTATGTGAATGTGTGTGAAAATGAAAATAAAAGGCCGTGGGATTGTGAAATGCGACGGTTTGGCCAAAAAAAGTTCAAAAAGGGTTTTTGAATGGAAAATGGAGTCGCCACTTGGTATAGAGTTAGGGTGTACCAAGTCACCCAAAAAGTGATTTTTTTTTTTTGGAAAAGAAAAGCGAACAAACCCTTTTTAAAGAACTCTTAGGTCTACGTAACCGAAGAAAGGGATCGGGGGTCACATTTGATAAGGGAGAAGGCAAAGGCAAAGCCTAAGGCACTCCCTTACCCTAGCCAAAGCTAGTTGCGTGACTTAGCCCTACTTTTCCTAATTCTTCTACCCAAAATATGCGTTGCATGTTGGATGTGACTAATGGATATGAAAAAAATGCAATCCTAAATCTAAAATGTCTCTTATGAGGCTTTTTGGTCCCAATCACATGAGTTGTGATGGCCAATAAGGAAAACTCTCATAGAGGGCACGGGTAATGCAAATGAGGACCCAAATATGAATGCAAGTGTGAAAGTGTAAGAAGAATGCAAAAATAAAATACCATAAAAATACAAATGTAAGTGCAAGTGTGCCAATGAAAGAAAAGTGCATGTGTGCAAATGTAAGAAAAGTGCATGTGTGCCAATTGAGAAAATAAAGGTGTTTGTGTGCAAGTGGATGAAAATATGGTATAATAGTAGTAAATGCATCTAGGTACAATTGGGTGCAATTTGTGAGGTAGAAAATAAGTAAGTGATAGGAAAAGAAGAGAAATGTGTGAACATGGCATGTGGAGTGAGAAAAATATAAGTAGTGAGAAAATGTAGATAAAAAATGAAAAAGTGATATGGTAAAATGGAGGTGCATGAACCTAGAGGAGTGCATCAAGTTGGGTACGGGAATGACTTCTAACTTCATGATTTTAATTTTCCCTTTGATTAGAAGGGAGAACTAGCGTGCTAAGGCTATTTTGTAGCCACACTCGCTCGTTTCCCTTACCGAAAGGGGACTCTCAAGCAAATGTACCCTACAACTAGCATGAGGATGCAAAAACCTAAAATGAAGGGGAAAGGATTGGAGGATCATGCCAAATGCTAGAAAACTAAGAAAAAATGTATGAAATGTAGTGAAACATGCAAGTATGTACTAACGAGAAGGGGCCCTATTGGGTCTAGTGTTGGACTAGCCCACATCTACGCTCTCTCACAAGCATTGGACTTGCAAGAGCTCGAGGGGACAACCATGACTAGCGTTGGACTAGCCACGGTGACGTCACACATTCATTGTAAACCAAATAGATCATGTAAAGGCTAATAAAGCAAATAAACACATAAATCACATATTACACATAACACATAAGCATGGTATCTAGATGCAAGACCCTAAGAAAGCAAGTAACACGTAGCACGCAAGCATGCAAATCACACTAATGAACCTATTACATTGGCTAACTAAAACAAATGGGGAAGGGGAAAAGTGAATAAAAATGTTCTCCAAGCCCTATCTATTACAAGCCAAGAGGTGTACACATACCCCATAAAAGAATAACTTAATAAAAGCAAAAGTAAATGAAGTAAATGAAGTAAATGAAAGGAATTAAGGAAAGGCAAAGAAAGCAAAGTAGACATGCAATTCTCACTTAGCACGTTGGATCATATAGGGTCGAATAAGGTCAAAATAAGGGATAGAGTGTACCTCCCTTGCAATGGTAACCAAATGAAGGAAGAATTAACTTCAAAACAATAACGAGGTCAAGGCACCACTTTAATTTAACAAATAATTACATGAAACGAGAATTAAGCATAAAAATGGAAATTAAACACGAAAATGAAAAATCAAACACAAAATATAATTACTTAAAGTATTTTATAAAATGAAAATCATCTATACGCAAGAAATTAGAGCAATAGGGACCTAATTAAGATAACTAACAAATTTGAAAAGGGTTTAAACTTTTAGAATTGATGGCTTAAAATGAGATGTATTAAAACCAAATGCCAAAATTTCACAAGAAGAAGAATAGGAAATAAATCTCTATATTTAAACAATCAAATTCCCAAATTTGTACCGAAACTATGAAACTGTCATGAACCATTAAATCCCCGAAAATTCACTCCACCACTCATGAATATTCTGTCCAAGAATCAAATTAAAGCATACCAAGAGAAAACAACATGTCAAAGGGACAAAATTGTTTAACTTTTCCCACTTTATGGGCCATAGTAGCATGAAACACAAGCCAAGGGGTCAAGGTGTGATTATTGGAAACTATTTCCATGCAAAGAAACATGCAAATGCTTCAGGCAAGCCACACGAACCAAGCTTTCTCTGTTTTCTGCAATATTCCAGCCGTGGCTTCTATAACATTAAGCTCTCAAATGCGATGCACATTTAATGCAAGATTTCGGACATAAGCTAGCAAAAACCATCACTCAACACCACTTAACATATAAACACTTTCATTCACAGAATCCAGTCATGGACCGTGAACCATTTAAGATCAAATGGAGGCAAATGAAGAACCAAATGGAAGACATGTGCAGCGATAGAAAAGTAAATCCAGCCTTGTGATTTCTTGAAATGAAACTTCATCACCCAACAAAGAGTCCTATATGAAGCAACTCAAAATCTAGTGCAAAGCTTCAAACTATCCCAGAAAAACCAGTCCAAGCAACAGGACACAAATGCAGCAAAAGAAAGAATGAAACTTGCGACAATTTCCAGCCATGCCTTTCGGCAATGTTGTTGCTGCGTTTGATTTACTTTAGCCGAACTATGTTTGCACGCAAGAATTCAAACAGATTTATACTAGTTCAATAGCTAAGCCCAACTACAAAGGCTCCAATAATCTTACTAGAAATGAAAGTGCAGCACCAATGTAAAGCAAGAAACTCAGCAACAACGAAATGGCCATTGCTACCACAATCAGGTGCCATAATGCAGCGGCAATCTACCCCATATTGATACATTACTTCATGACACACTTGCACATAGTGTCCCAGTCAAATGGCCACCAAATCAAAACATCAACGACCAAACAGCCGTAACTTACACAAGAGAGAAAAAAAAATCTAGGTTCGAAAATTTTCTGAGGATGTGTAAGTTCGTCCTCCGCATGCGGATGTTTCGAATCAGTCCTAAACCAGCAAAACATGCATCTTGTGTCTATTACTACCCAGAAGCCAGCATAAAAGGGAGATACACAAATCCACAGAAAGGAAAACGATCAACGAGGGCGGCATGAAGAGTCCCAACTGTTAAATGACATACTGTCTCTTTGGTTTTTCTCTCATTCTTTACACGAACACCAACCACAGAACCAATCTATGTCATGACCTGATAGGGAAATAAACCTCTAGCCTCAACCCAGTCTAAACTTGTGAGATCCTCTACACCCTTAGCCAAATTCAAGAACACAATAGACCCATAGCAACGGATGTAACGCAGAAACTAATATATATTTTTTCTTGTTTGATATAAACCAAGTAACCGAGGAACAAACAGATTAGAAGATGTTACCTTTAGCCTTTTGAAAAGCAAATCAAGGTCTGAAAGGGTCGAAAGAAAGGATCTTTGCTCGGTTGAAAACCTCCTCTCGGATTTCTTTTCTCTCCTCAGTTCTCCTGTTAGTCAATCTCCCGCGAAGTTCATCTTTTCCAGCCCGTCGCTTTCCTCTCCGTTGCTCTTAGCCGCCACCCAAAGGAAATCTCTCTTGCTAGCTAACCCCCAGTTTCTCTTACGCCGCCACACCTCTTGTTTTTTCTCTCCCTGCCGTCAGATATTCTCTCTCCTCTCTATCTTTCTTTCTAGCTCTCCCCGTCGTCAAGCTCTCTCGTTGGTTTTCTTTTCTAGCCGTCCCCCCATTTTTTTTTATCCGCCGTCTCCCCTTTCTTTTATATGGCCCCAGAAAACTAAAACCCTCTCAGCAATGGTTGGATGAAGCCGACTGCATTTTTGGGGAACCATCTGATGGTTCCTGATACTTAACCATTGAGATTTCTAGACTAAGCCAGGTGGACTGTACTGTGATCATCGGACGGAGCTAACCCTAAGGCCAAAGAAATAGCTGAGAAAATGCAGCTGCAATTTTCTTCTGCTGCGGCTGAAACCGAATGTTTTCCCTTTTTTTTTTTTCAGACCCTCTTAAACAGCCCAAAACCCGCTCTCGGGTTTCCTTCTTTTTTCTTTTTTTTTTCCCTTTTTTTTTCTTAAATAAATAACAATAATACAAAAATAACAATTTAAACAAACTTAAATAAAATATACCAAATTAGTACCCGAAAAATAAAATAAAAAACTAAGATTTTCCTCTTTTCCTTTTTTCTTTTTTCTTTTACTTTTTTTTTAATAAAAAGAAATAAAACATATTTTTCCCCAATTTTCTCTCTTTTTGGCAAAAGTTTATGCAAAAAGTCTTATAATAATAAAAATAAATAAATAAATAGCTAAGAGAGCCCAAAATGAATACAAAATACAACTAAAAATAAAATAGAAATAAAATAATAGATAATAATAATCTAAAAAATACTAAAGTGCTATATAAATGGTAAAAGTCTAAGAACCAAAAATCATGGAATTAAGAGAATTATTACTAAAAATAAAACAAAATTAGGATAAAAATTATCTTTTAAAATTTGGTGTCTACACCTTGCGGGTACTGCGGAAAGCCGAATCATTCTGAAGATAATTGCTGGAAGAAGGGAGGCAAATGTCTGCGTTGCGGAAGCGCAGACCACCAGCTTGCTACCTGTCCATTTTTAACGCAAGAAGGAAGGGGAGCTCAAACCACGTCAAAGACCAATACGGGACCGAATAAGGGGAATGAGGTGAAACCTAAAGGAGGTGACGGGTTTGCTGTATATACGGACGCGTCACGAGAAGGCTTGGGTTGTGTATTAATGCAAAACCGAAATGTGATATCTTTTGCCTCGAGGAAGTTGAAACCCCACGAACAGAATTACCCAACCCACGATCTGGAGCTAGCTGCCGTTGTTTTCGCTCTTAAAAAGTGGAGACACTACTTATATGGGGTAACTTTCGAAGTTTACTCCGACCACAAAAGCTTGAGGTATCTCTTCTCACAGAAGGAATTGAACATGAGGCAACGGCGGTGGATGGAATTTCTGGAAGATTACGACTGTACCATCAATTATCATCCGGGAAAAGCAAACGTGGTGGCCGATGCCCTAAGTCGCAAAACTCAGGTCGCAAGCTTAATGATTACAGAGTGGAATTTGCTTGAGTTGGTTTGCGAATGGAAACCCTGCTTTGGGAGCCATAAGGTGATTTTTGGCAATATTCAAGTGACTTCCACTTTCTTGGAAAGAATTAAAGAAGCTCAAAAGGAAGATTCATTGGTACAGAAGTGGGGAGAGAAAGTGGGAAGAGGAGAAACCACTGATTTCAATTTTGGTCCTGAGGGTATTTTAAAATACCGAAACCGAATAGTGGTGCCGAAGGATGAACCATTGAAAACGGAGATTCTCGAGGAAGCTCATCGATCCAAGTATACAATCCATCCGGGTAGCAGAAAAATGTACCAAGACCTGAAAGGAACCTATTGGTGGGACAATATGAAGAAGGAAATCGCTTTGTATGTGCAAAAATGTCTCATTTGCCAACAGGTTAAAGCCGAGCATCAAAAACCATCGGGTTTGTTACAACCCCTTGAGATACCTGAATGGAAGTGGGAAAACATCACCATGGACTTCGTTTCAGGTTTGCCGCGAACGCAAAGAGGGCACGATGCCGTTTGGGTGATCATCGATCGATTAACCAAGTCGGCCCATTTCTTGCCGGTGAACATGAAGTATTCCATGGACAAGTTGGCCCACCTGTACATGGACGAGATCGTAAAGCTGCACGGTGTTCCTGTAAGCATCGTCTCCGATAGAGATCCCCGATTTATATGTCGGTTTTGGCAGAAGTTCCAGGAGACTCTAGGGACTAAACTGAATCTAAGCACCACCTATCACCCTCAGACGGATGGACAATCGGAACGAACCATTCAAACTCTCGAGGACATGCTACGAACTTGCATTCTGGATTTTGGAGGCAACTGGGGTCAACACATGACCTTAGTAGAGTTTGCATACAACAACAGCTACCATTCGTCGATTCAAATGGCTCCATATGAAGCACTATATGGACGAAAATGCCGATCACCAATCTATTGGGATGAAGTTGGCGAGAGGAAGGCACTGGATCCAGCAACTATTCCTTGGATGGAGGAAGCTCGAGAAAAGGTCAAGTTGATACGGCAACGACTCCAAACAGCTCAAAGCCGACAAAAGAGCTACGCAGACAATAGAAGGAAAGATTTGAAGTTCGAGGTTGGAGACCATGTATTTCTTAAAGTCACCCCTTTACGGAGTGTCACGGCAGGCAAAGGAAAGAAGCTTCAACCGAGGTTTGTCGGACCTTACAAGATCTTGCAGAGGATAGGTGCGGGGTAGCGTATAGACTAGAACTGCCGTCAAGTCTCTCGAGAATTCACGACGTTTTCCACGTTTCAATGCTCAAGAAGTACTATCCCGACCCCTCCCATGTCTTACAACCAGAGGAGATCGACGTGGACGAATCGCTTGCTTACGAAGAAAAACCTGTCCAAGTGCTTGACCGGAAAGTCAAAGAGCTAAGAAACAAGCAGATTCCATTGGTGAAGATACTGTGGAGAAACCATGGGGTAGAGGAAGCTACCTGGGAAGTGGAAGAAGAAATACGAACGAAATACCCTAACCTTTTCGTGAGTTAAGGTGAGAAATTTCGAGGGCGAAATTCTTTTAAGGGGGAGAGAGTGTGAGAACCCGTAATTTGTTATTTTCTAGGTTTTAGGATTTTTCATGGCTTGTTTTCTGCATTTTCGTGATTAGAAACATTTCGAGATAATTTTAAGGAGCAGATATAGGTTTTAGATGATTTTTCTAGTATCAAATAGATTTTGAGAAATTAAGAGCGTATACCGGACGTGAGACCCACTAGTGCGAGAAGTTCGGAAAAATTCGGACAACTAGGTTAAGTTTTGAATACTGGAATTAATTTACCGGGTGTTAAGAGATAAGTAGAGGGTGCTAAGTGGATTGGTATAAGAGAGACAAGTTAGGTAAGTATTTAACAAAAGGTGACAAGTGTCACCATTTGAGTGGGTTTACCTTTAAGACCACTATTCATGGTCTTACCAATTGACTAAATAAATCAAAAAAAACAACCAAAATTTCTCTATTTTTCTCTTCATTGTGGCCGGCTCTTTCTCTCAAAAAGAAAGGAAGAAACTCTTCAAGTTTTGTTTCCATTTAGCTCAAATCCATCCAACCAACCATTGAAACTTGCAATTTCTCCATAAAACCTCTTCAATTAGTGTTAGTGAGTTGATTTGTGAAGTTATTTGGAAAGCTAGGAGGACCTATTGCTCTCTCTCTCTTGTTTCTAAGGTGAGTTGTGAAGAACTACTCTCCTCTCTTAATTGATGCTTAAATCATGCTTAGTGGTAGTATGAGATGCAAGTTTATGGATTATTTCTTGATTTGTGGTTGTAGTGATGAAGTTTTATTATTTTTGGGGATTTTTCTGTTTTAATATGAGCATGATTGTGTGGCTATCTATGATGATTTTAAATGGTATATAATGACTCTAAGAGGTGGGAAAAGTGGTTAATTGCAAACAATTGCTGAATTGGAAGAAATTTTGGAAAGTTAGGTTTTGGTTAGGGAACATTCTGCCCGAATTTATGGCTCCTAGTTAGAGACCTAATTAGCCTTGGCTTAAAACATGAAAGTTTTAGGGAATGACATTTTAGATGTGCCTACAAAATTTCAGGTCAATCGGAGTATTGTAGAATGAGAAAAGTCGAAATTACCCTTGCTGTTCTGGTTTTATCCGAATGTAAGAATTGCGCCTGTAATTGGTTGTTTTGGCTGGAATTGCTTCAGAATTGGTTGTTGAGGTATTCTGATGAAATGTATCCCTGTTTCTTAGCTTTCATATGGTTTTGGAATTTCTGGATTTGGACTTGGATAGCCTGATTTATGATGTTTCCGCTAGAATGCATTCTGTGAATCTATTTTTGTGATTCTGGTGTAGTATCTTGCATTTTTGACCTAGTTGCACTCAAAACTGGGTTGAGTGACCTTCCGTAATGTTGTATCCCTGTCTTTTAGCTTCGAAAAGGTGGGTCTTACACCTTCATCCGGTAATCGTAGTGCCTTGGGTGCCATTACCGCAAAAAGAGGTCAAAACTGTTTTTTTTCAGGGCCAAAGCTAATTGCATTTCCGCATTTTCTGGTTTCCTCTAATGTTTGTATATGCTTATGGAACCCTATTGGGGTTGTATTTGGCATTGGTTTATGACTCGTTATCGAGTCTCATTGTACTTGTTTGCATGTTTTAGGGCGTGACGTTGGTGCACAACGTTCTTTTGACGGAAGTGCATGAAACCGCATTTGCGAGTTTGGTGAGTGTACTACTCACTTGTGTGTTAATATATGGCTTTGATACTTGAACTTGGTGCTTTGAATGTTAATTGCTTGAAGTGAAAGTGTACTTTATCGCTCTCACTATGTGCCTTATATCCTTGTTATCATGTGATTGGAATGTTACACGAAATGTTACTTGAAATGAAAGTACATGACTTGGTGTCGTGGACGAGTATCCAACGACTACAATTGTTATCAATGAGCTCAACCCCATTGGTAGTTGATTGAATCGAGCCGGCGAGGGCTTGGTCGTGCCAATTAATGTGCCTTGGGGAAGTGTTATATGGAATCTTGTAGTATGAAAGACTCTTGATTCCGGTTTACTCGAGTAATACCAAAGTGCAAGTGTTTGGATTTCGGGCCCGGTAGGGGGATGTTAGGTGGAAGGAACGGAAGTAAAGTGGAGTCTACGGTTGGTTACTTTTAAACATTGACGGAGAGTCAATGCGATCCGATCAAGAATGCCAACGAGGAAAAGGGCTCTTGAGAGCCGCCCGTATCCTTTTATCCTTATTATTGATGTGTGTTTTTATTTACTCTTGATGAATTGGACTGAGAAGCTTGATGCATCTATGAACTTGGTTGCTTGAGTAGTAATCTCACTGGGCAATTAGCTCACACCGTTCCTTTTGTTTTCCTTACAGGAATATGACTCTTTTGGAATGAATCTTGATAGATGGTTGCCGAATGAACTTGATGAATATCTCTTTTGTTTTGTATTTGAAGTGAAACCCTAAATGTATCTTTAGGGCCGTTTTCACTTTTAATTTGGCAACCCGTGTATATATGAACTCTTGAAAACTTTTGTATGCCACTTTGGGTTGTAATTGCTAAAGTTCAAGATGTGAATGTTTGCTTGCTATTTGGTTGGATTTCGACGGGTCGGTTACTATTCATGACCGACTCCGGAATTTTTTTTTTTTGGGTTATTTTGCCATGTTGACTCGTTTACGCGCGTTATAAGTTCCGGAACGAAATAGCTCGCTCTAAACTGCACCGTTAGTCCTGGCGAGAGCTGGGCAGACAGTCCGCTAACCCCTCTGGTTCGCCTTAGGGGAAGGTGGGGCTGTCACAGGTGGTATCAAAGCCTAGGTTTGAATTAGCCTGGGTGTAATAGAGATGCTTGATTTGAGGGTTCTTTGTATATGGCCTTTAAGCTTATTTATGGTTAATTGCTCTTTTGGTGTAGGATGGCCGGACAGGGTGAGCCTAGTGATAGTCCGCCGGGCGAGAGACCTCGCGGAGCACTCCCAGTGATACCATACCAGATACGGCCAGGAGGGGCCGTCGTGCGTTGGAGCCCATCTAATCGCCTCCGACGTTGCGAGTGCCGACATAAGTATGCCTATCCTAACGCTCTCGTGTTTGCAGTGGACAAGGAGCGTAAGGAGTTGGCCGGAGAGAATGCTCGACTGGAGTCCGAGGTGACCCAACTTAGGGAGGCCAATGAGAGACAGGCCGAGCGCATTGAGGGCCTGAAGGACGATGTACTTGAGGCAGAGGATAGGGTTGATGACCTCTGTGCTCAGCTTAGGGAAGTCCGAGAGCGCGAGAGTAAGCGAGCTCGCAAGGTGAAGGTTCGAGCTCCATCGATCCTGAATCTTTGCGCGGACGTGGTTGAGGGCGTGAGTGACGAGGACTCATGCGCGGGTCCTGAGGCTGGGGTTGGATCCACTCCGTCGGGTGGGTCTCATAGCTCGTCATCGGTCTAGGTTACGACTCCTAGAGTTGTTTTGGATAGTTTTGGTTTTGTATATAGGGCAAATAGGGAGAAGGGCCTTAGCTAATCGTTTTGTACGGCTAGATTAGCTACGTGTATATTTCTTTTGATAAGGTCATTCCCTTGGGGATTGTCCATGTTTGTACCTGACATGACTGATGTGAGAACCCGTAATTTTCATTTTCTAGGTTTTAGAATTTTTCATGGCTTGTTTTCTGCATTTTCGTGATCAGAAATTTTTTTTATATAATTTTAAGGAGCAGATATAGTTTTTAGATGATTTTTCTAGTATCGAATAGATTTTGAGAAATTAAGAGCGTATACCGGACGTGGGACCCACTAGTGCGAAAAGTTCGGAAAATTTCGGCCAATTAGGTTAAGTTTTGGATATTGGAATTATTTTATCGGGTGTTATGAGATATTTAGAGGTTGGTTGGTGTGAGAGAGACAAAAGTTAGGCAAGTAATTAATGAAAGTGACATGTGTCACTTAGAGATTCCATCTTCAATTTGACTTACTATTTATCCTTTTACCATTTATTACATAAACCCAAAAATTGACTAAAAAGCTTCCATTTCTTCCAAGCTTGTGGCCGAACCTCTCTTGACAAGAAGAAGAAAAAAAACTCTCCAAGTTCTTGATTTCATCTTGCTCCAAATCATCCAAACAACTACTTAGTCTTACTTTTGTTCCATAAAACCTCTTCACTTAGTGATTTTGAGGTGATTGGTGAAGTTATTTGGAAGGTTGAGGTGACCCATAGCTCTCTCTCTCTTGTTTTAAAGGTAAGTCATGAAGAACCACCCTCCTCCCTTATTTGATGCTTAAATCATGCTTAGTGGTTGTATAAGATGCAAATTTATGGGTTATATCTTGAGTTGTGGTTGAATTGATGAAATTTTATTATTTTTGGGGATTTTTCTGTTTTAATATGAACATGATTGTGTGGCTATATATGATGATTGGAAATGGTATATAAGGCATCTAGAAGGTGGAAAAAGTGGACAATTGCAATCAATTTCTGTTTTGGAAGAAATTCTGGAAAATTAGGGTTCTTGGTTCTTCATTCTGTCCGAAATTTTTTGTCCTAGATAGAGGCCGAATTGGCCTTGGTTTAAAACATGAAAGTTGTAGGAAATGACATTTTATAGGTGTCTACAAAATTTCAGGTCAATCGGAGTAATGTAGAGTGAGAAAAATCGAAATTACTATTGCTGTTCTAGTTTTACCCGAAATTGGGATTTGCGACTGTAATTGGTTGTTTTGGCTGGAATTGCTTCGGAATTGGTTGTTGAGGCCTTCTGATTAAATTTATCCCTATTTCTTAGCTTTCATCTGGTTATGGAATTTCTGGATTTGGACTTGTAGAGCCTGAGTTATGATGTTTCCGCTAGAATGCGTTTTGGTGAATCTGTTTTACGTTGTTGATGAAGTATCTTGCATTTTTGACCTATTTTCACTCAAAACTGGGTTGAGTGACCTTCTGTGAAGTTGTAGCCCTGTATTTTATCTTCGAAATGGTGGGTCTTTCACCCTCATCCGATAATCGTAGTGCATTTGGTGCTATTACCGCAAAGTAAAGTCAAAACCTGTTTTTTTTTTCAGGGCCAAAGTTAATTGCATGTTCGAATTTTCTGGTTTCTTTAATGTTTGTATATGTTTATGGAACCCTATTGGGGTCATATTTGGCATTGGTTTATGACTCGTTATCGAGTCTCCTTGTATTTGTTTGCATGTTTTAGGGATTGTTTTCATTCCGGTCATTTCCTAGCTAACTTTTGTACTTGTACTACTTTGAGCCTAGTGAACTGCTTTTGGGAAATGAAATGAATTTTGTGTGAGATGTTGAGACTGATTTGAGGAATTAATGAAGCCATGATGGCTGGAAAATAGGTAAACACAAGGGATATGCTGCCGAAATTTTACTTAAAGGCTAGTTGGATTTACTTGTGATTTGAGCGAAGGGCTTTTGGGTTGTTTGCGCTTAGGTCTTCATGTTACCTTTTCGTTTCCAAGAAAATCATGTTTTCCACCCTTGCATTACTATTTATTTGGCAAGGCGTACGACGTGTAGTCGAGCCTCACTTGTGCATTCCGTTCACCCGATTTTGGATATGAAACCTTCAATTGGTTTATTTTGATTATTTTAGGCTTTCTTGGCGATTAAGGCCAATCCGAAGTGAAAACTTTTGAGGTATCTGTACTTGAATCGGTGAGTGTACCACTCCCCTCCATTGCTGTTTAACTTGATTTCTGCTCTGAAATCTGTTTAATTTGTTTGAGACGAGGGTGTACTTTATCACACTCGTTCTCTTGTCTGTTCATATGCCAATTTACTATGCAAAATTTGAATCTGTTATCTGTGTCTGCATCTGTTCGGATTTCTGTGACCTATGAGCTCAAATCCTGTGGCTAAGTTATTCGAGTCGGGCCGGCAAGGGCCTGGACGGTTAGATAACGAACCACGGTAGTCTGTTTTGGGATCTTTGGGTATTGAGACCCTTGATTCCGGTATACTCGAGTATTACCATTTCTGTTCGTTTGCGGTGAGCGGGCCCGGTAAAGGGGTGTTTGGTGAACGGGATTCGGTGTAAAGTGGGGTCTACGGACGTTGGTTCTATATACGTTGACGGAGAGTCAACCGGCTTGGATCAAGTACTGCGCTGGAAAGCTGGCTCCTGAGAGCCACCTGTATCCTTCCTATGTGAATCATTAGTTACTTTACTTTACATCTGGCATGTGTATCTGATTTGTTAAGTGTGAAATGCCATGATTTTTCTGCTATATGTCTGGTACCTCATTGAGCGCAAGCTCACCCCTTTCTGTCCCTTTTGTTTTCCTTACAGGAAAATAAATACTTTTGGACTGGATTTGATAATCGGTTGCCGAATTGAGCTAGTTGGACATATCTTTTGTACAGCTCATTGATTTAAACCCTAAATGTACTTTTGGATCCGTTTCTCTGTTGGATTTGGCAAACCATACATGTATCCACTTTTGAATCACTTTGGTATGCCCTTTGCGTTGTATATGCTAAATTTTGAGATGTAAATATTTGCTTGGCGTTTGGTTGGGTTTTGCCATGTCGGTTCCTATTCATGGCCGACTCCGATTTCGTTTTGTTTTATTTTGGGATTTTGACTTGTCTATGCGCGTTGTATGGTCCGGAACGTATTCGATCGCTCTAATCTGAACCGTTAGTCCTGGCGAGAGCTAGGCAGGCGGCCCGCCGAACCCTTTGGTTAGCCTTAGGGTGAGGTGGGGCTGTCACAACTGAACTTGACTTGACTGATTGTATATATGTGTGTTGTTTGCCTTGCTTGGAATGTATATATGTGTTTGGAAAGGTTTTGAGTTTACTTACATGCATTGTTTTATATTGGTTTAGTACCATTACCTAGATCAAGTAAAAAGTTATGGAAGGAACACGTAGTGGACGGGGACGTGGGCGCGGAAATAGACAACCCACACCGGATAGGGGTACTGGGGAAACCTCTACTGGACCTAACCCTGACCCCAATGTGCAAATCGCTACTGCTATGCAGCAAATGACTAACTTGCTGGCACAAGTGGTGCAGCAACAGGGCCAGAACCCAAACCCTAACCCCGGAAACCCTGGCAACCTTGTCGAGAGCGAAGACAGAGCTCTCGAACGTTTTCAAAAGTTTGCTCCACCCAAATTCATTGGGGGACCTGATCCGGATGTTGCCGAGCGATGGCTCGAGAAGATGGTCGATATTTTTGCGGCCTTGCACTACACCGATGAACGGCAGGTGACTTTTGCCGTATTCTAGTTAGAAGGGGCGGCCCGTTCCTGGTGGAACGTCATATGACAAAAATGGGAACGGGAACAAACGCCCAGGACTTGGGTGAATTTCATCAGGGAATTTAACGCGAAATTCTTCCCTCCTCTAATTCAGGAGAGGAAGGAAGACGAGTTCATCCGACTCCGCCAAGGAACTCAATCGGTGGCTGAATACGAGAGCCAGTTCACCCGTTTGTCCAAATTCGCGCCTGAGTTGATCATGACGGAGCAACGGCGAATTAGGCGTTTCATTCAGGGCTTGAACGTCGAAATCCAAAAGGACCTCGCAGTGGCTCAAATCAATGCTTTTAGCGAGGTCGTAGAAAAGGCCCAAAGGGTAGAGAGTGCTCGATTGCAGGTCCGGAACTTCCAGGCGAAAAAGCGGGGCTTTCCTGGAAGCAGTTCTGGACAAGGGGACAAAGGTACTCCCTTAAAGTTTGGACGCGGAGCTGGAGGTGGACGACAGTCAGGTTCCGGCAGAGGGGCTTAGTCTAGGGGCGGCCCAGCCGGGAGAGGCCAAGGTGGAAACTTCCAGAAGGGTTCAGGTTCGGCGTCCCGTGGACCTTGCGGGTACTGCGGAAAGCCGAATCATTTTGAAGATAATTGCTGGAAGAAGGGAGGCAAATGTCTGCGTTGCGGAAGCGCAGACCACCAGCTTGCTACCTGTCCATTTTTAACGCAAGAAGGAAGGGGAGCTCAAACCACGTCAAAGACCAATACGGGACCGAATAAGGGGAATGAGGCGAAACCTAAAGTGCCAGCTCAAGTCTATTCCTTAGAACCTCGACAGGTCCCAGATTCCTCAGAGGTCGTAGAAGGTACGATCCCTATTTTCCACCGTTTTGCCAAAGTTTTAATTGATCCTGGTGCCACTCATTCCTTTGTTAACCCTGATTTCATGTGTGGCATCGATATAAAACCTGCTAGTTTGCCATACGACCTAGAAGTTAGTACACCTACGGGGAATCAACGGTTGGTTACTAGTATGGTTTATAGGGATTGTGAAGTGTGGGTAGGAGAAAAGAGATTGTTAGGGGATTTGATAAGTATGGTCATTAAGGGGTATGATGTGATTTTGGGTATGGATTGGCTAGCCAAGTATAATGCCCAACTGGACTGTAGAACAAAAGTGGTAGAGTTCCGCATCCCTGGTGAGGCAACCATAAGATTGGATATAAGGGGTAGGTTAGCCTCATCCGCTTTGATTTCGGGCATTCGGGCTAGGAAATTGCTAAGTCGAGGGGCGCAAGGATTTTTGGCCTTTTTTATTAACACCCCTACAGATAAGTTGAAAGTGGAGGATGTGACCACAGTGAAGGAATTTCCGGACGTGTTTCCTGATGAGTTGGTAGCTTTGCCTTCGGAAAGAGAAATTGAGTTCAAAATAGACCTGCTACCGGGATCCTTACCTATCTCAAAAACACCATACCGAATGGCCCCTGCCGAACTCAAGGAGCTAAAGTTGCAATTACAGGACCTTCTGGAGCGGGGATTCATTCAAGAGAGTGGGTCTCCTTGGGGAGCTCTTGTACTTTTTGTGAAGAAAAAGGATGGTGGGTTAAGGATGTGTATTGATTATCGGGGCCTGAATAATATTACAATTAAAAATAAGTATCCACTGCCCCACATAGATGAGCTATTTGATCAGTTGCAAGGAGCGGTGGTCTTCTCGAAATTGGACCTCCGCCAAGGGTATTACCAGTTATTAATCAGGAAGGAGGATATTCCGAAGACCGCCTTCAACTCGAGATATGGGCATTACGAGTACGCAGTTATGTCCTTCGGACTGACCAATGCTCCTGCCGCCTTCATGGACCTAATGCATAGGGTTTTTAAGCCCTACCTGGATCGCTTTGTAGTGGTCTTCATCGATGATATTCTGGTCTATTCCAAGACCCGTGAAGAGCATGAGCAGCACTTGAGGATTGTTTTACAAACCCTAAGAGACCATCAACTATACGCCAAGTTCAGCAAGTGTGAATTTTGGCTGGAGAAAATTGCTTTTCTGGGGCACGTAATTTCTCAAGAGGGTATTTCAGTTGACCCGGCGAAAGTAGAAGCTGTGACTAATTGGAAGAGGCCTGAAAATCCCACAGAGGTCCGCAACTTTCTAGGACTGGCTGGATATTATCGGCGTTTCATCAAAGACTTTTCCAGACTAGCCGGTCCTCTAACCGACTTAACAAAGAAACATGGTCGGTTCTTTTGGAATGCCCGAAGTGAGACAAGTTTTCAAGAATTAAAGAAGAGATTGACCATGGCTCCAGTTCTCATCTTACCTAATGGAGGTGACGGGTTTGCTGTATATACGGACGCGTCACGAGAAGGCTTGGGTTGTGTATTAATGCAAAACCGAAATGTGATATCTTTTGCCTCGAGGAAGTTGAAACCCCACGAACAGAATTACCCAACCCACGATCTGGAGCTAGCTGCCGTTGTTTTCGCTCTTAAAAAGTGGAGACACTACTTATATGGGGTAACTTTCGAAGTTTACTCCGACCACAAAAGCTTGAGGTATCTCTTCTCACAGAAGGAATTGAACATGAGGCAACGGCGGTGGATGGAATTTCTGGAAGATTACGACTGTACCATCAATTATCATCCGGGAAAAGCAAACGTGGTGGCCGATGCCCTAAGTCGCAAAACTCAGGTCGCAAGCTTAATGATTACAGAGTGGAATTTGCTTGAGTTGGTTTGCGAATGGAAACCCTGCTTTGGGAGCCATAAGGTGATTTTTGGCAATATTCAAGTGACTTCCACTTTCTTGGAAAGAATTAAAGAAGCTCAAAAGGAAGATTCATTGGTACAGAAGTGGGGAGAGAAAGTGGGAAGAGGAGAAACCACTGATTTCAATTTTGGTCCTGAGGGTATTTTAAAATACCGAAACCGAATAGTGGTGCCGAAGGATGAACCATTGAAAACGGAGATTCTCGAGGAAGCTCATCGATCCAAGTATACAATCCATCCGGGTAGCAGAAAAATGTACCAAGACCTGAAAGGAACCTATTGGTGGGACAATATGAAGAAGGAAATCGCTTTGTATGTGCAAAAATGTCTCATTTGCCAACAGGTTAAAGCCGAGCATCAAAAACCATCGGGTTTGTTACAACCCCTTGAGATACCTGAATGGAAGTGGGAAAACATCACCATGGACTTCGTTTCAGGTTTGCCGCGAACGCAAAGAGGGCACGATGCCGTTTGGGTGATCATCGATCGATTAACCAAGTCGGCCCATTTCTTGCCGGTGAACATGAAGTATTCCATGGACAAGTTGGCCCACCTGTACATGGACGAGATCGTAAAGCTGCACGGTGTTCCTGTAAGCATCGTCTCCGATAGAGATCCCCGATTTATATGTCGGTTTTGGCAGAAGTTCCAGGAGACTCTAGGGACTAAACTGAATCTAAGCACCACCTATCACCCTCAGACGGATGGACAATCGGAACGAACCATTCAAACTCTCGAGGACATGCTACGAACTTGCATTCTGGATTTTGGAGGCAACTGGGGTCAACACATGACCTTAGTAGAGTTTGCATACAACAACAGCTACCATTCGTCGATTCAAATGGCTCCATATGAAGCACTATATGGACGAAAATGCCGATCACCAATCTATTGGGATGAAGTTGGCGAGAGGAAGGCACTGGATCCAGCAACTATTCCTTGGATGGAGGAAGCTCGAGAAAAGGTCAAGTTGATACGGCAACGACTCCAAACAGCTCAAAGCCGACAAAAGAGCTACGCAGACAATAGAAGGAAAGATTTGAAGTTCGAGGTTGGAGACCATGTATTTCTTAAAGTCACCCCTTTACGGAGTGTCACGGCAGGCAAAGGAAAGAAGCTTCAACCGAGGTTTGTCGGACCTTACAAGATCTTGCAGAGGATAGGTGAGGTAGCGTATAGACTAGAACTGCCGTCAAGTCTCTCGAGAATTCACGACGTTTTCCACGTTTCAATGCTCAAGAAGTACTATCCTGACCCCTCCCATGTCTTACAACCAGAGGAGATCGACGTGGACGAATCGCTTGCTTACGAAGAAAAACCTGTCCAAGTGCTTGACCGGAAAGTCAAAGAGCTAAGAAGCAAGCAGATTCCATTGGTGAAGATACTGTGGAGAAACCATGGGGTAGAGGAAGCTACCTGGGAAGTGGAAGAAGAAATGCGAACGAAATACCCTAACCTTTTCGTGAGTTAAGGTGAGAAATTTCCAGGGCGAAATTCTTTTAAGGGGGAGAGAATGTGAGAACCCGTAATTTGTTATTTTCTAGGTTTTAGGATTTTTCATGGCTTGTTTTCTGCATTTTCGTGATTAGAAACATTTCGAGATAATTTTAAGGAGCAGATATAGGTTTTAGATGATTTTTCTAGTATCAAATAGATTTTGAGAAATTAAGAGCGTATACCGAACGTGAGACCCACTAGTGCGAGAAGTTCGGAAAAATTCGGCCAACTAGGTTAAGTTTTGAATACTGGAATTAATTTACCGGGTGTTAAGAGATAAGTAGAGGGTGCTAAGTGGATTGGTATAAGAGAGACAAGTTAGGTAAGTATTTAATAAAAGGTGACAAGTGTCACCATTTGAGTGGGTTTACCTTTAAGACCACTATTCATGGTCTTACCAATTGACTAAATAAATCAAAAAAAGCAACCAAAATTTCTCTATTTTTCTCTTCATTGTGGCCGGCTCTTTCTCTCAAAAAGAAAGGAAGAAACTCTTCAAGTTTTGTTTCCATTTAGCTCAAATCCATCCAACCAACCATTGAAACTTGCAATTTCTCCATAAAACCTCTTCAATTAGTGTTAGTGAGTTGATTTGTGAAGTTATTTGGAAAGCTAGGAGGACCTATTGCTCTCTCTCTCTTGTTTCTAAGGTGAGTTGTGAAGAACTACTCTCCTCTCTTAATTGATGCTTAAATCATGCTTAGTGGTAGTATGAGATGCAAGTTTATGGATTATTTCTTGATTTGTGGTTGTAGTGATGAAGTTTTATTATTTTTGGGGATTTTTCTGTTTTAATATGAGCATGATTGTGTGGCTATCTATGATGATTTTAAATGGTATATAATGACTCTAAGAGGTGGGAAAAGTGGTTAATTGCAAACAATTGCTGAATTGGAAGAAATTTTGGAAAGTTAGGTTTTGGTTAGGGAACATTCTGCCCGAATTTATGGCTCCTAGTTATAGGCCTAATTGGCCTTGGCTTAAAACATGAAAGTTGTAGGGAATGACATTTTAGAGGTGTGTACAAAATTTCAGGTCAATCGGAGTAGCGTAGAATGAGAAAAGTCGAAATTACCCTTACTGTTCTGGTTTTATCCGAATGTAAGAATTGCGCCTGTAATTGGTTGTTTTGGCTGGAATTTCTTCAGAATTGATTGTTGAGGTCTTGTTATGAAATGTATCCCTGTTTATTAGCTTTCATCTGGTTTTGGAATTTCTGGATTTGGACTTGGATAGCCTGATTTATGATGTTTCCGCTAGAATGCGTTCTGTGAATCTGTTTTTGTGATTCTGGTGTAGTATCTTGCCTTTTTGACCTAGTTGCACTCAAAACTGGGTTGAGTGACCTTCTGTAATGTTGTATCCCTGTCTTTTAGCTTCGAAAAGGTGGGTCTTGCACCTTCATCCGGTAATCGTAGTGCCTTGGGTGGCATTACCGCAAAAACAGGTCAAAAACTATTTTTTTCAGGGCCAAAGCTAATTGCATTTCCGCATTTTCTGGTTTCTTCTAATGTTTGTATATGCTTATGGGACCCTATTGGGGTTGTATTTGGCATTGGTTTATGACTCGTTATCGATTCTCATTGTACTTGTTTGCATGTTTTAAGGCGTGACGTTGGTGCACAACGTTCTTTTCACGGAAGTGCATGAAACCGCATTTGCGAGCTTGGTGAGTGTACTACTCACTTGTGTGTTAATATATGGCTTTGATACTTGAACTTGGTGCTTTGAATGTTAATTGCTTGAAGTGAAAGTGTACTTTATCACTCTCACTATGTGCCTTATATCCTTGTTATCATGTGATTGGAATGTTACACGAAGTGTTACTTGAAATGAAAGTACATGACTTGGTGTCGTGGACGAGTATCCAACGACTACAATTGTTATCAATGAGCTCAACCCCATTGGTAGTTGATTGAATCGAGCCGGCGAGGGCTTGGTCGTGCCAATTAATGTGCCTTGGGGAAGTGTTATATGGAATCTTGTAGTATGAGAGACTCTTGATTCCGGTTTACTCGAGTAATACCAAAGTGCAAGTGTTTGGATTTCGGGCCCTGTAGGGGGATGTTAGGTGGAAGGAACGGAAGTAAAGTGGAGTCTACGGTTGGTTACTTTTAAACATTGACGGAGAGTCAATGCGATCCGATCAAGAATGCCAACGAGGAAAAGGGCTCTTGAGAGCCGCCCGTATCCTTTTATCCTTATTATTGATGTGTGTTTTTATTTACTCTTGATGAATTGGACTGAGAAGCTTGATGCATCTATGAACTTGGTTGCTTGAGTAGTAATCTCACTGGGCAATTAGCTCACACCGTTCCTTTTGTTTTCCTTACAGGAATATGACTCTTTTGGAATGAATCTTGATAGATGGTTGCCGAATGAACTTGATGAATATCTCTTTTGTTTTGTATTTGAAGTGAAACCCTAAATGTATCTTTAGGGCCGTTTTCACTTTTAATTTGGCAACCCGTGTATATATGAACTCTTGAAAACTTTTGTATGCCACTTTGGGTTGTAATTGCTAAAGTTCAAGATGTGAATGTTTGCTTGCTATTTGGTTGGATTTCGACGGGTCGGTTACTATTCATGACCGACTCCGGATTTTTTTTTTTTTGGGTTATTTTGCCATTTTGACTCGTTTACGCGCGTTATAAGTTCCGGAACGAAATAGATCGCTCTAAACTGCACCGTTAGTCCTGGCGAGAGCTGGGCAGGCAGTCCGCTAACCCCTCTGGTTCGCCTTAGGGGAAGGTGGGGCTGTCACAGGTGGTATCAGAGCCTAGGTTTGAATTAGCCTGGGTGTAATAGAGATGCTTGATTTGAGGGTTCTTTGTATATGGCCTTTAAGCTTATTTATGGTTAATTGCTCTTTTGGTGTAGGATGGCCGGACAGGGTAAGCCTAGTGATAGTCCGCCGGGCGAGAGACCTCGCGGAGCACTCCCAGTGATACCATACCAGATACGGCCAGGAGGGGCCGTCGTGCGTTGGAGCCCGTCTAATCGCCTCCGACGTTGCGAGTGCCGACATAAGTATGCCTATCCTAACGCTCTCGTGTTTGCAGTGGACAAGGAGCGTAAGGAGTTGGCCGGAGAGAATGCTCGACTGGAGTCCGAGGTGACCCAACTTAGGGCGGCCAATGAGAGACAGGCCGAGCGCATTGAGGGCCTGAAGGACGATGTACTTGAGGCAGAGGATAGGGTTGATGACCTCTGTGCTCAGCTTAGGGAAGTCCGAGAGCGCGAGAGTAAGCGAGCTCGCAAGGTGAAGGTTCGAGCTGCATCGATCCTGAATCTTTGCGCGGACGTGGTTGAGGGCGTGAGTGACGAGGACTCATGCGCGGGTCCTGAGGCTGGGCTTGGATCCACTCCGTCGGGTGGGTCTCATAGCTCATCATCGGTCTAGGTTACGACTCCTAGAGTTGTTTTGGATAGTTTTGGTTTTGTATATAGGGCAAATAGGGAGAAGGGCCTTAGCTAATCATTTTGTACGGCTAGATTAGCTACGTGTATATTTCTTTTGATAAGGCCATTCCCTTGGGGATTGTCCATGTTTGTACCTGACATGACTGAACTTGACTTGACTGATTGTATATATGTGTGTTGTTTGCCTTGCTTGGAATGTATATATGTGTTTGGAAAGGTTTTGAGTTTACTTACATGCATTGTTTTATATTGGTTTAGTACCATTACCTAGATCAAGTAAAAAGTTATGGAAAGAACACGTAGTGGACGGGGACGTGGGCGCGGAAATAGACAACCCACACCGGATAGGGGTACTGGGTAAACCTCTACTGGACCTAACCCTGACCCCAATGTGCAAATCGCTGCTGCTATGCTGCAAATGACTAACTTGCTGGCACAAGTGGTGCAGCAACAAGGCCAGAACCCAAACCCTAACCCCGGAAACCCTGGCAACCATGTCGAGAGCGAAGACAGAGCTCTCGAACGTTTTCAAAAGTTTGCTCCATCCAAATTCATTGGGGGACCTGATCCGGATGTTGCCGAGCGATGGCTCGAGAAGATGGTCGATATTTTTGCGGCCTTTGTGACGCCCCGAAAAAAAAGAGTTTGAGAATCCGAAAATTTTCTAATTTTCTAGGGTTTATTTTGTTTAAAACAAAACCCGCCTTTTCTACATTTTCTTGATTAGAAAAATTCCCCAGATCAAGTTTATGAGCAAATATAGTTTTCAAATGATTTTTCTAGTATCGGTTAGTTTTTGAGAAATTAAAAGCGTATTTTGGATGTAGGACCCACTAGTGCGGAAAGTTCGGAAAAATTCGGCCAATAAGGTTAAGTTTCGGATACTGTGAAAAATTTATCGGGTGTTAAGAGATAAGTAGAGTGTGTGATATGATTGATGTGAGAGAGAAAAGAAAGGATAGGAATGCATTTATTGGAGTGCCACATGTCACCATGATATTGGTTAGGACTTAAGAGTTACTATTCTTTTTTTTGACTATTTTGACTAAGTGGTTAATATCTTCAACAAATCACTAAAATTCACCATTTTTCACCTCTTGTTGGCCGGCCCTTTCAAGCTCAAAGAAGGAAGAAACTTCATCAATTTTCAAGCTTCCATTTGGTTCAATCTTCCAAAAACAAATACCTAAACTAGATTTCACTCCATAAAATTCCTCCCTTGGGTGCTAGTAAGTAGTTTAGTGAAGTTTGTTTGAAGACTTAAGGTGTCCAACATCTTCCTCTCTCTTGATTACTTGGTGAGTGGTATATGAACTTTCCCCTACACTTAATGAAGCTTGAGTTGTGCTTAGTGGAAGCTAAAGTGTTGAATTTTGTGATTTAATTCTTGTTTTTGGATGAAATGGTGAAATTTACAATTTATTGGTGAATTTTCTGGTTTAATGTGATCATGATGTTGTGGCCTTGTATGATGATTGGAAATGTTATGTAATGAAGCTAGAAGGTGGAAAAAGTGGACAATTGCAACCAATTTTGGGTTTGGAAGAAATTCTGGAAAATTAGGGTTCTTGAAGGTACATTCTGTCCGAAATTTTAGGTCATATATAGAGGCTGAATTGGCCTTAGCTCAAAACATGAAAGTTGTAGGGAATGACATTTTAGAGGTGCCTACAAAATTTCAGGGCATTTGGAGTAGTATAGAGTGAGTTATGTCGATTTTACTGTTGCTGTTCTGGGTGATCAGAATGTGCGAACTGCGATTGTAATTGGCCATTTTGACTGGAATTGCTTTGGATTTTGCTGATGGTGTCTTCTGATGAAATGTAGCTTGATGTCTTAGCTATCATATTCCTTTGGAATCAATGCATTTGGACCTGTGTAGACTGAGTTGGACGAATTACAGCATTGTGTGATTTGGCAACCTGCAATTACGATTCTGGTTTGGTATTCTGCATATTTGACCTAGTTGTGCTAGGATTTGGACTGAGTGACCTTCTACATTGTTGTAGCCCTGGTTCTTAGCTTCGAAACGGTGGGTCTTGCACCTTCATCCGACCATCGTAGTGCTTTTGGCACCATTACCGCAAAAGGACGTCAAAACTGTTTTCTGGTTTTGAGCAATTGTGGTTAATTGCTATGTGATTGGGTTTGATTGTAGGATGGAAAGGATGAATTTATGGGGAAATTCTGTCCGATTTTTAATAGCGTTGGTTACCTTAAGTTTCATGTGAAAGGCTTGGACTTGAATGATGGAATTGGCTATATTGGACGAGGATTGTGAGCCGTGGAGGTGAGTGACAAGTGGTATCAGAGCTTAGGCTTCAGATCTCTGTAGTGTATCCTAGGCTTGAAGTTTAGGATGCCGGACTGTGGGTTTGATTTGACTCTTGAGAGATTTTTACGGGATGTCTTGACGTGATTGGTACAAGAGGGAATGTCGAGGACGACATTCTTTTAAGGAGGGGAGATTGTGACGCCCCAAAAAAAAAGAGTTTGAGAACCCGGAAATTTTCTAATTTTCTAGGGTTTATTTTGTTTAAAACAAAACCCGCCTTTTCTACATTTTCTTGATTAGAAAAATTCCCCAGATCAAGTTTATGAGCAAATATAGTTTTCAAATGATTTTTCTAGTATCGGTTAGTTTTTGAGAAATTAAAAGCGTATTTTGGATGTGAGACCCACTAGTGCGGAAAGTTCGGAAAAATTCGGCCAATAAGGTTAAGTTTCGGATACTGTGAAAAATTTATCGGGTGCTAAGAGATAAGTAGAGTGTGTGATATGATTGATGTGAGAGAGAAAAGAAATGATAGGAATGCATTTATTGGAGTGCCACATGTCACCATGATATTGGTTAGGACTTAAGAGTTACTATTCTTTTTTTTGACTATTTTGACTAAGTGGTTAATATCTTCAAAAAATCACTAAAATTCACCATTTTTCACCTCTTGTTGGCCGGCCCTCTCAAGCTCAAAGAAGGAAGAAACTTCATCAATTTTCAAGCTTCCATTTGGTTCAATCTTCCAAAAACAAATACCTAAACTAGATTTCACTCCATAAAATTCCTCCCTTGGGTGCTAGTAAGTAGTTTAGTGAAGTTTGTTTGAAGACTTAAGGTGTCCAACATCTTCCTCTCTCTTGATTACTTGGTGAGTGGTATATGAACTTTCCCCTACACTTAATGAAGCTTGAGTTGTGCTTAGTGGAAGCTAAAGTGTTGAATTTTGTGATTTAATTCTTGTTTTTGGATGAAATGGTGAAGTTTACAATTTATTGGTGAATTTTCTGGTTTAATGTGATCATGATGTTGTGGCCTTGTATGATGATTGGAAATGTTATGTAATGAAGCTAGAAGGTGGAAAAAGTGGACAATTGCAACCAATTTTGGGTTTGGAAGAAATTCTGGAAAATTAGGGTTCTTGAAGCTACATTCTGTCCGAAATTTTAGGTCATAGATAGAGGCCGAATTGGCCTTAGCTGAAAACATGAAAGTTGTAGGGAATGAAATTTTAGAGGTGCCTGCAAAATTTCAGGACATTTGGAGTAGTATAGAGTGAGTTATGTCGATTTTACTGTTGCTGTTCTGGGTGATCAGAATGTGCGAACTGCGATTGTAATTGGCCATTTTGACTGGAATTGCTTTGGATTTTGCTGATGGTGTCTTCTGATGAAATGTAGCTTGATGTCTTAGCTATCATATTCCTTTGGAATCAATGCATTTGGACCTGTGTAGACTGAGTTGGACGAATTACAGCATTGTGTGATTTGGCAACCTGCAATTACGATTCTGGTTTGGTATTTTGCATATTTGACCTAGTTGTGCTAGGATTTGGACTGAGTGACCTTCTACATTGTTGTAGCCCTGGTTCTTAGCTTCGAAACGGTGGGTCTTGCACCTTCATCCGACCATCGTAGTGCTTTTGGCACCATTACCGCAAAAGGACGTCAAAACTGTTTTCTGGTTTTGAGCAATTGTGGTTAATTGCTATGTGATTGGGTTTGATTGTAGGATGGAAAGGATGAATTTATGGGGAAATGCTGTCCGATTTTTAATAGCGTTGGTTACCTTAAGTTTCATGTGAAAGGCTTGGACTTGAATGATGGAATTGGCTATATTGGACGAGGATTGTGAGCCGTGGAGGTGAGTGACAAGTGGTATCAGAGCTTAGGCTTCAGATCTCTGTAGTGTATCCTAGGCTTGAAGTTTAGGATGCCGGACTGTGGGTTTGATTTGACTCTTGAGAGATTTTTACGGGATGTCTTGACGTGATTGGTACAAGAGGGAATGTCGAGGACGACATTCTTTTAAGGAGGGGAGATTGTGACGCCCCGAAAAAAAAGAGTTTGAGAACCCGGAAATTTTCTAATTTTCTAGGGTTTATTTTGTTTAAAACAAAACCCGCATTTTCTACATTTTCTTGATTAGAAAAATTCCCCAGATCAAGTTTATGAGCAAATATAGTTTTCAAATGATTTTTCTAGTATCGGTTAGTTTTTGAGAAATTAAAAGCGTATTTTGGATGTGGGACCCACTAGTGCGGAAAGTTCGGAAAAATTCGGCCAATAAGGTTAAGTTTCGGATACTGTGAAAAATTTATCGGGTGCTAAGAGATAAGTAGAGTGTGTGATATGATTGATGTGAGAGAGAAAAGAAAGGATAGGAATGCATTTATTGGAGTGCCACATGTCACCATGATATTGGTTAGGACTTAAGAGTTACTATTCTTTTTTTTGACTATTTTGACTAAGTGGTTAATATCTTCAAAAAATCACTAAAATTCACCATTTTTCACCTCTTGTTGGCCGGCCCTCTCAAGCTCAAAGAAGGAAGAAACTTCATCAATTTTCAAGCTTCCATTTGGTTCAATCTTCCAAAAACAAATACCTAAACTAGATTTCACTCCATAAAATTCCTCCCTTGGGTGCTAGTAAGTAGTTTAGTGAAGTTTGTTTGAAGACTTAAGGTGTCCAACATCTTCCTCTCTCTTGATTACTTGGTGAGTGGTACATGAACTTTCCCCTACACTTAATGAAGCTTGAGTTGTGCTTAGTGGAAGCTAAAGTGTTGAATTTTGTGATTTAATTCTTGTTTTTGGATGAAATGGTGAAGTTTACAATTTATTGGTGAATTTTCTGGTTTAATGTGATCATGATGTTGTGGCCTTGTATGATGATTGGAAATGTTATGTAATGAAGCTAGAAGGTGGAAAAAGTGGACAATTGCAACCAATTTTGGGTTTGGAAGAAATTCTGGAAAATTAGGGTTCTTGAAGCTACATTCTGTCCGAAATTTTAGGTCATAGATAGAGGCCGAATTGGCCTTAGCTGAAAACATGAAAGTTGTAGGGAATGAAATTTTAGAGGTGCCTGCAAAATTTCAGGACATTTGGAGTAGTATAGAGTGAGTTATGTCGATTTTACTGTTGCTGTTCTGGGTGATCAGAATGTGCGAACTGCGATTGTAATTGGCCATTTTGACTGGAATTGCTTTGGATTTTGCTGATGGTGTCTTCTGATGAAATGTAGCTTGATGTCTTAGCTATCATATTCCTTTGGAATCAATGCATTTGGACCTGTGTAGACTGAGTTGGACGAATTACAGCATTGTGTGATTTGGCAACCTGCAATTACGATTCTGGTTTGGTATTCTGCATATTTGACCTAGTTGTGCTAGGATTTGGGCTGAGTGACCTTCTACATTGTTGTAGCCCTGGTTCTTAGCTTCGAAACGGTGGGTCTTGCACCTTCATCCGACCATCGTAGTGCTTTTGGCACCATTACCGCAAAAGGACGTCAAAACTGTTTTCTGGTTTTGAGCAATTGTGGTTAATTGCTATGTGATTGGGTTTGATTGTAGGATGGAAAGGATGAATTTATGGGGAAATTCTGTCCGATTTTTAATAGCGTTGGTTACCTTAAGTTTCATGTGAAAGGCTTGGACTTGAATGATGGAATTGGCTATATTGGACGAGGATTGTGAGCCGTGGAGGTGAGTGACAAGTGGTATCAGAGCTTAGGCTTCAGATCTCTGTAGTGTATCCTAGGCTTGAAGTTTAGGATGCCGGACTGTGGGTTTGATTTGACTCTTGAGAGATTTTTACGGGATGTCTTGACGTGATTGGTACAAGAGGGAATGTCGAGGACGACATTCTTTTAAGGAGGGGAGATTGTGACGCCCCGAAAAAAAAGAGTTTGAGAACCCGGAAATTTTCTAATTTTCTAGGGTTTATTTTGTTTAAAACAAAACCCGCCTTTTCTACATTTTCTTGATTAGAAAAATTCCCCAGATCAAGTTTATGAGCAAATATAGTTTTCAAATGATTTTTCTAGTATCGGTTAGTTTTTGAGAAATTAAAAGCGTATTTTGGATGTGAGACCCACTAGTGCGGAAAGTTCGGAAAAATTCGGCCAATAAGGTTAAGTTTCGGATACTGTGAAAAATTTATCGGGTGCTAAGAGATAAGTAGAGTGTGTGATATGATTGATGTGAGAGAGAAAAGAAATGATAGGAATGCATTTATTGGAGTGCCACATGTCACCATGATATTGGTTAGGACTTAAGAGTTACTATTCTTTTTTTTGACTATTTTGACTAAGTGGTTAATATCTTCAAAAAATCACTAAAATTCACCATTTTTCACCTCTTGTTGGCCGGCCCTCTCAAGCTCAAAGAAGGAAGAAACTTCATCAATTTTCAAGCTTCCATTTGGTTCAATCTTCCAAAAACAAATACCTAAACTAGATTTCACTCCATAAAATTCCTCCCTTGGGTGCTAGTAAGTAGTTTAGTGAAGTTTGTTTGAAGACTTAAGGTGTCCAACATCTTCCTCTCTCTTGATTACTTGGTGAGTGGTATATGAACTTTCCCCTACACTTAATGAAGCTTGAGTTGTGCTTAGTGGAAGCTAAAGTGTTGAATTTTGTGATTTAATTCTTGTTTTTGGATGAAATGGTGAAGTTTACAATTTATTGGTGAATTTTCTGGTTTAATGTGATCATGATGTTGTGGCCTTGTATGATGATTGGAAATGTTATGTAATGAAGCTAGAAGGTGGAAAAAGTGGACAATTGCAACCAATTTTGGGTTTGGAAGAAATTCTGGAAAATTAGGGTTCTTGAAGCTACATTCTGTCCGAAATTTTAGGTCATAGATAGAGGCCGAATTGGCCTTAGCTGAAAACATGAAAGTTGTAGGGAATGAAATTTTAGAGGTGCCTGCAAAATTTCAGGACATTTGGAGTAGTATAGAGTGAGTTATGTCGATTTTACTGTTGCTGTTCTGGGTGATCAGAATGTGCGAACTGCGATTGTAATTGGCCATTTTGACTGGAATTGCTTTGGATTTTGCTGATGGTGTCTTCTGATGAAATGTAGCTTGATGTCTTAGCTATCATATTCCTTTGGAATCAATGCATTTGGACCTGTGTAGACTGAGTTGGACGAATTACAGCATTGTGTGATTTGGCAACCTGCAATTACGATTCTGGTTTGGTATTCTGCATATTTGACCTAGTTGTGCTAGGATTTGGACTGAGTGACCTTCTACATTGTTGTAGCCCTGGTTCTTAGCTTCGAAACGGTGGGTCTTGCACCTTCATCCGACCATCGTAGTGCTTTTGGCACCATTACCGCAAAAGGACGTCAAAACTGTTTTCTGGTTTTGAGCAATTGTGGTTAATTGCTATGTGATTGGGTTTGATTGTAGGATGGAAAGGATGAATTTATGGGGAAATTCTGTCCGATTTTTAATAGCGTTGGTTACCTTAAGTTTCATGTGAAAGGCTTGGACTTGAATGATGGAATTGGCTATATTGGACGAGGATTGTGAGCCGTGGAGGTGAGTGACAAGTGGTATCAGAGCTTAGGCTTCAGATCTCTGTAGTGTATCCTAGGCTTGAAGTTTAGGATGCCGGACTGTGGGTTTGATTTGACTCTTGAGAGATTTTTACGGGATGTCTTGACGTGATTGGTACAAGAGGGAATGTCGAGGACGACATTCTTTTAAGGAGGGGAGATTGTGACGCCCCGAAAAAAAAGAGTTTGAGAACCCGGAAATTTTCTAATTTTCTAGGGTTTATTTTGTTTAAAACAAAACCCGCCTTTTCTACATTTTCTTGATTAGAAAAATTCCCCAGATCAAGTTTATGAGCAAATATAGTTTTCAAATGATTTTTCTAGTATCGGTTAGTTTTTGAGAAATTAAAAGCGTATTTTGGATGTGAGACCCACTAGTGCGGAAAGTTCGGAAAAATTCGGCCAATAAGGTTAAGTTTCGGATACTGTGAAAAATTTATCGGGTGCTAAGAGATAAGTAGAGTGTGTGATATGATTGATGTGAGAGAGAAAAGAAATGATAGGAATGCATTTATTGGAGTGCCACATGTCACCATGATATTGGTTAGGACTTAAGAGTTACTATTCTTTTTTTTGACTATTTTGACTAAGTGGTTAATATCTTCAAAAAATCACTAAAATTCACCATTTTTCACCTCTTGTTGGCCGGCCCTCTCAAGCTCAAAGAAGGAAGAAACTTCATCAATTTTCAAGCTTCCATTTGGTTCAATCTTCCAAAAACAAATACCTAAACTAGATTTCACTCCATAAAATTCCTCCCTTGGGTGCTAGTAAGTAGTTTAGTGAAGTTTGTTTGAAGACTTAAGGTGTCCAACATCTTCCTCTCTCTTGATTACTTGGTGAGTGGTATATGAACTTTCCCCTACACTTAATGAAGCTTGAGTTGTGCTTAGTGGAAGCTAAAGTGTTGAATTTTGTGATTTAATTCTTGTTTTTGGATGAAATGGTGAAGTTTACAATTTATTGGTGAATTTTCTGGTTTAATGTGATCATGATGTTGTGGCCTTGTATGATGATTGGAAATGTTATGTAATGAAGCTAGAAGGTGGAAAAAGTGGACAATTGCAACCAATTTTGGGTTTGGAAGAAATTCTGGAAAATTAGGGTTCTTGAAGCTACATTCTGTCCGAAATTTTAGGTCATAGATAGAGGCCGAATTGGCCTTAGCTGAAAACATGAAAGTTGTAGGGAATGAAATTTTAGAGGTGCCTGCAAAATTTCAGGACATTTGGAGTAGTATAGAGTGAGTTATGTCGATTTTACTGTTGCTGTTCTGGGTGATCAGAATGTGCGAACTGCGATTGTAATTGGCCATTTTGACTGGAATTGCTTTGGATTTTGCTGATGGTGTCTTCTGATGAAATGTAGCTTGATGTCTTAGCTATCATATTCCTTTGGAATCAATGCATTTGGACCTGTGTAGACTGAGTTGGACGAATTACAGCATTGTGTGATTTGGCAACCTGCAATTACGATTCTGGTTTGGTATTCTGCATATTTGACCTAGTTGTGCTAGGATTTGGGCTGAGTGACCTTCTACATTGTTGTAGCCCTGGTTCTTAGCTTCGAAACGGTGGGTCTTGCACCTTCATCCGACCATCGTAGTGCTTTTGGCACCATTACCGCAAAAGGACGTCAAAACTGTTTTCTGGTTTTGAGCAATTGTGGTTAATTGCTATGTGATTGGGTTTGATTGTAGGATGGAAAGGATGAATTTATGGGGAAATTCTGTCCGATTTTTAATAGCGTTGGTTACCTTAAGTTTCATGTGAAAGGCTTGGACTTGAATGATGGAATTGGCTATATTGGACGAGGATTGTGAGCCGTGGAGGTGAGTGACAAGTGGTATCAGAGCTTAGGCTTCAGATCTCTGTAGTGTATCCTAGGCTTGAAGTTTAGGATGCCGGACTGTGGGTTTGATTTGACTCTTGAGAGATTTTTACGGGATGTCTTGACGTGATTGGTACAAGAGGGAATGTCGAGGACGACATTCTTTTAAGGAGGGGAGATTGTGACGCCCCGAAAAAAAAGAGTTTGAGAACCCGGAAATTTTCTAATTTTCTAGGGTTTATTTTGTTTAAAACAAAACCCGCCTTTTCTACATTTTCTTGATTAGAAAAATTCCCCAGATCAAGTTTATGAGCAAATATAGTTTTCAAATGATTTTTCTAGTATCGGTTAGTTTTTGAGAAATTAAAAGCGTATTTTGGATGTGAGACCCACTAGTGCGGAAAGTTCGGAAAAATTCGGCCAATAAGGTTAAGTTTCGGATACTGTGAAAAATTTATCGGGTGCTAAGAGATAAGTAGAGTGTGTGATATGATTGATGTGAGAGAGAAAAGAAATGATAGGAATGCATTTATTGGAGTGCCACATGTCACCATGATATTGGTTAGGACTTAAGAGTTACTATTCTTTTTTTTGACTATTTTGACTAAGTGGTTAATATCTTCAAAAAATCACTAAAATTCACCATTTTTCACCTCTTGTTGGCCGGCCCTCTCAAGCTCAAAGAAGGAAGAAACTTCATCAATTTTCAAGCTTCCATTTGGTTCAATCTTCCAAAAACAAATACCTAAACTAGATTTCACTCCATAAAATTCCTCCCTTGGGTGCTAGTAAGTAGTTTAGTGAAGTTTGTTTGAAGACTTAAGGTGTCCAACATCTTCCTCTCTCTTGATTACTTGGTGAGTGGTATATGAACTTTCCCCTACACTTAATGAAGCTTGAGTTGTGCTTAGTGGAAGCTAAAGTGTTGAATTTTGTGATTTAATTCTTGTTTTTGGATGAAATGGTGAAGTTTACAATTTATTGGTGAATTTTCTGGTTTAATGTGATCATGATGTTGTGGCCTTGTATGATGATTGGAAATGTTATGTAATGAAGCTAGAAGGTGGAAAAAGTGGACAATTGCAACCAATTTTGGGTTTGGAAGAAATTCTGGAAAATTAGGGTTCTTGAAGCTACATTCTGTCCGAAATTTTAGGTCATAGATAGAGGCCGAATTGGCCTTAGCTGAAAACATGAAAGTTGTAGGGAATGAAATTTTAGAGGTGCCTGCAAAATTTCAGGACATTTGGAGTAGTATAGAGTGAGTTATGTCGATTTTACTGTTGCTGTTCTGGGTGATCAGAATGTGCGAACTGCGATTGTAATTGGCCATTTTGACTGGAATTGCTTTGGATTTTGCTGATGGTGTCTTCTGATGAAATGTAGCTTGATGTCTTAGCTATCATATTCCTTTGGAATCAATGCATTTGGACCTGTGTAGACTGAGTTGGACGAATTACAGCATTGTGTGATTTGGCAACCTGCAATTACGATTCTGGTTTGGTATTCTGCATATTTGACCTAGTTGTGCTAGGATTTGGACTGAGTGACCTTCTACATTGTTGTAGCCCTGGTTCTTAGCTTCGAAACGGTGGGTCTTGCACCTTCATCCGACCATCGTAGTGCTTTTGGCACCATTACCGCAAAAGGACGTCAAAACTGTTTTCTGGTTTTGAGCAATTGTGGTTAATTGCTATGTGATTGGGTTTGATTGTAGGATGGAAAGGATGAATTTATGGGGAAATTCTGTCCGATTTTTAATAGCGTTGGTTACCTTAAGTTTCATGTGAAAGGCTTGGACTTGAATGATGGAATTGGCTATATTGGACGAGGATTGTGAGCCGTGGAGGTGAGTGACAAGTGGTATCAGAGCTTAGGCTTCAGATCTCTGTAGTGTATCCTAGGCTTGAAGTTTAGGATGCCGGACTGTGGGTTTGATTTGACTCTTGAGAGATTTTTACGGGATGTCTTGACGTGATTGGTACAAGAGGGAATGTCGAGGACGACATTCTTTTAAGGAGGGGAGATTGTGACGCCCCGAAAAAAAAGAGTTTGAGAACCCGGAAATTTTCTAATTTTCTAGGGTTTATTTTGTTTAAAACAAAACCCGCCTTTTCTACATTTTCTTGATTAGAAAAATTCCCCAGATCAAGTTTATGAGCAAATATAGTTTTCAAATGATTTTTCTAGTATCGGTTAGTTTTTGAGAAATTAAAAGCGTATTTTGGATGTGAGACCCACTAGTGCGGAAAGTTCGGAAAAATTCGGCCAATAAGGTTAAGTTTCGGATACTGTGAAAAATTTATCGGGTGCTAAGAGATAAGTAGAGTGTGTGATATGATTGATGTGAGAGAGAAAAGAAATGATAGGAATGCATTTATTGGAGTGCCACATGTCACCATGATATTGGTTAGGACTTAAGAGTTACTATTCTTTTTTTTGACTATTTTGACTAAGTGGTTAATATCTTCAAAAAATCACTAAAATTCACCATTTTTCACCTCTTGTTGGCCGGCCCTCTCAAGCTCAAAGAAGGAAGAAACTTCATCAATTTTCAAGCTTCCATTTGGTTCAATCTTCCAAAAACAAATACCTAAACTAGATTTCACTCCATAAAATTCCTCCCTTGGGTGCTAGTAAGTAGTTTAGTGAAGTTTGTTTGAAGACTTAAGGTGTCCAACATCTTCCTCTCTCTTGATTACTTGGTGAGTGGTATATGAACTTTCCCCTACACTTAATGAAGCTTGAGTTGTGCTTAGTGGAAGCTAAAGTGTTGAATTTTGTGATTTAATTCTTGTTTTTGGATGAAATGGTGAAGTTTACAATTTATTGGTGAATTTTCTGGTTTAATGTGATCATGATGTTGTGGCCTTGTATGATGATTGGAAATGTTATGTAATGAAGCTAGAAGGTGGAAAAAGTGGACAATTGCAACCAATTTTGGGTTTGGAAGAAATTCTGGAAAATTAGGGTTCTTGAAGCTACATTCTGTCCGAAATTTTAGGTCATAGATAGAGGCCGAATTGGCCTTAGCTGAAAACATGAAAGTTGTAGGGAATGAAATTTTAGAGGTGCCTGCAAAATTTCAGGACATTTGGAGTAGTATAGAGTGAGTTATGTCGATTTTACTGTTGCTGTTCTGGGTGATCAGAATGTGCGAACTGCGATTGTAATTGGCCATTTTGACTGGAATTGCTTTGGATTTTGCTGATGGTGTCTTCTGATGAAATGTAGCTTGATGTCTTAGCTATCATATTCCTTTGGAATCAATGCATTTGGACCTGTGTAGACTGAGTTGGACGAATTACAGCATTGTGTGATTTGGCAACCTGCAATTACGATTCTGGTTTGGTATTCTGCATATTTGACCTAGTTGTGCTAGGATTTGGGCTGAGTGACCTTCTACATTGTTGTAGCCCTGGTTCTTAGCTTCGAAACGGTGGGTCTTGCACCTTCATCCGACCATCGTAGTGCTTTTGGCACCATTACCGCAAAAGGACGTCAAAACTGTTTTCTGGTTTTGAGCAATTGTGGTTAATTGCTATGTGATTGGGTTTGATTGTAGGATGGAAAGGATGAATTTATGGGGAAATTCTGTCCGATTTTTAATAGCGTTGGTTACCTTAAGTTTCATGTGAAAGGCTTGGACTTGAATGATGGAATTGGCTATATTGGACGAGGATTGTGAGCCGTGGAGGTGAGTGACAAGTGGTATCAGAGCTTAGGCTTCAGATCTCTGTAGTGTATCCTAGGCTTGAAGTTTAGGATGCCGGACTGTGGGTTTGATTTGACTCTTGAGAGATTTTTACGGGATGTCTTGACGTGATTGGTACAAGAGGGAATGTCGAGGACGACATTCTTTTAAGGAGGGGAGATTGTGACGCCCCGAAAAAAAAGAGTTTGAGAACCCGGAAATTTTCTAATTTTCTAGGGTTTATTTTGTTTAAAACAAAACCCGCCTTTTCTACATTTTCTTGATTAGAAAAATTCCCCAGATCAAGTTTATGAGCAAATATAGTTTTCAAATGATTTTTCTAGTATCGGTTAGTTTTTGAGAAATTAAAAGCGTATTTTGGATGTGAGACCCACTAGTGCGGAAAGTTCGGAAAAATTCGGCCAATAAGGTTAAGTTTCGGATACTGTGAAAAATTTATCGGGTGCTAAGAGATAAGTAGAGTGTGTGATATGATTGATGTGAGAGAGAAAAGAAATGATAGGAATGCATTTATTGGAGTGCCACATGTCACCATGATATTGGTTAGGACTTAAGAGTTACTATTCTTTTTTTTGACTATTTTGACTAAGTGGTTAATATCTTCAAAAAATCACTAAAATTCACCATTTTTCACCTCTTGTTGGCCGGCCCTCTCAAGCTCAAAGAAGGAAGAAACTTCATCAATTTTCAAGCTTCCATTTGGTTCAATCTTCCAAAAACAAATACCTAAACTAGATTTCACTCCATAAAATTCCTCCCTTGGGTGCTAGTAAGTAGTTTAGTGAAGTTTGTTTGAAGACTTAAGGTGTCCAACATCTTCCTCTCTCTTGATTACTTGGTGAGTGGTATATGAACTTTCCCCTACACTTAATGAAGCTTGAGTTGTGCTTAGTGGAAGCTAAAGTGTTGAATTTTGTGATTTAATTCTTGTTTTTGGATGAAATGGTGAAGTTTACAATTTATTGGTGAATTTTCTGGTTTAATGTGATCATGATGTTGTGGCCTTGTATGATGATTGGAAATGTTATGTAATGAAGCTAGAAGGTGGAAAAAGTGGACAATTGCAACCAATTTTGGGTTTGGAAGAAATTCTGGAAAATTAGGGTTCTTGAAGCTACATTCTGTCCGAAATTTTAGGTCATAGATAGAGGCCGAATTGGCCTTAGCTGAAAACATGAAAGTTGTAGGGAATGAAATTTTAGAGGTGCCTGCAAAATTTCAGGACATTTGGAGTAGTATAGAGTGAGTTATGTCGATTTTACTGTTGCTGTTCTGGGTGATCAGAATGTGCGAACTGCGATTGTAATTGGCCATTTTGACTGGAATTGCTTTGGATTTTGCTGATGGTGTCTTCTGATGAAATGTAGCTTGATGTCTTAGCTATCATATTCCTTTGGAATCAATGCATTTGGACCTGTGTAGACTGAGTTGGACGAATTACAGCATTGTGTGATTTGGCAACCTGCAATTACGATTCTGGTTTGGTATTCTGCATATTTGACCTAGTTGTGCTAGGATTTGGGCTGAGTGACCTTCTACATTGTTGTAGCCCTGGTTCTTAGCTTCGAAACGGTGGGTCTTGCACCTTCATCCGACCATCGTAGTGCTTTTGGCACCATTACCGCAAAAGGACGTCAAAACTGTTTTCTGGTTTTGAGCAATTGTGGTTAATTGCTATGTGATTGGGTTTGATTGTAGGATGGAAAGGATGAATTTATGGGGAAATTCTGTCCGATTTTTAATAGCGTTGGTTACCTTAAGTTTCATGTGAAAGGCTTGGACTTGAATGATGGAATTGGCTATATTGGACGAGGATTGTGAGCCGTGGAGGTGAGTGACAAGTGGTATCAGAGCTTAGGCTTCAGATCTCTGTAGTGTATCCTAGGCTTGAAGTTTAGGATGCCGGACTGTGGGTTTGATTTGACTCTTGAGAGATTTTTACGGGATGTCTTGACGTGATTGGTACAAGAGGGAATGTCGAGGACGACATTCTTTTAAGGAGGGGAGATTGTGACGCCCCGAAAAAAAAGAGTTTGAGAACCCGGAAATTTTCTAATTTTCTAGGGTTTATTTTGTTTAAAACAAAACCCGCCTTTTCTACATTTTCTTGATTAGAAAAATTCCCCAGATCAAGTTTATGAGCAAATATAGTTTTCAAATGATTTTTCTAGTATCGGTTAGTTTTTGAGAAATTAAAAGCGTATTTTGGATGTGAGACCCACTAGTGCGGAAAGTTCGGAAAAATTCGGCCAATAAGGTTAAGTTTCGGATACTGTGAAAAATTTATCGGGTGCTAAGAGATAAGTAGAGTGTGTGATATGATTGATGTGAGAGAGAAAAGAAATGATAGGAATGCATTTATTGGAGTGCCACATGTCACCATGATATTGGTTAGGACTTAAGAGTTACTATTCTTTTTTTTGACTATTTTGACTAAGTGGTTAATATCTTCAAAAAATCACTAAAATTCACCATTTTTCACCTCTTGTTGGCCGGCCCTCTCAAGCTCAAAGAAGGAAGAAACTTCATCAATTTTCAAGCTTCCATTTGGTTCAATCTTCCAAAAACAAATACCTAAACTAGATTTCACTCCATAAAATTCCTCCCTTGGGTGCTAGTAAGTAGTTTAGTGAAGTTTGTTTGAAGACTTAAGGTGTCCAACATCTTCCTCTCTCTTGATTACTTGGTGAGTGGTATATGAACTTTCCCCTACACTTAATGAAGCTTGAGTTGTGCTTAGTGGAAGCTAAAGTGTTGAATTTTGTGATTTAATTCTTGTTTTTGGATGAAATGGTGAAGTTTACAATTTATTGGTGAATTTTCTGGTTTAATGTGATCATGATGTTGTGGCCTTGTATGATGATTGGAAATGTTATGTAATGAAGCTAGAAGGTGGAAAAAGTGGACAATTGCAACCAATTTTGGGTTTGGAAGAAATTCTGGAAAATTAGGGTTCTTGAAGCTACATTCTGTCCGAAATTTTAGGTCATAGATAGAGGCCGAATTGGCCTTAGCTGAAAACATGAAAGTTGTAGGGAATGAAATTTTAGAGGTGCCTGCAAAATTTCAGGACATTTGGAGTAGTATAGAGTGAGTTATGTCGATTTTACTGTTGCTGTTCTGGGTGATCAGAATGTGCGAACTGCGATTGTAATTGGCCATTTTGACTGGAATTGCTTTGGATTTTGCTGATGGTGTCTTCTGATGAAATGTAGCTTGATGTCTTAGCTATCATATTCCTTTGGAATCAATGCATTTGGACCTGTGTAGACTGAGTTGGACGAATTACAGCATTGTGTGATTTGGCAACCTGCAATTACGATTCTGGTTTGGTATTCTGCATATTTGACCTAGTTGTGCTAGGATTTGGACTGAGTGACCTTCTACATTGTTGTAGCCCTGGTTCTTAGCTTCGAAACGGTGGGTCTTGCACCTTCATCCGACCATCGTAGTGCTTTTGGCACCATTACCGCAAAAGGACGTCAAAACTGTTTTCTGGTTTTGAGCAATTGTGGTTAATTGCTATGTGATTGGGTTTGATTGTAGGATGGAAAGGATGAATTTATGGGGAAATGCTGTCCGATTTTTAATAGCGTTGGTTACCTTAAGTTTCATGTGAAAGGCTTGGACTTGAATGATGGAATTGGCTATATTGGACGAGGATTGTGAGCCGTGGAGGTGAGTGACAAGTGGTATCAGAGCTTAGGCTTCAGATCTCTGTAGTGTATCCTAGGCTTGAAGTTTAGGATGCCGGACTGTGGGTTTGATTTGACTCTTGAGAGATTTTTACGGGATGTCTTGACGTGATTGGTACAAGAGGGAATGTCGAGGACGACATTCTTTTAAGGAGGGGAGATTGTGACGCCCCGAAAAAAAAGAGTTTGAGAACCCGGAAATTTTCTAATTTTCTAGGGTTTATTTTGTTTAAAACAAAACCCGCCTTTTCTACATTTTCTTGATTAGAAAAATTCCCCAGATCAAGTTTATGAGCAAATATAGTTTTCAAATGATTTTTCTAGTATCGGTTAGTTTTTGAGAAATTAAAAGCGTATTTTGGATGTGGGACCCACTAGTGCGGAAAGTTCGGAAAAATTCGGCCAATAAGGTTAAGTTTCGGATACTGTGAAAAATTTATCGGGTGCTAAGAGATAAGTAGAGTGTGTGATATGATTGATGTGAGAGAGAAAAGAAAGGATAGGAATGCATTTATTGGAGTGCCACATGTCACCATGATATTGGTTAGGACTTAAGAGTTACTATTCTTTTTTTTGACTATTTTGACTAAGTGGTTAATATCTTCAAAAAATCACTAAAATTCACCATTTTTCACCTCTTGTTGGCCGGCCCTCTCAAGCTCAAAGAAGGAAGAAACTTCATCAATTTTCAAGCTTCCATTTGGTTCAATCTTCCAAAAACAAATACCTAAACTAGATTTCACTCCATAAAATTCCTCCCTTGGGTGCTAGTAAGTAGTTTAGTGAAGTTTGTTTGAAGACTTAAGGTGTCCAACATCTTCCTCTCTCTTGATTACTTGGTGAGTGGTACATGAACTTTCCCCTACACTTAATGAAGCTTGAGTTGTGCTTAGTGGAAGCTAAAGTGTTGAATTTTGTGATTTAATTCTTGTTTTTGGATGAAATGGTGAAGTTTACAATTTATTGGTGAATTTTCTGGTTTAATGTGATCATGATGTTGTGGCCTTGTATGATGATTGGAAATGTTATGTAATGAAGCTAGAAGGTGGAAAAAGTGGACAATTGCAACCAATTTTGGGTTTGGAAGAAATTCTGGAAAATTAGGGTTCTTGAAGCTACATTCTGTCCGAAATTTTAGGTCATAGATAGAGGCCGAATTGGCCTTAGCTGAAAACATGAAAGTTGTAGGGAATGAAATTTTAGAGGTGCCTGCAAAATTTCAGGACATTTGGAGTAGTATAGAGTGAGTTATGTCGATTTTACTGTTGCTGTTCTGGGTGATCAGAATGTGCGAACTGCGATTGTAATTGGCCATTTTGACTGGAATTGCTTTGGATTTTGCTGATGGTGTCTTCTGATGAAATGTAGCTTGATGTCTTAGCTATCATATTCCTTTGGAATCAATGCATTTGGACCTGTGTAGACTGAGTTGGACGAATTACAGCATTGTGTGATTTGGCAACCTGCAATTACGATTCTGGTTTGGTATTCTGCATATTTGACCTAGTTGTGCTAGGATTTGGACTGAGTGACCTTCTACATTGTTGTAGCCCTGGTTCTTAGCTTCGAAACGGTGGGTCTTGCACCTTCATCCGACCATCGTAGTGCTTTTGGCACCATTACCGCAAAAGGACGTCAAAACTGTTTTCTGGTTTTGAGCAATTGTGGTTAATTGCTATGTGATTGGGTTTGATTGTAGGATGGAAAGGATGAATTTATGGGGAAATGCTGTCCGATTTTTAATAGCGTTGGTTACCTTAAGTTTCATGTGAAAGGCTTGGACTTGAATGATGGAATTGGCTATATTGGACGAGGATTGTGAGCCGTGGAGGTGAGTGACAAGTGGTATCAGAGCTTAGGCTTCAGATCTCTGTAGTGTATCCTAGGCTTGAAGTTTAGGATGCCGGACTGTGGGTTTGATTTGACTCTTGAGAGATTTTTACGGGATGTCTTGACGTGATTGGTACAAGAGGGAATGTCGAGGACGACATTCTTTTAAGGAGGGGAGATTGTGACGCCCCGAAAAAAAAGAGTTTGAGAACCCGGAAATTTTCTAATTTTCTAGGGTTTATTTTGTTTAAAACAAAACCCGCCTTTTCTACATTTTCTTGATTAGAAAAATTCCCCAGATCAAGTTTATGAGCAAATATAGTTTTCAAATGATTTTTCTAGTATCGGTTAGTTTTTGAGAAATTAAAAGCGTATTTTGGATGTGGGACCCACTAGTGCGGAAAGTTCGGAAAAATTCGGCCAATAAGGTTAAGTTTCGGATACTGTGAAAAATTTATCGGGTGCTAAGAGATAAGTAGAGTGTGTGATATGATTGATGTGAGAGAGAAAAGAAAGGATAGGAATGCATTTATTGGAGTGCCACATGTCACCATGATATTGGTTAGGACTTAAGAGTTACTATTCTTTTTTTTGACTATTTTGACTAAGTGGTTAATATCTTCAAAAAATCACTAAAATTCACCATTTTTCACCTCTTGTTGGCCGGCCCTCTCAAGCTCAAAGAAGGAAGAAACTTCATCAATTTTCAAGCTTCCATTTGGTTCAATCTTCCAAAAACAAATACCTAAACTAGATTTCACTCCATAAAATTCCTCCCTTGGGTGCTAGTAAGTAGTTTAGTGAAGTTTGTTTGAAGACTTAAGGTGTCCAACATCTTCCTCTCTCTTGATTACTTGGTGAGTGGTACATGAACTTTCCCCTACACTTAATGAAGCTTGAGTTGTGCTTAGTGGAAGCTAAAGTGTTGAATTTTGTGATTTAATTCTTGTTTTTGGATGAAATGGTGAAGTTTACAATTTATTGGTGAATTTTCTGGTTTAATGTGATCATGATGTTGTGGCCTTGTATGATGATTGGAAATGTTATGTAATGAAGCTAGAAGGTGGAAAAAGTGGACAATTGCAACCAATTTTGGGTTTGGAAGAAATTCTGGAAAATTAGGGTTCTTGAAGCTACATTCTGTCCGAAATTTTAGGTCATAGATAGAGGCCGAATTGGCCTTACCTCAAAACATGAAAGTTGTAGGGGATGACATTATAGAGGTGCCTGCAAGATTTCAGGGTATTTGGAGTAGTATAGAGTGAGTTATGTCGATTTTACTATTGCTGTTCTTGGTGATCAGAATGTGCGAACTGCGATTGTAATTGGCCATTTTGACTGGAATTGCTTTGGATTTTGCTGATGGTGTCTTCTGATGAAATGTAGCTTGATGTCGTAGCTATCATATGCATTTGGAATCAATGCATTTGGACCTGTGTAGACTGAGTTGGACGAATTACAGCATTGTGTGATTTGGGAACCTGCAATTACGATTCTGGTTTGGTATTCTGCATATTTGACCTAGTTGTGCTAGGATTTGGACTGAGTGACCTTCTACATTGTTGTAGCCCTGGTTCTTAGCTTCGAAACGGTGGGTCTTGCACCTTCATCCGACCATCGTAGTGCTTTTGGCACCATTACCGCAAAAGGACGTCAAAACTGTTTTCTGGTTTTGAGCAATTGTGGTTAATTGCTATGTGATTGGGTTTGATTGTAGGATGGAAAGGATGAATTTATGGGGAAATGCTGTCCGATTTTTAATAGCGTTGGTTACCTTAAGTTTCATGTGAAAGGCTTGGACTTGAATGATGGAATTGGCTATATTGGACGAGGATTGTGAGCCGTGGAGGTGAGTGACAAGTGGTATCAGAGCTTAGGCTTCAGATCTCTGTAGTGTATCCTGGGCTTGAAGTTTAGGATGCCGGACTGTGGGTTTGATTTGACTCTTGAGAGATTTTTACGGGATGTCTTGACGTGATTGGTACAAGAGGGAATGTCGAGGACGACATTCTTTTAAGGAGGGGAGATTGTGACGCCCCGAAAAAAAAGAGTTTGAGAACCCGGAAATTTTCTAATTTTCTAGGGTTTATTTTGTTTAAAACAAAACCCGCCTTTTCTACATTTTCTTGATTAGAAAAATTCCCCAGATCAAGTTTATGAGCAAATATAGTTTTCAAATGATTTTTCTAGTATCGGTTAGTTTTTGAGAAATTAAAAGCGTATTTTGGATGTGGGACCCACTAGTGCGGAAAGTTCGGAAAAATTCGGCCAATAAGGTTAAGTTTCGGATACTGTGAAAAATTTATCGGGTGCTAAGAGATAAGTAGAGTGTGTGATATGATTGATGTGAGAGAGAAAAGAAAGGATAGGAATGCATTTATTGGAGTGCCACATGTCACCATGATATTGGTTAGGACTTAAGAGTTACTATTCTTTTTTTTGACTATTTTGACTAAGTGGTTAATATCTTCAAAAAATCACTAAAATTCACCATTTTTCACCTCTTGTTGGCCGGCCCTCTCAAGCTCAAAGAAGGAAGAAACTTCATCAATTTTCAAGCTTCCATTTGGTTCAATCTTCCAAAAACAAATACCTAAACTAGATTTCACTCCATAAAATTCCTCCCTTGGGTGCTAGTAAGTAGTTTAGTGAAGTTTGTTTGAAGACTTAAGGTGTCCAACATCTTCCTCTCTCTTGATTACTTGGTGAGTGGTACATGAACTTTCCCCTACACTTAATGAAGCTTGAGTTGTGCTTAGTGGAAGCTAAAGTGTTGAATTTTGTGATTTAATTCTTGTTTTTGGATGAAATGGTGAAGTTTACAATTTATTGGTGAATTTTCTGGTTTAATGTGATCATGATGTTGTGGCCTTGTATGATGATTGGAAATGTTATGTAATGAAGCTAGAAGGTGGAAAAAGTGGACAATTGCAACCAATTTTGGGTTTGGAAGAAATTCTGGAAAATTAGGGTTCTTGAAGCTACATTCTGTCCGAAATTTTAGGTCATAGATAGAGGCCGAATTGGCCTTACCTCAAAACATGAAAGTTGTAGGGGATGACATTATAGAGGTGCCTGCAAGATTTCAGGGTATTTGGAGTAGTATAGAGTGAGTTATGTCGATTTTACTATTGCTGTTCTTGGTGATCAGAATGTGCGAACTGCGATTGTAATTGGCCATTTTGACTGGAATTGCTTTGGATTTTGCTGATGGTGTCTTCTGATGAAATGTAGCTTGATGTCGTAGCTATCATATGCATTTGGAATCAATGCATTTGGACCTGTGTAGACTGAGTTGGACGAATTACAGCATTGTGTGATTTGGGAACCTGCAATTACGATTCTGGTTTGGTATTCTGCATATTTGACCTAGTTGTGCTAGGATTTGGACTGAGTGACCTTCTACATTGTTGTAGCCCTGGTTCTTAGCTTCGAAACGGTGGGTCTTGCACCTTCATCCGACCATCGTAGTGCTTTTGGCACCATTACCGCAAAAGGACGTCAAAACTGTTTTCTGGTTTTGAGCAATTGTGGTTAATTGCTATGTGATTGGGTTTGATTGTAGGATGGAAAGGATGAATTTATGGGGAAATGCTGTCCGATTTTTAATAGCGTTGGTTACCTTAAGTTTCATGTGAAAGGCTTGGACTTGAATGATGGAATTGGCTATATTGGACGAGGATTGTGAGCCGTGGAGGTGAGTGACAAGTGGTATCAGAGCTTAGGCTTCAGATCTCTGTAGTGTATCCTGGGCTTGAAGTTTAGGATGCCGGACTGTGGGTTTGATTTGACTCTTGAGAGATTTTTACGGGATGTCTTGACGTGATTGGTACAAGAGGGAATGTCGAGGACGACATTCTTTTAAGGAGGGGAGATTGTGACGCCCCGAAAAAAAAGAGTTTGAGAACCCGGAAATTTTCTAATTTTCTAGGGTTTATTTTGTTTAAAACAAAACCCGCCTTTTCTACATTTTCTTGATTAGAAAAATTCCCCAGATCAAGTTTATGAGCAAATATAGTTTTCAAATGATTTTTCTAGTATCGGTTAGTTTTTGAGAAATTAAAAGCGTATTTTGGATGTGGGACCCACTAGTGCGGAAAGTTCGGAAAAATTCGGCCAATAAGGTTAAGTTTCGGATACTGTGAAAAATTTATCGGGTGCTAAGAGATAAGTAGAGTGTGTGATATGATTGATGTGAGAGAGAAAAGAAAGGATAGGAATGCATTTATTGGAGTGCCACATGTCACCATGATATTGGTTAGGACTTAAGAGTTACTATTCTTTTTTTTGACTATTTTGACTAAGTGGTTAATATCTTCAAAAAATCACTAAAATTCACCATTTTTCACCTCTTGTTGGCCGGCCCTCTCAAGCTCAAAGAAGGAAGAAACTTCATCAATTTTCAAGCTTCCATTTGGTTCAATCTTCCAAAAACAAATACCTAAACTAGATTTCACTCCATAAAATTCCTCCCTTGGGTGCTAGTAAGTAGTTTAGTGAAGTTTGTTTGAAGACTTAAGGTGTCCAACATCTTCCTCTCTCTTGATTACTTGGTGAGTGGTACATGAACTTTCCCCTACACTTAATGAAGCTTGAGTTGTGCTTAGTGGAAGCTAAAGTGTTGAATTTTGTGATTTAATTCTTGTTTTTGGATGAAATGGTGAAGTTTACAATTTATTGGTGAATTTTCTGGTTTAATGTGATCATGATGTTGTGGCCTTGTATGATGATTGGAAATGTTATGTAATGAAGCTAGAAGGTGGAAAAAGTGGACAATTGCAACCAATTTTGGGTTTGGAAGAAATTCTGGAAAATTAGGGTTCTTGAAGCTACATTCTGTCCGAAATTTTAGGTCATAGATAGAGGCCGAATTGGCCTTACCTCAAAACATGAAAGTTGTAGGGGATGACATTATAGAGGTGCCTGCAAGATTTCAGGGTATTTGGAGTAGTATAGAGTGAGTTATGTCGATTTTACTATTGCTGTTCTTGGTGATCAGAATGTGCGAACTGCGATTGTAATTGGCCATTTTGACTGGAATTGCTTTGGATTTTGCTGATGGTGTCTTCTGATGAAATGTAGCTTGATGTCGTAGCTATCATATGCATTTGGAATCAATGCATTTGGACCTGTGTAGACTGAGTTGGACGAATTACAGCATTGTGTGATTTGGGAACCTGCAATTACGATTCTGGTTTGGTATTCTGCATATTTGACCTAGTTGTGCTAGGATTTGGACTGAGTGACCTTCTACATTGTTGTAGCCCTGGTTCTTAGCTTCGAAACGGTGGGTCTTGCACCTTCATCCGACCATCGTAGTGCTTTTGGCACCATTACCGCAAAAGGACGTCAAAACTGTTTTCTGGTTTTGAGCAATTGTGGTTAATTGCTATGTGATTGGGTTTGATTGTAGGATGGAAAGGATGAATTTATGGGGAAATGCTGTCCGATTTTTAATAGCGTTGGTTACCTTAAGTTTCATGTGAAAGGCTTGGACTTGAATGATGGAATTGGCTATATTGGACGAGGATTGTGAGCCGTGGAGGTGAGTGACAAGTGGTATCAGAGCTTAGGCTTCAGATCTCTGTAGTGTATCCTGGGCTTGAAGTTTAGGATGCCGGACTGTGGGTTTGATTTGACTCTTGAGAGATTTTTACGGGATGTCTTGACGTGATTGGTACAAGAGGGAATGTCGAGGACGACATTCTTTTAAGGAGGGGAGATTGTGACGCCCCGAAAAAAAAGAGTTTGAGAACCCGGAAATTTTCTAATTTTCTAGGGTTTATTTTGTTTAAAACAAAACCCGCCTTTTCTACATTTTCTTGATTAGAAAAATTCCCCAGATCAAGTTTATGAGCAAATATAGTTTTCAAATGATTTTTCTAGTATCGGTTAGTTTTTGAGAAATTAAAAGCGTATTTTGGATGTGGGACCCACTAGTGCGGAAAGTTCGGAAAAATTCGGCCAATAAGGTTAAGTTTCGGATACTGTGAAAAATTTATCGGGTGCTAAGAGATAAGTAGAGTGTGTGATATGATTGATGTGAGAGAGAAAAGAAAGGATAGGAATGCATTTATTGGAGTGCCACCTGTCACCATGATATTGGTTAGGACTTAAGAGTTACTATTCTTTTTTTTGACTATTTTGACTAAGTGGTTAATATCTTCAAAAAATCACTAAAATTCACCATTTTTCACCTCTTGTTGGCCGGCCCTCTCAAGCTCAAAGAAGGAAGAAACTTCATCAATTTTCAAGCTTCCATTTGGTTCAATCTTCCAAAAACAAATACCTAAACTAGATTTCACTCCATAAAATTCCTCCCTTGGGTGCTAGTAAGTAGTTTAGTGAAGTTTGTTTGAAGACTTAAGGTGTCCAACATCTTCCTCTCTCTTGATTACTTGGTGAGTGGTACATGAACTTTCCCCTACACTTAATGAAGCTTGAGTTGTGCTTAGTGGAAGCTAAAGTGTTGAATTTTGTGATTTAATTCTTGTTTTTGGATGAAATGGTGAAGTTTACAATTTATTGGTGAATTTTCTGGTTTAATGTGATCATGATGTTGTGGCCTTGTATGATGATTGGAAATGTTATGTAATGAAGCTAGAAGGTGGAAAAAGTGGACAATTGCAACCAATTTTGGGTTTGGAAGAAATTCTGGAAAATTAGGGTTCTTGAAGCTACATTCTGTCCGAAATTTTAGGTCATAGATAGAGGCCGAATTGGCCTTACCTCAAAACATGAAAGTTGTAGGGAATGACATTATAGAGGTGCCTGCAAGATTTCAGGGTATTTGGAGTAGTATAGAGTGAGTTATGTCGATTTTACTGTTGCTGTTCTTGGTGATCAGAATGTGCGAACTGCGATTGTAATTGGCCATTTTGACTGGAATTGCTTTGGATTTTGCTGATGGTGTCTTCTGATGAAATGTAGCTTGATGTCGTAGCTATCATATGCATTTGGAATCAATGCATTTGGACCTGTGTAGACTGAGTTGGACGAATTACAGCATTGTGTGATTTGGGAACCTGCAATTACGATTCTGGTTTGGTATTCTGCATATTTGACCTAGTTGTGCTAGGATTTGGACTGAGTGACCTTCTACATTGTTGTAGCCCTGGTTCTTAGCTTCGAAACGGTGGGTCTTGCACCTTCATCCGACCATCGTAGTGCTTTTGGCACCATTACCGCAAAAGGACGTCAAAACTGTTTTCTGGTTTTGAGCAATTGTGGTTAATTGCTATGTGATTGGGTTTGATTGTAGGATGGAAAGGATGAATTTATGGGGAAATGCTGTCCGATTTTTAATAGCGTTGGTTACCTTAAGTTTCATGTGAAAGGCTTGGACTTGAATGATGGAATTGGCTATATTGGACGAGGATTGTGAGCCGTGGAGGTGAGTGACAAGTGGTATCAGAGCTTAGGCTTCAGATCTCTGTAGTGTATCCTGGGCTTGAAGTTTAGGATGCCGGACTGTGGGTTTGATTTGACTCTTGAGAGATTTTTACGGGATGTCTTGACGTGATTGGTACAAGAGGGAATGTCGAGGACGACATTCTTTTAAGGAGGGGAGATTGTGACGCCCCGAAAAAAAAGAGTTTGAGAACCCGGAAATTTTCTAATTTTCTAGGGTTTATTTTGTTTAAAACAAAACCCGCCTTTTCTACATTTTCTTGATTAGAAAAATTCCCCAGATCAAGTTTATGAGCAAATATAGTTTTCAAATGATTTTTCTAGTATCGGTTAGTTTTTGAGAAATTAAAAGCGTATTTTGGATGTGGGACCCACTAGTGCGGAAAGTTCGGAAAAATTCGGCCAATAAGGTTAAGTTTCGGATACTGTGAAAAATTTATCGGGTGCTAAGAGATAAGTAGAGTGTGTGATATGATTGATGTGAGAGAGAAAAGAAAGGATAGGAATGCATTTATTGGAGTGCCACCTGTCACCATGATATTGGTTAGGACTTAAGAGTTACTATTCTTTTTTTTGACTATTTTGACTAAGTGGTTAATATCTTCAAAAAATCACTAAAATTCACCATTTTTCACCTCTTGTTGGCCGGCCCTCTCAAGCTCAAAGAAGGAAGAAACTTCATCAATTTTCAAGCTTCCATTTGGTTCAATCTTCCAAAAACAAATACCTAAACTAGATTTCACTCCATAAAATTCCTCCCTTGGGTGCTAGTAAGTAGTTTAGTGAAGTTTGTTTGAAGACTTAAGGTGTCCAACATCTTCCTCTCTCTTGATTACTTGGTGAGTGGTACATGAACTTTCCCCTACACTTAATGAAGCTTGAGTTGTGCTTAGTGGAAGCTAAAGTGTTGAATTTTGTGATTTAATTCTTGTTTTTGGATGAAATGGTGAAGTTTACAATTTATTGGTGAATTTTCTGGTTTAATGTGATCATGATGTTGTGGCCTTGTATGATGATTGGAAATGTTATGTAATGAAGCTAGAAGGTGGAAAAAGTGGACAATTGCAACCAATTTTGGGTTTGGAAGAAATTCTGGAAAATTAGGGTTCTTGAAGCTACATTCTGTCCGAAATTTTAGGTCATAGATAGAGGCCGAATTGGCCTTACCTCAAAACATGAAAGTTGTAGGGAATGACATTATAGAGGTGCCTGCAAGATTTCAGGGTATTTGGAGTAGTATAGAGTGAGTTATGTCGATTTTACTGTTGCTGTTCTTGGTGATCAGAATGTGCGAACTGCGATTGTAATTGGCCATTTTGACTGGAATTGCTTTGGATTTTGCTGATGGTGTCTTCTGATGAAATGTAGCTTGATGTCGTAGCTATCATATGCATTTGGAATCAATGCATTTGGACCTGTGTAGACTGAGTTGGACGAATTACAGCATTGTGTGATTTGGGAACCTGCAATTACGATTCTGGTTTGGTATTCTGCATATTTGACCTAGTTGTGCTAGGATTTGGACTGAGTGACCTTCTACATTGTTGTAGCCCTGGTTCTTAGCTTCGAAACGGTGGGTCTTGCACCTTCATCCGACCATCGTAGTGCTTTTGGCACCATTACCGCAAAAGGACGTCAAAACTGTTTTCTGGTTTTGAGCAATTGTGGTTAATTGCTATGTGATTGGGTTTGATTGTAGGATGGAAAGGATGAATTTATGGGGAAATGCTGTCCGATTTTTAATAGCGTTGGTTACCTTAAGTTTCATGTGAAAGGCTTGGACTTGAATGATGGAATTGGCTATATTGGACGAGGATTGTGAGCCGTGGAGGTGAGTGACAAGTGGTATCAGAGCTTAGGCTTCAGATCTCTGTAGTGTATCCTGGGCTTGAAGTTTAGGATGCCGGACTGTGGGTTTGATTTGACTCTTGAGAGATTTTTACGGGATGTCTTGACGTGATTGGTACAAGAGGGAATGTCGAGGACGACATTCTTTTAAGGAGGGGAGATTGTGACGCCCCGAAAAAAAAGAGTTTGAGAACCCGGAAATTTTCTAATTTTCTAGGGTTTATTTTGTTTAAAACAAAACCCGCCTTTTCTACATTTTCTTGATTAGAAAAATTCCCCAGATCAAGTTTATGAGCAAATATAGTTTTCAAATGATTTTTCTAGTATCGGTTAGTTTTTGAGAAATTAAAAGCGTATTTTGGATGTGGGACCCACTAGTGCGGAAAGTTCGGAAAAATTCGGCCAATAAGGTTAAGTTTCGGATACTGTGAAAAATTTATCGGGTGCTAAGAGATAAGTAGAGTGTGTGATATGATTGATGTGAGAGAGAAAAGAAAGGATAGGAATGCATTTATTGGAGTGCCACCTGTCACCATGATATTGGTTAGGACTTAAGAGTTACTATTCTTTTTTTTGACTATTTTGACTAAGTGGTTAATATCTTCAAAAAATCACTAAAATTCACCATTTTTCACCTCTTGTTGGCCGGCCCTCTCAAGCTCAAAGAAGGAAGAAACTTCATCAATTTTCAAGCTTCCATTTGGTTCAATCTTCCAAAAACAAATACCTAAACTAGATTTCACTCCATAAAATTCCTCCCTTGGGTGCTAGTAAGTAGTTTAGTGAAGTTTGTTTGAAGACTTAAGGTGTCCAACATCTTCCTCTCTCTTGATTACTTGGTGAGTGGTATATGAACTTTCCCCTACACTTAATGAAGCTTGAGTTGTGCTTAGTGGAAGCTAAAGTGTTGAATTTTGTGATTTAATTCTTGTTTTTGGATGAAATGGTGAAGTTTACAATTTATTGGTGAATTTTCTGGTTTAATGTGATCATGATGTTGTGGCCTTGTATGATGATTGGAAATGTTATGTAATGAAGCTAGAAGGTGGAAAAAGTGGACAATTGCAACCAATTTTGGGTTTGGAAGAAATTCTGGAAAATTAGGGTTCTTGAAGCTACATTCTGTCCGAAATTTTAGGTCATAGATAGAGGCCGAATTGGCCTTACCTCAAAACATGAAAGTTGTAGGGAATGACATTATAGAGGTGCCTGCAAGATTTCAGGGTATTTGGAGTAGTATAGAGTGAGTTATGTCGATTTTACTGTTGCTGTTCTTGGTGATCAGAATGTGCGAACTGCGATTGTAATTGGCCATTTTGACTGGAATTGCTTTGGATTTTGCTGATGGTGTCTTCTGATGAAATGTAGCTTGATGTCGTAGCTATCATATGCCTTTGGAATCAATGCATTTGGACCTGTGTAGACTGAGTTGGACGAATTACAGCATTGTGTGATTTGGGAACCTGCAATTACGATTCTGGTTTGGTATTCTGCATATTTGACCTAGTTGTGCTAGGATTTGGACTGAGTGACCTTCTACATTGTTGTAGCCCTGGTTCTTAGCTTCGAAACGGTGGGTCTTGCACCTTCATCCGACCATCGTAGTGCTTTTGGCACCATTACCGCAAAAGGACGTCAAAACTGTTTTCTGGTTTTGAGCAATTGTGGTTAATTGCTATGTGATTGGGTTTGATTGTAGGATGGAAAGGATGAATTTATGGGGAAATGCTGTCCGATTTTTAATAGCGTTGGTTACCTTAAGTTTCATGTGAAAGGCTTGGACTTGAATGATGGAATTGGCTATATTGGACGAGGATTGTGAGCCGTGGAGGTGAGTGACAAGTGGTATCAGAGCTTAGGCTTCAGATCTCTGTAGTGTATCCTGGGCTTGAAGTTTAGGATGCCGGACTGTGGGTTTGATTTGACTCTTGAGAGATTTTTACGGGATGTCTTGACGTGATTGGTACAAGAGGGAATGTCGAGGACGACATTCTTTTAAGGAGGGGAGATTGTGACGCCCCGAAAAAAAAGAGTTTGAGAACCCGGAAATTTTCTAATTTTCTAGGGTTTATTTTGTTTAAAACAAAACCCGCCTTTTCTACATTTTCTTGATTAGAAAAATTCCCCAGATCAAGTTTATGAGCAAATATAGTTTTCAAATGATTTTTCTAGTATCGGTTAGTTTTTGAGAAATTAAAAGCGTATTTTGGATGTGGGACCCACTAGTGCGGAAAGTTCGGAAAAATTCGGCCAATAAGGTTAAGTTTCGGATACTGTGAAAAATTTATCGGGTGCTAAGAGATAAGTAGAGTGTGTGATATGATTGATGTGAGAGAGAAAAGAAAGGATAGGAATGCATTTATTGGAGTGCCACCTGTCACCATGATATTGGTTAGGACTTAAGAGTTACTATTCTTTTTTTTGACTATTTTGACTAAGTGGTTAATATCTTCAAAAAATCACTAAAATTCACCATTTTTCACCTCTTGTTGGCCGGCCCTCTCAAGCTCAAAGAAGGAAGAAACTTCATCAATTTTCAAGCTTCCATTTGGTTCAATCTTCCAAAAACAAATACCTAAACTAGATTTCACTCCATAAAATTCCTCCCTTGGGTGCTAGTAAGTAGTTTAGTGAAGTTTGTTTGAAGACTTAAGGTGTCCAACATCTTCCTCTCTCTTGATTACTTGGTGAGTGGTATATGAACTTTCCCCTACACTTAATGAAGCTTGAGTTGTGCTTAGTGGAAGCTAAAGTGTTGAATTTTGTGATTTAATTCTTGTTTTTGGATGAAATGGTGAAGTTTACAATTTATTGGTGAATTTTCTGGTTTAATGTGATCATGATGTTGTGGCCTTGTATGATGATTGGAAATGTTATGTAATGAAGCTAGAAGGTGGAAAAAGTGGACAATTGCAACCAATTTTGGGTTTGGAAGAAATTCTGGAAAATTAGGGTTCTTGAAGCTACATTCTGTCCGAAATTTTAGGTCATAGATAGAGGCCGAATTGGCCTTATCTCAAAACATGAAAGTTGTAGGGAATGACATTATAGAGGTGCCTGCAAGATTTCAGGGTATTTGGAGTAGTATAGAGTGAGTTATGTCGATTTTACTGTTGCTGTTCTTGGTGATCAGAATGTGCGAACTGCGATTGTAATTGGCCATTTTGACTGGAATTGCTTTGGATTTTGCTGATGGTGTCTTCTGATGAAATGTAGCTTGATGTCGTAGCTATCATATGCCTTTGGAATCAATGCATTTGGACCTGTGTAGACTGAGTTGGACGAATTACAGCATTGTGTGATTTGGGAACCTGCAATTACGATTCTGGTTTGGTATTCTGCATATTTGACCTAGTTGTGCTAGGATTTGGACTGAGTGACCTTCTACATTGTTGTAGCCCTGGTTCTTAGCTTCGAAACGGTGGGTCTTGCACCTTCATCCGACCATCGTAGTGCTTTTGGCACCATTACCGCAAAAGGACGTCAAAACTGTTTTCTGGTTTTGAGCAATTGTGGTTAATTGCTATGTGATTGGGTTTGATTGTAGGATGGAAAGGATGAATTTATGGGGAAATGCTGTCCGATTTTTAATAGCGTTGGTTACCTTAAGTTTCATGTGAAAGGCTTGGACTTGAATGATGGAATTGGCTATATTGGACGAGGATTGTGAGCCGTGGAGGTGAGTGACAAGTGGTATCAGAGCTTAGGCTTCAGATCTCTGTAGTGTATCCTGGGCTTGAAGTTTAGGATGCCGGACTGTGGGTTTGATTTGACTCTTGAGAGATTTTTACGGGATGTCTTGACGTGATTGGTACAAGAGGGAATGTCGAGGACGACATTCTTTTAAGGAGGGGAGATTGTGACGCCCCGAAAAAAAAGAGTTTGAGAACCCGGAAATTTTCTAATTTTCTAGGGTTTATTTTGTTTAAAACAAAACCCGCCTTTTCTACATTTTCTTGATTAGAAAAATTCCCCAGATCAAGTTTATGAGCAAATATAGTTTTCAAATGATTTTTCTAGTATCGGTTAGTTTTTGAGAAATTAAAAGCGTATTTTGGATGTGGGACCCACTAGTGCGGAAAGTTCGGAAAAATTCGGCCAATAAGGTTAAGTTTCGGATACTGTGAAAAATTTATCGGGTGCTAAGAGATAAGTAGAGTGTGTGATATGATTGATGTGAGAGAGAAAAGAAAGGATAGGAATGCATTTATTGGAGTGCCACCTGTCACCATGATATTGGTTAGGACTTAAGAGTTACTATTCTTTTTTTTGACTATTTTGACTAAGTGGTTAATATCTTCAAAAAATCACTAAAATTCACCATTTTTCACCTCTTGTTGGCCGGCCCTCTCAAGCTCAAAGAAGGAAGAAACTTCATCAATTTTCAAGCTTCCATTTGGTTCAATCTTCCAAAAACAAATACCTAAACTAGATTTCACTCCATAAAATTCCTCCCTTGGGTGCTAGTAAGTAGTTTAGTGAAGTTTGTTTGAAGACTTAAGGTGTCCAACATCTTCCTCTCTCTTGATTACTTGGTGAGTGGTATATGAACTTTCCCCTACACTTAATGAAGCTTGAGTTGTGCTTAGTGGAAGCTAAAGTGTTGAATTTTGTGATTTAATTCTTGTTTTTGGATGAAATGGTGAAGTTTACAATTTATTGGTGAATTTTCTGGTTTAATGTGATCATGATGTTGTGGCCTTGTATGATGATTGGAAATGTTATGTAATGAAGCTAGAAGGTGGAAAAAGTGGACAATTGCAACCAATTTTGGGTTTGGAAGAAATTCTGGAAAATTAGGGTTCTTGAAGCTACATTCTGTCCGAAATTTTAGGTCATAGATAGAGGCCGAATTGGCCTTAGCTCAAAACATGAAAGTTGTAGGGAATGACATTATAGAGGTGCCTGCAAGATTTCAGGGTATTTGGAGTAGTATAGAGTGAGTTATGTCGATTTTACTGTTGCTGTTCTTGGTGATCAGAATGTGCGAACTGCGATTGTAATTGGCCATTTTGACTGGAATTGCTTTGGATTTTGCTGATGGTGTCTTCTGATGAAATGTAGCTTGATGTCGTAGCTATCATATGCCTTTGGAATCAATGCATTTGGACCTGTGTAGACTGAGTTGGACGAATTACAGCATTGTGTGATTTGGGAACCTGCAATTACGATTCTGGTTTGGTATTCTGCATATTTGACCTAGTTGTGCTAGGATTTGGACTGAGTGACCTTCTACATTGTTGTAGCCCTGGTTCTTAGCTTCGAAACGGTGGGTCTTGCACCTTCATCCGACCATCGTAGTGCTTTTGGCACCATTACCGCAAAAGGACGTCAAAACTGTTTTCTGGTTTTGAGCAATTGTGGTTAATTGCTATGTGATTGGGTTTGATTGTAGGATGGAAAGGATGAATTTATGGGGAAATGCTGTCCGATTTTTAATAGCGTTGGTTACCTTAAGTTTCATGTGAAAGGCTTGGACTTGAATGATGGAATTGGCTATATTGGACGAGGATTGTGAGCCGTGGAGGTGAGTGACAAGTGGTATCAGAGCTTAGGCTTCAGATCTCTGTAGTGTATCCTGGGCTTGAAGTTTAGGATGCCGGACTGTGGGTTTGATTTGACTCTTGAGAGATTTTTACGGGATGTCTTGACGTGATTGGTACAAGAGGGAATGTCGAGGACGACATTCTTTTAAGGAGGGGAGATTGTGACGCCCCGAAAAAAAAGAGTTTGAGAACCCGGAAATTTTCTAATTTTCTAGGGTTTATTTTGTTTAAAACAAAACCCGCCTTTTCTACATTTTCTTGATTAGAAAAATTCCCCAGATCAAGTTTATGAGCAAATATAGTTTTCAAATGATTTTTCTAGTATCGGTTAGTTTTTGAGAAATTAAAAGCGTATTTTGGATGTGGGACCCACTAGTGCGGAAAGTTCGGAAAAATTCGGCCAATAAGGTTAAGTTTCGGATACTGTGAAAAATTTATCGGGTGCTAAGAGATAAGTAGAGTGTGTGATATGATTGATGTGAGAGAGAAAAGAAAGGATAGGAATGCATTTATTGGAGTGCCACCTGTCACCATGATATTGGTTAGGACTTAAGAGTTACTATTCTTTTTTTTGACAATTTTGACTAAGTGGTTACTATCTTCAAAAAATCACTAAAATTCACCATTTTTCACCTCTTGTTGGCCGGCCCTCTCAAGCTCAAAGAAGGAAGAAACTTCATCAATTTTCAAGCTTCCAAAAACAAATACCTAAACTAGATTTCACTCCATAAAATTCCTCCCTTGGGTGCTAGTAAGTAGTTTAGTGAAGTTTGTTTGAAGACTTAAGGTGTCCAACATCTTCCTCTCTCTTGATTACTTGGTGAGTGGTATATGAACTTTCCCCTACACTTAATGAAGCTTGAGTTGTGCTTAGTGGAAGCTAAAGTGTTGAATTTTGTGATTTAATTCTTGTTTTTGGATGAAATGGTGAAGTTTACAATTTATTGGTGAATTTTCTGGTTTAATGTGATCATGATGTTGTGGCCTTGTATGATGATTGGAAATGTTATGTAATGAAGCTAGAAGGTGGAAAAAGTGGACAATTGCAACCAATTTTGGGTTTGGAAGAAATTCTGGAAAATTAGGGTTCTTGAAGCTACATTCTGTCCGAAATTTTAGGTCATAGATAGAGGCCGAATTGGCCTTAGCTCAAAACATGAAAGTTGTAGGGAATGACATTTTAGAGGTGCCTGCAAAATTTCAGGGCATTTGGAGTAGTATAGAGTGAGTTATGTCGATTTTACTGTTGCTGTTCTGGGTGATCAGAATGTGCGAACTGCGATTGTAATTGGCCATTTTGACTGGAATTGCTTTGGATTTTGCTGATGGTGTCTTCTGATGAAATGTAGCTTGATGTCTTAGCTATCATATGCCTTTGGAATCAATGCATTTGGACCTGTGTAGACTGAGTTGGACGAATTACAGCATTGTGTGATTTGGGAACCTGCAATTACGATTCTGGTTTGGTATTCTGCATATTTGACCTAGTTGTGCTAGGATTTGGACTGAGTGACCTTCTACATTGTTGTAGCCCTGGTTCTTAGCTTCGAAACGGTGGGTCTTGCACCTTCATCCGACCATCGTAGTGCTTTTGGCACCATTACCGCAAAAGGACGTCAAAACTGTTTTCTGGTTTTGAGCAATTGTGGTTAATTGCTATGTGATTGGGTTTGATTGTAGGATGGAAAGGATGAATTTATGGGGAAATGCTGTCCGATTTTTAATAGCGTTGGTTACCTTAAGTTTCATGTGAAAGGCTTGGACTTGAATGATGGAATTGGCTATATTGGACGAGGATTGTGAGTCGTGGAGGTGAGTGACAAGTGGTATCAGAGCTTAGGCTTCAGATCTCTGTAGTGTATCCTGGGCTTGAAGTTTAGGATGCCGGACTGTGGGTTTGATTTGACTCTTGAGAGATTTTTACGGGATGTCTTGACGTGATTGGTACAAGAGGGAATGTCGAGGACGACATTCTTTTAAGGAGGGGAGATTGTGACGCCCCGAAAAAAAAGAGTTTGAGAACCCGGAAATTTTCTAATTTTCTAGGGTTTATTTTGTTTAAAACAAAACCCGCCTTTTCTACATTTTCTTGATTAGAAAAATTCCCCAGATCAAGTTTATGAGCAAATATAGTTTTCAAATGATTTTTCTAGTATCGGTTAGTTTTTGAGAAATTAAAAGCGTATTTTGGATGTGGGACCCACTAGTGCGGAAAGTTCGGAAAAATTCGGCCAATAAGGTTAAGTTTCGGATACTGTGAAAAATTTATCGGGTGCTAAGAGATAAGTAGAGTGTGTGATATGATTGATGTGAGAGAGAAAAGAAAGGATAGGAATGCATTTATTGGAGTGCCACCTGTCACCATGATATTGGTTAGGACTTAAGAGTTACTATTCTTTTTTTTGACAATTTTGACTAAGTGGTTACTATCTTCAAAAAATCACTAAAATTCACCATTTTTCACCTCTTGTTGGCCGGCCCTCTCAAGCTCAAAGAAGGAAGAAACTTCATCAATTTTCAAGCTTCCAAAAACAAATACCTAAACTAGATTTCACTCCATAAAATTCCTCCCTTGGGTGCTAGTAAGTAGTTTAGTGAAGTTTGTTTGAAGACTTAAGGTGTCCAACATCTTCCTCTCTCTTGATTACTTGGTGAGTGGTATATGAACTTTCCCCTACACTTAATGAAGCTTGAGTTGTGCTTAGTGGAAGCTAAAGTGTTGAATTTTGTGATTTAATTCTTGTTTTTGGATGAAATGGTGAAGTTTACAATTTATTGGTGAATTTTCTGGTTTAATGTGATCATGATGTTGTGGCCTTGTATGATGATTGGAAATGTTATGTAATGAAGCTAGAAGGTGGAAAAAGTGGACAATTGCAACCAATTTTGGGTTTGGAAGAAATTCTGGAAAATTAGGGTTCTTGAAGCTACATTCTGTCCGAAATTTTAGGTCATAGATAGAGGCCGAATTGGCCTTAGCTCAAAACATGAAAGTTGTAGGGAATGACATTTTAGAGGTGCCTGCAAAATGTCAGGGCATTTGGATCGGTATAGAGTGAGTTATGTCGATTTTACTGTTGCTGTTCTGGGTGATCAGAATGTGCGAACTGCGATTGTAATTGACCATTTTGTCTGGAATTGCTTTGGATTCTGCTGATGGTGTCTTCTGATGAAATGTAGCTTGATGTCTTAGCTATCATATGCCTTTGGAATCAATGCATTTGGACCTGTGTAGACTGAGTTGGACGAATTACAGCATTGTGTGATTTGGGAACCTGCAATTACGATTCTGGTTTGGTATTCTGCATATTTGACCTAGTTGTGCTAGGATTTGGACTGAGTGACCTTCTACATTGTTGTAGCCCTGGTTCTTAGCTTCGAAACGGTGGGTCTTGCACCTTCATCCGACCATCGTAGTGCTTTTGGCACCATTACCGCAAAAGGACGTCAAAACTGTTTTCTGGTTTTGAGCAATTGTGGTTAATTGCTATGTGATTGGGTTTGATTGTAGGATGGAAAGGATGAATTTATGGGGAAATGCTGTCCGATTTTTAATAGCGTTGGTTACCTTAAGTTTCATGTGAAAGGCTTGGACTTGAATGATGGAATTGGCTATATTGGACGAGGATTGTGAGTCGTGGAGGTGAGTGACAAGTGGTATCAGAGCTTAGGCTTCAGATCTCTGTAGTGTATCCTGGGCTTGAAGTTTAGGATGCCGGACTGTGGGTTTGATTTGACTCTTGAGAGATTTTTACGGGATGTCTTGACGTGATTGGTACAAGAGGGAATGTCGAGGACGACATTCTTTTAAGGAGGGGAGATTGTGACGCCCCGAAAAAAAAGAGTTTGAGAACCCGGAAATTTTCTAATTTTCTAGGGTTTATTTTGTTTAAAACAAAACCCGCCTTTTCTACATTTTCTTGATTAGAAAAATTCCCCAGATCAAGTTTATGAGCAAATATAGTTTTCAAATGATTTTTCTAGTATCGGTTAGTTTTTGAGAAATTAAAAGCGTATTTTGGATGTGGGACCCACTAGTGCGGAAAGTTCGGAAAAATTCGGCCAATAAGGTTAAGTTTCGGATACTGTGAAAAATTTATCGGGTGCTAAGAGATAAGTAGAGTGTGTGATATGATTGATGTGAGAGAGAAAAGAAAGGATAGGAATGCATTTATTGGAGTGCCACCTGTCACCATGATATTGGTTAGGACTTAAGAGTTACTATTCTTTTTTTTGACAATTTTGACTAAGTGGTTACTATCTTCAAAAAATCACTAAAATTCACCATTTTTCACCTCTTGTTGGCCGGCCCTCTCAAGCTCAAAGAAGGAAGAAACTTCATCAATTTTCAAGCTTCCAAAAACAAATACCTAAACTAGATTTCACTCCATAAAATTCCTCCCTTGGGTGCTAGTAAGTAGTTTAGTGAAGTTTGTTTGAAGACTTAAGGTGTCCAACATCTTCCTCTCTCTTGATTACTTGGTGAGTGGTATATGAACTTTCCCCTACACTTAATGAAGCTTGAGTTGTGCTTAGTGGAAGCTAAAGTGTTGAATTTTGTGATTTAATTCTTGTTTTTGGATGAAATGGTGAAGTTTACAATTTATTGGTGAATTTTCTGGTTTAATGTGATCATGATGTTGTGGCCTTGTATGATGATTGGAAATGTTATGTAATGAAGCTAGAAGGTGGAAAAAGTGGACAATTGCAACCAATTTTGGGTTTGGAAGAAATTCTGGAAAATTAGGGTTCTTGAAGCTACATTCTGTCCGAAATTTTAGGTCATAGATAGAGGCCGAATTGGCCTTATCTCAAAACATGAAAGTTGTAGGGAATGACATTTTAGAGGTGCCTGCAAAATTTCAGGACATTTGGAGTAGTATAGAGTGAGTTATGTCGATTTTACTGTTGCTGTTCTGGGTGATCAGAATGTGCGAACTGCGATTGTAATTGGCCATTTTGACTGGAATTGCTTTGGATTTTGCTGATGGTGTCTTCTGATGAAATGTAGCTTGATGTCGTAGCTATCATATGCCTTTGGAATCAATGCATTTGGACCTGTGTAGACTGAGTTGGACGAATTACAGCATTGTGTGATTTGGGAACCTGCAATTACGATTCTGGTTTGGTATTCTGCATATTTGACCTAGTTGTGCTAGGATTTGGACTGAGTGACCTTCTACATTGTTGTAGCCCTGGTTCTTAGCTTCGAAACGGTGGGTCTTGCACCTTCATCCGACCATCGTAGTGCTTTTGGCACCATTACCGCAAAAGGACGTCAAAACTGTTTTCTGGTTTTGAGCAATTGTGGTTAATTGCTATGTGATTGGGTTTGATTGTAGGATGGAAAGGATGAATTTATGGGGAAATGCTGTCCGATTTTTAATAGCGTTGGTTACCTTAAGTTTCATGTGAAAGGCTTGGACTTGAATGATGGAATTGGCTATATTGGACGAGGATTGTGAGCCGTGGAGGTGAGTGACAAGTGGTATCAGAGCTTAGGCTTCAGATCTCTGTAGTGTATCCTGGGCTTGAAGTTTAGGATGCCGGACTGTGGGTTTGATTTGACTCTTGAGAGATTTTTACGGGATGTCTTGACGTGATTGGTACAAGAGGGAATGTCGAGGACGACATTCTTTTAAGGAGGGGAGATTGTGACGCCCCGAAAAAAAAGAGTTTGAGAACCCGGAAATTTTCTAATTTTCTAGGGTTTATTTTGTTTAAAACAAAACCCGCCTTTTCTACATTTTCTTGATTAGAAAAATTCCCCAGATCAAGTTTATGAGCAAATATAGTTTTCAAATGATTTTTCTAGTATCGGTTAGTTTTTGAGAAATTAAAAGCGTATTTTGGATGTGGGACCCACTAGTGCGGAAAGTTCGGAAAAATTCGGCCAATAAGGTTAAGTTTCGGATACTGTGAAAAATTTATCGGGTGTTAAGAGATAAGTAGAGTGTGTGATATGATTGATGTGAGAGAGAAAAGAAAGGATAGGAATGCATTTATTGGAGTGCCACATGTCACCATGATATTGGTTAGGACTTAAGAGTTACTATTCTTTTTTTTGACTATTTTGACTAAGTGGTTAATATCTTCAAAAAATCACTAAAATTCACCATTTTTCACCTCTTGTTGGCCGGCCCTCTCAAGCTCAAAGAAGGAAGAAACTTCATCAATTTTCAAGCTTCCATTTGGTTCAATCTTCCAAAAACAAATACCTAAACTAGATTTCACTCCATAAAATTCCTCCCTTGGGTGCTAGTAAGTAGTTTAGTGAAGTTTGTTTGAAGACTTAAGGTGTCCAACATCTTCCTCTCTCTTGATTACTTGGTGAGTGGTATATGAACTTTCCCCTACACTTAATGAAGCTTGAGTTGTGCTTAGTGGAAGCTAAAGTGTTGAATTTTGTGATTTAATTCTTGTTTTTGGATGAAATGGTGAAGTTTACAATTTATTGGTGAATTTTCTGGTTTAATGTGATCATGATGTTGTGGCCTTGTATGATGATTGGAAATGTTATGTAATGAAGCTAGAAGGTGGAAAAAGTGGACAATTGCAACCAATTTTGGGTTTGGAAGAAATTCTGGAAAATTAGGGTTCTTGAAGCTACATTCTGTCCGAAATTTTAGGTCATAGATAGAGGCCGAATTGGCCTTATCTCAAAACATGAAAGTTGTAGGGAATGACATTTTAGAGGTGCCTGCAAAATTTCAGGACATTTGGAGTAGTATAGAGTGAGTTATGTCGATTTTACTGTTGCTGTTCTGGGTGATCAGAATGTACGAACTGCGATTGTAATTGGCCATTTTGACTGGAATTGCTTTGGATTTTGCTGATGGTGTCTTCTGAGGAAATGTAGCTTGATGTCGTAGCTATCATATGCCTTTGGAATCAATGCATTTGGACCTGTGTAGACTGAGTTGGACGAATTACAGCATTGTGTGATTTGGGAACCTGCAATTACGATTCTGGTTTGGTATTCTGCATATTTGACCTAGTTGTGCTAGGATTTGGACTGAGTGACCTTCTACATTGTTGTAGCCCTGGTTCTTAGCTTCGAAACGGTGGGTCTTGCACCTTCATCCGACCATCGTAGTGCTTTTGGCACCATTACCGCAAAAGGACGTCAAAACTGTTTTCTGGTTTTGAGCAATTGTGGTTAATTGCTATGTGATTGGGTTTGATTGTAGGATGGAAAGGATGAATTTATGGGGAAATGCTGTCCGATTTTTAATAGCGTTGGTTACCTTAAGTTTCATGTGAAAGGCTTGGACTTGAATGATGGAATTGGCTATATTGGACGAGGATTGTGAGCCGTGGAGGTGAGTGACAAGTGGTATCAGAGCTTAGGCTTCAGATCTCTGTAGTGTATCCTGGGCTTGAAGTTTAGGATGCCGGACTGTGGGTTTGATTTGACTCTTGAGAGATTTTTACGGGATGTCTTGACGTGATTGGTACAAGAGGGAATGTCGAGGACGACATTCTTTTAAGGAGGGGAGATTGTGACGCCCCGAAAAAAAAGAGTTTGAGAACCCGGAAATTTTCTAATTTTCTAGGGTTTATTTTGTTTAAAACAAAACCCGCCTTTTCTACATTTTCTTGATTAGAAAAATTCCCCAGATCAAGTTTATGAGCAAATATAGTTTTCAAATGATTTTTCTAGTATCGGTTAGTTTTTGAGAAATTAAAAGCGTATTTTGGATGTGGGACCCACTAGTGCGGAAAGTTCGGAAAAATTCGGCCAATAAGGTTAAGTTTCGGATACTGTGAAAAATTTATCGGGTGCTAAGAGATAAGTAGAGTGTGTGATATGATTGATGTGAGAGAGAAAAGAAAGGATAGGAATGCATTTATTGGAGTGCCACCTGTCACCATGATATTGGTTAGGACTTAAGAGTTACTATTCTTTTTTTTGACAATTTTGACTAAGTGGTTACTATCTTCAAAAAATCACTAAAATTCACCATTTTTCACCTCTTGTTGGCCGGCCCTCTCAAGCTCAAAGAAGGAAGAAACTTCATCAATTTTCAAGCTTCCAAAAACAAATACCTAAACTAGATTTCACTCCATAAAATTCCTCCCTTGGGTGCTAGTAAGTAGTTTAGTGAAGTTTGTTTGAAGACTTAAGGTGTCCAACATCTTCCTCTCTCTTGATTACTTGGTGAGTGGTATATGAACTTTCCCCTACACTTAATGAAGCTTGAGTTGTGCTTAGTGGAAGCTAAAGTGTTGAATTTTGTGATTTAATTCTTGTTTTTGGATGAAATGGTGAAGTTTACAATTTATTGGTGAATTTTCTGGTTTAATGTGATCATGATGTTGTGGCCTTGTATGATGATTGGAAATGTTATGTAATGAAGCTAGAAGGTGGAAAAAGTGGACAATTGCAACCAATTTTGGGTTTGGAAGAAATTCTGGAAAATTAGGGTTCTTGAAGCTACATTCTGTCCGAAATTTTAGGTCATAGATAGAGGCCGAATTGGCCTTATCTCAAAACATGAAAGTTGTAGGGAATGACATTTTAGAGGTGCCTGCAAAATTTCAGGACATTTGGAGTAGTATAGAGTGAGTTATGTCGATTTTACTGTTGCTGTTCTGGGTGATCAGAATGTACGAACTGCGATTGTAATTGGCCATTTTGACTGGAATTGCTTTGGATTTTGCTGATGGTGTCTTCTGAGGAAATGTAGCTTGATGTCGTAGCTATCATATGCCTTTGGAATCAATGCATTTGGACCTGTGTAGACTGAGTTGGACGAATTACAGCATTGTGTGATTTGGGAACCTGCAATTACGATTCTGGTTTGGTATTCTGCATATTTGACCTAGTTGTGCTAGGATTTGGACTGAGTGACCTTCTACATTGTTGTAGCCCTGGTTCTTAGCTTCGAAACGGTGGGTCTTGCACCTTCATCCGACCATCGTAGTGCTTTTGGCACCATTACCGCAAAAGGACGTCAAAACTGTTTTCTGGTTTTGAGCAATTGTGGTTAATTGCTATGTGATTGGGTTTGATTGTAGGATGGAAAGGATGAATTTATGGGGAAATGCTGTCCGATTTTTAATAGCGTTGGTTACCTTAAGTTTCATGTGAAAGGCTTGGACTTGAATGATGGAATTGGCTATATTGGACGAGGATTGTGAGCCGTGGAGGTGAGTGACAAGTGGTATCAGAGCTTAGGCTTCAGATCTCTGTAGTGTATCCTGGGCTTGAAGTTTAGGATGCCGGACTGTGGGTTTGATTTGACTCTTGAGAGATTTTTACGGGATGTCTTGACGTGATTGGTACAAGAGGGAATGTCGAGGACGACATTCTTTTAAGGAGGGGAGATTGTGACGCCCCGAAAAAAAAGAGTTTGAGAACCCGGAAATTTTCTAATTTTCTAGGGTTTATTTTGTTTAAAACAAAACCCGCCTTTTCTACATTTTCTTGATTAGAAAAATTCCCCAGATCAAGTTTATGAGCAAATATAGTTTTCAAATGATTTTTCTAGTATCGGTTAGTTTTTGAGAAATTAAAAGCGTATTTTGGATGTGGGACCCACTAGTGCGGAAAGTTCGGAAAAATTCGGCCAATAAGGTTAAGTTTCGGATACTGTGAAAAATTTATCGGGTGCTAAGAGATAAGTAGAGTGTGTGATATGATTGATGTGAGAGAGAAAAGAAAGGATAGGAATGCATTTATTGGAGTGCCACCTGTCACCATGATATTGGTTAGGACTTAAGAGTTACTATTCTTTTTTTTGACAATTTTGACTAAGTGGTTACTATCTTCAAAAAATCACTAAAATTCACCATTTTTCACCTCTTGTTGGCCGGCCCTCTCAAGCTCAAAGAAGGAAGAAACTTCATCAATTTTCAAGCTTCCAAAAACAAATACCTAAACTAGATTTCACTCCATAAAATTCCTCCCTTGGGTGCTAGTAAGTAGTTTAGTGAAGTTTGTTTGAAGACTTAAGGTGTCCAACATCTTCCTCTCTCTTGATTACTTGGTGAGTGGTATATGAACTTTCCCCTACACTTAATGAAGCTTGAGTTGTGCTTAGTGGAAGCTAAAGTGTTGAATTTTGTGATTTAATTCTTGTTTTTGGATGAAATGGTGAAGTTTACAATTTATTGGTGAATTTTCTGGTTTAATGTGATCATGATGTTGTGGCCTTGTATGATGATTGGAAATGTTATGTAATGAAGCTAGAAGGTGGAAAAAGTGGACAATTGCAACCAATTTTGGGTTTGGAAGAAATTCTGGAAAATTAGGGTTCTTGAAGCTACATTCTGTCCGAAATTTTAGGTCATAGATAGAGGCCGAATTGGCCTTAGCTCAAAACATGAAAGTTGTAGGGAATGACATTTTAGAGGTGCCTGCAAAATGTCAGGGCATTTGGAGTGGTATAGAGTGAGTTATGTCGATTTTACTGTTGCTGTTCTGGGTGATCAGAATGTGCGAACTGCGATTGTAATTGACCATTTTGTCTGGAATTGCTTTGGATTCTGCTGATGGTGTCTTCTGATGAAATGTAGCTTGATGTCTTAGCTATCATATGCCTTTGGAATCAATGCATTTGGACCTGTGTAGACTGAGTTGGACGAATTACAGCATTGTGTGATTTGGGAACCTGCAATTACGATTCTGGTTTGGTATTCTGCATATTTGACCTAGTTGTGCTAGGATTTGGACTGAGTGACCTTCTACATTGTTGTAGCCCTGGTTCTTAGCTTCGAAACGGTGGGTCTTGCACCTTCATCCGACCATCGTAGTGCTTTTGGCACCATTACCGCAAAAGGACGTCAAAACTGTTTTCTGGTTTTGAGCAATTGTGGTTAATTGCTATGTGATTGGGTTTGATTGTAGGATGGAAAGGATGAATTTATGGGGAAATGCTGTCCGATTTTTAATAGCGTTGGTTACCTTAAGTTTCATGTGAAAGGCTTGGACTTGAATGATGGAATTGGCTATATTGGACGAGGATTGTGAGCCGTGGAGGTGAGTGACAAGTGGTATCAGAGCTTAGGCTTCAGATCTCTGTAGTGTATCCTGGGCTTGAAGTTTAGGATGCCGGACTGTGGGTTTGATTTGACTCTTGAGAGATTTTTACGGGATGTCTTGACGTGATTGGTACAAGAGGGAATGTCGAGGACGACATTCTTTTAAGGAGGGGAGATTGTGACGCCCCGAAAAAAAAGAGTTTGAGAACCCGGAAATTTTCTAATTTTCTAGGGTTTATTTTGTTTAAAACAAAACCCGCCTTTTCTACATTTTCTTGATTAGAAAAATTCCCCAGATCAAGTTTATGAGCAAATATAGTTTTCAAATGATTTTTCTAGTATCGGTTAGTTTTTGAGAAATTAAAAGCGTATTTTGGATGTGGGACCCACTAGTGCGGAAAGTTCGGAAAAATTCGGCCAATAAGGTTAAGTTTCGGATACTGTGAAAAATTTATCGGGTGCTAAGAGATAAGTAGAGTGTGTGATATGATTGATGTGAGAGAGAAAAGAAAGGATAGGAATGCATTTATTGGAGTGCCACCTGTCACCATGATATTGGTTAGGACTTAAGAGTTACTATTCTTTTTTTTGACAATTTTGACTAAGTGGTTACTATCTTCAAAAAATCACTAAAATTCACCATTTTTCACCTCTTGTTGGCCGGCCCTCTCAAGCTCAAAGAAGGAAGAAACTTCATCAATTTTCAAGCTTCCAAAAACAAATACCTAAACTAGATTTCACTCCATAAAATTCCTCCCTTGGGTGCTAGTAAGTAGTTTAGTGAAGTTTGTTTGAAGACTTAAGGTGTCCAACATCTTCCTCTCTCTTGATTACTTGGTGAGTGGTATATGAACTTTCCCCTACACTTAATGAAGCTTGAGTTGTGCTTAGTGGAAGCTAAAGTGTTGAATTTTGTGATTTAATTCTTGTTTTTGGATGAAATGGTGAAGTTTACAATTTATTGGTGAATTTTCTGGTTTAATGTGATCATGATGTTGTGGCCTTGTATGATGATTGGAAATGTTATGTAATGAAGCTAGAAGGTGGAAAAAGTGGACAATTGCAACCAATTTTGGGTTTGGAAGAAATTCTGGAAAATTAGGGTTCTTGAAGCTACATTCTGTCCGAAATTTTAGGTCATAGATAGAGGCCGAATTGGCCTTATCTCAAAACATGAAAGTTGTAGGGAATGACATTTTAGAGGTGCCTGCAAAATTTCAGGACATTTGGAGTAGTATAGAGTGAGTTATGTCGATTTTACTGTTGCTGTTCTGGGTGATCAGAATGTACGAACTGCGATTGTAATTGGCCATTTTGACTGGAATTGCTTTGGATTTTGCTGATGGTGTCTTCTGAGGAAATGTAGCTTGATGTCGTAGCTATCATATGCCTTTGGAATCAATGCATTTGGACCTGTGTAGACTGAGTTGGACGAATTACAGCATTGTGTGATTTGGGAACCTGCAATTACGATTCTGGTTTGGTATTCTGCATATTTGACCTAGTTGTGCTAGGATTTGGACTGAGTGACCTTCTACATTGTTGTAGCCCTGGTTCTTAGCTTCGAAACGGTGGGTCTTGCACCTTCATCCGACCATCGTAGTGCTTTTGGCACCATTACCGCAAAAGGACGTCAAAACTGTTTTCTGGTTTTGAGCAATTGTGGTTAATTGCTATGTGATTGGGTTTGATTGTAGGATGGAAAGGATGAATTTATGGGGAAATGCTGTCCGATTTTTAATAGCGTTGGTTACCTTAAGTTTCATGTGAAAGGCTTGGACTTGAATGATGGAATTGGCTATATTGGACGAGGATTGTGAGCCGTGGAGGTGAGTGACAAGTGGTATCAGAGCTTAGGCTTCAGATCTCTGTAGTGTATCCTGGGCTTGAAGTTTAGGATGCCGGACTGTGGGTTTGATTTGACTCTTGAGAGATTTTTACGGGATGTCTTGACGTGATTGGTACAAGAGGGAATGTCGAGGACGACATTCTTTTAAGGAGGGGAGATTGTGACGCCCCGAAAAAAAAGAGTTTGAGAACCCGGAAATTTTCTAATTTTCTAGGGTTTATTTTGTTTAAAACAAAACCCGCCTTTTCTACATTTTCTTGATTAGAAAAATTCCCCAGATCAAGTTTATGAGCAAATATAGTTTTCAAATGATTTTTCTAGTATCGGTTAGTTTTTGAGAAATTAAAAGCGTATTTTGGATGTGGGACCCACTAGTGCGGAAAGTTCGGAAAAATTCGGCCAATAAGGTTAAGTTTCGGATACTGTGAAAAATTTATCGGGTGTTAAGAGATAAGTAGAGTGTGTGATATGATTGATGTGAGAGAGAAAAGAAAGGATAGGAATGCATTTATTGGAGTGCCACATGTCACCATGATATTGGTTAGGACTTAAGAGTTACTATTCTTTTTTTTGACTATTTTGACTAAGTGGTTAATATCTTCAAAAAATCACTAAAATTCACCATTTTTCACCTCTTGTTGGCCGGCCCTCTCAAGCTCAAAGAAGGAAGAAACTTCATCAATTTTCAAGCTTCCATTTGGTTCAATCTTCCAAAAACAAATACCTAAACTAGATTTCACTCCATAAAATTCCTCCCTTGGGTGCTAGTAAGTAGTTTAGTGAAGTTTGTTTGAAGACTTAAGGTGTCCAACATCTTCCTCTCTCTTGATTACTTGGTGAGTGGTATATGAACTTTCCCCTACACTTAATGAAGCTTGAGTTGTGCTTAGTGGAAGCTAAAGTGTTGAATTTTGTGATTTAATTCTTGTTTTTGGATGAAATGGTGAAGTTTACAATTTATTGGTGAATTTTCTGGTTTAATGTGATCATGATGTTGTGGCCTTGTATGATGATTGGAAATGTTATGTAATGAAGCTAGAAGGTGGAAAAAGTGGACAATTGCAACCAATTTTGGGTTTGGAAGAAATTCTGGAAAATTAGGGTTCTTGAAGCTACATTCTGTCCGAAATTTTAGGTCATAGATAGAGGCCGAATTGGCCTTATCTCAAAACATGAAAGTTGTAGGGAATGACATTTTAGAGGTGCCTGCAAAATTTCAGGACATTTGGAGTAGTATAGAGTGAGTTATGTCGATTTTACTGTTGCTGTTCTGGGTGATCAGAATGTACGAACTGCGATTGTAATTGGCCATTTTGACTGGAATTGCTTTGGATTTTGCTGATGGTGTCTTCTGAGGAAATGTAGCTTGATGTCGTAGCTATCATATGCCTTTGGAATCAATGCATTTGGACCTGTGTAGACTGAGTTGGACGAATTACAGCATTGTGTGATTTGGGAACCTGCAATTACGATTCTGGTTTGGTATTCTGCATATTTGACCTAGTTGTGCTAGGATTTGGACTGAGTGACCTTCTACATTGTTGTAGCCCTGGTTCTTAGCTTCGAAACGGTGGGTCTTGCACCTTCATCCGACCATCGTAGTGCTTTTGGCACCATTACCGCAAAAGGACGTCAAAACTGTTTTCTGGTTTTGAGCAATTGTGGTTAATTGCTATGTGATTGGGTTTGATTGTAGGATGGAAAGGATGAATTTATGGGGAAATGCTGTCCGATTTTTAATAGCGTTGGTTACCTTAAGTTTCATGTGAAAGGCTTGGACTTGAATGATGGAATTGGCTATATTGGACGAGGATTGTGAGCCGTGGAGGTGAGTGACAAGTGGTATCAGAGCTTAGGCTTCAGATCTCTGTAGTGTATCCTGGGCTTGAAGTTTAGGATGCCGGACTGTGGGTTTGATTTGACTCTTGAGAGATTTTTACGGGATGTCTTGACGTGATTGGTACAAGAGGGAATGTCGAGGACGACATTCTTTTAAGGAGGGGAGATTGTGACGCCCCGAAAAAAAAGAGTTTGAGAACCCGGAAATTTTCTAATTTTCTAGGGTTTATTTTGTTTAAAACAAAACCCGCCTTTTCTACATTTTCTTGATTAGAAAAATTCCCCAGATCAAGTTTATGAGCAAATATAGTTTTCAAATGATTTTTCTAGTATCGGTTAGTTTTTGAGAAATTAAAAGCGTATTTTGGATGTGGGACCCACTAGTGCGGAAAGTTCGGAAAAATTCGGCCAATAAGGTTAAGTTTCGGATACTGTGAAAAATTTATCGGGTGCTAAGAGATAAGTAGAGTGTGTGATATGATTGATGTGAGAGAGAAAAGAAAGGATAGGAATGCATTTATTGGAGTGCCACCTGTCACCATGATATTGGTTAGGACTTAAGAGTTACTATTCTTTTTTTTGACAATTTTGACTAAGTGGTTACTATCTTCAAAAAATCACTAAAATTCACCATTTTTCACCTCTTGTTGGCCGGCCCTCTCAAGCTCAAAGAAGGAAGAAACTTCATCAATTTTCAAGCTTCCAAAAACAAATACCTAAACTAGATTTCACTCCATAAAATTCCTCCCTTGGGTGCTAGTAAGTAGTTTAGTGAAGTTTGTTTGAAGACTTAAGGTGTCCAACATCTTCCTCTCTCTTGATTACTTGGTGAGTGGTATATGAACTTTCCCCTACACTTAATGAAGCTTGAGTTGTGCTTAGTGGAAGCTAAAGTGTTGAATTTTGTGATTTAATTCTTGTTTTTGGATGAAATGGTGAAGTTTACAATTTATTGGTGAATTTTCTGGTTTAATGTGATCATGATGTTGTGGCCTTGTATGATGATTGGAAATGTTATGTAATGAAGCTAGAAGGTGGAAAAAGTGGACAATTGCAACCAATTTTGGGTTTGGAAGAAATTCTGGAAAATTAGGGTTCTTGAAGCTACATTCTGTCCGAAATTTTAGGTCATAGATAGAGGCCGAATTGGCCTTATCTCAAAACATGAAAGTTGTAGGGAATGACATTTTAGAGGTGCCTGCAAAATTTCAGGACATTTGGAGTAGTATAGAGTGAGTTATGTCGATTTTACTGTTGCTGTTCTGGGTGATCAGAATGTACGAACTGCGATTGTAATTGGCCATTTTGACTGGAATTGCTTTGGATTTTGCTGATGGTGTCTTCTGAGGAAATGTAGCTTGATGTCGTAGCTATCATATGCCTTTGGAATCAATGCATTTGGACCTGTGTAGACTGAGTTGGACGAATTACAGCATTGTGTGATTTGGGAACCTGCAATTACGATTCTGGTTTGGTATTCTGCATATTTGACCTAGTTGTGCTAGGATTTGGACTGAGTGACCTTCTACATTGTTGTAGCCCTGGTTCTTAGCTTCGAAACGGTGGGTCTTGCACCTTCATCCGACCATCGTAGTGCTTTTGGCACCATTACCGCAAAAGGACGTCAAAACTGTTTTCTGGTTTTGAGCAATTGTGGTTAATTGCTATGTGATTGGGTTTGATTGTAGGATGGAAAGGATGAATTTATGGGGAAATGCTGTCCGATTTTTAATAGCGTTGGTTACCTTAAGTTTCATGTGAAAGGCTTGGACTTGAATGATGGAATTGGCTATATTGGACGAGGATTGTGAGCCGTGGAGGTGAGTGACAAGTGGTATCAGAGCTTAGGCTTCAGATCTCTGTAGTGTATCCTGGGCTTGAAGTTTAGGATGCCGGACTGTGGGTTTGATTTGACTCTTGAGAGATTTTTACGGGATGTCTTGACGTGATTGGTACAAGAGGGAATGTCGAGGACGACATTCTTTTAAGGAGGGGAGATTGTGACGCCCCGAAAAAAAAGAGTTTGAGAACCCGGAAATTTTCTAATTTTCTAGGGTTTATTTTGTTTAAAACAAAACCCGCCTTTTCTACATTTTCTTGATTAGAAAAATTCCCCAGATCAAGTTTATGAGCAAATATAGTTTTCAAATGATTTTTCTAGTATCGGTTAGTTTTTGAGAAATTAAAAGCGTATTTTGGATGTGGGACCCACTAGTGCGGAAAGTTCGGAAAAATTCGGCCAATAAGGTTAAGTTTCGGATACTGTGAAAAATTTATCGGGTGCTAAGAGATAAGTAGAGTGTGTGATATGATTGATGTGAGAGAGAAAAGAAAGGATAGGAATGCATTTATTGGAGTGCCACCTGTCACCATGATATTGGTTAGGACTTAAGAGTTACTATTCTTTTTTTTGACAATTTTGACTAAGTGGTTACTATCTTCAAAAAATCACTAAAATTCACCATTTTTCACCTCTTGTTGGCCGGCCCTCTCAAGCTCAAAGAAGGAAGAAACTTCATCAATTTTCAAGCTTCCAAAAACAAATACCTAAACTAGATTTCACTCCATAAAATTCCTCCCTTGGGTGCTAGTAAGTAGTTTAGTGAAGTTTGTTTGAAGACTTAAGGTGTCCAACATCTTCCTCTCTCTTGATTACTTGGTGAGTGGTATATGAACTTTCCCCTACACTTAATGAAGCTTGAGTTGTGCTTAGTGGAAGCTAAAGTGTTGAATTTTGTGATTTAATTCTTGTTTTTGGATGAAATGGTGAAGTTTACAATTTATTGGTGAATTTTCTGGTTTAATGTGATCATGATGTTGTGGCCTTGTATGATGATTGGAAATGTTATGTAATGAAGCTAGAAGGTGGAAAAAGTGGACAATTGCAACCAATTTTGGGTTTGGAAGAAATTCTGGAAAATTAGGGTTCTTGAAGCTACATTCTGTCCGAAATTTTAGGTCATAGATAGAGGCCGAATTGGCCTTATCTCAAAACATGAAAGTTGTAGGGAATGACATTTTAGAGGTGCCTGCAAGATTTCAGGGTATTTGGAGTAGTATAGAGTGAGTTATGTCGATTTTACTGTTGCTGTTCTGGGTGATCAGAATGTGCGAACTGCGATTGTAATTGGCCATTTTGACTGGAATTGCTTTGGATTTTGCTGATGGTGTCTTCTGAGGAAATGTAGCTTGATGTCGTAGCTATCATATGCCTTTGGAATCAATGCATTTGGACCTGTGTAGACTGAGTTGGACGAATTACAGCATTGTGTGATTTGGGAACCTGCAATTACGATTCTGGTTTGGTATTCTGCATATTTGACCTAGTTGTGCTAGGATTTGGACTGAGTGACCTTCTACATTGTTGTAGCCCTGGTTCTTAGCTTCGAAACGGTGGGTCTTGCACCTTCATCCGACCATCGTAGTGCTTTTGGCACCATTACCGCAAAAGGACGTCAAAACTGTTTTCTGGTTTTGAGCAATTGTGGTTAATTGCTATGTGATTGGGTTTGATTGTAGGATGGAAAGGATGAATTTATGGGGAAATGCTGTCCGATTTTTAATAGCGTTGGTTACCTTAAGTTTCATGTGAAAGGCTTGGACTTGAATGATGGAATTGGCTATATTGGACGAGGATTGTGAGCCGTGGAGGTGAGTGACAAGTGGTATCAGAGCTTAGGCTTCAGATCTCTGTAGTGTATCCTGGGCTTGAAGTTTAGGATGCCGGACTGTGGGTTTGATTTGACTCTTGAGAGATTTTTACGGGATGTCTTGACGTGATTGGTACAAGAGGGAATGTCGAGGACGACATTCTTTTAAGGAGGGGAGATTGTGACGCCCCGAAAAAAAAGAGTTTGAGAACCCGGAAATTTTCTAATTTTCTAGGGTTTATTTTGTTTAAAACAAAACCCGCCTTTTCTACATTTTCTTGATTAGAAAAATTCCCCAGATCAAGTTTATGAGCAAATATAGTTTTCAAATGATTTTTCTAGTATCGGTTAGTTTTTGAGAAATTAAAAGCGTATTTTGGATGTGGGACCCACTAGTGCGGAAAGTTCGGAAAAATTCGGCCAATAAGGTTAAGTTTCGGATACTGTGAAAAATTTATCGGGTGCTAAGAGATAAGTAGAGTGTGTGATATGATTGATGTGAGAGAGAAAAGAAAGGATAGGAATGCATTTATTGGAGTGCCACCTGTCACCATGATATTGGTTAGGACTTAAGAGTTACTATTCTTTTTTTTGACAATTTTGACTAAGTGGTTACTATCTTCAAAAAATCACTAAAATTCACCATTTTTCACCTCTTGTTGGCCGGCCCTCTCAAGCTCAAAGAAGGAAGAAACTTCATCAATTTTCAAGCTTCCAAAAACAAATACCTAAACTAGATTTCACTCCATAAAATTCCTCCCTTGGGTGCTAGTAAGTAGTTTAGTGAAGTTTGTTTGAAGACTTAAGGTGTCCAACATCTTCCTCTCTCTTGATTACTTGGTGAGTGGTATATGAACTTTCCCCTACACTTAATGAAGCTTGAGTTGTGCTTAGTGGAAGCTAAAGTGTTGAATTTTGTGATTTAATTCTTGTTTTTGGATGAAATGGTGAAGTTTACAATTTATTGGTGAATTTTCTGGTTTAATGTGATCATGATGTTGTGGCCTTGTATGATGATTGGAAATGTTATGTAATGAAGCTAGAAGGTGGAAAAAGTGGACAATTGCAACCAATTTTGGGTTTGGAAGAAATTCTGGAAAATTAGGGTTCTTGAAGCTACATTCTGTCCGAAATTTTAGGTCATAGATAGAGGCCGAATTGGCCTTATCTCAAAACATGAAAGTTGTAGGGAATGACATTTTAGAGGTGCCTGCAAGATTTCAGGGTATTTGGAGTAGTATAGAGTGAGTTATGTCGATTTTACTGTTGCTGTTCTGGGTGATCAGAATGTGCGAACTGCGATTGTAATTGGCCATTTTGACTGGAATTGCTTTGGATTTTGCTGATGGTGTCTTCTGATGAAATGTAGCTTGATGTCGTAGCTATCATATGCCTTTGGAATCAATGCATTTGGACCTGTGTAGACTGAGTTGGACGAATTACAGCATTGTGTGATTTGGGAACCTGCAATTACGATTCTGGTTTGGTATTCTGCATATTTGACCTAGTTGTGCTAGGATTTGGACTGAGTGACCTTCTACATTGTTGTAGCCCTGGTTCTTAGCTTCGAAACGGTGGGTCTTGCACCTTCATCCGACCATCGTAGTGCTTTTGGCACCATTACCGCAAAAGGACGTCAAAACTGTTTTCTGGTTTTGAGCAATTGTGGTTAATTGCTATGTGATTGGGTTTGATTGTAGGATGGAAAGGATGAATTTATGGGGAAATGCTGTCCGATTTTTAATAGCGTTGGTTACCTTAAGTTTCATGTGAAAGGCTTGGACTTGAATGATGGAATTGGCTATATTGGACGAGGATTGTGAGCCGTGGAGGTGAGTGACAAGTGGTATCAGAGCTTAGGCTTCAGATCTCTGTAGTGTATCCTGGGCTTGAAGTTTAGGATGCCGGACTGTGGGTTTGATTTGACTCTTGAGAGATTTTTACGGGATGTCTTGACGTGATTGGTACAAGAGGGAATGTCGAGGACGACATTCTTTTAAGGAGGGGAGATTGTGACGCCCCGAAAAAAAAGAGTTTGAGAACCCGGAAATTTTCTAATTTTCTAGGGTTTATTTTGTTTAAAACAAAACCCGCCTTTTCTACATTTTCTTGATTAGAAAAATTCCCCAGATCAAGTTTATGAGCAAATATAGTTTTCAAATGATTTTTCTAGTATCGGTTAGTTTTTGAGAAATTAAAAGCGTATTTTGGATGTGGGACCCACTAGTGCGGAAAGTTCGGAAAAATTCGGCCAATAAGGTTAAGTTTCGGATACTGTGAAAAATTTATCGGGTGCTAAGAGATAAGTAGAGTGTGTGATATGATTGATGTGAGAGAGAAAAGAAAGGATAGGAATGCATTTATTGGAGTGCCACCTGTCACCATGATATTGGTTAGGACTTAAGAGTTACTATTCTTTTTTTTGACAATTTTGACTAAGTGGTTACTATCTTCAAAAAATCACTAAAATTCACCATTTTTCACCTCTTGTTGGCCGGCCCTCTCAAGCTCAAAGAAGGAAGAAACTTCATCAATTTTCAAGCTTCCAAAAACAAATACCTAAACTAGATTTCACTCCATAAAATTCCTCCCTTGGGTGCTAGTAAGTAGTTTAGTGAAGTTTGTTTGAAGACTTAAGGTGTCCAACATCTTCCTCTCTCTTGATTACTTGGTGAGTGGTATATGAACTTTCCCCTACACTTAATGAAGCTTGAGTTGTGCTTAGTGGAAGCTAAAGTGTTGAATTTTGTGATTTAATTCTTGTTTTTGGATGAAATGGTGAAGTTTACAATTTATTGGTGAATTTTCTGGTTTAATGTGATCATGATGTTGTGGCCTTGTATGATGATTGGAAATGTTATGTAATGAAGCTAGAAGGTGGAAAAAGTGGACAATTGCAACCAATTTTGGGTTTGGAAGAAATTCTGGAAAATTAGGGTTCTTGAAGCTACATTCTGTCCGAAATTTTAGGTCATAGATAGAGGCCGAATTGGCCTTATCTCAAAACATGAAAGTTGTAGGGAATGACATTTTAGAGGTGCCTGCAAAATTTCAGGGCATTTGGAGTAGTATAGAGTGAGTTATGTCGATTTTACTGTTGCTGTTCTGGGTGATCAGAATGTGCGAACTGCGATTGTAATTGGCCATTTTGACTGGAATTGCTTTGGATTTTGCTGATGGTGTCTTCTGATGAAATGTAGCTTGATGTCGTAGCTATCATATGCCTTTGGAATCAATGCATTTGGACCTGTGTAGACTGAGTTGGACGAATTACAGCATTGTGTGATTTGGGAACCTGCAATTACGATTCTGGTTTGGTATTCTGCATATTTGACCTAGTTGTGCTAGGATTTGGACTGAGTGACCTTCTACATTGTTGTAGCCCTGGTTCTTAGCTTCGAAACGGTGGGTCTTGCACCTTCATCCGACCATCGTAGTGCTTTTGGCACCATTACCGCAAAAGGACGTCAAAACTGTTTTCTGGTTTTGAGCAATTGTGGTTAATTGCTATGTGATTGGGTTTGATTGTAGGATGGAAAGGATGAATTTATGGGGAAATGCTGTCCGATTTTTAATAGCGTTGGTTACCTTAAGTTTCATGTGAAAGGCTTGGACTTGAATGATGGAATTGGCTATATTGGACGAGGATTGTGAGCCGTGGAGGTGAGTGACAAGTGGTATCAGAGCTTAGGCTTCAGATCTCTGTAGTGTATCCTGGGCTTGAAGTTTAGGATGCCGGACTGTGGGTTTGATTTGACTCTTGAGAGATTTTTACGGGATGTCTTGACGTGATTGGTACAAGAGGGAATGTCGAGGACGACATTCTTTTAAGGAGGGGAGATTGTGACGCCCCGAAAAAAAAGAGTTTGAGAACCCGGAAATTTTCTAATTTTCTAGGGTTTATTTTGTTTAAAACAAAACCCGCCTTTTCTACATTTTCTTGATTAGAAAAATTCCCCAGATCAAGTTTATGAGCAAATATAGTTTTCAAATGATTTTTCTAGTATCGGTTAGTTTTTGAGAAATTAAAAGCGTATTTTGGATGTGGGACCCACTAGTGCGGAAAGTTCGGAAAAATTCGGCCAATAAGGTTAAGTTTCGGATACTGTGAAAAATTTATCGGGTGCTAAGAGATAAGTAGAGTGTGTGATATGATTGATGTGAGAGAGAAAAGAAAGGATAGGAATGCATTTATTGGAGTGCCACCTGTCACCATGATATTGGTTAGGACTTAAGAGTTACTATTCTTTTTTTTGACAATTTTGACTAAGTGGTTACTATCTTCAAAAAATCACTAAAATTCACCATTTTTCACCTCTTGTTGGCCGGCCCTCTCAAGCTCAAAGAAGGAAGAAACTTCATCAATTTTCAAGCTTCCATTTGGTTCAATCTTCCAAAAACAAATACCTAAACTAGATTTCACTCCATAAAATTCCTCCCTTGGGTGCTAGTAAGTAGTTTAGTGAAGTTTGTTTGAAGACTTAAGGTGTCCAACATCTTCCTCTCTCTTGATTACTTGGTGAGTGGTATATGAACTTTCCCCTACACTTAATGAAGCTTGAGTTGTGCTTAGTGGAAGCTAAAGTGTTGAATTTTGTGATTTAATTCTTGTTTTTGGATGAAATGGTGAAGTTTACAATTTATTGGTGAATTTTCTGGTTTAATGTGATCATGATGTTGTGGCCTTGTATGATGATTGGAAATGTTATGTAATGAAGCTAGAAGGTGGAAAAAGTGGACAATTGCAACCAATTTTGGGTTTGGAAGAAATTCTGGAAAATTAGGGTTCTTGAAGCTACATTCTGTCCGAAATTTTAGGTCATAGATAGAGGCCGAATTGGCCTTAGCTCAAAACATGAAAGTTGTAGGGAATGACATTTTAGAGGTGCCTGCAAAATTTCAGGGCATTTGGAGTAGTATAGAGTGAGTTATGTCGATTTTACTGTTGCTGTTCTGGGTGATCAGAATGTGCGAACTGCGATTGTAATTGGCCATTTTGACTGGAATTGCTTTGGATTTTGCTGATGGTGTCTTCTGATGAAATGTAGCTTGATGTCTTAGCTATCATATGCCTTTGGAATCAATGCATTTGGACCTGTGTAGACTGAGTTGGACGAATTACAGCATTGTGTGATTTGGGAACCTGCAATTACGATTCTGGTTTGGTATTCTGCATATTTGACCTAGTTGTGCTAGGATTTGGACTGAGTGACCTTCTACATTGTTGTAGCCCTGGTTCTTAGCTTCGAAACGGTGGGTCTTGCACCTTCATCCGACCATCGTAGTGCTTTTGGCACCATTACCGCAAAAGGACGTCAAAACTGTTTTCTGGTTTTGAGCAATTGTGGTTAATTGCTATGTGATTGGGTTTGATTGTAGGATGGAAAGGATGAATTTATGGGGAAATGCTGTCCGATTTTTAATAGCGTTGGTTACCTTAAGTTTCATGTGAAAGGCTTGGACTTGAATGATTGAATTGGCTATATTGGACGAGGATTGTGAGTCGTGGAGGTGAGTGACAAGTGGTATCAGAGCTTAGGCTTCAGATCTCTGTAGTGTATCCTGGGCTTGAAGTTTAGGATGCCGGACTGTGGGTTTGATTTGACTCTTGAGAGATTTTTACGGGATGTCTTGACGTGATTGGTACAAGAGGGAATGTCGAGGACGACATTCTTTTAAGGAGGGGAGATTGTGACGCCCCGAAAAAAAAGAGTTTGAGAACCCGGAAATTTTCTAATTTTCTAGGGTTTATTTTGTTTAAAACAAAACCCGCCTTTTCTACATTTTCTTGATTAGAAAAATTCCCCAGATCAAGTTTATGAGCAAATATAGTTTTCAAATGATTTTTCTAGTATCGGTTAGTTTTTGAGAAATTAAAAGCGTATTTTGGATGTGGGACCCACTAGTGCGGAAAGTTCGGAAAAATTCGGCCAATAAGGTTAAGTTTCGGATACTGTGAAAAATTTATCGGGTGCTAAGAGATAAGTAGAGTGTGTGATATGATTGATGTGAGAGAGAAAAGAAAGGATAGGAATGCATTTATTGGAGTGCCACCTGTCACCATGATATTGGTTAGGACTTAAGAGTTACTATTCTTTTTTTTGACAATTTTGACTAAGTGGTTACTATCTTCAAAAAATCACTAAAATTCACCATTTTTCACCTCTTGTTGGCCGGCCCTCTCAAGCTCAAAGAAGGAAGAAACTTCATCAATTTTCAAGCTTCCAAAAACAAATACCTAAACTAGATTTCACTCCATAAAATTCCTCCCTTGGGTGCTAGTAAGTAGTTTAGTGAAGTTTGTTTGAAGACTTAAGGTGTCCAACATCTTCCTCTCTCTTGATTACTTGGTGAGTGGTATATGAACTTTCCCCTACACTTAATGAAGCTTGAGTTGTGCTTAGTGGAAGCTAAAGTGTTGAATTTTGTGATTTAATTCTTGTTTTTGGATGAAATGGTGAAGTTTACAATTTATTGGTGAATTTTCTGGTTTAATGTGATCATGATGTTGTGGCCTTGTATGATGATTGGAAATGTTATGTAATGAAGCTAGAAGGTGGAAAAAGTGGACAATTGCAACCAATTTTGGGTTTGGAAGAAATTCTGGAAAATTAGGGTTCTTGAAGCTACATTCTGTCCGAAATTTTAGGTCATAGATAGAGGCCGAATTGGCCTTAGCTCAAAACATGAAAGTTGTAGGGAATGACATTTTAGAGGTGCCTGCAAAATGTCAGGGCATTTGGATCGGTATAGAGTGAGTTATGTCGATTTTACTGTTGCTGTTCTGGGTGATCAGAATGTGCGAACTGCGATTGTAATTGACCATTTTGTCTGGAATTGCTTTGGATTCTGCTGATGGTGTCTTCTGATGAAATGTAGCTTGATGTCTTAGCTATCATATGCCTTTGGAATCAATGCATTTGGACCTGTGTAGACTGAGTTGGACGAATTACAGCATTGTGTGATTTGGGAACCTGCAATTACGATTCTGGTTTGGTATTCTGCATATTTGACCTAGTTGTGCTAGGATTTGGACTGAGTGACCTTCTACATTGTTGTAGCCCTGGTTCTTAGCTTCGAAACGGTGGGTCTTGCACCTTCATCCGACCATCGTAGTGCTTTTGGCACCATTACCGCAAAAGGACGTCAAAACTGTTTTCTGGTTTTGAGCAATTGTGGTTAATTGCTATGTGATTGGGTTTGATTGTAGGATGGAAAGGATGAATTTATGGGGAAATGCTGTCCGATTTTTAATAGCGTTGGTTACCTTAAGTTTCATGTGAAAGGCTTGGACTTGAATGATTGAATTGGCTATATTGGACGAGGATTGTGAGTCGTGGAGGTGAGTGACAAGTGGTATCAGAGCTTAGGCTTCAGATCTCTGTAGTGTATCCTGGGCTTGAAGTTTAGGATGCCGGACTGTGGGTTTGATTTGACTCTTGAGAGATTTTTACGGGATGTCTTGACGTGATTGGTACAAGAGGGAATGTCGAGGACGACATTCTTTTAAGGAGGGGAGATTGTGACGCCCCGAAAAAAAAGAGTTTGAGAACCCGGAAATTTTCTAATTTTCTAGGGTTTATTTTGTTTAAAACAAAACCCGCCTTTTCTACATTTTCTTGATTAGAAAAATTCCCCAGATCAAGTTTATGAGCAAATATAGTTTTCAAATGATTTTTCTAGTATCGGTTAGTTTTTGAGAAATTAAAAGCGTATTTTGGATGTGGGACCCACTAGTGCGGAAAGTTCGGAAAAATTCGGCCAATAAGGTTAAGTTTCGGATACTGTGAAAAATTTATCGGGTGCTAAGAGATAAGTAGAGTGTGTGATATGATTGATGTGAGAGAGAAAAGAAAGGATAGGAATGCATTTATTGGAGTGCCACCTGTCACCATGATATTGGTTAGGACTTAAGAGTTACTATTCTTTTTTTTGACAATTTTGACTAAGTGGTTACTATCTTCAAAAAATCACTAAAATTCACCATTTTTCACCTCTTGTTGGCCGGCCCTCTCAAGCTCAAAGAAGGAAGAAACTTCATCAATTTTCAAGCTTCCAAAAACAAATACCTAAACTAGATTTCACTCCATAAAATTCCTCCCTTGGGTGCTAGTAAGTAGTTTAGTGAAGTTTGTTTGAAGACTTAAGGTGTCCAACATCTTCCTCTCTCTTGATTACTTGGTGAGTGGTATATGAACTTTCCCCTACACTTAATGAAGCTTGAGTTGTGCTTAGTGGAAGCTAAAGTGTTGAATTTTGTGATTTAATTCTTGTTTTTGGATGAAATGGTGAAGTTTACAATTTATTGGTGAATTTTCTGGTTTAATGTGATCATGATGTTGTGGCCTTGTATGATGATTGGAAATGTTATGTAATGAAGCTAGAAGGTGGAAAAAGTGGACAATTGCAACCAATTTTGGGTTTGGAAGAAATTCTGGAAAATTAGGGTTCTTGAAGCTACATTCTGTCCGAAATTTTAGGTCATAGATAGAGGCCGAATTGGCCTTAGCTCAAAACATGAAAGTTGTAGGGAATGACATTTTAGAGGTGCCTGCAAAATGTCAGGGCATTTGGATCGGTATAGAGTGAGTTATGTCGATTTTACTGTTGCTGTTCTGGGTGATCAGAATGTGCGAACTGCGATTGTAATTGACCATTTTGTCTGGAATTGCTTTGGATTCTGCTGATGGTGTCTTCTGATGAAATGTAGCTTGATGTCTTAGCTATCATATGCCTTTGGAATCAATGCATTTGGACCTGTGTAGACTGAGTTGGACGAATTACAGCATTGTGTGATTTGGGAACCTGCAATTACGATTCTGGTTTGGTATTCTGCATATTTGACCTAGTTGTGCTAGGATTTGGACTGAGTGACCTTCTACATTGTTGTAGCCCTGGTTCTTAGCTTCGAAACGGTGGGTCTTGCACCTTCATCCGACCATCGTAGTGCTTTTGGCACCATTACCGCAAAAGGACGTCAAAACTGTTTTCTGGTTTTGAGCAATTGTGGTTAATTGCTATGTGATTGGGTTTGATTGTAGGATGGAAAGGATGAATTTATGGGGAAATGCTGTCCGATTTTTAATAGCGTTGGTTACCTTAAGTTTCATGTGAAAGGCTTGGACTTGAATGATGGAATTGGCTATATTGGACGAGGATTGTGAGTCGTGGAGGTGAGTGACAAGTGGTATCAGAGCTTAGGCTTCAGATCTCTGTAGTGTATCCTGGGCTTGAAGTTTAGGATGCCGGACTGTGGGTTTGATTTGACTCTTGAGAGATTTTTACGGGATGTCTTGACGTGATTGGTACAAGAGGGAATGTCGAGGACGACATTCTTTTAAGGAGGGGAGATTGTGACGCCCCAAAAAAAAAGAGTTTGAGAACCCGGAAATTTTCTAATTTTCTAGGGTTTATTTTGTTTAAAACAAAACCCGCCTTTTCTACATTTTCTTGATTAGAAAAATTCCCCAGATCAAGTTTATGAGCAAATATAGTTTTCAAATGATTTTTCTAGTATCGGTTAGTTTTTGAGAAATTAAAAGCGTATTTTGGATGTGGGACCCACTAGTGCGGAAAGTTCGGAAAAATTCGGCCAATAAGGTTAAGTTTCGGATACTGTGAAAAATTTATCGGGTGCTAAGAGATAAGTAGAGTGTGTGATATGATTGATGTGAGAGAGAAAAGAAAGGATAGGAATGCATTTATTGGAGTGCCACCTGTCACCATGATATTGGTTAGGACTTAAGAGTTACTATTCTTTTTTTTGACAATTTTGACTAAGTGGTTACTATCTTCAAAAAGTCACTAAAATTCACCATTTTTCACCTCTTGTTGGCCGGCCCTCTCAAGCTCAAAGAAGGAAGAAACTTCATCAATTTTCAAGCTTCGAAAAACAAATACCTAAACTAGATTTCACTCCATAAAATTCCTCCCTTGGGTGCTAGTAAGTAGTTTAGTGAAGTTTGTTTGAAGACTTAAGGTGTCCAACATCTTCCTCTCTCTTGATTACTTGGTGAGTGGTATATGAACTTTCCCCTACACTTAATGAAGCTTGAGTTGTGCTTAGTGGAAGCTAAAGTGTTGAATTTTGTGATTTAATTCTTGTTTTTGGATGAAATGGTGAAGTTTACAATTTATTGGTGAATTTTCTGGTTTAATGTGATCATGATGTTGTGGCCTTGTATGATGATTGGAAATGTTATGTAATGAAGCTAGAAGGTGGAAAAAGTGGACAATTGCAACCAATTTTGGGTTTGGAAGAAATTCTGGAAAATTAGGGTTCTTGAAGCTACATTCTGTCCGAAATTTTAGGTCATAGATAGAGGCCGAATTGGCCTTATCTCAAAACATGAAAGTTGTAGGGAATGACATTTTAGAGGTGCCTGCAAAATTTCAGGACATTTGGAGTAGTATAGAGTGAGTTATGTCGATTTTACTGTTGCTGTTCTGGGTGATCAGAATGTACGAACTGCGATTGTAATTGGCCATTTTGACTGGAATTGCTTTGGATTTTGCTGATGGTGTCTTCTGAGGAAATGTAGCTTGATGTCGTAGCTATCATATGCCTTTGGAATCAATGCATTTGGACCTGTGTAGACTGAGTTGGACGAATTACAGCATTGTGTGATTTGGGAACCTGCAATTACGATTCTGGTTTGGTATTCTGCATATTTGACCTAGTTGTGCTAGGATTTGGACTGAGTGACCTTCTACATTGTTGTAGCCCTGGTTCTTAGCTTCGAAACGGTGGGTCTTGCACCTTCATCCGACCATCGTAGTGCTTTTGGCACCATTACCGCAAAAGGACGTCAAAACTGTTTTCTGGTTTTGAGCAATTGTGGTTAATTGCTATGTGATTGGGTTTGATTGTAGGATGGAAAGGATGAATTTATGGGGAAATGCTGTCCGATTTTTAATAGCGTTGGTTACCTTAAGTTTCATGTGAAAGGCTTGGACTTGAATGATGGAATTGGCTATATTGGACGAGGATTGTGAGCCGTGGAGGTGAGTGACAAGTGGTATCAGAGCTTAGGCTTCAGATCTCTGTAGTGTATCCTGGGCTTGAAGTTTAGGATGCCGGGCTGTGGGTTTGATTTGACTCTTGAGAGATTTTTACGGGATGTCTTGACGTGATTGGTACAAGAGGGAATGTCGAGGACGACATTCTTTTAAGGAGGGGAGATTGTGACGCCCCGAAAAAAAAGAGTTTGAGAACCCGGAAATTTTCTAATTTTCTAGGGTTTATTTTGTTTGAAACAAAACCCGCCTTTTCTACATTTTCTTGATTAGAAAAATTCCCCAGATCAAGTTTATGAGCAAATATAGTTTTCAAATGATTTTTCTAGTATCGGTTAGTTTTTGAGAAATTAAAAGCGTATTTTGGATGTGGGACCCACTAGTGCGGAAAGTTCGGAAAAATTCGGCCAATAAGGTTAAGTTTCGGATACTGTGAAAAATTTATCGGGTGTTAAGAGATAAGTAGAGTGTGTGATATGATTGATGTGAGAGAGAAAAGAAAGGATAGGAATGCATTTATTGGAGTGCCACATGTCACCATGATATTGGTTAGGACTTAAGAGTTACTATTCTTTTTTTTGACTATTTTGACTAAGTGGTTAATATCTTCAAAAAATCACTAAAATTCACCATTTTTCACCTCTTGTTGGCCGGCCCTCTCAAGCTCAAAGAAGGAAGAAACTTCTTCAATTTTCAAGCTTCCATTTGGTTCAATCTTCCAAAAACAAATACCTAAACTAGATTTCACTCCATAAAATTCCTCCCTTGGGTGCTAGTAAGTAGTTTAGTGAAGTTTGTTTGAAGACTTAAGGTGTCCAACATCTTCCTCTCTCTTGATTACTTGGTGAGTGGTATATGAACTTTCCCCTACACTTAATGAAGCTTGAGTTGTGCTTAGTGGAAGCTAAAGTGTTGAATTTTGTGATTTAATTCTTGTTTTTGGATGAAATGGTGAAGTTTACAATTTATTGGTGAATTTTCTGGTTTAATGTGATCATGATGTTGTGGCCTTGTATGATGATTGGAAATGTTATGTAATGAAGCTAGAAGGTGGAAAAAGTGGACAATTGCAACCAATTTTGGGTTTGGAAGAAATTCTGGAAAATTAGGGTTCTTGAAGCTACATTCTGTCCGAAATTTTAGGTCATAGATAGAGGCCGAATTGGCCTTATCTCAAAACATTAAAGTTGTAGGGAATGACATTTTAGAGGTGCCTGCAAAATTTCAGGGCATTTGGAGTAGTATAGAGTGAGTTATGTCGATTTTACTGTTGCTGTTCTGGGTGATCAGAATGTGCGAACTGCGATTGGAATTGGCCATTTTGACTGGAATTGCTTTGGATTTTACTGACGGTGTCTTCTTATGAAATGTAGCTTGATGTCTTAGCTATCATATGCCTTTGGAATCAATGCATTTGGACATGTGTAGACTGAGTTGGACGAATTACAGCATTGTGTGATTTGGGAACCTGCAATTACGATTCTGGTTTGGTATTCTGCATATTTGACCTAGTTGTGCTAGGATTTGGACTGAGTGACCTTCTACATTGTTGTAGCCCTGGTTCTTAGCTTCGAAACGGTGGGTCTTGCACCTTCATCCGACCATCGTAGTGCTTTTGGCACCATTACCGCAAAAGGACGTCAAAACTGTTTTCTGGTTTTGAGCAATTGTGGTTAATTGCTATGTGATTGGGTTTGATTGTAGGATGGAAAGGATGAATTTATGGGGAAATGCTGTCCGATTTTTAATAGCGTTGGTTACCTTAAGTTTCATGTGAAAGGCTTGGACTTGAATGATGGAATTGGCTATATTGGACGAGGATTGTGAGTCGTGGAGGTGAGTGACAAGTGGTATCAGAGCTTAGGCTTCAGATCTCTGTAGTGTATCCTGGGCTTGAAGTTTAGGATGCCGGACTGTGGGTTTGATTTGACTCTTGAGAGATTTTTACGGGATGTCTTGACGTGATTGGTACAAGAGGGAATGTCGAGGACGACATTCTTAAGGAGGGGAGATTGTGACGCCCCGAAAAAAAAAGAGTTTGAGAACCCGGAAATTTTCTAATTTTCTAGGGTTTATTTTGTTTAAAACAAAACCCGCCTTTTCTACATTTTCTTGATTAGAAAAATTCCCCAGATCAAGTTTATGAGCAAATATAGTTTTCAAATGATTTTTCTAGTATCGGTTAGTTTTTGAGAAATTAAAAGCGTATTTTGGATGTGGGACCCACTAGTGCGGAAAGTTCGGAAAAATTCGGCCAATAAGGTTAAGTTTCGGATACTGTGAAAAATTTATCGGGTGCTAAGAGATAAGTAGAGTGTGTGATATGATTGATGTGAGAGAGAAAAGAAAGGATAGGAATGCATTTATTGGAGTGCCACCTGTCACCATGATATTGGTTAGGACTTAAGAGTTACTATTCTTTTTTTTGACAATTTTGACTAAGTGGTTACTATCTTCAAAAAGTCACTAAAATTCACCATTTTTCACCTCTTGTTGGCCGGCCCTCTCAAGCTCAAAGAAGGAAGAAACTTCATCAATTTTCAAGCTTCGAAAAACAAATACCTAAACTAGATTTCACTCCATAAAATTCCTCCCTTGGGTGCTAGTAAGTAGTTTAGTGAAGTTTGTTTGAAGACTTAAGGTGTCCAACATCTTCCTCTCTCTTGATTACTTGGTGAGTGGTATATGAACTTTCCCCTACACTTAATGAAGCTTGAGTTGTGCTTAGTGGAAGCTAAAGTGTTGAATTTTGTGATTTAATTCTTGTTTTTGGATGAAATGGTGAAGTTTACAATTTATTGGTGAATTTTCTGGTTTAATGTGATCATGATGTTGTGGCCTTGTATGATGATTGGAAATGTTATGTAATGAAGCTAGAAGGTGGAAAAAGTGGACAATTGCAACCAATTTTGGGTTTGGAAGAAATTCTGGAAAATTAGGGTTCTTGAAGCTACATTCTGTCCGAAATTTTAGGTCATAGATAGAGGCCGAATTGGCCTTATCTCAAAACATGAAAGTTGTAGGGAATGACATTTTAGAGGTGCCTGCAAAATTTCAGGACATTTGGAGTAGTATAGAGTGAGTTATGTCGATTTTACTGTTGCTGTTCTGGGTGATCAGAATGTACGAACTGCGATTGTAATTGGCCATTTTGACTGGAATTGCTTTGGATTTTGCTGATGGTGTCTTCTGAGGAAATGTAGCTTGATGTCGTAGCTATCATATGCCTTTGGAATCAATGCATTTGGACCTGTGTAGACTGAGTTGGACGAATTACAGCATTGTGTGATTTGGGAACCTGCAATTACGATTCTGGTTTGGTATTCTGCATATTTGACCTAGTTGTGCTAGGATTTGGACTGAGTGACCTTCTACATTGTTGTAGCCCTGGTTCTTAGCTTCGAAACGGTGGGTCTTGCACCTTCATCCGACCATCGTAGTGCTTTTGGCACCATTACCGCAAAAGGACGTCAAAACTGTTTTCTGGTTTTGAGCAATTGTGGTTAATTGCTATGTGATTGGGTTTGATTGTAGGATGGAAAGGATGAATTTATGGGGAAATGCTGTCCGATTTTTAATAGCGTTGGTTACCTTAAGTTTCATGTGAAAGGCTTGGACTTGAATGATGGAATTGGCTATATTGGACGAGGATTGTGAGCCGTGGAGGTGAGTGACAAGTGGTATCAGAGCTTAGGCTTCAGATCTCTGTAGTGTATCCTGGGCTTGAAGTTTAGGATGCCGGGCTGTGGGTTTGATTTGACTCTTGAGAGATTTTTACGGGATGTCTTGACGTGATTGGTACAAGAGGGAATGTCGAGGACGACATTCTTTTAAGGAGGGGAGATTGTGACGCCCCGAAAAAAAAGAGTTTGAGAACCCGGAAATTTTCTAATTTTCTAGGGTTTATTTTGTTTGAAACAAAACCCGCCTTTTCTACATTTTCTTGATTAGAAAAATTCCCCAGATCAAGTTTATGAGCAAATATAGTTTTCAAATGATTTTTCTAGTATCGGTTAGTTTTTGAGAAATTAAAAGCGTATTTTGGATGTGGGACCCACTAGTGCGGAAAGTTCGGAAAAATTCGGCCAATAAGGTTAAGTTTCGGATACTGTGAAAAATTTATCGGGTGTTAAGAGATAAGTAGAGTGTGTGATATGATTGATGTGAGAGAGAAAAGAAAGGATAGGAATGCATTTATTGGAGTGCCACATGTCACCATGATATTGGTTAGGACTTAAGAGTTACTATTCTTTTTTTTGACTATTTTGACTAAGTGGTTAATATCTTCAAAAAATCACTAAAATTCACCATTTTTCACCTCTTGTTGGCCGGCCCTCTCAAGCTCAAAGAAGGAAGAAACTTCTTCAATTTTCAAGCTTCCATTTGGTTCAATCTTCCAAAAACAAATACCTAAACTAGATTTCACTCCATAAAATTCCTCCCTTGGGTGCTAGTAAGTAGTTTAGTGAAGTTTGTTTGAAGACTTAAGGTGTCCAACATCTTCCTCTCTCTTGATTACTTGGTGAGTGGTATATGAACTTTCCCCTACACTTAATGAAGCTTGAGTTGTGCTTAGTGGAAGCTAAAGTGTTGAATTTTGTGATTTAATTCTTGTTTTTGGATGAAATGGTGAAGTTTACAATTTATTGGTGAATTTTCTGGTTTAATGTGATCATGATGTTGTGGCCTTGTATGATGATTGGAAATGTTATGTAATGAAGCTAGAAGGTGGAAAAAGTGGACAATTGCAACCAATTTTGGGTTTGGAAGAAATTCTGGAAAATTAGGGTTCTTGAAGCTACATTCTGTCCGAAATTTTAGGTCATAGATAGAGGCCGAATTGGCCTTATCTCAAAACATTAAAGTTGTAGGGAATGACATTTTAGAGGTGCCTGCAAAATTTCAGGGCATTTGGAGTAGTATAGAGTGAGTTATGTCGATTTTACTGTTGCTGTTCTGGGTGATCAGAATGTGCGAACTGCGATTGGAATTGGCCATTTTGACTGGAATTGCTTTGGATTTTACTGACGGTGTCTTCTTATGAAATGTAGCTTGATGTCTTAGCTATCATATGCCTTTGGAATCAATGCATTTGGACATGTGTAGACTGAGTTGGACGAATTACAGCATTGTGTGATTTGGGAACCTGCAATTACGATTCTGGTTTGGTATTCTGCATATTTGACCTAGTTGTGCTAGGATTTGGACTGAGTGACCTTCTACATTGTTGTAGCCCTGGTTCTTAGCTTCGAAACGGTGGGTCTTGCACCTTCATCCGACCATCGTAGTGCTTTTGGCACCATTACCGCAAAAGGACGTCAAAACTGTTTTCTGGTTTTGAGCAATTGTGGTTAATTGCTATGTGATTGGGTTTGATTGTAGGATGGAAAGGATGAATTTATGGGGAAATGCTGTCCGATTTTTAATAGCGTTGGTTACCTTAAGTTTCATGTGAAAGGCTTGGACTTGAATGATGGAATTGGCTATATTGGACGAGGATTGTGAGTCGTGGAGGTGAGTGACAAGTGGTATCAGAGCTTAGGCTTCAGATCTCTGTAGTGTATCCTGGGCTTGAAGTTTAGGATGCCGGACTGTGGGTTTGATTTGACTCTTGAGAGATTTTTACGGGATGTCTTGACGTGATTGGTACAAGAGGGAATGTCGAGGACGACATTCTTAAGGAGGGGAGATTGTGACGCCCCGAAAAAAAAAGAGTTTGAGAACCCGGAAATTTTCTAATTTTCTAGGGTTTATTTTGTTTAAAACAAAACCCGCCTTTTCTACATTTTCTTGATTAGAAAAATTCCCCAGATCAAGTTTATGAGCAAATATAGTTTTCAAATGATTTTTCTAGTATCGGTTAGTTTTTGAGAAATTAAAAGCGTATTTTGGATGTGGGACCCACTACTGCGGAAAGTTCGGAAAAATTCGACCAATAAGGTTAAGTTTCGGATACTGTGAAAAATTTATCGGGTGCTAAGAGATAAGTAGAGTGTGTGATATGATTGATGTGAGAGAGAAAAGAAAGGATAGGAATGCATTTATTGGAGTGCCACCTGTCACCATGATATTGGTTAGGACTTAAGAGTTACTATTCTTTTTTTTGACAATTTTGACTAAGTGGTTACTATCTTCAAAAAATCACTAAAATTCACCATTTTTCACCTCTTGTTGGCCGGCCCTCTCAAGCTCAAAGAAGGAAGAAACTTCATCAATTTTCAAGCTTCCAAAAACAAATACCTAAACTAGATTTCACTCCATAAAATTCCTCCCTTGGGTGCTAGTAAGTAGTTTAGTGAAGTTTGTTTGAAGACTTAAGGTGTCCAACATCTTCCTCTCTCTTGATTACTTGGTGAGTGGTATATGAACTTTTTCCCCTACACTTAATGAAGCTTGAGTTGTGCTTAGTGGAAGCTAAAGTGTTGAATTTTGTGATTTAATTCTTGTTTTTGGATGAAATGGTGAAGTTTACAATTTATTGGTGAATTTTCTGGTTTAATGTGATCATGATGTTGTGGCCTTGTATGATGATTGGAAATGTTATGTAATGAAGCTAGAAGGTGGAAAAAGTGGACAATTGCAACCAATTTTGGGTTTGGAAGAAATTCTGGAAAATTAGGGTTCTTGAAGCTACATTCTGTCCGAAATTTTAGGTCATAGATAGAGGCCGAATTGGCCTTATCTCAAAACATGAAAGTTGTAGGGAATGACATTTTAGAGGTGCCTGCAAAATTTCAGGGCATTTGGAGTAGTATAGAGTGAGTTATGTCGATTTTACTGTTGCTGTTCTGGGTGATCAGAATGTGCGAACTGCGATTGGAATTGGCCATTTTGACTGGAATTGCTTTGGATTTTACTGACGGTGTCTTCTTATGAAATGTAGCTTGATGTCTTAGCTATCATATGCCTTTGGAATCAATGCATTTGGACATGTGTAGACTGAGTTGGACGAATTACAGCATTGTGTGATTTGGGAACCTGCAATTACGATTCTGGTTTGGTATTCTGCATATTTGACCTAGTTGTGCTAGGATTTGGACTGAGTGACCTTCTACATTGTTGTAGCCCTGGTTCTTAGCTTCGAAACGGTGGGTCTTGCACCTTCATCCGACCATCGTAGTGCTTTTGGCACCATTACCGCAAAAGGACGTCAAAACTGTTTTCTGGTTTTGAGCAATTGTGGTTAATTGCTATGTGATTGGGTTTGATTGTAGGATGGAAAGGATGAATTTATGGGGAAATGCTGTCCGATTTTTAATAGCGTTGGTTACCTTAAGTTTCATGTGAAAGGCTTGGACTTGAATGATGGAATTGGCTATATTGGACGAGGATTGTGAGTCGTGGAGGTGAGTGACAAGTGGTATCAGAGCTTAGGCTTCAGATCTCTGTAGTGTATCCTGGGCTTGAAGTTTAGGATGCCGGACTGTGGGTTTGATTTGACTCTTGAGAGATTTTTACGGGATGTCTTGACGTGATTGGTACAAGAGGGAATGTCGAGGACGACATTCTTAAGGAGGGGAGATTGTGACGCCCCGAAAAAAAAAGAGTTTGAGAACCCGGAAATTTTCTAATTTTCTAGGGTTTATTTTGTTTAAAACAAAACCCGCCTTTTCTACATTTTCTTGATTAGAAAAATTCCCCAGATCAAGTTTATGAGCAAATATAGTTTTCAAATGATTTTTCTAGTATCGGTTAGTTTTTGAGAAATTAAAAGCGTATTTTGGATGTGGGACCCACTACTGCGGAAAGTTCGGAAAAATTCGACCAATAAGGTTAAGTTTCGGATACTGTGAAAAATTTATCGGGTGCTAAGAGATAAGTAGAGTGTGTGATATGATTGATGTGAGAGAGAAAAGAAAGGATAGGAATGCATTTATTGGAGTGCCACCTGTCACCATGATATTGGTTAGGACTTAAGAGTTACTATTCTTTTTTTTGACAATTTTGACTAAGTGGTTACTATCTTCAAAAAATCACTAAAATTCACCATTTTTCACCTCTTGTTGGCCGGCCCTCTCAAGCTCAAAGAAGGAAGAAACTTCATCAATTTTCAAGCTTCCAAAAACAAATACCTAAACTAGATTTCACTCCATAAAATTCCTCCCTTGGGTGCTAGTAAGTAGTTTAGTGAAGTTTGTTTGAAGACTTAAGGTGTCCAACATCTTCCTCTCTCTTGATTACTTGGTGAGTGGTATATGAACTTTTTCCCCTACACTTAATGAAGCTTGAGTTGTGCTTAGTGGAAGCTAAAGTGTTGAATTTTGTGATTTAATTCTTGTTTTTGGATGAAATGGTGAAGTTTACAATTTATTGGTGAATTTTCTGGTTTAATGTGATCATGATGTTGTGGCCTTGTATGATGATTGGAAATGTTATGTAATGAAGCTAGAAGGTGGAAAAAGTGGACAATTGCAACCAATTTTGGGTTTGGAAGAAATTCTGGAAAATTAGGGTTCTTGAAGCTACATTCTGTCCGAAATTTTAGGTCATAGATAGAGGCCGAATTGGCCTTATCTCAAAACATGAAAGTTGTAGGGAATGACATTTTAGAGGTGCCTGCAAAATTTCAGGACATTTGGAGTAGTATAGAGTGAGTTATGTCGATTTTACTGTTGCTGTTCTGGGTGATCAGAATGTACGAACTGCGATTGTAATTGGCCATTTTGACTGGAATTGCTTTGGATTTTGCTGATGGTGTCTTCTGAGGAAATGTAGCTTGATGTCGTAGCTATCATATGCCTTTGGAATCAATGCATTTGGACCTGTGTAGACTGAGTTGGACGAATTACAGCATTGTGTGATTTGGGAACCTGCAATTACGATTCTGGTTTGGTATTCTGCATATTTGACCTAGTTGTGCTAGGATTTGGACTGAGTGACCTTCTACATTGTTGTAGCCCTGGTTCTTAGCTTCGAAACGGTGGGTCTTGCACCTTCATCCGACCATCGTAGTGCTTTTGGCACCATTACCGCAAAAGGACGTCAAAACTGTTTTCTGGTTTTGAGCAATTGTGGTTAATTGCTATGTGATTGGGTTTGATTGTAGGATGGAAAGGATGAATTTATGGGGAAATGCTGTCCGATTTTTAATAGCGTTGGTTACCTTAAGTTTCATGTGAAAGGCTTGGACTTGAATGATGGAATTGGCTATATTGGACGAGGATTGTGAGCCGTGGAGGTGAGTGACAAGTGGTATCAGAGCTTAGGCTTCAGATCTCTGTAGTGTATCCTGGGCTTGAAGTTTAGGATGCCGGACTGTGGGTTTGATTTGACTCTTGAGAGATTTTTACGGGATGTCTTGACGTGATTGGTACAAGAGGAAATGTCGAGGACGACATTCTTTTAAGGAGGGGAGATTGTGACGCCCCGAAAAAAAAGAGTTTGAGAACCCGGAAATTTTCTAATTTTCTAGGGTTTATTTTGTTTAAAACAAAACCCGCCTTTTCTACATTTTCTTGATTAGAAAAATTCCCCAGATCAAGTTTATGAGCAAATATAGTTTTCAAATGATTTTTCTAGTATCGGTTAGTTTTTGAGAAATTAAAAGCGTATTTTGGATGTGGGACCCACTAGTGCGGAAAGTTCGGAAAAATTCGGCCAATAAGGTTAAGTTTCGGATACTGTGAAAAATTTATCGGGTGCTAAGAGATAAGTAGAGTGTGTGATATGATTGATGTGAGAGAGAAAAGAAAGGATAGGAATGCATTTATTGGAGTGCCACATGTCACCATGATATTGGTTAGGACTTAAGAGTTACTATTCTTTTTTTGACTATTTTGACTAAGTGGTCAATATCTTCAAAAATTCACTAAAATTCACCATTTTTCACCTCTTGTTGGCCGGCCCTCTCAAGCTCAAAGAAGGAAGAAACTTCATCAATTTTCAAGCTTCCATTTGGTTCAATCTTCCAAAAACAAATACCTAAACTAGATTTCACTCCATAAAATTCCTCCCTTGGGTGCTAGTAAGTAGTTTAGTGAAGTTTGTTTGAAGACTTAAGGTGTCCAACATCTTCCTCTCTCTTGATTACTTGGTGAGTGGTATATGAACTTTCCCCTACACTTAATGAAGCTTGAGTTGTGCTTAGTGGAAGCTAAAGTGTTGAATTTTGTGATTTAATTCTTGTTTTTGGATGAAATGGTGAAGTTTACAATTTATTGGTGAATTTTCTGGTTTAATGTCATCATGATGTTGTGGGCTTGTATGATGATTGGAAATGTTATGTAATGAAGCTAGAAGGTGGAAAAAGTGGACAATTGCAACCAATTTTGGGTTTGGAAGAAATTCTGGAAAATTAGGGTTCTTGAAGCTACATTCTGTCCGAAATTTTAGGTCATAGATAGAGGCCGAATTGGCCTTAGCTCAAAACATGAAAGTTGTAGGGAATGACATTTTAGAGTGCCTGCAAAATTTCAGGGCATTTGGAGTAGTATAGAGTGAGTTATGTCGATTTTACTGTTGCTGTTCTGGGTGATCAGAATGTGCGAACTGCGATTGTAATTGGCCATTTTGACTGGAATTGCTTTGGATTTTGCTGATGGTGTCTTCTGATGAAATGTAGCTTGATGTCTTAGCTATCATATGCCTTTGGAATCAATGCATTTGGACCTGTGTAGACTGAGTTGGACGAATTACAGCATTGTGTGATTTGGGAACCTGCAATTACGATTCTGGTTTGGTATTCTGCATATTTGACCTAGTTGTGCTAGGATTTGGACTGAGTGACCTTCTACATTGTTGTAGCCCTGGTTCTTAGCTTCGAAACGGTGGGTCTTACACCTTCATCCGACCATCGTAGTGCTTTTGGCACCATTACCGCAAAAGGACGTCAAAACTTTTTTCTGGTTTTGAGCAATTGTGGTTAATTGCTATGTGATTGGGTTTGATTGTAGGATGGAAAGGATGAATTTATGGGGAAATGCTGTCCGATTTTTAATAGCGTTGGTTACCTTAAGTTTCATGTGAAAGGCTTGGACTTGAATGATAGAATTGGCTATATTGGACGAGGATTGTGAGCCGTGGAGGTGAGTGACAAGTGGTATCAGAGCTTAGGCTTCAGATCTCTGTAGTGTATCCTGGGCTTGAAGTTTAGGATGCCGGACTGTGGGTTTGATTTGACTCTTGAGAGATTTTTACGGGATGTCTTGACGTGATTGGTACAAGAGGGAATGTCGAGGACGACATTCTTTTAAGGAGGGGAGATTGTGACGCCCCGAAAAAAAAGTGTTTGAGAACCCGGAAATTTTCTAATTTTCTAGGGTTTATTTTGTTTAAAACAAAACCCGCCTTTTCTACATTTTCTTGATTAGAAAAATTCCCCAGATCAAGTTTATGAGCAAATATAGTTTTCAAATGATTTTTCTAGTATCGGTTAGTTTTTGAGAAATTAAAAGCGTATTTTGGATGTGGGACCCACTAGTGCGGAAAGTTCGGAAAAATTCGGCTAATAAGGTTAAGTTTCGGATACTGTGAAAAATTTATCGGGTGTTAAGAGATAAGTAGAGTGTGTGTGATATGATTGATGTGAGAGAGAAAAGAAAGGATAGGAATGCATTTATTGGAGTGCCACATGTCACCATGATATTGGTTAGGAATTAAGAGTTACTATTCTTTTTTTTGACTATTTTGACTAAGTGGTTAATATCTTCAAAAAATCACTAAAATTCACCATTTTTCACCTCTTGTTGGCCGGCCCTCTCAAGCTCAAAGAAGGAAGAAACTTCATCAATTTTCAAGCTTCCATTTGGTTCAATCTTCCAAAAACAAATACCTAAACTAGATTTCACTCCATAAAATTCCTCCCTTGGGTGCTAGTAAGTAGTTTAGTGAAGTTTGTTTGAAGACTTAAGGTGTCCAACATCTTCCTCTCTCTTGATTACTTGGTGAGTGGTATATGAACTTTCCCCTACACTTAATGAAGCTTGAGTTGTGCTTAGTGGAAGCTAAAGTGTTGAATTTTGTGATTTAATTCTTGTTTTTGGATGAAATGGTGAAGTTTACAATTTATTGGTGAATTTTCTGGTTTAATGTCATCATGATGTTGTGGGCTTGTATGATGATTGGAAATGTTATGTAATGAAGCTAGAAGGTGGAAAAAGTGGACAATTGCAACCAATTTTGGGTTTGGAAGAAATTCTGGAAAATTAGGGTTCTTGAAGCTACATTCTGTCCGAAATTTTAGGTCATAGATAGAGGCCGAATTGGCCTTAGCTCAAAACATGAAAGTTGTAGGGAATGACATTTTAGAGTGCCTGCAAAATTTCAGGGCATTTGGAGTAGTATAGAGTGAGTTATGTCGATTTTACTGTTGCTGTTCTGGGTGATCAGAATGTGCGAACTGCGATTGTAATTGGCCATTTTGACTGGAATTGCTTTGGATTTTGCTGATGGTGTCTTCTGATGAAATGTAGCTTGATGTCTTAGCTATCATATGCCTTTGGAATCAATGCATTTGGACCTGTGTAGACTGAGTTGGACGAATTACAGCATTGTGTGATTTGGGAACCTGCAATTACGATTCTGGTTTGGTATTCTGCATATTTGACCTAGTTGTGCTAGGATTTGGACTGAGTGACCTTCTACATTGTTGTAGCCCTGGTTCTTAGCTTCGAAACGGTGGGTCTTACACCTTCATCCGACCATCGTAGTGCTTTTGGCACCATTACCGCAAAAGGACGTCAAAACTGTTTTCTGGTTTTGAGCAATTGTGGTTAATTGCTATGTGATTGGGTTTGATTGTAGGATGGAAAGGATGAATTTATGGGGAAATGCTGTCCGATTTTTAATAGCGTTGGTTACCTTAAGTTTCATGTGAAAGGCTTGGACTTGAATGATAGAATTGGCTATATTGGACGAGGATTGTGAGCCGTGGAGGTGAGTGACAAGTGGTATCAGAGCTTAGGCTTCAGATCTCTGTAGTGTATCCTGGGCTTGAAGTTTAGGATGCCGGACTGTGGGTTTGATTTGACTCTTGAGAGATTTTTACGGGATGTCTTGACGTGATTGGTACAAGAGGGAATGTCGAGGACGACATTCTTTTAAGGAGGGGAGATTGTGACGCCCCAAAAAAAAAGAGTTTGAGAACCCGGAAATTTTCTAATTTTCTAGGGTTTATTTTGTTTAAAACAAAACCCGCCTTTTCTACATTTTCTTGATTAGAAAAATTCCCCAGATCAAGTTTATGAGCAAATATAGTTTTCAAATGATTTTTCTAGTATCGGTTAGTTTTTGAGAAATTAAAAGCGTATTTTGGATGTGGGACCCACTAGTGCGGAAAGTTCGGAAAAATTCGGCTAATAAGGTTAAGTTTCGGATACTGTGAAAAATTTATCGGGTGTTAAGAGATAAGTAGAGTGTGTGTGATATGATTGATGTGAGAGAGAAAAGAAAGGATAGGAATGCATTTATTGGAGTGCCACATGTCACCATGATATTGGTTAGGAATTAAGAGTTACTATTCTTTTTTTTGACTATTTTGACTAAGTGGTTAATATCTTCAAAAAATCACTAAAATTCACCATTTTTCACCTCTTGTTGGCCGGCCCTCTCAAGCTCAAAGAAGGAAGAAACTTCATCAATTTTCAAGCTTCCATTTGGTTCAATCTTCCAAAAACAAATACCTAAACTAGATTTCACTCCATAAAATTCCTCCCTTGGGTGCTAGTAAGTAGTTTAGTGAAGTTTGTTTGAAGACTTAAGGTGTCCAACATCTTCCTCTCTCTTGATTACTTGGTGAGTGGTATATGAACTTTCCCCTACACTTAATGAAGCTTGAGTTGTGCTTAGTGGAAGCTAAAGTGTTGAATTTTGTGATTTAATTCTTGTTTTTGGATGAAATGGTGAAGTTTACAATTTATTGGTGAATTTTCTGGTTTAATGTCATCATGATGTTGTGGCCTTGTATGATGATTGGAAATGTTATGTAATGAAGCTAGAAGGTGGAAAAAGTGGACAATTGCAACCAATTTTGGGTTTGGAAGAAATTCTGGAAAATTAGGGTTCTTGAAGCTACATTCTGTCCGAAATTTTAGGTCATAGATAGAGGCCGAATTGGCCTTATCTCAAAACATAAAAGTAGTAGGGAATGACATTTTAGAGGTGCCTGCAAAATTTCAGGACATTTGGAGTAGTATAGAGTGAGTTATGTCGATTTTACTGTTGCTGTTCTGGGTGATCAGAATGTGCGAACTGCGATTGTAATTGGCCATTTTGACTGGAATTGCTTTGGATTTTGCTGATGGTGTCTTCTGATGAAATGTAGCTTGATGTCGTAGCTATCATATGCCTTTGGAATCAATGCATTTGGACCTGTGTAGACTGAGTTGGACGAATTACAGCATTGTGTGATTTGGGAACCTGCAATTACGATTCTGGTTTGGTATTCTGCATATTTGACCTAGTTGTACTAGGATTTGGACTGAGTGACCTTCTACATTGTTGTAGCCCTGGTTCTTAGCTTCGAAACGGTGGGTCTTGCACCTTCATCCGACCATCGCAGTGCTTTTGGCACCATTACCGCAAAAGGACGTCAAAACTGTTTTCTGGTTTTGAGCAATTGTGGTTAATTGCTATGTGATTGGGTTTGATTGTAGGATGGAAAGGATGAATTTATGGGGAAATGCTGTCCGATTTTTAATAGCGTTGGTTACCTTAAGTTTCATGTGAAAGGCTTGGACTTGAATGATGGAATTGGCTATATTGGACGAGGATTGTGAGCCGTGGAGGTGAGTGACAAGTGGTATCAGAGCTTAGGCTTCAGATCTCTGTAGTGTATCCTGGGCTTGAAGTTTAGGATGCCGGACTGTGGGTTTGATTTGACTCTTGAGAGATTTTTACGGGATGTCTTGACGTGATTGGTACAAGAGGGAATGTCGAGGACGACATTCTTTTAAGGAGGGGAGATTGTGACGCCCCGAAAAAAAAGAGTTTGAGAACCCGGAAATTTTCTAATTTTCTAGGGTTTATTTTGTTTAAAACAAAACCCGCCTTTTCTACATTTTCTTGATTAGAAAAATTCCCCAAATCAAGTTTATGAGCAAATATAGTTTTCAAATGATTTTTCTAGTATCGGTTAGTTTTTGAGAAATTAAAAGCGTATTTTGGATGTGGGACCCACTAGTGCGGAAAGTTCGGAAAAATTCGGCCAATAAGGTTAAGTTTCGGATACTGTGAAAAATTTATCGGGTGTTAAGAGATAAGTAGAGTGTGTGTGATATGATTGATGTGAGAGAGAAAAGAAAGGATAGGAATGCATTTATTGGAGTGCCACATGTCACCATGATATTGGTTAGGACTTAAGAGTTACTATTCTTTTTTTTGACTATTTTGACTAAGTGGTTAATATCTTCAAAAAATCACTAAAATTCACCATTTTTCACCTCTTGTTGGCCGGCCCTCTCAAGCTCAAAGAAGGAAGAAACTTCATCAATTTTCAAGCTTCCATTTGGTTCAATCTTCCAAAAACAAATACCTAAACTAGATTTCACTCCATAAAATTCCTCCCTTGGGTGCTAGTAAGTAGTTTAGTGAAGTTTGTTTGAAGACTTAAGGTGTCCAACATCTTCCTCTCTCTTGATTACTTGGTGAGTGGTATATGAACTTTCCCCTACACTTAATGAAGCTTGAGTTGTGCTTAGTGGAAGCTAAAGTGTTGAATTTTGTGATTTAATTCTTGTTTTTGGATGAAATGGTGAAGTTTACAATTTATTGGTGAATTTTCTGGTTTAATGTGATCATGATGTTGTGGCCTTGTATGATGATTGGAAATGTTATGTAATGAAGCTAGAAGGTGGAAAAAGTGGACAATTGCAACCAATTTTGGGTTTGGAAGAAATTCTGGAAAATTAGGGTTCTTGAAGCTACATTCTGTCCGAAATTTTAGGTCATAGATAGAGGCCGAATTGGCCTTATCTCAAAACATAAAAGTAGTAGGGAATGACATTTTAGAGGTGCCTGCAAAATTTCAGGACATTTGGAGTAGTATAGAGTGAGTTATGTCGATTTTACTGTTGCTGTTCTGGGTGATCAGAATGTGCGAACTGCGATTGTAATTGGCCATTTTGACTGGAATTGCTTTGGATTTTACTGATGGTGTCTTCTGATGAAATGTAGCTTGATGTCGTAGCTATCATATGCCTTTGGAATCAATGCATTTGGACCTGTGTAGACTGAGTTGGACGAATTACAGCATTGTGTGATTTGGGAACCTGCAATTACGATTCTGGTTTGGTATTCTGCATATTTGACCTAGTTGTGCTAGGATTTGGACTGAGTGACCTTCTACATTGTTGTAGCCCTGGTTCTTAGCTTCGAAACGTTGGGTCTTGCACCTTCATCCGACCATCGTAGTGCTTTTGGCACCATTACCGCAAAAGGACGTCAAAACTGTTTTCTGGTTTTGAGCAATTGTGGTTAATTGCTATGTGATTGGGTTTGATTGTAGGATGGAAAGGATGAATTTATGGGGAAATGCTGTCCGATTTTTAATAGCGTTGGTTACCTTAAGTTTCATGTGAAAGGCTTGGACTTGAATGATGGAATTGGCTATATTGGACGAGGATTGTGAGCCGTGGAGGTGAGTGACAAGTGGTATCAGAGCTTAGGCTTCAGATCTCTGTAGTGTATCCTGGGCTTGAAGTTTAGGATGCCGGACTGTGGGTTTGATTTGACTCTTGAGAGATTTTTACGGGATGTCTTGACGTGATTGGTACAAGAGGGAATGTCGAGGACGACATTCTTTTAAGGAGGGGAGATTGTGACGCCCCGAAAAAAAAGAGTTTGAGAACCCGGAAATTTTCTAATTTTCTAGGGTTTATTTTGTTTAAAACAAAACCCGCCTTTTCTACATTTTCTTGATTAGAAAAATTCCCCAGATCAAGTTTATGAGCAAATATAGTTTTCAAATGATTTTTCTAGTATCGGTTAGTTTTTGAGAAATTAAAAGCGTATTTTGGATGTGGGACCCACTAGTGCGGAAAGTTCGGAAAAATTCGGCCAATAAGGTTAAGTTTCGGATACTGTGAAAAATTTATCGGGTGTTAAGAGATAAGTAGAGTGTGTGTGATATGATTGATGTGAGAGAGAAAAGAAAGGATAGGAATGCATTTATTGGAGTGCCACATGTCACCATGATATTGGTTAGGACTTAAGAGTTACTATTCTTTTTTTTGACTATTTTGACTAAGTGGTTAATATCTTCAAAAAATCACTAAAATTCACCATTTTTCACCTCTTGTTGGCCGGCCCTCTCAAGCTCAAAGAAGGAAGAAACTTCATCAATTTTCAAGCTTCCATTTGGTTCAATCTTCCAAAAACAAATACCTAAACTAGATTTCACTCCATAAAATTCCTCCCTTGGGTGCTAGTAAGTAGTTTAGTGAAGTTTGTTTGAAGACTTAAGGTGTCCAACATCTTCCTCTCTCTTGATTACTTGGTGAGTGGTATATGAACTTTCCCCTACACTTAATGAAGCTTGAGTTGTGCTTAGTGGAAGCTAAAGTGTTGAATTTTGTGATTTAATTCTTGTTTTTGGATGAAATGGTGAAGTTTACAATTTATTGGTGAATTTTCTGGTTTAATGTGATCATGATGTTGTGGCCTTGTATGATGATTGGAAATGTTATGTAATGAAGCTAGAAGGTGGAAAAAGTGGACAATTGCAACCAATTTTGGGTTTGGAAGAAATTCTGGAAAATTAGGGTTCTTGAAGCTACATTCTGTCCGAAATTTTAGGTCATAGATAGAGGCCGAATTGGCCTTATCTCAAAACATAAAAGTTGTAGGGAATGACATTTCAGAGGTGCCTGCAAAATTTCAGGACATTTGGAGTAGTATAGAGTGAGTTATGTCGATTTTACTGTTGCTGTTCTGGGTGATCAGAATGTGCGAACTGCGATTGTAATTGGCCATTTTGACTGGAATTGCTTTGGATTTTGCTGATGGTGTCTTCTGATGAAATGTAGCTTGATGTCGTAGCTATCATATGCCTTTGGAATCAATGCATTTGGACCTGTGTAGACTGAGTTGGACGAATTACAGCATTGTGTGATTTGGGAACCTGCAATTACGATTCTGGTTTGGTATTCTGCATATTTGACCTAGTTGTGCTAGGATTTGGACTGAGTGACCTTCTACATTGTTGTAGCCCTGGTTCTTAGCTTCGAAACGGTGGGTCTTGCACCTTCATCCGACCATCGTAGTGCTTTTGGCACCATTACCGCAAAAGGACGTCAAAACTGTTTTCTGGTTTTGAGCAATTGTGGTTAATTGCTATGTGATTGGGTTTGATTGTAGGATGGAAAGGATGAAGTTATGGGGAAATGCTGTCCGATTTTTAATAGCGTTGGTTACCTTAAGTTTCATGTGAAAGGCTTGGACTTGAATGATGGAATTGGCTATATTGGACGAGGATTGTGAGCCGTGGAGGTGAGTGACAAGTGGTATCAGAGCTTAGGCTTCAGATCTCTGTAGTGTATCCTGGGCTTGAAGTTTAGGATGCCGGACTGTGGGTTTGATTTGACTCTTGAGAGATTTTTACGGGATGTCTTGACGTGATTGGTACAAGAGGGAATGTCGAGGACGACATTCTTTTAAGGAGGGGAGATTGTGACGCCCCGAAAAAAAAGAGTTTGAGAACCCGGAAATTTTCTAATTTTCTAGGGTTTATTTTGTTTAAAACAAAACCCGCCTTTTCTACATTTTCTTGATTAGAAAAATTCCCCAGATCAAGTTTATGAGCAAATATAGTTTTCAAATGATTTTTCTAGTATCGGTTAGTTTTTGAGAAATTAAAAGCGTATTTTGGATGTGGGACCCACTAGTGCGGAAAGTTCGGAAAAATTCGGCCAATAAGGTTAAGTTTCGGATACTGTGAAAAATTTATCGGGTGTTAAGAGATAAGTAGAGTGTGTGTGATATGATTGATGTGAGAGAGAAAAGAAAGGATAGGAATGCATTTATTGGAGTGCCACATGTCACCATGATATTGGTTAGGACTTAAGAGTTACTATTCTTTTTTTTGACTATTTTGACTAAGTGGTTAATATCTTCAAAAAATCACTAAAATTCACCATTTTTCACCTCTTGTTGGCCGGCCCTCTCAAGCTCAAAGAAGGAAGAAACTTCATCAATTTTCAAGCTTCCATTTGGTTCAATCTTCCAAAAACAAATACCTAAACTAGATTTCACTCCATAAAATTCCTCCCTTGGGTGCTAGTAAGTAGTTTAGTGAAGTTTGTTTGAAGACTTAAGGTGTCCAACATCTTCCTCTCTCTTGATTACTTGGTGAGTGGTATATGAACTTTCCCCTACACTTAATGAAGCTTGAGTTGTGCTTAGTGGAAGCTAAAGTGTTGAATTTTGTGATTTAATTCTTGTTTTTGGATGAAATGGTGAAGTTTACAATTTATTGGTGAATTTTCTGGTTTAATGTGATCATGATGTTGTGGCCTTGTATGATGATTGGAAATGTTATGTAATGAAGCTAGAAGGTGGAAAAAGTGGACAATTGCAACCAATTTTGGGTTTGGAAGAAATTCTGGAAAATTAGGGTTCTTGAAGCTACATTCTGTCCGAAATTTTAGGTCATACATAGAGGCCGAATTGGCCTTATCTCAAAACATGAAAGTTGTAGGGAATGACATTTTAGAGGTGCCTGCAAAATTTCAGGACATTTGGAGTAGTATAGAGTGAGTTATGTCGATTTTACTGTTGCTGTTCTGGGTGATCAGAATGTGCGAACTGCGATTGTAATTGGCCATTTTGACTGGAATTGCTTTGGATTTTGCTGATGGTGTCTTCTGATGAAATGTAGCTTGATGTCGTAGCTATCATATGCCTTTGGAATCAATGCATTTGGACCTGTGTAGACTGAGTTGGACGAATTACAGCATTGTGTGATTTGGGAACCTGCAATTACGATTCTGGTTTGGTATTCTGCATATTTGACCTAGTTGTGCTAGGATTTGGACTGAGTGACCTTCTACATTGTTGTAGCCCTGGTTCTTAGCTTCGAAACGGTGGGTCTTGCACCTTCATCCGACCATCGTAGTGCTTTTGGCACCATTACCGCAAAAGGACGTCAAAACTGTTTTCTGGTTTTGAGCAATTGTGGTTAATTGCTATGTGATTGGGTTTGATTGTAGGATGGAAAGGATGAATTTATGGGGAAATGCTGTCCGATTTTTAATAGCGTTGGTTACCTTAAGTTTCATGTGAAAGGCTTGGACTTGAATGATGGAATTGGCTATATTGGACGAGGATTGTGAGCCGTGGAGGTGAGTGACAAGTGGTATCAGAGCTTAGGCTTCAGATCTCTGTAGTGTATCCTGGGCTTGAAGTTTAGGATGCCGGACTGTGGGTTTGATTTGACTCTTGAGAGATTTTTACGGGATGTCTTGACGTGATTGGTACAAGAGGGAATGTCGAGGACGACATTCTTTTAAGGAGGGGAGATTGTGACGCCCCGAAAAAAAAGAGTTTGAGAACCCGGAAATTTTCTAATTTTCTAGGGTTTATTTTGTTTAAAACAAAACCCGCCTTTTCTACATTTTCTTGATTAGAAAAATTCCCCAGATCAAGTTTATGAGCAAATATAGTTTTCAAATGATTTTTCTAGTATCGGTTAGTTTTTGAGAAATTAAAAGCGTATTTTGGATGTGGGACCCACTAGTGCGGAAAGTTCGGAAAAATTCGGCCAATAAGGTTAAGTTTCGGATACTGTGAAAAATTTATCGGGTGTTAAGAGATAAGTAGAGTGTGTGTGATATGATTGATGTGAGAGAGAAAAGAAAGGATAGGAATGCATTTATTGGAGTGCCACATGTCACCATGATATTGGTTAGGACTTAAGAGTTACTATTCTTTTTTTTGACTATTTTGACTAAGTGGTTAATATCTTCAAAAAATCACTAAAATTCACCATTTTTCACCTCTTGTTGGCCGGCCCTCTCAAGCTCAAAGAAGGAAGAAACTTCATCAATTTTCAAGCTTCCATTTGGTTCAATCTTCCAAAAACAAATACCTAAACTAGATTTCACTCCATAAAATTCCTCCCTTGGGTGCTAGTAAGTAGTTTAGTGAAGTTTGTTTGAAGACTTAAGGTGTCCAACATCTTCCTCTCTCTTGATTACTTGGTGAGTGGTATATGAACTTTCCCCTACACTTAATGAAGCTTGAGTTGTGCTTAGTGGAAGCTAAAGTGTTGAATTTTGTGATTTAATTCTTGTTTTTGGATGAAATGGTGAAGTTTACAATTTATTGGTGAATTTTCTGGTTTAATGTGATCATGATGTTGTGGCCTTGTATGATGATTGGAAATGTTATGTAATGAAGCTAGAAGGTGGAAAAAGTGGACAATTGCAACCAATTTTGGGTTTGGAAGAAATTCTGGAAAATTAGGGTTCTTGAAGCTACATTCTGTCCGAAATTTTAGGTCATAGATAGAGGCCGAATTGGCCTTATCTCAAAACATGAAAGTTGTAGGGAATGACATTTTAGAGGTGCCTGCAAAATTTCAGGACATTTGGAGTAGTATAGAGTGAGTTATGTCGATTTTACTGTTGCTGTTCTGGGTGATCAGAATGTGCGAACTGCGATTGTAATTGGCCATTTTGACTGGAATTGCTTTGGATTTTGCTGATGGTGTCTTCTGATGAAATGTAGCTTGATGTCGTAGCTATCATATGCCTTTGGAATCAATGCATTTGGACCTGTGTAGACTGAGTTGGACGAATTACAGCATTGTGTGATTTGGGAACCTGCAATTACGATTCTGGTTTGGTATTCTGCATATTTGACCTAGTTGTGCTAGGATTTGGACTGAGTGACCTTCTACATTGTTGTAGCCCTGGTTCTTAGCTTCGAAACGGTGGGTCTTGCACCTTCATCCGACCATCGCAGTGCTTTTGGCACCATTACCGCAAAAGGACGTCAAAACTGTTTTCTGGTTTTGAGCAATTGTGGTTAATTGCTATGTGATTGGGTTTGATTGTAGGATGGAAAGGATGAATTTATGGGGAAATGCTGTCCGATTTTTAATAGCGTTGGTTACCTTAAGTTTCATGTGAAAGGCTTGGACTTGAATGATGGAATTGGCTATATTGGACGAGGATTGTGAGCCGTGGAGGTGAGTGACAAGTGGTATCAGAGCTTAGGCTTCAGATCTCTGTAGTGTATCCTGGGCTTGAAGTTTAGGATGCCGGACTGTGGGTTTGATTTGACTCTTGAGAGATTTTTACGGGATGTCTTGACGTGATTGGTACAAGAGGGAATGTCGAGGACGACATTCTTTTAAGGAGGGGAGATTGTGACGCCCCGAAAAAAAAGAGTTTGAGAACCCGGAAATTTTCTAATTTTCTAGGGTTTATTTTGTTTAAAACAAAACCCGCCTTTTCTACATTTTCTTGATTAGAAAAATTCCCCAGATCAAGTTTATGAGCAAATATAGTTTTCAAATGATTTTTCTAGTATCGGTTAGTTTTTGAGAAATTAAAAGCGTATTTTGGATGTGGGACCCACTAGTGCGGAAAGTTCGGAAAAATTCGGCCAATAAGGTTAAGTTTCGGATACTGTGAAAAATTTATCGGGTGTTAAGAGATAAGTAGAGTGTGTGTGATATGATTGATGTGAGAGAGAAAAGAAAGGATAGGAATGCATTTATTGGAGTGCCACATGTCACCATGATATTGGTTAGGACTTAAGAGTTACTATTCTTTTTTTTGACTATTTTGACTAAGTGGTTAATATCTTCAAAAAATCACTAAAATTCACCATTTTTCACCTCTTGTTGGCCGGCCCTCTCAAGCTCAAAGAAGGAAGAAACTTCATCAATTTTCAAGCTTCCATTTGGTTCAATCTTCCAAAAACAAATACCTAAACTAGATTTCACTCCATAAAATTCCTCCCTTGGGTGCTAGTAAGTAGTTTAGTGAAGTTTGTTTGAAGACTTAAGGTGTCCAACATCTTCCTCTCTCTTGATTACTTGGTGAGTGGTATATGAACTTTCCCCTACACTTAATGAAGCTTGAGTTGTGCTTAGTGGAAGCTAAAGTGTTGAATTTTGTGATTTAATTCTTGTTTTTGGATGAAATGGTGAAGTTTACAATTTATTGGTGAATTTTCTGGTTTAATGTGATCATGATGTTGTGGCCTTGTATGATGATTGGAAATGTTATGTAATGAAGCTAGAAGGTGGAAAAAGTGGACAATTGCAACCAATTTTGGGTTTGGAAGAAATTCTGGAAAATTAGGGTTCTTGAAGCTACATTCTGTCCGAAATTTTAGGTCATAGATAGAGGCCGAATTGGCCTTATCTCAAAACATAAAAGTAGTAGGGAATGACATTTTAGAGGTGCCTGCAAAATTTCAGGACATTTGGAGTAGTATAGAGTGAGTTATGTCGATTTTACTGTTGCTGTTCTGGGTGATCAGAATGTGCGAACTGCGATTGTAATTGGCCATTTTGACTGGAATTGCTTTGGATTTTGCTGATGGTGTCTTCTGATGAAATGTAGCTTGATGTCGTAGCTATCATATGCCTTTGGAATCAATGCATTTGGACCTGTGTAGACTGAGTTGGACGAATTACAGCATTGTGTGATTTGGGAACCTGCAATTACGATTCTGGTTTGGTATTCTGCATATTTGACCTAGTTGTGCTAGGATTTGGACTGAGTGACCTTCTACATTGTTGTAGCCCTGGTTCTTAGCTTCGAAACGGTGGGTCTTGCACCTTCATCCGACCATCGTAGTGCTTTTGGCACCATTACCGCAAAAGGACGTCAAAACTGTTTTCTGGTTTTGAGCAATTGTGGTTAATTGCTATGTGATTGGGTTTGATTGTAGGATGGAAAGGATGAATTTATGGGGAAATGCTGTCCGATTTTTAATAGCGTTGGTTACCTTAAGTTTCATGTGAAAGGCTTGGACTTGAATGATGGAATTGGCTATATTGGACGAGGATTGTGAGCCGTGGAGGTGAGTGACAAGTGGTATCAGAGCTTAGGCTTCAGATCTCTGTAGTGTATCCTGGGCTTGAAGTTTAGGATGCCGGACTGTGGGTTTGATTTGACTCTTGAGAGATTTTTACGGGATGTCTTGACGTGATTGGTACAAGAGGGAATGTCGAGGACGACATTCTTTTAAGGAGGGGAGATTGTGACGCCCCGAAAAAAAAGAGTTTGAGAACCCGGAAATTTTCTAATTTTCTAGGGTTTATTTTGTTTAAAACAAAACCCGCCTTTTCTACATTTTCTTGATTAGAAAAATTCCCCAGATCAAGTTTATGAGCAAATATAGTTTTCAAATGATTTTTCTAGTATCGGTTAGTTTTTGAGAAATTAAAAGCGTATTTTGGATGTGGGACCCACTAGTGCGGAAAGTTCGGAAAAATTCGGCCAATAAGGTTAAGTTTCGGATACTGTGAAAAATTTATCGGGTGTTAAGAGATAAGTAGAGTGTGTGTGATATGATTGATGTGAGAGAGAAAAGAAAGGATAGGAATGCATTTATTGGAGTGCCACATGTCACCATGATATTGGTTAGGACTTAAGAGTTACTATTCTTTTTTTTGACTATTTTGACTAAGTGGTTAATATCTTCAAAAAATCACTAAAATTCACCATTTTTCACCTCTTGTTGGCCGGCCCTCTCAAGCTCAAAGAAGGAAGAAACTTCATCAATTTTCAAGCTTCCATTTGGTTCAATCTTCCAAAAACAAATACCTAAACTAGATTTCACTCCATAAAATTCCTCCCTTGGGTGCTAGTAAGTAGTTTAGTGAAGTTTGTTTGAAGACTTAAGGTGTCCAACATCTTCCTCTCTCTTGATTACTTGGTGAGTGGTATATGAACTTTCCCCTACACTTAATGAAGCTTGAGTTGTGCTTAGTGGAAGCTAAAGTGTTGAATTTTGTGATTTAATTCTTGTTTTTGGATGAAATGGTGAAGTTTACAATTTATTGGTGAATTTTCTGGTTTAATGTGATCATGATGTTGTGGCCTTGTATGATGATTGGAAATGTTATGTAATGAAGCTAGAAGGTGGAAAAAGTGGACAATTGCAACCAATTTTGGGTTTGGAAGAAATTCTGGAAAATTAGGGTTCTTGAAGCTACATTCTGTCCGAAATTTTAGGTCATAGATAGAGGCCGAATTGGCCTTATCTCAAAACATAAAAGTTGTAGGGAATGACATTTCAGAGGTGCCTGCAAAATTTCAGGACATTTGGAGTAGTATAGAGTGAGTTATGTCGATTTTACTGTTGCTGTTCTGGGTGATCAGAATGTGCGAACTGCGATTGTAATTGGCCATTTTGACTGGAATTGCTTTGGATTTTGCTGATGGTGTCTTCTGATGAAATGTAGCTTGATGTCGTAGCTATCATATGCCTTTGGAATCAATGCATTTGGACCTGTGTAGACTGAGTTGGACGAATTACAGCATTGTGTGATTTGGGAACCTGCAATTACGATTCTGGTTTGGTATTCTGCATATTTGACCTAGTTGTGCTAGGATTTGGACTGAGTGACCTTCTACATTGTTGTAGCCCTGGTTCTTAGCTTCGAAACGGTGGGTCTTGCACCTTCATCCGACCATCGTAGTGCTTTTGGCACCATTACCGCAAAAGGACGTCAAAACTGTTTTCTGGTTTTGAGCAATTGTGGTTAATTGCTATGTGATTGGGTTTGATTGTAGGATGGAAAGGATGAATTTATGGGGAAATGCTGTCCGATTTTTAATAGCGTTGGTTACCTTAAGTTTCATGTGAAAGGCTTGGACTTGAATGATGGAATTGGCTATATTGGACGAGGATTGTGAGCCGTGGAGGTGAGTGACAAGTGGTATCAGAGCTTAGGCTTCAGATCTCTGTAGTGTATCCTGGGCTTGAAGTTTAGGATGCCGGACTGTGGGTTTGATTTGACTCTTGAGAGATTTTTACGGGATGTCTTGACGTGATTGGTACAAGAGGGAATGTCGAGGACGACATTCTTTTAAGGAGGGGAGATTGTGACGCCCCGAAAAAAAAGAGTTTGAGAACCCGGAAATTTTCTAATTTTCTAGGGTTTATTTTGTTTAAAACAAAACCCGCCTTTTCTACATTTTCTTGATTAGAAAAATTCCCCAGATCAAGTTTATGAGCAAATATAGTTTTCAAATGATTTTTCTAGTATCGGTTAGTTTTTGAGAAATTAAAAGCGTATTTTGGATGTGGGACCCACTAGTGCGGAAAGTTCGGAAAAATTCGGCCAATAAGGTTAAGTTTCGGATACTGTGAAAAATTTATCGGGTGTTAAGAGATAAGTAGAGTGTGTGTGATATGATTGATGTGAGAGAGAAAAGAAAGGATAGGAATGCATTTATTGGAGTGCCACATGTCACCATGATATTGGTTAGGACTTAAGAGTTACTATTCTTTTTTTTGACTATTTTGACTAAGTGGTTAATATCTTCAAAAAATCACTAAAATTCACCATTTTTCACCTCTTGTTGGCCGGCCCTCTCAAGCTCAAAGAAGGAAGAAACTTCATCAATTTTCAAGCTTCCATTTGGTTCAATCTTCCAAAAACAAATACCTAAACTAGATTTCACTCCATAAAATTCCTCCCTTGGGTGCTAGTAAGTAGTTTAGTGAAGTTTGTTTGAAGACTTAAGGTGTCCAACATCTTCCTCTCTCTTGATTACTTGGTGAGTGGTATATGAACTTTCCCCTACACTTAATGAAGCTTGAGTTGTGCTTAGTGGAAGCTAAAGTGTTGAATTTTGTGATTTAATTCTTGTTTTTGGATGAAATGGTGAAGTTTACAATTTATTGGTGAATTTTCTGGTTTAATGTGATCATGATGTTGTGGCCTTGTATGATGATTGGAAATGTTATGTAATGAAGCTAGAAGGTGGAAAAAGTGGACAATTGCAACCAATTTTGGGTTTGGAAGAAATTCTGGAAAATTAGGGTTCTTGAAGCTACATTCTGTCCGAAATTTTAGGTCATACATAGAGGCCGAATTGGCCTTATCTCAAAACATGAAAGTTGTAGGGAATGACATTTTAGAGGTGCCTGCAAAATTTCAGGACATTTGGAGTAGTATAGAGTGAGTTATGTCGATTTTACTGTTGCTGTTCTGGGTGATCAGAATGTGCGAACTGCGATTGTAATTGGCCATTTTGACTGGAATTGCTTTGGATTTTGCTGATGGTGTCTTCTGATGAAATGTAGCTTGATGTCGTAGCTATCATATGCCTTTGGAATCAATGCATTTGGACCTGTGTAGACTGAGTTGGACGAATTACAGCATTGTGTGATTTGGGAACCTGCAATTACGATTCTGGTTTGGTATTCTGCATATTTGACCTAGTTGTGCTAGGATTTGGACTGAGTGACCTTCTACATTGTTGTAGCCCTGGTTCTTAGCTTCGAAACGGTGGGTCTTGCACCTTCATCCGACCATCGCAGTGCTTTTGGCACCATTACCGCAAAAGGACGTCAAAACTGTTTTCTGGTTTTGAGCAATTGTGGTTAATTGCTATGTGATTGGGTTTGATTGTAGGATGGAAAGGATGAATTTATGGGGAAATGCTGTCCGATTTTTAATAGCGTTGGTTACCTTAAGTTTCATGTGAAAGGCTTGGACTTGAATGATGGAATTGGCTATATTGGACGAGGATTGTGAGCCGTGGAGGTGAGTGACAAGTGGTATCAGAGCTTAGGCTTCAGATCTCTGTAGTGTATCCTGGGCTTGAAGTTTAGGATGCCGGACTGTGGGTTTGATTTGACTCTTGAGAGATTTTTACGGGATGTCTTGACGTGATTGGTACAAGAGGGAATGTCGAGGACGACATTCTTTTAAGGAGGGGAGATTGTGACGCCCCGAAAAAAAAGAGTTTGAGAACCCGGAAATTTTCTAATTTTCTAGGGTTTATTTTGTTTAAAACAAAACCCGCCTTTTCTACATTTTCTTGATTAGAAAAATTCCCCAGATCAAGTTTATGAGCAAATATAGTTTTCAAATGATTTTTCTAGTATCGGTTAGTTTTTGAGAAATTAAAAGCGTATTTTGGATGTGGGACCCACTAGTGCGGAAAGTTCGGAAAAATTCGGCCAATAAGGTTAAGTTTCGGATACTGTGAAAAATTTATCGGGTGTTAAGAGATAAGTAGAGTGTGTGTGATATGATTGATGTGAGAGAGAAAAGAAAGGATAGGAATGCATTTATTGGAGTGCCACATGTCACCATGATATTGGTTAGGACTTAAGAGTTACTATTCTTTTTTTTGACTATTTTGACTAAGTGGTTAATATCTTCAAAAAATCACTAAAATTCACCATTTTTCACCTCTTGTTGGCCGGCCCTCTCAAGCTCAAAGAAGGAAGAAACTTCATCAATTTTCAAGCTTCCATTTGGTTCAATCTTCCAAAAACAAATACCTAAACTAGATTTCACTCCATAAAATTCCTCCCTTGGGTGCTAGTAAGTAGTTTAGTGAAGTTTGTTTGAAGACTTAAGGTGTCCAACATCTTCCTCTCTCTTGATTACTTGGTGAGTGGTATATGAACTTTCCCCTACACTTAATGAAGCTTGAGTTGTGCTTAGTGGAAGCTAAAGTGTTGAATTTTGTGATTTAATTCTTGTTTTTGGATGAAATGGTGAAGTTTACAATTTATTGGTGAATTTTCTGGTTTAATGTGATCATGATGTTGTGGCCTTGTATGATGATTGGAAATGTTATGTAATGAAGCTAGAAGGTGGAAAAAGTGGACAATTGCAACCAATTTTGGGTTTGGAAGAAATTCTGGAAAATTAGGGTTCTTGAAGCTACATTCTGTCCGAAATTTTAGGTCATAGATAGAGGCCGAATTGGCCTTATCTCAAAACATAAAAGTAGTAGGGAATGACATTTTAGAGGTGCCTGCAAAATTTCAGGACATTTGGAGTAGTATAGAGTGAGTTATGTCGATTTTACTGTTGCTGTTCTGGGTGATCAGAATGTGCGAACTGCGATTGTAATTGGCCATTTTGACTGGAATTGCTTTGGATTTTGCTGATGGTGTCTTCTGATGAAATGTAGCTTGATGTCGTAGCTATCATATGCCTTTGGAATCAATGCATTTGGACCTGTGTAGACTGAGTTGGACGAATTACAGCATTGTGTGATTTGGGAACCTGCAATTACGATTCTGGTTTGGTATTCTGCATATTTGACCTAGTTGTGCTAGGATTTGGACTGAGTGACCTTCTACATTGTTGTAGCCCTGGTTCTTAGCTTCGAAACGGTGGGTCTTGCACCTTCATCCGACCATCGTAGTGCTTTTGGCACCATTACCGCAAAAGGACGTCAAAACTGTTTTCTGGTTTTGAGCAATTGTGGTTAATTGCTATGTGATTGGGTTTGATTGTAGGATGGAAAGGATGAATTTATGGGGAAATGCTGTCCGATTTTTAATAGCGTTGGTTACCTTAAGTTTCATGTGAAAGGCTTGGACTTGAATGATGGAATTGGCTATATTGGACGAGGATTGTGAGCCGTGGAGGTGAGTGACAAGTGGTATCAGAGCTTAGGCTTCAGATCTCTGTAGTGTATCCTGGGCTTGAAGTTTAGGATGCCGGACTGTGGGTTTGATTTGACTCTTGAGAGATTTTTACGGGATGTCTTGACGTGATTGGTACAAGAGGGAATGTCGAGGACGACATTCTTTTAAGGAGGGGAGATTGTGACGCCCCGAAAAAAAAGAGTTTGAGAACCCGGAAATTTTCTAATTTTCTAGGGTTTATTTTGTTTAAAACAAAACCCGCCTTTTCTACATTTTCTTGATTAGAAAAATTCCCCAGATCAAGTTTATGAGCAAATATAGTTTTCAAATGATTTTTCTAGTATCGGTTAGTTTTTGAGAAATTAAAAGCGTATTTTGGATGTGGGACCCACTAGTGCGGAAAGTTCGGAAAAATTCGGCCAATAAGGTTAAGTTTCGGATACTGTGAAAAATTTATCGGGTGTTAAGAGATAAGTAGAGTGTGTGTGATATGATTGATGTGAGAGAGAAAAGAAAGGATAGGAATGCATTTATTGGAGTGCCACATGTCACCATGATATTGGTTAGGACTTAAGAGTTACTATTCTTTTTTTTGACTATTTTGACTAAGTGGTTAATATCTTCAAAAAATCACTAAAATTCACCATTTTTCACCTCTTGTTGGCCGGCCCTCTCAAGCTCAAAGAAGGAAGAAACTTCATCAATTTTCAAGCTTCCATTTGGTTCAATCTTCCAAAAACAAATACCTAAACTAGATTTCACTCCATAAAATTCCTCCCTTGGGTGCTAGTAAGTAGTTTAGTGAAGTTTGTTTGAAGACTTAAGGTGTCCAACATCTTCCTCTCTCTTGATTACTTGGTGAGTGGTATATGAACTTTCCCCTACACTTAATGAAGCTTGAGTTGTGCTTAGTGGAAGCTAAAGTGTTGAATTTTGTGATTTAATTCTTGTTTTTGGATGAAATGGTGAAGTTTACAATTTATTGGTGAATTTTCTGGTTTAATGTGATCATGATGTTGTGGCCTTGTATGATGATTGGAAATGTTATGTAATGAAGCTAGAAGGTGGAAAAAGTGGACAATTGCAACCAATTTTGGGTTTGGAAGAAATTCTGGAAAATTAGGGTTCTTGAAGCTACATTCTGTCCGAAATTTTAGGTCATAGATAGAGGCCGAATTGGCCTTATCTCAAAACATAAAAGTAGTAGGGAATGACATTTCAGAGGTGCCTGCAAAATTTCAGGACATTTGGAGTAGTATAGAGTGAGTTATGTCGATTTTACTGTTGCTGTTCTGGGTGATCAGAATGTGCGAACTGCGATTGTAATTGGCCATTTTGACTGGAATTGCTTTGGATTTTGCTGATGGTGTCTTCTGATGAAATGTAGCTTGATGTCGTAGCTATCATATGCCTTTGGAATCAATGCATTTGGACCTGTGTAGACTGAGTTGGACGAATTACAGCATTGTGTGATTTGGGAACCTGCAATTACGATTCTGGTTTGGTATTCTGCATATTTGACCTAGTTGTGCTAGGATTTGGACTGAGTGACCTTCTACATTGTTGTAGCCCTGGTTCTTAGCTTCGAAACGGTGGGTCTTGCACCTTCATCCGACCATCGTAGTGCTTTTGGCACCATTACCGCAAAAGGACGTCAAAACTGTTTTCTGGTTTTGAGCAATTGTGGTTAATTGCTATGTGATTGGGTTTGATTGTAGGATGGAAAGGATGAATTTATGGGGAAATGCTGTCCGATTTTTAATAGCGTTGGTTACCTTAAGTTTCATGTGAAAGGCTTGGACTTGAATGATGGAATTGGCTATATTGGACGAGGATTGTGAGCCGTGGAGGTGAGTGACAAGTGGTATCAGAGCTTAGGCTTCAGATCTCTGTAGTGTATCCTGGGCTTGAAGTTTAGGATGCCGGACTGTGGGTTTGATTTGACTCTTGAGAGATTTTTACGGGATGTCTTGACGTGATTGGTACAAGAGGGAATGTCGAGGACGACATTCTTTTAAGGAGGGGAGATTGTGACGCCCCGAAAAAAAAGAGTTTGAGAACCCGGAAATTTTCTAATTTTCTAGGGTTTATTTTGTTTAAAACAAAACCCGCCTTTTCTACATTTTCTTGATTAGAAAAATTCCCCAGATCAAGTTTATGAGCAAATATAGTTTTCAAATGATTTTTCTAGTATCGGTTAGTTTTTGAGAAATTAAAAGCGTATTTTGGATGTGGGACCCACTAGTGCGGAAAGTTCGGAAAAATTCGGCCAATAAGGTTAAGTTTCGGATACTGTGAAAAATTTATCGGGTGTTAAGAGATAAGTAGAGTGTGTGTGATATGATTGATGTGAGAGAGAAAAGAAAGGATAGGAATGCATTTATTGGAGTGCCACATGTCACCATGATATTGGTTAGGACTTAAGAGTTACTATTCTTTTTTTTGACTATTTTGACTAAGTGGTTAATATCTTCAAAAAATCACTAAAATTCACCATTTTTCACCTCTTGTTGGCCGGCCCTCTCAAGCTCAAAGAAGGAAGAAACTTCATCAATTTTCAAGCTTCCATTTGGTTCAATCTTCCAAAAACAAATACCTAAACTAGATTTCACTCCATAAAATTCCTCCCTTGGGTGCTAGTAAGTAGTTTAGTGAAGTTTGTTTGAAGACTTAAGGTGTCCAACATCTTCCTCTCTCTTGATTACTTGGTGAGTGGTATATGAACTTTCCCCTACACTTAATGAAGCTTGAGTTGTGCTTAGTGGAAGCTAAAGTGTTGAATTTTGTGATTTAATTCTTGTTTTTGGATGAAATGGTGAAGTTTACAATTTATTGGTGAATTTTCTGGTTTAATGTGATCATGATGTTGTGGCCTTGTATGATGATTGGAAATGTTATGTAATGAAGCTAGAAGGTGGAAAAAGTGGACAATTGCAACCAATTTTGGGTTTGGAAGAAATTCTGGAAAATTAGGGTTCTTGAAGCTACATTCTGTCCGAAATTTTAGGTCATAGATAGAGGCCGAATTGGCCTTATCTCAAAACATGAAAGTTGTAGGGAATGACATTTTAGAGGTGCCTGCAAAATTTCAGGACATTTGGAGTAGTATAGAGTGAGTTATGTCGATTTTACTGTTGCTGTTCTGGGTGATCAGAATGTGCGAACTGCGATTGTAATTGGCCATTTTGACTGGAATTGCTTTGGATTTTGCTGATGGTGTCTTCTGATGAAATGTAGCTTGATGTCGTAGCTATCATATGCCTTTGGAATCAATGCATTTGGACCTGTGTAGACTGAGTTGGACGAATTACAGCATTGTGTGATTTGGGAACCTGCAATTACGATTCTGGTTTGGTATTCTGCATATTTGACCTAGTTGTGCTAGGATTTGGACTGAGTGACCTTCTACATTGTTGTAGCCCTGGTTCTTAGCTTCGAAACGGTGGGTCTTGCACCTTCATCCGACCATCGTAGTGCTTTTGGCACCATTACCGCAAAAGGACGTCAAAACTGTTTTCTGGTTTTGAGCAATTGTGGTTAATTGCTATGTGATTGGGTTTGATTGTAGGATGGAAAGGATGAATTTATGGGGAAATGCTGTCCGATTTTTAATAGCGTTGGTTACCTTAAGTTTCATGTGAAAGGCTTGGACTTGAATGATGGAATTGGCTATATTGGACGAGGATTGTGAGCCGTGGAGGTGAGTGACAAGTGGTATCAGAGCTTAGGCTTCAGATCTCTGTAGTGTATCCTGGGCTTGAAGTTTAGGATGCCGGACTGTGGGTTTGATTTGACTCTTGAGAGATTTTTACGGGATGTCTTGACGTGATTGGTACAAGAGGGAATGTCGAGGACGACATTCTTTTAAGGAGGGGAGATTGTGACGCCCCGAAAAAAAAGAGTTTGAGAACCCGGAAATTTTCTAATTTTCTAGGGTTTATTTTGTTTAAAACAAAACCCGCCTTTTCTACATTTTCTTGATTAGAAAAATTCCCCAGATCAAGTTTATGAGCAAATATAGTTTTCAAATGATTTTTCTAGTATCGGTTAGTTTTTGAGAAATTAAAAGCGTATTTTGGATGTGGGACCCACTAGTGCGGAAAGTTCGGAAAAATTCGGCCAATAAGGTTAAGTTTCGGATACTGTGAAAAATTTATCGGGTGTTAAGAGATAAGTAGAGTGTGTGTGATATGATTGATGTGAGAGAGAAAAGAAAGGATAGGAATGCATTTATTGGAGTGCCACATGTCACCATGATATTGGTTAGGACTTAAGAGTTACTATTCTTTTTTTTGACTATTTTGACTAAGTGGTTAATATCTTCAAAAAATCACTAAAATTCACCATTTTTCACCTCTTGTTGGCCGGCCCTCTCAAGCTCAAAGAAGGAAGAAACTTCATCAATTTTCAAGCTTCCATTTGGTTCAATCTTCCAAAAACAAATACCTAAACTAGATTTCACTCCATAAAATTCCTCCCTTGGGTGCTAGTAAGTAGTTTAGTGAAGTTTGTTTGAAGACTTAAGGTGTCCAACATCTTCCTCTCTCTTGATTACTTGGTGAGTGGTATATGAACTTTCCCCTACACTTAATGAAGCTTGAGTTGTGCTTAGTGGAAGCTAAAGTGTTGAATTTTGTGATTTAATTCTTGTTTTTGGATGAAATGGTGAAGTTTACAATTTATTGGTGAATTTTCTGGTTTAATGTGATCATGATGTTGTGGCCTTGTATGATGATTGGAAATGTTATGTAATGAAGCTAGAAGGTGGAAAAAGTGGACAATTGCAACCAATTTTGGGTTTGGAAGAAATTCTGGAAAATTAGGGTTCTTGAAGCTACATTCTGTCCGAAATTTTAGGTCATAGATAGAGGCCGAATTGGCCTTATCTCAAAACATGAAAGTTGTAGGGAATGACATTTTAGAGGTGCCTGCAAAATTTCAGGACATTTGGAGTAGTATAGAGTGAGTTATGTCGATTTTACTGTTGCTGTTCTGGGTGATCAGAATGTGCGAACTGCGATTGTAATTGGCCATTTTGACTGGAATTGCTTTGGATTTTGCTGATGGTGTCTTCTGATGAAATGTAGCTTGATGTCGTAGCTATCATATGCCTTTGGAATCAATGCATTTGGACCTGTGTAGACTGAGTTGGACGAATTACAGCATTGTGTGATTTGGGAACCTGCAATTACGATTCTGGTTTGGTATTCTGCATATTTGACCTAGTTGTGCTAGGATTTGGACTGAGTGACCTTCTACATTGTTGTAGCCCTGGTTCTTAGCTTCGAAACGGTGGGTCTTGCACCTTCATCCGACCATCGTAGTGCTTTTGGCACCATTACCGCAAAAGGACGTCAAAACTGTTTTCTGGTTTTGAGCAATTGTGGTTAATTGCTATGTGATTGGGTTTGATTGTAGGATGGAAAGGATGAATTTATGGGGAAATGCTGTCCGATTTTTAATAGCGTTGGTTACCTTAAGTTTCATGTGAAAGGCTTGGACTTGAATGATGGAATTGGCTATATTGGACGAGGATTGTGAGCCGTGGAGGTGAGTGACAAGTGGTATCAGAGCTTAGGCTTCAGATCTCTGTAGTGTATCCTGGGCTTGAAGTTTAGGATGCCGGACTGTGGGTTTGATTTGACTCTTGAGAGATTTTTACGGGATGTCTTGACGTGATTGGTACAAGAGGGAATGTCGAGGACGACATTCTTTTAAGGAGGGGAGATTGTGACGCCCCGAAAAAAAAGAGTTTGAGAACCCGGAAATTTTCTAATTTTCTAGGGTTTATTTTGTTTAAAACAAAACCCGCCTTTTCTACATTTTCTTGATTAGAAAAATTCCCCAGATCAAGTTTATGAGCAAATATAGTTTTCAAATGATTTTTCTAGTATCGGTTAGTTTTTGAGAAATTAAAAGCGTATTTTGGATGTGGGACCCACTAGTGCGGAAAGTTCGGAAAAATTCGGCCAATAAGGTTAAGTTTCGGATACTGTGAAAAATTTATCGGGTGTTAAGAGATAAGTAGAGTGTGTGTGATATGATTGATGTGAGAGAGAAAAGAAAGGATAGGAATGCATTTATTGGAGTGCCACATGTCACCATGATATTGGTTAGGACTTAAGAGTTACTATTCTTTTTTTTGACTATTTTGACTAAGTGGTTAATATCTTCAAAAAATCACTAAAATTCACCATTTTTCACCTCTTGTTGGCCGGCCCTCTCAAGCTCAAAGAAGGAAGAAACTTCATCAATTTTCAAGCTTCCATTTGGTTCAATCTTCCAAAAACAAATACCTAAACTAGATTTCACTCCATAAAATTCCTCCCTTGGGTGCTAGTAAGTAGTTTAGTGAAGTTTGTTTGAAGACTTAAGGTGTCCAACATCTTCCTCTCTCTTGATTACTTGGTGAGTGGTATATGAACTTTCCCCTACACTTAATGAAGCTTGAGTTGTGCTTAGTGGAAGCTAAAGTGTTGAATTTTGTGATTTAATTCTTGTTTTTGGATGAAATGGTGAAGTTTACAATTTATTGGTGAATTTTCTGGTTTAATGTGATCATGATGTTGTGGCCTTGTATGATGATTGGAAATGTTATGTAATGAAGCTAGAAGGTGGAAAAAGTGGACAATTGCAACCAATTTTGGGTTTGGAAGAAATTCTGGAAAATTAGGGTTCTTGAAGCTACATTCTGTCCGAAATTTTAGGTCATAGATAGAGGCCGAATTGGCCTTATCTCAAAACATAAAAGTTGTAGGGAATGACATTTTAGAGGTGCCTGCAAAATTTCAGGACATTTGGAGTAGTATAGAGTGAGTTATGTCGATTTTACTGTTGCTGTTCTGGGTGATCAGAATGTGCGAACTGCGATTGTAATTGGCCATTTTGACTGGAATTGCTTTGGATTTTGCTGATGGTGTCTTCTGATGAAATGTAGCTTGATGTCGTAGCTATCATATGCCTTTGGAATCAATGCATTTGGACCTGTGTAGACTGAGTTGGACGAATTACAGCATTGTGTGATTTGGGAACCTGCAATTACGATTCTGGTTTGGTATTCTGCATATTTGACCTAGTTGTGCTAGGATTTGGACTGAGTGACCTTCTACATTGTTGTAGCCCTGGTTCTTAGCTTCGAAACGGTGGGTCTTGCACCTTCATCCGACCATCGTAGTGCTTTTGGCACCATTACCGCAAAAGGACGTCAAAACTGTTTTCTGGTTTTGAGCAATTGTGGTTAATTGCTATGTGATTGGGTTTGATTGTAGGATGGAAAGGATGAATTTATGGGGAAATGCTGTCCGATTTTTAATAGCGTTGGTTACCTTAAGTTTCATGTGAAAGGCTTGGACTTGAATGATGGAATTGGCTATATTGGACGAGGATTGTGAGCCGTGGAGGTGAGTGACAAGTGGTATCAGAGCTTAGGCTTCAGATCTCTGTAGTGTATCCTGGGCTTGAAGTTTAGGATGCCGGACTGTGGGTTTGATTTGACTCTTGAGAGATTTTTACGGGATGTCTTGACGTGATTGGTACAAGAGGGAATGTCGAGGACGACATTCTTTTAAGGAGGGGAGATTGTGACGCCCCGAAAAAAAAGAGTTTGAGAACCCGGAAATTTTCTAATTTTCTAGGGTTTATTTTGTTTAAAACAAAACCCGCCTTTTCTACATTTTCTTGATTAGAAAAATTCCCCAGATCAAGTTTATGAGCAAATATAGTTTTCAAATGATTTTTCTAGTATCGGTTAGTTTTTGAGAAATTAAAAGCGTATTTTGGATGTGGGACCCACTAGTGCGGAAAGTTCGGAAAAATTCGGCCAATAAGGTTAAGTTTCGGATACTGTGAAAAATTTATCGGGTGTTAAGAGATAAGTAGAGTGTGTGTGATATGATTGATGTGAGAGAGAAAAGAAAGGATAGGAATGCATTTATTGGAGTGCCACATGTCACCATGATATTGGTTAGGACTTAAGAGTTACTATTCTTTTTTTTGACTATTTTGACTAAGTGGTTAATATCTTCAAAAAATCACTAAAATTCACCATTTTTCACCTCTTGTTGGCCGGCCCTCTCAAGCTCAAAGAAGGAAGAAACTTCATCAATTTTCAAGCTTCCATTTGGTTCAATCTTCCAAAAACAAATACCTAAACTAGATTTCACTCCATAAAATTCCTCCCTTGGGTGCTAGTAAGTAGTTTAGTGAAGTTTGTTTGAAGACTTAAGGTGTCCAACATCTTCCTCTCTCTTGATTACTTGGTGAGTGGTATATGAACTTTCCCCTACACTTAATGAAGCTTGAGTTGTGCTTAGTGGAAGCTAAAGTGTTGAATTTTGTGATTTAATTCTTGTTTTTGGATGAAATGGTGAAGTTTACAATTTATTGGTGAATTTTCTGGTTTAATGTGATCATGATGTTGTGGCCTTGTATGATGATTGGAAATGTTATGTAATGAAGCTAGAAGGTGGAAAAAGTGGACAATTGCAACCAATTTTGGGTTTGGAAGAAATTCTGGAAAATTAGGGTTCTTGAAGCTACATTCTGTCCGAAATTTTAGGTCATAGATAGAGGCCGAATTGGCCTTATCTCAAAACATGAAAGTTGTAGGGAATGACATTTTAGAGGTGCCTGCAAAATTTCAGGACATTTGGAGTAGTATAGAGTGAGTTATGTCGATTTTACTGTTGCTGTTCTGGGTGATCAGAATGTGCGAACTGCGATTGTAATTGGCCATTTTGACTGGAATTGCTTTGGATTTTGCTGATGGTGTCTTCTGATGAAATGTAGCTTGATGTCGTAGCTATCATATGCCTTTGGAATCAATGCATTTGGACCTGTGTAGACTGAGTTGGACGAATTACAGCATTGTGTGATTTGGGAACCTGCAATTACGATTCTGGTTTGGTATTCTGCATATTTGACCTAGTTGTGCTAGGATTTGGACTGAGTGACCTTCTACATTGTTGTAGCCCTGGTTCTTAGCTTCGAAACGGTGGGTCTTGCACCTTCATCCGACCATCGTAGTGCTTTTGGCACCATTACCGCAAAAGGACGTCAAAACTGTTTTCTGGTTTTGAGCAATTGTGGTTAATTGCTATGTGATTGGGTTTGATTGTAGGATGGAAAGGATGAATTTATGGGGAAATGCTGTCCGATTTTTAATAGCGTTGGTTACCACAAGTTTCATGTGAAAGGCTTGGACTTGAATGATGGAATTGGCTATATTGGACGAGGATTGTGAGCCGTGGAGGTGAGTGACAAGTGGTATCAGAGCTTAGGCTTCAGATCTCTGTAGTGTATCCTGGGCTTGAAGTTTAGGATGCCGGACTGTGGGTTTGATTTGACTCTTGAGAGATTTTTACGGGATGTCTTGACGTGATTGGTACAAGAGGGAATGTCGAGGACGACATTCTTTTAAGGAGGGGAGATTGTGACGCCCCGAAAAAAAAGAGTTTGGGAACCCGGAAATTTTCTAATTTTCTAGGGTTTATTTTGTTTAAAACAATACCCGCCTTTTCTACATTTTCTTGATTAGAAAAATTCCCCAGATCAAGTTTATGAGCAAATATAGTTTTCAAATGATTTTTCTAGTATCGGTTAGTTTTTGAGAAATTAAAAGCGTATTTTGGATGTGGGACCCACTAGTGCGGAAAGTTCGGAAAAATTCGGCCAATAAGGTTAAGTTTCGGATTATGTGAAAAATTTATCGGGTGTTAAGAGATAAGTAGAGTGTGTGTGATATGATTGATGTGAGAGAGAAAAGAAAGGATAGGAATGCATTTATTGGAGTGCCACATGTCACCATGATATTGGTTAGGACTTAAGAGTTACTATTCTTTTTTTTGACTATTTTGACTAAGTGGTTAATATCTTCAAAAAATCACTAAAATTCACCATTTTTCACCTCTTGTTGGCCGGCCCTCTCAAGCTCAAAGAAGGAAGAAACTTCATCAATTTTCAAGCTTCCATTTGGTTCAATCTTCCAAAAACAAATACCTAAACTAGATTTCACTCCATAAAATTCCTCCCTTGGGTGCTAGTAAGTAGTTTAGTGAAGTTTGTTTGAAGACTTAAGGTGTCCAACATCTTCCTCTCTCTTGATTACTTGGTGAGTGGTATATGAACTTTCCCCTACACTTAATGAAGCTTGAGTTGTGCTTAGTGGAAGCTAAAGTGTTGAATTTTGTGATTTAATTCTTGTTTTTGGATGAAATGGTGAAGTTTACAATTTATTGGTGAATTTTCTGGTTTAATGTGATCATGATGTTGTGGCCTTGTATGATGATTGGAAATGTTATGTAATGAAGCTAGAAGGTGGAAAAAGTGGACAATTGCAACCAATTTTGGGTTTGGAAGAAATTCTGGAAAATTAGGGTTCTTGAAGCTACATTCTGTCCGAAATTTTAGGTCATAGATAGAGGCCGAATTGGCCTTATCTCAAAACATGAAAGTTGTAGGGAATGACATTTTAGAGGTGCCTGCAAAATTTCAGGACATTTGGAGTAGTATAGAGTGAGTTATGTCGATTTTACTGTTGCTGTTCTGGGTGATCAGAATGTGCGAACTGCGATTGTAATTGGCCATTTTGACTGGAATTGCTTTGGATTTTGCTGATGGTGTCTTCTGATGAAATGTAGCTTGATGTCGTAGCTATCATATGCCTTTGGAATCAATGCATTTGGACCTGTGTAGACTGAGTTGGACGAATTACAGCATTGTGTGATTTGGGAACCTGCAATTACGATTCTGGTTTGGTATTCTGCATATTTGACCTAGTTGTGCTAGGATTTGGACTGAGTGACCTTCTACATTGTTGTAGCCCTGGTTCTTAGCTTCGAAACGGTGGGTCTTGCACCTTCATCCGACCATCGTAGTGCTTTTGGCACCATTACCGCAAAAGGACGTCAAAACTGTTTTCTGGTTTTGAGCAATTGTGGTTAATTGCTATGTGATTGGGTTTGATTGTAGGATGGAAAGGATGAATTTATGGGGAAATGCTGTCCGATTTTTAATAGCGTTGGTTACCACAAGTTTCATGTGAAAGGCTTGGACTTGAATGATGGAATTGGCTATATTGGACGAGGATTGTGAGCCGTGGAGGTGAGTGACAAGTGGTATCAGAGCTTAGGCTTCAGATCTCTGTAGTGTATCCTGGGCTTGAAGTTTAGGATGCCGGACTGTGGGTTTGATTTGACTCTTGAGAGATTTTTACGGGATGTCTTGACGTGATTGGTACAAGAGGGAATGTCGAGGACGACATTCTTTTAAGGAGGGGAGATTGTGACGCCCCGAAAAAAAAGAGTTTGGGAACCCGGAAATTTTCTAATTTTCTAGGGTTTATTTTGTTTAAAACAATACCCGCCTTTTCTACATTTTCTTGATTAGAAAAATTCCCCAGATCAAGTTTATGAGCAAATATAGTTTTCAAATGATTTTTCTAGTATCGGTTAGTTTTTGAGAAATTAAAAGCGTATTTTGGATGTGGGACCCACTAGTGCGGAAAGTTCGGAAAAATTCGGCCAATAAGGTTAAGTTTCGGATTATGTGAAAAATTTATCGGGTGTTAAGAGATAAGTAGAGTGTGTGTGATATGATTGATGTGAGAGAGAAAAGAAAGGATAGGAATGCATTTATTGGAGTGCCACATGTCACCATGATATTGGTTAGGACTTAAGAGTTACTATTCTTTTTTTTGACTATTTTGACTAAGTGGTTAATATCTTCAAAAAATCACTAAAATTCACCATTTTTCACCTCTTGTTGGCCGGCCCTCTCAAGCTCAAAGAAGGAAGAAACTTCATCAATTTTCAAGCTTCCATTTGGTTCAATCTTCCAAAAACAAATACCTAAACTAGATTTCACTCCATAAAATTCCTCCCTTGGGTGCTAGTAAGTAGTTTAGTGAAGTTTGTTTGAAGACTTAAGGTGTCCAACATCTTCCTCTCTCTTGATTACTTGGTGAGTGGTATATGAACTTTCCCCTACACTTAATGAAGCTTGAGTTGTGCTTAGTGGAAGCTAAAGTGTTGAATTTTGTGATTTAATTCTTGTTTTTGGATGAAATGGTGAAGTTTACAATTTATTGGTGAATTTTCTGGTTTAATGTGATCATGATGTTGTGGCCTTGTATGATGATTGGAAATGTTATGTAATGAAGCTAGAAGGTGGAAAAAGTGGACAATTGCAACCAATTTTGGGTTTGGAAGAAATTCTGGAAAATTAGGGCGACCATTTTGGCCATAACTCAGGTTACATAGATCCGTTTGAGGTGTTGTTGGTTGCGTTGAAAATCTAAGACAAGGTACTAAAACTTTCATGTTTTGGAAAATGGCTAAATTAGCACGGATCATAGTGAATAAACACGGTCAATTGGATGAACTGACGAAAACGGATCACTGGAAATATCCTAGGGCAGCAAGGGTATTTTGGTCTTTTCATAGGCTACGTTGCTCCGATTGAGCTGAAATTAGTTAGTCAACCATCCAATGAAATACCGCCACTTGTCGCCACCAATTCCATTCATTTTTTTCCCTTCTCTCTCTTGGTATTTAAAGTCAACAATTGTGGCTGATGTATGAGATATTTTGAGGGTTAATTAGCTGTAATAAAATAAGAAGATTAAGGTAATAAAGTAGGGATCAAGTAGTGTTCAATCGATAGCGCGCGACACCCGTCGGTCCGAGCCGTTTTTCCTTAAATCGCATATACTTGAGTTTTAACTTCTAATCACTAACTTATTATTATCACTTCTAATCATATAATATTTTCTCATCCAAAAGTCACTCTTACCTACCAAATTTGATCATCACTCCGTACCGAATAGTCACACTACGGAAAAACGTGAAAACCCTAATTCGCTCTAACTTGGAAACGGACAACGAAAACCCTTACTTCTATATTCATTTACACTTATTATGGGGTGATTGGGTAGTAGGGCCATAATAAATTAATAATTTCCAAATAAAAGGGCATTTTTAAAAAAAACGTGAGGGTTTTACAATTCCACAAATTGAATTTAGGGTTTCGGTTGAAATATGAGAAATTTGAGAAAACAGTCAGTCACAAGTGAAACTAGGGTTTTGATTAGACTTTTAGGGTTTCCAGTCTTATAAAATAACACAAGGTTTTAAATCAAACCCAAAGCAATAACTTTAGTTTTGTGACGGCCCAACCTCCCCCTAGGGCGTACCCCAGGTTTCGGCGGGTCGCCTGCCCAGCTCTCGCCAGGACCAACTCTCTCAAAACGTAAGAAATTAAAGTTCACGCCAAAAGTAAGTTCTATGTACTCTACAATAGCTCCAAATGTTGCATAAACTAGTACATCAAGTCATACATGCCATGAGTATCGGAAAGTAAACCCTAGAAAAGCTGATAACTACAACCACCACGATAACTATATACATCTTACTAGTCAACTTATAACAAGGATAAATTCAACTATTCTCTAATCAAAAGACTGAACACCTTCCCGAGCGATCCCCGCGTCGGCCCCCTGCTAAGGAAAACAAATGGAATGGGGTAAGTTATATGCTTAGTAAGTAAACAGGGGTAAAACGGTAAAGTTCACATTCAACTAAGCATATAAAATCCAAATATTTCACATCAATACAGGAATGTAACATCACAACGGTAGGATACGGGTTGGCTCCCAAGCCAAGTCGTTTGCCATGCGTGACCTCCTGTCGACACTCCGTCGATCATAAATAAGGTCCGTAGAACTCCACTTGTACTCCCACCTAACACCTTGATGCGATTGAGCACGAGGCCCAAAGTGTACAAGTAGACCCTGTGATGGTGCCCCAAGGCCCAGTGACACGAGCACGAGCTAAGAGATTCAAGGAGTCCCTTCAAGCCTTGGTACGTGCCGTCCAAACCCAAGAGAAACCGGTCATCGAAGGAATTGAGTTGGAATATCCTTGCACGACTACTAAAATGCTGCTTACAATTGAAGATGCAAGTGTTCAAGCTCCAAACGGCGGGTTGAGCTGCAGTTAAGTACCCTCGCTGTTTTCAATTCCACCGTAGCTCCTCTCCTTTTCCTTTTTCATCCGCTTGGCTTTTTATTTTTGCCCTGTGGCTCTCTTCAAAAATTTCCCAGCTCCGGCCATCCCTTTTTCAGCCGTCCCCTTTTTTGTTATTTTTTCAAATCTTGGGCCACCAAAAATCTAACACCTAACCCCCATAGATGCCTTGTTGTCCAAAACACAAGAGAGACACTTGTCTAATGATTATTTTGTACACTTGTTCAACATGCACACTTCCACCTATCCACACATTTTCCCTTACTTTTTGTCATTTTCATTTTTCTTCAAAAATCAATTAAAAATAAATTAACAATTTTCAAACCAAGTTTAAGAGAATTAAAGCCACTTTTAACATCTTACAAAAATGAAAATGATGAATCTAACCCAATTAATAAATAAATAATAAATGATAAAAATGAAATTAAAAATAATAAAAATTTGGTGTCTACACAGATCTCAATAGGTATTGGTCAAAAATGCACGAAATAGTTCCAGCCATCTCATGTCGGTTTATCAAACAGGCCCTGTTTGAAAGACCGTAACTCACGGCTCAGAAATCGAAATCAAGAAATTCCAGAGGCGTTAGAAAGCTGATTCATAAGGCTATAACTTTCATGTTTGGACCAAAAGCTGAATCACTACGGAGCTTGGAGGAAAATGGGTCCAAACATTCCTGTCATAACTGTCCAAATTCGAAGGCAGTTCTGACAACCGATCTTGTTTCGGTCATAACTGAAGCTACGGAACTCGGATTTGGATGAACTCTATACCGTTTCGAAGCTAAGACCAAGATCTACATTTCTGATGAAGAGGTCACCTCCCAGTTCGTATGTTATCAAAACGGACAGAACATGGTCAGAGGCTAAAACAAGAAACACGGCAGAATGCTGAGTTTAAAATAGATGCGACCATTTTGGCCATAACTCAGGTTACATAGATCCGTTTGAGGTGTTGTTGGTTGCGTTGAAAATCTAAGACAAGGTACTAAAACTTTCATGTTTTGGAAAATGGCTAAATTAGCACGGATCATAGTGAATAAACACGGTCAATTGGATGAACTGACGAAAACGGATCACTGGAAATATCCTAGGGCAGCAAGGGTATTTTGGTCTTTTCATAGGCTACGTTGCTCCGATTGAGCTGAAATTAGTTAGTCAACCATCCAATGAAATACCGCCACTTGTCGCCACCAATTCCATTCATTTTTTTCCCTTCTCTCTCTTGGTATTTAAAGTCAACAATTGTGGCTGATGTATGAGATATTTTGAGGGTTAATTAGCTGTAATAAAATAAGAAGATTAAGGTAATAAAGTAGGGATCAAGTAGTGTTCAATCGATAGCGCGCGACACCCGTCGGTCCGAGCCGTTTTTCCTTAAATCGCATATACTTGAGTTTTAACTTCTAATCACTAACTTATTATTATCACTTCTAATCATATAATATTTTCTCATCCAAAAGTCACTCTTACCTACCAAATTTGATCATCACTCCGTACCGAATAGTCACACTACGGAAAAACGTGAAAACCCTAATTCGCTCTAACTTGGAAACGGACAACGAAAACCCTTACTTCTATATTCATTTACACTTATTATGGGGTGATTGGGTAGTAGGGCCATAATAAATTAATAATTTCCAAATAAAAGGGCATTTTTAAAAAAAACGTGAGGGTTTTACAATTCCACAAATTGAATTTAGGGTTTCGGTTGAAATATCAGAAATTTGAGAAAACAGTCAGTCACAAGTGAAACTAGGGTTTTGATTAGACTTTTAGGGTTTCCAGTCTTATAAAATAACACAAGGTTTTAAATCAAACCCAAAGCAATAACTTTAGTTTCTTCTTTAAAACAAAATAATGTTTGAAAATAAAAATAAACGAAAGAAACCGTAATATCCTCCTTGAGACTAAACAAAAGGTGATCCTAAAAATTAGGGTATCACAATCTCCCCTCCTTCAAAGAATTTCGTCCTCGAAATTGCAATCAACGAGCTAAGGGTTGGAATACTCGAAAACCTCATTAACGAGTTCATCAGTAGTGGTAAGGATTACCTCAAGAATTAGTCACTCTATGTATCGCAATCCAAGATCCAACCGTATAATCCTTATCTCATAGTCTCCATTTGATGGTTTTATAGTTTCTATAATTGGGACAAAATATGGTACAAGATCAAAATGTTTAAAAGTTATAAAATGCATGAAATAATCAAAAGATCAAAATGTGTACATATATATACAAGTCACGTCAACAATATACACAATATAATGCGCCATGTACACCAAGGGACATTTCAAGTTAGACAAAGTCAAGTGCAGTAAGTACTATATATGTAGGCATTAACATACCACGAGTGAATGACATGTAGGGACAATGCAAGGGCAAAATGAAAAAAAACGCGACTTGTCGTCCCACACTCAGTGAAAATCACCCCCGTCCGGTTTCTTACTCCACTTCCCAAGGTGTCCGTTGATCTCTTGTACTCACTCTAGCCAGACAAAGCCTGTTCATGTTCCAAAATACAAGTCTCAAGTACTTAGCAGCGCCTCAACTCTGGAGTACTCAGGCACGAGAATCCGAAATAAGATAATTCACATCTCGAGCTGGCCAGTCCCAAGAGTAAACTATCTACATTCGAAATTCCTACCTGACGTACCTATCTATGGTCCTCAGATACCATGAGAAAGATTTGAGGCCTACAACATTTATGATCCATAACTTATGCTCGAACGAGCATTTAGTCCTTCATACCTATTCACCACTTGCCCCAAGCTCGCTCCGCGCAGAGACCACGCGAAGCAGGCTCTGATACCACCTGTGACGGCCCAACCTCCCCCTAGGGCGTACCCCAGGTTTCGGCGGGTCGCCTGCCCAGCTCTCGCCAGGACCAACTCTCTCAAAACGTAAGAAATTAAAGTTCACGCCAAAAGTAAGTTCTATGTACTCTACAATAGCTCCAAATGTTGCATAAACTAGTACATCAAGTCATACATGCCATGAGTATCGGAAAGTAAACCCTAGAAAAGCTGATAACTACAACCACCACGATAACTATATACATCTTACTAGTCAACTTATAACAAGGATAAATTCAACTATTCTCTAATCAAAAGACTGAACACCTTCCCGAGCGATCCCCGCGTCGGCCCCCTGCTAAGGAAAACAAATGGAATGGGGTAAGTTATATGCTTAGTAAGTAAACAGGGGTAAAACGGTAAAGTTCACATTCAACTAAGCATATAAAATCCAAATATTTCACATCAATACAGGAATGTAACATCACAACGGTAGGATACGGGTTGGCTCCCAAGCCAAGTCGTTTGCCATGCGTGACCTCCTGTCGACACTCCGTCGATCATAAATAAGGTCCGTAGAACTCCACTTGTACTCCCACCTAACACCTTGATGCGATTGAGCACGAGGCCCAAAGTGTACAAGTAGACCCTGTGATGGTGCCCCAAGGCCCAGTGACACGAGCACGAGCTAAGAGATTCAAGGAGTCCCTTCAAGCCTTGGTACGTGCCGTCCAAACCCAAGAGAAACCGGTCATCGAAGGAATTGAGTTGGAATATCCTTGCACGACTACTAAAATGCTGCTTACAATTGAAGATGCAAGTGTTCAAGCTCCAAACGGCGGGTTGAGCTGCAGTTAAGTACCCTCGCTGTTTTCAATTCCACCGTAGCTCCTCTCCTTTTCCTTTTTCATCCGCTTGGCTTTTTATTTTTGCCCTGTGGCTCTCTTCAAAAATTTCCCAGCTCCGGCCATCCCTTTTTCAGCCGTCCCCTTTTTTGTTATTTTTTCAAATCTTGGGCCACCAAAAATCTAACACCTAACCCCCATAGATGCCTTGTTGTCCAAAACACAAGAGAGACACTTGTCTAATGATTATTTTGTACACTTGTTCAACATGCACACTTCCACCTATCCACACATTTTCCCTTACTTTTTGTCATTTTCATTTTTCTTCAAAAATCAATTAAAAATAAATTAACAATTTTCAAACCAAGTTTAAGAGAATTAAAGCCACTTTTAACATCTTACAAAAATGAAAATGATGAATCTAACCCAATTAATAAATAAATAATAAATGATAAAAATGAAATTAAAAATAATAAAAATTTGGTGTCTACACAGATCTCAATAGGTATTGGTCAAAAATGCACGAAATAGTTCCAGCCATCTCATGTCGGTTTATCAAACAGGCCCTGTTTGAAAGACCGTAACTCACGGCTCAGAAATCGAAATCAAGAAATTCCAGAGGCGTTAGAAAGCTGATTCATAAGGCTATAACTTTCATGTTTGGACCAAAAGCTGAATCACTACGGAGCTTGGAGGAAAATGGGTCCAAACATTCCTGTCATAACTGTCCAAATTCGAAGGCAGTTCTGACAACCGATCTTGTTTCGGTCATAACTGAAGCTACGGAACTCGGATTTGGATGAACTCTATACCGTTTCGAAGCTAAGACCAAGATCTACATTTCTGATGAAGAGGTCACCTCCCAGTTCGTATGTTATCAAAACGGACAGAACATGGTCAGAGGCTAAAACAAGAAACACGGCAGAATGCTGAGTTTAAAATAGATGCGACCATTTTGGCCATAACTCAGGTTACATAGATCCGTTTGAGGTGTTGTTGGTTGCGTTGAAAATCTAAGACAAGGTACTAAAACTTTCATGTTTTGGAAAATGGCTAAATTAGCACGGATCATAGTGAATAAACACGGTCAATTGGATGAACTGACGAAAACGGATCACTGGAAATATCCTAGGGCAGCAAGGGTATTTTGGTCTTTTCATAGGCTACGTTGCTCCGATTGAGCTGAAATTAGTTAGTCAACCATCCAATGAAATACCGCCACTTGTCGCCACCAATTCCATTCATTTTTTTCCCTTCTCTCTCTTGGTATTTAAAGTCAACAATTGTGGCTGATGTATGAGATATTTTGAGGGTTAATTAGCTGTAATAAAATAAGAAGATTAAGGTAATAAAGTAGGGATCAAGTAGTGTTCAATCGATAGCGCGCGACACCCGTCGGTCCGAGCCGTTTTTCCTTAAATCGCATATACTTGAGTTTTAACTTCTAATCACTAACTTATTATTATCACTTCTAATCATATAATATTTTCTCATCCAAAAGTCACTCTTACCTACCAAATTTGATCATCACTCCGTACCGAATAGTCACACTACGGAAAAACGTGAAAACCCTAATTCGCTCTAACTTGGAAACGGACAACGAAAACCCTTACTTCTATATTCATTTACACTTATTATGGGGTGATTGGGTAGTAGGGCCATAATAAATTAATAATTTCCAAATAAAAGGGCATTTTTAAAAAAAACGTGAGGGTTTTACAATTCCACAAATTGAATTTAGGGTTTCGGTTGAAATATCAGAAATTTGAGAAAACAGTCAGTCACAAGTGAAACTAGGGTTTTGATTAGACTTTTAGGGTTTCCAGTCTTATAAAATAACACAAGGTTTTAAATCAAACCCAAAGCAATAACTTTAGTTTCTTCTTTAAAACAAAATAATGTTTGAAAATAAAAATAAACGAAAGAAACCGTAATATCCTCCTTGAGACTAAACAAAAGGTGATCCTAAAAATTAGGGTATCACAATCTCCCCTCCTTCAAAGAATTTCGTCCTCGAAATTGCAATCAACGAGCTAAGGGTTGGAATACTCGAAAACCTCATTAACGAGTTCATCAGTAGTGGTAAGGATTACCTCAAGAATTAGTCACTCTATGTATCGCAATCCAAGATCCAACCGTATAATCCTTATCTCATAGTCTCCATTTGATGGTTTTATAGTTTCTATAATTGGGACAAAATATGGTACAAGATCAAAATGTTTAAAAGTTATAAAATGCATGAAATAATCAAAAGATCAAAATGTGTACATATATATACAAGTCACGTCAACAATATACACAATATAATGCGCCATGTACACCAAGGGACATTTCAAGTTAGACAAAGTCAAGTGCAGTAAGTACTATATATGTAGGCATTAACATACCACGAGTGAATGACATGTAGGGACAATGCAAGGGCAAAATGAAAAAAAACGCGACTTGTCGTCCCACACTCAGTGAAAATCACCCCCGTCCGGTTTCTTACTCCACTTCCCAAGGTGTCCGTTGATCTCTTGTACTCACTCTAGCCAGACAAAGCCTGTTCATGTTCCAAAATACAAGTCTCAAGTACTTAGCAGCGCCTCAACTCTGGAGTACTCAGGCACGAGAATCCGAAATAAGATAATTCACATCTCGAGCTGGCCAGTCCCAAGAGTAAACTATCTACATTCGAAATTCCTACCTGACGTACCTATCTATGGTCCTCAGATACCATGAGAAAGATTTGAGGCCTACAACATTTATGATCCATAACTTATGCTCGAACGAGCATTTAGTCCTTCATACCTATTCACCACTTGCCCCAAGCTCGCTCCGCGCAGAGACCACGCGAAGCAGGCTCTGATACCACCTGTGACGGCCCAACCTCCCCCTAGGGCGTACCCCAGGTTTCGGCGGGTCGCCTGCCCAGCTCTCGCCAGGACCAACTCTCTCAAAACGTAAGAAATTAAAGTTCACGCCAAAAGTAAGTTCTATGTACTCTACAATAGCTCCAAATGTTGCATAAACTAGTACATCAAGTCATACATGCCATGAGTATCGGAAAGTAAACCCTAGAAAAGCTGATAACTACAACCACCACGATAACTATATACATCTTACTAGTCAACTTATAACAAGGATAAATTCAACTATTCTCTAATCAAAAGACTGAACACCTTCCCGAGCGATCCCCGCGTCGGCCCCCTGCTAAGGAAAACAAATGGAATGGGGTAAGTTATATGCTTAGTAAGTAAACAGGGGTAAAACGGTAAAGTTCACATTCAACTAAGCATATAAAATCCAAATATTTCACATCAATACAGGAATGTAACATCACAACGGTAGGATACGGGTTGGCTCCCAAGCCAAGTCGTTTGCCATGCGTGACCTCCTGTCGACACTCCGTCGATCATAAATAAGGTCCGTAGAACTCCACTTGTACTCCCACCTAACACCTTGATGCGATTGAGCACGAGGCCCAAAGTGTACAAGTAGACCCTGTGATGGTGCCCCAAGGCCCAGTGACACGAGCACGAGCTAAGAGATTCAAGGAGTCCCTTCAAGCCTTGGTACGTGCCGTCCAAACCCAAGAGAAACCGGTCATCGAAGGAATTGAGTTGGAATATCCTTGCACGACTACTAAAATGCTGCTTACAATTGAAGATGCAAGTGTTCAAGCTCCAAACGGCGGGTTGAGCTGCAGTTAAGTACCCTCGCTGTTTTCAATTCCACCGTAGCTCCTCTCCTTTTCCTTTTTCATCCGCTTGGCTTTTTATTTTTGCCCTGTGGCTCTCTTCAAAAATTTCCCAGCTCCGGCCATCCCTTTTTCAGCCGTCCCCTTTTTTGTTATTTTTTCAAATCTTGGGCCACCAAAAATCTAACACCTAACCCCCATAGATGCCTTGTTGTCCAAAACACAAGAGAGACACTTGTCTAATGATTATTTTGTACACTTGTTCAACATGCACACTTCCACCTATCCACACATTTTCCCTTACTTTTTGTCATTTTCATTTTTCTTCAAAAATCAATTAAAAATAAATTAACAATTTTCAAACCAAGTTTAAGAGAATTAAAGCCACTTTTAACATCTTACAAAAATGAAAATGATGAATCTAACCCAATTAATAAATAAATAATAAATGATAAAAATGAAATTAAAAATAATAAAAATTTGGTGTCTACACAGATCTCAATAGGTATTGGTCAAAAATGCACGAAATAGTTCCAGCCATCTCATGTCGGTTTATCAAACAGGCCCTGTTTGAAAGACCGTAACTCACGGCTCAGAAATCGAAATCAAGAAATTCCAGAGGCGTTAGAAAGCTGATTCATAAGGCTATAACTTTCATGTTTGGACCAAAAGCTGAATCACTACGGAGCTTGGAGGAAAATGGGTCCAAACATTCCTGTCATAACTGTCCAAATTCGAAGGCAGTTCTGACAACCGATCTTGTTTCGGTCATAACTGAAGCTACGGAACTCGGATTTGGATGAACTCTATACCGTTTCGAAGCTAAGACCAAGATCTACATTTCTGATGAAGAGGTCACCTCCCAGTTCGTATGTTATCAAAACGGACAGAACATGGTCAGAGGCTAAAACAAGAAACACGGCAGAATGCTGAGTTTAAAATAGATGCGACCATTTTGGCCATAACTCAGGTTACATAGATCCGTTTGAGGTGTTGTTGGTTGCGTTGAAAATCTAAGACAAGGTACTAAAACTTTCATGTTTTGGAAAATGGCTAAATTAGCACGGATCATAGTGAATAAACACGGTCAATTGGATGAACTGACGAAAACGGATCACTGGAAATATCCTAGGGCAGCAAGGGTATTTTGGTCTTTTCATAGGCTACGTTGCTCCGATTGAGCTGAAATTAGTTAGTCAACCATCCAATGAAATACCGCCACTTGTCGCCACCAATTCCATTCATTTTTTTCCCTTCTCTCTCTTGGTATTTAAAGTCAACAATTGTGGCTGATGTATGAGATATTTTGAGGGTTAATTAGCTGTAATAAAATAAGAAGATTAAGGTAATAAAGTAGGGATCAAGTAGTGTTCAATCGATAGCGCGCGACACCCGTCGGTCCGAGCCGTTTTTCCTTAAATCGCATATACTTGAGTTTTAACTTCTAATCACTAACTTATTATTATCACTTCTAATCATATAATATTTTCTCATCCAAAAGTCACTCTTACCTACCAAATTTGATCATCACTCCGTACCGAATAGTCACACTACGGAAAAACGTGAAAACCCTAATTCGCTCTAACTTGGAAACGGACAACGAAAACCCTTACTTCTATATTCATTTACACTTATTATGGGGTGATTGGGTAGTAGGGCCATAATAAATTAATAATTTCCAAATAAAAGGGCATTTTTAAAAAAAACGTGAGGGTTTTACAATTCCACAAATTGAATTTAGGGTTTCGGTTGAAATATCAGAAATTTGAGAAAACAGTCAGTCACAAGTGAAACTAGGGTTTTGATTAGACTTTTAGGGTTTCCAGTCTTATAAAATAACACAAGGTTTTAAATCAAACCCAAAGCAATAACTTTAGTTTCTTCTTTAAAACAAAATAATGTTTGAAAATAAAAATAAACGAAAGAAACCGTAATATCCTCCTTGAGACTAAACAAAAGGTGATCCTAAAAATTAGGGTATCACAATCTCCCCTCCTTCAAAGAATTTCGTCCTCGAAATTGCAATCAACGAGCTAAGGGTTGGAATACTCGAAAACCTCATTAACGAGTTCATCAGTAGTGGTAAGGATTACCTCAAGAATTAGTCACTCTATGTATCGCAATCCAAGATCCAACCGTATAATCCTTATCTCATAGTCTCCATTTGATGGTTTTATAGTTTCTATAATTGGGACAAAATATGGTACAAGATCAAAATGTTTAAAAGTTATAAAATGCATGAAATAATCAAAAGATCAAAATGTGTACATATATATACAAGTCACGTCAACAATATACACAATATAATGCGCCATGTACACCAAGGGACATTTCAAGTTAGACAAAGTCAAGTGCAGTAAGTACTATATATGTAGGCATTAACATACCACGAGTGAATGACATGTAGGGACAATGCAAGGGCAAAATGAAAAAAAACGCGACTTGTCGTCCCACACTCAGTGAAAATCACCCCCGTCCGGTTTCTTACTCCACTTCCCAAGGTGTCCGTTGATCTCTTGTACTCACTCTAGCCAGACAAAGCCTGTTCATGTTCCAAAATACAAGTCTCAAGTACTTAGCAGCGCCTCAACTCTGGAGTACTCAGGCACGAGAATCCGAAATAAGATAATTCACATCTCGAGCTGGCCAGTCCCAAGAGTAAACTATCTACATTCGAAATTCCTACCTGACGTACCTATCTATGGTTCTCAGATACCATGAGAAAGATTTGAGGCCTACAACATTTATGATCCATAACTTATGCTCGAACGAGCATTTAGTCCTTCATACCTATTCACCACTTGCCCCAAGCTCGCTCCGCGCAGAGACCACGCGAAGCAGGCTCTGATACCACCTGTGACGGCCCAACCTCCCCCTAGGGCGTACCCCAGGTTTCGGCGGGTCGCCTGCCCAGCTCTCGCCAGGACCAACTCTCTCAAAACGTAAGAAATTAAAGTTCACGCCAAAAGTAAGTTCTATGTACTCTACAATAGCTCCAAATGTTGCATAAACTAGTACATCAAGTCATACATGCCATGAGTATCGGAAAGTAAACCCTAGAAAAGCTGATAACTACAACCACCACGATAACTATATACATCTTACTAGTCAACTTATAACAAGGATAAATTCAACTATTCTCTAATCAAAAGACTGAACACCTTCCCGAGCGATCCCCGCGTCGGCCCCCTGCTAAGGAAAACAAATGGAATGGGGTAAGTTATATGCTTAGTAAGTAAACAGGGGTAAAACGGTAAAGTTCACATTCAACTAAGCATATAAAATCCAAATATTTCACATCAATACAGGAATGTAACATCACAACGGTAGGATACGGGTTGGCTCCCAAGCCAAGTCGTTTGCCATGCGTGACCTCCTGTCGACACTCCGTCGATCATAAATAAGGTCCGTAGAACTCCACTTGTACTCCCACCTAACACCTTGATGCGATTGAGCACGAGGCCCAAAGTGTACAAGTAGACCCTGTGATGGTGCCCCAAGGCCCAGTGACACGAGCACGAGCTAAGAGATTCAAGGAGTCCCTTCAAGCCTTGGTACGTGCCGTCCAAACCCAAGAGAAACCGGTCATCGAAGGAATTGAGTTGGAATATCCTTGCACGACTACTAAAATGCTGCTTACAATTGAAGATGCAAGTGTTCAAGCTCCAAACGGCGGGTTGAGCTGCAGTTAAGTACCCTCGCTGTTTTCAATTCCACCGTAGCTCCTCTCCTTTTCCTTTTTCATCCGCTTGGCTTTTTATTTTTGCCCTGTGGCTCTCTTCAAAAATTTCCCAGCTCCGGCCATCCCTTTTTCAGCCGTCCCCTTTTTTGTTATTTTTTCAAATCTTGGGCCACCAAAAATCTAACACCTAACCCCCATAGATGCCTTGTTGTCCAAAACACAAGAGAGACACTTGTCTAATGATTATTTTGTACACTTGTTCAACATGCACACTTCCACCTATCCACACATTTTCCCTTACTTTTTGTCATTTTCATTTTTCTTCAAAAATCAATTAAAAATAAATTAACAATTTTCAAACCAAGTTTAAGAGAATTAAAGCCACTTTTAACATCTTACAAAAATGAAAATGATGAATCTAACCCAATTAATAAATAAATAATAAATGATAAAAATGAAATTAAAAATAATAAAAATTTGGTGTCTACACAGATCTCAATAGGTATTGGTCAAAAATGCACGAAATAGTTCCAGCCATCTCATGTCGGTTTATCAAACAGGCCCTGTTTGAAAGACCGTAACTCACGGCTCAGAAATCGAAATCAAGAAATTCCAGAGGCGTTAGAAAGCTGATTCATAAGGCTATAACTTTCATGTTTGGACCAAAAGCTGAATCACTACGGAGCTTGGAGGAAAATGGGTCCAAACATTCCTGTCATAACTGTCCAAATTCGAAGGCAGTTCTGACAACCGATCTTGTTTCGGTCATAACTGAAGCTACGGAACTCGGATTTGGATGAACTCTATACCGTTTCGAAGCTAAGACCAAGATCTACATTTCTGATGAAGAGGTCACCTCCCAGTTCGTATGTTATCAAAACGGACAGAACATGGTCAGAGGCTAAAACAAGAAACACGGCAGAATGCTGAGTTTAAAATAGATGCGACCATTTTGGCCATAACTCAGGTTACATAGATCCGTTTGAGGTGTTGTTGGTTGCGTTGAAAATCTAAGACAAGGTACTAAAACTTTCATGTTTTGGAAAATGGCTAAATTAGCACGGATCATAGTGAATAAACACGGTCAATTGGATGAACTGACGAAAACGGATCACTGGAAATATCCTAGGGCAGCAAGGGTATTTTGGTCTTTTCATAGGCTACGTTGCTCCGATTGAGCTGAAATTAGTTAGTCAACCATCCAATGAAATACCGCCACTTGTCGCCACCAATTCCATTCATTTTTTTCCCTTCTCTCTCTTGGTATTTAAAGTCAACAATTGTGGCTGATGTATGAGATATTTTGAGGGTTAATTAGCTGTAATAAAATAAGAAGATTAAGGTAATAAAGTAGGGATCAAGTAGTGTTCAATCGATAGCGCGCGACACCCGTCGGTCCGAGCCGTTTTTCCTTAAATCGCATATACTTGAGTTTTAACTTCTAATCACTAACTTATTATTATCACTTCTAATCATATAATATTTTCTCATCCAAAAGTCACTCTTACCTACCAAATTTGATCATCACTCCGTACCGAATAGTCACACTACGGAAAAACGTGAAAACCCTAATTCGCTCTAACTTGGAAACGGACAACGAAAACCCTTACTTCTATATTCATTTACACTTATTATGGGGTGATTGGGTAGTAGGGCCATAATAAATTAATAATTTCCAAATAAAAGGGCATTTTTAAAAAAAACGTGAGGGTTTTACAATTCCACAAATTGAATTTAGGGTTTCGGTTGAAATATGAGAAATTTGAGAAAACAGTCAGTCACAAGTGAAACTAGGGTTTTGATTAGACTTTTAGGGTTTCCAGTCTTATAAAATAACACAAGGTTTTAAATCAAACCCAAAGCAATAACTTTAGTTTCTTCTTTAAAACAAAATAATGTTTGAAAATAAAAATAAACGAAAGAAACCGTAATATCCTCCTTGAGACTAAACAAAAGGTGATCCTAAAAATTAGGGTATCACAATCTCCCCTCCTTCAAAGAATTTCGTCCTCGAAATTGCAATCAACGAGCTAAGGGTTGGAATACTCGAAAACCTCATTAACGAGTTCATCAGTAGTGGTAAGGATTACCTCAAGAATTAGTCACTCTATGTATCGCAATCCAAGATCCAACCGTATAATCCTTATCTCATAGTCTCCATTTGATGGTTTTATAGTTTCTATAATTGGGACAAAATATGGTACAAGATCAAAATGTTTAAAAGTTATAAAATGCATGAAATAATCAAAAGATCAAAATGTGTACATATATATACAAGTCACGTCAACAATATACACAATATAATGCGCCATGTACACCAAGGGACATTTCAAGTTAGACAAAGTCAAGTGCAGTAAGTACTATATATGTAGGCATTAACATACCACGAGTGAATGACATGTAGGGACAATGCAAGGGCAAAATGAAAAAAAACGCGACTTGTCGTCCCACACTCAGTGAAAATCACCCCCGTCCGGTTTCTTACTCCACTTCCCAAGGTGTCCGTTGATCTCTTGTACTCACTCTAGCCAGACAAAGCCTGTTCATGTTCCAAAATACAAGTCTCAAGTACTTAGCAGCGCCTCAACTCTGGAGTACTCAGGCACGAGAATCCGAAATAAGATAATTCACATCTCGAGCTGGCCAGTCCCAAGAGTAAACTATCTACATTCGAAATTCCTACCTGACGTACCTATCTATGGTTCTCAGATACCATGAGAAAGATTTGAGGCCTACAACATTTATGATCCATAACTTATGCTCGAACGAGCATTTAGTCCTTCATACCTATTCACCACTTGCCCCAAGCTCGCTCCGCGCAGAGACCACGCGAAGCAGGCTCTGATACCACCTGTGACGGCCCAACCTCCCCCTAGGGCGTACCCCAGGTTTCGGCGGGTCGCCTGCCCAGCTCTCGCCAGGACCAACTCTCTCAAAACGTAAGAAATTAAAGTTCACGCCAAAAGTAAGTTCTATGTACTCTACAATAGCTCCAAATGTTGCATAAACTAGTACATCAAGTCATACATGCCATGAGTATCGGAAAGTAAACCCTAGAAAAGCTGATAACTACAACCACCACGATAACTATATACATCTTACTAGTCAACTTATAACAAGGATAAATTCAACTATTCTCTAATCAAAAGACTGAACACCTTCCCGAGCGATCCCCGCGTCGGCCCCCTGCTAAGGAAAACAAATGGAATGGGGTAAGTTATATGCTTAGTAAGTAAACAGGGGTAAAACGGTAAAGTTCACATTCAACTAAGCATATAAAATCCAAATATTTCACATCAATACAGGAATGTAACATCACAACGGTAGGATACGGGTTGGCTCCCAAGCCAAGTCGTTTGCCATGCGTGACCTCCTGTCGACACTCCGTCGATCATAAATAAGGTCCGTAGAACTCCACTTGTACTCCCACCTAACACCTTGATGCGATTGAGCACGAGGCCCAAAGTGTACAAGTAGACCCTGTGATGGTGCCCCAAGGCCCAGTGACACGAGCACGAGCTAAGAGATTCAAGGAGTCCCTTCAAGCCTTGGTACGTGCCGTCCAAACCCAAGAGAAACCGGTCATCGAAGGAATTGAGTTGGAATATCCTTGCACGACTACTAAAATGCTGCTTACAATTGAAGATGCAAGTGTTCAAGCTCCAAACGGCGGGTTGAGCTGCAGTTAAGTACCCTCGCTGTTTTCAATTCCACCGTAGCTCCTCTCCTTTTCCTTTTTCATCCGCTTGGCTTTTTATTTTTGCCCTGTGGCTCTCTTCAAAAATTTCCCAGCTCCGGCCATCCCTTTTTCAGCCGTCCCCTTTTTTGTTATTTTTTCAAATCTTGGGCCACCAAAAATCTAACACCTAACCCCCATAGATGCCTTGTTGTCCAAAACACAAGAGAGACACTTGTCTAATGATTATTTTGTACACTTGTTCAACATGCACACTTCCACCTATCCACACATTTTCCCTTACTTTTTGTCATTTTCATTTTTCTTCAAAAATCAATTAAAAATAAATTAACAATTTTCAAACCAAGTTTAAGAGAATTAAAGCCACTTTTAACATCTTACAAAAATGAAAATGATGAATCTAACCCAATTAATAAATAAATAATAAATGATAAAAATGAAATTAAAAATAATAAAAATTTGGTGTCTACACAGATCTCAATAGGTATTGGTCAAAAATGCACGAAATAGTTCCAGCCATCTCATGTCGGTTTATCAAACAGGCCCTGTTTGAAAGACCGTAACTCACGGCTCAGAAATCGAAATCAAGAAATTCCAGAGGCGTTAGAAAGCTGATTCATAAGGCTATAACTTTCATGTTTGGACCAAAAGCTGAATCACTACGGAGCTTGGAGGAAAATGGGTCCAAACATTCCTGTCATAACTGTCCAAATTCGAAGGCAGTTCTGACAACCGATCTTGTTTCGGTCATAACTGAAGCTACGGAACTCGGATTTGGATGAACTCTATACCGTTTCGAAGCTAAGACCAAGATCTACATTTCTGATGAAGAGGTCACCTCCCAGTTCGTATGTTATCAAAACGGACAGAACATGGTCAGAGGCTAAAACAAGAAACACGGCAGAATGCTGAGTTTAAAATAGATGCGACCATTTTGGCCATAACTCAGGTTACATAGATCCGTTTGAGGTGTTGTTGGTTGCGTTGAAAATCTAAGACAAGGTACTAAAACTTTCATGTTTTGGAAAATGGCTAAATTAGCACGGATCATAGTGAATAAACACGGTCAATTGGATGAACTGACGAAAACGGATCACTGGAAATATCCTAGTTTTCTCATCCAAAAGTCACTCTTACCTACCAAATTTGATCATCACTCCGTACCGAATAGTCACACTACAGAAAAACGTGAAAACCCTAATTCGCTCTAACTTGGAAACGGACAACGAAAACCCTTACTTCTATATTCATTTACACTTATTATGGGGTGATTGGGTAGTAGGGCCATAATAAATTAATAATTTCCAAATAAAAGGGCATTTTTAAAAAAAACGTGAGGGTTTTACAATTCCACAAATTGAATTTAGGGTTTCGGTTGAAATATGAGAAATTTGAGAAAACAGTCAGTCACAAGTGAAACTAGGGTTTTGATTAGACTTTTAGGGTTTCCAGTCTTATAAAATAACACAAGGTTTTAAATCAAACCCAAAGCAATAACTTTAGTTTCTTCTTTAAAACAAAATAATGTTTGAAAATAAAAATAAACGAAAGAAACCGTAATATCCTCCTTGAGACTAAACAAAAGGTGATCCTAAAAATTAGGGTATCACAATCTCCCCTCCTTCAAAGAATTTCGTCCTCGAAATTGCAATCAACGAGCTAAGGGTTGGAATACTCGAAAACCTCATTAACGAGTTCATCAGTAGTGGTAAGGATTACCTCAAGAATTAGTCACTCTATGTATCGCAATCCAAGATCCAACCGTATAATCCTTATCTCATCGTCTCCATTTGATGGTTTTATAGTTTCTATAATTGGGACAAAATATGGTACAAGATCAAAATGTTTAAAAGTTATAAAATGCATGAAATAATCAAAAGATCAAAATGTGTACATATATATACAAGTCACGTCAACAATATACACAATATAATGCGCCATGTACACCAAGGGACATTTCAAGTTAGACAAAGTCAAGTGCAGTAAGTACTATATATGTAGGCATTAACATACCACGAGTGAATGACATGTAGGGACAATGCAAGGGCAAAATGGAAAAAAACGCGACTTGTCGTCCCACACTCAGTGAAAATCACCCCCGTCCGGTTTCTTACTCCACTTCCCAAGGTGTCCGTTGATCTCTTGTACTCACTCTAGCCAGACAAAGCCTGTTCATGTTCCAAAATACAAGTCTCAAGTTCAACTCTGGAGTACTCAGGCACGAGAATCCGAAATAAGATAATTCACATCTCGAGCTGGCCAGTCCCAAGAGTAAACTATCTACATTCGAAATTCCTACCTGACGTACCTATCTATGGTCCTCAGATACCATGAGAAAGATTTGAGGCCTATAACATTTATGATCCATAACTTATGCGCGAACGAGCACTTAGTCCTTCATACTTATTCACCACTTGGTCCAAGCTCACTCCGCGCAGAGACCACGCGAAGCAGGCTTAAGTTCAAATCAACCATAAAAATAAGTGCTTAAGTTAGTTTCCACTCCATAAAAACCTTCTCTTTGGTGTTAGTGAGTGATTTGGTGAAGTTTTCTTGGAGAGCTAAGGTGTCCTACAACTTCCCCTCTCTTGTTTACTAGGTAAGTGATGCTTAAACTTCCTCCTATACTTAATGATGTTTAATTTGTGCCTAATGGGAGCTAAAGTGATGGATTATGTGATTTATTTCTTGGTTTGTGATGAATTGGTGAAGTTTTTATTTTTTTGAGGAATTTTCTGGTTTAATGTGATCATGGTATTGTGGTTGTTTATGATGGTTGATAATGAGGGGTTATGACCCTAGTAGGTGTGAATTATTGATAAATGCAACCAATTTTGGGTTTGGTTTGAAATGGGAAAAGTTAGGGTTTCATAACCCCCTTTCTGTCCGATTTTGGATCATGTGGTTAGAGGCCGAATTGGTCTTTGTTTAAAACATGAAAGTTGTAGGTATTGATGTGTTTGAGGTTCCTGTAAAATTTCAGGTCATTTGGATTAGTGTAGAGTGAGATATGTCGATTTTACTGTTGCTGTTCTGGGTTAATCAGAATGTACGAACTGTGTTTGAAATGGGTTGTTTTGACTGGTATTGCTTTGGATTTGGATGTTAGTGCCTTCTGATGAAATGTATCTGGATGTCTTAGCTATCATATGCCTTTGGAATTTCTGGATTTGGACTTGTGTAGGCTGAGTTATGATGTTTGTACTAGAATACGGTTTGTGATCCTGTTTTGCGATTCTGGTATAGTGTCTTGTATTTTTGACCTTGTTATATTCAAAATTGGACAAAGTTTCCTTCTTCAATATTGTAGCCCCTTAAGTCCTGGATATCCCTGTAAATATTCAGGTTAAACGGATTAGTATAGCCTGAGTTATAAACGAAATACTCAGACCTGTCGTGACCGTCAAATTCTGTTACATTTTTGGAAAGTTTCTGACCGTGACATTTTTTTGATTTTGATAGAGTACGATCTGGGTGTTGACTTCTTCATAATAAATATAGATCTTGGCCACAGCTTTGAAACGCTATAAAGTGCGTCAAAATCCGAGTCCCGTAGCTCTAGTTATGATCGAAATAAGAATGCATGTCAGAACTGTTTTTATATCCGGACAGTTTACGACTGGAACTTTGGCTTCACATTTGACTAGATTACAAGCTGTTTGGGCTTACGACCAAAACACCAACCTTATAGCCCTATATCAGAGCTTTCTAACGCCCTTGGAAATTCATGAATCGGATTTATAAAACCTGAGATATAGCCGAGCAAACAAGGCCTGCCCGTGAAAATGACCATTTTCTGGTCAGATCTGTTTTGGTCCTGCTGACCAATTTCCGTTCCGAATTTGGATTGCCGACCTTCATGAAAGTTGTTCCATTTGGAATGAACCATCTAACTGCCAATTTTCAGCTCTTTTGACCATGTGTAGCATGGACAACAGGTTGCACTCAAAACTGACCATTTGTGGATTGGCCAGATTTTGTAAGTGATTGTGTTTGGTTCATTTGGGACTGAAGCCTCCAGTTTCAGTTCTGGATGTCTTCATAACAGTTGTTGTTCATCCTTTAAGCTTCGATATGGCATCTCATACGCCTTAATCCGATATTCGTAGCTCAACTTATGAGTAAACTAGAAACGAGTGTCAAATCTGCCGTTTCCGCTAACGGCCGTTTCCGTTTCCGTCCGTCATATTTACGTGCGCGCGTGTCGTTTTTGCCGTTTTGCTTGTTTTAGGCACGATAGTAGCCGTTTACGATATTATGTGACACAATCTTCTATGTCAGACGGTGGTGAGCTGGGCGGAACTGGTGGGGCCCACTACTAGCTGTTCATTTCGATCCGACTTCGTGTTTTTGCTATTTCAGATTCTGAGTAAGTATTCAGGCTAGTTTGGTGTGTTTTCTTTGCTATGTGTTTGAGATGTGTGAAAAGGGAACTTAGGCGAGGGTGTACTTTATCGCACTCGACCTAAACCCTAATTTGAATGTATAATTGTACTTGGCATACGTATAAGAACCTTTTGGAACCAAAACCCTTGAGCTTGTGGCTCGGGGCGACTTTCGAGTAAAGTTTGTGAAGTTTGCAAAGTTTGTGAGTTCGTGGGCCCGATCTAAGACCTGTATGGACTATTCGAGCCGGTTAGGGCTTGGTCGAAATCAGTCCAACTTAGTCTGAGGTCACCAAGTTTGTAGGTTCATGTTATGAACCAATTTTGTGAATCCGGTTCACCGAGAAGGTGACCAAGTTTGTGAACCGAGCTTGCGCCGCAAGTTCAATTTCGTTCGCTCGAGCAAGTTTGTGAGGTGACTGGCCAGTGAGGGTGATAAGGTGCTCGGTGGGTGTACAAGCGGGGTTCTACGGACAATTAGTTGCGGTCGACGGAGTGTCGGTAGGAGATCACGCATGGCATATGAATTGGCTTTGGAGCCACCTGTATCCTTATTATGTGATGTTACTTTTCTGCTTTTGCTTTACTCCTATTGTGTGACTGTTGTTACGTGAAATTTATGCTTTCGCCTCTGTTTACTTACTAAGCATATAGCTTACCCCTTTCCTTTTGTTTTCCTTAGCAGGGGCCGACGCGGGGACTCTTGTCACTTACACTAGTGTAGTTAAGTTTGCGTTTGATTGTAATAGTTGGACTTATAGTATGTATGTTTTGGTTTTGGTGGTAATTATAAGGATGTAATAGTGTGAGCAGGTACTTTGGAGAATGTAATTATAACTCTTTTGGGATTGTATATAGAAATCTTTTGGATTTTCTGGCTTTTATTGTTTTAAGTTTTGAGTCCTGGCGCGAGCTAGGCAGGCGGCCCGCCGATACCCTTGGATTCGCCCTTGGGAGAAGTGGGGTCGTCACAGTTGGTATCAGAGCGCCTAGGTTAGAGGACTTGGGCAAGTGGGACATACGCGATAGGCACTAGGCATACTTGACCATTTTAAGTGGAATGATATCTTTTAAGCTGAAATGCTGGTTGACGGACGACTTAATGTTTTGTAGGTATGTATCCGGGCGGTTCGAGTGGTGCGGGACCCAGTGGCGTGGGACCGAGATTTCCGAGTTCGAGAGGCGTTGAGGATCGAGTGCTGCGTAAGCGGGCGATCCGCTATCGGCAGAGACCTGGAGAGCCTTACACTTTATACTCCCCTTTTGGTCAGGTGGCGCACCGACCTTGTGGATGTTGGTACATATACTGTTACCCTGACGAGGTCGTCCTGGCTGTGGACGACGAGCGACGCAGCCTGCTTAGACAGCTAGACGAGGCTAGAGAGGTTGGCCTTGGGCAGGCGATGCGTATTAGGGACTTGGAGCGGGGTCTCCGAGAGGAGAGGGAGAGGACGGATGCTTTACACCGTCAGCTTCAGGACACACACCAGCACCTCTTCGCTATGAAGAGGCAGCTGAGGGATAGGGCTCGGAGTATGTCGGTCGACTGCGAGCTCCTACTAGATCTAGCTGCAGAGGCACCGCCACGGGCCACCGGTCCAGAGAGGATGGACGAGGTGGACACGTTAGGTTCTGTTGGGAACCTGGGCCCTAGGGGAGGCGATTAGGGTCGCTTTTGTACTTTTGTTTAGCTAGTGTATGACTTTTGTTAGAACTAATTCGGCTAATTCCTTTTGTTACTTGGCCGACTAACTAGATTTTGGAGCCGGAGTGCTCGTGTATATTGGGTTTTGTACCGACTGGAGGTCGGGTAATGTGTAAATCTTTTGGTGTGACTTTGTAAATACGTGTATATATTTGAATAGAATTTTGAACTTATCTTTTGTGTGCCTTTTGTGCGTAAGTTTTGTGTCTCTTCTTTTGCTCATAGTCTGGATGATAAGTATACGTATTGTTCCGAATTATAGACTTGTACACTAGATGGACTCCGGTGGTCCAAGTGGAGTTAGAGGGTTAGGACAAGGCTCTGAAGGAAATAATGGAAACGGGCCGGATCAAATAGCTACAGCCATTCAGCGGATGGCCGACCTGTTAGAACGCATGGCAAATCCCCAAGGTCAAGGAAGCACTACTGGGAATCCTGGACATAATCCGGGACATAATCATGAGGGCGAGGACCGTGCCTTAGAACGGTTCCAAAAGTTTGCACCTCCTAAGTTCATAGGAGGACCTAATCCTGATTTAGCAGAAACCTGGATGGACCGTATGCTCGATATATTTGCCGCACTTAGGTATTCGGAAGAGCGGCAGATATCTTTTGCTGCGTTCCAGTTTGAAGGAGCCGCTCGAGCCTGGTGGAACGTAATTAAAACCAAGTGGGAGCGCGAACAAACCCCCTGGACCTGGATCAATTTTACCCGAGAATTTAATGAGAAGTACTTGCCGCCCATCGTGCAAGAGAAACGGGAAGATGATTTTATCTGCCTGCGTCAAGGTGCATCTAGCGTGGCGGAGTACGAAACTCAGTTCACTAAACTTTCTCGTTTTGCCCCAGAGCTGGTGTTAACGGAGCAGAAACGAATCCGTCGATTCGTTCAAGGTTTAAATGTGGAAATTCAGGAATCGCTAGCAGCTGCTCAGTTGAACACGTTTAGCCAAGCGCTAGAAAAAGCACAGCGGATTGAGACTGCCAGAGGACAGGTTAAAGCCTTTCACGATCGGAAAAGGAGGCAACCTAGCTCAAATGACTCCATGGTCGGACAAAGCTCGCGAAACGAGCCACCTGCCAAGATAAATAAAGGTACGAATGGTCCACGACCTGCAGGGACCCCGAATAACTTTGTGCGGGGTCAGGTAGTGCAAGAGGGGCCGAGGAGTGTCCAGCGTGGAGGGGCAAGTACAGCCGCCAAGTCACCCTGTGGTTTCTGTGGGGGCAATCACACCGATGAAAATTGCTGGAAGAACAGTTCGGTACGCAAATGCTTCAAATGTGGTAGCACCGAACACCTGATTGCCCGGTGCCCTAAGATGAAAAAAGAAGGATTTAAGCCACCGACTGAAGGGACCACAACTAAGCCGTCAAATGCAGGGGACAATCGACCTAAAGGGCCAGCAAGAGTGTATGCAATGGGTCAACAGGAGGCGATTGACCCTTCGGCAGGTTTTGAAGGTACGCTTTGATCAACGAATTAATTTCGAGGACGAAATTGTCCTAAGTGGGGGAGATTGTGAGTCCCCAGTCCGATCGTAAGTCGATATTTGGGTTATTTGATATTCGGTATGGAAAAAAGGGTTTTATGACTAGGAAGGAAACCCTAATTTGGTTAAGTTTGAAAATCCTAGTTTACGTATTATTATTATAAGGTTCAAGCTATAATTTATATTTGGTATTCTAGTGTGTGCCTTGACGTAAGTAAATATAGGATTTGTTTTAATTACAAAGGTTTAGTAAGTTTGAATGATTAGCAAACCTCTAGTGTTACAATATTAGAAAGTTTAAGTGGAAGATTATTTATCGCCCGCCTTTTCTACATTTTCTTTATTAGAAAAATTTCCAGGATAATTTTTATGAGTAAATATGGGTTTTCGATGATTTTTCAAGTATCGGTTAGATTTTGAGAAAATAAGAACGTATATCGGATGTGGGACCCACTAGTGCGGTAAGTTCGGAAAAATTCGGCCAATTAGGGTAAATTCTGGATACTGTGTAAAATTTATCGGGTGCTAAGAGATAAGTAGAGGATGTGAAGTGATTGATGTGAGAGGAAAAAGAAAAGATAAGATTGCATTTAAGGAGTGACAAGTGTCAACCTTTTATTGGATTTGACTTATGGAACACTATTCATGTTTTTGACTTTTGACCCAATTAGTTAAATATCTTGAAAATTACCACAAAATTCACTCTTTCTTACCTCCTTATGGCCGGCCCTCTCTAGCAAGAAGAAAGAAAAAAACTCTTCAAAGTTTAGCTACTACTTAGCTCAAATCAACCAAAATAAGTGCTTAAGTTAGTTTCCACTCCATAAAAACCTTCTCTTTGGTGTTAGTGAGTGATTTGGTGAAGTTTTCTTGGAGAGCTAAGGTGTCCTACAACTTCCCCTCTCTTGTTTACTAGGTAAGTGATGCTTAAACTTCCTCCTATACTTAATGATGTTTAATTTGTGCCTAATGGGAGCTAAAGTGATGGATTATGTGATTTATTTCTTGGTTTGTGATGAATTGGTGAAGTTTTTATTTTTTTGAGAAATTTTCTGGTTTAATGTGATCATGGTATTGTGGTTGTTTATGATGGTTGATAATGAGGGGTTATGACCCTAGTAGGTGTGAATTATTGATAAATGCAACCAATTTTGGGTTTGGTTTGAAATGGGAAAAGTTAGGGTTTCATAACCCCCTTTCTGTCCGATTTTGGATCATGTGGTTAGAGGCCGAATTGGTCTTATTTTAAAACATGAAAGTTGTAGGTATTGATGTGTTTGAGATGCCTGTAAAATTTCAGGTCATTTGGATTAGTGTAGAGTGAGATATGTCGATTTTACTGTTGCTGTTCTGGGTTAATCAGAATGTGCGAACTGTGTTTGAAATGGGTTGTTTTGACTGGTATTGCTTTGGATTTGGATGTTAGTGCCTTCTGATGAAATGTATCTGGATGTCTTAGCTATCATATGCCTTTGGAATTTCTGGATTTGGACTTGTGTAGGCTGAGTTATGATGTTTGTACTAGAATACGGTTTGTGATCCTGTTTTGCAATTCTGGTATAGTGTCTTGTAATTTTGACCTTGTTATATTCAAAATTGGACAAAGTTTCCTTCTTCAATATTGTATCCCCTTAAGTCCTGGATATCCCTGTAAATTTTCAGGTTAAACGGATTAGTATAGCCTGAGTTATAAATGAAATACTCAGACCTGTTGTGACCGTCAAATTCTGTTACGTTTTTGGAAAGTTTCTGACCGTGACTTTTTTTTTATTTTGATAGAGTACGATCTGGGTGTTGACTTCTTCATAAGAAATCTAGATCTTGGCCACAGATTTGAAACGCTATAAAGTGCGTCAAAATCCGAGTCCCGTAGCTCTAGTTATGATCGAAATAAGAATGCATGTCAGAACTGTTTTTATATCCGGACAGTTTACGACTGGAACTTTGGCTTCACATTTGACTAGATTACAAGCTGTTTGGGCTTGCGACCAAAACACCAACCTTATAGCCCTATATCAGAGCTTTCTAACGCCCTTGGAAATTCATGAATCGGATTTATAAAACCTGAGATATAGCCGAGCAAACAAGGCCTGCCCGTGAAAATGACCATTTTCTGGTCAGATCTATTTTGGTCCTGATGACCAATTTCCGTTCCGAATTTGGATTGCCGACCTTCATGAAAGTTGTTCCATTTGGAATGAACCATCTAACTGCCAATTTTCAGCTCTTTTGACCATGTCTAGCATGGACAACAGGTTGTACTCAAAACTGACCATTTGTGGATTGGCCAGATTTCGTAAGTGATTGTGTTTGGTTCATTTGGGACTGAAGCCTCCAGTTTCAGTTCTGGATGTCTTCATAACAGTTGTTGTTCATCCTTTAAGCTTCGATATGGCATCTCATACGCCTTAATCCGATATTCGTAGCTCAACTTATGAGTAAACTAGAAACGAGTGTCAAATCTGCCGTTTCCGCTAACGGCCGTTTCCGTTTCCGTCCGTCATATTTACGTGCGCGCGTGTCGTTTTTGCCGTTTTGCTTGTTTTAGGCACGATAGTAGCCGTTTGCGATATTATGTGACACAATCTTCTATGTCAGACGGTGGTGAGCTGGGCGGAACTGGTGGGGCCCACTACTAGCTGTTCATTTCGATCCGACTTCGTGTTTTTGCTATTTCAGATTCTGAGTAAGTATTCAGGCCAGTTTGGTGTGTTTTCTTTGCTATGTGTTTGAGATGTGTGAAAAGGGTACTTAGGCGAGGGTGTACTTTATCGCACTCGACCTAAACCCTAATTTGAATGTATAATTGCACTTGGCATATGTATAAGAACCTTTTGGAACCAAAACCCTTAAGCTTGTGGCTCGGGGCGACTTTCGAGTAAAGTTTGTGAAGTTTGCAAAGTTTGTGAGTTCGTGGGCCAGATCTAAGACCTGTATGGACTATTCGAGCCGGTTACGGCTTGGTCGAAGTCAGTCCAACTTAGTCTGAGGTCACCAAGTTTGTAGGTTCATGTTATGAACCAATTTTGTGAATCCGGTTCACCGAGAAGGTGACCAAGTTTGTGAACCGAGCTTGCGGCGCAAGTTCAATTTCGTTCGCTCGAGCAAGTTTGTGAGGTGACTGGCCAGTGAGGGTGATAAGGTGCTCGGTGGGTGTACAAGCGGGGTTCTACGGACTATTAGTTACGGTCGACGGAGTGTCGGCAGGAGATCACGCATGGCATATGAATTGGCTTTGGAGCCACCTGTATCCTTATTATGTGATGTTACTTTTCTGCTTTTGCTTTACTCCTATTGTGTGACTGTTGTTACGTGAAATTTATGCTTTCGCCTCTGTTTATTTACTAAGCATATAGCTTACACCTTTCCTTTTGTTTTCCTTAGCAGGGGCCGACGCGGGGACTCTTGTCACTTACACTAGTGTAGTTAAGTTTGCGTTTGATTGTAATAGTTGGACTTATAGTATGTATGTTTTGGTTTTGATGGCAATTATAAGGATGTAATAGTGTGAGCAGGTACTTTGGAGAATGTAATTATAACTCTTTTGGGATTGTATATAGAAATCTTTTGGATTTTCTGGCTTTTATTGTTTTAAGTTTTGAGTCCTGGCGCGAGCTAGGCAGGCGGCCCGCCGATACCCTTGGGTTCGCCCTAGGGAGAAGTGGGGTCGTCACACCAGTCCCAAGAGTAAACTATCTACATTCGAAATTCCTACCCGACGTATCTATCTATGGTCCTCAGATACCATGAGAAAGATTTGAGGCCTATAACATTTATGATCCATAACTTATGCTCGAACGAGCACTTAGTCCTTCATACTTATTCACCACTTGGCCCAAGCTCGCTCCTCGCAGAGACCACGCGAAGCAGGCTCTGATACCACCTGTGACGGCCCCACCTCCCCCTAGGGCGTACCCTAGGTTTCGGCGGGTCGCCTGCCCATCTCTCGCCAGGACCCACTCACTCAAAACGTAAGAAAATAAAGTTCACGACAAAAGTAAGTTCTATGTACTCTATAATAGCTCCAAATGTTGCATAAACTAGCACATCAAGTCATACATACCATGAGTATCGAAAAGTAAACCCTAGAAAAGCTGATAACTACAACCACCACGATAACTATATACATCTTACTAGTCAACTTATAACAAGGATAAATTCAACTATTCTCTAATCAAAAGACTAAACACCTTCCCGAGCGATCCCCGCGTCGGCCCCCTGCTAAGGTAAACAAATGGAATGGGGTAAGCTATATGCTTAGTAAGTAAACAGGGGTAAAATGGTAAAGCTCACATTCAACTAAGCATATAAAATCCAAATATTTCACATCAATACAGGAATGTAACATCACAATGGTAGGATACGGGTTGGCTCCAAAGCCAAGTCGTTTGCCATGCGTGACCTCCTGTCGACACTCCGTCGACCATAAATAAGGTCCGTAGAACTCCACTTGTACTCCCACCTAACACCTTATCACCCTCACTGGCCAGTCACCTCACAAACTTGCTCGAGCGAACGAAATTAAGCTCGGGTCACAAACTTGGTTCACATACTCGGTGAACCGGATTCACAAACTTGGTGATCTCAGACTAGGCTGGACTGATTTCGACCAAGCCCTAACCGGCTCGAATAGTCCATCTAGGTCTTGAGATCGACCTCAAACTCACAAACTTCACAAAATTACCCAAAAGTCACCCCGAACTACCAGCTCGAGGGTTTTAGTTCCAAAATAGTTCATATACATATGCCATGTACAAATACGTGTGCAAATTAGGGTTTAGGTCGAGTGCGATAAAGTACACCCTCGCCTATCGTACCCTTTTCATACATATCAAAACACATCAGCAAGGAACACGTAAGAATGGCCTGAATACTTACTCAAATTACAAAAGTAGTACAGGAGCAGAAATCACGTCGTGCGTTTTAACTAGTAGTAGGCCCCACCAGCTCAGCCTAGCTCACCACGGTCTGAAATAGAAGATTGCATCATATTATATCACAAACGGCCACTAACATGCCAAAAACAAGCCAAACGGTAAAATCGGCAAATGAAAGTGTGGAAACGGCAAAATGGACAAACGCGCGCGCGCGGAACGGCAAACGGAAACGGCCAAATCTGCCATCTCAAACCGTTTTGATCAAAAGTTAGGCTAGCAATATCTGATCAAGGTGGATGAGATACCATTTCGAAGCTACAAGGAAGGGCTACAACTTTTATTTAAATATCTCAACCCAGATCTCAATAGGTATTGGTAAAAAATGCACGAAATAGTTCCAGCCATCTCATGTTGGTTTATCAAACAGGCCCTGTTTGAAAGACTGTAACTCACGGCTCAGAAATCAAAATCAAGAAATTCCAGAGTCTTTAGAAAGCTCATTCATAAGGCTATAACTTTCATGTTTGGACCAAAAGCTGAATCACTACGGAGCTTGGAGGAAAATGGGTCCAAACATTCCTGTCAGAACTGTCCAAATTCGAAGGCAGTTCTGACAACCGATCTTGTTTCGGTCATAACTGAAGCTACGGAACTCGGATTTGGATGAACTCTATACCGTTTCGAAGCTAAGACCAAGATATACATTTCCGATGAAGAGGTCACCACCCAGTTCGTACGTTATCAAAACGGACAGAACATGGTCAGAGGCTAAAACAAGAAACACGGCAGAATGCTGAGTTTAGAATAGATGCGACCATTTTGGCCATAACTCATGCTACATAGATCCGTTTGAGGTGTTCTTGGTTGCGTTGAAAATCTAAGACAAGGTACTAAAACTTTCATGTTTTGGAAAATGGCTAAATCAGCACGGATCATAGTGAATAAACACGGTCAATTGGATGAACTGACGAAAACGGATCACTGGAAATATCCTAAGGCAGCAAGGGTATTTTGGTCTTTACATAGGATACGTTGCTCCGATTGAGCTGAAATTTTGTAGGCACCTATAAAATATCATTATCTACAACTTTCATGTTTGGTTATAAGGCCAATTCGGCCTCTAGAATTGTCAAACAGAAACGGACAGAACTGGAACCTAGAATTTCAGAAATCTGGATTCCAAGCATATAAGTGCTAATCCTCACAAATTGAACTTGAAACACCCCTCCTACCTCCTATACATGCTTATATACATCATATACCATCCATACAACAAATATGAGAAGGAAATTATTCAAACCCTGACTTAAATACATCAACCCCAATCATCCAAATCCACTTGATATAAGCATAACAAGCAAAATTACATGCTACTACACAACTCAAACATGGTTAAGGGAAAAGAAAAGTTAGTCAGCCATTATACCTCAAGACAAGAGCTTTCAAGAGCTATCCTTCACTTCCCTTGGAAAAATTTAGCTCCTTAAGCTTCCCAAGCTTCCAAACTAATGATTAATCGGTTTAGTTTTTCTTGTTTTCAGTCATTCAAGCTCAAACCAAGATTGATTGAAGTTTCCTTTTCTCTTGTTTTTCCTCCCTCAACTCACGGCTGATATGCTGAAATAATGGAGGAAATAGGTTGGTTTTTGGTGATAAATATGGTTTAAATTAGTTAGTCAACCATCCAATGAAATACCGCCACTTGTCGCCACCAATTCCATTCATTTTTTTCCCTTCTCTCTCTTGGTATTTAAAGTCAACAATTGTGGCTGATGTATGAGATATTTTGAGGGTTAATTAGCTGTAATAAAATAAGAAGATTAAGGTAATAAAGTAGGGATCAAATAGTGTTCAATCGATAGCGCGCGACACCCGTCGGTCCGAGCCGTTTTTCCTTAAATCGCATATACTTGAGTTTTAACTTCTAATCACTAACTTATTATTATCACTTCTAATCATATAATATTTCCTCATCCAAAAGTCACTCTTACCTACCAAATTTGATCATCACTCCGTACCGAATAGTCACACTACGGAAAAACGTGAAAACCCTAATTCGCTCTAACTTGGAAACGGACAACGAAAACCCTTACTTCTATATTCATTTACACTTATTATGGGGTGATTGGGTAGTAGGGCCATAATAAATTAATAATTTCTAAATAAAAGGGCATTTTTAAAAAAAACGTGAGGGTTTTACAATTCCACAAATTGAATTTAGGGTTTCGGTTGAAATATGAGAAATTTGAGAAAACAGTCAGTCACAAGTGAAACTAGGGTTTTGATTAGACTTTTAGGGTTTCCAGTCTTATAAAATAACACAAGGTTTTAAATCAAACCCAAAGCAATAACTTTAGTTTCTTCTTTAAAACAAAATAATGTTTGAAAATAAAAATAAACGAAAGAAACCGTAATATCCTCCTTGAGACTAAACAAAAGATGATCCTAAAAATTAGGGTATCACAATCTCCCCTCCTTCAAAGAATTTCGTCCTCGAAATTGCAATCAACGAGCTAAGGGTTGGAATACTCGAATACCTCATTAACGAGTTCATCAGTAGTGGTAAGGATTACCTCAAGAATTAGTCACTCTATGTATCGCAATCCAAGATCCAACCGTATAATCCTTATCTCATAGTCTCCATTTGATGGTTTTATAGTTTCTATAATTGGGACAAAATATGGTACAAGATCAAAGTGTTTAAAAGTTATAAAATGCATGAAATAATCAAAAGATCAAAATGTGTACATATATATACAAGTCACGTCAACAATATACACAATATAATGCACCATATACACCAAGGGACATTTCAAGTTAGACAAAGTCAAGTGCAGTAAGTACTATATATGTAGGCATTAACATACCACAAGTAAATGACATGTAGGGATAATGCAAGGGCAAAATGAAAGAAAACGCGACTTGTCGTCCCACACTCAGTGAAAATCACCCCCGTCCGGTTTCTTACTCCACTTCCCAAGGTGTCCGTTGATCTCTTGTACTCACTCTAGCCAGACAAAGCCTGTTCATGTTCCAAAATACAAGTCTCAAGTACTTAGCAGCGCCTCAACTCTGGAGTACTCAGGCACGAGAATTCGAAATAAGATAATTCACATCTCGAGCTGGCCAGTCCCAAGAGTAAACTATCTACATTCGAAATTCCTACCTGACGTACCTATCTATGGTCCTCAGATACCATGACAAAGACTTGAGGCCTATAACATTTATGATCCATAACTTATGCTCGAACGAGCACTTAGTCCTTCATACTTTTTCACCACTTGGCCCAAGCTCGCTCCGCGCAGAGACCACGCGAAGCAGGCTCTGATACCAACTGTGACGGCCCCACCTCCCCCTAGGGCGTACCCCAGGTTTCGGCGGGTCGCCTGCCCAGCTCTCGCCAGGACCCACTCACTCAAAACGTAAGAAAATAAAGTTCACGCCAAAAGTAAGTTCTATGTACTCTATAATAGCTCCAAATGTTGCATAAACTAGTACATCAAGTCATACATACCATGAGTATCGGAAAGTAAACCCTCGAAAAGCTGATAACTACAACCACCACGATAACTATATACATCTTACTAGTCAACTTATAACAAGGATAAATTCAACTATTCTCTAATCAAAAGACTAAACACCTTCCCGAGCGATCCCCGCGTCGGCCCCCTGCTAAGGAAAACAAATGGAATGGGGTAAGCTATATGCTTAGTAAGTAAACAGGGGTAAAACGGTAAAGTTCACATTCAACTAAGCATATAAAATCCAAATATTTCACATCAATACAGGAATGTAACATCACAATGGTAGGATACGGGTTGGCTCCAAAGCCAAGTCGTTTGCCATGCGTGACCTCCTGTCGACACTCCGTCGACCATAAATAAGGTCCGTAGAACTCCACTTGTACTCCCACCTAACACCTTATCACCCTCACTGGCCAGTCACCTCACAAACTTGCTCGAGCGAACGAAATTAAGCTCGGGTCACAAACTTGGTTCACATACTCGGTGAACCGGATTCACAAACTTGGTGACCTCAGACTAGGCTGGACTGACTTCGACCAAGCCCTAACCAGCTCGAATAGTCCATCTAGGTCTTGAGATCGACCTCAAACTCACAAACTTCACAAAATTACCCAAAAGTCACCCCGAGCTACCAGCTCGAGGGTTTTAGTTCCAAAATGGTTCATATACATATGCCATGTACAAATACGTGTGCAAATTAGGGTTTAGGTCGAGTGCGATAAAGTACACCCTCGCCTATCGTACCCTTTTCATACATATCAAAACACATCAGCAAGGAACACGTAAGAATGGCCTGAATACTTACTCAAATTACAAAAAAGGTACAAGAGCAGAAATCACGTCGTGCGTTTTAACTAGTAGTAGGCCCCACCAGCTCCGCCTAGCTCACCACGGTCTGAAATAGAAGATTGCCTCATATTATATCACAAACGGCCACTAACATGTCCAAAACAAGCCAAACGGTAAAATCGGCACATGCAAGTGTGGAAACGGCAAAATGGAGACGCGCGCGCGCGGAACGGCAAACGGAAACTGCCAAATCTGCCATCTCAAACCGTTTTGATCAAAAGTTAGGCTAGAAATATCGGATCAAGGGGGATGAGATACCATTTCACAGCTACAAGGAAGGGCTACAACTTTTATTTAAATATCTCAACCCAGATCTCAATAGGTATTGGTAAAAAATGCACGAAATAGTTCCAGCCATCTCATGTCGGTTTATCAAACAGGCCCTGTTTGAAAGACCGTAACTCACGGCTCAGAAATCGAAATCAAGAAATTACAAAGGCGTTAGAAAGCTCATTCATAAGGCTATAACTTTCATGTTTGGACCAAAAGCTGAATCACTACGGAGCTTGGAGGAAAATGGGTCCAAACATTCCTGTCAGAACTGTCCAAATTCGAAGGCAGTTCTGACAACCGATCTTGTTTCGGTCATAACTGAAGCTACGGAACTCGGATTTCGATGAACTCTATACCGTTTCGAAGCTAAGACCAAGATCTACATTTCTGATGAAGAGGTCACCACCCAGTTCGTACGTTATCAAAACGGACAGAACATGGTCAGAGGCTAAAACAAGAAACACGGCAGAATGCTGAGTTTAGAATAGATGCGACCATTTTGGCCATAACTCAGGCTACATAGATCCGTTTGAGGTGTTCTTGGTTGCGTTGAAAATATAAGACAAGGTACTAAAACTTTCATGTTTTGGAAAATGGCTAAATCAGCACGGATCATAGTGAATAAACACGGTCAATTGGATGAACTGACGAAAACGGATCACTGGAAATATCCTAGGGCAGCAAGGGTATTTTGGTCTTTACATAGGCTACGTTGCTCCGATTGAGCTGAAATTTTGTAGGCACATATAAAATATCATTATCTACAACTTTCATGTTAGGTTATAAGTCCAATTCGCCCTCTAGAATTGTCAAACAGAAACGGACAGAACTGGAACCTAGAATTTCAGAAATCTGGATTCCAAGCATATAAGTGCTAATCCTCACAAATTGAACTTGAAACACCCCTCCTACCTCCTATACATGCTTATATACATCATATACCATCCATACAACAAATATGAGAAGGAAATTATTCAAACCCTGACTTAAATACATCAACCCCAATCATCCAAATCCACTTGATATAAGCATAACAAGCAAAATTATATGCTACTACACAACTCAAACATGGTTAAGGGAAAAGAAAAGTTAGTCAGCCATTATACCTCAAGACAAGAGCTTTCAAGAGCTATCCTTCACTTCCCTTGGGAAAATTTAGCTCCTTAAGCTTCCCAAGCTTCCAAACTAATGATTAATCGGTTTAGTTTTTCTTGTTTTCACTCATTCAAGCTCAAACCAAGATTGATTGAAGTTTCCTTTTCTCTTGTTTTTCCTCCCTCAACTCACGGCTGATATGCAGAAATAATGGAGGAAATAGGTTGGTTTTTGGTGATAAATATGGTTTAAATTAGTTAGTCAACCATCCAATGAAATACCGCCACTTGTCGCCACCAATTCCATTCATTTTTTTCCCTTCTCTCTCTTGGTATTTAAAGTCAACAATTGTGGCTGATGTATGAGATATTTTGAGGGTTAATTAGCTGTAATAAAATAAGAAGATTAAGGTAATAAAGTAGGGATCAAATAGTGTTCAATCGATAGCGCGCGACACCCGTCGGTCCGAGCCGTTTTTCCTTAAATCGCATATACTTGAGTTTTAACTTCTAATCACTAACTTATTATTATCACTTCTAATCATATAATATTTCCTCATCCAAAAGTCACTCTTACCTACCAAATTTGATCATCACTCCGTACCGAATAGTCACACTACGGAAAAACGTGAAAACCCTAATTCGCTCTAACTTGGAAACGGACAACGAAAACCCTTACTTCTATATTCATTTACACTTATTATGGGGTGATTGGGTAGTAGGGCCATAATAAATTAATAATTTCTAAATAAAAGGGCATTTTTAAAAAAAAACGTGAGGGTTTTACAATTCCACAAATTGAATTTAGGGTTTCGGTTGAAATATGAGAAATTTGAGAAAACAGTCAGGCACAAGTGAAACTAGGATTTTGATTAGACTTTTAGGGTTTCCAGTCTTATAAAATAACACAAGGTTTTAAATCAAACCCAAAGCAATAACTTTAGTTTCTTCTTTAAAACAAAATAATGTTTGAAAATAAAAATAAACGAAAGAAACCGTAATATCCTCCTTGAGACTAAACAAAAGATGATCCTAAAAATTAGGGTATCACAATCTCCCCTCCTTCAAAGAATTTCGTCCTCGAAATTGCAATCAACGAGCTAAGGGTTGGAATACTCGAATACCTCATTAACGAGTTCATCAGTAGTGGTAAGGATTACCTCAAGAATTAGTCACTCTATGTATCGCAATCCAAGATCCAACCGTATAATCCTTATCTCATAGTCTCCATTTGATGGTTTTATAGTTTCTATAATTGGGACAAAATATGGTACAAGATCAAAGTGTTTAAAAGTTATAAAATGCATGAAATAATCAAAAGATCAAAATGTGTACATATATATACAAGTCACGTCAACAATATACACAATATAATGCACCATATACACCAAGGGACATTTCAAGTTAGACAAAGTCAAGTGCAGTAAGTACTATATATGTAGGCATTAACATACCACAAGTAAATGACATGTAGGGATAATGCAAGGGCAAAATGAAAGAAAACGCGACTTGTCGTCCCACACTCAGTGAAAATCACCCCCGTCCGGTTTCTTACTCCACTTCCCAAGGTGTCCGTTGATCTCTTGTACTCACTCTAGCCAGACAAAGCCTGTTCATGTTCCAAAATACAAGTCTCAAGTACTTAGCAGCGCCTCAACTCTGGAGTACTCAGGCACGAGAATTCGAAATAAGATAATTCACATCTCGAGCTGGCCAGTCCCAAGAGTAAACTATCTACATTCGAAATTCCTACCTGACGTACCTATCTATGGTCCTCAGATACCATGACAAAGACTTGAGGCCTATAACATTTATGATCCATAACTTATGCTCGAACGAGCACTTAGTCCTTCATACTTTTTCACCACTTGGCCCAAGCTCGCTCCGCGCAGAGACCACGCGAAGCAGGCTCTGATACCAACTGTGACGGCCCCACCTCCCCCTAGGGCGTACCCCAGGTTTCGGCGGGTCGCCTGCCCAGCTCTCGCCAGGACCCACTCACTCAAAACGTAAGAAAATAAAGTTCACGCCAAAAGTAAGTTCTATGTACTCTATAATAGCTCCAAATGTTGCATAAACTAGTACATCAAGTCATACATACCATGAGTATCGGAAAGTAAACCCTCGAAAAGCTGATAACTACAACCACCACGATAACTATATACATCTTACTAGTCAACTTATAACAAGGATAAATTCAACTATTCTCTAATCAAAAGACTAAACACCTTCCCGAGCGATCCCCGCGTCGGCCCCCTGCTAAGGAAAACAAATGGAATGGGGTAAGCTATATGCTTAGTAAGTAAACAGGGGTAAAACGGTAAAGTTCACATTCAACTAAGCATATAAAATCCAAATATTTCACATCAATACAGGAATGTAACATCACAATGGTAGGATACGGGTTGGCTCCAAAGCCAAGTCGTTTGCCATGCGTGACCTCCTGTCGACACTCCGTCGACCATAAATAAGGTCCGTAGAACTCCACTTGTACTCCCACCTAACACCTTATCACCCTCACTGGCCAGTCACCTCACAAACTTGCTCGAGCGAACGAAATTAAGCTCGGGTCACAAACTTGGTTCACATACTCGGTGAACCGGATTCACAAACTTGGTGACCTCAGACTAGGCTGGACTGACTTCGACCAAGCCCTAACCAGCTCGAATAGTCCATCTAGGTCTTGAGATCGACCTCAAACTCACAAACTTCACAAAATTACCCAAAAGTCACCCCGAGCTACCAGCTCGAGGGTTTTAGTTCCAAAATGGTTCATATACATATGCCATGTACAAATACGTGTGCAAATTAGGGTTTAGGTCGAGTGCGATAAAGTACACCCTCGCCTATCGTACCCTTTTCATACATATCAAAACACATCAGCAAGGAACACGTAAGAATGGCCTGAATACTTACTCAAATTACAAAAAAGGTACAAGAGCAGAAATCACGTCGTGCGTTTTAACTAGTAGTAGGCCCCACCAGCTCCGCCTAGCTCACCACGGTCTGAAATAGAAGATTGCCTCATATTATATCACAAACGGCCACTAACATGTCCAAAACAAGCCAAACGGTAAAATCGGCACATGCAAGTGTGGAAACGGCAAAATGGAGACGCGCGCGCGCGGAACGGCAAACGGAAACTGCCAAATCTGCCATCTCAAACCGTTTTGATCAAAAGTTAGGCTAGAAATATCGGATCAAGGGGGATGAGATACCATTTCACAGCTACAAGGAAGGGCTACAACTTTTATTTAAATATCTCAACCCAGATCTCAATAGGTATTGGTAAAAAATGCACGAAATAGTTCCAGCCATCTCATGTCGGTTTATCAAACAGGCCCTGTTTGAAAGACCGTAACTCACGGCTCAGAAATCGAAATCAAGAAATTACAAAGGCGTTAGAAAGCTCATTCATAAGGCTATAACTTTCATGTTTGGACCAAAAGCTGAATCACTACGGAGCTTGGAGGAAAATGGGTCCAAACATTCCTGTCAGAACTGTCCAAATTCGAAGGCAGTTCTGACAACCGATCTTGTTTCGGTCATAACTGAAGCTACGGAACTCGGATTTCGATGAACTCTATACCGTTTCGAAGCTAAGACCAAGATCTACATTTCTGATGAAGAGGTCACCACCCAGTTCGTACGTTATCAAAACGGACAGAACATGGTCAGAGGCTAAAACAAGAAACACGGCAGAATGCTGAGTTTAGAATAGATGCGACCATTTTGGCCATAACTCAGGCTACATAGATCCGTTTGAGGTGTTCTTGGTTGCGTTGAAAATATAAGACAAGGTACTAAAACTTTCATGTTTTGGAAAATGGCTAAATCAGCACGGATCATAGTGAATAAACACGGTCAATTGGATGAACTGACGAAAACGGATCACTGGAAATATCCTAGGGCAGCAAGGGTATTTTGGTCTTTACATAGGCTACGTTGCTCCGATTGAGCTGAAATTTTGTAGGCACATATAAAATATCATTATCTACAACTTTCATGTTAGGTTATAAGTCCAATTCGCCCTCTAGAATTGTCAAACAGAAACGGACAGAACTGGAACCTAGAATTTCAGAAATCTGGATTCCAAGCATATAAGTGCTAATCCTCACAAATTGAACTTGAAACACCCCTCCTACCTCCTATACATGCTTATATACATCATATACCATCCATACAACAAATATGAGAAGGAAATTATTCAAACCCTGACTTAAATACATCAACCCCAATCATCCAAATCCACTTGATATAAGCATAACAAGCAAAATTATATGCTACTACACAACTCAAACATGGTTAAGGGAAAAGAAAAGTTAGTCAGCCATTATACCTCAAGACAAGAGCTTTCAAGAGCTATCCTTCACTTCCCTTGGGAAAATTTAGCTCCTTAAGCTTCCCAAGCTTCCAAACTAATGATTAATCGGTTTAGTTTTTCTTGTTTTCACTCATTCAAGCTCAAACCAAGATTGATTGAAGTTTCCTTTTCTCTTGTTTTTCCTCCCTCAACTCACGGCTGATATGCAGAAATAATGGAGGAAATAGGTTGGTTTTTGGTGATAAATATGGTTTAAATTAGTTAGTCAACCATCCAATGAAATACCGCCACTTGTCGCCACCAATTCCATTCATTTTTTTCCCTTCTCTCTCTTGGTATTTAAAGTCAACAATTGTGGCTGATGTATGAGATATTTTGAGGGTTAATTAGCTGTAATAAAATAAGAAGATTAAGGTAATAAAGTAGGGATCAAATAGTGTTCAATCGATAGCGCGCGACACCCGTCGGTCCGAGCCGTTTTTCCTTAAATCGCATATACTTGAGTTTTAACTTCTAATCACTAACTTATTATTATCACTTCTAATCATATAATATTTCCTCATCCAAAAGTCACTCTTACCTACCAAATTTGATCATCACTCCGTACCGAATAGTCACACTACGGAAAAACGTGAAAACCCTAATTCGCTCTAACTTGGAAACGGACAACGAAAACCCTTACTTCTATATTCATTTACACTTATTATGGGGTGATTGGGTAGTAGGGCCATAATAAATTAATAATTTCTAAATAAAAGGGCATTTTTAAAAAAAAACGTGAGGGTTTTACAATTCCACAAATTGAATTTAGGGTTTCGGTTGAAATATGAGAAATTTGAGAAAACAGTCAGGCACAAGTGAAACTAGGATTTTGATTAGACTTTTAGGGTTTCCAGTCTTATAAAATAACACAAGGTTTTAAATCAAACCCAAAGCAATAACTTTAGTTTCTTCTTTAAAACAAAATAATGTTTGAAAATAAAAATAAACGAAAGAAACCGTAATATCCTCCTTGAGACTAAACAAAAGATGATCCTAAAAATTAGGGTATCACAATCTCCCCTCCTTCAAAGAATTTCGTCCTCGAAATTGCAATCAACGAGCTAAGGGTTGGAATACTCGAATACCTCATTAACGAGTTCATCAGTAGTGGTAAGGATTACCTCAAGAATTAGTCACTCTATGTATCGCAATCCAAGATCCAACCGTATAATCCTTATCTCATAGTCTCCATTTGATGGTTTTATAGTTTCTATAATTGGGACAAAATATGGTACAAGATCAAAGTGTTTAAAAGTTATAAAATGCATGAAATAATCAAAAGATCAAAATGTGTACATATATATACAAGTCACGTCAACAATATACACAATATAATGCACCATATACACCAAGGGACATTTCAAGTTAGACAAAGTCAAGTGCAGTAAGTACTATATATGTAGGCATTAACATACCACAAGTAAATGACATGTAGGGATAATGCAAGGGCAAAATGAAAGAAAACGCGACTTGTCGTCCCACACTCAGTGAAAATCACCCCCGTCCGGTTTCTTACTCCACTTCCCAAGGTGTCCGTTGATCTCTTGTACTCACTCTAGCCAGACAAAGCCTGTTCATGTTCCAAAATACAAGTCTCAAGTACTTAGCAGCGCCTCAACTCTGGAGTACTCAGGCACGAGAATTCGAAATAAGATAATTCACATCTCGAGCTGGCCAGTCCCAAGAGTAAACTATCTACATTCGAAATTCCTACCTGACGTACCTATCTATGGTCCTCAGATACCATGACAAAGACTTGAGGCCTATAACATTTATGATCCATAACTTATGCTCGAACGAGCACTTAGTCCTTCATACTTTTTCACCACTTGGCCCAAGCTCGCTCCGCGCAGAGACCACGCGAAGCAGGCTCTGATACCAACTGTGACGGCCCCACCTCCCCCTAGGGCGTACCCCAGGTTTCGGCGGGTCGCCTGCCCAGCTCTCGCCAGGACCCACTCACTCAAAACGTAAGAAAATAAAGTTCACGCCAAAAGTAAGTTCTATGTACTCTATAATAGCTCCAAATGTTGCATAAACTAGTACATCAAGTCATACATACCATGAGTATCGGAAAGTAAACCCTCGAAAAGCTGATAACTACAACCACCACGATAACTATATACATCTTACTAGTCAACTTATAACAAGGATAAATTCAACTATTCTCTAATCAAAAGACTAAACACCTTCCCGAGCGATCCCCGCGTCGGCCCCCTGCTAAGGAAAACAAATGGAATGGGGTAAGCTATATGCTTAGTAAGTAAACAGGGGTAAAACGGTAAAGTTCACATTCAACTAAGCATATAAAATCCAAATATTTCACATCAATACAGGAATGTAACATCACAATGGTAGGATACGGGTTGGCTCCAAAGCCAAGTCGTTTGCCATGCGTGACCTCCTGTCGACACTCCGTCGACCATAAATAAGGTCCGTAGAACTCCACTTGTACTCCCACCTAACACCTTATCACCCTCACTGGCCAGTCACCTCACAAACTTGCTCGAGCGAACGAAATTAAGCTCGGGTCACAAACTTGGTTCACATACTCGGTGAACCGGATTCACAAACTTGGTGACCTCAGACTAGGCTGGACTGACTTCGACCAAGCCCTAACCAGCTCGAATAGTCCATCTAGGTCTTGAGATCGACCTCAAACTCACAAACTTCACAAAATTACCCAAAAGTCACCCCGAGCTACCAGCTCGAGGGTTTTAGTTCCAAAATGGTTCATATACATATGCCATGTACAAATACGTGTGCAAATTAGGGTTTAGGTCGAGTGCGATAAAGTACACCCTCGCCTATCGTACCCTTTTCATACATATCAAAACACATCAGCAAGGAACACGTAAGAATGGCCTGAATACTTACTCAAATTACAAAAAAGGTACAAGAGCAGAAATCACGTCGTGCGTTTTAACTAGTAGTAGGCCCCACCAGCTCCGCCTAGCTCACCACGGTCTGAAATAGAAGATTGCCTCATATTATATCACAAACGGCCACTAACATGTCCAAAACAAGCCAAACGGTAAAATCGGCACATGCAAGTGTGGAAACGGCAAAATGGAGACGCGCGCGCGCGGAACGGCAAACGGAAACTGCCAAATCTGCCATCTCAAACCGTTTTGATCAAAAGTTAGGCTAGAAATATCGGATCAAGGGGGATGAGATACCATTTCACAGCTACAAGGAAGGGCTACAACTTTTATTTAAATATCTCAACCCAGATCTCAATAGGTATTGGTAAAAAATGCACGAAATAGTTCCAGCCATCTCATGTCGGTTTATCAAACAGGCCCTGTTTGAAAGACCGTAACTCACGGCTCAGAAATCGAAATCAAGAAATTACAAAGGCGTTAGAAAGCTCATTCATAAGGCTATAACTTTCATGTTTGGACCAAAAGCTGAATCACTACGGAGCTTGGAGGAAAATGGGTCCAAACATTCCTGTCAGAACTGTCCAAATTCGAAGGCAGTTCTGACAACCGATCTTGTTTCGGTCATAACTGAAGCTACGGAACTCGGATTTCGATGAACTCTATACCGTTTCGAAGCTAAGACCAAGATCTACATTTCTGATGAAGAGGTCACCACCCAGTTCGTACGTTATCAAAACGGACAGAACATGGTCAGAGGCTAAAACAAGAAACACGGCAGAATGCTGAGTTTAGAATAGATGCGACCATTTTGGCCATAACTCAGGCTACATAGATCCGTTTGAGGTGTTCTTGGTTGCGTTGAAAATATAAGACAAGGTACTAAAACTTTCATGTTTTGGAAAATGGCTAAATCAGCACGGATCATAGTGAATAAACACGGTCAATTGGATGAACTGACGAAAACGGATCACTGGAAATATCCTAGGGCAGCAAGGGTATTTTGGTCTTTACATAGGCTACGTTGCTCCGATTGAGCTGAAATTTTGTAGGCACATATAAAATATCATTATCTACAACTTTCATGTTAGGTTATAAGTCCAATTCGCCCTCTAGAATTGTCAAACAGAAACGGACAGAACTGGAACCTAGAATTTCAGAAATCTGGATTCCAAGCATATAAGTGCTAATCCTCACAAATTGAACTTGAAACACCCCTCCTACCTCCTATACATGCTTATATACATCATATACCATCCATACAACAAATATGAGAAGGAAATTATTCAAACCCTGACTTAAATACATCAACCCCAATCATCCAAATCCACTTGATATAAGCATAACAAGCAAAATTATATGCTACTACACAACTCAAACATGGTTAAGGGAAAAGAAAAGTTAGTCAGCCATTATACCTCAAGACAAGAGCTTTCAAGAGCTATCCTTCACTTCCCTTGGGAAAATTTAGCTCCTTAAGCTTCCCAAGCTTCCAAACTAATGATTAATCGGTTTAGTTTTTCTTGTTTTCACTCATTCAAGCTCAAACCAAGATTGATTGAAGTTTCCTTTTCTCTTGTTTTTCCTCCCTCAACTCACGGCTGATATGCAGAAATAATGGAGGAAATAGGTTGGTTTTTGGTGATAAATATGGTTTAAATTAGTTAGTCAACCATCCAATGAAATACCGCCACTTGTCGCCACCAATTCCATTCATTTTTTTCCCTTCTCTCTCTTGGTATTTAAAGTCAACAATTGTGGCTGATGTATGAGATATTTTGAGGGTTAATTAGCTGTAATAAAATAAGAAGATTAAGGTAATAAAGTAGGGATCAAATAGTGTTCAATCGATAGCGCGCGACACCCGTCGGTCCGAGCCGTTTTTCCTTAAATCGCATATACTTGAGTTTTAACTTCTAATCACTAACTTATTATTATCACTTCTAATCATATAATATTTCCTCATCCAAAAGTCACTCTTACCTACCAAATTTGATCATCACTCCGTACCGAATAGTCACACTACGGAAAAACGTGAAAACCCTAATTCGCTCTAACTTGGAAACGGACAACGAAAACCCTTACTTCTATATTCATTTACACTTATTATGGGGTGATTGGGTAGTAGGGCCATAATAAATTAATAATTTCTAAATAAAAGGGCATTTTTAAAAAAAAACGTGAGGGTTTTACAATTCCACAAATTGAATTTAGGGTTTCGGTTGAAATATGAGAAATTTGAGAAAACAGTCAGGCACAAGTGAAACTAGGATTTTGATTAGACTTTTAGGGTTTCCAGTCTTATAAAATAACACAAGGTTTTAAATCAAACCCAAAGCAATAACTTTAGTTTCTTCTTTAAAACAAAATAATGTTTGAAAATAAAAATAAACGAAAGAAACCGTAATATCCTCCTTGAGACTAAACAAAAGATGATCCTAAAAATTAGGGTATCACAATCTCCCCTCCTTCAAAGAATTTCGTCCTCGAAATTGCAATCAACGAGCTAAGGGTTGGAATACTCGAATACCTCATTAACGAGTTCATCAGTAGTGGTAAGGATTACCTCAAGAATTAGTCACTCTATGTATCGCAATCCAAGATCCAACCGTATAATCCTTATCTCATAGTCTCCATTTGATGGTTTTATAGTTTCTATAATTGGGACAAAATATGGTACAAGATCAAAGTGTTTAAAAGTTATAAAATGCATGAAATAATCAAAAGATCAAAATGTGTACATATATATACAAGTCACGTCAACAATATACACAATATAATGCACCATATACACCAAGGGACATTTCAAGTTAGACAAAGTCAAGTGCAGTAAGTACTATATATGTAGGCATTAACATACCACAAGTAAATGACATGTAGGGATAATGCAAGGGCAAAATGAAAGAAAACGCGACTTGTCGTCCCACACTCAGTGAAAATCACCCCCGTCCGGTTTCTTACTCCACTTCCCAAGGTGTCCGTTGATCTCTTGTACTCACTCTAGCCAGACAAAGCCTGTTCATGTTCCAAAATACAAGTCTCAAGTACTTAGCAGCGCCTCAACTCTGGAGTACTCAGGCACGAGAATTCGAAATAAGATAATTCACATCTCGAGCTGGCCAGTCCCAAGAGTAAACTATCTACATTCGAAATTCCTACCTGACGTACCTATCTATGGTCCTCAGATACCATGACAAAGACTTGAGGCCTATAACATTTATGATCCATAACTTATGCTCGAACGAGCACTTAGTCCTTCATACTTTTTCACCACTTGGCCCAAGCTCGCTCCGCGCAGAGACCACGCGAAGCAGGCTCTGATACCAACTGTGACGGCCCCACCTCCCCCTAGGGCGTACCCCAGGTTTCGGCGGGTCGCCTGCCCAGCTCTCGCCAGGACCCACTCACTCAAAACGTAAGAAAATAAAGTTCACGCCAAAAGTAAGTTCTATGTACTCTATAATAGCTCCAAATGTTGCATAAACTAGTACATCAAGTCATACATACCATGAGTATCGGAAAGTAAACCCTCGAAAAGCTGATAACTACAACCACCACGATAACTATATACATCTTACTAGTCAACTTATAACAAGGATAAATTCAACTATTCTCTAATCAAAAGACTAAACACCTTCCCGAGCGATCCCCGCGTCGGCCCCCTGCTAAGGAAAACAAATGGAATGGGGTAAGCTATATGCTTAGTAAGTAAACAGGGGTAAAACGGTAAAGTTCACATTCAACTAAGCATATAAAATCCAAATATTTCACATCAATACAGGAATGTAACATCACAATGGTAGGATACGGGTTGGCTCCAAAGCCAAGTCGTTTGCCATGCGTGACCTCCTGTCGACACTCCGTCGACCATAAATAAGGTCCGTAGAACTCCACTTGTACTCCCACCTAACACCTTATCACCCTCACTGGCCAGTCACCTCACAAACTTGCTCGAGCGAACGAAATTGAGCTTGGTTCACAAGCTCGGGTCACAAACTTGGTTCACATACTCGGTGAACCGGATTCACAAACTTGGTGACCTCAGACTAGGCTGGACTGACTTCGACCAAGCCCTAACCGGCTCGAATAGTCCATCTAGGTCTTGAGATCGACCTCAAACTCACAAACTTCACAAAATTACCCAAAAGTCACCCCGAGCTACCAGCTCGAGGGTTTTAGTTCCAAAATGGTTCATATACATATGCCATGTACAAATACGTGTGCAAATTAGGGTTTAGGTCGAGTGCGATAAAGTACACCCTCGCCTATCGTACCCTTTTCATACATATCAAAACACATCAGCAAGGAACACGTAAGAATGGCCTGAATACTTACTCAAATTACAAAAAAGGTACAAGAGCAGAAATCACGTCGTGCGTTTTAACTAGTAGTAGGCCCCACCAGCTCCGCCTAGCTCACCACGGTCTGAAATAGAAGATTGCATCATATTATATCACAAACGGCCACTAACATGTCCAAAACAAGCCAAACGGTAAAATCGGCACATGCAAGTGTGGAAACGGCAAAATGGACACAAGCGCGCGCGCGGAACGGCAAACGGAAACGGCCAAATCAGCCATCTCAAACCGTTTTGATCAAAAGTTAGGCTAGGAATATCGGATCAAGGTGGATGAGATACCATTTCGCAGCTACAAGGAAGGGCTACAACTTTATTTAAATATCTCAACCCAGATCTCAATAGGTATTGGTCAAAAATGCACGAAATAGTTCCAGCCATCTCATGTCGGTTTATCAAACAGGCCCTGTTTGAAAGACCGTAACTCACGGCTCAGAAATCGAAATCAAGAAATTACAAAGGCGTTAGAAAGCTCATTCATAAGGCTATAACTTTCATGTTTGGACCAAAAGCTGAATCACTACGGAGCTTGGAGGAAAATGGGTCCAAACATTCCTGTCAGAACTGTCCAAATTCGAAGGCAGTTCTGACAACCGATCTTGTTTCGGTCATAACTGAAGCTACGGAACTCGGATTTCGATGAACTCTATACCGTTTCGAAGCTAAGACCAAGATCTGCATTTCTGATGAAGAGGTCACCACCCAGTTCGTACGTTATCAAAACGGACAGAACATGGTCAGAGGCTAAAACAAGAAACACGGCAGAATGCTGAGTTTAGAATAGATGCGACCATTTTGGCCATAACTCAGGCTACATAGATCCGTTTGAGGTGTTCTTGGTTGCGTTGAAAATATAAGACAAGGTACTAAAACTTTCATGTTTTGGAAAATGGCTAAATCAGCACGGATCATAGTGAATAAACACGGTCAATTGGATGAACTGACGAAAACGGATCACTGGAAATATCCTAAGGCAGCAAGGGTATTTTGGTCTTTACATAGGTTACGTATCTCCGATTGAGCTGAAATTTTGTAGGCACATATAAAATATCATTATCTACAACTTTCATGTTTGGTTAAAAGTCCAATTCGCCCTCTACAATTGTCAAACAGAAACGGACAGAACTGGAACCTAGAATTTCAGAAATCTGGATTCCAAGCATATAAGTGCTAATCCTCACAAATTGAACTTGAAACACCCCTCCTACCTCCTATACATGCTTATATACATCATATACCATCCATACAACAAATATGAGAAGGAAATTATTCAAACCCTGACTTAAATACATCAACCCCAATCATCCAAATCCACTTGATATAAGCATAACAAGCAAAATTACATGCTACTACACAACTCAAACATGGTTAAGGGAAAAGAAAAGTTAGTCAGCCATTATACCTCAAGACAAGAGCTTTCAAGAGCTATCCTTCACTTCCCTTGGGAAAATTTAGCTCCTTAAGCTTCCCAAGCTTCCAAACTAATGATTAATCGGTTTAGTTTTTCTTGTTTTCACTCATTCAAGCTCAAACCAAGATTGATTGAAGTTTCCTTTTCTCTTGTTTTTCCTCCCTCAACTCACGGCTGATATGCAGAAATAATGGAGGAAATAGGTTGGTTTTTGGTGATAAATATGGTTTAAATTAGTTAGTCAACCATCCAATGAAATAGCGCCACTTGTCGCCACCAATTCCATTCATTTTTTTCCCTTCTCTCTCTTGGTATTTAAAGTCAACAATTGTGGCTGATGTATGAGATATTTTGAGGGTTAATTAGCTGTAATAAAATAAGAAGATTAAGGTAATAAAGTAGGGATCAAATAGTGTTCAATCGATAGCGCGCGACACCCGTCGGTCCGAGCCGTTTTTCCTTAAATCGCATATACTTGAGTTTTAACTTCTAATCACTAACTTATTATTATCACTTCTAATCATATAATATTTCCTCATCCAAAAGTCACTCTTACCTACCAAATTTGATCATCACTCCGTACCGAATAGTCACACTACGGAAAAACGTGAAAACCCTAATTCGCTCTAACTTGGAAACGGACAACGAAAACCCTTACTTCTATATTCATTTACACTTATTATGGGGTGATTGGGTAGTAGGGCCATAATAAATTAATAATTTCTAAATAAAAGGGCATTTTTAAAAAAAAACGTGAGGGTTTTACAATTCCACAAATTGAATTTAGGGTTTCGGTTGAAATATGACAAATTTGATAAAACAGTCAGGCACAAGTGAAACTAGGATTTTGATTAGACTTTTAGGGTTTCCAGTCTTATAAAATAACACAAGGTTTTAAATCAAACCCAAAGCAATAACTTTAGTTTCTTCTTTAAAACAAAATAATGTTTGAAAATAAAAATAAACGAAAGAAACCGTAATATCCTCCTTGAGACTAAACAAAAGATGATCCTAAAAATTAGGGTATCACAATCTCCCCTCCTTCAAAGAATTTCGTCCTCGAAATTGCAATCAACGAGCTAAGGGTTGGAATACTCGAATACCTCATTAACGAGTTCATCAGTAGTGGTAAGGATTACCTCAAGAATTAGTCACTCTATGTATCGCAATCCAAGATCCAACCGTATAATCCTTATCTCATAGTCTCCATTTGATGGTTTTATAGTTTCTATAATTGGGACAAAATATGGTACAAGATCAAAGTGTTTAAAAGTTATAAAATGCATGAAATAATCAAAAGATCAAAATGTGTACATATATATACAAGTCACGTCAACAATATACACAATATAATGCACCATATACACCAAGGGACATTTCAAGTTAGACAAAGTCAAGTGCAGTAAGTACTATATATGTAGGCATTAACATACCACAAGTAAATGACATGTAGGGACAATGCAAGGGCAAAATGAAAGAAAACGCGACTTGTCGTTCCACACTCAGTGAAAATCACCCCCGTCCGGTTTCTTACTCCACTTCCCAAGGTGTCTGTTGATCTCTTGTACTCACTCTAGCCAGACAAAGCCTGTTCATGTTCCAAAATACAAGCCTCAAATACTTAGCAGCGCCTCAACTCTGGAGTACTCAGGCACGAGAATCCGAAATAAGATAATTCACATCTCGAGCTGGCCAGTCCCAAGAGTAAACTATCTACATTCGAAATTTCTACCTGACGTACCTATCTATGGTCCTCAGATACCATGAGAAAGATTTGAGATCTATAACATTTATGATCCATAACTTATGCTCGAACGAGCACTTAGTCCTTCATACTTATTCACCACTTGGCCCAAGCTCGCTCCGCGAAGAGACCACGCGAAGCAGGCTCTGATACCACCTGTGACGGCCCCACCTCCCCTTAGGGCGTACCCCAGGTTTCGGTGGGTCGCCTGCCCAGCTCTCGCCAGGACCCACTCACTCAAAACGTAAGAAAATAAATTCACGCCAAAAGTAAGTTCTATGTACTCTATAATAGCTCCAAATGTTGCATAAACTAGTACATCAAGTTATACATACCATGAGTATCGGAAAGTAAACCCTAGAAAAGCTGATAACTACAACCACCACGATAACTATATACATCTTACTAGTCAACTTATAACAAGGATAAATTCAACTATTCTCTAATCAAAAGACTAAACACCTTCCCGAGCAATCCCCGCGTCGGCCCCCTGCTAAGGAAAACAAATGGAATGGGGTAAGCTATATGCTTAGTAAGTAAACAGGGGTAAAACGGTAAAGTTCACATTCAACTAAGCATATAAAATCCAAATATTTCACATCAATACAGGAATGTAACATCACAATGGTAGGATACGGGTTGGCTCCAAAGCCAAGTCGTTTGCCATGCGTGACCTCCTGTCGACACTCCGTCGATCATAAATAAGGTCTGTAGAACTCCACATGTACTCCCACCTAACACCTTATCACCCTCACTGGCCAGTCACCTCACAAACTTGCTCGAGCGAACGAAATTGAGCTTGGTTCACAAGCTCGGGTCACAAACTTGGTTCACATACTCGGTGAATCGGATTCACAAACTTGGTGACCTCAGACTAGGCTGGACTGACTTTGACCAAGCCCTAACCGGCTCGAATAGTCCATCTAGGTCTTGAGATCGACCTCAAACTCACAAACTTCACAAAATTACCCAACAGTCACCCCGAGCTACCAGCTCGAGGGTTTTAGTTCCAAAATGGTTCATATACATATGCCATGTACAAATACGTGTGCAAATTAGGGTTTAGGTCGAGTGCGATAAAGTACACCCTCGCCTATCGTACCCTTTTCATACATATCAAAACACATCAGCAAGGAACACGTAAGAATGGCCTGAATACTTACTCAAATTACAAAAGTAGTACAAGAGCAGAAATCACGTCGTGCGTTTTAACTAGTAGTAGGCCCCACCAGCTCCGCCTAACTCACCACGGTCTGAAATAGAAGATTGCATCATATTATATCACAAACGGCCACTAACATGCCCAAAACAAGCCAAATGGTAAAATCGGCACATGCAAGTGTGGAAACGGCAAAATGGACACACGCGCGCGCGCGGAACGGCAAACGGAAACGGCCAAATCTACCATCTCAAACCGTTTTGATCAAAAGTTAGGCTAGGAATATCGGATCAAGATGGATGAGATACCATTTCGAAGCTACAAGGAAGGGCTACAACTTTTATTTAAATATCTCAACCCAGATCTCAATAGGTATTGGTCAAAAATGCACGAAATAGTTCAAGCCATCTCATGTCAGTTTATCAAACAGGCCCTGTTTGATAGACCGTAACTCACGGCTCAGAAATCAAAATCAAGAAATTCTAGAGGCGTTAGAAAGCTCATTCACAAGGCTATAACTTTCATGTTTGGACCAAAAGCTGAATCACTACGGAGCTTGGAGGAAAATGGGTCCAAACATTCCTGTCAGAACTGTCCAAATTCAAAGGCAGTTCTGACAACCGATCTTGTTTCGGTCATAACTGAAGCTACGGAACTCGGATTTCGATGAACTCTATACCGTTTCGAAGCTAAGACCAATATCTACATTTCTGATGAAGAGGTCACCACCCAGTTCGTACGTTATCAAAACGGACAGAACATGGTCAGAGGCTAAAACAAGAAACACGGCAGAATGCTGAGTTTAGAATAGATGCGACCATTTTGGCCATAACTCAGGCTACATAGATCCGTTTGAGGTGTTCTTGGTTGCGTTGAAAATATAAGACAAGGTACTAAAACTTTCATGTTTTGGAAAATGGCTAAATCAGCATGGATCATAGTGAATAAACACGGTCAATTGGATGAACTGACGAAAACGGATCACTGGAAATATCCTAGGGCAGCAAGGGTATTTTGGTCTTTACATAGGCTACGTTGCTCCGATTGAGCTGAAATTTTGTAGTCACCTATAAAATATCATTATCTACAACTTTCATGTTTGGTTATAAGGCCAATTCGCCCTCTACAATTGTCAAACAGAAACGGACAGAACTGGAACCTAGAATTTCAGAAATCTGGATTCCAAGCATATAAGTGCTAATCCTCACAAATTGAACTTGAAACACCCCTCCTACCTCCTATACATGTTATATACATCATATACCATCCATACAACAAATATGAGAAGGAAATTATTCAAACCCTGACTTAAATACATCAACCCCTATCATCCAAATCCACTTGATATAAGCATAACAAGCAAAATTACATGCTACTACACAACTCAAACATGGTTAAGGGAAAAGAAAAGTTAGTCGGCCATTATACCTCAAGACAAGAGCTTTCAAGAGCTATCCTTCACTTCCCTTGGGAAAATTTAGCTCCTTAAGCTTCCCAAGCTTCCAAACTAATGATTAATCGGTTTAGTTTTTCTTGTTTTCACTCATTCAAGCTCAAACCAAGATTGATTGAAGTTTCCTTTTCTCTTGTATTTCCTCCCTCAACTCACGGCTGATATGCAGAAATAATGGAGGAAATAGGTTGGTTTTTGGTGATAAATATGGTTTAAATTAGTTAGTCAACCATCCAATGAAATACCGCCACTTGTCGCCACCAATTCCATTCATTTTTTTCCCTTCTCTCTCTTGGTATTTAAAGTCAACAATTGTGGCTGATGTATGAGATATTTTGAGGGTTAATTAGCTGTAATAAAATAAGAAGATTAAGGTAATAAAGTAGGGATCAAATAGTGTTCAATCGATAGCGCGCGACACCCGTCGGTCCGAGCTGTTTTTCCTTAAATCGCATATACTTGAGTTTTAACTTCTAATCACTAACTTATTATTATCACTTCTAATCATATAATATTTCCTCATCCAAAAGTCACTCTTACCTACCAAATTTGATCATCACTCCGTACCGAATAGTCACACTACGGAAAAATGTGAAAACCCTAATTCGCTCTAACTTGGAAACGGACAACGAAAACCCTTACTTCTATATTCATTTACACTTATTATGGGGTGATTGGGTAGTAGGGCCATAATAAATTAATAATTTCCAAATAAAAGGGCATTTTAAAAAAAAACGTGAGGGTTTTACAATTCCACAAATTGAATTTAGGGTTTCGGTTGAAATATGAGAAATTTGAGAAAACAGTCAGTCACAAGTGAAACTAGGGTTTTGATTAGACTTTTAGGGTTTCCAGTCTTATAAAATAACACAAGGTTTTAAATCAAACCCAAAGCAATAACTTTAGTTTCTTCTTTAAAACAAAATAATGTTTGAAAATAAAAATAAACGAAAGAAACCGTAATATCCTCCTTGAGACTAAACAAAAGATGATCCTAAAAGTTGGGGTATCACACTGTGCTTACTGCGGGGAAGGATCCCTACGTTGGACAAGTTGAGGAGATGGGGGGTTCGGGGCCCTTCCCGTTGTTGGTGTTGCCAGGATCCTAGGGAGGAGGACATGGAGCACATTTTTTGCACTGGGGAAGGAGCAAGGCTAGTTTGGCGCCACTTTGAGATGCATGTGGGAGAAATGGAGAGGGTGCATACGGTGCGACATATGGTGTGGCTTTGGTGGTTACGAGGTGGGCATAATATCAGTTTGATATTTTTGTATTGGATCCTACCGGCGGTGGTGTGCTGGGAGTTGTGGAAAGCACGGAATAGGGGGTGTTTGAGGGTCAGGGAGACGGTGAATCGGATTGTACAGCTACTATGAGACATTTTGCAGTCACGATTCCCGGGTATGAGAGGGGTAGAATCTTCATGGGAAGCATTGCTTCATGCTGTGGCCCACTGCCAGAGGCGGGGGGTCATTCAACCGGTTCACTGGGTCTCGCCGCAAAGGGGTGGAAGTTGAATTCAGATGGGTGTTCGCGGGGGAACCCAGGGTTGAGTGGAGGGGGTGGGCTAGTGCGGGACTGTCATGGGAATTTTGTTTTCGGTTACTCAGCATTTTTTGGGACGATGAGCAGCCTGCACACAGAGTTACGTGTGCTCCTACTGGGTGTGAAATACTGTGTTACCCGAGGGATCCAGGAGTTACATGTCGAGTCAGATTCACTTATGTGACGGTCCCACCTCACCCTAAGGTGAACCAAAGGGTTCGGCGGACCGCCTGCCCAACTCTCGCCAAGACTACGGAGTCGATTCACACAAACCCAACATAGTACGCGTGATAGGACCCAAAGAAAAAATGAACAATCAGAAACTGCTTAGGTGAGAACATGCCTACCAAACCATAAAATCATAGTCTCAACGAAATACATTTAATAGACAAGGTTAAACACTTATACATATATTTACATTGAAGTCTTGAACAAATTAACCTACAGTGCGATCCGAGGTACTCATACTACACAAAATACAATTAGGGCTTCATTTTCAAAAGAGTTTAACAACATGACATATATACAAGCTTGACCCTTTTCCTCCAAAATCGTGATTCCCAAGTTTGTCCCCTGTAAGGAAAACAAAGGCAACAGAAAGGGGTGAACTTACGCTCAATGAGGTACCAAACATATAGGGGTAAAATCATGGCCTTTCACGTTTAATCAATCAGATACATATACCAGATACAAAGGAAAGCATTTAGACACAGTGATTCAAAGGGAAAGGATACAAGTGGCTCTCAGGAGCTAGATTTCCATTTGCAGTACTTGATCCGAACCCGTTGACTCTCTGTCAACGTAAATAGAGCCAACATATCCATAGATCCCACTTTACACCAATTTTCGTCCACCAAACATACCTCTACCAGGCCCAAACTCCATTCAGGAACAGTAATGGTAATACTCGAGTATACCGGAATCAAGAGTCTCAATACCCAAAGATTCCCAAAACAGACTACCGTGGTTCGTTATCTAATCGACCAGGCCCTTGCCGGCCCGACTTGAGTAACTAGCCACAGGTGTTGAGCTCAGAGGTCACAGAAAGGTCGTTGGATACCAGCCTCCAAACGACGTCCGAATAGACTCAGATACAGATAACAGATTTCACAGTAAATAGGCATATGAACAGACAAGAGAAATAGTGTGATAAAGTACACCCTCATCTCAAATAGAATAAACAGATAGTGCAGTCATTTAAATCGCAGATTGCAGGGGCAGAAACCAAGTTAAACAGCAAATGAGGGGAGTGGTACACTCACCGGTTCAAGTACAGATACTTCAAAAGTTTTCACTTCAAACTGGCTTTAATCGCCAAGAAACCCTAAAATCATCAAAGTAAAACAATTGAAGGTTTCACATCCAAAATCGAGTAAACGGAATGCACAAGTGAGGCTCGACTACATGTCGTACGCTTTTTCAGGTTAAGTACTAGTACAAAAGAATAAAATATGACTTTTGAGCAAAAAAATAACAGTTGGTCCTAGAGTTACAAACAACCCCCAAAACCCTTCATTTGTACTAAGATCAACTCAATTGAAGGAATCGCGTAGCCCTAAAATTTTAGGCAGCATGCCCTCTATATTTACCTATTTTCCCAGCCACTTATGGCTTCATTATTTTCCTCAATCAATCCCAAAGTCATACGCAATATAAATTCATCACAACAGCCATTCAATAGGCTCAAAGTCATTCAAGTACAAGATTTAGGTAGGAAAATGACCGGAAATGAGCTTTAAGCTAAGGAACCAAAAAGGCAGATTCACCGCTACTTAGCGTATCGAACACAACCAAAGATACGCTTATCAGATTGGGGTAAAATTTATACCGTTTCAAAGCTAAGACAAAGGCCTACAACTTTGATGAAGACCACTCAGTCCAGTTCTCACCCTATCTAGGTCAAATTTACCAAAACAACCCCAGATTTTCCAGTTCGAAGTTTACTGTGAAATTTAACTAGCAGTCCTGATTCATTCAATCATATCTCAGCATATACGACTCCAATTCAAGTGATTCCAAAGCCATCTGAAAGCTAAGATACAAGGCTATAATTCTAAAGAAGACATCGACAATCAAATCAGTAGTATTCCCGGTCAAACTAACCAATTATAGAAGCTGATTATCAGTTTCGGACAGAAACAGGGCAGCAGGGGTATTTCGATCTTTTCACAGGCTAAGTTGCTCCGATTGGGCTGAAATTTTTCAGGAAATTATAAAACATCATTCTCTACAACTTTCATGTTTTAATCCAAGGTTAATTCGGCCTCTAACTAGGAGAAAAAGTGCCGGACAGAATGGGGTTAATTGAAACCCTAATCTGGAATTTTCCGCACAAAGTGAAAATTTTCCGCAATTAGCTACAATTTATGCACCATAGCTTCATTCTAGACTATCCCAAGCCATCATCCATGGCCACACAATATTCAACATATAAAAACAGAAAATTCAAGAATAAATATAAAATTCACCAATCTCTACCAAAAATCAAGAAATCTTCCACAAAATCACATCTTTAACCAACACAAGTCATCAATTTAACATTATCAAGACCAAATATGGAATTCCTTAGCTACTCACCTTGCAACCTCAAGCAAGGAAGCTATTTAGCACCACTTTCTTCCAACCCGCTTCACCAACTTCTTCAATACTACTAAGAGAAGGATTTTTATGGAGCAAATCAAAGTTTTAACGGTTAGATTATAGGATTGAGCAAGATTGGATGAAGAAAGTTGGAGGATTTTCTTTTCTTTTCTCCTTGAGAGAATCGGCCAAGAGAGGGGAAAATAAGATGGTTTTTGGTCAATTTTTGGGTTTTAATAAAGTTAGTGAATAGTGGTCAAAATCCAAGAACCAACCACTTCGCGACACCTAGCACCTTTTTAATTCAAAGCTATCCTTTTTGTCTCTCTATCCTTAATCCAACTAAGCAACCTCTAATTATCTCCCAACACCTAGTAAATTAATTCCTGTATACAAAACTTAACCTAATTGGCCGAATTTTATCGAACTTACCGCACTAGTGGGTCCCACATCCGGTATACACTTTTAAAATCTTATAAACTAAATTATACTAGAAAAATGATTTAAAAACCATATTTACGCATAACAATTATTTTTAAAATTTTTTTGAATAAAGAAAATGAGGAAAAAGTGTGCAATTAAAAGAAAATAAAACCTAGAAATTAAGAAATTACGGGTCCTCACAACTTACACTCATTCGGATCGTTCAGGGGGATAGTGCTTGTCCATGGAAGTTGCAGAGGGAGCTGGAGGATTTGCTTCAGTTTCGTCTATGTTTCCTAACGGTCTCGCATTGTTATAGGGAGGCGAATTCACCGGCTGATCGGCTGGCAAATTAAGGTGTCAACTTTGAGGCAGGACAGGTTTTCACTACCTTTGCGGATCTGCCACGATTGGTTAGACGGGATATTAGAATGGATAGGTTGGGATTCCCAACGTTTCGTAGAAAAGTAGCTGGTCATTAGTGCTGGCGGTTTCATCTCATGTATGCATGATTTCTGATTAATAAAAGCAGTTTTTTTTAAAAAAAAAAGATAAAAAAAAGGAAGTTGATTCTAAATAGAAATAGATTTTTAGTTTCCTTATAGATTTAGTAAACCTATTTCTCTATATATAACTTATGCTAACAAGACAAATGAACATCAATTGGGTTGTGTGAGATTTTTATGAAAAATCTAGAGAAAAAGTAAAAAGTAAAAATCGGCCAAAAGAAAAGGAGTATTCGACTCTCCATCTCCTCTCTTTGATTGGATTTTTCCTAGTTAGAAAAGTTAGGGTTTCTTCATCCTCTCAAATAGCTTGTGTGTTATAGTCTTGACTATAAATTAGCACTATTCTGACTAGACAATTTCTACCTTGGAGGTTCAAGTTAAGCAAGTTTGTGTCGATCACTATTAGAGGCTGTACACACATGTAAATTCAAATAGAATGCTAAGGATTTCGCACACAACCAATCTCCATAGTTTAAAGAAGATTTTCTACAATCTTGAGGTAGTCTTTTTAACTCACAATTATACATGGCAATTTATCCAAGATGACCTGTAATAAGGAATCAAAATTCAAAATTTTTCGTTTGTTCTTACCTAAATGATTACTTATATTAAGTCACAAGTAACCGATTTGAAGTAGGAAAACCTAATATTAACTATAAATAGGGTATTTCTCTTTCTAGACAAAGGACTGATACAACATGTTATTGGAGAAAGTTTGCATCAAATCTCACTCAAGTTATCATCAAGTCCTTTAGTTCTTTAAAGGGATCTACATTCTTCGACAGTCAAGATCTCAGAGTTTGTCAAATCTATCAAATTCTTGGAGTTCTACATCATCTTTCATATTGTCAAAGACTTCAAGTCCTTGAAGTTCAGCAAGATCTTCACATTCTTTAAGTCCCCAAGTTTTATTAAATCTTCAAGTCAATCTAGTCAAAGGAATAGATCGCAAGATGTTGTTCCTCAAGGTCTGTACAATCTCAAGTGCTACTAAATCTTTAAATTCTCCATAGATCAAGAGATGTTTTTCCTTGGGATTTACTCGAGTGTACTAGAATAAAAGTTTTCGACAATCTTCCATTAATTATCAAATTACTATAGGTGCATTCTGTGAGACCCCAACCTGACCCTCTTTTAGAAGGGCCGTAATCGAGCCTCTATCTGGCTCTCGCTATGGCTTAAATACTAAAACATAAGCATGATTAAATTTTGATCCAAATTGATGAAATTAATTACGAAGTTTTAAATCCCAAATATAACATTGCAGCTAATAAGATGAAGTCTCAAAGTACTAATACAAGCTAAAAGCATCTAAATAAGAAATTAAACCATATATGCCTTATTCTATTGTACGAAAGATTGCAAACTTGCAACAATATTTAAATACCACTGCTAGTTGAGATTCCTAAATCTTGTGGCTACTTCATCATAGTCATGTTGACAAAACATTTTATTAAGAGTGATCTAAAAGCTTAGTGAGTCCACGTGATTTTCTGTGCAAGTGTATCTTTAAAACATTTCATAAAAAAATATTTTTCAATCTTATTTCTAAAATCATGAGCAATGACATGATACAAAAAGAGTGGTAGTAGTACCAACTTAGTAACAGTAACATGCAATTATCATATCCCATGAAATACTCAAAAATCAAATAGCAGTATATCTAAGAGATAATCAATCATCAAGTATAGAGTTGTTACCATAGATCTGCTACCCCTTATATTACCGTAAGTGCGATTTTCAACTCAACACTCCGAAGTTAGACACATCTAGAATCAATGTTTTAAAACCTGGACCGTCAATTGAACCGGTGAAGTGAAAGGGTCGAGATTCAACCGGTCGGATCGGTTCGACTCGGGTTCAATAAATTTTTTAAAAAATAATTTATATAAATATATATATTCACAAAATAAGACATGCAATGGACCAATTTAAAACTTTATATGATGAAAAGTTTACTATTTTTGAATAACTTGGATTTTCAAAAATAAATTTTTTAAATTATAAATTGAAACAAATAAATTCCATCTCAATTTCAATTATATCTACCAAAAAAATCTTAAATCCAACCCAAAAATATCAAAATATTTTGAAATTATACAAAATTCACGTCTATGAGAATTTAGACATTGTGAACTTAAATTTTAATTTACGTTTTTGAGATTTAGAGATTGCAATTTAAAAAAGGAAGTTTGGAGTTTGAAAGAAGTCAAGAGAATCGAAAATAGAAATGCAAACTTGATAAGAAACAAAAAATGAGATAAAAGTGAGTGGTTGTGGCATTAAATAATTTGGGTTAAAGAAAAATAATTCTTTTCTAACTTTTTTCAATTTAATGGACAAAAACAAAATTAAAAGATGGAAGAAAACATCAATAAATTAAAATTGAAGAGGTTTGATTAAAAAGGGAGTGACAAAAGAAAAGAGGAGAGAGAGAGATAGAGAGAGAGAGTTGAAGATTAAAAAGAAAGAGTCATGAGAGGATGAGATTTTATAAAAAAAATGGAAAAAAGAAATATGGATGTTTGTTTTATATAAGTAAGTTATCAAAAAAAACTAATAAGATGTGATGGTGCAATGGTTACTACATTGATCTTCTATTACAAAGGTCTTGAGTTCGAATCTTGATAGCTGCATTTTGCAAAACTTTAAAATAAAAAAAAAGGAAACTTGAAAACCGGTTCCATCCGGTTCAACAGTTTTCATGGGTTTGGCTGGTTTTGACCGATTTTCTGACAAAGTCAACTTTAACATAGAACCTGACCGGTGCCATGGCCGGTTCGCGGTTCAACCGGTCGGTTCGATTTTCAAAACACTGTCTAGAATATGTCTTTTGATCTCCGCCCATATCCTCAGTAGACACTATGCTCCTACACGCAGGGTTGCGATGTTAAGGTGAGCTAAGATCAATTGACCAAGCCTAGTGCTGGCTCAATCACATCCTAAACGCACTCAAGACTCTGGCCTTCAATCAAGCAGAATCACATGCACATGCGCATTTAAGAAATACACGGTATTCATAATATTTGGTCATAAGTAAAGTAACAATCATGATAACAAAATCCTATATAAATATGAAATTTCAAGTTGTGAACTTGTTGATGATTAGTGATAGTTCCAAAGCAATGTAAGAGGGGAGTGAATTAAGTAAATTCAATTTCTAGTCAAATTATAGCAATTTTTGTCCAATTTAAATTTATCAATTTTCTAAGTGATCACACAAGTGAGTAAGTGAAAATTAATAAAGATGAGAAAGATAAAACAATGAAGATCACACAGACAAGTGGTCAACAAAAATAAAAAATAAGGGAGAGAAAAGCAAACCAGCAAACTTCCATGTTCCTTCAAAACTTGAAATTGAATCCACTAATAGTTTTTTCAATTGTTGATCAAGCTAACCAACTTGTACAGATAAAGACTCACTCCTTACTCACCTTAAAACTTTTTAGTTGAGTCACAGAGTTTTACAACTTACTCAAGTTAACCCTCAACTATGCAACAATTGAAAGCTTATTCAGCCAATTAAGAACTACTCTAATGAACTCTTCCTCACAAGTATACAAGTGTACAAGGAGTATTTACTGGCTAAATCACTCAAAAAGGCTTGTATATAGAGTGGGCTAAATTGTTTGAATTTTCAGACATTACTCCTTATATAGATACTAAAAAATGATAGTAGATATAGCTCCTACAGTCATACATTAAATGTAGATGAAACAAGCCGTTAGACATATCGAACATCCGATGGTTTATTATCTGTCTGATATTAAGTGTCCGACAAGTCTTGAAGAATTTCTTTATTAAGTCTTTCAGAAGGCTGATAGATGGTTCTATACGTCCGACAAGTGTCTAGAGACTTTGGTTTTGTGCTTCAAATTTTTTGGATGGCCAATGTTATTGCCTTACATTAGATCTCTGCATTTGATCCCTTTCATCTTCCTTTGGACGTCATTTCCTTTAGTGCTACGTCTAAGAGCTACATCCGATAGTGAATGTAGTTTTTTTTCGTTTTTCATTTGAAATTTCGATCCTATACTGTGTGTTCGATGGATAGTGATAACTATTATTTCTTCTTGATTTTCTTTCCTTTTCTTTTCAATGGACTAAATACTTATTCTAACAAATTTCTCACAAAAATCATTAGTCCGAATCATTGTTTTGTTTCATTAATCATCAAAACTAAGGAATTGACAATCCAAGGTCAACACTCTCCCCCTTTTTGATGATAACAAAGGAAATGATAATTTTTTCAAACTAATTCAAATGAACTCACCCTGTGACAGAGTATTATAAATAAAACTGAAAAAGTCTAAACTCAAATCTGCCCCTTAGAATAAGCATAGAGTTTAGAAAGTCTAAACTCAAAACTCCCCTTTAGAATATGCATAGAGTTGAGAAACATCATAAGTCATCATCATTTCATTTTTCTCCCCTTTTTGTCATCAATAAAAAATTAACTAACTATGGTCATTTTACAAAAATTTGGGTAGAGTTTTCCCTTAAAAATGGTTTAATTCCTCCTGCCAAGAACTCCCACCATAGCTCAAAGCAAGCATAGTTGAAAAATTCATGTAATCTCAGGTAGTGCAATCAATATTCGTGGTTCAAATAACACTCGCCATGAACAATAAAGTTTAACATAGTAATTACAAAGAGGATGTCCAACTTGTGAATTAAGATAAATTAAGATGCTCCTAATGCAGCTATATGAAATGATCCTAGGTATTCTAATGCAACTACTAAATATTTTAAGTGATCCTAGTGTGAGGGTTGGTAAGGAAGGGCTCATTGAAATAGCTCTAGCATGTCATTATTGGTCTCTTCATCATCACTATGAATCTTCTCTTGTTGTAGTTGAGTTGATGGACCCTGGGTTTGGTGAGATGAACTTGTGCCCTCTTGATGCTTGCCTTGCATTGGAATAGGCATTTGTTGAATTTATTCTTGAGGTGCACTCATCAAGAGATTCTTCTTGTTCTCAAACTCCATTTGTGGCATCGAGGTCATGGCCATATGTAGCTGTGCTTAAGGAAAAGAATATGGTTCTTTAGCCCTCTCAAAAGGGTTACCACTTGATCTGTACAAGTAAAGGTAAGAGATAAGGAACTTGGACCAATAGGATGAGAGATGGATGGTTGAGACTCCAAGCGACGATGTTTACAAGGGGCCTGAGAAGGTGGAGAAGGAAAGGATGGATCATGAGTGTGTTTAGTACATCTGTCCGAAACGGGTTTCCTCATAGTACCAAGAGCCATCAACGGATTTGAGATTTTTGTGCTCAAAATAAGCTTTAGTATAAAATTGAGCAGATTTTTCATGAAGAGAGCAGCTAATGAGGGGAATATTAAAAATGATTGAAAATAAAATTGAGCAGATTTTACGAGTGTCGGTGTCAATTTTATTCATAAATGACACATGATAAATAAAATCAATTCATATTTTCTTCATAAAGCAATAAAAGAGATAAAACTCTATTTTGTTGGCATCAATTTGATGTCCACTAGTAGGCATCAAATGGCTGCCAATAAGAGTAAAAATACGAGGTGTAAGAGCTGTAACTCATATAAATCAGCTTCGTGTAGGTTATTAAATTTTGTTTTGAAATAAGAAAACAATTTATTTGTGTCAAAATGATTTCAGGGGTTTGAAATTCTTTATAGGGAAACAAATTGGCAATCTGACTTCTATATGACTCCTCAATTTGCATATTAAAGATTTGATTGATAATTTGAGGAGTAAGATGAATGTTGATGTGGTTGACACAAGAAAGGACATCTAATTTGGTTTCACATTGCCTAAAGTTTGCATAAAATTGATGAGCCATCTCAGGATAAACCACATGAGGGAAATGCAACAAACAAGACCATTTTGGAAAGCAAATTTTTTAAGAATCCATTGAAGATTATATCTACGGAAATTAGAGACGTTTACAGATATTTGAACAATAAAACCCATTTGAGAAACCCAAGTATACCTCTCTTTGATAGCCTCATCAATGAATTTTGGTAATTGTGTTGTTGTTGAACACCTTGAGCACTTTGAGCATCAGCTTCCCATCTTCTAGAAGATCTTTGACCCGTTTGTCTACTATTGGAAGCATCTCCACAACCAGCCGCATGACCGATAGAAGTTGAGCCTCCTCTAATTTTCACTATGATGCAATGTGATGAAATAAATGCATAAACTTTCTTAGTAGATGTATGGGCGTGCAAGGTATCGGTGTGATGAAATATGATGCAAGGTAGTGAATGAAACTCCACGAAACTACTTTATAGACAATTTTAAAATTTTGGAAAATGGGGGATTTTTTAGATTTTGAGAATCTGATATGTTTCTGATGAAATTTTGTTGTAAAAGGATGTTTTAATGTGCATAAAACTCAGTTCTAGAATCAATTTTGTGCAACAATGGTAAAATATGGATGAATTTGAGGGAGGAAAAATCTAGTGTTTAAGGTCACTTGTTCAAAGGTTTCGAGGGACATTAGCAAATGCGCATCCGAAGTTCTATAAACTGAGAAACTCAACTGTTTGTCACTCAAATATACTGCATTAGTTGCCAATATTTCATTAATCTCCAACCTTTTGAGGCATATAGCATGTACTAGATGACATCAACAGTGTTGGAGGAGGGGTTGGAATAGCGAGTGCAAAGAACTAGCAAATAATTGGGTAAAAAATACAAAAAAAAAAACAATTTGGAACTTATATCTTTTGGGGAGAGATCAAATTCTAGATGATATTAAACAACAATTTTTGATAAGGGTTATAGTAAAGGTCGGCAAAGCACTAGGAATGGCGATGGTGAACAGTAGGGGAAAGTGGGAAGAGATGGATGTTAAAAATGAAATTATTTTTTTGCTTTTCCCTCATAAATGCTGATAAACCATCATTCTTTTCAAAGAAAAAACCATTAGTAAAAGTTGCATTTGAGAAACCAATAGTCATTTGGGTTATTCACCACCAAAGACATTAAGTTTTGGTGGGGTAAGGGTCAAGGTTTTAAACCTTGTCTCCAATAACTTATCATAATACGTGATTTTTTCAAATTTATACAGGCGCTGCGTAATGCACTCATCTGATTCGATGGTAGTTTATGTGACGCCCCCACTTCTTCCTAAGGCGAACCAAAGGGTATCGGCGGGACGCCTGCCCAACTCTCGCCAGGACTCAGTACAATTCCCATTCAAGCTTAATACCATAATAACTAAAAAGACAAGACGAATTAAGAAAGAAAAGTCGCTTCCAAATATAAAAATCCAATCTTACACCACAAGTTCAAATTACATCCACTTTCCAAAATATACAACTTCCCAAAATATGTCTAGACAAATACATTCCAAAATTCTAGCCAAAAGAGCCATCAAGTATGCTTTTTCCACAATCCCTTCCAGTTCAGCTCTTGTTAAGGAAAACAAATCTAACGGGGTGAGCGGATGCTCCTGAGGCCAAGAAAACATGCAAAACACGTAGTTCAAATAACAATAACAGTTGAACAAGAATGAAAGCTGTAACATTCAAGTAATTTGTGAGGACCCGTAATTTCTTAATTTCTAGGTTTTATTTTCTTTTAATTGCACGCTTTTTTCCCATTTTCTTTATTCAAAAAATTTTTAAAATAATTTTTATGAGTAAATATAGTTGTTAAAATGATTTTTCTAGTATCGGTTAGTTTTTGAGAAATTAAGAGCGTATACCGGACGTGGGACCCGCTAATGCGGAAAGTTCGGTAAAATTCGGCCAGTTAGGTTTTAATTTTGGATACCGGGTTTATTTTAGCAGGTGTTAAGAGATAATTAGAGATTACCCAATGGATGAGAGTTGGAGCGACAAAAGGATAGCCATGCATTAATGAGAGTGACAAGTGTCACTTGGAGATTCAATCTTGCATTTGACCACTATTCACCACTTTACCAATTAATACAAAAATTGACCAAAATCATCTTCATTTGCAAGCTTCTTTGGCCGGCCATCTTCAAGAGAAAAGAAGAGAAAACTCTCAATTTTTCTTGCCTCCAATCTTGTTCAATCTCTTAGTTCAACCGAGTAAACTTGGATTTCCTCCAAAAAAACCCTTAGTTTAGTGATTGTGAGGTTGTTAGTGAAGTGGTTTGGAAGACCAAGGTGCTAAGTTGTCTCCTTTCTTGAGTTGATAAGGTGAGTAGCTAAGGAACCTCTCTTTTCTTCTTAATGATGTGTAATTAGTGGCTTGTAGTAGTCTAAGAGGTGATTTTGTGGGCAATTCCATGACTTTTGGTAGAGATTGGTGAATTTTTCTATTTATTCATGATTTTTCTGTTTTTATATGTTTAATATTGGTTGGCCATGGATGATGGTTGGGAATGGTCTAGAATGAAGCTATAGTGCGTAAATTGTAGCGAATTACGAAAAATTTCCACTTTGTGCAGAAAATTCCAGATTAGGGTTTCTATTTTTTCTCATTCTGCCTGGTACTGTTTCTCCTAGTTATAGGCTGAATTGGCCTTAGTGTAAAACATGAAAGTTGTAGAAAATGATTTTTTATAGTTTCCTGCAAAATTTCAGCCCAATCGGAGCAACGTAGCCTATGAAAAGACCGAAATACCCCTGCTGCCCTGTTTCTGTCCGAAACTGATAATCAGCTTCTGTAATTGGTTAGTTTGACTGGGAATACTACTGATTTGGTTGTCGATGTCTTCTTAAGAATTATAGCCTTGTATCTTAGCTTCAAATGGCTTGGAATTACCTGAATCGGAGTTGTGTGTGCTGAGATATGCTTGAATGAATCGAGACTGCTAGTTGAATTTCACAGTGAGCTCCGAACTGGAAAATCTGGAGTTGTTTTGGTAAATTTGACCTAGTTAGGGTGAGAAATGGACTAAGTAGTCTTCATCAAATATATAGCCCTATGTCTTAGCTTTGAAACGGTATAACTTGCACTTCAATCTAATAAGCGTAGTTTCAGTTATGTCCGATACGCTAAGTAGCGGTGAATCTGTCTTTTTGGTTCCTTAACTTAAAGCTCATTTCCGGTCATTTTCCTAGCTAAATCTTGTACTTGAATGACATTGAGCCTATTGAACGGCTGTTGTGATGAATTTATATTGCGTATGACTTTGGGATTGATTGAGAAAAATAATGAAGCCATAAGTGGCTGGAAAAATAGGTAAATACAGAGGGCATGCTGCCTAAAATTTTAGGGCTACGCGATTCCTTCAATTGAGTTGATCTTAGTGCAAATGAAGGGTTTTGGGGGTTGTTTATAACCCTAGGACCAACTGTTATCTTTTTGCTCAAAAGTCATATTTTATTCTTTTGCACTAGTACTTAACCTGGAAAGGCGTACGACATGTAGTCGAGCCTCACTTGTGCATTCCGTTTACTCGATTTTGGATGTGAAACCTTCAATTGTTTTATTTCGATGATTTTAGGGTTTCTTGGCGATTAAAGCCAGTTTGAAGTGAAAACTTTTGAAGTATCTGTACTTGAACCGGTGAGTGTACCACTCCCCTCATTTGCTGTTTAACTTGGTTTCTGCCCCTGCAATCTACGATTTAAATGACTGCACTATCTGTTTATTCTGTTTGAGACGAGGGTGTACTTTATCACACTCGTTCTCTTGTCTGTCCATATGCCTATTTACTGTGTATAATCTGTTAACTGTATCTGAGGGTTTGTTTGGATTGCGATTTATTTGTCAAAATATATTTGCTTACATCATCATTACAATTTCCAACGCACCTTTTTATCTTTCCAATTACCTTTTTATCTCACATACATCATATCACAAAAAGTGCTACAGTAAAAATATCTCTAATAATTCACAATCCAAACAAACTCTGAGTCTGTTCGGACGTCGTTTGGAGGCTGGTATCTAACGATCTTTCTGTGACCTCTGAGCTCAACACCTGTGGCTAGTTACTCAAGTCGGACCGGCAAGGGCCTGATCGATTAGATAACGAACCAAGGTAGTCTGTTTTGGGAATTTTTGGGTATTGAGACTCTTGATTCCGATTGTGATAACTCGAGAAAATCTTGAATAGACTTAGCCATTATTACCCTTATTTCGTAATTTGAAATATTATAGATAACAAACAATTGGTCAAATTCAATCACTAAATTTAATTATTCTAGAAATTGGGAGTTTAGAAATATCCTAGAATGATGTCAAAAAAAATAATAATAAAATAAATTAAAATTAAAATTAAAAAAATTATATGAATCAAATAAACATATGATATGCGTACCGTAATTTGTGTGATTTGAATATATTATAGTTGAACGAGCTACATGTCTAGTTAATTTCCTACAAAACCAAATGTGTGAGAATCTAATGGATTAAGGAAATACAAATAAAGTTAGGAGCTAATGTATAAAATAATAGAACTACAGCCTTAGTAAGCAAATAAATTAAAGTTAAAAGACGAAGTTACCCTTGGAACCTAAAGAATTAACCAGGCAGCCAAGCAAAATAAGTTATCAGCAATTTTACAATAGGAACCGAGTGGAAGTAAGGCAATCAAATGCTAACCAAAACTTGGGCGGTGATTGAGAAAAATCGAAGAGAAATCAGTTGCCAAATATAATTGGACAGTTGGCCTGAGTGGAACAGTCTAGTATTGTGTAGTACCAATTGGAAAAATTGACCACCGAATAGCATTTCCTTCTTCTAATTCTTAAGCCTTCTAAACAGAGAGATAAGTGAGTATAAGAGGAAAATATTTCTGATTCCTTTCTGTTTCAGCTTGCAACCGAGAGAGAGTGAGGGAGAGAGAGTTAGACATTTGCTAGCTTCATTTCTCCAGCTTGCAACCTCAAAACCGTGAGCCAAAACTGAGAGAGAGGGAGTGAAATCTTGGTGGTATACTTCACCTACCAGCCTCAACCAAATGAGAATGAAGTAAATAGAAAAAAGAAGGAGAGCTGGTGCCGACCTTGAGGAACCGAAGCTAAGAAATCTGCCCGGTCTGCAACTTTTAAATCTTGAAAGACAGAGGTAAATTTTCTGTGATCAATCCTTATTTACTGAGTATAAATGAATATATATAAGCCGCAAGTTAAGTTTTAGCAGGGGAAAATGAGTTTCAACTGAAGAAAAGTTCTGGTTTAAGATTAAAATTGAAACTGAACTGAACCTGTTGGAACCGAGATGATTGATTAAGTTACAACATGTTGTCAGTGGAAAAATGGAAGAATGTTGTAGTAAATGCATGACAATGTTTAAATCTCCCATAAAGTGAAATTTAGCTATAGGAACTTGTGAAAGTTGGAACTTTGAGTTGAAAACAAAGAAAGAAACCTGCTGGAATTCTTATAGCATCATCCGAGAGAAAGGGACTGGATATGTAGCTTATCATTTGAGATTATGGAACAATTTTCATTTAAGAATTCAAGCTATTTGTTTACACTCTTGTGCAATCTGAGAAACTAAAGCAGAGTTGATAACTTAAGTGAGAATATTTGCAAGAATTAACCGGTGGTTCTGTCTAGCTAGCCGAGAGATGAAGTAAGGAAATTTTCCAATTTTCTTGACAGATTTTTGGGTTCCAAATTCCTACGTTGAAGCTGAATACCTTGCATAATTTTTTTTAGTTTTAGCATGCATGTTAGAGTTGAATGGGAACTGAAGTAGTTAATGGAGAAATTTCTTGTTTAAAAACTGATTGCTGTCCAAAAACAATCACAGCTTGACCGAGAGAGAGAAATAGACTTCAGATCAGTTTTTCCTTTGAAATTCTGGCTGAAAAATTTTATATTGATGATCAAGTTTACTCTGTAGTTGGAGAATCATCTTTTGCATGATGAGTTGGAGTTAAAACTGAAGAAAATTATGGAGAAAGCACCATATGTTAAATTGCTATACTGCTGGAAATTGTAATGTGTTGCTGGCCGAATTAGTTGAGACTTTAGGTGGGATTCTTTTCTAGAATTGTGTGTTATTTGTTCTAGTTTGAGTGGGCAAATTATGAGCTATGTGTTTAGCATTTCAAGCAAGTATAAGATGGAGATTTGTTGAACAATTTAAATGATATTGCTGGAACTTATACTTGTTGGCCAAAACAGGGAAGAGATGAACTTTCGTTGAAGTTTTTGAACAAAAGGCTAAGATAGTTTGTTGTAACTATACATATAAATATATCCGTTTGTAGCATCTTAACCTTGTTTTGAATACTTTAAAGAATTTAAAACTTGAAGGGCTAGTGAAGTGGAACAAATAAGAATAACATGCAAACTAGAGTCTAGTTCAGTCTAAAAGGGAAGAAATAAAAGTTCCATCAGCTTTAATTATTAAGATTAGAATGAAATGATTTAATCTTAGCTCAAATATTTTATAAGATCTTAAAATTTATATATGTACATTAACCTTGTTTTAGAGCTACCAAACCTAATGGATTTTGAAGTAATATGGCTGAATTATGTTGAATGGTTGAATTGGTAATGAGATGAAGACTTATATACTGTTTTAGAAATTCTAAGGTAATTTGTTATGGCTATATACACGAAATGGCTCCTAATCACTTAAATTAGTTTTTATAATATTTAAGAGACTATAAAACTTGAGAAGTTAAGGTTGTGAAACAAAATTTAATTCACAAACAACCTAGAGCTTAGTTAGTCTTAAAAGGGAAAATGGAGTATTTATAAGCCATAATTAATACTGGATTGAGAAAGTATATTAGTTTAAACATTATACAAGTTTATAAACTTGGAATATATGTATATTTCTTTGGTTTCTGTTGAAATTTAATGCTTAAATTATGTTAAAATTGCTGGTATGAATGTCATACTTAAATGTATGGATGGTTTGAATAAAAGTCTTGTGGTTTTAAAAGAGAAAAAGGAGTTTTTCACAAGTGAAAAATGAGTTTCCAGATTTTCGGATTTCACTGACCAGTCTCAATAAAATGCTTATATCTTGGTGTAGGAAAATCCGATTGAGGTGCTGTCAGTGGCATTTGAAACTAGAATCATGGGCTTTGTTCTGTAAAAATTTCATATTTTTCCTCCATGTGTACTGCTGTCCGTGACTCCTCAAAGTAGGCTGTCCTGCTTGAATGTCCTGTTTCTTCAGGAAAATGAATTTTTGACTTGGATTGAATATTTGGCCTATTTGTGACTTGAATCTATGAAAAGTGTCTTCTGGGATGTGATAGTACTAAAAATCTATTTTACAACAGTATAACTTTCATAATTGTTTGATTTGTGGAACTCGAGTTGCGAATTTTTAAAGTTTACTGTTACTAATCATCTCCGTAGATTCCTGAAGCATAGAAACGGGCTTCTTGACTTTAAAACCTCAGACGGCCTACTTCCAACCTCTCACCTTGATTTTTCCACTTCCTTGACATCAAATATATCCCTATTGAACTTCTCTCGCTAATGTATCTCTCATTTACTCAAAGTTTTACTCTTTTAACAAGTTACCTTAATTAAAGCGGTCAAGACTTGTACTTAGCTTTTAGCCACCATTTCCGAATTTTCAAGTGAAGCTTACATGCTAAAATTGTCTTGTGTGTGGATGACATTGAGCCTAGTGAAAGGCTATTGTGGTAAGATTATTTGTGTGTGATTTTAGGACTGAATTGAGAAAAATAATGAAGCCATAAATGGCTGGAAAATAGCTAAATACAAAGGGATATGTTGCCCAAATTTTCACTCGAATGTGAGACGTGTATACTCGCAGTTTGAGTGAAGATTTGAGGTCGAATTGAACTCAAATCGTCTAGGGTATTCAAGTCTTCGCTCATAGAGGTATATAAGTTAGAATTCGGCCGAACCTTGTTACCTTGGAAAAATGAAAGTAACGACTAATAGAAATACGTTTTCCTCCTCTCTTCGACTCAAATGGGAATTTCAAAGTTTAATTGCTTCAAAGTTTCAAAGTTTTAAGAGCGAGCATGAGTTTTACGAATATTTCCAAAATGAGTTTCAATTACTTGATTTTCTTTAAAAGAAACTTGAACCCTAATTGATTTCAAGTTCTTAATGACGTTTTATCGCAGAGTTGAACTCCACACAAAGAGTAATACCTGACCGTGATTCGTAAAGGCACTACATCTTTGGTGAGTGTTCCACTACCTGCTACCCATTATGTGAAATATCTGAATATTTGAAATACTTGATTTATGACTGTTGGAGCCAAATACTGTTTTGATAAAATAGAGGCGAGCGTGTACTTTATCGCACTCGACCTCCCTTGTTTTCCAATGAGTCTCTGTATACTGTTATTATGAGATGAGATTTCGCTATATACATGACTGTGTTTGAGTTGTTTGGGTGATATCCCATCAACGACTGCTACTGTTTGGGTACCTAACCTCTTAGGTGAGTCGGTTGTATCGAGCCAGCAAGGGCTTGGTCTAGAAGGCCGATAAACCTTGGGGACTGATGTTTGGAGGTCCCTGGTGAAGTATAGCCGTTGAGCTTGCTTGTTGTGTTGCCCAACACCACCAGTGGTAAAATTCTCGACTTGATCCTGTTTCTTTGGAATCTTGGATTCCTGGTATACTCGAGTATTACCAAACTACTGTTTGTGGCGTGCGGGCCCGGTAGGGGGTTGATTGGTGGACGGAGATTGGTGAAAGCGGTGTTCTACGGACTTGCATTTTATGAATACAAACGTTGACGGAGAGTCAACGGATCCAGTTATGATCAAGCTCCAGTGGTTATTGGCTTTTGAAAGCCACCCGTATCCTTTAATTGAACTGTGATTAAATTACTGTCTTACTGTACGGAGTTTATTTGATTATTTTGTGACCTTATTTGGCTATGTGTTTAATCATTTTACTTGGAACCTTACTGGGCGTTAGCTCACCGCACTCCCTTTGTTTTCCTTAACAGATCGGGGATGGATTTGATCAAGAGCTTTCTTAGCTTTACATTGTTTTGGACTTGTATTTGAGAGTGTAACCTTTTACTTAAGTAGACCTTACTTTTGACTCCTGTAAGTTTAAACCTATAAGTTCAACTCTTGTTATGTAAGTTGACTTTTGGTTATAGGTATACTAAGCTTTTGGAGAATTGGTGAAGTGATTATATTTTATTTTGGGTTACACTCCCTTGCATGGAAGATGTTTCATCCGCTTCATTTGAGTTATTAGTACTTTGATCGACTGAGCCCCGGCGAGAGCTGGGCAGGCAGTCCGCTGATACCCTAGGGTTCGCCACTTGTACTACAAATGGAAATCTGGCTCCTGAGAGCCACTTGTATCATTTCCCCTTGAATCACTGTGTCTAAATGCTTTCCTTTGTATCTGGTAAATGTATCTGATTGATTAAACGTGAAAGGCCATGATTTTACCCCTATATGTTTGATACCTCATTGAGCGTAAGCTCACCCCTTTCTGTTGCCTTTGTTTTCCTTACAGGGGACAAACTTGGGAATCACAATTTTGGAGGAAAAGGGTCAAGTTAGTATATATGTCATGTTGTTAAATGAATCCCTAATTGTATTTTGTGTAGTATGAGTACCTCGGATCGCACTGTAGGTTAATTTGTTCAAGACTTCAATGTAAATATATGTGTAAGTGTTTAACCTTGTCTATTAAATGTATTTCGTTGAGACTATGATTTTATGGCTTGGTAGGCATGTTCTCACCTTAGTAGTTTCCGATTGTTCATTTTCTTTGGGTCCTATCGCGCGTACTATGTTGGGTTTGTGTGAATCGACTCACTGAGTCCCGGCGAGAGCTGGGCAGGCGGTCCGCCGAACCCTTTGGTTCGCCTTAGGGGGAGGTGGGGCTGTCACATAATTCACAATTGACAATAAAACACACTTGTTAAGGATACATGACCTCTCAAGAACTAATTTCCACTTGCTCGATTCAGAACCTCCACGAGTTGACACTCCGTCAATCGGGTAGGTTATATTCCGTAGAACTTCCCTTACACGTTCTCCGTTCACCGTTACTCCCCCTGCTCCGGGCCCGCACTTCTTTTATATAAGGCGGTACTACTCGAGTATGCCAAGCGAGATCTCTCCAATAGATCAAGATTATACACTTTTCCCATGACTCACCAAACTTCTCGACCAAGCCCATGCCGGTTCAAGTCGCAAGGTCGGCCAATGAGATTTGGGCGTCCCCCAACATTATCACTAGGAGTCGAGGAGATTCATTCCAACGACATATGCAACCATAGCATATTTAACCATTTCAACACTTCACTTAATACACTTGACAATTCACTTCAAGCAATTCACTTCAAACAATTCAATTCCACTTCACTTAAACGAGAACGAGTGCGATAAAGTACACACTCGACTCGGCATATTCAAAATACTCAATCAATAATAACAATTAAGCACGTAACAATTTTTTACACACTTGATACTCACCAATCAAAGTAGGGAGTAAGTGCTCAAACAACTTTTAGGCGTCCGCTTCTAGATCCTCTTGAAGGTCCCCTTGAGCGCTTGAGCAAATAATGATTTACTATCACACACTATCACTTATAAATCCTTTGTTAACAAGGAAGATTGTACACTTGTACAATACTAAGAAAATATCATGGAAGAGAGCATTAATTACTCGTAAATTGAGACTCAAAAGTGGGGTTTAATAACACAAGGAAAACTAATTTCCTTCATGAAATCAAGTTTAAAACGGTCAACCAATATCGAAGGATGGGGAAGATTTTCCAAAACTCATTTCTCATCGAGCCGGAAAAATTTCAGTTTTGTACGTCAAACTTAGAAAAATCAGAACTTGTACTCAGTAGGTCCAAAATTGGAAAACTTTATACCGTTGGAATCTTGGTTCAAAGTACTAAAAGTTTCTAGAAGACACCTTTCCAAGATTCCAGACGGAAGACATTCAAATTTTAGCTCAAAGTGGCTGACTTGAGCATACAAGACAGTTTCGATCATGTTTTTCGGCAAACTTTGGAAATTCGGAAAAATTCACAAAAGGTGAACTAGCCTCTGAAATTCATAACACTATTAGATTTCCAATCAAGGTTTTAAACACGACAAACGGAACTAAATTCAGAGTTTTGAACATTGAGATATAGCAGCTCAAAGTTGGCCAAAATGAAGACTGTTTGGTCAATTTTCCAGATTTGAAGAACAACTTTGACACATCATTTGTATATTGAAATGGTCTTAGATTGACACCAAAATTGGTACAATTCAACTTCCATATGAGGACTACTCCCCTATCAAATTTCATGTAAAAAATTGTACGGAAAGGTAGTTAAAAAAACTACCAAAGTTCAAGGAATTTCCAAAACAAATCTGTCTTCTTGCTTTCTTTTCTTTTTCAAACATTTTTCCCAATGAAATCAACTCCCATTTGGTTCATTTGTGAAACCAAGGTCCAAGAAACATTTCATAAGTAGTTCATAGTTGGTTGACATCGAAATTTTCAAAGCAAAGCATCTAACAAACAACCAAATCAGTTGGCCAGCAAAAAGTAGGGTTTTCTTGCTCTGCTGCAGTTTACAAATTGCACCATATCTCACTCAATACAACTTGGAATTGAGAATGATCAGTGGCGTAGAAAACTAGATTTAAAAGGTTACATTTCATCAGAAGAAGTCGTTCTGAAAATCAGTTCATAGGTAGTTCAAACTCAGGCGACAAGTTGCAGCTTCCCATTGCTATTCGAACAGAACAGCAGAACAGAACAGACAACTTTGGTGAACCACTACGAATCACTCAATTCGAACTAGATGGTGAATTTTACACCGTTGAAAATCTAAAAATGTCTAGTTTCAAATACCGCAAACGGCACTCGATTTTGACTTTTGTACAAAGAGATATGTTCAATTAAAGAGACACTGTTTATCAGCCCAGAACACGTTTTCCAGTTTTCTGAAATTTTTGAAATTTCATGTTTTGCTCAACCAATTCAAATGATTTTTGGTAGAATCTTTCTGCACACCATATACAATATATATATATCAGTTTCACAACCATTTGAGCCCCAAAATTTTGAAATATAAGTACGGCAAAAACAGGACAGATTTGTCTAGCATTCCTGCGAAATTTTTCCTTCGATTCCTCTCTTCCTTTTCAAATCTTAACACTCATCTACACACTAACACTCACCACAAACACCCTAACACACATATTATCATCATATCAGTCCTTACAACCAAGGTGGGAGTTCATAGAGCCCACTTCAACCAATCCAATCCAAATAACAACAACAATAATGAAGCTACAAGCTTCAAAGCCAAGAATAAAAGATTGGATGGTGTTGGATGATTACCTCCTAACCTTGAGAGAAACCAGAAATTTTTGCACCATTAAAGCTCTAAGAAACCGCAAGGATGATGCCTTTCTTCTAGCTTAAGTGAATCTCCACGTAATTTATGAGTTGGATGCAAAGTTTGAGGTGAAATGAAGGAAGATTTGAAGTAAAAATGGAGTGAGCTTCTTCCTTTCTTTTTCTTGCTGTTCGGCCGGCACTAATGGAGTGAGGAGAAGGTTTTGATGTTATGTGAAGCTTCCATGAGAAGTTTAAGGATTTTGGGCAAAATTCTAACAAAAGTCAACTCGCAATAGTGCTCGCGCGCGCGCGTTTCGTATCTGTTTTCTCTCGGGTTTGTTTCACTTGTGCACTAAACCTCTAATGTACTTCCTTTAACATTATAATTATTCATTCTTAGTAGTCTAGTATTAATTTCTTAAATCTCCACTTAACCGTTCCGGCTTGATATACGCGAACTTCCTATTCACGCGCGATAAAGCGAAATTTAAAAGAAATTCTTGTAACGATAATATAAGTAACTAATACGAGGGTAAATAATCCTAAAAAATAACCATTTTGAAATAAAAATATGAGTCCTCACAAGTATTAATTCCTCAAATGTCCAATTAGTTTGCATAGGCGGGACTTTCGGGAAACTTTCGACGCACTCGCGGTATAAACTTAAATTTTTAACTCACTCACCTCTAATCTATCAATTAACTTTTTTTAGTCTACTATTACTCATTCTTAATTCTCCAGGATTATTGCACTCTCGATTCAAATATTATCTCGAAAAACGTGTATTCACTATTTTTTAATAAACGAGCCTCCGAAAAATTAAATTTGCTAACGGGACATTTTAAAAATATAAGTGAGACAGTATTCCATGTAAATGGATTTAAAATGGTTGAAATAAATTATTCGGAGAAAACGGTCGAATAAATAATTAAATAAGCCAATAAAATAGAATTAAAAGTAAAGAAAATTCGGGTCCTCACAGTTTAGTCCCCTTCGGCTCCCCTATACATCCAATTGAGCCTCCCCTTGATTAAACTAGAGTGAGAATAAGAGTCAGAGTAAATTAAATAAGTGATGAATGACAAAAAAAAATGAAAGAAGATAGCCTGTTTGGAAAATTGTAGAAAAGAGACACCATTGGAAAATTTCTCAAGATAAATAGAGGATGTGGTGACGGCAAGTCTCAAAAGTGAGTCCTTTCTTCTTTTCTTTTGTTTCCCTTAATTTCTCGTCTCCCCAACCCTTAAAGCCTAATGGACCAAAAACCCAGCAAAACCCCTCCAAATTACATCAATGTACATAAAATTGACATGATGAAGCTAATTAGGTGTGGCAATTTCCGACACGACCTGAAAATATAACACGAACCTAACACAAAATTAATGGGTTTGGGTTGAGACATCGCGGGTTCGGGTCAGACTCGGATCGAACCCGATGAACCCGAAAAGAAAACGGGTCGAATTCGGATCAACCCGTAGGTGACCTGATATGACCCGGTAACCCGTTTACGAATTAAAAATAATTTAATAAACATAAAAATTATTTTATCTAACTAAACTAAGTTATTCTTTTTTTCCAAAGGCATTAATCACTTAATCCTAAATGAATTTAATTAACTTGTGTGCAATTGAAATTATTATATTTAGAGAAATAATGTATTATATTATTTTTTACTTTTATATTGTTTTAATTTATTTTATATTTGGTTTGGGATAAAACACTTTTACGGTGTTTTTATTTATTTTAGATTTGGTTTGGGATTATTTATTTAAATTTTTGTTACTTGATTATGTAATTAGTCTTGGGCGAAATTGGTTTTATTAGAAATTACAATGGTAAATTAAAAAATTAAAATTAAGTTTCGGGTCATTTCGGGTCAACCAGTCAACCTGAAATTTTTTGGTTCAGGTCAGCTCTCCTGACCCATTTCGGGTTGGCGAGTCAGGTTCGGATCAGCGAATTTTCTTTTATACCCGGATCTCAATCCGACTCGTCAACCCGATTTGGACCCGACTGCTACTCCTAAAGCTAATTGCGGATGAAGAAAAGGATGGCAGAGGGATACGGGGCAGGAGCGGTCATCAGGCCGACCGCTCCTGAACGGTTTCCTCACAAGACCCAACAAATGGACCACAATAAGCCACGTCAAGAAGGCTTCAGTAGGGCTAGAACGATGCCGTGTTGAGGAGAAACGGGAAAAATAAAAAGAAAAAGAGTTGACGGACCGTTTCATGAAGTGTTGGTCCGTTACCGCCCAAATGAATCCTCCAAATGAAAAGCTAAGTTGCGCTCCCTCCAAAATAATTGTTCATATTCATTAATGCAAAATTCTACAAAACAGAGCAAGAAAGAAAAGCAAAGGCAAAATAATATTGCAGAATTAGAAATTGCCAGGTAGTATACAAGGGATAGCAAGAAGTAGTAGAAATAGAGTGGCTGCGAAGGAAAATCAGGGCGAGGAGAAGTAATAAGTAATGGCAGAAGGAGAGAGTTTATGATTGGTACTCAAATATCAAAAGGCTTGAGAAGGTGAACGGGAATTGTGGAGTACAAGGTTGGGAGATCCGGAGAAAAGATAAAGCAGAAGAAACACAGGTAAGAAAACATCAATAGTATCAGATAAATTGTGAATCGATTTGACTTGTAGTTATCTTTTGTCGTATACATTGTTGTGAACAAATGGGCTGATTATACTTGTTGCAGTTTTGGTTGAAGTAATTGTTTAATACAATGAAAAATGGATAATACACTGGAACCTTCGGTTGCACATAATAGATATTATAATTACCAACACGGGGAAAGAAAGGTACTGAAAATTTTGCACACCAAGTGCTTGCAAAATTGCGTGCATGGGTTGGGGATTGTTATGGTTATTGTGCATGAAGTTGGTGTAGGTTTTGTTACATAACAGTGATTGAGTGGAGATTAAACATGATATGGGCTTCTAAGATGGTACATACTGTTGACGGAGACATACAAAGTGAAGTGAAATGGTTACAAAATATTTCATTTAAGGGCGCCGTAGGAGAGAAGATTATAATGTGCTAAGTAGGAGAGAAGATTATAATTTGACAGTAGCAGGTAGAAAGTATGTCAAACTGTACAGTTTGGCATACTCAATGTGGAAACAAGTTTATAAGTCTTGATAGGTATTGTGTTTGCACATCATATTGGACAAATCATATATGCAATGAGTCACTAGTAACACCTTCAGAATGGTATGTAAAATTGCCCCAACAAATGATGAAATTGCAAGAATGTGATTGTCACTCCACTGGAATTATATACTAGCACAGTACTTAGATAGACAAGTTTATTGCATGGAACTGAATAAGTAAGAGAGTAGGTTATAATTTGACAATATGTGGCAGAAGAAATAACAAATTGTGAAGTTTGGCATACTCAGTGTGGGAAAACGATTACGAATCTTGTTAGTTATTGTGGGTGCACATCATGTTGGATAATTGTTACACGCAGTGATTCAGTAATGACAGTATTAGAAGTGTTATGTAAAATTGGCTGAACATACATTGAAATTGTTCCACGAATTTGTTACTTTATTCGTATTGTTGAATACCGTGATAAATAAAGGAGAAATTGATTGCATCGATCTTTACAAGTAGGAGAATAGATTATGATATGACTAAATTAGGCATAATTAACAAGAAACTTTGCACGGTGGCAAATAAATTGTGAAAAGAAGATTACTAGTACAGTAATTGTTGTGGTTGGACATCATGTTTGATAGTTGCCAATGAAAATTCAATCTTCGCTGTGACCATTTTATTTATTGCCATAGAACTTACTGTGAACCTATGCCAGTAGTACAAATGTTAAATTAAGAACTGTCACTAAGATGTAGTTTTACTGTATATACCTGTACTATTTTCCATTCTTGAGAGCATATGGCTCATTTATGGATTGGTAATGTCGTGATGTAACTGCAGGCTGAGTTAAACGAGTTGTATAAAATTGCTGTTAATAACCAATGAAGGATATTAAAGATTACAGAAATGCTGTGTTCTCATCTGAGAGCAAAAGCTTCCACTTCTGGGTCTGAAGCATTAGACAAAGGAAAAAAATCTATATAGGAGGACTATACAATGCACACGACTCCTGATACCGAAGAAGAGCTGAAATTTCAATCTGCTGTAAAAGGGGGCAACGATGAAGATGATAATGCTAATGAAATTGATGCAAAAGGGTCTGAAGAAGATGAGCATAATGCAGCGCAATATGAAGAAGACGATGCAATTACCAGGACAAATATTGAAGCCAGAGAACTCCCAGAGCTGAATGAAGATGTAATGGACATGGAGAATCCAATTTATACTTCATTAGTCGTGCCTGATAACATCAGTCAGGGATTGCAACAAGGGGCCACCATAACAACAACTGAGCAAGGAAGCAACAGTGTGTTTGAAGAGTGTTACAAAATAGTTATTGAAAAGTTACGGTGTGTTTGAAGAGTATTACAAAATAGTTATTGTAGTGTTACAGTGTTTGAAAATTAATACAGAACTGTTATTGTTACTGTTAGTTATAGTGTATTTGAAGAGTGTTACAAAATAGTTATTGGTAAGTTACAGTGTATTTGAAAACTGTTACAAAATAGTTAATGGAATGTTAAAGTGTGTTCGAAAATTAATACAGTGGTGTTTGAAGACTGTTAATTACAGTGTATTTGAAAACTGTTACAAATTGATTTACAATTTGTTACACAACAATAGATATGAAATCATATGAAATACATGTTCTTCGCTTTTTAGGAGGCCTTGATATTGAGATAAAGTACAAGTCTACACGTACAACAAAGAAGAGCACCGTTCTACAGTCAGCCGAGTACATTCTACCAGCACATGTGACAGTAAACCTGTATGATAAAAATGTAACTACATTCAAGATTGTAACATCAGAGCTTTGTAACATAATCAACTTGTTACTTCCAAATATTATGTTTATTGAGCTTAACAAGATTGTATGATCCATGCGATACATGTGAGTAAACAGATTCCATTCCCATGATGTACTAGTTGGCCTCATATGTGTTGGGGTCTGATATTTTACCATATTAGAGGGTATTGCGGACTGTAAAAGGACCCCCTTGCAAGTGTATATCCGTTACACAGACAAGACTCCAGTTTGTTTGTCCCCCTTTCATTTTCGCCTGTATTATTATTCAATTTCACACTTCCAATTTCTCTTCATATTAAAGGGGCAATGCATCTGTGTACTCGATTCATTTTTTGTTATCTTCAACCTCCCTACAATAGGGATTACAGTCTCATCAATACAGTGTTCAGTTTTAAACCAAGTCTTGTGAGCCAATTAAACGCATCCAGGTTTTCTTGATGTTTGAGAAGATCTCGCTATTTTAATGAGATGTTCGAGAAGGTCTCGCTACATGCAATGTTGTAGGGTTCGAAACGATCATCTCTATATTTTCATTAGACACTTAATAAAGTTTCTAAGAAATTTAATGTGTCGAGGGGAGGAATTATTGTTGGTGCCAAGGGCAATTGCACAAACAAGAGAAGAGGAAAGGTTCATCAGACGTTAACTAACTGTAGTATCACTAGTTGTAACATCGGAGAATATCATTAGTTGTAAAATCACTAGTTTTAACTAGAGAAGATGAAAAGCTGCCGATTGCCAATTCATTAGTTGTAATGAATTGTAATATATACCTAACTCGTTGTAACTCAATCTGTACATCTTGTTATGACTATTTGTTGCATTTTAAATATTAGTTACCCGACTTTCAAATTAGTTGTTCCAACGAAATATCATGTTCTTCTGCGAAACTGTTACTTGGCATGTGGTCGTGTGGAACCAATTCGAGACGCCAATTGTAACTTCATTTCCATACTAAAGGAGTAATACCTATTGAAGTGCCTGTAATACTATCTGTAATACTCATCATTAACACAATTATAAGCCACATGTCTAAGTTTTAACATAGACGAACATGACAAGGTGCCTGTACAAGCACATCAATAAGTTGTAACAGTTCATTAACTTCTTGTAACGTACATATGCAGCATTCCCTGGTAGGGACGACATGACTGCACTTAGTAAATGTTCGTCCACGAACACCACAAATCTGGTGCTAGACACCTTCATGTCTGAAAAATCTGGTGTTAGACACCTAATGTCTGAAAAATCTGGTGCTAGACACCACAAATCTGGTGCTAGACACCTAATGTTTAAAGTAATTTTAGAATTACAATCAACAAGCATAATTCATTGAGAGATTGTACATTAAAACAAGTTTACAATACGGAACCGATCGAAACTGAGTAATATCTTTTCTGGACAAGTACGAACATCAGTAAATGAGGTGAACTTGGGGATGGAGAGCAACGAACTCAATTGTTTGGAATAGCCAATTGTTTTGTATTCATAAAAATTGTAGGTACACATCATTCATCAACCTGCAACTGAGTGGAGTTGATATGAATAGTTAGTCGCAATCCATAGGTGTTATTTCTTTCCTGAAATACGTAACGATGACAAATCAGTCAATACAGTTAATGAAACATACGGTTAATGATATACGCTGTCGAAGTATCCAATTAACAAAACACCATAAATATATGGGATAATGATAAAAGCTTGTCACCTGGGGTGATGGTGAAAATACATGATATGCATTCTTATTACAGTGTGTTGAAATTGCTGTACGCTCCCCCTACGTTGTACAATATAATTATTCATCTGTCAACAACTCATTAGCAATGCCTATATTGCTCAGTTCCAAAGTTAAATTGGACTAGACATTATAAAAAAATGATATTTCAGACCATTAAAATATCTCTAACGGAGTTATGTTTGAAAAATATAGAAAATTTGGGATGCATCCATTCTGTAAGAACACTTCCATGAGGCCCCTGATTAGCCAATCGGTGAATTTTCGGATAATACAAAATAATATGTCATTAAAGCATTATATGTTAACTACAAAATATGCATACTTCGACAGCGTTCGGGTGTCCACCATTACAATTAAAGAAAAAGTAGTTCTACGATACGAAAAAAGGACCTTATTTTATCTACTAAATGTATGCATACCGTTGGACTTTTCTTGATTTCGGGAGCAACAGTGTTTGGAGGGCCATTCACTAACTAACTTATCGAATGCGTCTACGAGTTTTGTATGGGCCAAATAATTATATAAAACAGACAAAAAGGGTATATCATGAGGGATGTCAGCCGTAACAAAATCATCACACAATGTAACATCATCATAACTAATTGTACTGTAAGAAACATCCAAATAAAAGTTAAAGCCATGCTCATTTTATACTAACCGAAACTGAGTCAGTTGATGAACGGTATCCCATAAACATGTGTTCATCAAATGAAACCGATGTCGACTCCAATTCTGAAACCTGTATTATTGACACGACAATAATGTTATTTTATAGTGAATTGTACTTATGGATTAGTTAATTGTATAACGATAACATTGTTGTAGCATAAATATTTACCATCATAGTTATTGGATCCTTACCGTAGTCTGTGTAGTTCTTGACAATCTAGATTTTCTTTTTAATCTGTCAAATTTATCGATCCAACTTCGCATCACTTTACTTCTCTTCCCACTGGTACGTTTTTTAAATCCTCTTGCGACTACTACCTCTCCCATTTCATTTACAAATTGAATCTTATAATGTTCCTCCACATTCAGATCATCTTCGTCGGCGCTTGTGTCATCTTTGGCATCACATCACCTTCGTACTTGCGTTTCACACCTTCCTTGCAGCAACTATATCTTCTATACGTGGTCACGCCGTCTTTGTTTTTATTCAGATAGTCTTTGCGTCTACTAAAATCCATTTTGTCACGGCCCCACCTCCCCCTGAGGCGAACCAGAGGGTTCGGCGGGCCGCCTGCCCAACTCTCGCCGGGACTCAGTCGTTCACTACAATTCTCAATTGAATTTCAATATATATATATCAAATATACATCAAAGGTTCCCAAACTTTACATATCAAAAGCGAAGCGTCCACGCTTCCGCAGCCCCACTCTGATCCTTGATCACAATTAGTATACAGGAGGAAGTCCAAAACTAGACTATTACACATCCAATCAATTCTAAACGTTCAATACAATCCCAATATGAATGATTACACAGAAGGAAATCCAAGTTCAATCCATACATGAGATAATCCATGAATAAACACTACAAGCCCTTCCTTCGCTTTGAGCCCTGTGGAGGGGAATAAAACATTTTTGGGGTGAGCTAGAAGCTCAGCGAGTAACCAATAAAATCAGTTATCAAATCTGTTTAACAATGGTTCATTTCAATGATGTTGTAAATCAAAGGATAAGTCAAGAAACAATTACAACGTTTACAAAACATGTATCAATAATTCAAGAAACATTTACAATGGAAAGCGATAGTAACATTCATGAAAAGGATACGTTCGTTCTCCTGTCATTTCATTGCATTTGGTTTCATTCGTGCATTCATTCACCCCGTCCCTGGCTTTTGGCCAGGCTCCACCAACCTACAAGGTAATACTCGAGTATACCGAAACGTTCACCCAAGTTCCTAGTCGTCCGACCGAGTCCGCTTCTGGCTCGAGACGACCGGTAACAAGGGGCAATGGCCAGTTCAGCCCAAAAGGCTTACATTCATGCGCAAGTAGCATTTAATCATTAATCATTGAAAATTTCATATTTATTTAGGTCGAGTGCGATAAAGTACACGCTCGCCTAGAAAACTTGTTTTAACAATCATTGAAAGCAAAATCAATAATAACAAGACACTGATATTGTTGACCTTGGTCGATCAATCCTTGGTTTTGATGATTAACAAACCAAAATGTAGATTTGGGCTAATGTTTTTATGTGAGCAATTTGTTAGAACAGATTCTTGTGGCACAAAAGAAGAAGCAAAAACAGGGCACTCATGTGGGACGTCCGAAAGGAAGCTATCGGACGTCCGAAAGGATGAAGAACATCAAGAAGGAAATTCTGTCGGACGCTCGTGAGGAAGCATCGGACGTCCGGATGGATCGGACGCATGCTTCGGAGGCACATCAATCTCATCGGACGTCCTAAAATTTCCACGAAGATTTGATAACTCTCTGGACGACGTTCGGACACTGAAGCTCGGACGATAAAATCCCATCGGACGTCCGAACAACAACTTGACTGATTTTCGGACGATGGGATCGGACGATGACTAAGCTGTCGGACGTCCGACAGGCCAACCGCTAGTTTTGACAGCATTTAATATTTGACCGTTGGAGAGCCTTTTGGAGCCATTTCTCACCTTCTATAAACACCCCAAAGCACAAGAAGACATAAGACTTTTGCCAACATAAAATACAAGCTTACAAGTGAGATTTTTGAGTAGAAAGATTCTTTGTTGGTTGTATAAGGGGTTGGGGAAGTTGGGTTGTGAGGTTGCTCAAGTGAAGGTTACTCTCTAGGAGGAGTAAAACCTTGGTGAAGGTGAACCTATCACTTGAAGTGGTAAAACCTTGGTGAAGGTTGCCTCATTTGTTTATAATAGTTCTTAATTGGGTGAGTGATCTTTCAAGTGTAGGTTGTTGAGGGTTAACTAGAATAGTTGTAAAACTCCTTGGCTCAACCAAAGTGTGTTTGGGGTGAGGAAGGAGTGAGCCTTCACTTGTACATCTTGGTTAGCATCGCCATCAATTGAAGAGGCTATTGGTTTGATATTTGGTTTGCATTTCTTATCCTTTCTCTTTAATTAAGTTTTCTTTATTGTGCTTAAATTTGATATATCTTTGTGCATCATTGTGAATTTGTTTGTACTCATTGGGTTGCACCGGGCACTTACAGATATGCAAGCACGCATGATATGTAAGAAAACAGTTCCAAAAGTAACTTTGAAAACAGTTCAAAAGTAAATAATGCAAGAAATGGTTCATAAATAATTTTAGAAATAGTTTGAGATCACTCACCTCCACGGCTCTGAAACCATCCATCATATAGCATTGCCTTGCTCAAATTCAAGTCTTAGATCACAAACTCAATGCAAACAAATCCCTTCAAAGTTCGGACAGCACTTCCCCTGAATTTGCTAACTTTTCCAGCCATCACGGCTTCATTATATTTCTCATTCCAACCCAAAGGTACACACACAACAACAAGTTCATCCAATAACCATCCAGCAAGCTCCAAGTAGTACTAGTACAAGTCAAGCTAGGGAAAAGTCCGGAAATGAAAGTTTAGCTCAAAACCAGAAAAACAGTTTTGACGTCATTTTACGGTAATGGTGCCAAAAGCACTACGATGGTCGGATGAAGATGCAAGACCCACCGTTTCGAAGCTAAAAGACAGGGCTACAACAATGTAGAAGGCCACTCAGTCCAAATCTTAGCACAACTAGGTCAAAAATGCAAAATACCAAACCAGAACCTTAATTGCAGGTTTACAAATTACACTATTCTGTAATCAGTACAACTCAGTCTAAACAGGTCCAAATGCAGAAATTCCAAAGGCATATGGTAGCTAGGGCATCAAGCTACATTTCATCAGAAGACCTCAACAACCAAATCCAAAGAAATTCCAGTCAAAACAACCCATTTCAGACGCAGTTCTAACATCCTGATGAACCCAGAACAGCAATAGTAATTTCGGATTATCTCATTCTACACTACTTCAATTGACCTGAAATTTTACAGGCACCCTTAAAACATCAATACCTACAACTTTCATGTTTTGAGCCAAGGCCAATTCAGCCTCTATCTAGGACCAAAAATTTCGGACAGAATGAAGAACCAAGAACCCTAATTTTCCAGATTTCTTCCAAAACAGAATTTACTTGCAATCTTCCACTTTTTCCACATTCTAGAATCATTAAACATCATTTCCAATCATCATACATAACCACATAATAACAATCATATGAGAACAGAAAAATCCTAATTAAATATAAAACTTCACTAATTTCAACCAAAATCATGAAATCATCCATAAAATCACTTATTTAACCACCACCAATCACTAATTGAACATTATCAAGATCAAAGGAAAGGTTCCTTAGTCATTTACCATGCAAACCCAAGGAAAGACCCAACTTAGCACCTTTGCTTCTCAAACCACTTCACCACACACCTTAATACCACCAAGAGAAAGGTTTTTATGGAGCAAATCACGGTTTTAACGGTTGGTTTATGAGATTGGGCAAGAAATAGAAGGAAGAAATTGGAAGCTTTTCTCTCTTTTTGTCTCCAAGAGGTTCGGCCAAGGAGCTTATGAAGAAGATGAATTTTGGGTCAAGTTTTTAATCAATTAGTAAAGGTAGTAAAATGGTCAAAGTCCACCCTTGAGTAAGAAAGTGACACTTGTCATCTTTAGGTTTAAAACTTATCTTTTTGTCTCTCCAATACAAATATCTTAACACATTGTACAATAATATCACTTAATACAAAAATCCAACAAGTTGTCAAAAATATATTGCGTTTACCGCACTTGCGGGTCCCACGTCCAAAATACGCTTTTAATTTCTCAAAAACTAACCGATACTAGAAAAATCATTTTAAAACTATTTTTGCTCATAAACTTTATTTGGGGAATTTTTCTAATAAAGAAAATGAAGAAAAGGCGGGCGATTAAATAAAATAAACCCTAGAAAATTAGAAAATTTCCGGGTTCTCAAACTCATTTTTTTCGGGGCGTCACACATTTTAAAGGCATATTTGTTGTAAAACTTGTGCGCATCCTCTTCACTGTTAAACTCCGTTCCTAACTCAGGGATCCTATCTTCTGTCAATTTGCTGCAATTCATTATTTCTGCTCCTACCAATTATGCATCAAACACCATAATTTGTAACACTTCATGAATTGTATGTACATAAATAACAAGATAAATGCATATTACCATTCATAATGTGTTATGAATCATATATTACTCGTATACCAAATTCTATTATTACGTTTATCAATATGATTAATGAATCACATCACTTTACTTTTACTTTAAGACAACGGCATTATTTATGTACTAATAGAATTCCATGTACACTAAGTTATATGGACTGTAATGTATTGGTCACACGATGTAAGTCTATTTTAACTGTATGTACATCCACTCTGCTGATTATATTTAGGTTCTAAGTTCTTTAACTCACTGGATCTTATGCCATTCGTTAATGACAAGGGCCTAAGCCAATTGCGCATTTTCTACTATTTCTACATTTTGAGGGCCAAAAAAGCATTTTCTACTCATTGTAATATATTTCTTACATCATGTAATTAACTTACAACACTAAGTACACCCTTTTATTATTTACATATATGTCTTTTCTTCTGCTTCACCTCAATGAACTCTACGCCTCTATTTTATACACACTGTATGGTCAGGAGAAGGGTAAACTAAGATTGCATGATAAGCATAGACCAACTACATATTACTCATTTAACACACTGTATTCAGTAACGTTACCTTGGTCTTCACCATACGCTTTATGTTTCACCGAACTCGGAGAGCGCAGTTGCTTCTGGTATTAAGTTGCACGACAAAATCTGGCTTCGTGAGATGACGAATTTCCTCTGTTTGCTTCTATCTTGCCGCCTGCCTTGCATGCATTCAAAATGGATACAACACTCTCATACCCAGCTTCAAAATACATACAACACTCTCACTGCACTGTTTGCTTTCTTCTTTATTCACTCAACACTATACCCCAACTGTCTCTACCCACTTTTCTGTCAATTGCTACCTTCAGTAGGACACCTCTTCTCTTCCCTCAGTTTTGTTTTGTGCGGCTCTCCACTTTTTGGTTTGCTTTCTTCCTTATTCACTCAACATCATACCCCAGCTCTCTCCACCCACTTTTTTGTCAATTGCTACCTTCAGCAGGATGCCTCCTCTCTTCCCTCAGTTTTGTTTTGTGCGGCTGATTCAAATTTTCAACTTGATTTTCAAAATTGAAACTCTTCCGTTTGGTCCGTCATATTCCCGTTTTGGCTAAACATTTTTTTTTGGAACGGCGTCGTTTTTGGGGTCTGTTGAAGGTTTCCTGACGTGGAATATTTCTCGCCTCACATTTGGGTTTTGTGAGGAGACAGTTAGTTGACCGCTCCTGCCCCTAATCCGATGGCAGAGCCAGTCCCTACATCATGGGAGAGCCAACCCGGAAGGATCCGCCAGTGCTTGATTCCAGATCAGTCGGGTTTAGTACGGGCACTGCAAAGTTTACACCAAAAAGAAAAGAGAAAAGAAAACTACCGTACACGTTCAATGTTATTAAGATCAAGGATAGGATCATGTGATTTTCTAGTCCACTCTCACTCATCCCTCTCCCCATCCCTATCCTTTAACAAAATCTTCCCATTTTAAGATCGAGGATGGAAGCTGCAGTAGTCCGTGGTCCACCATTGATAAACGTCGCCGCTGTCTGCGGTTCCCTTCGCAAAGGCTCTTACAACCGCGGCCTCCTTCGAGCTGGTATTATGCTTATTTGTCCTAATAATCTCCTCCCCAAATTTTACTTTCCTTTCTTTCCCCTGTCCTTCCTATAGCAATTTTGGTTACTCATTTTGATTGAGTTTGGGATAGCCATAAAAGAAATGAAGTTGAATCAACCGTTGATAGCAAAACACCGGGATGTATAATCTCTGATTGAAGTTTTACAGTATAATTTTTCTTGATTGGTAATTTTAGGAGATATTGTATTTTTCTTTTTCTTTTGTTGGATGTTAACATAACGGAACCCTGTTAATCAAGTAACAGGAAAATGTAGTCTAATTTATTTAACTTCATGCTGGAGCAAATTCTAAAACTATTGAATAGGAAAGAAAATGATGTTTAGACGACTTTGGTTTCAGTAATCATATTGAGTTTGTTTGGATAGAGAGAATTTGGATGATTTATTTGAGATATTTACTGTAGCACTTTTTGTGATGTGACGTATGTGAGATAAAAAGGTGATTGGGAAGATAAAAAGGTGATTGGGATTTGTGAGGATAAATTAAACAAACCAAATTCTCTCTATCCAAACAAACTTATTGTTCTGCCAATTTTTGTGGTGATAATATGTCGGTGAGCCTGATGATGAATGGAGGAATAATGGAGGAAAAGTCTAATTTTATGTCTTCTTACATGCGTATCGAGTTTCATTTGATTGAGCTGACTCTTAAGTTTGACTTATAATTGTTTTAGATGAAAAGTTGTCGCATTCATATGTTGCCTAATTCTAAATAACTGAAAAAAGAGCTCACTCTCTTTGAATGCAATCTCTATTAAATATATTAATTTTTTGAAGAAAATAAGCCACTCTGAGCTTGCATGTTGTAAATGTGAGCTTGGACTTGGGTTTGCATTTCAGGAACGCGAAGACCACTGAATTAGAATTCCACTTCGAAATGGACCCATTTGTAGAATGGTTTTAAGTTCGAGCATACTTAAAGAATTTTCTCTTTCATGCTGCTGATATTTTTTTCCCTTGTATTTTTCCCCTGAAAACATGTAACTGGACTTCCTAATTTGGATTCTTTTCATATTTCCAATAGTTTCTTGATTCCCTTGACTTCCAATTATGTGAAAAGACACACACACACACACACACACACACACACACAAAAGAAAGAAAGAAATCTTCACTGTGATACAACATTGATGGCTGTAAACACAATGAAAGACGATCTTTTTTTTTTCTTCCCCTTTTCCTCTTCACGTGATTCAGAAAGTCAGGGGTTGTGCCAACATCAATTGTAGTAGTGCCAAATATCAATTGTTTTCTGGATTGATTATATCAGTTTACAGGTAAAAAACCATTTGAATAATTTGTTAAAACCTAAACGGATTCTTGGGAAGCTCTCAAGTTAGATTTCATTTTTTACCTTTAATTCATGTGTTATAGGTTGTAACTTCCTTTTATATTTGATTTTATTGAAGCAATGGAGATATCTAAGGAGTCAGTTAAGGGTTTGAACATAGAGTATGTGGACATATCGCCATTGCCATTTCTAAATACGGACTTGGAGGTTGATGGGACATATCCTGCAGAAGTTGAGGCTTTTAGGGAAAAGATTCAACAAGCTGATTGCTATCTCTTTGCTTCTCCAGAGTATAATTACTCTGTTACTGGTACTGAAACTCAATTCATCTCCAAGTTTATTAAACTTACAATTAACGCTGTTAAGAATACTAATTGTTTTGTTTACTTTTATAATTATTCAATATAATTCTCTTTGTATTCAACATATTTACTGTAATCAATGGTCTGAATGGAACTTATGAAGCATACAGAGGACTGCCAATGCAAGGTATGAACTTCAAGAAGAAAATGGAACTTTATTCCCTTGTTAAATAAACATGAGGGTGACTGATAACATGCCAGGCCTTGAGGGTTATCCTACAAAGCAAGTTTCACAGTTGAAATGCGATTCCATGTAAATCCTGATTCTGCTTCTTGTTACTCTACTTTATCAGATCTATTTTATGGCTTGTGGATGTAGTTTCCTCTTTGGGAAAGAAATAGAAAAATAAATCTTGAACTTGAAAAATATGAGTTGCATTTGGTACGGATGCAATTGAAGTGTATTCCTGATTAGACATCTGTTTAAGTTGCCTGAGAAAAATGTTATAGTTTTCAAAGGATGTGGAAATGAGTGTTTTTGAAAAATGTACTTTAACAGAAAACATAAGGTTTTCCGTACTTTGTTGTACCTGAGAACACTTTGCAAAAATGTTTACAGACCAAGCACAGGTGAAGAAGTAACATTGTTTACTGGATTTAGTGGCTGCTAATTGTGTATACATTGAGTTAAGGAGATATTCAAATCCCAGAATCAACCAGTTTAACAAATAATGCTGTAGTAGTGGCTCTTGGGCTGGGGATTATTGATTGATGCCCACTTAAGATTTCATGTAAGACTTTCAAATGCTTGAGGGACTGTTTGGATGGTGTATTCTTTGGGTGTTTGTCTAAAACTTTATTGTTGCTTACTGTAGTAGTTTTAGAAAAAATTGCAGTGTTTGTCTAAAACACTCAAAACATCCTCTATTTTCCAAAAAACCACCTCCCCTCACCCCTGCCAGCCACTGCCGGTACCCATCTCTGCCACCGGTACTCTATGTAATGTACTTTCACTTTTTGGTGTTTTCCTAAAACTTGTGGGTGTTTTAGAGTGTTATTGTAGATTGTGTTTTAAACAAATTTTATTTTTCTAAAGCAGGTCATCCGACCTGAGTACGAAATGTATATCTAACAATATAGTTATCTTTGGTTTGTACAAAGAATTTTATGCATTTCCCAGATAGGTCTTTATTTTTGATATTTCATTGTGATTCAGTTTATCTCATCATGTTTGGTAGTAGTCTGTTGGTGCTAGTTCTCAACTCTGAAACATGTATAGGTTGTGGTTGAGATATGAGCTTGAGATGGACATTGACTACAAAGGAAAGAGACAGTTATGATGATGGAATTGTTTCCTTTTCTTTTGAAGTTAGATGTATTAGATTTAGCTGTTTCAAGGTACAAGTGTAACAGGATTTATGTGCTTGAAAGGTTGTCCATTGATGCTGAACTCCATGTTTAATATTGGGGTTTCCATGACTAATGAGTTTGTGACTGAAAAGTTCTCTTGTATTGACTTGTAAATATTGTGTTTAAGCCCCAGAATGTCTAATGTTGTGCTCAATTATTGATTAAAGTCTTATTTAGTCACAAGAAGATAAAGGTTTGTGTACTGAGATTTATGAGGCTCGCTAAATGATACTTATTTGAAATTTATATTGTTATGGTTTCCCTGATTTTATTGTAATAATTGCTACACTTTCTTGGCAATCATGCTATCAAGTAACTGATTATATTGACCCTCGATATCATTTAGATTATGTTCTTGTCAGATTTAGCGTATTTATTTAACAGTCCCCAAACGCTATTAACAAAATTGTTTTGATTGAAATTTATTAGTAATCAATTGTTAGGCTGTAGTTCAGGCAGTTATGATCCATAGGAGTGTTCACATGATTGGATAACCAAGAGGCGGGGTTATGGGAAAGACGCTTTTCTTTTCTGTTCCTTGTCATTTTGTGTGGGAATGCAATTGTCCATCAATAGGGAGGGGGGTTTGGGAGCTTGGTAGAGATGGTGAAGAGGCAGATATGTGAAGCATAGGAGTATATTCTCAGTCAGCCTTGTTTTTCTTTTTAACTTCCTGTTTTAGTTAACAATGAGATTACCTTTTGTGCTTTGCACAGCTTAGAACAGACATAAATGTAAGCTCCATATCATTAATGAATAATTAGATACTTGGATTCTGTCATCCCAATAAACCCTTCTTATCCTCCACCATTTTATCCAGCCTAATCTTGCAAAGCAAGCTTAGGATAGAGTCACTCGTTCTTTGAGCTAAGATGAGGTTGTCTTTTTATTTTTGTTAGTATGATTTCATTGTTTTACATTTTGCTCATCTGAACACTGCTTATGCTCCAAGTTGTCAAATTTAAATCTTAAAAGCTGAGTAGGATTATGATAGTTTAGTTGCAATACTAGGGGGCAATTCCATTCAATTTTACTCTTTTACTGGTTCATGAACCTTCTTTTGATCATAAGTGATCAATCAGGGAGTATGAAAGCGTTATACACAAACTGCAGTGCAGAGATCTGCACATGTAAGGGTTTTAAATGATGATGTCATCCATTGCTAAATCCACCAATATATTGAATTTGATGTTTCTTTGCCACTTAATTATAGTAACACAATTTTTTCCCATTCCTACTAGGACCTCTGAAAAATGCAGTTGACTGGGCATCTAGACCTCCAAATGTTTGGGCCGATAAAGCAGCTGCAATTGTTAGTGCTGGAGGAAGTTTTGGTGGGGGACGATCGCAGTATCATCTCCGGCAGAGCGGAGTTTACCTTGACCTTCACTTCATCAACAAACCTGAGTTTTTCCTTAATGCATTTGAAAAGCCTGCAAAGTTTGATAGTGAAGGCAATTTGCTTGATGCTGCTGCTAAAGAGAGGTTAAAGGAGGTTCTTTTATCCCTGCAAAGGTTTGCATTACGACTTCGAGGAGAATCTGAATGATATGTGAGGCTCATATTGTTTGCTTTGATCATCCCTGTAATACCTGTCCAATCGTATCTTTGGTGCTAAACCTTATGCAATTCAGTGGATGCTTTCTTATACTTTGGAACTGTTTATGACTTTGATGTGTAGACGTCTCAACCAAAAATTGATCCTTCGAAGAGCATATTGATGTCCTGTTCTGAAAGTCTTGTCAGATTAATAATGGAAATGAATGCTTTAGTACATGATTAGGCATATTATAATGAACTACTGTCTGTACTCAAACTGCTTTCCCTTAATTTGATGGTTCTTTCACTATTTTTGTAAAGTACCCAAGGAAATGCTTTTGAAGTTCAGAAGAATCGGACAAGTGGGAAAAGTACATTGCAGCAATAGCCAGATCAGCATCCTTTACATGGTAGTTGGTAGTACCATTCTTGTGTGGATTTTTTGTTAAAGAAGTTTGGAAGTAAAGTTCCAAATGAATCTTAGACCTTTGTTTTGCCCAGGACAATTGTATTGCAGTTTGCATGCAAAGTTTTCTTATCTTCATTTCTCTTGCATCCATTACTCTCAGAGTTGTGCTCAGTTGATTGTGATACCTGATTTTGGCTTCTGGCTTGATAAGGCTATTATCTATGTCCTGTGTCTTTACGTACTTCCAGTTTTTCTAGAGGTCACGCAAGCTGAAAATCAAAATAAATATGATTGATGCTTTTCAGGTGTGAATCATAAGCCCTCTCTCTCTCTCTCTCTCTCTCTCTCTCTGTTGTGGAGTCATGTTTTTAGGGTAAACATATTTGCATTCCAATAAAATTTCTAGAGAATCAAAATGTGTCATCTCCATTGTTCTTCACTCACACTTTATCTCTCTTACTGAAAAAATAAAACCCTCCTCTTTCACCTACTCAACAATACGATCTGCAAAACTGAGAAACTTCTGGCAATCTAGTGGATATGCAACAAAGCACTCACATGGTGCCATCACCCCCCCCCCCCAGGCAATGGTAGCGGAAAAGAGGTATAATTTTTGGTTTCTTTTCTTTTCTTTCAGTTACACCTCACTGTTTTATTTATTTATTTTTTTTACGGTGCTTCAATTTTTACTATAAAAGCAGTATGTCATTTATGAATTTTTAAGAGGTGCTGGCAAATCTTCAAGGATACATGTATTTGTTATTGTAGATTTTTGCATGGTTTTTGGTTGAAAATTTGGTTACTATCAGGTCATCCACTTGTCAAAACTTTTAACACTTTAGTTTCCTGAGTGGGCCACATCATTTTCAAGTTAGTTGTGTCGTTGGATCTATGGATGATATCTAGATATTTACTGATATCAGCCAAATGAATGTTTGAACAGAATTTTTAGTTGTTGGCATGGTAGAATTTGTAGGATTACAAGACTCGGTTTTCTTTAATGTGTGGAAGTTCTTTTGGTTTTTCATGCCCTACATTCCCCGTTTATATTAGAAAATTTGTTTTTTCCATTGCTTGCTTTTAAGAGTCCATAATCTTTGTTTAATGCTGGTGGTGATCACTAAGAATGATTGGTTTTTGTTTTTACCAACAATGTTCTCAAAGATATGATTTTGGACTGCAATTCGTAGTTTCTGAAATGGATGGAACAGCCACCTAGTTCTGTTTTTACAGAATATACTGCCGGATGATAACTGGGCTGTATTATGTTATTTGTGCAAGGGAGAGGGTCAAAGAATCTTCACTGGCTACACATGGAATCCAATGGTTCAGCAGTGTATACATTATCAAAGTTCCGTGTGTAGTCATGTAGTTCTGACCCCGGGCATGTTCAGTGTGTTTAGTTGTGTAGTAATTTAATTTGTTAGGAGAGGAGTGATTAATTGAGCAGCAGCAGCAACCATCGAGAAAATTTCAACTTATGTATGACCGACCAATCATAGATGGCCAGCCAGAGTTTACAAAGTTTGAGACTTGTACACAGGTATTTGTAAAGTGGTAACTGAGAATGTTTTGTATTTTGTAAATTCTGTCTTGATTAATTGATACAATGGCTTCTTTTTCTTTTGGGGTGCGATGCACATTTTTCCTGTCTTTTCATCCAGGAAACCCGTATGCCTGTCTTCTGTATGTCAAAGGTGCGTTAAATAGGGATGGAACCAGAATCATCATCATGAGCAAAAATCCAGTTGGAATTTTATTACATGTGTAACACAATCAAATGAATGGTTAAGGACCAAGTTTCTGCGCCTTGTATGTAAAAGTTAGGCTGATTGCAAAGGTATGATGCCTTTCCAAAACAAGGTGTGGCCAAGCCACGATGTAACCTGGTGTATACCAAAATGAAGGTGGCTTGTATACCGTGGAAATTGCAAGAAGATGCCTCATTGGGACGAATTTGACGCATACATAGGCTCAGAGAGAGGTTACTAATTGGGGATTCTGTGAAAGGTTGCAAGAAATATTTATGGTCCTCTTATGTTCCACAGGAATGATGGCTAAGATAACAGAATTTCAGCTAAGTGAAATACTATACCATAACGTACTGAAGTTATCCGGGTGCAAAGAGGCTGAACTGTTTAAAGCGCAGATGAATAGGCAACTAGCAGACGTAGAAATGAACAGGGTCTGATAATTTCATTCTTTTCATTTTTGGTTTTTGCAGCGGCGAATTGGTCAGGTATCCTTGGCAGCTAAATTTGTATTTTTTTCATATTTCTTTACACTTTAACTGTTGGAAACAGGAGTTTCTTATGATATGATGTGCTAATGGTGGTGAAGTTTAGTTTTTTTTTTTTTTTTTGGTGGAATTTAGTATTGTTTACCTTTTAGTAGAATTTTCAGGCTTTTGAGTTCGGTTTCCGATTTGCATAAGGTTCATACTCGATTCCAAAGATATTAGAGTTCTAGCTTTAGTTTGGGCTTGATTCAAGTTCACAATTAATTCATAATTATACGGAATATTTAAGTTGTATGTAAATTATAAATGACGTATGTTATAATACATATAATTTATTTAATAATTGATATCATTATCGTTAAAAATATATATACTTATCTTCTTAATTGGTCGGATTGGACTTTCATCAAGTTGAGCCTTATTAAATCCAAATTCAGCTCACAATTTTATTGGATATCAAAATGGATTCCATTTTGAGACCCAAACTCAACTCAACTCAATGATATACAAGGTTCAGACACGTACATTTTGCCTATTAATATAGGCCGAATTCAGACATGTATACCCTTTATATCATTGATAGGCAAAGTGCACATATATTTTTTTGGGCCATATATAGGAAACAATTTTTTATAGGTCGAGTTCAGGTTTGTCCATCCTATTAACACCTGTGTAATGTATTTAATAGGCAAAGTGTACATGTTATATTTGTATCTCATCTTAGCACACTATACCTTAGTTGTTCAATTTTACACTTGTTGTATTTGATTAAAATTAATAAGCTGAGCTCAAATTTGTCCGCCTTATTAACACGCCTGTAAAGTATTTAATAAGCAAAGTGTACATATTATATTTGTACCTGATCCTAAAACACTATACTTTAGTTGTTCAGTTTTACACTGGTTATATTTGATCAAAATTAATAAGCAATCGAATGAATAGAATATCTTTATCTATTTCTATATGTAGACACCAGCATGATAAGAAGCGGAGCGACACTATGGGTCTACGAGAGTGGGCAATTACCCCTCTTCCTCCCTCTCAATTTTGATGGAAAAATCATGAAAACTATACGATGTCTTAGGTTTTTGTCACAATTGCGCCAAATCAATTCTAAGAAATACCCTTCTCATTTGAAATTACGACCTATATTTTGAAAAATCTATATGTCCTTTACATTGTTTCCTAATTGACCAATAACTTTAAGACATCCTTATGGTACAATAGTTTCAAAGCTAATTAAATAGAAAATTGAATACTACTTGAATAAAATCTAGAAAATTTTAAGAAATAGCCAAATAAATACATAGTTGTACATTGATATCTCTTTACATAATAATTCAATCATTTTTGAAGTATAATAATGCCCTATTTAAAGTATAATACTGTCCTATTCAAAGTTTGTAGCTTCACCACCGAGCATGATGTTAAAAGAAATTGTCAGTTTATGGTTTGTTCAATATATTGTTATATTACGAATCAGTAAAATATAATCACAATTCACTACTGATTACACTTATATTTATAAAAAAGATCTAAAATCAAATTTTTTAAAGTATTTCTACTAATAACTTTCTATATCCTTTTTTGGTATTTTGGCACTTTTTTTAAAAGTGTACATGCACGACATGTATCTTTCCCAGTAGTTATATGCAAGTTGTGGTGGTTAAATTATTATATGACTAAATATATTTAAGTGTCATTTTTTTTAGAAAAAATTGTATGGTCGTCCTAGGAAATCATACCGTCAATATGTGTATCCTTATTGAAGGTTCCGAATGGTAAATCTGCATACACTTTGCACATTCAGTAGTAAAATTATTTTACTATAAAACAAAATACCCATGAAGTTATTATTTTTTCAAAGAAACTAAAAAATATTTTAAATAAAAACAATAGCTTTGGTGAGGGCTGCAATTAAGGTTGCAAATGAATTGAATCGCTCACGAGTAGGTCAAGTCGAGTTCAAACTGATCAAATCGAATTCGAAGTCGAACTCAAGTTCAAAGATATTCAGTTCGTTAGCTCGCGGTATTTATATATAATTTTTATTTTAATAGTAAAATTACATATATATCTCTAATATTTTTGTTAAGAAAAATTATTATTTTATTAATTTTTTAAAAATAAAATAATTATATTTTTTATTTTTTTAAACTCGAACTTTACATTTTGAACTCGTCGGACTCGAGTTTCATAAAACTAAGTTAAGACTCAATTCGATTAAACCAAAACTCGACTCGACTCGACTCGTTTGCACCCGTAATTGCAATATTTCAAAATGATCTAGTGCTCAATAAAAGATCTAGTCCAAAATGACGGTGAGGGCAGCATGCTACTTTTGTAAGTATATATACTTGTAATATTAAGTTTCCTATATATATATATATATATATGTATAAAGGAGTTGTAGTTTGTCTATTGGGTGATTTTCATCTGACATTTTAAGGGGCAATTTAGGGATTGTATAAGTATCATACAAGTAATCCACCTTAGTGTACAAGCAGGCCAAGCTCATTGGAGTATGACTTTACTAAAGCGCCCTTTGTGAGATGATAATTACATTCGCAAATGGTGTTTATGTGTTGTTAGTGACAATTTCACCCTTTTAACTACTCGTTTAGTATAATGGTAAGATAGAAAGGAAATGGGGTGAATTGGGGTAAAACCATCCGATTGAATTAAATGTGTTTAAGACGATATTAATGGGCCAAAGTAGAAGAACCATTTGAAGACTATTTGTGAACTGTAACTGTAGAAGTTTTGTGCTCTTCATTGTTAAAGCTCAAGAAACATTAATTGAGTTCTTCCAACAAAACACACTCATTTGAACTAAACATGTTGAAGAGTTCATTAAAGTGTGGGAGATTAAGAATCTGATAAGTGTATATTTTACGTGTTTTTTTAGTATATTTTATTAGTTAGATTTGGTGGTTTTAGTTAGTTTTATAGCTAATTAACTAGGTTTCTAGTGAAAATATGTATTTTATGGTTTAACTGGTAAAAATTGCATTTCTATGGATTTTAATGGCAAACACTTCATGTTTTTGTAGGTTTAATGATTCAATCATCAAATGGCATGAGTTGAGAAGATAATTGGATGATTGATGATGGTTTAAAGTAAAAAAAAAGAAGATATGAAGTGCAAGAGAGGAAATGCAATCAAGAACAAAAGAAGAAAGGTTTTCCAGCTTTGACACCTTGTGGTATTTTCACTATATATTGAGCTACAATGATCGGATTGAGGTGATGCTTATACCATTTTGAAGCTAAGAGATATATCTACATTTGGTATGAAGACATCAAAGTCTATTTTAGTTGGCTTCCTTGTCAAAAAGTCGAAATACAGAAGTGCATTTTCATGGTCGAAAGCTGAAACAAGGTTCTGACCAGTTAAGGGTATTTTGGTCATTTCTTGGTCCACAGAGCTCCAAATTGGATGATTCTTGATGCATTGAAAATATAACTCAAAGGGCTACAACTTTCATGTTTCATACAAGAGCTAGTTCAGCCTCTAATATTAAGAAAATATTAGTTGAAATTGGACCAAAAATAGAGCAAGGATAAATTCTACCGAGAAAAGTGTAAACCTGCAAAGATCAAAACGGGGGTCAAAACGCGGGCACAGGCCGTGTTTTCTACCTGCGTTTTAGTAGATTTCGGCTGCAGCTTACTCTGTAACTTGTGCCCTTTTCACACAACCTTTTTTACCACTTTTTCTGCAAAGATTCCGGCTGCAAATGATCAGATGATGCATGGAAACTTTGATAAGCAAACTTAGAGAGTTTCAAGAGTCAAAAATGACAACTAGAAACAACTCATTTGGCTCTTGAATCCTCTATAAATAGCAGCCTTTGAAGGATATTTTAAAAAATTTTGGAAGGCTAGAGAAACTCACCAGAAATATAGCTTTCACTAGAGTTTCCTTAGTTCATTAGTTAGGGTAGTATAGAGTAATTAGTGTAGTGTCTCCTTCTTGTATTTGTAGTTAAATTTGGATAAAGATTGGAGGAGCAAAGATGGAGAGTTTGAAGCTCATGTGATAAGGGTGACTTCTCTCCTATCACTTTCTCTTTTGTATTTGATTTCATGTTTAACTATAATACAAGTTTAGATCTTACTTTCATGTTTAGTTAAAGTTTATGCCTAGAATTATGGTTGAACTTGCTATATCTTGTTAGTGAAGTTTATTTGGTTATGTGCTGATATTATTTTGAGCAAGTTATTTATCACTTTTGCTTTTCTAATCATGATTAACCGCCCATTGTGATTATCTAAAGGTGTTAAGTTTGCAATGAGAATTGGAATTTAACACTAGTTCAAGGAAGTGATAAACCTAGGGAGTACACTCATGAGAGTAGATGTGCATCTTTGTGGCTTAAGTGACTTGTTTCATGTAATTTCATAGAAAAAATGACCTTGTAGTTAATTTCATAACCACGAGAGTAGGTATGGCTTAACTACAAGTATAGTTGATTCACTACGAGAGTAGGTTTCACATACATTAGGAAATTACGCCACAACTAGCCAAGATAATAGCATTCACTTAACCGGTAATCTCATTTGCAAGTATAGTAAGGAATTCCATACCTCTAGGAGCTTTCTAATGTTATTTTCATTAATTTTATGTTTCTGGTAGTCTAGATAATAAAGGAGTTTGAAAAACACCGGTTATTGTCACTCTTTCCTGTGAGATCGACCCTTAATACCCTATACTCGCTCACAATTCGTATACTTGCGATAAATCACGTGTGGAGTATTTAGGAGTTTATAAATGCAAAACTTGATTGTGGATGAGCTTAATTGTATATGTATACCCCACGCTCGTCAGAATCATTTGATCTCAACATTACAGCTATAACTAAAGACCCTCCATCTTCTCCACCATTTGTAGATTAGTTTCTAAACTAAGTGGCAATAATCGTAGTCATTAATATATAAAATTGTGGGTTCAGATGTTTTCATTTCACACCATCAGAGTCAGATTTGTAGAGGTATGCTCATTTTCACTCATGCTTCTTGTTTTGTGAATGGTATGAACTGTATAGTTTTATTTGCACAATAAAATTCCTGAATTAACTTTTGTTGTAGCTATTGTAGGTGGGTGAAGTGTGGGCAAATTTTCTTGTTAGATTGCACTTTGTTCCAAGGTACAAGGTAATTGTGTATTTCCACTTGATGCATGTCATCTGTTGTTTAAATGTGATTACAATTGCACTGATTACAACTATGTGGCATCTTTAACAAGTGTGTGAATGATTGATCCAATTTTAAAATTATATTACAGATGATGCAATTTTTTATTTCAATCGTTAAGTGCATGAGATGGTGTGTGTGGATTGAAATTGCTATTTGAATTGACAGGTCTCTATATTCATATGCTATGTTATTTTCTTACTAAATTTAGTTGAATTCATGAAACAGAAGTCTTCGGAAGTAACAACAAAACCAAACTCCACACCATAAGCAGCAACCACAATTACTAAAATTCAAAACTCTGCAGAAGGCGCTTAGCCACCAACCAAGAAGCGCCGTACCTGGAGAAGCAGAAATCTAATCGTGTCAATTCTCATCTCTATACCACCTACTCTTCAATAGAAAGGATTGCGAGACTGCTACCTCAACTATTTGCCTACTTACATCTCAAGACTACGACTTTATCTATCTATCTATCTATGTAAATACTATGAGGTTGAATAGTAGAATCATTTAGCATCAACCCTCAATTTGAATTACAACTATGTCTATTATCCGTTCATTATGATTGCGTAAACTTTTATAGTTCTCTCAGCTGATTATCTACTATAATAGTATGCAATGTTTTATCTACACATGGTATGACATTTTTGGCTACCATTAATAATATGCCTTGCTTAAGGTAAAAACAAATTGTCCAACGTACCAAATTATTTAACAACCCCACAGGTGTAAATTCCCATGCTTTGCATGGGTCTTCTTCCTAGTACATCTATATAAAATGGTTATCATTCTGATAAAAAAAAATAATAATAATAATCGCTTTGGAGAAATCACCGCCTAGGCTGGCAATGCCATTTAGCAAATGCGATCTCCAGGCTTGATTTTCGCTACAAACCCACCTCCTTTAATTGCCTGGAGATCGCAATCCAAATTCATGGATTAAATCACCATTTCCCATCTCCGATCCTTGGCGAGGAAGATAAAGGATAGAATCTCAACATGATATTATCCTAGAAAATCAATGCAAAAGGAAACTAAAAAATGCATTCATCTTGGGAATCAAAAAGATTAAGATGGCCTGCAATATTTCTGGGAGTTTCAAACATTTTAACCATCATTCTCGGGATAATTCTCATGTTTGGGGCCAACCCACCTTGTAGAAAAGGTGATATTGCACCTTTTCTTGCCATTGTTTTGGTCTCTAGCCTTAGAATTCCTGCCATGCTATGCACTGCCTTTGCCCAGCGCGCCATGGCTACGATCATCATCGACTCCCAGTGCGAGACGGAGACACGCGTTGTTGATGCTGCAACCCTCCGGCATGAAAGACGGGTATTCCTATGTTATCATGAAGTCAATACTAAAAGATTTTTTTTTATCGTTTTATTGTTGTATTTGAAATATTATTTGAGATAATTGCTATAGAGCTAAAATGATAGTATAGATATAAAAAAAATTGATTGGAAAATGTGTTTGTGATGTAAATAAAAAAATATTTGAGAAAGTTTGCTATCCAAATACACCCAATGTAAGATCACCATCTAAGGTTGGCTGGAATTTGTTGAGTTTTTCAAACTTTTATTTTTAACTTAATATTTGACTATTTCAAATAGGGAAGTGATATAGGTTTGTTTGGATAGGAGTTTATTTGGATGATTTATTTGAAATAATTACTGTAGCATTTTTTGTGATATGATGTATGTGAGATAAAAAATTGATTGGAATATTTATGAAGTCAATTATTTTATTTCAAAACATTTCAATTGTTATTGGCTTTCCATATTTGTTATTGGTATTCACCAGTGACTTTATATCATCTAAAAAGGCAAAATTACCCGGTATTTGTTTATAGTTCAAGATAGGGGTGTGTTTATACATTGATGACTAGATTTTGTTGAGTTTTTAAAAACTTCCAAGTTACAGTATGATCTGACTACTTTTTAAAAAAAAGAGTTAATCATAATATATACTATCATCACTGGATGCATGATATAGATGCAGAATTTGGATTTTAAACTCAAATTCTGATTAGTTGTCATACATCCAATAGTAATGATGTATTTGCTGTCACTGTATGGAAGATTAATCCAAATAAAAAAGTTACACTTGACTAATTCAAATGGGGAAGTGGTATTGACACTACCATATCCGTTAATGGCATTCGGTACTGACTTTTTGTGGTCATGTGAAAGGAGAATAATACCCATTATTTGATTATAGTGCAAGATAGTAGTATATTTGTACACTGCTGGCTAGATTTTGTTGAAATTTGAAAATTTTTAACTTAAATGTATTTTGACTGATTCAAATTGGGAATTCATGTTGGCACTTCCATATTTGTGGCGGTCAGCAGTTAATTTTGTGGTCATGTGAAGAGAAAAAATTACCCATTAGTTAATTATAGTGCAAGATAGGGGTGTGTTTGTATTTTTATGGGATAACAAAAATCATGAAAAGTGCCATTGAGAACTATAGGAGTGCCGATGCCAGCTTCCATTCTGATATTGCAATTTTATCATCAAAGCAGAAGGAAGAAATAGTGATTTAAGACTCTGGACAATTGCTAGGCTGTTTAAATTTTTGTCCTGACTTAATGTTGTATCTCAAATTTGATTCCTGTACCATCAAAAGAATATGAAGATACACTACGGATAAGACAAAAAGTTAGTGCCCTTGTTAGTGGCTTGGCTAAGATTCCCTTCTTTGCAGTAAGGAAAGAAAATTATTTGGTTTTCTTCGTTTTGTTAATGTGCATTGTACTTTCTAATTTCCGTCTAATGTAGTATGGATTGGTAAGTTCACAAGATTGAATAGTTCATTCTGTAAATCAAACTCTTCTACAATTTTTTGGCTTTAATTAGGTTGATTTCTTTGGTTGTGTATTGCAAAAAGTGATTGGGGTGAGTAGACATTATTGTTGTTTGTTTCAAAAAGTTGCATATTAATCAGGAAGGAATTACGCAACCCCTCTTCAACAAATTGATAAACTTTTGTAGTACCTAAGGGAATAGCCTGCGTTGGTGCACAGCTATTTTCAGTTTTTGGAAATAAGGTTTACCATTACACCCTAGAACGAGTTAAAAGATGGAAGATTGAACTGACTAATCATGGCTGAAAGCCTAAACAATCAGAGACTTCAGTAGGGTTGCAAATGAACCGAGCCGCTAACTCAAAATATTAAGCTCGAATCGGCTCGCGAACTCGAGTATATATATATATATATATTATTTTTTTTATTTTAAGTATATATATATTTTTTATTTTAATAGTAAAATTACATATATATCCTTAATATTTATTAAGAAAAAAATATTATTTTATTTATTTTTTATTTTTTTCGAGCTCGAGATTTAAATTGTCAGCTCGTCGAGTTCGAATTTGAATTCAATAAAATTAAGTCAAAACTCGATTCGATTAGGTTAAAATTCGATTCAACTCGCCTCGTTTGCCATCCTAAGACTTCATAATCAAAGGAATGTCAGGGCCTCAGGGGTGATTAAGTCACCATGCCTCATTTCTAGGACGAAAGGATATGCTAGGATAGTGGCGGTATTGGCCATTTATTTGAGGTGTGAATGTGGTAGATACATTTTGACTTATTTGAGATGTAGTGTACTTTTCCAAGAATGTCAGAGTCCCAATGAACAAAATTGCTCTAGAAAAACAAGTGATTGAGCAATTTTCTTAGGTAAACCCACTATTAATCAGATGCAGATCCCCATGTACACAGTGACATTTATATTACAATAACAAGAGCATTGTGGAGCGCTCAAAGCTAGTAACGTGCTTATGAATAGGTTTTGGTCTCAAGGAAGTCTAGAGTTATGGTTTTACGGGCTGAAATTGCATATTTTTCACATGTCTTGCCTCTTGCTTTGTATCCATCAAAATAAGTGTCATGAAATAATAGAAGCTTTTGTGATTGCATGGAACAATAAAAAAGTCCCGGGATTCAATACTGCATTTTTTAGTGTTGAAAAAAATGCAAGTCATAGCTTGTATTAATTATATTCTCCAGCTGATGCCAAATGTTTCCAATTCAGGTATAATTTTTTTTTTAATTTTAAAATTTTAAAATTTTTTTAAAGTTCTGTCTCTTAAGCACTTCGCCAGAATAGGTGGTCATCTTTGATCAAACATTTTAATGTTTGAACTTTTACAATTTACTGTACATAGTTAATACTTATCCAAGGATTGCTCCTATCTATTTTACAATTGAAAGATTTTATAAGAAGAAAATTGAAGTAAGACCATGTTAAAATTAGTGTGAGTTAAAAAGATGGATGGGAAGATAAAAGGTGATTGGAAAAATGTGTTTGTGATGCAAGTACAAATATTTTTCCAAATAATCACATATCAAACAGAAATGTCATGGAGGATGTAAATTAGATAGTGAGAAAAAATACTCATTTTGTGGAAATATATGAGTACACACATACCCTTTTAATAAATCTTAAAAAACATGGTTTGCATACGTTGTTTACATCTTGATGCAGGTTTGTAATGTTGGAATACATCTCATTTTAAACAATCTTCAACTATTTTGAAAAATTAATTTTTGGAGTTTACTGTTCTTTATTTATTTCTAAGTGTTATACTTCAAATACTATCAAAGATGAAGTTAGAGGAAAAATCTGGGAGCCAATATTTTTTCATAATTTTTGTTAGGACGCAAACTCATTTTGCTAGCTTAAAACTGCTGAAGATATTCTTTCCTTTAAACCATGAGCAATCTTACAATGGGAATTCAGCTCATAGACTTGAGTTTGGTTTGAACAACAATCAACATCAAAGAGTTCTGAAGAACTTCATTCTACTAAGACACTAAGCTCTTGCATCCATCTCCAAATTTGCGTGGAAGGCACAATTTTCTGTAGTTGTATATCTGAAGGATCATAATTTTAAGGACCATGATGTAGAACTCTCATGGTAAAAGATATCCCTGTTGAGGGCATGTTCATTGTGGATTTTATTGTTGAAGTTTGTGGTTTCAAAGACATTCTTTGAGAAACCAAGTAGACACCTAAACAAGTTGAAGTTCATTGGACTCTAAATTAAGATTTTACATGAATCGAGTTGCTAGTTTTTATGTTATTTGCTTGAAAGATGATGAACATAACAAAATTCAAAGGAAGTTTGATTTGTTGTACTATTGTTCAAGCTTATTGATGTAAATGCAATGATTAATCCATATGCAATTGATGGAAAAACCAAAAAACCAATTTTTTACTGAAACCAATTTTTCCTGAAATGATGCATGTCTCCTTTTGTAATGTCTACAATCTTATGGACTTGCAATAATGTTATCATCTTGATTTCCTTATTTACAGAAAATTCGTCATTGGATTGTTCCCCAAGAAAGTCTCACAACTGTTTCTTTGTTTTATTTTTGATCAACAGAAGAGATATAAGAGGTGGGTATGGTGTACGCGCTTTGCAATGACAATTACAGTGTTTCAAATTTTGGATGCAGCATATCTTTTGGTCAATGTCACAAAATCCATTCATCAAGAAAGGGCATCCAGCAATTGTGTGCTAGGTAAAGTTAGATCTCTTATCATAGATTTAGGCCTCAAGCAGTTAGTTATGGTGCCAAATTTCATGTCAAAATGCAGTAACATTGTCACAAGCTATTTGGATGTTCAGGATGCAGTTCCAAAGTCCATATCCTAAAATTTCCATGTCATTCTTTGAAAAATACACTATTCATCTCAGTCCTCCCAATAATTTAGTAGCAATGTACAGCATCTAAATTGAAATGCTCATTTGAAGCTGTAGCTCTTTTGGAGCCTAATTCTCTTAGGCTGCATTTGGATAAGAGGACTTGGAACTGATGAAGGATTTCAAATGAGTAATTTTGGAAGATTTGATTTCAAGTCCTCACTAGTCGAAATAAATTGTTTGTCTGGAAAACAAAAGAATTTTAGTAGCTGATTCTGAATCAGCCATTAGGAGGGCAATAATGCATTTTAAGATTTAAGGGACAATTTTCAAAGCTTCCTCTTCTCCACCAGCAACAGCATTCACCACATTCACCTCCATGGCTCCGCTGTCCAAACAAACTGTAGCAATATACACTAGTATGCGAATCTTCACCCCAAAAATTTCCAAATGCCATAGGCCACTCCCTCTTTTTTTCTTGGGCTCCACACCTTCCTCTCACTGTGAGTCTCTTAGAATGTCTGGATCTATGGTGGTTGATTGCCTTTTGTTCCTTTTTTTTTTCGAACCGATAAGAGAATTTCATTGCTTTAAGGAAAAAGATTACATGTACGAGCAACGGCTCGAGATAAACTATACAAGAAGTGTTCAAAGACACTGAGGAAACAGTCTTTCCTCATCAACAATAACGCCTAAGGCATCATCACTCAGTTTTTTGCTAACTACCATATTTTCTTCCCTACACAAGCCAAAGGAGCACATGCAAAACAATCTCTGTAGCTTAGAGATGTCTTCCAGCACTGTTGCCATTTTACTGTCCGCAGGACTCTGCTATATGATTTGTCTCCACAGCTCCATGTTACAAAAGTTCAGCTTGACCTTGCTCCAATTGCGTTGCACAGCTTTGCACAAGACCAGCTTCAGTGCTAGTGCTTCATCTAGCAGTTTGTTTCCCAGACTTGTCTCTTTCAGCACCCACCCTACCATTCTATTACTTACATGTTCCCTGACTGTGACTCCAATTCCAAAAGTTTGCTATCCTTTTTCCTTGGTTGTTGCCATCTCCATAATCATAGCTCCCTCATTTGCATAGTCCTGGTCATGTAATTCTTGCCTAGGGACTGTTTCTTATGTGTTCTCTCTGTCTTTCGTGAGTTCTACTTGCAGCTGTTCCAACCATTCCTTATGTGCTCTTCCTATTGTTCTTAATGGTGGACCTCTATCTGATTTCTCGAATTCCCTTTTGTTTCTTTCTTTCCACACTTGCCACAGATATTTGCAGTCAAACCAATATGTTCCATCCCTTCTGGCCTATGCCTTGCTTCTGAGATTCTTAGCCACCAACGTTTGCAATCTCCCTGCTGATCCTTAGCTCCATCCCACTGAATAGGAGCTGCCTTCCATATGTTCACCGCATGAGGACAAGTCAGCAGGAGGTGTTCAACTGTTTCCTGTGCTGTTCCACATGTTGTGCATATAGGATCATCCACCCCTGTTCGTCTACTCACTGCTTCCCTCACTGGCAAAGCTCCTTGAATGCATTTCCAGATGAAAAATTTGATCTTGTGCTTAATGTTGAGCCTCCACAGTGTGTTCCACATCTGTACTACTTGTGGACTTCCTTCTACATAACTAGAGCTAGCTCCCTCAGGGTTACACCTTTTTCCTTTTCTGTTTTGCTTCATCAGAAATTTGTATCCTGAGTTAACCGTGCATAGCCCTCCCGCCTTTGGTTGCCAATAATAGCTTTCCTCCCTCTCTGATAGGCTCAAAGGGATAGCTAGAATTTTTTGCGCATCATTTCTGTTGAAATTTCTGAAAATGATATTCCTGTTCTATCTATGATGACTTATTAGCTCATCCACCCTTTCCAGCTCACAATTGCTCAATCGACATGTAGTTGGCCTTCCTGTGGCTGTATCTGGAATCCACTTGTGTTCCCAGATGCTTGTACTACGACCATTCCCTATCCTCCTGATCAATCCTTCATTGACCAAACTTCTTGCTCCCATTAATCCTTGCCAAATCCAGGATGCATTTTTGGTGGAGCTGCATTGTAAGATGGAGTCCTTTGGAGAATTTTAGGATATGGACTTTGGTTCGATAACAAGGCAAGCATAGGTGCATTTAAACAGAAAATTGGTTCTCTCACCTCACCTTTTTGACGTGTTTTGACCAAAATTCATTTGTAGGTCAGTTTGATAAGATTGAGTGTCTAAACATTAAGAAAAGGGAGACGAAATTGCTAAGGTGAAAAATACACAAAAAATCATAGCTTGTTACTCACAGAGCCTTGTAAGGTTAATATTGCTGGCTTATGCAATATGCTCAGAGTAACACACTCTTTCAATAGTTTAACCTATAACAAAATTATGTTTAATGATTATTAGCTTATGAATATTCATTGGTGAACTTTAATATTGTAGGCTTGTATAAGTTGTCATTTTACATTCTCTTCCTATTTTGCCTAGTCACTGTACCATTTTATTGATTTCTGATTTTTTTTTGAAGTTAACTGTTCTACCTATGATGGTTGCTTCCAATCAACCGCAATTGAAATGCCTATTGTTAGCTAATGTAACCTTTCTAAGACACTACTTTTTGGGAGACAAATTCTGAACTTTCGAATCTCAAAAAGATTGCTTTATTGGTTGTTAGTCAATTGTTTGAGGTTGATGGAAATATTTGTCTGATCCATTGGAATTGCCAAATAAAATCACTGTTGTTTATTATGTGTTTGATTTTATCTTGTTCAATAGGCACTGCATGGAATTACAGGTACTCTTCATATGCATTATACAAAAAATCCTTTCACTCAAATAGTCTCCATCATGTTGCAATATGGAACTTATTTCTTTTGATATACATCACTGTCGAAATACTTGGGCCCTTCTGACAGATTTCTTTCATTAATGAGCCATCATTGTGCAGCTGTAAACTTGTTTATCTAATGGTTAAGGGCTTCTATCTGACCATCCTGACAACTTCGGTGGTAGTTTTCACTACATAAATGTTGTTTACCACCTAAGGATTGGACTTGCTTCAACTAGTTGAAGACACTACATAGAATCATTTCTTCCAGAATGACTTGATGCTGAATATCATGTTTGTCACCCTATCTCACATTTTTTTAATTTATTTTTATGGGTGCATTGGAAAAGGAGAGTTAGTCTATAGGAACTAAATCCCCCATTCTGTCATGGTAAACAAGACACTTAATTAGGTCATATCCAGTTCTCCATTTTTTCATCTTTGCCTCCTTCAATTTCTTTTCAAAAATTTACATATGAATCTTTTCTTCGTTAATATTTTCATGCTACCCACCCATGTTCTCCATCTACATTTTTGTTATTGGTTTGTCCTCAGTATCAGATTTTTCATTCTTCTTCAATCTCAAATCATGTAAACTATTAAAGGAACATGTTAAAAGCCTCTTTTCTCATCTATTTTGATTACGTTCAGTTTAAAAGTAAGTTTTACCATTTTAATGGTGCATGTGATGTGATTATATTCCCATGCATCACGCTACTTTACATCCATAGCAATATGTGGTCTTCCACATGAAAGATAAACCTAGCTATAGAGTTCCTGTAGTGGCTTGATTAATATGTATATAAAACCATACTTTTTTCCATTTGCTTTCTTGGGTCCCCTTATACATAACGTCATTGAGGCTTCAGCATAGATATGGGCGTACAGTTCTTGTAAAGCCTCTACAGTTACCTCTACATATATATATATATGTACACACACATATATATATCTATATGCATATACATACATATACATGGATATGTATATATACATATACATATACATACACACACATATATATACACACACACATATATACACATATATATGTACACACACATGTATACATGTAAGTGTATATTTATATATGTATATACATATATATGCATATACATATACATGTACACACACACATATATACAAACACATATAGATACATATGTACGTACATATAGACACATATATGTACATATACATACATCTCAAAATGGAGATAGACGGTTAAGGGTAGCAGAAGTGCTCATATAGAAATGCCCAGCAGCATCACGCCACCCATAGTCGAAAAAAAGTGACTCTTAGCTCAATGCTAAGTTGCGTCACTGTTAAGATGCATGGGTAATGAATGAAAGCACTCAAGATCTAGGGATGAAAAAGTAGGTGCAATCTAATAACCACGTAGAGACTCTCTTTCGAAAGTGAGAGCACCACCAGCTTGGTTGAAGAGCTAAGTGAATTCAAAAAAATTATCTTACGAATACAAGGGAGTAGGGTGCATATAAAAAATTTATTCGACCCACCCCCCATTTGACTAAGGATGGAAAGAATGCCCGCCAAGTTCGGACAAGGGAATGCTCCCCCCAACCATTAAAGGAAATGCTCGGCCAAGTGAATGAAATTGAACGAAAAATATCGCCCCGAAAATGGAACGGATTTTGATTGGGATATGTTTGTATATGTACATATATATGTTTGTGTGTGTGTGTATATATGTATGTTAGGGGTGGCCCAGGAAATAGACAAATCCAAGTTAGGACAAAGTAGGCGGTATAACCGACCATATAATAGATAGGCAGTAGATACCAGCCATATAAAGATGGATAACAAAGCAAATAAAAGACACAGAAGATTTATGTGGTTCGGTCAAATTGACCTACGTCCACGGGCGAGGGAGGAGCTATATTTCTACTATGAAGAAGAAATACAAAAGACCGTAGGAAAGTGGTTCCTAGGCCAATAGGCACTTACAAAAGAGTTTAGAAAATATTCCTAAACTCAAAACAAGAGAGCCTAAAATATTTGACTGAATGGGCTAGATGACTCAAGAAGCTAATAGCCCATATAACTCTCTTGAGTGGTGCACATCAAACGTTCAATGGCCTCTTCTATTTATAGGAATCAAGAGGCAAGCCTTCCGTTTCTGATCTTCGATGTGGGACGCAAAATTCTGCCATCCAAGGTCAAGAATTGCGGCTGCGTCTTGACAAATCAACAAATCTCCACCTTGGCATAATTTTAGTTCCACCATCGACAATAGTAAAATTACTCCACCTTCTCCACATAAACCCCAATGGGCGTAAATCACCAACAATGAACACCAATCAAATCCAAGCACTGCTTGAATTTGTAAACTGGAAGAGGTTTCGTAAACATGTCAGTTGGATTGTCCTTGGTATTGATTTTCTGAATAAGGACCTTTCCTTCAGCAATGATATCTCGAATGAAATGATACTTCACATCAGTATGCTTCGTCCTCTCATGATACATCTGATCTTTAGTCAAGTGTATGGCACTTTGACTATCACAGTGAATATCAGTAACACCTTGATATAGACTTAGCTCGCTAAATAAACTCTTCAACCACAAGGCTTCTTTGATTGCCTCGGTCACAGCCATATATTCTACTTCAGTAGTAGACAAAGCTACGACAGGTTGTAGAGTAGCTTTCCAACTAACAACACAACCGCCAATGCAAAATACATAGCCTGAAAGTGATCTTCTCCTGTCAAGATCCCCAGCGTAGTCTGAGTCTACAAAACCAACCAAAGTGTTATTATTTCTTCCAAACTCCAAACATGCATTTGAAGTACCTCGCAAGTATCTGAGAATCCATTTCACAGCCTGCCAATGTGCTTTACCAGGGCAAGACATATATCTGCTAACAACACTGACTGCATGTGAGATATCTGGACGAGTACAAACCATTGCATACATAATACTGCCGACTGCACTGGAATAAGGAACCCGTGCCATATAATCTTCCTCTTCATCTGATTGTGGTGATTGAGCAGCAGATAGCCGAAAATGGCTAGCAAGAGGAGTAGATACTGGTTTAGCATCTTTCATGCCAAAACGCTCCAAAACTTTTTCAAGATAATTTTTCTGGGTCAAGAATAACTTCCCTACTCCTCGATCTCTCTTGATATCCATGCCAAGAATTTTCTTAGCTGCTCCTAAATCTTTCATTTCAAATTCACTATTTAACTGCAGTTTCAAAGTGTGAATTTCTGACAAATTCTTGGCAGCAATGAGCATGTCATCAACATAAAGCAGCAAATAAATGAAAGAACCATCATTTAACTTCCGGAAGTAAACACAACTATCATACATGCTCCTTAAATAACCATGACCCAACATAAAGGAATCAAACCTTTTATACCATTGTCTTGGAGACTGCTTCAATCCATATAAGGATTTCTTCAATAAGCAAACATGGTCTTCCTTACCTTCAATTTCAAAACCCTGGGGTTGTTTCATATAAATTTGTTCTTCAAGTTCGCCATGTAAGAAAGCTGTCTTAACATCAAGCTGCTCTAACTCCAAATCATACATGGCAACTAAAGCAAGTAAAACACGAATAGAGCTATGTTTAACAACTGGTGAAAACACATCATTAAAATCAACACCTTGTACCTGACTATAACCCTTTGCAACTAATCGTGCTTTATACCTTGCATCTTCAACCCCTGGAATACCTTGCTTTTTCTTGAAAACCCACTTACAACCAACTATTTTCTTATTTGACGGCGGCTTTACAAGAACCCAAGTTTCATTACGATGAAGAGATTCAATTTCTTCATTCATCGCAATCAACCACTTTGCAGAATCATCACAAGAAACTGCTTCTGAATAGGTGGAAGGCTCACCAACTGCATCAGTTTCTTCTGCAACAGATAAAGCATATGCAACTAAATTTGCATATCTTTGTGGTGGTCGAATGTCTCTCCTTTGTCTATCTCTGGCTATGGAATACTCCTCTTCTTCTGAACTATCTTCAACAGTAGATTCAGGTGTATTTACTGGCACTTGTTGAATAGAAGATTTGGACTGAGAAGGACCAGAATTGCCAATATCAAGCTCCACCTGCTTCTGTGTACTATTAGTAGTACAAGGACTAGAAAACTCCTTCTTGGAAGATAACATAGACAATTCATCAAAAGTAACATCTCTACTGATCACAAATTTTGGAGATTTGGGATCAGGACACCATAATCTGTATCCTTTCACCCCAGAAGCATACCCAAGAAAAATGCACTTTTTAGCCCTAGGCTCCAATTTTCCATCATTCACGTGCATGTATGCTGGACATCCAAAAAATTTTAAATTGGAGTAATCAGCAGGAGTACCTGACTAAACTTCCTCAGGAGTTTTGAAATCAAGAGATGCAGAAGGAGAACGGTTGATAATATAACAGGCCATATTGATCGCCTCTGCCCAAAAGTCGTTTGTCAACCCTGCATTGGAGATCATACATCTTGCTCTCTCCAAAAGCGTTCTGTTCATACGTTCAGCCACACCATTTTGTTGAGGCGTCATCCTGACGGTGTGATGCCGAACAATTCCTTCATTCTTGCAGAATTCATTAAATTCACCTTCACAAAATTCCATGCCATTATCTGTCCTGAGCCGCTTAATGTGTTTTCCTGTTTGCTTCTCAATCAAAACTTTCCATTGCTTGAAAGTTAGGAAAACATCATTTTTATGCTTAAGAAAATATACCCAAACTTTTCTTGAATAATCATCAATGAAAGTCAACATGTACCTGGCACCTCCTTTAGAAGAAGCACGAGAAGGCCCCCAGAGGTCTGAATGAATGTAGTCTAAAGTTCCTTTTGTCCTGTGAACTGCCGGCAACTGGAAGCTAACTCTCTTCTGCTTTCCAATACTTTGACTACCAAGAAGATCTCGTTTGCATAAAATAGATAAGTCCTTCTCGCTCATGTGCCCCAATCTCATGTGCCATAATTTGGTAAAATCAGAATCAGACAAAGTTGATGTAGAAACAGCAGCAGCACCTGTAATAGTAGATCCCTGCAAAATATATAGAGTACCAGATCTGTGTGCCTTCATAACAACAAGAGCTCCTCGAGTGATTTTGAGAACTCCATCTCCACCTGAATACCTACACCCAATAGACTCAAGAGTGCCCAAAGAGATGAGATTTTTCTTCAAATCTGGAACATGTCTAACATCTGTGAGCGTCCTCACAATACCATCGTACATTTTAATCCGGATTGTGCCTTTGCCAACAACTTTACAAACAGCATTGTTGCCCATTAAGACAACTCCACCTTCAGTTGATTCATATGTTGAAAACCAGTCCCTATTGGGACACATATGATATGAACAACCCGAATCTAAAATCCACTCATTGTTAGATCTAAAAATATTTTCCGTTGCACAGAAAATGGTTCCATCATTCTCATCAGCTGCTATACTAGTTTCAGCGGATTCAGTATTTTTCTCAACAAATTTCCCCTTTTGTTTTCTTTATTTTTCAATTTAAAGCAATCAGAGATAACATGGCCCTTCTTTTTACAATAATTGCACACCACATTTTTATGTCTGGACTTGGATCTACTTCTATTTTCTGTGTTTCTCTTTTCAGATCTATCCCGAACAAACAAGCCATCGGCTTGACTCCCACTAGTTTCCCCAGTAATGTCCCTATCTATCTGCTTTTTAGATTTTAATGCAGATTTAATTTCCCGATACGAAATTGTTTCCTTTCCATAAATCATAGTATCGCGGAAATGCTTAAAAGACTGGGGAAGGGAACACAAAAGTAATAGGGCTTGATCTTCATCATCAATTTTCGAATCTATATTCCCCAAATCCATAATAATGGAATCAAATTTATCAAGATGGGAGAGTATAGATGTACTTTCAGACATCCGAAGCATGTACAAACTCTGCTTCAAATATAGCCGATTCTCGACTGTCTTCTTCATATACAAGGCTTTCAATTTATCCCACATAGCCTTGGCCGAAGTCTCCGTTGCTACCTCACGCAATACCTCATCGGAGAGATTTAAGATTATGCTGGATCTGGCCTTCTTATCCATATCGGCGAAATCCGCATCCTTTACATCTTCTGGTTTGTTCTCGATTCCGTGAATCGCTAGATCAACTCCGTCTTGAACAAGAATGGCCTCCATCTTGAGCTGCCACATTCCGAAGTTGACATTCTTGTCGAATTTCTCGACAACCGTCTTTGTTATCGTCATTGTTGCCACAAAATCTATAACCTGAAATTTGTCTCAAAAAACTGGCCAAACAAATATACAAGTCTCGTGAGCGGGCCCCACAGGGTGAGCGGGCCCCACGGGGATGAACGGACCTCATAAGATGAGAGGGCCCCACGGATAAACGGACCCCACAGGATGAGTGGGCCCCACAGGATGGACGGACCCCACCGGATGAACCTGTCTTGCAAAATATAACAACCAGCTCTGATACCAGTTTGTTAGGGGTGGCCCAGGAAATAGACAAATCCAAGTTAGGACAAAGTAGGCGGTATAACCGACCATATAATAGATAGGCGGTAGATACCAGCCATATAATAATTAGGCGGTAAAACCGACCATATAAAGACGGATAACAAAGCAAATAAAAGACACAGAAGATTTACGTGGTTCGGTCAAATTGACCTACGTCCACGGGCGAGGGAGGAGCTATATTTCTACTATGAAGAAGAAATACAAAAGACCGTAGGAAAGTGGTTCCTAGGCCAATATGCACTTACAAAAGAGTTTAGAAAATATTCCTAAACTCAAAACAAGAGAGCCTAAAATATTTGACTGAATGGGCTAGATGACTCAAGAAGCTAATAGCCCATATAACTCTCTTGAGTGGTGCACATCAAACGTTCAATGGCCTCTTCTATTTATAGAAATCAAGAGGGAAGCCTTCCGTTTCTGATCTTCGATGTGGGACGCAAAATTCTGCCATCCAAGGTCAAGAATTGCGGCTGCGTCTTGACAAATCAACAATGTATATATGGATTATATATGTGTGTGTATCGTCCAGTTGAAGGGGCCTTCGAAATAGTTGAAAAGCATGCACTACTACTTCAAAAATATTGAATATTTTATTTCTGGAAACTTGGGGATGGATGTTGTTATGCTGCAGGCATGACAGAAGACTGAGACCAGACCTTTTGTGAGGTACAATAATGTAAATTTGGTGAGTCAACAACTCTACATGGTGACTTCATAAAACTTTTCAATTCAATCTCATAATTTTCATACTCGCACTGTGAATCATAAGCTAGAGAATCAAAATATAGCCAATGTTCAAGGGCCTTGTTTTCTGGTCATGGATCGATAGTCTAATCTCAACTTCCCATTCTCCATCCAATCCTTGTACTTCCCCTTATATTAAAATTCTTTCTGAAGTAAAAGTATGTAAATACAACTACCTTATCAAGTTCAAGTCAATCTGTATAGATGCTATCATGTTGTTTGATTTGTGGTGTCACAAATCTTTAAATTGTTAATCTTTTCCTTTTATGCGTTGAAAATTAAAAGTTTCTAAATGTTACGACAGGACTTGCTTTGCGTGGTACTAAGGAAAAACTTAAGACACTTGCCCTTTTCATGGGCGTAGTATGTTGCACTACAGTGGTCCAATGTTGTGCTGGATCTGATGTGTTGAGATGGAGATCATTCTATGCAACTGAAGGCAACCTTTGGAAGGCACATTACCAGGAGGTATTTGATCATGGCATTCGTGAGGCTTTCTGCTGTCTGGGACGTGTTAAATACTTGTAAGTCCTAATGTTTTGTTCATTGTACACTTCATTATCTGATATTTTTAACTCTAGTTCTTTTTTTTTCCATGGCATAGAACTGCCTTGGAGGAAGATGGAATATATTCAGTTGCACAGTTACTTGGCGATCTTGTAACATATCGTGCAACAGGCACCGGACATCTGGAACTTTTGGCAGGTTCATGTTTATTCTTAGGACAACCGTACAAATTTGTATTAATTTGTTCTTAGATAACATGGATAAGAGCCCCTAAAATTCAGGTTTCTGCTTGTGCAGCTAGTTGAGTTTAAACGTGTAAGTTGACTGTCTACAATAACAGTGACTGTTTGTCCATTTATGTTCAGGGTAGATCACCAAATTCTTCTCTTTGGTTTAATTAATTACCCTTGACCCCCTTATAGTTTTACAAGCTACTTATACCCTCTGCTTTCCTGTGCTTTGGGCTAAAAGATAAGTTGAATAATAAACTAATGTACCCACCATAATCAGTTATAAACTTCACATATAAAGATTTTTGTATGTATCAATCAATTCAAATAACTACAACTTGGAGAACCACTAGGAATTGAAGAAAGAAAAATGTTATGTTTTCGCCACTTTAGACGCTCAAAATACTCTTAGAATTAAAACTGATGCACCCTCCATAGTCAGTTTTACTATGCCAAAAGTTTGCTTTTTGTGTTCAATTGAATTCTTGTTGTTTTGTATGATTCTGTGTCCCTTAATACGGTAAAACTGATTTCTTTTTTTTTTGGTCAGATTTACTGTTTAACTTACTTTTGGACTGAAACTACATGAGAAAAAGGTGTCTTTAAGAGCAAAGCCTAAACAATAAGGGGGATATTAATATCTTGCCCAAAAGTTTACAATGTATGCCACTATATGACACAATTGATATACATTGTATACTTATGTAGTTTAAAATGTGCAAAGTCCTTTTTGTTATTTCTGTGCAATAGCCTACATTCAAGTGATTAACTGCGCATGCAATCACCACTCTTTTGCACCATTTTTCTTCATTGCGCAGTTTTGTACACGTTAACCTTAAATTGTACTTCAACTGGTTGCAAAAATTGAAAAGAAGTTTTGTGGCTTCATACAGATGATAGATATTATTTTGACCAGTGGGACAAGCACATCAGGTTGTGCAAATTAAGAAAAAAATAAAGTTATTTTTATTAAAACCAATGGAAATTATTAGAAGTTTTACTTTTTTGTTGTCAAAAAAAGATATTATGAATTTTTTTGTTACAAAAAAAAAGAAGTTATTCGAAGTTAAAATAGTGGAAGTTATTGGAAATTGCTAAACTTTAGTAGTTATCTTTAGTAACGAGGGTAAAATTGGGAATATAAAACTTGACAAAAAAATTTTAACACCAAACCCATGGCTCATGCTTTATATACTGGAAGATGTCAACCTTTAGTGAGTTAGGATTTTGTGTCGCCTTAAGGTGCATTCTCTTAATTGTCCTAAGCCACTGATAGTCATTTAAGGATATGCTTTTCTCGGCTTAAATCAACTTATTGCTTAATTGTGCAGTGACTTTATTTGCATTCTGTCTTTCAAATGTTAAGCAAATATTGTTTCACCAAACTTTGTTAAGCATGTTCTGGAGTTTTCTAGCTTCAATTCCACTATTCCTTTGTGTTTTTTTCTTTTGGTTTTTAGTTTTACTTTTTCGAAAAAAATTCAGTTCATTTTGTAGTCTTCTCTGTGATTTCAAAAATTCAAAAGTTCAAATTAGTTTCCAAAGCTCAAAAGAAGAAATCTATACGAATTATCTGCATTGTATCATAAGCGAATCCAGGTGTTGATTGACAAACTAAATAGCACCATATCTTGGCCCAATGCATTTGCAAGGAACCAAGTAGCTTTTTTTTTTTTTTTTTCCAACGGTATTCTCTTTATATATATATTGAATTTGATAATACAAGATGTCAGTTACAAAAGTGGACATTGGTCCTATTATCCTCCTGTATACTCTCTTTGAGCCACAAGGGAAACTTTGTTTCCATATTACATTGGAAACAAGTTTAGTTGCAAATTGTACCATTTTATGAGCACATCTATTTCCATCTCTATACACAAAAGAAAAAGTACGGTACTGGAACATGTCAGTCAATTGTCTTATATCTTCGATTATGGTGGCTATTGGAGGAAAACTATACAATCACTTCGGTTTTGCCCATATAGTAGAAACTTGGCAACAATGCATGAAGTAGAGTATGTTTTATGCCAAGATTTTCCTTTTTGTTTCCACTATAGAATAATGAGGAACATATTAAACAATTTATGGTAAAGTTTCAGGTGCAGATTTTTTGCTTCAATTTATTTATGATTTTTTTTAATGTGAATTTAAAAAGGTTGCACTTACTGTACATACAATGTTTTAAATTGGTTTTCTAAATCATAAAATTCATGTTCACAGTGCACATGGTTTTATATGGTTGATGCCTTTTAGTTAGTACATGACTAGAGTACCTTTTTTAAATAAAAAACCCTTATTCCAGTTTTTCTCTTAATATATTGATCGTTCTTCCTTGGGATGGTCTGTTCTTGCCAAGTGTACCGAAAGTTTGTACAAGCATTTTCTGTGCCACTAACCTTTGTCAATAAGACAACGTGAAGGTGTGCTCTTGGTGAAGATGAACATAGTCTAGTGCAAGTGCAAAGAATCCTTGTTCTTTAAAAGAATTGATTACACTTTCAATGCTGATAGGGGTTTGCGTGGATCTATGCTCGGTACTAACTTAAAGTTAAAGATTGAAACAGCACCTCTTTGGTATGCATTTCAATGAATACATTTGAAAAGAACCGGAGATAATCCTTAAATACTGATACATAGAGTCATTAGTATTTATTAGTCAATTGATTTTTTTGCTTGTCGTTTCTCTTTCATGTCAGTTTCTAATTTCAGAGTTAACCTTTGCAAAATAATGAAGAACTTTTAAACTTTGATGCAACTAAAATTTTTCCCCTTTTCCTTTCATTTTTTTTTCCAGGATTAGCTTTATTGCAAAAATGTAGACCATTCACTCAATCACATGAAGAGTCGCTTGAGATACCCCCTGAAAGAGTTCATGAGGCTGCTGTTTTTCATCAATTTGCTGAAGCTGCCTATACGGTATTGTAATAATAACTTCCTTAGCATGTTTTCAGAAGTTTTTGTTCCTGCATAAACATTGGAATTGTAATCTACAGGGTCTTTTACTTGATGTTGGAAGAAACCCATTGATGTTTCCTTGTGCATGGCTCTATAGGCAAGGAATTTTCAGTCTTTGGAGCCGTAACAGGTTATTTACAAACTTAATATTATTGTGTAAATTTTATGGGCAATTTAAACATAGGCTTCTCATAGAAAAAAGTGAAACACGCTTAAGCCACTTCTTTTTGTTTACAAGATTGTGTAGTTTGATTTACGATTTTTTCTTATGTTTAATGTGTTTCAAGGACGCAAGTTTCTTATCCTGTTTTGTGTTGTTCTTCAACTCCTCCTTCCCAAGTTTGGGCATGAGTTGAAAACACATAACTGTCTGGAGAAAATAGTGAAAAACTTTTGGGCCACCATATCAGTTAGTTACTTTTAAGGAGATAGTGGGAAACGTGTAAAAGCACTATTATATTTGGTTTACAAGGTTTTACAAGAGAAGGACCTTTATATATCAATATTCACATTTTAAGGTAAGTGGAAATTAATTTAGTATGGACTAGTAAGGCCTTTAAAGTACATTGAGTTATGGATAGTGGGCACTGTTACCATTGTTGGTTGATTGAACTGCTACTCTCTAGGAGGCCTGCAGTTGAAGGGGATAATTGGTGGCGAGGTCATGCAGCAGCCTTTTTGAAGCATGTCAAGTTGACACCAGATGCGCTTAGAAAAGGACGTATTAATCAAGTGAGTCCATATTAGTTCGTGCTGTGTAATCTGGGATTTCATAGAAACTTAACTGTTTTGGGTATTAAGGCCATTTTGTAATGTATGTACACATTTTCTAACTAGTTCATGGCGCTTTTTGCTTGTGCATTGGCATGTCAGGAAATTTGATAGTGATGTTCAATTTGGACTGTTTACCTCTTTTGTGTTAATTTTATCATATCTTAGTAGCGTTGTAGGCAAAATGCATCTTTCTCGGTTAAAATTTTTTTTTTGTTCTATATAGTTATATGATTTATTGTATCTGATGGATTGCAAAGGTTTCCACCCAAATTTGTTATCCTCATCCCCGTTTTTCTCCAGTGTTTTTGCCTGGCTACTTTTCTTGTTGACACAAGCACAACATCTCTCTCTCTCTCTCTCTCTCTCTCTCTCTCTCTCTCAACAAACACACATAAACTCTTCCTTAACTAACTTTTCTTCTCAAATTCCTTTTGGTCTTGATGTGGAATGAAAAGCAATCTATCAAATAGTTGCAATATTCTAACTTTACTTTATGGCCTGTCAGCCTTTTCTCACTCTTTTAAGTCTTTTAACAAGTTGATACTATCATTTTTCTACACTATTGTTTGTAAATGATGTTGTGATTAAAATACAGTAATAAAGTTAGTAGTTGTTATTTCTTTTTCAGTTTGGAAGAGTTTGTTTTTCCTTTAATTATTACTTTTTTTTTCTAAAAACTATTTTATGCACATAACATATTCTCTTTTATGCATTTTGTAGAAAGTGCGGAAATTATTATAATCTTTTCTTGGTAATATTTTTCTAGGGCAAGTGTAAAGCATCATATTTTATGATGGTTTTACACCATCTAAAATCTGTTGTGATTGCTGTTAGAGGAACTGAGACTCCAGAAGACCTGATTACTGATGGTTTGTGTAGGGAATGCTGCCTAAGCAAAGAGGATTTGGATGGCTTAATTAAGTAAGTTGTGGTTCTTTTGATCACTTGTTATATGCTGGAAGATGCTTGTCTGATGCTTGCCATGGGACAAGCATTGGAAATGTTGATAGGATTTGGATAAGTGAATAAAGTTCCTGAAGCACATGCTTAGTATATGTTTAGCCACCATGGTGATAACATCTTTTTCTGTTGCCCTGATTAATAATGCATGGTAGATTACTTTGGAAGTCCATAATCTGTTATTTGTGTTAATAGTTATTGTCTTGAATTTCTTTGTTCATTTTAGCCCTTAAACAGTAAATAGCAATTTGGAGTCCTCAAAGTTTTTTGATAGATAAATAAGTCCTTTAAACAACAATATTTTTCTATGGCTGACTTTCATTGCTTACTGTAAAACTTTTACAAAAACCTTTGTGTCTTTAGAGTGTTTGGAAGATGGTTAGTGAAAGTTTGTCACCCTCCACATGCCGCCCACCCCTGTCTCCGAGCTCCATCACATCCACCGCCCACCCGGCCAGCAACCACCACTACCACAGCCCCCCTGCCCTCTTTCTTCCCCTACCCCCTACCCCACCTGCCACACTCCCTCTTTCTCCTCCCTGCCGGCCACCCCCTGTCTTTCTTCCCACTTCCTTGTGTGCGTTTGTGTTTTTTATTTTTAATGTATTTTGTAGGGTGTTTTTGTAAAAATTGTAGGGTGTTTTTATAAGTATTTTTGTGGGGTGTTTTGACATGTTACTATACATGGCATATTAGAAAAACTACCTTTCTAGGACAAGGCAAGACATGCCAAGCACACTCTATATTTGGCATCTATTTGTGTGAATAATATACTATATGCGTGATGTAAAAGATGTCTTAAAATGATATATTTACTCAGCTATAAAATTGTTTTAAGAGAAGAATCACAAAACAACAAATAATAAAATTGTGATAGTTGAGCAGTACAAATAAAAGTAGATACTCTCTTGTGCCAAACTAAGTACTCTGTATTTTTTAGCTGGACTTGATTCTTGTATAAAGAGAGAAGTCAAACTGTGCCAAACATGATAATTGAGCAGTATAAATAAAAGTAGATACTCTCTTGTGCCAAACTAAGTACTCTGTATTCTTTAGCTGGACTTAATTCTTGTATAAAGAGAGAAGCCAAACTGTGCATGCATTCATGAGAATTGGAAAAAATAAACATGACAGCTTCAATATTAACTAATAAAAACTTGAGAGGGTAACAGTAAACCTAAACTTATATGGTCACTGCCTTTGAAGTGTCTAACATTTAAGAAGTTTACCACTTAGATGTTGCAACCTAAGGAAAGTGGATGTTGTGAGAGGTTATGATAGGATTGCACCACTATTTTAAGTACTAGCAGTGGGTAGGCTAAGTTTCCTCACAAAATACTTGAGTTTTAAGCGTAAAAATCATAAAAGCATAAAATACTAAGTTTCTTTCACGAAGTTTTGTGAGAGAATAAAAATCATTATTTTGAGTTTTAAGAAAGAAACGGTTCATCAGATGGCATTGCTAGTCCTCCTATTACTGTTGATTGTGTTGGCATTCATCATGAATACCATTTCTGCATTCTGGAGGCAGCTCTTATTTATATGGATCAGTGTTTTGCCATAGACACGCATGAGTACAAAACCACTGTCATGATTATTCTTGTGATCTATTTAGTGGACCTTTTTAGCCCTGTCACTCTGCTCTTCCCAATGTTTTGTTTGCTGAATTAGTAATACAACCACTCATCTTTCTTCATCTTTCTACTCAAACATTGAATTTTTTAGCAGCCAGTAATTTTTTGTGAGACAACTAAGCTTGTTGAAGTTGACTTTCATTTGATCGGGGAGAAGTTGGTTGAGCAAGTTTTCGGAACATTTCATGTAAAACCTACCAATCAATTAGTTATTTGTTCAGCACAACATTTTTTTTTGTAGGGGGGGGGGGGGGACTATTGTAAACTACAATTTTGTGCTAGTACTTCAAGTACTGTAGGCCTACCAAACTGGTAGACCGAATTTTCTTCCAAAATACTGTTGATATGGACCTCATTTGTGGATAGACTCAGAAGGCAAGCAAGTAATTTTCTTCTAGAAGGATTTACTATACCAATTGTAACATATTTTAGGTCAAGTTAGTGTGTTTTAGACATACCTGCTAATGTTTCGAAAATGACTAGGTATTCATTAGTAGTTTTCATTGATCAAAATGTGTGTGTTTGTGTGTGTGAATAATATCCGAATTACTTGAGATATTTTTTTGGGGAGACGGTATTCAAACTTTTTCCTTAATTATTCAGTTCATTGATAAGGTTTTTATTTCTCTCTCTAATTTTTGTGCTTAGTGATGGTGCAACTACGACAATGGTTTCTTCATTATCATATTATGGTCACTCTGGTGTAATTGAAGCTGCTCAGGATCTTTACATGCAAATAGAAGGAAATTCTACTCAAGGTTCAGAAACTTGTTTTCCTTTCTTTCTTTTTTCTTTATTGACGAAATGATTCTTCTACATGCTTGATTCCCGATTCTCATTGTGTAGCATATTGCAATGAGATGTAAAATACTATATTTTGGGGGATCTAACTAGAATTGAAAACAAGTAGCGCCAGAATTTCTCTGTAATGAGTACACATATAACTATCATTTACAATTTGTTAAAGAAGAAACTGCATGGCCATATAGTTGCAATGGAGTTAGTTTGACCACTTTCTTAGCTCAATTAGAATTTTGATCAGAAACAAGTTGTTTGATGGGTTTGAGTTAAAAAGTTTTGTTACCTATCTTTTAATTTTCTCTATATCACTAGCTATTACAAGTAATAAATACAAAACATGTCGAAACCTTCTACTCAAAATTTTGACACTCTGATTAACACTGAAAGTTATTGTCAACAGCTTATTGGTTCTTATAGTACTGCTCGTTGATATTACTAGCTGCATTTTTTCAGTTTCCTTGATACCTTAAAAACCCTTTTTGAGAGGAGTCATGTTAGTGTAAAATTTATTTTTGAAGCTCTACCAACAGACTATTTTCACAGATATATCTTTCTTACCTTGACATTTAATTGTGATAGTTGAATAAGAAGAAAGAAGATGCACAAGGACATTACTGGCTTTGAATTTGGACATCTTAAAATGTTACTTTGTGCATGCTAGCAAATTGAGAAAGAAAATATGCAAATATATACGTTATATCGTCCTAGTAGGAGTATTTCTTGTGACTAAGATTTTTATTAAGCAAGAAATGCATTTTTACTCCAAGTATTGTCCTAAAAGTTATCTTTGAATATGTTGGTTCTACAAAAAGAGGATTATGGTGACTGTATTTGTGTACATGATTTTGTCATATCAAGATATGATTATGATACATGTAGCAAAATTATTCGATCAAGTTCGTTTTTGATAATACATTTGTTCTTCTTACTCTTTTACTAATTCAACTCAAAAAGTGCAGTTTGACAAGACATCTCCTAGAGTGCTGTTTATGAATTCTAAATACATGGAGGTAGTTAATTCTTGTAGTAATAGCTGGGGATATATAAGAGTTTTATTAGGTGAAAAGATTTTACATTATTTAATAAACAATCCAACAGATGTCCATCACATTATATTTCAACTAGCTTATATGATTTCGAAGAAAACATTTATAGGGAGAGGGAGAAAGTTACATTTGAGTGGGCATCTAGTTAAATCAAATTTTGGTCGACAACAACATAAACACAGTAGCCAGCAAGCATTTTACTAGTAGAGAGTTTGATATTGCTCTCTAGTTGATATAGTACACTGTGCAGAACTCAGTTTTGTGAGAGGATGATTTCTTGGTTTGGTTTTGTAAATGAAGATATTATGATCTTCTTTAACTTGATATGGATTTCCTGGTTCTGCTGGTAACATGATTTATTTATCCATTATCTCCCTGTTGTTCACCAACAAACTAAGAAAGAAAAAATCCATGTGGTCTCTGAGGCACAAAAGCTACTTATGCTTGATCCATTTGAAACCTGCACAAGTTGCATTAAGCTTAATCTTCTTCAGTTAAACTTGTACCTGGGACATGACTTATATATATGACATTAATTTAATTCACATTTTCTCCGAAATTAGGTGGTTATCTTTCTTCATTGTTGGGAGAAGGTTGTGAATGTGAAGGTTATAATCTTCGAATAGTGGGGCATTCTCTTGGAGGAGCCATTGCTGCAGTGTTAGGCTTTCGGGTACCAAAATTTCTTTATTTTCAATATTCAGTTAAGATCTATATTGATTATGTTAAGTGTTCAGCTTTTGAAATAATGACATAATCTGGAAGAAATAAAGAAAAATAGGGAAAAAATAATTTGTAAACCATTAAATGATCAATGGCTTGCTAGAGATTTGGATTTAATTAATTAACTTAAACAAATAAGTTTATCTAGTGCCCTTCCAAATGAGACACACAGAGGTTTTCGAGTGATTCATCTGGAGGTTGTAGTCATTTATGAACTTGGCTTATAAATAAAATACAGCTTGATCTTCTGTACTATTTGATTGAAGGGTTGGAAAACTTTATGCTGGCCATGCTTTACTGTGTCATAAGTTGGCTTTTCTGTTGTTTGATGAGGATAGCAACAACAGATATATCAGTTGAGGTTATAGTGCTCTGCAAAACATCAGGAATGCTGTGTTTATTGAGTGATAGATGTGAATCTAACTAGTGCAGTGAAAGTAACTTGGAGATCAATGTGGCTTTGCCCTCCTAGGATATCTTAACTACCATGCAAGTTGAATTTAAGTTGGATGCTTGCCTAGATTTTACAAGAGCTAAGTATGTTCAAAGCTTGTAAATTTAAAAACGCTTCATTGTAGCGAAAAAGGCTAAGTATCACTGTCCGTCCTTGTAGTTTATAAAAAGAAATGAACCTCCTCTTTTTAAATTATCATGGACCTTCTGCTTTCTGTCTTTTCTCTAACAAGCTTTAACATTATAATTAATTTCATTATGTTACTGTAGTTCCTTTCCTTTTCATTTCTTATTTCCTGTTCTTGTTTCTTGTTCCCCCTCCCTGTCATCAAAACTAGTCTTCAATCTGTTTCATTACCATCCCAATGGCCAACTTCCCTCCCCTTCCCTTGCCACTACACCTTCTCCATCTTGCAAGCACTTGCTAGGAGGATAGAACTGAGACACTAAATACGGTTACAGCTTTATGACTTATAAACTGTTGAGCCCATTGATTTCACCAGTGCACTTACCTCTGAATTTGGTACACGTTAGGGAATAAGAAGACCGTTGAACAAAAGGCTATAATGTGAAAATTGAGAAAATTGAAGGAAATCCTGAAAGCAGAACTGAAGCTATTGTGCTGAGATAAAGATTGAGTTTTGGTTGCAAACTGGTGTGGTTATAGACTCAACTCTAGCTCAATAAAAAATGGTTTTAATTCATTCAGTTACCTATTTGCACACTTCTATCTTCAGGAAATTATTAATTCACTGAATAACTGAATTGGATTGACTGTAAATTCCTTGTTTGTGGTACATTTTCTACCTCTATATCCGAAGGAAACTACTTGAGGATTTGTTACTCACCTACTCAAGAGAATAGTATCCTGGGAGGTGAGGTATTGACGATGCAAAAAGGTTGTCTCGATGGAATAATTGGTGGAATCTTTGATGTGGAGAGGAACTTTTGGTCCTAGGGTGTTTTTGTGTGGAGCAATGGTGGGAGAAATAGCTTGGGCAGGTATGGGGGGTACTCCGTGCAAGGGTGGCCGGAACTTTTTTTTTTTTTTTTTTTTCTTTTAAACAATGTTAGGTGAATTTCAGTATTTGTTTTTTTGAAGAACGGTGATTGAATATATAAATGGTTCATTGAGACCTCAATTGGTACCCTCCAGAAATACATCATAGGGGAGTCCTTATTTATTTCTAGTGGACTATGTGGGAGATTAATGATAATGAACCTAAAAACTACAATGCAAAGCTTTGGTATATAAATTAGTTTAAAGAGCCTTAATACTCACCATGCATTTTCTCAACCTTATGTACCAAAAGGTGGCATGTGATATAGAAAGCAAAAGTATTTCCAACTCCTACAAAAACAAAAAAAAAAAAATAGTAAATACTGATAGATTTCGTATACACGTTTTGTGCATTACCTGCTATTAATTCATACAAATTCCTCTGTTGGGCGGATTTACACTGGGGGCAGTGGGGGCCATTTTAATTTCTATAATACCTATAAAAATTTGATATAATTTCGAATGTGTCTTTGGAATTTTGTGTATTCATTGATTTTTATGCTCCTAAAGTTGCCTTTGATTTTACCTGTTATTATAGTTACCGTAGAAAAGGCTTTTTCAATTATGAATATAGTGAAAAATTGGTTATGAAATAGAATAGAAGACACTTGGATGAATGATTGTTTAGTTACTTTTATTGAGAAAAATATGTTTCGTGAAGTTCAAAATGAAAATGTTGTAAACTGTTATCAAAATATGAAAACTCGTCATGAGCAATTATAAATGATTTAGTTTTTTTTTTGAAATAAAATTATTATTACATTAATAATTTTGAGTTTGTCTTTTTATGTTTTTCATGGAATATATATATCATTTGTACTTGTTGGTGAATATTTTTTTTCTTAAAAAATTAGAAAAAGAGTAGGTAAAAAATTTTAAAGTTATTTTTGCCCCCACTGAAAATTTTTTCTGGCTCCGCCACTGTCACCTAGTAATCTTAGTCTTCAAATTCTGACAAACTGCTGGGGTGGTCTTTGATATTATGAAGACTGTGGGACAGATCCATATCTTTTCAACAAACTTAAAGGGACCAGCGTAATATTTACCCTTAGAACTATAATATCACAATTCATCGTACCTAAAGTAGTTCAAAGGCGTCTTAGCACTTACATTGTGTAACCTCAAACTTAGATACCAATAACTACAACATGATTTAAAAGAAAAAGTTTGTCCCACTCCGGGGAAGCGTAAGCTCATGAAATCATATTTCTGTACATTCTCTACATTACTTGATCTTGTTTCTTAGGTATGCCTCTTATGCTCATCTATGGCTACCGGAACTCTTGGACGAAAACAGTTTGAAACAAAAGAAGGTCAAAATATAGTGATGTTGAATTTGCTAATAGTTCTTTTATTGTGTTTATATATGCTGAGGCCAAGTATCTACCAATGAATCAAAGTACTTTCAATTTTTAATACTTGCCTAAGTTGTTGACAGTTAATTTGGAGCAAGTCATGGAAAAGTTTAGAAGTTTCTCATACATGTTCTTCATTCGTTTGCTTGAAGATTTGTAAATGGAGTATTACCCTTGATCTGACAAACATTTTGCCTTGGTTCTCTAACAATTGTCATCATATATCCTTGTTGGTAATGTTATCTAATATAACATTGCAAATAGAGGAACACACTTTCGTATTCTATTCTTGCATTCAAGAATGTAGATAGGACTTTTCAGAATTTACAGTATCATTGGCATCATTCAAAAGTGATGGCTGTGTTGGCCAGCCAAATTAAATTGCATTCATGTACTCATAATTCTCCTTATCATCTACCATGCAGTTATATCGCCGATACCCAAAGTTACACGTTTATGCTTATGGACCTCTTCCATGTCTAGATTTAAATGCAGCTGATGCATGTTCCAACTTTGTCACAAGGTAACAAGATTTCTATAATGTTTTGCAATTCTAATTGCATCTTGTCGTGCTTTATTTAGTGAACATTTTTTTGTATTGAATTTGTTAGTGAGAGCATGGACAGTTACGGTCTTAGGAGAAGGATCAAGATACCTCAGGCGCATGGCTAAGCAAGTTATGCTTCATAATATCTCTCAAATTTTAAATCTTAATATTTTCAAGTTTGGAATAAGTGATACTATCTTGTTGACCTAGTGAATTGGATTTTAGACAGTCATATACCAGAAGTTAATTAAAAGAATAAAGTATACATACATAGGAGCATATTCTGTCATGTTGGCAGTCTTAATGGCATCTTATTTCTGTCATTCATGACTTCATCCGCATGAAAACCTTGGGAATATGAGATAATGCATTACTCAATATATACATATTAAAAGTTATTAAGCGGCACGAATTTTGCTCAGACTTGCACATGGTGGTTGATCATTTCTTATATTTTTTATTTTTGAAAGATGTATATATTCAATTTTTGATTGAAGTTAACATCGCAAGTGCTCAAATGTCCAGTGTCATCCTTAACAATGAATTCTCAGCACGCCTTTCGGTTGCATCAATCATGAGGCTTCGTGCAGCTGCAATTGATGCACTATCACAAGATAGCATAGCCAGATCAGCAATTGTTTCACTGGCACACCGTTATTTTTCTCTCAATGGTTTCAACGTAAAGGACAACAAAATGCTTAAAGAGGTTTCTGATTTCAGTTCGCTGTCAAAGGTTGAAGCAAGGACAACACAAACATTGAGACAAACCCATCAATATGGTAATGCAGATTGAAGTAGTGGTTAATTTTGGTTGCTCTATGACTTTATAATTATACTAAAGGACGAATTGCACTCTTGCTTCCTCAATTTTTGGATCATAAACCAATATTTGTCCTAGAAGACTCGTTAAAAACATTTTTTTTTACAACTTAACTATCAGTTTAGGTGAATCAAATGCAACTGATGGGAATTGAATTTGAGCGTTAGCTTCAATGTCACCCCTCCATGAATATCCCATTTATCACTTCACAGCTTAAAGTTCAAGTGTGTTAGTTTCCCTGCCCAATGTTCAGTTTTTATCGCTTTGATGCAATCCTCTTGATGTCCCAATATTAGCCTTGGTTTAAGTATATCATTTACACATGGATAAACGAAAAGGCAATTATTCCCTCAGTGGAGGACTCCTCAAAACATACAGCCTAGCAGCACCAGCACCAGTCATTGTTTCTTCTCATTCCACCCACTGTTGGCACCACAAATCCTGCCTCTTCCAATAGTTAGGCAGCCATTAATGAGTAGACCAGAAAACTTATAAGAATAATATAGCCAACATGAACCATCGACCATGCTCTATATTTCTCCAGCTACCCTAGGAGAACACCAACAGTCATCATCACATGCTAAGCCCAATCAAAAATCATCCTACATCTCTTTCACAAGCTCCATCTTCGAGTCACTTCCCGTTCTCCTTTATTCCAACCCTAAGATTTACCTTCAACTCAAACGTCTCATAAACTTAAATAGTAATCAACAAAAGCCATCATTTCCTGTTCACTTTAAGCTCTAATTTTCTACTGCATTGACTGTTGCCTTTTTTCTTCTCTCTTTTGCCAATCTTCCTTGCAGCCACATCCATGTAGCACCTACAGAAAAGCAATAAGAGATGGGCAGATGCTCTTAGGTTAGGAAAGAAAAGAGAGGTAAGGAAGAGGAGGGTAAAGGTGAAACCAGAGAGAAGGAGAGGTAATAGGTGGAAGAAAAGCTGGGAGGGGCATGACATATTGGAAGCAAGAAGGCCAAGTAAAAATATTGAAAGTGTGGGAGTGGGGATTGATGCACCTGGACTTAATGGTCTAGTGATAATGGAGTCTTTTTGAAAGGGAAGCTATAATTAGCTTTAAATTAATTGCTAAAAGGAAAATGTAACATAAGCTAGATGTGGAATCGGCTCTAGTATTGAAGGGAAACATTCAACTTCTCATGCTATTCACAAGAAATTCTCTCTTACATCATTTCAACTGCACATCATATTCCGAGGGGGCCTTGTCTAATAGCTAAGGTTGAAGCCCCAGGATTTAGATGTACTGGGTTCAAATCCCGTTTCCCTCTCCCCTGCTAAAACAATTTTTTTAAAAAAAGGCACTGCACATCGTATGGGAGTTGAGTTGGCTAGAACAAAGCATTATGTACACTACTTACGTCCCTTCAGAACTGTGAGTTGATGTCTATGCGAAGTTTGCATGCTTTTCCTCTCTTAATAATTTGTCAGTTTTGTTGACTGGCCTTGGTTGCTCCGAAACAAATGAGAATATGGGATTCTCAAAAAAATTATGGGACCTAATTAGTATAAGATCTAGACATTAGGGATCAAAAGTGCAATTGGCTTTTACAAAAAACATCATTTAGAAGCTATCCTTCTATAGTCTAGATATGAAAGATCTTCATCTTAAAGTTCTCAATGTGATTGCAGGGAGGGGGGAAGAAGACCTGGAATCTTGTTGGGACGAAATTGGCAAAGAAGACAGCTCCAAGCCCGAGATTAGCTTAACTGATTCCAAACCTAATTACGATGATTTATTCAGTCCTCCTAACGTATGTCACTATGATGATCAGTTTAAATTAGCAACAGCCATTCCTTCATCAGAAACTCGGTCATCTCATAATGTCCCTGAAATGTTTGTACCGGGACTTGTTATCCATATAGTTCCAGTAAAAGAACATGTCCATCATCCTTTATTGAAACGCTTCAGTATTTGGGAGGAAGATTGTAGTTACAAAGCATACATTGCAAAACGAGAATCCTTCAAGGATATTATAGTATCACCATCCATGTTTCTTGACCATTTACCATGGAGGTACTTGCTTTCATCTCTCTCTCTCTCTCTCTCTCTCTCTCTCTTACATGGATTTTATTACTACTCAATATTTCAATAGTTGAGATTGATTCATTACGTGTCATTATTTTAAATGTAAATGAAATCCTTCCTAGCAAAACACGGAATGTGGAGATGTGGCCTGAACTTAGCTATGAATTGCCTCAAACATTTATCATTTCTGTTCTTGACGCACTTTATCCCAAGTTGGCCAAGTTTCTAAAATGGAAATTTTGTATTCCTTTTTTGTTATTTAGATGCTACAGGGCTATCAGGAAAGTATTAGACAGTGAAAACCTCCGCTCTCTGTGATCAATCACGCATGAAAGGTCAGTTTTAGACTTATGTTTTCTCATTGAACAATTTTAGTTTTAGATTATTGCAATGAAGAGGTGGTTTTATTGTGATTTGCCTATTTTCTTTAGTTATTTGTTTTTGTAAAAAAATCACCTACCACGCTGATAAGATTGCTTTGATAATCATTAGGCCTATTGACAGTTTGGTGGTTCCACTGGGTTCCAAGCTGCACAGTAAAGTTCCAAGCTTCTTATAAAAGCATGTGAACTTTAGAAGTAAAATATTACACACAAAATTTGTTGGAAACTACTACAACGTTACATTAGTGATATCAATGCCAGCAGGATGTCATGCTCAATATTTACCCTATTTGACTTGGGTAGGAATGACATCCTGTAAAGGTACGTAAGGGTATAGTTACATCCACAAATTGAGAAATGATTTGAAAAATGTTAAGTACAGTGAGAAAGTAAGATTTGGGTAAAAAATAAGAATGAAAAACCTTTGGTTACATTGGAGCTGTGATTCCCATACTTAACAGAAAATCTAAAGTTGGGTGGAAGTTCTCCAATAAATTTTGTGTTACATCTGACGGGTTTTTTCTGTGAGTGCAAGTTTAATTCCAATTTATACCCGTTCACTGCAAGTATACAGGCCAAACTAGTAGTTTAGGGCATTAATCGGGTCGATCCCATGAGGAGCAATGTCTACAAGTACTAGGTCCTTATTTTCTCTATTATTTAGACTTACAATGAATTTGAGCAGAGAATTTATATTAACTACTACCTACAATCTGATTTAACAATTGCAAGATACAAATGGAGAAAAATTCACTAAAGACTTGAATCTAGGGATGTAGATTCCACTTATGGCACAAAAGATCCAAATGAATGAATTTAACACTTGTTACTACTCTTGTTTAATTAGGGATTCATTTCCAAAAATACCAAACTCTCATTCTCATGATAATAATGATCTTAGAACAGCTTAGTTTTTCCTAATCTCTTGGTAAATAACTAACTCTGTTCTTGTTCATGCATGAAATGCAGATTTCATCCACTTGAATGTATGTCTATTCTCATGAACTTACAACTCAAGTTCTACTCATGTTATTCCATTGTTTTTACCATTTCTCAATGAGTAATACTGTGAGAACCCGAAAATTTTCACATTTTCTAAGCAATATTTTATTTCCTTGCCTATATTTTTATACTGTCCTTTGAAATATTAAACTTTTTATGTATTTTATAAGTAAGTACAGTTTTAAAATTATGAGTTAGTGTACGTTAGTTTGAAGTGCGTTATAGACGTGGGACCTGCTAGTGCGATATAATTTTGGTGACTAAGTGAGTTTTGTGCTAAGTGTTATTATTTTACAAGGTGCTAGGAGATAATTGGAGATTAGTTAGATAGATTACCATTGAGAGACAAGAGGATAAGTTTGAAAACAAAAGGTGCCAAGTGTCACGATTTGGTTGGGGTTGGACTTTGACTATTTTTCCTCCACCTTTACTAAACACAAAATTTGACCAAGATCATCTTCATCTTCTCCATAAGCTGGCCGAAAATTTTGAGGGAAGGAAAGGGAGAGAAACTTCATTTTTCACTTCAATTTCTTGCTCCATATTGAACTCCAACCAGAAATTTTGCAAAACCCACCATAAAAGTGCTAGGTAAGGTGGTTTTCAGGGTGTTTGTGAGTTATTTTGGAGGACAAAGCTTAAGCTACCATCTGCCTTAGGGAGATAAGGTAAATTTTTAAGAAACTCCTTCTTTACTTCAATTAATGGGCAATTTGTTGTTATAGTTGTTGAATTAGTAATTTTGTGAGAAAATTTCATGGGTTGTAGTGAATTTGTGGATATTTCAGTTTTCTTGGTGAAATTTCTGCCATAATATGAAGATTGATGATTAGTCATGGTTTGATAGTTTTGATATATGAAATATCTAGTGTTTAGATGGTAGTTGACTTGGTTTAAAGAAAATTCTGGTTTGTGGGTGCAAATTCCAGCTTAGGGTTCCAATGGTAGTAATCTGCCCTGTCTGCCCGAATCTGTTTGGCCATGTTAGAGGCTGAACAAGCCTTATCACAAAACATGAAAGTTGTAGGGAATGATGTTTTATAGTTGTCTGAAAAATTTCAGCTCAATCGGAGCAACATAGCCTGGGAAAAGATGGAAATACCCTGACTGCCATAGGATTAAAGTCAGTGAACAGTTTTGACAGTGCACCAATTTGATCGCGGTTGTTCACCTTGATATGTACTGAATTAGGATTTAGCCAAAACATGAAAGTCATAGTACTATGTCTTAGCTTTCCAACACCACTGAGAACACCTTAATCGGACTTCGGTAGCCTGAGTTATGGCCATTTGAATGTACTGCAGTTAACTAGCCTGTTGGTAGGAATCTGGTTCTGTAAATTGGGAATATGACTTAGATACACTGCAAACTGGACTAAGTGGTCTTCATTAAAATTGTAGCCCTCTGTCTTAGCTTCGAAACGGTATAAATTTTACCTCAATCCGATAAGCGTAGCCTCGGTTGTGTCCGTTACGCAAAACAACGTCAAATCTGTCTTTTGTTTCTTGATTCAACCTTTATTTCCGCACATGTTCCTAGCTTGATTTTGTACTTGTATGACTTGGAGCCTATGAAATGGCTATTGAAATGAGATGATTTTGTTTGTGACTTTGGGATTGATTGAGGAAAATAATGAAGCCATAAATGGCTGGAAAATAGGTAAATACAAAGGGCGTGCTGCCCAAATTTACACTCGAGGATTAGGTAACGATTTGAGAGCGAATACCACGTGAACCATCTAGGGTATTTATGTCTTCTTTTATCAAGGTATATAAGTTAGTATTTGGCCGAAACTTGTACCCTTGAAAAAATGAAATTTACAACTAATAGAAATATGTTTTCTTTGCCACTTCGACTCAAATAGCGATTTTAAAGTTTTACAAGTGAGCATAAGTTTTATAAATATTTTACTTATGTCTTTCGGTTTAACTGTACTCTTTTCACTACCAAAATCATATTTATACTTTGTACTAGTACGTATTCAAATTTTCTTTGAATCACTTTAAATCACTTAAATCTTTGATGGTTGAAGCATAATGTGTTCTTTTGATTATATTAGGGTTCATCGGTGACTGACGGTATTATCCGGCAGGATATTTGGGATATTATTTTGCGTAAGTAAGTGAGTGTTCCTTGTTTGTTATATTTTCATTGACTATGTGGTTTGTTCTTGATTATATGACTTGTTATGAACGAATGACAACATGTTAAATGTTTTCAATGATTGCTTAAAATGAGTTTTCTAGACGAGTGTGTACTTTATCGCACTCGACCTAAATGAATGTGAAATTTTCAATGATTAAATAATTAAATACTAGTTGCGCATGAATGTAAGCCGTTTGGCTGAATTGGGCCCTTGCCCTTCGTTGCCGGTCGACTCGAGCCAGAAGCGGACTCGGTCGGGCGATTTGGTGACCCTGGGTGAACGTTTGGTATACTCGAGTATTACCTTGTTGTCGAGTGGAGCCTGGCCAATGTCCAGGAGGGGGTGAATGAAATGAACGAACAAATGCCAATGCAAACGAGGGTTTTACTTACAAAAATGCATTTTTAAATAATTGGAGGAATAAGGGAAATGACAGGAGAATGAATGAACGAACAAACGAATGAAAGGCTCCCTGTGAGCCTGTATCCTTTTAATGAATGTGTTAGTATTGCTTTCCATTGTAAATGTTTCGTGAATTATTGATTATTGATGGTTAATGCATTGAACCTATTGTTTGATTATGTGTTCGGAACCTCACTGAGCTTTTAGCTCATCCCTTTAGTTTTGTTTTCCTTAACAGGGAAAGGCGAGTAAGGACGAGAGCTCGGTATAGACTAGCCTAGACTAGTTTCAGATTTTGTAATGGTTCTTGCCCTACCTTTCGGCACGGGTTGGATGTACGAAGGATTGAGAACCTTTGTATATTCAGTGTTTGTACTCCCTTTTGAGATAAAAGTATATATAAGTTTCGCTTTAAGTTTTGGATTGTTGATATATTTATTCCTGTGGTTTTATTCCGATTTTAAGTGAGGACTGACGTGAACGACTGAGTCCCGGCGAGAATTGGGCAAGCCATAAGTTTGACCCGAGGCCTTTTTCATGTGGATCCGAGCTCGGATCGATTGACCTCAGATCCATTGCTCCAAAAGTACAGACGATGGTTCGGATCTCTCCTTGTTGCACACTCGGATCCGTGTGATCAATTTCCAGATTTTCAATTCCATCATTTTTTCTTCATTTTTGCTCCTAGTTTCTTTTGTACTTTATCATCCAAATGATCCTTGCTCTTTCTTTATCTCGTACATGAAGTTCACATGTCAATATCCTTCAAAATATCACAAGTTAAAGAATTAATCCACTCATTTAGCAAGTTTGATTATTCAAACAACACTTAAGCAATTAGCACCAAAAAGAGTTCAAATATGGCTTTAATTCTCTCAAATCATAACAAAAGTTCATGCCAAACTTGTACAAAATATACGTTAAATATTCACTTATCAACATCTGAATTGAAAACACAATTATGATATGCATATTGAAAAATCTCAGAATGTCTAGGGCTCCGTATGGATCAAGTGTTTTTAGGTCTATTTTTCATAAAAATTACTGTAGCAGTGTATATGAAAAAATTGTTACTATAGTTGTTTATTGGGGTGTTTATAAAATTTTATATATTATTGGGGTATTTTTTGAACATAAAAAGAATCACCCACCACCACCACCCCCTCCCTCCTCCTCCCTCTTCCCTCTTTCCCTCCTTTCTCCTTACTCTCTCTCTTTTTCTTCCTCCTTTGTCATCCTCCCTCCTCTCCTCCCCTTCTTCCTTCTCCCTTCCCCTCCCTCCCCCACCCTTTGGTTGTGGCTACTGCCTATGACCAAAAGGTCGAGGCCAAGAGTCGTGACCGGGAGGGGAGGGGAGGAGCAGAGGAGGGAGGAGGAAGAAGGGGAAGGGAGGAAAAGGGATGAGGAGAGAGGAGGGGAAGCAGGCAGTAGGTGGTGGTGGTAGGTATTTTTATTTTATTTGTTTATTTTCTTATTAGTTGTATTTGAGATTTGTATGGATAGGTAAAATTTTGTGCAAAAAATTTGGAAAGATACAGTACACTTTTAACTGTGGATCAAGACTTATGATACAAAATACATAGGATTCTAACTTGAACAAGTGACCTAATAGAGTTAGATATTCCGAGAAAGAAAGCAAAATAGTACAAAATTACCGGGATTTTAAATCAACCAAGAAAAAGAATTTAAAAAAGAGCCTATAGTAAGCAAAAAATGAGGACTCTACTGATTTCTGAATCATAGAGTTCCCTGAACGATTGTTTGGGAATAAGCTTTTGGCTGGAATCACAGCTCCATTGTTCATAAGCCAATGTACCTTCTAAAACCATTTGCTTTTGGTCCTTTGCATTTTGTTAGTTAACCATACTGTTGCTATTCAAATTTTTTGCCATATCGATCCTTACACTCCTTTAAAAAACCTAGCCTCGTGAAGAGAAATTGAGCGACCAAATCTTGCAGAATAGGTGATTCTAAGGGAAGATTACTAGAAAACGGTAATACAAATGATGCATGGGCTACAAGAAATTAGCTCAATCAAATATGAATTTAACAGAAAATCTTGCAGAATAGGTGATTCTAAGGGAAGATTACTAGAAAACGGTAATACAAATGATGCATGGGCTACAAGAAATTAGCTCAATCAAATATGAATTTAACAGAAAATCATTAACAATTGAAGACAGATTTAAGGTTACTGTGAGTGATTACTTCTTTAACGGTATTTCTTTTCCAATGAGCTTAAAAAGCATTCAACAACCTTGCTGATCAAGTATATGCACGTGTTGTGTGGCAAGGCATATAAGTTTAAAATTCAGCATGGTTAGTTTGACATCCTCTATATTTTAGAATTTTTGTACCTTCTTAAAGCTGGACATCAAGTCATATAAGTTAATTAAGATAGAAAATTTTTATGATTCTAATTAAATCTTATAATCTTGAAAACTAAAATCTCCAAGAACCTCTAAATTTATTAGGTTTTATTACAAGAATAAATGTAGAACCATTAGAAGATATAGGTATAATTAGAAGTTTTGTGACTGTCAATGAAAGACTAGGGTCAAAATTGTTGATCCAAAAAGCTCGAAAGACATGTTGTACTTGGTATGTGAAAGAGATGAATATAGCTTCTAGTCCTGGTGTAATCCGATAAGCTGAGAGATAAGCCAAAAGGATACTAATAGAGAAGTTAGTTTGGTAGCCACAGGTGTTGCTGGCCTTTTGAATATGGAAGCTAGTGTACTTTTTGGATTGCAAAAATTGGAAGATGAAATGAAAAGCATGGACTTTAATTTCATGTTGGTTATGCTATTGATGATGTCTATGAAATAAATTGAAATTGCTATATTTCTTCTTTGTTGGCTGGTTGAAAAAAAATGCAGCAAATGATCTTCATTTTTGCAATGGATATAATCCATTCCTTATCAAGAAAATAGAGATGGAACGCCATAGATTGAAGAACTATGATTGAAGATAGTTGTATAATATAACATGAACTAGAAATAGGATTGCATTTTCATCAACAACTAACCTTGTCTAAAATAGTTGCACAAAGTACTTCTAAACTAGACCAGATTTGCTGGTACATAAACATCATACACCATACTAATGCTTTGAACAAAAATTCGGTAGACATAAGCATATCATAGCCACCCATATCAGTACACCAGAAAATGGTCGCAAACTAATACATTTTTCTAAACAAAGAGAAGCCATTCTATCTATGTTAATCAAGGCTGTGTAGTTTTGTATTTTGTGGCCCTGAGCTTCTGCGGCACAACAGAAACAGTAGGTGGTTTTCTGTCTTTCTTTATAATCATTTGGGTCACCAAAGGCAACTCCAGCACTACATTTTTCTATAGGCTACAATAGCAGGAAAATAAGAAGTGAAAAAAGGTCAAAATACACAATATATTGAATCCCAATAAAATAAAAAAAAATTTCTTTACTTGACCATACTTGAGACATAAGATGATTCCTAGTAACAGCTTTGCTCATGCTAGACATTGTTGGCTAAGTGTATGCCTTCTTGCTCATGCCCTTTGATTTGTTTGGAGCTTGATAATAAGCACTTGGTGAAGTATGTTTGAAGTTGTTCTTTAGTCAGTATGTTGAATAGGTGCCGGTGAGTTTGATATTGGTTGTTGATCAGTTGGTTCTTGAAGTTGCTATCACAAGAAATTTGAAGTTTAGTAATGGCTAAAATAACCATAAATAATACTAGACATTGAACATACTATTTACCTTATAAAACTTGGGAGTTTGGATGAATTGGATTTTTGCAACTTCTTGAGTTGTGACCTGCTCCGAAGCGAATCTTGCAATGAACTGTAACACCCTTTTCAGTTGATGTTTAACCTTTTTTTGGTTCATCAAGAGCTCTTCTACGCACTTTTTTTGGTCTACCAAACATCTTCCTAATTGCAGGTGGATTCAAACCAACTTCTTTACATTTTACCTAGTATGTATCACTTGGAATAGGTTTAATCATATGCGCATATATCTTTAGATATGAATCTCTCTTGTAGCAGCTGTCAACAAACTCCTCCACTGGTCTCTTTGCTGCTTGCATTGCAGCACGAGCATGAGTGCAAGGATAACCTCTCAATTGGAATATGCCATAGGTAGAAGTCTAGCTTTCCAAGTCCACCACAATTGTATTTCTAATTCCAGCATCAACCTCATATTTTTTTCCTTCCAGCCAATACGGTATGACACACACTAGCACCTATCTTATTTTTCTCAATTTCTCCATGATATTGAGCAAATTGTGCCTTGAAACTTCTCCATTCCAGCTTGCCTGGATTCTCTGCATTAACCTTCTCCTAATCCACTCCAACATGCCTATCACAGCTAGTTCCCTTGCGGGAAGAATATAATTATTAAAAGATTCAGACAAATTATTTATCAAAATGTCACAGTTGCTGGTAGTTCTAAAGCCCTGGACATAAGTTTGGTGGAAATTTGGCCAGCCATGTAGCAGCTGGATTCTCAACCTTTGCCATGTTATACATTCCTATTTGCAAGTCTATCTCATTACCAGCACTTGCACGTGCCCAGAACAAATCTTTCAGCTCTTTTTCCTTGGAACTTTGGTTGAAATTTTGACACATGTTTTAAACATTACCTACGCTCAGATTTTGGAAAATCTTCCTTGACTATATGCACTAGACCATTTTGCCTATCTAAAATGAAAGTCCAGCTTATGTTGTCTACACCCATTCCTAAGTCACCCATCAATAACTCCAAGAACCACTTCCAACTATCGCATCTGTCAACCTCAACAACTGCAACAGCTATTGATACCATGTTATCATTCCCATCCTTTTCTACAGCTGATAAAAGTTGACCTCCAAATGCACTCTTCAGAAAACACCTATCCAGACCAATCACTGTTCTACATCCATTAAGAAAACCTTGTTTGCAAGCATAGAGATGGTAGTATAACCTCTCGGATATACCCTTTGAGTCATTTGATGGCTTATCAATCTGCAACTTTACAGCACTTCTTGGATTTGTCTCTCTTACAGTTGCCACATAGTTCCAAATTTTGTGATATTGCTCAATGTCCAGCCTCTGCATCTCTTGTTTTGACTTTTCTTGGCTCTGTATACCTTGACAGATGAGACTTCAACCATTAATTCCTGTTTAATCTCATTCTGAAATCCTATTATAGCACATTTGGGATCATCCTTAATCTTGTATTGCTTTCTGCAGCTGAGATATGAAGAAGTGACAAACTTGTTATTGTCTTCTCTGCCACAGATATGCTCATCGTTCCAGGTTTTTATTCGAAAAGTTTTTGTGCCTTGGATAGATGCTGCATGAACCCTCCATGTACAACCATTGGAATATTTACTATAATTCTATGCCTAATTATTTATCCAATTTAATTCATACCTCAATTGGATACACCATTCTTTCAATAAATTCTGAACACTTGGAAGTTTGTGAACTTGAGACCAACCTTAGCTCAAAACGTGGCTTCTTGAACTCTTCCTGTAGATCAAAATCAAGGTATTCTAGTCGCAACTCATAATCAGATCCATATATGTCTAGCAACTGCTCATCATCAGCCACTGGTTCAAAGTCTTCATCTTCTTGTTGACCGTTCAATCCATCTTTTTCTTCATGGCTGACAAGTTCCTTATCATCCGCAGAATATTTACAATCATGGGAACGTTGGCTGTTCACATTATGCTCCCCTGGCTTTATGACATCAGGTGCCCTCCAAGATTTTTTTTTTTTTTTTGTGATTTATGTCTTCTAACATCTGAAGACTTTTCACCACTCGAAAGGTATAGAAGAATTCTGCCCTGCTTCAAGTTCTTCTTGATCAGCCTGTTCAGCTTGACTTTGTCTTGTACGTTGGCTTTGGTTAATGGAAAAAATTTTCACTGCAAAATCTGCGATTGGTGTTATAGGTCCATCACCTTTTTTGTCAGCAAAAATATCTTCATCTTCTGCCGTCTCAAGCCCTTCTTTTACCCATTTAGGTTCATTATCATGTGATCCCTCACCAGTTTTAGCCTCCATGTTTTCTTTGCCCATTCTATCCCTACCATCATTTTCAACTTCTTCAAAAGGTTGTTCCCCAATAGGAGCAAATATTAGTCTTGTAGGGAGACCATCATGTGCAAAATTCATTTGGTCTGTATCATCTTCCCCTTTGATTGGAAGTAAGCCACCATCCAAATCAACATGTGGGGCACAATACCAGAAACAAACTTTGTTGTTATCAACCACATGCATATAAATTTTGCCAGTCGCATAATGGAACGCTCTCTTGGTTTCCTCTTCCTAAATATGGCCACCTTGTCTCCTGTGTACATAACAATTGGTTCTAATTTGAACATTCCTCCATAATATATATGCATCCCCACATATTCACTTGTTTTCTGCTCGTCTGTTTAATATAATAAAAGAAGAAAAAAACTAGTTTCAGTGCCCCAAGTACATTGTCCCTAGACAGCTATATTATGTTATATATACAAACTGACAAAAATACATATTACTTGGGACTATTATAATTTTATGAATATGCTTTAACATATTTGAATTCATAAAAAACCAAACACTATAATGTAGTCTGGATATACACGGATTTTGCACAGAATCGAATTCATAGAATAATCGTGATAAAGTTTCCATCTTTACATGCAATACGTGAGTTCTCTATACCAACACAAACATAGGACTAGTTATCAATTTTTCTGATATATACCTCACAAATCATGAATCCTAAGTATTACATGGCAATTAATTTATGAAAACCCCAAACCAATATTAACAAACCCATAACCTAGGCACGTATTTGATCACGATATCTAACGGCTACTGCAAATACAAATTGCAAATTCAATAAAAACTCTCACGAAATCATTTCAAAAAGATTAAAAATTTTTAGACATAGTCAACATAAAGCTGAAACTTGTCAGTTATACTTGGATCTGTCACAGCTAATAGTCGATCTTCTTCCTTTGCCTCGATTCTAGATGCCTCATTCAGTCTCTCTCTTTTTCTCTCACTTTCAATAGAGTTTTATTTAGGGTTTTCTCTCTCTTCATCACGAAGTGGAAGAAGCAAACGAGCTTCTTCTGGTATGATCTTTTATTTACGAAGGGAAATATTGGCATTTTGGTTGCCCTCGTTAGTGTTAAGTTATAGCTTTCCAAAACACGGTATAAAGTGTATGAATGCTGATTCAGAGGGGTTATTTTATATTTTACCCTTAAATATTTTACTTTGATAGAAAATTTTTTAGATTTTCAACATTGAAGACTATTTAAGAACAATTTTAGAAATTTTCAACAAACTTTGGTCATGCAAAAACAATTTACAATGCAAGAATATTTTATGATACAGTCATATCATTATCCATGATAATCAAATAAGTTTAAAACATAAAATAATAAAAATTGGTTCCAATACCATTATAATGAAAACAAGGTACATACACAACAGAAACTTTAGAAGTTTGTTTCCTTAAAATAGATCCCACTTGGATTAATTCAATGTGACGTACAAGAAAGTAAATAAAAAGTACCTCCGAAATGACATAATCTCCGTGAATCAACTACCTTTTGTTGATGTTCAAACCATCGAAAGTTACTTTTTACTTGTCTAACCACTGAGGTCGGTTTAGTCGCCAGGGAAGGCTCTTGTAGTCTTCTCCAAGTTTAAGATTTGAGTTCTATGCCTGGTAGTTGGAAGTGGGAAGGGTATGGAGAGAGGTAAGAGAGTAAAGAGTTACATACTTGTTGTCGCGCCCCATTTTTTATAAGAAAAATAAATAAATGGTTTAAAAAGTGAATTTTTGATTTGAAAAAATGAATTTTGATTTACAAAGAAAATGAAGAAAAATATGGGTCTAAATGGGACTTGAAAATGCGACGATTTGACCCAAAATATAGTTTTAAAAGGGTTTTTTGAATGAAAAATGGAGTCGCCACTTGGTATAGAGTTAAGGTGTACCAAGTCACCTAAAAAATGAATTTTTAAAGGAAAAAGTAGAAAACCCTTTTTAAACGACTCCAAGTCTACAAAAATCAGAGAAAAAGATTCGGGAGTCACATTTGAAGAAAGGGAAGGCAAGGATAAGAATCCAAGACACCCTTTCAACCTAGCCAAGGCTAGTTGCGCGATTTAGTCAAAGATTTTCTTATTTTAACCTAAAGATTTATCACATTTGGATGTACTATATGAATGCAAACCCTAGACCTAAGAGGGTATCGGGGGTCGAAATTTCTCTTCAAATCTCAGTTGGTGCCAATCACATTAATTGTGACGCCCAATAGTGATCCTTTGGAGAAGTCACGAATAATGCAAAAATGTGAGACTCTGAGAAAAGAAAAGGGATAAAATAATTATATAAATATACATGTCTTAAAGGAGTGCATCATGTCGGGTATGAGGGATCAATATTCGTGACTCAATTTTCCCTTTAATAGAGGGAATACGAGCGTGCTAAGGCTAGAAAGTCAAACTCATCCATATCCCATATTCAAGGGGTTATCTCTAGTCTAATCAGGCAAAATGCACTAATCTACCCCCCAATTTCCTAAATGAGATGCAAATCTAGATGTTATATATACATAGGGGTAAGGGATATTTTATTAGGGGAAATATTATGTGAAAATGATAAAGATCCTAAAAAAAATGGAAAAATATGCATGAAGTGTAATGTAATCGTACAAACATGATCTAACGAGGGAGGTCCCTAAAGGTCTAGCATTGGACTAGCCCATGTCTATGAATCCTCACTAGCATTGGAGTAGTGGGAAATCGGAACAAAGAGCCACAACTAGCGTTGGACTAGTGTGGTGACGGGAAAGGAATCACAGCTAGCATTGGACTAGCGTGATAACATGCATTTATTACAGTCTAAGAAAATCAGATAAAGTATAATAAAGCAAATAAACACATAGATCACATAAGGCACATAACACATAGGCATGATATCTAGATGCACGTCCTAAGAAAGCGGTAACACATAGCACATAGGCATGCAAATCACGCAAAGCAAATAAGCTCTAACTATTACATTTGAGGGGGGGCCTACTACAATCTAAGGGGGGAATGAATTAAATAAAATGATATAATAACCTAACTATTACAATTGTGGCATTTTATTGCCTTCCCAAATAAATACAAATTAAATTAAAATATACAAAATTAAAACAAATAAAGGAACTAAATGAATAAATAGAATGAGAATATTAAAAAAGCATGCAATTTCGCACATAAGTTCACATAGGGGCACATAGGGTCAAGTAAAGTAAGAAATAAGGGATATGGTGTACCTCCCTTGAATTGGCGCCCTAATGAAATGAACTTACTTATTTACCCTCCAAAAAACAAAGAAAGGGTCAAGACATCACTTTACTTAAAAAATAATCACAAAAGATAAAAATGAATTGTGAAATTGAATCAATTAAATCATATAAACAACCCACATTCAAGAAGTCAAAAGAATAAAAGACTTGATTGCAAACATTAACAAAGTTTTGGGGTCAAAATTAAAGAAAAATAAAGTTTAGGGACCCATTTGCAATTAAATCGGGGATCCAATTGAAAGAAATTAGAAGTTATTGGGGTCACAGTGAAGATATCCAAAAGTACAGGGACCCATTCGTAATATTCGTTTCCTGATTTCTTAAAGGATCAAACCATTGGACCATTTGCTTATTTGTTTGGGCCTAAGACTCTCTCTAGCCCAACTGAAATTCAGAGCAAAAAGAATGGACCATTCTATCATTTAAGACCCCAAAATTAACCAACAAAACGATGGGCTTCTACCCTCTAGCCCAAACCAAAAGCCTTTAAAAAAATCAGACTAGCCCATTACTCCAGCCCAACCGATCAATGCAAGGGCTTTGGCTATCCAAACCATGTCAAAATCCAACCCAAAAGTAAACAAAAAACCATTTGTTAGACCCAAACAAACATAATTCTTAACCCAACCTTTATCTTCTTACAAAACCCACCAAAATATTAAACTAACCAAAATTATTAAGATCTAATTGTACTCTAAAATCCGTAAATAATCTACCCAAAAAGTCACATAAAACATGTAAAAAAGTGGATTAAACTTAAAACGAAATAAGTTAGATTATTCCAAGCTTTGGGCCATAGCAGAATAAGGGGGGAACTTGGGGTTCAAATGCAACAAAAGCAGGGACCTAATTGAAGGACTTACGAAGGTGTTGGAGGCAAATTATGAAGCTAAAAAAAAAATCCAGGACCAAATCACACAACAAAAGAAAACGGAAGGACTGAAATTGCCATTTTGGACTAATGATCATCTTCTCCAACGAGCTAATATCAGTTAGCATTTCAGCTTTCTTTTCGATTAGCAACATCAGAAATTTAGTTTCAACTTCAACCATTCTCAATCAGACAAAATGAAACCCACAAAAATTCGCCCTTTCAGACTTAATTCGAATTCATACGATGGAACCGAAAGTAATAGCAAAATTGTAAGGCAGCAATGCATCGAAAATTCTTAAACGTGAGAAAAGGAATTGGGCGACTCAGCCGGTTTCCTCGCACGGAAATGCAGGCAACCATCTTTGAATTAGAAATTTCAATCAGGCATTTTAACAAACAATGAATGGGCATGAAAAGCTTCAGCAAATTTCGCTCAATTGACTCTAGAACCCGCCCCAAAATTTCATCAGCAACTCAAGAAATACAATCCAATGAACCCAAAGAGCACTTATGCCCGAAATTGCAGATAATCATCAAGAAAATTGCAACAATAGCTCTCTGCTTTGAACGTCTTAAAGAATCGGCCTTAAAGAAAAAAAAAATGAACGTAGAAGGCTGACTTACCGCATTTCCTCGGTGAAGATCTGCTAATGGTGGTGGAGGATTGACGGTGAGGTGGTGGCGGCTTCCTGCGACGACGGTTCCAGCCTTCCGAATTCACCCTTCATTTTGCAGAAGCTTTCTTCCTCTGTTTCCGTTTGCAGCCGCGGCCTTTCCTCTATTTTTCCTGCTCCGTTCTTTTGGCCGAAGCCTCCCCTCTCGAAAGTTTTTTGCCTTTTCCAGCTTCACAAAGCTCTTAGTCTTCTCCTTCGTTCCTCCTGCCGATGTCTTCCCTCTGTTTTTCCGCTTGATCTCAGCTTTTTCCGTCGGTTCCCTCAACCCTTGCCGCCATTGGAGTCTTCTTTTCCTCTCTTCTTTTCTCTCCGCCCTCTCTATTTTTCTGGTTCCTTTCTTCCCTATTCGTCGAAGCCCTTTCTCCTCTGATTTTCCAGATTTCTGGTTGTCCTCGGTTTTTCTTTTTCAATCCCAGCCTCCCTCGTCACTCTTTTCTTTTCCAGTTGCTTTGTTTTTAGTCGAAACCTCTCTCGGCCTTCTCTGTTTTTAGCCTCCCCTTTTCTCTCACGAAGCTCCCCTCTGATTTTTCCTCTCGCCGCTCCCTTGTTTTTTTTTCACTCTCAGATGAAGCCTTCCCGTTTCTTTTTCTCCTCCAAGCTGCCTTTTTCTCGGCCCTCTGTTTTTAGCCGATCCCCTCAGTCGTTCTTTTCTTCCCTTTTGTTTTCTCTCCGTTCCTCAGCCCTCCAGTCTCTTTTGTTCTCCGCCCTCTCCGCTGTTTTCTTGTCTTTCTTTTTAGCCGAAAACCCCCTTCCCAACCTAGCCTCCTTCTTTCTGCTATTTTCATTGCCTTTTCCCTTTTTTTGTTTTCAAATCCTCAACCTACAAGTGTCCCAATCTCCCCCCCTCCTAAGTGATGTGTTGTCCAAATATAAAAGGGACACTTGTCCCGCATGCAAAGCCTACACATATTCACATATTTTCTTTTCCTTCTTTTTCATTTTTCCCAAAATCAATTTAAATAAATAAACCAAGTTATAAACAAATTAAGAAAACAAACTAAAACTTTCAAAAATATCAATTACATTTTTTCCTTTTCTTGAAACTCAAAATGATTAAAAAAAAAATTTTGTGGGCATTTTTCTTTTTCTGAAAAAATAAAGCTAAATAAATAAAATAAAATAAAAAAATAGCCGAAAAGTAAAAATGAAATAAATTAAAAATTTGGTGTCTACACTTGTCTGGCCCGCCAATAGATAGCATTCACACAAACCTTCTACACGAAATCATCTAGGGATCGAATTAATGAAAACTTGTAACTGAAGTCGATTTAGTGTTCAATTTGTTCACAAGTATTTGGAAAGAGCTGTATATGGCCTACAATTGAAATTGGTCTAGGTCTTTTTGTTTATCCAAAACAACACCAATCCTTATAACTTCACGTAAAGATACAACCCTTAGGATACATAGAACAATTACGTGCTACTAATTTAACATTAAAAAATTGGTAAGTATGAATTTGAAGCAAACTATAGCTGCAAAATATTGGAAAATAACTAAACACACCGGTGGACAGTTGCGATAATTACCATGAAGATGATGATAACAACAATGACAATAGAAGTGGAGGCAATAGTAAGGCCTGAATTAAAGGAAAGAAGGGAAATAGAGGGAAAAGGGGAAAAAAAGGTAGTATGAATTCACGATCTAATTGACGAAAAAGAAAAGAAATTTTTTGAAATTGCAATTGAACCCCTCATATTACCTTCTTCTTTAATAAAGGAAACAAATTTCTAAAAGCACAATTTGAGTCCCTTAATTCACTTTTTTAATTAATGAAATAGGAATAGTATGGGATTTTAATTCAATCTGTCAATTTAGATAGTTTCCTTCAATATTTCACATAAGTTGAAACTACGAAGGGGTTCTCTATATATTCTTTAAATGCTAGGGAGCTATTTTGACTTTTATGTAAATCAAAGGGGGTTTTCTATATTTTACCCTTTTAGCAATTAAGAATTTGTGTTGTTTATGATTAAAACTATATTTTAACATGATGCCCATCTAGAAAAGGCTAGAAATAATTGGTTAAATTTGATTTATAATAAAAAAACTTAGAAAGTAGGAGAATATGATATTCCTTATCTATCAATTTGAATCCAAATTCCTAGCATTAAGGTGTTGGCTTCTATAAAGTTTCACTATGTAAGGACAAATTTGTCAAAAAAATAAGGCTATGGAACTATGGTATCTAATTGTGTTCAGCTAATTAGATTGAGGAAAAAAGGTAAGAAAAAGGATACTTTCTTAACTATTTATGTGGAAATCAATATACTATAATAATTTTTTCTCTATTATTGGAATTAAAATTTTTACAACACTAAAATTAGGAAGAATTTGGTATGTTGATTTGAAGAGAGCTATTAATCATTTAAAAAGGGACTTCTACAAGTTCAAAGTACTAAAAACGAAAAAGAGGAACGCTATTGTTGAACCTTAATTTTATTCTTGACAATAATCATACATTGAAAGAATTAAAATAAATAATATTTTAATATATATTCCATAACACATAATAGAAACTAAAAAAGTGTAAACATATAATGATTTTTTTGTATAATGTCGCGCATTAAAAAACAAGAGAATTTACTTAGAAAAAATTCAAAAAATAAAAATTTAGAGAAATGTGTAAAATCAATGCCATGTGTATGTCAATGATATTTGGAATATATCTGTTATACAAATGTTAGGCATATTAGATACACAAATAAGATATTTTATTTTTAATAGCATACCAGCATTTGCTAATTGGCTCAAGATACCATAGAAGGATAAAAAATGAGTTAGGCACTTCAATATTAGAGAAATGTGTTTTCAGTTTTCACAAATCATTGTATAATCATATTACACAAATCTAAATATATGAATACACAAGATTTTTAAAGAAAAACATGAATAGAAAAGGCAATTAAGTTGATTAAAGCTTGAGATCCAAATCAAGAGCTGATGCTCTAAATTCATCACTATACAAACTTTTCCTTTTAAGCTTGTCATTTTGATCTAGAAAATCTTGCAATTGGTGATGATTGTTCATTGTATCATCAGATGCACCATCTAGATGATTGCTCATGCGCAAATAATCTAATTCACGAACACTTGCTTTAGTTTGATGAGACTTAGAAGTTGCCTTGAGAGAACATGATCCTTCATTTTCCTGCTCTTGAAGATTTTCAATTTGCACAATGTATTGTCCCTCATTGGTTGATTGGGGATTATTAATTATTAATAATCTTGACCACTTATTGATCCCAAAACAATGATCAAGCTCTTTGAAGTTTGACGCCCCCACTTCTCCCTAAGGCGAAGCAGAGGGTATCCGCGGGACGCCTGCCCAGCTCTCGTCAGGACTCATGGCAATATCCGTTCAAGTTTAGCACAATACTATTCAACAATACTAGATAAGTAAGAAAATGCGGAAAACTTCCAAACTTAACAATATATATAACGATTATCCAATCCTTACATCAAATTCCCAAAAGTTACATCAATATCCAAAATATATAACATCCATGTACATCAAATATCCAAAACATACATTAGATTCCCAAAAGTACAACCAATAAGAGGTCTAGCCAAAATACATTAGAAACCCTAAGCCAAAAGTGCATCAAAAGGGTTCCTCCAAGTCTCATTCCATGCCCAATTCTGTTAAGGAAAACAAATCCACAGGGTGAGCAAAACGCTCGTGAGGCCAAGAACACACATGCAAGCACATAGTCCAAGTAACAAGCCCAAATAACAGGTCAATAGATAAAGTACAAGTAATTGACAATTCCAATAAAATGTAAACAGAAACAATTCAAGGATATGGTAGCTCTCAGGAGCTAAGTTCCACTTGCTTTGCTAGGGTCATTCGTATACCTTCCCACGATGACTCTCCGTCAACCGGGTCGGTATTTCCATTCCATAGATCTCCACTTACTTCTCATGTTCGTCCACCGTACATACAACTCCGGGCCCGCATGACATTGAGAAGGCGATACTCCACGAGTATGCCAAGCGAGACCTCTTCAATAGGTCAAGCTTATCATGTGATTCTCATGGCTCACCGAGGTTCCCGACTAAGCTCATGCCGGCTCGAGTCCCAAGGTCGGCCTATGAGTTTGGGCGTCCCCCATATACATGTATGTGTCGAGGAGATTCACTCCAGCGACGTATGCAGCCATAGCATACTATTTCAGGTCAAACAAGCATTTGATATAATCAAGCATTCATGTCATGTCAAGCAGGTCATTCATTTCATGTCAAGCAAGTTAATCATGAATTATTTTTTTCAAATGAGAACGAGTGCGATAAAGTATACACTCGACTCCATTTTCAAAATCTTTGATCATTGGTTACAGGCAAGCATGTATCAAGTTCACAGGAGTTCAAGTAATCACACATTTGACACTCACCAAGTAAACAAGGAAGAAATGTCACTTGAAGTTCAGGTGTCCACCGTAGGATCCTCTTGAAGGTTCTCGTGCGAGCCTGAGCAAATTAATAGTGAATTATCATTTATAAACCCCAATTATCACGCATGAGTGTACGCTTGTACAATTCGAGAAAATTTCTCGAAAGTGAGCCTAATTTATTCATAAATTGTGGCCCAAAAGTGGGGTTTCAAAAGTACAAGAGAAATCGAGTTTTTGCCTTCGAAATCAAGGGTAAAACATTCAAGTGATATCGAGGGAAAAAGGAGAATTCGAAAAACTCCATTTCCTTAAGTTTTGAAAATTTCAGTTTTGATACGAGATCTTTGAAAAATCGTATCTCACTCGTTACAAGTCCAAAATTGGAAAACTTGGTACCGTTGGAAACTCCTTCCAAAGTAATAAAAGTTCCTAGAATACACTTTTCCATGATTCCAAATAGAAAGTATTCAAAATTTAGCTCAAAGTTGCTGTTTTGGGGCACTTGAGACAGGTTTAGGTCGGTTTTTGGCCAATTTTGAAAATTCGGCAAAATTCACTTGAGTTGAACTAACCTCTGAAATTTGGAACTCTATTAGAGTTGCAAATCCAAGTTTAAGACAAAACAAACGGAACAAGAGTCGGAGTGCTGAGCACCAAGATATGATAGCTCAAGGTTGGTGAAAAACCGAAACTGTTAAGCAGAATTCCAGATTTAAACTTCAAACTTTGGGACTTTGGTTAGGTATCGAAACGGACTCGGAACGGCACCAAATTTGGTATGAATACACTACCATATAAGGGATACTCATCTGCCAAAATTTATAGAAAAATATGTACGAGAAATCAGTTAACGAAACCACTAAAACCCCAAGAAGTTCCAAGGCAAATCTGCCTTGGACTTCCATTTTTCCGTTTTCAAGCATTTGGCCAAGGACATTCCCTCAACATGGTTCATTGGTGTAGACAAGGTCTAATAAACATTCCAAGATAGGTTTGGTAGGTGATTAACACCAAGAATCTAGAATTAACAAGTCTCAATCAAGTTTAGTAACAATTCTGCCCAAAAGGTGGGTTTTCCTTCAAGAAGTCAGTTTCGAAATACGGCCATAAATCACTCAATTCAACTCAGAATTGGATGTGGTTGGTGGCGTTGGAAAAAAAATTCATAAATCTACAATTTCTCAGAAGAAGCCATTTTCAAAATCTGTCCACAACTAGTCCACATTGGAGCCTCAAGTTGTAGTTCATGTTCTGCCTTCTAGGGAACTAACGAAACAGGGCAGCCAAGTTCAAACAGTTGGTACGGATTACTCATGTTGAATCAGGATGTACATTTTATACCGTTGGAAATTTGGGAATGTCTAGTTTCCAGTTCCGCAAACGACACTTGATTTCGACATCGGAGTAAAAAGTTATAGCCAAAACACGAACACTGATAGAGCAGTTACGGGAAAAATTTCCAGTTTTGCTGATTTCCGAAAACACCAGATTTGGCCAACCAAATCACGAAATTTTTTTGATGAAACTTTGTACACAACCTATATTACTCATTTACATCAGAAAAAAGTTATTAGAACCTCAAAAATTTGCACTAAAGTGCACGAAATTCACAGGGGCAGAATCAGAAAAATTTCCCTCTTCACATCCTTTGAGTTTCCACCAACAACACAACATTATTCCACTAAATTAAGCTCTAAACCAACATTAATAACATCATAACTCATCAAATCAGTCCATCCGACCATAGTGGGAGTTCATAGAGCCCAAGCAACAATTTTTCCAACATAAACAAGCTACCCACATGCATGCATGAGTTTATATGTGCACTACTACTTCCATAAATCAAGATTTGAAGGCTTGATCGTTGCTTACTTGTTTAGATGAACCAAGCAGAAATTTCGGTCCAAAGATGCTCAAGAAAGACTGTGGAAAGCAGCCCCTTTTTCCTAGCTTGATGCACTCTCCAAGTGATTAGCTAAGTGTAGTTAAATTTTGGTGAGATTTGGTGGAGGATTGATGCAAGAAATGAAGAAGAAATTTGAAGAGCTTGGAGTTGATTTTATTTTTGATAAAAAATAAAGCTTCCAAGAGAAGCTAAAATGTGTGGCCCAAATTAGTCCAAAGGTCAACTCTCTTTCCCGCGCGCACGCGCGCGTTTCGTGCTCGATTCCTCTCGAGTTTATTTCACTAGTGCACTAAACCTCTAATGCACTTATATTCATATTAATATTATTCAATCTTAATTGTCCCAAAATAAGGGTTTAAAATCCATCAATTAAATCGCGCGTGTAAAATCGCGTACTTCCGATTTTTGCGCGATAAAGTGAAATCTCCAAGAAATTCTTATAACGATAGCTTCACTAATTAATACTCGAATACTTAAGTATAAAATTACCTATTTTAATACTAATGTACAAGTCTCCAATTTTTCAAACTTATAGTATTCTCAAAACGGTTATTGCTTCCAACCGTGCATTCGCTATTCTCACTTAACGAGTTTTCAAAAATTAAATTTTGAAACGAGTCATTTTAAAAATATAATTAAGTTATAGACCCATGTAATTAGGTCTAAAGAGCTTAGAAAATAATATTCGGAGTAAATGGCCAAGTAAATAATTAAATGAGCTAGAAATAGGAAATTAAATAAGAAAATTTGCGAGTCCTCACATGAGTCGAGTATTAATTCCTCAATTAACCTTTCTTAATCTACCATTGATCATTCTTGACTCTCCAATATTAATACACTCCCGATTCAAGTATAGTCTCGAAAAATGTGTACTCGTTGTTCCGAACTAAATGAATTTTCAAAAAGTGAATTTTGCAATAAAACGCTTTGAAAATATAAAAGAGGCTTTGTTCCATATAAATGAATTTTAAATGGTCGAAATAAATAATTAGGAGAAAATGAGTAAATAAATATTTAAGTAAACTTGTAATATTCGATAAATAAATAAATAAGAAAATTTTCGGGTCCTCACAGAAGTGCCACTCATTTTTTGGGGATCTTGGAAAAGAGCTACAAAAAGAAAACTGTGAGAGACTTGATGGGTAGGATAAACAAGGATGGTAACGTGTTTGGCCAAAACGACCATTTACATCCATCAACCCATGTCGTCTTCTTTCCAATACTCGCTCTTGCTTGTGTGCATTTTGATGACCCCCTAATGCTTGAGGAGTCGAGAATTCTCTCTTACAAAAGCTACAAGTAAAAACTCTACAATCGAACTTTCTTCCATCAAGATTTGATGGTTCACTAGTTGTGCCAATAGCAATGGCAGTGGCGATGGGGTGAGGAAAAGAATCATAAATATTGTTGGAAGAGTTGAAAAATTTTAGTTTAACCTTGGAGTAGTTGCTCAAATCATCATTCGAGTGTTTCAGATCCATCGAATATGAGACATTGGTGAATCCCACTACTTTTCCTTCTTTTTTATCTAGATTATGATGTGAAGGAGGAGATCTTTCTAAGGCTGCTGAGATACTTGAGGCATTAGAAAGACATGGTTCCAAACCAATGTTTTTCTCCATTGATAATAGAGATTTGGATATGTATTGGGAGATAAGAAGTTCTATTAAATAGAATGAGAATATGAATGTTGAGATGTATATATATGGAAATAAATCTGATTCTTAGTATGCCTACTATAATAGAGATAATGAAAATAGTGCAATATTATTTCATATAAAGATTCCATATAAGAAAGATAGTGTTTAATCTACTGTAGTTGATACATGAAACTTGAATTTGGCAACAAAAATATAGTAAATTAGTTGATTCTTGGTTCATATGTGAGAACCCAAAAATTTTCATATTTTCTAAGCATTATTTTATTTCCTTGCCTACATTTTTTATACTTTCCTTTAATATATTAATTTTCTATACATTTTTATAAGTGAGTATAGTTTTTAAATCATTTTCCTAATATAAGTTAGTTCATGTGACGTTAGTAGTGTATATTGGACGTGGGACCCGTTAGTGCATTAAGTGCGATAAATTTTTGATGCCTAGGTGAAGTTTTGCATCAAGGGATATTATTTTACAAGGTACTAGGATATAATTAAAGGGTAACTAGATAGATTAACCATTGGAAGGCAAGAGAATTAGATCCAACCCTAAAGGCGCCACTTGTCGCGACACTACTAGAAGTTGGACTTTGACCAAGGTTTCTTACCTTTCCTAAAACCCAATTTTGACCAAAATTTCTTCATTTCTTCACCTTGTCTTGGCCGAAACTTGAGGGAGAGAAAGGGAGAGAAAACTTCATCTTGCACTTCATTTTCTTGCTTCAATCTTGATTTGCAACCATGGATTTTCAAACTACTCCATAAAAGTTGGTCACTAGGTAGATTCCAAGGTGTTGGTGGAGTGATTTTGGAGGAAGAAGCCCTAAGTTTCCACCTTTTTTGAGGTTACAAGGTACCTTTGGCTAACAACTTTCCTCTACTTCCAATATGTGTAAACTAGTAGCTTAAAGTTGTAGGTTTGTAACTTTATGGGAAAATTTCATGGGTTGAAGTAGTGTTGTGGTAATTTTCAGTTTTATTAGAGAATTTTCTGCCCATATGTGAAGCTTAAAGGTTAGTCATGGTTTGCTAGCTTTGACATGTGAAATATCTAGTGTTTATGTGTTAGTTTCACTTGCCTAAAGAAATTTCCAGCTTGTGTGCCTAAATTTCGGATTAGGGTTTCTAATTTGGCTTGATTGTGGTTGATTTTTGGAGCTACCAATTAGCTATATATGAAGGGTATTGTGGCCCTAATTAAGGGTGTTTAATAGCTTATGATTTGTATGTGCAATTGTGGCTGAATTGAGATGTGATTGGTGACTGATTGTAGGATGGAAAGTAAGGAAATTGAGGGGAAGTGCTGCCCAAATTTTAAGGCCGTTTGGTCCCTTTGAGTTTGGATTAATCTAGGGTAGAAATGAAGGGTTTTGGGGTTGCTCATGTTCTTAGGACCAACTATTACCTTTTCACTCCAAAGCCACATTTTATCACGTTGCACTAGTAGTTAACTTGGATAGGCATACGACTCGTAGTCGAGCCTCATTTATGCATTCCATTTATTGGGTTTGTGGATGTGGGAACCATAATTGTTTTACCCTGGTTACTCCTAGGACGTGTCAGTGATCAAAGGCATACTTGGGAGGAAACTTTTAAAGTTATCCTTGCTTGAATTGGTGAGTGTACCACTCGCACGACTTGTTGCTTAATTGATTTACTTGTACCTGCAATTTGTGACATGAATGACTATGACCTCTGTTTATTCTGAATGAGACGAGGGTATACTTTATCACACTCGCTCTCTCGCCTGTTTGACTGGTTCCTGTATACACCAGAATCTGTTGCTTGTGCATGATCTAATGTCCTTTGGAGGTGTATCTAACGACCTTCCTATTAAACCTGAGTTCAACCTCATGGGTAGTCAATTGAATCGAGCCAGCAAGGGGCTTGATCGAGGAAAATTGACAAGCCATGGGGGCCTGTTTCTTTGGGATCTTTAAGTATTGGAGACTTTGGATTCCTGGTATACTCGAGTATTACCATCCCTGTTCCTGTTGTGGCGTTCGGGCCCGGTAAGGGGTATGTTTGGTGGACTGAATTTGGTGATAAGTGGTGCTCTACTGGACCAGTTACTTTACCTGAAAGTTGACGGAGTGTCAACTACTACTTGATCAAGCTCTGGTGAAGCAACAGGAATTCGGCTCTTGAGAGCCACCTGTATCCATTCTAGTTGAATTACTATGTTTAACTGATGTGTTTGTTCATTTTTATATCTGGTGTTTCTATATGATTGACTTAAGCGAAGTTCCATGATTCTTGACTGCTTGTACTTATGGTACCTCATTGAGCGTAAGCTCATCCCCGTTACCTTTGTTTTCCTTACAGGGAACCATATTTTGGAACATTGATTTTGGAAGAAAGAGTCGAGTTAAAAAAGATACATGTTTTGTTTAAGCTCTTCTGTAATAGAAACCCTAACTGTAACTGGATCTAGTATAACCTTTTGGCTTGTAAAGACTCCAATGTATATATTTATGCAAGCGTATGGTTATGTATATTAGTTAAGAATGCTTGTTTCTGTGGTTATGTAAACTTTTGTCGCATATGTTGGAAAATCGGGCGAGTGTGGAACTTGAGCAAGGAAGAAAAGAATTTTTTGCCGGGAATCTCTGCAGGGAATCCCGCCGTATATCCTGCCAGATCTTGGCCGGATACATGGCCGGATTATCAGGAGAGATTGAAAAAAAATAGGTTGGTTCACTGCCTCGAATCCGGCTAGTTATCCGGCCGGAAATCCGGCCAAGTTGTGGCCGGATTCTGACGTGGCGTTTGTTCTTTTGGTTTTTCATTGGAGCGTTTAAGCGAAGTTCTATGGCATCATTTAGTTTAGCTAATTCAGTTTTTGACAGTTTGTTTTCTCGAAAGTTCTTTTGCACATTTTGTAGGGTTTACGTGTGTTTCATTTTAGTAGTCTCGGCGAGAATTGGGCAGGCAGTTCGCTAACCCTTAAGGTACGCCCTAGGGGAAGGTGGGACTGTCACATCATATATCTTAATCCTATTTAATATGTGTTCTTATCTTTAGAGGAAAAAAATTTCCTTCAAAGTAATATATATAGGCCTATTTTAGTATGTAAGGTAGTGAACAATACCAACCACTTAATTTACGTTAACAACTATTTAACTTTAAATTTTAAAATTTTATTTTTAAGTAGTAGGTGTAACTTTTTTTTTTGGCAAACACCATCCACGAGGTGGGGATGCCAGCCCCCTATTTTATTGATATAATTGGAATGATACAAAAAGTGAAAGAACCCCTCTGCAATGAGCTAACAAATGGAAGCACTACTCCCTTACAAACTGTCAATGTGGAAAAGAGAGCTCCCTACTGTCTAGGTGTAACGAAGTCCTAACTATTCTTGGGAGCTGAGAATACGAAGCGCAATATAGCTCCGATGGCAACCGCAATCCCGCTAATTTATCTGTCGAAGAGTTTTCCTCTCTTACAACATGTGATATGGAAGCTGAAGAGTAGTAGGTGTAACTTAGATAATCATATGGTTGCGATGTTATTTATTTTAATTTATTTTTGTTAAGTGACTTGATTTTACGTATTGTGATTCCACATTATGACAGTAACAATTATTTCAATAATGCTAAATTATTAGCCAATAAATTCGTGTGCGTGTCAACTCAATTACCATTCATCAAGACGTTTACTAATATTCTAGTTTGGCAATTCATTAATTTTTTCAAACGTAATTTATTATTGTGTTGCAAGAAGTTTTTTTTTTATCGGCTAACATCGTACACGGGAAGGGATGGCAACCCCTAATTTTTTGGAAGATAATCGGAGCACATTGTTTCTTGCATGAACCATAAACGAGGAGTACTACTCTCTTATGATTTTACACCTAATTTTGTGAATAGACGCGGTTCCTAGCCTATCTAGATGCATGGCTTCTCTCGCTAACTGTGGTAAAGATGAAGTCGCTAAGTTAATCTCCTCCCGAGCATGCAAGCATCCTTCATTTGACAACACATCGGCAACCTGGTTAGCCTGACGATAGCAGTGAAGAATTCATCTTAAGTGAGAAGTCAAATCCAACAACTGCTGCACCTCCTTGTAAATACTCCATGGGCAACCAACTGTACTATTTAAGATATGTACTAACACCAATGAGTCCAATTCAACTTCAAAGCGATCAAACCCTCTCTGCAGGCACAACTTCACTCCAAAAAAGCAAAGCACGAGCTTTATCCTGCATACTAGAAGCTAAACCAAAACTACAAGAAAATGCCAGCAGCAAATTTCCCCTAGCATCCCTAAGCACCCCCCGGCCGCCACTCACACTAGGGTTACTCTTAGAACATCCATCAGTGTTAAGTTTTAGGACACCTTGGGAAGGTCGTAGCCATTTTACAAGCATGTGTGAAACTGGCATAGTCCAGTCAGAGATCTCCAAATAAAACTGTATCCATGAATATGAAGAAACCTGGCATTGCAGGAACTGTAACCTGAACAACTCCAAAAATTTGAAAAATATAAAGTGACATACCTGGACTCCCTCGAACCTCTTCCCTTCATATTTCATGCCATTCCCAGCCTTCCATAGATGCCAACAAATTAACAGAGGAACAACCTAATAGACAAACTCTAAAAATTTATTACCCTACTTCCCATGCCATACAGACCCGAAGCGAAGACCCAGTCTAGCAAACACCAACTGCATCACCAAAAGAATCAGACTTGCAGAGCCATATCCCCTACAACAAACACATGCTCCGTAGTTTCGACTTCAGGATAGGAACAACACATACACCGAGAATGCCCATGGACCCCAAGTTTCTGCAAGGCACAATCTAAAGGCAAATGGTCCTGTAACAGATGCAACAAGACGAATGAAATTCTCAATGGCACCACATGATGCCAAATGCATTTGAAGAACAAAAAGTAAGCGGAGTGGTGCCGTACCAGGGCAAAAGCCAACTTTAACTTGAATAAACCTGATTGCTTCAGCCTCCAAATCATCAAGTCAGGGAGTGGGCCAGCAGGTGGGTCGACACGGCCAATCTCAGTGACGATCTCAAGGGGCACTCATTATGAGATGTGTTGGACATTCCAGGTACCATTCTAAGCGAAGTCAGCCACCTTATGGTCCGAGACACCATCCAATCGAGAGGCTAATCCACCAGTATCTAGCCAATTGTCAAATCAAAAATTAGAATTTCGGAACCAAACTCTCCAATCAATCTGCCTCTCAGCAATATGTCACACTTTCATCATCTTTCGCCACACCTTTGAGCCCTTATCGCCAAAAACCATATTTGGGTGAACCTCGAAACAAAACTTAGCATTCATAAATTTTGCCCATATGGAGGCATTAGCGTGAAAATTCCGCCACAACTTTATCGAAAATGCTCTATAACTATCCTCCAAACGACATAACCCACACCCCCTTCTTCGTACGGAACACACAAATCCTTCCACCAAATCCAATGATGCTTGGTACCCCCTTCAGTAGATCCCCAAAGAAAGTTTGAGAACATGCCCTCAAGCTCCTTGAAAATAGCCTTAGGAGGAGATGCCGCCGTTAATAGATGTATTGGCATAGATGAGTGCACATGTTTCAACAACACAATCTTCCCCCCATAAGACAACAACCGATTTTGCCAAGACTCAATTCGAAGCAAAATTGCCTGGCATAATCCCGCAAAACATTCTTTTTTTCGTCTCTTGCAATAAAGTGGAAACCCTAAGTATTTAATAGGAAAAAGGCTTGCACGGAAAACTAGTTAACCTCTGAATTGTCAACTTCTTGAAGGAACACACCTTGGGATGCACCAAAAAACAACTTTTCCCTGCATTGATCTTTTGACCGGATGCAATCTCATAGGCAGACAAAGCCCACATCACTAGTTGTAACGATGCCACTGTAGCACTAGAGAAAACAAGCACATCTTCTGCATACCCCAAATGTGTAACTGGCGAGCAGTCCCTTGGGACTCTAAAGCCCTGAAACTCTCGATATCCTAGCAAATTATTCAACAACCTTGACAGCACCTCTGCCTCAATAATAAACAAAGCAGGAGATAGGGGTCTCCTTGACGAAGGCCCTGGGCTGATTTAAAACAATCAAACATAGTGCCATTGACAACTACCGAAACCAGACATTTGAAATAAGACGCCAGACCATATCAATCTAGCACTCCCTGAAGCCAAAAACTCAAAGCACTTTGATCAAAAATGGCAACAAGACCTGATCGTAGACTTTCATTATATCTAACTTCAATGCCACGTTACCTCCTCTAGCTTTTCATCCAATATTGGAAATCATTTCTGTGAGGACTTGCAAATTCCATATATATTTCTTGAAAATTCCCTTTTATTTAAAAATTATTTGACAATTATTATTCTACACTATCCTACTACTCAATCACCCTAGAAAAGTGCCAATGATCATAAGAAATTAGGGTTTTCCTTTCCGATTTCAATTCGAAGTGAAACAGGATTTTTCGTGTATCCGTAGTGTAATTATCCGGTATGGAGTAAGGATCAAATTTGGTGCTTAAAAGTGACTTTTAGGTGAGAAATAATATGTGATTAGAAGCAATGATAAAAAGTTAGTGAATAGGAAGTAAAAACCCTAGTACGTGTGATTTAAGGAAAAACGGTGCGAACCGACGTGTACCGTGCACTACCGATTGAACACACCACTTGGTCACCACTTTCTTAACATATAAACTCATTAAAATTTAAGCAAAATATCCCCTCATTTCCAGCTGGCTTTTGCCGAAAATTTTGACCAAATTGGCAAGGAAAAGAAAAAAAAAATGAGTGGAAATTGGTGGTGACACTTGTTGGCCATTGAGGGCCTTGACCAAGACCAAATAGTCTTGCCTGGAGCTTCATTTCTTCATCATTTTTCTGCTACTTTGGCCGAGAGAGAGGGAGAGAAAAAACCAAGGGAGAGCTTCACCATTTCATCTTGAGTTTGAGCCATCCAAGTGAGGAAACAAGAAACTAAACCAATTAAAACCTTCCTTGAGTGTTTAGCTAGTGGGGTGTTGGTGAAATTTTGGAAGGGAAAGCTTGGGCTGCTCTTGGTAGTCACTTTAGCAAGGTAATAATGCTGATTTCCCCATTTCTTACTCTTAATCTTGCTTAACTTGGCATAGCACCTTAAATTTGTGGTGGATGATAGCTATTATAATGATTTGGATGGATATAGTGTATGTTTTCTTGAGTTACATGAGTTAGGGTTTGAAGGATTTGGTGCCTATACTTGCTGTATGGATAGTATATGTTGTATCTAAGCTTATATAAGAGGTTGTGGTAGTGATTGAAGCAAGAAATGAAGAAAGTTTCCTTTGAAACCGTAAAATTTCAGATTTCTGGAAAATTGTAGTTCAGTTCAGTCTGGTTCCAGTTCGTGATGTTAGAGGCCAAATTAGGCTTAGAATAAAACATAAAAGTTGTATATAATGATATTTTATAGATGCCTACAAAATTTCAACCCAATCGGAGAAACGTAGCCTGTGAAAAGACCAAACTACCCTCACTACCCTAGGATTCATCCAGTGATCCGTTTTAGACAGTTCATCCAGTTGACCGTGTCTATTCACTATGATCTGTGCTAATTTTACAATTTTCCAAAAAATGAAAATTTTAGTACTCTGTCTTAGCTTTCCAACGCCTCCAAGAACGCCTTAAACGGACTTTGGTAGCCTGAGATATGGCCATTTAAATGTAGTACGGTTAACTAGCCGGTTAGTTGGAAGTTGGTTCTGTGAATTGGGAATTTGACTAGGTTACACTGGAAATTTGACTAAGTGATCTTCATAAAAGTTATAGGCCCTCATCTTAGCTTCGAAACGGTATAAGTTGTACACCAATCCGATAAGTGTAGCTTCGGTTGTGTCCGTTACGCAAAACTTTATCAAATCTGTCTCTTGTTAAACTTCATTTCTGCACTTGTTGTTAGCTTGATTTTGTCCTTGTATTGTCTTGAGCCTATTGAACGGCTATTGAAATTAGATTTTTGTGTGTGTACCTTTGGGTTTGAATGAGGAAAATAATGAAGCCATAAATGGCTGAAATAGGAAAATACAAAGGGCATGCTGCCCAAATTTACGCTCGAGGACTAGAGAATTACACTTGCGACTTGGGTAAAGTTGATAAATGAATATCACTTGAACCATCTAGAACTTTTGCTACTTTGGTTATCGAGGGTTATACGTTAGAACCTAGCCGAACTTGTACCCTTAGGAAAAGCGGTAATAATCACTCTAAATCCGTTTTCCTTACACTTTCGATTCAAAAGTTATTTCCAAGTATACATCTTACAAAATTTTCAGTTTGAAAAGCGAGCAACCGTTTCACGACTATTCTCCAAGTGAATTTCAATTTCTTGACTCTTATTGAACGAAACGTCTAAGTTTCGAACCTTAGTTGATTTTCAAAGTTCTTAAATCAAGTTTTATTGCAGATTTGGACTCCAAACCCGGAGTACCACCCAGACGCGAACACTAGAGGCACTACTTTTGGTGAGTGCTTCCAAATATCTGAATGAACTTGATATTTGTGATTCCTCTTTGATAAATGTGATTACATGATATATAAGTGATTTGACAGGGCAATGGTGTACTTTATCGCACTTGCACTAATGAGACTTGTACTTGTTCATCAATTTCAATTGACTTGCTTTACATGTGTATGAATTATATCTTGCCTGGAATTCCAGAAACCGTGTGGCTAGTTAATCGAGTCGAGCTGGCAAGGGCCTGGTCGATTAGATAACAAACCCTGGGTAACTAGTAATGTCGAGTGGAGTGTTATCTCCTCGGCTAATCGGTATACTTGAGTATTACCACCCGTGTTTCGTGTGGCGTTCGGGCCCGGATAAGGGGGTTGATCGGTGGACGGAGACTGGCGTGAAGTGGAGTTTTCTTTCTGGACTAGTTATCACTTGAAAGTTGACGGAGTGTCAACTATCAATCGATCAAGCTGGGATGGAGCCGATACATGAGCCACTGTATCCTTACATGTGAATATGATCTATATATTCTTGATTACCTGAAGTATTATTTCTTTGATTGGACTTGTTTGCTCGCTATTTCACTATTACACTGTTATTACTTTGTTTGATGGCCAATTTGATATTTGGAACTTCACTGAGCTTTGGCTCACTCCATTAGTTTTATTTTCCTTACAGGGGTACCAGCGAGGCGTGAGACGTGTAAAGACTAGCGTAGTCTAGTTGTTTTGACTTTTGACTTGTACTCGCGCTATTACTCGAATAGAATGTTTTGTATCTGGATTGTATACACTTTGAACCAGTTTGGGTATATTGAGGTTCTGTATCTTGATTGTGCATCAATGTAAATTATAAACTTGAATTGCGATGTTATTCATGGTCCACGGATGTATGCACGTGATACGAGTGAGTGAGTCCTGACGAGAGTTAGGCAGGCGGTCCGCCGAATCCTTTGGTATGCCTTAGAGGAAGGTGGGGTCGTCACAGGTGGTGCCAGAGCCTAGGTTGTGAATGGATCTGGATAGATTGAGTGCTTGACACGATAGGTTAGGGTTTTATTCTTGAGCTTAGTCTTTAGCCTTGTTTTCTACGTCTCCTGTACTTACTTTGCAATGTTATTTGCAAACCTAGGTGGTGGCGGGTACTGATGCATCTGGGAGTGCTGGTCCGTCTCAGCCCGTACCTACTGACGCTCCTATTGACGAGCCACATCTGGAGGGGCCCGTCTATCGCGTCATCACGTATCAGGAGAGCCCTGATGGGCCAGTGCAGCGGTGGTCGCCAGCGCGCAAGATCCGACGCTGCGACTGCTGGAAGACCTACTCCTACCCTGATCAGGTAGTGCTTGCAGTGGACGACGAGCGGAGACGATTTGGTATCGCCAATTGTAGGTGCTATTCAGAGATAGAGCGTCTCCAGGCTACTCTCCAAGACCAGGGAGCCCGGATCCGAGAGCTGGAGGCCTCGGTTTTGGAGGAGCAGCAGCGGACTGATGCTTTTCTCGAGCAGGCTCAGGCGACGACTGGACGCCTTATGCTAGTAGTTGAGGATATCAAAGACCGGACCGGCCATATCCTGACTGAGTGCGAGGCACTGGTGGATGATGTGATACAGGACTTGGCCCAGGAGGGTCAGGTGCCTGTAGCCCCTGACGTTCCTGGTGCTCCTGAGGAGGACCCGGAGGAGGATCCTGAGGAGGACCCGGAGGAGGAGTCGAGTGCATCCTCAGAGTCTGTTGGGTCGGCGTCTAGCCAGACGACTTGTTAGGATCGGGGATTGAGGAGATTTTTGTGGGGGCAGTTAGGAACATAGTTGGACGACACGTTTTCTTTTGTTTTTGACTTTGACGTGTCACGGTGGATGTAAATAGGGTTTCTTTTGTTCTATGTTCCTTGGCTAGTATAGCCTTTGACTTGCCTAGGTTAGCATGTATATGTGACTTGTTTGCTATGTATATAAAGTACTTGTTTATTATGCGTTTTATTACCTCTATTGATCCCTTTGCAACGTGCGATACGAGCCATACCTTACTTTGTTTATATGTCCATAGTTGGTTAAATCCAAAACATGGAGGGTAGAAGAAGTCAAGTCAGGGGATCTAACCGAGGACGCTGTCCTAGTCGGGGCCGTGGGGGTGGACAAGCACAGGAGCCGGTGCAAGAACCGAGAGAGGAGAGAGAGGTAATGATTGAGCCACAACCTGAACCCCAGGCTGTAGGGGGAGATCAAGTGGCAACCGCAATCCAACAAATGACTAATATTTTGGCCCGTCTAGTGGAACAACAGGGTCAAACCCCTGTAAATCAACCTAGGGACCCCGATATGTGGCAAGATAGGACCTTAGAGAGATTCCAGAAGTTCTCCCCACCTAAGTTCTTGGGAGGACCAGACCCGGAAGAAGCCGAGAAATGGCTAGAGGCCATGATCAACATCTTTGCCGCTTTAAACTATACAGAGGATAGGCAAGTACAATTCACTGTTTTTCAATTCGAAGGTCCAGCCAGGGCTTGGTGGATTGTAATTAGGGCCAAATGGGAAAGAGAGGGAACTGCGTGGACCTGGTTAAACTTTGTGCGAGAATTTAATGAGAAATACCTTCCACCTATCGTCCAGGAGAAGAGAGAGGACGATTTTATTAAGCTCCGGCAGGGAACTTCTAGTGTAGCTGAGTATGAGACTCAGTTTACGAAATTATCAAAATTTGCTCCTGAACTGATAGCTACGGAGCCAAGAAGAGTACGGAGATTTGTGCAAGGGCTCAACGTGGAGATACAAGAGGCCTTGGTGGCAGCTCAGATTAATACGTTTACGGAGGTTCTGGAGAAGGCCCAAAGGATAGAGACTGCCAGGGCACAAGTGAGAAATTTTCACGCAAAACGGAAAGGGGTACCTAGTGGAGCCCAAGGGTCAGTGCGGAGTGATCGGAACATGCCACCCGTTAAATCCGGTCGTGGGGCTGGAGGTGGACGGATTTCGAGTGCATCTAAGGGAGGTGCTCAGAGAGGAGGTGCCCAGAGGGGAGGCCAAAGTGGTAGGGGACAAGGTAAAGGCATTCCGCAGGGAGGCCAAACCTCCACTCCCTGAGTAACGTGCAGATATTGTGAAAAACCGAACCATACAGAGGATGAATGCTGGAGAAAGGCTCAGAAGTGCCTAAGGTGTGGAAGTACAGAGCACCAGATAGTCAACTGCCCGTTGATCAGTGATACTCAGTTGACTGCCAGGTCAAACCCAAAGCCGACCAATGTCGGAGGGACCAGGTCGAGGGTACCGGCCAGAGTGTATTCGCTGGACCAACAATCCGTGCCTGAACCAATGGAGGTAGTGGAAGGTACGATTCCTGTTTTTCACCGGTTAGCCAAAATTTTGATAGACCCCGGTGCCACTCATTCTTTTGTTAACCCTACATTTATGCTTGGAATTGACATGAAAGTTGAAAGTCTACCTTATGACTTAGAAGTAAGAACACCTACGGGTAATCAAATTTTACTTGCAAATGAGGTGTACAGAAATTGTGATATTTGGGTTGGCGAACGGAAATTAGTAGTCGACCTCAGTAGTCTAGCCATTAAGGGGTACGATGTCATTCTAGGTATGGATTGGCTAGCTTATTACCAGGCCCGGGTAGATTGTAGGATGAAAGTGGTAGAGTTTTGCATACCAGGTGAGGCAACTTTGAAGTTAGACGTGAGGGGTATGTTAGCCTCATCTGCGCTCATTTCGGGAATAAGGGCTAGGAAATTGCTTAGTCGTGGGGCGCATGGTTATCTAGCTTTTCTAATTAACACTTCGGGAGAGAAGATTAAGTTGGAGGACATGCCGGTAATCCGAGAATATCCGGACGTATTTCCGGAGGAGTTGGGGTCATTGCCACCTGAAAGGGAGATTGAATTTAAGGTTGATCTAGTACACGTAACTACTCCCATCTCTAAAACCCCTTATCGAATGGCACCTGCTGAGCTTAAGGAGTTGAAGGTGCAATTGCAGGACTTGCTAGAACGGGGGTTCATATATGAGAGCGAGTCACCATGGGGAGCTCCAGTGCTATTTGTTAAAAAGAAGGACGGGAGTTTAAGGTTATGCATTGACTATCGAGGATTGAATGCAGTAACTGTTAAGAATAAATATCCTTTGCCCCACATCGATGAATTGTTTTATCAATTACAAGGGACTATGGTGTTTTCTAAGTTGGATCTTCGACAGGGGTACTATCAATTGAGAATTAGAAAGAAGGATGTGCCAAAAATGGCGTTTAACACTCGATATGGGCATTTTGAGTTTGCGGTAATGCCTTTTGGCAAGCTTAACCAATGCCCCAGCAGCGTTCATGGATTTAATGCATCGAGTGTTTAAACCTTACTTGGATAGGTTTGTAGTGGTGTTTATTGATGATATCCTAGTATATTCGAAGACAAGGGAGGAGCATGAACAACACTTGCGAATAGTGCTGCAAACCCTAAGAGAGCACCGATTGTTCGCTAAGTTCAGCAAGTGTGAATTTTGGCTGGAAAAAGTGGCTTTCCTAGGTCATATAATTTCAAAAGATGGGCTTCCTGTAGACCCGGTGAAAGTGGAAGCTGTAGCCAAAAGGAAGCGACCAGAGAATCCCACAGAGGTGCGAAGTTTTCTAGGTTTAGCAGAGTACTACCGCCGATTTATAAAGAACTTCTCGAGAATTGCGGGACCCTTAACTAACTTGACAAAGAAACAAGGAAAGTACATCTGGGATGTTAAGTGTGAGAGTAGTTTCCAAGAACTTAAGAAGCAATTGACTATGGCTCCAGTTTTAGCTTTACCCAATGGGAACGATAGTTACACGGTTTATACCGATGCTTCAAAAGAGGGGCTAGGGTGCGTGTTGATGCAAAATAGGAATGTGATTGCCTATGCGTCTCAAAAGTTAAAACCTCATGAGTAGAACTATCCAACCCATGACTTGGAGCTTGCAGCTGTTGTGTTTGCCTTGAAAAAATGGCGACATTATCTATACGGTGTGACTTCGAGGTATATACGGATCACAACAGTCTTAAGTATCTGTTTTCTCAGAAGGAGCTAAATCTAAAACAACGTCGGTGGGTGGAGTTCTTAGAAGATTATGATTGCACGATTAACTATCATCCCGGAAAGGCCAACGTTGTAGCATATGCTTTAAGTCGAAAGGCTCAACTAGCAAGTTCCATGGTGGGAGAGTGGAGCTTGTTAGAAGATGTATGTGAGTAGAAACCTCGTCTGGAACCGAAGAAAGTGATTTTTGAAAATATTGAGGTGAAGTCGACACTGTTGGATCGGATTAAAGAGGGCCAAGTGAAGGACCCAATGGTGCAAAAGTGGGTGGAAAAAGTGAAGAAAGGGGAGTTGCCCTAACTTTAACCTAGGTCCTGATGGAATCTTAAAGTTCCGAAATCGTGTCGTTTTACCTAGGGAGGAGGAGTTAAAGAGGGAGATTTTGGAGGAATCACACCGCTCTAGGTATACGGTGCACCCAGGGAATAATAAGATGTACCAAGATCTAAAAGGTCTGTATTGGTGGGATAATATGAAGACGGAGATTGCCCAGTTTGTACAAAGGTGTCTTACGTGCCAACAAGTGAAAGCTGAGTATCAAAAACCGTCAGGTCTGTTACAGCCTTTAGAGATCCCTGAATGGAAATAGGAGCACATAACGATGGATTTTGTATCAGGGTTGCCACGAACACAAAAGGGGCATGATGCGATTTGGGTAATAGTGGATCGATTAACTAAGACCGCACATTTCCTGCCAGTAAATATGAAATATTCTTTGGAGAAACTTGCCAAACTTTATATGGATGAAGTGGTAAAACTACACGGGGTACCAGTAAGCATTGTATCTGATAGAGACCCTAGGTTTGTATCCCGATTCTGGCAAAAATTGCAAGAGGCTCTAGGAACTAAGTTGAATTATAGTACAGCATATCACCCGCAAACTGATGGACAATCTGAGAGAACCATTCAAACTTTGAGGATATGCTGAGAGCCTGTATTGTGGACTTTGGAGGAAGCTGGAGCCGATACTTAACCTTGGTTGAATTTGCTTATAAGAATAGTTATCATTCCTCTATTCAAATGGCCCCATATGAAGCTTTGTATGGACGACGATGTCGATCCCCAATCCATTGGGATGAAGTAGGAGAGAGAAAGATTATAGATCCGGCTACAATACCATGGGTTGAGGAAGCCTACGAACGGGTAAAGGTGATCCGCCAAAGACTTCAAACAGCCCAAAGCCGACAGAAAAGTTATGCCGATCATCGGAGGAAGGATTTGGAGTTCGAGATTGGAGATAAGGTGTTTCTTCAAATTACCCCGTTGAAAGGATAGATTAGGGCAGGAAAAGGGAAAAAGTTGCAACCACGGTACATAGGACCTTACAATATACTCCAACGAATAGGAAATATGGCTTATCGACTTGAATTACCAGCTAGTTTGTCTCGGATCCATGACGTTTTTCATGTTTCTTTACTTAAGAAATACCATCCGGATCCGACTCACATTTTGCCACCAGAAGATATTGAACTCGACGAGTCTTAAACCTAAGATGAACGACCCATTCAAATATTGGATCGGAAGGTGAAAGACCTGAGAAACAAGCAGATTCCATTAGTAAAGGTTCCATGGAAGCATCATGAAGTGGAAGAAGCAACTTGGGAGCTAGAAAAGGACATGCAAGAGAAATATCCCGACCTGTTTACGACAAAAGGTATGAATTTCGAGGTCGAAATTCTTTTAAGAGGGAGAGAGTGTGAGGACTTGCAAATTCTATATATATTTCTTGAAAATTCCCTTTTATTTGAAAATTATTTGACAATTATTATTCTACACTATCCTACTACTCAATCACCCTAGAAAAGTGCCAATGATCATAGGAAATTAGGGTTTTCCTTTCCGATTTCAATTCGAAGTGAAATAGGATTTTTCGTGTATCCGTAGTGTAATTATCCGGTATGGAGTAAGGATCAAATTTGGTGCTTAAAAGTGACTTTTAGGTGAGAAATAATATGTGATTAGAAGCAATGATAAAAAGTTAGTGAATAGGAAGTAAAAACCCTAGTACGTGTGATTTAAGGAAAAACGGTGCGAACCGACGTGTACCGTGCACTACCGATTGAACACACCACTTGATCACCACTTTCTTACCATATAAGCTCATTAAAATTTGAGCAAAATATCCCCTCATTTCTAGCTGGCTTTGGCAAAAAATTTTGACCAAATTGGCAAGGAAAAGAAAAAAAAAATGAGTGGAAATTGGTGGTGACACTTGTTGGCCATTGAGGGCCTTGACCAAGACCAAATAGTCTTGCCTTCTTATCACCATGGAGCTTCATTTCTTCATCATTTTTTTGCTGCTTTGGCTGAGAGAGAGGGAGAGAAAAAACCAAGGGAGAGCTTCACCATTTCATCTTGAGTTTGAGCCATCCAAGTGAGGAAACAAGAAACTAAACCGATTAAAACCTTCCTTGAGTGTTTAGCTAGTGGGGTGTTGGTGAAATTTTGGAAGGAAAAGCTAGGGCTGCTCTTGGTAGTCACTTAGCAAGGTAATAATGCTGATTTTCCCATTTCTTACTCTTAATCTTGCTTAACTTGGCATAGCACCTTAAATTTGTGGTGGATGATAGCTATTATAATGATTTGGATGGATATAGTGTATGTTTTCTTGAGTTACATGAGTTAGGGTTTGAAGGATTTGGTGCCTATACTTGCTGTATGGATAGTATATGTTGTATCTAAGCTTATATAAGAGGTTGTGGTAGTGATTGAAGCAAGAAATGAAGAAAGTTTCCTTTGAAACCGTAAAATTTCAGATTTCTGGAAAATTGTAGTTCAGTTCAGTCTGGTTCCAGTTCGTGATGTTAGAGGCCAAATTAGGCTTAGCATAAAACATGAAAGTTGTAGAGAATGATATTTTATAGATTCATACAAAATTTCAGCCCAATCGGAGTAACGTAGCCTATGAAAGACCAAAATACCCTCACTGCCCTAGGATTCATCCAGTGATCCGTTTTAGACAGTTCATCCAGTTGACCGTGTCTATTCACTATGATCCGTGCTGAGTTAACAATTTGCCAAAAAATGAAAGTTTTATTACTCTGTCTTATCTTTCCAACGCCTCCAAGAACGCCTTAAACGGACTTTGGTAGCCTGAGATATGGCCATTTAAATGTAGTACGGTTAACTAGCCGGTTAGTTGGAAGTTGGTTCTGTGAATTGGGAATTTGATTAGGCTACACTGGAAATTTGACTAAGTGATCTTCATGAAAGTTGTATACCCTCGTCTTAGCTTCGAAACGGTATAAGTTTCACACCAATCTGATAAGCGTAGCTTCGGTTGTGTCCGTTACACAAAACTCTATCAAATCTGTCTCTTGTTAAACTTCATTTCCGCACTTGTTGTTAGCTTGATTTTGTCCTTGTATTGTCTTGAGCCTATTGAACGGCTATTGAAATTAGATTGTTATGTGTGTACCTTTGGGTTTGAATGAGGAAAATAATGAAACCATAAATGGCTGAAAATAGGAAAATACAAAGGGCATGCTGCCCAAATTTACGCTCGAGGACTAGAGAATTACACTTGCGACTTGGGTAAAGTTGATAAATGAATATCACTTGAACCATCTAGGACTTTTGCTACTTTGGTTATCGAGGGTTATACGTTAGAACCTAACCAAACTTGTACCCTTAGGAAAAGCGGTAATAATCACTCTAAATCCGTTTTCCTTGCACTTTCGACTCAAAAGTTATTTCCAAGTATACATCTTACAAAATTTTCAGTTTGAAAAGCGAGCAACCGTTTCACGACTATTCTCCAAGTGAATTTCAATTTCTTGACTCTTATTGAACGAAACGTCTAAGTTTTGAACCTTAGTTGATTTTCAAAGTTCTTAAATCAAGTTTTATCGCAGATTTGGACTCCAAACCCGGAGTACCACCCAGATGCGAACACTAGAGGCACTACTTTTGGTGAGTACTTCCAAATATCTGATTGAACTTGATATTTGTGATTCCTCTTTGACAAATTGATGCGAAATATGGGCCGCTTATGGGCCATGTTTCGGGCTGCAAGAGAATGAATCTTTTAGTAATAGTTTAGTTGTTTATTTTTCAGATTTCTATTTTATTTGGTAGGAATAAGTTCGGTCCAAGACCTCATGTTGAGTTGGATCCGATTTATGGAGTCTAGGCTTACTATTACTTAAGTTGATTCATTAGCTTTTATTGGGTTATGTTGGGCCAGCTTTATAAGCTGACCATTAGTTAGCCTTAATTGTGATTGTGGTTGGAGAGTCATTAGTTAGTTCCTTTTCCTTACTAGATTAGGGTTTTACTTGTAACCTATATAAGACACCCCATTACTCCCACAAAGGTACACACTTTTATGATAAAAATATTGAGAGAGTTTTCTCCATAGCTTTAGAGCAAACCAAGAACAACTTAGAGTTATACTCTAGTGTTCTTGTTCGGCTTATCAATTCAAGAATCGCACTTGAATTGTGGCGCCTTCTACACTTGCCTGAGGTTCACTAATTCGTTTTGATTACGGGTTGAGATAGTATCAACAAGTTCGTAGTCACAGGGATTAGAGGGGTCGTAGGGTTTCCGCTGCCACCGTTTCTTGCATCCGACGTCAAATCCAACAAGCGATCTTGGGTCGCGAATCTCCTCACCAACGAGATTCGTATCAGCTGGCATCAGAGCTAGCTTGTTGGTAACATCGTTTATCCCTCTTTTGTGTCTTAACTCGTATCTTCCATATCTGTCTCGTTAGTTAAATTCTGTTCGCACCTCCAATCTGTCCGCAAGTTTCCTTGTTATCAAATTCTGGTGGCCGTGTTTGGAGTCTGTTCTTAGTATCGCGTCCTTATTGCTGTTTCTATTGAGTCTTGTGTGTTACAACCTGGTCATGTATTGCTAATTGTTTCCACCATCTATGTCCAGCAAATTGAGGTGTCGGTCAGTGTTGATAATTGTGCCAAAGACGCACAACAAAGCATTGAGTCATTCAGATTTCGGTCTTGCCGAACTTAACATTATCCCTTGCATGGCCCAATCTGACCGAATTGTCTCTTAATTGTTGTACCTGTCTCTTGTTCAACATCTTGTTGTTGTCGTCAGTAAGTCCCAACCTGAGTCAAAAAAAAAAAAAAGGTCAGTAGCTAATCCTTTTTCCTTGTCTCCCCGTTGCTGCCCGCAATTTTCCAAGTTGCGTGCATCGTGTCTTGCATTAGTTTCAGATTTGTGTCACCACGTCTTCTGCCTGGTTGTTGTTTATTGTTGTCTAGACTCGTTGTTCATTGCTGTTATTGTGTCCTACTCAGAAAACAAGAGAAAGAAAAAAAAATTATTACAGCCGCAACTAGGGTCTTCTTCCCTTTTTGCCGTAACTAGGATTTTCCTTTTGGCGTTGTGTTGTGTGCCAATCTGTCCAGAAATTTCAGTCACTAGATGACTCTAGTTTCTGTCTAGTTTGTAGTTAATTCGTGTGGGGTCTTGTGTGTTTGGACTGTGTACACAAAAAAAGAAAAAAAAAAATGAAAGGAGTCGCGTACCTTGGAGCCAAGTTGCTGGAATTTTTTTTTGCTTGACTGCCGAACCTGATTTGCCTTCAAACCTTGAAAATTCTGTGTTGTTTCTTGCAAGTGGAATACCAAAACATACTTGGGAAGTCCAGAGAGCCACACAAGAAAGGAAAAGCAACAAAAGAAAAAAAAAAGAAAGGGAACAGCCGCTACAAACCTCCAACCTGATTGGCTCCTAAAACTGAAGGGTCTTCGAACTTCATCTCGTTGGTGAGGAGATTCGCGACCCAAGATTGCTTGTTGGATTTGACGTCGGATGCAAGAAACGGTGGCAGCGGAAACCCTACGACCCCTCTAATCCCCGTGACTACGAACTTGTTGATACTATCTCAACCCGTAATCAAACGAATTAGTGAACCTCAGGCAAGTGTAGAAGGCGCCACAATTCAAGTGCGATTCTTGAATTGATAAGCCGAACAAGAACACTAGAGTATAACTCTAAGTTGTTCTAGGTTTGCTCGAAAGCTATGGAGAAAACTCTCTCAATATTTTTATCATAAAAGTGTGTACTTTTGTGGGAGTAATGGGGTGCCTTATATAGGCTACAAGTAAAACCCTAATCTAGTAAGGAAAAGGAACTAACTAATGACTCTCCAATCACAATCACAATTAAGGCTAACTAATGGTCAGCTTATAAAGCTGGCCCAACATAACCCAATAAAAGCTAATGAACCAACTTAAGTAATAGTAAGTCTAGACTCCATAAATCGGATCCAACTCAACATGAGGTCTTGGACCGAACTTATTCCTACCAAATAAAATAGAAATCTGAAAAATAAACTTCTAAACTATTACTAAAAGATTCATTCTCTTGCAGCCCGAAACATGGCCCATAAGCGGCCCATATTTCGTATCACAAATGTGATTACATGATATATAAGTGATTTGACAGGGCAAGGGTGTACTTTATCGCACTTGCCCTAATGAGACTTGTACTTGTTCATCAATTTCAATTGACTTGCTTTACATGTGTATGAATTATATCTTGCCTGGAATTCCAGAAACCCTGTGGCTAGTTAATCGAGTCGAGCCGGCAAGGGCCTGATCGATTAGATAACAAACCCTGGGTAACTAGTAATGTCGAGTGGAGTGTTATCTCCTCGGCTAATCGGTATACTCGAGTATTACCAACCGTGTTTCGTGTGGCATGCGGGCCCGGATAAGGGGGTTGATCGGTGGACGGAGACTGGCGTGAAGTGGGGTTTTCTTTCTGGACTAGTTATCACTTGAAAGTTGACGGAGTGTCAACTACCAATCGATCAAGCTGGGATGGAGCCGAGACATGAGCCACTGTATCCTTACATGTGAATATGATCCATATATTCTTGATTACCTGAAGTATTATTTCTTTGATTGAACTTGTTTGCTCGCTATTTCACTATTACACTGTTATTACTTTGTTTAATGGCCAATTTGATATTTGGAACTTTACTGAGCTTTGGCTCACTCCGTTTGTTTTGTTTTCCTTACAGGGGTACGAGCGAGGCGTGAGACGTGTAAAGACTAGCGTAGTCTAGTTGTTTTGACTTTTGACTTGTACTCGAGCTATTACTCGAATAGAATGTTTTGTATCTGGATTGTATACACTTTGAACCAGTTTGGGTATATTGATGTTTTGTATCTTGATTGTGCATCAATGTAAAGTATAAGCTTGAATTGCGATGTTATTCATGGTCCACGGATGTATGCACGTGATACGAGTGAGTGAGTCCTGGCGAGAGTTGGGCAGGCGGTCCGCCAAACCCTTTGGTACGCCTTAGGGAAAGGTGGGGTCGTCACAATTTCCAGTGCTAACAAATAATTATCCGAGATCAAACGCCCACAAACAAAACCACTTTGGCTTGCTGAAATTATTTTGGGAAGAATAGGAGCAAGCCATTCCACTAGATTCTTGGAAAAAATTTTGTTTACAAAGTTACATAAGCTGATTGGGCGAAATTTGGAGAAATTCTTGGGATGAGCTACCTTGGCCAGCAATACTATAGAAATAGCAGTTACTCGCCTTGGCAATTCTGCACCGCAGAAGAAACTTTGCACTGCCCTATAGACATCTCCACCAGTTATCTCCTAGATAGAAGAACAGAACTTACCAGTAAAGCCGTTAAGGCCAGCAGCACTATCCCCGTCCATCACAAAGACCACCCTGCGAACTTCACCGATGGAAGGAACTTCCTGCAAATACTCATTATCTTTCTTCGAAATTAAGCGAGGGATGACCCTGGGCACCTTAGATATGGCAGAGACATCCTTCACCGAAAATAATAAAGAGAAATACCTGATTGCATTAGCCCCTATAAGTGGGTCCTCAGTCACCCACTCATGATCAGAGTCCTGTGCCCGATGAATCACAGCTTGCATGCACTGTTGCTTCACCATTGAGTGAAAACATTTCGTGTTCCTATCTCTCAGCTGCAACCAATTAACCCTTGACCGTTGCTTCCATAGGGATTCCTCTACGGCCAATGCACGTTTAAGCCGAGTTTGAACCTGTTGCAATCGCAATTGAACATCCTCAGATCCCCCTTCCTCCATGTATTTCTGTGAAGCCCCTACCTCTCCCTAGGGCGAACCCTAGGGTATCAGTGGGCCGCCTGCCTAGCTCTCGCCAGGACTCACGCACTCATTCAAGTTTAATAAAGAACCACAAGTCAACCATCGACTTAATTAAGAAGTACTTCGAATATACAAGCCACAACTTCTAAGGCTAGCAATTAGAATTACAATCCATTATACCAAAAACTAACAGAATTTACACTTTAAGAATCTCCAATAACATACAAAAGGTATACTAGCTTCCACCAAAAATCGGTAGTCTAGAACCTCCAATTCATCTCCAAAGCCTGTTAAGGAAAACAAACTTAAAGGGATGAGTTAACGCTTAGTGAGGCCAAGGAAAAAACAGGCAAGCAAGCAAGTACAACAAGTATTAAACTTATAAAAGAAAGGCAGTCATAATATTTATGAAATTCACAAAAGAAAACAAGACATAATCATTAAAGGATACGGTAGCTCTCAGGAGCTAACTCCACACTGCTTTGCCAAGATCTTGATCCAAAATTTCAACCGAGCAAGCATCAAGTCCGTAGAACCCTACTTTTCACCAAATTTTCGTCCACCGTTACACCCCTTACCGGGCCCGAACGTCAAATAAGTTTTTGATATTATTCGAGTATATCCAAGTCAAGTATATGTCCAAGGTTCACCATACTCCTTAACCAAGTCCTTGCCGGTTCACTTTCATGAATGAACTTTCTTAAAATTCGTTTTGCAAGATTGGTGAAATTGAGCTACAAACTACAGCTATGACTGTTTCTCGGATGAAAACAGCGAGGAAAGTCAGTTATTTTTCCAGTTCACTACGGCTCATAGCAAATGAATTAGAGGTGCATTTTATACCGTTGGAAATCCCTCGGAGTCTAGTTTCAGATGCCATAAACAGCACTTGATTTCAACTTCCAGAAAAAAAGTTATGGGCCAAAGGTGAACACTGGTCGGGTCTCCTGATCAGAATATTTTCCAAATTTCTTCCTCACTTTCCCCTACTATAACTCAACCAATTGTAAAGCTTTTTGGGAGATATTTAACACACATAAACACCAACTTATATCAAGCATTATAGCACCAAAATAACATCAAAATTCGAAATTAACATGAGAGATTCATCCAGCCAAAATTCGGACAACAAGCATCCTCCATTCTTCAAGTTTTCTTTTCAACTTCCTAACTAAAACCAAGCCATGATCCATCAAAACAAGCATCAAAACAAGCAAGTAAACACACAATAATCCTCAAGGCCTCAACCTATGAAGCCACCTCAAGTCCTCTACCTAGGGTCAAGATTCTTGTGAACCCATCAACAACCTAAAGACTAACTAGATTAACTAACTAATTACTATAAGTTGAGAGGAAAAAGATGAGAACTTGGAGGGCTACCTTGCTTCCAAGAATGAAGACCAACCACTAGTGTATAAGCTCTTAAACCTCCAAAGTTTCTTCCTCCTTCAAGCCACCCTTCAAGCTTGTATGATAAACCAAGAAAAGAAGCAAGTTTGGAGTGTTTTCTTGGAGCAAAAATGGAAGACAAGAAGCTGAAAATTTTGGTGAGAAATGGGGGAGGGGGATTCGTCCAAGGAGGAGAGGAGGAAGAAAGGGTTTTAGGTGGTAGTTGGTGATTTGATGGAGTGAAAGGAAGATTGACATAAAGGTGCTTTGGTACCAAAAGTCAACAATTGAATAGTGAGAAATTAGTGCTCCTAATTGAGCTTAATTTAACTCACTCACTTCTAATCCCTCAATTAACTTTTCTTAGTCTACTATTGATCATCCTTAATTCTCCAAGATCATTGCACTTTCGGACCGAATTTTGCCTCGAAAAACATGTATTCACTATTTCTTACTAAATGAGCCGCACAAAAATTACTTTTACTAGCGAAACGTTTTAAAATATAAAATGAGACATTGTTCCATGCAAATGAAATTAAAATGAATGAAATAAATTAATCGGAGTAAACGATTAAATAAGGCAGAAAAATAAAATAAAAGTATGTAAAATAAAAATTCGGGTCCTCACATCATTTTCCTCTTAAAAGAATTTCGTCCTCTAAATTCGTACCTTGATTCAGAAACAACTCTAGATATTTCTTCCGGATTTCCTTTTCTACTTCCCAAGTCGCTTCCTCAATTCCATGATTTCTCCATAAAATCTTCACTAGAGGGATTTGCTTGCGTCTTAACTCCTTCACTTTTCGATCTAAAAGCTTCACCGGCCCTTCCTCATATGACAAATTCTCATCAATTTCTATTTCTTCCAATGAAAACTCACACTTATTGAACTTAACAAAAAGTTGGCGCTCCCTCAGGGTTTGTAAAACTATCATCAGGTGTCTTTCATGATCTTCTCGAGCCTTAGAATATACCGATATGTCATCAATGAATGCCACCACAAATTGATCCAAATACGGCTTAAAACCCCGATGCATTAAGTCTACAAATGCTGCTGGTGCATTAGTCAACCCAAAGGGCATAATTGTGAATTCAAAGTGCCCATATCTTGAATTGAAAACAGCCTTAAGCATATCAGCATTTAAGATCCTCAACTGGTAATAACCCTACCTTAAATCCAACTAGGATAATACCACAGCTCCTTGCAGTTGATCAAATTCACATCTATGTGAGGCAAAAGGGTATTTGTTCTTAATAGTCACATTATTCAAGTCTCGATAGTCTATTTATAGCTTCAAACTTCCATCCCAAGTATCATATCTTGTCCCTTAATTGTTAGGCTCATTAAATCTATCAACTATTTTCTTTCACCAACCCAAATCTCACAATTTTAATATATCAAGTTGGCAATCAAACATTGGTTCCCAGCTTTTGTGATATCCCAAATTTTAGGATCATCTTTTGTTTAGTCTTAAAGAGGATATTACGGTTTCTTTAGTTTATTTTTAATTTAAAAACATTATTTTGTTTTAAAAAAGAGACTAAAGTTATTTTTTTGGGTTTGATTTAAAACCTTGTTTTATTTTAAAAGGTTAGAAACCCTAAATGTCTAATCAAAACCCTAGTTCCACTTGTGACTGACCGTTTTCTCAAATTTCTCATATTTTAACCGAAACCCTAAATTCAATTTATGGAATTGTAAAACCCCTCACGTTTTCCTTAAAAATGCCCTTTTATTTGGCAATTATTCATTTATAATAGCCCTACTACTCCATCACCCCACAATAAGTGCAAATGAACCTAGAAAGTAGGGTTTCACTTTTCATTTTTTTTAAGTTAGCGTGAATTAGGGTTTTACGCCTATCCGTAGTGCGACTATCCGGTACGAAGTATGGATCAAATTTGGTGATTAAAAGTGAGTTTTAGATGATATTAGGTGTGGGATTAGAGGTGATAATAATAAGTTAGTGAATTATAAGTTAAAACCCTAGTATACGTGATTTAAGAAAAAACGGCTCGAACCGACGGGTATCGATCATTACCGATTGAACCCACCACTTGACCACCACTTCCCTACCAGCACATACCCTTGATATTTTTACAAAATATCCCCCCTCATCCTCAGTGATATAGGCAACCCTAGGGGCAGACCCTCCTAGAACCTCCCAACCTTGTAATTATCAGAGTTGGATCTTTTCTCCCAACAGAAATTGAACTCGATTGTTCTCATGAACTCAAGACCTCTAACACACAAAGGTAATCAGCAACCTTAAGCAAATAAGGATGGATGAAGCGACACCACGATTAGGGAACAAGCTAATCGATAAAGTCTGATTTGAATCCTAAGCCATGAACTCAAGAATTCAAGAGTAAGTTCGATTAAGAACTTGAAGGAAAATTCCTCACGATTTCTGGTTGTAATATTCTGTATCCTTTACTCTTACAAGAGGTGCCTTTTATAGGCTAAAACTAGGGCAAAAATCCGGCCCACATAAACCTGGAAGAAATTCGGCCCGCACAAAGAGCTTAAAGAGCCAGCTCTTTAAGGCTTTCCGGTAAGGCCCAATAAGTAATAAACCTGGAAGAAATTCGGTCCGAACAAAGAGCTTAAAGAGCTAGCTCTTTAAGACTTTCCGGTAAGGCCCAATAAGTAATAAAATACTAAACGCCTAACAACTACTAAACTAGACAGTCTTAAAACAACTACCAACTAAGCTAACAAGTATGAGATCATTCCTTCGCTTCAAACGTACAAGTGAACAAAGTAACTTCATGGTCTATCGAATCTTCAAACCTAGCTTGCCCCTTGCTTGTATGGTGAATGATCAAGGCTCGTAAAGCTTCCTTCACCTTCTTGGTTCTTGATCTTGTCATCGGACCACCAATGTTGATCAAAGGGTCCTTGACCCAAGGTTGGAGTTGTTGTGCGCCCGTATCCTTATCATTCCCTCCCCCTTCGAAAGGATTCGTCCCCGAATCTTCAAAGTCTGTATCAAAGTCAAAAGGGGATAGGTCAGACACATTAAAAGATGCGCTTATGCCATACTCACTTGGAAGTTCCAATTTGTAGGCATTGTCGTTGATCCTCTCTAGTACACGAAAAGGTCCATCTCCTCTTGGATGTAACTTGGTCCGTCGAGATGCAGGAAACCTTTCCTTCCGCATGTGCACCCAGACCCAATCACCGGGTTCGAATACAACATGTTTTCTACCCTTATTCGCATGTTGTGCATATTGCGCATTTTTCTTCTCAATTTGAGCTCGAACTCTCTCATGCAAGGTCCGAACAGCCTCTGCCTTTTTGACACCATCTGCGCTTAAACACTCATCAACAGGAATAGGTGATAAATCTAGAGGGGTTAGCGGCTGAAACCCATAAACAATTTCAAAAGGAGAATGATTAGTAGTAGAATGAGTGGTTCGGTTATATGCAAACTCAGCGATAGGCAAACATTCTTCCCACTTCTTCAAGTTCTTTTGAACAATGGCTCGAAGTAAAGCACCAAGGGTTCGATTGGTTACCTCAGTTTGACCATCCGTTTGAGGATGACTAGAAGTAGAAAATAGCAACTTCGTTCCCAACTTTCCCCAAAGTGATTTTCAGAAGTAGCTTAAGAATTTCACATCCCTATCACTTACAATAGTACGCGGTACTCCATGCAATCTAACCACATCCTTGAAGAATAAATCAGCAACATGGCGCGCATCATTTGTTTTCCTACAAGGGATAAAATGAGCCATTTTAGAAAATCTATCCACGACAACAAAGATACTATCCATACCTCTAGAAGATCTTGGTAAACCAAGCACAAAATCCATGGATAAGTCTGTCCAAGGAGCATGAGGTACGGGTAGAGGAGTATACAATCCATGAGGGTTACTCCTTGACTTTGCCTGCTTACACTTTAAACACTTATCACAAATGTTAGCAATGTCACGCCTCATTTTAGGCCAATAAAAATGTTCATGCAAAATGTCAAGAGTTTTATCAATACCGAAATGTCCCATCAACCCTCCACCATGAGCTTCTCTAACAAGTAATTCCCTAAGCGAACAATTGGGAATACATAGGCGATTTTCTTTGAACAAGAAACCTTCATGCCTATAGTACTTTTGAAATGCAGCATGTTCACAAGCTTGAAACACATTAGAAAAATCGTCATCATGTGCATACATGTTTTTAATGTGCTCAAAACCAAGTAGCTTAGTGCTCATGTTAGTGATCAAAGTATACCTCCTAGACAATGTATCCGCAACGACATTATCTTTCCCCTTCTTATACTTAATGATGTACGGAAAGGAATCAATAAATGCAATCCACTTCGCATGTCTTTTATGCAACTTTCCCTGACCCTTAAGGAATTTAATTGATTCATGATCAGTATGTATCACAAATTCCTTAGGCATAAGATAATGCTGCCACACTTCAAGAGCACGCACAACAGCATACAATTCTTTATCATAAGTAGGGTAATTAAGAGCTCCCCACCTCAACTTTTCACTGAAATATGCCAAGGGTCTATGATTTTGATGTAAGACAGCCCCTATGCCGATCCCACTAGCATCACATTCAACTTCAAACGTCACATCAAAATTAGGCAAAGCAAGAATAGGTGCTGAAGTTAACAAATCATTAAACCTATTAAATGACTCTTCTTGCTCTTTTCCCCATTGAAACCCCACATTCTTTTTAATTGTCTCATTCAAAGGTGCTGCAATAGCACTAAAGTCTTTAACAAATCTCCTATAGAAACTTGCAAGACCATGAAAAGACCTTACTTGAGACACATTGGTTGGAGTCGGCCACTCTAAGATGGCTTTTACCTTGGCGGGATCAACACGTATGCCATTTGCACCAACAATATATCCAAGGAAATTAACTTCAGGAGTGCAGAAGACACATTTTTCCATATTAGCAAACAACCTATTTTCACGCAAGGCACTTAAAACAAGTCGCAAATGCTCAACATGTTCATCTAAAGACTTGCTAAAGATCAATATATCATCAAAATAAACAACAACAAACTTCCCAAGAAAATGCCTTAAAACATGGTTCATTAATCTCATGAAAGTACTTGGAGCGTTTGTTAAGCCGAAAGGCATCACAAGCCACTCATAAAGACCATACTTTGTTTTGAAAGCAGTTTTCCATTCGTCACCTTTCTTTATTCTTATTTGATGATAACCAGATCTTAAGTCAATTTTAGTGAAGATGATTGCCCCATGCAATTCTTCTAACATATCATCTAACCTAGGAATAGGATGACGATACTTAACAGTAATTTTATTAATTGCACGACAATCTGTACACATTCTCCAAGTCCCTTCTTTCTTAGGCACTAAAATGACTGGAACCGCACAAGGACTAAGAGATTCACGTACCTGGTCCTTTTCAAGGAGGGAATCGACTTGCCTTTGGATTTCCTTTGTTTCCTCCGGATTTGCTCTATAGGCTGGTCGATTTGGTAGAATTGCTCCAGGAACAAAATCGATTTGATGTTCAATACCTCGAATTGGAGGTAATCCTTTCGGTAGTTCCTCTGGAAACACATCCTTGAATTCCTGCAAAAGAGAGTAGATTGCACTAGGAAGAGAATCGGTTATGCCTAGTGTGTAAAAAGAAGAATAATCAGCTTCCCTGTACAGAAGTACTATGAGAAGACTTTGTGCATTCAAAGCCCTACCTACCTCACGCACACTTGCATAGAAGCTCTTTTTGTTCACTTTCAAGCTCTCGGCCTCACTAAGTTTTTTTCCAATCGAATTTTCTTTTTCACTCAACTCGGCCTCTACTTTCTTTTTTTCCTCATCCTCAGGCACATTCGGCTTTTTCTTTGCCTCTCTCAGTTGCCTTTTCTCTCGCTCTTTTCTTAGATGCACTTGTTCCTCATACACTTGTGTAGGTGTCAAGGGTGAAAGAGTGATCTTGAGGTTGTCCATAATGAACTTATACTTATTAGTGAGTCCAATATGATCAGCCTGCCGATCATACTCCCACGGACGCCCTAACAAGACATGACTAGCTTGCATAGGAATTACATCACATAAAACTTGGTCATTGTATCGACCAATAGAAAAAGCGATTAAAGCTTGTTTGGTCACCTTGACTTCCCCCCCATCATTTAACCAAGATAGTCTATAGGGTTTAGGGTGGTAAGTCCATGGAAGGTGCTTTTGCTCGACAAAGTCAGCAGCTACGCAATTAGTACAAGAGCCACTATCAATGATCATGAGACATACCTCATCTCCAATTTTGCATCTCGTATGAAAAATGTTGGTCCGTTGGAGATCATCTTCTTGAGCTTGTGCATTTAGCACTCTCATAGTCACCATAGTTCGAGCCACGGGGTCCTCTTCTATTTCAACCAGGTCAGCATCCTTCCCCTCTTCTTCAAGTGGTGGCATGTCCGCATATTCCTCCTCCCCTTCGCTTTGCCACATTCCCTCTTCATTCATGTACATGATGCTTCGGTTAGGGCATTGAGCCATGAGGTGGCCAATTCCCTTGCATTTGAAACATGCCTTTGGCTGGTTGGTAGACGTATTTGCCCTTGGAAGAGTCGGCCGCGGGGTTGGTTTAGAAGGAGTTGCACTCGGATGGAACGGTTGCTCCATTCGCCTGTTTTCCCTTTCTTTATTGCCTTGCCTCGGCCAAGCATTGGATGTTGGCAATTGATCTCTTCTCCAAGGTATGGAAGAGGATGTAGTGGTTCGGCCACTAGGTGTCTTTATAGGTAAGGCTTGCCTTTCCACCTTCTCTGCATAAGACACCATTTGTTGTAGCTCAAAGTGGTCTTGAAGCTCAACCTTCTTCCGAATTTCAGGATTTAATCCATTAAGGAATCTTGCCATGGTTGCTTCCGAATCCTCTTGTATATTGGCTCTTATCATCGCTACCTCCATTTGTTTGTGGTACTCATCAACCGAACTGGACCCTTGGGTGAGTCGTTGGAGCCGATTGTACAAGTCCGTGGTGTAATGGAAGGGTACAAATCGTTTCCTCATCACTTGCTACATTTCAGCCCAAGTGTCAATTGGTTGTTCCCTATTTCTCCTCCTTGTGGCACATACTTGCTCCCACCAAATGGATGCATAATCTTCAAATTCAATAGCCGCAAGTTTCACCTTTTTCTCTTCAGAGTAATTGTGGACTTCAAACACTTGCTCAACTCTCCTAACCCAATCTAAATAAGCTTCAGGATCATTTTTCCCATGAAAGGTAGGCATCTTGGTCTTGATGGAACCAAGATTGTCATCGGTTCTCCTAGGTCGGCCTCGACCTTCCCTCGCTCCCTCTTGGCTTCTCCTTGATCGAAATGAGGTGTGAGAATGATACCCCTCATCATCCGTATCATGATCAGCACTCTGAACACTCGAAACCCTATGGTGTGTATCTCCGGTACCTCGCATCTCAATGGCAGCCAACCTGTCGGATATTTGTGCCATCGCAAATTCATGTTTCTCCATCGCAAATTCATGTCTCTCCGCTTGTTTTTGAAGAGTTTGGAGCACCAGTTTGAGTGACACGTCGGTCTCAGACGGCTCAGGCATGTTCCCCTCTTGAGACATATTGTCTAACCTGCAAAACAAGTGTATCCTAGTCTACCTTGCAAAGCACTCGTGTATCACTCAATGAAAACACACTCACTCTCAATTTTCCTTCTCGAAGTTCTTAAGACAACTCAACTCTCAAAAATTCCAGAATTAATTACCCTATAAGCAAGTAACAAGACACAAAGCAGAATTTTACAAATCTTAGAAAAACTCTACCCGAAGCTGGAACTTTTTTTTTTTTTTTTTGAGCTGTTGTTTTGCTGAGTTTCTGGTTAGTACTATGGAAGGTAAATGGTGTTTCTGGAGTGCTCAAACAATCTATGAATCAGTCCTCAAATTTCAGTCAAATCGGATTGCAAAACTAGCTCAACCGATTTTAGAAACTCAAGAACTCCCAAGGCGGTTTGGGGCTAAGGTGTTTGGTTTGGTTTTGAAAACAGAAACTGGTGTGTTTGGGGCTGGTGAGGTCATTTGGGGTCTTTGGAATTCAATCAAGATTGGGACTCAAGAGTTGGAAACCAATCAAGATTAGGAAACTCAAGTTTTGGGAAATCAACCAAGATTTGGAGATTAACCAAGATTTGGGAACCCACCAAGAATTGGAAACTCACGATTTTTTTGGAAACTTGATTTCCTTTGTATGAGAGCCAATTCCTTCTCTTCTTCCTTTTTTTTTTCTCTTTCATTTTTTTTCCCTCTTTTTTTTTTCGGCTCTTCAAGGAACACAATTTCAGATCACACCAACAAGTTCAAGAAACGGATGAAAGGTTATGCCAATTCCAAGAAAACCCTAGTTCTTGGTTTATTGTTCAAGAATTTTCAAAATAAGACTTGGTGGCCCAAGAACTTCAAGAATTTGTTCAAGAAACACAAGAATTTTCCCAAATTATGTTGCGGTGTCTAGGGTTTGCAAAAACAACAACCAATTCTCAAGAAATAGGCAAAACAGAATTTCAGCAATATTCAAAATAAAATTTCAGCAATACTCTAGCAACTTGATCACTAAACAATATAAGGTACATGACTCTTTTTTTTTTTTTTTGTCTTTAAACCCTAACAACCCAAGAACTTGGACAGAAAACACAAAAAGACAACACCCAAACAGTTTTTTTTGACTCGGATGAACAGTAACGTGAACAGTACGCTACAGTACGATGAACAGTATTTCGGAACAGTAACGATGAACAGTAATCGCTACAGTTTTTTTTTTTGACAAAAGACACAACTAACAAGATATGAACAACTTCAATTAAAAGAGAATTAACCTGATGCTCTGATACCAACTGATATAGGCAACCCTAGGGGTAGACCCTCCTAGAACCTCCCAACCTTGTAATTATCAGAGTTGGATCTTTTCTCCCAACAGAAATTGAACTCGATTGTTCTCATGAACTCAAGACCTCTAACACACAAAGGTAATCAGCAACCTTAAGCAAATAAGGATGGATGAAGCGACACCACGATTAGGGAACAAGCTAATCGATAAAGTCTGATTTGAATCCTAAGCCATGAACTCAAGAATTCAAGAGTAAGTTCGATTAAGAACTTGAAGGAAAATTCCTCACGATTTCTGGTTGTAATATTCTGTATCCTTTACTCTTACAAGATGTGCCTTTTATAGGCTAAAACTAGGGCAAAAATCCGGCCCACATAAACCTGGAAGAAATTCGGCCCGCACAAAGAGCTTAAAGAGCCAGCTCTTTAAGGCTTTCCGGTAAGGCCCAGTAAGTAATAAACCTGGAAGAAATTCGGTCCGAACAAAGAGCTTAAAGAGCTAGCTCTTTAAGACTTTCCGGTAAGGCCCAATAAGTAATAAAATACTAAACGCCTAACAACTACTAAACTAGACAGTCTTAAAACAACTACCAACTAAGCTAACAAGTATGAGATCATTCCTTCGCTTCAAACGTACAAGTGAACAAAGTAACTTCATGGTCTATCGAATCTTCAAACCTAGCTTGCCCCTTGTTTGTATGGTGAATGATCAAGGCTCGTAAAGCTTCCTTCACCTTCTTGGTTCTTGATCTTGTCATCGGACCACCAATGTTGATCAAAGGGTCCTTGACCCAAGGTTGGAGTTGTTGTGCGCCCGTATCCTTATCACTCAGCCATATAACCGAAATATGTGGCCAAAATGCAAAGAAAAGAAAAGAAAAGAAAATTTTAGTTGGTTTTGGTGATGACAAGTGTCAACCATCTATGGTTCCTTGACCAACCTTTTGTCTTGCCTTCTTATCTTCCATTTGAGTTTCATTTCCCTCATTTTCTTTCTATTTTGGCTGAGAGCAAGGAGAGGTAAGAGTGAGAAGAGTTTTCAATTTTTAACCTTGAATCCAACCTTTTGAGTGCAACCAAGAAAAACTAAACCGATTAATCACTAGTTTGGAAGCTTGGGAAGCTTAAGGAACCAAAAATTTCAAGGAGAGGTGGAGGATCATTCTTGCAAGCTCTTGTCTTGAGGTATAATGGTTGATCAACCTTTCTTTCTCCATTAATCATGATTAAGTTGGGTATTAATGGTAGTATTGTGATTGTGATGCTTGTTTCAAGTGATTTTTATGATTGGATGGATGACTTTTGAGTTAGGGTTTCTTGTGGGTTAGGTGTTATATGATGTGTATATATGGTATATAATCTTGTAAAGGAGAAAGTAGTGGTAGTTTTAAGGTAAAAATATGAATTATAGCTTGCATATAACAAAATTCCAGAATTGAGATTTCTTATGGTTCAGTTCTGCCCGTTTCTGTTTGAGTATGTTAGAGGCTGAATTAGGCTTAGCACAAAACATGAAAGTTGTTGAGAATAATATTTTATGGTTGACTAAAACATTTCAGCTCAATCGGAGCAACGTAGCCTGTGAAAAGATGAAAATACCCTGACTGCCCTGGGAGTAAAATCAGCGGACAGTTTTAACAGTACGCTAAGTTGGTTGCGTTTGGTCACCTGGATACGTACTGAACTAGCTTTTATCCAAAACATGAAAGTTTTATTACTTTGTCTTAGCTTTTCAACGCCTCCAAGAATGTCTTAAACGGACTTTGGTAACTTGAGATATGGCCATTTGAAGGTAGTGCGGTTAACTGGTCTATTAGTAGAAGTTTGGTTCTGTGAATTGGGAATTTGATTGGGTTACACTGGAAATTGGACTGAATTGTCTTCATAAAAGTTGTAGGCCTTTGTCTTAGCTTCAAAACGGTATAAATTGTACCCCAATCCAATAAGCGTAGCTGCGGTTGTGTCCGTTACGCAAAACAACGTCAAATCTGTCTTTTGTTTTCCACCTTAAACTTCATTTCGGCATATGTTCTTAGCTTGATTTTGTACTTGTATGACCTTGAGCCTACTGGACGGCTAATGAAATGAGTTTGTTTTGTGTGTAACTCTGGGTTTGATTGAGGAAAAGAATGAAGCTATAAATGGCTGGAAATAGAAAAATACAAAGGGTGTGCTGCCCAAATTTACGCTCGAGGGCTAGGTAGACATATTTGCAACTTGAGTAAGGGTTAAGAGTGAATACCACTTAAACCATCTAGGATATTGCACCTTCTTTTATCGAGGTATATAAGTTAGAACTTGGCCGAACTTGTACCCTTGAGAAATAAAATCATGACTACTAGGAGTATGTTTTCCTTGTACTTTCGACTCAAATGGCATTCCAAGTATAAATGTTACAAAGTTATATGGTTTGAAAAGCGAGCGAGTGTTTCACGAATATTCTCCAAGTGAATTTCCATGTCTTGATTTTTATTGAACGAAACGTCTACGTTTCGAACCTTAGTCGATTTTTAAAGTTCTGAAACAAAGTTTTATTACAGATTTGGACTCCGAACCCAGACGTGATTACTAGGGGCACTTCATTTTGGTGAGTGCTTCCAAATATCTGGTTGAACTGGACACTTGTTTTAATACTTGATCCATGAAAATACATGATACGAGATTTGTTGATCGGGCAAGGGTTTACTTTATCGCACTTGCCCTAATATGATATCTACTTGTTTATTGTTGCAATTAACTTGATATACTTGTACTTGATTTGTAAGTGTGGAGCGGCAGTATGTACCACACTCTATCCGAGTGGGAGGTGCCTCTCATTCCCGTCTCCATACTTTTATTTTAATTCAGTCGATTGAAGTGTTACCTCATCGACTTTTTTTTGGGGACCCCAAACCCCACTGGCTAGTTAATCGAATCGAGCCGGCAAGGGTTTGGTCGATTAGATAACGAACCATGGGTAGTTAGTAATGTCGAGTGGAGTGATATCTCCTCGACTAATCGGTATACTCGAGTATTACCACTCATGTTTATTGAGGATTTTGGGCCCAGTAGGGGGTTGAATGGTGGACGGAGAGTAGTGTAAGTGGTGTTCTACTGGATTGGTTACTTACTTGAAGGTTGACAGAGTGTCAACTATTACTTGATCAAGCTCTGGTGATGGAATGGGAATTTGGCTCCTGAGAGCCATCCGTATCCTTATACTTTGGAGTGATTATTGTTTATTGGATTATTGTTTCTTTTGAAAAACTTTTATATTCGCTCACTTTGAGATTTGCTACTTGAAGTATTATCGCTCACTTTTATGAACTATTCATGCTCATTACTTTGCTACGTGATACTTGCACTTTTAAATAAGGGTTAACTTGCTATTTGGAACCTCACTGGGCTTTTAGCTCATTCCGCACCATTTGTTTTCCTTACAGGGGGTACGACCGAGGCGTGAGACGTGTACAGACTAGCGTAGTCTAGTTGTTTTGAATTTTGTAATTGTACTCGCGCTAGTCGCTCGATTAGGGTTGAATGTACTGAGAACTTAAATCTTTTGATGTATTTGGAACTGTATGGATGATTGAGATAGAAATGAATGTATTCGTATGTTCCAATCTTGGGAACCGTTATTTCGTTTATTATCAAGGTTGCACCTTATTTTCATTGATGCGAGTGAGTGAGTCCTGGCGAGAGTTGGGCAGGCGGTCCGCCGAACCCTTTGGTTCGCATTAGGGTGAGGTGGGGCTGTCACAGCTTTAACCCTAAGTTCTCGATTTTTGGTCCATCGCTGATCCCTGGTCACCTCCAAGCCCTCAGGGTTACCTACGCTCTCAAGTATGATCTCGGCCTTGTTTACTACCGTTCATGTCTTATCACAAATCTAAAGGTGTGAGACAAAATTTAAATATACATATAAGCCATAAAATCAATTAAAAGCAAAGTAAATTTTCATATGTTATAAAAGATCATAATAGTTACATCAAGTTAAGATAGGTTTATCAAATCATTTCAAAAGAAAAGGGGAACAACAAGATCATAGCAAAACGTGCCAAGTCGCAAATATACAAAACAACAAAAGGATTTCATCCCCTACACAAAAGATTATAACCTCTAAAAGTGTCAGTCTAGACTAGGGTATAACCATAACCCTTATCTCCCGAGTGGAGTCAGATCCATCCCCACTCGTAGAACTCCCACTACTTGGATCCCTCTTACAGCCATTAGAATTAACCACTCTCTCTGGCACTTGACTGCTTTGTAGCGGACCTAACAGGCTATTGAGTATTTCCTCCTTCCTTAGAGGCGCTAGGGCAACTTGAAACCTGATGTTCGGCACTACCACAGATCAGACATTTTCCTTGCTTTCTCCAGCACTCGGTTTTAGTGTGGCTAGACTTGCCACAGTATCCACAAGCTACACGAGAAGTCACGGCCTAACCGGCTTGAGAATTCCCTTTGTATTTCTTTTCCAGTTCCACGTTCTTGTGTAGCAACTCAATTTTCTCCACATATTCATGTTTCCATCGTCCTTCCCAGTGTCAGCCAATTTCTTTTGAAATTCTACCTCCTTTCGAAGAATGTCTATTTCCTTATGCATATCTCCCAAATTTGTCATCTCACCGATTGGTTAAATCAAATGCTAGCCTGTCAGGCAAATCAAAGGATCAAAATGAATAACTATTCACATTGGGAAACTCTGGTCATTTTACTTTTCCATTCTTTTGCTTACAGGCTACCCCAAAATATAAATTTTAACTATTCTCTACTTGATATGGACGAGTTCTTGGGTCTTTCCAGAAGGACTACTATCATCACTTATACACATAACAAAATACGGAATCATATTCCTTAATAAAAAAGTTCCACACCCTAACTCACTCTCCAATACTCACTTACAAGGTGCTCAAGAAGAATTCCTAACCTCTTACTCTCACTAGTGCCTTATATTATCCTCTCAACCCAATTTCTGCTGCTTCGGGATTAGATCCTCCATGAAACCTAGGTGGGGTGAACTTCAGGAATCGCTCTAAAGCTCTATCCTCACCCCTCGGTTCCTAGGTTGGTTGACTGTCTCAGGGCCTTGACGCTAAATTAAACGCTCAAGAACATCAATTATGCGGCTAAGGGCCGTAGTCACTTGGTCATCCCCCTTTATTCCTAGGGTTGTGATTCGGACCAGTCGCTGATCCCTCATCTCTCTCGAGAGTGCGAGGTTGCCGAATCTCACGCCCACGACCCCGTCCACGTTCTTGCCAATCCATTTAGCAAGATTCTAAACGCATAATTAAAAGAGGAAAAATAAGCGTAGAAGTTTAAAAACAAGTAGAAATTGTAAGAACACTTTAAAATCAAAGTATAAATGTTTACATAGGCTAGAAGTCATGTCACATGTCAAGAGTGCATACAATGAGTCAATAATATCAAATACAGGACATAGGCATCCAAGTGCCTCAAAATACAGGGGTACCTGCAGCAAAATACAAAAGGGCTCAAGACGAGAATCACCGTTACTAAGTCCTTAGTAAAAGTCAAAAGGTCGAGAGATCACTAATATCAGCGAATCGATCTAGTCGATCCTACAACCTCAGAAGGGTCCTCCTCCATAGGCTCCATCACCATCTCCTCACTAGGGGCAACATCCCCAGGTCCACCTTTACTCATGACCTCCTCTATGTGCTCGGTCATGGTTACACACTCAGCCATGATACCATCCACTCGGTTCCCCACCTCCTGGACAACCCGGATGAGGCGCCCCTCGGTCTCTTGAAACTGAGCATGGGAGGCATCAACCCTCTAACACTCCTCAAGTACCTTAACCTCTAGCTCCTGGATCCGGATAGTCTGGGCATCCACAGTCGCCCTCAACTCTTGATTATCCTCTTAGGCTATCCTGTTCGCATTAGATAATTGCCTCCAATCATCGATTACCGCTAGTACCACATCGTTAGGGTATGAGTAAGTCCTCCAACAATCACATGAAGGCCTATCTCGACAAAATGGGATCCACTGCCAAAGAGGGCCCCCAGGCCTCTCTCGATAACGAATCACTGGAAGGTGCCTCAGAGGTGACTCATCTCCACCATTTCCTTTCATGACCTACAATTAACCCACAAAACTAAAGGTTAGGACCTTATAATCACTGGTGCCATTCAAAATTTAACTTAAGGTTTATCACGAATTTCTATGACCAAAAGTTCACGACTAAAAACTCTTAACCCTATTCCAGGTATCTCAAACATAGCGCTCTGATACCAACTGTGATGCCCCCACCTCTCCCTAGGGCGAGCCCTGGGGTATCAGCGGCCCGCTTGCCTAGCTCTCGGTAGGACTCACGCACTCATTCAAGTTTAATAAAGAACCACAAGTCAACCATTGACTTAATTAAGAAGTACTTCGAATATACAATCCACAACTTGTATGGCTAGCAATTACAATTACAATTCACTATATCCAAAAATAATAGAATTTACACTTTAAGAATCTCCAATAGCATACAAAAGGTATACTAGCTTCCACCAAAAGTCTCTAGTCTAGAACCTCCAATCTACCTCCAAAGCCTGTTAAAGAAAACAAACTTAAAGGGATGAGCTAATGTTCAGTGAGGCCAACAAAAAAATAGGCAAGCAAGCAAGTACAACAAGTATTAAACTTATAAAAGAAACATAGTCATAATATTTATGAAATTCACAAAAGAAAACAAGACACAATCATTAAAGGATACGGTAGCTCTCAGGAGCTAACTCCACACTGCTTTGCCAAAATCTTGATCCAAAATTTCAAGTGTTGACACTCCGTCAACCGAGCAAGTATCAAGTCAGCAGAACCCCACTTTTCACCAAATTTTCGTCCACCGTTACATCCCCTACCGGGCCCGAACGTCAAATAAGTTTTTGATATTATTCGAGTATATCCAAGTCAAGTATATGTCCAAGGTTTACCATACTCCTCAACCAAGCCCTTGCTGGCTTGAGTTGAATGGCTAGCCATTGGTTTTGGGCGTCCCTACAAGTTCAAGTATAAGTCGATGAGATTGCTCTCAAATCGACGCCAAGTCAATCACCAGTATAATTGTCAAGTACGAGTAGGTCAATTATCAAGTCAAGTAAAAAAGAACGAGTGCGATAAAGTACACACTCGTCTCGACAAGTCCAATTCACATATTCAATAAGAAGTAGTTCAAGTATTATGCAACAAGTCATGCACTTGACACTCACCAAGTCAAAAGCAAATGAGCAAGAAATTCCTTTAAAGTTCCTCGCCGGAATTCCTTTCGAATCCCTCTTGAGCACCTAAAGAAATATTAGCCAACCATCACTCACGGATATCCTTGGTCACTTGGCATACAAGGAAAAAAAATTCATTTGCTTAGAACTTAGGACAACACCTCAAAAATGTTTTAATCCATCGAGAATCGAGATTCAAAAAATGAAGGTTTAAAGTCACAAGAGAACTTGTATCATCCATGAAATCAAGTTTGAAATGGACTATCAATCTCAAAAGAAAGTTGGAAGTTCTTAAAAGTTCATTTTGTGGAAACCAGAAATTTCCAGCTTGGTGCGATACTACTTGGAAAAATTATATCTCGAGTTCCGTAAGTCCTAAAATTGGAAACATTAAATCGTTGGAAATTAGAATCAATGCACTAAAACTCTCTAGAAGACACTTTTCTCAAACTCTAATTTGAAATCATTCAAATTTTAGCTCAAAATCACTGTTTCAGACAGGATAGAGCAAAACAGGCTTGCCATTTCAGTAAACTTTGGAAATTCGGCACAATTCGCAGAAATAGAATCAACCCTTGAAATTTGTACCGCTAATAGAAATCCAAATCTAGTTTCAAATGAAACAAACGGAACTCAATTCGGACCTTTCTAAACCAAGATACAATGGTTTTAAGAAAGCTGAGTATTGGAACCTGTTTCACAAAATTTCCAGTTCTGACGTACTTGACAGAGTTTCAAAATCTGGTCATAACTAAAGCTACACAATCAAAATTTCGCGTGGTTTGAGAGGTTGAAAACTAGGGTCAAAATGCTAAAAATCACTAGAAGGAACTTTCTTAAAATTCGTTTTGCAAGATAGGTGAAATTGAGTTACAAACTGCAGTTATGACTGTTTCTCGGATGAAAACAGTGAGGAAATTCAGTTATCTTTGCCGGTTCACTACAGCTCATAGGAAATGAATTAGGAGGTGAATTTTATACCGTTGGAAATCCCTCGGAGTGTAGTTTCAGATGCCACAAATGACACTTGATTTCAACTCCCAGACAAAAAGTTATGGGCCAAAATGTGAACACTGGTTGGGTCTCTTGATCAGAAAATTTTCCAAATTTCTTCCTCACTCTCCCCTACTATAACTCAACCAATTGTAAAGCTTTTTGGGAGATATTTAACACATATAAACACCAACATATATCAAGCATTATAGCACTAAAATAACATCAAAATTCGAAATTAACATGAGAGATTCATCCAGCCAAAATTCGGACAGCAGCATCCTCCATTCTTCAAGTTTTCTTTTCAACTTCCTAACTAAAACTAAGCCATAATCCAACAAAACAAGCATCAAACAAGCAAGTAAACACACAATAATCCTCAAGGCCTCTACCTACGAAGCCACCTCAAGTCCTCTACCTAGGGTCAAGGTTCTTGTGAACCCATTAACAACCCAAAGACTAACTACATTAACTAACTAATTACTATAAGTTGAGAGGAAAAAGATTAGAACTTGGAGGGTTACCTTGCTTCCAAGAATGAAGACCAACCACTAGTGCATAAGCTCTTAAACCACCAAAGTTCCTTCCTCTTTCAAGCCACCCTTCAAGCTTGTATGATGAACCAAGAAAAGAAGCAAGTTTGGAGTGTTTTCTTGGAGCAGAAATGGAAGACAATGAGCTGAAATTTTTGGTGAGAAATGAGGGAGAGGGAGTCAGCCTAGGAGAAGAGGAGGAAGAAAGGGTTTTGGGTGGTAGTTGGTGATTTGATGGAGTGAAAGGAAGAATGACATAAAGGTGCTTTGGTACCCAAAAGTCAACAATTGAATAGTGAGCAATTAGTGCTCCGAATTGAGCTTAATTTAACTCACTCACTTATAATCTCTCAATTAACTTTTCTTAGTTTACTATTGATCATCCTTAATTCTCCAAGATCATTGCACTCTCGGACCGAATTTTGCCTCAAAAAATGTGTATTCGTTATTTCTTACTAAACGAGCTGCAGAAATATTAATTTTACTAGCGAAATGTTTTAAAATATAAAACGAGACATTGTTCCATGCAAATGAAATTAAAATGAATGAAATAAATTAATCGGAGTAAACGAATAAATAAATGATTAAATAAACCAGTAAAATAAAATAAAAGTTGGTAAAATAAAAATTCGGGTCCTCACAGTTATAGTACAATACGGTGTTTACTTGTTTATATTACGCCTTCATTTGGCTATGTGCTTGCATGCTTATTTGGAACCTCACTGAGTTTTAGCTCACCCTACTCCTTTTGTTTTCCTTAACAGATCGGGGGATGGAACTGTGGTCGAGAACTTTCATAGCTTTAACTTTTGTCTTGAACTTGTACTTTGGATTGTAATCTTTTGTTTAGAAGACCTTACTTTTGACTCTTGTAAGCGTGCTTTGTAAGTTCGATGTATATTATGTAAATTAAGTGTGGAGTTGGAAGTTTGATACTTAACTCTATATTCTAAGTTTTGGAAAGTGGTGTGGCAACTTATATTTCTATAAAGGGTTGTACCCTTTGCTTTTGAAGATATTTCGTTAGTTTTCTTGGATTTTTGATTCATTAGTCGACTGAGTCCCGACGAGAGCTAGGTAGACAGTTCGCTAATCCTTAGGGTTCGCCCTAAGGAGAGGTGGGACTGTCACACCAAGTGTTGGCGATCAAGACATTCTTTGACTAAGACCACCTCTAGTCTTTATCTTGCAAATTTCAGCAATAATTCTTCATTCTTCTACCTTCTTGGCCGAGAGAGAAAGACAAGAAAAGAGAGAAAACTTCTTTAACTTCACCTTGATTCCAAGCTAGAACTAGTAGGAAATCAACCTCAAACCTTAAACCAATCCATAGAAGGGAGCAACAAGGAAGGAAGAGACTATGTGTGGTGTGATTTTTGGGAAGAAAGTTGTAGGCTGCTAGTCTCCTTAGGAATTGCAGGTTTTCTTGGTAAGGAACCACTCTCCCTCTTTAATCTTCGATTTGGTTGGACATATGACTTGATTGTAGTAGGTTTAGGGAAGATTCTTGTGGTTTTGTATAGTAGGTTGCCATTTTCAGCTTTTGTTGATTATTTCCAGCTTAGGTATATGTTGATTATACTTAGTTTTGTGGCTAAAATAAGTACTTTATGTATCCTATACCTTGTAAATTTGATTTGGGGCTGTCTTGTGGTGAGAATAAAGTCTTGAAAATGGCTGGAAATTAGGGAAAAAAAGGGGAAGTGCTACTGAAAATTTTTCCCGCAGGGGATTTTGAGCAGTTTTGGGAAATCTGTTATATCTTGGTGTAGAAAAATCCAAATTGAGTTCTGTTTATTGCATTTGAAACTAGACTCATAGCTCTTTTAACCATGTAAAAATCAGTGGTTGGTTCAACTCCTATAAATACTAGCAAATTTACAAAGTTTCTTGAAAAATCATGACTGTTCTATTTTGCACATGAGACAGCAGTGATTTTAAACTGAAAATTTGACTAACCTATGAGATGAATTTCATGAAGATGTTTTCCAAAGTCTATTAGTACTTTGAGTCTATTTTCTAATGATGTATGTTTTGTGATTTTTTGACTTACGGAACTCATGTTATACTTTTTCAAAGAATGTCGCCAAAACTAGAAAATTTTGTCAAATGAATTGAGTGGAACTTGAAAAACTTTGAGAAAACTTTTCTAGGTCTTAAACATTAATTGGTGTGATTTTGGATGATTTTGTGGCCATAAACAAGTGTTTTCTTTTCATACTAATAACTTACTTGAGTCATAGCCCTAGAATGCACTTGGACATTCTTCTATTTGCTTTCAAGTTTGTCTTTGAGTTTTCTGTTTTGAGAGGCTGAATTTAGATAGGCATATGGCTCATGACTAAGGCTAAAGTTGTGAGCCCCAGTCCGTCCGTAAGATGATATGAGGGTTATTCGTTAATCGGTGAGGTGGTTTCGGGTTTTTATCGCCCGCCTTTTCTACATTTTTCTTTATTGGAAATTTTCCCAGATAATTTTCCTGAGTAAATATAGGTTTTAGATGAGTTTTCAAGTATCGGGTAGGTTTTGAGAAATTAAGAACGTATATCGGACGTGGGACCCGCTAGTGCGGTAAATGCATTATATTTTTAACCACTTGTTGGAATTTTGTATTTTCAAGATATTAAGTGATTTTATTTTACAAAGTGTTAAGATATTTTTATTGGAGAGACAAAAGGATAGAGTTGCATTAATGGAGTGACATGTGTCACACAACCATTGGTTGGACTTTGTTGGCAACTATTCACACTTTTGACTTTTGACCAAATTGAGTAAATATCTTGAAAAATTGCTCAAAAATCACCATTTTCTTCTCCTTCATGGCCGATTCTTCCTTGAGCAAAGAAGAAAGAAATTCTTCAACTTTCTAGTTTCCATTTCACTCAATCTTCCAAAACCAACCACATAACTTAGATTCTACTCCATAAAATTTCTCCCTTGGGTGCTAGTAAGTAGTTTAGTGAAGTTTGTTTGAAGACTTAAGGTGTCCAACATCTTCCTCTCTCTTGATTACTTGGTAAGTGGTATATGAACACCCTCCTATATTTAATGATGTTGAATTTATGCCTAATGGTGGCTATAGAGTTGAAAATTGTGGTTTATTTCTTGGTTTGGAATGAATTGGTGAAGTTTTTATTTTATTGAGGAATTTTCTGGTTTAATGTGATCATGATGTTGTCGTTATTTATGATGGTTGATAATGAGGGGAAAAGACTCTAGTAGGTGTGAATTAGTGATAATTGTAACCAATTTTGGGTTTGGATTGAATTGTGGAAAGTTAGGGTTTTATCACCCCTTATTCTGTCTGGTTTTGGATCATAGGGTTAGAGGCCGAATTCGACTTTCCTTAAAACATAAAAGTTGTAGGTATTGATGTGTTAGAGGTTTCTGTAAAATTTCAGGTCATTTGGAGTAGTGTAGAGTGAGATATGTCGATTTTACTGTTGCTGTTCTGGGTTGATCAGAAGGTGCGAACTGCGTTTGAACTCGTCTGTTTTGACTGGCATTGCTTTCGATTTGGATGTTGAGGTATTCTGATGAAATGTATCCCTATTTCTAAGCTTTCGAATGGCTTTGGAATTTCTGGATTTGGACTTGTGTAGGCTGAGTTATGATGTTTGTACTAGGATACGGTTTGTGAACCTGTTTTGCGATTCTGGTATAGTGTCTTGCATTTTTGACCTTGTTATCTTCAAAACTGGACAAAGTTTCCTTCTTCAACATTGTAGCCCCTTAAGTCCTGAATATTTCTGTAAATTTTCAAGTCAAACGGAGTAGTGTATTATGAGTTATAGACAGAACACTCAGGCCTGTTTTAGACATTAGTTTGGGTACGTTTTGCATTTCAGCTTCTGACCGTGGGGGTTTTCATTTTGATCCTGTACGATCTGGATTTTGATTCCTTCATAAGAAATGTAGTTCTTGGTCACAGATTCGAAACGCTATAAAGTGCGTCAAAATCCGAGTCCCGTAGCTCGAGTTATGATCGAAATAAGAATGCATGTCAGAACTGTTTTATATCCGGACAGTTTATGACTGGAGCTTTGGCTTCACGTTTGACTAGGTTACAAGCTGTTTGGGCTTGCGACCAAAACACCAAACTTATAGCCCTATATCAGAGCTTTTTAACGCCCTTGGAATTTCATGAATCGGATTTATAAAACCTGAGATATAGCCGAGCAAATAAGGCCTGCCCGTGAAAATGACCATTTTCTGGTCAGATCTGTTTTGGTCCTGATGACCAACTTCCGTTCCGAATTTGGATTGCCGACCTTCATGAAAGTTGTTCCATCTGGAATGAACTAGCTAACTGCCAATTTGCAGCTCTTTTTCCCATGTGTATCATAGAAAACAGTTTGCACTCAAAACTGACCATTTGCGCATTGGCCAGATTTCGTAAGTGATTGTGTTTGGTTCATTTGGGACTGAAGCCTCCAGTTTTAGTTCTGGATGTCTTCATAACAGTTGTTGTTCATCCTGTAAGCTTCGATATGGCATCTCATACGCCTTAATCCTATATTCGTAGCTCAACTTATGATTAAAATAGAAACGAGTGTCAAATCTGCCGTTTCCGCTAACGGCCGTTTCCGTTTCCGTCCGTCATATGTACGTGCGCGCGTGCCGTTTTTGCCGTTTTGTTTGTTTGAGGCACGATAGTGGCCGTTTACGATATTATGTGACACAATCTCCTATTTCAGACGGTGGTGAGCTGGGCGGATCTGGTGGGGTCCACTACTAGCTGATCGTTTCGATCCGACTTCGTACTTTTGCTATTTCCGTTTTGAGTAAGTATTCAGCCCAGTTTGGTGTGTTTTCTTTGCTATGTGTTTGAGATATGTGAAAAGGGTACTTAGGCGAGGGTGTACTTTATCGCACTCGACCTAAACCCTAATTTGAATGTATAATTGTACTTGGCATATGTATATGAACCTTTTGGAACCAAAACCCTTGAGCTTGTGGCTCGGGGCGACTTTCGAGTAAAGTTTGTGAAGTTTGCAAAGTTTGTGAGTTCGTGGGCCCGATCTAAGACCTGTATGGACTATTCGAGCCGGTTAGGGCTTGGTCGAAGTCAGTCCAACTTAGTCTGAGGTCACCAAGTTTGTAGGTTCATGTTATGAACCAATTTTGTGAATCCGGTTCACCGAGAAGGTGACCAAGTTTGTGACCCGAGCTTGTGACTCAAGCTCAAGTTTGTGATTTCGTTCGCCCGGGCAAGTTTGTGAGGTGACTGGCCAGTGAGGGTGATAAGGTGTCGGTGGGTGTACAAGTGAAGTTCTACGGACCATTGAGTGTGGTCGACGGAGTGTCGGCAGGAGATCACGCATGGCATATGAATTGGCTTTGGAGCCACCTGTATCCTTATTATGTGATGTTACTTTTCTGCTTTTGCTTTACTCTTACTATGTAACTGTTGTTACGTGAAATTTATGCTTTCGCCCCTGTTTACTTACTAAGCATATAGCTTACCCCGTTCCTTTTGTTTTCCTTAGCAGGGGCCGACGCGGGGACTTTTGGCTCGTACACTAGTATAGTTAGATTGGCTTGTATTAGTTAAACAGTTAGGATGTTTGTTTTAGTTTTGGTGGTTTGTATAAGGACCCTTCTTAGGGTCTATCTTCTGCTGGTTGTGGTTATAGTGTATTAGAGTGGTTTGACTCGAGACTTTTGAGGATGTAAATGTAACTTTTGGGATTGTATATATATTGTATATAGTGCTCTTTCGATTTATCTAGTTTTATTGCTTTAAGTTTTGAGTCCTGGCGCGAGCTAGGCAGGCGGCCCGCCGATACCCTTGGGTTCGCCCTTGGGAGAAGTGGGGTCGTCACAAAAGTGAGCACCTTATTAACCTAAGTTTTGAATGATCTGATCATGACATCTTGTCTTGGTTACTTTTAGGGTTTAACGGTGGAAACGAGCACTACCCGGAGTTGAACGTTTAGCGTTGCTCTACTTTAAAAGGTGAGTGTTCCTTGCATGCTTGTGCAATAAGTGACTATGTGTATATTTGTGAGTGATTGCTTGAATGTTCAACGCTTTTCAATGATTGTTAAATGAATTTTCGATAGGCGAGTGTGTACTTTATCGCACTCGACTTAAGTGAACGTGAAATTTTCAATGATCAAATGATTGAATGTTAGTTGTGCATGAATGTAAGCCTTTGGCTAAACTGGGCCCTTGCTCTTCGTTGCCAGTCGACTCGAGCCATAGGCGGACTCGGTCAGGCGGCTGGTGACCCTGCGACAGTGTTTGGTATACTCGAATATTACCACGAAATCTGGTGGGGAATTGGCCAGTGAATTCAATACAATGAAATCAATGAATGAATGACAATGAACACTAGAGTTTTCACTGTTAAATGTTTTCAAATGATGGAGGAATAAGGGAAATGGTCGGTGACTGAATGACTGAATGAATGGCTCCAAGTGAGCACGTATCCTTCCAATGATTGAATGATTGTTTCTTGAATGACTGTTTATTACTGTGACAAGTGTTAAATGTGATATTTTCATATTTTACCTACTTGATTGCTTGTTTTGGAACCTCACTGGGTTTTTAGCTCATTCCTTTAGTTTTTGTTTTCCTTACAGGAGTGGAGACCCGAAGCAATTAAGTGTGAACTAAAGTGTGTAACCCTCTTGTACCTAGTCTTTTGGTAGATAGAATGTATTTTGACATTTGATGTTGTATCATGCATTAGCTTTTGGGTTGTAAATAAGTTTGAATTTTGGTTGAATTGTAGAACTTAAATGTTTTTTTATAGGCTTGAATGGTTAATCTTGTCTTGAGAGTTGATTGAAGTGAGTGAGTGAGTCCTGACGAGAGCTGGCCAGGCGGTCCGCCAAACTCTTGGGTACGCCCTAGGGGGAGGTGGGGACGTCACACCGACCGAGTCTGCTTCTGGCTTGGATAGGCTAGCGACGAAGGGCATGGGCCCAGTTCAGCCAATGGCTTACATTCATGCACAAGTAACATGTACAAGTAATATTCAGTCATTTGTTCATTGAAAATTTCAAATTCAGTTAGATCGAGTGCGATAAAGTACACAATCGCCTATCAATTGTAAAACAATCTTTGAAAATACATTTCGAAGTAATCTTTGAAAATACATTTAATAGTCAAACAAGGCAATAACAACACAATAATCGCTGGAAGCTCTGTGAGTCTAATTTCAAACGTAACAAACAGAACTCAATTTCGACTTTTCTATATGAAATTATAGTCAATTTCCCAAAGCTACACAGAGCTTCCTGTGAAAATTTTCAAGCAAGCAAATAGTTTGGAAAACTAGGTTTTTCCCTTCTTAAACCTCTTTGTTTTGGCTCAAAATCAACATACATATGAAGATTAAGGTTTAACAAATTATGTTAAGCAAAACCCTTTCCAAAATCACCATAAAATTTTGGAAAGTTAAGCTGAAAAATCTCTCTCTCCTAATTGACCAACTCTAGCAGAAATTTCAGCAAATTTACCCCAATTTTTTCCAACAAAACTTCCAACTTCCAACCTTAATTCCATAGCAAATACACAATATATCTTATCCAACATGTCATGAGTTATATAGCAGGTATTCTTAGCAAAGGATTTCATCACAATTGCAAATATAAAAGTTTACCCTAGACTATCACTTCATGCATCAAAGTCAGCCATCAATAGCTTAGAAAACATACAAAATATTCCATAAAGTCTTTTCCTTTTCACTCACAAAACTTCATATGCTAAGTAAAGGAAAAGAAAGATAGATTGTCTGTGAGGACCCAAATTTTACTCACTTTAATTCTATTTTACTGGCTTATTTAATTATTTATTCGCCCTTTTTCTCCGAATAATTTATTTCAACCATTTTGAATCCGTTTGAATGGAACAATATCTCACTTATACTTTTAAAACGTCCCGTTAGCAAAATTAATTTTCTGCGACTCGTTTAGTAAGGAATAGCGAATACATGTTTTTGGAGGCAATATTCGATCCGAGAGTGCAATAATCTTGAAGAATTAAGAATGATCAATAGTAGACTAAGAAAAGTTAATTGAGGGATTAGATGTGAGTGAGTTAAATTTAAGCTTTTATCGCGTTTGGGTAGCAAGTTTCTCGTAAGTCGTGCCGGTACGATTAATTGGAGATTTGAGTATGTAATACTAGACTCATAAGTATGAGTAATTATAGTGTTAGAGGAATTGCCTTGGAGGATTAGTGTATAAGTGTACCAAACAAGAGAGAAAGTGGTAGTACGAAACCCTATTTGAGACACTATTAAGGGTTGACTTTCTTGCAAAACTTAATGACTACTTTTCTCGCGTCAGATACTCACCTTCCAATAGGTTCCCTCGTTATCCCTGTAGGGAGACGTATAACTATCCTTGTGACGCCCCGAAAGAATGAGTGTGAGAACCCGAAAATTGTATATATTTTCTAGACATTATTTTGTTTCCTTGTCTATAATTTTGTACCTTTCTTCAATATATTAATTTCCTATACATTTTTATAAGTAAATATAGTTTTCAAATCATTTCCTTGATACAAGTTAGTCCACGTTAATTTTGAAGTGCATTTTGGACGTGGGACCCGCTAGTGCGGTAAATGCAATATATTTTTGATAACTTGTTGGAGTTTGGTATTAAGTGATATTATTTTACAAGGTGCTAAAAGATAATTAGATGTTACCTATATGGATTAGTATTGGAGAGACAAAAAGATAAGTTTTAAACCAAAAGGTGACAAGTGTCACCATCCAATTCACCCTTGGACTTTTGACCAAGATATTTATACCTTCTTAAAGCTAATTTTGATCAAAATATATCTTCATTTTAGCTCCTCTTGGCTGACTCTCTCTCTACAAGAAAAGAAAAGAAAGCTCTCAACTTGTTTCTTCAATTTCTTGCTTGGATCTAGCAAATGAAACCGATAAAACTTCAAATCACTCCATAAAATCCCTTTGCTAAGTGGTCTTGAGGTAGTTGGTGAAGTGGTTTGAGAAACAAAGATGCTTAGTTGGCTCTTTTCTTGAGGTTCCAAGGTGAGTAGCTAATGGATTCCTTCTTTGGTCTTGCTAATGTCAAATTAATGGTTTGTGTTGGCTTAAGAGGTGATTTTATGGAAGATTTCACGGATTAAAGTGAAGTTCGCTCAATTTCTGATTTTATTGGAGATTTTCTGATTTTATGGCTTGTATATGTTAGTTACGATTGTTTGCGAAAAATTTCGGTTTTATGCGGAAATTCCAGGTTAGGGTTTTGAATCTGCCCTGTTCTGTCCGGTTTTATTTGAGCATGTTAGAGGCCGAATCAGACTTAGGTTAAAACATGAAAGTTGTAGAAAATGGTACTAACTAGCTGCCTACAAAATTTTAACTCAATCGGAGCAACGTACTGAAAAGACTGAAATACCCTTGACTGTCCATGAACACTGTTTCGCTCCCAGATTTCTGTTTTCGTGGAGTTTTCCGTTTTTGACCATGAAATTGCATGATTTGGCTTTGGAGATCTTCATAAGAAATGTAGGTTTATGTCTTGGCTTCGAAACTCCATAAGATTCGTTTCAATCCGATGAGTGTATCTTCAGTTATGGATATTGTGCTGAAAGGTGTATTTGATAATCTATGATGTGTATGCGATTGATTTGAGATGAAATGGTGTTGCTTGTAGGATGGAAAAGTAAGGAAATGTAGGGGAAATGCTGTCCGATCTTTGAAAGCATTTCATTGCTTTGAGTTTGAGTTGAAGGGCTTGGATTTGGGCAAGGCAATGATATATGATGGATGGTTCCTAAGCCGTGGAGGTGAGTGACCCTAAACCGTTTCCAAAGTTACTTTTGAACCGTTGCTTGCATTATTTACTTGTTTTCATATCATGTGTGCCGGCATGCGAGTTCATGACATGATTTGGCTTAACTGAGTTCTTGGAAAGTCTGTGCCGAACACCAACGTCTCCACTATCTGTTTACTAGTTATTTGGAGCACGATGGCTCCTCATTCCTGTTTATCTGTTATCTAAGCGATTTGAGCGTTGGGTGTTTAAGTGCAATGATTTCACTGGTTCACAAGAGCAAAAATACGTACATTTGATCTTGGAATCATGACATCATCGAAATGCATTATTGTGAAATATATTTGATTACTGATTTTATTGGTTACTCACTGAGCTTTTAGCTCACCCCAAAAATATTTTATTCCCCTCCACAGGGCTCGTGGCGAAGGAAGGCTTGTAGTACTTATTCACGTGACTGGATGGCATATATCTTGTACAGTTTGGATTTGGAATCATTTTATGTATATTTGGGAATTGTTTCCGCTTCGCTTATGACATGTAATTATTGGAGAATTTAATGTAATATTTGAGATTTATCTCGTAATTTATTTGAGGACTGTAGTGACTGACTGAGTCCCGGCAAGAGTTGGGCAGGCGACCCGCCGAACCCTTTGGTACGCCTTAGGGGGAGGTGGGGCCGTCACAATCCTAATGACCTTATGGGGTTAGGCAACCCCAAACTCAAGGGGATGATCAAGGATTGGCTACTGGACCGAGCCAAGAGCAAGTAAACCAAGGGGATAACCAAGTGGCTACTGCCATTAACCGAATGACGGACATTTTAGAGCGGTTAGCAGAGCGACAGGGTCCAGGACTCGTTAATCAACCTGGGGCTCAGGAGAGAGGAGAGGATAGAGCCTTGGAGAGATTTTTGAAATTTACTCCGTCTAAGTTTATTGGAGGACTTGTTCCCGAAGTAGCGAAGAATTGGCTGGAACGAATGACCAATATATTCGCTGCCTTAGATTATACCAAGGAGAGGCGAGTAAACTTTGCTGCTTTTCAATTTGAGGGTGCAGCACATGCTTGGTGGGAGGTGATAAGGGGAAAATGGGAAAGAGTGTGAGAACCCGTAATTTTCAAGGTTTTAGAATTTTTCATGGCTTGTTTTCTGCATTTTCGTGATTAGAAAATTTTTTTTTTATATAATTTTAAGGAGCAGATATAGTTTTAGATGATTTTTCTCATATCGAATAGATTTTGAGAAATTAAGAACGTATAATGGACGTGGGCCCCACTAGTGCGAAAAGTTCGGAAAAATTCGGCCAATAAGGTTAAGTTTCGGATACTGGGTGAAATTTATCGGGTGTTAAGAGATAAGTGGAGGATGAGATGTGATTGTTGTGAGAGGAAACAAAAGGATAGAAATGCATTTAATGAAGTGATACGTGTCACTTTGTGAGTGGTTGAAGCCTAAGACAACTATTCACCTTTTTGACCTTTCTTACCCTTGGATTAAATATCTCAAAAATTACCCAAAATTCACTCTTTTCTTCTCCCTCTTGGTCGGCACTCTCAAGCAAGGAAGAAAGAAAAACTCTTCAAAGAAAAACTCTCCATCTAGTGCAAATCATCCAAATCAAGTGCTTAAACTTGTTTCTACTCCATAAAATCCCTCCATTTGGTGCTAGTGAGTGATTTGGTGAAGTTTTTTGGAGAAGCTAAGGTGTCCTACAACTCTCCCTCTCTTGTTTACTAGGTGAGTGGTATATGAACTTGCCCCTACACTTAATGAAGCTTGAGTTGTGCTTAGTGGAAGCTAAAGTGTTGAATTTTGTGACTTAATTCTTATTTTTGGATGAAATGGTGAAGTTTACAATTTATTGGTGATTTTTCTGGTTTCATATGATCATGATGTTGTGGCCTTGTATGATGATTGGAAATGGCCTATAATGACTCTAGTAGGTGTGAATGATTGATAATTGCAACCAATTTTGGGTTTGGATTGAAATGTGAAAAGTTAGGGTTTCATAACCCCCTTTTCGGTCCGGTTTTTTATCATATGGTTAGAGGCCGAATTGGCCTTGGCTTAAAACATGAAAGTTGTAGGGAATGATATTTTAGAGGTGCCTACAAAATTTCAGGTCATTTGGAGTAGTGTAGAGTGAGAAATGTCGATTTTACTGTTGCTGTTCTGGGTCCTTCAGGATGGCCGAACTGCGTTTGTAATTGGCTGTTTTGACTGGAATTGCTTTGGATTTGATTGTTGAGGTCTTCTGATGAAATGTATATTGATGTCCTAGCTACCATATGCCTTTTGAATTTCTGCATTTGGACCTGTATAGACTGAGTTGTACTGATTACAGCATAGTGTGATTTGTAAACCTGCAATTACGGTTCTGGTTTGGTATTCTGCATATTTGACCTAGTTGTGCTAGGATTTGGACTGAGTGGCCTTCTACATTTTTGTAGCCCTGTATTTTAGCTTCGAGATCGTGGGTCTTACACCCTCATCCGATAAGTGTAGCGCATTTTGTGCCATTACCGCATAAGGAGGCCAAAACTGTTTTTGTTGTTAGGGCTAATATAGTTACATTTCCTGATTTTTCTGGTTTCCTTTAATGCTTATATATTCTTATGGAACCTTATTTTGGTAATACTTGGCCTTGGTTTATGACTTGTAAACAAATCTTATTGTGTTTATTTGAATAGTTTTAGGGCTTGTTTTTATTCCGATCATTTCCTAGCTAACTTTTGTACTTGTACTACTTTGAGCCTAGTGAACGGCTTTTGGGCAATGAGATGAATTTTGTGTGAGATGTTGGGACTGATTTGAGGAAATAATGAAGCCATGATGGCTGGAAACTAGGTAAACACAAGGGATATGCTGCCGAAATTTTACTTGAAGGCTAGTTGGATTTACTTGTGATTTGAGCAAAGGACTTTTGGGTTGTTTGTGCCTAGGTCTTCATGTTACCTTTTCGTTTCCAAGAAAATCATGTTTTCCACCCTTGCATTAGTATTTATTTGGCGAGGCATACGACTAGTAGTCGAGCCTCATGTGTATTTTGTTTACTCGATTCTGGATGTGAAACCTTCAATTAGTTTACTTTGATTATTTTACGGTTTCTTGGCGATTAAGGCCAATCTGAAGTGAATACTTTTAAAGTTGAGCTGGTGAGTGTACCACTCCCCTCCATTGCTGTTTAACTTGATTTCTGCTCTGCAATCTGTTTATTTGTTCGAGAAGAGGGTGTACTTTATCACACTCGTTCTCTAGTCTGTTCAGGTGCCAATTTCTATGCAAAATTTGAATCTGTTATCTGTGTCTGCATCTGTTCGGATTTCTATGACCTATGAGCTCAATCCTGTGGCTAAGTTATTCGAGTCGGGCCGGCAAGGGCCTGGACGATTAGATAACGAACCACGGTAGTCTGTTCGGGGATTTTGGGTATTGAGACCCTTGATTCCGGGTATACTCGAGTATTACCATTTATGTTCGAATACGGTGAGCGGGCCCGGTAAAGGGGTGTTTGGTGGACGGAATTCGGTGCGAAGTGAGGTCTACGGACGCGTTGGTTCTATATACGTTGACGGAGAGTCAACCGGTGTGGATCAAGTATTGCGCTGGAAATTTGGCTCCTGAGAGCCACCTGTATCCTTCTGATTTGAATCATTGGTTACTTTACTTTACATCTGACATGTGCATCTGATTTGTTAAATGTGAAATGCCCTGATTTTAATGCTATCTGTTTGGTACCTCATTGAGCGCAAGCTCACCCCTTTCTGTTCCATTTGTTTTCCTTACAGGAAATGACCACTTTTGGAAAAGGTTGTGTTAGTTGGTTGTCAAGTTGAGCTCATGTAAATGTCTTTTGAATAGCTCTTTGAATGAAACCCTAATGTGTATTGGGTTCACTTTCTTTTGATTGACAAACCGAACATGAATATTCGTAATGAATGGTTTTTGATATGCCGCTTTGGCTTGTAAATGTTACAGTTCAATGTATGTATGTTTGGTTGATATTTGGTTGAATTTCGGATCAACTCGTATTTCAAGCGGCAAAAGAAAATTTTGGCTACTCTCGGCCTAGTAACTGGATTCTGACGTGGCCGGTACTGTTCATCATCGGCTTCATTTTTTTATTTTTTTCATTTTGTGATTTTGACTTGTTTACGCGATTGGGTATGTTCCGGAACGTATTAGATCGACGTGAACTGATCCGTAGTCCTGGCGAGAGCTGGGCAGGCAGCCTGCTAACCCCTTTGGTTCGCCTTAGGGGAAAGTGAGGCTGTTACAAAGAGCACAAACGCCTTGGACCTGGGAAAACTTTATAAGAAAGTTTAATGAAAAGTTTCTCCCGCATTTGATTCAAGAGAAACGGGAGGATGAATTCATAAAGTTGAGATAGGGGGCTTCTAGCGTGGCTGATTATGAGGTGCGATTTACTAAACTTTCTAAGTACGCTCCGGAATTGGTGACTAATGAACGGAGAAGGATAAGGCGCTTTGTACAAGGACTTAATGTGGAGATTCAAGAGGGGTTAGCAGCAGCCCAAATCTCTACGTTCACTGAAACCCTAGAGAAAGTGCAGAGAGTCAAAAGTGCAAGGCTACAAGTTAAAGATTTTCATGCCAAGAAAAGGGGCGCTCCTAGTCACCCTCCTAGACAAGCGGATAAGGGTGCCCCACCTTCTAAAAGGAAAAAAGAAATGGGAGGAGTGGAGATATCTAGTACACCAAAAGGGACTCAATCAAGAGGAGGCCACAATGGATGAGGTCAATCGAGAGGGACACCTCCAAGTGGTCAGGCTGTAGCTCCTCAAGTTGTTTGTGGTTATTGTAGTAAGCCTAACCATACAGAGAATGAGTGCTAGAGGAAATCGGAAAAGTGTTTGAACTGTGGCAGTACCGAGCATCAGCTCTCAAGATGCCAAATGTGCCGAAAGGAGGAGGTAGTACTCAAAGGCCAGAGAAGTCAGCATCTAAGCAGTCTAGTGCTGGAGGGAGTCAACCTAAGGTGTCAGCTAGGGTTTATGCATTAGACTATCAGCAGGTTTTCGATTCCACTAAGGTCGTTGAAGGTATGGTTCTTGTTTTCCATTGTTTAGCTAAGGTTCTAAGTGACCCTGGTACGACATACTTATTTGCAAACCCTGGATTCATGAGTGGGCTAGACGTGGGGCCGATTAAATTATCCTATGACTCGGAAGTTAGAACGCTCTGGAGATCAAAGTTTGATTCCTAGTTGTGTGAACAGAAATGGTGAGATATGGGTTGGAGAGTGTAAGTTATTGATCGATGTGATAAGCCTAGCTATTAAGAGCCATGATGTTATTCTAGGTGTGAATTTCGAGGACGAAATTCCTTTTAAGGAGGGAAGGATATGAGAACCCGAATTTTACTTACTTTAATTCTATTTTATTGGCTTATTTAATTATTTATTCACCCGTTTTCTCCGAATAATTTATTTCAACGATTTTGAATCCATTTGCATGGAACAATGTCTCACTTATATTTTTAAAATGTCCCGTTAGCAAAATTAATTTTTTGCAACTCGTTTAGTAATGAATAGCGAATACACATTTTTCGAGGCAATATTCGATCCGAGAGTGCAATAATCTTGGAAAATTAAGAATGATCAATAGTAGACTAAGAAAAGTTAATTGAGGGTTAGATGTGAGTGAGTTAAAATTAAGCTTTTATCGCGTTCGCATTGAAAGTTTCTCGTAAGTCACGCCGGTACGATTAATTGGAGATTTGAGTATGTAATACTAGACTCATAAGTATGAGTAATTACAGTGTTAGAGGAATTGTCTTGGAGGATTAGTGTATAAGTGTACCAAACAAGAGAGAAAGTGGTAGTACGAAACCCTATTTGAGACACTATTAAGGGTTGACTTTCTTGCAAAACTTAATGACTACTTTTCTTCAATCTTCCCAAACAAGATTCATCACTCAAACTCCCTCATCTCTCTCTCCTCTCTCGGCCAAACTCAAGCAAGGGAAAGGGGAAAGGAAACTCCATTTCTTTTAGTTCCAAGTTTGCTTGCTTTCTTCGTCCAATTTCCTAATCTCTTGGAATTTCACTCTAGCAAGAAGACAGGTGAAGGCTTGTGGAGTTTCTTGGTGAAATTTTGGGTAGAAACGCTCACTTACAACTAGGGTTCAAAGCTTGGAGAGGTAACCCTTCATCTCTCCTTTAATTTTTCAAATTATAAGAAGATTAGTGGTTAGTTTTCATGGGCTTGAAACCCTAATGAAGTTTATAGGCTAGCGGACTTGAGGAAACATTTATCTTGCTTTAAATCCTGAGCTAGATGTCTTGAGGAGGCCTTTAGGTAGCTGACTTGAGGCTATATTGCTTGATTGTGGTTGTTTATGTGATTTATAGCTTGATTATGGTTTGAAATTGGAGAGGAAGTGGAAGAAACCGTGAGGAAGAGAGCTAGCCGAAATTCTGTTTTGATGTCCTGCTTTAAATTTGAAATTTTGATGATTATATAGCTGTTAAATTGATTGATACATGTTGTATTATGTGTGTAGAATGTGCCTTTTAAAATCATTTCAAATGGTTACCTAAAACTTGAGTTTTGGAAAAGTTCGAAATCTGGAAATCCGCTAGCAGGGTAGCCAACCAGTGGTTCTTTGTCTGAACATAACTCTTTGTATAAAAGTCGAAATTGAGTGCTATTTCTAGCATTCGAAACTAGACATTCAGAGCTTTCAAATGGTATAAGAATCCCCTGCTAGTTCGTTTTGGGTAAATCGTAGCGGATCGACAAAGTGGACTATCCTGCTTTGCCTGTTTATCCAAATGAAACTGGGAAGCTGCATGTTGTGGCTCGATTTTGTTCCCCTTGTGAAAAGATTTTGGAAAAGATGTCTTTTAATGAATTGTAGCATTTTGAGTTTGGTTTCTAATAAACCATTCTCAATTTGGACTTGTGTAGAGTCAGATTTGATCTGATTTCCAAACTATGTCAAAGCTAATAACTGGAAAATTTTCCCTTCCCTGCTGACCGAATGGTCAATTCTGTTTTAGGGTGTTTTATTTCGAAAATTTTAGTGTCATTTACCCATAAATTGCTCATTAAATGTTCTGGAACTTTAGTTTAAAAAATGGAGCGAATTGGGGCTGATTTCATTGGACAAAACTTTTGAAAAAGAAAGAAAGATAGGGTTGGCAGATTAGCTTTGAAGAATTTCACAAACTTTGGTCATTTCGTTAACTGCATTCCCGTGCGATTTTTTACCTAAATTTTGATAGAGAGGTAGTCCACATATGGAAGTTTAAGTGTACCAAATTTGACATAATTTCAATATCATTTCGAGGCCCAAATAATGCCCAAAGATTGCTCTTCAAATCTGGAAATCCACTGATCAGGTTGCAAAAATCAGCTGACTTCAAACTGTTATATCTTGTTGCTCAAAACTTCAAATTTAGTTCTACTTATTGTGTTTGAAACTTTATTTGGAACTCTTGTTGTGTAATAAATTTCAGACGCTGATTCACTTCCTGTGAATTTTGCCGAATTTCCAAACATTGTTGAAAACCAAGACTGGTTCTGTCCTGTCCTCTTGGAACTGTAAATTTGAGCTGAATTATGAATGCTTTCTGGTTGGGATCTTGGAAAAGTGTCTTTTGATAACTTTTAGTACTCCAAATCTAGTTTCCAACGGTATAAACTTTTCTATTTTTGGACATACCAAACTCAAGATCTGATTTTCCATGTGTGGTCGTGCAAAGCTGAAAATTTCTGATTCTTTAGGAAATGAACTTTTGAGAACTTTTCACTTCCTTTCGATATTGATAGAACGTTTTAAACTTGACTGCATGGATGATACAAGTTTTTCCTTGTGACTTTAAATCCTCACATTTGAATCTCGATTTTTCAGGGATTAAAGCTCTTCTAAGACATTGTCTTAAATTTTAAGCGAGTGTACTTTCTTCCTTGAATGCTAAGTGGTTGTGAGTATATGTGAGTGATAGTTGATCACTATTTCTTCAGGCGCTCAAGAGGATTTTGAAGGGAATCTTGGAACGGACAACTAAAGACTTTATTTACTCACTTGTTTTGAATTGGTGAGTGTCAAGTGCATGATTTGTTGGATAATACTTGAAATACTTCTTGTTGAATATGTGATTTGGACTTGTCGAGACGAGTGTGTACTTTATCGCACTCGTTTTCTTTTACTTGATTATATAATTGACTTGCTCATACTTGAAATTATACTTGTGTTTGACTCAATGTCGATTCGAGTAAATCTCATCGACTTATACTTGTAATTGTGGGAGACGCCCAAACTCATTGGCTAACTTTGTGACTCGAGCCGGCATGGGTTTGGTCGAGAAGCTTGGTGAACCATGAGAAAACATAAATACTTGATCTTTTGGGATCTTGCTTGGCATACTCGCGTAGTATTGCCACAATATACTCAAGTAATATCAAAACTTGTGATGTAAGATTTGAAAGTTTATTAAGGAAGCGACCTTTCTCTACTTTGACTTTTAATATCGGTTGTTTATCTTTGAGTTTGGATATGACTTGTATCGAGTCCTGGCGAGAGCCAGGCAGGTGTCCCGCCGATACCCTTTGGTTCGCCTTAGGGAGAAGTGGGGGCGTCACATTGTCTAGTAAATTTACCTCTTGTTTCCCACAAACTCAAGATGAAAAGCAACCAAGAAGTAGTAAGAGTTTCTTCCTCCAAGGGCTCCTCCAATAGCTTCCTCCCAAGCTTGATTCAAGATTTGATGGAGTAGATTTAGGTTTCTCTCTTGTTTTCTCACTAAATAGGCAAGGAATCAAGGCTAGGAATGGAGTTGTTTTCTCTCCCTTTTCTCCCCAAACTTTGTCCAGCCTAGGCACAAGAAAAAGAAATGTCTGTTTGGTGAAATGGAAGATCAGTTATAAGAGAATTAGTCATGGTCTTAGTCAACCCCAGATACATGATTGACAAGTGGCAAGAAACCAAGTGATATCTATCTAATTGCCTCCAAATATCCCTCTTTCTCCTAATTATCTATTAACACCTCTATTCCAACAATTTCATTTGCACAAAACTCTCTCTAATCCTCCAAAGTTATCGCACGCACCTCACTAGTATCATGCACGATTTCATTAGGCTGCGTCAGGGAAGCTTAAGTGTATCTGAGTATGAGACTCAGTTCACCAAGTTATCTAAGTTTTCTCCTGAATTGATAGCTACGGAGCAGAGGAGGATGAGGTGGTTTGTACAGGGGTTGAATGTAGAAATACAAGAGGCTTTGGCGGCGGCACAAATTAATACTTTCATGGAGGTTCTTGAGAAAGCCCAGAGGATAGAAATTGTGAAGACGCAAGTGAAAGCTTTTCATGCAAGAAAGAACGGTATGTCTAGTGGAGACCAAGGGTAGAAACAAGGTGATCAAGGTATGCCACCTCCTAAAGTGGGTCGAGGAACTGGTGGTGTGAGAATTTCGGGACACCAAAGGAAGTTACTCCGAGAGGAGCCCCAGATGGAAGAGGACAATTGAGAGGTGCCTCACAAGGAGATTAAACATCAATCCTTTGTGGATATTATGGAAAGACCAATCATACTGAGGATAATTGTTGGCGAAAGGAACGAAAATATTTATGGTGTGTTAGTGTTGAGCACCAGATTGCAACCTGTCCCCTCTTCGGTGAGACTCAGCAGTTAGATAGGTCAAATCCTAAACAACCAAATGTAGGAATGAATAGATCCAAAGTGCCTGCCAGAGTATATACTTTAAACCACCAGCATGTGCCTAACCCGTCTAAAGTGGTGAAAGGTACGATTCATGTTTTTCATTGTCTAGCTAAAATTTTGGCTAATGGTGAGACCTGGGAGCTAGAGACGGACATGCAGGAAAAAATACCCTGAGTTACTTACGAATAAGTGTATGAATTGCGAGGTCGAAATTCTTTTCAGGGGGAGAGAGTGTGACGACTTGAAATTCGCTTATATTTTCTTATAATTCCCTCTTATTTTGAACAAGTTAATTTATAATTCCTTTTACTACTAAATTTACTCCCTCAATAGTGGTAATAAATAATAGAATCGAGAGTTTTACTTTTACTTTTATAGTTAGAGTAAATTAGGGTTTTTGTGCACTTTGGTCGTGTGATCACTTGGTGAGGTATGTGTACTAAATTTGGTGGATAAGAGTGAGCATTAGGTAAGAGGAAGTGTGTGATTAGAAGTGCTAATAATAATTTAGTGAATCATAAGTTAAAACAAAAGTACAAGGGAGTAAAGGAAAATAGGCTTGAACCGACGTGCACCGTTTGTTACCGATTGAGTACACCACTTGACCAATACTTTCTTACCTTAATCTCCTTGTTTTTATTTCAATTAATCCTCCCTAAATTAACCCTAAAGTCAGTCAAAATTATTGACCAAAAACAAGAGGAAAAAAAAAAAGGAAGGAAAACTTGGTGGCCAAGTGTTGGTAATCCAAGATAGTTTTGACCAAATGAGTTTTCTTTCTTCTTATCTTTCTTCTTGGCCCATTTTTCTTCATTTTTCTCTTGTGTTAGCCAAAACTTGGAGAGAAAAAAAGAGAGAGAGAGAGAGAGCTTCTATTTCCATCTTGATTCTTGCGTTGTTTGAGTTGAAATCACAAAAATAAACCGAACAAACTTGCAACAAGGTGACAATGAAGCTTGGGGTGGAGTGATCTTGCATAGGCAGCCTTGATTTTGTGTTTTTCCTTGAGGTTTGAAGGTATTAAACTAAGAAACTCTTCTTATCTCTCTTATCTTGCACTTTATTGGATAGATGACTTGAATATGGAAGTTTTATGGCCGATATCATGGATTTGTGAAGTTGGGGAAATTTTCCAGCTTTGGTTGTATTTTTCAGCCATGAAATGAAAGTATATAGTTTTGATATAGACTTGAGAATGTTAATATGAAGATTTATAGCTTTATTGTGAATTTTTAGCTTCAAAGTATAATTTTCCAGCTTTAATTGCAAATTTCCAGCTTAGGGTTTCAAAATTCCAGCTTTGGTATTGTGATGATTATTGCTAGAAATGAGTTACAATTGGATGGTTTATGGACTAGATTAAGAGCTATCTTTGTATTCTTACTTGTAGTGTTGATTTGGAGCTGATTTGGAAAGAAAATGGAGCCTTGAATGATTGAAAAAATTGGTAAACACAAAGGAAATGCTACCCAGTTTTCTTTCGTGGGATAAGTCAGTGAATATGGAAAAAAATGTGTGACTTGTGAGTGATTTGGGACTTAGTTATGTATGGATGCTTAATTCGATCTTGTGAGTGACTTATAAGCTAAAATTTTGCCAAATGTGTATATTTTTCAAAGACAAAGTAACGACTACTTTAAACAAGATTTTCTCATCTCTTATACCATGTTGCGAACTTAAATGTTTTAATCGCTTCTTTATCGAAACCAAAAGAGCGAGCATGAATTTTTTAGGGTTTGATAAGTAAAATGGATACTATTTAAACGAGTTTCATTTACTTGATTTTCTTTTAGCGAAACTCCCATATTTCGAAACCCTAGTTGATTGCAAATTGTTAAACGAAATTTTATCGCAGATTTGGACTCCAGCCAGGGAGTTCAATCTGAGCTTGGTTTTGGAAACCAATAACTCATTGGTGAGTGTTTTCAAATGCGTGTTTGAATTTATTACTTGAATGAATCACTTTGTTTAATAGGGCAAGGGTGTACTTTATCGCCCTTGCTCTAATATGACTTATTACTGTGTATTGGTTACAAATGGTTTGATATATATGTGTGCATGACTTGAATACTGCCTGGGATCCTAACCCTATTGGTTAGTCAGTTGAATCGAGCCAGTAAGGGCTTGGTTGAGGAGACTGGCGAGCCATAGGTACTATTTATTGTTTATTGTGTAATCCTTTGGATATGGTCCACTGGATTCGGTATACTCGAATATTACCCCTACTGTTATTTTGGAGTTCGGGCCCGGTAGGGGGTTGATTGGTGGATGGAGATTGGAGTTTAAGTGGTGATTTACTTGACTGGTTACTCTATTTGAAAGTTGACGGAGTATCAACTACTACATGAAGAAGCTATGGCGGAGTTGACTCGAAAGAACTACTGTATCCTTTTACCTGGAAATGTTGGATATCTAATGATTTACTATTTGAATTGTTATTGCCCACTTTTATGAACTCTTATGCTTGCTACTTTGATATTTCGAGTTTTACATAGTGGTTAACTTGCTACTTGGGTCTGCCTGATGTTCTGGAACCTCACTGAGTGTTGCCTCACTCTATTAGTTTTGTTTTCCTTACAGGGGGTACGAGCGTGGGCGTAATGCTGGTACAAGCTAGCGTCGTCTAGTTTTTTTTTTTTTTTTAATTGTACTCACGCTAGTGCTTGATTAGGGTTGAAAGTTAGCTGGAACTTGGATCTTTTGTTATATTTGGAAATGTATGAACGTTTGAGATAGAAATGAGTATAAATGTACTTTCTAAGCTTCAGAACTGTTGTTTCCTTTAATTTTGAAGTTGTAACTTATTTTCATGAAGTGAGTGTGTGAGTCCTGGCGAGAGCTGGGCAAGCGGTCCGCTAAACCCTGGGGTACGCCCTAGGGAGAGGTGGGGTCGTCATAGGTGGTATCAGAGCCTAGGTTTGAATTGGTCTAGGCAGATTGGGTGACTTGTACTTGATATGGCTTATGTACGAACGTCTAAGTGTGAAGCCCTAGAGAATAATAGGTGGTTAGTTTAGTTTTGCTTGTTTAAATTGCTTATTCACTTGATACTACTTGGAATGCAGGAAATGGAAGGAAATGGCAAGAACGGGAATGTTGAACGACCTCATCGAGTGCTTAGCTATCAGGAACATCCAGGAGGGCCGGTACTTTAGTAGGTCTCGGGACGTGGGGTAAGACACTGTGATTGCTGGCGGGCCTACTCATATTCCGATAGGGTGGTCCTTGCCATAAAGGATGAGAGGGAAATGTTGGCTAGTGCTAATCGTAGGGCCCAAACTGAGATCGAGTGCCTGAGGGCAATGATAGGAGAGCAAGGTGCTAGAATTCGGGCGCTCGAGTCTTCCATTCTCGAGGAGCAGGAACGAACCAATGCCTTTAGAGAGCAGATTCATGAGGCAAACGGTCGTCTTGTTCGAATAGTATGGGAAATAAGGGACCGAACCAATAATATCTAAACCGAGTGTGGGGCACTTGTAGAGGAAGTGGTACAGGTGAACTTGGTTAGGGAAGGTCCAGAGCATGTAGCTCCTAGTGACTCAGGAGCCAGCCGCACTAGAGGACGTGGTGGAGTCGGCTGGATCAGTGACTAACTAAGTTAGGGATCTAGGCTTTTGAGGGTTGTGTGAGATAGTGAGGGACATAGTTGGGATGACTGTAAGGACCCGAAAATTTTCTCATTTTATCTCATATTACTGGCTTATCTAAATGTTTATTCACCTGTTTTCTCCGAACAATTTATTTTAACCCTTTTTAAATTCAATTTTTATGGAACCATGTCTTATTTATACTTTTAAAATGTCTCGCTAACAAATTTAAATTTTTCAAAGGCTCGTTTATTAAGGAATAACAAATACACACCTTCGAGATGATAGTCGATCTAAGAGTACAATGATTTTGGAGAATTAAGGATGATCAATAGGGGACTAAGAAGAGTTAATTGAGAGATTAGATGTGATTAAGTTAAATAAAGTTTTTATTATGCGTACGTCCATAATTTCTCGAAAGTCGTACCGCACGACAAATACTAGACTCGTGTGGGGACTCGCAAATTTACTTATTTTAAATTCCTATTACTAGCTCATTTAAATATTTATTTGGCCGTTTACTTCGAATATTTTATTTCAATCCCTTTATACTGAATTATATGGAACTATGACCTACAAGTATTTTAAAAATGCCTTGATTCGAAAATTTATTTTTGAAAACTCGTTTAGAGTGAATATTAGGTGCGCGTTTGGAGACAATAATCGATTCGAGAATACAATAAGCTTGAAAAATTGGAGACTTGTACATTAGTCTGAAAATAGGTATTTTTATATTTAAGTATTCAAGTATTAGTTAGTCATACAATCGTTATAAGAATTTCTTGAAAATTTCGTTTTATCGCGCAAAAAATCGGAAGTACGCGTTTTTACGCGCGCGATTAATTGAGGGACTTTAGACCTTTATTTTTAGACCATTAAGAGTGAATAATAATAGTATGAATGCAAGTGCATTAGAGGTTTAGTGCACAAGTGAAATAAACTAGAGAGGAATCGAGCACAAAACGCGCGCGTGCGCGTGCGAGGGAGAGTTGACTTTTGCTTAATTTTGGGCCACACATTTTAGCTTCTCTTGGAAGCTTCAATTTTTATCAAACCTCTCTCTCTCATGCTCCATTCCAGCCGGCCACAAGGAGGAGAAGAACAACTCCAACCTCTTCCATTTTCTTCTTCATTTCTTCATCAATCTTCCACCAAATCACACCAAAATTTAACCACACCTAGCTAATCACTTGGAGACCACATCAAGCTAGGAAAGAGGGCTGCTTTCATGGTTTTTCTTGGGCTAAGGAGGACCGAAATTTCTGCTTGGTTCATCAACTAAAGTAAGTGATGATCAACCTTGAAAATCTTGATTTATGGAAATAGTAGTGCACTTATGAGCTCATGCATGCATGTGGGTAGCTTTATTTATGTTGGATTTTGGTGTGTGGGCTCTATGAAATCCCACTATGATTGGATGGACTGATTTGATGAGTTATGATGTTGTTAATGTTGGTTTAGTGCTTAATTTAGTGGAATAATGTTGTGTTGTTGGTGGAAACTCAAAGGATGTGAAGAGGGAAATTTTTCCATTTCTGCCCCTGTCATTTCCGTGACCTTTAGTGCATTTTTTGGTGGTTCTAATGACTTTTTTCTGATGTATATGAGTAATATAGGTTGTGTACGAAGTTTCATAAAAAAATTTCATGATTTGGTTAGCCAAATGATGTGTTTTCGGAAATCAGTAAAAACTGGAAATTTTCCCATAACTGCTCTGGCAGTATTTTTGTTTTGGCTATAACTTTTTGTTCCGATGTCAAAATTGAGTGCCATTTGTGGCACTGGAAACTAGACATTCCCATCTTTCCAACGGTATAAAATTCATGTCCTTGTTCCACCTGAGTAGTTCATACCAATCGTTTGAACATGACTGTCCTGTTTCATGTCTACACTGGGAGCTCTGTTTTGAGCAGCGAATTGGTGACCAAATATGAGCTAGCCGTGGACAGATTTTGAGAACGATTTGTTCTATGAAATTGTAGATTTATGAATCTAGTTTTCAACACCATTGGCCACGCTCAATTCCAAGTTGAATTGAGTGAGTTGTGGCCGAAATCCGAAACTGACTCAATGATTTGAAACCCTCTTTTTGGCTAGTAAATGTCTAAATCTTGATTGGGACTTGTTGTTTCGAAATTCTTGGTGTTAATCACCTACCAAATCTATCTTGGATGTTTCTTAGACATTACCTACACAAAGGAACCGTGTTTGAGACATTTTTCTGGCCAAACGTTTTGAAAACGGAAAACTCATATACAAGGCAGATTCGCCTTGGGAATTTGGAAACTTTGGTGATCTGGTTAACCAACTTTCCGTGCGTATTTTTCCATGAAAATTAATAGAGGAATATCCCTCATATGATAGTATAATACTACCAAATTTGGTGCCATTCCGAGTTCATTTCGATGCTCAAACAAAGTCCCAAAGTTTGTAAATTAAACCTGGAAATTTGCCTAACTGTCTCAATTTTTCAGCAACTTTGAGCCGCCATATCTTGGTGCTCAAAACTCCGATTCTTGTTCCGCTTATTTTTTTTGAAACTTTGGTTGCAAATCTAATTGTGTTTCAAATCTGAGAAGCTAGTTCAAATTCTGTAAATTTTACCGAATTTCCAAAGTTGGCGAAAAACCAACCTCAAAACTGTCTCGCAAGCCTAAAACAGTAATTTTAAGCCAATTTTTGAATACCTTCCGTTGGGAATCATGGGAAAGTGTATTCTAGGAACTTTTAGTACTTTGGAAGAAGTTTCCAACGGTACTGAGTTTTCTAATTTTGGACTTGTAATGACTGAGATACGATTTTTCAAAGATCTTGTATCCAAGCTGAAATTTTCGAAACTTAAGGAAATGGAGTTTTTCGAATTTTCCTTTTCCCTTCACTATCCCATGATCGTTTTACACTTGAATTCAGAGATGAAAACCAGATTTCTCTTGTGCTTTAAAACCCCGCCTTTGAGCCTCGATTTACGAGTAAATAGGGCTCCTTTTCATGAGTTTTTCTTAGATTGTACTCTAGTACAATCTTCTTCGATAATTGGAGTTTATGAGCGATAGATTATTATTAATTGCTCAGGCACTCAAGAGGACCTTCAAGAGGATCTCACAGGAGACGCCTAACTTATCGCTTGTATTTGCTATTTGAGTCACTCGGTGAGTATCAAGTGTGTGAAAACATGTTAATTGCTTTTGATAATAGAATATTTTGAAAATGCTGAGTCGAGTGTGTACTTTATCGCACTCGTTCTCATTTAAGTGAAGTGTACTTGAATTTTGTTATATGAAATACTTGAAGTACTTGAAGTGACTTGTTAAGTGACTTGTTAAGTGAATTTAAATGAAATGTTTAAGTGATTATTTATGCTATGGCTGCATAAGTCGATCGGAGTGAATCTCCTCGACTCAAGTGGTAAGTGGGGGACGCCCAAATCTCACTGGCTAACCTTGGACTCGAGCCGGCATGGGCTTGGTCGGGCTCCCATGAGAAAACAAAAGCTTGATCTATTAAGAGATCTTGCTTGGCATACTCGAGCAGTATCGCCTCAAACAAACGACAGGCAAGCCCGATACAGGGGTATGTAAGGTGAAAGGGGACATGCTAAGTGAATTTCTACGGACTAAACCTATCCGATTGACGGAGTGTCAACTTGTGGAGGTTCGTGATCGTGCAAGTGGAAAATAGCTCCTGAGAGCTCCTATATCCTTGAATTGTTTCTGTTTACTTTTCTCGCTCGAATTGTTATTTATTGCAATATTATTGCTCTACTTGTTAAATTGGGATTGTTACTTGAACAACGTGCCTGCATGTGTGTTCTTGGCCTCACGAGCGTTTTGCTCACCCTGTAGATTTGTTTTCCTTAACAGGGAAGGATCTGGAGTGAACCTCGGAGAAACCCCTTTTTGAATGTACTTTTGTATTAGTGTTTTTCAATGTACTGGGTTAGACTCTTGATTATTGTATATTTTGGAATTTGATATAACCTTTGAAAATTTGATGTAAGGATTGGATACTTGACGTATTTTGGAACTCGTGATGTAAGTTTGAATGTTATTTATGGGAGTGACCTCCCTTTCTTACTTATATCATCGTGATGGCTGGTATTTCATTAAGCTTGAACGGGAATTGTCTTGAGTCCTGGCGAGAGTTGGGCAGGCGTCCCGCGGATACCCTTTGGTTCGCCTTAGGGAGAAGTGGGGGTGTCACAATGACACGTTATCTTTTGTTTTTGATATTGATGTGTTAAGACTGATGTACATAGTGCTTGCTTTTGTTCTATATCCTTTGGTTGTTATAAGTTCTAGATTTTATTAGGTTGGCATGTATAGTACTTCCTAACTTGGTGTGTGACTTGTTATGATATGTATATAAAGGGAGTGTTTTATTTTAAATTTCCTCTATTGTTTCACTTTATGATTTGGAAATGCCTTTATTGAGCTTTATAGCTACTTTATTTTGCTTATACCTATATAGTCTATTTTTCAAAAGAGGCATAGAGGGTAGGCAAAGTTAGGGACATGGAACTAGTCGAGGACGCGATTCTAACCGTGGATGTGGGGTTAGACAAGTACAAGAACCGAGGGAAGAAAGAGGCGCGATGGCTGAGCAACAACCTGAACCTAGGATTGAAGAAGGGGATCAAGTAGCAACGGCGATCCAGCAAATGACCAATATTTTAGCTCGATTGGTAGAGCAGCAGGGTCAAGCCCCTGTCAATCAGCCTAGGGACCCTAAAATAGGGGAAGATTGGACCCTAGAGCGGTTTCAAAAGTTTTCTCCTCCCAAGTATTTTGGAGAGCCAGACCTGGAGGTAGCGAAGAAATGGTTGGAAACAATGATCAATATTTCGCCGCCTTGAATTAAACAGAGGAAAGGCATGTAAATTTTGCCGTATTCCAATTTGAGGGGCCAACCAGAGCCTGGTGGAATGTAATTAGGGCTAAATGGGGAAAGCGCGGACAGCATAGACGTGGGTGAACTTTTTACGAGAGTTTAATGAGAAATATCTTCTACCAATAGTCCAGGAGAAAAGGGAGGACGATTTTATTAGGCTATGTCAAGGAGGCTTAAGTGTATCTGAGTATGAGACTCAGTTCACCAAGTTATCTAAGTTTGCTACTGAATTGATAGCTACGGAGCAGAGGAGGGTGAGGCGGTTCGTATAGGGGTTGAATGTAGAAATACAAGAGGTTTTGGCGACAGCACAAATTAATACTTTCAAGGAGGTTCTTGAGAAAACCCAGAGGATAGAAATTGCAAGGGCGTAAGTGAAGGCTTTTCATGCAAGAAAGATAGGAGTGTCTAGTGGAGACCAAGGGAAGGAACAAGGTGATCAAGGTATGCCACCTCCTAAAGTGGGTCGAGGAACTAGTAGTGTGAAAATTTCGGGGACACCTAAGGAAGTTACTCCGAGAGGAGTCCCAGGTGGAAGAGGACAACTAAGAGATGCCTCACAAGGAGATCAAACATCAATCCTTTGTGGATATTGTGAAAATACCAATCATACTCAGAATAATTATTGGCGGAAGGCACGAAAATGTTTATGGTATGGTAGTCTTGAGCACCAGATTGCAACCTATCCCTTCTTCGGTGAGACTCAGCAGTTAGATAAGTCAAACCCTAAACAACCAAATGTAGGAAGGAATAGATCCAGAGTGCCTGCCATAGTATGTACTTTAAACCACTTGCAAGTGCCTATGTGAGGACTCGCAAAATTTACATATTTAATCTCCTATTTCTAGCTTATTTAATTATTTATTTGGTCTTTTATTCCGAATATTATTTTCTAAGCTCTTAAGACCTAATTACACGAAAATATAGTTTCATTATATTTTTAAAATGACTTGTATCAAAAATTAATTTCCGGGAGTTCGTTTAGTGAAAATAGCAAACACGTCTTTGGAAATCTTGACCGATTGAGAGTACAACAAGTTTGGAATATTGGAGACATGTACAATGGATCTAAATTAGGTATTTTAATGATTAAATACTCATGTGATAGTTATTAGTACTATCGATATAAGAATTTCTCGGAAGTTTCGCGTTATTGCGCTTAAATTGGAGATACGCGTTTTCACACGCGCGATTTAAATTGAGGAACGTTAGACCCTTATTTTGGGACAATTGAGAGTGAATAATATTTATATGAATATAAGTGCATTAGAGGTTTAGTGCACTAGTGAAACAAACTCGAGAGGAATCGAGCACGAAACGCGGGAAAAAGAGTTGACCTTTGAATCAATGAGAGCCACACATTTTAGTTTCACATGGGAGCATCACACTAGATTAAAACCCTCCATATACTTACCTCAATTGCTGCCTCTTTTGCTTCCATTCCAGCCGTGCAACATCAAGATAGAAAAGGACCAAGTTTACTTCACCAAATCCTACTCAATCTTCATCCGATTCACACCAAACTTAAACCACCCTTAGCTTAACACTTGAGGAGTATTTTGAGCTGCAAAAGAGAGCTGAAAAGCCACGGTTTTCTGGAGCAAAGAGTGGCCAAATTTCTGCCTTCATCATCTAATCAAGTAGGTGTTAATCCAACACTTAAATCTTGCTTTATGAAGATCATCTTACATGTATAAGGTAGTATTTGCATTTGGGTAGCTTGTTTATGGTGTAAAATGAAATGAGTGGGCTCTATGAACTCCCACCCTTGTCTTGATGGCTGATGTGATGATTGATGATGAATTTAATGTTGGTTTAGTGCTCAAAATGGTAGATTAATGGTGTATTATTAGTTTGAACTTCAAGAGATGCATGGGGTAAAAGTTCCGATTCTGCCCCTACTTTGAACGTACCTATTCCTGCAGAATTTTGGGGATCTAATGGCTTGTATATGATGTTTATATGTTGTATAGATGGTGTACAAAATTTCATTGAAAAATATTGAGGTTTGGTTGGTCAAATGAGTTGATTTCCAAAGTTAGCAAAACTGGAAAATGAATCCCGTATTGCCCAGGCAGTCATTTTGTATCGGCCATAACGCTTTGCTCTGATGTCGAAATTAAGTGCCGTTTGTGGCATTGGAAACTAGACATTTCCAGCTTTTCATTGGCACCAATTTCACGTTCTGGTTCCACTTGAGTGAATCACACCATTCGATTGAAAATCACTGTCCTGTTTCGTTTCTCTCCAGGAGACAGGACAGGACTTGTATCTTGATGCTAAAAAAACGAGATGTTTGTGGATAGAATTTGAAAATGGTTTCTTCTGATAAAATTCATATTTATGAGAGAGATTTCCAACGCCATCAACCACGCCCAATTCCAAGTTGAATTGAGTGAGTTGTGGCCAAAGTTCAAAACTGCTACAGTGATAGAATTTTCCACTTGGACAGATTTGTAACTAACAATGATTTGGGACTTGTTGTTTTGGAAACTTTGATGTCCAACATCTACCAAACTTTATATTAGATGTTCCTTGGACTTTGTTTCACAAATAAACCAGATTTGGGTTGGTTGCTTTGGACAAAATGTTTAAAAAGGAAAGAAGAGCTAGAAGACAGTTTTACCTTGGGGAAATTTCTTGAACTTTGATGGTTTAGTTAACTACCTTCCCGTGTGAATTTTCAAATGAAATTTGATAGAAGAGTAATCCTCATATGGAGGTTTAATTGTACGAAATTTGGTAATATTCTAAGACCATTTTGATATGCAAATAATGTCCCGAAATTACTCTTCGAATCTGGAAAACTTTTCCTTTTCTCTTAGCCGAATGGCCAATCTTGACTTGGGATTTGTTATTTCGAAATTCTTGGTGTTAATCACCTAAGAAAATGTATCTTGAATGTTACTTATACATTGTCTACACAAATGAACCATGTTTGAAAATATTTCATTAGCCAACTGATTTAGAAAAGGGAAATGGTAGCACAAGGCAGCTTTGCCTTGAAAATTTAGAAACTTTCGTGACTTTGTTAACCGACTTTCCGTACGTATTTTTCCATGCAATTCGACAGAGGAATAGCCCTTATATGGTAGTGTAATACTGCCAAATTTGGTGCCATTCCGAGTCCATTTCAATGTTTAACCAACGTCCCAAACTCAGTGATTTAAATCTGGAAAATAGCCCAACAGTCTTAACTTTTTCAGCAACTTGGAGCTACTATATCTTGATGCTCAAAACTCCATTTCTCATTCCGTTTGTTTTGTTTTAAACGTTGATTGTAACTCTAATTGAGTTAAAAATTTCGGAGGCTGATTTACAACGTGTGAATTTTACCGAATTTTCAAAGTTGCCCAAAAACCAATCTTGAAACTGTCTTGGTATTCTAAAGCAATAACTTTGAGCCAACTTTTGAATGCCATTCATTTGGAATCATGGAAAAGTATATTCTAAGAACTTTTAGTACTTTTGAAGAGGTTTCCAATGGTATTAAGTTTTCCAATTTTGGATCTATATAATGTAAGATATGATTTTTCTAAAATCGATACCCAAAGCTGAAATTTGTCAAATTCTTAGAAAATAAGATTTTTGAAACTTGCCTTCTTTTCTCGATATCGATTGAACATTTTGAACTCGATTTCATGAAAAATGTTAGTCTTTCTCTTTAGAGTTTAAAACTTCACTCTTGAGCCTCGATTATGAATAATTAAGACCCAATTCATGAATTCTCTTTAGATTGTACAACCTTCTTTAATAAGTAGGGGTTCTAAGTGATAGTGTATAATAGTTGATGGTTAATTGCTCAGGCGCTCAAGAAGACCTTCAAGAGGATCTCGGAGCGGACACCTAAAACGCTTGTTTGAGAACTACTTGCTTGTTTTGACTAGGTGAGTGTTCCATATAGGAATACGTAATTGAATAAGTCTAGGACATGCTTATTTCATAATTATTAAGTGTTAAGTACTATGTGTTAAGTATTTACCATACTCATGCCTATTTAAGGAATGTGTACTTGCATTGCATATTTACATGAATTGGTTAAATGATTAACCATATCAAATGACCATATGAACTCGATACATGTTTAACTTGTTAGATTGCTTGCCTAGCCTACTTGGTTTTGAAAAAATGGAGTCGAGTGTATATTTTATCGCACTCGTTCTCTTTTGAAATGAATAACTCATGCTTGGAAGTGCTCCAATAACATGACTTGGTATGCTATGGTTGCATATGTCGTTGGAGTGAATCTCCTCGACTCTCACATGGTAATAATGGGATAACGGCTAATGATGGCCTATTCATATGACAAATGCCTGTCAATTGACCGTCACTACTCAACCGTTAACCGTCAACCGTTAACCGTGAACCGTGAACCGTTTACCAACCGACATTACTACCTGATTACTTGACTATTTGCTCACATGATTTCCGGTCTACATGACTATTCGATATCCGTGAATTACATGCTTCCATGAAATCAACTTGTATTGCTTACGTGCTTATGTGCTAAGTATCCACTTGATTACTTGATTATCATGAATCACATGTTACATGAAGTTGTCCATCATTGATAGGCGAGTGTGTACTTTACCTCACTCGACCTACTCAAATGATGAATTTTACCTTTTTGTCGAATTACTTGGTTACTTGTGCATGCTGTAAGCTCTAAGCTGAACTTGGGCCCTGCCTCGGTTACTGACCTACTCGAGCCAGGACTGGGCTCGGTCGGGTAGGTTGGAACCCTGGACAACCGTTTCGGTATACTCGAGTATTACCACTGGAGGGATAAGGTGATGGCCAGTCAAACCGAGGGGATCCGGAAGTCATAAGGTGCAGATGATCGACAGAGTTCCACTGGAACACCGTATCCTACAGTATATGTTTACCGTGTATCATGATAATTGTTTCATGCTAAAATGTCAACATGAAATCCTGAGCCATGCCTGCGGTATGCTCCATATCTGTTACTTGTTCAATGTACTCACATCATGGTACCTGTTTCATGTTAATGCTCCCTACCTGTAATATGCTGAATTACTCGCACCGGTAATAAGCTCCAATTACTCGTAAACTATACATGCCAATGTCTTGAACCATGATAATTGTCTCATGATAAATGTTTTATACCATGATACATGTCTCAAATTACCCGTACAGTGATCATCACCTCATGATAACATGCCATTGTGTAACCTTGAACCATGCATATGATATGCCCAACTTACTTGATTTATTTGAATTGTTAGAGTGTCTTGGAACCTCACTGGGCTGTGTAGCTCATCCCACGTTGTGGTTTTCTTTTACAGGGTTCGAGACCAAGGGTACTCGTGAGTAGTACTAGATTGTTTTCTTTTGAACATTTTAAGTTATATTATAACGGATGGCTATTGTACCCCTTTTCCGTTCGGTTGTATTTAAGCTTGGAAAGCTACATAATTGTAAGTGTGAGATATTTGAAGTACTTTAATTATGTATTGAAGTTACTTAAAGTATTTCGGGCTTTTGAATGATGGATTGTTGTGAGTCCTGGCGAGAGTTGGGCAGGCGTCCCGCGGATACCCTTTGGTTCGCCTTAGGGAGAAGTGGGGGCGTCATAGCCTAACTCGTCTAAAGTGGTGAAAGGTACGATTCATGTTTTTCATTGTTTGGTTAAAATTTTGGCTAATGGTGAGACCTGGGAGCTAGAGATGGACATGCAGGAAAAAATACCCTGAGTTACTTATGAATAAATGTATGAATTTCGTGGTCGAAATTCCTTTAAGGGGGAGAGAGTGTGACGACTTGAAAATTTGCTTATATTTTCTTATAATTTTCTTTTATTCTGAACAAGTTAATTTATAATTCCTTTTACTACTAAATTTACTCCCTCAATAGTTGTAATAAATAATAGAATCAAGAGTTTTACTTTTACTTTTATAGTTAGAGTAAATTAGGATTTTTGTGCACTTTGGTTGTGTGATCACTTGGTGAGTTACGTGTACTAAATTTGGTGGATAAGAGTGAGTATTAGGTAAGAGGAAGTGTGTGATTAGAAGTGCTAATGATAAGTTAGTGAATCAAAAGTTAAAACAAAAGTACAAGGGAGTTTAGGAAAATAGGCTTGAACCGACGTGCACCGTTTGTTACCGATTGAGTACACCACTTGACCAATACTTTCTGACCCTAATCTCCTTGTTTTTATTTCACTTAATCCTCCCTAAATTAACCCTTAAGTCAGCCAAAATAGTTGACCAAAAACAAGAGGAAAAGAAAAAAAAAAGAAGGAAAACTTGGTTGCCAAGTGTTGGCAATCCAAGATAGCTTTGACCAAATGAGTTTTCTTTCTTCTTATCTTTCTTCTTGGCCCATTTTTCTTCAATTTCTCTTGTGTTGGCCGAAACTTGGAAAGAGAAAAAAGGGAGAGGCAACTTCAATTTTCATCTTGATTCTTGCCTTGTTTGAGTTGAAATCACAAAAATAAACCGAACAAACTTGCAAAAAGGTGACAACGAAGCTTGGGGTGGAGTGATCTTGCATAGGCAGCCTTGGTTTTGTGTTTTTCCTTGAGGTTTGAAGGTATTAAGCTAAGAAACTCTTCTTGTCTCTCTTATCTTGCATTTTATTGGATAGATGACTTGGATATGGAAGTTTTATGGGCAATATCATGGATTTGTGAAGTTGGGGAAATTTTCCAGCTTTGATTTGTATTTTTCAGCCATGAAATGATAGTATCTAGTTTTGATATAGACTTGAGAGTGTTAATATGAAGATTTATAGCTTTAGTGTGAATTTTTAGCTTCAAAGTAGAATTTTTCAGCTTTAATTGCAAATTTCCAGCTTAGGGTTTCAAAATTTCAGCATTGGTAATGTGATGATTATTGCTAGAAATGAGTTACAATTAGATGGTTTACGGACTAGATTAAGAGCTATTTTTATATTCTTACTTGTAGTGTTGGTTTGGGGTTGATTTGGAAAGAAAATGAAGCCTTGAAATGCTGCCCGGTTTTCTTTCATGGGATAAGCGAGTGAATACGGAAATAAGTGTGTGACTTGTCAGCAATTTGGGACTTAGTTACATAGGGATGCTTAATTTGACCTTGTGAGTGACTTATACGCTAAAATTTGGCCAAAAGTGTAAAGTTTTCAAAGCCAAAGTAGCAACCACTTTAAACAAGATTTTCTCGTCTCTTATACCGAGTTGCGAACTTAAACGTTTTAATCGCTTCTTTATCGAAACCAAAAGAGCGAGCATGAATTTTCTTTGATTTGATAAGTAAAATGGGTACTACTTAAACGAGTTTCATTTACTTGATTTTCTTTAAGCGAAACTCCCATATTTTGAAAACCTAGTTGATTGCGAATTGTTAAACGATATTTTATTGCAGATTTGGACTCTAGCCAGGGAGTTGAACCTGAGCTTGGTTTTGGAATGCAATAAGTCATTTGTGAGTATTTCCAAATGCATGTTTGAACTTATTACTTGAATGAATCACTTTGTTTGATTGGGCAAGGGTATACTTTATCGCACTTGCCCTAATGTGACTTATTACTGTATATTGGTTACAAATGATTTTATATATATATATGTGCATGACTTGAATACTGCCTAGGATCCTAACCCTATTGGTTAGTTAGTTGAATCGAGCCAGTAAGGGCTTGGTCGAGGAGATTGGCGAGCCATAGGTACTATTTATTATTTATCGTTTATCGTTTATTGTGTAATCATTTGGATATGGTCCACTGGATTCGGTATACTCGAGTTTTATCACCACTGTTATTTTTGAGTTCCGGCCCGGTAGGGGGTTGATTGGTGGATGGAAATTGGAGTTAAGTAGTGATCTACTTGACTGGTTACTCTACTTGAAAGTTGACGGAGTGTCAACTACTACTTGGTGAAGCTATGGCAGAGTTGGCTCGCAAGAACTACTGTATCCTTTTACCTGGAAATGTTGGATATCTAATGTTTTACTATTTCAATTGTTACTGTCCACTTTTATGAACTCTTATGCTCGCTACTTTGATATTTCAAGTTTTACATAGTGGTCAACTTGCTACTTGGGTCTGCATGATGTTTTGGAGCCTGATTGAGTTTTCACTCACTCTATTAGTTTTGTTTTCCTTATAGAGGGTACGAACGTGGGCGTGAGGCTGGTATAAGCTAGCATTGTCTGTTTTTTTTTTTTTTTTTTTTGTAAATTGTACTCACGCTAGTGCTTGATGAGGGCTGGAAGTTAGTTGGAACTTGGATCTTTTGTTATATTTGGAAATGTATGAACGTTTGAGATAGAAATGAGTATAAATGTACTTTCTAAGCTTGGGAACTTTTGTTTCCTTTACTTTCGAAGTTGTAACTTATTTTCTTGAAATGAGTGAGTGAGTCCTGGCGAGAGCTGAGCAGGCGGTCCGTTAAACCCTGGGGTACGCACTAGGGAGAGATGGGGTCGTCACAATGTCCAAGTGCATTCTAGGACTATGATTCAAGTAAGTTATTAGTATGAAAAGAAAACACTTGATTAAGGCTACAAAATCATCCAAAATCATACCAATTAAAGTTTAAGACCTAGAAAAGTTTTCTCAAAGTTTTCCAAATGCCACACAATTCATTTTGTGAGGACTCATGTTTTTATTCTTAAAATAATTATTTTTATAATTATTTTCCCTAGTATTAGTTAATTATATTATCATTACATGAATTGCTCGTAAATTTCGGCTTATCGCGCGCGAGTCGAAAGTTCGCGTATTGCGCGTAGGAACGACTAAGTGGAGATTTGTGAAAGTTATACTAGATTCATAAGAGTGAGTAAATACAGTGTTAAAGGAATTACATTTAAGGATTTGTGTACTAGTGCAACAAACAAGAGAGAAAAGTGGTAGTACGAAACACTATTCGAACCCTATTCATAGTTGACTTTTGCAAAGCTTTTGGCCACAATTTCTTCAAGCTTCCAAGACAAGATTCACACTACTCAAACCACTCTCTCTCTCCTCTCTTTGGTCGGCCGAAACAGCAAAGGAAAAGCAAGGAAGAAAGCTTCTTCATCTTGCTCCAAATCTTGTTCCATTTCCCTCACAAATCTTCACCCAAATCACATACTATTTGGAGATTAGTTCTAGCTTGGAGAAAGGCATCATCTTGTGGAATTTCTTGGAGAGTTTTTGGGCGAAAAATTTCTGGTTTCTTCAAGGGTTCAAGAGGTAACCCTTCACTGTGACGACCCCACTTCCCCCTAAGGCGAACCAAAGGGTTTGGCGGGCCGTCTGCCCAGCTCTCGCCGGGACTCACTACAAAACTCAAGCATGAATATAATCGATGGTTCTTAAAAGCTCAAACGGAGTATAATATATCCACCAGTCCAACATACCAAAGTACGAGTCCAATACTTCATCTAAATTTTCACAATAATAACTTAAGTACAATCTTATGTTTGCAATTCAAATCATTCTTACAAAAGTAAAATCCCCAAAATGTCATGAGATTTACATTCACTTCAACCACAAGTACATCATACCATAAAGTTCATAAATCTTTCAAAATAACCATTACATTCCACAAAGAAGATCAATCACAACCTAGATAAAGGATAATCCACGGTACTCCAAATCCTTGTGCTTGAGTAACTATCCTTCTCGAGCCCTGCATAGAACTAAAATGTTTTTGGGGGTGAGCTAAAGCTCAATGAGGTTTCAAAAGGGAAAATCAAGTATTTATAAACCAGTGCGTAAGCGTTACTTTGGAAACACATGTAGAAGTAATACTTTTGTTGGCAACTTTATTCTGAGTACAACTCATAAATCATTTAAAAACCACTAACGTACATTTGGAATGCATGATCACATAAATATATTTTCATGAATTTTAGTCAAACAAATAGTGGCTCGTCCGACTAGAAGAACATTACAAGGATTGCTTCATCTCAGAGATTAATGCTCATGAGGAGTCTTACCCGAGAAATGTCAACTAGGAGAGCAATAACAGTATTAATAGTAAAGCAAACACAAAAGGATACAGTACTCGGTCCACTTCCCGTCCTTATAACTCCCATTGGTAACTTCTTCTGTTGACTGGCCATCACCTTATCCCTCCAGTGGTAATACTCGAGTATACCATAATACAGTGCCTAGGGTTATCAACCTATCCGACCGAGTCCGCTTCTGGCTCGAATAGGTGATAACGAAGGGGAGAAGGCCTTGTTCAGTCAATGTGATAAAGTACACATGGCCTACAGCATACGCAAATAACATATAAACAATGAAATATTGAACAGTTAAGCAATACAACAACAGTTAGGTCGAGTGCGATAAAGTACACACTCGCCTAGAAATAAGTACTTTTCATTCAAATGAACAAGATTCATCAAGTATTAGGCCACTTAGGCATGAAAGAAGCACTCATCAAATCACATCACGTAAATATATATAAGCAATTTTACAAGTAGTGGTTATAAAAGTTCGAGAAGCAATTTTGTGCAAAACAGTTTGGAATCCCTCACCGTAATCCGGAGCAAAGCAAGAGCAAAAGCAGGAAATTAAAAGAGCTTCTCGGTGTCCTCTGAATCACCTGAGATTAATCACAATTACAAATTACCTAGATGCTCGATTAAGGCGAGTAAAGAAAACCTCTTAGATACACACACTCAAGCCTCAAGCTCAAACAAATTGAAATAGGAAGTTTTAACTTAATCATTGGTATAAAACCAAAAGGAATTTAAAAGTCCCATTTCCGAGATAAATCGTTGTTATTCTTGGTTTTGGTGATCACAAAAGTTCTTTGAAATACAGTCCAAGAAAGTGAACACTTTGATCAGGCCTGATGGAACAAAGAAAGCATATGTTTGATTGACTCCAGACTACGATGCTTTGGATGTGGCAAACAAGATTGAAATAATATAAATGAATTTAGTCATTGTTTTGTTCCGATCAAAGATATTGTCTTTTAAGTGTGTCATTCTTGGCACTTTGAAATGTTTATCTAACCTTCTTCAAAAACAAGTGTTTTTTGTCTATCCAAGAATCAGGTTCGAATATGTCATCAAAAGCAAAACAACCAAAATGTGAAGCAAAAACAGGACAATCAGGTCGGACGGCCGAAAGGAAACTGTCGGACGTCCGAAAGGATGAAGAACATCAGGAAGGAAGCACCGTCGGACGCTCACATAGAAGCATCGGACGTCCGGAAGGATCGGACGCTTGCCATCGGACGCTAATCAATCGCATCGGACGTCCGAAAAATTCCAAGATAACTTGCTAGCTCTCGGCCCAAGGTCGGACGCTGTGCTGTCGGACGACAAAGAACTTATCGGACGTCCGGACCTCAACTTGGCTATCATCGGACGATTGGTTCGGACGATGATTCGATCGTCGGACGTCCGACAGCCCCAACGGCTAGTTGACTCTTCAGCTGCCTTCTATCCGTTGGAAGCATTGATGAAGCCCATTTCTGGTTCTCTTTAAAATCAAACTGGTCTGAACGAAGTAGCAACTTTTGCACACTTTGTTTACAAGATCTAGTGAGATATTTTAGCTAGAAAATAGTCTCCAAAGCAGATTTGTTTTAAAGTGGTGTGAATTTCTGTTGAGCATTTCTTTTGTGGTTGAAAGGATCTTTAGTGTAGCTTTGTTGAGGGTTTTCTGAGTGATTGTAAAACTTCCTAGCTTGACTAAATGAGGCTTAGGGCAAGGAGGAAGTGCTCCCTCCATTGTTCATCTAGTTGATCTTCGTTCATCAAAGAGAAGTTGCTCTTCCTAGTGTTTGGTCTTCAAGTTTGGGTTAAGCTTGGTAGACACTTGGTTTGTCTCTCTATTTTACATTTCTGTTTAATAAAATATTCATTGCTTATCTATACTTGCTTCTTTGATCAATATTGCTATTGTCTTCTTATCTACTTGGTTGATCATTACTAAAAAGGAAGGTAAATTTTCATTAACGAAAAAGTGCATAAACTTGGTTAAGATTTTAATCAAACCAATTCACCCCCCCCTCTTGGTTGTCTGTGGGACTAACAATTGGTATCAGAGCTTGGTCTCCTTGAGATTAAGCTCTAACGGCTTGGAGTAAAGATGACAACCAGTCATGCTATGTTTGTTGAGGGGCAATCTGTTACCAGGCCTCCCATGTTCAGTGGCTCTAACTATGTTAGCTGGAAAGAACGAATGATTATCTTTTTACAATCTATTGATATTGAACTATGGTTTATTGTCAGTGAAGGACCGCATGAAGCTAACTTTCTTGATGCAGATACAGGGTTGCTTCGGCCAAAAATGAGAGCTGAAATGAATGCTCAAGATAGAACTAACCTTACATTGAATGCCAAGGCCATGAATGTTCTTTACAGTGCCTTAGATTCAAATGAATCAATTAGAGTGAAAGGCTGTAAATCAGCCAAAGAAATGTGGGATAAGTTAAGAGAAATCCATGAGGGTGGTGACAATGTGAGAGAACAGAGAAAGGCCATCTTGGTCACAAAGTATGAATCTTTTAAGATTGAACCTCTTGAGGATATTGACAAAATGTTTTGCAGGTTCACTGACTTGATCAAAGATCTCGAGGTGTTGGGCAAAGAGTACACCTTGGGAGAGAAGAACAGGAAAATTCTCAATGCTTTGGGCAAAGAATGGGAAAATAAAGTGACTGCAATAGAAGAGGCTAAGGATTTAAGTTCTGTGCCTATTGAATCCATCATTAACTCACTAACCTCTTATGAGTTGAAACTGAAATCTAAAGTGCAGGAGGAAGAGGATGCTAGAGCAAAGAGAAACATTGCTCTAAAGACTACTCAAGGTGAAGATGATCCAGCTCACCTGGATGATGAAGACTCGGATGGTGATGATAATGATCTTGCTCTTATCACCAGAGGCTTCAAAAGGATTTTGAATAAAAGAAAGTTTAGAAGGGGAGGTCCTAGCAATCAATTCCAGAATCAACCATCTATCGCAAAGTACAAAGGAAAACAAGATTTCAACAAGAAACAGTTGGACAAATGCTTCGAATGTGGACAGATTGGACACTATGCAAATGAATGCCCCATGAAGAAGATGAAAGATGGAAAAGCTGATCGAAAGCCAAGATTCAACAACTTTCAGATTACTTGGAATGAATGCAACTCCGAAGGGGAAGTTGAAGAAGAAGAGGAATCAGCTCAAATGGCCTTCATGGCTATTGGAAATAATGAGGTATCTTCCACTCACTCACAATCTGAAAGTGATGATGATGAAGATGATGATCTTGAATCTTTTGTTGAAAAGCTACATAATGCCTTGAAGGAATCTTATGATAAAAACAAGCTGTTAAAACAGAAAATTGCTTTTCTCATTCAAGAAAATACAAGTCTGGTTCAACAAAATAAACATCTAAAGACTGACAATGAATGCCTTGTAAGAGCCGGATGTGATGTTCAAAACGAGCTTGACAGAAAGACTAATATTTGTGAAATGCTGAAGGAAAAGCATGGTGATTTGAAGAAAAGAATGGACATCTTGGATGAAACTTTGAAATCAAGAAAACAGGATTTTCTCAAAAGAAACATGTCATCTACCCATCTTACTGCTTGTCAAAGAACATTTGCTGACAACAAAATTGCACATGGCTTCACAACATATAGAAGAGGTGGATTGAGATATATCAAACCAGTACATGTTAAGAACTCTTTCATTATGTGTGATTTCTGTTGTCAAAGAGGACATTTGAAAGGAGATTGCTATGTGAAAAGAAATCTGAACAAAGGGATGAAATGCATGTGGTTAGTTAGATACAATGCTAACTATTATGGACCCAAAAATTAAAATGGGTACCAAACACCTTATCTTTTCAGGAAAAAGGATCAAACAAGTCCAAATGGTTTATTGATAGCGGCTGCTCAAGGCACATGACCGGTGATCCCTCCTTGTTCATAAAGCTGAAATCAAAATCAAGTGGAAAGGTAACATTTGGTGATGATGTGAAAGCTAAGACAATTGGAATAGGTGATGTTGGTAAGGATGGTGAAACTTTTGTTCATAATGTGCTCTTGGTTGATAACTTAGGTTATAACTTGCTTAGTGTTAGTCAATTGTGTGATAAAGACTTGTATGTGTTGTTTAAAAAGCTTGAATGCATTGTACTTGATTCCAAATACAATGTTGTGTTCAAAGGTAAGAGGTTTAATGACATATATATTGTGATTCTTGATAAAGTTAATTCTTCTAGCTTAAAATGTCTTAAAGCTTCAAATGAAGATCCTTGGTTGTGGCATAGAAGACTTTGTCATTTTAACATGGACTTACTAAAGGAAATTTCGAAAAAGGAACTAGTTAGAGGCTTGCCAAAAATCAGTTTTGAAAAGGATAAAATATGTGATGCATGTCAATTTGGTAAGCAAACAAAAGTTTCTTTTAAAACAAAGAAGTGTGTATCTACTTCAAAACCCTTAGAACTCTTGCATCTTGACTTATTTGGCCCTACTCAAATCTCTAGCTTGGGTGGTAAGAAATACTGTTTTGTGATTGTGGATGATTATTCTAGATACACTTGGGTGATATTTCTTGCTCATAAAGATGATGCCTTCAAGAATTTTACTTCATTGTTTGCTAAAGTGCAAAATCTGCTTGGTTTAAAAATTGTTAGAATTAGAAGTGATAATGGAACTGAATTCAAATTTTGTGGATTTCCAAAATTTTGTGATTATAATGGTATAACTCATGAGTTTTCTATTGCAAGGACTCCACAGCAAAATGGTGTTGTAGAAAGGAAAAACAGGACTCTCCAAGAGGCTGCTAGAACTATGTTGAATGAATGTAGATTGCCTAAATACCTTTGGGCTGAAGCGGTAAACACTGCATGTTATGTAATGAATAGAATTCTCTTGAGACCTATTTTGAAGAAAACTCCTTATGAACTGATTTTTGATAAGAAACCTACGGTTGGTTATTTCAAAGTATTTGGTTGTAAATGCTTTATTTTGAATCTAAAGGAACATCTTGGCAAGTTTGATAAAAAATCTGATGAAGGAATATTTTTGGGATATTGTGAAAATAAAAGAGGATATAGAGTTTTTAATAGAAGGACTCTTGTGATTGAAGAAGCTATACATATAACATTTGATGAAGCCAATGATGATAATTCCAAAAGTTTGTGTAAGGATGATGATGTAGGTGTTCGAGAAGGAATGGAAAAGCTATCAATTGGGAATGAAGGAAGTTCTAAACCAGCAGCAACTGAAATGGAAAATGAAGTTCATAATGATCAAGAAGTGGAAGATGAAGACAAAAATGATGATCCACTCAAAGATCTTCCCAAGGCTTGGAAATTCAGCCAAAATCATCCAAAAGAACTTATAATTGGTGATCCATCCGAGAAGGTAAACACTCGTTCCTCATCTAGAAAATTGATTGATAATTTTGCTTTAGTTTCTCTTTTTGAACCTAAAAATATCAATGATGCTTTAAAGGATGAAAACTGGATTTTGGCTATGCAAGAGGAACTTAATCAATTTGAGAGAAATGAAGTTTGGACACTTGTTGATAGACCTCAAAATCAGCCTATCATTGGCACAAAGTGGATTTTTAGAAATAAGTTGGATGATAAAGGTGTTGTTGTAAGAAATAAAGCCAGATTAGTTGCTAAAGGATATGCACAAGAAGAAGGAATTGATTTTGATGAAACATTTGCTCCCGTAGCAAGATTAGAATCTATTAGAATGCTTCTTGCTTTTGCTTGCTTCAAAGGTTTCAAATTGTTTCAAATGGATGTTAAAAGTGCCTTTTTAAATGGTTTTATTGATCAAGAAGTGTATGTGGATCAACCCCCCGGTTTTGAAAATACAAAATTTCCAAGTCATGTGTTTAAACTTTCTAAAGCTTTATATGGTTTAAAACAGGCTCCAAGAGATTGGTATGAAAGATTAAGTGGGTTCTTGATTGAAAAGGGTTTCAAAAGGGGTGTTGTGGACACCACACTTTTTACTAAGCATGTGTTGAAAGACCTTCTTATTGTGCAAATATATATTGATGATATTATTTTCGGTGCTACTAATGAGTATCTATGTAAGGAGTTTTCCACCACTATGCAAAATGAATTTGAAATGAGTATGATGGGAGAATTAAATTTCTTCCTTGGACTTCAAATACATCAAGCTCTTGAGGGAATTTTTATAAATCAAGCAAAATATACCAAGGAATTGCTGAAAAGGTTTGGCATGGAGGACTCAAAACAAGTTGGAACTCCAATGTGCACTTCTACAAAGCTTGACAAAGATGAAGAAGGTAATCATGTGGATGAAAAGCATTATAGAGGTATGATCGGAAGCCTACTTTATTTAACCGCAAGTAGACCTGATATTATGTTTGCTGTTTGCTTGTGTGCTAGATTTCAATCTTGTCCAAAAGAATCACATTTGAATGCTGTAAAAAGAATTTTTAGGTATTTGAAAGGTACATTAGACTATGGTCTTTGGTATGCTACATCTAATGAGTTTGCTTTATATGGTTATTCGGATGCTGATTTTGGAGGTTGTCATGTGGATAGAAAGAGTACGAGTGGAACTTGTCATTTTCTTGGAAATTGTTTAGTCTCTTGGTTTAGCAAGAAACAATGTGCAATCTCTTTGTCTACCACCGAGGCGGAATATATTGCCGCTAGTGCATGTTGTGCTCAACTTCTATGGATGAAGCACACTTTGAATGATTTTGGATTGTTGTATGACTGCATGCCTGTATTCTGTGATAATACTAGTGCTATCAATTTGACCAAAAATCCTATTCATCATTCTAGGACAAAACACATAGATATAAAGCATCACTTTATTCGTGATCTTGTTCAAAAAGGTGAAATATGTGTAAATTATGTTTGTTCTAAAGATCAATTTGCTGATATTTTTACCAAAGCTCTGCCATTAGATCAGTTCATTCATCTAAGATCAAAATTAGGAATAATCGAAAAATCATCCTAATATTTCTCAAAGTCTTCGGACGTCCGAAAGAAGATGAACGGACGTCCGATGATGTTCTTCAGCCATTTTCCAGAATTGCGCCTGTTCGGACGCAACTGTCGGACGCACAACTTCGTTTGGCCGTCCGACAGTGCAACGGCTCATTTGTTTTAAATCAACTTTCTTCCTTATTTGCTTCAGTCTCTTCATATCCTATTTCCTCTCGGACGAAAACTCTCTCTTCCCTCACTCTCAAATTCGTACCATTCTGTAACTACCATTCCCAAATTGACTCAACCAAAACATTTCCCCATCGTTTGCGTTTCATTTCTCCTGATCATTTCACCAAACTGAGTAACATTTCGCAAATCCCCAAATTTTCCTCACAACCCTACTCTTGCATAACCGCTCTGTCAAATCTCGTTCAAGGTGTTTTTGTCCCAAAATTTCTGTGCGATTCACTTCCCTACTGCTGTGTGCATCATTTGCATCCTCCATTCCACACATTTAGAACAATGGTGAATCTAAGGGGAGGAAAAGTTACTGCCGGACGCAAGCATCCACTCAGGGATGAGGATGAGGATCTTCCTACTGTCAAACGGACATCCAAACGCTTCAAAAGGGGAGCTATCAAGGGTCAAATGTCACGGCCTACTCCACAACCCACATCTCAGCCTGAATCTGGACAGGGGACCTCCTCTCAACCGCCTCCTAAATCAGTTCCTCCTCCTACATTCTTTGATGATGCTGCGAAAGACAAATACTCCTGGATATCCCAGAAGGGTGTCATCCCTCAAAGAACTGTAAACCCCTCTGAATTTCGCTCCATAGGTTTAGAATCCATTCTGAGTCTATTTGCTTTCCAGAAATGGTCACATCTTATTTCTATGCCAAATGTCTACTATCCTGATATGTTGCATCAATTTTTTGCCAATCTAAGGAAAGGTTCTGACCCAACTGAAATATTTTCCAGGGTTAATGGGGTAGACTTTGTAACAGCCCCACTTTCCCCTAAGGCGAACCAAAGGGATGAGCGGACTGCCTGCCCAGCTCTCGCCAGGACTCACGATGCAGACTCGAACTATCTATAGCGATCCGGAACTTACGAACGAGCGTAAACGAGTCAAAATGGTAAAATATCCCAAAATAAAAGAATGAAATCCGGAGTCGGCCATGAATAGTGACCGACCCGACAGAACCCAACCGGAATAGCCAACAAACATTCACATCTGAACTTTAGCGTTTACAAATCAAAATGACATACAAAAGTTTTCAAATTTGCCAAATCAAAAGAGAAAACGCCCCAAAAGTACACTTAGGGTTTTAATACATGAGCTATACAAAAGATATGTTCAACTAGCTCAATTTGGCAGCCATTTGTCAAATCCAGACCAAAAGGGTTTATTTTCCTGTAAGGAAAACAAAAGGAACAGAAAGGGGTGAGCTTGCGCTCAATGAGGTACCAAACAGATAGAATTAAAATCATGGTATTTCACATTTATCAAATCAGGTACACATGTCAGAGGTAAAGCAAAAGAACCAATGATTCAAATCAGAAGGATACGGGTGGCTCTCAGGAGCCAAATTTCCAGCGCAGTACTTGATCCAAACCGGTTGACTCTCCGTCAACGTATATAGAACCAATGCGTCCGTAGACCCCTCTTTACTCCGAATTCCGTCCACCAAACACCCCTTTACCGGGCCCGCTCACCGTAACCGAACAGAAATGGTAATACTCGAGTATACCAGGAATCAAGGGTCTCAATACCCAAAATCCCCGAACAGACTACCGTGGTTCGTTATCTAATCGTCCAGGCCCTTGCCGGTCCGACTCGAATAACTTAGCCACAGGATTGAGCTCATAGGTCATAGAAATCCGAACAGATGCAGACACAGATAACAGATTCAAATTTTGCATGGTAAATTGGCATATGAACAGACAAGAGAACGAGTGTGATAAAGTACACCCTCGTCTCAAACAAATTAAACAGATTGCAGAGCAGAAATCAAGTTAAACAGCAATGGAGGGGAGTGGTACACTCACCGGCTCAACTTCAAAAGTTTTCACTTCAGATTGGCCTTAATCGCCAAGAAACCCTAAAATAATCAAAGTAAACCAATTGAAGGTTTCACATCCATAATCGAGTAACCACAATGCACATGAGGCTCGACTACTAGTCGTATGCCTCGCCAAATAATTACTAATGCAAGGGTGGAAAACATGATTTTCTTGGAAACAAAAAGGTAACATTGAAGACTTAGGCGCAAACAACCCAAAAGCCTTTCATTTCCACCAAAAGGCAAATCCAACTTAAAGGAACCAAACGGCCTAGAAAATCGGGCAGCACCTCCCCTAAACTTCTTACTTTTCCAGCCATTAAGGCTTCATTATTTTTCTTCAATCACAACCCAACAACACACACATAAGCATTTCATGTCAAGAGCCGTTCCATAGGCTCACAATATCATAAAACAAGAAACCATACCGAGCCATAAACAACACCAATTCACAACCCCAATAGGGTTTTATAAACATATACAAGCATGAAAGCAAACCAGAAATTAAGAAAGGGCTTTAACCTAAGCCTTGATAAGAAAACCGGATTTGACCTCATAATGCGGTAATGGCACAACTCTCACTACAAATGTCGGATGGGGGTGTAAGACCCACCATTTCGAATCCAAGAAACAGAGCTACAACAATGTAGAAGGCCTCTCAGTCCAAATCCTAGCACAACTAGGTCAAAAGTGCCAAATACCAAACCAGAATTACCAAAACAGGTTTGCAAAACACACAAAACTGTAATACGTCAATCTCAGCCTACACAGGTCCAAATGCCGAAATTCCAAAGGCATAAGTTAGCTAAAACATCCAGCTACATTTACTCAGAAGACACCAACTTCAAAATCCAAACCAATTCCAGTCAAAACAGGCAATTACTATCGCAGTTCGGACATTCTGTGCACCAAAAACAGCAACAGTAAAAACGGCATAACTCTCTCTATACTACTCAAAATGCCCTGAAATTTTGCAGACACACTAAACTCATCAATACCTACAACTTTCATGTTTTGAGCAAAGTCCAATTCGGCCTCTAGCTATGACCTAAAATTTCGGACAGAATAGGGGTTCATGAACCCTAACTTTTCACAATTCCATTCAAATCCAAAATTGATTGCATTTATCAACAATTCACACCCACTAGAGTCAAAGCCCCTTATTACAAACCATCAAAAACAACCACACCATCAAGATCATATGAAACCAGAAAATTCATCATAAAATGGAAAACTTCACCAAATCAAGCCAAACCAAGAAATAAATCATATATTCCAACACTCAAGCCACTTCTAAGCATACTATAACCATCATTAGGTGTAGTAGAGTGTTCTAGCATCACTTACCAAGTAACAAGAGAGATAGAGAGGTTGGCCACCTTAGAGCTTCAAAACAACTTCACTAATACACTTACAAGCACTAGAAGAAAGGTTTTCATGGAGTAGAATCTAGTGTAGGCTTTTGTTCTTGCAAGATTGAGTGAAATGGAAGCTTGAGAGTTGAAGAAATTTCCTTTCTTCTTGAGCTTAGAGAGCCGGCCACCAAGGAGAGAAAAATGGTGAATTTTGTGAATTTTTGAGATATTTATTTAATTGGGTCAAAAGTCAAAAAAATGTCAAAAGGTGAATAGTATTTCTTATGTCAAATCCAATGGCTAGGTGACACTTGTCACCACCATAAATGCATTCTTATCTTTCTTTTCTCTCTCACATCAATCACTTCACACACACTACTTATCTCTTCACACCCGATAAATTTTACACAGTATCCGAAACTTAACCTTATTGGCCGAATTTTTCCGAACTTATCGCACTAGTGGGTCCCACATCCAATAGATATTCTTAATTTTCTAAAATTTCACCAATACTAGAAAAATCATCTTAAAACTATAACTGCTCATAAAATCCACTAAGAAAATATTTCTAAGCCAGAAAATGCAGAAAACATGCAATTAAGGGGAAAAACCCTAGGAAAAAAAATTAGGGCAATACGGGTTCTCACACTCTCTCCCCCTTAAAGAAATTTCGCCCTCGAAATTTTCTCACCAACACCGTTTATATCTTAATCAAGAGTGATCAGGCTTAACAATACTCGAATAGACCACGCGAAGTTCCATGGAATCACATTTCTAGTTCGCCCAAGTCCTTTTTAACCTAGGCTCTCATCTCTTCCGTATCCGGGCACAAGAATCCCATCTAAGATAATTCACAACTCGAGCCGGCCGGTCCCAAGAGTAAACCATCCTTAGTAAAGATTCCTACCCGACATACATACCTAGTTTCCTCGAGTCCCATGATAATGATTCGCACACTTATCACATGCCCGGTTCATAACTTACGCTCAAACGAGCACTTAGACATATTCATGAAATTAGGACCACAACACCACTTGGCCCAGTCTCACTCCGCGCAGAGACCACGCGAAGTGGCTCTGATACCACTTGTAACAGCCCCACTTTCCCCTAAGGCGAACCAAAGGGATGAGCGGACTGCCTGCCCAGCTCTCGCCAGGACTCACGATGCAGACTCGAACTATCTATAGCGATCCGGAACTTACGAACGAGCGTAAACGAGTCAAAATGGTAAAATATCCCAAAATAAAAGAATGAAATCCGGAGTCGGCCATGAATAGTGACCGACCCGACAGAACCCAACCGGAATAGCCAACAAACATTCACATCTGAACTTTAGCGTTTACAAATCAAAATGACATACAAAAGTTTTCAAATTTGCCAAATCAAAAGAGAAAACGCCCCAAAAGTACACTTAGGGTTTTAATACATGAGCTATACAAAAGATATGTTCAACTAGCTCAATTTGGCAGCCATTTGTCAAATCCAGACCAAAAGGGTTTATTTTCCTGTAAGGAAAACAAAAGGAACAGAAAGGGGTGAGCTTGCGCTCAATGAGGTACCAAACAGATAGAATTAAAATCATGGTATTTCACATTTATCAAATCAGGTACACATGTCAGAGGTAAAGCAAAAGAACCAATGATTCAAATCAGAAGGATACGGGTGGCTCTCAGGAGCCAAATTTCCAGCGCAGTACTTGATCCAAACCGGTTGACTCTCCGTCAACGTATATAGAACCAATGCGTCCGTAGACCCCTCTTTACTCCGAATTCCGTCCACCAAACACCCCTTTACCGGGCCCGCTCACCGTAACCGAACAGAAATGGTAATACTCGAGTATACCAGGAATCAAGGGTCTCAATACCCAAAATCCCCGAACAGACTACCGTGGTTCGTTATCTAATCGTCCAGGCCCTTGCCGGTCCGACTCGAATAACTTAGCCACAGGATTGAGCTCATAGGTCATAGAAATCCGAACAGATGCAGACACAGATAACAGATTCAAATTTTGCATGGTAAATTGGCATATGAACAGACAAGAGAACGAGTGTGATAAAGTACACCCTCGTCTCAAACAAATTAAACAGATTGCAGAGCAGAAATCAAGTTAAACAGCAATGGAGGGGAGTGGTACACTCACCGGCTCAACTTCAAAAGTTTTCACTTCAGATTGGCCTTAATCGCCAAGAAACCCTAAAATAATCAAAGTAAACCAATTGAAGGTTTCACATCCATAATCGAGTAACCACAATGCACATGAGGCTCGACTACTAGTCGTATGCCTCGCCAAATAATTACTAATGCAAGGGTGGAAAACATGATTTTCTTGGAAACAAAAAGGTAACATTGAAGACTTAGGCGCAAACAACCCAAAAGCCTTTCATTTCCACCAAAAGGCAAATCCAACTTAAAGGAACCAAACGGCCTAGAAAATCGGGCAGCACCTCCCCTAAACTTCTTACTTTTCCAGCCATTAAGGCTTCATTATTTTTCTTCAATCACAACCCAACAACACACACATAAGCATTTCATGTCAAGAGCCGTTCCATAGGCTCACAATATCATAAAACAAGAAACCATACCGAGCCATAAACAACACCAATTCACAACCCCAATAGGGTTTTATAAACATATACAAGCATGAAAGCAAACCAGAAATTAAGAAAGGGCTTTAACCTAAGCCTTGATAAGAAAACCGGATTTGACCTCATAATGCGGTAATGGCACAACTCTCACTACAAATGTCGGATGGGGGTGTAAGACCCACCATTTCGAATCCAAGAAACAGAGCTACAACAATGTAGAAGGCCTCTCAGTCCAAATCCTAGCACAACTAGGTCAAAAGTGCCAAATACCAAACCAGAATTACCAAAACAGGTTTGCAAAACACACAAAACTGTAATACGTCAATCTCAGCCTACACAGGTCCAAATGCCGAAATTCCAAAGGCATAAGTTAGCTAAAACATCCAGCTACATTTACTCAGAAGACACCAACTTCAAAATCCAAACCAATTCCAGTCAAAACAGGCAATTACTATCGCAGTTCGGACATTCTGTGCACCAAAAACAGCAACAGTAAAAACGGCATAACTCTCTCTATACTACTCAAAATGCCCTGAAATTTTGCAGACACACTAAACTCATCAATACCTACAACTTTCATGTTTTGAGCAAAGTCCAATTCGGCCTCTAGCTATGACCTAAAATTTCGGACAGAATAGGGGTTCATGAACCCTAACTTTTCACAATTCCATTCAAATCCAAAATTGATTGCATTTATCAACAATTCACACCCACTAGAGTCAAAGCCCCTTATTACAAACCATCAAAAACAACCACACCATCAAGATCATATGAAACCAGAAAATTCATCATAAAATGGAAAACTTCACCAAATCAAGCCAAACCAAGAAATAAATCATATATTCCAACACTCAAGCCACTTCTAAGCATACTATAACCATCATTAGGTGTAGTAGAGTGTTCTAGCATCACTTACCAAGTAACAAGAGAGATAGAGAGGTTGGCCACCTTAGAGCTTCAAAACAACTTCACTAATACACTTACAAGCACTAGAAGAAAGGTTTTTATGGAGTAGAATCTAGTGTAGGCTTTTGTTCTTGCAAGATTGAGTGAAATGGAAGCTTGAGAGTTGAAGAAATTTCCTTTCTTCTTGAGCTTAGAGAGCCGGCCACCAAGGAGAGAAAAATGGTGAATTTTGTGAATTTTTGAGATATTTATTTAATTGGGTCAAAAGTCAAAAAAATGTCAAAAGGTGAATAGTATTTCTTATGTCAAATCCAATGGCTAGGTGACACTTGTCACCACCATAAATGCATTCTTATCTTTCTTTTCTCTCTCACATCAATCACTTCACACACACTACTTATCTCTTCACACCCGATAAATTTTACACAGTATCCGAAACTTAACCTTATTGGCCGAATTTTTCCGAACTTATCGCACTAGTGGGTCCCACATCCAATAGATATTCTTAATTTTCTAAAATTTCACCAATACTAGAAAAATCATCTTAAAACTATAACTGCTCATAAAATCCACTAAGAAAATATTTCTAAGCCAGAAAATGCAGAAAACATGCAATTAAGGGGAAAAACCCTAGGAAAAAAAATTAGGGCAATACGGGTTCTCACAGACTTAATCATTGACTCTGAAATCGTGAACTCCATTTTAAATACTACCATTGAACGTTTATGCAAAGATAAAATTGCTAATTTCTTTTCTTATGAAGAGCTTCCTACTGCTGCAAATCATTTTGATGGGACAAAAATGTTAACCTATTTCAAAAGAAGTTTTTCCTCACCTGCTGATGCTAAATTGAATGATCTGGCCCCTGTGAATTTAATTGCTTTTTCTATCATTTCAAACCTGCTTGTGCCTACTGATGGCCACAGAACTGATGCAAACAAAATGGAGTTGTACCTCTTTTATTGTTTTCAAGAAAAAATTCGTATTGATTTTGGTTTTGTCATGTGCAAGTTCTTACTTCGCTATGCCACTGATTCTCGCAGAAAATTATCTTATGGAAAGTTTCTTCAAAAGATTTTTGAGTTTAACAAAGTCCCTATTCTAGGTGTTTGTCCTAAAGAAGCATCTTCTTATGCCTTTACAAAAGGGTATTTTGAAAGGAAAAATCTTGTTTTCAAAGATAATCTGTGGGCTTATAAGGGTGCATCTTCTAGTGAACTTAGGTCTAAGACTGCACATGATCCTTCACCCATTTCACTCACTCCCATTCACCCTAGGAAGTCTGCCACTAAAGCATCTTCCTCTTCCAGTAATGAAGTAATTGAGCTTCTTCACGAACTCAAACAGCATGTTCTTCTTCTAGAACATGGTCTCATGCTCACCATGTCTTCTGAGCAACAAACTGCCTTTCTTGACAAAAAGAATCTTCTTTTTCCTCCACCTGTGGTTGAGGAAGTCTCACATGACAAAGAACCTCGAACCACTGATCCAGGTTCATCAGTTCCAGATCCGAATCCAGCAACTCCTGTGACTCCTCATGGCCCTTCCACATCAGACAAAGGCAAGGCACCAATTGTAGAAGCTGCTGAAGATAATGAAGACACTGAAGAGGAGGATCTCGACCAATATCAGCTTTCTCGGAGGACACCTGGATCCACGTAGATCATCATTTAGGACATTTGCATTTTGTTTGTCTCTTTTAGAATATGTTATGTTATGGATATTCTCAGTTTCTTTTGGTGTGTGTTGATGGATGATCTAAGTACTGAGGTGTAATATAATGGATATTCTTGTTTATGTTTAAGTTCTGTGATGTTTCTAAGTATCTTGATGGAAGTTATTGGTGATGTTTAAGTACTGGTGATGTTTGTTTATTCTGTTTATGTGAATGGAATGAATTGTTTTTGGTTTACATTTTGGATAAGATGTATTTGTGTATAAGATGGATGTTTTTGGTTTGCTCTTTTGTGATGACAAAAAGGGGGAGAGATCTGATTGATGATTGATAATGTTGGATATGATGAATTGATTGATGGTTTAATTTGAATTTTGCTGATGGATTGAATTGGTGATATGTTGGTTGTGTGTTACTTAATTGTCATGAGTTTGGATGATTGTCTAAACTCGGTTGGGCAGTCTAGTGAGGGGGAGGTTTTCAAAAGTTCTTTGATTCACTATGGCAGGGGGAGTTCTTGTCTATTTTGAAAGGGGGAGCTTTCATTGCAATCATCAAATTTCATTTCAAACTTTTGTTTTGTCATCATCAAAAAGGGGGAGAATGTTATTCTTGGTTTTGGTGATCACAAAAGTTCTTTGAAATACAGTCCAAGAAAGTGAACACTTTGATCAGGCCTGATGGAACAAAGAAAACATATGTTTGATTGACTCCAGACTACGATGCTTTGGATGTGGCAAACAAGATTGAAATAATATAAATGAATTTAGTCATTGTTTTGTTCCGATCAAAGATATTGTCTTTTAAGTGTGTCATTCTTGGCACTTTGAAATGTTTATCTAACCTTCTTCAAAAACAAGTGTTTTTTGTCTATCCAAGAATCAGGTTCGAATATGTCATCAAAAGCAAAACAACCAAAATGTGAAGCAAAAACAGGACAATCAGGTCGGACGGCCGAAAGGAAACTGTCGGACGTCCGAAAGGATGAAGAACATCAGGAAGGAAGCACCGTCGGACGCTCACATAGAAGCATCGGACGTCCGGAAGGATCGGACGCTTGCCATCGGACGCTAATCAATCGCATCGGACGTCCGAAAAATTCCAAGATAACTTGCTAGCTCTCGGCCCAAGGTCGGACGCTGTGCTGTCGGACGACAAAGAACTTATCGGACGTCCGGACCTCAACTTGGCTATCATCGGACGATTGGTTCGGACGATGATTCGATCGTCGGACGTCCGACAGCCCCAACGGCTAGTTGACTCTTCAGCTGCCTTCTATCCGTTGGAAGCATTGATGAAGCCCATTTCTGGTTCTCTTTAAAATCAAACTGGTCTGAACGAAGTAGCAACTTTTGCACACTTTGTTTACAAGATCTAGTGAGATATTTTAGCTAGAAAATAGTCTCCAAAGCAGATTTGTTTTAAAGTGGTGTGAATTTCTGTTGAGCATTTCTTTTGTGGTTGAAAGGATCTTTAGTGTAGCTTTGTTGAGGGTTTTCTGAGTGATTGTAAAACTTCCTAGCTTGACTAAGTGAGGCTTAGGGCAAGGAGGAAGTGCTCCCTCCATTGTTCATCTAGTTGATCTTCGTTCATCAAAGAGAAGTTGCTCTTCCTAGTGTTTGGTCTTCAAGTTTGGGTTAAGCTTGGTAGACACTTGGTTTGTCTCTCTATTTTACATTTCTGTTTAATAAAATATTCATTGCTTATCTATACTTGCTTCTTTGATCAATATTGCTATTGTCTTCTTATCTACTTGGTTGATCATTACTAAAAAGGAAGGTAAATTTTCATTAACGAAAAAGTGCATAAACTTGGTTAAGATTTTAATCAAACCAATTCACCCCCCCCTCTTGGTTGTCTGTGGGACTAACAATCGTGGCAAGGACTATCAATTTCAAAAGAAGGGTAAAATGCTTAATTTGGCACGGAAATCGAGAAGGTGAAAAATGTGTTCGTACTAGAAAATTTTCAATAAAAGCTCAAGTACTAGAGTATAAGTGAAAAAGAATCATGTTTCCTTGCCGAGCAAGTTTTCTACACTTTTCATTTAAATTTTAAATATTAACGCGCTATTCTCAATCTCTATAACTTGATAGTAAGATAAAATAATTCCACAAAGCTTGATTTAAAAGTACTCAAATTCAACAGACCAAAACGGACTTCACGATTTCAAATTATTTGCACATTGTATTCCTGGTTACCAAAATAGCTAAATCACAATTCAAACATCAATTTCACTAGGGTTTCATCAATCATTAGCTCTTGGTATCAAACAAATATTTCTTACAACAAGTCAACTAAAAGTTTAACTCAAGCATAGAAGAAAGTCACGGTTAGCTTACTCACAAATACACTTAGGAACTCGGATTTTCTTTTCTTGTTTCGATAGTCAAGAAAATTCCAGTAAATTTCAAACCAAGATGTCCAACTTTTACTTGCTAGAAACACCAAACGTATAGCCTATAAGCTGTCCAAACCAAGCTAAAATAAATAATGCACAAATCCAGCAAATAAATTCACCAAAAGTCCCAACCAGTTCGGTCATGCTGGAAAATATTTTCCTTCAAAAATTGCTTTAGTTCATGTTCCACAAATCAAACAATTATGAAAATTATACTGTTGTAGAATAGATTTTTAATACTATCACATCCCAGAAGACATTTTTCAGAGATTCAAATCACAAATAGGCCAAATATTCGATCCAAGTCAAGAATTCAGTTTCCTGAGGAAACAGGACATTCAAACAGGACAGCCTACTTTGAGGAATCACGGACAGCAGTACACATGGAGGAAAAATATGAAATTTCTACAAAACAAAGGCCCATGACTCTAGTTTCAAATGCCACTGACGGCACCTCAATCGGATTTTCCTACACCAAGATATAAGCATTTTACTGAGACTGGTCAGAGAAATCCGAAAATCTGGAAACTCATTCTTCACTTATGAAAAACTCCTTTTTCTCTTTTAAAACCATAAGACTCTTATTCAAATCATCATACATTTAAGTATGACATTCATACCAGCATATACCAAAGCAAATAACGCTTAATTCCAATAAATTATTCCACCAAAAAGTCCCCATAAATCTGTCATCAGCTAAGATAAAATTTTCCAGCAATTGATAGTTTATTTATATAGCTTTTGTTCCTAGTTTTCTTCAATTCTTACCTCAGCTCAACATGCAAAAGGTGATTAGCAAGCCTCAAGCAAATCTTAAACATCCAATATGAAAATCTGAATTGAAATTCGAAAACAAAACTAATTAAATGCTCACTTCCTTCCCTCGACCAAGCTGGAATATTTTGCAGCAGAAAATTTCCCTCGGTTTCAATCCACAATTCAACTTTTCCTCAGATTTTCTTCCATTAAGCTTCACTTAATACTTAAAGCTAACAATCTATATGCAATTCATAACAAAATTTTCCATTTGACAGCAATTACAAATGCAAACAAACATGAAGTCTCTCGGCTATTCCAGAAAATTTCCAGCAGCCAAGTTAGACGCAAATCTGGATTTTCTTCAGCTAAACCCTTGTATTAGGTACTCAAAACCAACATGCATGACTAATCAATGTATTAATTATCAGTCCCAGTTCAAATTAGGTTCGGTCATCAACAACATTCAACCACAAAACCAGAATTTTTGTTCACTGCTCTCGGATGAGCTTGCATGAAGCAGAGTCGTGTATTATTTTTCCCTTCTAGCATAATACGGCTAATTAACTTCATGCATGGTTTAAACTTCTTGTTTTCAGTTAGTTAAACACATTTCTAAGCTCAGATTATCACAGATTAGCTAATTAAAGTTACAAAAATCCAGCTCACACATTCAGCAGCTTCAATTCATTCCAAACCAGATTTCTTAAGTCACAATTCTTCATCTAACCTCACCAGTCCACATGCATGCTTATAGACAGCTTCATCATCCCATATACATCTCATCTAAGTTCAGAAATTACCTTAGCTTGAAGTCTAACACACACGACTAGCGGCTGCAAAACTCTTCCTTCTTGGTCAGGCCAGAATTTCAGTCCGTCCACTCCTCCTTTCTCTTGTCCAAGTTTACGACTGAAATGGAGGATGTTTAGCTCACAGCCCTCTTCACTACCTCACGGTTGGATTGGGTATAGAGCAGCAGGTTCCATTTTTTTTTCTAGCTCACGGATGGAAGATGTTGCAGCTCGGCCTCTCACTCTCTCTCGGTCGATACTCACGAGGTAAGTCTCTCCCTCACTCTTTTGTTGTTGGTCCAAAGCAGAATGAGGTTGTGAAGGGTGGTGGTGTTGCGGTATTTAGGAGAAGAGGTTGAGTGTGCAGGAGGGTGGAGTGTGAAGGTGGTGAAAGAAATGTATTGGCCGAGTGAGAGGTGAGGTAATTATGTTGTCCGAAATTTGCTGGGTTTGCATGGTGGTTTTGGTGAGCTTGGGAGGGTAGTTTAGTCTTTTCACATTCCTTCTAATGAACACTTAAGTCCTTGATTCTAGTTTGATCCCAAAAATTTATTCCGAATGTAATTGAACCTCCTAATGATGCGCTAATCTCACGAGGTTTCAATTATCGTAATTTTTACGTCATACACGTATCTAGTATACATGTATTGTAAAATTTATCGATGGTATCTTAATACTAAGGTTTTTGTATACCCTTAATCTTATTCGGAAAGAATGTTAGCTACTGCAAATTAAGGAAATTTATTTTTAAAGAGTAAACTTAATATAACTCAAGAATTATTACTTTTGTATAATAAAACCGAATAATTCAATATTGGCATAGTTATATTATTTATTTCATAAAATTTATCTTTACACTTTTATTTCAAAACAATTAGTTACAATACTAGAATTCAAAGAAATTAATGATTAGATCAATGAAATAGTTTACCATCGAAATATGAAGTTAATGTAACAAAACTAAGAAGTTTAGTAGTTTATCACAATTCTTTTATTTTGCACATAACGTTTATTTCTATGCACTTATTTAAAAACAATTAGACTTAGTGCTAAAATTTATTAAAGAATTAAAATGCAAATGAAATATGCACTGATATTTATATGTCTATTTTCAGGGTTCTCACATTCACCTTCTTCAATCTTTCTAATTTCTTCAAGAATGAAGCTTAGTTTGCATGGGTTTACAACCTTAAGCAAGGAATAGGCTAGCGGACTTGAGGTGTTTCATTTCTTGCTTTAATCACTAGGCTAGTAGTCTTGAGGTGGATTATAGGTAGTTTTCTTGAGCATTTGTTGCTTGGTTGATGTTGTTTATGCGTTATATGAGAGAATTACGGTTAGAAAGTGGAGGGAAATCCAAGGAAAAATGGAAGTGCAAGCTGGCCAAAATTTGCTGTCAATGTTGCTCTGTTTTAATTCAAAATTTTAGTGCTTGTTTGGCTGTGAAATTGATGGTTACATGTTGTTTATTGTGTGTACAAAGTGTCTACCAAAAATCGTTTCAATTGGTTGCTCAAAACTAGGGTTTTCGAAAATGGAAGAAATTTGGAAAATAGTAGTTAGGGCAGCCAAACAATAGCTCTTTGTTTGAACGTAACTCTTTGTACAAAAGTTAAAATCGAGTGCCATTTGTGGCATTTGAAACTAGACATTCATAGCTTTCTAACGGTGTAAAAATCACCCACTAGTTCGAACTGAGTGAACCATAGTGATTCGACAAAGTCGACTGTCTGCCCGAGATGAATGGAGAAGCTGCATCTTGTGGCTTGATATTCTCTCACTTGTGAACTGATTTTGGAAATGACTCTTTCTAATGAAATGTAGCATTTTGAACCTAGTTTACAACTCCATAAACCATTCTTAATTTGAATTTATATTGAGTGATATGTGGCCTGATTTTGAAAGTGAAACAAAACTGGAAACTGGAAAGTTTTTCCTTTCTTGTTGACCGAATGGTCAAACTTGTTTTGGGATGTTTTGTTTCGAAAATTTTTATGTCAATTGCTTATTAAATGTTTTTGGACACTTGGTTTCAAAAATGGATCGAATTGGGGCTGATTTCGTTGTGCAAAACGTTTGAAAAAGAAAGAAAAGCAAGAGGGCAGATTAGCCTTGAAACATTTTTCAAACTTTAGTCATTTTGTTAACTGCCTTCCCATGTGATTTTTTGCTTGAAATTTGATAGAGAGGTAGTCCACATATGGAAGTTTAAGTGTACTAAATTTGGTGTAATGTTAATATCATTTCGATACTCAAGTAACGCCCCAAATATGACTCTTCAAATCTGGAAATTCTGATCAGTGTACAAAATTCAGCCGACTTTAAGCTACTGTATCTTGACGCTCAAAACTCTGAAGTTCTGTTTGTCATGTTTGAAACCTTGTTTGGAACTCTTATTGTGTTACGAATTTCAAGGGCTGATTCACTTTTTGTGAATTATGCCGAATTTCCAAAGATTGCCGGAAAACCAAGACTGGTTCAAACCTGTCTTCTTGGAACTGAAACTTTGAACTGAAAAATGAATGTTTTCCATTTAGAATCTTGGAAAAGTGTCTTCTAGGAACATTTAGTACTTCGAATCTATTTTCCGACGGTATAGAGTTTTCCATTTTTTGGACATGCCAAACTCAAGATTTGATTTTTCCAAGTTTGTCACTTAAAGCTGAAACTTTCTGATTTCTTATGAAATGAGTTTTTGAGGACTCGTCACCTTATCTTGATATCGATGGACCGTTTTAAACTCGATTTCATGGAAGAGGCAAGTCTCTCTTGGAATTTTGACTCCTAACTTTTGAACCTCGATTTTCGAGTTATTAAGGTTCTCTTTCATGACATTGTCTTAGTATTGCAAGTGTACATTCTTCCTTGTTAGCAAGGGGTTTGTAAGTAATAGTGAGTGATAGTCAATTATTATTTGCTCAGGCGCTCAAGGGGATCTTCAAGAGAATCTCGAAGCGGACACCTAAAAGCTTGTTTGAGCACTTACTCACTTTTGACTTGGTGAGTGTCTAGTACATGAATAGTTGCCAATTATATGAATTGCTTCTTATGGACTAAATGATTTATGATTGTCGAGTCGAGTGTGTACTTTATCACACTCGTTCTCTTTTAACTGATTGTATAACTGAACTACTCATAATTGAATTGTATGTGATTGATTGAATGTCGATTGGAGTGAATCTCATCGGCCTATAACGGTATTAGTCGATTGGAGTGAATCTGGGGGACGCCGAAATCTTAATTGGCCGATCTTGCGACTCGAGCCAGCAAGGGCTTGGTTGAGAAGCTCGGCGAACTATGATATAATTGTAAGCTTGATCTATTAAGAGATCTCGCTTGACCTACTAGAGTAGTAGTGCCCTTTTATAGAAGAGCGGGCTCGGGACTGGGGTTTGTAACGATGAACGGGAACTGTGAAGTAAGTGGAGTTCTACGGACCTAATACTGATCCGGTTGACAGAGTGTCATCGTGGGAAAGTAATTGATCGAGCCTTGATGAAGCAAGTGGAACCTCGCTCCTGAGAACTCCTGTATCCTAATTGAGTGTGTTTTATTTTAAATTGTGAATTACTTGAATGTTATAGCTTTATTTTTTCGCATAAGTGCTATTACTACTTAAACTATGTGTTTATGTTTTTCTTGGCCTCACTGAGCGTTAGCTCATCCCATTAGTTTTGTTTTCCTTAACAGGAACCGAAATGTAAAGAATTGGAGAAGCCAACTTGATGGACTTTTGATTAGGGTTTTGAATGTAATTATTTAGACAACTCTTTGGAGGTTGTATATTTTGGGGAATGTTGATGTACTTTTGGTATCTTGTAATATAAGATTTAAATGTTTCTTAAGGAAGCGACTTTTCTTCACTCCGACTTTCATTACTCGGTAATTTATCCTTAAGTTTGAATTGGAATTGTATCGAGTCCTGGCGAGAGCTGGGCAGGCGTTCCGCCGATACCCTTTGGTTCGCCTTAGGGAGAAGTGGGGGCATCACACATTTGACAAAATTTTCCAACTTTGACGACATTCTTTGAAAAAGTATAACTTGAGTTCTGTAGGTCAAAAAATCACAAAACTTACACCATTAGAAAATAGACTTTGTCACGCCCCATTTTTTGAAAAATAAAATAATGGCTTTATAAAAATGAATTTTGATTAATTTTGAGTGAAAATGAGTTTTTGATTTTTAGAGAATAAATAAAGAAAATGGGCCTAAATGGGACTTAAAAAGTGCGACGATTTTGACCCAAAAATAAAAGTCTAAAAAGGGTTTTTAAGAAAAAATAGGAGTCGCCACTTGATATTGATTTAAGGTATACCAAGTCACCCAAAAATGTATTTCAAATAAAAAGTAGAGGAAAACCCTTTTTAAACGACTGCAGGTCTTTGAAAACAAGAGAAAATGGCTCGGGAGTCACGGTTGAAGAAAGGGAAGGCAAGGATAAAATCCAAATCACCCTTCCAACCTAGCCAAGGGCTAGTTGCGTGATTTAGTCAAAAATTTTCTTCATTTAACCTACAAAACTTATCACATTTCAGATGTTACTATATGGATGCAAACCTAACCCTAATGAATATCGAGAGGGTCGAAATATCTCTTCGAATTTAATTGGTGCAAATCACATTAATTGTGATGCCCAAAAAGGATTTTTAGAAAAGGTCATGAATATGTAAAAATGAGACTCAAAGAAAAGAAAAATTATAATATAAATATACGTGACCTTAAAAAGAGGAATGCAACATAATGGGTGCAGGGGACTAACATTCATGACTTGATTTTCCCTTTTATAGAGGGAATACGGTCGTGCTAAGACTAAGAAATCATACTCGTCCATATCGCATATTTAAAGTGTACTCTCTAACCTAATCAAGCAAATGCACTAACCTATTTCTAAATTTCCTTAAATGCAAGTTTAAATGTCATGTTTCACATATAGGGATAGGGGATATACATATAGAGGAAATATCATGCAAGAATGGTAAGTATCCAAAAAAGGTAGAAAATATGCATGAAATGTAGTGATTTGTCACACAAACATGATCTAGCGCGTGGACGGTCTCTAAGGGTCTAGCATTGGACTAACCCATGTATTCTCACTAGCATTGGACTAGCAAGAAATCGAGACAAGAGACCACAACTAGCGTTGGACTAGTATGGTGGCGTCAACCATTTATTATAACTAAATAGATCATATAAAGTACAATTTAAAGCAAGTAAATACGATCCTTTGATGACATACAGGGGGTGTTCAGTTGCAAACTGTGGTGGCGGTATTGCCATTCGACCTCCTTATGGGCCAATTTTATGAGGTCTCGTTATAGTGAAGACAATTGGGCAGCACGCGGGGTATCTAGATTCTGGAGACGAATGCTGGCTGTTTGTGATACGGTAGCGCGGTTCACCCGAGTTATAGACTTAGAGGACGGGGTTCGGCCAGCTTGGGTCCTTACATCCTCTGGCGAATTTACTATCTCCTCCGCATGGTATGCACTGCGGCCTAAACGAGCATGCCTCGGGTCTAGGAAATGTATATGGAGCGGTCGAATTCCTAGCAAAATCGCCATCTTCATGTGGAAGCTACTTAATAGGTACTTGCCTTTCCCTGAGGCCCTACAGCGGTTTAGCTTCCACCTCCCCTCTAAGTGTCTGTTCTGCCTGAATGGGGAATCTCAAGATCACGTCTTATCGGGCTGTTTTCTAGCTACCGAGGTATGGGGTTTTTTCTCCAGGGCCATGTTGGTTCCCAATCCGCCTACAACTGGCATTCTCTGCCGTCTGCAACAGTGGTGGCTTTGTCACTCTCCAGGCTCAGCACGGGGGAAGTTGTGTAGGGTGTTGCCGTCGCTAATTGTTGGGGACTATGGAAGGCTAGGAACATGGCAGTGTACGAGGGGGTTACTATGACGCCATCACAGGTTTGCTGGAGCATCCAAACTTTGATGCATAACATATCCCAGGTCTGGCCTTTTACCCAAGTGACGCGGGATGATGGGGAGCTGGTCCACATGGGCATGTTACTTCGTTTGGCACGGCGTGAGCGGATACTCCCCTACTGGGTCGTGTGGGAAAGGCCACCGATCGGGTATGTCAAGCTAAATATTGACAGCTCCTCTTTAGGGAATCCAGGGCTTTCTGGAGCTGGAGGGGTGCTTCGCGACTTAGGGGGTAATGTCCTACGTGGATTCTCGTCCTTTTTGGGATCAAGGACAAATATGTAAGCGGAGGCCACGGTGTTACTGGAGGGTATGCTACTCTTCGCTGACTCCTAATTTCTGCAGGTTGAAATGGATTCTCAGGTACTGCTGGCTATGGTGAATGGCAACGGAAAAGTGCCTTGGACGTTATGGAGGACTATCTCATGTATTCAATTCTTAGCAATGGGCCGCAAGGTCACCTTCACTCATGTCTTTCGCGAAGCGAATGCAGTCGCAGATGCCCTGGCAAATCTAGCAAGCTCCACGTGTGTCTGTCAAAGTTTTTCTCCTTCCACGCTTCCGGACCATATACAGGGGTTAGCCCGCCTAGATAGGATACGGGGGCCTTATGTACGTTTGGCTTAGCCTTACTGGCAGACTGTCAGCCTCATCTGATGTACGTGGATGATCTTTTGAATAAAATTTGGAGTGGCGCCCCCCCTCGTGCGCGAGGTTAGCCGAAAAAAAAAGTAAATAAACACATAGAGCACATAGCACATAAACATGATATTTAGATGGAAAGACCCTAAGAAAGCGAGTAAACACGTAAACACACAAACATGCAAGCACACAAACAACTAAAAGCAAATAGAAACCTAACTATTACATTCGGGGGCCCTAACGACAATCTAGGGGGGAAAAGAATAAAATAATAACCTAACTATTACATTCATCTAACTAATTACACTTTTGGTAAGAATTAAAACCAATCTATTACATAATCTATCTAAATACATGTCTTGAACCCCTATCTATTACAATTTGGCATTTAAATGCCTCTCAAATAATTATCAAAATTAAATTAAATATATGAAATTTAAAACAAATAAACGAATAACTAAAAGAAAAATCACTCAAAAACATGCAATTACACACATAAAAACACATAGGAGCACATAAGAGGGTTTAAAAATAACACAAAAGGATACCTCCCTTCGAAATAGTAGCTAATGGAGGATTGGATTTGCCCTATTTAACTCCAAAATTAATAAAAATCATCAAGGCACCAATTTAATTAACAAATAATCATAAGAAAATGGAAATTAATATGAAATCTGTCAATTTAGGCATTCAAATGGAATATAATGAATGATTAAAAAATAAAAGCAACTTCTATTTGAGAAATCAAACAAACAAGGACTTAATTGCCAACATTAAGAAAATTTTGAGGGACAAATTGTTATTATTACAAAATTTTGGGGTCAAAAATTAAAGAGAAATAAAATTAAGGGCTCAAAAATAAAGCCTACCAAACCCAAGGCTAAAATTCACAAAAATAAATCAACACTCACTTGCTCCACTAAACAACAAAAAGAATCACCTAAATCTTTAATTCTTTTGCTAAAACCTAAATCAAAACTATAAATCTATCAAAATTATTAAACCTCAAATTCCCTCCTAAAACTAATGAATAATCTGTCTAAAATCACATTAAAGCATGCCAAAGAAAGTTAACCTTTTAAAAGGACAAAATGTGATTGATTTTCCAATGTTTGGGCCATAGTGAAATTCTTCAGGAATTGGGGGGTTAAACTACAAAATTCAGAATTTTTCATGCATCATGCTCGATGGCTTTCTTTCTTCTACAATTTTCATTGCAACTTTGCAGCTTATTCAACTGAGATGTCCTATGCAAGCTGAAAACAAAGTCAGCAAACTCATCAACCAAAACCCATTAAAACTTCAACACACTTTGATTAACACAACCTTACTATGAATACATAGCCATTGAAGATCAAACAAAGAACATCAGACGGGAAATGCAAGGAAAGAATGACGCAGTCAGCTTCTGATGAAACCAACAATGGGACCATCAGGAGTTAAGAATTTTCCAACTACATCACCCAAACATCAAACATCAAAGTATGTCCAATCCTTTTGGGTAAACTTAAACCATCAAAAACTAGTTTTCAAAGCATCAGGGACTACAAAGAGAGGAAATAACAGGCGTATGCATGAGGAAGAAACCGATGCGATGAACTCAGATCTTTGCAAAAAATTGTGTTAAAATGACAAGAAGATAAACTAGAGTTACCTGAGAATGTTTTTCGAATCAAACGAATGCAAAATCTCCAAGAAACTGCGTGCCGACTCCTGGAACAAAGCAAAGGGAACTTTGTCGCAGAAATTTCAGTGTTGACGACCTCGTCATTTTGAGGCTCAATTCGAGAGGGTTGAAGACATTTTTGCTAAATGATTTCTTAATAAAAGTTGTTCATGGGTATCCAGAGATGGTGCAGAAAAAAAGAACTCACTCAAAAAACTAGAAATAAAGTCAGAAATTGATCGGGAAAGAGGCTGGTCCATAAGCCTGGTACCAGATTTTCTGCAATTTTTCATTCCTTCTCTCTCTCAGTTTTCTCCCTCTTTCCTCTGTGTTTCTTGTTCACCGCTACCTTCCCCCCTGTTCCCTCCTTGTTCCCTCCTTGTTCCTTTCGATTTTTCCTTTTCTTTCTTCCCTCTTTTCTTTTTTTCTTTTCCTTTCTCCCTTCTACTCGAAACCCTCTTTTTCCTTTTTCTCCCCCGAAGCTCCCTTCCTCTTCCTTTCTTTCTTGTTTTTCTTTTTCTGATCTCCCCATAGTCTCTCTCTCTCTTTCTTGCTCTCACCAGAATCTCTCTTTCCCTTCCTCTCCTATTTCCTCCTCTGCCTGAAACTCTCTCTTCCTTTTTTCCTTCATTTTCTTTCTTTTTCTCCTCCTTTTCTTCCTCAGCCGGCACCTCATTTTTCCATTTTTCCTCTTTGTTCCAGATTTTTTCCAAGCTCTACACCTGTCTTACCACCTAGCCTCTTGCATGTGTTGTGCAAAAAGACAAAGACGCATGGCTAATGCTCACCTAATACACTTAGCTACCATGCATGCCTTCCACCTATTTTTGTTTTTCCTTTTTATTTTGTTTTTCAAAACAAATTTAGAGTAACCAAAATGTTAAATTCCTAGTTGAGATTGCCTTACAAAATTTCATTTTATTTGGAAGAAATTGAATTTGAAAAGATTAAAAATACATTTTTGTGAGAATTTTCTTTTTCGGAAATTTAATGCAAAAAAAATATTTGTTTTGTTTATTATTTTTGGAAGAAGATGAACCTAATTCAATAAAAATAGCTAACTATCATTTTGCAAACTTTGGTTAAATAAATAAGAATAAAAAATAAAATAAAATTGAATTAAATAAAAATTGAAATTTTGGTATCTACAGCTTGCCCTCTTTATCTGAGTTTCGAAGAAACTCGAGACAAAGACGTAGACACTAAATACTTACCTGTAGTTATTCTGCCGCAAACTGAAACAAGCAAACATATAAAGGTTTTCAGTGGGAATAAAACCCAAACCCGCCGTAATAATTGGTCCGTGGGATAAAACCCGAACCTGCCATAAAATTGGTCAGTGAAATAAAACCCGAGCTTGCCATAAAATTTGAAAAATTATTACATAATTCTTTTTGTAAGATTTCAAAGATTTTGATGGAGACAGATAACTATTCTAAAAAACAATTTGCCCCAGTGTGATGTTATTGGACATTTGGACCTGCAAAAAAGAAATAATCATAATGACAGATAATGCCACCACGATCCGATCAATCCCTCCTTCAAGAAATGTGTAAACATGAGTACTTGAACATTCTTTCCCGTTGTAGCAAAAACTCAACTTGCTCTGCGAACTGCATCAAATTTTCTTAATTTCCAATGCTTAATCAAATATGACATTTGGCATCCAGACACTTTCAATAAATCACAGGGATTGCCATTTGATAAATCCATCGAGATAAATGATACCATGAAACATATGAAAAAATATTTTCTGTACACAAAAATAATGAAAATCCCAATAATATGAAAACAACCTTTACTTTTATTGAAAGAAAATTAATTTTAGAGAAATGAACCTGTAAACTCAACAATTTATATTTGATGAACCAAAGCACTTTGATCGCAAACAAAATGCCACGTTTAACTCTTTGAATATCATCCTTCCGGATTTCAAATGCTGGCAACAGAATCACAACGTGAAGAGAAATTCAAATGAACTGAGTCACCAGCTATTCCATTCCATGCTCACTTTTCATCATGAAAACCCTACCTTAGCGCCCTTTCGGGTTTTCACTAAGGCTACCCCCACCTTTATTTTTTCCTTTTTTTAGGAGGCGCCCTTTCAGGTTTTCACCTAACGAACAAATCTTGTTGATAGCCTTTATCAACTCAGAAATGTGTTTTACGAAATAATGGCATCAGTGCGACAATCTTTCCCTTGCAAAATTGGCGAAGGTGTATTGACATCATTTGCCAGGTGAATAGAAAATTTCCTGAAAGAGGTGATGCAAAGAATGGAAGTCAGGACTTTCAATTTTTCATAATGTGGCCACGTAAAGTGCTAAGAAAAGGTTAAGGCCTGAAGGCAGATTTTATAAGTGTTTAAATCACCTGAGGTCGCATCTTCATATTAACCCTACTAAAATCAAACTAAAATTGCCCCGATTTATTTCCAACCAAGGTTCTCTTCTTTAATTTTCTTTTCCTTTTGTTCCTCTATCATTTTTCACATCTTAAGGCTTTTCTTTTTTTTCTTTCAATTCAAACTTGCTCCAGTGTGGGGTTTGCAGTCCCCATGGGTTGCCAAACGAGATAATTTATTTTGAAGGTTCAAATGGGATAACTAGGGATAGAATGTTTAATTGGAAAGGAAGAAGGCCTGACTTGCATTCCATTCTTCGCATCAACCCTGAAAGGAAACTTTAATTTATCAGATGAAGAATTTCTTACACATATCCGAATTGATCGGCTGAGGGAAAACTTGTCCATTCATTTCTGCGAGAACAAGTGCTCCACCAGGCAATACCTTCTTGACGATAAAAGGGCCCTGCCAATTTGGGGCAAACTTGCCTTTGGCCTCCTCTTGCACTGGCACAATTCGTTTCAACACTTTGTCTCTTTCTTCGAATAGTCGCGGTTTGATCTTCTTGTTGGAAGCATGAGCCATTCTCTTTTGATAGCAGTAACCATGACAAATGGCATTTAACCTTTTCTCATCAATCAAAGACAACTACTCATGACGTTGTTTAATCCAATCAGCTTCATCTAGCTTGGTCTCCATTAGTATGCTCAATGAAGGAATTCCGATCTCAGTGCCAATATTAATGATTTCTGTTTCTTCTAAGTTGGGTTTGGATTTCTCTTCATATTATTCAAGATTCTTTAACAAAGACTCAGATTTTTCCTCGTTATCACTCTCGTCTTGAATTTCTGATTCCATAATTTTGAATTCATGAGAGATATCGAAATTGCAGTCATCAAATTCCGGAATAGTAATATCCAAAGGGTCAATGTATTTTAATTTTGGCCATCTGAAAAAGAATGAGATAGATACAACAATGCGTAAGTAAAATAATTGGAAAATGAACACTGTGCATTTCATTGAATTTCAAATAAATGACAAAACGTCATAATACGCTACTTAACATGAAACTTGTATTGAAAAGACATTTGATTCAAAACTATTTACAAAACTGAAAAGTAAAAAATGATCAATGCGAATGATTTCTTTCATAGTTCTCAACCAAAGGCAATCCCTTAGATTTACCGAAATTTCCTTCGGGAGGGAATGTGTTTTGCAGTCCAGTTTTGGATGACTCTTTCGAGCACAAAAGGCTTCTGGACTATTCCAATTACTTTATTCTCTTCCATAATGTATTTGGCAAGCTCCTCAAACTCCTCGTCAGTGGTAATTGCCCCTACAGTATCTTTGTGCTCAGGAAGAGAGTTCTTGCTGACATTCGGCCTTAACTCACCCCTTTTCCTTAAAACTATGTCCCCGGCGTCAATCATGTCTTGGATCTTATCTTTTAGTGCCCAACAATTGCCAGTAGAGTGGCCAGGACTTCCAGAGTGATATGCACAAATGGCTTGAGGATTATAGATAGCAGGAATGCCCTTAGAGTAGGTTTCAGGAGGCACCACGCCAATTTTACCAACAGCCTTAAGTTGCTCGTATAATTGGTCGAGGGGTCGGCCTAAATTGGTAAAGGTGCAGTATTTGATTTGGTTTTGGGTTTCACTGATTTGAGGATATGGATTAAAAGGAGGTCGAGGTCGAGTTTGCAAACTTGGTTGAGGAATCTGGAAAGGTGGTGCAGGTATGTTTCTGTAGTTGGGTCGAGGGCGAGAATGGTTGACAATAATGTGATAGACAGAACGGGAGTTTGGGTAATAAGGGTAAGAGGATGAGCAGGTTCGGTTCTGAAATCTGGGTCTAGTCAGGGGGCCCTGATCCCAAACGAAAGCATTCTCTTCTTCCTTCTTCTTGAACTGAGGCTTCTTGCTACTAGTACTCTGGCCTTGCAAAGCTTCCAGTTGCATTAGTCGACACGTTGACTATCTGTGACGCCCCTACCTCTCTCTAGTGCAAACCCTAGGGTATCAGCGAGGCTCCTGCCCAACTCTCGCCAGGACTCACGCACTCATTCAAGCTTAAAAAAGAACCACAAGTCAACCATTGACTTATAATAAAGAAATACTTCGAATATACAAGTCCAAAACTCTCAAGGCTACCATTTACAATTACAAATCAAAATACCCAAGTATCATAAAATTTACACTTTAAAAGTTTTCAATTTCATACAAAAGATATATTAGCTTCCACCAAAAGCCGTTAGTCTAGAATCACCAACTTCCACCTCCAAGTCCTGTTAAGGAAAACAAACTTAAAGGGATGAATTAACGCTCAGTGAGGCCAAGAAATCAAGCAAGCAAGCAAACAAGTAGTACGAACTAACTCAAATAACACACTTAAGAGAGACTTAACACAAATTTCATATAAACGAGTAAGTAGGAAGTGAAACACAAATGAAAAGGATACAGGAGCTCTCAGGAGCTATTTTCACATTTCAACCGGTTCAAGCCATATTTGGTTGACCCTCCGTCAACTCAAGTAGTAACACGTCCGTAGGGCTCCACTTACTTCCTCCATCCACCATATCACCCTCTCAGATCCAGAACCAAACACTCACGAGATGGCAATACTACTCAAATATGCCAAGCAATATCTCAACAGATCAAGCTTTATAATTTCCTATGGTTCACCAAGCTTGTGAGACCCCGAAATTTTCTTATTTTCTAGACGTTTCTTTTAGGCTTTTGGGCTTAATTTGTGTGTTTTCCTTAATATGTGCATTTTCTGGGGGTTTTTATGAGAAAATATGAATTTTAAATCTTTTTCCTGAAATAAGTCAATTTCTGTGTTAATAGGGGTGTACAGTGGATGTGGGACCCACTAGTGCGATTGGTACCATAAATGTGGTTTGGGGGAAATTTTATATACGGAGATGTATTACCTTGTATTATGAGCTAATCAGAGGTTAGCTAGTTTAATTAAGCATTACAAGACAAGGAAGTAAGATAAGCTTGAGAAGTGCCACATGTTTCAATTCTATTGAAAGTTAGAATTTTGACTAGTCTTCATACCTTTACTAAATCAATTTTTTGACCCAATTTCCTCTCCATTTTCATCCTCTTGGCCGGCCAACCTTGGAGAGAAAAGAAAGAGAGCTCTTCAACTTTTGCTTCCTTTTCTTGCCCAAATCTTGAAATCCAACCATTAATCTTTCAAATTTCTCCATAAATCTTACTTGCTAGGTAGTATTGAAGTGCTTGGTGGTTTTGTTTGGAGGGAAAGACTCTCATCTACCTTGTATCTTGTGTTCATAAGGTGAGTGGTTAAGGAATTGTTTCTTTGTTGGTTATGATGTGAAATTTGTAGGTGTTAGTAGTTAAAGAGGCAATTTTGTGGAGTATTTCATGAATTATGGTTGTGTTGTCTAATTTTCCTATTTATTAGGAATTTTTCTGTTTTATATAGTTTCTTATGGTTAGCCAAGGTATGATAGCCTTATATTGGATAATTTAGAGCTTCTATGTGTTAATGGTGGTTAATTGCGGAAAATTTCCGCTTTTGTAGGAAAATTCCAGATTTTAGGGGTTTAAACATTTCCATTCTGCCTGGTACTGTTTCTCCTAGTTAGAGGCCGAATTGGCCTTGGTGTAAAACATGAAAGTTGTATAGAATGATGTTTTATAGTTTCCTACAAAATTTCAATTCAATCGGAGCAACGTAGCCTATGAAAAGACCGAAATACCCCTGCTGCCCTGTTTCTGTCCGAAACTGATAATCAGCTTGTATAATTGGTTAGTTTGACCAGGAATATTACCGAATTGGTTGTTGGTGTCTTCTTAATAATTATATATTTGTATCTTAGCTTTCAAATGGCTTTTGAATTACCTGATTTTGAGTTGTGTGTGCTGAGATAAGAGTGAATGAATCGGGACTGCCAGTTGAATTCCGCGGTGAGTTTCGAACTCAAAAATCTGGAGTTGTTTTGGTAAATTTTGATCTAGTTAGGGTGAGAACTGGACTTAGTAGTCTTCATCAAAGTTATAGCTCTCTGTCTTAGCTTCGAAATGGTGTAGATTGCATCCCAATCCGATAAGTGTAACCCCTGTTGTGTCCGTTCCGCTAAATGACGTCAAAACTGTCTTTTGGTTTTAGGGCATAAACTTCATTCCGGATTCTCCCTAGCTTGGTTAGGCACTTATACGTTCTATTGGGCCTTATTTTTTGTAGGGTGTGGATTTTCTTTGACTCGTATTCGAGTCTTAATTGTGATGTTCTTGTTGTATAGGTCGTACCGGTGCTTCGACGCCTACGCCTGAAGCTAACTTGTGACCTTGTTTACTTACCTTGGTGAGTGTATCATTATATGATCTACTGCTTCATTAGTTGATTATACTTGCTATGTGAACTTGAATGGCTTGAATGAGACGAGGGTGTACTTTATCGCTCTCGATCTCTTATCTGTATTCCTGTTACTGTCAAAGTGTGAAATTGTCTACATGTATGTTTTCACATGGCTGAGGGCTTTGCCCGACAACTTAACTGTGCTATCTGAGCTCATACCCCATTGGTCCTTAATCGAGTCGAGCCGGCCAGGGCTTGGGTGAATCGATAACGGACCTTGGGTTCACTGTAGTCGAGTGGAGTGTTAACTCCTCGACCTTATGGTATACTCGAGTATTACCCTCTCTGTTACAGTGAGGTGTTCGGGCCCGGTAAGGGGGTGACCGGTGGAAGGGATATGGAGTAAAGTGGGGTTCTACGGAATGTTCTTCGCTTTAAAGGTTGACAGAGTGTCAACGGGTTGGTGATCAAGTGCGGCAAGTGGAAAGTGGCTTTTGAGAGCCAATTGTATCCTTTTATATTGACTTGTTGTGTTTATGAGCTTTGGGGTCACTATGTGATAAAATGTGGTTACTGGTGTGTCTTGTTGGTACCTCACGAGCGTAAGCTCACCCTCGTTACTTTGTTTTCCTTATAGGGAATAAACTTTTGAGATCTATGATGTGGTGAAGCCGAGTTGAGCTAGTTTCCATATTTTTTTTTTGTTTTGTATAGCTCATCGATAGTTGTGAATTCCATACATGTACTTGGATCCAACATTTCTTTTGGAATGTAAATTTGTAATTATGCGTGTATAAAAGTGTCTGGTAATGTTCATGTGCGGCCCCATTTTTTTTTTTCATTTTCGTTTCGTGACTTTGATTTATTTGAGCGCTAAAATATTTTGGAACGTTTTAGATTAAGTTTAATCGTCTTTGTAGTCCTGGCGAGAGTTGGGCAGGCAGTCCGCTAACCCCTTTGGTACGCCCTAGGGGAAAGTGGGGCTGTCACAGGTGGTATCAGAGCCTAGGTTAGAAATAACCTGGGCGAACCCGAAACTTGAATCTTAGCACTTTTAGAGATTTTGATAGGCTATGTTTAAGTATGATCACTTTGTCTAAGTTGTAATCTGTGGCTATCCTTATAGGTCATGGACGGAACTAGTGGGAGTGGAGGTGGGCAGCCTATGAGGCATTTTCGTGTTGTCGACTACGAGGAGAGACCCGGAGGACCGATTCGGCGCTGGAATACAGCCAGTCGGACTAGGCGCTGTGGTCGTTGCCTGCACTACTCCTACGCTGACCATGTGGTCGTGGCTGTGTTAGATGAGAGGAGGAGGCTCAGGTGTGCCGCCGCTAGAGATCACACTGAGCTGCAGCGTGTGAGGGGTATCATGAGGATGCAGGCGGATCGCATTCGAGAGCTCCAGGGGGACATAGCCATGGAGCAGGAGAGGACAAACGCTCTGAGGGAGCAGTTACTGGTAGCCAACGGCCGTCTCACTAGGGTAGTCCGGGAGGTTCGAGACCGGTCCGGTGGTATTATTAACGAGTGTGAGGCGCTAATCCAGAGAGTGATTGGCGCCAATGTGCCAGGAGCAGTTCCGGGTGACTGAGCTCCAGGCGAGGGAGGCGCCTCTAGTTCTAGCTCTGGGGAGGAGTCGGTTGGCTCCGTTGAGAACTAGGCTAGAGTGCTTTCGACTATGTTTTGATCCCATGTGAGAGATGCCTAGGGAAAGTTTTTGATTTGTTGTGTTGTACTTTTGGGACCAAGTTCGTATAGTGTATTTTGGAAGACCCTCTTTTGGTTTCATGGAAGTACTTTTGTACATAGTTGCTTGACTGCTCATGTATGACTGTTTGACATAGTTTTGTGTTCTATGTATAACTGCTCTATGTGTATACATGCCTTATGTGGTGTTTATTTTGGTTCTTTGTTCATGCTTATATGACTATGTTTGTAGGCACTTTTAATATTATCTTTGTGCCTCGACCTTAGATTGACTTAGATCGATGGAAGGCACGCGTAGTGGCCAAGGCCGGGGACGTGGGGGTAGACAGCCCACGATTGAACGGGGTACGGGGACCGCTATGCCCAAACTAAATCCTGAACCCCAAATTGATCCCAACATTCAGGTAGCCGCTGCTATCCAACGGATGACTGATCTCTTAGCCCAGGTGGTGCAACAACAGGGCCCCAACCCTGTTCCACCAGTTGGTAAACCCTAGAAACCCTGGAAATCACGTCGAGAGCAAGGATCGAGCTCTCGAACGGTTTCAAAAATTCTCTCCACCAAAGTTTCTTGGAGGGCCCGATTCAGACGTGGCTGAACAGTGGTTAGAAAAGATGATAGACATTTTTGCCGCTTTACATTACTCGGAAGAGAGGCAGGTTACTTTTGCGGTCTTTCAATTAGAAGGGGTCGCTCGCTCTTGGTGGAATATTATTCAGACGAAATGGGAGCGAGAACAGACACCAAGAACGTGGGTGAACTTCGTAAGGGAGTTCAATGCCAAGTACTTTCCACCATTGGTCCAGGAGAAGAAGAAAGACGAGTTCATCCGAATCCGCCAAGGCACCCAATCTGTGGCTGAATACGAGAGCCAGTTTACCCGCTTGTCTAAATTCGCTCCTGAACTCATCCTAACTGAACAAAGGAGGGCGAGACGTTTCCTTCAGGGGCTTAACGTAGAAATTCAAAAGGACTTAGCCGTGGCCCAAATTACCACCTTTAGTGATGCAGTTGAGAAAGCCTTGCGATCTGAGAATGCCAGGCTTCAAGTGAGGAACTTTCAAAATAGAAAACGTGGAGCTTCTGGGAGTAGCTCAACTCAAGGGGATAAAAGTACCCCTCCCAAATTTGGAAGGGGAACCGGAGGGGGACGGTTCTCGGGTATGGCAAGAGGGACTCCGCCAAGAGGTGGCCAGACTGGACGAGGCCAGCAGAGGAACGCCTCGCAAGGGAGTTCAGCCACCGTTTCTCGTGGACCGTGTAGCTTCTGTGGGAAACCAAACCACACGGAGGACGACTGTTGGAGGAAGCAGAACAAGTGCTTACGCTGTGGGAGTATGGAGCACCGGCTCGTTAGTTGTCCAGTCCAGTCTCGGGAAGTGAGAGGAACTACTCAGTCGTCGAAGGCTACCTCAAGCCAGTCACGGGTAGAAGGAGCGATGTGAGGCCCCAGTCCGTTCTTAAGTTTGATATTAGATTATATTCATTATTTGTGCGGTAACATTAGGTTTTGGGACTAATTTGAAAACTCTAAATTGGGGTTAGGATTGAAACCCTAGTTTTGCCCTTGACAAAAAGATTGTTATTTAATTGCTTTTATGTGAGATAAAGTATGTTTAAGTATAGGTGATTAATATAGGAGGGGGATTAGTGAAGTAATTAAGTGTGGTTAAGTGTTTTAGATTAGATTAAGTTATAACCTATGGAGTTAATTGAAAGATTATCCAATGTTTAAGGGCAAGAGTTGAACAAAAGCTAAGTTGAAGGTGTAAGGGCTTGAGAGCAAATTGGGAGCTTTTATGTGATTGGTGTAGTAGAAAATATCTTTTCATGTCTTGACTAAGCTTATATCTAGAAGATCCAAGAGAAACTAAGCTATTAAACAACAAAAATAAGAAAGAAATAGAGAGAGAGAGGGCCGGATTTGAGGGAAAGAAAAAGAAAGAGAAAAGCTTTTGTTTCTTGCATTTGTTTTCATTAATCTTGAGTTTGGATCTTGGAGGAACAACTTGGAGCTTGGGTTTTGGAAGATTAACCTAAGAAACTTGCAACTTGAAGGTAAGTTATCTCTTTTGAAAGTTAAATTTTGGGGGTTTTAATCTTGAAGTCATGTAAGTGAAGTTTTGTTGTGATTACGTATTTTTATGGGTTGTATGATGACTTGTGAGTAGTTTAATGGTTAATTTTAGTGATTTATACTGCTGGAATTTCGGTCAAGATAAGAAAGAATTAGGGTTTCTTGCTAAACATTCTAGTTAGCTCTAATCTTGTGTTATTGAACTTGTAGTGGTTGTGTTTGATGATTGGCTTCATTGGTTTGGTGAGTGAATGGTAAAAGCTGATTTTGGGTTAAGAAACCCTAGGCTTCCTTAGGTTGGTTTAGCTTGGCTAAGGTTTGGTTAGTTAGGGTTTGGTTAGTAGGAGGTTGGATTAAGTTTGGTGATGCCATTGAAGTTAGTTTAAGGATCATGGTTAGTTTTGGCAATTTTGTAGTGGCTTAGAGGGAAAACTTCGGACCAATAGTAGGTCATTTAGAAGTTAGTATATGTGTGCTTAGTTGGTATGAATTTGGTTGGAAACCTTGCATAAGAACCATAGAAATGAGCCATGCGTTTGCGACATTGGAAACCGGCAAAACGGGTAACCAGGGTAGTTCAGCATCTGAACTTTGGTTCCATTTTTCTTGATGTTACGTACAGATTCAGGGTTTGCTCATAACATGACAGTTGTAGCCCATTAAGTCCTTGTTGTGCCTGCAAAATTTCAGCCCAATCTGATCAGTAGATCCTAAGTTATGGCCAAAACCTTCACTTCTGTTCTAAACCCAGGATTTTGCTACGTTTCTGGGTTTTGCCTCTGACCATGTTTTGTCTGTCTTGATAACGTGCGAACTGGGTATTGATCGCTTCATACGAAATGTAGATCTTGGTCTTAGCTTCGAAACGGTATAAAGTGCATCCAAATCCGAGTTCTGTAGCTTCAGTTATGACCAAAACAAGATGGGTTGTCAGAACTGCCTTCGAATTTGGACAGTTCTGACAGGGACGTTTGGACCCGTTTTTCCCCATGCTCCGTATTGATTCAGCTTTTGGCCCAAACATGAAAGTTATAGCCTTATGAATGAGATTTCTAACGCCTCTGGAATTTATTGATTCTGATTTCTGAGCCATGAGTTACAGTCTTTCAAACAGGGCCTGTTTGATAAACTGAAATGAGATGGCTGGAACTATTTTGTGAATTTTTGACCAATACCTATTGAGATCTGGGTTAGGATGTTTAAATAAAAGTTGTAGCCCTTCCTCGTAGCTTCGAAATGGTGTCTCACCCACCTTGATCCGATATTCCTAGCCTAACTTTAGATCAAAACAGTTTGAGATGGCAGATTTGGCCGCTTCCGTTTGCCGTTTCCGCACTTGCGTGTGTCCATTTTGCCGTTTCCGCACTTGCATGTGCCGATTTTTGTCGTTTTGCTTGTTTTGGGCATGTTAGTGGCCATTTGTGATATAATGTGATGCAATCTTCTATTTCAGACCGTGGTGAGCTAGGCGGAGCTGGTGGGGCCTACTCCTAGCTAATACGCACGAAGTGATTTCTGCTCTTGTACTACTTTTGTGTTTTGAGTAAGTATTCGGGCCATTTTGTATATAACTTGCTTATGTGTTTAAGGTGAATGAAAGGGTATCTAGGCGAGGGTGTACTTCATCGCACTCGACCTAAACCCTAATTTACGTGCATATTTATACCGGACATGTCTAAATGAATTATTTTGGGTTTGAACCCCTTGAGCTTGGAGCTCGGGGTGACTTTCGTGAGTTCGTGAAATATGTTGAAGTTGTGGGCCCGATCTCAAGACCTAGATGGACTATTCGAGCCGGCCGGGGCTTGGTCGAAGCCAGTCCAACCTAGTCTGAGGTCACCAAGTTCGTAGGTTCAAGTTATGAACCAAGTTTGTGACCCGAGCTTGTGATTCAAGCTCAAGTTTGTGATTTCGTTTGCTCGAGCAAGTTCGTGAGGTGACTGGCCAGTGAGGGTGATAAGGTGTTAGGTGGGTGTACAAGTGGAGTTTTACGGACTTTATTCGTGGTCGACGGAGTGTCGACAGGAGATCACGCATGGCAAACGACTTGGCTTTGGAGCCAACCTGTATCCTCCCTTTGTATTGTTACTTTTGCACTTGACTTGGCATTTTGTGAAATAATGGTTTATTTTCATATGAAATTTACGTGTTTACCCCCGTGTACTTACTAAGCATATAGCTTACCCCGTTTCCTTTGTTTTCCTTAGCAGGGGGCGACGCGGGGAAACTTTTGGACATTGCCACTAGTATAGTTGGGGTTAGTTGTAATAGTTGGTCGGTTAAGATGTTCCTTTTGTTTTGGTGATTTGTATAAGGACCCACCTTAGGGTCCACCTTCTGCTGATTGTTATTCTAATGTAATATGGTGATCTGAATAGATACTTTTGAAGATGTAAATAGAACTCTTTTGGCGTTAAATATATTGTCAATAGTACTCTTTTGGTTTAATATAGTAAACTATTAGCTTTGTGTTTCGAGTCCTGGCGCGAGCTAGGCAGGCGTCCTGCCGATACCCTAGGGTTCGCCCTTGGGAGAAGCGGGGGCGTCACAAGCGAAATCGAAGGTGCCTGCTCGAGTATACTACATCAAGCAACGTCCGGTTCCTGACTCTGCAGAGGTGGTGGAAGGTACGATCCCTGTCTTCCACCGCCTAGGTAGAATTTTGATAGACCCTGGTGCCACCCATTCCTTCGTTAACCCTGAGTTTATGTGTGGAATCGATATACACCCTGTCACTCTCCCCTATGAGCTGGAAGTTAGTACCCCTACGGGGGACCAATGTTTGATGTCTAGTAAAATGTATTCAAATTGTGAAATCTGGGTAGGGGAGAGAAAGTTGTTGGGGAATTTCATAAGTTTGGCCATTAAGGGGTACGATGTGATATTGGGCATGGATTGGTTGGCTCGATACGATGCCCAACTAGACTGTAAGAGGAAAATTGTAGAATTTCGTATCCCTGGGGAGGCAACTTTGAGATTAGATGTGAGGGGTAATCTAGCCTCATCTGCTATGATTTCGGGAATTCGGGCTAAGAAACTACTGAGTAGAGGGGCACAAGGGTTCATAGCTTTTCTCATTAATACTCCTACCGATAAACTAAAAATAAAAGATGTTTCCGTAGTGAGTGAATATCCAGACGTATTTCCCGATGAGTTAGTAAATTAACCTCTGGAAAGAGAAATTGAGTTTGAAATTAACCTATTACCGGGGACTTCTCCTATTTCCAAGACTCCCTACCGAATGGCACCTGCTGAACTCAAAGAGTTGAAATTGCAGTTGCAAGACCTTTTAGAACAGGGTTTTATTCATGAAAGTGGATCACCTTGGGAGGCACCTGTTCTCTTTGTTAAGAAGAAGGACGGGACCTTGAGACTGTGTATCGATTACCGAGGGTTGAACAATGTGACCATTAAGAATAAGTATCCATTGCCCCACATTGATGAGTTATTTGACCAGTTGCAAGGTGCGGTGGTCTTTTCTAAGTTAGATCTTCGACAGGGATACTATCAATTGTTGATTAGGAAGGAAGATATGCCTAAGACTGCCTTCAATTCTCGGTATGGGCATTTCGAATTCGCCGTGATGCCTTTTGGACTAACCAACGCTCCTGCCGCTTTTATGGACCTTATGCATCGGATTTTCAAACCCTATCTGGACCGATTTGTCGTTGTCTTTATCGATGACATTTTGGTCTATTCAAAAACCCGTGAGGAGCATGTGCAACATTTGAAAGAGGTCTTACAAACCTTGAGGGATCACCAGTTGTACGCTAAATTTAGTAAGTGCGAGTTTTGGCTAGAGAAGGTTTCTTTCCTGGGGCACATGATTTCAAAGGAAGGAATTGTTGTAGATCCGGCCAAGGTAGAGGCAGTGACTGAGTGGAAGAGACCCGACAATCCTACTGAAATCCGGAGTTTTCTAGGGTTGGCAGGTTATTACCGGCGATTTATCAAAGATTTCTCGAAACTAGCCAGTCCCTTAACTGATTTAACAGAGAAGAGTGGTTGGTTTCTGTGGAGTGATAAGTGTGAGAACAGCTTTCAAGAGTTGAAGCGAAGGTTAACCATGACCCCTATCTTGGCCTTGCCTAACGGTAAGGACAGTTTCACTGTTTACACTGACGCCTCTAGAGAAGGTTTGGGGTGTGTACTGATGCAACACCAGAATGTGATAGCCTATGCTTCTAGGAAACTGAAAATCCATGAACAAAACTATCCTACTCATGACCTAGAGTTGGCTGCAATTGTCTTTGCTCTGAAAAAGTGGAGACACTACCTATACGGGGTGACCTTTGAGGTCTATTCCGATCATAAGAGTCTTAAATATCTCTTTTCCCAGAAGGAGTTGAACATGAGACAACGCCGGTGGATGGAATTCTTAGAAGATTATGATTGTACTATTAACTACCATCCGGGTAAGGCTAATGTTGTAGCGGATGCCCTAAGTCGGAAGGCTCAGATTTCTGGGTTAATGTTGAAAGAGTGGAAAATGTTAGGAACCATTAGGGAGTGGAATCCAAAATTAGAACATAAGAAGATAACTTTTGAAAATATCCGTGTGACATCCACACTATTGGATCGAATTAAAGAGGCTCAAACGGAGGATTTGATGATTCAGAAATGGGTGGAAAATGTGAAGAAAGGAGAACTTTCGGATTTCAATTTAAGTCCTGAATGGATTTTGAAATTTAGAAATTGGGTTGTGGTACCTACGGATGAGAATTTGAGAAAAGAAATTTTGGAGGAAACCCATCGATCCAAATATACAATCCATCCAGGTAGTAACAAGATGTATCAGAATTTACGACAGTTGTACTGGTGGGACAGGATGAAAAGGGATATAGCTCAATATGTACAAACCTATCTAGTATGCCAGCAGGTTAAAGCCGAACACCAAAAACCTTCTGGATTACTGCAGCCTCTGGAGATACCCGAATGGAAATGGGAACATATCACCATGGACTTCGTTTCTGGACTACCTAGAACCCAAAAGGGACACGATGCCGTTTGGATAATCGTTGATCGGTTGACCAAATCGGCTCATTTCTTACCTGTGAATATGAAGTATTCCTTGGATAAGTTAGTTCGAGTATATTTGGAGGAGATTGTGAGATTACATAGAGTGCTCGTGAGTATAGTTTCCGACCGAGACCCTCGTTTCGTGTCAAGATTTTGGCAAAAGTTTTAGGAGACTTTGGGGACGAAACTGAATTTAAGCATCACTTATCATCCTCAGACGGATGGACAGTCGGAGCGGACGATTCAGACCCTTGAGGATATGTTATGCACTTGTATTCTAGATTTTGGGGGTAGTTGGGGTCAACATATGACGTTAGTGGAGTTCGCCTACAATAACAGTTACCATTCGTCGATCCAAATGGCACCGTATGAAGCTCTTTATGGGCGAAAGTGCCGTTCGCCAATATACTGGGATGAAGTAGGAGAAAAGAAGATCCTCAACCCTACTATCATTCCTTGGATGGAGGATGCCCAAGAAAAGATCAAGTTAATCCGTCAGAGACTCCGTTGCGGAGTGTCACTGCTGGCAGAGGAAAGAAGCTCCAACCTAGGTTCGTAGGACCCTTTCCGATTCTTCAACGAGTTGGGAAAGTAGCATACAAACTCGAGTTGCCGCCAAGCTTGTCACGGATTCACGATGTATTCCATGTGTCAATGCTCAAAAAGTACTACCCCGATCCAACTCACATTGTGCAACCCAAGGAGATTGAAATTGACGAAGCCCTTACCTACGAGGAGAGACCTGTGCGAGTGCTTGATAGAAAAGTTAAGGAACTCAGGAATAAACAAATTCCATTGGTGAAGATTCTGTGGAAAAACCACGGAGTCGAAGAGGCGACCTGGGAGATAGAGGAGGAGATGAAAAAGAAATACCCTAGACCGTTTAATGACTCAGGTGAGAAATTTCGAGGACGAAATTCTTTAAGGGGGAGAAAGTGTGAGACCTCGAAATTTTCTTATTTTCTAGACGTTTCTTTTAGGCTTTTGGGCTCAATTTGTGTGTTTTCCTTAATATGTGCATTTTCTGGGGGTTTTTATGAGAAAATATGAATTTTAAATCTTTTTCCTGAAATATGTCAATTTTTGTGTTAATAGGGGTGTACAGTGGATGTGGGACCCACTAGTGTGATTGGTACCGTAAATATGGTTTGGGGGAAATTTTATATACTGAGATGTATTACCTTGTATTATGAGCTAATTAGAGGTTAGCTAGTTTAATTAAGCATTACAAGATAAGGAAGTAAGATAAGCTTGAGAAGTGCCACATGTTTCAATTCTATTGAAAGTTAGAATTTTGACTAGTCTTCATACCTTTACTAAATCAATTTTTTGACCCAATTTCCTCTCCATTTTCATCCTCTTGGCCGGCCAACCTTGGAGAGAAAAGAAAGAGAGCTCTTCAACTTTTGCTTCCTTTTCTTGCCCAAATCTTGAAATCCAACCATTAATCTTTCAAATTTCTCCATAAATCTTACTTGCTAGGTAGTATTGAAGTGCTTGGTGGTTTTGTTTGGAGGGAAAGACTCTCATCTACCTTGTATCTTGTGTTCATAAGGTGAGTGGTTAAGGAATTGTTTCTTTGTTGGTTATGATGTGAAATTTGTAGGTGTTAGTAGTTAAAGAGGCAATTTTGTGGAGTATTTCATGAATTATGGTTGTGTTGTCTAATTTTCCTATTTATTGGGAATTTTTCTGTTTTATATAGTTTCTTATGGTTAGCCAAGGTATGATAGCCTTATATTGGATAATTTAGAGCTTCTATGTGTTAATGGTGGTTAATTGCGGAAAATTTCCGCTTTTGTAGGAAAATTCCAGATTTTAGGGGTTTAAACATTTCCATTCTGCCCGGTACTGTTTCTCCTAGTTAGAGGCCGAATTGGCCTTGGTGTAAAACATGAAAGTTGTATAGAATGATGTTTTATAGTTTCCTACAAAAGTTCAACTCAATCGGAGCAACGTAGCCTACGAAAAGACCGAAATACCCCTGCTGCCCTGTTTCTGTCCGAAACTGATAATCAGCTTGTGTAATTGGTTAGTTTGACCAGGAATATTACCGAATTGATTGTTGGTGTCTTCTTAAGAATTATATCCTTGTATCGTAGGTTTTAAATGGCTTTGGAATTACCTGATTTAGAGTTGTGTGTGCTGAGATAAGAGTGAATGAATCGGGACTGCCAGTTGAATTCCGCGGTGAGTTTCGAACTCAAAAATCTGGAGTTGTTTTGGTAAATTTTGATCTAGTTAGTGTGAGAACTGGACTTAGTAGTCTTCATCAAAGTTATATCTCTCTCTCTTAGCTTCGAAACGGTGTAGATTGCGCCCCAATCTGATAAGTGTAACCCCTGTTGTGTCCGTTCCGCTAAATGACGTCAAAACTGTCTTTAGGTTTTAAGGCATAAATTTCATTCCGGATTCTCCTTAGCTTGGTTAGGCACTTATACGTTCTATTGGGCCTTATTTTTTGTAGGGTGTGGATTTTCTTTGACTCGTATTCGAATCTTAATTGTGATGTTCTTGTTGTATAGGTCGTACCGGTGCTTCGACGCCTACGCCTGAAGCTAACTTGTAACCTTGTTTACTTACCTTGGTGAGTGTATCATTATATGGTCTACTGCTTCATTGGTTGATTATACTTGCTATGTGAACTTGAATGGCTTGAATGAGACGAGGGTGTACTTTATCGCTCTCGATCTCTTATCTGTATTCCTGTTACTGTCAAAGTGTGAAATTCTCTACATGTATGTTTTCACATGGCTGAGGGCTTTGCCCGACAACTTAACTGTGCTATCTGAGCTCATACCCCATTGGTCCTTAATCAAGTCGAGTCGGCCAGGGCTTGGGCGAATCGATAACGGACCTTGGGTTCACTGTAGTTGAGTGGAGCGTTAACTCCTCGACCTTATGGTATACTCGAGTATTACCCTCTCTGTTACTGTGAGGTGTTCGGGCCCGGTAAGGGAGTGACCGGTGGAAGGGATATGGAGTAAAGTGGGGTTCTACGGAATGTTCTTCGCTTTAAAGGTTGACGGAGTGTCAATGGGTTGGTGATCAAGTCCGGCAAGTGGAAAGTGGCTCTTGAGAGCCAATTGTATCCTTTTATATTGACTTGTTGTGTTTATGAGTTTTGGGGTCACTATGTGATAACATGTGGTTACTGGTGTGTCTTGTTGGTACCTCACGAGCGTAAGGTCACCCTCGTTACTTTGTTTTCCTTACAGGGAATAAACTTTTGAGATCTATGATGTGGTGAAGCCGAGTTGAGCTAGTTTCCATATTTTTTTTGTTTGTATAGCTCCTCGATAGTTGGGAAATCCATACATGTACTTGGATCCAACATTTCTTTTGGAATGTAAATTTGTAATTATGCGTGTATAAAAGTGTCTGGTAATGTTCATGTGCGGCCCCATTTTTTTTTTCATTTTTGTTTCGTGACTTTGATTTATTTGAGCGCGCTAAAATATTCTGGAACGTTTTAGATTAAGTTTAATCGTCTTTGTAGTCCAGGCGAGAGTTGGGCAGGCAGTCCGCTAACCCCTTTGGTACGCCCTAAGGGAAAGTGGGGCTGTCACAAAGCTTCTCGACCAAGCCCTTGCCGGCTCGAGTTACGAGGCTAGCCAATGGGTTTTGAGCGTTCCCACGAGTGTAAGTGGTCGATGAGACAATGCTCCAATCGACTTAAAATCGGTCATAGTACTGAGTCGGGATGAGAGGAACCTCCCACCCGAATAGGGTGTGGTACATGCTGCCGCTCAGTACTCACGATTACAAGCATGTTCAAGTACAAGTTCGAGTCACACAATTCATATTTCAAATAACAAGTATTCAAGAGGGAGAGGACAAGGGCGATAAAGTACACCCTTGCCTCGGCAAGTTCACGAATCATAACAATTTCACGTAACACTTGTACAAATATCATTTCAATCATAGTATATGAAACATGCACCTGACACTCACCAAAAGTCAAGAGCAAAATGGGAGCAAAAGCAAGAGGTCAAACAAGCTTCTCGGCATCTTCGTGATCACCCGAGACATGTACAATCATGATTACCCAGGTATTCAACCAAAGCTAATGAGAAAAATATCCTCTTGCTACCCACATTCAAAGCCACAAGTTCAAGTCGAGTTAAAAGAGACTTTTTCGCTTAAGCATTGAAATAACACTCAAGGAGAACTCAAAAGTCATTTTCGAGTCAAGTCGTGGAAAGAAATCTTGATTCCAAGAAGAAAGTATCCTACTTAATTTTTGGCATGAAAATCGAGGAAAGGAAAGATGGTTAGAAGCTCAACTAGAACTTGAATCTTTTGTTATATTTAGGAATGTATGAACATTTGAGACAGACATGAGTATAAATGTACATTCTAAATTTGGGAACTGTTGTTTCCTTTACTTTTGAAGTTATAATTTGTTTTCTTGAAGATGAGAGTGAGTGAGTCCTGGCGAGAGATGGGCAGACGGTTCGCTAAACCATGGGATACACCCTTGGGAGAGGTGGGGTCATCACACAATTGAGCAAATGATTACAATAGCCACCAAGTCCCAAAGTTAATAGAAAAATCATGGATGTCTTTGATGAGTAATTGATACACAACTACACAAGTAATAGATCAAACTTGGGCATTACCATGCTCAAGTGCACAACAGACATAATATTGTAGAAAATCATCTAATAGTACTCAAGCTCGAACCTCCAAGACAGCAACAAACTGGGCCTCAACTTTAAACTGTGAGGATTTGAAAAATCCCTTATATTTTTCTTAAAAATTCATTTTAATTTGGAATTCATTACTTTACAGTAGATTTCCTACACATTCACTTTCCCAATAGCTACAAATAATCATAGAAATAAGGATTTCCTTTTTACTTTCATCGTTACAATAAACTAGGATTTTTACGTCTTTTCGTAATATGAGAATCGGTACGGAGTGTGTATTAAATTTAGTGATTAAGAGTGAGTTTTAGATGATATTACATGTGTGATTAGTAGTAATAATAATAAGTTAGTGAATTATAAGTGAAAACCCTAGTACGTGCGATTTAGGGAAAAACGGTGTGAATCGACATGTACCGTTGACTACCGATTGAACACACCACTTGACCACCACTTTCTTAACTTGATCTCATTCTTATTAGTGCATAATATCACCCCCTCATCAGATCATTATGGCCAAAAATGTTGACCATTAAAACCAAGGAAAAGAAGAAAATTCAAGATCAAACTTTGTGGTGACAAGTGGAAGCAATCCAACCATCTTTGACTAAAACTAAGACCAAGCTTCTTAACCTTTCTTGGACTTCATTCTTCTTCATTTTTCAGCTATGGTGGCCGAACCTTGAGAGCAAAAAGAGAGAGAAGAGAGCTTCAATTCCATCTTAAGTTTTAGCTTAGTTTGAGTGAGAATCAAGAATCCAAACCGATTAATCTCTTAGTTGAGCACTTGGAAAGCTTGGGGTGCTAAACGTTTTACAAGGAGAGGTGGTGGATTTATTTTGCAAGCATTTTAGTGAGGTATCATGGCTGTCCATCTTATTCCTTCCCCTTAATCTTGCTTAAGTTTATGTAGCAACTTGTATTCTTGGCTTACGATAGCTATTTAAGTAATTTTGATGATTATGGTGGATTTGTGAGTTAGGGTTTTGAATTGGTTAGTTGTATTTATTATTATTTAGATAGAATATAATGTGAATAATCTTAGATAGGGAGTGGTAGTAGTGGTTTTATACATGAATAAGAAGATTATCACTTGAATGCATTAATTCCAACTTTAAGTTTTTGTACTACCCTGTTCTAACCAGTTTCATTCGGCCATGATGGAGGCTAAATTGGGCTTAGCTTAAAACATGCAAGTTGTAGAAAATAACTTTTTATATCTGGCTATAAAATTTCAGCTCAATCCGAGCACTGTATCATGTGAAATGACAAAAAATACCCTTGACTGCCATAGGTAGAGTTTTGCGGACAGTTTTGACATTTCATCATTCTGGCTTCACTTTTCACCTTGATCTGTATTAAATCAGCAGTTGGCCAAAACATGAAAGTTGTAGTCTTATGTTTTATCTTTTCAACGCATCTGAAAACGCCTCAATCGGACTTGTGTAGCCTGAGTTATTGTCATTTGAACCCAGTGCTGTTATCCAGCCTGACAGCGAAATTCGGGTTCTGTAATCTGTAAATTCGACCTGGATAAACTGTGAAACAGGCTGAGTTGTCTTCATGAAAGTTGTAGTCCTTTGTCTTATCTTCGAAACGGTATAAAATTTACCCCAATCCTATAAGCATAGCTTTGGTTGTGACCGATACGCTAAGAGACGTCAAACCTGTCATTTTGTTCTTTACCTTAAATCTTATTTTCGGTCACTCTTTTAGCTTGGTTTTGCAATGGAATGACTTTTAGCCTATTGAACGGCTATTGTAATAAGATTATTTGTGTGTGATTTTGGGGGCTGATTGAGGAAAATAATGAAGCCATAAATGGTTGGAAAATAGGTAAATACAAAGGGCGTGCTGCCCAAATTTGCACTCGAGTGCTAGGTAGATGTACTCGCGACTTGAGTAAGGGTTGAGGATGAAACTAACTTGAATCATCTAAGGTATTCAAATCTTCTTTATTAGAGGTATATAAGTTAGAATCTAGCCGAAACTTGTACCCTTGGAAAAATGAAATTTACGACTAATAGAAATACGTTTTCTTCGTTTCTTCAACTCAAATGGAGATTTCAAAGTTTTACGAGCGAGCATAAGTTTTACAAATATTTTAATCATGTCCTTTGGTTTAAATGTAGTCTTTTCACTTCCAAAACTATACTTATACTTTGTACTAGTAGTTATTCGGATTTTCTTTGGTTCACCTAAACTTTGGATGGTTTAACTGTAATATTTTATCTTGGTTATTATTAGGGTTCCTTGGTGATTGAGGGTATTATCCGGAAGAAAACTTTGGACGTTATTTTGTTTAAATAGGTGAGTGTTCTTTGTACGTTATGTTTCCAATGACTATGTGGATTGTTGTGACTATGTGACTATTTGTGAATGTTGGATTAAATGTTAAATGTTTTCAATGATTTCTAAAAATGAATTTTGCTAGGCGAGTGTGTACTTTATCGCACTCGACCTAAATGAATGTGAAATTTACAATGATTAAATACTACTTGTACATGAATGGAAGCCTTTTGGCTGAACTGGGCCCTTGCCCTTCGTTGCCAGTCGACTCAAGCCAGAAGCGGATTTGGTCGGGCGATTGGTGACCCTGGGTTAATGTTTGGTATACTCGAGTATGGCCATGAAATCTGGTGGAGACTGACCAGTGTCCAGTAGGGGGAAAATGAAATGAATGAATGAATGGCAAGAGCAATGGAGGGGTTTTCACTTACAAATGAAATTATTTTTAATGCTGGAGGAATAAGGAAATGGTTGGTGTAATGAATGAACAAAGGGCTCCATGTGAGCAGGTATCATTTTAATGAATGTATTATCATTACTTTATATTGTAAATGTTTTCTGGATTACTTGTTATTACATGATTAATGTCCTTGTTTAATTATTTGGTTATGTGTATGGAACCTCACTGGGCTTTTAGCTCATTCCGTTAGCTTTGTTTTCCTTACAGGAGATGCGAGCGAGGGCGTGAGTCCTGTGCAGACTAGCTTGGTCTAGTTTTTTGAAATTTTATTTTTTTATTGTTCTCGCGCTAGTGCTTGGATAAGGTTGGATGTAGTAAGAACTTAAAGCTTTTGTTCTAATTGGGATTGTATTTTTGTTTGAGATGGATATGAATGTAAGTATATGTTTCAAATTTGAGAATTGTTTTTCGCTTAGTCTCGAGGTTATATCTTATTTCACTTGATGAGAGTGATCGAGTCCTGGCGAGAGTTGGGCAGGAGGTCCGCCAAACCCTTTGATTCACCTTAGGTGAAGGTGGGGCTGTCACAGGTGGTATCAGAGTGTGACAGCCCCACAGAGTGTGACAGCCCCACTTTCCCCTAAGGCGAACCAAAGGGTTCGGCGGGCCGCCTGCCCAACTCTCGCCAGGACTCGTTCATTCACTTCAACAAAATAAGATAAAACCTCGAGGAAAAGTAAAACAAAACCAATTCCCAAACTTGGAACGCATACTTACATTCATTTCTTTCTCGCAATAAAATACAACCCAAATATAACAAAAGCTTTAAGTTCCAATACTTCCAACCCTAATCAAGCACTAGAGCGGGTACAAATTGAAAATTTCAAAAGGACTAGACGATGCTATTCTATACAGGTCTCTCGCCCTTGCTCGCATCCCCTGTAAGGAAAACAAGACTAACAGAATGAGGTAAAAGCCCAGTGAGGTTCCAGATACATAATCAACTTAAACAAGGACATTAGTCATGTAATAACAAGTAATCCATGAAACAATTATAATATAAAGTAATGATAACACATTCATTAAAAGGATACATGCTCATATGGAGCCTTTCATTCTTTCATTCTTTCATTCACCTTTCATTTCCTTATTCCTCCAATCGTTTTAAAATGTATTTTGTAAGTGAAAACCCCTTCATTGACATTGTCACTCGTTCATTCATTTCATTCTTCCCCCTTCTGCACATTGGCCAGACTCCACCTGACAACGTGGTAATACTCGAGTATACCAAACTTTCACCCACGGTCACCAAATCGCCTGACCGAGTCCGCTTCTGGCTCGAGTCGACAGGTAACAAAGGGCAAGGGCCCAATTCAGCCAAAAGGCTTACATTCATGCACAACTAACATTTAATCACTTAAACATTGAAAATTTCACATTTCATTTAGGTCGAGTGCGATAAAGTACACACTCACCCAGCAAAATTCATTTGTAACAAATATTTATCATTTAATCAAATATCCACAACAAATCATATAGTTCATGGAAACATAACAAACAAAGAACACTCACCTATTTAAGCAAAATAACGTCCAAAGTATCCTTCCGAATAATACCCTCAATCACCAAGGAACCCTAATAATAACCAAGGGAAAATATTACGGTTAAATCATCCAAAGTTTAGGTGAACCAAAGAAAATCCGAATAACTACTAGTACAAAGTATAAATATGGTTTTGGAAGTGAAAAGAGTACATTTAAACCAAAGAACATGAGTAAAATATTTGTAAAACTTATGCTCACTCGTAAAACTTTAAAATCTCCATTTGAGTCGAAGTGACAAAGAAAACGTATTTCTATTAGTCGTAAATTTCATTTTTCCAAGGGTACAAGTTTCGGCAAAGTTCTAACTTATATACCTCGATAAAAGAAGACGCAAATATCCTAGATGGTTCAAGTGGTATTCGTTCTCAAATCCTTACGCAAATCGCGAGTATATCCTTACGCAAATTTGGGCAGCACGCCCTTTGTATTTACCTAATTTCCAGCCATTTATGGCTTCAATAAAAGTGACCCACGGCTAGTGGCAATAAAAGTGAAACGCTCACTAGTGGGACTGACCCACGGCTAGTGGCAATAAAACTGAAACGCTCACTAGTGGGACTGACCCACGGCTAGTGGCGATGAAAATGAAATGCACACTAGTGGGACTGACCCAACGGCTAGTGGCAGTGAAAATGAAATGCACACTAGTGGGACTGACCCAACGGCCAGTGGCAGTGCAAATGAAAGGCACGCTAGTGGGACTGACCCAACGGCTAGCGACAAAATAAAAGAAATGCGCACTAATGGGACTGACCCACGGCTAGTGGCAATAAAAGTGAAACGCTCACTAGTGGGACTGACCCACGGCTAGTGGCGATGAAAATGAAATGCACACTAGTGGGACTGACCCAACGGCTAGTGGCATTGAAAATGAAATGCACACTAGTGGGACTGACTCAACGGCTAGTGGTAGTGCAAATGAAAGGCACGCTAGTGGGACTGACCCAACGGCTAGCGGCAAAATAAAAGAAATGCGCACTAGTGGGACTGACCCACGGCTAGTGGCAATAAAAGTGAAACGCTCACTAGTGGGACTAACCCACGGCTAGTGGCAATGAAAATGAAATGCACACTAGTGGGACTGACCCAACGGCTAGTGGCAGTGCAAAAATGAAATGCTGGCATGTATGAATAAACTGTATAAGATTTACTTGGAAAATTATCCAAAAATTTGCCCCAGTACGATGAATTGGTCTGTGGGATAACACCCGAGCCTGCCTTTGACAAAGTGGTCAGTGGGATCAACACCCGAGCCTGCCTTGATGAATTGGTCGGTCAGTGGGATAGCACCCGAGCCTGCCGGAGATAAAACACACACGTTAGTGAGATAGACTCGATGCTAACGGTGGTAGAATGAAACGCACACGTTAATGAGATAGACTCGATGCTAACGGTGGTGGAATGAAACGCACACGTTAGTGAGATAGACTCGATACTAACGGTGGTAGGAATGAAAACGCACACGTTAGTGAGATAGACTCGATGCTAACGGTGGTTGAAGTCAGTGAATTCAATGTGGTTGTCAAGAATGGGGAATGGAAGGGTGCGCGGCGGGCGCTAAGATCAAATTGAAGTTTGTCAAGGAACAAGAAATTAAATTCAAGTTTGATTTTTGAGAATCTTTTCAAAAAAATAATTTGCCCCAGTTTCCACCAATTATTGTGCAACCGATCAATTGATTTGCATTACGGCATGGTTGCTCCTCCTTGAGGCCTTGATTCGTAAGATTCTGACTTACGCTTCTTCGTTGATTTCAGCCATGGATAACCTGCACAGGGGCTTGCCAAAATATGACATGCACTTTGTTTTAAAATATTGCAACTATTACTCATGGAAAGAGCAGTGCGATTAATTTGGAAGTCTTGCTTGGCTCTTTGACGAAATCCTCCAATGGACTATAAAAATTTTGCCCCGGTGTGGGCTTATTTTGAGAAATCTTGCAAATAAAAATTTTGCCCCTATGTGGGCCCATTTGATTGCAATAATTGATTTGGATGACTTTCCATTTATTTGAACACTGTAAGAAACTATGTTTCCAAAAAGAAATTTTCATGATGAATTTCTTGAAGTAATACCAAATTACAGAAGATTTCTTCCTCACTTTTAACATCTGTGTTTTGGGTAATGGGTCACAATTTCCAGTTGGTTCATCTTCAGGACCAATCAAGTGGGCGTTATGTCTGATTTGGAAATGGGAGGTCAAGATTTGTCTTATTTTGTGCTCAAATTATGCGTAATCCCTTCAATACCACATCTTAGTGAAAGCAAAGAGTTTGTCACCCTTATTTCTTAAGAAAGCTTAATCAACGTATAAGCTTTAAGCTTGCAACAATACGGGTGGAAATGATAGCCAAACATGTGAAAACGGGTCATAACCTTATGATCACGAATGATTGATGGACCCCTTAGAAGCATGACCTTTGTTTTGAGTTGTCATGAAGGAATAAGTCAACGATGGACTTTTATGGGCTTGTAATGTGGCTTGAAGACGATAGTTAAAGAAAATAATTTTCAAGGACATTGCACCGAAGATCGCGTTTTTCTCAAAATTGCCCTCATTTTGGATTCCAAGATCTTGGACCTTGTTTGACTTTTTATCATCACTCAACAGGGTCTTTCAGCATCAAATGTTTTTGCATTTTTCTTTTGAATTCATTTCGCTCGTTTTTCTCTTTTTCTTTTTTTTCCTTTTTTTTCAAAAGTGCCCTCGCGGGGTTTCACATGAAGAGCAGTGTCAACCTCATACCCAAACAATTCAGAAATACAGCTAAAATTTTCCGACATCAAAAATTTTCTTAACAGGGCCATTGTAAAGAACAGAAGTCAGGACTTTCGACTTTTGTAATGGGGTCAGGTGGGGTGCTAAGAAAAGTTAAGGCTTGAAAGCGGATTTCAAAAGTAGTTTGAAGAATCCGAGATCGCATTGTTGCGCCAACCCTATTTTAGGGCTAAGTCAGAATTTGCCCCAGTTTATGCTCACTTGAGGCTTTTTCTCTTTCATTTTCTTTCTTCTTTTGCTTTTTCGGCCTTCTGCCATTCTTTTGAATTTGTCACAAAATTTGCCCCAGTTATTTTTGAACTGAGCTTCTCTTTTCTTCCTTTGTCTTTTGATTTTGTGGCTTTTCACTTTTTCACTTCTTGAAATTTTCCTTTTTCAATTCAAACTTGCCCCAGTGTGGGGCTTGCGATTCTCAGGGGTTGCCAAACGAAATAATTTGTTCTGAAGGCTCAAAAGGGATAACTAGGGATAGAATGTTTGATTGGAAAAGAAGAGGGCCTGACTTTTATTCCGTCCCTTACAATAACTCTGAAAGGAAACTTTCATTAATGCGAAATTTCTTGCATGTATCTGAATTAATTGACTGAGGAAGACCCTTGTTCATCCATATCTCTGAAACATAGGCGATCCACCCGGGAAAACCTTTCCTTTTTCTTTCTCTCTTTCCTTTTTCCAAAATTGCAGCCCATGTAGAACCAAATTTCCCCAATTTGTGATTTCTTAGCATTTTTGCTTTTCTCAGTTTTGGACAATTCTCCAATCTTTCTCCCCAATGTGGGGTGCGATCATAAGTGCTTTGAAAATAACCACCCATTTTAGCTCAAATAAGGATGCAAGGGATAAATAGTGTTTAGGTTGTAGAAACGATGGCCAAAGTATCATTCTTACACCTCATGACAACCAAGTAAACAAATTGCTCGTTGAAAATCCATTCCCTTTTGAAAATCTTCCCAATGTAGGGTAGTGATCATTAAGGCCCTTATTTGAAACGAAATTATTCTTTTATAGGCTCAAATGGGAGAGCAAATGATAAAAATCTGTACAGGTAGTGAAACGAATGCTCGAAGTGTCATTCCAAATTTTCAAAACAAACAAGAATAATGCACATTTTTGCTTTCACTTAGATGTGATTGAACCAAATTAGACACCTTGAACATTTTCAAGCAAAAATTGCCCCAACTTATCAATCAATGTGACTGACTTTATTTTGGGATTAAGTGAAGGAGAAAGGTATCTCATGGGCCTTCTGAGTGACCTCTTTTAATTTTTGAACACTCTTATTGTGTAGCTCGGATCAGCAATCTAGTGTGTACATTTGTGAGTTTTCAGGCAAGAGGTTGAAAAATCTCAATTTGAGCTTATTTCTTAAAATTCACCATGAAATCTCTTAATGAGCTCAATAAAGAATGAAATGTACACAAATAATTGCCTGAACAAAAGCTTAATTATTGCCAATGTTTGAAAAAATTTTAAAAGCAATACACATGAGAAAAAATTCTAAAGAACTCCTTTACACGTGTATACACACTTTTCTCTCTTAATAGCCCCTTTTTCCTTTGAGCAATGAAATCCCTTTGATGTTTTGCACGAGCGCTTTCAAATGAATTTTCGAATTCATGTTGTAGGGCCTGCCCAAGAATCAAGTAATTTTCAAACTTTATTAGATCAAAATTGTTATTAGATATAGAAAGGTATTTTCCCCTTATTGAAATGTTTTTATGAATGCAGGGGGGAGGAAAAATAAAAGAAAAATACCCAGAGTTAGTAAGCAAAATTGTAAAATCGGTATGCATATCCTATGGGGGAGCCCTTTTTGTGCCAAGGGTAGGCCTAGTATGAAAATGCAATCCTCTAGAGTAGGCACCATACAATACCTGATGGATCCGACCAACTTATTGAGTGAAAAATAATTTTAACAAATTTGATCAATTGGATTAAGAAGAGACATTTGTCCTAAAAAAATGAGGACAAAGTTCGAATGGATTGCATGTTTTGATCAACACATAATGTGCAAAAGGGGTAAAATGGTCAAATGCATTGAATAAAATTTGATTAGTTATTCAAAAATGAATGGATAACCCTGAAAATGAATCAAATGAATTGAATGAAGTCAATTGATCAAACAGATCGAGTGAAATGATGATTTATTCAAAACCGACCAAATTGCCTTAAACTAGGCAAATCGGTCAAATGGATCGGATGATTTATTCAAAATTGACTAGATCACCCTAAAGAGGGTAAACTGGTCAAATGAAATTGAACGGAACTGACGATTTATTCAAAATCGACTATATTGTCTTAAAATGAATGAATTGGCAAAATGGATCGATTGAATTGTCCGGCCATTGGTGATTTCAAAATTATTGAGCTGCATTAGTCTATGAGCCTCCTAAAATCAAGATTTGGCCTCTATATTTATCGTCTCAATAGCGAGGAATTGTTTGTGAATTTCTTCAAATTAATGTCCTTCATGCAAGGGATTTTTACCAATCTTGATAAAAGGGCCAAAAAGTGATTATTAGACGCTCATATTCCAAAGATCGCTCCATGAAAATGATCGGATCCCACCTTACCTTGTGCACTACCCCTTTGGATGGTACAAGAAATATAAACGTGCAAGTCTCATTGGATTATATATCCGAGACACAGGGCGGTTTATTCCTAGCACGGGATCACCTAAATAGCATTCCCTTTCTAGGGTTTATGCATGATGCCATTTTATTAAAGCAGTAAAACATGCAATTTGAAATGAAATCATGACCTAAAAGGACCTTTTATACGCCAAGGTAGGCTTAGAATGCTATGCAATTATTAATCCATGAATGCAATATACTAAAATCTTTAAACGTGCAATAACCTATCTACGAGGGTAGGTTCTAAAAGAAGGTCATGCCAGACCTCTTATTTGCTAGGGTTTGTGAATGCAATGGGGATACAAAACCAAGAAAAGTTAGTTCAGTCAGATAAATACACATAACACATTGTAGCAACGAAATCAATACAAAGAAATAAAGCAATAAAAGGGAGAAAGGGGTTGGATCCCTCTTCTCGTGAATAGTGTCCCTAATAGGGCAAGGCAGACTCTACCCTAGGTAAACTGTCATGGATGCATGAGGCTGGGGCTCACTAATGCATCTAGACTCGATAGGTTTTAGGTCCCCAAGCCTTCAGACTTGGAAACCAAGGGTCATCAATCCCAAGGTTCTTCGTCGGTGGCTCGAGCGATTCCCCAGACATTGCAACGCACACGTCGTGTCACGGCCACATGTCTGAGTGAATCTATCAAAAATTCTCAATTTTCGACTAAAAGCTAAAGGCTATTAACCCAAAGCTTAAAGCGGAAGATTAAGTGACCCCTCGGATCGTGCTACGCACACGTCGTGTCACGATCACACGTCCAAGTGAGTCGCCTAAAATCCTAACAGGGTGGAGTGGCGTGACAAGCCACTAAAAGAAAAAAATAAATAGGGGGTGAAAAACTTTAAAGCGTATGCACGTATGCAAGTGCTCGTTTGGAGGGGAGGGATCGAGAACCAACGCGAGGCTCTAGGGTAATGTCCCCCCACCCAAATGCAATGCAAAGCGCGAGATCACATAAATAAACCATCCATCCATCAAAACAATCGTAGGCGAATGTGTGAGGGAGTGAGTTGATACGCGCGAAATGCAAAAATTCCTAAAAAGGAAAAATGCAACCCTAATATCCAAATGCTATGCATAAAAAGGGTAGAAAACGGAAAAGAATGGCTAAATCAAATGCTTGGACCCACTTAGGAAGTCCCCAGTGGAGTCGCCAACTGTAGCGCCCCACTTTTTGATGTGTGTGAAAGTAGTGTGTGGAATATGTATGTGAATGTGTGTGAAAATGAAAATAAAAGGTCGTGGGACTTGAAAATGCGACGATTAGGCCAAACAGAGTCCAAAAAGGGTTTTTTGCATGGAAAATGGAGTCGCCACTTGGTAAAGAGTTAGGGTGTACCAAGTCACCCAAAAAGTGATTTTTCGAAAAAAGTAAACAAACCCTTTTTAAAGAACTTTTAGGTCTACGTAACCAAAGAAAGGGATCGGGGGTCACATTTGATAAGGGAGAAGGCAAAGGCAAAGCCTAAGGCACTCCCTTACCCTAGCAAAAGCTAGTTGCGTGACTTAGCCCTTCTTTTCTTAATTTCTTCTACCCAAAGTATGTTTTGCATGTTGGACATGACTAATGGATGCTAAAAAGATGCAATCCTAAATCTCAAATGTCCCTTATGAAGCTTTTTTGGTCCCAACCACATGAGTTGTGGTGGCCAATAAGGAAAGTCCTCATAGAGGTCGCGAATGATGCAAATGAAGACTCAAATATGAGTGCAAGCGTGAAAATGTAAGAAAACGTGCATGTGTGCGAATGTAAGACAAGTGCATGTGTGCAAATTGGGAAAATAAAGGTGTTTGTGTGCAAATGGATGAAAATATGATAGTAGATACATATAAGTGCAATTGGGTGCAATTTGTGAGGTAGAAAAACAAGTGACAAGAAGAAAAATGTGTGAACATGGCATTTGTATTGAGAATGATATAAGTAGTGAGAAAATGTGGATAAGAGGGTGAGGAAGTGATATGATAAGAATGAGAGTGCATGAATCCTAGAGGAATGCATCAAGTCGGGTACGGGAATGACTCCTAATTTCACGACTTTAATTTTCCCTTTGATTAGAAGGAAGGACTAGCGTGCTAAGGCTATCTTGTAGCCACACTCGCTCGTTTCCCTTACCAAAAGGGGACTCTCAGGCAAATGTACCCTATAACTAGCATGAAGATGCAAAAGCCTAAAATGAAGGGGAAAGGGTTGGAGGAGCATGCCAAATGCTAGAAAACTAAGAAAAATGCATGAAATGTAGTGAAACATGCAAGTATGAACTAACGAGGGGAATCCCTAAGGGTCTAGCGTTGGACTAGCCCATATCTATGAATTCCTACTAGCGTTGGACTAGTGGAAAACGGGACAATGAGCCACAACTAGCGTTGGACTAGTGTGGTGACGTGCATTCATCCATTACATTCATCTATGACTATAGAAAGCAAGTAGACATGCCAATCACCTATAAACACGTAGCACATAACACTTAGCATGCTCGACTAAATGCAAGAGCCTAATAAAGCAAATTAACACGTAGCAACAAAAGCAAGCAATCAATCTAATGAACCTATTACACTTGCTAACTAAAACAAAATGGGAAGGGGAAAAATGGACAAAATGCTCTCCAAGCCCTATCTATTACAAGCCAAGAGGTGTACACATACCCCATACAGAATAACTTAAATAAAAGCAAAAGTAAATGAAATAAATGAAAGGAATTAAGGAAAGGCAAGGAAAGCGAAGTAGACATGCAATTTTCACTTAGCACGTTGGATCACGTAGGAGAGACAAAAAGGGATAAAAGAAATTATACCTCCCCATTCATGATGTTAGTAGAGTAAACAGGACTCAATTTGGACTAGAGTCACCAAAGAAAGGGATAACTTGGGCTAAAACCATCAAAGCAAAGGATTAATGCACCAATTTAGTGGTAAAATGTAAATAAGTCAATTTGAATCCACCAAATCATCGAATCCTTCTTCAATTGCAACTTAAAAATGACCAAATAATGCATAATTTCCAAGCAAAAGTGAAGCATTGATCAAATTTCTGAAATAGAAAAATGACTAAGGACTCAATAGCAACCATTAATCAATCAATCAGGGCCAGTTGAAACATTTCAAAAACTTAAAAGGTCCAAGAGCAAGAAAAGGTCAAGTAATGATTGAAATTTCAATCCCTCTAAGACCTAATTGCAAGAAATCAACATATAATTGGGCCACAATGCAACAAAGGGAGACTTGAGGGGTCAAAGCGCAATTTTTGAAAGTTTTTGCATGCAAACTCATGCAAAAGCCACGGAACAAACAAGTTTTCTGCAACAGAAGGTGTTCGGCAGCTTAGGAAACTTTCTTCTGCAATTGCTTATTGCAAGCTTTGCAGTTTCAACTCATGCCAATAAAGTGCCAAAACATGGTACAAAGCTCACTGCTTTACTGGCTTAAACCACCCGTCTCAAAATATCAGTTTGGACAGCAAGGAAATCAACAAAAATGCAGCGAAGAAACCTTAACATTCACTTGAGATGTCAACTAAAACATCTGAGGACACATTTTAACTCTCGGACCGTGAAGCAGTTAAAATTCCAGACCTCTACACAGGGAGTTCCAAGACAATATTATGCAAACCTGAAGAGACTTATGGTGAACATGCTCGCATCAAATGGAAATGAAAGGATGAAACAACACTACTGAAATGACATGGTAAGTGGGCAAAAAAATGAAAAAAGACAAACAGCAAGTTTCTTCACATATTTGGGAGAACGGGAAACCAATCATGATGAAACAGCCATAACCCAAAATGACATCTTTCAATGCAGCAATGAAAAAATGAAACTTATGAGCTGCTGGGTAACAAGTTGAAAGGCTGCAGACTCCATGAACTGCGAACCGAACATGATTTGGACAAGAAACGATTTCAGCAAATATGGAACTGATCATTTTATGCAACAGACTTCAACCCATTTGGTTAGCATAATCTAGACAAGGTTCTTGACTTATCCGAAAGAGCAGAACATGCAACAACCAAAGGAAAACACGAGACCAGAATCATTGAAAGCCAACTTTGATTTATTCGAATCACAAAACAAATAGCATGGAAACCCTCTATTCTTTTGATGAATTCAAACCACAAAAGACAGCCTTTTCGTAATATCAGAAGCAAATAAAACCCAAGGAAAAACAATTCATTCAAGAGAAAAGGAGAAGCTCACGCAATAATTCTGAAATTTCATGAAAGTTTCAGTCAAAGGAAACTATCTCCATCCATAAACAATGAGGGACGTAAACTAGTGTGGGAGGGGCTCAGAAACGATCACCTGAATTGCTGGGCCAAAGCAAGAGTTTCTGCTGCGTTTTCGTTCGGTGCAGTGGAGGCAGAGCAGCTCCTTTGTGGCCAGATTTGACGACCTTCCAGTTGTTTTTCGTTCAAGATGTCTCAACAGAAATTGTTCCTTCCATGATGTAGTTTACCCAGAAACCGAGATCTCTCCCTGAGGAGCCCTGGGGAGATCAGAATGAAGCGGGGAAGTTGGCTGAAACGAAGCCAAGAAAATTTCGTCGCAGCGGCATGCGGCAGGGACAAGCTCGCAACTGGAGCTTCGATTCAAGGGTTTCAGTGGTTTTTTCCAGAAATGTTCAACACGAAATCTCCTCCCCAAATGACGTAGAAATTTAAATCACCTCAAACAAAGCTATAGCCAAAGAGAAAAATGCATCCGAGGGAGGCTAAAAGGTCAGCCTTTTCCTGTCGGAAAATCTTCTGTAAAGCTCCCTTTTTTCCGTTCCTTTTCCTGTTTTCTGATCTCTCTACCCAGCCGCCTGTTTCAGCCGTCATTCCCTCTGCTTGCCGTAGCTCTCTTCTCAAGCCCGTCAACCCCAGCTCTCTCTCTCGGTCATTTTCAGTTTTTGTTCCAGCAGCCGCCCCTCACTCTTAGCTCTCTATCTCTCGGCTCTCTCCCCCAGTTCTCCTTTTTCCCTTTATCTCACACTCTCTCTCGGCTGCAGTTTTCTCTATTCCTTCAACCTCCCCCCAGCCGTCACCAAAAAGCTCTCTCTCGGTTTTCTCTTTCAGAAACTCTTCGTAGCCTTTCTGTTTTTTCTCTCTACCCCCACAGCCGCCTCCCTCTTATTTCATCAGCCTCCCCTCGTTCTATCTATTCTCTTAGCTTTTATATGCACCGAATATCCCTAGAACCTAGCATCAATGGTGCTGCTGCATTCATTTTTCCAGGGTGAAGTGTAAACCATCGGATGAACTTTTGTACCATGATCCTCTTAATGTAGGGTTAAAAAACCAAGTGGCTTGACACAAAAATGATCAAACGGAGCCAAATGATACGAAGCTCAGAGAAACGCATCTGCTTTTGCTTCTGCTGATGTATTTGCAAACATAGCAATAGCGCGCGTGCCATGCAAGCGCGAGTGACCCTTTTTTTTTTTTTTTTTAACATAATAATTTAACAAAAATATAAATAACTAATTAAGAAAAATAACTAATGAAGAAAGATTGAATAAAATGAGCGGAACCTGCGTGAAATTAACTAATTATTTGATCGTGAAATTAGGAATTGATTTTTTTTCTCTCTTGTCTGGTTTCCTTTTTTGGTAACTTGCGCTAGGGTTTTGTCCCGGATGCATGGAGGGTCCTCCGTGGCCGCCGCCGGCTGCAGGGGGTGCCGCGGCCTCCTCCAGGTCCTTCGCAGACGTGCTCGCTGGCCCATGCCGGTTAGAGTCGAATATTCCGGATCTGGGGTGTTCCTCTTCGCATAGAGGGGAACCTGCGTTGCTTCTATCTCAGAAGGAGTTGCTGCTTCTCTCTGCACCGTTTCAGAATGCGTTAGTCGGCAGGTTTCCCTTTCGCCGCCCACCTATGGAAGTCATTAGGCATTTTTTCGTTTCGCTAGGTCTGAAGGGGGCGTGTGATGTTGGCCTGCTAGATCTTAATCACGTCCTCATCAGGCCATCGTCTGAGGAGGACTTTACAAGACTTTTCTTGCGCCGCTCCTGGGTCGTAAAGGGCGCGCAGATGCTGGTATCAAAGTGGACGCTGGATTTCAAAGCTCATCAGGATGCTACGTTCGCCCCTGTGTGGGTGTCCTTGCCGTCGCTTCCGTTGCCTTTGTTTAACAAGATGTACATTGCCAAACTGGCGGGATTGCTGGGAAGATTTCTAAAGATTGACTCTGCGACTTTGGCGTTGAAGCGCCCATCCGTGGCGAGGGTGCTCGTTGAGATGGATGTTTCGGTGTCTCCTCCACACCGTATTTGGATTGGAGAGAATCAGGAGGGTTTCTGGCAGTCGGTGGAGTATGAGAGCTGGCCAAAATTTTGTGGGTTTTGCACTCATTTTGGTCATGAAGTTGGGGAGTGTTTTAGGAAAAACCCAGATCTTATTCCTACCAAACCTCTAGGCAAGAAGGTTGACAAGGCAGTGGCGGTTTACAGACCTAAGGTAACCACTGGTCAGGCTACGTCTGCGCGGGCATGTCCGGATATTGAACCTGGGGTGAATACCCATGATCTGGAGGTACCTAAGGCTGATATGGGTCAGGCGGCGCATACTCACGCGGAGGAGCATTGTGACCCGGGGTTAGCCAGCATGGAGGCAGCCGCTGGTGATCAGCCAGTTTTGGAGGAAGTCCGTGGTGGTACGGAGTTTGGTGGAGACTCGGTAGCTGTGGCTGGGCTTGAGGGTGTAGCCGCTGTGGCTTTGACGGCTATGGATGCGCTGGAGATTGATTCCCCTCAGTTTTTAGTTTCGAGGACTGATGATTGCGAAAGGGAAGTAGGCGGGCAGGAGGCCAGGTGTGTGCCATCCTCCAATACTTTTGCTGTATTGCAAGCACTTGCAGACAAGGAGTTCCAGGATTTTGAGCGCACCCCGTCCAGGTCTGAGGCTCATGCTCCAACAACTAGGCCAAAACACAGAAGGCAGTACTCGGACGGGGATATACCAGGTGAAGTGGCACAATGGGCTCACCTTAAGGAGTTTCATAGGGTGTTGCATCAACGGTTGTCGCCTGATCAGATGGCAACGGGAGGGATGCTGGACGGGGTGCAGGGTGCTGCGGCACAGGTGGAGCAGCAAGAAGCCGCGGGTAAAGGTCAGCTTGGGGCTAGGCACAAGGGCGGTCGTCCGGCTAAGTCTTCGTCCAACCAGGTTCATATCTTGTCTCAAAATCCTTATTCGTTGCGGACTCATGTTAAATCCCTTTAGGATGGTGGTGTGGAACATACGTGGGGCTTCTCGTAAAGACTCACTCACATATCTACATAAGATTTGCAAAGCTAATAAAATACGGATTCTAGTTCTTCTAGAACCATTGTCGGATACACCGCAGCTGGAGGTGGTCCGCCGGTTTCTAGGTTTCGACAGAGCGTCGGTAGCGTTGAATAATAAGGTATGGGTTTTTTGGTACGATGAGTTGTCATTGTGCTTCAGGGAGATGGCCGAGCAACTCCTTCATTTGGGCATTTCTTTTCCGTCTGGTTGCTCGATTCAGCTTTCGGCTGTATATGCACGGTGCTCGAGGGTGGGGCGACGCGACCTGTGGGCGGCAATGGAAGAATTAGCGGGCTCCGTGCGGGGGCCTTGGTTACTGGCAGGGGATTTCAATGTCATTACCACTGCGGAGGAACGAGCGGGTGGTTCTCCAGCCAATGCACGGAACATTGAGGAATTTAACGCTGCCATTGGCTCCTGTGGTTTAGCGGAGGTTCCTTTTGATGGGTCGTTATTTACATGGACGAATGGTAGGGTGTGGCAGAGATTGGATAGGGCTTTGATGAATCGGGATTGGGCTGAGGGGTACGATCTCTCCCATGTGTCTCATTTGTCCAGAGGGCGTTCGGATCATGCTCCGCTGGTTATTACTGCCAACAATGGGAGAAGAGGGAAAAGTTCTTTTAAATTTTTAAATGTATGGCAGAGGCATTCAGGTTTTATGGAGGTGGTCCGCCAAGGTTGGGCGATGCCCGTGGAGGGGCTGGGTATGCCGAAGTTCCATAATAAATTGCGGGCGGTAAAAGGCTGTCTGCAAACATGGAATGTACAGGTCTTTGGTAATGTTTTTAACAAAGTGAAGGAGGCTGAGGCTGTTATGAAACAAAGGGAGGAACATTTTGACAAGGAGAGGGATTCAGTTTCCAGAGCAGAACTGGAGGAGGCAAAGGCGGCTTATGCAAGGAGCTTGGCAGTGGAGTGTGAGTACTGGAGACAAAAGTCGGGCATCAAATGGTTGCAGGTTGGGGATGCTAATTCGGCATACTTCCATTCTCGTTGCCGCCAACGCCGAAGTTATAATTTTGTGGCCCGTATTAAAGAGCAATCTGGAGCCTGGCTGGAGGATATACATGATATTAGGCGGTCAGCCGTGGGGTTCTTCTCCTCCTTGTTCGCATCTGAGCAACACGGATTTCTCCCTCCAGCACTTCCGTTTTCGCTCCCTCAATTAACGTCGGCAGATAATGACAGGTTAGGTGCCTTGCCTGGAATGGAAGAATTGAAGGGGGTGGTCTTTGCATTGGATGCAGATAGTGCTCCGGGTCCGGATGGGTTTGGGGCAGGTTTTTACCAGGTGTGCTGGGATATTATTAAATCTGATTTATTGGAGGCGGTACAGGCCTTTTTCCAAGGTATGCGGCTGCCTAGGTGCTTTACTAGCACTTCCATCATTTTATTGCCTAAGGTGGCGGGTGCTGGGCAATGGACGGATTTCCGGCCAATAAGTCTTTGCAACGTCTGCTCGAAAATTATTTCCAAGCTCGTCTCGGATAGGTTGGCTACGGTTCTCCCTACATTAGTATCCCCGTGGCAGACAGGGTTTGTGCCAGGTCGGGGGATAACGGACAACATTCTTCTTACTCAGGAGTTGGTGGTGGATCTGGATAGGCGGTTGAGGCACCCAAATCTTATGCTAAAATTGGATATGGAAAAGGCGTATGACAGGGTCGAATGGCCTTTTCTTTTGTTTATGCTTCGGAAGTTTGGATTTGCTGAACATGTGGTAGACATTATTTTTCGCTTGGTGTCTAATAATTGGTTTTCTGTCTTGGTGAATGGAGAGCCTTCTGGATTTTTTAAGTCCACGAGGGGTGTTAGGCAGGGTGACCCGGTTTCTCCTGGCCTTTTTGTGTTAATTGCGGAGTTTTTAGGCCGTGGGCTGCACCATCTCCTGGATAGTCAGCCGCACAGGCGGTTTGTTTCAGCAGGGACAGTAGTCCCCTACCTGGCCTTCGCCGATGACATGCTCATTTTCACAAGATGTTCAGAGGAGTGCTTGTCTGCTCTCAAGGGTTTTCTATCGGACTATCAAGAAGCATCAGGACAGAGAGTGAATGTCACCAAGAGTTCTTTTTTCTTGCCGTCATGGGCTTCTCCGGGCCAGGAGCAGTTGGTACATAGTGGTCTGGGTTTCAACAGGCAGTCATTTCCTTTCACTTATTTGGGGGCTCCTATATATAAAGGCCGGCGTTGTGGTATCTTGTTTGATGGAATTATTTCCAAAACGAGGAGTCGTCTTGAACATTGGAGCACGAAATTGCTATCTTTTGGGGGTAAGCTCGTATTAGCACGGCATGTCCTTGCTTCGCTGCCCATGTATTTACTTCAGGTGTTGGATCCTCCCAAGGCTGTGCTCACTAGGCTGGGCGTTCTTTGTAATTCCTTTCTATGGGACCAAAACGGGGAGAGGCGCATTCATTGGTCCTCCTGGGATAATTTGTGCTTTCCTGTTGACGAAGGGGGCCTGGGATTCCGCTCTTTCAGGGACATGGCGCGAGCTTTCTCCGCTAAATTGTGGTGGCGGTTCAGGCTGGGAACTTCTGTTTGGGCAGAATTCATGCACGCCAAATACGTCAACGGTTGTCATCCAGCGGACGCGGCACCCGTGCGACCTTCGGCGATGTAGAGGCGTCTTCAGGCGATACGTCCCATGGTTGAGCCGAGCATTAGGTGGTGTTTAGGGGATGGTTTGGTGGATTTTTGGAAAGATCGCTGGGTCCTTCATGAGCCTTTGGAGAGTGTGGTGGTTCGGCCTGATCATCCTCACTTCCTTGTCTCCGAATTTATTACGTTGGATGGTTGGGATGAATTGCGTCTTGCCCATTGGGTCCCGAGTTTTGTCATCCAGGCTATCAAGGACACGCCATTCGACGTATCTCAGAAAGATAGGATGGTTTGGCTACCTTCTCCGACGGGTTGCTTCTCGGTTAAGTCGGCATGGGAGGTGCTCCGACAAAAGAGGCAGTATTCCTTGGTTGACTCACTGCTATGGTCTTCGGTGTTGCCAATGAAAATGTCGTTTCTCGCTTGGAGAGTGATGCGCAATTTCCTACCTTTGGATGTGACTTTACGGTCGAGGGGTTTGTCTTGTCCCTCTAGATGTGGGTGCTGTTATCTGGAGGAGGAAGACCTTTTGCATGTCTTCTTTAAGGGCCCGGTGGCCTCCGAGGTGTGGCGGAGGATGTCTGCCCGTTTTGGTTTTCGATTATCCAATTGCTTGGGCATGGTATCAGTTTTTAAAGCGTGGTATTGGACGGCAGTAATTCCTTCGAAGGACCATATTCGGACGTTTATGCCAGTTGTAGTGTGCTGGTTTCTTTGGTCTGCCAGGAACCAGGAGCGTTTCTGCGGCGTCCGTTGGGGGAGTGACAAGGTCATCTGCGAGGTAGACCATTTCTTGGAGGGGCTTGGGAAGGCTAATTTGTTTCGTCGGTCGCACTTCAACGGAGATGTCGATTGTGACTTGCTTCGTTTGGTCACCACGCCGCCGCGGCGGAGAATCCCTCGGGCGGTTATGTGGGAAAAGCCGCCTTTTGGTTTGCTTAAATTGAACTCGGACGCCAGTGTGAAGCATGGCAGGGCCACGGGTGGGGGGCTAGTCCGGGATTATCAGGGAAAAATGATTTTTGCTTTTTACAAGGAATTCGGGGACTACAATGTGTTGGAGGCATAAGGTCTGGCTTTACTGTTTGGTTTGCAGTTGTGTTCACAACGGGGGCTTCGCCCTTCGTTGGTAGAAGTGGATTCTAAAGCCTTGGTGCAGTTGGTTGTCTCTGGGGTAATTGCTAAGTGGCCTTTATGTAATTGATTGAGGAAAATTAGGAGACTTCTAGAGGGTTTTTCAGCCACTATCGCGCATGTGTTCCGTGAGGCGAACTCGGCGGCAGACAGGCTAGCGGATATGGGAGCAATAGGTGTCACGGAATATGACCAGTTCCAGGAGTTGCCGGCAATCGTCCGGGCCTCGGTTGTGCTAGACTCACGGAGTGTGCCTGGGGTTCGTTGGATTAGCGAAGGGGGTTAGGTTATGTATGCCTAGACTTTACATTGGGGAGGCGTCTCCCTTCTTTGTTTAAGTGTCATTTTCAATAATATTTAGGGGCTGGCATCCCCTCCCCGTGTACGGGGTTTTGCCAAAAAAAAAAAAAAAGAATAAAATGAGCGGAATTAGGCATAAAAAGATAAAAATGAAATGCTAATTTTTCTTTCTTTTTCCTTTTTTTTTTCCTTTTTTCTTTTTTCTTAAATAGTCCAAAACCCGCAATCGGGTTTCCCCCTTTTTTCATTTTTCATATTTTCCCCAAGAAAACATTGAATTTAAATCAAAACAACTAAAGCATAATTTTTTGAATGCTTTTCTTCTTTTTTTTTTCGAGAAATTCTATGCTAAAACTTAAAAATAAAATAATGAAATAAAAAACTAAAAAACTAAGAACTAAAAAGTGAATGAACCTAATACGACAAATAAAAACTAAAAAAAAGTAAATGAAATTACACTGAAAATTTGGTGTCTACACTGTTCATAGTTTATCCAAGTCAAATTCATCATTTACAGAACCAGAATTTCACCGTCAGGCTGGTTAACAGCACTGCATTCAACTGACAATAACTCATGCTACAAAAGTCCAATTGAGGCATTTTTAGAGGTGTTGGAAAGCTAAAACATACAACTACAACTTTCATGTTTTGGACAAATACTAATTCAATATGGATCAAGGTAGAAAAATGCGGCCAGGATGGTGAAATGTCAAAATGGTCCACAGAGCTCTACCTATGGCAGTCAAGGGTATTTTTGTCTTTTCACAAGCTACAGTGCTCGGATTGAGCTGAAAGTTTACAGGCACCTATAAACATCATTTTCTACAACTTTCATGTTTTAATCTAAGGCTGATTTGGCCTTGATCATAGCCGAACAGAACCGGGTAGAACAGGGTAAGATGAAAACCCTAAAACTGAAATTTCCATAATACTACTTCCAACTATGAAATATGCTCATAAACTACCAAAACTACAACTTTAAACCACTAATTAGCAATTAATTGAAGTAAAGAGTAGGTTCTTGGCAAAATACCTTGGAAACTCAAGAAAAATGGTAGCTTAGTATCTTTCCCCCTACAATCACTCCACCAACTCCTTCAACCTTCCTTAATAAGCACTTGTGTGGTGTAGTTTCAATTTTGGTTGGCTACAACTCAAGATTCAAACTAGCAAGTGAAGTAGAAATTGAAGTTTCTCTCCTTGTTTTTCTCCTCCAGAGGGTCGGCCAAGGGAAGCTCAAAATGAAGAAAATGTTGGTCAAATTTTCATTTTATTCAAGAGGTAAGAAAGTCCTTGGTTCAAGTCAAAAGTTCAATAAATTTAAGACAAGTGCTTAGCCAAGATTAATCCTTATCTTATTGTCTTCCTAACTAATCCCTAATTATCACCTAGCACCTTGGAAAATAATAACACTTAGCTCAAAACTCAAACTAGTGCTCTTGATATAGGCAACCCTAGGGGAAGACCCTCTTAGAACCTTCCAACCTTGTAATTATCAGAGTTGGATCTTTTCTCCCAATGGAAATTGAACTCGATTGTTCTCATGAACTCAAGACCTCTGACACACAAAGGTAATCAGTAACCTTAAGCAAATAAGGATGGATGAAGCGACACCACGATTAGGGAACAAACTAATCGATAAAGTCTGATTTGAATCCTAAGCTATGAACTCAAGAATTCAAGAGTAAGTTCGATTAAGAACTTGAAGGAAAATTCCTCACGATTTCTGGTTGTAATAATATGTCCTTTTACTCTTACAAGAGGTGCCTTTTTATAGGCTAAAACTAGGGCAAAATCCAGCCCACATAAACCTGGAAGAGATTCGGTCCGCATAAAAGAGCTTAAAGAGCTAGCTCTTTAAGGCTTTCCGATAAGGCCCAATAAGTAATAAAATACTCAACGCCTAACAACTACTAAACTAGATAGTCTTAAAACAACTACCAACTAAGCTAACAAGTATGAGATCATTCCTTCACTTCAAACGTACAAGTGAACAAAGTAACTTCATGGTCCATCAAATCTTCAAACCTAACTTGCTCCTTGATTGTATGGTGAATGATCAAAGCTCGTAAAGCTTCCTTCACCTTCTTGGTTCTTGATCTTGTCATCGGACCACCAATGTTGATCAAAGGGTCCTTGACCCAGGGTTGAAGTTAATTATTGCATACCCGTATCTGCATCATTCCCTCTTTCCTCGAAAAGATTCGTCCTCGAATCTTCAAAGTCTCCTCTTGAAAGTGATTTGTCCACAAATCGATGGTGCGCTTAAAGGACAGCAATGTTGGAAATAGATGAATGACTACGAGCCATGTTGCATGTCGTTTGGTCAGCTTCGGGAAGCGCTCAAACAAGGACATGCGCCAAGGTAGGAAAGAGCTTGTGTAAGGCGTGTGAAAATCCCAAGTGGCAATCCAAAACTCTCTAATTAGCCTTTGGTCATGAAGCTTCACATTGACACCTTGATTGTGCAAAGGTGTAAAATCCAGCACTAGTTGACATTGATTTGAATCATCTTGCATGGATAAATTAGGAGCAACTTGTTGCATGGATGAGACACTAAACAACTCGTGGAGGACAGCTTTGGGATCTTGCGTGACACACAATTTCTCATCTTCCAACATATAAGGTAGCAAACAATTGAATTCCACTTCATGAGGGTTACTCGAACTAGCACAAGTTGAAGCTGACAAATTGAGCACTTGGCCACCAGCTTTTGGCTGTGTGAATAAGCATGAAAGATCACCATCTTTAGTTGGAATAAGCACGAAATCAGGTTGTAAGTCTTTAATCAAAACTGAAAAATTTTGGACAGCTTTACAACCTACAAAAACAAAATAACCTTCAACTTGAAACAAATTAGAAATTGGGTAAAGAAGTAATGGTACATCATCAACTAAATGGTAAGAAGGTATAGAACAAGTTTTAAATGTGAATACTCCCTTTGCCACTTCATTATTCCTTCCACCAATTGATTCAACTTGAGAAGGCATTGCTAGCCTTTTACACTTTTCTTCAAAATCTGGATAAGAAATACAAGTGTTAGGATGGAAATTATACTCAAAAGAAGGTAAAGATGATGAATGACCCATAGGTAGCAAATGAGAGTCAAATTTCGGAATTCTCCCTTCATGGTGGATTTGACTTGATTCCCCTTTGGTATGGACAGATTTGAATTGAAATTGTTCCATGAGATGATTCCAAATAGATTCAATTCCTAAAAGACAAACTCCATGGAAGCTAGTGAATTGTACAAGTGACTTTGGAATGGAGCATAGCATGACTAACTTCACTTGACTTTGCTTAATCTGCACAAACGAAGAAACACTAAATAAAGCAAAGGTAAGTTCGTTAGGAAAACAATAAGCCCTCATATTTTTGCTCAAAATCGTCTCATTTTCTCTCTTTTCTTCCTTTTTACCACTCATCTCATCAGATTTTTCCATCTCTTTATCTAGTTTAACGCCCTCGATTGTTTTCTCATCATCAACCTCCTCAACAAATGGTTCAATAGGATGAGATACTCCTTTGTTGGGAATAGGGTCAGCTATCTCCTTCTTAGAAAACTCACTTTGATAGCAACCATTTGACTCCATTTGTTTTTGGTGTAGAAGACGTTGATATGTCTCCCAAAATGACTCCGCATGAGGTGGTTCAACTCTAAGTTTAGTCTTAGAAAATGCTGAATGAACCTTCTTATCACCTCTTGCATAAACCGGCTTTAAAGAGGTAGATTGCATGGAACCCCTCCTCTTGAGAGATTCATTCTCTTGCTTGAGTTTATGTTCGTTCTCTCGATTGTACAAGTCCGTGGTATAATGGAAGGGTACAAATCGTTTCCTCATCACTTGCTTCATTTCAGTCCAAGTGGCAATCGGTTGTTCCCTATTTCTCTTTCTTGTGGCACATACTTGCTCCCACCAAATAGATGCATAATCTTGAAATTCAATAGCTGCAAGTTTCACCTTTTTCTCTTCGGAGTAATTGTGGACTTCAAACACTTGCTCAACTCGCCTAACCCAATCTAAGTAAGCTTCAGGATCATTTTTCCCATGAAAGGTAGGCATCTTAGTCTTGATGGAACCAAGATTGTCATCGGTTCTCCTAGGTCGGTCTCGGCCTTTCCTCGCTTCCCTGTGGCTTTTTCTTGATCGGAATGAGGTGTTAGAATGATACCCCTCATCATCCGCATCATGCTCAACACTCTGAGCACTTGAAGCCCTATTGGGAATATCTCCAGTACCTCGCATCTCAATGGCAGCCACCCTGTCGGATATTTGTGCCATCGCAAATTCATGTCTCTCCGCTTGTTTTTGAAGAGTTTGGAGCACCAGTTTGAGTGACACGTCGGTCTCAGACGGCTCAGGCATGTTCCCCTCTTGAGACATATTGTCCAACCTGCAAAACAAATGTATCCTAGTCTACCTTGCCAAGCACTCGTGTATCACTCAAGAAAACACACTCACTCTCAATTTTCCTTATCGAAGTTCTTAAAACAACTCAACTCTCAAAAATTCCAGAATTAATTACCCTATAAGTAATAAGACACAAAGCAGAATTTTTTTGCGAATCCTAGAAAACAAAAACTCTACCTGAAGCTGGAATTTTTTTTTTTTTGAGCTGTTGCTTTGCTGAGTTTCTGGTCAGTATTTTGGAGTATAAATGGTGCTTTGGGGGTGCTCAAAGAATGTACGAACCAGTCCTCAAATTTCAGTCAAATCGGATTGGAAAACTAGCTCAACCGATTTTAGAAACTCAAGAACTCCCAAGGTGGTTTGGGCTAAGGTGTTTGGTTTGGTTTTGAAAACGGAATTGGGTGTGTTTGGGGCTGGTTAGGTCGTTTGGGGTCTTTGGAATTCAATCAAGATTGGAACTCAAGAGTTGGAAACCAATCAAAATTAGGAAACTCAAGTTTTGGGAAATCAACCAAGATTTGGAGACTAATCAAGATTTGGGAACCCACCAAGAATTGGAAACTCACGATTTTTTTTTTGGAAACTTGATTTCCTTTGTATGAGAGCCAATTCCTTCTCTTCTTCCTTTTTTTTCTCTTTCATTTTTTTTTCTTTTTTTTTTCGGCCCTTCAAGGAACACAAATTCAGATCACACCAACAAGTTCAAGAAAACGGATGAAAGGTTATACCAATTCCAAGAAAACCCTAGTTCTTGGTTTATTGTTCAAGAATTTTCAAAACAAGACTTGGTGGTCCAAGAACTTCAAGAAACACAAGAATTTCCCCAAATTATGTTGTGGTGTCTAGGGTTTGCAAAAACAATAACCAATTCTCAAGAAATAGGCAAAACAGAATTTCAGCAATACTCAAAAGAAAATTCCAGCAATACTCTAGCAACTTGAACACTAAACAATATAAGGTACGTGACTCTTTTTTTTTTTTTTTTTTTGTCTTTAAACCCTAACAACCCAAACACAAGTATAACAAACCCAAGAACTTGGACAGAAAACACAAAAAGACAACACCCAAACAGTTTTTTTTTACTCGGATGAACAGTAACGATGAACAATAATCGCTACAGTTTTTTTTTTTTTTGTTTGACAAAAGACACAACTAACAAGATATGAACAACTTCAATTAAAAGAGAATTAACCTGATGCTCTGATTACCAACTGATATAGGCAACCCTAGGGGAAGACCCTCCTAGAACCTCCCAACCTTGTAATTATCAGAGTTGGATCTTTTCTCCCAATGGAAATTGAACTCGATTGTTCTCATGAACTCAAGACCTCTGACACACAAAGGTAATCAGCAACCTTAAGCAAATAAGGATGGATGAAGCTACACCACGATTAGGGAACAAACTAATCGATAAATTTTGATTTGAATCCTAAGCTATGAACTCAAGAATTCAAGAGTAAGTTCGATTAAGAACTTGAAGGAAAATTCCTCACGATTTCTGGTTGTAATAATATGTCCTTTTACTCTTACAAGAGGTGCCTTTTTATAGGCTAAAACTAGGGCAAAATCCGGCCCACATAAACCTGGAAGAGATTCGGTCCGCATAAAAGAGCTTAAAGAGCTAGCTCTTTAAGGCTTTCCAATAAGGCCCAATAAGTAATAAAATACTCAACGCCTAACAACTACTAAACTAGACAGTCTTAAAGCAACTACCAACTAAGCTAACAAGTATGAGATCATTACTTCACTTCAAACGTACAAGTGAACAAAGTAACTTCATGGTCCATCAAATCTTCAAACCTAACTTGCTCCTTGCTTGTATGGTGAATGATCAAAGCTCGTAAAGCTTCCTTCACCTTCTTGGTTCTTGATCTTGTCATCGGACCACCAATGTTGATCAAAGGGTCCTTGACCCAGGGTTGAAGTTAATTATTGCACACCCGTATCTGCATCAGCTCCAAAATTTATCGCACTTACCGCACTAACGGGTCCCACGTCCATAATGCACTTCAAAATTAACGTACACTAACTTGTACTAGGAAAATGATTTAACATTGTACTTGCTTATAAAAATGCATAGAAACTTTAATATTTTAAAGGCAAGTATAAAAATGTAGGCAAAAATAAAATAATGCTTAGAAAATGTGACAATTTTCCGATTCTCACACAGAGCCACTTCGCGTGGTCTCTGCGCGCAGTGAGTTTGGGCAAGTGGTGTTATATTCTTGATTTCGTGAATAAGTATGAAGGATTAAGTGCTCTTTTGAGCATAAGCTATGAATCATGAATTGTGATAGGTCTTAAATCTCTCTCATGGTACTTGAAGACAATAGATATGTACGTCAGGTAGGAATCTCGATTGTAGATAATTTACTCTTGGGACTGGCCAGCTCGAGTAGTGAATTATCTCGGATTCTTGTACCCGAGTAAGTGGGAGTTGAGGGCAATACTAAGGACTTGCGATCTTTATTGCGGGGAACATGAATGGGCTAATGTTTGGTGAGAGTAAGTGCCAAGGGTTAACGGACGTCTAGTTCTGATGGTAAGAGAAGTGAGAGATTGGACGGGGAATACTTTATCCGAGTGTGGAACGGTATGTCGTGTTTTCTTTTGTTTTGCCTCTGTATTACTACCGTATGTATTTGGCTTGTGGCATGTTAATACTTACGTGTATAATATTTGCCGTACTTGATTTTGTTTTTGTTCAACTTGATATGTAGCTTTGTGAATTTGGTGCGTTATATCTTGTCATTTTAGTCAATTTACTTTGTTACATATTAAATCACCTTTAGAAAAAAAAAGAGAAAAAGGGTATGGAGGGGAGACGTAGTCGCGGACGTGGAGCTAGTCGGGGCCGTGGGGCTAGGCAAGCTCAAGAACCAAGAAATGAAAGAGAAACAGCAGCTGAGCAAGATCGTGGGCCGAAGGTTGAGGCAGGAGACCAAGTAGCGACGGCGATCCAACAAATGACAAATGTCCTAGCGCGATTGGTAGATCAACAAGGTCAAATGCCAGTGAATCAACCCCAGAATCCCGAGATAGGAGAGGATAGGGCTCTGGAGCGGTTTCAAAAATTTGTACCTCCTAAATTCCTTGGAGGGCCTGATCCAGATGTAGCTGAACAGTGGTTAGAGGCAATGATTAACATCTTCACAGCCTTGAACTACAAGGAGCAAAGACAGGCGAACTTTGCTGTATTCCAATTCGAAAGACCGACCCGAGCATGGTGGAATGTTATTAGGGTAAAGTGGGAGAGAGAACAGACTGCATGGACATGGGTGAACTTTATAAGGGAATTTAACGAGAAGTACCTACCACCTTTGGTCCAAGAAAGGAGAGAGGATGAGTTTATTGGATTGCGTCAGGGAACCCAGAGTGTGGCCGAATATGAGACTAAATTTACTAAACTGTCTAAGTTTGCTTCCGAATTAGTGGTTACAGAGCGAAGGAGAGTAAGCCGGTTCATACAAGGCTTGAATTTGGAAATCCAGGAAGCTTTAGCGGCGGTTCAAATTAATACTTTTACGGAAGCTCTCGAGAAAGCGCAGAAAATTGAGGATGCGAAAGCACAAGTAAAAGCTTTTCAAACACGAAAAAGAGGTGCATCTAGTAGCATACCTGAGGAACCTAGAGAAAAGATAACGCCCTCCAAAGTGCAAAAAGTGAACCATTTACCTCATCCACCATGGACATTAGGAGCACTAGATGAAGGATCTATAAAAGAAAGTCAAAGAGAACAAGAGGGGATTTCTCGAGAAGGCCAAACAGTGGCATCCCACGTGGCCTATGGATACTGTGGGAAGGCAAATCACACTGAGAATGATTGTTGGAGGAAAGGGCGAAGGTGTTTGATTTGTGGGAGTGGCAATCATCAAATTAGCAATTGCCCGAAGAAACAGCCCCGAGAAAATAGTGCCCAACAAGTGAATGGAACCAAATCGAAACAAGTAAATAAAAGAGGGAACTGAACAAAAGTACCAGCAAAGATATATGCCTTAGACAAGCAACAAGCGTCGGAGTCATCTGAGGCAACGGAAGGTATGAATTTCAAGGTCGAAATTCTCTTAAGGGGGAGAGAGTGCGAGGATTTGAAAAATTCCTTATATTTTTCTTAAAAATTCCCTTTAATTTGAAATTTATTACTTTACAGTAGCTTTACTACACATTCACTTTCCCAATAGCTACAAATAATCATAGAAATAAGGATTTTCTTTTTACTTTCATCGTTACAATAAATTAGGATTTTTACGTCTTTTCGTAATATGAGAATCGGTACGCAGTGTGTATTAAATTTAGTGATTAAGAGTGAGTTTTAGATGATATTACATGTGTGATTAGTAGTAATAATAATAAGCTAGTGAATTATAAGTGAAAACCCTAGTACGTGCGATTTAGGGAAAAACGGTGTGAACCGATGTGTACCGTTGACTACCGATTGAACACACCACTTGACCACCACTTTCTTAACTTGATCTCATTGTTATTAGTGCATAATATCACCCCCTCATCAGATCATTATGGCCGAAAATGTTGACCATTAAAACCAAGGAAAAGAAGAAAATTCAAGATCAAACTTTGTGGTGACAAGTGGAAGCAATCCAACCATCTTTTAAGAAAGCCACTTGAGAGTTGAAGGAAAATTCCATAGCATCAAGTTTTGTGCGAGCAAAGGTTAGAATTTCGAGGACGAGATTCTTTTAAGGAGGAGAGAGTGTGAGACCCCGAAATTTTACGTGTCTTTATAACCCTTATGTGAACTCACTTACCTTTGATTTTCGATTCCTTTAATGGTCGAATTTGAGCCAAGAGAGTGAATTTTGTTAAGAAAAGTTTCATATTTTCAAGTTAGAAAATCTTGAAATTTTCGCAGGAGGCTTTGCGCAACTTTGGGAAATTGGTTATAACTTCGTACAGGAAAGTCTGAATTGAGTTCCGTTTGTTGTATTTAAAACTAGACTCATAGGGTTTTCTATTGTATCAAATTCAGAGTTTGATTCAATCCCTAGAAATTCCAGAAAATTGGTAAAGTTGGCTGAAAATTCTGTCCTGCACAAGTTACAATAGGAATGTTGTAGTAGCTTATGGCTTAATTTGGACCAACTTATGAACTGAATCTCTTTGAGGTGTTTTCTAAAGATTATGTAAGGATCGAAGACAACCAAGTGGAAGAGATAAACAATGTAAAGATCACAAACGTAACAATAAGTAAATAAAAAGGAAAGAATTGCAAACCAATTAACTACCCAGCTCCTCTTGAGCTTGTAGATTAATTCAAATAAGCTTCTTCAAGTTGATGAATTACAATCACTCTTGCGTACAATGGAAGGTTCACCTCCTCCTTACCCCGAACACCACTCGGTCAAGTCAGGAAGTTTTACTATCCCTCAGGACAACCCTCACAGAGATACACTCATGAAGTATTCACTCACAAATGAAAAGCTTACAACGAACCTCACACCACTAAGACTACAAATCTTCTTTGAAGAGTATTTTCTCACTAAAATCACTCTAGATCTTTTGTATCTTCAGTGTGCAAAAGTTGTTTGAAGATTCTGATCATACTCTATTTATAGGAGACCAACAAAGTGCTTCATTAATGCTTCCAACGGATAGAAAGTAGCTGAATAGTCAACTAGCCGTTGGAGTATCGGACGTCCGGTACTCCTGTTTTTTGCGTCCGACAGCAGGCAGTGAGTTTGAGAAATTTTCTTCAATTCTATCGGACGTCCGGTGCAAGCTCTTTGTGCGTCCGATAGCAAACAAAGAGATTTGAGAAATCATCTTGTTTCTATCGGACGTCCGATGGAGACATATTCAGCGTCCGATGGTTTCGTCGACTTTGAAGGATCCTATCGGACGTCCGATGCTTGCGTCCGATCGAGGTCAGTGATCTAGGGGGAATGTCTTATTTCCTTCGGACGTCCGGTGGTGGAGTTCTTCATGCGTCCGAAGTTACGCAATGATTATCGGACGTCCGATCCAAGCATCCGACAGCTTTCAGCAGCCTTTGTCCCTTTCAATTGCACTTGATCTTTGAATCTGATTTGCTTCACAACTAAAAATATTATCATTACTTTATATTGTAAATGTTTTCTGTATTACTTGTTATTACATGATTAATGTCCTTGTTTAATTATTTGGCTATGTGTATGGAACCTCACTGGGCTTTTACCTCATTCCGTTGGCTTTGTTTTCCTTACAGGGGATGCGAGCGAGGGCGTGAGTCATGTGCAGACTAGCTTGGTCTAGTTTTTTGAAATTTTATTTTTTTATTGTTCTCGCGCTAGTGCTTGGATAAGGTTGGATGTAGTAAGAACTTAAAACTTTTGTTCTAATTGGGATTGTATTTTTGTTTGAGATGGATATGAATGTAAGTATATGTTTCAAGTTTGGGAATTGTTTTTCGCTAGTCTCGAGGTTATATCTTATTTCACTTGATGAGAGCGATCGAGTCCTCGCGAGAGTTGGGCAGTAGGTCCGCCAAACCCTTTGGTTCGCCTTACGGGAAGGTGGGGCTGTCACATAAACCATACTTTAGACCTACTTTAGTTGTAAAAATTGAAAAATTAATCTAATAGTCCAATTAGACTGTAATCAAAACCCATAATTCATTTAAGAAAATTGCAGCAATATATAATGTGACAGCCCCATTTTCCCCAAAGGCGAACCAAAGGGGTCAGCGGACCGCCTGCCCAGCTTTCGCTAGGACTCACTACAATCCATAGCAAGAATTATTTGAAATTTCTAAACTAACCAAAATAATATTCATTACACCCCAAAATAACATTTACATACATCCAAAAGTTATTACATAGGTTCGCGTACAAAAGATTCATCATTTAGCTTCTATCTTAATTACAACCCAAAAATATATACTCTATAGTCATTTCTATTAAAATAAAAACTTAAAGTCTCTCAACACATTCGAACAATATTCTTGAGTACTCTCGGATCCGAATCCTATTAAGGAAAACAAAATGTGGGATGAGCTTACGCCCAGTGAGTATTCCAGGTAAATAGGAAAAACAAGAGAATAACACAATTTAACATGCAAGCACGTTTTTCCAAGTAACATAGGTTCAAGTAAATCGATACTCAACTTCAGAAACTGGTAGTGGAGCAATTAATTGTAATAGGAATCTTTCAATGTAAAATACTTGATAAACAATAACATTCATGCGTGCATTCAATCATTCGTTCAAGTAAATAAAAGGATGAACAATAATTTAAACATTAAAAGGATACGGGGCTCACAGGGAGCAATATTCACCTTATAACTGCCAATAAACAATCTGTGAGGACCCAAATTTTTCTTTTACTGGTTTATCTATTTATTTATTTATTCATTTATTTATTCATTTGTCCCAATTAAATTATTTCATTCATTTTAATTGCATCAGCATTGTACATTGTCTCATTTTTTAAAAAAAACACATTTGCTCATAAACTTGATTTTCGTGTCGCCCAATTAGTGAAAATTTGAGAGATCATGCTTTTCGAAGCAATATGTGGTCTGAGAGTGCAATGGCCTTGGAGAGTTAAGGGTAATCAATTGTAGACTAGAAAAAGTTAATTGACGGATTGGAGGTGAGTGAATTGAGTTACGCTCAATTAGGAGCATTAATGGACCACTATTCAAATGTTGACTTTTGCACCACAAAAATGGTTTTATGTCACTTCACTCTTTCACCATTTCACTTCACAAACATCACTCAACAGCCACAATCTCTTCCTCTCCCCTTGGCCGAACCTCTCCCCCTCCGTTGGCCATGAAAAACTTCATCTTCTTCCTCTCAATCTTGCTCACTAATCTTACGCCCAACCTTGCTCACACCTTGGATCATCTTCAAGCTTGGTAGAAGACTTGGTGGAGGGAAGATTCTTGGAGGTTTAGTGCTTGGTTTCTTGAGGTCTTGCTTGCTATCCTTGGAAGAAGGTATCCCCTCCAAGCTCCAATCTTTCTTTCATCCAATAGCTAAATTTTAGCTAGATACACTTGGGGTTGTTGATGGGTTCTATGAACCTTGATATTAAGTAGTATGTCTTGCGGATTTCTTGCTTTCTTGACTTGCTCTTAGGAAGATGCCTTGAGGGATGATATGTTTGATTTGGTTGGATGATCATGTGTTGTAGCATGGATTCTTGGCTTGCTTGATGGCTTGATTTTATCTCTTTACTAACTTGCAAGGTTATGGCTTTGTTGGTTAATGTTGACTTGCTTTGTTGGTTGTTTTGGTGGCATGAAAAGTGAGTTATAATGCTTGAATCTTGGTGGAAAAATTTTAGTTTTGGCACCTTCCTTGTTGACCGAAAAATGCAAGGGAAATTTCAGTTTTTCAAGGCCACTAGTTGGCCGAATATTGAGGCTAAAAATTTCAGTTTTGAGCCCCCCTCCTTGGACGAAAATGGTGCTGAAAATTTCTGGTTTTAGTGACCTTCTTTGTAGCTAAAATTTCAGGTTTTAAAGCCTCTTGTTGGCCGAGACTTTGAGGAAAAAAATTCAGGTTTTAGAGCTTCATTTTAACTCAAACCATGTGCTAAAATTTCTGGTTTTAAAAGCCCCAATTTAGCTCCAAACTTGGAGCTCAAAAATTCTGGTTTTGAGGCCATACTTGTGGCCGAAAGTTTGAGTGGCAAATTTCAATTTTTGGAGCCTATTCTTGAGCTAAATCTTGCTAAAATGATGGCCTTAGATGCACCTTGATCGGAGCAATTAAGATGGCTTTAAACGAAAGAAAAGAGATAGGTTTCACAAGTAGGTTTGCTGGAATTTTCGTGTTTCAAGTTTCAAAAACCAGCTTTCGAAAAACTGTTGTATCTTGGTGTAGGAAAATCTAAATTAAGTTTTGTTTGTTGCATTTGAAACTAGACAGGAAGTTCTTTCAGTGGTATAAATTTCAAGGGCTAGTTCGATTCCTATGAATTTTGATGAATTTTCAAAATTCACTGAAATTCAAGACTGTTTTGCCCTGTTTTTATTGAAGCAGCAATTTGGAACTAAAATTTGACTGGTTTCTGATTTGAATCTGGTAGAAGTGTCTTTTAGAGAGTTTTAGTTCATTGAGTCTATCTTCCAACGGTATAAGATTTACAATTTTTGGACTTATGAAACTCAAGTTATGATTTTTCAAATAACATTACAAAAATTGAAATTCTCCTTATAAAGTGACAAAAGCTCAAAAGTGGCTTGGAGATATTTTCTGGGTTTCAAGCCTAACCTTTTTGATTATTTGCACCCTATTTTATACTTGGGAAATGGATTTCATCGAGCACATGAGATTTCTCTTGACTTGGATCAGACAGCTTGATTGTTTGGAAGTTGGCCAAGCTTCAAGCGAAACTAGTTGTTTCCTTTGGCTCCAAAATAAGATTTTTTTACCTCCTAGTCTTATGCCCTTGGTTTCCGTGAAAATGAACTATAAATTGAGCATTTTAGCTAGAGTAATTCTTGAGGAATTTCACTAGTTTCATATTTGAAACTTGAAGCTTTTAGCTCCAATATTTACGATGAAATAAGTGACGCTTTTGATGGATTTTGACTTCGTAAGTTTAGAAACGTGAACGCTCACTTATATTCTAAAACTTGGACATAGAATTAGAAGTTTTAAAATATGAAAACATTTTTTTCCTTTCCTCAATTTTCGTGCCAAAAATGAAGTGTTGCCATGACTTGACTCGAAAATAGAACTTTTAAGTTCTCCTTGAATATTATTTTAGTGATTAAGTGAGAAAGTTTCTCTTTTAAGAGGACTTGAGCTTGAGGCTCTTGAGTGTGGGTAGCAAGGGGTTTTTTTTCTTATTAGCCTTGGTCGAATACCTAGGTAATCGTGATTGTGCATATCTCAGGTGATCACGTGGACACCGAGGAGCTCATTTGACCTCTTGCTTTTGCTTTCGTTTTCCTCTTGACTTTGGTGAGTGTCAAGTGCATGCTTCATGTTACTTTAAGTGAAATGATACTTGTACAAGTGCTATGTGATTCTTGTGATTTGTAAACTTGCCGAGGCGAGGGTGTATTTTATCAACCTCGTCCTCTTCCTCTTTAGTACTCACTACTTGTTATATGAATTTGTGTGACTTGCACTTGTACTTGAAAATGCTTTTAACTCGTGAGCACTGAACGGCAGCATGTACCATACCCTATTCTGGTGGGAGGTACCTCTCATCCCGACTCAGTGCTATGATCGATTCTAAGTCGATTAGAGCGTTGTCTCATCGACCAATTATACTTGTGGGGATGCCCCAACCCATTGGCTAACCTCGTAACTCGAGGCGGCAAGGTCTTGGTCGAGAAGCTTGGTGAACCATGGAAAATTTTATAGTTTGATCTTTTGAGGTCTTGCTTGGCATACTCGACTAGTATTGCCACCTCGTGCTTGTTTGGTTCTAGATCCGAGAGGGTGATATGGTGGATGGAGGAAGTAAGTGAAGCTCTACGGACATGTTGCTACTTGAGTTGACGGAGGGTTAACCAAAGATGGCTTGAACTGGCCGTGACGTGGGAATAGCTCCTGAGAGCTCCTGTATCCTTTCTACGTTTTACTTCCTACTCGCTCACTTATATGAAATTCGTGTTAAGTCGCTGTTAAATGTGCTATTTGATTTAGTTCGTGCTACTTGCTTGCTTGCTTGATTTTCTTGGCCTCACTGAGTGTTGGCTCACCCTAAGTTGTTATTCCTTAACAGGTTTTAGAAGTCCAAGTTGGAAACTCTAGATTAGCGGTTTTTTTTTTGTTGAAGCCAGCTAACCTTTTGTATGATATTTGAGACATTTGAAGTGTAAACTGTGACAGCCCCACCTTTCCCTAAGGCGAACCAAAGGGGTTAGCGGACTGCCTGCCCAACTCTCGTCAGGACTAACGGGATAGTGTAAAGCGATCTAGCACGTTCCGGAACATACAAACACGCTTAGTCAAGTCAAAATTACAAAATAAAAAAAATGAAAACAGAATCGGCCATGAATAGTAACCGACACGTCAAAATCCAACCAAGCATCAATCAAACATATGCATCTTGAAATTTAGCATTTACATACCAAAAGGGCATACCCAAGTTGTCCAACAAGTTTATACAAGTACGGTTTGCAAATTACAACTCAACATTTTTGGTTGGATCAAAATGCGCTTAGAGTTTGCTCAAAAAGAGCTATTCAAAATTTCATTCACATAAGCTCAACTCGGCAACCAACATTCATGGACTTTCCAAAAGTGTTTATATTCCTGTAAGGAAAACAAAAGGAATAGAGTGAACTTACGCCCAGTGAGTTACTATCACTCAAGCAACCAATTTCATATAGGCATAAAGCGTTCAATAAAGAAGTAAACCCAGATCACACATTAACAAAACGGGTAAAAGGATACGGACGGCTCTCAAGAGCCCCTTTCCTCGCTTGTATATTTGATCGGACTTCATTGACCCTCCGTCAATGTTTACAAAGTAACCAACCGTAGGCTCCACTTTACTTCCATTCCTTCCACCCAACATTCCCCTACCGGGCCCGAACTCCAAACAGTGTAAATTTGGTAATACTTTAGTATACCGGAATCGAGAGTCTCATACTACAGGATTCCATATAACAGTCCCCATGGCTCGTCAATTTTCAAGACCAAGCCGTCGTCGGCTCGATCCAATCGACTACCAATAGGGTTGAGCTCAGTAGTAACAGTAATGGCCGTTGTGTAGACACCAAAATTTTAGCATTTCTTTTTATTTATTCTAGGTGATTTTTGTTTATTTATTAATTTTATTTTTACTATTATTTCTTTGCTTAATTTATCTCATTCTCATTTTTTGTTAAGAAAATTGTTTTTGTTAATTAATCCACTGAAAAACAAAGAAGATCATCAAAAAAAAAATTATTTTTTTTTATTTTTTAGTATTTGTCCATTTTATTCAATTTTACTTAATTTGTTATTTTTCGTTATTTTGTTTTTTAATTAACTGGTTCATTTGGAAATGAAAAAGGAAAAGAAAAAAAAACAACAACAAAAAATCAAATCAGGCTTGTTTCAAGTGAAAAAAAAAAAAGGAAAAAAGAAAGAGCGCAATTCCATTTCTTTTCCCATTGTTTTGTCCATCATTTTTCTTTACCATCGGATGATTTTAACTCCATTCCTATTTGGCTCTCATCAACACCCTTCATGCGAGGGTTTAGAGAGTTGGGTTCTGATATAAAAGGAAAAGGCAGCCAAGGTTTTGACGGAGGGGGGAGGATAGAAAAATAGCGGCTAGGGTTTGATAGAGGAAGAGAGAGGAGAGGAACGGCTGATGAAAGGAAAAGTTTGGCGGCTAGGAGTAAGGGAAAAACCAGGAGATCAAGAGAGAGCTTTGGGACGGCTGAGAGGGAAAAAAAGAGAAACAGAGAAAAAGGCAAGCGAGATAGAGAGCTGGAGTTGAACAAAGACTGGACAAAAGAAAGGTAGAAACAAGAGAAAAGGCGAAAGCTTGGTGAGCAAAGAGGGAGGAAGGATCTGGAAAAGGGAGAGGGAGGTGGAGAGAGACGGAACTGAGCAAAAGAAAATGACTGAGGAAGAAGAAACCCACGGCCCTCGTCAGTTTTCTATCATCGTGGAGAGGCAAAGTTGTTTGCTAAGGATCGTTCCAATCTAATCCTTTTTTTTGCCTGTCCAGCTAATTTTTTGACTTCATTTGATTGTCATCTCAAGGGAGGTACACTCTTTCCCTTATTTTGATTTTTACTTGACTCTATGTGCCCCTATGTGGACTTATGTGTGAACTTGCATGATGTTTGAATATTCTCATTTATTTATTCATTTAGTTATTTTATTTTGTCTTAATTTTGTATACTTATTTTAATTTAATTTTTGATTATTTGGCAAGGCATTTGAATGCCAAATTGTAATAGTTAGATTTATTTCATTTTATTTCCCCGTTAGATTGTAGTAGGCCCCCCTCTCAAATGTAATAGCTAGGATTTTACTCATTTCTTTTCGCTTGTGTGATTTGCATGCTTACGTGCTATGTGTTACCGCTTTTTTAGGGCCTTGCATCTAGATACCATCCTTATGTGTTATGTGCTATCTGTGATTTATGTGTTTATTTGTTTTATTACGCTTTACATGATTTATTTGATTGTAACAAATGCATGTCGTCACCACACTAGTCCAACGCTAGTTGTGGCCGCCTTTCCCGAATCCACACTAGTCCAATGCTAGTTGTGGCTCTTTGTTCCAATTTTTCGTTAGTCCAATGCTAGTGAGAATTTGTAGACATGGGCTAGTCCAACGCTAGACCCTTAGGAGCCCTTCAAGCGTTAGATCATGATTGTGTGACAAAATCAATTCATCTCATGCATATCTTTACTTTCTAGGGCCTCTTTCACCATGTTGCATGACACTTTCCTTATATATTTATACCCCTTCCCCCATATTTTCCCTTATATATATATTCCTTACCCCTTTGTATGAAAACATAACATTAGTTTTGCATTTCATTTAAGAGATAGAAACTAGGTTAAATCATTTGCATGCTAGATTAGGAAAGCCCCTTGGATATGGGATATGGACGAGTTTGGCTTTTCTAGCCTTAGCACGCTCGTATTCCCTGTATTAAAAGGGAAAATTGAGTCACGAACATTAGTCCCCCGCACCCGTTGTGATGCATCCCTTTAGGTCATGTATATTTGTACATACTTTTATTTTCGTATTTTTTCTTTGAGTCTCATATTTTTGCACAATTCGTGACTTCTTCGAAATAATCACTTTGGGCATCGCAAGTAATGCGATTTGCATCAATTAAAATTTGAAAAGATATTTTGACCCCTCGATACCCTCTTAGGTCTAGGGTTTGCATCCATATAGTACATCCAAATGTGATAAATTTTTAGGTTAAATTAAGAAAATCTTTGACTAAATCACGCAACTAGCCTTGGCTAGGTTGAAAGGGTGCCTTGAATTTTTATCCTTGCCTTCCCTTTCTTCAAATGTGACTCCCGAATCTTTTTCTCTGATTTTCGTAGATTTGGAGTCGTTTAAAAAGGCTTTTTCTATTTTTTTCTTTAAAAAATTCATTTTTAGGTGACTTGGTACACCTTAACTCAATACCAAGTGGCGACTTGGATTTTGCTTTAAAAAACCCTTTTTAAACTATTATTTTGGGTCAAATAGTCGCATTTTCAAGTCCCATTTAGACCCACGTTTTTTCATTTTCTTTTTAAATCAAAATTCGTTTTTCAATCAAAAATTGAATCAAAAGCCATTTTTTCTAAACTCGTTATTTGTCTTATGAAAAATGGGGCGCGACAGCTGGCGACTCCACTGGGGACTTAGAGAATCCGAGCAAATTTGATTTAGTCAACATTTTTCTTCTTTTAACCTTTTCATATATCGCATTTGGATGTTTAGGGTTGCATTTTTTCCTTTTTAGGGTTTTGCATTTCGCGCGTATCAACTCACTCCCTTACCCATTTGCGTACGATTGATGTGGTGAATGGATGGTTTATTTATGTGATGTGATCTCGCGCCTTGCATTGCATTTGGGTGGGGGGATATTTTCCTAGAGCCTCGCTTTGGTTCTCGATCCCTCCCCTCCAAAAAGGAGCACTAGCATACGTGCATACGCTTTATTACTTATCCCTCCTTTATTTTTCTTTTAGTGGCTTGTCACGCCACTCCACCCTATTAGGATTAGGCGACCCACTTGGACGTGTGATCGCGACACGACGTGTGCGTAGCATGATCCGAGGGGTCACTCAATCTTCCGCTTTAAGCTTTGGGTTGATAGCCTTTAGCTTTTAGTCGAAGGTTGAGGATTTTTGATAGATTCACTCAGACATGTAGCCATGACACGACGTGTGCGTAGCAGTGTCTGGGGAATCGCTCGAGCCACCGACAAAGAACCTTGGGATTGATGACCTTTGGTTTCCAAGTCTGAAGGCTCGAGTACCTAAAACCTATCGAGTCTAGATGCATTAGTGAGACAATACCTCATGCATCCATGATAGTTTACTTAGGGTAGAGTCTGCCTTACCCTATTAGGGACACTATTCACGAGAGGAGGGATCCAACCCCTCTTTTCTTTTTATTGTTTTATCTCTTTGTGTTGTTTTGCTACAATGTGTTATGTGTATTTATCTGATTGAACTAACATTTCTTGGTTTTTTCTCCATTGCACTCATAAGCCCTAGAAAATAAGAGTCCTGGCATGGTACTCTTTAGGAGCCTATCCCGTTTGATGTGACACGTTTAAATTCAATGCTTCGCACTTGTAACATGAATACATTTCATTTTAGGCTCACCCCGGCATACAAAAAGGGGGTTCCTTTAGGTCACGTTTTCTTTATGTACTGCATATTTACGCGCTTTGATAAAATGGCATCATGCATAAACCCTAGAAGGGAATGCCATTTAGGGGATCCCGTGTTAGGAATAAGCCACATTGTGTCTCGGATACTTAATCCAATGAGACTTGCACGTTTACATTTTGTACCATCCAAAGGGGTAGTGCACAAGGTAAGGTAGGATCCGATCATTTTCATAGAGCGATCTTTGGAATGAGCGTCTAATAATCACCTTTTGGCCATTTTATCAAAATTGGTAAAAACTCCTTGCGTAAAGGACATTGATTTGAAGAAATTCACCAATATTTCCTCACTGTTGAGACGATAAATAAATTGAGGCCAAAATTTGATGTTAGAAGGCTCATTGACTAATGCATCGCAATGATTTTTTGAAACTACCAATAGGTAGACAATTCAATAAACCATCATTTCCATTTAATTCATTTGATCAAATTATCCATCAAGTTCATCCAATCTATTTGGTCAATTCATTCATTTTAGGACAATTTGGTCAATTTCGAGTAAATTGTCATTTTTATTCATTTGACCAATTTACCCTTTTTTAGGGTGATTCAACCAATTTTTGAATAAATTGTCAATTCCATTCAATCCATTGGACCATTTTATTCATCAATTTCATCTAGTCCATTTTATCAATTTGTTCATTTTTAGGGCAACCTAGTCGATTTTGAATTCATTTGACTAGTTTACCCATTTTAGGGCAATCTAGTCGATTTTGAATAGATCATTAATTTTATTCAATTCATTTGACTAGTTTACCCATTTTAGGGCAATCTAGTCGATTTTGAATAGATCACCAATTTCATTCAATTCATTTGATTAGTTTACCCATTCTTAGGGCAATCGTATCGATTTTGAATAAATCATCAATTTCGTCCAATCCATTTGACCAGTTTACCTATTTTTAGGGCAATTCGGTCGATTTGGAATAAATCATCATTTCACTTGATCTGCTTAATCAATTGATTTCATTCAATTCATTTGATTAGTTTAATTCATTTTTAGGGTTATCCATTCAATTTTGAATACCATTTTACCCTTTTTAAGGTAATCTAGTCATTTTTTTTTTTGAATAAATCGTTCAATCTATTTGACTAAGGTATCCATTTTTTTTTGGGCGATCCAACAAAGTTCATCAATTTCATCTGATCCATTTGACAACTTAGGGGTCTTGATGTCAAGAGTTGGGATGGCTATTTGTTTTTGAGAAAATCGCTCATCACATTCATTCCATTTGGATAGATAAGGGTTTCGATTCATGTAAGAAATTGCAATCTCCCCAATAACAAATGATTTGTACAAATTCCTGGGCCAACCAAAACCATTCACTCGTTTGGATTTGTCCTCAATTTGTTAAAAGGTCTCCCACTATTCAATTGGCCCAAAATTTTCAAATTGCTTCTCAAATCAAATGTTACTAAGTTGATCGGATCCATCAGGTATGGTATAGTGCCTACCTCAGAGGATTACATCATATTAGGCCTACCCTTGGCACAAAAAGGGTTCCCCCATAGGGCATGCATCCGAATTTTTTGGATATTTACTAACTCTTGTCTTTTTCTTTTTTCCTTTTCTTTATTTTTATTGGAATAGCTAAGCGAGGGCTAAATCTAAAGGCAATTCCTTTCAAAAATTCTCAGGTAATATTTAAACATAGCTTCTCGTCGAAACCCCATCATAACTCGATCTCGAAGTCGAGCCCGGAGGAATCGTGTAAACATGAGTTCACAACCGGAACCATCGAATAGGTCCGCTACTACAGCTCAACCTGAGACTGCAAATTTGGGGATCCAGCTAAACCGAGATGCTTACTAAGTTTGGTGAGATGGCTACCGAGATGGCGGCCCAAAGGAAATTGATTGATGAGCTTATCAGTAGTGGAGTTCAACCCGAGCCCGTACCCGTCAGACAACCTGAGCAAGAACCATTTGTCATACCCCCGACTCAAACTACTGTTATACCATCTTTCTCTATTCCACCCGAAGCAACTTTCACCTATACCACCATAAATTTGCCATACACCTACCCTCCTAATCCTTCATTTCTGCCTACTCACATGTAAATTCCACCACCACAAGTCGCTTTGAATATGTTTCCTGAGCAGTATACTTTTTATCCCACCGCTACAGAGCCCTTACTGCCAGACCATACTGCCCAAGCTAAACCAGAAATAGGAGAATCTTCTGCTCCCATTGATATGAAGCTGCTCAAGCGCCTACACCGTTTCGATGAGTTTATGAGGAAAAGTCAGGGGTTGAACAAGCAAGGAGTCCTGGATTACGATGAGCTTTGCCTTTTTCCGAATGTGCAGTTGCCTGAGGGGTTCAAAACCCCTAAATTTAACAAGTATGATGGGACGGGTAATCCCAAAACACACCTCCGACTGTTTGCTAACAAGTTGGAAAAGCCCGTAGACGATGAGAATCTGCCTCTAAGGTTGTTCCCGGAAAGTTTGGAGGGGGATGCACTCGACTGGTATTCCAATCTGAAACCCGAAGAAGTAAAGACCTGGCTTGACTTGTCCAATGCTTTTGTGAGGCAGTACGAGTATAACTGCGAACTGGCTCTGACACGAACCACGTTGGAAGGAACAAAGAGAAGACCATCTGAGGACCACAAGACTTATGCCAAGAGATGGAGGAAAATAGCTGCAAAAGTTGAGCCACCAATGACTGAAGACGAAATCATACGAACTTTCATTAAAGCACATGATCCGCCGTACTTCGAAGAAATCTTCCGCATGACTGGATGCTCGTTTGCCGCTATTGTTAATAAGCTCGAAGAGTACGATGACTTCGTAAGAGCTGGGAAGATCGTTAATGTCTCTGCCCTCAAATCGCAAGTGGATGCTCTGCAAGGACAAGGGAGTAATGGGAAAAAATCGCAATTCAAAAAAAAAGAGGGGGAAACCACCTTTATTTAGGACCGAAACCCCACACCGAGACCTAAATTTCAACACAGCCCAACATATTCACCGGTTTATCCCTGCTATCCAAATTCTCACCCTGTCTACAACACTAATATCACCCACCCCCAACCTCGCCCAAATTACGCCAACCCGCCTACAGCCTCTTTCCAAATATCCCAACCAAATTTTCAACAAACTCATCCTCGTCCTCCTTCAACCAGAGGTTTTCCCCACCAAACAGACCCATCTATAACTCTCCCCAACCCACTGAAACATACAATCAAAGTCGTACCCGAACATTCACTAACATAGGCAGGCCGTTGGACCAATTGTATGAGCAACTAAAGGCTGCCGGTAAAATAAGTGTGATTCCCCCTCCAACTTACCCTTATGGCACACCTGCTGGATACAATCCATAGGCTGTTTGTGCTTATCATTCAGGGGCACCTGGTCACGCCACTGCCGATTGTCGACTCCTCAAACATAAAATTCAAGACATGATTGAGGCAGGGGAAATAGTGTTAAGGGGAAAGGGTGAACAAGGACCGAGTATAAGTACAAACCCCTTTCCCAAACACAAGGACACCTTTGAGGCATCCACCTCCAATGACGAAATTTGAAAATCCTGAAGGAGCTCTGCACAATTTGGATGGCCGACTATCTTCCCTCTCGAAGGGAATTTCGATAAATCTAGGGGTTGTCATTTACTAAAGTTCACGAAAACTTTTTGTTGCATATGTGAATAGCTTAATGAAAGCATCTTTTGCAATTGAGTTTTTGTCTTGTTTCCGCTTTGATTTGGAGTTTCATGAAATGCACAATTTGTTTTATTTGTTTATTTGATTATTGTCCTGAATTTTTTAATTCTTTAAGATGGCCAAAGATGAAATTATTTGACCCTTTGAATATCACTGTTCTGGAATCTGATGAAGCCATACATTGAAAAATCCCTTCATTAAAAATCCCTTCGTTGAAAATCCCTTCCTTGAGAAAGCTTTCATTGAGAAAGCCATTGAAAACCCCTTCATTGAAAATCCCTTCATTGAGAAATATCTTCTTTGAGAAACCTCTTCATGAAGAAAGCCTTCATTGAGAAAAACCTTCATTGAGAAAGCCTTCATTGAGAAAACCCTTCATTGAGAAATCCCTTCATTGAGAAAATCCCTTCCCTGCAAGGTTGGAAGCTGATTGGTTAAAGCAGCGTCATCAATGATTGATTCTGATTGATGAAAAGCAGCTGAATGCTATGTGCCATGGCCAATGTTGCCAAAACGCATGGCCTGTGTTCATAACAAAAAGGTCCGCCACCGATCCTTTGGAGAAGGGGGACAAAGAGCTAAAGCGAGTTTTGCCAATGAAAGATGAAGTCAAAGGCAAATTTGCTTCAAATTGGCAAGGCTCATTGGTTGTTCAAAGGTGTTGCTGGGCGGAGCATTTGTTCTAGCATAGATGGATGGACAAACATTCCCTCAACCTATCAACTCAGACATACGTAAGAAGTTCTTTATTTTTTATTATGCAAATTTCTTTTGGAAATTATGCAAGGGGCGAGACAAAAGTCAAGCCATCTTCCTTTCCAATCAAAACATTTCATCCCCAGTCATCCTTTTTGAGCTATCAGAACAATAATTTTTCGTTTGGCAGCCCCTGAGAATTGCAAACCCCACACTGGGGCAAATTTATTTTGAGAAGAGATGATCAAGAGGAAAAAGAAGAAGGAAAACCCCACACTGGGGCAAATTTAGTTTTAAAGGAAAATGCAAAAGTGAGGAAATGCAATGAAAAATGCAAAGAGAGAAATCCAATCAAACTGGGGCAAATTTTCCTCAGTTTCGTTCAAAATTGACAATAATTTCAAAATGATGCAATCTCAGGTTATTTCACACCTCTCTCATCAAAATTTGCTTTCAAGCTTCAACTTTTCTTGAAAACACCCCACCTGACCTCATTACAAAAGCCCAAAGTCCTGGCTTTCGTCACTTGTTGTATTTCTATTGGGAAGTTTACTAATCAACTGGCAAGTGATGTCCATGATGCCTTCGCTTAAGTTTATAAGGGAAGCGCATTTTACTGATGCCAGCAATCTTCAATTTACATTCCTGAGTCGATTATGGTCGAGCTCTTCCATTGCTTCCTTAGGTAAAAACCCGAAAGGGCACCTCAAGAGAAAAGGAGAAAAAGAAGAAAAGAAAAGAAAAAACAAAACAAAACAAAAGGAGGTGGGGGGCAACTTTGGTGAAAACCCGAAACGGCGTCAAGGTAGGTTTCTGCAATGAGTGAGCACGAGGAGGAGCAGCTGGTGACTTGGTTCATTTGGGATTTCTCTTCGTGATATTTCTACTAGTGTCGAATTCCGGAACAAAGATGTCCAGGGATTCGAATATGACATCCGTTGGCCAAAAACTGTGTCACTTTGTAAAAAAATATTCTTTTGCAAATACATTCTTATGAAACTCATTTTTCCTCAATTGCTTGTATTCATGGCATTTTGCAGGATTAAGTACAGTTGGTTGTGTTTTGCATTTTTTTGCATATTCATTCCTGCATGACATGTGAAGTTACTCTGCATGCATTATTTTTGGGTCATTGAATTTTGGTGAATAACAATCCCCGTGGTTTATTCGAAGCATACTTGGGTTCAGTCCTCTTTTGAAAAGGGTTAAGGTTCAGCAAAGCCAGTTACGCAGGCTTCACAATATGGCAAAATGCATACCCGGTAAGTCTAGGAAAAGCAGAAACATTTGGAAGTGACAAATCCAACTAAGTCAGATGCCGCAGCAAAAGTTGGCGAAAGCATCAAAAGACTCATGTTTACACGATTCTCAAAGGCAAACGAATCAAATGATGGTGGCACTTTTCTTTGTCCTTTCTCTTTTGCAGAAAATTTCGTGCATGGGTGAAAACAGTCACACTTCGCACTGGGGCCAGTATCGGAAAGGATTCTCCAGTGAACAAAGACGGATCAAAAATGTCACAAGCAAATTTGCTCAAAAGGTGCAACAACATGGCAATGCAGAATCAACTATAGACGCAGATGCAAAGACTTAACCTCTACTGGGGCAAAATTTGAGATCCTTTTCAGGTAAGTATATTAGAATGTCATGATTTAAATTTTTGTTCGGATCAGTCCCATGATTTTAAATTTTGTTCGGATCAGTCCCATGATTTAAATTTTGTTCGGGTCAGTCCCATGATTTTAAAAAGTTTGTTCGGGTCAGTCCCATGATTTTAAATTTTGTTCGGGTTAGTCCCATGATTTAAAGTCTGTTCGGGTCAGTCCCATGATTTTAAATTTTGTTCGGGTCAGTCCCATGATTTTAAATTCTGTTCGGGTCAGTCCCATGATTTTAAAAGTTTGTTCGAGTCAGTCCCATGATTTAAATTTTGTTCGGGTCAGTCCCATGATTTAAATTTTGTTCGAGTCAGTCATGGGATTTTAAATTTTGTTCGGGTCAGTTCCATGATTTAAATTTTGTTCGGGTCAGTCCCATGATTTTAAATTTTGTTCGGGTCAGTCCCATGATTTAAATTTTGTTTGGGTCAGTCCCATGATTTTAAATTTTGTTCGGGTCAGTCCTGTTTTAAATTTCCTGTTTTGGTCAGTCTCATTTTGAATTTTTTTTTGTTCGGGTCAGTCCCGTTTTAAATTTTGTTTGGGTCAGTCCCATGATTTTAAATTTTGTTCGAGTCAGTCCCATGATTTTAATTTCGCATTCGGGCCAGTCCCATGATTAATTTCTTGTTGAGTCAGCCCCCTTTTAAATTTCTTGTTCGGGTCAATCCTGTTTTAAATTTCCTGTTTTGGTCAGTCTCATTTTGAATTTTTCGTTCGGGTCAGTCCCGTTTTAAATTTTGTTTGGGTCAGTCCCATTTTGAAATTTTGTTAAAAGGGGTCAGTTATCATTTCAAAAACGGCAGTCGTTCGAGTAGCTGCAGCCGGATAACCACAGGTAAGTATTTGGTGTCTACTTGCTTGTCTCAAGTTTTTCCAAAACTCAGACAAAGAGGGGCAAACTGTAGACACCAAAATTTTAGCCTTTCTTTTTATTTATTCTAGGTGATTTTAGTTTATTTATTTATTTTATTTTTACTATTATTTCTTTGCTTAATTTATCCCATTCTCATTTTTTGTTAAGAAAATTGTTTTTGTTAATTAATCCACTGAAAAACAATGAAGATCATCAAAAAAATAAAAATTTATTTTGTTTTATTTTTTAGTATTTGTCTATTTTTTTCAATTTTACTTAATTTTTTATTTTTCGTTATTTTGTTTTTTAATTAACTGGTTCATTTGGAAATGAAAAAGGAAAAGAAAAAAAAACAACAACAAAAAATCAAATCAAGCTTGTTTCAAGTGAAAAAAAAAAAGAAAAAAAAGGAAAAAAGAAAGAGCGCAATTCCATTTCTTTTCCCATTGTTTTGTCCATCGTTTTTCTTTACCATCGGATGATTTTAACTCCATTCCTATTTGGCTCTCATCAACACCCTTCATGCGAGGGTTTAGATAGTTGGGTTCTGATATAAAAGGAAAAGGCAGCCAAGGTTTTGAAGGAGGGGGGAGGATAGAAAAATAGCGGCTAGGGTTTGATAGAGGAAGAGAGAGGAGAGGAACGGCTGATGAAAGGAAGAGTTTGGCGGCTGGGAGTAAGGGAAAAACCTGGAGATCAAGAGAGAGCTTTGGGACGGCCGAGAGGGAAAAAAAGAGAAATAGAGAAAAAGGCAAGCGAGATAGAGAGCTGGAGTAGAACAAAGACTGGACAAAAGAGAGGTAGAAACAAGAGAAAAGGCGAAAGCTTGGTGAGCAAAGAGGGAGGAAGGATCTGGAAAAGGGAGAGGGAGGTGGAGAGAGACGGAACTGAGCAAAAGAAAATGACTGAGGAAGAAGAAACCCACGGCCCTCGTCAGTTTTCTATCATCGTGGAGAGGCAAAGTTGTTTGCTAAGGATCGTTCCAATCTAATCCCTTTTTTTGGCTGTCCAGCTAATTTTTTGACTTCATTTGATTGCCATCTCAAGGGAGGTACACTCTTTCCCTTATTTTGATTTTTACTTGACTCTATGTGCCCCTATGTGGACTTATGTGTGAACTTGCATGATGTTTGAATATTCTCATTTATTTATTCATTTAGTTATTTTATTTTGTCTTAATTTTGTATACTTATTTTAATTTAATTTTTGATTATTTGGCAAGGCATTTGAATGCCAAATTGTAATAGTTAGATTTATTTCATTTTATTTCCCCGTTAGATTGTAGTAGGCCCCCCTCTCAAATGTAATAGCTAGGATTTTACTCATTTCTTTTCGCTTGTGTGATTTGCATGCTTACGTGCTATGTGTTACCGCTTTTTTAGGGCCTTGCATCTAGATACCATCCTTATGTGTTATGTGCTATCTGTGATTTATGTGTTTATTTGTTTTATTATGCTTTACATGATTTATTTGATTGTAACAAATGCATGTCGTCACCACACTAGTCCAACGCTAGTTGTGGCCGCCTTTCCCGAATCCACACTAGTCCAATGCTAGTTGTGGCTCTTTGTTCCAATTTTTCGTTAGTCCAATGCTAGTGAGAATTTGTAGACATGGGCTAGTCCAACGCTAGACCCTTAGGAGCCCTTCAAGCGTTAGATCATAATTGTGTGACAAAATCAATTCATCTCATGCATATCTTTACTTTCTAGGGCCTCTTTCACCATGTTGCATGACACTTTCCTTATATATGTATACCCCTTCCCCCATATTTTCCCTTATATATATATTCCTTACCCCTTTGTATGAAAACATAACATTAGTTTTGCATTTCATTTAAGAGATAGAAACTAGGTTAAATCATTTGCATGCTAGATTAGGAAAGCCCCTTGGATATGGGATATGGACGAGTTTGGCTTTTCTAGCCTTAGCACGCTCGTATTCCCTGTATTAAAAGGGAAAATTGAGTCACGAACATTAGTCCCCCGTACCCGTTGTGATGCATCCCTTTAGGTCATGTATATTTGTACATACTTTTATTTTCGTATTTTTTCTTTGAGTCTCATATTTTTGCACAATTCGTGACTTCTTCGAAATAATCACTTTGGGCATCGCAAGTAATGCGATTTGCATCAATTAAAATTTGAAAAGATATTTTGACCCCTCGATACCCTCTTAGGTCTAGGGTTTGCATCCATATAGTACATCCAAATGTGATAAATTTTTAGGTTAAATTAAGAAAATCTTTGACTAAATCACGCAACTAGCCTTAGCTAGGTTAAAAGGGTGCCTTGAATTTTTATCCTTGCCTTCCCTTTCTTCAAATGTGACTCCCGAATCTTTTTCTCTGATTTTCGTAGATTTGGAGTCGTTTAAAAAGGGTTTTTCTATTTTTTTCTTTAAAAAATTCATTTTTAGGTGATTTGGTACACCTTAACTCAATACCAAGTGGCGACTCCGATTTTGTTTTAAAAAACCCTTTTTAAACTATTATTTTGGGTCAAATCGTCGCATTTTCAAGTCCCATTTAGACCCACATTTTTTCATTTTCTTTTTAAATCAAAATTCATTTTTCAATCAAAAATTGAATCAAAAGCCATTTTTTCTAAACTCGTTATTTGTCTTATCAAAAATGGGGCGCGACACGTTGGATACTCGTCCATACGACACCCAATCCAGTATTTCATGTACTATTCAAGTACCATAGTTAACAGTCATATTTAATACAAAAGGGGTGAGGGCGATCAAGTACACCCTCACTTTAATCAGTTTCACCAGTGCAAAGAAGCCTTCAAGGCATCAAGTTCAAATATAACAAAGCCACATTGTAAACAAACAAGTGAGTAGTATACTCACCAAGCAAGCAAATGATATTTCATATACTTCCGCCCAAAGAGCGTTTTGAATCACCGTCACGCCCTAAAATATCCAAATAGGCACAATAAGACTCGATTACAAGTTATAAACCAATTTCCACATACTACCGAAAATAAGGCTTCATTTGCACGTATAAGTACTAAAGTAAGCTAAGGAAAATCCGGAAATGAAAGTTAAGCTCTAAGACCTAAAAACAGTTTTGATGCCATTAAGCGTATTGGGCACAATTGGCACTACGAGTATCGGATGGATGTATACTATACACCGTTTCGAAGCTAAAAGATAGGGCTACAATGTTGAAGAAGGCCACTCAGTCCAGTTTGTAGTGAAACTAGGTCAAAAGATCAATATACCAAACCAGAACTGCATAAACAGGTTAATAAACCGTATTCTGGTTAAATCATCATAAGTCAGGCTACCTAAGTCCAATTCAAGTGATTCCAAAGCCATCAGAAATATAAGATACCAGGCTATATTTATTAAGAATACATAAACAAGCAAATCAATCGTATTCCCAATCAAACTAACCAATTACCAAAGCTGATTACCAAGTTCGGACAGAAACAGGGCAGCAGGGGTATTTCAGTCTTTTTGCAGGATACGTTACTCCGATTAGCCTGAAATTTTGTAGGAAACTATAAAATATCATTCCCTACAACTTTTATGTTTTAAACCAAGGCTAATTCGGCCTCTAACTATGAGTAACAGTACCGGGCAGAATGGTTGAATTGAAACCCTAAATCCGAATTTTTCCGTTCAATGCGGAAATTTTCCGCAAACAACCACAATTTACGCATTCTAGCTTCATTCTAGATCATTTCCAACCATCATACATGGCCACACAATAGTAATCATATGAAAACAGAAAAAATCATGATTAATTAGAAAATGCACCAAATTCTACCAAAAGTCATGAAACAACACCTAAAATCATCACTTCACCTCACACATGTCAATAATTAAGCATTATTGAGTTGCAAGAAAGGTCCCTTAGTTACTCACCTTAACAACCCAAGAACAAGAGCAACTTAGCACCTTAATCCTCCAAACAACTTCACTAATCACCTCACAACCACTCACTTAAGGGTTTTTATGGAGTAAATGCAAGATTAAACGGTTGGTTTATTGGATTTGAGCAAGATTGAAGCAAGAAATTAGAGAACTTTTCCTTTCTTTCTTCCTTGGAGAGGGCCGGCCACAAGCTTGCAAATTTTGGGTGATTTTTGGGTCAATTTTTGATTTATTTGGTAAAAGGTGAATAGTGGTCAAAAGTAAGACTTAATCATATGGTGACACTTGTCACCCTATTTAATGCATGCATATCCCTTTGTTTCCTCAACTCTAATCCATATGGCATCCTCTAATTATCTCATAACACCGGTAAATTAAACACAGTATCCAAAACTTAACCTAACTGGCCGAATTTTACCGAACTTTTTGCACTAGCGGGTCCCACGTCCGATATACGTCCTTAATTTCTAAAAAACTAACCGATACTAGAAAAATCATCTAAAAACTATATTTACTCATAAAAATTATCTAGAAAATTTTCTAATAAAGAAAATGCAGAAAAGCATGCAATTAAATAAAATAAAACCTAGAAACTGAGAAAATTTACGGGGTCTCACATAAACTTTGTTATATTTGGATTTTTGGATTGTAATAGTAGATGGTAGCCTTAGAAGAATTTGTCTTGTATATTTGAAGTTTTCCTTTAATTCTAAATCTTTGGTTGACTTGTGGATATCTATTAAGTTAGAATGAGTGCGTGAGTCCTGACAAGAGTTGGGCAGGCGCCCCGCTGATATCCTAGGGCGAGGTAAGGGCGTCACACAATCCCCTACATTTTACCACCTTATAACCTCTGAACTCCTACCTTATGTCCTTCGAAAGATCAACAGTTCCCTTATTTAACATTAAACATTAAACATTGTACTCAAGGCCTTTCAACAAAGAGTTTTGAGCTTTGCACTTAACATTGGTAAGTTATAAACCCAAAACTGTCCAGCTGATCCGACCTCGTAAATGGCGGGTCTTGGATAGGGTGCCAGCATAGGGTTAAACTCAGTTCAGTCGATGCGATAAAGTACACATCGGCCTACATTCTTGCACATTTATCACGCATTCATGCAATGTGAAGATGCGCTCATTGCAAATTTACAAGACAAGAAAATTCACAACAGTCATTCACTTATTAGCATGTCATTCAAAAGAAAATACTTAAGCAAATAATAGCATTTTCTCAAGTCATGCATAATCAAATAACATGCATTGGAACACTCACCAATCAATTGCAACCCTTTACTTTAACCTTGGTTCATCCTCTTGAACTCTCTCGAGTCCTGTGGTCATATACTATATTAAAAGACTAGCAATACAAAACCAAAATACATGAAGAAATTGGGGTTTCAAAACTTCATTTAGAAAATGCATCAATTTACAAGTTTTATGCCCATATAACCTATCAAAATATAATATTTTCTTGTTGCAATCGAGGAGAAAATCTCATGTGCTCACTAAATCAACGTTGTAAAAGTCATTTGGAGCACAAGAGTATCGATTATAGTCAAACATTTGAAGAAATTAGAACAAGACTTTCAAAATACAAAGTTGGAAATTGTCTGACCTAAAATGATTTGAAGAAACTCATTTCCTTTCTTTTAAACCTCAATTCCACTCATAAAACCAAGCTCAGAATGGTTTAACAACTCCAACTTAAAGTTGGAAATGGAAGCAAGTACAAGTTTAGAAAACAGAATTTTCTCCAGTTTTGCGCAACACTATTTGAAAAATCGTATCGTAAGTTTCTTAAGTCCAAAATTTATAAACTTTATACCATTGAAAAATAGACTCAAAGGACTACAATTTTCTAGAATACATATTTGTAAGATTCTATCCATAAATCAGTAAAATTCTAGTCTCAAGTTGCTACTTCATCAAGTAGAAAAACAAAGCAGATGTGAAAATTCAGTCAACTTTGGAAACTCATAGATATTCATAGGAATTGAGAAAAATTCTGAAATTTTCATGGTAGAATGCACTCTGAATCTAGTTTCAAACGTAATAAGAAGAACTCAATTTGAATTTTTGTACACCAAGATATAACAGATTTTCCAAGACTTCTTAGAGTCTCCTGCGGGAAAATTTGCAGCAACACTTCCTCTTATTTCTTAACTTTTCCATCCAAACTCAACACCAATATTTATAGCAATCCAACCTCAATGACAACCACAAGTTATAGGCTATAAAGTACACTTGTTTAAGGCCACAAAACTATCCAATATAGCCAATTTCTATCTCAAGAATCAACCACAACAAAGCTAAAATTTATAACCCTAGGCTGAAAATTTCAACTACAAGCTGAAATTTTCCATAAGCAGGCCAAAATAACTTCTAAAAGCTAGAAGATTCACATGGCAAAGCTACTAAATCATGGCCAAGCTCAAAGCATATATAAAAGCTGAAATTTCACCATCAAAACTGAAATTTTTGAATCGCCACTCAAACCATGAAATTTCTCATGAAAACTACCAAAATCAAGGCCTAAATCCACTCTTATGCAAGTATTAAAAGAAAAGAGAGCTTCTTGATAGAGTTACCTTAATACCCTGAGAAATAAAGGAAACCAAGTGCTTCTTTCTCCCAAATCACTCCATCAAAGCCCTTAATCTTCCTTGGATGACACCTTTTGTGGAGTACTTTGCAAGATTAAAGTGAAAACTCAAGATTCAAGCAAGATTAGAAGATGAAAGTTGAAGTTTTTCTTCCTTTTTTTCCTTCAAAATTTCGGCCAAGAGAGGTAGAAAGATGATAGGATTTTTGGTCAATTTTTTTACTTTTATTAAAGGATAAGAAAGGTTGTAGTCAAAGTCAAAGCTCCGTGAATTTTGTGTCAAATGGCATTCTAGGGTTAATCCTCATCCTATTATCTTCCAAATGTTAAAATATCTAGCCAACCTCTGATTATCCCTTAACACCTTATAAAATAATATCCCTTTGCATAAAACTCCTCCTAATCTTAAAAAATTTAATGCACACACCTCACTAGTGGGTCCTACTTCCATAATGCATTACAAACTTAACATGTACTAACTTATACAAGGAAAATGATTTAAAAACTTGACTCACTTGTAAAAATATCTAGGAAATGAGGGCAATACGGTAAAGTAACGAAAATGTATTCGAAGAAATAAAATAAAATAAGAAAATTTTTCGGGTCCTCACATAAAATCCCACAAAACAAATAGTTCAAAAGAATGAAATGAACCATAAACAATCATGATTGTTTATCTGAATTAAACGATTCAAAAAAATAAAAAAATACAAGCAAACAATAATAAAGAGTACTTGCGGCTTCCAAATACTACAATTACCCTACTTCTAGCACTGAATGTGGCCTCGATGCTACTATAATGATAGGAATGGCCAAGATATCACAAGCCATGTGACAAAATATAGGGTATGAAATTGTGTTAATTACCATTCTAAGCAGTGGGTTGCTGTGGATCTGGCCCCTTTAGCACATGAGGCTTATCAAGATAACCAATGAATTCAATTTTGTAGGCTCGATATTCTCAACCTCTATGCAATACTCAACAAAATCGGCCAAATCTTGAGATGACAACTAAGCTAGATTAAATGTACCACCACATCAGTAGTCATTTATTTTCCTACCGCATTATCAGCTATTGCAATATGCTTCTCATATATACATGTCAAAGATTGCTTTGCAGACTTTGGTTATACTCTCTTGTGCTTCAAAGATTGGATACATATGAGTTGGATGTTCGGCTTTTGATCTAAATTGGCTACAACTAAAATCAACATATTACATCCGCCCCACAGGGGTGCTCAAGGACCTTGAACGCATAATGGCGAACTTTCTCTAGGGACAGACAGAGTTAGGTCCTAAGCATCATTGGTGCTCCTGGCGGAACCTTTGTTACCCGGTGGTGGAGAATGGTCTTGGAATCCGAGCGTTCGAGGACGTTCAGGGGGCATTCAGCTGTAAATTGTGGTGGCGGTACTGCAACTCGACATCTTTATGGGCAACTTTTATGAAGTCTCGCTATGGTGCAGGTAACGGAGCAGAGCGCGGGATTTCTAGGGTCTGGAGACGGATGCTTGCTGTTCGTGATACGGTGGACCATTTCATGCAGGCTATAGATTTGGAGGGCAGAGTTCAGCGGGCCTGGGTTCTTACTCCCTTGGGCGACTTCACTATCTCCTCTGCATGGGATGCCCTCCGGCCTAAGCAGGGGTGCCTCTGGTCCAGGAAGTGCATTTGGAACGACCGAGTTCCCTGCAAGGTTGTTGTATTCATGTGGAAGCTGCTTAACAACTACTTGCCGTTTCCTGAGGCCTTACGGCGGTTTGGGTTCCAGCTTCCCTCTAAATGCCAGTTCTGTCTAGGAGGGGAATCTCAAGACCACGTATTGTCGGACTGCACTCTAGCTACCGAGGTATGGAATTTCTTCTCTAGGGCCCTGTCAGTTCCTGTTACGGGCCCAACTGGCATCATTGGTCGCTTGCAGCGATGGTGGCTTTATCAGTCCCCAGGTACTGTCCGGGGGGTGGTATGTAGGGTGTTGCCGTTGCTTATATGTTGGGGGCTGTGGAAGGCTCGGAACATGGCAATGTACGAGGGGGTTGCAGTGTCACCGACCCAGGTTTGCCGGGATATACAAGCTCTGTTGCTTAGCATATCTCAGGTTCGCCCATTCGTCCAGGTGGCACGGGATGACGGGGATTTGGTCCACTCGGGCTTATTGCTTCGCACGGTGCAGAGGAAATTCATGCTGCCACGCTGGGTTGCATGGACGAGGCCGCCTATCGAGTATGTCAAGTTAAATATTGATGGATCATCTTTAGGGAATCCAGGACACTCTGGAGTAGGAGGGGTATTTCGTGATTCAGGTGGTAATATCCTGTGTGGCTTCTCGTTGTTTTTGGGATCGCGGACAAATATGGAAGCGGAGGCCATGGCGTTACTGGAGGGCTTGTTATTCTCCGTTAATTTTCATTCTTTGCACTGTAGATGTCGCGCCCCACTTTTTGATAAGAAAAAATAAATAAATGGTTTGAAAAAAATGTATTTTTTGATTCAATTTGTGATTGGAAAATGAATTGTTATTTAAAAGAAAAATGGGTCTAAATGGGGGTTTGAGAATGCGACGATTTGACCCAAAATTATAGTTTAAAAAGGGTTTTTGAAATAAAAAATCGGAGTCGCCACTTGGTAATGAGTTAAGGTGTACCAAGTCACCTAAAAAAATGAATTTTTAAAGAAAAATAGGAAAAAATATTAAGAAACCCCTTTTAAACGACTCCTAGTCCACGTAAACCAACGAAAAAGGTTCGGGAGTCACATTTGACGAAGGGGAAGGCAAGGATAAAAATCCAAGGCACCCCTTCGACCTAGCCAAGGCTAGTTGCGTGATTTAATCAAATATTTTCTTGTTTTAACCAAAGAATTTATTACATTTGGATGTACTATATGAATGCAAACCCTAGACCTAGGGGTATTGGGGAAAATTTCTCTTCAAAGGTTGAATGGTGCCAATCACATTAATTGTGAAGCCCAATAATGACCCTTTGGAGAGGTCACGAATAATGCGAGTGGGATGCAAATGAATGAAATGCATGTATGCAATGTGAGGACATGAGTTTGAAAAAAGTAATAAAAAACAATAAATATGTAAATGAAAATGTGCACGTGAGCGGGCAAGGTATGGTAGGTGAAATGATAATATGAAGTGCATGTGTGCAAGTGATGATAAAAGTGTTCGTGTGCAAGTGAAGAAACATAAAGGTGCACGTGTGCAAAATGGGAGGAAAAATGAAAGTGTGATGAGGGTATAAAATGGTAAAGTGGATTTGAAAATGCATGAGCCTAGGGAATTCATGCATATTGGGTACGGGGAGACCTAAATCGTGACTCAATTTGCCCTTTTATAGAGGGAATACAAGCGTGCTAAAGCTTAGAAAAAGCCACACTCATCTATATCCCATATTTAAGGGGACTCTCAAGCAAATGAACCCTATAACTAGCATGAAATGCAAAAATCCTAAAATGGAGGGAAAAGGGGTTCGAGGGGCATGCAAAATGATAAAACTAAAAAGAATGCATGACATGTAATGAACATGCAAACATGTACTAACGGGGGGAAATCCCTAAGGGTCTAGCGTTGGACTAGCCCATTCTATGCATTCCGACTAGCGTTGGACTAGTGGAAACGTCCATTCATCCATCACATTCATTTATAAATATAGAAAGCAAGTAGACATGCAAAATCACTTATAACACGTAGCACATAACACTTAGCATGCTCGACTAGATGCAATAGCTTAATAAAGCAAATTAAACACATAGCAAACCAAATAATACCCCAAAAGCAAATGAAACTATTACATGGGCTAACTAAAACAAATGGGGGAAGGGGGAAAAAATGGACAAAGTGCTCTCCAATGCCCTATCTATTACAAGCCAAGAGGTGTACACATACCCCATAAATAAAATAAAAGAAAGACTTAAAAATGAAAGGAATTAAAGAAAACTTAAGAAAGCCAAGTAGACATGCAATTCATGTAACACGTAGGAGCACGTAAGAGAGAAGTAAAAAGGATAAAAGAAAGTTATACCTTCCCCTAATGGTAAGCAAATGAAGGAAAATGGCTTCAAAACAATAAAGGGGTCAAGGCATCAATTTAAAAGTAAAGTATAAGCAAAAACATCAAAAACCACCTAATTGCAACTTGAATGAGCTCAAAAGCAAGGAAGGGGGCCAAGTCATGACTCAAATTGCAATTATTTTAGAACCCAATTGTAAGCTACTAGAACATAGTTGGGCCTTAGTAATATGCGGAGGAACATGGGGGACTGATTTGCAATTTTTTGAAACTTTTTACATGCCAAATTCATGCAACAAAGAAAACAACGTAAACAAGTTTCTGCAATAAACTTTCGGCAGCTTCCTCTTGTAAACTTCATGCCAGATTTTAAACAAACTAACTAACTAACACCAACTCTCAAACACCCTTGACAACTGAACATTTTTGTTAACTCAATCCCTTCATAAACAACCAACCCTTAAAATGAAATGAAAGATCAAATGATGAACCATATTGCGGCAGAAAATAGAACTTGCTGGAAATTTTATTTCCCAAAAACGCAGGTTCCCATCCAAATGCCCAATTTTGATCTAAACTTTGTTCCCCAGACACCAAAATAGAAAACTAAGCAACCAAAATAAGAACTTCCGCATCTAAAAAGGCTAAAAAAACTTAACAGGATATCACGCCACATTCTGAAAGAAAAACATGCAAACATTTGATATTCAAAATCTGCTACAACTAAAGGAGAAGTCTGCTGCAGCTTCATTTACAAATGGGCTCTAGACAGCCTTAAGTATAACCATTTCATTTGTCCAAACTCTGGATTAAGCAATCAAAACAAATAAAACTCACATCCAACAAGCAAAACATAGAAGGAAATTATATAAAACACTTATGGAACTTTTAGGCAAGATGGAAAAAGATTGCTGTAATCTTATTGATTCACTTTGAGTTAAGCGCATATGATATAGCAAGGGTGAAATATCTTGAAGACTTTGCTGGACAGCCTCAATAATAGCCTTTGGTATATAAAAATCCTCCAAACACACACTAAACCCCTCGGAATACAGATTTTCCATCAACAAGGGTGTCAAACAACTGAAGAATCTTAACACCTCCTTAGGACCTTTTTGTAAAGAAATGAGAACATGTTTGGGCTTTTGTGGAACATGGAGAAGCTTGAAGGATTAAATTGATTAAGTATTCAAATTACTTGGGCCATAGTGAGCTAAGGGGGGACTTGGGGGGGTTCAAAGGCAATTTTGAAACAATTTCCATGCAGGTTCATGCAACAAGCGTAAGAAACTTGTTTCTGCAACAATCATTTTTGCTGAAAGCTTTCTGCAGCCCAAAACAACATTGTTACTTTCATTTCCGCAAAACAAATGTCAACCTCGACACAAACTTAATCAAAATTCTTTCAAATCAAACCAACTTCATTTCCGCAAACAACTTCAACATTCAATCAAACCAAAACATAAAAGAAAAATCATGCAAATGCCATGAAGAAAATTTCTGCTATAACCATTTCGCAGCTTCAGGAAAAATCTTTCCTTCCACAACCATTCTCATGCAATTTCTTCTTACACTTAGACATATTCATGCAAACAACCAATAAAAGGCTTGATTGAACTGTCATCTAGACAAGATACCAGCTTGGAACCGAAATGAAAGAGTAAACAAAAAAACTAAAACCGTAAGACATGAAGATTCGGCCAGCTATGTACATTTTCCAGCAATGTTTCTTGCCATTCTTGTGGTCATTCTAATGCAACTTTTCCGTCCAAACAAAAACTAGAATCTTAAACAAACATCATAACTTTGATCTTAACAATAAAATTACCAAATTCAACATCCTAATAAGCCAAAACCTAAACAGAAAAACACACCAGTGCTTAGAGAAAAGTCCAGCCAGCATTCGGCAATTGGAGTTGTTCATTATTTCATTTTTTTTTTCTTGCTTAGCCGGACCAATAAACTTCCTTAGCTTGAACATCTAATTTTAATTAAACATCTAACCAAGTGAAAATCAACCACTTTCCAGCAAATTTCATGCTAAAATACCCATGCAATTTCCAAAACAAACTTCAACGGCTAAACTAGAAAAATTGGTTTAGCAATCCAGCAACTTCCAATAAAATTTCCAGCCATGCAACCAAATTCCTCAGCCATAAAGATCACATGCAACACCAAATAACAAACTATCTATCAGATTGGATCCAAAATCAAGTTCAAATGTCATCAAAATCACCATTTAACCAGAAATTCAACCCAATTCTCTCGATTGACATGCATGCAACCGGATTTTTGGTATTCCTTCAATTTTCTTGTTTAATCCAAGTTAATTAGCTTCATGCAAAGCTAGATCATCCAGGCTTTGGTTAGTTAAACATACATATAGCTCAGATCATCAAAACTTGGTCAACCGAAGCTGCAAATTTCCAGCTTAAACTCTCGGCAACCATTTTCTTCACAAACAGATTTTTCTATAACTTAAGTTATCATCTAACCACACAATCCTCACATGCATGTCCTTAAACAACTTCATCAACCCATAAACAACTAGTTTAAGTCCAGAAATTTACCTCAGCTTAAGACTTAGCTCACACGCCAAGCAGCTGCAAAATTTTCCTCCTCTCGGCTTTGCTCACGCACGCAGGGTTGGTTGGTCTGAGTTCAGTGGTTGCAGTTGTAGTGATTGTGGTTGAATTGAGCACGGCTGGTTGAGGTGAAGAATAATGGCAGCTCTCAGATGATGGAGAAAGTAATGAAGCTCACGCAATTGTCTCCTGCTCTCACCCTCTCTCGGACAGTTCAAGTACCGAAGCTCGCACCGCTCTCTTTCTGGCTTCTCTCGTCAATGATACCAAGGCAGAGAAATGTTGTTGTGAGCTCAGCTGGGAGCTCAACTCATGCGCAAGAAAGCTGAGAAAATCTTCCTTCCTCTCGGCTCGCACGCACAGGTTTGGTTCGCTTGGCTGTGGCAGATGGTGGAGCTGGTGGTTGCTGCGGTGATGGTGTTGGTTGGAAGATGATTGCAGCTAGTGGAGGTTGAAGAGAAACGAAGGGGACTCACGCACAACTTCTCCCTCTCTTCCTTCGAGCTCACGGACAGAAACAAGAAAGATTGCAGCTCCCGAGTTTTTTCTTTCTTTTTTTCCAGATGCAAGGTGCGGCTCCCTCTTTGTCTCTCTGGTCGATGATTCCGATGTGAGGTGGAGTGGTAATGCCAAGGTGTGATAGTGGAGAGAAATCTTGTTGTGTTCTAAGGTAGTGGAATGTCTATATTGAATTGTTTGGAGTGGAGCTCAGTCGGCACTTGGAATGGAAGGTGCTGGAATGTGAAGTGGAAGTGGAACCGGCAGAAGTGAAGTTGTGATTTCTTTGATTTTTTTTTTTTTTTTTTTTTTTTTTTTTTTTGAAACAAACAAAATTGATAATAATAAAAAGAAATAACCAAAACAAAATAATTAACATTTGATGAAAAATAAACTAGAACAATAAAGTGCAATTTCCATTTCTTTTCCATTTCCTATTTTCATCGTTTTTCTCTTTTTTTTTCTTTCTTTTTCTTTTTTCAAAATAACTTAACAAAAATAAACAAAATGCCAAAAGATTGAATTTAGAAGACATAAAACATATTTTGTGGGCAATTTTCTTTTTTCTTTCTTTTCTCTCCTCTTTTCTTTTCACTTTCTCATTTTCATTCATTTTCCAAGAGATTCTATGCTAACAACTTAAAAATAAAAATAAAAACTAAAACTAAAACTAAAAATCGAATAAAACTAAAATGAAAAAAATTAAAAATAAACAGCAAATGAAATTACACCAAAATTTGGTGTCTACAGTTTGCCCCTCTTTGTCTGAGTTTTGAAAAAACTTGAGACAAAGAAGTAGACACCAAATACTTACCTGTGTTATTCGGCTGCAATGGACGCTTCTGAAATGAGGATCGACCTCTTTAACATTTTTTTTTTTTTTTTTTAAAATGGAATTGACCCAAACAGGAAATTAAAACGGGACTGACCCGAGCAGAAATTTAAAATTGGGACTGACTAGAGAAGGAAATTCAAATCATGGGACTGGCCCGAACAAGCTTTAATCGCGGGACTGACCCGAATGAGCTTTTGAATCGTGGGACTGACCCGAATGAGCTTTTGATCGAGGGACTGACCCGAATGAGCTTTTGAATCGTGGGACTGACCCGAATGAGCTTTTGATCGAGGGACTGACCCGAAAATGCTTTTGATCGAGGGACTGACCCGAAAATGTTTTTGATCGAGGGACTGACCCGAATGAACTTTTGATCGAGGGACTGACCCGAAAATGCTTTTGATCGAGGGACTGACCCGAAAATGCTTTTGATCTAGGGACTGACCCGAAAATGCTTTTGATCGTGGGACTGACCCGAAAATGCTTTTGATCGTGGGACTGACCCGGAAATTCTTCTGATCGTGGGACTGACCCGGAAATGCTTTTGATCTAGGGACTGACCCGAAAATGCTTTTGATCGTGGGACTGACCCGGAAATGCTTTTGATCTAGGGACTGACCCGAAAATGCTTTTGATCGTGGGACTGACCCGGAAATGCTTTTGATCGTGGGACTGACCCGAATAAGCTTTTGATCATGGGACTGACCCGAAAATGCTTTGACATTCGGTCAGTGGGATTAAGCCCGATCCTGCCGTGACGAAATTTGATTCGATTTTTGTTTTTGATTGATGATTTTTGCTTCTTTTTGACTTTTCTTTTTGACTTTTCAAAATCTTTACAAAAAATTAATTTGCCCCAGTATGATGAATTTTTGCTATTTGAGTCCAGAGTTGATTCTGTATCGCCATGCTGTTGCATTTTTTGATGAAATTTGCTTGCGACATTTTCAATCTGCCTTTGTTCACCGGAGGACTCTTTCCGACACCGATTTCAGTGCGAGGTGTGATTGTTTTCATCCATGCATGAAATTTCCTGCAAAAGAGAAAAAACAAAGGAATTGCCACCCTTATTTGATCCGTTTGTCCTTGAGAATCGTGTAAACATGAGTCTTTGGATGCCTTCGTCAAAGTTGACCGTGGCATCTGACTTGGTTGGATTTGTCATTTCTAAACGTCTCTGATTTTTCCCGACTAGCCGAGCGTGCATTTTGCCATATTGTGAAGCTTGCGTAACCGACCTTGCTGAATTTCAACCATTTTCGCAAGATGACTGAACCCAAGTATGCTTTGAATAAACCATGGGGTTATCATTCACCAAAATTCGATGATTAAAAAGTAATTTCACCTATCATGCAGAAATGAATATGTGAAAGAATGCAAACACAAACCATTTGTGCTTAAAGCCTACAAAAATGCCATGAATACAAGCAATTGAGAAAAAAATGAGCTTCCTAAGAATGAATTTGCTAAAGAAATATTTTTACAAAACGACACAGTTTTGGCCAACGGATGTCATATTCGAGTTCCTGAATATCTTTGTTCTGCAATTCGACACTGGCAGAAGTATTATGAAGAGAAATTCCAAATGAACCAAGTCATCAACTGTTCTTCCTCGTGTTTGCTCATTGAAGAAACCTACCTAGCGCCCTTTCGGGTTTTCATCAAGGTTGCCCCCACCCCCTTTTTTTTTTTTGTTTTGTCTTTTCTCTTTTTTTCTTTTTTTTCTTTTTTTCCTTTTTTTTTCTTTTTGAGGTGCCCTTTCGGGTTTTTACGTAAGAAAGCAATGGAAGAGCTCAACCATAATCGCCTCAGAAGTATGAGTTAAAGATTTCTGACATCAGTAAAATGCACTTCCCTTGTAAGATTAAGCGAAGGCATTATGGACATCACTTGTCAGTTGATTAGCAAACTTTCCAATAGAAATATAGCAAGTGACGAAAGTCAGGACTTTGGGCTTTTGTAATGGAGTCAGGTGGGATATGTCAAGAAAAGTTAAGGCTTGAAAACAATTTGCTCTTATGAGAGGTGAAATAACCTGAGATTGCATCATTTGAAATCATCTTCAATTTCGAACGAAACTGAGGGAAATTTGCCCCAGTTTGATTGAATTTTCTCTCTTTGCTTTTTCCATTGTATCTTCCTCACTTTTTGCATTTTTCTTCAAAGCTAAATTTGCCCCAGTATGGGGTTCTCTTTTCCTTTTCATCTTTTTTTTTTTTTTTTTTTTGATTTGTCTTTTGGCCTTTTGCCATTCTTTTGAACTTTTTCAAAGATTTGCCCCAGTGTAGGGTTTTCTGCTTTTTCTTTCTCTTTCAAAATAAATTTGCCCCAGTGTAGGGTTTTCTTTTCTTTTGATCATCTCTTTTCCAAAATAACTTGGCCCCAGTGTGGGGTTTGCAACTCTCAGGGGCTGCCAAACGAAAATTACTGCTCTGATGGCTCAAAAGGGATAACTAGGGATGAAATGTTTTGATTGAAAAGGAAGATGGCTTGACTTTTACCTCGTCCCTTGCATGATTTCCAAAAGAAATTTGCATAATCAAAAATAAAGACTTCTTACACATGTCTGATTTGATAGGTTGAGAGAATGTTTGCCCATCCATCTCTTCAGGGATAAGTGCTCCACTCGGTGGCACCTTTTTGAATGACAAATATTCTTACCAGTTTAGATCAAATTCGTCTTTGACTTCATCTTGCATTGGCAAAACTCGCTTTAACTCTTTGTCCTCCTTCTCTAAAGGCTCGGAGGCGGACCTTTTTGTTATGAACACAGGCCACGCACTTTGATAACATTGGCCATGGCACATAGCGTTCAGCTGCTTTTCATCCATCAAAATCAATTGTCGGTGACGCTGCTTTAATCAATCAGCTTCGAACTTGGCAAGGAAGGGATTTTCTCAATGAAGAGATTTTTCAATGAAGGCTTCCTCAATGAAGGAATTTCTCAATGAAGACTTTCTCAATGAAGGGATTTTTCACGAAGGGGTCTCTCAAAGAATAGATTTTTGTCCTTCTCAAAGAAGGGATTCTTCAACGAAGGGATTTGTGGCCTTTTCAAACGAAGGGATTTGTGGCCTTTTCAAACGAAGGGATTTTTGGCCTTTTCAACAAAGGAATTTTTGCCCTTTTCAACAAAGGAATTTTTCACGAAGAAATTTTTGAATGAATGGTATTATCGGAATCCAGAACAGTGATATTCAAATGGTCAAATAATTCCATCTTTGGCCATCTAAAAGAATTAAAAATTCGGGACAATAATCAAATAAACAGAAAAAACAAATTATGCATTTGATGGAAAAACTGGTCAAAACGGAAACAAGACAAAAACTTAGTTGCAAAAGATGTTTTCATTAAGCTATTCACATATGCAAGAAATGGTTTTCGTGAACCTTAGTAAATAACAACCCCTAGATTTACCGAAATTCCCTTCGAGAGGGAAGATACTCGGCCATTCAAATTATGCAAAGTTCCTTCAGGATTTTCAAATTTCGTCATTGGAGGTGGATGCTTCGAAGGTGTCCTTGTGTTCAGGGAAAGGATTTGTACTTATGCTCGGCCCTTGTTCACCTCTTTTCCTTAGCATTATTTCCCCTGCCTCGATCATGTCTTGGACTTTGTGCTTGAGTGCCCTGCAATCGACGGTTGAGTGACCAGGTACTCCCGAATGATAGGCACAAATAGCATGTGGATTGTACCCAGCAGGCATGCCATGAAGGTAAGTTGGAGGGGGAATCACGCCTATTTTGTTGACAGCCTTCAATTGCTCATACAATTGGTCCAAAGGCCTGCCTAGGTTGGCGAAGGTTCGGGTACGGCTTTGATTGTAGGTTTCAGTGGGTCGGGGATAGTTGTAGGTGGGTCTATTTGGTGGGGAAAATCTTGGGTGGTAAGGGGGTCGAGGACGAGTTTGTTGAAAGCTTGGTTGAAATATTTGGAAAGGAGTTGTAGGCGGGTTGGCATAATTTGGGCGAGGCCGAGGATGGGTGATATTGGTGTGGTAAACAGGACGAGGATTTGAGTAGTAGGGGTAAGGGTTTGAGTAGGTAGGGTATTGTCGAGGTCTGGGTCTTGGGACAGGGTTTTGATTCCATGTGAAGGCAGTTTCCCCCTCTTTCTTTTGGAATTGCGGGCTCTTCCCACTAGTTTCCTGACCATGCAAAGCATCCAACTGTGACTTGAGGGTAGAGACATTAACAATCTTCCCAGCTTTCACGAAGTCATCGTACTCCTCAAGTTTATTGACAATAGCAGCGAACGAGCATCCAGTCATGCGAAAAATTTCTTCGAAATATGGAGGATCCTGTGCCTTAATGAAAGTGCGTATGATTTCGTCCTCCGTCATTGGTGGCTCGACTTGTGCAGCTATTTTCCTCCACCTCTTGGCATAAGTCTTGTGATCTTCAGATGACTTCCTCTTTGTCCCTTCCAACGTGGTTCGTGTTGGAGCCAGCTCGCAATTATACTCGTACTGCTTTACAAACGCATTGGACAGGTCCAGCCAGGTCTTTGCTTCTTCAGGTTTCAGCTTGGAATACCAGTCGAGTGCATCCCCCTCCAGACTTTCTGGGAATAGCCTCAAAGGCAGATTTTCATCATCTGTTGGCCTACCCAACTTATTGGCGAACAATCGGAGGTGTGTCTTGGGATTGCCCGTTCCATCATACTTGTTGAATTTTGGGGTCTTGAACCCCTCAGGTAATTGCACATTCGGGAAAAGGCAAAGCTCATCGTAATCCAGGACTCCTTGCTTGTTCAACCCCTGACTCTTCCTTATAAATTCATCAAAACGATCAAGGCGCTTAAGCAGCTTCATATCAACGGGAGCGGAAGATTCCCCCATTTCTGGCTTGGTTTGAAAAGTATGGTCCAGCAAGAATGGCTCAGCAGCAGGGTAATAAAAGGTATGTGGCTCACGTGGTATATTTGAAGTGATTTGGGGTTGTGGACCTCGCATGTGAGTAAGAAAAAATGAAGGATGAGGAGGGTAAGTGTATGGCAAATTTGTGGTGGGACAGGTGAAAGTTTCTTCGGGTGCAATAGGGAATGATGGAGTAACAGTGGCGTGGGCCGAAGGTAGGACAAATGTCTCTTGCTCAGGCTGTCTGGCGGGTACAGGTTCAGGTTGAACTCCGCTGCTAATTAGCTCATCATCCAACTTCCTTTGAGCGACCATCTCAGACGCCATCTCTCCGAACTTGGTAAGCATCTCAGTCAACTGAATCCCCAAACTTGCAGTCTCGGGTTGAGCGGTAGTAGCAGACCTATCTGACTGTTCTGGTTGTGAACTCATGTTTACACGATTCCTTTGGACTTGACTACGGGATCGCGTTATGATGGGGTTTCGACGAAAAGCTAAGTTTAAATATTACCTGAAAATTTTTTAAAAAATTGCCTTTAGATTCAACCCTCACTTAGTTATTCCAATAAAAACAAAGAAAAAGAAAAAAAGAAAAAAAAACAAGAGTTAGTAGATATTCAGAAAATTCGGATGCATGTCCTATGGGGGAACCCTTTTTGTGCCAAGGGTAGGCCTAGCATGAAAATGCAGTCCTCCAGAGCAGGCACTATACAATACCTAATGGATCCGATCGACTGATCGTGTGAAGAATGATTTGAAAATTTTGGCCAATTGGAGTGACGAGAGACACTTTGTCAAAATGAGGTCAACGTCCGAATGGATTGATCACTTTTGATCGATACAAGAATTTGTAAAAACGCACAGGTTTGACCTTGACAAACTTCCTATCGAAGAGACCGGAATTCGTTTGACAAAATTTCCTCAGTAAAGCGCGGGTCAAAACCCCAACTGATCAAATGGCTGGATGCAGTGGACGGTTTTCTTAAAACCGACTAGGTTTCCCAATTTGAAATTCGATCTTGAAACCTTAATTGGTCAAATGGGTTGAATGAAATCGATCATTTATTTAAAATCGACCAGATTACCCTAAAAAGGGGAACATGTCAAATGAATTGAATGAAATTTAATTTATCCAAAATTAATCAGATCACCCTAAAAAGGGTAAATTGATCAAATAGATTGAACGAAACTTGATTTATTCAAAATCGGCTCGGTTGCCCTAAAAATGGGTAAATTGGCAAAATGAATGAAATTGAATTAGTGATTTATTCAAAAATTGGTCGAATGACCCTAAAAAGGGTAAATTGGTCAAATGAATTGACGATTTATTCAAAATCGACCGGATGACCCTAAAAAGGGTAGATTGGTCAAATAACCCTAAAAAGGGTAAATTGATCAAATAAATTGACAATTTATTCAAAATCGACCAGGTGACCCTAAAAAGGGTAAATTGGTCAAATGAATTGATGATTTATTCAAAATCGACCAGACGACCCTAAAAAGGGTAAATTGGTCAAATGAATTGACAATTTATTGAATGAATCGGCAAAATGGATTGGTTGAATTGCCCGGCCATTGGTTATTTCAAAATCATTGAAGTGCATTAGTCTATGACCTTCTAAAAATCAAATTTTGGTCTTAATTTATTTATCGTCTCAAAAGGAGGAATCATTTGTGAATTTCTTCAAATTAATGTCCTTCACGCAAGGGATTTTTACCAATTTTTGATAAAAGGGCCAAAAAGTGATTATTAGATGCTCATATTCCAAAGATCACTCTATGAAAATGATCGGATCCTACCTTACCTTGTGCACTACCCCTTTGGATGGTACAAAATGTAAACGTGCAAGTCTCACTGGATTAAGTATCCGAGACACAAGGTGGCTTATTCCTAACACGGGATCCCCTAAGTGGCATTCCCTTTCTAGGGTTTATGCATGATGCCATTTATTAAAGCGGTAAAATGTGCAATTCGAAATGAAACGTGACCTAAGGAACCCTTTATCTGCCAGGGTAGGCCTAGAATGATATGCAATTATTAATCTATGAATGCAATATACCAAAATCTTTAAACGTGCAATAACCTATCTACGAGAGTAGGTTCTAAAAGAAGGTCATGCCAGACCTCTTATTTGATAGGGTTTGTGAATGCAATGGGGACATAAAACCAAGAAAAGTTAGTTCAGCCAGATAAATACACATAACACATTGTAGCAACGAAATCAATACAAAGAAATAAAGCAATAAAAGGGAAAAAGGGGTTGGACCCCTCCCCTCGTGAATAGTGTCCCTAGCTCAGGATAAGGCCGACTCTACCCTAGGCAATTCTAATATGGATGCATGAGGTTGGGGTTCGCTAATGCATCTAGACTCGATAAGCTCAGGTCCCCGAGCATTCAGACTTAGAAACCAAGGGTCATCAATCCCAAGGTTCTTTGTCGGTGGCTCGAGCGATTCCCCAAACACCGTTACGCACACATCGTGTCACGGCTACGTGTTTGAGTGAATCTATCAAAATCCTCAACCTTCGACCAAAAGCTAAAGGCTATCAACCAATAGCTTTAAGCGGAAGATTGAGTGACCCATTGGAACATGCTACACACACATCGTGTCGTGATCACATGGCCAAGTGAGTCACCTAATCCTAATAGGGTGGAGTGGCGTGACAAGCCACTAAAGAAAAATAAAAGGGATAAAAGAAGTAAAGCGTATGCTCGTATGCTAGTGCTCGTTTGGAGGGAAAGGGTCAAGAACCAACGCGAGGCTCTAGGGTATGTCCCCCACCCAAATGCAATGCAAAGCGCGAGATAAATAAGTAAACATATATCCAATCAACCAATCATACATACGTGAGTGAGGGAGTAGTTTGATACACGCGAAATGCAAAAATCCTAAGAAAAGGAAAAATGCAACCCTAAAACACCCAAATGTAATATATGAAAAAGTTAAAAGAAGAAAAAGATTGATTAAATCAAATTTGCTCGGACTCTCGAATGTCCCCAGTGGAGTCGCCAACTGTCGCGCCCCACTTTTTGATAAGAAAAAATAAATAAATGGTTTGAAAAAAATGTATTTTTTGATTCAATTTGTGATTGGAAAATGAATTGTTATTTAAAAGAAAAATGGGTCTAAATGGGGGTTTGAGAATGCGACGATTTGACCCAAAATTATAGTTTAAAAAGGGTTTTTGAAATAAAAAATCGGAGTCGCCACTTGGTAATGAGTTAAGGTGTACCAAGTCACCTAAAAAAATGAATTTTTAAAGAAAAATAGGAAAAAATATTAAGAAACCCCTTTTAAACGACTCCTAGTCCACGTAAACCAACGAAAAAGGTTCGGGAGTCACATTTGACGAAGGGGAAGGCAAGGATAAAAATCCAAGGCACCCCTTCGACCTAGCCAAGGCTAGTTGCGTGATTTAATCAAATATTTTCTTGTTTTAACCAAAGAATTTATTACATTTGGATGTACTATATGAATGCAAACCCTAGACCTAGGGGTATTGGGGAAAATTTCTCTTCAAAGGTTGAATGGTGCCAATCACATTAATTGTGAAGCCCAATAATGACCCTTTGGAGAGGTCACGAATAATGCGAGTGGGATGCAAATGAATGAAATGCATGTATGCAATGTGAGGACATGAGTTTGAAAAAAGTAATAAAAAACAATAAATATGTAAATGAAAATGTGCACGTGAGCGGGCAAGGTATGGTAGGTGAAATGATAATATGAAGTGCATGTGTGCAAGTGATGATAAAAGTGTTCGTGTGCAAGTGAAGAAACATAAAGGTGCACGTGTGCAAAATGGGAGGAAAAATGAAAGTGTGATGAGGGTATAAAATGGTAAAGTGGATTTGAAAATGCATGAGCCTAGGGAATTCATGCATATTGGGTACGGGGAGACCTAAATCGTGACTCAATTTGCCCTTTTATAGAGGGAATACAAGCGTGCTAAAGCTTAGAAAAAGCCACACTCATCTATATCCCATATTTAAGGGGACTCTCAAGCAAATGAACCCTATAACTAGCATGAAATGCAAAAATCCTAAAATGGAGGGAAAAGGGGTTCGAGGGGCATGCAAAATGATAAAACTAAAAAGAATGCATGACATGTAATGAACATGCAAACATGTACTAACGGGGGGAAATCCCTAAGGGTCTAGCGTTGGACTAGCCCATTCTATGCATTCCGACTAGCGTTGGACTAGTGGAAACGTCCATTCATCCATCACATTCATTTATAAATATAGAAAGCAAGTAGACATGCAAAATCACTTATAACACGTAGCACATAACACTTAGCATGCTCGACTAGATGCAATAGCTTAATAAAGCAAATTAAACACATAGCAAACCAAATAATACCCCAAAAGCAAATGAAACTATTACATGGGCTAACTAAAACAAATGGGGGAAGGGGGAAAAAATGGACAAAGTGCTCTCCAATGCCCTATCTATTACAAGCCAAGAGGTGTACACATACCCCATAAATAAAATAAAAGAAAGACTTAAAAATGAAAGGAATTAAAGAAAACTTAAGAAAGCCAAGTAGACATGCAATTCATGTAACACGTAGGAGCACGTAAGAGAGAAGTAAAAAGGATAAAAGAAAGTTATACCTTCCCCTAATGGTAAGCAAATGAAGGAAAATGGCTTCAAAACAATAAAGGGGTCAAGGCATCAATTTAAAAGTAAAGTATAAGCAAAAACATCAAAAACCACCTAATTGCAACTTGAATGAGCTCAAAAGCAAGGAAGGGGGCCAAGTCATGACTCAAATTGCAATTATTTTAGAACCCAATTGTAAGCTACTAGAACATAGTTGGGCCTTAGTAATATGCGGAGGAACATGGGGGACTGATTTGCAATTTTTTGAAACTTTTTACATGCCAAATTCATGCAACAAAGAAAACAACGTAAACAAGTTTCTGCAATAAACTTTCGGCAGCTTCCTCTTGTAAACTTCATGCCAGATTTTAAACAAACTAACTAACTAACACCAACTCTCAAACACCCTTGACAACTGAACATTTTTGTTAACTCAATCCCTTCATAAACAACCAACCCTTAAAATGAAATGAAAGATCAAATGATGAACCATATTGCGGCAGAAAATAGAACTTGCTGGAAATTTTATTTCCCAAAAACGCAGGTTCCCATCCAAATGCCCAATTTTGATCTAAACTTTGTTCCCCAGACACCAAAATAGAAAACTAAGCAACCAAAATAAGAACTTCCGCATCTAAAAAGGCTAAAAAAACTTAACAGGATATCACGCCACATTCTGAAAGAAAAACATGCAAACATTTGATATTCAAAATCTGCTACAACTAAAGGAGAAGTCTGCTGCAGCTTCATTTACAAATGGGCTCTAGACAGCCTTAAGTATAACCATTTCATTTGTCCAAACTCTGGATTAAGCAATCAAAACAAATAAAACTCACATCCAACAAGCAAAACATAGAAGGAAATTATATAAAACACTTATGGAACTTTTAGGCAAGATGGAAAAAGATTGCTGTAATCTTATTGATTCACTTTGAGTTAAGCGCATATGATATAGCAAGGGTGAAATATCTTGAAGACTTTGCTGGACAGCCTCAATAATAGCCTTTGGTATATAAAAATCCTCCAAACACACACTAAACCCCTCGGAATACAGATTTTCCATCAACAAGGGTGTCAAACAACTGAAGAATCTTAACACCTCCTTAGGACCTTTTTGTAAAGAAATGAGAACATGTTTGGGCTTTTGTGGAACATGGAGAAGCTTGAAGGATTAAATTGATTAAGTATTCAAATTACTTGGGCCATAGTGAGCTAAGGGGGGACTTGGGGGGGTTCAAAGGCAATTTTGAAACAATTTCCATGCAGGTTCATGCAACAAGCGTAAGAAACTTGTTTCTGCAACAATCATTTTTGCTGAAAGCTTTCTGCAGCCCAAAACAACATTGTTACTTTCATTTCCGCAAAACAAATGTCAACCTCGACACAAACTTAATCAAAATTCTTTCAAATCAAACCAACTTCATTTCCGCAAACAACTTCAACATTCAATCAAACCAAAACATAAAAGAAAAATCATGCAAATGCCATGAAGAAAATTTCTGCTATAACCATTTCGCAGCTTCAGGAAAAATCTTTCCTTCCACAACCATTCTCATGCAATTTCTTCTTACACTTAGACATATTCATGCAAACAACCAATAAAAGGCTTGATTGAACTGTCATCTAGACAAGATACCAGCTTGGAACCGAAATGAAAGAGTAAACAAAAAAACTAAAACCGTAAGACATGAAGATTCGGCCAGCTATGTACATTTTCCAGCAATGTTTCTTGCCATTCTTGTGGTCATTCTAATGCAACTTTTCCGTCCAAACAAAAACTAGAATCTTAAACAAACATCATAACTTTGATCTTAACAATAAAATTACCAAATTCAACATCCTAATAAGCCAAAACCTAAACAGAAAAACACACCAGTGCTTAGAGAAAAGTCCAGCCAGCATTCGGCAATTGGAGTTGTTCATTATTTCATTTTTTTTTTCTTGCTTAGCCGGACCAATAAACTTCCTTAGCTTGAACATCTAATTTTAATTAAACATCTAACCAAGTGAAAATCAACCACTTTCCAGCAAATTTCATGCTAAAATACCCATGCAATTTCCAAAACAAACTTCAACGGCTAAACTAGAAAAATTGGTTTAGCAATCCAGCAACTTCCAATAAAATTTCCAGCCATGCAACCAAATTCCTCAGCCATAAAGATCACATGCAACACCAAATAACAAACTATCTATCAGATTGGATCCAAAATCAAGTTCAAATGTCATCAAAATCACCATTTAACCAGAAATTCAACCCAATTCTCTCGATTGACATGCATGCAACCGGATTTTTGGTATTCCTTCAATTTTCTTGTTTAATCCAAGTTAATTAGCTTCATGCAAAGCTAGATCATCCAGGCTTTGGTTAGTTAAACATACATATAGCTCAGATCATCAAAACTTGGTCAACCGAAGCTGCAAATTTCCAGCTTAAACTCTCGGCAACCATTTTCTTCACAAACAGATTTTTCTATAACTTAAGTTATCATCTAACCACACAATCCTCACATGCATGTCCTTAAACAACTTCATCAACCCATAAACAACTAGTTTAAGTCCAGAAATTTACCTCAGCTTAAGACTTAGCTCACACGCCAAGCAGCTGCAAAATTTTCCTCCTCTCGGCTTTGCTCACGCACGCAGGGTTGGTTGGTCTGAGTTCAGTGGTTGCAGTTGTAGTGATTGTGGTTGAATTGAGCACGGCTGGTTGAGGTGAAGAATAATGGCAGCTCTCAGATGATGGAGAAAGTAATGAAGCTCACGCAATTGTCTCCTGCTCTCACCCTCTCTCGGACAGTTCAAGTACCGAAGCTCGCACCGCTCTCTTTCTGGCTTCTCTCGTCAATGATACCAAGGCAGAGAAATGTTGTTGTGAGCTCAGCTGGGAGCTCAACTCATGCGCAAGAAAGCTGAGAAAATCTTCCTTCCTCTCGGCTCGCACGCACAGGTTTGGTTCGCTTGGCTGTGGCAGATGGTGGAGCTGGTGGTTGCTGCGGTGATGGTGTTGGTTGGAAGATGATTGCAGCTAGTGGAGGTTGAAGAGAAACGAAGGGGACTCACGCACAACTTCTCCCTCTCTTCCTTCGAGCTCACGGACAGAAACAAGAAAGATTGCAGCTCCCGAGTTTTTTCTTTCTTTTTTTCCAGATGCAAGGTGCGGCTCCCTCTTTGTCTCTCTGGTCGATGATTCCGATGTGAGGTGGAGTGGTAATGCCAAGGTGTGATAGTGGAGAGAAATCTTGTTGTGTTCTAAGGTAGTGGAATGTCTATATTGAATTGTTTGGAGTGGAGCTCAGTCGGCACTTGGAATGGAAGGTGCTGGAATGTGAAGTGGAAGTGGAACCGGCAGAAGTGAAGTTGTGATTTCTTTGATTTTTTTTTTTTTTTTTTTTTTTTTTTTTTTTGAAACAAACAAAATTGATAATAATAAAAAGAAATAACCAAAACAAAATAATTAACATTTGATGAAAAATAAACTAGAACAATAAAGTGCAATTTCCATTTCTTTTCCATTTCCTATTTTCATCGTTTTTCTCTTTTTTTTTCTTTCTTTTTCTTTTTTCAAAATAACTTAACAAAAATAAACAAAATGCCAAAAGATTGAATTTAGAAGACATAAAACATATTTTGTGGGCAATTTTCTTTTTTCTTTCTTTTCTCTCCTCTTTTCTTTTCACTTTCTCATTTTCATTCATTTTCCAAGAGATTCTATGCTAACAACTTAAAAATAAAAATAAAAACTAAAACTAAAACTAAAAATCGAATAAAACTAAAATGAAAAAAATTAAAAATAAACAGCAAATGAAATTACACCAAAATTTGGTGTCTACAGTAGACACCAAAATTTTAGCGTATTTTGCATTACTATTTTGTCTTAATTTTTATTTGTCGTGTTAAGTTTTATTCACTTTCAGTTTTTAGTTTTTAGTTTTTATTTTATTATTTTTATTTGTAAGTTTTTTAGCATAGAATCTCTCGAAAGAAAAAAGGAAAAAAAAAGCATTCAAAAAATATGCTTTAGTTGTTTTGACTTAAATTCCATGTTTTCTTGAAGAAAAAAAGAAAGAAAAAAAAAGATGAAAAAAATTGAAAAATGAAAACAAAGGGAAAATTGGATTTGCATTTTGTTGTTTCTAATGTTAATTAAATTGTTTTTGTTTTTAATTTTTATTATTTTCAATTTTGTTATTTAAGTTTTTTTTTTTTAAAAAAAAAAAAAATGATACGCGACTTGCAAGCTGCGTTTTTCGCAGCTTGCAAGGAAGGGCTTCGGGCAGCCCTTGGCTGCAAATACAGAAGAAGTGGCTGGGTGTTAGGGTTGGTTTGGCTCCCATATAAATAGGAAAAGGCAGGCAGCCGCAACAGAAAAGGGGAGAGAGGATTAAGAGATGACGGCTGAAAATAGGAAGCAAAAAAGGAAGCGATAAAACGGGAGTGAAAAAAGGAGAGAGCTTTCGGAGTGAGGAGGCTCGAGTGAGGAAGCTACAGACTCAGGAAGATCGAAGAGGAGCGGAGCAACAAGGAAAAGAAAGAAACCAAAAGGAAGGTGACGGGCAGAGAGTCGGGGGGAGAGAAGAAGAAAAAGAGAGGAAGTTTTTCTTTGAGGAACGGCTAAGGAAAAACCGAGAGCAAAGGAGAGAAATTTGGGCTGAGGTCTGAGAGAGAAAGAGAGTGGAGAGTGAAGCTGGGACAGATTCGGAGCAAAAGAAAACGGAGAGGCTACGGCCGAAAGAGAAAGGGAGCAGCAACCAAAGCAGGGAGGAGGAGGAATTGCCGGAACTTTCTTCATCGGCTGTCTTTGTTCTTTCACAGACTACACTAGCTTCTATCCGTCTTTCAAGGTATATTTCCAAGCTATCCATCAAAGCTATGTTTTAGATTTTTACCTGAAGTCAGGATTGCTTTTCTTGCTTCCGTTGTCAAGGATTTTATGGGAAAGGCTAGATTTTTTTCCGTTGATCAAAACCTCTTAGCAGCAATCTTGATAAAAATTTGATCTTTCGGGCTGCTAAACCATTTTATGTGAATGTATTGTTCAGAATTTCTTTGCTGCAATCAGTTCTTTCATTGTTGTTTGTTTGTTTGGAGCTTTAAAGTTAAGCAGCTTGTTGTTTGGTTACCTGAATCTGGTTTGCTTGATGAAATGAAAGCCGCGGCTGGGTAAAATTGCAGAAAAGCTTGCGGCACTTTGTCTCTTTCTTTCTATCGTTGTTTTTGCTGTTCACTTTCATTTTTTGTTGGTCAGCTTCATTTTTCTGTTTTCGATCTTGCTACGAAGTTGCGTGTTTAGTTGATGATGGATAGGTAGAATTCTGGTTCCTTGTTGAATCTGTTTGCATGATAAACTAGAAATTCTGGACAAGTCGCGGCTGAAAATTGCAGCAAAGCTTCTGATTTTCCCGATTTGCATGATAGCTTTCTTGAGTTTTTGTTTCCTTGTTTGGGCTTGCGGTTTTGGGCAGCTGTTGTTTAAGCTAAAGCCTTTGATGCTTGGTTAAAAATCCTGATTCATTATGGGTTGCCAAAAGCTTCCTAGCTTTGCAGAAATTCTTGCGGCATTCTGTCTTGTTGTTTTTCCTTATCTTGGGCGGTCATTAACTCAGATTTGCCATCTTAATCTTGCAAACAAATTGTCATGTCTAGATTTGGGTCAATAATTTCTGGTTTGATGAACTTGTTTGTATGATGAAATGGATGTAGTTGTTGCTGGGTATTGCCGAAGCTTTGGAAATAAAAGGGAGCAACCTTTGTTTTCTAGCTGCAGAAAGCTTTAAAATGCAGAAATCTTCTACGTATGCATGCATGGAAAAATTCTGAGTTTTGCATTTTGACCCTCCAAGTCTCCCCCCGTTCTACTATGACCCAGTCAATTGAAGAATTTCATCAATTTGGTCCTTGGCAGCTCTAATTTTGCAACTTCATTGTTTGTTTGCTTTAATTGGCTACCATGCTTTGCTTAAATTGCACTTAAGTCACAATTTTAAAGGTTTTATGATCAATTGAGCTTGTGTTTGTACATTTTCTTTAGTTTTTCCAAATAAATTGGTACCTTGACCCTTTTATTATTTTGGAGGGTAAATTAGTAGTTTCGCCTCGCTAGGGCATCGATTCAAGGGAGGTACACCCTATCCCTTATTTGCACTTCATTTGACCCTACGTGCTCCTACGTGTTATGTGAATATGCATGTCTACTTCGCTTTCCTTGCCTTTCCTTAATTCCTTGCATTTATTTCATTTACTTTTGCTTTTATTTAAGTTATTCTTTTAATGGGGTATGTGTACACCTCTTGGCTTGTAATAGATAGGGCTGTGGCGAGCAATTTGGTCTATTTTCCCCTTCCCCTTTTGTTTTAGTTAGTGAATGTAATAGGTTCATTAGCTTGGTTGCATGCCTACGTGTTAAGTGTTACTCATTTTATTAGGCTCTTGCATCAAGTCGAGCATGCTAAATGTTACGTGCTACGTGTTTATGAGTATTTGGTATGTCTACTTGCTTTCCATAGTGTGGATGAATGGAATGGATGAATGTACGTCACCACACTAGTCCAACGCTAGTTGTGGCTTCTTTTATCGTTTCCACTAGTCTAATGCTAGTAGGAATTCATAGAAAGGGCTAGTCCAACGCTAGACCCAATAGGATTTTTCCTTTGTTTTTCATTAATGCATTATTTGCCTGTTCACTACATATCATGCATTTTTCCTTAGTTTTATCATTTGGCATGCTCCTCGATTCCCCTTTCCCCTCACTTTAGGTCTTTCATCTCATGCTAGTTAGGGTACATTTGCCTGAAGAGTCCCCTTCTGATAAGGGAAACGAGCGAGTGTGGCTACTTGATAGCCTTAGCACGCTAGTTTTGCTTTCTAATCAAAGGGAAATTCGAAGTCGAAAAGTTAGGAGTCATTCCCATACCCGACCTGATGCATTCCTTTAGGTTCATTCATTCTCATTTATCACTTACTCATTTTTTTCAATTCACATTTCCTCATCACTTTTCCTTTCCTTATTGTTCATTTTGATTTCTACTTCACAAAATTGCACTTAATTACACCTATATGCACTTATCACTATATTTCATACACTTGCACACAAACACTTGGATTTTTCATACAATTTCACACATGCACCTTTTCATACACTTGCACACAAACACTTGGATTTTTCATACAATTTCACACGTGCACCTTTTTATACACTTGCACACTTGCACTTTAGCCATCATTTGCATTAATCGACCTCTATAAAGTTTTCCTTTATTGGCCGCCACAACTCATGTGGTTGGGACCAAAAACCTTACAAGAGACATTTTAGAATTTAGGTTTGCATTTTTTTCTTTCTTTTTGCATTCATATAGACATATCCAACACGCAATACATACCTTGGGTAGAAAAATTAGGAAAAGTTGGGCTAAGTCACGCAACTAGCCTTGGCTAGGGTGAGGGAGTGCCTTAGGCCTTGCCTTTGCCTTCTCCCTCATCAAATGTGACCCCCGATCCCTCCTTTTGGTTACGTAGACCCAAAAGTTCTCTAAAAGGGTTTATTTATTTTTTTCATTCAAAAACAAAAAATCATTTTTTGGGTGACTTGGTACACCCTAACTCTATACCAAGTGGCGACTCCATTTTCATTAAAAACCCTTTTTTGAACTTTGTTTGGCCAAATCGTCGCATTCTCAAGTCCCATGGCCTTTTACTTTTCATTTCGCACACGTTCACATGTATATCATACACACTACTCACTCTCACACACACTCACACCACCGTCGAAATGGATTCTCAGATATTGCTGAATATGGTGAACGGCGATGGTGGAGTGCCTTGGAGATTATGGCTTACTATCTTGCGCATCAAATCTTTAGTGCTGGGTCGCCAGGTCACCTTCACTCATGTTTACAGAGAAGCAAATGCGGTTGCCGATGCCCTGGCGCGTCTGGCAAGCACCACGCATATTTGTCAGTCTTTTCCCCCCTCCCCATTGCCTGCCCATGTACGGGGGTTAGCCCGCCTAGATAGGATACAGATGCCTTATGTCTGTTTGACTTAGCCTAACTGGCGGACTGCCAGCTGTATTTGATGTACGTTGCGGATCCTTTGAATAACATTTGGAGTGGCGCCCACCCCCATAAATGGGGTTAGCCGATTAAAACTTATTTTTCATTTGTACAAATATTGCCTGGATGAAATCATCTTCATCATTCACTCTTGCACCCAACATTTGCTTTATCTTGACAATCTCTTTAAGGAATTAAGTTGTTGGTTGAATATTGATTGCCTAAAACAATTTTGAGTGGTTACCCAAAACTTCTCTAAAAGAGTACACACATTTTCTATTTTATTCCAATTTATTGTAGATGGGCAACAATCATAATGTGTCTCTCTATCTTGGAAACATGGAAACACCTCTTTGAATTTAATTGCACAACTCAACATTTCAAAGTGGAATTCCATCTTGACCTACGGTTATGAGCCAACTTTTTTCTTGGAATCTATAGTCGTTGAACAATTTTATCAAATAGCAACAATTTCCCATCAGATCAATTAACAAAATTCACTTAGTTTCTAATGTTTTCCATGACATCGACAATGTCACCTAACCCATCCTGAACCATAAGATTCAAGGCATTCAATAGTGAACATGGAACAATGTGCCTCAATATAATAAATTTCTTGTTCTGAAGAAACCTTTCCTTAATAGTCCATAATAGCAACATCATTGTTAGAAACATTATCAACTGAAATTGTGTGTACCTTGTTCTCAATGCCCTATTCTACCAAACAATTAAAAATGGCAATCAAAATCTCAACTCCACGTTAAGGCAATGGTATATGACTAAAGTTGAGCACCCTTTCTTGCAATTTCCAATGAGCATCAATCCAGTGCCCTGTGATGACCATCTACAAAATTTTGTAATTCTAGACGTCTATATATCAGTTGTCAAGGTCACTTTACTTGTGTGTTTCAACACGTTTTTAAACTTTTTTTCCTAATTCATTGACTTTGATACAATCTACTTCTTATATACTTTGAGAGATCTTTTGTCACTTTGATATTTCACGTTGGATCATCATGCTGAAGCCATCTTTCTTTAAGACAATAAAGAATGCTTGTGCATTAATATTAAAAGTGCAATAGAACTTCACATATTTTTTATGCCAAACTTCCCTATATGCAATGATCGTATTGTTGGAACAATAAATCAAATGACTGAAAATTGAGGTTTGTTTGATACTTACTCTCTCTCAATTTTGCCTTCCTAGCCCAAAAGCCATTTTTGATACCACCACATACTGGTACTTTGCTTGGTTTTGTGATGTAATAGTTTTGTCCTGTAGCATCTGTAAATGGCATAAAATGTCCTATTTTCTATAAACTCTGTGAAATCATCCCAAGTTTTAGAAGTTTTATTTCCCTTTGCAATGTGAAATTCATTTTTTTCAGCTTCCTCTTCTTCTACTGTCAGATTTTTAGCTCTCATAGGTTCATTTTCTTTATTTGTAGCTATATTTTTAGTGCCTCTAATAATAAGTTTATTTGTTGAGATTGTAATTGACTAATGACTAATATAAAGGAGACTGTCCAACATTGTAGGACTGGAAGAATTTGAAAGTTCAACATGTGGTATTAAATTGATCTCGGGGACTTGACAAGCATCTAGGCTATGTACAAGAAGAAAAACCAACTATAAATGTGCAATGACTCGTAAAAATAACTTACCTAACTTATGTCTATGCTCACACATGACAACATAACTTCATTTAACAGGTATTGGGGCTTAAGAGGTCGAGGGTGCTCATGGTGGCTTCCTGGCCATCTGATTCTTTGATCGGAGGTGTCTCTCAACCTCCAGGAAAATCTATTGCAGATGTTCTAATGGGAGAAGCAAGGTCTTCACCAGCAGAAGTAGGAACCCTAGGAGTTCATCATGGCGAACTTGTACTGCTATTGTCCAAGCAAGATCTGTTGCAGCTAGCAGAACCCTACAAGAATCCTTGATTGGGAGATTTGCCTTCAATCGGCCGTCGATGGAGATTATTCAAAATTTTTTTGAGTCGTTGGGATTGATGGGAGCATGCTCGGTGGGCCTGTTGGACTCAAAGCATGTACTTATTCGGCTGACCTTGGATGAAGATTATTCAAGATTGTTTGTTAGAAGGACATGGTTCATAAACAATTCGCAAATGATGATCTCAAAGTGGATGATGGATTTTCATGCAAACCAAGAATCAACAATTGCCCCAGTTTGGATTTCGTTGCCAGGGCTTTTTCGTTACCCTTTTTTGAAAAGCAAGTCTTGCTAAAAATTGGGTCTTTGCTTGGTCGGCCGTTACAGGTGGACTCAGCAATAGCCACGCTAAAGTGACCTTTTCTAGCTTGGGTATTAGTAGAGATGGATGTGGCCAATGAACCAGTGTCTAGAATTTGGATAGGTGGGAAAGATTTCAAACATTGGCAAAAGGCGGAGTACAACTGCTAGCTAGAATTTTGTGGCTATTGTAAGAATGTTGGGCACTTAGAAGATAATTGTTATGGGAAGAATCCAACTACCAAACTAGTGCACATACAGTGGAAGATAGAGAAGCCGATCTCCCTGGCCAATGTACCCAAGGAGAATTTGGAGAAAAGGAAGAAATTTATTGAATCTATAGAGAAGGAGCTAGATGTGTGACAGCCCCACTTTCCCCAAAGGTGAACCAGATGGGTCAGCGAACTGCCTACCTAGCTCTCGCCGGGGCTCACTACAATCCATAATTCAAAAGCTAGAAATACTTCAAATAATTTCAATATACATTTAAAGTACTCCAAAACTTTTCATACTTAAAATTAGTTAACCTTCAAGCTTAAATACAACCCAAAAGAATATGTACTATAGTTATTTGCTATAATACAACTTAAAGTCTCCAAAACAAAACAACTTAGTACCATTCGTGAGAACTCTCGGTCTTGAACTCTGTTCAGGAAAACAAAGGAATGGAATGAGCTAAACAGTCCAGTGAGGTTCCAAAACACACAAGCAGTTCTAATAAATCAAGTAAATTAAGCATAACGCATATATGGTGCAAGGTTTCACATTGGCACATTAAAATGAGACACTTATCATTTTACAGAAATAAATACACATTAAAAGGATACGGTGTTCACGTGGAACTATTTCGGTCAGCTTCACCTTATAACTCCAATAATTCCCTCGATTTGTCTGGCCATTGCCTTATTCCTCCGGTGGTAATACTCGAGTATACCGAAATGGTGACCCAGGGTTCCAACCTACCCGACCGAGTCCAGTCCTGACTTGAGCACGTTAGCAACCAAGGGCAGGGCCCAGTTCAGTTAAGAGCTTACAACATGCGTAAATAATCAAATAAATCAGTAAATGGTAGAAATTCACGATTAAACGGTAGAACTTTGTTATTTTAGTAGGTCGAGTGTGATAAAGTACACACTCGCCTTAAAACGGTGGAAAATTCCATAGGAGTAATTATAGGGAGCACTTAACACTTAAACACACAATAAATATGAAGTAAACATGTAGCAAAACTATTCAAATCATGCACCCATGCAAGGAACACTCACTGTTACGTGCGATATGTCTCGGTTCCTGGATAACACCCTTGATTACCCTCAAGTCCTGAGGTAAGAACCAACAAGTTTATATGGAAGTGAAAAACAAAACCTTAGGATTTTTGCACTTAGGAAGTGAAGAAACAAGAGGTTGGTATATAATTCTCAAATGTATACTAAAGAATAAAGGGAGTCGTTATAGCCTTGAATCAAACCTTTTCAAATTCAAAGTTCAAAAGTAAGAATGGAACCATGAGAAATCAAGTTCTGGGTCAAGAATTAAGCATAATAAAGAACATTAAGGTTTCTCATTTAAATCCAAGGAAACATCAAGTACAAGGGTTTGAGTGTAATATGGAGTACAAATGTTAATTTGAACTAAGAAAAAAATGAATGGAATCAAGAAAAGTGAAGAAAGGAAATACTAAAGAGAAAATGTATAGGTCACAGCTTTGTCATGTGTTGGTATTCTGATGATAACTGAGGCTATACAAATCAGATTGAGACCATTTCTATATCATTTCGAAGCTAAGATACAGGGCTACATTTCTTATGAAGACATTGGGTTCAAAATCAGACGTCGTTAGGGTCAAAACTGAACATTTCAGAAGTATAAGAAAAACGATTACAGCAAATCAGGGCTTTCACTGCAGGCAAGGTGTTCTGGTCATTTCAGAGGCTACGATGATCTGATTGATCTGAACTTTTGCAGGTAGAAAGTGGCTCAATACTCTACAACTTTCATGTTTTGAGCAAGAGTTGGTTTGGCCTAAACGATGGACAAATTCGCTGCTCAAATGACTCTTAAAACCTCTCTGAACAGAAAGTTTTCAACTCCAGCAACCAACATTGGAAAAATCAAAACAGGGATTTTGTAAGTCGAAAAATCATCAAATTTTGACACTAAAAAGTAAATTTGAAGAGCTACATATATCTAGAAGGTCACTTTACAAGATTCGGACCACAAACCAATCAGATTTTAACTATACAATACAGCAACTACAAAACTAAGGCAGAACAGTCTAGGAATTTATCAAACTTTACAAAATCACCATAAATCACACAGACAGAACCAGGGTCTGAAAATTTCACGGTTTATATCGCTATGAATCTATTTTCAAAAGCATTAAATAGAACTCAATTTCGACCTTCATACACCAAGATACAACAGATTTCCTAACACTGCTCTAGCTCCCCTGTTTCGTACCAGCTTTGGTCACATTACACAACTTTATGCAAAACAACAAGAAATCACCTACTAAAGCCTAAATAATCATCATCAACTTCATACCACAGCTTAAACACTGTGACGCCCCCACTTCTCTCAAGAGCGAACCCAAGGGTATCCGCGAAATGCCTGTCTAGCTCTCGCTAGGACTCGATACAATTTCAATTCAAACTTAAGATAAACAACTAAGGAATGACAGTTGAAGTAAGAAAAGTCACTTCCTTAAACAAACTTTCAAGTGTTACAACTCAAGTTCTCAAAAGTACATCACTTTCCCCAAAATACAGTCTCCCAAAGTCGTCTAGTCAATTACATTAAAATTCTAATCAAAAGGGCCATCAAGTCGACCTCTCCTTAATTCCTTCCATTTCGGCTCCTGTTAAGGAAAACAAAACTAATGGGATGAGCTGACGCTCAGTGAGGCCAAGAAAATCATGCAAGCACGTAATTCAAGTAGCAATAAAACTTGTACGAGAAATAAAGCTATAACACTTAAGTAATTCGTGAGTATTCACAAAATTGCTCATTTCCACTTACTTTGCCAAAATTCAATCTAGTATCTCCTCGTGATGACACTCCGTCACCCGAGTGGGTAATTAAGTCCGTAGAACTTTACTTATTCCATTTATGATTCTGAGTCGACATGAGAGGTACCTCCCACCCGAATTGGTGTGGTACTTACTATCGCCTAGGGAATCGATTATATGTTTATGGTTTTGAGTCGATATGAGAGATACCTCCCACCCGAATTGGTGTGGTACTTACTATCGCCCAAGGAATCGATTATATGTTTATGGTTCTGAGTCGACATGAGAGGTACCTCCCACCCGAATTGGTGTGGTACTGATTATCGCTCAGTGGTCGATGAGACATCGCTCCAATCGACTTATACTTTATTTATGGTTCTGAGTCAACATGAGAGGTACCTCCCACCCAAATTGGTGTGGTACTTACTATCGCTCAGTGGTCGATGAGACATCGCTCCAATCGACTTAGAATGGTTTGTGGTTCTGAGACGACATGAGAGGTACCTCCCACCCAAATTGGTATGGTACTTACTATCGCTCAGAGAACTGATCATTTATTTAGGGTTTTGAGCCGACATGAGAGGTACCTCCCACCTGAATCGGTGTGGTACATGCTATCGTACAGAGACCCGATTATACGATTATAATTATAATGGTTGATGACATTCAGTCCAATCGACAAATATCGTTATAGGTCGATGAGCGCACTCCAATCGGCAGTGATACAGTTCAATTATGGGTCGAGGAGATTCACTCCAACGACATATGCAGCCCTAGCATATAATTAAATTCATTTCATGTCAGGTAATTCAATTTAATTCATGTGTAAGTCGAGGAGATTCACTCCAACGACATATGCAGCCATAGCATATGATGCAATTCAATTCAAGCAATTCAATTACAATTCATTTAAATGAGAACATGTTTGATGAAGTACACACTCGATTCAGCAGTTATAAACCATCCATTTCATAATGAGCAATTCACATAATTTCCAAATATTCATGCACTTGACACTCACCTAGTCAAAATAAGAGAGTAGTGCACAATCAAATATTTAAGCGTCCGCTGTGAGGTCCTCTTGAAGGTCCCCTTGAGTGCCTGAGCAAAAATAATCAGTGATTACATGCTACCACTTAAAAGCCCCTAACTATCGGAGAAGATTGTACCCTTGTACAATACTTAAGAAAAAATCGTGAAAAGAGCCTAAATTACTCATAAATCGAGGCTCAAAAGTGGGGTTTAATCATGCAAGGTAAAACTATTTTCCCTCAAGAAATCAAGTCTAAAACGGTCATTTAATATAGACGGGAAATGGAGAGTTTCTAAAACTTAATCCCCTTCAAGTTCAAAAATTTCAGTTTCAAGGAGCAATCTTTGGAAAATCATATCTTACACTCCGTAGGTCCAAAATTGGAAAACTTGGTACTGTTGGAAACTAGTTCCAAAGTACTAAAAGTTCCTAGAAGGCACTTTTCCATGATTCAAAATAGAAGACACTCAAATTTTGGCTTAAAGTTGCTGTCTTGAACTTCCAAGACAGATTCGGGGTTGGTTTTTGGCAAAGTTTGAAAATTCGGAAAAATTCACAGAATGCGAACTAGTCTCTAAAATTTAAAAATCAATTAGAGTTACAATCAAAGTTTAAAACATAACAAACAGAACAATAATCAGAGTTTTGAGCACCAAGATATAGCAGCTCAAAGTTGGTTCAAAATTACGACCATTGGGCAATGACTCGTGAAGAAGAAAAACCAACTATAAATGTGCAATGACTCGTGAAAATAACTTACCTAACTTATGTCTATGCTCACACATGACAACATAACTTCATTTAACAGGTATTGGGGCTTAAGAGGTCGAGGGTGCTCATGGTGGCTTCCTGGCCATCTGATTCTTTGATCGGAGGTGTCTCTCGACCTCCAGGAAAATCTATTGCAGATGTTCTAATGGGAGAAGCAAGGTCTTCACCAGCAGAAGTAGGAACCCTAGGAGTTCATCATGGCGAACTTGTACTGCTATTGTCCAAGCAAGATCTGTTGCAGCTAGCAGAACCCTACAAGAATCCTTGATTGGGAGATTTGCCTTCAATCGGCCGTCGATGGAGATTATTCAAAAAAATTTTGAGTCGTTGGGATTGATGGGAGCATGCTCGGTGGGCCTGTTGGACTCAAAGCATGTACTTATTCGGCTGACCTTGGATGAAGATTATTCGAGATTGTTTGTTAGAAGGACATGGTTCATAAACAATTCGCAAATGATGATCTCAAAGTGGATGATGGATTTTCATGCAAACCAAGAGTCAACAATTGCCCCAGTTTGGATTTCGTTGCCAGGGCTTTTTCGTTACCCTTTTTTGAAAAGCAAGTCCTGCTAAAAATTGGGTCATTGCTTGGTCGGCCGTTACAGGTGGACTCAGCAATAGCCACGCTAAAGTGACCTTCTCTAGCTTGGGTATTAGTAGAGATGGATGTGGCCAATGAACCAGTGTCTAGAATTTGGATAGGTGGGAAAGATTTCAAACATTGGCAAAAGGCGGAGTACAACTGCTAGCTAGAATTTTGTGGCTATTGTAAGAATATTGGGCACTTAGAAGATAATTGTTATGGGAAGAATCCAACTACCAAACTAGTGCACATACAGTGGAAGATAGAGAAGCCGATCTCCCTGGCCAATGTACCCAAGGAGAATTTGGAGAAAAGGAAGAAATTTATTGAATCTATAGAGAAGGAGCTAGATGTGTGACAGCCCCACTTTCCCCAAAGGTGAACCAGATGGGTCAGCGAACTGCCTACCTAGCTCTCGCCGGGGCTCACTACAATCCATAATTCAAAAGCTAGAAATACTTCAAATAATTTCAATATACATTTAAAGTACTCCAAAACTTTTCATACTTAAAATTAGTTAACCTTCAAGCTTAAATACAACCCAAAAGAATATGTACTATAGTTATTTGCTATAATACAACTTAAAGTCTCCAAAACAAAACAACTTAGTACCATTCGTGAGAACTCTCGGTCTTGAACTCTGTTCAGGAAAACAAAGGAATGGAATGAGCTAAACAGTCCAGTGAGGTTCCAAAACACACAAGCAGTTCTAATAAATCAAGTAAATTAAGCATAACGCATATATGGTGCAAGGTTTCACATTGGCACATTAAAATGAGACACTTATCATTTTACAGAAATAAATACACATTAAAAGGATACGGTGTTCACGTGGAACTATTTCGGTCAGCTTCACCTTATAACTCCAATAATTCCCTCGATTTGTCTGGCCATTGCCTTATTCCTCCGGTGGTAATACTCGAGTATACCGAAATGGTGACCCAGGGTTCCAACCTACCCGACCGAGTCCAATCCTGACTTGAGCACGTTAGCAACCAAGGGCAGGGCCCAGTTCAGTTAAGAGCTTACAACATGCGTAAATAATCAAATAAATCGGTAAATGGTAGAAATTCACGATTAAACGGTAGAACTTTGTTATTTTAGTAGGTCGAGTGTGATAAAGTACACACTCGCCTTAAAACGGTGGAAAATTCCATAGGAGTAATTATAGGGAGCACTTAACACTTAAACACACAATAAATATGAAGTAAACATGTAGCAAAACTATTCAAATCATGCACCCATGCAAGGAACACTCACTGTTACGTGCGATATGTCTCGGTTCCTGGATAACACCCTTGATTACCCTCAAGTCCTGAGGTAAGAACCAACAAGTTTATATGGAAGTGAAAAACAAAACCTTAGGATTTTTGCACTTAGGAAGTGAAGAAACAAGAGGTTGGTATATAATTCTCAAATGTATACTAAAGAATAAAGGGAGTCGTTATAGCCTTGAATCAAACCTTTTCAAATTCAAAGTTCAAAAGTAAGAATGGAACCATGAGAAATCAAGTTCTGGGTCAAGAATTAAGCATAATAAAGAACATTAAGGTTTCTCATTTAAATCCAAGGAAACATCAAGTACAAGGGTTTGAGTGTAATATGGAGTACAAATGTTAATTTGAACTAAGAAAAAAATGAATGGAATCAAGAAAAGTGAAGAAAGGAAATACTAAAGAGAAAATGTATAGGTCACAGCTTTGTCATGTGTTGGTATTCTGATGATAACTGAGGCTATACAAATCAGATTGAGACCATTTCTATATCATTTTGAAGCTAAGATACAGGGCTACATTTCTTATGAAGACATTGGGTTCAAAATCAGACGTCGTCAGGGTCAAAACTGAACATTTCAGAAGTATAAGAAAAACGATTACAACAAATCAGGGCTTTCACTGCAGGCAAGGTGTTCTGGTCATTTCAGAGGCTACGATGATCTGATTGATCTGAACTTTTGCAGGTAGAAAGTGGCTTAATACTCTACAACTTTCAAGTTTTGAACAAGAGTTGGTTTGGCCTAAACGATGGACAAATTCGCTGCTCAAATGACTCTTAAAACCTCTCTGAACAGAAAGTGCACAATCAAATATTTAAGCGTCAAAATAAGAGAGTAGTGCACAATCAAATATTTAAGCGTCCGCTGTGAGGTCCTCTTGAAGGTCCCCTTGAGTGCCTGAGCAAAAATAATCAGTGATTACATGCTACCACTTAAAAGCCCCTAACTATCGGAGAAGATTGTACCCTTGTACAATACTTAAGAAAAAATCGTGAAAAGAGCCTAAATTACTCATAAATCGAGGCTCAAAAGTGGGGTTTAATCATGCAAGGTAAAACTATTTTCCCTCAAGAAATCAAGTCTAAAACGGTCATTTAATATAGACGGGAAATGGAGAGTTTCTAAAACTTAATCCCCTTCAAGTTCAAAAATTTCAGTTTCAAGGAGCAATCTTTGGAAAATCATATCTTACACTCCGTAGGTCCAAAATTAGAAAACTTGGTACTGTTGGAAACTAGTTCCAAAGTACTAAAAGTTCCTAGAAGGCACTTTTCCATGATTCAAAACAGAAGACACTCAAATTTTGGCTTAAAGTTGCTGTCTTGAACTTCCAAGACAGATTCGGGGTTGGTTTTGGCAAAGTTTGAAAATTCGGAAAAATTCACAGAATGCGAACTAGTCTCTCAAATTTAAAAATCAATTAGAGTTACAATCAAAGTTTAAAACATAACAAACAGAACAATAATCAGAGTTTTGAGCACCAAGATATAGCAGCTCAAAGTTGGTTCAAAATGACGACCATTGGGCAATTTTCCAGATTTGAAACACAAACTTTGGGACTTCAGTTGGGCATCGAAATGGACTTGGAATGGCACCAAATTTGGTATGATTACACTACCATGTAAGGGCTACTCCTATGTCACATTTCATGTAAAAATTCATATGGAAGTCAGTTAACAAGACCACTAAAGTTCCAGGAATTTCCAAGGCAATTCTGCCTTATGCTTCCGTTTTCCTTTTTTCGAACCTTTTGCCAATGAAATCATCTCAAACATGGTTCATTTATGAAGAAAAGGTCTAATAAACATCCAACAAACATCTGGAAGGTGATTGAACCCAAAGGTTTCAAAATAACAAGTCCCAAGTCGAGCTAGGCCATCGGCTAGCCAAAATTAGGGTTTTCGATCACTGACGCAGTTCTGTAATTCGGCCATAAATCACTCAATTCAACTTGGAATTAAGCATGGTTGGTGGAGTTGGAAACTACATTCAGGGGGCTATAATTCATCAGAAGAAATTGTTCTGAAATTCAGTCCATAGCTAGCTCAAATTCAAGCAACAATTCCCAGCACTTCATTGAGTCTCTAGCAGAGCAACAAAACAGAATAGGTAACTTTGAAGATCTAGTACGGTTCGCTCAAGTCAAATCAGGGGATACATTTTATACCGTTAGAAAACTGAAAGTGTCTAGTTTCAAATTCAATAAACGGAACTTGATTTGGACGTCAGAGCAAGGAGTTATGATCATTCAAAGTTCGCTGCCAGGTAACCCCTGTTACCCGTTTCCAGCTTTGAAGGATTTTCGAAAATGCAACTTTTACCCAACCAAATCAAGTGATTTGGTGGAAACTTTCCACACAACCTATACAACATATCTACATAAAGATCAAGGCAATTTGATCACAAAAAATCGCACCAAGTGCTCTGCAAAAACAGGGCAGAATCGACCCTTCTTAGCTTTCAACTTTCGTTTGATTTTCTTTCCACTTTTTCAACTTATATCCACTAGTTTAATACTTAATCAACATAAATAACACTCAAAATCATCATATCAGTCCAACATGTCCATTGTGGAATTTCATAGAGCCCACTCAAATGAATAGGTAACTTTGAAGATCTAGTACGGTTCACTCAAGTCAAATCAGGGGATGCATTTTATACTGTTAGAAAATTGAAAGTGTCTAGTTTCAAATTCCATAAACGGAACTTGATTTGGACGTCAGAGCAAGGAGTTATGATCATTCAAAGTTCACTGCCAGGTAACCCCTGTTACCCGTTTCCAGCTTTGAAGGATTTTCGAAAATGCAACTTTTACCCAACCAAATCAAGTGATTTGGTGGAAACTTTCCACACAACCTATACAACATATCTACATCAAAATCAAGGCAATTTGATCACAAAAAAATCACACCAAGTGCTCTGCCAAAACAGGGCAGAATCGGCCTTTCTTAGCTTTCAACTTTCCTTTGATTTTCTTTCCACTTTTTCAACTTATATCCACTAGTTTAATACTTAATCAACACAAATAACACCCAAAATCATCATATCAGTCCAACATGTCCATTGTGAAATTTCATAGAGCCCACTCAAATGATTTCCAACAAAATAAAGATACCCACAGAAGCTACAAGCTTCCAAGTGAAATCTAACTCACTAGAATCAAGTTTCAAAGGTTGGATCATTTACTACCTCTTGGTTGATGAAACTCAGAAATTTTTGGTCACTTTGAGCTCCAAGAAACCGTTGATAAGTTGCTCTCTTCCTAGTCCAAGTGAAGCTCCAAGTTGTTAGAAGGTTGGGTGATGTTTTTGGTGTCAGATTGGAGTAAAAATGATGCAAAGTGGAGTTGGGTTTTCTTCTTCTTCTCCCTTGAGATGGCTGACCAGCATAGGAGAGAAAAGAGAGAGAGTTTGCTGATTGTAAAGCTTCTCTTGGAAGTTTGGTAGTTGGTGGCTTTAATTGCACAAAAGTCAACACTCAATAGTGCGCGTTTCGTGCCCAATTCCTCTTGATTTTGTTTCACTTGTGCACTAAACCTCTAATGCACTTCCTTTAACGCTATTATTATTCACTCTTAGTAGTCTAAAATAAACTTCTAAAGTCCTTCAATTAGTCGCGCGCGTAAAAATGCGAACATCCGACTCGCGCGCGATAAAGCGCAATTTCTAAGAAATTCTTGTAACGATAGTATAACTAACTAATACTTGGGTAATTAATCATAAAAATACTTATTTTAAGACTAGCGCATGAGTCCTTCAATCTCCAAGGTCACTGTACTCTCAAATCGACTATTGCCTCCAAACGCGATTTCACTAAATCTCGCTAAACGAGTTTCCAAAAATTAAATTTATTAACGGGACATTTTAAAAATATACGCAAGTCATAGTTCCATGTAAATGGTTCCAAAAAGGGGTTGAAATAAATTATTCGAAGAAAATGGGTGGATAATTATTTAAATAAGCCAGTAATAGGAGTTTAAATTAAGTAAATTTTTGGGTCCTCACAAACACAACATATCAAGGTTAATCATGGCCATAACTCTGAAGTCAAGTCTTGCAAATTAACACTATAAAGCTGAAATTTTCACCATCAAGCACAACAAATATATAGTACTCCAAGTGAGTTGCATAAACATGCCTTCAATCCTCCCAATAGCAAGATAAAAGAAAGAGGGTTTCTTGACCAAAGTTACCTCAAAACCCTAGAAGAATTGTGCAAGAACAAGAGCTTTTCCTTCTAATTCCTTCCACCACAAGCTTGAGGATCACCAAAATATCACTTCTTATGGATGGATTGTGAATTTCTTACAAAGCTAAGAAGGATTCAAGAGCTTGAAGTTGGCTTTTTTTTTTCTCTTTTCTTGTCCTAATTTCAGCCATGAAGGTTGAAGAAGAAGAGAAAAATGTGTTTTTAAAAGTTAAGGATAATCACAAGATGGTCTTAGTCAAGAAATGCTAGAATGGTGACAAGTGGCCAATCAAAGTCCAAGTGTTCCAAAAACCTATCATATTGCACTCTTAAGTCCTTCTAGTTGGTTAACCTCATATAATTATCACCCAACTCCACAATATCAACATATTAAACCATGCAAAAATACTTTACTAACCTCTTGAACTAAAACTTGCCAGAGTTTATCTAACCAAGCGATATTAAGTCTACTAATGTAAAGATCATGACTCCAATGCATTAAAGCAAATTATATGCACTTAAATGAAATAATTGGCAATTCATGCATGAATAAATATTAGGGTTCTCACACTCTCTCCCCCTTAAAAGAATTTCATCCTCGAAATTCATACCTTCCATAACCTCAGATAACCCTGGACCTTGTTGTGTGATCATTGCATATGTTCTTGCAGGTACCATTGGTCGGTTTCCTCCTTCATTGACCTGTCGAGATATAGTTTTATTTCCTTGTTGAATAGTAGTTTCTCGTGGATACCTCTTTGGGCAGTCGTGAACTTTATGGTTGGTGCTCCCACATCCCATACACTTTCGCCCCTTCATCCAACAGTTTTCTTCGGTATGATTCGTCCTTCCACAATATCCATAGGTCAGACGAGGAGTTGTGACTTGACTTGCCTATGAAGTTTCCCTTGATTGTATCTGTCCTACTGGAGCTCCTCGTGACATAGTTCCTTCTGGTTTCTTTATCATGGGTGGTGAAGGAAGTAGTAGTCTTACTCCATCCACTCATTTTCTAACTTTAGGTGGCGGTCCAATTTCTCTTGGTACCTCAAGGTAGTGACCACTATCGGATACATCTCTTTTCCTCGCTTGAAAAGTTCTCAGTTGGGATTTTGTGCTCTCTACCCTCTGTGCTTTCTCAAGAGCGTCAGTAAATGTTTCAATCTATGCTGCGGCAAGGGCATCTTGGATTTTTAAATTTAATCCTTGGATAAACCATCTTATTCTCTTCCGCTCCGTAGCCACCAATTCTGGAGCAAATTTAGATAATTTCGTGAATTGTGTTTCATACTTAGCCACACTCGAAGTTCCTTGATGAAGTTTTATAAAATTGTATTCTCTCTTTTCTTGGACTAGTGGAGGAAGAAATTTCTCATTAAACTCTCATACAAAGTTTATCCAAGGTCTTAGAGTTTGATCTCTTTCCCACTTGTTTCTTATAACATTCCACCAGGCTCGAGCTGTTCCCCCAAGTTGAAATACAGCAAAAATGACTTGTCTTTCTTCTGTGTAGTTCAAGGCATCGAATATATCTCTTATATTTTCTAACCAATTTTCAGCCACTTCTGAGTCAGGTCCTCCAGAAAATTTGGGTGAGAAGAATTTATGAAACCGCTCCAAAACTCGATCCTCTCCTATCTCCTGATTTCCACGTTGGTTTCCTTGTCCAACCCCTTAGCCCTGTTGAGCTACTAAGCGCTCTAGTACATCCGTCATGCGAGTTAAAACTAATGCCACTTGCTCATCTCCTCCTCCAGCCCTTGACTCGACGTTTTGATCAGTAGCAAACTCATTATCTACTCTTTGATTTCGGGGTTGTCTGGGTTGACGTCCCTGTCGTTGTCCTCTGGTTTTCATGTTCACAGCTAATCTATATGCACATACATAAACCATAATTGAACTACACACACATACCAGTAACAACTGTAAAGAAAATGAAATCACTTGTACAAATAACATTATCACCGTACAAGTCAAACACAAACTAAAGCTCATTAGATCATAACACAAGTTACAGTCAAGTAAAGTACATACCAAGTCAAGGTCAGTAAACAAAAGTAAACAGGTGATTAACAAAAGTACATGCATTTCCAAGGTACAAACTTCTAAGTTCTACTCCCATCGTCCCATTACAAAAGATCAAAAGTAGTGCTTCACTAGATTAATTGGAACTAGATAATTCCTGTTCCCTAACACGTTCAACTTCATTCCTAACACTAGGATCCTCTGGACCACGATCTTCTCCACCTCTCTCTCTTAATTGTTATGTCATCCTAGCCAAATGATTATTGGTTTCCTGTAACTGTTCACGTAAAATATCGGTTCGTTCTTGCTCCTCGAGCGCCTTAGTCTCAAGCGCCCGAATTCAGTGATTTGCTCTTTCATTTGCAATGACTAGCCTCTGTCTCTCCTCTGCTATAGCTAGTATCACACGGTCAGGATACGAATGTGTTATCCAACAATCAAATCGGCGATCCATGCTACGTCCTGGGACAAACTGTCAAAATGGCTCTCTCGGCCCTTTCTGAAACATAAGAGGTCGAAGTCGCCTCCTAGGCAGTCCTACAATCACAATTAAGATTATTAGCTTAAATCAACCCTTACTAGGCATCATGTCACTTAACAGTCCAACGAGTCTCACAGTCCGGCATCCTAAACTTTAAACTTAGGATACACTACATAGATCTAAAGCCGAAGCTCTGATACCACTTGTGACAGCCCCCACTTTCCCTAAAGGTGAACCAAATGCGTTAGCGAACTGTCTGCCCACCTCTTGCTGGGGCTCACTACAATCCATAATTCAAAAGCTAGAAATACTTCAAATAATTTCAATATACATTTAAAGTACTCCAAAAATTTCATGCTTACAATTAGTTAACCTTCAAGATTAAATACAACCTAAAAGAATATGTACTACAGTTATTTGCTATAATACAACTTAAAGTCTCCAAAAGAAAACAACTTAGTACCATTCGTGAGCACTCTCGGTCTTGAACCCTGTTGAGGAAAACAAAGGAGTTGAATGAGCTAAACAGCCCAGTGAGGTTCCAAAACACACAAGCAGTTCTAATAAATCAAGTAAATTAAGCATAACGCATATATGGTTCATGATTTCACATTGGCACATTAAAATGAGACACTTATCATTTTACAGAAATAAACACACATTAAAAGGATACGGTGTTCACGTGGAACTATTTCAGTCAGCTTCACCTTATAACTTCAATAATTCCCTCGGTTTGTCTGGCCATCACCTTATTCCTCCAGTGCTAATACTCGAGTATACCGAAATGGTGACCCAGGGTTCCAACCTACCCGGCCGAGTCCAATCCTGGCTCGAGCACGTTAGCAACCAAGGGCAGGGCCCAGTTCAGCAAAGAACTTACAACATGCGCAAATAATCAAATAAACCGGTAAACAGTAGAAATTCACGGTTAAATGGTAGAATTTTGTTATTTTAGTAGGTCGAGTGTGATAAAGTACACACTCACCTTAAAACGGTGAAAAATTATATATGAGCAATTATAGGGAGCACTTAATACTTAAACACACAATAATTATGAAGTAAACATGTATCAAAACTATTCAAGTCACGCACCCATGCAAGGAACACTCACTGTTACGTGCGATATGTCTCGATTCCTGGATAACACCCTTGATTACTCTCAAGTCCTGATGTAAGAACAAACAAGTTTAAATGAAAGTGAAAAATAAAAGAGTTTTCGCACTTAAGAAGTGAAGAAACAATAAGTTGGCATATAATTCTCAAATGTATACTAAAGAATAAAGCGAGTCGTTATAGCCTTGAATCAAACCTTTTCAAATTCAAAGTTCAAAAGTAAGAATGGAACCATGAGAAATCAAGTTCTGGGTCAAGAATTAAGCATAATAAAGAACATTAAGGTTTCTCATTTAAATCCAAGGAAACATCAAGTACAAGGGTTTGAGTGTAATATGGAGTACAAATGTTAATTTGAACTAAGAAGAAAATGAATGGAATCAAGAAAAGTGAAGAAAGGAAATACTAAAGAGAAAATATATAGGTCACAGCTTTGTCATGTGTTGGTATTCTGATCATAACTGAGGTTATACAAATCAGATTGAAATCATTTCTATATCATTTCGAAGCTCAGACATAGGGCTACATTTCTTATGAAGACATCGGGTTCAAAATCAGACATCTTCAGGGTCAAAACTGAACAAGGGTTTTCACTGCCGGCAAGGTGTTCTGGTCATTTCAGAAGCTACGATGATCTGATTGATCTGAACTTTTGCAGGTAGAAAGCTGGCTCAATACTCTACAACTTTCATGTTTTGAACAAGAGCTGTTTTGGCCTAAATGATGGACAAATTCTCTTCTCAAATGACTCTTAAAACCTTTCTGAACAGAAAGTTTTCAACTCCAGCAACCAACTTTGGAAAAATCAAAACAGGGATTTTGTAAGTCCAAAAATCACCAAATTTTGACACAAGAAAGTAGATTTGAAGAGCTACATATATCTAGAAGGTCACTTTACAAGATTCTGACCACAAACTAGTCAGATTTTAACTATACAATACAGCAACTACAAAACTAAGGCAGAACAGTCTCGAAATTTATCAAACTTTCCAAAATCACCATAAATCACACAGACAAAACCAGGGTCTGAAATTTTCATAGTTTGTAACCCTATGAATGTAGTTTCAAACGCATTAAACAGAACTCAATTTTGACCTTCCTATACCAAGCTACAACAGATTTCTCAATACTGCTCAAGCTACCCTGTTTCGTACCAGCTTTGGTCACATTACACGACTTCATGCAAAACAACAAGAAATCACCTACTAAAGCCTCGATAATCATCATCAACTTCATACCACAGCTTAAACACAACATATCAAGGTTAATCATGGCCATAACTCTCAAGTCAAGTCTTGCAAATTAACACTATAAAGCTGAAATTTTCACCATCAAGCACAACAAATAGATAGTACTCCAAGTGAGTTGCATAAACATGCCTTCAATCCTCCCAATAGCAAGATAAAAGAAAGAGGGTTTCTTGACCAAAGTTACCTCAAAACCCTAGAAGAATTGTGCAAGAACAAGAGCTTTTCCTTCTAATTCCTTCCACCACAAGCTTGAGGATCACCAAAATATCACTTCTTATGGATGGATTGTGAATTTCTTACAAAGCTAAGAAGGATTCAAGAGCTTGAAGTTGGCTTTTTTTTTTTCTCTTTTCTTGTCCTAATTTCAGCCATGAAGGTTGAAGAAGAAGAGAAAAATGTGTTTTTAAAAGTTAAGGATAATCACAAGATGGTCTTGGTCAAGAAATGCTAGAATGGTGACAAGTGACCAATCAAAGTCCAAGTGTTCCAAAAACCTATCATATTGCACTCTTAAGTCCTTCTAGTTGGTTAACCTCATATAATTATCACCCAACTCCACAATATCAACATATTAAACCATGCAAAAATACTTTACTAACCTCTTGAACTAAAACTTGCCAGAGTTTATCTAACCAAGCGATATTAAGTCTACTAATGTAAAGATCATGACTCCAATGCATTAAAGCAAATTATATGCACTTAAATGAAATAATTGGCAATTCATGCATGAATAAATATTAGGGTTCTCACAAGATGTGCCACTACAGGAGCTACAGATTGTGAACGGTCGCAATTAGATTGTCGCAGTGGGTGAGCCATCGCGGCAATAAGAAAAGCTAAGCATTTATCTGATGTCAAATATAGATCAAGGACAAACATTCAGTAGAATGATTCAAAATGAGATGTTACTAATCAAAGTGGCCCACCATCAGGTAGGTGAAGCAGATGGGAAGGGGGGTGCAATTGGGGATAAGTGCGAAGCTGTGACACAATCAGTAGTAGGAACGGGGACTATAGAGCTGGAACAACTGAGCACTAAACTTGAATCAAATTCACTTCGGGAAACAAATGCATTAGCAACCGTAATATATCTAGAACCAGTGAGTAAATGGGAAGATAATAGGATATGTACAAGAGGTTGCTCGGCAGATCCTAATTCTTTGAGGGGGCAGCAGGAGCGGTCGAGATATCAGAAGAACTCCCTGGAAAGAGTGGATGGTGCTGGAGAGTCTGTGACGACCCCACTTCTCTTTAGGGCAAACCCTAGGGTATCGGCGGGCCGCCTACCTAACTCTCGCCAGGGCTCGATAGGAATCGAATTTAAACTTAAAGATAATCAACCAATAATAAAAGTCAAGTAGAAGAAAAGTCGCTTCGTTATATAATCATTCAAGTCTTACATCACAAAGTTTCTAAAAGGTACATACAATCAGTAAGGATACAGGAGCTCACAGGAGCTAAATTCCCATTGCTTTGCCAAGGCTTGATCCAATACCTCCACGTGATGACACTCCGTCAATCGGGTAGGTAGCAAGTCCGTAGAAACCCCGCTTACTTCCTCCATCCCTCATTTCACCCTCTCGGATCTGTAACCAAACACTCACTAGAAAGGCGATACTACTTGAGTCTGCTAAACAAGATCTCAAAAGATCAAGTTTATGATTTTTTCATGGTTCACCAGGCTTCTCGACCAAGCCCATGTCGGTTCAAGTCGCAAGGTTAGCCAATGAGTTTTGGGCGTCCCCAGATGTACAAATACACTTTGCCAAGTTCACGCAATTCAATTATCAATTCACTTCATACAATTCAACTGTCTAGTTAAGTACAAGAGAATGAGTGCGATAAAGTACACACTCGTCTCGACAAGTCTCAATCACTTAATGAACAAAAAACAATTCAAGTATTTATCAACAATTCATGCACTTGACACTCACCAAATCAAAAGTAAGTGAGCAAATAACGTCTTTAGTTGTCCGCCCCGAGATTCCCTTCGAAACCCTCTTGAGCACCTGAAAAAATAGTGACCAACCATTACTCGCATGCACTCTAGACCACTTAACATTCAAGGAAGAAAATGCACTTGCTTAAAATTTAAGACAACGCCTTAAAGGAGCTTTAATCCATAAAAAATCGAGATTTAATAATGAAGATTTAAAGTCACAAGGGCAACATGTATCATCCATGAAATCGAGTTTAAAATGAACCATCAATCTCAAAAGGAAGTGGAAAGTTCATAAAAGTTCATTTCTTAAGAAATCAGAAAATTTTAGATTTACGCGACAAAACTTGGAAAATCAGATATTGAGTTTGGTAAGTCCAAAAATTAGAAACTTTACACCGTTGAAAACTAGATTCATAGTACTAAAACTTTCCAAAATACACTTTTCCCAGATTCCAACTAAAAACCATTCAAATCTCCGCTCAAAGTTACTGTTCCATGACGACAGGGTATAACCAGTTCTTGTTTTTCAGCAAAGTTTGAAAATTCGGTAAAATTCACAAGAATTGAATCAGCCTCTGAAATTTATAACACAGCAAGAGTTTCAAGTAAAGTTTTAAACACGACAAGCAGAACTAAATTCAGATTTTTGAACAGCAAGATAAAACCGTTTGAAGATGGTTGGATTTCACAGCCTGTTCAACAATTTTCCAGTTTCTAGCTTTGACACAGTTTTGAAATCAGACCATATCTAACTCTACACAAGTCCAAATTGAGAATTATTTGTGGCGTTAGAAACTAGATTCAAAATTCTTGAAATCATCAGAAGACATCATTATCAAATTCGTTTCACAAAAGGGACAAAATTGAGCCACAAGATACAGTTTCCCAGTTTCTCTCGAATAAGCAGGTAAAACAGGTCAGTCCACTTTGCCGATTCGTTACAGCTCACTCAAAATGAATTAGCAGGGGAATTCTACACTGTTTGAAAGCTCTTAGTGTCTAGTTTCAAATGCTGCAAGCAACACTCAATTTTGACTTTTGTGCAAAGAGTTATGTTCAAACAAAGTACCAGTGGCCGGATTTCCAGATTTCTTCCTTTTCAAAAACCCTAGTTTTATGTAACCAATTGAAATGATTTTTGAAAGGCAATTTCCACACACACAATACAACATATAACAAGCAATTTAGCAGTCGTATAACCAACAAATTTTGAAATCCAAGTAAGACAAGAAAACAACAAAAATCGGCCAACTCTCCTCACTAGTTTCTTCCAGCTTTCGCTCCACTTCTCAAGCCATTATCAAGTCTCTCATCACAAAATCAACAACAATCAAGTGAAAGAACCTCAAGTCAGCTACCTAAAGGCCACCTCAAGACCACTAGCATAGGATATAAAGCAAGAAATAAAAGTTTCCTCAAGTCCACTTCCAAGTAAGACAACAAAACAACAAAAAACGGCCAGCTCTCCTCACTAGTTTCTTCCAACTTTCGCTCCACTTATCAAGCCATTATGATATAGGCAACCCTAGGGGAAGACCCTCCTAGAACCTCCCAACCTTGTAATTATCAGAGTTGGATCTTTTCTCCCAACAGAAATTGAACTCGATTGTTCTCATGAACTCAAGACCTCTGACACACAAAGGTAATCAGCAACCTTAAGCAAATAAGGATGGATGAAGCGACACCACGATTAGGGAACAAGCTAATCGATAAAGTCTGATTTGAATCCTAAGCTATGAACTCAAGAATTCAAGAGTAAGTTCGGTTAAGAACTTGTAGGAAAATTCCTCACGATTTCTGGTTGTAATAATCTCTGTCTTTTACTCTTACAAGAGGTGCCTTTTTATAGGCTAAAACTAGGGCAAAAATCCGGCCCACATAAACCTGGAAGAAATTCGGTCCGCACAAAGAGCTTAAAGAGCCAGCTCTTTAAGGCTTTCCGATAAGGCCCAATAAGTAATAAAATACTAAACGCCTAACAACTACTAAACTAGACAGTCTTAAAACAACTAACAAGTATGAGATCATTCCTTCGCTTCAAACGTACAAGTGAACAAAGTAACTTCATGGTCCATCGAATCTTCAAACCTAGCTTGCTCCTTGCTTGTATGGTGAATGATCAAGGCTCGTAAAGCTTCCTTCACCTTCTTGGTTCTTGATCTTGTCATCGGACCACCAATGTTGATCAAAGGGTCCTTGACCCAAGGTTGGAGTTGTTGTGCACCCGTATCCGCATCATTCCCTCCCTCTTCGAAAGGATTCGTCCCCGAATCTTCAAAGTCTGTATCAAAGTCAAAAGGGGATAGGTCAGACACATTAAAAGATGCGCTTATGCCATACTCACTTGGAAGTTCCAATTTGTAGGCATTGTCGTTGATCCTCTCTAGTACACGAAAAGGTCCATCTCCTCTTGGATGTAACTTGGTCCGTCGAGATGCAGGAAACCTTTCCTTCCGCATGTGCACCCAGACCCAATCACCGGGTTCGAATACAACATGTTTTCTACCCTTATTCGCATGTTGTGCATATTGCGCATTTTTCTTCTCAATTTGAGCTCGAACTCTCTCATGCAAGGTTCGAACAGCCTCTGCCTTTTTGACACCATCTGCGCTTAAACACTCATCAACAGGAATAGGTGATAAATCTAGAGGGGTTAGCGGCTGAAACCCATAAACAATTTCAAAAGGAGAATGATTAGTAGTAGAATGAGTGGTTCGGTTATATGCAAACTCAGCGATAGGCAAACATTCTTCCCACTTCTTCAAGTTCTTTTGAACAATGGCTCGAAGTAAAGCACCAAGGGTTCGATTGGTTACCTCAGTCTGACCATCCGTTTGGGGATGACTAGAAGTAGAAAACAGCAACTTAGTTCCCAACTTTCCCCAAAGTGATTTCCAGAAATAGCTTAAGAATTTCACATCCCTATCACTTACAATAGTACGCGGTACTCCATGCAATCTAACCACATCCTTGAAGAATAAATCAGCAACATGGCGCGCATCATTTGCTTTCATACAAGGGATAAAATGAGCCATTTTAGAAAATCTATCCACGACAACAAAGATACTATCCATACCTCTAGAAGATATTGGTAAACCAAGCACAAAATCCATGGATAAGTCTGTCCAAGGAGCATGAGGTACGGGTAGAGGAGTATACAATCCATGAGGGTTACTCCTTGACTTTGCCTGCTTACACTTTAAACACTTATCACAAATGTTAGCAATGTCACGCCTCATTTTAGGCCAATAAAAATGTTCATGCAAAATGTCAAGAGTTTTATCAATACCGAAATGTCCCATCAACCCTCCACCATGAGCTTCTCTAACAAGTAATTCCCTAAGCGAACAATTGGGAATACATAGGCGATTTTCTTTGAACAAGAAACCTTCATGCCTATAGTACTTTTGAAATGCAGCATGTTCACAAGCTTGAAACACATTAGAAAAATCGTCATCATGTGCATACATGTTTTTAATGTGCTCAAAACCAAGTAGCTTAGTGCTCATGTTAGTGATCAAAGTATACCTCCTAGACAATGCATCCGCAACGACATTATCTTTCCCCTTCTTATACTTAATGATGTACGGAAAGGAATCAATAAATGCAATCCACTTCGCATGTCTTTTATGCAACTTTCCCTGACCCTTAAGGAATTTAATTGATTCATGATCAGTATGTATCACAAATTCCTTAGGCATAAGATAATGCTGCCACACTTCAAGAGCACGCACAACAGCATACAATTCTTTATCATAAGTAGGGTAATTAAGAGCTCCCCCACTCAACTTTTCACTGAAATATGCCAAGGGTCTATGATTTTGATGTAAGACAGCCCCTATGCCGATCCCACTAGCATCACATTCAACTTCAAACGTCACATCAAAATTAGGCAAAGCAAGAATAGGTGCTGAAGTTAACAAATCCTTAAGCCTATTAAATGACTCTTCTTGCTCTTTTCCCCATTGAAACCCCACATTCTTTTTAATTGTCTCATTCAAATGTGCTGCAATAGTGCTAAAGTCTTTAACAAATCTCCTATAGAAACTTGCAAGACCATGAAAAGACCTTACTTGAGACACATTGGTTGGAGTCGGCCACTCTAAGATGGCTTTTACCTTGGCGGGATCAACACGTATGCCATTTGCACCAACAATATATCCAAGGAAATTAACTTCAGGAGTGCAGAAGACACATTTTTCCATGTTAGCAAACAACCTATTTTCACGCAAGGCACTTAAAACAAGTCGCAAATGCTCAACATGTTCATCTAAAGACTTGCTAAAGATCAATATATCATCAAAATAAACAACAACAAACTTCCCAAGAAAATGCCTTAAAACATGGTTCATTAACCTCATGAAAGTACTTGGAGCGTTTGTTAAGCCGAAAGGCATCACAAGCCACTCATAAAGACCATACTTTGTTTTGAAAGCAGTTTTCCATTCGTCTCCTTCCTTTATCCTTATTTGATGATAACCAGATCTTAAGTCAATTTTAGTGAAAATGATTGCCCCATGCAATTCTTCTAACATATCATCTAACCTAGGAATAGGATGACGATACTTAACAGTAATTTTATTAATTGCACGACAATCTATACACATTCTCCAAGTCCCTTCTTTCTTAGGCACTAAAATGACTGGAACTGCACAAGGACTAAGAGATTCACGTACCTGGTCCTTTTCAAGGAGGGAATCGACTTGCCTTTGGATTTCCTTTGTTTCCTCCGGATTTGCTCTATAGGCTGGTCGATTTGGGAGAATTGCTCCAGGAACAAAGTCGATTTGATGTTCGATACCTCGAATTGGAGGTAATCCTTTTGGTAGTTCCTCCGGAAACACATCCTTGAATTCCTACAAAAGAGAGTAGATTGCACTAGGAAGAGAATCGGTTATGCCTAGTGTGTAAAAAGAAGAATAATCAGCTTCCCTGTACAGAAGTACTATGAGAAGACTTTGTGCATTCAAAGCCCTTCCTACCTCACGCACACTTGCATAGAAGCTCTTTTTGTTCACTTTCAAGCTCTCGGCCTCACTAAGTTTTTTTCCACTCGAATTTTCTTTTTCGCTCAACTCGGCCTCTACTTTCTTTTTTTCCTCATTCTCAGGCACATTCGGCTTTTTCTTTGCCTCTCTTAGTTGCCTTTTCTCTCGCTCTTTTCTTAGATGCAATTGTTCCTCATACACTTGTGTAGGTGTCAAGGGTGAAAGAGTGATCTTAAGGTTGTCCATAATGAACTTATACTTATTAGTGAGTCCAATATGATCAGCCTGCCGATCATACTCCCACGGACGCCCTAACAAGACATGACTAGCTTGCATAGGAATTACATCACATAAAACTTGGTCCTTGTATCGATCAATAGAAAAAGCAATTAAAGCTTGTTTGGTCACCTTGACTTTCCCCCCATCATTTAACCAAGATAGTCTATAGGGTTTAGGGTGGTAAGTCCATGAAAGGTGCTTTTGCTCGACAAAGTCAGCAGCTACGCAATTAGTACAAGAGCCACTATCAATGATCATGAGACATACCTCATCTCCAATTTTGCATCTCGTATGAAAAATGTTGGTCCGTTGGAGATCATCTTCTTGAGCTTGTGCATTTAGCACTCTCAGAGTCACCATAGTTCGAGCCACGGGGTCCTCTTCTATTTCAACCAGGTCAGCATCCTTCCCCTCTTCTTCAAGCGGTGGTATGTCTGCATATTCCTCGTCTCCTTCGCTTTGCCACATTCCTTCTTCATTCATGTACATGATGCTTCGGTTAGGGCATTGAGCCATGAGGTGGCCAATTCCCTTGCATTTGAAACATGCCTTTGGCTGGTTGGTAGACGTATTGACCCTTGGAAGGACCGGCCGCGGGGTTGGTTTAGAAGGAGTTGCACTCGGATGGAACGGTTGCTCCATTCACCTGTTTTCCCTTTCTTTATTGCCTTGCCTCGGCCAAGCATTGGATGTTGGCAATTGATCTCTTCTCCAAGGTGTGGAAGAGAATGTAGTGGTTCGGCCACTAGGTGTCTTTATAGGTAAGGCTTGCCTTTCCACCTTCTCTGCATAAGACACCATTTGTTGTAGCTCAAAGTGGTCTTGAAGCTCAACCTTCTTCCGAATTTCAGGATTTAATCCATTAAGGAATCTTGCCATGGTTGCTTCCGAATCCTCTTGTATATTGGCCCTTATCATTGCTACCTCCATTTGTTTGTGGTACTCATCAACCGAACTGGACCCTTGGGTGAGTCGTTGGAGCCGATTGTACAAGTCCGTGGTGTAATGGAAGGGTACAAATCGTTTCCTCATCACTTGCTTCATTTCAGCCCAAGTGTCAATTGGTTGCTCCCTATTTCTCCTCCTTGTGGCACATACTTGCTCCCACCAAATGGATGCATAATCTTCAAATTCAATAGCCGCAAGTTTCACCTTTTTCTCTTCGGAGTAATTGTGGACTTCAAACACTTGCTCAACTCTCCGAACCCAATCTAAATAAGTTTCAGGATCATTTTTCCCATGAAAGGTAGGCATCTTAGTCTTGATGGAACCAAGATTGTCATCAGTTCTCCTAGGTCGGTCTCGGCCTTCCCTCGCTTCCCTGTTGCTTTTCCTTGATCGGAATGAGGTGTTAGAATGATACCCCTCATCATCCGCATCATGCTCAACACTCTGAGCACTTGAAGCCCTATTGGGAATATCTCCAGTACCTCGCATCTCAATGGCAGCCACCCTGTCGGATAGTTGTGTCACCACAAATTCAAGCCTCCCTGCTTGTCTTTGGAGAGTTTGGAGCACCAATTTGAGTGACACGTCGGTCTCAGACGGCTCGGCCATGTTCCCCTCTTGAGACATATTGTCAAACCTGCAAAATAAATGTATCCTAGTCTACCTTGCAAAGCACTCGTGTATCACTCAAGGAAAACACACTCACTCTCAATTTTCCTTCTCGAAGTTCTTAAGACAACTCAACTCTCAAAAATTCCAGAATTAATTACCCTATAAGCAAGTAACAAGACACAAAGCAGAATTTTACAAATCTTAGAAAAACTCTACCCGAAGCTGGAACCTTTTTTTTTTTTTTTGAGCTGTTGTTTTGCTGAGTTTCTGGTCAGTACTTTGGAAGGTAAATGGTGTTTCTGGAGTGATCAAACAATCTATGAATCAGTCCTCAAATTTCAGTCAAATCGGATTGCAAAACTAGCTCAACCGATTTTAGAAACTCAAGAACTCCCAAGGCGGTTTGGGGCTAAGGTGTTTGGTTTGGTTTTGAAAACAGAATCTGGTGTGTTTGGGGCTGGTGAGGTCGTTTAGGGTCTTTGGAATTCAATCAAGATTGGAACTCAAGAGTTGGAAACCAATCAAGATTAGGAAACTCAAGTTTTGGGAAATCAACCAAGATTTGGAGATTAACCAAGATTTGGGAACCCACCAAGAATTGGAAACTCACGATTTTTTTTGGAAACTTGATTTCCTTTGTATGAGAGCCAATTCCTTCTCTTCTTCCTTTTTTTTTTCTCTTTCATTTTTTTTCCCTCTTTTTTTTTTCGGCTCTTCAAGGAACACAATTTCAGATCACACCAACAAGTTCAAGAAACGGATGAAAGGTTATGCCAATTCCAAGAAAACCCTAGTTCTTGGTTTATTGTTCAAGAATTTTCAAAAACAAGACTTGGTGGTCCAAGAACTTCAAGAATTTGTTCAAGAAACACAAGAATTTTCCCAAATTATGTTGCGGTGTCTAGGGTTTGCAGAAACAACAACCAATTCTCAAGAAATAGGCAAAACAGAATTTCAACAATACTCAAAAGAAAATTCCAGCAATACTCTAGCAACTTGAACACTAAAACAAGACAAGGTACGTGACTTTTTTTTTTTTTTTTTTGTCTTTAAACCCTAACAACCCAACTACAAATATAACAAACCCAAGAACTTGGACAAAAAACACAAAAAGACAACACCCAAACAGTTTTTTTTTTTTTGACTTGGATGAACAGTAACGTGAACAGTACGCTACAGTACGATGAACAGTAATTCGGAACATTAACGATGAACAGTAATCGCTACAGTTTTTTTTTTTTTTTTTGACAAAAGACACAACTAACAAGATATGAACAACTTCAATTAAAAGAGAATTAACCTGATGCTCTGATTACCAACTGATATAGGCAACCCTAGGGGAAGACCCTCCTAGAACCTCCCAACCTTGTAATTATCAGAGTTGGATCTTTTCTCCCAACAGAAATTGAACTCAATTGTTCTCATGAACTCAAGACCTCTGACACACAAAGGTAATCAGCAACCTTAAGCAAATAAGGATGGATGAAACGACACCACGATTAGGGAACAAGCTAATCGATAAAGTCTGATTTGAATCCTAAGCTATGAACTCAAGAATTCAAGAGTAAGTTCGGTTAAGAACTTGTAGGAAAATTCCTCACGATTTCTGGTTGTAATAATCTCTGTCTTTTACTCTTACAAGAGGTGCCTTTTTATAGGCTAAAACTAGGGCAAAAATCCGGCCCACATAAACCTGGAAGAAATTCGGTCCGCACAAAGAGCTTAAAGAGCCAGCTCTTTAAGGCTTTCCGATAAGGCCCAATAAGTAATAAAATACTAAACGCCTAACAACTACTAAACTAGACAGTCTTAAAACAACTACCAACTAAGCTAACAAGTATGAGATCATTCCTTCGCTTCAAACGTACAAGTGAACAAAGTAACTTCATGGTCCATCGAATCTTCAAACCTAGCTTGCTCCTTGCTTGTATGGTGAATGATCAAGGCTCGTAAAGCTTCCTTCACCTTCTTGGTTCTTGATCTTGTCATCGGACCACCAATGTTGATCAAAGGGTCCTTGACCCAAGGTTGGAGTTGTTGTGCGCCCGTATCCGCATCACATTATCAAGTCTCTCATCACAAAATCGACAACAATCAAGTGAAAGAACCTCAAGTCAGCTACCTAAAAGCCACCTCAAGACCACTAGCCTAGGATATAAAGCAAGAAATAAAAGTTTCCTCAAGTCCACTAGTTTAGAATCTTGATTAGGGTTTCAAACCCATGTAAACCAACCACCAATCTTTGTAAAAATTGAAAGGTTAAAGAGGGATGAAGGGTTTACCTTTCCAAGCACCTAAACCCTAGTTGTAAGAAAGAGTTTCCACCAAAACTTCACCAAGAAACACCACAAGCTTGCACCTTTCTTCTAGCTAGAGTGAAATTTCAAGAGATTTATGGGTTGGATGACGATTACCAAGCAAGATTGGAGCAAAAGATGGAATTTTTTCTTCCCCCTTTTCTTCCTTTGTGTTCGGACGAGAGGATGAGAGAGTGAGGGAGTGTTTGTGTTGTGATTCTTGTGGAGGAAGAATGAAGAAAAAGCTAGCGATAAGTTGTGCAAAAAGTCAACTTTCAGTAGTTGCAAAATAGTGTCGTGCACTACCACTTTCTCTCTTGATTGATACACTTAACTACTAATCCTCCAAGGTAGTTCCTCTAGCACTACAATTACTCATACGTATTAGCCTCGTATTAAATCCTTAAATCTCCAATTAGTCGTGTCGGCATGACTTTCGAGAAACTTTCAACGCGCGCATGATAAAAGTTTAATTTAAGAAAAATTCATGCAAAAATAGTAAAATTAAATAACACTAAGGCAAAATAATTATAAAATAGCCTAAAGTAAGTATAAAAACATGAGTCCTCACATCCTCTCCCCCTTAAAAAATTTTCATCCATGAAATTCATACCTTGATTTGGAAATAGGTCTGGATGTTTCTCTCGAATCTCTTTTTCTACCTCCCAAGTTGCTTCCTCCACTCCGTGATTCCTCCATAGAACTTTTACCAAAGGAATTTGCTTATTCCTTAGTTCCTTCACCTTATGATCCAAAAGCTTCATTGGTTTTTCTTCATAAGTTAGTGCCTCGTCAACCTCAATATTTTCTGGTTGCAATACATGGGAGGGGTCTGGGTGATACTTCTTGAGTAGAGACACATGGAAAATGTTATGAATTCGAGACAAACTTGGTGGCAGTTTCAACTTATAGGCCACGTTTCCCACACGTTGGAGAACCTTATAAGGTCCTACAAATCTTGGTTGCAACTTTTTTCCTCTTCCTGCCATCAAACTTGCTTTTAGAGGAGTGATCTTAAGAAAAACTTGATCTCCAACCGCAAACTCCAAATACTTCCTTCTATTATCTGCGTAACTCTTTTGAGGGCTCAGAGCTGTCTGAATCCTTTGGCGTATTAACTTCACCTTTTAGCACGCCTCTTCAATCCATGGTACTGCAGTTGGGTCTAAGATCTTCCTTTCACCTATTTTATCCCAACAAACAGGAGATCTACACTTCCAACCATAAAGTGCCTCATATGGAGCCATTTGAATGGATGAATAAAATCTATTATTGTAAGCAAATTCCCCTAATGTCAAGTATTTACTCCAACTCTCTCCAAAATCCCAAATACATGATCTCAACATGTCCTCAAGAGTCTGAATTGTCCTCTCTGACTGTCCATCAGTCTGCGGGTGGTAGGTAGTGCTAAAATTCAATTTGGTTCCTAGCATTTCTTGCATCTTCTGCCAGAACCGAGAAACAAACCGAGGGTCTCGATCAGATACAATACTTGTTGGTATCCCATGTAGCCTTATAATCTCATCCAAATATAATTTAGCTAACTTCTCCAGGGAGTATTTCATACTAACCGGCAGAAAATGAGCAGATTTTGTCAATCTATCCACTATCACCCAAATGGCGTCATGACCTCTTTGTGTCCTTGGTAATCCAGATACAAAGTCCATGGTAATATTTTTTCATTTCCACTCAGGTATCTCTAAAGGTTGCAATAGGTCAGATGGTTTCTGATGCTCAGCTTTAACTTGTGGCAAATTAAACAAGTCTGGACAAATCGAGCAATTTCCTTCTTCATATTCTCCTACCAATACAAACTCTTCAAATTTTGGTACATTTTATTTCCTCTAGGATGTACTGTATACTTAGAATAATGAGCTTTCTCTAAGATTTCCCTTTTTAGCCCTTCATCCTTTAGTACTACTATGCGATTCCAAAATCTTAGTATGCCATTTACTCCCGAATTAAAATCATACTTTTCCCCATTTCTAATTTTTTTCAATCCTACTTGTGCCTCCTTGATATGATCAAGCAAAATGAATTTCGCAACAATGTTTCCAAGGATTATCTTTCTTGGTTCAAGACGAGAGTTCCAAATACTAACTTCCTCTGACAAATGAAATTCCTTAATCATCAATCCAGCCACTTGCACTTACGACTTAAAGCATCGGCTACCACATTAGCTTTCCCTAGGTCATAATTAATCGTACAATCATAATGCTCTAAAAATTCCATCCATCTACGCTGTTTCAAGTTTAACTCCTTTCGGGAGAACAAGTACTTGAGACTTTTGTGATCTGTAAAAACCTCAAACGTCACCCCATATAGGTAATGCTTCCACTTCTTCAATGCAAACACTACAGCCGCTAACTCCAAATGGTGAGTTGGGTAATTTCTCTCGTGAGGTTTTAACTTCCTAGAGGCATATGCAATCACCTTATCATTCTGCGTCAATACGCACCCCAAACCTTCTTTCGAAGCACCTGTATAAACCACAAAACTATTCTTTCCATTAGGTAAAACTAGTACAGGTGCCCTTGTCAATCGTCTCTTTAACTCTTGAAAACTGTCTTCACACTTAGAACTCCACATAAACTTTCCATTTTTCTTAGTCAACTCAGTCATGGGTCCCGCAATCTTAGAAAAATCTTTGATAAATCTCCGATAATACCCAACTAACCCTAAGAAATTTCAAACTTCAGTAGGGTTTTCCGGTTGCTTCCACGTAGAAACTGATTCAACTTTGGTCGGATCCACCTTAATTCCTTCCTTGGAGATTATATGACCTAAGAAAGTCACTTCCTTCAACCAAAATTCACATTTACTAGCTGTCGCGCCCCATTTTTTACAAGAAAAATAAATGGTTTAAAAAGTGAATTTTTTATTTGAAAAATGATTTTTGATTTACAAAGAAAGTGGGTCTAAATGGGACTTGAAAATGCGACGATTTGACCCAAAATATAGTTTAAAAAGGGTTTTTGAAATAAAAATCGGAGTCGCCACTTGGTATAGAGTTAAGGTGTACCAAGTCACCAAAAAAAATGAATTTTTAAAGGAAAAAAATAGAAAAGAAACCCATTTTAAACGACTCCTAGTCTACGTAAATCAACGAAAAAGGTTCGGGAGTCACGTTTGACGAAGGGGAAGGCAAGGATAAAAATCCAAGGCACCCCTTCGACCTAGCCAAGGCTAGTTGCGCGATTTAGTCAAAGATTTTCTTGTTTTAACCAAAACATTTATCACATTTGGATGCACTATATGAATGCAAAACCTAGACCTAGGGGGACATCGGGGGGCAAAATTTCTCTTCAAAGTTTGAATGGTGCCAATCACATTAATTGTGATGCCCAATGCGGATTCTTTGGAGAGGTCACGAATAATGCAAAAATATGAGACTCCAAGAAAAGAAAAGGGATAAAATAATTATAGAAATATACATGTCTTAAGGGAGTGCATCATGTCGGGTACGGGGGACTAATGTTCGTGACTCAATTTTCCCTTTAATAGAGGGAATACGAGCGTGCTAAGGCTAGAAAAGCCAAACTCGTCCATATCCCATATCCAAGGGGTTTTCCTTAATCTAATCAAACAAATGCACTACCCTAATTCTAGTGCCTATATGAAATGCAAGTCTAATGTCATGTTTCATACAAAAGGGTATATATATATAGGGAAATTAGGGATAAGGGATATACGTATAAGGGGAATATCATACAAAATGATAAAAAGCCCTAAAAGGTGAAAAATATGCATGAGATGAAGTGTAGTCATACAAAACATGATCTAACGCGCGAAGGGCTCCTAAGGGTCTAGCATTGGACTAGCCCACATCTACGCTCTCTCACAAGCATTGGACTTGCAAGAGCTCGAGGGGACAACCATGACTAGCATTGGACTAGCCACGGTTACGTGCATTTGCATCCATCATACACATATATAAGTAATGTGCATAATTAAAACAAGTAGGCATGTGAGCACGTAATTCACATAACACATAAGCATGCATATCTAGATGCCAAAACCTAAGAAAGCGATTAAACACATAGCACATAGACATGCAAAACACATAAGGCAATTAAGGCCCTAACTATTACATTGTTAGGGGGAAGGCCTACTACAATCTAAAAGGGGAAATAAGAAGGAATAAAACAATTAAATCCCTAACTATTACAATTTTGGCATTTAAATGCCCTTTAAATAACCAAAATGAAACTAGAATAAATATACGAAATTAAGATGACTAAAGTGAACAAATAAATAAAATTAAAACATCCAAAAGGCATGCAATTAAGCACATAAATCACATAGACACAGAGTCAAATAAAATGAGAATGAGGGATAGAGTGTACCTCCCTTGAGTTGGCGCCCTAATGGAGTGAAATCGCTTATTTTATCCTCCAAAATAAAAGAAAAGGTCAAGGTACCAATTTATTTGGGAAAATTAAAGAAAATAGGCAAACACAAGCTCACTTGGTTACAAAGCCCTTAAATTAATGAATTAAGTGCAGTTTAACAAAGCATGGTGGTTGACTGAAGCAAACAAGCAATGAAGCTGCGAAACTAAAGCTGCCAAGGACTGAATTGCACATATCAGAAAATTTTCGGGTCTAATCACAATTTCCAGAACTTTTGGGGTCAAAATTAAAGAGGAAAACAAATTCAGGGACTCATTTGCAATTAAAGTAAGGATCCAATTGAAAGAAATTGAAAGTTTGTAGGGCCGCAGTATAGCTAAGGAAAAATCCAGGGACTGATTCGCAAATCCCATTACCAAATTCTTAATCAAACAGACCATTGGGCCATTTTATTTATTTCTTGGGCCGAAACTTTCCTAGCCTATTTGAAAATCCAAAGCAAATGGGACGGGCCAGCCTATCATTTTTATCAAGTAAAACCCAACAAAATGCATGGGCTTTAACTCTCGAGCCCAAATTACTAACCCAGGAAATAAACAAAACAAAACCCAATCCAAACAAACAAACCACCATCAAGACCCAATCAAAATAAACCTAATCCAATTCCCAACTAATTTTTGTTAAGCCCATCAAAATAATAAGATAGCTAAAAAACATTTAAACCTAATCAAATCATAATCTCAGAATTAATCTACTCAACAACTCACTAAAAATATAAAAGGGCAAATTGAAACTTTGAAGGGCCAAATCAATTCGATATTTTTTTTAGTTTTGGGCCACAATGAAATCAGACAGAAATTGAGGGGTTAAATTGCAATTCTTCAGAGAAAACCATGCAAGTTCACGAAAAGCAGTTCTCTTCTGCAATTTTATTAACAATGCTTCTGCCATTTCACTTCCGCGACCTGCTTTCTTACTCTACCAGGTAGATTACATGCAAAACTCAAGCCAAACTTCCTAGTTTATCATCCTAAAATCAACAAAGCTTCAAATCATTCAATTAACATCACCCTAACACAAACATCTATCCCTAGAAAACCCAATCACAGCAGCTAGACATAAAATGCAGCAAACGTATAGGAGGAAACTTAGGATGGACGTTCATATGGCATTTCAACTGAACGACAAACCACAGATTTACATCAAACTAAAAGCTTCAACAACAAAACCAGAAAAAGATTTCAACATCCGAACAAACAACGAAAGGTTTGGATTGGAAACAGAACATGCCACTTTTCTTCACTGATTTCTTCTACCTTTTTTCCAGGTTTAACAAACTCATGCTGCAACTTTCCCGAATTAAAATGACCCTTTATACATCTTTAGCATCCAAACCAAACTATACACTATACATCCCCCAGCAATTTCTACCCAGATTATGCACAAACGAAGCCAAAAGAACATTCATGCATTCCCGCACACACAGCAACTAAAACCACATGAATTTCCAAATAAAGTTCTAAAACATATCTCAAGTTAGGAAAAAAATTGCATAGATAAGAAAAAGGACTCTGCAGTAGTTTAAACACGTGATTTCAAAGCCCCTTGCAAGATCATGTAATCCAGGTTTTGAACAAGAGATCAACAAGCAATATCAACAATTCGGTCTCAACTCTAGCCATTCCCTCTCATAGCATTAGCTCGAATTCAAGCATAGAGACAAAAACAGAAAAGAGTGCAATGGACCAACACAGCTTTCTGCCATGAAAAATTGTTCCTTATGTTCGGACAAGCAAAAAGTCATCAGAGTGTTCATTCATTTTTCCCATATAAAACGCGGGCGAAATCATCTTCAAGTAAAACTTTCACTCAGTCATTTCATCAAGCACCAAATGGGCATTAAAAATTTCGGCAAACCTATTCTCAATCGAGACTACAATCTGACCCAAAATTGTTTAGAAACAACGAAATCCAATTCCAGACATCATTTGCAACACGTATATTCAAAAATTGGAGACAATTAGCAAGAGAATTGCACTAGATGAAGCCACGACAGTCATGCTCAGAGGGCTTGGGAAGGAACTGATATTCAAAGGAGAAGGGTCAACTTACGGTGCTCTTGCTTGAGCGGCAGCGACGGTGACTAGGACGAAGATGAAAACGGTGAATTGGGATTGGAAGATGACGAAATCTGACTTCGTCTGAGAGCTTTCGTCTGGAGTTGCAGAGAACGGCAGAGGCCAAGGAGGTTGTGCGCGGTGGTGACAAAGGCAGACAACAGCAGCAGCGGATGCGGATGCGAACTGGTGGTGACTTGGGTAGCTCTCCGTTCGGCTATTTAATTCTCTTTTCCTCAGCTTGCCCTTTTCTTTTCGCCGAAGCCTCCCCTGTTTCCCTTAGCTTCCCCTCTGTTTTGCAGCTCACGGCCTCTCTTCCTGCTCCCTCTGTTTTTCTTGTTTTGTTTTTTTTCATTTTTGTTCTTCTCTCCGCCGCGCGCCTGAGCTTTCCTTGCTTTTGTTGTCCGCTGCCCTTTTCTGTTTTGCTCAGTCCCAAAACCTCTCCCCCATCGCTTGATTCCTTCTTGTTTGCTCTATTTTCTCTAGCCGACTACTCTCTGGTTCTCTCTCTCGCCTCCGCTTCTCTGATTCTTTTCTTTCCTTTGCTCCCCAGACGAAACTTGCTCCTCCCTTCTCAATCAGCCGCCAATACTTTTTCTCTTCCATCCGTCCCCTTTCTAATTGTTCCCCCCTTTTTGTTCTGCGGAAGCCCCTCTTTCCGCCACCAGCTTTTCTTGCCCTCTCCCCTCTTTTCCTTTCTTTTGTCCGTCGCGCTCTTCTTCTTTTTCTTTCTCTCCCAGCTCGCTGAAGCCTTCACGCCCAAAACCTAGCCGCCCCTCTCTGTTTTTTTGTTTAGCCTGAAGCCCCAAAGCTCCCCCCCAGACCTCTCTCTCGGCCCCCCGTAGCCCTTTCCTCCATTTTTCCTTTTCTTTTGCTCTGTTGTTTTTTCCAACCCAAGCCTCCCTCTTTTCTTATTTTTTCCTTTTTTTTTTCTCTCAGACCAGGCCCTCTCTGTTACATCCCTTGCTCTTCCCTCTCCCTAGCCGGCCATCCCTTTTTTTGTCCTTTTTCTTTTTTTTTGTTTTCAAATCCTCAATCCTACAAGTGTCTCCATCTCCCCCCTCCTAAGTGATGTGTTGTCCAAATATAAAAGGGACACTTGTCCTAATGCATGTTCTCCATTTGTCTAGCATGCAAACTTCCACTAATTTCACACATTATTTTGTATTTTTGTATTTTTCATTTTTCCCTTTTTTTTGAAATTTAGTATGAAGACAAAAATAATAAAATAAAATGAATTAGAACAAAATAAAATAAAATAAAATAAAAACACTAGAATTGAAATAAATAAAGCAAAATTAAATTAATTAAACCAATAAAGTTAAAAAATAAAAAATTTGGTGTCTACACTAAACTTAGCATACAACTGATGTTCCCTCAAGATTTGCAAGACAATTCTCAAATGTTTCTTATGATCCTCTAGAGTTTAGAATATACCAGTATATTGTCAATGAACACCACTACAAACTGATCCAGATAAGGCTTCAAGATTCGATGCATTAAATCTATAAAAACTGCAGGAGCATTAGTCACCCCAAACGGCATCACTGCAAACTCAAAGTGCCCGTACCTCAAATTAAAGGCAGTCTTAGGTATATCTTTTTCCAAAATCCTTAACTAATAATAACCTTGCCTGAGGTCCAACTTTGAGAATACTACTGCCCCTTGCAATTGGTCAAACAATTCATCAATGTGGGGTAAGGGTACTTATTTTTAATGGTAACGTCATTCAAGCCCCGGTAATCTATACACAATCTTAAGCTCCCATCTTTCTTTTTAACAAATAGCACTGGAGCTCCCTACGGAGAATTGCTTTCTTTTATAAAGCCTCGTTCTAGCAAATCCTGTAATTTCAACTTCAGTTCTTTCAATTCAGCCGGATCCATTCTATAAGGTGTCTTAGAGATAGGCGCTACACCTGGAGTTACATCAATTTTAAATGTTATCTCTCTTTCTGGCGGCAAAGACTCTAGTTCCTCAGGAAAAACATCTGGATACTCCTTAACTACTGGCATATCTTCCAACCTTACCTTGTCACTAGGAGTATTTATAAGAAAAATCAAATACCCTTGAGCTCCCTTACTCAACATCTTTCTAGCTCGAATTCCTGAAATAAGGGCGGATAAGGCTAGTCTACCTCTTACATCCAATTTTAGGGTTGCCTCTCTCAGAACACACAGCTCTACCGTTTTTGTCTTACAATTTAATTGAGCATGGTAACGAACTAACCAGTCCATACCTAAGATGACATCATATTAATAACTAAGCTCATCAAATCGGCCAATAGTTTTCGCTCTCCAACCCATATCTCGCAATTTCTATACACCAAGTTAGCAATTAAGCTTTGATCCCCAGTAGGCGTTCTAACCTCCAAGTCATAAAATAACTGAATCGGCTTCACGTCTACCCAACTTATGGAATTTAGGGTTTACAAAAGAGTGTGTCGCACCAGAATCAATCAAAACCTTAGCTAAACGGTGGAAAATAGGAAACGTACCTTCAACCACCTCAATGGAATCAAGAATCTGTTGATGGTCCAATGCATAAACCCTAGCCGGCACCTTAGGTCGACTCCCTACAGCACTAGATTGCATAGATGCCGACTTCTCTGGCCATTGAGTACTACCTCCCTCCTTCGGCACACTTAGACAACTTGAGAGTTGGTGTTCGGCACTACCACAGTACAAACACTTTCCTGATTTTCTCTAACATTCATTCTCCGTATAGTTGGACTTGCCACAGTAGCAACAAGCAACTTGAGGAGCCACGGCCTATCTACTAGAAGGTGTTCTTCTTACTTGACCTTACCCATTGCGGCCTCCTCTTGATAATGCCCTTCTTGGTGCTCCAGCAGTCCTTACTCCTCCCGTTCCTCTTCCCATTTTTGGAGGTGGGGAACTCTTACTTGCTTGTCCAGGAGAGTGACTAGGAGCGCCCTTTTTCTTAGTATGAAAATCCCTAACTTGCAGCCTTGCACTTTCAATTCTCTGCGCTTTCTCTAGGGCTTCAGTAAACGTAGAGATTTGGATTGCTGCCAACCCCTCTTAAATCTCCACATTAAGTCTTTGTACAAATCACCTTATCATTCTCCTTTCAGTGACCACCAATTCTGAAGCGTACCTAGAAAGCTTAGTAAATCTCCCATCATAGTCAGCCATGCTAGAAACCCCCTATCTCAATTTTATGAATTCGTCCTCCCGTTTCTCTTGAATCAAGAGCGAAAGAAACTTCTCATTAAACTCTCTTATAAAGTTTTTCCAAGTCCAAGGGGTATGCGCTCTTTCCCATTTTCCCCTTATCACATCCCACCAAGCGCGTGCTGCACCCTTAAATTGAAAAGCAGTAAAGTTCACATGCCCCTCCTCGGTATAATCTAAGGCGATGAATATATTAGTAATTCTTTCCAGCCATTTCTTCACTAATTCGGGGTCAAGTCCCCCAAGAAATCTAGGCAGAGCAAACTTCAAAAATCGCTCCAAAGCTCTATCTTCCCCTCTCTCCTGAGTCCCGGGTTGGTTAATAGGTCCTGGACCTTAACGCTCTGCTAACTGTTCTAAGATATCCGTCATACGGTTAATGGCAGTTGCCACTTGGTTATCCTCTACATTTTCTTGTCCTTGGCTCGGCCCAATTACCGATCCTTGATCATCCCCATGGGATTGGGGTTGTCTAACCCCACGCCCTCGGTCCCTTCCACTTCTACGGCCATCCATAGTCTTAGTAGTTTCTAAAGGCATAGACGCAAAATAAATATACATAAGTAACGTTAAAATAACACTTTAATCATGCAAGACAAGAATAAATAAGAAAGAGACCAAAATGGTCGCATATAAACACAATCCATGGCATAGATCAGGAGTCATCCTACAATAAAGTCGAGCACATCAAAAGTAAATTCAAGTGCTTCAAAAGATAGGCCGCACAGTTAAGCAAAATACAATGACCTTTGAACTAGCACCACCCCGACTAATCCCAATTACAAAAGAGTCAAAAGTTCAACATTCCTAGTCTAGTTCGCGGCAGAACTGCTAGTCTGGACCTCCTCCTCTGGGTCCTCCTCAAAAGGCTCCTCCTCCTCAGTGCCCTCATGAACCGAGCTCTCAACTCCGTCTACCACCTTATCTATCAGGATGGTGGTGTCAGTTTAAATCCTAGCGTCCCGCTCCTTGACCTCATCGACTATCCTACCTTGTCATGCCCGAGTCCTCTAGACCTGATCACGAGCGGCCTCAGCTCTAGCCCGCTCATCGATCACTGTCCCCTCAAGTTCGGAGATCCTAGCACCCTAGGCCTCCGCTATAGTCCTTAGCTCCTCAATCTCCTCAATGAGTGCCTTATTAGTAATCAATAGCTGTCGGCGCTCATCATCAATGGACAGCACTAGATCATTAGGGTAGGCATGCGTCTCCCTACAGGGACAACGAGGGAACCTAGAGAAAAGCGAGTATCGGACACGAGGTCCTCCACCCAGTACTAGATATCGGATAGGCCTAAGAGGCTCCACATGACCATTAGCATCTCCATTACCATTAGCCGCATGACCTCCATTACCGTTCTCCATTCCTACAAAACAACCACAAAACTCAAGGTTAGAAACTTAAAGTCACTAATTCACTCAAACATCAACTTAAGGTATAACTAAGTTATCTCATTCTTATTCCCAAGAGTAAAGGCTCTAAAACATCTCCGGAACAAATCTCTAAACCTAGCCTCTGATACCAACTGTGACGACCCCACTTCTCCTTAGGACGAACCCTAGAGGATCGGTGGGCTGCCTGCCTAGCTCTCGCCAGGGCTCGATACGAATCAAATTTAAACTTAAAGATAATCAACCAATAATGAAAGTCAAGTAGAAGAAAAGTCGTTTCGTTATATAATCATTCAAGTCTTACATCACAAAGTTTTCAAAATGTACATCAATTTTTTTCAAAATACAGCCATCCAAAGTTGACTACACCAATTACATCCAAAATTCTAATCAAAAGGTAATCAAGTCAGCTTCTCCAAAATCTTCCCACTCCGAATCCCTATTAAGGAAAACAAACTACGGGGGTAAGCTAACGCTCAGCGAGACCAAGAAAAGTATGGAAACACATAAGTTCAAGTAACAATAACACTTGTACAAGAAGTATAGCTAGAAAGTTCATGTAATTCACAAATAGTAGTAAAGCAAAATCAATAAGGATACAGGAGCTCTCAGGAGCTAAATTTCCATTGCTTTGCCAAGGCTTGATCCAATACCTCCACGTGATGACACTCCGTCAACTGGGTAGGTAGCAAGTCCATAGAAACCCTGCTTACTTCCTCCATCCCTCGTTTCACCCTCTCGGATCCGTAATCAAACACTCACTAGAAAGGCGATACTACTCGAGTATGTCAAGCAATATCTCAAAAGATCAATTTTATGATTTTCTCATGGTTCACCAGGCTTCTCGTCCAAGCCCATGCCGGCTCGAGTCGCAAGGTTAGCCAATGAGTTTTGGGCGTCCCCAGATGTACAAATACACTTTGCCAATTTCACACAATCAATTATCAATTCACTTCACACAATTCAATTGTCTAGTTAAGTACAAAAGAACTAGTTCGATAAAGTACACACTCGTCTCGACAAGTCCCAATCACTTAATCAATAAGAAACAATTCAAGTATTTAGCAACAATTCATGCACTTAACACTCACCAAATCAAAAGTAAATGAGCAAGTAAGGTCTTTAGTTGTCCGCTCCGAGATTCCCTTCAAAACCCTCTTGAGCACCTGAAGAAATAGTGACCAATCATCACTCACATGCACTCTAGACCACTTAACATTCAAGGAAGAAAATGCACTTGCTTAAAATTCAAGACAACGCCTTAAAAGAGCTTTAATCCATCAAAAATCGATATTTAATAATGAAGATTTAAAGTCACAAGGGCAACATGCATCATCTATGAAATCGAGTTTAAAATGAACCGTCAATCTCAAAAGGAAGTGGAAAGTTCATAAAAGTTTGTTTGTTAAGAAATCAGAAAATTTCAGCTTTATGCGACAAAACTTGGAAAATCAGATCTTGAGTTTGGTAAGTCCAAAAATTGGAAACTTTACAGCTTTGGAAACTATATTCATAGTACTAAAATTTCCAGAATACACTTTTCCCAGATTCCAACCAGAAACCATTCAAATCTCCGCTCAAAGTTACTGTTTCATGAAGACGGGGCAAAACCAGTTCTTATTTTTCAGTAAAGTTTGAAAATTTGGTAAAATTCACAAGAATTGAATCATCCTCTGAAATTTATAACACAACAAGAGTTTCAAGTAAAGTTTTAAACATGACAAGCAGAACTAAATTCAGATTTTTGAACAGCAAGATACAACCGTTTGAAGATGGCTGGATTTCACAGCCTGTTCAACAATTTTCCAGTTTGTAACTTTGACACAGTTTTGAAATCAGACCATATCTAACTCTACACAAGTCCAAATTGAGAATGATTTGTGGCGTTAGAAACTAGATTCAAAATTATTCAAATCATCAGAAGACATCATTTTCAAATTCGTTTCACAAAAGGGACGAAATTGAGCCACAAGATACAGTTTCCCAGTTTCTCTCGGATAAGCAGGTAAAACAGGTCAGTCCACCTTGCCGATTCGCTACGGCTCACTCAAAACGAATTAGCAGGGGAATTCTATACCGTTTGAAATCTCTTGGTGTCTAGTTTCAAATGCCGCAAACAGCACTCAATTTCGACTTTTATGCAAAGTGTTATGTTCAGACAAAGTACCAGTGGCCGGCTGGCCTGATAGCAAATTTCCAGATTTCTTCCTTTTCAAAAACTTTCAATTCCAACCTTGATTCTAGCCTTGTTTGAGTTGAATCACTAAATCTAAACCGATTAAACCTTTGTCTTGGTGCTTAGGAAGCTGGGAGTGGTGAAAGTCTTGGGAGAAAGAGCTTGGTTCTTCACTTTCTTCCCGTGTTTTGGAAGGTATAAGTCTAAAACTTTCTTTTTCTTTCTTATGTTAGCAAACTATGGAGTAGATGCTTTGAATCTTGAAATATCTTGGATGATACTCTAGTTTTGGTGTTGATTATGAAATTTCAGCTAGGGTTTGGTAATTTTTTAGCTTTGATTATGTTGTTTAGCTATCAAATGTTGGTATTGAGCTTGGATATGGAATTTGTGAGATGATTAGTGGCTTGATTGTGATTTTCAGCCTTAAAAGATGACTTTTCAGCTTTGTCAAGAAATTTCCAGCTTTGATATTGGATGGTTACTTGTTGGAAATGAGTTATCATTTGATGGTTTTAAGCCTAGATGAAGAGCTATACTGAGATGCTTGTTTGTGGTGGTTGAATTGGGTTGATTTGAGGAAAAACAATGAAGCCATAATGGCTGGAAAAATGAGTAAAAACAAGGGAAATTGTGAGGACCCGTAATTTTCTTAATTTCTAGGTTTTATTTTCTTTGAATTGCACGTTTTTTCACATTTTCTTTATTCAAAAAATTTTAAAACAAAATTTTATTAGTAAATATAGTTTTTAAATGATTTTTCTAGTATCGGTTCGTTTTTGAGAAATTAAGAGCGTATATCGGATGTGGGACCCGTTAGTGCGGTAAGTTTGATAAAATTCGGCCAATTAGGTTAAGTTGTGTATATCGGGTTTAATTTATCAGGTGTGAAGAGATAATTAGAAGTTACCTAGATGGATTATCATTGGAGAGACAAAAGGATAAGTGTTAAACTTAAAAGGTGCCACGTGTCGCTTTTTCATTCGAGCTTGGACTTTGACCATTATTTCTTACCTTTACTAATACTCAATTTTGACCCAAAACTCACCCAATTTTGCAAGCCTTTGGCCGGCCCTCTTGACAAGAAGAAAGAAAAGAAAACTCTCAACCTTTTGCTTCTAATCTTGCCTAAATCTTGCAAACCAACCGATTAATCTTGAGCTTACTCCATAAAAACCCTTAAGTGTGAGGTTGTGAGGTGATTAGTGGAATTATTTGGAAGCTTAAGGTGCTAAGTGGTCTCTTTTCTTTGGTTACTAAGGTGAGTAGTGAAGGAACCCCTCTCCTCTATCTAATGATGGTTAATTCATGACTTGTGGTAGCCTAAGGGATGAAATTAAGTGTTACTTCATGATTTTGGTTGAATTTGGTGAAGTTTTATAATTATTGATGATTTTTCTGTTTTCATATGATTATCATTGTGTGGCTATGTATAATGATTGGAAATGATGTTGAAGGAAGCTAGAAGGTGGAAAGTGTGGTTAATTGCAGAAAATTTCTGTTTTGGAAGGAAATGTTGAAAGTTAGGGTTTCATTTTCTTACATTCTGCCTGGCACTGTACCTCATAGATAGAGGCCGAATTGGCCTTCGATTAAAACATGAAAGTTGTAGGGAATGATATTTTAGATATGCATACAAAATTTCAGGTCAATCGGAGTAATGTACATTGTGAAAAGACCAAAATACCCCTGCTGCCCTGTTTCTACCCGAACTTGGTAATCAGTTATGGTAATTGGTTAATTTGATAGGGAATTCTTCTGATTTGGTTGTTGATGTCTTCTTATGAATTGTAGCCTTGTGTCTTAGCTTTTGTATGGCATTGGAATCACTTCATTTGGACTTAAGTAGCCTGACTTATGATGTTTGAACAAGAATGCGGTTTGTGAATCTGTTTTTACGGTTCTGGTGTAGTATATTGAAATTTTGACCTGGTTACACTCAGAACTGGACAGAGTAGCCTTCTTCAACATTGTAGCCCTACCTCTTAGCTTCGAAACGGTGTATTTTTCACCTCCATCGGATAATCGTAGTCCCAATGGTGCCAAAACCGCAAAATGATGTCAAAAACTATTTTTATGGTTTAGAGCTTAAGTCCATTTCCGGATTTCTCTGGTTTACTCTAGTGCTTATACATTCTTATGTAGCCCTATTCTGGTGGTATTTGGAATTGGTTTATGACTTGTAATCGAGTCTTATTGTGCTTATTTGAATATTGTAGGGCTTGACTTTCATTTCCGGTCATTTTCCTAGCTAAATTTTGTACTTGAATGACTTTAAGCCTAGTGAACGGCTTTTGGAAATGAGATTATTTTTGTATGAGATGTTGGGATTGATTTGAGGAAATAATGAAGCCATAAGTGGCTGGAAAATAGGTAAACACAAGGGATATGCTGCCCGAAATTTTACTTGAAGGCTAGTTGGATTTACTTGTGACTTGAGCGAAGGGTTTTAGGGTTGTTCATGTCTTTGATACCAACCGCTACCTTTTACTCCAAAATCACATTGTTATTTCTGTGCACTGGTAGCTAATTTGATCAGGCACACGACTTATAATTGAGTCTTATTTATGCATTTTGTGTACTGGATTCGTGAAAGTGGGAACCATAATTGTTTCACCTTGGTTATTTTAGGATTTCTTGGTGATTAAAGCTCTGTTTTGGGCAAAAACTTTTGAAGTATCTGTACTGAAACCGGTGAGTGTACCACTCCCCTTATTTGTTACTTAACTTGATTTCTACACTTGCAATCTGTGATCTGAATGACTGTACTATCTGTTTATTCTGTTTGAGACGAGGGTGTACTTTATCACACTCGCTCTCTTGTCTGTCCATATGCCTATTTACTGTGAATAATCTGTTAACTGTATCTGAATCTGTTCGGACGTCGTTTGGAGGCTGGTATCCAACGACCTTTCTGTGACCTCTGAGCTCAACACCTGTGGCTAGTGACTCAAGTCAGGCCGGCAAGGGCCTGGTCGATTAGATAACGAATTACAATAGTCTGTTCTGGGAATCTTTGGGTATTAAGACTCTTGATTCCGGTATACTCGACTATTACCATTTCTGTACTGTATGGAGTTCGGGCCCGGTAGGGGTATGTTTGGTGGACGAAAATTGGTGTAAAGTGGGGTCTACGGATATGTTGGTTCTATTTACGTTGACGGAGAGTCAACGGGTTCGGATGAAGTACTGCAAATGGAAATCTGGCTCCTGAGAGCCACCCGTATCCTTTCCCTTTGAACCACGGTGTTTACTGCTATATGTCTGCTATATGTCTGGTTCAACGTGAAAGACCATGATTTTACTACTATATGTCTGGTACCTCATTGAGCGCAAGCTCACTCCTTTTGTTACCTTTGTTTTCCTTACAGGGTTCCATGTTTTGAAACCAAGATTTTTGGAAGAAAAGAGTTGAGCTAGTTGTAGGACTTCTTTTGTTTATGCTCCTCTGTAACTGAAACCCTAATTGTATTTTGTGTAGCGTGAATACTCTGGCGTGTATTTAGTTCATTGGTTCAAGACTCCGATGTAAATATATGTATAAGTGTTTAATCGACGTCCCGTACTTCCGTATGGTTTGGTAAGCTCTGTTTAACCCTTGGTGGTCTCCAATTGTTCGTTTTCGTTGAGTTCTCACGCGTACTATATAGGGTTTTTGTGAATCGACTCCGTAGTCCTGGCGAGAGCTGGGCAGGCGGTCCGCCGAACCCTTTGGTTCGCCTTAGGGTGAGGTGGGGCTGTCGCAGAAATGCTGCCCAAATTTCTTCCGTAGGATAAGTGAGCGAAATTGGAACTTGAGTGGCGATTCATGATTGAATTGAACTTGAATTGTTTAGGGTATTCCAGTTTCCTTTAGTAGAGGTACATAAGCTGAAATTTTGCCAAAACTCGTGCCCTTTTTAAAAGGCGAAAGTAGGGATCACTATAAATACGTTTTCCTCATCTTTTAAACCAAGTTGCGAACTTAAAAGTGTTAATCGCTTCTTTATCGAAACCAAACGAGCGAGCATGAATTTTCTAGAGTTTGATAAGTGAAATGTGTGACGCCCCCACTTCTCCCTAAGGCGGAACAAAGGGTATCCGCGGGACGCCTGCCTTGCTCTCGTCAGGATTCGAGACAAATCCAATTCAAACCAAGTCTAATATTAACAATGAAAGTCGGAATAAAGGTACGAAATCATTTCTATACATAAATATCCAGTCTTACATCATAAATTCAAATTTACAATCACTTTCCCCAAAATATACAACATCCAAAAGTGTCTAGTCAATTACAATTAAAGCACTAATACAAAAGTGCCTCAAGTCGACATTTGCTTAACTCCTTCCAATCGGGTTCCTGTTAAGGAAAACAAACTAATGGGATGAGCCAATACTCAGTGAGGCCAAGAAACACACATGCAAACACGTAATCCAAGTAGCCACAAATTACATGGTAGTAAAGCTATAAGTTCGAATAATTCACATTTCGAATAGGAAAAATAAACAGAAACAATTCAAGGATACTGTAGCTCTCAGGAGCTAAATTCCACGTAGTCGAGTCGAAATCTTGATCACATCTCATGTTGACACTCCGTCAACCACATAAGTATCAAATCCGTAGATACACCACTTTTCTTCCCGTCACCATTACACCCCTTTACCGGACCCGCTCATCAAAGTGTTGATAATACTTGAGTATATCATGGCAATACTGCGCGAGTAATACCGAGCAAGATCTCTCCAATAGATCATGCTCTACGAATATCTCATGGTTTGCTAAGCTTATCGACCAAGCCCATGTTGGCTCGATTCTCAAAGTTAGCCAACGAGTTTGGGTGTCCCCCGAATACGAATACGAATATAACTCGATGAGCAACGCTCAAATCAACGATTCCAAATAGGAATTACAAATACAAATCACATATACGAATCACAAATATGAATCATATCCACATTACTATGTACAAGTCGAATATGCATTCACATAGCAAAATATGAATATAATTTCATTTGAAAGAGAACGAGTGCGGTAAAGTACACACTCGTCTCAAAATTTCAAATTCACATAACGGATAAGAAACAATTAACCACTTAGCAACAAATTCATGCACTTGACACTCACCAATCGAAACAAGGGAGTAAGTGCGTAAACGAGTCTTTAGGTGTTCCCCTCGAGATCCTCTTGAAGGTCTCCTTGAGCACCTGAGAAAATAGTAATTGTCTATTACACACTATCGCTTAAAACCCCTAATTATCGAGGAAGATTGCACACTTGTACAATCTAAGAAAATTTCACGAAAATGAGCCTTAATTACTCGTAAATCGAGGCTCAAAAATGGGGTTTTAAAACACAAGCGAAATCTGATTTTCATCTTTGAAATCAAGTGTAAAACGGTTTAGCAATATCGAAGGAAAATAGAGAGTTCGCAACCCTCAATTTCCTTTAAGTTCGGAAATTTCAGATTTGTCACCCATATTTTGAAAAATCGTATCTCATTCTCTACAAGTTCAAAATTGGAAAACATGGTGCCGTTGGAAACTAATTTCAAAGTACTAAAAATTCCTAGAAGACACTTTTCCATGATTCCAATTGGAAGATATTCGAAATTTAGCCCAAAGTTGCTGTTTTAGAAAGTCAAGACAGATTTGGGTTGATTTTCGACAAAGTTTGAAAATTGGGCAAAATTCATACAATTCGAGCTAGCCTCTGAAATTTGGAACTCAATTAGAGTTACAATCAAAGTTTTCAACACAAAAAGAACAAGAATTGGAGTTTCGAGCACCAAGATATGGTGGCTCAAAGTTGCTGAAAAATGAGACCGTTAGGCCAAATTCCAAATTTAATTCACGAACGTTGGGACTTTGGTTAAACATTGAAACGGACTCGGAATGACACCAAAATATGAAGTATTACACTATCATATAAGGGCTATTGTTCTGTAAAATTTCATAGAAAAATACGTATGAGAAGTCAGTTAACAAAATCACTAAAGTCCCACGAATTTCCAAGGCAAATCTGTCTTGTATGTAAATTTCCCCTTTTCTAAACGTTTGGCCAAAGAAATCTTCCCAAACATGGTCCATTTGGGTAGACAATGTCTAAGAAACATCCAAGATGTGTTTGGTAGGTGATTAACACCAAGAATTTCGAAACAACAAGTCCCAATCAAGGTTAGTTACAAATCAGTCCAAAATAAGGGTTTTCTTTCACGAAGACAGTTCTGTAATTTGGCCACATCTCACTCAATTCAACTCAGAATTGAGAATGATCAGTGGCATTGAAAACTAAATTCATAAGGCTGAAATTTCTTAGAAGAAATAGTTTTAAAAATCTGTCCACAACTAGCTCATATTTGAGCATCAAGTCGCTGCTTAAAACAGAGCTTCCAGTGCAGACGCGAAACAGAACAGGCAACTTTACAAGGTTGGTACAGATTACTCCTATGGAATCAGGATGTCCATTTTATACCATTGGAAATCTGGGAATATCTAGTTTCCAGTGCCACAAACAGTACTCGATTTCGACATCGGAGCAAAGAGTTATGGCCAAAACAAAAACACTGCCAGTGCAATACGGGAAAAATTCCAGTTTTGATGAACTTTCGAAATCTCATCATTTGGCGAACCAAATCACGTAATTTTTTGATGAAACTTTCTACACAACCTATATTACACATATACATCATAAAAAAGTCAATTGAACCACAAAAAGTTCACTAAAGTGCACGAAAATGACAAGGGCAGATTCGGTAAAATTTTCCTCTTCACCTCCTTTGAGTTTTCCTTCAACAACACAACTTATTTCCACTAGTTTAAGCACTAAACCAACATTAATAACATCAAAACTCATCAAATCAGTCCATCAAACCATAGTGGGAGTTCATAGAGCCGACACACCAAATTCCAACATAAATAAAGCTACCCACATGAATATATGAGCTTATAAGTGCAATATAACTTCCATAAGTCAAGAATTTGAGGGTTGATCGTCACTTACTTCTTTGGATGACTAGAGCAGAAATTTTTGGCCACTTTAAGCTCAAGAAAAACCGTGACATGAAGCCCCTTTCCTAGCTTAGGTTGATCTCCAAGTGGTTTGCAAGTTGTGTGTAAAATTTGAGGTGATTTGGAGTAAGATTTGAGGTAGAAATGAAGAGTTTTCTTTCCTTTCTTTTCTTTCTTGTTTTGGCCGGCTCTTGAGGTGAGAAAATGAGAGTTTCAGCCGTGCACTTGAGGTGAGAAAAGAAGGGTTTTGATCTGGTGTGATGCTCCCATGAGAAGCTTAAGAATGTGTGGCCAAAATTGCTCCAAAAGTCAACTAACGATAGTGCGAGTACGCGCGCATTTCGTACTCGATTCCTCTCGAGTTTGTTTAACTTGTGCTCTAAACCTCTAATGCACTTGTATTCGTACTATTATTATTCACTCTTAATGGTCTAAAAATAATGGTCTTAAGTCCCTCAATTAATCACGCGCGTAAAAACGCGTACTTCCGATTTGTGCGCGATAAAGTGAAATCTCCAAGAAATTCTTATAACGATAATATCACTAAGTAATACTTGAGCACTTAAACATAAAGATACCTATTTCAAGACTAATGTAGAAGTCTCCAATTTTTTTAAGTTTATTGTATTCTCGAATCGATTATTGACTCCAATCGCGTATTCACTATTCTCACTTAACGAGCTTTCAAAAATTAAATTTTGAAACGAGTCATTTTAAAAATATAAATAAGTCATAGTTCCATGTAATTGGGTCTAAAAAGATTGAAATAAAATATTCAGAGCAAACGGCCAAATAAAATATTGAAATAAGCTAGCAATAGGAGTTTAAAATAGGAAATTTTGCGAGTCCTCACATAAGTCAAGTTTTAATTCCTCAAATCTCCAATTAATTTTTCTTAATCTACTATTGATCATTCTTACTTCTCCAAAATTAATACACTCTCGATTCAAATATAGTATCGAAAAACGTGTACTCGTTGTTCCGAACTTAACGAGTTTCGAAAAGTAAATTTCTAACAAAACGCTTTAAAAACATAAGAGAGGCGTTTTTCCATATAAATGGATTTTAAGTAGTCGAATTAAATAATTCAGAGAAAAAGAGTGAATAACTATTTAAATAAACCAGTAATATTTGACAAAAATAAGAAAATTTTCGGATCCTCACAAAATGAATGCTACTTCAACGAGTTTTATTCACTTGATTTTCTTTAAACGAAACTCTTTTATTTTGAACCCTAATTGATTGCAAATTGTTAAACATTATTTTATAGCATATTTGGACTCCAGTCAGGGAGTTGAACTTGAGCGTGATTTTGAAAAGCAATAACTCATTGGTGAGTGTTTCGAAGTGCATGATTGAACTTGATACTTGAAAAAATACTTGACTTGTTTGAACGGGTAAGGGTGTACTTTATCGCACTTGCCCTAATGTGATTTATTACTGTTTATTGGTTATTATTTACTTGATATACATGTGTATAACTTGAGTACTACCTGAGATCTTGTACTTGACTTGTAAGTGCTGAGCGGTAGCATGTACCACACTCAATCCGAGTGGGAGGTGCCTCTCATCCCGTCTCACTACTTTTATCTTCACCCTATGGGTTAGTCAGTCGAATCGAGCCAGTAAGGGCTTGGTCGAGGAGATTGACGAACCATTGGTACTACTGTTTATCGTTTATTGTTTATTATTTATTGTATAATCCTTTGGATTTGGTCCACCCTGTGAGAACCCTGAAAATATATATAAGCCAGTGCATATTTCATTTGCATTTCTTTTATTCCTTAATAATTTCTAGCATTACTTTTACTTGTTTACAAATAAGTACGTAAAAACAATTTTATGTGAGCAATAATATAATTTTTCTAAGTTATGAAATTTCTTGGTTTTGCTTGACTAAATTAATACTTTTGGAGTTAGAATAATTTTATCGCCTTAACATAAAATGTTAAAGTTTTTAGTTTCCATTACGATAGATAAAGTCCTGCAAGATTGGTATATAATTAGGCGTTCAGATCACACTTGGGGATAATTTTTGGAATTGAGAATTTAAGTAGAGGTTAGGAAGAGAGTGAAAAGACTAAAATGCCCCATACAACCACAACATTTCCATGCAAAAAACCAAACAATCCCTCGGACAGCATCATAAGCACCGCACCATCCGGCCAATAGAATTTTCTACCATCTAAACACACAACCTCCTCCTCAAAACAGCGGCACCATCTCTCTTCCTCTTCATTCCTATATCACAAACCACCACTGCACTCCACCTTCATCGTGAATATCGATTGAGAAGAGAGAGTGAGCTGCATCCGAGAGCAAGGGGGGAGAGAACCGCGAGCTGCCGAAATTTTTCTGGTTCTGTCCGTGAGCTGGAGTGAAACTAGGGAGAAACCGTGAGTAAGCTTCATGATATAGGCAACCCTAGGGGAAGACCCTCCTAGAACCTCCCAACCTTGTAATATCAGAGTTGGACCTTTTCTCCCAATGGAAATTGAACTCGATTGTTCTCATGAACTCAAGACCTTTGACACACGAAGGTAATCAACAACCTTAAGCAAATAAAGATGGATGAAGCGACACCACGATTAGGGAACAAGCTAATCGATAAAGTCTGATTTGAATCCTAAGCTATGAACTCAAGAATTCAAGAGTAAGTTCGGTTAAGAACTTGAAGGAAAATTCCTCACGATTTCTGGTTGTAATAATCTGTCTTTTACTCTTACAAGAGGTGCCTTTTATAGGCTAAAACTAGGGCAAAAATCCGGCCCACATAAACCTGGAAGAAATTCGGCCCGCACAAAGAGCTTAAAGAGCCAGCTCTTTAAGGCTTTCCGGTAAGGCCCAATAAGTAATAAAATACTAAACGCCTAACAACTGCTAAACTAGACAGTCTTAAAACAACTACCAACTAAGCTAACAAGTATGAGATCATTCCTTCGCTTCAAACGTACAAGTGAACAAAGTAACTTCATGGTCTATCGAATCTTCAAACCTAGCTTGCCCCATGCTTGTATGGTGAATGATCAAGGCTCGTAAAGCTTCCTTCACCTTCTTGGTTCTTGATCTTGTCATCGGACCACCAATGTTGATCAAAGGGTCCTTGACCCAAGGTTGGAGTTGTTGTGCGCCCGTATCCTTATCATTCCCTCCCCCTTCGAAAGGATTCGTCCCCGAATCTTCAAAGTCTGTATCAAAGTCAAAAGGGGATAGGTCAGACACATTAAAAGATGCGCTTATGCCATACTCACTTGGAAGTTCCAATTTGTAGGCATTGTCGTTGATCCTCTCTAGTACACGAAAAGGTCCATCTCCTCTTGGATGTAACTTGGTCCGTCGAGATGCAGGAAACCTTTCCTTCCGCATGTGCACCCAGACCCAATCACCGGGTTCGAATACAACATGTTTTCTACCCTTATTTGTATGTTGTGCATATTGCACATTTTTCTTCTCAATTTGAGCTCGAACTCTCTCATGCAAGGTCCGAACAGCCTCTGCCTTTTTGACACCATCTGCGCTTAAACACTCATCAACAGGAATAGGTGATAAATCTAGAGGGGTTAGAGGCTGAAACCCATAAACAATTTCAAAAGGAGAATGATTAGTAGTAGAATGAGTGGTTCGGTTATATGCAAACTCAGCGATAGGCAAACATTCTTCCCACTTTTTCAAGTTCTTTTGAACAATGGCTCGAAGTAAAGCACCAAGGGTTCGATTGGTTACCTCAGTCTGACCATCCGTTTGGGGATGACTAGAAGTAGAAAACAGCAACTTAGTTCCCAACTTTCCCCAAAGTGATTTCCAGAAATAGCTTAAGAATTTCACATCCCTATCACTTACAATAGTACGCGGTACTCCATGCAATCTAACCACATCCTTGAAGAATAAATCAGCAACATGGCGCGCATCATTTGTTTTCCTACAAGGGATAAAATGAGCCATTTTAGAAAATCTATCCACGACAACAAAGATACTATCCATACCTCTAGAAGATCTTGGTAAACCAAGCACAAAATCCATGGATAAGTCTGTCCAAGGAGCATGAGGTACGGGTAGAGGAGTATACAATCCATGAGGGTTACTCCTTGACTTTGCCTGCTTACACTTTAAACACTTATCACAAATGTTAGCAATGTCACGCCTCATTTTAGGCCAATAAAAATGTTCATGCAAAATGTCAAGAGTTTTATCAATACCGAAATGTCCCATCAACCCTCCACCATGAGCTTCTCTAACAAGTAATTCCCTAAGCGAACAATTGGGAATACATAGGCGATTTTCTTTGAACAAGAAACCTTCATGCCTATAATACTTTTGAAATGCAGCATGTTCACAAGCTTGAAACACATTAGAAAAATCGTCATCATGTGCATACATGTTTTTAATGTGCTCAAAACCAAGTAGCTTAGTGCTCATGTTAGTGATCAAAGTATACCTCCTAGACAATGCATCCGCAACGACATTATCTTTCCCCTTCTTATACTTAATGATGTACGGAAAGGAATCAATAAATGCAATCCACTTCGCATGTCTTTTATGCAACTTTCCCTGACCCTTAAGGAATTTAATTGATTCATGATCAGTATGTATCACAAATTCCTTAGGCATAAGATAATGCTGCCACACTTCAAGAGCACGCACAACAGCATACAATTCTTTATCATAAGTAGGGTAATTAAGAGCTCCCCCACTCAACTTTTCACTGAAATATGCCAAGGGTCTATGATTTTGATGTAAGACAGCCCCTATGCAGATCCCACTAGCATCACATTCAACTTCAAACGTCACATCAAAATTAGGCAAAGCAAGAATAGGTGCTGAAGTTAACAAATCCTTAAGCCTATTAAATGACTCTTCTTGCTCTTTTCCCCATTGAAACCCCACATTCTTTTTAATTGTCTCATTCAAATGTGCTGCAATAGTGCTAAAGTCTTTAACAAATCTCCTATAGAAACTTGCAAGACCATGAAAAGACCTTACTTGAGACACATTGGTTGGAGTCGGCCACTCTAAGATGGCTTTTACCTTGGCGGGATCAACACGTATGCCATTTGCACCAACAATATATCCAAGGAAATTAACTTCAGGAGTGCAGAAGACACATTTTTCCATGTTAGCAAACAACCTATTTTCACGCAAGGCACTTAAAACAAGTCGCAAATGCTCAACATGTTCATCTAAAGACTTGCTAAAGATCAATATATCATCAAAATAGACAACAACAAACTTCCCAAGAAAATGCCTTAAAACATGGTTCATTAACCTCATGAAAGTACTTGGAGCGTTTGTTAAGCCGAAAGGCATCACAAGCCACTCATAAAGACCATACTTTGTTTTGAAAGCAGTTTTCCATTCGTCTCCTTCCTTTATCCTTATTTGATGATAACCAGATCTTAAGTCAATTTTAGTGAAAATGATTGCCCCATGCAATTCTTCTAACATATCATCTAACCTAGGAATAGGATGACGATACTTAACAGTAATTTTATTAATTGCACGACAATCCGTACACATTCTCCAAGTCCCTTCTTTCTTAGGCACTAAAATGACTAGGACTGCACAAGGACTAAGAGATTCACGTACCTGGTCCTTTTCAAGGAGGGAATAGACTTGCCTTTGGATTTCCTTTGTTTCCTCTGGATTTGCTCTATAGGCTGGTCGATTTGGGAGAATTGCTCCAGGAACAAAGTCGATTTGATGTTCGATACCTCGAATTGGAGGTAATCCTTTTGGTAGTTCCTCCGGAAACACATCCTTGAATTCCTGCAAAAGAGAGTAGATTGCACTAGGAAGAGAATCGGTTATGCCTAGTGTGTAAAAAGAAGAATAATCAGCTTCCCTGTACAGAAGTACTATGAGAAGACTTTGTGCATTCAAAGCCCTACCTACCTCACGCACACTTGCATAGAAGCTCTTTTTGTTCACTTTCAAGCTCTCGGCCTCACTAAGTTTTTTCCCACTCGAATTTTCTTTTTCACTCAACTCGGCCTCTACTTTCTTTTTTCCCTCATTCTCAGGCACATTCGGCTTTTTCTTTGCCTCTCTCAGTTGCCTTTTCTCTCGCTCTTTTCTGGGATGCAATTGTTCCTCATACACTTGGGTAGGTGTCAAGGGTGAAAGAGTGATCTTGAGGTTGTCCATAATGAACTTATACTTATTAGTGAGTCCAATATGATCAGCCTGCCGATCATACTCCCACGGACGACCTAACAAGACATGACTAGCTTGCATAGGAATTACATCACATAAAACTTGGTCCTTGTATCGACCAATAGAAAAAGCGATTAAAGTTTGTTTGGTCACCTTGACTTCCCCCCCATCATTTAACCAAGATAGTCTATAGGGTTTAGGGTGGTAAGTCCATGGAAGGTGCTTTTGCTCGACAAAGTCAGCAGCTACGCAATTAGTACAAGAGCCACTATCAATGATCATGAGACATACCTCATCTCCAATTTTGCATCTCGTATGAAAAATGTTGGTCCGTTGGAGATCATCTTCTTGAGCTTGTGCATTTAGCACTCTCATAGTCACCATAGTTCGAGCCACGGGGTCCTCTTCTATTTCAACCAGGTCAGCATCCTTCCCCTCTTCTTCAAGTGGTGGCATGTCCGCATATTCCTCCTCTCCTTCGCTTTGTCACATTCCCTCTTCATTCAGGTACATGATGCTTCGGTTAGGGCATTGAGCCATGAGGTGGCCAATTCCCTTGCATTTGAAACATGCCTTTGGCTGGTTGGTAGACGTATTTGCCCTTGGAAGAGTCGGCCGCGGGGTTGGTTTAGAATGAGTTACACTCGGATGGAACGGTTGCTCCATTTGCCTGTTTTCCCTTTCTTTATTGCCTTGCCTTGGCCAAGCATTGGATGTTGGCAATTGATCTCTCCTCCAAGGTGTGGAAGAGGATGTAGTGGTTCGGCCACTAGGTGTCTTTATAGGTAAGGCTTGCCTTTCCACCTTCTCTGCATAAGACACCATTTGTTGTAGCTCAAAGTGGTCTTGAAGCTCAACCTTCTTCCGAATTTCAGGATTTAATCCATTAAGGAATCTTGCCATGGTTGCTTCCGAATCCTCTTGTATATTGGCCCTTATCATCGCTACCTCCATTTGTTTGTGGTACTCATCAACCGAACTGGACCCTTGGGTGAGTCGTTGGAGCCGATTGTACAAGTCCGTGGTGTAATGGAAGGGTACAAATCGTTTCCTCATCACTTGCTTCATTTCAGCCCAAGTGTCAATTGGTTGTTCCCTATTTCTCCTCCTTGTGGCACATACTTGCTCCCACCAAATGGATGCATAATCTTCAAATTCAATAGCTGCAAGTTTCACCTTCTTCTCTTCGGAGTAACTGTGGACTTCAAACACTTGCTCAACTCGCCTAACCCAATCCAAGTAAGCTTCAGGATCATTTTTCCCATGAAAGGTAGGCATCTTAGTCTTGATGGAACCAAGATTGTCATCGGTTCTCCTAGGTCGGTCTCGGCCTTCCCTCGCTTCCTTGTGGCTTTTCCTTGATCGGAATGAGGTGTTAGAATGATACCCCTCATCATCCGCATCATGATCAGCACTCTGAACACTCGAAACCCTATGGTGTGTATCTCCGGTACCTCGCATCTCAATGGCAGCCAACCTGTCGGATATTTGTGCCATCGCAAATTCATGTCTCTCCGCTTGTTTTTGAAGAGTTTGGAGCACCAGTTTGAGTGACACGTCGGTCTCAGACGGCTCAAGCATGTTCCCCTCTTGAGACATATTGTCTAACCTGCAAAACAAGTGTATCCTAGTCTACCTTGCAAAGCACTCGTGTATCACTCAAGGAAAACACACTCACTCTCAATTTTCCTTCTCGAAGTTCTTAAGACAACTCAACTCTCAAAAATTCCAGAATTAATTACCCTATAAGTAATAAGACACAAAGCAGAATTTTGCGAATCCTAGAAAACAAAAACTCTACCCGAAGCTGGAACTTTTTTTTTTTTTTTTGAGCTGTTGCTTTGCTTAGTTTCCGGTCAGTATTTTGGAGTATAAATGGTGCTTTTGGGGTGCTCAAAGAATGTACGAACCAGTCCTCAAATTTCAGTCAAATCGGATCGTAAAACTAGCTCAATCGATTTTAGAAACTCAAGAACTTAAAGGCGGTGTGGCTAAGGTGTTTGTGGCGGTTTAGGTTTGATTTTGGAAACTGATTTTGGGGTGCTTGGGGTCTGGTTAGGTAGTTTGGAGTCGTTGAAATTCAATTAAGATTGGAAACTCAAGAATTGGAAACCAATCAAGATTTGGAGACTCAAGTTTTTTTTTTTTTTTTTTTTTTGGGAACCCAATCAAGATTTGGAGACTAATCAAGAATTGGAGACCAATCAAGAATTGGAAACTCAAGATTTGGGAAACTTGATATCCTTTGTGTGAGAGCCAATTCTTTCTCTTCTTCCTTTTTTTTTTCTCTTTCGTTTTTTTTTTCTCTTTTTTTTCGGCTCTTCAAGGAACACAAATTCAGATCACACCAACAAGTTCAAGAAAATGGATGAAAGGTTATGCAAATTTCAAGAAGGCCCTAGTTCTTGATTTATTGTTCAAGAACTTTCAAAACAAGACTTGGTGGTTCAAGAACTTCAAGAATTTTGTTCAAGGAGCTCAAGAACTTCCCCAAACTATGTTGTGGTGTCTAGGGTTTGCAAGAACAACAACCAATACTCAAGAAATAGGCAAAAAACAGAATTTCAGCAATACTCAAAAGAAAATTCCAGCAATACTCTAGCAACTTGGACACTAAAACAATATAAGGTACGTGACTCTTTTTTTTTTTTCTTTAAACCCTAACAACCCAAACAAAAGTATAACAGACTCAAGAACAAAAGTTGGACAGAAAAACACAAAAGACAACACCAAACAGATTTTTTTTTTTACTCGGATGAACAGTAACGTGAACAGTACGCTACAGTACGATGAACAGTAATCGCTACAATTTTTTTTTTGACAAAAGACACAAACTAACAAGATATGAACAACTTCAATTAAAAGAGAATTAACCTGATGCTCTGATTACCAACTGATATAGGCAACCCTAGGGGAAGACCCTCCTAGAACCTCCCAACCTTGTAATATCAGAGTTGGACCTTTTCTCCCAATGGAAATTGAACTCGATTGTTCTCATGAACTCAAGACCTTTGACACACGAAGGTAATCAACAACCTTAAGCAAATAAAGATGGATGAAGCGACACCACGATTAGGGAACAAGCTAATCGATAAAGTCTGATTTGAATCCTAAGCTATGAACTCAAGAATTCAAGAGTAAGTTCGGTTAAGAACTTGAAGGAAAATTCCTCACGATTTCTGGTTGTAATAATCTGTCTTTTACTCTTACAAGAGGTGCCTTTTATAGGCTAAAACTAGGGCAAAAATCCGGCCCACATAAACCTGGAAGAAATTCGGCCCGCACAAAGAGCTTAAAGAGCCAGCTCTTTAAGGCTTTCCGGTAAGGCCCAACAAGTAATAAAATACTAAACGCCTAACAACTACTAAACTAGACAGTCTTAAAACAACTACCAACTAAGCTAACAAGTATGAGATCATTCCTTCGCTTCAAACGTACAAGTGAACAAAGTAACTTCATGGTCTATCGAATCTTCAAACCTAGCTTGCCCCTTCTTGTATGGTGAATGATCAAGGCTCGTAAAGCTTCCTTCACCTTCTTGGTTCTTGATCTTGTCATCGGACCACCAATGTTGATCAAAGGGTCCTTGACCCAAGGTTGGAGTTATTGTGCGCCCGTATCCTTATCACTTCACCATTCTGCACTTCCATTTCCACCAGCTGCATCCAGTTTCCCAGCCGCAACTACTGCAACTAGAACCAACACTTCAAGCTGTGCGTGAGAGCCGAGAGGAAGAAAGAAATTTCAGATTTCTTGTGCGTAGGCTTAGCTTGTATCTGAGGTAATTTCTGGGCTAAATTAAGTTAAGTACTAGTAGATAAAGTCATATCAGAGCTTGCATGTGTTGCTTGTGCAGTCGGTTGATGAAATCAAGACACTAGAAAAATTCTGTTTCGATGAAATGTTTCAACCGAGGAGCTGAGGTGAAAATGCTGCTTCATTTTTTTTCCCTGTGGCAATCTGAACTTAAAGATGTGTTTCCCTAACTTAAGACAAGATAAATAAGTTAGTTCCAGCTTTGCATGTTGATTTTAAACCATCGGATAAAAAAATTTGCTGACATGCGCTGAAATCTTGAACTTGCCGAGACTGTTTTGGATTAATGCTAAACTAATCTGTATAATCCTTGATAATCTGAGCTTGCAATGTCGATTAAGTAACTAATCACTAACTAATTAACTTATTTAAAGCTTTGCATGATAACTTTGTGCATTCGGATGATGAATTAAGTAGCACAAGAAACTCTGTTTTGATGAAATGTTCCTGCCGAGAGCTTGTCTTGAATTATGCAGCTTCATTTGGTTTAATTTTGTTGCTTTGAGCTTATAACCATAACTAACTAGTTAATAACAAGATAATGGAGCTTTGCATGACGTTAATTAGTTGAGTTAGTACAGAAAATAAAGACAAAATGCAACCAGTTTTCATGCAGCTGCAACCGAGACTAGCCAGAAATTTCTGGAAATTTTGGAGGACTTTTGTCGTTAATCGAACTTAATTTCTGTGCTAGATATGTTAATTAACTAGCTAAGTGATGGCATGTTGAATTTGAGAACCTAAAACCATGTTTTAGCCAAGGAAAAGCTGGACTTATAAACCTCTAAGTACTGGAAAAGTTTTGATAACCGAGAGGTTTGTGTTTGGAAATTTTAATTGGTTCTGGATTTTCATTTTATTTTTCCTTGGAATGTAAGGTTTTAGAAATACATGTGAGATGTGTATTTTAAGCTGTGTAAGTTGCTGAGCGATGAAATACTCGATATATTGTTGGAATATAATTGCTGGAAATTTTCTTCGTGGAAAGCCGAAGGTTGAGTTGGAATCTCAGCTTGGTTTTGAAATTTTTCTTTGAAACATAATGGTTGGAAATACCTGGAATATGTTGTTTTAAAGTTTATAAGATACACGGATGTGAAACACTTGGATTGCTGGATGCTCAGGGCTAATGATTGATGAAACCCTTGGCCATTTGAAAGATTTTATACAAGTGTCAAAGTGTGATGAAATTAATTGCTAGAATTACTTGAAGACTTTATATTTATTTTGCTTCAACTGTGAGGTGATATGAACTTGCCAAAACCAAGAGCTAATGATTGACGAAGCCTTGGTCATTTATTCCATTTTGATCAGAAGTGAATCTATTGAAAACCCAGGGCAAATGATTGACGAAGCCCTAGGGATTTTCTAGTAAAATGTGATTTTGATTTGTTGGCAAATTTGAACCATAATGGGATTTCGAAATGGGATCGAAATTGTGAAAGTCGTTTCGACCCTGTGAACTCGAGCAATTTTGATCAAGCTAATCAAAAATAATTATTTTTATTTTTTTTCGCTAGTAGTAAATGATAAAATTCAGTAATTAGTACTTTGCCCTAAATTTTGCCAACCGACAATTTTCCTTTAGCTTAACCTAGCCTTGATAGTTATAGAAAATACTTTTTCTAGCTCTTAAAACCCTAAGTCTTGTGTCATTTCTTTTCTTTCTTTAAGACCTGCACCTTGCTAGTTTTCCAAAATACGAGATTTTAGCGATTTTAACTAAATGTGCAGAAAACTTGTTCGGCAAGAAGCACTATTTCACGTAAACTAGTTCCAGTAACACTTTTACAAGAAAAGTAATATTAAGGAAACTTTGCAAAGTATTTTACTAGTTTTAATACTACATGGTTTGTTGACTTATTCCAAGCAAATAAACTAGCTATACTACGAATAATTTTCCTACGTAATCTTAGAACTAGTATAGCCCACTTATAGTTAAAATTTGGTATTTTAGGGTTTAGCGAGGACGCAGATTTTGATTCCCAGCTTGATCAGTAACTTCACTCTTGGTGAGTGTCCCTGCTTGTTCTATGCTTACTTGGTTAAAATGCTTTCTTGACTCAATATGTGATAAATTGTAAAACTAGTTTAGATCCATCGAAGTGAGCAGTGTGTACTTTATCGCACTAGCCGTTCGAGTGGTGACTTGCGTGAATCATTTTTCTCATGAATCCGTGAATCAAAATGTAGTTGCGTCGTTAGGTGAATCCCTCGACTCCTGAATCCAACTACGGAAATGTCGCTGGGTGAATCCCTCGACCAATTTCCTGAGGGTATACTCAAGTATACTGCTCCCAATTTTCTAAGGGTATATCTCGAGTATACTGCTTCCTTAGTCGGCGTTCGGGCCCGGGACAGGGGTATGAATGGTGATGGGTTAGGTAACAACATGAGACACTCTACATGGACTATAAGTAGTGAGAGTTGACGGAGGGTCAACTACGATGAATGGTGATCAAGCGAGGAAAATGGCTCATGAGAGCCCCTGTATCCTACCTTGTGCTGTTATCCGCTTTCCTACTTGTTTACCTTAGTCAATATTGATTCCTGCTATTTGCTTGTTTAGATGCATGTTTGGGGCCCCACTGAGCTTTAGCTCACCCCACGTTTATTTGTTTTCCTTAACAGGTTCGGGAAGTTGAAAGCTTTGAAACTTGCTCATGTTTTCTGTTTGGAATGTATATGACTACATTTGTGGGCTGTAATGCGTTATTTTGGATAATGTACTTTTTATGTTGGATTGTCACTTGAAGCTGGAAAAAGTGTAAAACTTAATTTGGATGATTGGTTTGATTGTTGTATTTTGTTGTATGAATTTTTACTTAGCCAGGCGGTACGATTCTATTGCGCAGTTAGTAACGCGTGAGATTTTTTAGAAGCCGTCGATTGGCTACGATGAATTACTACTATCTCTGAAGTTAATGTGGTTGTAGTGACGGTCTTCTTCGGGAGAATTGTTCTGTAATAGATTAGGTTATTCTTCAAAAGGATTTGGGTTAGAATGCTTGCGTGAGTCCTGGCGAGAGCTGGGCAAACGGCCCGCCAACCCTTTGGTTCGCCTTAGGGGGAAGTGGGGTCGCCACACACCCGATTCGATATAGTCGAATATTACCATCACTCTAATTTTGGATTTCGGGCCCGATAAGGGGTTGATTGGTGGATGGAATTTGGTGTAAAGTGGAGATCTACAATCATGGTTTTGCTTCTTTAAACGTTGACAGAGTGTCAACGGGTTCAGATCAAGTAATGCAACGGGAATTTGGCTCTTGAGAGCCATCTTTATCATTTCACCTGGAATTGTAGGATATTGTGACGCCCCCACTTCTCCCAAGGGCGAACCCGAGGGTATCGACGGGACGCCTGCCTAACTCGCGCCAGGACTCGAAAATACAAAATAATAAAAACTAAAGAAACCAAAAGAGCACTATTCACAATATACAATCCCCAAAAGATTTCTATTTACATCCTCAAAAGTAGCTATCTAGATCACTACATCGTCGTATGATAGTAATCAAAATTAGAAAGTAGACCCAAAGAAGGGTTTTAATATAGGTCACCAAAACAAACAAAAATATCTTAGTTGTTCAACTATTACAAACCAAACCTAACTATACTAGTGATAGTGTTACAAGGGTCCCCCGCGTCGTCCCCTGCTAAGGAAAACGAAAGAAAAGGGGTAAGCTATATGCTTAGCAAGTAAACAGGGGTAAAACTATAAATTTCACATATTAAACGAACAATTATATCATAAAGAAGTCAAATCAAAAACATAAAAGTAACGACACAAGTTAAGGATACAGGTTGGCTCCAAAGCAAAATCGTTTTTACGCCACGTGTGACCTCTTGTCGACACTCCGTCGACCACAAATAATGGTCCGTAGAACTTCACTTGTACTCCCACCGTACACCTTATCACTCTCACTGGCCAGTCACCTCACAAAATGGCTCGAGCAAACGAAATTGAGCTTGGTTCACAAGATCAATTCACAAACTTGGTTCACATACTCGGTGAACCGGATTCTCAAACTTGGTGATCTCAGACTAGATTAGACTGACTTGGACCAAACCCTGACCGGCTCGAATAGTCCATCTAGGTCTTGAGATCGAGCCCCAAACTCACAAACTTCAGAAAATCACCCAAAAGTCACCCCGAGCTATAAGCTCAAGGGTTTTAGTTCCAAAATAGTTCATATACATATGCTATGTACAAATATGTGTGCAAATTAGGGTTTAGGTCGAGTGCGATAAAGTACACCCTCGCCTAGGTACCCTCTCATACATATCAAAACACATAAGCAACTAACACATAGGAACGGCCTGAATACTTACACAAAGCACAAAACTAGCACAAGTGCGAAAATCTCTTCGTGTGTGATAGCTAGTAGGCCCCACCGGCTCTATCTAGCTCACTACCGTCTGAAATAAAAGATTGCATCACATTATATCACAAATGGCTACTAACATGCCTAAAGCAAGCAAAACGGCAAAATTGGCACATGAGCACGTGTGGAATTGGCAAACGGGAAACGGAAACGGGCAGATTTGCTACCCCGAATCGTTTGGATTAAAAGATAGGCTAGGAATGTCGGATCAAAGTGTATGAGACACCGTTGCGAAGCTAAGAGGAAGGGTTAAAATTTTCATGGAGACACCTTAATCTAGATCTGAATGGAACAGGTCAAAATTATGAAAAACAGTACTAGAAGTCTGCACTTTAGGGTGACGGACAGGGTCAGTTTGCCGGACCGTAACTCACAGCTCTCAAATCCATATCAAGAAATTCCAAAGGCGTTAGAAATCTATGTCATAATGCTAAAAATTTTATGTTTTGGCCAATACCTGAATCAATATAGAGCAGGGTGAAAAATGGGTCCAAAGTTCCCGTCAGAACTGCCCAATTTCAATGGCAGTTCTGACACCCGATCTTATTTGGGTATAACTGGAGCTGCGGGTCTCGGATTTGGACGCACTTTATACCATTCTGAAACTAAAACAAAGATATACAAGTCTTATGAAGACCTCAACACCCAGTTCAGACGTTATCAAAGTGAACTGAGCATGGTCAGAAGCAAAATTAAGAAACGTCACCAAATCCAGAAGTTTGTACAGCCATTTGGGGTTTTTGGTCATAACTCAGGCTAGACTAATCGGATTGGGCTGCAATTTTGTAGACACGACAAGGACTTTAGCAGATACAACTTTCATGTTTTGGGCAAACCCTGAATCCATACGTAGCACATAGAGAAATGGAGCCAAAGTTCGGTTTCTGGGCTGCCCTGTTTCCAGATTGAACGGTTCCGCAAATGCATGATTCGTTTCTACCATTCTCATGCAAGTTTTCCAAGAAAATTCATACCAAATAAACACACATAAATCACCTCCTATTTGCTCTACAAGTGAACCAAAATTCATTTCCCAATTTAATCCCAAGACTTACCCAATACTAACCATAATCTAGGTGCTAATCCTACTAATTTTACTAGTTTCACCACCTAATCAATCAAACTCTAATCACTTAAGCCCTAACCCAACCAAACTAACTTTCCTTTGAATTAGGGTTTCATGACTAATCTGGAATTTGCCACTTACCAATCATACAAGTGAAATTAATACATCAAAGATGCCATTTACAAGCCAAAATCCAACCAAACCAACTCTATGAATCATGAATCAAGAAACCCTACCTTTTCCTCCTAGCCTTTACCAAAATCAGCAATATAACCATCAAAATAAACCATAAAACTACTCCATAATCATCATACAACCCATAAAAAATGCATAATCACAACAAAAGCATCACTTCCATAGCTTCAAGATTAAAACCCGAAAATTTAACTTCCAAGTAAGATGATATACCTTCAAATAAGCTTTGTAGATGATCAAACCACAACAATCAAGTGCTCAAGTTGCTACCCTAAGCTTCAAAAGCAAGATGGATGGTTAAAAATTGATGAACTTTGGAGGAAATTTCCCTTTCTTTTGCTCTCAAAATTTCTGCCCTTTCTCTTGCTTTTTCCCTTGGTAGTTCACATCAATAACAGAAAGTTGACATCACAAGGGTAGGATACGGGTGGCTCCAAAGCTAGTTCAATTCCCCGAGCTTGAACGCCTATTGACACTCCGTCAACCAAAGTACTCATGGTCCGTAGACTCCACTTACTTTCCCCATTCACCTTATCAACCCCCGCTGGCCAGTCAACAGCACACAGTAGCTCGAGCGAAACAAAATCACTTAGCTTTAATCAAAGCTTTAACAAAGAACGAAATCCCAAGGTTAGCATGGAACTAACTTCGACCAAGCCCCGGCTGACTCGAATAGTTCGTCTACCCTTGGAACCGGGCTGGAACCAAGCCCTAAGATATCCAATCTCTCAATAGATGATATCTTTTAATAAAGTGCACAACAAAGTACTTACCCCAACAGCACACAGCAAAAAGGGGTTCAACTCAAGTCATGTAACCACCCCCATCAGCACACAGCATGAGGGTGATACTCAACATAAGACATCAAATACTTCAAAGTGCTTACGATTCGAGTACAATCAACCCTAGTCGGGTACTAGCGTGAGTACAAATTCAAAACCCAAAACAACTAGACTGCGCTAGTCTGTACACGTCTCACGCCTCGCTCGTACCCCCTGTAAGGAAAACAAATGGCGTGGAATGAGCTAAAAGCCCAGTGAGGTTCCAAATAACAAATTGACCATTTTTCGAAGTACAAATATCAATGTAGCAAATTAAGGAGCATCACAAGTTCATAAAAGTGAACAATAATACTTCAAGTAGCAAATCTCAAAGTGAGCGAGTGTAAAGTTTTCTTTTCAAACGAAACAATAACACAATAAGTACTAATCATTCCAAAGTATAAGGATACGGATAGCTCTCAGTCCCAATGACGTTTTGATTAAGTGTAGTGCCTGAGCAATACCTAGGGTTAATGTCCTATAGGTTATGTGACTTGTTTTGATTGAATGTGTTGCATTACCCCTGTTTTATGATTTGGAAGGGTTTATTTGAGCCCTATTTTATTCTGTTTATATCTACATAGTTACTTAGTGGCTATGTTCTATCATTGATTTGTTGGCTATATTGCTAGTTGATTAGTCGCGAAGCATGGAAGGTAGAAGAAGCCAGGATCAGGGAACTACTTGCGGGCGTGGGGGTAGACAGACGCAGGGACCCACACAAGAACCCAGAGGGGAAAGGGGTGAAACGAGTAGACCGCAACCTGGACCCCAAGTTATAGGGGGGATTAGGTGGCAACTGCGATTCAACAGATGACTAATATCCTTGCTCGATTGGTGGAGCAACAGGGTCAAGTCCCTGTGAATCAACCTAGGGATGATATGGGGCAAGATAGAGCCCTCGAGAGATTTCAAAAATTCTCTCCTCCTAAGTTCTTGAGAGGACCGGACCCTGAGGGAGCGGAGAGATGGTTAGAATCCATGATCAATATATTCGCCACTCTAAACTATATAGAGGATAGACAAGTACAATTTGCTGTTTTTCAGTTTGAGGGCCCAGCCAGGGCTTAGTGGAATGTAATTAGGGCCAAATGGGAGAGAGAGGGAACCGCATGGACTTGGTTGAATTTCGTGCGGGAGTTTAATGAAAAATACCTCCCACCTATCGTCCAGGAGAAGAGAGAGGACGATTTTATTAAACTTCGCCAGGGAACATTGAATGTAGCTGAGTGTGAGACTCAATTTATGAATCTATCCAAATTTTCTCCCGAACTGATAGCCACGGAGCAAAGGAGGGTAAGGAGGTTTGTGCAAGGGTTCAATGTGGAAATATAGGAGGCCTTTACGGCGGCCCAGATTAACACTTTTACGGAAGTTTTGGAGAAGGCTCAAAGAATAGAAATTGCTAGGGCACAAGTGAGAGCTTTTTATGCAAAAAGGAGAGGTGTGCCTGGTGGAAGTCAAAGGCAAGGATAAGGTGATTTAGATATGCCACCCTCTAAGATGGGTCGAGGAGATGGTGGTGAGAAAATTTCAGGGACACCTAAGGAAATTACTCCAAGAGAAGCCTCGCGTGGAAGGGAGCAAGGAAGAGGTGCCTCATAAGGAGGTCAAACCTCAGCCCCTCGAGTATCTTGTGGGTACTGTGGGAAGGCCAATCATACGGAGAATGATTATTAGCGAAAGGCAGGAAAATGTTTATGGTGTGGTAGTGTCAAGCACCAGCTTGCAACTTGTCCCCGTAGGTCACACCTAAACCCTGAACAAGCAAATGTAGGAGGGACAAAGCCAAGGGTGCCAGCTAGAGTGTACGCCTTGGACCAACAGACAGTATCTGAACCATCGGAGGTAGTAGAAGGTATGATTCATGATTTCTATTGTTTGGCTACATTTTGGCTATGATGAGACTTAGGAGCTAGAAACGGATATGCAAGGAAAATACCCTAAGTATGAATACATGTATGAATTTCGAAATCGAAATTCTATTAAGAGGGAGAGAGTGAGAGGACCCGTAAAATTTTTTATATTTTTCTAAAAAAAACCCTTTAATTTGAAATTTATTCAAATTTATTACTTTACAATGACTTTAATATACATTCACTAGCCCAATATCTACAAATAATCACAAAAACAAGGGTTCCCCTTTTACCTTCATCGTTACAATAAATTAGGATTTTTACGTCTTTTAGTAATGTGAGTAATCGGTGCAGAGTGTGGATCAAATTTGGTGATTAGGAGTTAGTTTTAGATGATATTAAGTGTATGATTAGAGGTGATAATAATAAGTTAGTGAATTATAAGTTAAAACTCTAGTATACGCGATTTAAGAAAAATCGGCTCGAACCGACGGGTATCGCTCACTACCGATTGACCACACCACTTGGCTACCACTTCCTCACCATAAAATATCATTGATATTGGTGAAAAATATGTCCCTCATCCTCAGCCCTCTTAGCCAAAATATTTGACCAAAAAAATGCAAGGAAAAGAAAAACATTTGAGATGGATTTTGGTTGCGACAAGTGGCAACCATCCCTTAAGTTTGACCAACCAATTTTCCTCCATATTTATCATAAAAAAAACACACAAATTGCCCTCATTTTCTTCCTCCTAGCCGTGAATAAGAGAAAGAGAGAGAGAGCAAGAGAAAAACAACTTCACTTCATCTTGATTTGCACCATTTGAGTGAAAAAAACGAGATTCTAAACCGATTAACTTGTAAATTGGAAGCTTGGGAAGCTTAGGGAACTAAAAATTTCAAGGGGAAGTGAAGGAGAACACTAGAAAGCTCTAGTTTTGAGGTAAAATGGCTGACCACTCTTTTCTTTTTCCCTTAATCATGTTGGAGTTGTTTAGTAACTTGTATTTGTGATTGTGATGCTTAAATCAAGAGATTTTGGATGATTGGAGTGATGCATTTGAGTTAGGGTTTGAAATATTCGCTTCCCATACTTGTTGTATGGATGGTTTATGATGTATGTAAGCTTGTATAAGAGGTTGTGGTAGTGATTTAAGCACGAAATGAAGAGATTTCCCTTTTAAACCCCAAATTCCAGATTTCAGGAAATCTTGTTTTCAGTTCTGCCCGTTTCTGTTTGCCTAGGATAGAGGCCGAATCAGGCTTGGTACAAAACATGAAAGTTGTATAGAATGATGTTTTATAGTTTTCTACAAAATTTCAGTTCAATCTAAGCACTGTAACATGTAAAAAGGCAAAACTACCCCTGACTGCCATAGGTAGAACATTAGGGACAGTTTTGACATTTCACCAATTTGACCGTACCTGTTTACCCTGATGCATACTGAATTAGCATTTAGCCAAAACATGAAAATTGTAGTTCTATGTCTTAGATTTACAACACCCCTGGAAACACCTCGATTGGACTTCGGTAGGCTGAGTTATTGTCATTTAAACATAGCATGGTTAACTGACCTGTTTGTGCGATTCTGGTTCAGTAATTTCAAAGTTTGACCTAGATACACTACGAACTGGACTAGGTGGTCTTCATAAAAGTTGTAGCTCTCTGACTTAGCTTCGAAATGGTATAAATTACACCTCAATCCGATAAGCGTAGCTTCGATTGTGTCCGTTACGCAAGACAACGTCAAATCTGTCTTCTGCTAAACTTCATTTCCGCACATGTCCTTAGCTTGATTTTGTACTTGTATGACTTTGAGCCAATTGAACGGCTATTGAAACGAGGTTATTTTATGTGTAACTGTGGGGTTGATTGAGGAAAAGAATGAAGCCATAAATGGCTGGAAAATAGGAAAATACAAAGGGCGTGCTGCCCAAATTTACGCTCAAGGGCTAGGTAGACATACTTGCAACTTGAGTAAGGGTTAAGAGCGATTACCACTTGAACCATCTAGGCTATTTGCATCTTCTTTAGTCGAGGGATATGAGCTAAAATTTTGCCGGAACTCGTACCCTTGAAAAATGAACGTAGTGACCCCTTTCAAAATACGATTTTTCGGTCTTTGACACCAAAACGCGATTTCTAGAGTCTAAATCACGTCTTGACCAAACTTAAATGAGCGAGCATGAATTTTTTTTGGGATTTGATAAGTATTTTGAATATTACTTAAACGAGTTGCATTTACTTGATTTTCTTGAAGCGAAACTCCTATGTTTTGAACTCTAGAGAGTTTTACCTTCGTAAATGATATTTTATCGCATATTTGGACTCCAACCAAGGAGTTGGACCTGAACGTGATTTTGAGAGGCACTAGACTTTTGGTGAGTGCTTCCAAATACCTGATTGAACTGGACTCTTGTTTTCAATACTTGACCAATGTGATTTAATGATATGTCATTTGTTTGATCGGGAAAGAGTGCACTTTATCACACTTGCCCTAATATGAGATATACTTGTTTATTGTTGCAATGGATTTGATATATTTGTATATGGTGCACACTTCCTGGAATTCCAGAAACCCTGTGGCGAGTTACTCGAGTCGAGCCGGCAAGGGCTTGGTCGATTGGGTAATGAACCCTGGGTCTTTTGTTTTGTCGAGTGGAGTGATATCTTCTCGACTAATCGGTATACTCGAGTATTACCACCAGTGTTTATTGAGAATTTTGGGCCCAGTAGGGGGTGTGAATGGTGGACAGAGAGTAGTGTAAGTGGTGCTCTACTGGATTGGTTACTTACTTGAAGGTTGACGGAGTGTCAACTATTACTTGATCAAGCACTGGTGATGCAATGGGAATTTGGCTCATGAGAGCCATCCGTATCCTTATACTTTGAAATGATTAGTACTTATTGTGTTATTATTTCGTTTGGAAAGAAAACTTTACACTCATTCACTTTGAGATTTGCTACTTGAAGTATTATTGTTCACTTTTATGAACTTGTGATGCTCCTTAATTTGCTACGTTGATATTTGTACTTCGAAAAATGGTCAATTTGTTATTTGGAACCTCACTGGGCTTTTAGCTCATTCCACGTCATTTGTTTTCCTTACAGGGGGTACGAGCGAGGCGTGAGACGTGTACAGACTAGCGCAGTCTAGTTGTTTTGGATTTTGAATTTGTACTCACGCTAGTACCCGACTAGGGTTGATTGTACTCGAATCGTAAGCACTTTGAAGTATTTTGGTGTGTAGAAATTTTGTATCTGGATTTGAGCATCAATGTATATATTAAGTTGAAGTGGATGTGTTATTTTTTTCTATGAATGTATGTTATTTTTCTTGAGCTATGAGTGAGTGAGTCCTGGCAAGAGCTGGGTAGGCTGTCCGCCGAACCCTTTGGTTCGCCTTAGGGGAAGGTGGGGCCGTCACAGAATTGTGAGAATCCGAAAATTATATTTATATTTTATACTTTTTAGAATTTATATATATATTGTATTCTAATCTAATTGCCTTGAAACTTTGGTTAATCTAACGGTTGAATCTTGATTTTTCTTCTATTGCCTCATTCAATTTATTGCATGTTGGTTTTCTTGGGGTGATAAACCAATTAGTCCAACTAGGGAGGTAAGTGCGATAAATTTTGTGAACTAGAGGGAAATTTGTACAAAAGGGTTATTGTGCTACAAGGTATTAAGAGTTAATGAGATGAGAGATAGATGTTAAGGTGAATTATTGATAAGGAGATAGACTTAATTTGTAATTGTGCCATTTGTCCATTTGTCATATAAAGTTTTGACTAAAACTCTTGTGACTCAAAAATATCTTGACCAAGAACTCCCTAGACTAGCCTTCAACCGAGAGAAAGAGAGGGATGATTTGCTCAAGCCACAAATTTTGACCAAACATATTTGACCAATTCAAAACAGCTTCCATTCCTTCTTGTTTCCATTCAGCTTAACCGACAGCCAATTTCCCCTTTCTTCACTTCATGTTGGAACCGAGAGAGAGAACCAAAACATTCCTCTTGGTTGTCCCACTTCAGCCAAGAAAGAAAGAGGGCAAGGCTGGTCTCCTATCTTCTACTCCAACCGAGAGAGAAAAGTTGAGAGAATTTTCTGGTTGATCTCCATATCAGTTGAAGTCGAGGGAAAGAGAGTTAGAGAGGAAGGAAAGAGTGAGGAAGCTCTATTTTCTTGGTGTGATTCAACCTTGAGGAGCTGAGGGAGGAAAGAGCATTCTGTCTCCATTATTCCAGCCATGAACCGTGAATGAAAAAGGGAGGTAGTTGCTAAGTTCTTCTTTATTTTCCTACTACCTTTGGTTAATAATGTATTAGAATGAATTAGAACTGAGAAAAGAGAAGTTTAGTTGGAGAAAAGTTCATCCAAAGCCAAAAATTTCTGGATAAATTGCTGCTTAAAGACCAAGAGGACAAAGCTGCTATTTTCGGTTCTTTTCTTTAAAGTTTTGCTGGATTTTGTCTAGATGTACTTAATATACCTCCTATCCTTATTTTTATGACATGCACATATTGTATTACTTGAATCTAAGTGAGGTTAGTTTTGGATTTTGAAGGAACTTTGCTAATAATTTTCTGGTTATGTTGATGCTTGAAGGCTGATGGAGTAAAGCTGAAAAGTTGCAGCTTTAACTGCAAAATTTTGCTGGTTTTGGCGAAGAACTCACTTCAAGTACCATTTACCTCTTTTGTCTAGACATTAATGTGGTATTTGTTGGGATATAAGCAAGAAAGACTAATTGTTGGAAGAAACCTTGATGAAATCTGTTTGAAAATTTTGTTTGAAACTAAGGGAGACAGGAGCTTATTTTACAGCCTCTTATTTCGAAATTTTGAGGAGTTTTCCCTAGGAAGTCATGCTCTAAATGTTATATTTCTTGTTTAGTATGATATATAGCATGTTGTCTTTGAATTTGGTAGCAAATGGCTGGCCTAGATGTGAGTTATTGGTAGCAATAAAGTTGCAATAACTCAAGTGAAAGGTTGAATTTTAGGTGACAATCACCCCTGTGCAGTTTTAGTAAAATGATCATAACTTAGTGTAAAAAAATCGAAATTGAGTGCCGTCAATTGTGTTTGAAACTAGACTCATAGATCTTTCTAACGGTATAAAATTGGAGCTGTGGTTCGTTTTACATATGCACCAGAAAATCACCCAAGTTGACTGAAAAATGCGCCCTGCACAAATAAAAACTGGATGTTGTAGTAAATTGTGCCTCAATTTGGACTAATTTATGAACCGAATCTCCTTGAGGTGTTTTTTAAAGATTGTTAGTATTTCAAGTCTAGTTTTAAATGAGCCATGTTGTATAAGTTTTTGACATTTATAACTCAAGTTATGATTTTTCCAAAGAAATAATGCTTGCTAGAATTTCAGCCTTGATTGCTAAATTTTCAAGATGATTTTAAGCTCAATTTGCTCAAAATACCATATAAGACTTTAAACTACAAGTAGGCGTTGGAAATGAACCAAAACCATGGACCTTAAGTGGTTTAAACTCCATTTATTTCACTGTTTTCATAGCTGGAATTCTACTCAAGGCTGACCGAAAGAGATAGTCATTTTGTTTAGCTTTACAATTGGCTTTGTGTGGTGAAATCATCTTGTTAATGTCTTAAACATATGATTAGACCTTAATTGTGGTATGAGTAGTGAATTGAAGTAGAAAATGAAAGGTTGAGAGGTGAAAACTTCACTTTTACATGTTTCATGTCCCAAGCGATACATTTCCAGTTTTAGTTGAGGAAAATGAGTGTTAATATGTTAATATCATGTTTAATATAAATGTTAGCCATGTCATGTGATTTTTCTAGCTTGTACATGTTCTATTAGTTTGCTTATGGAAATTTCAGCTTGTAGAGTTGGAACTTTTGCTTGAAGGCCAGCCTTGATATGGAGACATGTGAGTTGAATACTTGTCTATTTTTGGTGGATTTATGGTCTGAAACTAGTAACTTGTATAGCCTATCATTTGTGGTCTTGATTTGGATGGTTTGGCTATGAAATTTTGTATTGAATTTGGAGAGGAAATATAGGATAAAACAAGGGTTATGCTGTCCAAATTTTGGGGCAGCTTACTACCTTGATCAAGTGAGGATACATAATTCTGTTCCAAATTTTGTATTGAAGTACCTATCATTCGTACCTGAGGATACGGATGGCCCCCACTTCTCCCAAGGGCGAACTCGAGGGTATCGGCGGGACGCCTGCCTAGCTCGCGCCAGGACTCACTACTTAACATGAGAAAATAGATTTCACGCTAAAAGTAAGTTCTATGTACTCTGTTATAGCTTCAAAAGTTGAATAAACTAGTACATCAAGTCATAGTACATCAAGTCATACATACCACTAGTACCAGAAAGTAAACCCTAGAAAAGCTGATAACTACAACCACCACGACAATTATATACATCTTACTAGTCAACCTATAACAAGTACAAACTCAACTATTCTATAGCCAAACGTCTAAACACCTTCCCGAGCGATCCCCGCGTCGGTCCCCTGCTAAGGAAAACAAATGGAATGGGGTAAGCTATATGCTTAGTGAGTAATCAGGGGGGAAAAAATGTAAACTCACATCCAAATAAACAAGTAAATCAGGGTAGTTCACATCAATAACAAAAAGTTGACATCACAAGGGTAGAATACGGGTGGCTCCAAAGCCAGTTCAATTTCCCGAGCTTGAACGCCTGTTGACACTCTGTCAACCAAAGTACTTATGGTCCGTAGACTCCACTTACTTTCCCCGTTCACCTAATCAACCCCCGCTGGCCCGTCAACAGCACACAGCAGCTCGAGCAAAATAAAATCACTTAGCTTTAATCAAAGCTTTAACAAAGAATGAAATCCCAAGGTTAGCATGGAACTAACTTCGACCAAACCCCGCCTGGCTCGAATAGTTCGTCTACCCTTGGAATCGAGCTGGAACCAAGCCCTAAGATATCCAATCTCTCAATAGATGATATCTTTTAATAAAGTGCACAACAAAGTACTTACCCCAACAGCACACAGCAAAAAGGGGTTCAACTTAAGTCATGTAACCACCCCTATCAGCACACAACAAGAGGGTGATACTCAACATAAGACATCAAATACTTCAAAGTGCTTACGATTCGAGTACAATCAACCCTAGTCGGGTACTAGTGTGAGTACAAATTCAAAATCCAAAACAACTAGACTGCGCTAGTCTATACACGTCTCACGCCTCGCTCGTACCCCCTGTAAGGAAAACAAATGGCGTGGAATGAGCTAAAATCCCAGTGAGGTTCCAAATAACAAATTGACTATTTTTCGAAGTACAAATATTAACGTAGCAGAAGGCTTCAACTACTTCATCCATTTCTTGCACAAATCTTGTGATTCAACCATCCAAAATTGAAATCACTCCATAAAACTCCTTAGCTAGGTAGGATTGTGGAAGGTGGTGGAGTGGTTTGGAAAGAGGAGGTGCTAAGGTGCTTCTTTTCTTGAGGTTACAAGGCGAGTTGTTAAGAACATTTCCCTTCAACTTTGATAATGTTAAATTAGTGGCTTTAGTGGCTAGATATGATGACGTGTGGTGTGATTATGGTGTGTTTATGGTTGGAGGTGAAGTTTTGATGGATTTTGATTTATTATTGCTATTTTTCTGTTTTATATGATAATCATGGTTTAGTTATGGATTGAGGGTTTATTATGGTGTAAAATGAAGCTAATATATGTTGGATACGATCGGCTGCGGAAAATTTCTGGTTAGTGCGGAAAATTACAGTTGAGGGTTGTGACTAACCCTGTTCTGCCCGAATCTGTTAGACCTAGTTAGAGGCCGAATTGGCCTTAGCATAAAACATGAAAGTTGTAGGGAATGATGTTTAATAGTTTCCTGCAAAATTTCAGCTCAATGGAACAACGTATCCTGTGAAAAGACAAAAATACCCTGACTGCCATAGGAGTAAAGTCAGTGGACAGTTTTGACAGTGCACCAATCTGATCGTGTCTTTTCACCTTGATACATACTGAACTAGCATTTATCCAAAACATAAAAGTTGTATCTTCTTAAGTCCTTGTTATTCCTACAAAATTTCAGGTCAAACGGATCAGTGTAGCCCGAGTTATAGCCAAAACACTTGCACCTGTTTTGAACACTGGATTGTGTTACGTTTTTGGATTTAGCCTATGACCATGCTCAGTTCGCCCGGATAACGTGCGAACTGGGTGTTGACCCCTTCATAAGAAATGTAGATCTTGGTTTTAGCTTCGAAACAGTATAAATTACGTCCAAATCCGAGTTCCGTAGCTCCAGTTATAACCAAAACAAGATCGGTTGTCAGAACTGCCTTTGAATTTGGACAGTTCTGACAGGAATTTTGGACCCGTTTTCACCCTGCTCTGTATTGATTCAGGTTTTGGCCAAAACATAAACGTTTTAGCATTATGACATAGATTTCTAACACCTTTAGAATTTCTTGATTTGGATTTACGAGCTGTGAGTTATGGTCCGTCAAACAGACCCTGTCCGTCACCCTAAAGTGCAAACTTCTGGTACAATTTTCCATAATTTCGACCTGCTTCCATTCAGATCGAGATTAAGGTGTCTTCATGAAAATTATAACCCTTCCTCTTAGCTTCGCAAAGGTATCTCATACACTTTAATCCAACATTCCTAGCCCAACTTATGATCAAAAGAGTTTGGGACAGTAACTATGCCCATTTCCGTTTGCCGGCCGTTTCCATTTCCGTTTGCCGATTCCGCACATGCATGTGCCAATTTTGCCGTTTTGCTTAATTTACGCACTTTAGTAGTTGTTTGTGTGATAATATGGCTCAACCTTCTGCTACAGGCGGTGACGGGTTAGACGGAGCCGGTGCGGCCCACTAGCTGACGACTTGAATTCATTTCCGTACTTTTCTCGTTATACTTGCTCTTTAGGTGAGTAATCAGGGTTTCTGTATAACTCAATGCTAATATGAGTTTACTTTGAGAAATGGGCACTTAGGCGAGGGTGTACTTTATCGCACTCGACCTAAACCCCATTAGTTGCTATTGATACCTGTGAAATATGATTTTGTGATTTGTTATGGAGCATTTATTGCTTGTGAAACATTTGCGGAGCAATTATTGCTTGTGACGCAATTTGAGAGCATTTATTGCTTGAACCAGAGCATTTATTGCTTGTGAAACATTTGCGGAGCAATTATTGCTTGTGACGCAATTTGAGAGCATTTATTGCTTGAACCACGATTTTAGAGCATTTATTGCTTGAAATATATTTTAGAGCATTTATTGCTCGTGACTTGAGCTGAGGCTCATGGTCTATCTATGTGGGATCCTTTAAGTGAAGCGAGCTGTGTGGCTCAGGATCTCAAGGGTCAACCAGTGATCAAACTCAACAAATGAGTTGGCTTTGAAGCCACCCGTATCCTTACCATGTGGTGTTACTTTTCTGCTTTTGCTTTGCTCTCACAGTGCAAATGTTGACATGTAAAAATTACATTTTTACCCCTGGTTAGTCACTGAGCTTATAGCTTACCCCCTTTTCTTTTGTTTTCCTTAGCAGGGGCCGACGCGGGGAAATTTTGCCACCATCACTAGTATAGTTAGGTTTGGTTTGTAATAGTTGAACAACTAAGATATTTTTGTTTGTTTTGGTGACCTGTATTAAAACTCTTCTTTGGGTCTACTTTCTAATTTTGATTACTATCATACGATGATGTAGTGATCTGGATATCTACTTTTGAGGATGTAAATAGAAATCTTTTGGGGATTGTATATTGTGAATAGTGCTCTTTTGGTTTCTTTAGTTTTATTGTTTTGTATTTTCGAGTCCTGGCGCGAGTTAGGTAGGCGTCCCGCCGATACCCTCAGGTTCGCCCTTGGAAGAAGTGGGGGCGTCACAGAAACCATCACTACCACCTCTTATACCAACTTATATACATCATATACCACCCATACAACAAGTAGGATAAGTGAATCATTCAAACCCTAATTCAAATTCATCACCCCAACCATCCAAAATCACTTGATATAAGCATTATAACCACAAATACAAGCTCCTAAGCAACTCTAACATGATTAAGGAAAAAGAAAAGAGTAGTCAGCCATATTACCTCAAAAACAAAGCTTGCTAGAGTTATCTTCCACTTCTCCTTGAAATTTTTGGTTCCTTAAGCTTCCCAAGCTTCCAATTTACAAGTTAATCGGTTTAGAATCTTGTTTTTTCCACTCAAATGGTGCAAATCACGACGAAGTGGAGTTGTTTTTCTCTTGCTCTTTCTCTCTCTCTTATTCACGGCTAGGAGGAAGAAAATGAGGGCAATTTGTGTGTTTTTTGATGATAAATATGGAGGAAAATTGGTTGGTCAACACTTAAGGGATGGTTGCCACTTGTCACAACCAAAATCCATCTCAAATTTTTTCTTTTCTTTGTATTTTTTGGTCAAATATTTTGGCTAAGAGGGCTGAGGATGAGTGAGATATTTTGGAATAATATCAAGGATATTTTATGGTAGGAAAGTGGTAATCAAGTGGGGTGTTCAATCGGTAGTGAACGGTACCCGTCGGTTTAACCCGTTTTTCCTTAAATCACGTATACTAGGGTTTGAACTTATAATTCACTAACTTATTATTACCACTTCTAATCACACACTTAATATCATCTAAAACTCACTCTTAATCACCAAATTTGATCCACACTCCGTACCGGATAGTCACACCACGGATAGACGTAAAAACTCTAATTCGCGCTAACTTGAAAACGAAAAGGGTGAACCCTTAATTCTATATTCATTTGCACTTATTGTGGGGTGATTGGGTAGTAGGGCCATTATAAAGTAATAATTTCAAAATAAAAGGAATTTAAAGAACAATGTGCGGGATTTTATTATTCCACTAAACATAGGGTTTCGATTAAAACATGAGAGCTTTAAGAAAACCGATTAGTCACAAGTAACTAGGGTTTTTTTTTCTTTTTTTTTTTTTGAATTTAGGGTTTCTAGTCTTTAAACAAAACAAATTTAAGGGTTTAAATCAAAACCAAAACTAAATCATCTCCTAACATTCGGTGTGATGTATCACAAGCTAAGATAAATAGCTACAACTTTGATGAAGACCAATTAGTCCAGTTTGTAGTGTAGCTAGGTCAAAATTTCAATGTACAAAACCAGAATCTCACCAACGGGTGAGCTAACCGGACTATGGTTAAACGACAATAACTCAGGCTACACAATTCCGTTTAAGATGTTTTTGGTTGCTTGGAAAGCTGAAACATAGGGCTAAAAGTTTCATGTTTTAGCCAAAGACTGGTTTGGTATAGATCAAGGTGAAAAACGCAGCCAACTTGAGGAAATGTCAAAACTGTCTGCTGGACTCTACCTAGGCCAGTCTCAGGAGTATTTCGGTCTTTTCATAGGCTACATTGCTCCGATTGGGCTGAAAATTTTCAGACAACTATAAAACATCATTCTCTACAACTTTCATGTTTTATGCTAAGCCTAATTTGGCCTCTATCATAGGCAAATAGAGACGGACAGAACTGAAAACAAGATTTCCTGAAATCTGGAATTTGGCCGAAACGGCCGGAATGGTAACAAAATAACAAAAATAATCCTAAACGGTCCAAAACGGCAAAAACGGTTGAGAAATGCACGTGCGCGTGCGCGAAAATGAAAATGGTACAAAACGGGTTACACGATTTGTGTAGACACCAAATTTTTAATTTATTTCATTTTACTTTTCGGCTATTTTTTTTTTATTTATTTAGCTTTATTTTTTCAGAAAAAGAAAAATGCCCACAAAATTTTTTTTAATCATTTAGAGTTTCAAGAAAAGGAAAAATGTAATTGATATTTTTGAAAGTTTTAGTTTGTTTTCTTAATTTGTTTATAACTTGGTTTATTTATTTAAATTGATTTTGGGAAAAATGAAAATGAAAAATGAAAAAAGAAGGAAAAGAAAATATGTGAATATGTGTAGGTTTTGCATGCGGGACAAGTGTTCCTTTTATATTTGGACAACACATCACTTAGGAGGAGGGGAGATGGAGACACTTATAGGTTGAGGATTTGAAAAAAAAGGAAAAAAGGCAATAAAAAATAGAAAAAGAAAACGGCTAGGGTATGGAGGCTAGTTAGCGGTTGTAGAGAAAAAACAGAAGGCTGGGGCTGAGTAGAAAAGCAGAGGACGGACAAGGAAGCAAAGGGGGATAGCCGGCTGGAAAAAAAGGGAGTGGCGGCCAAGAAAAAAAAGAAATCGAAAGAGAAACCAGGGAAACTTGGGGAGGTTTTCGGAGGGCAAAACAAAAAAAAAAAGAGAGCCAGAGACAGTAAACAAAAGGGCGAGGAAGGAAAACCAGAGCAAAAGACTATGGGAAAGATTTCGGACAGCTTACAAGAGGGAAAGGGGCGGCAGACGACGGGGTTGAACAAGGAGTTTTCGTCCGGAGGCTGGGGAGAAGAAAACAAAAAAGTCATCAGAGGGGAGCTACGTTCAAGGGAAAAACTATCGAGCAAGCAAATAAGAAAAGGGAGGAACAAGGAGAGCCAAGGAAAACAGAGAGGGCCGCAACTGCAATAAAAAACAGGGGAAAGGGGAAAAACCGAGCAACAAGAAAAGGAAAAGGGGCGGCAGACGGCCTCTCCCTTTCCAATAGCTCTTGAACAGACCATTGCCACCACCAGTCCTCATCCGCCGCTGCCGCCATTGCCGCCGCCAGAATCTACCACCATAGCCTGAAAATTTCATCGGAAAAGTGCTTGCTGTAAAGGTATCTTTTCCTTCCCTTAAACTTCAGTTTACCTTCAAGCCCAAAAGCTGGAAATCGCAAACCACATCTTTGTGAACTTGTTCAAGCAATGCTTCTGTGATTATACTCCATTTTTGAGCATACATGCTCTCTGTGTTGATTGGGCTAAGTTTTGTTAAATTTATGACAATTTTTTTAGGCCGATTATGGTCTCAATGGAGCAAAGAATTGATGAAACTTTTAATGCCCCTAATTTGCTCGATGAAATGCCAAATTGAAAATTATACTTGAAAGATGACCTTGCTGCGTTTTGTTCTTTGCGGTTTTCTTCCTCTTATGGCGGCTCTCTAGTTGGAAATCTAGAGTATATTTTGCTATTTGTTCTTGTATTTGAAAGAGATATTTGATGATTTAATGTTTGGGTTGAAAGATGTTGTCTGAAACTGCATGAACATGGCTCTAATGTTTGGTTGTCTGGGTTTGATAAGCTTTCAGTTGCGGTGAAGAAGAAAACATCGAAGGTTGCATGTTGTTTAAGAAAAAATTTCGCTCAGGCCCAAAAACTTCTGCAAATAAATCATTCTTGCCCCCTTTCAAGCTTAAATCTTCCGTTTTTATGTTTTAAGTGTGTTTTTTAGTTAATTAATTCTAGATTTTGGAATGAAATTAGACTTTAACATTTTTAGTTCACCTATTAGTTTGTTGGGTTTTGGTAAAAATGAAAGGATAATTGGATTTGGCTATTTATTTGGGGTTTCTGGCTTTGGGCTTAGGAAATAGGAGCCCACTGGATTTGTTGGTCAATCTGTGGGTCAAAATAATAGACTGGCCATTCCATTTGCCTTGGATTTTCAGTTGGATTTGGAAAGTCTTGGCCCACGAAAATAAGTACAAAGGCCCAATGGCCTATCTGACTAAGAATCTGGTAACCAAATTTGCGAATCAGTCCCTGGTTTTTTCTTTAACTATACTGTGGCCCGAGACACTTTCACCTTCTTTCACTTGGGTCCCTATTTTAATTACAAATGGGTCCCTAAACTTTATTTTTCTTTAATTTTGACCCCAAAACTTTGTTAATGTTTGTAGTCAAGTCTCTTATTCTTTTGGCTTCTTCAATGTAGGTTGTTCACATGAATTAATTGATTCAATTACATGTTTGTTTTCAATTCCATGATTATTTGTCAATTAAAGCGATGTCTTGACCCTTTCTTTTATTTTGGAGGGTAAATAAGTGATTTCACTTCATTAGGCTCCACTCAAGGGAGGTACACTCTATCCCTTACTTCACTTTATGTGACCATATGTGTCTATGTGACTTTACATGTTTAATTGCATGCCTTTTTGAATGTGTTCATTTTATTTATTTATTCGCTTTATTCGTTTTAATTTTTGTATATTTATTCAATTTGTAATTATTTGAAAGGCACTTGAGTGCCAAATTTGTAATAGTTAGGTATTATTTTATTTAATTCATTCCCTCTTAGATTGTAGTAGGCTCCCCCCCAAATGTAATTGATAGGGCTTCTGTGCTATGTGCTTGTGTGTGCCTACGTGTTTATCGCTTTTCCTAGGGTTTTGCATCTAGATAAGCCTGCTTGTGTGATATGTGCTACGTGAAACTAGATGCTTTGCATGTCTACTTGCTTTAAAATTATATCTGATTATGTGAATGAATGCACGTTACCGTGGCTAGTCCAACGCTAGCCATGGTCTTCCCCTCGAGCCCTCACAAGTCCAATGCTTGTGAGAGAGCGTTAGTGAAGGGCTAGTCCAATGCTAGACCCATTAGGGCCGTCCCCGCGCTAGCACATACTTGCATGCCTTCATTACATCTTCATTCATTCTTTCCTTTTAGTTTTTGCATTTTTGCATGACCCTTCACTCCCTTTCCCTTACACGTTTAGGGTTACATTTTCATTTACATTAGCTCATTTGCTTGTATAGGTTAGGCAGTCGACCCCTTGGATATGGGATATGGACAAGTTTGGCTTTCTAGGCTTAGCACGCTCGTATTCCCTCTATTAAAGGGAAAATTGAGTCACGAACATTAGTCCCTCGTACCCGACATGATGCATTCCCTTAGGTCACGTATATTTATTTTATTTCTTTTCTTTTCTTGGAGTCTCATACTTTTGCATTATTCGTGACCTCTCCAAAGAGTCGTTATTTGGGCATCACAATTAATGTGATTGGCACCATTCAAGCTTTGAAGAGAAATCTTATCCCCGATTCCCCCCTAGGTCTAGAGTTTGCATTCATATAGTACATCCAAATGTGATAAATTCTTTGATTAAAACAAGAAAATCTTTGACTAAATCATGCAACTAGCCTTGGCTAGGTCGAAGGGGTGCCTTGGATTTTTATCCTTGCCTTCCCCTTCGTCAAATGTGACTCCCGAACCTTTTTTATTGGTTTACGTAGACTAGGAGTCGTTTAAAAGGGGTTTCTTTCTACCTTTCCTCCAAAAATTCATTTTTAGGTGACTTGGTACACCTTAACTCCATACCAAGTGGCGACTCCGATTTTTATTTCAAAAACCCTTTTTAAACTACATTTTGGGTCAAATCGTCGCATTTTCAAGTCCCATTTAGACCCATGTTTTTCATTTTCTTTCAAATCAAAAATTCATTTTTTAAACCATTTATTTATTTTTCTTGTAAAAAAATGGGGCGCGACAGCTGGCGACTCCACTGGGGACTTAGAGAGTCCGAGCATTTGATTTAGTCGATTGTTTTCTTCTTTTAACCTTTTTATCTATTACATTTGGATGTTTAGGATTGCATTCCTCTTTCCCTTTTGCCCTTTTTCTCTTTTTAGGGATTTTGCATCTATCGCCTAATCGCTCTTTGCACACTATATATGTGATGAATGGATGGTTCATTTATTTATTTACTTTTACTTGTTTCGCGATTGCATTTTGGGATGGGGGGTAGTTACCCTAGAACTTTCGACCGCATCCGATGGTACCATCCCTCCCCTCAATAAGAAAGCACCTCATACGTGCATGCATAGTCTTAGTTACCCTATTTTTTTCTTTTTCGTGGGCATTTCCCACACCTCCTTGTAGGATTAGGATCGATTGCCTTGGGTAGGCGGATGGTGTGCCCTGCGCCCATAGCGCTACCTAAGGGATCACTCGAGCCACCGACCAAAGGCCCTGGGAGTGATGACCCTTCGCCTTTAGGTCTGAAGGCTTGAGAGCCGAAGCCTTATCGAGTCTAGATGCATTAGTGAACCAAACCTCATGCATCCATATTAGAAGTGCCTAGGATAGAGTCGACCTTATCCTGAATTAGGGACACTAGGCACGAGGGGAGGGATCCCACCCCTCTCTCTTTATCTTTTTGCTTTTAATTGCCCAACGTGTTATGTGATTATGTGTTGAACTAACGTTTCTTTGTCTTCTTGTCCTTTGCATTCACAAACATTAGGAATAAGAGGTCTGGCATGATCTTCTTTTAGGACCTGCCCTTGTAGATAGGCTATTGCACGTTTAAGAAATTTTGGTATATTTCGTTCATGAATTAATAATACCATATCATTTTAGACCTACCCTGGCAAATAAAGGGTCCCTTAGGTCATGTTTCATTTCAAATTGCATATTTTACTACTTTTAATAAACTGGCATCAGGCATAAACCATAGAAAGGGAATGCCATTTAGGGGATCCCACGTTAGGAATAAACCGCCCTGTGTCTCGGATATTTAATCCAAGGAGACTTGCATGTTTATACTTTTGTACCATCCAAAGGGGTAGTGCACAAGGTAAGGTAGGATCCGACCTTTTCCATGACCCTGGGGCGATCTTTGGTACATTAGAATATGAGCATCTAACAATCATTCTTTGGCCATTTTTAACATAGTTGGTAAAAATCCCTTGCTTAAAGGACATTAACTTGAAGAAATTTACAAATAATTCCTCATTGTTGAGATGGTAAACTTATTGAGGCCAAAATTTGATTTTAGAAGGCTCATAGACTAATGCATCGCAATGAATTTTTGAAACTACCAAAGGGGAGATAATTCCATCGATTTTTGAATAAACCATCAATTCCATTCAATTCATTTGATCAAATTATTTATCAATTTCATTGTGTCAATAAATCATCAATTCTATTCAATCCATTGGACCATTTTATTCTTCAATTTCATCTAGTTCATTTTATCAATTTGTTCATTTTTAGGGCGATCTAGTCGATTTTAAACTCATTTGACTAGTTTACCCATTTTAGGGCAATCTAGTCGATTTTGAATAGATCACTAATATCATTCAATTCATTTGATTAGTTTACCCTTTCTTAGGGCAATCTTATCGATTTTGAATCCATTTGACCAATTTGCCTAGTTTTAGGGCAATTCGGTCGATTTTGAATATATCATCATTTCATTCGATCTGTTTGATCAATTGATTTCATCCAATTCATTTGATTAGTTTAATTCATTTTCAGGGTTATCCATTCAATTTTCAATAAATAATCAAATTTTCATTCAATGCATTTGACCGTTTTACCCCTTTTGGCACATCATGCGTCAATCAAAGCAAGCAATCCATTCGGACTTTGTCCTCATTTTTAGAACAAATATTTCTTCTCACTCCAAATTGGCCAAATTTTTCAAATCATTTTTCACTCAATCAGTTAATCGGATTCATCAGGTATTGTATGGTGCCTACCCTAGAGGATTGCATTTTCATGCTAGGCCTACCCTTGGCATAAAAGGGCTCCCCCATAGGACATGCATACCGATTTTATAGTCTTGCTTACTGACTCGGGGTATTTTTCCTTTTTATTTTTCCCCCTTCCCCTGCATTCATAAAAATATTTCAATAAGGTGGAAATATTTTTTCTATATCTGATAACAATTTTGATCCAATAAAGTTTGAAAGGTAATACTTGATTCTTGGGCAGACCCTGCAATGAAAACATGAAGGATCTATTTGGAAGCGCTAGGCTAAAGCCTTTAAGCGTCTTCATCATTGTTTTTCAAAGAAAAGAAAAACTCTGTTCCGAAAAGGAGGCAAACAAGTGTGTATAGGTGGAGCTCTTCAGAAGTCTTTCTCTTCTCATTTGTAGAAATTTTGTTTCAAACTTTTTCCAGTAATAAAGTTTTCTTTTCATTTAAGCAATTATTGTTTTGTGTATATTAATGTACATTTCATTCTTATTTTTGCTCATTGGAGATTTCATGATGAATTTTAAGAAATAAGACTAAATTGAGGTTTTTTCAACCTCCAGCTTGAAAATTCGCAAGTGTATGCTTTCTAAAATCCTTGTGTACACTAGATTGGTGATCCGAGCCTTACAATAAGAGTGCTCAAAATTAAAAGAGGTCACTCAAAAGACTCAATGCAATACCTCTTTCTCTTTCACTGTACAATTGATATTTTGCCCACTTCTATTAACCCCAAAATAAAATCAGTCACATTGATTGATAAATTGCAAATTGGGGCGATCTTTGCTTGAGAAATGTCCATTGTGTCTAATTATATTCAATTCACATCTAAGTGAAAGCAAAATGTGCATTATTCTTGTTTGTTTTGGAAATTTGGAATGATACTTCGAGCATTCATTTCTCTACCTATACAGATTTTATCATTTGCTCTCTCATTTGAGCCCTTGAAAGAATAATTCTCGTTTCAAATAAGTGCCTTGATGATCACTACCCTACATTGGAAATTTTTCAAATATCAAAAAGGGGAATGGATTCTCAATGACCATTTCGTTACTTTGGTTGTCATGAGGTGTAAGAATGATACTTTGGCCATCGTTTCTACAACCTAAACACCATTTATCCCTTGCATCCTCATTTGAGCTAAAATTGGTGGTTCTTTTCAAAGCATCTATGATCGCATCCCACATTGGGGAGGAAGATTGGAGAGTTTTTCAAAACGGAGAAAAGTAAAAATGGTAAAATTAAAAGAAAAGAGGGAATCCCAAATTGGAGAAATTTGATTCCACTTGGGTTTCAATTTTGGGAAAAAGAAGAAAAGAAAAGAAAAGGAATGAGTTTTGTCCGGCGGATCACCTATGTTTCACAGATATGGATGAACAAAGGTCTTCCTCAGTCAATTAATTCAGATACATGCAAGAAATTTCACATTAAAGAAAGTTTCCTTTCAGAGTTATTGTAAGGAACAGAATAAAAGTCAGGCCCTCTTCTTTTCCAATCAAACATTCTATCCTTAATTATCCCTTTTGAGCTTTCAGAATAAATTATTTCGTTTGGCAACCCCTGAGAATCGCAAACCCCACACTGGGGCAAGTTTAAAAAGAAAGAAAAGTCCCGAAAGGTGAAAAGTGAAAAGCAACAAAAATCAAAAGAAAAGAGAAAAGAGAACCTCAGTTCAAAAATAGACTGGGGCAAATTTTTGAAAAATTTCAAAGAATGGCAGAAGGCCGAAAAGGGAAAAGAGGAAAAATGAAAGAGAAAAAACCTCAATTGAGCATAAATTGGGGCCAGTTCTGATTTAACCCTAAAAGGGGGTTGATACAACAATGCGATCTCGGATTCTTCAAACCGTTTTTGAAATCCGCTTTCAAGCCTTAACTTTTCTAAGCACCCCACCTGACCCCATTACAAAGCCGAAAGTCCTGACTTCTGTTTTTTTGCAATATCTCCGTCAAGGAATGTTCTAATTGGCAAGTGATGTTCATATACTGATGCCAAGAAATTTTTTGAATGTATTTCTGAATTGATTAGGTGTGAGGTTGACACTGCTCTTCATGTGAAACCCCGCGAGGGCACTTTTGAAAAAAAGGAAAAGGGAAAAGAAAAAATGAGCGAAATGAATGCAAAAGGAAAATGAAAAAAGATTTGATGCTGAAAGACCCTGTTGAGTGATGATAAAAAGTTAAACAAAGTCCAAGATCTTGGAGTTCAAAATGAGGGCAATTTTGTGAAAAATGCGATCTTCGGTGCAATGTCCTTGAAAATTATTTCTTTAACTATCGTCTTCAAGCCACATTACAAGCCCATAAAAGTTCATTGTTGACTTATTCCTTCATGACAACTCAAAACAAAGGTCATGCTTCTAAGGAGTCCATCAATCATTCGTGATCATAAGGCTATGACCAGTTTTCACATGTTTAGCTATCGTTTCCATCCATATTGTTGCAAGCCTATAAAGCTTATATGTGGACTACGTTTTCTTAAGAAATAAGGGTGATAAACTCTTTGTTTTCACTAAAATGTGATATTGAAGGGATTACATACAGTTTTGGCACAAAAATGAGACAAATCTTGACCTCCCATTTCCTTTAGCCACTTCCAAATCAGAAATAACGTCCACTTGATTAGTCCAGAAAGATGATCCAGCAAGAAGTGGTGACCCGTTACTCAAAGCACCGATGCTAAAAGTGAGGAGGAAATCTTCTTGAATTTGGTGTTACTCTGAAGGATTCATCATGAAATTTCTGCATAAGTTCAAACTCGACGTTTAAATTTCTTCACATTGTGTATATGATTATTTTTTAAATTTTAGAAAGTGCAATTTCTCTTGGTTCAAATAATTGGGGAATCATCTGAACAAATTTTGCAATCAAAGGAGCCCTCACTGGGGCAAAATTTTCATTTGTAAGATTTCGCAAAATAAGCCCACACTGGGGCAAATTTTTTATAGTCCATTTGAGGATTTCGTCAAAGAGTCAAGCAAGACGTTCAAATCAATCACACTGCTCCTTCCATGAGTAGTAGTTGCAATATTTAAAATAAAGTGCATGTTGTATTTTGGCAAGCCCCTGTGCAGGTATCCATGCTGAAATCGAGGAAGAAGCGTAAGTCAGAATCTTACGAATCAAGGCCTCAAGGAGGAGCAACCATGCCGTAATGCAAATCAAATTGATCGGTTGCACAATAATTGGTGAAAACTGGGGCAAATTATCTTTTGAAAAGATTTTCAAAAAAAAAAAAAAAATCAAGTTTGAATTTAATTTCTTATTTCTTGACAAATTTCAATTTCTTGTCGATGAAATCTCAGCGCCCGCCGCGCACCCTTCTATCGCCCCCTTTTCTTGATAATCACACTAAATTTCTTGACCAATTGGATGGCAGGACTGGATCTTATCCCACTGACCATTCACAAACATCACGTTGGGCCTGGATTTTGTGCCGCCAACTCCACAAAAATCACGTTGGGCCTGGATTTTGTACCGCCAACATCACAAAGATCACGTTGGGCCTAGACTTGGTGCCGCCAACATCACAAAATTTACGTTGGGCTTGGATTTTGTACCACCAACCAAGGCAGGCTCGGGTTTAATCCCACTGACCGATTCATCACACTAGGGCAAATCTTTGGATAATTTTTTGAGCAAGTCTTATACAGTCTCTTCATACATACCAGCTTTTCTCGTATACTGCCACTAGCCGTTGGGTCAGTCCCACTAGTGAGCATTTTATTTTGCATCGCCACTAGCCGTGGGTCAGTCCCACTAGTGAGCATTTTATTTTACATCGCCACTAGCCGTGGGTCAGTCCCACTAGTGAGCATTTTATTTTGCACTACCACTAGCCGTGGGTCAGTCTCACTAGGGTGCATTTTATTTTCATTGCCGCTAAACATGGGTCAGTCCCACTAGCGTGCATTTCGTCTTTACTGCCACTGAACATGGGTCAGTCCCACCAGTGTGCATTTTATTTTCATTGCCACTAAACATGGGTCAGTCCCACTAGTGTGCATTTTATTTTCATTGCCGCTAAACATGGGTCAGTCCCACTAGCGTGCATTTCGTCTTTATTGCCACTAAACATGGGTCAGTCCCACTAGTGTGCATTTTATTTTCAATTGCCGCTAAACATGGGTCAGTCCCACTAGCGTGCATTTCATCTTTATTGCCACTAAACATGGGTCAGTCCCACTAGTGTGCATCTTATTTTCATTTGCCGCTAAACATGGGTCAGTCCCACTAGCGTGCATTTCGTCTTTATTGCCACTAAACATGGGTCAGTCCCACTAGCGTGCATTTCATCTTTATTGCCACTAAACATGGGTCAGTCCCACTAGTGTGCGTCTTATTTTCAATTGCCACTGAACATCGGTCAGTCCCACCAGTGAGCATCTTATTTTCATCGCCGCTAAACATGGGTCAGTCCCACTAGCATGCATTTCATTTTCACCGCCACTAATCATGGGTTAGTCCCACCAGTGTGCATTTCATTTTCACCGCCACTGAACATGGGTTAGTCCCACCAGTGTGCACTGCATTTTTTTGCCGCTAAACATGGGTCAGTCCCACTAGCGTGCATTTCAGCTTTATTGCCACTAAACATGGGTCAGTCCCACTAGTGTGCATTCATGATTTAAATTTTGTTCCGGTCAGTCCCATGATTTTAAGTTTTGTTCGGGTCAGTCCCATGATTTTAAATTTTGTTCGGGTCAGTCCCATGATTTAAATTTTGTTCGGGTCAGTCTCATGATTTTACATTTTGTTCGGGTCAGTCTCATGATTTTACATTTTGTTCGGGTCAGTCCCATGATTTAAATTTGTTCGGGTCAGTCTCATGATTTTACATTTTGTTCGGGCCAGTCCCATGATTTTACATTTTGTTCGGGTCAGTCCCATGATTTAAATTTGTTCGGGTCAGTCCCATGATTTTAAATTTTGTTCGGGTCAGTCCCATGATTTTAAATTTCTTGTCTGAGTCAGTCTCATTAAAGGGGGTCAGTCCTCATTTCAAAAGCGTCAGTCGTTCGAGTTGTTCGCAGTCGAATAACATGTGAGTATTTGGTGTCTACTACTTTGTCTCAAGTTTTTTCAAAACTCAGACAAAGAGGGGCAAACTGTAGACACCAAATTTTTAATTTATTTCATTTTACTTTTCGGCTATTATTTATTTATTTATTTAGCTTTATTTTTTCAGAAAAAGAAAAATGCCCACAAAAATTTTTTTTTAATCATTTTGAGTTTCAAGAAAAGGAAAAATGTAATTGATATTTTTGAAAGTTTTAGTTTGTTTTCTTAATTTGTTTAAAACTTGGTTTATTTATTTAAATTGATTTTGGGAAAAATGAAAATGAAAAATGAAAAAAGAAGGAAAAGAAAATATGTGAATATGTGAATATGTGTAGGTTTTGCATGCGGGACAAGTGTCCCTTTTATATTTGGACAACACATCACTTAGGAGGAGGGGAGATGGAGACACTTATAGGTTGAGGATTTGAAAAAAAAGGAAAAAAGGCAATAAAAAATAGAAAAAGAAAGCGGTTAGGGTCTGAAGGCTAGTTGGCGGTTGTAGAGAAAAAACAGAAGGCTGGGGCTGAGTAGAAAAGCAGAGGACGAACAAGGAAGCAAAGGGGGATAGCCGGCTGGAAAAAAAGGGAGTGGCGGCCAAGAAAAAAAAGAAATCGAAAGGGAAACCTGGGAAACTTGGGGAGGTTTTCGGAGGGCAAAACAAAAAAAAAAAAGAGAGCCAGAGACAGTAAACAAAAGGGCGAGGAAGGAAAACCAGAGCAAAAGACTATGGGAAAGATTTCGGACAGCTTACAAGAGGGAAAGGGGCGGCAGACGACGGGGTTGAACAAGGAGTTTTCGTCCGGAGGCTGGGGAGAAGAAAACAAAAAAGTCATCAGAGGGGAGCTACGTTCAAGGGAAAAACTATCGAGCAAGCAAATAAGAAAAGGGAGGAACAAGGAGAGCCAAGGAAAACAGAGAGGGCCGCAACTGCAATAAAAAACAGGGGAAAGGGGAAAAACCGAGCAACAAGAAAAGGAAAAGGGGCGGCAGACGGCCTCTCCCTTTCCAATAGCTCTTGAACAGACCATTGCCACCACCAGTCCTCATCCGCCGCTGCCGCCATTGCCGCCGCCAGAATCTACCACCATAGCCTGAAAATTTCATCGGAAAAGTGCTTGCTGTAAAGGTATCTTTTCCTTCCCTTAAACTTCAGTTTACCTTCAAGCCCAAAAGCTGGAAATCGCAAACCACATCTTTGTGAACTTGTTCAAGCAATGCTTCTGTGATTATACTCCATTTTTGAGCATACATGCTCTCTGTGTTGATTGGGCTAAATTTTGTTAAATTTATGACAATTTTTTTAGGCCGATTATGGTCTCAATGGAGCAAAGAATTGATGAAACTTTTAATGCCCCTAATTTGCTCGATGAAATGCCAAATTGAAAATTATACTTGAAAGATGACCTTGCTGCGTTTTGTTCTTTGCGGTTTTCTTCCTCTTATGGCGGCTCTCTAGTTGGAAATCTAGAGTATATTTTGCTGTTTGTTCTTGTATTTGAAAGAGATATTTGATGATTTAATGTTTGGGTTGAAAGATGTTGTCTGAAACTGCATGAACATGGCTCTAATGTTTGGTTGTCTGGGTTTGATAAGCTTTCAGTTGCGGTGAAGAAGAAAACATCGAAGGTTGCATGTTGTTTAAGAAAAAATTTCGCTCAGGCCCAAAAACTTCTGCAAATAAATCATTCTTGCCCCCTTTCAAGCTTAAATCTTCCGTTTTTATGTTTTAAGTGTGTTTTTTAGTTAATTAATTCTAGATTTTGGAATGAAATTAGACTTTAACATTTTTAGTTCACCTATTAGTTTGTTGGGTTTTGGTAAAAATGAAAGGATAATTGGATTTGGCTATTTATTTGGGGTTTCTGGCTTTGGGCTTAGGAAATAGGAGCCCACTGGATTTGTTGGTCAATCTGTGGGTCAAAATAATAGACTGGCCATTCCATTTGCCTTGGATTTTCAGTTGGATTTGGAAAGTCTTGGCCCACGAAAATAAGTACAAAGGCCCAATGGCCTATCTGACTAAGAATCTGGTAACCAAATTTGCGAATCAGTCCCTGGTTTTTTCTTTAACTATACTGTGGCCCGAGACACTTTCACCTTCTTTCACTTGGGTCCCTATTTTAATTACAAATGGGTCCCTAAACTTTATTTTTCTTTAATTTTGACCCCAAAACTTTGTTAATGTTTGTAGTCAAGTCTCTTATTCTTTTGGCTTCTTCAATGTAGGTTGTTCACATGAATTAATTGATTCAATTACATGTTTGTTTTCAATTCCATGATTATTTGTCAATTAAAGCGATGTCTTGACCCTTTCTTTTATTTTGGAGGGTAAATAAGTGATTTCACTTCATTAGGCTCCACTCAAGGGAGGTACACTCTATCCCTTACTTCACTTTATGTGACCATATGTGTCTATGTGACTTTACATGTTTAATTGCATGCCTTTTTGAATGTGTTCATTTTATTTATTTATTCGCTTTATTCGTTTTAATTTTTGTATATTTATTCAATTTGTAATTATTTGAAAGGCACTTGAGTGCCAAATTTGTAATAGTTAGGTATTATTTTATTTAATTCATTCCCTCTTAGATTGTAGTAGGCTCCCCCCCAAATGTAATTGATAGGGCTTCTGTGCTATGTGCTTGTGTGTGCCTACGTGTTTATCGCTTTTCTAGGGTTTTGCATCTAGATAAGCATGCTTGTGTGATATGTGCTACGTGAAACTAGGTGCTTTGCATGTCTACTTGCTTTAAAATTATATCTGATTATGTGAATGAATGCACGTTACCGTGGCTAGTCCAACGCTAGCCATGGTCTTCCCCTCGAGCCCTCACAAGTCCAATGCTTGTGAGAGAGCGTTAGTGAAGGGCTAGTCCAATGCTAGACCCATTAGGGCCGTCCCCGCGCTAGCACATACTTGCATGCCTTCATTACATCTTCATTCATTCTTTCCTTTTAGTTTTTGCATTTTTGCATGACCCTTCACTCCCTTTCCCTTACACGTTTAGGGTTACATTTTCATATAGATTAGCTCATTTGCTTGTATAGGTTAGGTAGTCGACCCCTTGGTTATGGGATATGGACGAGTTTGGCTTTCTAGCCTTAGCACGCTCGTATTCCCTCTATTAAAGAAAAAATTGAGTCACGAACATTAGTCCCCCGTACCCGACATGATGCATTCCCTTAGGTCACGTATATTTATTTTATTTCTTTTCTTTTCTTGGAATCTCATACTTTTGCATTATTCGTGACCTCTCCAAAGAGTCGTTATTTGGGCATCACAATTAATGTGATTGGCACCATTCAAGCTTTGAAGAGAAATCTTACCCCCGATTCCCCCCTAGGTCTAGAGTTTGCATTGATATAGTACATCCAAATGTGATAAATTCTTTGGTTAAAACAAGAAAATCTTTGACTAAATCACGCAACTAGCCTTGGCTAGGTCGAAGGGGTGCCTTGGATTTTTATCCTTGCCTTCCCCTTCGTCAAATGTGACTCCCGAACCTTTTTCATTGGTTTACGTAGACTAGGAGTCGTTTAAAAGGGGTTTCTTTCTACCTTTCCCCCAAAAATTCATTTTTAGGTGACTTGGTACACCTTAACTCCATACCAAGTGGCGACTCCGATTTTTATTTCAAAAACCCTTTTTAAACTACATTTTGGGTCAAATCGTCGCATTTTCAAGTCCCATTTAGACCCACGTTTTTCATTTTCTTTCAAATCAAAAATTCATTTTTTAAACCATTTATTTATTTTTCTTGTAAAAAAATGGGGCGCGACAATTTGACCATAACTGGAGCTGTGGTTATCGGATCAAAATGTACTAGGTAGTGTCTCGAAGTTTAGACAAAGAGTTACAACTTTCATGAAGACATCTCAACCCAGTTGTCAGTGTGTACAAGTCAAATTTGCAAAATACAGAACTAGAATGCCAAAGGCTAGTTTAGTCCTCTAGTGAAAATTGGGCAGCATGCCCCTTGTTTACCTATTTTCCAGCCATTTCTGGCTTCAATATTTTCCTCAAACAGTCCCAAATTCATACACAAAATAAGCTCATTTCAATAGCCGTTCAATAGGCTCAAAGTCATACAAGTACAAAATTAAACTAGATACATGTCCGGAAATGAAATGTAAGGTATAATTCAAAAGACAGATTTGACGTTATTTTACGTAACGGACACAACCGAGGCTACGCTTATTGGATTGGAATGAAATTTGTACCATTTCGAAGCTAAGCTAAATAGCTACAACTTTGATGAAGACCACTCAGTTCAGTTTGTAGTGTAGCTAGGTCAAACTTTCAATGTACAAAACCAGAATCTCACCAACAGGTTAGCTAACCATACTATGGTTAAATGACAATAACTCAGGCTACACAATTCCGTTTAAGATGTTTTTGGTTGCGTTGGAAAGATAAAACATAGGGCTAAAAGTTTCATGTTTTATCGAAAGACTAGTTTGGTATAGATCAAGGTGAAAAACGCAGGCAACATGAGGAAATGTCAAAACTGTCTGCTGGACTCTACCTAGGGCAGTCTCAGGAGTATTTCGGTCTTTTCACAGGCTACGTTGCTCCGATTGGGCTGAAATTTTTTCAGAAATCTATAAAACATCATTCTATACAACTTTTATGTTTTATGCTAAGCCTAATTTGGCCTCTATCATGGGCAAATAGAGACGGACAGAACTGAAACAAGATTTCCTGAAATCTGGAATTTGGGGTTTAAATGGGAAATCTCCTCATTTCTTACTTAAATCACTACCACAACCTCTTATACAAGCTTACATACATCATAAACCATCCATACAACAAGTATGAGAAGGAAATAATTCAAATCCTAACTCAAATGCATCAATCCAATCATCCAAATTCTCTTGATATAAGCATTACAACCACAAATACAAGCTACTAAGCAACTTCAACATGATTAAGGAAAAAGAAAAGAGTGGTCAGCCATATTACCTCAAAAAAAAAGCTTGCTAAAGTTATCCTCCACTTCTCCTTGAAATTTTTGGTTCCTTAAGCTTCCCAAGCTCTCAACCTACAAGTTAATCGGTTTAGTTTTTCTTGGTTTCACTCAAATGGCTCAAACTCAAGATGAATTGAAGTTGTTTTCTCTTGCTCACGGCTGGTAGGAAGAAATGGGGAGGAATTGTGTGTTTTGTTATGATAAATATGGAGGAAAATTAGTTAGGCAAGAATCCATAGATGGCTGCCACTTGTAGCCACCAAAATCCATTTCAAGTTTTTTTCTTTTCTCTCGTTTTCTAGGTCAAAAAATTCGGCCAACATGATCAGATTTTGGCTGATATTTAGGCTCTAAGAATAAGGAGATTAACTTGATAAAATGGTGGTCAAATGGTGGGTTCAATCGGTAGTGAACGGTACTCGTCGGTTCTAGCCGTTTTTTTCTTAAATCGCGTATACTAGGGTTTTAACTTATAATTCACTTCCTCATTATTACCACTTTGAATCCCACACTTAATATCATCTAAAACTCACTCTTAATCACCAAATTTGATTCACCCTTGGTACCGGATAGTCACCCTACGGATAGACGTAAAAACCCTAATTCGCGCTAACTTGAAAACGAAAAGGGTGAACCCTTAATTCTATATTCATTTGCACTTATTATGGGTGATTGAGTAATAGGGCTATTATAAAGTAATAATTTCCAAGTAAAAGAAATTTTAAGAAAAATGTGCAAGATTTTATAATTCCATTAAAATTAGGGTTTCGATTAAAATATGAGAGATTTAAGAAAATCGATTAGTCACAAGTAACTAGGGTTTTTTTTTTTTTTTTTGAATTTAGGGTCTCTAGTCTTTAAACAAAACAAATTTAAGGGTTTAAATCAAAACCAAAACTAAACAATCTCCTAACATTCGGTGTATCACAATCTCCCCTCCTTAAAAGAATTTCGTCCTCGAAATTGCAACCTTTAAGTCAAATCTTCTTAATCCTTTCACGAGCTAAGGGTTGGAATACTCTAATACCCCATTAATGAGTTCATCAGTAGTGGTAAAGATTACCTCAATCCAAGAACCAACCAACCGTGTAATCCTTAGCTCAAAGTCTCAATGGTCTTTATTTTTAATGAACTTCAAATGTCTCGTAGATCAGCCTTAATGGTAGTAATCTTTTAAAACAAATAGAAGAAACCTCAATACGATGGAAGATAGGGGGTACCTTCGATGATTGCCAATGGGTTTGTCACCTCTTGATGTCCCATTGCATAGGTCCTTGCCGGCACTTTCGGTCGATTACCCGTGGCATTGGTCGGCTTAGACGTGTTCCCTCCTGCCCTTGACAAATTTCCTTCTTTTGGTAGGTGAGGGCACTGAGCAATCAGGTGCTCAGCACTACCACATCGATAGCATTTTCGAAATTGTCCTTTCTTCCAACAATTATCTTCCACGTGGTTAGCAGCCCCACAAAATCCACATGCCAATCTAGGTCCTGATGTCGGACCTCCTCATGAGGTATCCCTTTGGGTCTCTCTCCCTACCTGACTTTTCTCCATATTTCCTTGATTTGGGATCCCTGTGGATCGTGGACCACTTATTCCTCGGCTCATCTTAGATGGTGGCTCGCTCCTTGAGCTTTGTCCATCACTATAACTACTTGTTTCCTGTGAGGCCCCAGTCCGATCGTAAGTCGATATTAGGGTTATTTGATATTTGGTTTGGAAAAATAGGATTTTATGGCAAGGAAGGAAACCCTAATTTGGTTAATTTGGAAAATCCTAGTTTACATATTATGATTATACGGTTCAAGCTATAATTTATATTCGGTAATCTAGTGTGTGCCTTGACATAGGTTAGTAAGTTTGAATGATTAGCAAACCTCTAGTGTTGCAATATTAGAAAGTTTCAGTGGATTTTTTTTTTTATCGCCGCTTTTCCACATTTTCTTATTAGAAAAGTTCCCCAGATAATTTTTATGAGTAAATATAGTTTTTAGATGATTTTTTCTAGTATCGGTTAGATTTTGAGAAAATAAGAACGGATTTCGGACGTGGGACCCACTAGTGCGAAAAGTTCGGGAAAATTTGGCCAATAAGATTAAATTTCGGATACTGTGAAAAATTTATCGGGTGTTAGGAGATAAGTAGAGGAGGTGATTTGATTGATGTGAGAGAGAAAAGAAAAGATAAGATTGCATTTAAGAGGTGACAATTGTCACCTTCTTAGTGGTTCCAAGTTAAGATTTACTATTCCAATTTTTGACTTTTTTTGACCAAAAGGTAAAAATCTTAAAAATTGCTCAAAAATTCACCATTTCTTCTCCTTGGTGGCCGGCCCTCTTGTGCTAAGAAAGGAAGAAAACTTCTTCAATTTACAAGTCCCAACTAGCTCAAATCACCCAAAAATACTTGCCTCCATCTATTTCTACTCCATAAAATCTCTCTAGTTGGTGTTAGTGGTTGGTTTGGTGAAGTTTTTGGAAGAGCTAAGGTGTTCCACAACTTCCTCTCTCTTGTTTTCTTGGTAAGTGGTGCTTGACTACCCTCCTATACCTTATGAAGCTTAGATTATGCTTATTAGTGATTAAAGTGTTGAAATTTCTGGTTTTTATCTTGGTTTGAAGTGATTTGGTGAAGTTTTTATATTATTGATGATTTTTCTGGTTTAATTGGATTATGATGGTGTGGTTGTTTATGATGATTGGCAATGGTCTATAACGACACTAGTAGGTGTGAATAGTTGATAATTGCAATCAATTGTGGATTTGGAAGAATTTCTGGAAAATTAGGGTTCTTGGTTGAACATTCTGTCCGAAATTTTAGGTCATAGATAGAGGCCGAATTGGACTTTTCTCAAAAAATGAAAGTTGTAGGTATTGATGAGTTTGAAGTTCCTGCAAAATTTCAGGGCATTTGGAGTAGTATAGAGTGAGTTATGTCGTTTTTACTGTTGCTATTTTTGGTGAACAGAATGTCCGAACTGCGATAGTAATTGTCTGTTTTGACTGGAATTGGTTTGGATTTTGTTGTTGGTGTCTTCTGATGAAATGTATCTTGATATCTTACTTTCATATGCCTTTGGAATCAATGCTTTTGGACCTGTATAGACTGACTTGGACTGATTACAGTTTTGTGTGATTTGGGAACCTGCAATTACGGTTCTGGGTTGGTTTTCTGCATTTTGACTTAGTTGTGCTAGGATTTGGATTGAGAGGCCTTCTACATTGTTGTAGCCCCTTAAGTCCTGGATATCCCTGTAAATTTCAGGATTAACGGAGTGGTATAACCTGAGTTCTAAACAAACTACTCAGACCTGTTTTGACCGTCAAATTCTGTTCTGTTCTTATATCCGGACAGTTTACGACTGGAACTTTGGCTTCACGTTTGACTAGGTTACAAGCTGTTTGGGCTTGCGACCAAAACACCAAACTTATAGCTCTATATCAGAGCTTTCTAACTCCCTTGGAATTTCATGAATCGGATTTATAGAACCTGAGATATAGCCGAGCAAATAAGGCCTGCCCGTGAAAATGACCATTTTCTGGTCAGATTTGTTTTGGTCCTGACGACCAACTTCTGTTCCGAATTTGGATTGCCGACCTTCATGAAAGTTGTTCCATTTGGAATGAACTATCTAACTGCCAATTTTCAACTCTTTTGCCCATGTTTAGCATAGAAAACAGTTTGCACTCAAAACTGACGATTTGTGCATTGGCCAGATTTTGTATGTGATTGTGTTTAGTTCATTTGGGGCTGAAGCCTCCAGTTTTAGTTCTGGATGTCTTCATAACAGTTGTTGTTCATCCTGTAAGCTTCGATATGGCATCTCATACGCCTTAATCCGATATTCGTAGCTCAACTTATAATTAAAATAGAAACGAGTGTCAAATCTGTCGTTTCCGCTAACGGCCGTTTCCGTTTCCATCCGTCATATGTACGTGCGCGCGTGCCGTTTTTGCCGTTTTGTTTGTTTGAGGCACGATAGTAGCCGTTTACGATATTATGTGACACAATCTCCTATTTCAGACGGTGGTGAGCTGGGCGGATCTGGTGGGGTCCACTACTAGCTGTTCGTTTCGATCCGACTTCGTACTTTTGCTATTTCCGTTTTGAGTAAGTATTCAGGCCGCTCTTACGTGTTAGTTGCTTATGTGTTTCGATATACATGAAAAGGGTATCTAGGCGAGGGTGTACTTTATCGCACTCGACCTAAACCCGAATTTGTGCACATATTTGTACATGACATATGTATGTGACTCATTTTGGAACCCAACCCCTTGAGCTTGTGGCTCGGGGTGACTTTTGAATAATTTTGTGACGTTTGTGAGTTTGGGGCCCGATCTCGTTACCTAGATGGACTATTCGAGCCGGTTAGGGCTTGGTCGAAGTCAGTCCAACTTAGTCTGAGGTCACCAAGTTTGTGAATCCGGTTCACCGAGTTGTGAACCAAGTTTGTGACCCGAGCTTGTGACTCAAGCTCAAGTTTGTGATTTCGGTCGCCCGAGCAAGTTTGTGAGGTGACTGGCCAGTGAGGGTGATAAGGTGTCGGTGGGTGTACAAGTGAAGTTCTACGGACCATTTTGTGTGGTCGACGGAGTGTCGGCAGGAGGTCATACATGGCACATGAATTGGCTTTGGAGCCACCTGTATCCTTATTATGTGATGTTACTTTTCTGCTTTTGCTTTACTCCTACTGTGTAAATGTGGTTACGTGAAATTTACGTTTACCCTGTTTACTTACTAAGCTTCTAGCTTATCCCGTTCTCTTTGTTTTCCTTAGCAGGGGACGACGCGGGGAACTTTGGGTCTCTGCCGTTAGTATAGTTAGGCCTCGTGTGTAATAGGTGGACAGTTAGGATGTTTGTTTTTGTTTTGATGGTTTGGATAAGGACCCTCCTTAGGGTCTACCTTTTGCTGGTTGTTGTTATAGTATATTAGAGAGGTTTGGCTTGATGCTTTTGAAGATGTAAATAGACTTTTGGTGGTTGTATATATTATGACTCGTGTTCTTGTGGCTTAAAAGAGTTTATTAGCTTTAAGTTTTGAGTCCTGGCGCGAGCTAGGCAGGCGGCCCGCCGATACCCTTGGGTTCGCCCTTGGGAGAAGTGGGGTCGTCACATTTCCGGTTGTCTTCTTTTCTTATCATGAAAGGCCTTTACTTGACTCTTAGTACATTCAATTCTAAGTTTTGAGTCCTGGCGCGAGCTAGGCAGGCGGCCCGCCGATACCCTTGGGTTCGCCCTTGGGAGAAGTGGGGTCGTCACATTTCCGGTTGTCTTCTTTTCTTATCATGAAAGGCCTTTACTTGACTCTTAGTACATTCAATTCTTTGTGCCTTTTCAATCGCTTGACTATAAGTCTCCAATTGAGGAATTGCCAGTGCCTCTTGAATCGCCACATTCAAACCCTGGACAAACTGACGAATTCTCCTTTGGTCTGTCAGCACTAACTCTGGAGCAAAACGAGAGAGTTTGGTAAATCGCGTCTCGTACTCCGCCACACTCATGGTCCCTTGACGTAGGCGTATGAACTCATCCGCTCGCCTTTCTTGAACAAGTGGCGGTAAGTACTTCTCATTAAACTCACGAGTGAAGTTAACCCATGTCCATGGGGTCTGCTCTCTGTCCCACTTGGCTCGAATTACTTTCCACCAGGCACGAGCCGCTATCTCAAATTGAAAAATGGTGAAAGCTATCTGTCGTTCCTCTTGGTATCCTAATGCAGCGAATATATCTAACATTCGATCTAACCAACTTTTCACTATATCAGGGTTAGGTCCACCCAAAAATTTTGGCGGTAGAAACTTCTGGAACCGTTCTAAGGCACGGTCCTCTCCCTCATGATTTCTAGGATGATGTACTTGGCCTTGACCCTGTTGATTGACCATTCATTCTAATAAATCAGCCATTCGCTGTATGGCTGTAGCTACTTGGGTTTCGTCTTGTATATTCGCATTTTCATTGGTTACCGCTTCGGTTCCTTGTCCTCGTCCTCGTCCTCTACCCCCACCATGAGTCTCCATTTGATTGTTTTATAACTTCTATAATTGGGACAAAATATGGCATAAGATCAAAGCGTTGAAAATTTATAAAATGCACGAATTAAGCAAAAGATCAAAATATGTACATATATATACAAGTCACGCCAAAAATATACACATATCAGTTCACATAGCAGCTAATATCCAGCCAGCACAAAACATGTTCGTTCATGAGCACACCGGCTCCAAAACAAATCAACAAAACAACTCAGTGTAACGGCCCTAGCGAAAATCCCCTACAGAGCCTATAGAGTCTATCGCATCCATCGGTCCCGCTCCGCCAGCCCTAGGTGGCGTCTCGATAGCCATATCTAAGAGAACCTCACAGTCTAACATAATACCTTGGGCTCTCTCTCTCATCTGCCTCTTCAAAGCGAAAAGGTGGCGCTGGGTCTCCTCAAGCTGACGACCAAGGGTATGCGTCCGCTCCTCCTCAACTCATAACTCTGTCTCGAGGTCACGCAGGCGCATGGCCTGTGCATGACTCACCCCTCTGGCCTCATCCAACTGTGCCCTCAAAGTGTCGACCGTCCTGCCTAGGTGACGATGCTCATCATCTATAGCCATAACCACCTCGTCAGGGTATCCATACGTATGTCGACACTCACACGATCGACCCATCTGGCCGAAGGGAGAGTATAGCCTATAGGGTTCCCCGACCCTCCTCTGGTATCTGAATACTCGTCGGCATACCACCCGATTCATCGGCTCGCCTACACTCGTAGCACGTACTCCAGCACCACTAGGTCCACCGGTACTGCTAGGTCCACCAGTCTCCATACCTACACAATAAAATATCATCGAATCAGTTTTCTGGCATTTCAACTCAAGAGATACGATTCATCCTAAATACAATCGAATACTTATATGTTCTATAATACATTTCCTAATTGCTCAAGTCCTCTAACCTAGGCGCTCTGATGCCACCTATGACGCCCCAACTTCTCCCAAGGGCGAACCCGAGGGTATCGATGGGACGCCTGCCTAACTCACGCCAGGACTCACTACTTAACATGAGAAAATAGATTTCACTCTAAAAGTAAGTTCTATGTACTCTGTTATAGTTTCAAAAGTTGAATAAACTAGTACATCAAGTCATAGTACATCAAGTCATACATACCACGAGTACCAGAAAGTAAATCCTAGAAAAACTGATAACTACAACCACCACGACAATTATATACATCTTACTAGTCAACCTATAACAAGTACGAACTCAACTATTCTATAGCCAAACGTCTAAACACCTTCTCGAGCGATCCCCGCGTCGGTCCCCTGCTAAGGAAAACAAATGGAATGGGGTAAGCTATATGCTTAGTGAGTAATCAGGGGGAAAATAAAATGTAAACTCACATCCAAATAAACAAGTAAATCAGGGTAGTTCACATCAATAACAGAAAGGTAACATCACAAGGGTAGGATACGGGTGGCTCCAAAGCCAGTTCAATTCCCCGAACTTGAACGTCTGTTGACACTCCGTCAACTAATGTACTCATAGTCCGTAGACTCCACTTACTTTCCCTGTTCACCTTATCAACCCCCGCTGGCCAGTCAATAGCACACAGCAGCTCGAGCGAAACAAAATCACTTAGCTTTAATCAAAGCTTTAACAAAGAACGAAATCCGAAGGTTAGCATGGAACTAATTTCGACCAAACTCCGGCTGGCTCGAATAGTTCGTCTACCCTTGGAACCGGGCTGGAACCAAGCTCTAAGATATCCAATCTCTCAATAGATGATGTCTTTTAATAAAGTGCACAACAAAGTACTTACCCCAACAGCACACAGCAAAAAGAGGTTCAACTCAAGTCATGTAACCACCCCCATCAGCACACAGCAAGAGGGTGATACTCAACATAAGACATGTATTCTCACATATGAAATCAAAATAAAGGATGGGCTTAGGTCGAGTGAGATAAAGTACACCCTCGCCTAAGTACCTATTTAACATATACAAAGCACTTTGAAAATTTCACATCAATAAGCAACCCAATTACTCACTTGATAAAGCTTGGCACGAAAAATGATACAATTCACTGAGCTTGACCGTCACCTTCAAAAGCCCCACAATCTGTATTGACAGATTATATACACACATAAGTGAAACGGCCATACAATAGCAGTTTGTAACTTAAACGATCGAAAACGGTCAAAAATAATAAAAAACGGTCAAAAATGACGTTAAGGCCAAAAGAATGCCGAAATTGGCCGAAACGGCCGAAATGGTAACAAAATAACAAAAATAATCCTAAACGGCCCAAAACGGCAAAAACGGTTGAGAAATGCAAGTGCGCGTGCGCGGAAATGAAAATGGTACAAAACGGGTTACACGATTTGACCATAACTGGAGCTGTGGTTATCGGATCAAAATGTACTAGGTAGTGTCTCGAAGTTTAGACAAAGAGTTACAACTTTCATGAAGACATCTCAACCCAGTTGTCAGTGTATACAAGTCAAATTTGCAAAATACAGAACTAGAATGCCAAAGGCTAGTTTAGTCCTCTAGTGAAAATTTGGCAGCATGCCCCTTGTTTACCTATTTTCCAGCCATTTCTGGCTTCAATATTTTCCTCAAACAGTCCCAAATTCATACACAAAATAAGCTCATTTCAATAGCCGTTCAATAGGCTCAAAGTCATACAAGTACAAAATTAAACTAGATACATGTCCGGAAATGAAATGTAAGGTATAATTCAAAAGACAGATTTGACGTTATTTTGCGTAACGGACACAACCGAGGCTAAGCTTATTGGATTGGAATGAAATTTGTACCATTTCGAAGCTAAGATAAATAGCTACAACTTTGATGAAGACCACACAGTTCAGTTTGTAGTGTAGCTAGGTCAAAATTTCAATGTACAAAACCAGAATCTCACCAACAGGTTAGCTAACCGTACTATGGTTAAATGACAATAACTCAGGCTACACAATTCCGTTTAAGATGTTTTTGGTTGTGTTGGAAATCTGAAACATAGGGTTAAAAGTTTCATGTTTTAGCCAAAGACTGGTTTGGTATAGATCAAGGGGAAAAACGCAGGCAACATGAGGAAATGTCAAAACTGTCTGTTGGACTCTACCTAGGGCAGTCTCAGGAGTATTTCGGTCTTTTCACAGGCTACGTTGCTCCGATTGGGCTGAACTTTTTTAGGAATCTATAAAACATCATTCTCTACAACTGTTATGTTTTATGCTAAGCCTAATTCGGCCTCTATCATCGGCAAATAGTTACGGACAGAACTGAAAACAACATTTCCTGAAATCTGGAATTTGGGGTTTAAAAGGGAAATCTCTTCATTTCTTACTTAAATCACTACCACAACCTCTTATACAAGCTTACATACATCATAAACAATCCATACAAAAAGTATGAGAAGGAAATAATTCAAATCCTAACTCAAATGCATCAATCCAATCATCCAAATTCTCTTGATATAAGCATTACAACCACAAATACAAGCTACTAAGCAACTTCAACATGATTAAGCAAAAAGAAAAGAGTGGTCAGCCATATTACCTCAAAAAAAAATCTTGCTAAAGTTATCCTCCACTTCTCCTTGAAATTTTTGGTTCCTTAAGCTTCCCAAGCTCTCAACCTACAAGTTAATCGGTTTAGTTTTTCTTGGTTTCACTCAAATGGCTCAAACTCAAGATGAATTTAAGTTGTTTTCTCTTGCTCACGGCTTGTAGGAAGAAATGGGGAGGAATTGTGTGTTTTGTTATGATAAATATGGAGGAAAATTAGTTAGGCAAGAATCCATAGATGGCTGCCACTTGTCGCCACCAAAATCCATCTCAAGTTTTTTTCTTTTCTCTCGTTTTCTAGGTCAAAAAATTCGGCCAACATGATCAGATTTTGGCTGATATTTAGGCTCTAAGAATAAGGAGATTAACTTGATAAAATGGTGGTCAAATGGTGGGTTCAATCGGTAGTGAACGGTACTCATTCGGTTCTAGCCGTTTTTTTCTTAAATCGCGTATACTAGGGTTTTAACTTATAATTCACTTCCTCATTATTACCACTTTGAATCCCACACTTAATATCATCTAAAACTCACTCTTAATCATCAAATTTGATTCACCCTTGGTACCGGATAGTCACCCTACGGATAGACGTAAAAACCCTAATTCGCGCTAACTTGAAAACGAAAAGGGTGAACCCTTAATTCTATATTCATTTGCACTTATTATGGGTGATTGAGTAATAGGGCTATTATAAAGTAATAATTTCCAAGTAAAAGAAATTTTAAGAAAAATGTGCAAGATTTTATAATTCCATTAAAAGTAGGGTTTCGATTAAAACATGAGAGATTTAAGAAAATCGATTAGTCACAAGTAACTAGGGTTTTTTTCTTTTTTTTTTTTTTTTTGAATTTAGGGTCTCTAGTCTTTAAACAAAACAAATTTAAGGGTTTAAATCAAAACCAAAACTAAACAATCTCCTAACATTCGGTGTATCACAATCTCCCCTCCTTAAAAGAATTTCGTCCTCGAAATTGCAACCTTTAAGTCAAATCTTCTTAATCCTTTCACGAGCTAAGGGTTGGAATACTCTAATACCCCATTAATGAGTTCATCAGTAGTGGTAAAGATTACCTCAATCCAAGAACCAACCAACCGTGTAATCCTTAGCTCAAAGTCTCAATGGTCTTTATTCTTAATGAACTTCAAATGTCTCGTAGATCAGTCTTAATGGTAGTAATCTTTTAAAACAAATAGAAGAAACCTCAATACGATGGAAGATAGGGGGTACCTTCGATGATTGCCAATGGGTTTGTCACCTCTTGATGTCCCATTGCATAGGTCCTTGCCGGCACTTTCAGTCGATTACCCGTGGCATTGGTCGGCTTAGACGTGTTCCCTCCTGACCTTGACAAATTTCCTTCTTTTGGTAGGTGAGGGCACTGAGCAATCAGGTGCTCAGCACTACCACATCGATAGCATTTTCGAACTTGTCCTTTCTTCCAACAATTATCTTCCACGTGGTTAGCAGCCCCACAAAATCCACATGCCATTCTAGGTCCTGATGTCGGACCTCCTCGTGAGGTACCCCTTTGGGTCTCTCTCCCTACCTGACTTTTCTCCATATTTCCTTGATTTGGGATCCCTGTGGATCGTGGACCACTTATTCCTCGGCTCATCTTAGATGGTGGCTCGCTCCTCGAGCTTTGTCCATCACTATAACTACTTGTTTCCGGTTGTCTTCTTTTCTTATCATGAAAGGCCTTTACTTGACTCTTAGTACATTCAATTCTTTGTGCCTTTTCAATCGCTTGACTATAAGTCTCCAATTGAGCAATTGCCAGTGCCTCTTGAATCGCCACATTCAAACCCTGGACAAACTGACGAATTCTCCTTTGGTCTGTCAGCACTAACTCTGGAGCAAAACGAGAGAGTTTGGTAAATCGCGTCTCGTACTCCGCCACACTCATGGTCCCTTGACGTAGGCGTATGAACTCATCCTCTCGCCTTTCTTGAACAAGTGGCGGTAAGTACTTCTCATTAAACTCACGAGTGAAGTTAACCCATGTCCATGGGGTCTGCTCTCTGTCCCACTTGGCTCGAATTACTTTCCACCAGGCACGAGCCGCTATCTCAAATTGAAAAATGGTGAAAGCTATCTGCCGTTCCTCTTGGTATCCTAATGCAGCGAATATATCTAACATTCGATCTAACCAACTTTTCGCTATATCAGGGTTAGGTCCACCCAAAAATTTTGGCGGTAGAAACTTCTGGAACCGTTCTAAGGCACGGTCCTCTCCCTCATGTTCACGCAAAAGATGTTTTTGGTTGCGTTGGAAAGCTGAAACATAGGGCTAAAAGTTTCATGTTTTAGCCAAAGACTGGTTTGGTATAGATCAAGGTGAAAAACGCAGCCAACATGAGGAAATGTCAAAACTATCTGCTGGACTCTACCTAGGGCAGTCTCAGGGGTATTTCGGTCTTTTCATAAGCTACGCTGCTCCGATTGGGCTGAAATTTTGTAGCCAACTATAAAATTTCATTCTCTATAACTTTCATGTTTTATACTAAGCCTAATTCGGCCTCTATCATAAGCAAACAGAGATAGGCAGAACTAAAAACAAGATTTCCTGAAATCTGGAATTTGGGGTTTAAAAGGGAAATCTCTTCATTTCTTGCTTGAATCATTACCACAACCTATTATACAAGCTTACATACATCATAAACCATCCATACAACATGTATGAGAAGGAAATAATTCAAACCCTAACTCAAATGCATCCATCCAATCATCCAAATTCTCTTGATATAAGCATTACAACCACAAATACAAGCTACTAAGCAATCAAAACCAGAGCTGAATCAACAAGAATCTGTGACGGCCCCACCTTCCCCTAAGGCGAACCAAAGGGTTCGGCGGGCCGCTTGCCCAACTCTCGCCAGGACTCACCCACTCATAGCTCAAGAAAAATAACGTACATTCATAGAAAATAAATAACGCATCCACTTCAACTTAATATATACATTGATGCTCAAATCCAGATACAAAGTTTCTACACACAAAATACTTCAAAGTGCTTACGATTCGAGTATAATCAACCCTAACCGGGTACTAGCGTGAGTACAAATTCAAAATCCAAAACAACTAGACTTCGCTAGTCTGTACACGTCTCACGCCTCGCTCGTACCCCCTGTAAGGAAAACAAATGGCGTGGAATGAGCTAAAAGCCCAGTGAGGTTTCAAATAACAAATTGACCATTTTTCGAAGTACAAATATCAACGTAGCAAATTAAGAAGCATCACAAGTTCATGAAAGTGAACTATAATACTTCAAGTAGCAAATCTCAAAGTGAGTGAGTGTAAAGTTTTCTTTTCAAATGAAACAATAACACAATAAGTACTAATCATTCCAAAGTATAAGGATACGGATGGCTCTCAGGAGCCACATTCCCATTGCATCACCAAAGCTTGATCAAGTAATAGTTGACACTCTGTCAACCTTCAAGTAAGTAACCAATCCAGTAGAGCACCACTTACACTAATCTCCATCCACCATTCACACCCCTACTGGGCCCAAAATCCTCAATAAACACTGGTGGTAATACTCGAGTATACTGATTAGTCGAGGAGATATCACTCCACTCGACAAAACAAAAGATCCAGGGTTCATTACCTAATCGACCAAGCCCTTGCTGGCTCACAAGTTATACCGTTTCGAAGCTAAGACAAAGGCCTACAACTTTGATGAAGACCACTCAGTCCAGTTCGTAGTGTAGCTAGGCTAAAATTTCAATGTACAAAACCAGAATCTCACAAACAGGTCAGTTAACCGTGCTATACTTAAACAACAATAACTCAGGGTACCAAAGTCCAATCGAGGCGATTCTAGGGGCGTTGGAAGGCTAAGACATAGCACTACAACTTTCATGTTTTGGTCAAATACTAATTCAGTACGCATCAGGGTGAACAGATGCGGTCAGATTGGTGAAATGTCAAAATTGTCCCTAAAGTTCTTCCCATGGCAGTCAGGGGTATTTTTGTCTTTTCACATGATACAGTGCTCGGATTGAGTTGAAAATTGACAGGCACCATTAAAACATCATTCTATATAACTTTCATGTTTTATTCTAAGCCTAATTCAGCCACTAACATGGTGAACTAGAACCGGACAGAACAGGGTATACACTAACTTCAATTCTAGAAATTTGCTACAATCGAGGTATAAATCTCATTTTTAGCTTGAAACCATCACTACCACCTCTTATACCAACTTATATACATCATATACCACCCATACAATAAGTAGGATAAGTGAATCATTCAAACCCTAATTCAAATTCATCACCCCAACCATCCAAAATCACTTGATATAAGCATTACAACCACAAATACAAGCTCCTAAGCAACTCCAACATGATTAAGGAAAAAGAAAAGAGTGGTCAGCCATATTACCTCAAAAACAAAGCTTGCTAGATTTATCTTCCACTTCTCCTTGAAATTTTTTGTTCCTTAAGCTTCCCAAGCTTCCAATTTACAAGTTAATCGGTTTAGAATCTTGTTTTTTCCACTCAAATGGTGCAAATCACGGCGAAGTGGAGTTGTTTTTCTCTTGCTCTTTCTCTCTCTCTTATTCATGGCTAGGAGGAAGAAAATGAGGGCAATTGTGTGTTTTTTTATGATAAATATGGAGGAAAATTGATTGGTCAACACTTAAGGGATGGTTGCCACTTGTCACAACCAAAATCCATCTCAAATTTTTTCTTTTCCTTGCATTTTTTGGTCAAATATTTCGGCTAAGAGGGCTGAGGATGAGGGAGATATTTTGCAATAATATCAAGGATATTTTATGGTAGGAAAGTGGTAGTCAAGTGGGGTGTTCAATCGGTAGTGAACGGTACCCGTCGGTTCAACCCGTTTTCCTTAAATCACGTATACTAGGGTTTGAACTTATAATTCACTAACTTATTATTACACTTCTAATCCCACACTTAATATCATCTAAAAATCACTCTTAATCACCAAATTTGATCCACACTCCATACCGGATAGTCACACCACGGATAGACGTAAAAACTCTAATTCGCGCTAACTTGAAAACGAAAAGGGTGAACCCTTAATTCTATATTCATTTGCACCTATTGTGGGGTGATTGGGTAGTAAGGCCATTATAAAGTAATAATTTCCAAATAAAAGGAATTTTAAGAACAATGTGCGGGATTTTACAATTCCACTAAACGTAGGGTTTTTTTAAAACAAGAAAGCTTTAAGAAAATCGATTAGTCACAAGTAACTAGGGTTTTTTTTTTTTTTTTTGAATTTAGGGTTTCTCGTCTTTAAACAAAACAAATTTAAGGGTTTAAATCAAAACCAAAACTAAATCATCTCCTAACATTCGTTGTGATGTATCACAATCTCCCCTCCTTAGAAAAATTTCGTCCTCGAAATTGCAACCTTTGAGTCAAATATTCTTAATCCTTTCATGAGCTATGGGTTGGAATACTCTAATACTTCATTAACGAGTTCATCAGTAGTGGTAAAGATTACCTCAATCCAAGAACCAACCAACCGGGTAATCCTTAGCTCAAAGTCTCAATGGTCTTTAGTCTTAATGACTTCAAATGTCTCGTAGATCGGCCTTACCGGTAGTAATCTTTTAAAACGAATAGAAGAAACCTCAATACGATGGAAGATAGGGGGTACCTTCGATGATTGCCAATGGGTCTACCACCTCTTGATGTCCCATTGCATAGGTCCTTGCCGGCACTTTCGGTCGATTACCCGTGGCATTGGTCGGCTTAGACGTGTTCCCTTCTGCCATTGGCAAATTTCCTTCTTTTGGCAGGTGAGGGCACTGAGCAATCAGGTGCTCAGCACTACCACCTCGATAGAATTTTTGAACTTGTCCTTTCTTCCAACAATTATCTTCCATGTGGTTAGCAGCCCCACAAAATCCACATGCCATTCTAGGTCCTGATGTCGGACCTCCTCGTGAGGTACCCCTTTGGGTCTCTCTCCCTACCTGACTTTTCTCCATATTTCCTTGATTTGGGATCCCTGTGAATCGTGGACCACTTTTTTCTTGCTCTCATCTTAGATGGTGGCTCGCTCCTCGAGCTTTGTCCAACACTATAACTACTTGTATCTGGTTGTCTTCTTTTCTTATCATGAAAGGCCTTTACTTGACTCTTAGTACTTTCAATTCTTTGTGCCTTTTCAATCTCTTGACTATAAGTCTCCAATTGAGCAACTGCCAGTGCCTCTTGAATCTCCACATTCAAACCCTGGACAAACCGACGAATTCTCCTTTGGTCTGTCAGCACTAACTCTGGAGCAAAACGAGAGAGTTTGGTAAATTGCGTCTCGTACTCCACCACACTCATGGTCCCTTGACGTAGGCATATGAACTCATCCTCTCGTCTTTCTTGAACAAGTGGCGGTAAGTACTTCTCATTAAACTCACGAGTGAAGTTAACCCATGTCCATGGGGTCTGCTCTCTATCCCACTTGACTCGAATTACATTCCACCAGGCACGAGCCGCTCCCTCAAATTGAAAAATGGCGAAAGCTATCTGCCGTTCCTCCGGGTATCCTAATGCAGCGAATATATCTAACATTCGATCTAACCAACTTTTCGTTATATCAGGGTTAGGTCCACCCAAAAATTTTAGCGGTAGAAACTTCTGGAACCGTTCTAAGGCACAGTCCTCTCCCTCATGATTTCCAGGATGATGTACTTGGCCTTGACCCTGTTGATTGACCATTCATTCTAATAAATCAGCCATTCGCTGTATGGCTGTAGCTACTTGGGTTTCGGCTTGTATATTCGCATTTTCATTGGTTATCCCTTCGGTTCCTTGTCCTCGTCCTCATCCTCGTCCTCTACCCTACCACGAGTGTCCATTTGATTATTTTATAACTTCTGTAATTGGGACAAAATATGGTATAAGATCAAAGCGTTGAAAAGTTATAAAATGCACGAATTAAGCAAAAGATCAAAATATGTACATATATATACAAGTCACGCCAAAAATATACACATATCAGTTCACATAGCAGCTAATATCCAGCCAGCACAAAACATGTTCGTTCATGAGCACACGGGCTCCAAAAAAAATCAACAAAATAACTCAGAGTAACGGCCCTAGCGGAAATCCCCTACAGAGCCTATAGAGTCTATCGCATCCATCAGCCCCGCTCCGCCAGCCCTAGGTGGCGCCTCGGCAGCCATATCTAAAAGAACCTCACAGTCCAGCATAATACCCCGAGCTCTCTCTTTCATCTGCCCCTTCAAAGCGAAGAGGTGGCGGTGGGTCTCCTCAAGCTGATGACCAAGGGTATGCGTCTGCTCCTCCTCAACTCGTAACCCCGTCTCGAGGTCATGCAGACGCATGGCCTGTGCATGACTCACCCCTCTGGCCTCATCCAACTGTGCCCTCAAAGTGTCGACCGTCCTGCCTAGGTGACGACGCTCATCATCTATAGCCATAACCACCTCGTCAGGGTATCCATATGTATGTCGACACTCACACGATCGACTCATCTGGCCAAAGGGAGAATATAGCCTATAGGGTTCTCCGACCCTCCTCTGGTATCTGAGTACTCATCGGCGTACCACTCAGTTCACTGGCTCACCTACACTCGTAGCACGTACTCCAACACCACTAGGTCCACCGGTAGTGCTAGGTCCGTCAGTCTCCATACCTACACAACAAAATATCACAGAATCAATTTTTCGGCATTTCAACTCAAGAGATACGATTCATCTTAAATACAATCGTGCCGGGAGAGCGTTCTCGGACTGTGGGGATTGACTTGTTAAGTGTGGAACAATTATCTATTGTTGGGGCCTTAGATATGTATGTTGGGTAGGAATCTCTAATACGGGTGATTTGCTCTTAAGTCTAGCCAGCTTGAGTGGTGAATTATCATATTTTCGGATTCTTGTACCCGAATTCCAAAGAGTGATACCTTTACGATAAGTTGAGATCTCGAGTAATATTAGGTTAAGTTTGGATGGCAAAAGCAAAGGCACGGGGGATACAAATAGTCTGAACTTGAAATATATTGAAGATATTCGTGGGATTTGGGACCCTTATTATTCACAGCATAACTCTTGAGGTCTAAACTTATCAAATCTACCACCAACTTCCGTTCTCCTACCCAAACCTCACAATTTTTATAAACTATGTTGGTAATTAAGTTTTCATCCCCTGTAGGTGTTCTAACTTCGAAGTCATAGGGTAATTTAACGGGATTTATATCAATACTGCATATGAAGGTAGGATTTACAAAAGAATGGGTTGCCCCAAGGTCAATTAAAAGCTTAGCTAAGCGGTGAAATACAAGGATCGTACCTTCCACCACTTCAGATGACTCTGGAGCTCGTTGATTATCCAAGGTATAAACCCTAGCAGAGACTCTCGGTCTACTCCCCCTAGCAGTAGGTTGCTTAGGGTGTGACTTCTCTGGCTGCAAACCCTCATTTCATTCACGGGGTTTAACAGGACAGACGGCGATCTGATTCTCAGAACTGCCACAACGAAGACATTTCTTCATCTTTTGCTAGCAAGTATCCTCGGTGTGGTTTGTCTTACCACAATACCCATAACTCACCTGAGGAGCTGGTGCAGGACCTCCTTGGGAGACAGTCCTCTGTTGTCCTCTCCCGTTTCGAGCCCCTCTTGATGGAGCTCATCTCGGTGCCCCTGGGATTCGAACTCCACCCATTCCTCTTCCAAACTTAGGAGGCGGTATATTCTGATCACTTTGCCCCATAGTACTACTAGATGCACCTCGTCTCTTTACTTGAAAAGTCTATACTTGAAATCGGGCCTGCTCCACTCGTTGAGCTTTCTCAAGAGCATTTTTAAACGTATCAATTTGAGCTACAGCTAAATCTTTTTGGATTTCCACATTCAAACCCTGTACAAATCGCCTTATGCGTTTTTGCTCGGTAACCACTAGCTCTGGAACAAATTTGGAGAGTCTGGTGAACTGAGTCTCATATTCTGTCACACCTAAAATGCCTTGATGCAGTTTGATAAATTCATCCTCTCTTTTCTCCTAAATTAAAGGCGGAAGAAATTTCTCATTAAATTTCCTAATGAAGTTAAACCAAGTACGTGGAGTTTGCTCCCTGTCCCATTTTGCCCTTACCATGTTCCACCAGGAACGGGCCGCGCCTTCCAACTAGAAAACGGCGAAAGTCACTTGTCTTTCCTCAATATAGTGTAATGCAGCAAATACGTCCACCATTCATTCAAACCAATTCTCGGCAATCTCAAGATTTGGTCCTCCAAGGAATTTAGGAGGAGAAAACTTTTGAAACCATTGTAGGGCCCTATCTTCACCTACTTTAGGGTCCCTTTGCTGATTACCAGGCACTTAACCTTGCTGGTCAACCAATCAAGCTAATAAGTCAGTCATACGATTGATAGTTGTAACTACCTGGTCCCCTTCTTCACCTCTAAATCCCTGGTTCTGATTTGCTGCAGATCCTTGTTCCTCTTCTGGATCCTGGGCTTGCCTGGATCCACGCCCACGGCTCCGACCACGTTGTCATCTACCCTCAATTATTCCTTACTGTCTAGGGTCCAAGTATTATAACTAATGGGGTAAGTAAGTATCTGTAAATAATAGATACTTATTCATAATTAGAAAGTCAAAGGAAAATAAAATCCAAATCACAATAGGCAAGTAAAAACACAAAGCATATAAAATGCCAAAATCGAAACAGAGTAAAAGTCAACGTCAATATACATTCAAGGACTAATATCAGTTATTTACAAGCTAACAAGGCCAAAAGTACCAAACACAAGGCCCCAAAAGTGCAGACATAGTCCATCAAACCATATCATACAAAAGTCAAAGTAAATAGTCAAAAGAAAATTGTACAACCACCGAGTCACCACATCCCCCTACCCTTCCTATTTACAATGTTCAAAATCATCCAAAATGATAACCTAACAGTCAAGACTTAGTCCGTCGCGGAACTAGATGACCTCCCATCCTGGGCAGGTTCAGCTCCTGCGTCATTTCCCACATTAGAAGCCTCGTCACTTAATTCCCCAAGTAGATCTCCACAAACGTTCAGGATGGACTCAGCTCTAGCCCTTACCTTCATCGCTTCCCTAACCAGTCACTCATAGGCTTCTCCAAGTTGCGCACAAAGATCATTGGTCCTTTCCTGGCCCTCAATCACATCAGCCTCAAGTTCCTTAATCCGGTCAGCTTGCAATTTTATAGTTTCCCTTAATTGATTCAATTCGGCTTCAAGCCTAACATTATCATCCGCTAGCGCCTTCCTTTCATTCACAACAGTCAAAATTACTTGGTATGTCGACACTCGCAACGCCGATTGCAGTTAGTTGGACTCCAATGTACAGCAGCTCCTCCTAGCCTGGTCTGATACCTAATCATCGGTAATGGATCACGGGGCTACCCGCCAACCTGACTACCACTAGGGCCACTAGGTCCGTCCATCCGACACAAAGTTAGATAAAAACTTAAGTATTCTTAACTAAAGGGAAAATGATCACATATAATCTTAAGGTCAAAAATTTCTAATACGCCCAGGCCAATTCAAATCTAGGCACTGATACCACCTGTGACAGCCCCACCTCACCCCAGGGCAAACTCAAAGGATTAGCGAGCTACCTGCTCAGATCTCGTCGGGGCACAGTCAACTAATGAACCGGCACCCCAAGAAAACTAACTAAATATCTTCGAAGTAAAGGTTACAAACCATAATGGAAATATAATCATCACGCCAACTTCCCAAACTTAGAATAAAAAGCTAAATGCCAAACTTACAATTTCAAACTTAATTTACAGAATAAATGCCCAACTTACAACTTCAAGCTTACAAGAGTCAAAGATAAAGTTTTCTAAACAAAAGGATTACAACCCACAGTACAAGTTCAAGATAAGATTTAAGACTACGCAAGTTCTTGACAGCAGTCCCATCACAGACCTGTTAAGGAAAACAAAACGGAGTGGTGTGAGCTAAAACTCAGTGAGGTCCCAAATAAACATGTAGGCACATACCCAATTAGAGGTATAATGTAAACAAGTAAACACCGTGTAATTCTAGAATAATTTAATCACAATTCAATTCAAGGATACGGATGGCTTCCAAAAGCCAAATGCACTTCAGCTTGATCGTATTGAGAATCCATTGACTCTTCGTCAACGTTTACATTTAAAAAAAATATAATGTCCGTAGAACACCACTTTCTCCAAATTTCGTCCACCAGTCAACCCCTTTCCGGGTCCGAACACCTCAAACAGTATAATTAGGTAATACTCGAGTATACCAGTTTCCGGATTTCAGTAAATAGTCCCCAAGGTTCATCAGTTTTCTCGACTAAACCCTTGTTGGCTCGATACAACTGGCTCACCTACAATGTTGGGTCCCAAATAGTCACAGTAGTCGATGGAATATCACCCAGATGATGTATAGTCAAATATAGAGAAACCACTTCTTGAATTATCAGTATACAGAGCCTCAGTAAAATCGAAGGAGGTTGAGTGTGATAAAGTACACGGTTACCTCGAGTTTGTCAAATCAAATGTTTAGATCAAACAATCACAGGCCAAGTATTTAGATATCTCACATAGATAGGTAACAGGTAGTGGAACACTTACCTATTAAGAAATGCAGAGTTTGTCCGTCAAGTCCCATGGTTACCCTCACCTTCATTTCCCAGTCCTAAGGCAACGAGTAAAAGTCATTAATATTCTTGATTCATTTGCCAACCCAAATATAAGTTCATTAGGTAACCAAGTGGATTGTTAATTGACTCAATTTACCATGCAATTAGACCAAAAAATGTAGGAAAAGGTCATAAGAAAATGAGTTTGACAAGTGCAAGAAAGTTGAGCAAAAGAAAAATCTCATTCAAGTTCAAAAGAGCCTTCGCGGATAAAACAGTCGCGCACGCGCAGTCTCAGGAAAATGGCCATATCTCACTGTAGACATGTCAGAATCGCGTGCCGTTGGTGGCGTTGATAACTAGACTCGAAGGGCTTTTCAATAGTATAAAATGAAAACTCTAGTTCCTCTCCTATCAATACCAGAAGTCCGGGGAAGTTGACAAAAATCACCCTAATCCTTCTTCTTAACCTCACTCATTTTGGCTCAAATTCATCCAATTCAATCTCTTAAAGTTAATATATAGGGGTCAAGTTACATAGCACTAGTTAAGCTTAAAATTCAACACACAAAATGCTAAAATGAATCAAGGCAGTCCAGCCAACAAGGAAGAACAAAATAGTCTGCTACTTTGCCAAACAACCAATTTACTTGCTCCATTTCACCTCAACTCACACATAAGCTTAAACCAATGTTTAGCCAGGTTTATTAAACTTAATTAAGGTTCAATAAGTCACAAAGATCAAGGAAAAACCTCCAATCCATGGCTGGCCAGCAAGGAGAAAAGAAAACAGTCCCCAAGTTCACATTCAACACCAACCTCCATCCTTTCATTATCTTTAACTTAAACAACATTCCAAGAGTTATTTATAACTTTAATAGGGTTCATAACATGCTAATACATCAAGGAAAACCACAAACAAAGCTTAGGCAAAGAATCAAATACATGGCATGCCATACATCCAACCTTACTTAGCTCAAGGAGTTTAACCACAAACAACATCAACTCAACTTCTAGTTTGTCATCAATATCTTAAACACTTGATATTAAACAATAAAGCTAAGGTTTAAGGATCATTCATCTATCTTAAATGAAACTTGAATCACCCAAAAGTCCACCAAAGCAAGAGTTCCAAGCTTGGATCACAAACAAGCCTTGAAGATAGTTTACTGAACTAACTAAGGTTCCTTACCTTTTGGTTTTTCCTCAAAGTCCGAGCTAGGGTTTCAAGCAAGAAAATGGAGTTTTTTTCTTCTCTCTTTAGAGCTTAAGAGAGCCGGCCAACAAGGAGAAAAAATGGAGCCAAAAAGGTTTTAAAATGCTAATTTCCTTGGTCAATTGGGTTGAATGGTTGGGGCATTGACACTTTGCCTAATCTTGGCCATTCCTTCCCTTAAACTTTGCCAACTAATGTTTCTACCATCCAAGTGCTTCAAATGTCTAATTAGCACCCTTAAACTTTCACATAAGGTTTCAAACACAATTAAAAGGGTATTTGGTCCTAGTGCACATAGTGAAATAAAATGATACCAATTCAATGAGATGTTACAATTCATATAGAAAAATAATGCAATGCAATACAAGGAAATGTTACAATTTATTTACTCTTAGGGCAATGCAAGTGATTTAGGAGAATTTATATTTTTAAGTGAGGGTTCTCACAGTTATACCATTTGGCAGCTTAACCAATGGAAATTACTTGGACTTCGAATGGATATTTTGGTATAAACTTGGCTGGAAATGCTGGATTCGCACTTGACTGTGTATTATGAGCTTGTTTGTGTGTGATTTATGGTCGAAAGTGAGCAAACACTTGCTAGAATTTTCTTGCCTAAATCGTAGGGTGGAAGCTGTGTTTTCCAGCTCGTAACTTCCATTTTTGTTTGAATTTTCAAAGAGATTCATGCCTTATAATCACACTATGAGGCATTGCATGATTTATACTTGAACCATGAAAGAAAGTTGAGTTTTTGGTTAGCAATCGACTCATATGTAACTTGTTTTGGAGGAAAACTTCTAGCCATCACCTATGGTCACATTTCAACCTTATTTTCGACAAATGGAATTCTATTTTACTGAAAATTTCCTGCTTAAATCGAGACCATTTAGCTACCATTTTCTTTGAATTTTAACTCTAGCTTTAACTCTAAGATGTTAGCTACGAACTCGTAGCTTTTGGCACATTAAACTTTTAATACTTTAAACATGGCATGCATGAGTCGATTCACTAGTTTTTGTAGAAACTTGAAGTAGTCATGGTGAGAAAATTGTATGAAAGAAGCTGAGAGTAAGAACAAGGGTTCCAACCTTATTTGATGCATTTGGTTGCAAGACTTTATACCTTTTAACCTACATGTTTGATAACTTTAAAACTGGAGTTTCTGTGTCTTTCACTTGTTTTGATCAAGATGATAAGTGTAATTATAGCTTGGGTATGTCTCAAGAATTAGTGGTCAGCTAAGGAAATCCCGAAGCTGAGACGTGACTGTCCATTTGATTTGGTGAGTGTTTCAATGGCACGGTCTGACTTGTACTTGATTTGAATGCTATTTTGATGAAATTATTGATTGAGTGGAATGCTAGCTCTCTTGAATTGTTATTGGCTGGGTGAGTGTGTACTTTATCACACTTGCCTTAACTAGATACTGTTTACAAGTGAAATGACATACATGTGCTTGATTTGAACGTAAGTTGGGCATGTTATCCCACCGACTATATGACATGCCTGGGATTCCAAACCCCATCGACTAGTTGGTCAAATCGAATCAGCAAGGATTTGGTCGAACCGATCGACCAACCATGGGTCCTGTATCTTGTTACTGCATCTGGTATACTCAAGTATTACCCTAGTTGTTACTTATTTGGTATGCAGGCCTAGTAAAGAGGGATGATCGATGGACGGAGATTGGCGTGAAGTGGTGATCTACTGGATTTTGTTATTATATTCTAAGTTTGATGAAGTGTCAACAGTTTCGAGACAAGCGGCCAATGCAAGAAAAACTGTATCCTTCTACTTGGAAGTGTTACTTGATCTTTGCTTGCCCTGTTAATAATTTGCCTGGTTACCGTTATTTTATTTGTTTTGAGATTTGCTACTTTGTTTGCATGTCTCTTGAAACCTCATTGGACAATAGCTCACCCCTTTAGTTTGTTTTTCTTAGCAGGCATTGGCAATGTGGAAGTGGGGGAATAGATAGTTTGAGAGTTGACGTCTTGCTTTAAGTAACTTGCCATCCTAGTTGTATTTAGTGATTTGATTAAACGACTTAAATTTTTATGCATTTGATTGTATATATATAAGTATGGATAGTTTGGAATGTTCAATGGTCTGTAATGTTTAACCATGGAGTTTTGATGCTTACTTTGAGATTAATACTATTGGAGTTTAGGAATTGCTATTATTTTCTGAGATTCGTGACTGAGTCCTGACGAGAATTGGCGGTCTGTCAAACCCTTTGGTTCATCTTAAGGGGGAAGGAAGGTTGTCACAGTGGGGCTCCTCCAAATATGCATAACATGGATGAATTCAATGAGACGGTGTTTAATTATGGTCTTTTTGAAGTGGCTTTTGATGGTCCAATATTTACATGGACAAATGGCATGGTATGGCAGCGATTGGACAGAGCCTTAGTGAATGAGGATTGGTCGGAACTCTTCATGGTCACAAAAGTCTCACATTTGATGCGAGGCAGATCGGATCATGCCCTGTTATTGCTTAAATATGGTCAACATTGAAACCAAGAATCAATGTTTAGATTTCTAAATGTCTTGAAAAAACATCCTAGTTTCTTACAAGTGGTGCAAGAGGCCTGGGCGAATCCAGTTCAGTTGGGTGGAATGCGGGGGTTCTTTAAGAAGCTAATGAATACGAAAGATAAGCTTCAATTGTGGAATAAGGAAGTGTATGGGAATATTTTCCAAAATGTTAGAAGGGTAGAGGAAATTTTAAAACAAAGGGAGCAAGAGTTTGATTTAGCATGGGATGATAGTGCGAAAGCTACTTTGAATGAAGCTCGGGCCGAGCATACACGTGCCTTGGTGGTAGAGTACGAGTATTGGAAGCAAAAATCAATGATTAAATGGATTCAAGTGGGGGATGTGTGACGACCCCACCTCCCCCTAGGGCATACCCCAGGGTTTGGCGGACCGCCTGCCTACCTCTCGCCAGGACTCGTTCACTCTTTTCAAATAAAATAAGGTATAACCTCAAGAATAAGTGAAATAACAGTTCCCAAACTTGGAACGTATACTTACATTCATTTCTATCTCAAACATTCATACAATCCCAAATATAACAAAAGTTGTGAATTCCAGATACATTCAACCCTAACCGAGCACTAGTGCGAGTACAATCGCAAAAATTAAAAAACTAGACTATGATAGCCTATACTAGTCTCACGGCCTCACTCGTATCCCCTGTAAGGAAAACAAAAACTAAAGGAATGAGCTGAAAGCCCAGTGAGGTTCCCAAACAAGTAATCAAGCAATTTAAACAAGGACATTATTCATTGAAGAACAATTAATCGAGAAAACATTCACAAGATAAAAGCAATGAGAACACACTCATTAAAAGGATACATGCTCACGTGAAGCCATTCGTTCATTCATTCGCCAACCATTTTCCTTATCCCTCCAATTATTAGAAAAACATTTGCAAGTGAAAACTCCTCCAGTGTTTTTGACATTCATTCATTGATTTCATTTCCCGCCACTAGCCAATTCACTGGCCAGTTCTCCACCAACCTTCGTGGTCATACTCGAGTATACCAAAACACTGTCCCAGGGTCACCAACCGCCCGACCGAGTCCGCTTCTGGCTCGAGTCGACTAGCAATGTAGGGAAAGGGCCTAGTTCAGCCAAAAGGCTTACATTCATGCACAAGTAGCATTCAATCATTGGAAATTCACTTTTTGGCTTGGGTCGAGTGTGATAAAGTACACATTCGCCCATCGAAAATCCATTTAGCAATCCTTGGAAAGTATTTAACATTCAAGCAAACATTCACAAATAGTCACATAGTCACTTATTGTACAAACACACAAGGAACACTCACCAATATGAGCAAGAGATGTGTCAAAAGTTTCCTTCCGGGTTGTACTCCGAATCACCAAAGAAACCTAGATCAATCAAAATAAGGTATTATGGTTCAACTAATCAAAATCTAGATGAACCAACAAAAATCCAAAAATTACTAGTGCAAATATGAAAATACAGTTTTAGAGTGAATAATAACATTTGACCTTCCAAGTCATGAAAAATCTTGACTCATTTCTGAAATTCAAACATAACGAAAGAAAATTCCAGGAATCAGTAGTTGGAAGAACAACCAATCCCAAATTGAAGTGAGCAAATGTAATTCAAAGTTTTCGAGATAAAACTAACACTTTTCATCTTAGTTGATACCAAATCTTGGTCAAAACAACTCATATAGTACTATTGAAGTGCATTCAAGGATACATATGTAACTTAAGATCCAACTAACCCTAAAATCAAACCTTACATCTCACTAATATTTATAAGAGCAAGTAATAGAAATTTGGGTAGCATTTCCCCTATGTTCTTACTTTTTCCATCCAAGTACAACTTGGATTCACAAGCCAACAATTCTCCAATCCAACCACAAGTGATAACCAACAACATTCACCTATTCAAGGCCTCAAAACCAACCAAACAAACCAAATAATAACTTATCACCATGGACCAAAGCTGGAAACCAGTTTAAAGAAGAACTGATAAATGGCAGTTTTGTCATCCTTCGGTGTTTTGGTTGTAACTGTAGCTAGGTATATTAGATCAAGGTAAATTTTATAGCGTTTCGAAGCTAAGACATAGACTTACATTTCCTATGAAGACATCAACACCCAGTTCTTGCATTTTTAGGGTCAAAAAGGGACGGTTAGAAGCACATAAAAACAAGTGAGGAAGTTTTTTTGTGCAGTCAGGAGTGCTCTGGCCAAACCCAAAGCTAAAGTGATCCGGTTGAAGTGGGCTCTATGAATTCCCACCTTGGTTGTATGGGCTGATATGATGATATGATGTTTGGTTTGAGTTGTTTAAGTGTTGTTTAAGATGATTATGGATAGAGAATCGAACGAAAGATCGAAGGAAATTGCGCAGGAATACTGGCCGAAATCTGTTCCATTTTGCCTTGTTTATATTTCAAATTTTTGGTGCTCAATGACTGTGAAACTGATGTATATATATTGTATATGGTGTGTAGAAAGTTTCTACCAAAAATCATTTGAATTGATTGAGCAAAATCTGAAATTTCGAAATGTGAAGAAACCTAGAAAATGTGTTCAGACAGCTTGAACAGTGTCCCTTTGATCGAACATATCTTTTTATACAGACTTCAAAATCGAGTGATGTTTGTGGAATTTGAAAATAGACAATTGTAGCTTTCCAACGGTATAAAATGCACTTTCTGGTTCGAAATGAGTGAGCCGTAGTGAGTCGGCAAAATTACTGCCCTATTCTGATGGCCTATCCGAGAGAAAGGTAGAAGCTGCATTTTGTGGCTCTATTTTCTCTCACTTATGAATTGATTTTGAAAACAATTTGTTCTGATGAAATGTAGCCTTATGATTTTAGTTTCCAACGCCACCAAACATTCTCAATTCCAAGTTGTATTGAGTGAGATATGGTTCTATTTCCAAACTGCAGTAAAACTGGAAAACCCTTCTTTTGGCTGGCCGACTGATTTGGTTGCTTGTGAGAGGTTTTATTTTGAAATTTTGATGCCAACTAATTATCAATTTACTTATGAAATGTTTCTTGGGCCTTGGTTTCACAAATGAACCAAAATGGGACTGATTTCATGGTGCCAAGTGTTTGAAAAGGGAAAGAAAGAAAGAAGACAGAATTGTCTTGGAAATTTCTTGAAATTTGGTAGTTTTGTTAACTACCTTCCCGTATGAGTTTTGACATGAAATTTAATAGAGGAATAACCCCCATATGGAAGTTGAAATGTACCAAATTTGGTGTTATTCTAAGACCATTTCGATACCCAAATGATGTGCCAAAATTGTTCTTCAAACCTGGAAAATTTACTGAACTGTCTTCGATTTTGGCCAACTTTGAGCTACTATATCTTGACGCTTGAAACTTTGAATTTAGTTCTGTTTGTTGTGCTTGAAACTTTTTTGAAATTCTTATTGTGTTAAAAATTTCAGAGGCTAGTTCACTTCCTGTGAATTTTGCCGAATTTCCAAAATTTGCCGAAAAACATGACTGAAACTGTCTTGTATGCTCAAGTCAGCCAATTTGAGCTGAAATTTGAATGTCTTCCATCTAGAATATAGGAAAGTTATCTTCTAGGAACTTTTAGTACTTTGAACCAAGATTCCAACGGTATAAATTTTTCTAATTTTGGACCTACTGAGTGCAAGTTCTGGTTTTTCAAAGTTTGACGTGCAAAACTGAAATTTTCCGACTCGATGGGAAAGGAGTTTTTGGAAACTCTTCCCTATCCTTTGATATTGATTGACCGTTTTAAACTTGATTTTGTGAAGGAAATCAATTTTCCTTTGTCATATTAAACCCCACTTTTGAGTCTCGATTTACGAGTAATTAAGGCTCTCTTTCATGATATTTTCTTGGTATTGTACAAGTGTACAATCTTTCTTGTTAACAAGGGGTTTATAAGTGATAGTGTGTGATAGCCGATTATTATTTGCTCAGACGCTCAAGGGGACCTTCAAGAGAATCTCGAAGCGAATGCCTAAACACTTGTTTAAGCACTTACTCCCTTACTTTGATTGGTAAGTGTCAAGTGCATGATTTGTTGCAATTATGTGAATTACTTCTTATGGACTGAATGGTTTAAAACTGTTGAGTCGAGTGTGTACTTTAGAGTACTTGTTCTCATTTAACTGATTGAGCAACTGAACTGAACTGTATTTGAACTGTTTGCATGTCGTTGGAGTGAATCTCCTCGATTTATAGCTGAACTGTCTGTATGTCGTTGGAGTGAACCTCCTCGACTTATGTGTATACCCGTGGGACGCCCTCGTTCTCTCTTTCTTTTAATTATGCGATACTGGTTACATGAATACACATGATCGGTAATTGTTCATAAACATGTTTAACTCGTAAGCCCTGAGCGGATGCATGTACCACACCAATCCGGGTGCGAGGTGCCTCTCATACCGTCTCAGTGCTATAATCGGTTCCCTGAGCAATAGCATGTACCACACCAATCCGGGTGGGAGGTACCTCTCATGTCGACTCAAAATCCTAAACAATTAATCGGTTTTCTGAGCGGTAGCATGTGTGAGGACCCGAAAATTCTCTTATTTTTATCGTAATTTACTGGCTTATTTAATGACTTATTCACTTGTTTTCTCCGAATAATTTATTTCAACCATTTTAAGTCCATTTGTATGGAACAACGTCTCCCTTATGTTTTTAAAACGTTTTGTCAGAAAAATTTATTTTTCGAAGACTCGTTTAGTGAGGAATAACGAGTACATGCTTTTCGAGGTAAATTTCGATTCGAGAGTGCAATAATTTTGGAGAATTAAGAATGATCAATAGTAGACTAAGAAAAGTTAATTGAGAGATTAGATATGAGTGAGTAAAAAATTAAGCTTATACCGTGCGCGCGTCGAAAGATTTCCGAAAGTCGCGCCAGTACAAACTAATTGGGGATTTGAGGAATTAATACTAGACTTGTGTGAGGACTCAGTACAAACTAATTGGGGATTTGAGGAATTAATACTAGACTTGTGTGAGGACTCATATTTTTATTTCTAAGATAACTATTTTTTATGGTTGATTACCCTAATATTAGTTACTTTTATTATCGTTACAAGAATTTCATTTAGGTTTCGCTTTAACGCGCGCAAATCGGAAGTTCGCGTATATCGAGCCGAAATGGTTAAATGGAGATTTAAGAAATTTATTCTAGACTATCAAGAGTGAATAATTATAATGTTAAAGGAAGTACATTAGAGGTTTAATGCACAAGTAAAGCAAACCCGAGAGAAAACGGACATGAAACGCGCGCGCGATACTATTTGTAGTTGACTTTTGGACAAAACTTTGGCCCCAAGTCTTTGAGCTTCCAAGAGAAGCTTCATTCACCAGATTTCTCTCTCTCTCCTCACTCTTAGCTTGGCCGAAACGCACAAGGAAAAAGAAGGAGAAAACCCAACTTCACCTTGCACCTTGGCCGAAACACACAAGGAAGAAGAAGGAGAAAACCCAACTTCACCTTGCACCATTCTTGCTCCAATCTTGCCCCAAAAACAGCATCCAACTGCTAACTACTTGGAGATTCACCTTGGCTTGGAGGAGGAGGTCTTTCAGCCGAGTTTCTTGGAGCTTTTGGTGACCAAAATTTCTGGTTTTTCATCATCTAAGAGGTAGTAATCATCCAACCATCTAACCTTGGCTTTAGTGGGTTAATCTTTGCTAGGAAGCTTGTAGCTTCATTGTTATTGTTGTTGCTTGGATTTAAATGGTTGGAGTGGGCTCTATGAAATCCCACCTTGATGATATAGGACTGATATGATGATGATAAGTGTTGTTTGTGTTAATTATGTGATAAACAAGATGAGATTTGTTGGAAAAGTGAAAAGAAAACCAAAGGAAAATTGTATAGGAAGAGGCCGAAATCTGCCCTGATTTTCTCGAAGCTTTGATTCGAATTTTTGATGCTCAATTGACCTTCAATCTGATGTAGATATGTTGTGTAGGATGTGTGGAAAGTTTCCACCAAAAATCATGTGAATTGGTTGAGTAAAAGTTGGAATTTCGAAATTTTAGAAATCTGGAAAACTGTGTTCAGGTGGTCTGGACAGACCATCTTTGAATGATCATAACTCTCTGCTCAGACATCGAAATCAAGTGCCGTTTGTGGCATTTGAAACTAGACATCCGTAGTTTTCTAAATTTGTATATTCACCTTCTAATTTGAAGTGAGTCATCTGTAGTGACTGATCAAAGTCGGCTGCCCTGTTCTATCAGTGCAACCGAGAAAATTGTAGAAGCTGAAACTTGTGGCTCCATTTTCTCTTATTTGTAAACTAAATTTCATAATGACTCCTTCTGATGAAATGTAACCTTTTGAATTTAGTTTCCAACGCCACCAATCATGCCCAATTTCAAGTTGAATTGAGTGAGATGTGGTCTAATTACCGATCTGTACCAAATCTGGAAAGCCCTAATTTTGGCTAGCTGAATGGCCTAGCTTGACTTGGGACTTGTTGTTTTGAAAATTCTGATGTCAATCACCTACCAAATGTATATTAGATGTTTATTGGACCTTGGTTTCACAAATGATCCAGATTTGAGTTGATTTCATTGGGCAAAATGTTTGAAAAAGAAAACGGAAGCAAGAAAACAGATTTGCCTTGGGAATTCCTTAAACTTTGGTAGTTTTGTTAACTACCTTCCCGTACAAATTTTCAAATGAAATTTGATAGAGGAATATCCCTCATATGGAAGTTTTATTGTACCAATTTTGGTGTCATTCTAAGATCATTTCGATATACATATGATGTGCCAAAGTTGTTCTTCCAAATCTGGAAAATGTTCAATTAGTCCTTATTTTTAGCTAACTTTGAGCTGCTATATCTTAACGCTCAAAACTCTGATTCTAGTTACATTTGTTGTGTTTAAAACTTTGATTGGAACTCTAATAGTTCTGTGAATTTCAGATGCTAGTTCACTTTCTGTGAATTTTTCCGAATTTCCAAAGTTTGCCGAAAACCAAGATTTAAACTGTCTTGTAGTGCAAATCAGCCACTTTAAGCTGAAATTTGAGTGTTTTTCATTTAGAATCTTGGAAAAGTGTCTTCTAGGAACTTTTAGTACTTTGAAACTAGTTTCCAACGGTGCCAAGTTTTCCAATTTTGGACCTACAGAGTGTAAGATATGATTTGTCAAAGATTGCTCCTTAAAACTGAAATTTTTGAACTTGAAGTGAATTGAGTTTTTAGAAACTCTTCACTACCCTTCGATATTGAATGACCATTTTATACTTGCCTTTATGAAGGAAAACGGTTTTTCCTTGCGTTATTAGACACCACTTTTGAACCTTGAATTTTGAGCAAGTAAAGCTCTATTCCATGACATTTTCTTAGATTGTACAAGTGTACGATCTCTCTTGTTAACAAGAGACTTATAAGTGATAGTGTGTGATAATTAATTATTATTTGCTCAGGCACTCAAAGGGACCTTCAAGAGGATCTCACAGTGGACGCCTAAACCCTCAATTGGGCACTACTTCCTTGTTTTTGATTGGTGAGTGTCAAGTGTGTGAATAAGTGTTACGTGCTTAATTGTTATTAGTGATTGGGTATTTTGAAAATGCCGAGTCGAGTGTGTACTTTATCTCACTCGTTCTCATTTAAGTGAAGTGTATTTGAATTACTTAAAGTGAATTACTTGAAGTGAATTACGTGAAGTGAATATTTAAGTGAAGTGTTTCAGTGATTATTTATGCTATGATTGCATAAGTCGATTGGAGTGAATCTCCTCGACTCTTAGTGATAATAACGGGGACGCCCAAATCTCATCGGCCAACCTTGCGACTCGAGCCGACATGGGCTTAGGCGAGAAGCTTGGTAAGCCATGGGAAAAGTGTATAAGCGTGATCTATTGGAGAGATCTCGCTTGGCATACTCGAGTAGTATCACCTCATATAAAAAAAGAGTGGGCTCGGCGCTGGGGTATGTAATGGTGAACATGGAACGAGTAAGTGAAGTTTCTACGGACTAAATACCGACCCAGTTGACGGAGTGTCTTCGCGGGGAGGTAATTGATCGAGCATTGGTAAAGCAAGTGGAATTTAGCTACTGAGAGCTTCCATATCCTTGAATTGTTTCTGTTTACTTTTCTCACTCAAATTGTTAATTACTTGAATACCGCTGTTTTAATTGCTAAATTGGGATTGCTACTTGGATTACGTGCTTGCATGTGTGTTTCTTGCCCTCACTGAGTATTGGCTCATCCCATTAGTTTGTTTTCCTTAATAGGACCGGATGGGAAGATTTTGGAGAAAAGCCGACTAGATTACTCTTTTGATTAGTACCTTGGTTGAAATTGTTTAGTCGACGTATAATGGTTGTATTTTTAGACTTGATACACTTTTGATTTGGGATTTTGAATGTATTTGTTTAGACAACTTTTGGAGGTTGTATATTTTGGGAATGAGATGTACTTTTGGTATCTTGAAATGTAAGACTTGAATGTTTATTAAGAAAGTGAATTTTCTTTATACCTTCGGCTTTTATTATTCAGTCATTTATTTCTAAGCTTGAATCGAAATTGTCTCAAGTCCTGGCGAGAACTGGGCAGGCGTCCCGCCGATACCCTTAGGAGAAGTGGGGGCGTCACAGCATGTACCACACCGATTCGGGTGGGAGGTACTTCTCATGTCGACTGAGTACCATAAACAATTGTAATCGATTCCCTGGGCGATAGTATGTATCACACCGATTCGGGTGGGAGATACCTCTCATGTCGACTCAGAACCATAAACAAAGTATAATTCGATTGGAGCGATGTCTCATCGACTACTGAGCGATAGTATGTATCACACCGATTCGGGTGGGAGGTACCTCTCATGTCGACTCAGAACCATAAACAAAGTATAAGTCGATTGGAGCGATGTCTCATCGACCACTGAGCGATAGTATGTCCCACACCGATTCGGGTGGGAGGTACCTCTTATGTCGGCTCAGAACCATAAACGTATAATCGGTTCCCTGAGCGATAGTATGTATCACACCGATTCGGATGGGAGATACCTCTCATGTCGACTCAGAACCATAAACAAAGTATAAGTCGATTGGAGCGATGTCTCATCGACTACTGAGCGATAATATGTACCACACCGATTCAGGTAGGAGGTACCTCTCATGTCAACTCAGAACCATAAACGTATAATCGATTCCCTGAGCGATAGCATGTACCACACCGATTCGGGTGGGAGCTACCTCTCATGTCAACTCAGAACCATAAATAGAGTAAGTGAAGTTCTACAGAATTAAATACCTACCCCGTTGACGGAATGTCACCACGTGGAGGTATTGGATCAAGCTGGGCAAAGCAATTGGAAATTAGCTCCTGAGAGCTCTTGTATCCTCATTGAATGTGTTTAATTGAAAATTGTGAATTGAATGTTACAGCTTTAATTCTTGTTTAAATGCTATCACTACCTGAACTATGTGTTTTGCATGTTTTCTTGGCCTCACTGAGCGTTAGCTCATCCCATTAGATTTGTTTTCCTTAGCAGGGACTGAGATGGAACGGGTTTTGGAGAAGCCGACTTGAGGCACTTTTGATTAGGACTTTGAATGTTTTGGGACTAGACATCTTTTGAAAGTTGTATATTTTGGGAATGTGAATGTACTTTGAAACTTGTGATGTAAGATTGAATATCCATGTATGGAAATGACTTCTTGTCTTTATTTCGACTTTGGTTAGTAGTCGTTATCCTTTAAATTTGAACTGGAATTGTACTGAGTCCTAGTGAGAGTTGGGTAGGCATCCTGTCGATACCCTTTGGTTCGCCTTAGGGAGAAGTGGGGGCGTCACAAAGGGAGGAAGTGCAGCATTGCAATTTCCTGGGAAAAGCCACCGGCTCAAGTTTTTGAGTTGAACATGGATGCAAGTGTGATTCAAGGGCGGGCTTATGGGGCTGGCCTTCTTAGGGACTCGCATGGTCGAGTGGTTTTTGCATTTTATAAGGAGTTTGGCGAGAAAGATGTGTTGGAGGTAGAAAGTCTAGCGTTATTGTAGGGTCTCCAGTTTTGTCAAACAAATCGCATGGAAAGGATACTAATGAAGGTCGACTCGAAAGCGTTGGTCTAGTTGATTCAATCTGGATAGTTGATTCAATCTGGAAAGATGGCAAAGTGGCATTTATGTAATACACTGCACCAGATACGGGCTTTGTTATCCTCTATGTTAGCCTCAGTGTCTCGTATCTTTTACGAGGCTAATTTGTTAACAAATAGGATAGCATATTTGCAGCTAGAGCGGGATTGGTATTGCACGTCGGCTTAGCAACTCTCGACATCAGTAAGGGCATCCATCACGCTGGATTCTGGGGAGGTGTTGTCCATACGGTTTAAGAATCTTGACAAAGGATAGTTTAATTGTAGCTCCCATATGCAAGAGGCATTTATCTTGAGCGCACTGTGTGACAGCCCCACCTCACTCTAAGGCGAACCAAAGGGTTCGGCGGACCGCCTGCCCAACTCTCGCCAGGACTGCGGAGTCGAATCACACAAACCCGATATAGCGCACAAACGAATCCCCAAAAGAACACTCAATCGAAGACTAATAAATTGAGAAGCATGAGTTCTACACCGTAAGATACCATCTCAAATGAATACACTTAATGTACATGATAAAACACTTATAGACATACATCGAAAACTTTACAATTAAAAGCGGGATACTTCATTCAAAAACAATTAGTGTTTTGATTACACAAGAGCTAACAAAAGAATGTTTACACCAGCTCAACCCTTTTCTCAAAGTGTGGTTCCCTGTAAGGAAAACAAAGATAACGGGAAGGCGGTGAGCTTACGCTCAATGAGGTACCAAAATAATAGCAAGTAAGAATCATGGAACTTCATATTCAATTAGTCACATATGCAAATCAAATAAAGAAATGAACAACACTATAGATAAAAGGATACGAGTGGCTCTCAGGAGCCAAATTCCCATTTGCTTCACCGAAGCTTGATCAAATAATAGTTGACACTCCGTCAACTTCCAAATAAAGTAACCAGTCCAGTCCAATAGAGCACCACTTTACACCAAAATCCCGTTCACCATACATACCCCTTACCGGGTCCGAACACCTCAACAGAAACAGAAGTGATAATACTCGAGTATATCAGAATCAAGAGTCTCAATACCCAAAGATTCCTAGAAACAGACTACCGTGGTTCGTTATCTAATCGACCAGGCCCTTGCCGGCCCGACTCGAGTGACTAGCCACAGGTGTTGAGCTCAGAGGTCACAGAAAGGTCGTTGGATACCAGTCTCCAAACGACGTCCGAACAGACTCAGATACAGATAATAGATTACACACAGTAAAGAGGCATACAGACAGACAAGAGAACGAGTGTGATAAAGTACACCCTTGTCTCAAACAGAATAAACAGATAGTACAGTCATTCAAATCACAGATGGCAAGTACAGAAACCAAGTTAAGCAACAATTAAGGAAGTGGTACACTCACCGGTTCCAGTACAGATACTTCAAAAGTTTTTACCCAAAGTGGCTTTAATCGCCAAGAAACCCTAAAATAACCAAGATAAAATAATTATAGCTCGCACATCCACAAACCCAGTAAATGGAATGCATCAAGGAGGCTCGACTACAAGTCGTATGCCTTCCCAGGTTAAGTACTAGTACAAAAGAATAACATATGACCTTTGAGCAAAAAGATATAAGTTGGTCCTAGGGTTACAAACAACTCCCAAAACCCTTTCATTTTTTTACCAAGATCAACTCAACTTGAAGGAATCGCGTAGCCCTAAAATTTTGGCAGCATGCCCTCTGTATTTACCTATTTTCCAGCCATTTATGGCTTCATTGTTTTCCTCAATCAATCCAAAATTCACACACAAAATAATCTCATTTCAATAGCCGTTCAATAGGCTCAAAGTCGTACAAGTACAAATTCAAGTTAGGAAAATGTCCAGAAATGAAGTTTAAGTTAGAAAACAAAAGACAGATTTGATGTCGCTTAGCGGAACAGACACAACAGAAGCTACGCTTATCGGATTGGGGTACAATTTATACCGTTTTGAATCTAAGATAAAGGCTTACAACTTTGATGAAGACCACTCAGTCCAGTTCATAGTGTATCTAGGTCAAAATTTCAAATTACAGAACCAGCATCTCACAATCAGACTAGTTAACTGTACTATTAAATTATAATAACTCAGGCTACCGAAATCCGATTGAGGTGTATCTTATGAAGTTTCGAAGACAAGACATATACCTACATTTCTTATGAAGGTCTCCAAAGCTAAATCATGCATTTTCAGAGTCAAAAATTGAAATCTCCACGAAGACAGAAAACTGTCCGCGAAACAGGGCTTATGGGCAGTCAAGGGTATTTCGGTCATTTAACATGATACAGTGCTCAGATCGAGCTGAAAGTTTACAGGAAGCTATAAAACATCATTTTCTACAACTTTCATGTTTTGTACTAAGCCTAATTCGGCCTCTAACATGGTCAAACAGAACCGGGCAGAACAGGGCAAATTGGAAACCTAAAACTAAAATTTCCGCACAAAACTGAAATTTTCTGCAAACAACCACAACTAACATATAAAAGCTTCATTTTACACCATCTCAAGCCATTATTCATGGCCAACCAATAACTATCATATAAAAACCGAAAAATCCCCAAGAAAATCAGAAATTTATGTAACTCCACTTTAATCCATGAAATTTTCCATAAAATAGCATATTTAGCCACCAAAACCCACTAATTTGACATTAACATGAACAAAGAGGAGGTTTGTAAGCAAAGTACCTGCACACCTTAAGAAAGATGATAACTTAGGATTTTCCTTTCACAAATCCCTCCACTAGAAGCTTTAATCCCCTGTAATAAGCAACTTTGATGGTGTAGATTCCAAAACTATCAGTTAAAACTCAAGATTGAACCAAGAAATTGGAGTGCAAGATGAAGTATTTTCCTCTCTTTTCTCCCTCAAGAATTTCGGCCAAGCAAGGTGAAAATGAAGAAAAATTGGTCAAAATTTGATTTTAGTAAAGGTAAAGAAATTTGGTCAAAGTCCCTATCCAATGGTGTCATGACACTTGGCCTTTCTTAAGTTTATTCTTATCCCTTTGTAAAATAATATCTCTTAATACAAAACTTCAATTAATCGTCAAAATTTTAGCGCACTTAGCGCACTAGCGGGTCCCACATCTTCAACGCACTTCAAACTTATCAAGAACTAACTCATACTATGAAAATGATTTAAAACCTATACTCACTTATAAAAGTCTCTGGAAAATCAATATAATAGGGTTTAATGAAGAAAATACATGCAAGAAAAATAGAATAAAATATTATGAAATAGAGAAAATTTACGAGTCCTCACACACTGTATCTCTTATTTGGGTCATTAATAAAATAGGGGGTTGGCATCCCCACCTCATGCACGGGGTTTGCCAAAAAAAAACATCATTTAATAAAATTGAACAAAATGCTCAAAATCACCAACATCAGTAATGTGCAAAAATGCCAATCCCAGATTGTCTAATTAAGCTATATTGTTCAATTTCAATTTGTCAAACAAAAAAATAAAATAAATAAATTTTAATAGCATTTAAATGATAGAATGTGACCAACAAGATCAGCAAAGTAAAACCTGAGTTGCAATTAATCCAGTAGCTTGAGCCTTAAGTCTTAAGGTCCTGATTACTTAGCCACATATATCATCTAAAGGTCCTAACTCTTAGTCTAGATTCTAGTAGCGAGCAATCCTATTGATCAACAATCATTTTCTAGCAAACAAACTATCAAACTCTACTATAACAACTTAAACATTCCAACTATGATGTTGCATGTATAAATTGACTGATATATATACATTTACACATATATAAACTATAAAATCCACTTCAACTTAGCTATTCAATTTCACTGTAAAATTCAACTTAACCAACTAATTGAAATTAACATATATCCATTTCAAAGTTGCACTCCTTTGGAAAGCAAAAGCTATACTCATTTACAAATATGCAAATTGTATAACTTCACTAGATCAGTAGCTTAATTACATTGTCTTGAAGGTGTGGCTAATTTTGAAGAACTTGTTGAAGGGATAGTGGTCTGTTGCATCGTTTTCCAGTTTGTAACTATGTATAATTTTCATACAGAGCTCCTTTTCACTAAGATCCTACCATCCACTGCCCAGAGAAAAAAAAACACCCATGGCTATCCATTTAGAAACGAGGGATTGATGTTCAATAGTTAAACTTCAAATTAAATAGCATTTGAATACTAAATTTAATTTCAATTATTAGTGTCCACCATACATAAATAAACATGCTAATATAATTTCCACCATTATTGGGGATTACATTTTGCAAAATAGAAATTGCGGTTTACAATTGAGGAAAGTCCACCACCAAAGTTGACATATATTAACAAAGCATTAATTACTTCATATCTTAGTTTTGATTTCTGAATCATCAAGTTCCAAAGCTGAGGTGGCGAATCAAGAACTTAAAGCTAAGTTCTCCTTCAAGGTCAGTGTAAGTCTTCACTTATCACCTATGTTAACTATAAAGGTCAATTGCACAATTGACACTAATAAAGTAGCTAGAGTTTCATTCACCTACTAGTAAAGAAGAAACTCGAGGAAAGGAGGAAGAAAGCTCAGAAATTGAAGCTACTCACTATTTCTAATGTTTTTCTTTTTCTGAAAATTTTCTTTTGCTAGGGTTGCTCTTTATCTGATGATTTCATACTTGGGGGACAAGTGCATTACTATTTTAAAAAATAAGATGTAAGATATCACTATTTTGCCTAGAGAAATATTTAAGAGTGTAGAATGGTTCAACTAAGGTTTTATACCTGTAATAGTAATTTCAAATTAATACATAATTATATTAATTTTTAGACTTAATAATTATTTTTTAATTATTTAATATATTGCTTGATAGAGCTCGTCAAGCTCTCAACTATCTGCCTATGAGGTTCATACTCCACTTGATCTCCTCTCGCTCAAACTCATACTCAATCAAACTAAACTCGAGTGCTGCTTGCTTGAGTTACAACTTTATGTCAAACTCAATGATAATTGAATATACTCAACAAACTTATAGCAACAATGTTTTCATATCAAAATTGAGAAATTAACAAACTCCCAACTTTTGATCAAGACAAACATTCATATGACATAACCAATAAATGCCATAGAAATGTACAACATAATCAAATCTAGTAGAGAAAGTCCAAGAGACCATACAAAACAAGCATGGAAAGTCATATATATTAAACCATATAAAGCATGTAAGTAAAACTAACAGTTTCATCATCTTGTATCGAGATATTTTCACTTCAAGGTAATCGAAGAAGCAAAATTAGATAAAATGCAAAGAAAGTGAAGGACTAGAGTGCGGGAACTAGTTAGACTAAGGGACAAAACAAGTTGGGCAAACCAACAAAAATATAGCCTTGATGTAAAATTTGGCTAAACCTCTTGAGGTAGGGTTTTCGAACTGGCAGTCCTCTAGCAGCAAATTCGCATGAGTGTGAGGCTTTAAATCCATGGAAGCCCTTCAGCCCAGGGCTGGAGAGCAGCCCCCCTCTCCGTCTACAAAGCCATTCGTGTCTCTTTTTTCCAACGTATCTCCTTCTCCGATAGGTATCAAGAAGCCGACAGTGCACTGATGCACGAACTTGGTTATGGTTAGTTCACATAGTGCAAGCGAAGGCAGTAATAGAAATGCAGCGAAGGGTAGCCGAATGCAGCAACGAAAATGCAGCTGAGGTTAACTGAAGTTGGTTATGGCCATGCAGACGTTACGGCCATGCAGATGTATTTTATGATGCTGCTGTAGTTTGTTAAAACAGTTCATTCAGCTGTAGTTTGTTAATCAATTCATTAGGCAGGAATCTTTTGACGTCAGCCGAGGTCAGCATTAGTCTAATAAGCCGACTTAGTTGACTGACATAGATTGTTATAAATAGAAAAGTAGAGCCAGGAAATAGAGGTATCTGATAATAGTCTTGTCATAGCCTTTCACTTGTCTTTTCATAACTTTCATTCCTTCTTTCCTTGTATTCTCTCGGTTACTCAGAAATAATAAATCCTTTTCATCCTTGATCTTCGAAGTTACTTCTCCGCCATTGTCGCGTCCCATTTTTTAAAAATAAATAATGATAAATAACGAGTTTAGAAAAATGGCTTTTGATTCAATTTTTGATTGAAAAATAAATTTTTGGTTTAGAAGAAAATGAAAAACATGGGTCTAAATGGGACTTGAAAATGCGACGATTTGACCCAAAATATAGTTTAAAAAGGGTTTTTTTTTTAATGGAAAATGGAGTCGCCACTTGGTATCGAGTTGAGGTGTACCAAGTCACCTAAAAATGAATTTTAAAGGAAAAAGTAGAAAACCCTTTTTAAACGACTCCAAGTCCATGAAAATCAGAGAAAAAGATTCGGGAGTCGCATTTGAAGAAAGGGAAGGCAAGGATAAGAATCCAAGGCACCCTTTCAACCTAGCCAAGGCTAGTTGCGCGATTTAGTCAAAGATTTTCTTATTTTAACCAAAAGATTTATCACATTTGGATGTACTATATGAATGCAAACCCTAGACCTAGGAGGGTGTCGATGGGTCGAAATGTATCTTCAAAGCTTATTTGGCATCAATCACATTAATTGTGATGCCCAATGAAGACTCTTCGAAGAAGTCACAAATAATGCAAACATATGAGACTCTAAGAAAAAAATAAAATAATTATGCAAATATACGTCTTAAAGGAGTGCATCATGTCGGGTACGGGGGACTAATGTTCGTGACTCAATTTTCCCTTTAATAGAGGGAATACGAGCGTGCTAAGGCTAGAAAAGCCAAACTCGTCCATATCCCATACTCAAGGGGCTATTCCCTAATCTAATCAAGCAAATGCACTACCCTAGTTCTAATACTTATATGAAATGCAAGTCTAATGTCATGTTTCCATACAAAGGGATGAAGAATATACATATACAAGGGGAAATATGGAATAGGGGATATAAATAGAAAGTAATATGGGATAAAAAATGTATATATAAGAAAAGTGTCATGCAACATGGAAAAGACCCTAAAAGTGAAAACATGCATGAGATGAAGGGATTCACACAATCATGATCAAACGTGTGGGAAGTCCTAAGGGTCTAGCGTTGGACTAGCCCATGTCTATGAATTCTCACTAGCATTGGACTTGTGAGCTCGAGGGAAAGACCGTGACTAGCATTGGACTAGCCACGGCTATGTGCATTTGCATCCACCATATATACATAAGTAAACATACATAATTAAAGCAAGTAGGCATGTGAGCACGTAATTCACATAACACATAAACATGCATATCTAGATGCCAAGCCCTAAGAAAGCAATTAAACACATAGCACCTAAGCATGCAAACCACACAAAACAATCAAAGCCCTAACTATTACATTTGTGGGGGGAGGCCTACTACAATCTAACGGAGGGAAATGAAAATAAATACAATAAACCTAACTATTACAACTTGGCATTTAAATGCCTTTCAAATGATCAAAATTGAACTAAAATCAATGCAAATTTCGATAACTAAAGAGATAAATAAAAATGAAATAAAACAATCAAGGTCATGCAATTACACACATAAGCCATGTAGATGCACATAGGATCAAATAAAGTGAAAATAAGGGATAGAGTGTACCTCCCTTGAGTTGGAGCCCTAATGGAGTGAAATTACTTATTTACCCTCCAAAAACAAAGAAAAGGTCAAGGCACCAATTTAATTTGAGAAAAATTAAAGAAAATATGCAAGCACAAACTCACTTGATCATAAAGCCCTTAAAATCATGAATTAAGTGCAATTTAAACAAAGCATGGTAGTTAATTGAAGCAAACAAGCAATGAAAAGTTGTAAAATTAAACCTGCCAAGGACCTAATTGAGGAAATTATTCAATTGGTTGAGTCATAGTGGAATTAGACAAAAGACGAGAGGTTAGAATGCAATCATTGAAAAATCTTTTCATGCATGCAACGAAAGCTTTCTTCTGCAATTTTTCAACTACGTTTCCTGCAATTATTGTGTTCATTCTAATGCAATCTTTCCATCCAAAACAAGTTAATATTTCAACCCAACATCACAGCCTCGATTCCAAAACAACGAATTCGTAAAATTCAACATCCAAAACAAACCAAGAAAAAAAAAAAGAAGCGTAGGAATGGGAGCATGTAATTTTCTGGAAAATTTTCTGCTGTTGCTGCCCTGAACAGCAAAGCATCAGTTTTAATAAAAAAACAAGCACAACCCATCTAAAAATGATAAAATGTGCGCTGCACATTGAACAAAAGGAAATCAACAACCAATGGACAATCACAGCATCCGAAATATGCATTTGTCTCTACCTCACTACAAGTGCAACCATAAAAAACAGCAAAAGCAACGTGAGGATTTGCAGCAACTTCGCTCACTTCACTCTAGTTTCATGAACGAAAGTGAGGTGATGATTTTTGTTCATACATAGAGCAGACTATTACAAGGGAAATTCGGTATGGATTAGTATTATCTTGTCATAAACCAGAGAGGAGCTAAGTGCACGAACTACCACTGTCATGCCATGAAACAAAGAAAAACCGAATCATTCTCCTACCCAACATCAAACAGATTCTAGGGTCATTAACCACCTTATTAAAACTTCATCTTAGCATTGTTAGCAACACACAGGTGCACCTACCCATTCCCAGCAGGGTCAACGATGCTATCAGCTATGAAAATGCAGTAAAGATTCAAAGGAAACAACTTGCGGATGCATCTTATCAGCAAACTCAGGCAACTTGCAATCTCAACATGCATTATATTCATCATGAACACACCCTTAAACAAACAACAAAGATAATTGGGGATAGAGAGGGGTCAAAAATATTTACTTTCCAAAATTTTTTTTTAAGCAGCCTAATCGAAGACAGCTTTCATTTTTGCTGGTTTCTGCGATCTTAAACCACTACAGCCGAGGTATCTCAGGCCTTCTCAAACCAAACCATCAAATTCATTAACCCCAATCCATTAAACTCCCGCAACACAACACAACAGCAAAAGACAAACCATTGAAACTCAATCAAAAAAAAACTGAAATGGAAGTGCATGCGATCTGGACATGTTCTGCAATTTTCCAGCTACGGCTCTCTATTTTTTTTTGTTCATCAAATGTGTCTTTCATCCGAACACAGCCAACATCCCAAACCAAACTCACACCGCGATCTTAAATAAGAAAAACAAAGTTCAACATCCAAACATACAAACAACAAGAGAAGAAAGAACAACAATCAACGAAGCATTAGCAAAAATCAGCCAGAAACTTTTTCATTTCCCTGAAATTTTCCATGCACCAGGTTCGAATGACATGCATTTCCTTACTCGTCTTTGTCGAAAAACATACGAAATCTAAACACTCCAACCCATGAAATCAATAACTACCGATGTAAAAGAGAGCAAACAACAGAGAGCGAATAAATCCACCATGAACCAAACACTCAAACAAGCAGCCACGGAAACAAAACACAGCGGCACAGATTTCCTATATTCTGATCTAAATCTCATGATACTTGACTGAAAAAAATGAAAGTATTACCTTAATCACACAATGAAGCGCAGAATGACCAAGGATAAGGGCTAACGGATTCACCAGATCTTCGGGGAAGCACCAGTGGAAAACAGCGCCGCTGACTCGGTCACCTGGAGCTTCGATCCTTCCTTCCCTTCCAGATTTCTTTCCAGCAGCCTTTCCTCTTTCTTACTACCTGGCTGAAACTCCTTGCTCCTCCGTGGGTTTCTCTCTTCCGTCCGTTGCTTCTTTTTCTCTCTGATTTTTAGCCGTCACTCCTTCTTCAGCCGCCAACCCCTTCTACCTTTCAGCCGTCATCAGACTTCACTCTCAGCTGCCCAACCTCCTTCCTAGCCTTTCTTTCTTACTCACTCTTTCAGCCCGTCGCCTCTTTGCAACCTTAGCCGCCCTTTTTCCCTTCCTTCACCTCTCTCTGCTCTCCAAGCTTTTCCTTTTCTCTTGTTTCTACCTCCCTAGCCGTCAAAAACTCTCAGCCTCACTCCCAAAACCCCCGCCGCTGTACCTTACCCTTTTTCAGTCCCGTTCTTGACCTCTTTTTTTTTTTTTCCATCCGCCCCCTTTTCCATTTTTCAGCCGGCCCCCCCTTGCTTATTTCCTTTTTCCTTTTTCTAGTTTTTTTTGTTTTCTTTCAAAAATCCCTATCCTACAAGTGTCTAGACACCTCACCATCTAGATAATGTGTTGTCCAAGACAAAAAGGGACACTTGTCCCTATTGCATATTCTCCATTTGTCTAGCATGCAAACTTCCACCTATTTCACACATTATTTTGTATTTTTGTATTTTCATTTTTCCCTTTTTTTGAAATTTAGTATGAAGACAAAAATAAATAAATAATAAAATAAAATAAAATGAACTAGAACAAAATAAAATAAAATAAAATAAACCCTAGAATTGAAACAAATAAAGAAAAATTAATTAATTAAACCAATAAAGTTAAAAAATCAAAAATTTGGTGTCTACAGCCATTTTTTGTAGCTTCAAGATCTTAGATAAACAGACCTCCACTGACCTCTGCATCAGTGGTATCAGAGTTGGGTTGAACCAGCTAAGTTCACCAATGGTAGAGGGCACTAGGTCTCAAGACGTCAGGAAGATGGAGGAACACGTTCGCTCCATGCCGAAGGAACAACAGGAACAATTCGAAAGGGAGATGGCAGCTCTAAGGAACTTAGTGATTGAATTACACACACAGAAGGGTCCAGTAGAAGGAAATAACTCCCCTCATAATTCGGATTTTTCAAACAGCAATCGAGGGAATTACCATGTTCCCTCTCGCTTGTCCTGGATTGATTTTCCAAAATTTCATGGGGAGGATTTTAGGGGATGGTTGTACAAGTGTGAGCAGTTTTTTGAAGTGGATGAGACGCCAAGCTCAGTGAAGGTCAAAATAGCTGCAATGAATCTGGAGGGAAAAGCTCTCCAGTGGCACCAAATTTTCATGCGCTCCAGACTTACGCGGGAGGTTCCGGCTTGGGAGGAGTATGTAAGGGAATTGTCCTCCAGGTTTGGAGACACCTTGTATGACGATCCAATGGGGGAACTTAAAAGCTTGAAACAATCTGGGACAGTACAGAAGTACCACGGCCTGTTTGAGGAGCTTCTCAAAAGAGTGGATCTTCCTGAGGACTACGCCACAAGCTGTTTCGTGAGTGGGTTGAAACCAGAAATCCAGCTGACCGTAACGATGTTCATGCCTAAAAACGTGCAACATGCTAGGATCCTGGCCAAGATTGAAGAAGCTAAGGTGCTTGTGCAGCGGAAAGGGAAGGGGTTATCCAAACCTTACACAAGTTATCCATATCATATCAGCAATTTCGCTTCTTTCCACGCCAACCCCTCTGGTCACAAATGGAAGGTAGATTCTAAGCCACTCCTTCCCCTCCCTACTTTTCCAGCACTACCTAGTAATGAGAAGCAGAAAGAGTTAGTCGTCAAGAAGCCTTTTAGGAGGCTGAGTAGAGCAGAAATGGATGAGAAGAAGGCTAGGGGGCTATGCTTTTGGTGTGATGAGAGGTTCACAGCTGGACATAGATGTGGTAATAAACAATTTCATAGGTTGGAGGTTTGGGATGATATGTCAGGGGAGGATGAGAAGGAGTCAGGAAGTGTGACGCCCCCACTTCTCCCTAAGGCGAACCAAAGGGTATCAGCGGAACGCCTGCCCAGCTCTCGCCAGGACTCATGGCAAGATCCGTTCAAGCTTAGCACAATACTATTCAACAACACTAGATAAGTAAGAAAGTGCAAAAAACTTCCAAACTTAACAATATATATAACAATTATCCAATCCTTACATCAAATTCCTAAAAGTTACATCAATGCCCAAAATATACAACATCCAAGTACATCAAATATCCAAATCATACATTAGGTTCCCAAAAGTATAACCAATAAGAGGTCTAACCCAAAATATATTAGAAACCCTAAGCCAAAAGTGCATCAAAAGGGTTCATCCAAGTCTCATTCCATGCCAAATCCTGTTAAGGAAAACAAATCTACAGGGTGAGCAAAACGCTCGTGAGGCCAAGAACACACATGCAGGCACATTGTCCAAGTAACAATCCCAATTTAACAAGTAGAGCAATAATATTGCAATAAATAACAATTCGAGCGAGAAAAGTAAACAGAAACAATTCAAGGATATAGGAGCTCTCAGGAGCTATTTTCCACTTGCACGATCACGAACCTCCACGAGTTGACACTCCGTCAATCGGGTAGGTTTAGTCCGTAGAACTTCACTTATCATGTCGCCTTTCACCTTACATACCCCTGTATCGGGCCTGCCTGTCGTTTGTTTGAGGCGATACTGCTCGAGTATGCCAAGCAAGATCTCTTAATAGATCAAGCTTTTGTTTTCTCATGGTTCGCCAAGGAGCCCGACCAAGCCCATGCCGGCTCGAGTCCGAGATTAGCCAGTGAGATTTGGGCGTCCCCCATGTACATTTGAGTGTCGAGGAGATTCACTCCAGCGACGTATGCAGCCATAGCATACTATTTCGGGTCAAGCAAGCATGTGATATATTCAAACATTCATGTCATGTCCAGCAGGTCATTCATTTCATGTCAAGCAAGTTAATCATGAATCATTGGTTTCAAATGAGAACGAGTGCGATAAAGTACACACTCGTCTCCATTTTCAAAATCGCAAGTCATGGATACCAAGTCAGCATGTATCAAATTTATAGGAGTTCAAGTAGTCATGCACTTGACACTCACCAAGTCAACCAAGGAGAAATGTTACTTGAAGTTCAAGTGTCTACCGTAGGATCCTCTTGAAGATCCTTGTGCGAGCCTGAGCAATTAATAGTGAGCAATCACTTATAAACCCCATTTATCAAGGAAGATCGCACGCTTGTACAATCCTAGAAAATTTTACTAAAATGATCCTAAATTACTCGCGAATTAAGGCTCAAAAGTAGGGTTTTAAAGTACAAGAGAAATCGAGTTTTCATCTTTGAAATCAAGTATAAAACGTTCAAGTGATATCGAGGGAAAAAGAAGAATTTGAAAAGCTCCATTTCCTTAAGTTCTGAAAATTTCAGTTTTGATACGAGATTTTTGAAAAATCGTATCTTACTCTTTACAAGTCTAAAATTGGAAAACTTGGTATCGTTGGAAACTTCTTCCAAAGTACTAAAAGTTCCTAGAATACACTTTCCCATGATTCCAAATGGAAGGTATTCAAAAATTGTCTCAAAGTCGCTGTTTAAAGCTTGCTAGACAGTTTCGGGGTTGGTTTTTCGCCAACTTTGGAAATTCGGTGAAATTCACAGAATTTGAACTACCCTTTCAAATTTGAAACTCAATTAGAGTTTCATTCAAAGTTTAAAACAAAACAAGCGGAACAAGAATCGGAGTTTTGAGCACCAAGTTATAGTATCTCAAAGTTGCTGAAAAATTGAGACGGTTGGGCAATTTCCAGATTTAAGTTACAAACTTTGGGACTTTGTTTGAGTATCGAAACGGACTCAGAATGGCACCAAAATTAGCATTATTACACTACCATATAAGGGCTATTCCGCTGTAAAATTTCATAGAAAAATATGCATGGGAAGTTGGTTAATAAAACCGCTAAAGTCCCAAGAAGTTCTAAGGCAAATCTGCCTTGGACTTCCGTTTTTCCGTTTTCAAGCATTTGGCCAAGGAAATTCCCTCAACATGGTTCATTGGTGTAGACAAGGTCTAATAAAAATTCTAAGATAGGTTTGGTAGGTGATTAACACCAAGAACCTCGAATTAACAGGTCTCAATCAAGTTTAGTAATAATTCTGCCCAAAAGGAGGGTTTTCCTTCAAGAAATCAGTTTTGAAATACGGCCACAAATCACTCAATTCAACTCAGAATTGGACGTGATTGGTGGCGTTGGAAAACACATTCATAAAGCTACAATTTCTTAGAAGAAACCATTTTCAAAATCTGTCCACAACTAGTCCACATTGGAGCCTCAAGTTGTAGTTCATGTTCTGCCTTCCAGGGAACTAACGAAACAGGACAGCCAAGTTCAAATGGTTGGTACGGATTACTCATATGGAATCAGGATGTGCATTTTATACCGTTGGAAATCTGGGAATGTCTAGTTTCCAGTTCCACAAACGGCACTTGATTTTGACATCGGAGTAAAAAGTTATGGCCGAAAGAAAAAGACTGCCTGAGCAATCCGGGAAAATTTTCCAGTTTCGCTAAACCTTTGAAATCACTACAATTGACCAACCAAATCATGTTATTTTTCAATGAAACTTTCTACACCATTCATATAACATGTATACATCACAAAAAAGTCATTAGAACCTCAAAAATTTGCACCAAAGTGCACGAACATGGCAGGGGTAAAATGGTCACTTTTGTTCATTGCACCTTCCTTGAATTTCTACCAACAACCCAACATTATTCCACTAATTTAAGCACTAAACCAACATTAATAGCATCATCATTCATCAAATCAGTCCATCCAATCCAAGTGGGAGTTCATAGAGCCCACACAACAATTTTTCCAACATAAACAAGCTACCCACATGCATGCATAAGCTTAGATGTGCAATAGAACTTCCATAAATCAAGATTATCAAGGTTGATCGTCGCTTACTTAGCTAGATGATCAAGACAGAAATTTTCGGTCCCTCCTTAGCCCAAGAAAACCATGGAAAGCAAACCCCTTTTGTAGCTTAATGTGGTCTCCAAGTGATTAGCTAAGTGTGGTGTGAATTTGAGTTGATTTGTGTAAGAAATGAAGCAAGATTTGATGAAGAAAATGGAAGAGTTTCTTGGTTCCTTTTTGTTCTTGATGGCCGGCTGTTTTGGAGGGAAGAGAGAGGGAAAAAAATCTGATGGAGCTAGCTTCTTAAAAGAAACTTAATGGTTAACTATTTTGTGCACAAAAGTCAACCGTAAATAGTGCGCGTACGCACGTATTTTGTGCTCGATTCCTCTCGAGTTTGTTTCACTAGTGCACTAAACCTCTAATGCACTTGTATTCATACTATTATTATTCACTCTTATGCGTACTTCCGATTTTTGCGCGATAAAACGAAATCTCCAAGAAATTCTTATAGCGATAGCTTCACTAATTAATACTTGAATATTTAAGTATAAAATTACCTATTTTAAGACTAATGTACAAGTCTCCAATTTTTCCAAGCTTATAGTACTCTCAAAACCGTTATTGCTTCCAAACGCGCATTCGCTATTCTCACTTAACGAGCTTTCAAAAATTAAATTTTGAAACGAGTCACTTTAAAAATATAATTAAGTTATAGACCCATGTAATTAGGTCTAGAGAGGTTAGAAAATAATATTCGGGGCAATTGGCCAAATAAATAATTAAATGAACTAGTAATAGGAGTTTAAAATAGGTAAATTTTTGCAAGTCCTCATATGAGTCGAGTATTAATTCCTCAATTAACCTTTCTTAATCTACCATTGATCATTCTTAACTCTCCAATATTAATACACTCCCGATTCTAGTATAGCCTCGAAAGACGTGCACTCGTTGTTCCAAACTAAACAAATTTTTGAAAAGTGAATTTTCTAGCAAAACGCTTTAAAAATATAAAAGAGGCATTGTTCCAAATAAATGGATTTTAAATGGCCAAAATAAATAATTCGGAGAAAATGAGTAAATAAATATTTAAGTAAACTTGTAATATTCGATAAATAAGAAAAAAAATTTTTGGGTCCTCACAGGAAGTGAAGAAGACACACTGGATAACGGTCAACTGGCACACATTTCTCTTAATGCCATAACCAACATGAGTGTTCCTAATTTTAGAACTATGAGGGTTACGGTTCATGTGGGAAGGCAATCTGTGAACATTTTCATAGATTGTGGTAGCTCCCATAATTTCGTTCACCCTAGGGTAGTACAGAAGTTGGGTTTGACTACACAGAGGGTTGATCGGTTTCTAGCCCATACACGATAATAATCTGCCTCGTGCTCTAGCCGAATCAGGACATGCCTGCGATCGAGGAGCCCAAGCGACACCTCTCCTTTCAAATCCAGAGTGCAGAAGAACTTGCGAAGGTCCTCCATGTATAGGCGGCCCCTGGAAAACTTACCCACCAAGGAGAACTGAAATGGGGCAGCAACCTTCTCAATATCATCCATGGAGAAGCATACAGCCGGTTCCCCACAATGTGGAGAAGCAACTGCCTGCACCCTTTCTACCGTATCAATAGCCATCAGTGACGCGAAAGATTTCGACTCAAACCCCATCGACAGTTTGGCCGAGAGGATCTCAACGAAGGACGGTTTCCCCCCTCCCCCCAAGGAGGAAGGATGTGCGGCCATGGTGGCCAACAGCCCTAGCAACCCTGGATGTAGCAAACCCTAAGGCAGAGAGCGGCTACGAAAAAAAAGGTCCTTAGTAAACAAGACAGTTTCGATCATGTTTTTTGGCAAACTTTGGAAATTCGACAAAATTCACAAAAAGTGAAGTAGCCTCTGAAATTTGTAACACAATAAGAATTCTAATCAAGGTTTCAAACACAACAAACGAAACTAGATTCGGAGTTTTGAGTATCATGATATAGCAGCTCAAATTTGGCCAAAATTGAAGACTGTTCTGTGAATTTTCCAGATTTGAAAACAAATTTGGGACTTCAGTTAGGTATCGAAATTGTCTTAGAATAACACCAAATTTGGTACAATTCAAATTCCATATGAGGACTACTCCTCTATCAAATTTCACGTAAAAAATCGTGCGGGAAGGTAGTTAACAAAACTACCAAATTTCAAGAAATTTCCAAGACAAATCTGTCTTCTTGCTTTCTTTTCCTTTTCAAACACTTTGCACCATGAAATAAGTCCCATTTTGGTTCATTTGTGAAACCAAAGTCCAAGAAACATTTCTAAAACAATTGATAGGAGGTTGACATCAAAATTTTCAAAGCAAAGCATCTAACAAACAACCAAATCAGTTGGCCAGCAAAAAGTAGGGTTTTTCTAGCTCTGCTGTAGTTTGTAAACTGTACCATATCTCACTCAAAAAAACTTGGAATTGAGAATGGTCAGTGGCGTTAAAAATTAGATTCAAAAGCCTACATTTCATCAGAATAAGTCGTTCCAAAAATCCGCTCATAGGTAGCTCGAATTCAAGCGACAAGTCGCAGCTTCTCACTGCCATTCCAACAGAATAGCATAACAGAACAGGAAACTTTGGTGAATCACTATGGATCACTCAGTTCAAACGAGATGGTGTTTTTTGTACCGTTGGAAAGCTACAACTGTCTAGTTTCAAATTCCATAAATGGCACTCGATTTCGACGTCTGTACAAAAAGATATGTTCGATCAAAGGGACACTGTTCAAGCTGTCCGAACACAGTTTCCAGATTTGATTAAATTTCGAAACTTCATGTTTTGCTCAACCAATTCAAATGATTTTTGGTAGAAAATTTCTACACATAATATATAATATATATCTATCAGTTTCACAGTCATTTGAGGCCCCAAAATTAGAAATACAGGTACTATAAAAACAGGACAGATTTGTCTAGCATTCCTGCGAAATTTTTCCTTCGATTCCTCTCTTCTTTTCAAATCTTAACACTCATCTACACACTAACACACATATTATCATCATATCAACCCATACAACCAAGGTGGAAATTCATAGAGCCCACTTCAACCAATCCAATCCAAGTAACAACAACTATAATGAAGCTACAAGCTTCAAAACCAAGAATAAACCCACTGAAGCCAAGAATAAAATATTGAATGGTGTTGGATGATTACCTCCTAACCTTGAGAGAAACCAGAAATTTTTGCACCACTAAAGCTCCAAGAAACCGCAAGGATGATGCCTTTCTTCTAGCTTAAGTGAGTCTCCAAGTAATTTATGAGTTGGATGCAAAGTTTGAGATGAAATGGAGGAAGATTTGAAGTAAAAATGGAGTGAGCTTCTTCCTTTCTTTTTTTCTTGCTGTTCAACCGGCACTAATGGAGTGAGGAGAATGTTTTTGATGTTATGTGAAACTTCCTTGAGAAGCTTAAGGTTTTGGGCAAAATTCTAACAAAGTCAACTCGTAATAGTGCTCGCGCACGCGTTTCGTATCCAATTTCTCACGGGTTTGTTTCAATTGTGCACTAAACCTCTATTGTAATTCCTTTAATGCTATAATTATTCACTCTTAGTAGTCTATTATTGGTTTCTTAAATCTCCACTTAGCCGTTCCGGCTCGATTTACGCGAACTTCCAATTCGCGCGTGTTAAAACGAAATTGAAAAGAAATTCTTATAACGATAATATAATTAACTAATACTAGAGTAAATAATTATAAAAATAACTATTTTTAAAAATAAAACATGAGTTCTCAAATCTCCAAGATCATTGCACTCTCAGATCGAATATTGCCTCGAAAACGTGTATTCACTATTTCTTACTAAACGAGCCTCCGAAAAATAAATTTTTGCTAACGAAACGTTTTAAAAACATAAGGGAGACATTGTTCCATATATATGGACTTAAAATGGTTGAAATAAATTATTCGAAGAAAACGGGTGAATAAATAATTAAATAAGTCAGTAAAATAAGATAAAATAAGAAAATTTTCGGGTCCTCACATCCTTCCCTCCTTAAAAGAAATTTCGTCCTCGAAATTCACACTTAGGACAATATCATTCCCTTAATAGTTATGCTTTTCAGATCAATCAATAACTTACACTCTCCAACCCATATCTCACAATTTCTATTCACCCAATTAGCAGTCAAACTTTGATTCTATCTCATGAGTCTAGGGTTTTGCAAAAGAGTGTGTCATACTAGGGTTACTTAGAACCTTAGATAAACAATGAAAAGAAAGAATTATACCTTCAATGGCCTTAGCAGGATCGGAAACTTGTTGATAGTCTAATGTATAAATCCTAGCCGGCGCTTTAGGTCGACAGCCTCCAGCACTAAATTGTTTAGATACTGACTTGTCTGGCCGTTGGGCACTACCTCCTTCTTTCTGTATACTCGGACAATTCGCGATCTGATGTTCAGTGTTGCTACAATACAAACACTTTCCCGATTTCTTCCAGCACTCATTCTCTGTATGGTTAGGCTTACGATAATAACCACAAATAACTTGAGCAGTCACAGCTTGACCACTTGGAGGTGTCTCCCTCGGTTGCCCTCGTCCATTGTGGCCTTCTCTTGATTGAGTCCTTTTTGGACTAGATGTCTCTACTCCTCCCATTCCTTTTTAGAAGGTGGGGCACCCTTATCTGCTTGTCCAGGAGCATAACTAGGGGTGCCCCTTTTCTTGGCATGAAAATCCTTAACTTTGCAACCTTGCACTTTCGACTCTCTGCGCCTTCTCTAGGGTTTCGGTGAAAGTAGAGATTTGGGCTGCTGCTAACCCATCTTGAATCTCCACGTTAAGTCCCTGTACAAATTGCCTTATCCTTCTCCTCTCAGTGGCTATCAATTCTAGGGCGTACCTAGAAAACTTAGTGAATTTTCCCTCATACTCAGCCACGCTAGACGCCCCCTGCTTCACTTTTATGAATTCGTCCTCCCGTTTCTCTTGAACCAAGGGCGGGAGAAACTTCTTATTAAACTCTCATAAAAGGTTTTCTCAGGTCCAAGAGGTTTGTGCTCTTTTCCATTTTCCCCTTATCACATCCCACCAAGCGCGTGCTGCACCCTCAAACTGAAAGACAGCAAAAGTCACTCGCCTCTCCTCCGCATAATCTAGGGCGGCGAAAATGTTGGTCATTCTTTCTAGCCAATTCTCCGCTAACTCGGGGTCAAGTCCTCTGATAAACTTAGGCGGATTAAATTTCAAAAATCGCTCCAAGGCTCTATCTTCCCCTCTATCTTAGGCCCCGAGTTGGTTAAGTGGCCCTGGACCCTGTCTCTCAGCTAACCATTCAAGGATATCAGTCATCCTATTAATGGCAGTAGCCACTTGGTTACCCTCTACATTTTCTTGTCCTTAGGTCGGTCCAGTTGCCGATCCTTGTTCATCCCCTTGAGGTTGGTTTTGCCTAGTCCCTCGCCCACGACCTCGACCACTCCTACGTCCGTCCATAATTCTAGTTATGCCTACCGCAGGAAATAAAAGTAATTACGCGAGGAAATGCTTAAAATAAGAGCCAATCATGAAAACATTGGAAATAATAATAATTAGCATATATTTACACTTCAAGATCCATACAATTTGCAAGCCATGGGGTATTACAAAAATATAGCACACAGGTGCCATAAAAGTACTTTTAGTCATTCATGACTAAAGTAAAGCCAAGTGCCTCAAAAGTAGGCCACAGAGTCAAACAAAAATACAATGGCCTTGGCACTAGCATCACCCCAGCTATTTCTAACCACAAAAGTCAAAAGTCTGTCACTCTAGGTCTAGTCCACAGTAGGGCTATCAGGTGAAACCTCCTCCTCAGGATCCTCCTCCGGATTCTCCTCCTCAGGAGTACCCTCAGGAGCCAGACTCTGTACAATATCCATCACCTCATCAATCAGCATAGAGGTGTCGGCTAGAATCCTGGAAACCCGATCTCGGACCTCCTCGACTATCCTAGTGAGTCGAGCTCTAACCCTCTGAATCTCATCACGTGCGGCCTCAGTCCTAGCCACCTCGTCTACCATAGTCCCCTCCAGCTCTGCGATCCTGTCACCCTGAGCATCCACCATGGCGCTCAGCTCCTCAAACTCCTGAAGTAAAAATCTGTTGGTATTCACCAACTGACGACGCTCGTCATCCAGTGATAGTACGAGGTCATTAGGGTACGCGTACGTCACCCTATAGCGGCGTCGAGGAACCCTAGAAGAAGGCGAGTAACGCACACGAGCTCCTCCACCAAGAGCTCGGTAGTAAATAGGCCTAAAAGACTCTACATGGCAATTGGCATGACCATGACCATTAGCGGCATGTCCATTTCCATTATCCATCCCTGCAAAACAACCACAATGTCCAGGTTAGAAACTTAAAGTTACTAACTCGCACAAACATTACTTAAGGTACAACTAAATTATCTAATCCCGATTCTCAAGTGCAAATCCTCTAAGATATCTCCCCAAATAAATCTCTAAACGTAGGCTCTTTGCCACCAAATGCCATTCAAGAAACTCTTAAGTACTAATTCTCTTTAACCACCGGAATATAATAGGTTAATAGTCAAGTGAATCCCACAGTCCGATATCCTAAACTTTTAGCCTAAGATACACTACAAAGATCTGAAACCTAGGCTCTGATACCAACTGTGATGCCCCCACTTCTCCCAAGGGCGAACCCAAGGGTATCCGCGGAACGCCTGCCCAACTCTTGCCAGGACTCGGTATGATTCCCATTCAAGCTTAATACAATAATAACTATTAATACCAGACGACGTAAGGAAAGAAGTAACTTCCATACATAGATATTCAATCGTATATTACAAGTTTCAAAATACATCCACTTTCCAAAAATATATAACTTCCATAAGATGTCTAGTCAAGTACATTCCCAAAATTCTAGTCAAAAGAGCCATCAAGTACGCTTCTCCAAAATTCCTTCCATTTCAGCTCCTGTTAAGGAAAATAAATCTAACAGGGTAAGCGGATGCTAGTGAGGCCAAGAAAAAAAACAAAACATGCACATACGAACACATAGTTCAAGTAACAAGTAACAATAACATATGTACAAGAATTAAAACCAGAAAGTTCAAGTAATTCACAATTTATAATATAACACACTTGTTAAGGATACAGGAGCTCTTAGGAGCTAATTTCCACTTGTTTCGCCAAGGCTCGATCCGATACCCCCTTGTGATGACACTCCATCATCCGGGTAAGTATTTAGTCAGTAGAAACTTCACTTACTACTTCCTTCATCCACCATTCCACCCTCTCAGATCCGTAACCAGACACGCATGAAAAGGGAGATACTACACGAGCATGCCGAATAAGATCTCAAAAGATCAAGTCTTTTATGAGCACGCACGAAAAGGGCGATACTTCACAAGTATGCCGAACAAGATCTCAAAAGACCAAGTTTTGCTTTTTAATATTCTCATGGTTCATCAAGCTTCTCGACCAAGCCCATGCCGGCTCGAGTTGCAAGATTGGCTAATGAGATTTGGGCGTGCCCCACGAGTACACATATAATAGTCGACGAGATTCACTCTGATCGACATACAAGTCATGTTCACGTATAATACACGTATAAGTCAAATAAAGGAGAATGAGTGCGATAAAGTACACACTCACCTCATCAAGTTATGTTCACGTATACAAGTAAGATTAATCAAGTAAACACGACAAATCATGCTCTTGACACTCACCGATTCAAAATAAGCGAGCAAACAAAGTTTTAAGTGTCCACACCGAGATTCCCTTCGAAATCTCCTTGAGCGCCTGAACAATTAACAAGTATTTCTCACTCACAATCACGTATTAATCAAGAAAGAAGTTACACTCATTTAGACTAGTCAATACCTCAAACAAAGAACCTTAGCCACTCACAATAAAGGTTCAAAAGTGAGGTTTTATTAACACAAGAAAAACTGATTTTCTTCATGAAATCGAGTTTAAAATGATCAATCATTATCAAAGGGTAGGGAAGAGTTTCCAAAAACTCATTCCCCATCGTGTCGGAAAATTTCAGTTCTTCACGTCAAACTTAAAAAAATCAGAACTTGCACTCAATAGGTCCAAAATTGGAAAACATTACACCGTTGGAATCTTGGTTCAAAGTACTAAAAGTTCCTAGAAGACACTTTCCAAAGATTCTAAACGGAAGACAATCATTTTTCAGCTCAAAGTGGCTGACCTAGTAAACAAGACAGTTTCGATCATGTTTTTCGGCAAACTTTAGAAATTCGGAAAAATTCACAAAAAGTGAACTAGCCTCTGAAATTTGTAACACAATAAGAATTCTAATCAAGATTTCAAACACAACAAATGGAACTAGATTCGGAGTTTTGAGTATCAAGATATAGCAGTTCAAATTTGGCCAAAATTGAAGACTGTTCTGTGAATTTTCCAGATTTGAAAACAAATTTGGGACTTCAGTTAGGTATCGAAATTGTCTTAGAATAACACCAAATTTGGTACAATTCAAATTCCATATGAGGACTACTCCTCTATCAAATTTCACGTAAAAAATCGTGCGGGAAGGTAGTTAACAAAACTACCAAATTTCAAGAAATTTCCAAGACAAATCTGTCTTCTTGCTTTCTTTTCCTTTTCAAACACTTTGCACCATGAAATAAGTCCCATTTTGGTTCATTTGTGAAACCAAAGTCCAAGAAACATTTCAAAAACAATTGATAGGAGGTTGACATCAAAATTTTCAAAGCAAAGCATCTAACAAACAACCAAATCAGTTGGCCAGCAAAAAGTAGGGTTTTTCTAGCTCTGCTGTAGTTTGTAAACTGTACCATATCTCACTCAAAAAAACTTGGAATTGAGAATGGTCAGTGGCGTTAAAAATTAGATTCAAAAGCCTACATTTCATCAGAATAAGTCGTTCCAAAAATCCGCTCATAGGTAGCTCGAATTCAAGCGACAAGTCGCAGCTTCTCACTGCCATTCCAACAGAATAGCATAACAGAACAGGAAACTTTGGTGAATCACTATGGATCACTCAGTTCAAACGAGATGGTGTTTTTTGTACCGTTGGAAAGCTACAACTGTCTAGTTTCAAATTCCATAAATGGCACTCGATTTCGACGTCTGTACAAAAAGATATGTTCGATCAAAGGGACACTGTTCAAGCTGTCCGAACACAGTTTCCAGATTTGATTAAATTTCGAAACTTCATGTTTTGCTCAACCAATTCAAATGATTTTTGGTAGAAAATTTCTACACATAATATATAATATATATCTATCAGTTTCACAGTCATTTGAGGCCCCAAAATTAGAAATACAGGTACTATAAAAACAGGACAGATTTGTCTAGCATTCCTGCGAAATTTTTCCTTCGATTCCTCTCTTCTTTTCAAATCTTAACACTCATCTACACACTAACACACATATTATCATCATATCAACCCATACAACCAAGGTGGAAATTCATAGAGCCCACTTCAACCAATCCAATCCAAGTAACAACAACTATAATGAAGCTACAAGCTTCAAAACCAAGAATAAACCCACTGAAGCCAAGAATAAAATATTGAATGGTGTTGGATGATTACCTCCTAACCTTGAGAGAAACCAGAAATTTTTGCACCACTAAAGCTCCAAGAAACCGCAAGGATGATGCCTTTCTTCTAGCTTAAGTGAATCTCCAAGTAATTTATGAGTTGGATGCAAAGTTTGAGATGAAATGGAGGAAGATTTGAAGTAAAAATGGAGTGAGCTTCTTCCTTTCTTTTTTTCTTGCTGTTCGGCCAGCACTAATGGAGTGAGGAGAAGGGTTTTGATGTTATGTGAAGCTTCCTTGAGAAGCTTAAGGTTTTGGGCAAAATTCTAACAAAGTCAACTCGTAATAGTGCTCGCGCGCGCGCTTCATATCCAATTTCTCTCGGGTTTGTTTCAATTGTGCACTAAACCTCTATTGTAATTCCTTTAATACTATAATTATTCACTCTTAGTAGTCTAGTATTAGTTTCTTAAATCTCAACTTAGCCGTTCCGGCTCAATTTAAGTGAATTTCCAATTCGCGCGCGTTAAAGCGAAATTGAAAAGAAATTCTTATAAATATAATATAATTAACTAATACTAGGGTAAATATTTATAAAAATAACTATTTTTAAAAATAAAACATGAGTTCTCAAATCTCCAAGATCATTGCACTCTCAGATCGAATATTGCCTCGAAAATGTGTATTCGTTATTTCTTACTAAACGAGCCTCCGAAAAATAAATTTTTGCTAAGGAAATGTTTTAAAAACATAAGGGAGACATTGTTCCATACATATGGACTTAAAATGGTTGAAAAAAATTATTCAAAAAAAATGGGTGAATAAATAATTAAATAAGCCAGTAAAATAAGATAAAATAAGAAAATTTTCGGGTCCTCACATCCACTTACCTGTTATCCCTTTTCCACAAATATCTATATATAGATGTATATACATTTTGAACCCGCATGAGAATCGAAAATCAGGCAGAGCTTAGGTTCGGATCTTTTCTTAGGACTAAGAATGAATATTTGTTGTGAATTGGAGAGTAAAAATGACCGAGGTTTATGTACCATTAGAGTTAGCTTTTGGATTAGATGTGAAGGGTGGTAAAGGTATTGGATCGAAGTTTATGCATATATGAACCTGCATGTTTACTTATCTTTTTTAAATGCATTTTCTAAAATATATACTTTTTACTCAAACGCAGCTCCTCGAAACTTCGAGGGAATTTTTTAAACATCCTCCATGTATATGTTATTTATTATATATGTGTTTTAATATCCACGCATTGAGTTGCATGATTAATCTTCTTAAACGTATATGAGGTGTCGCGCCCCACTTTTTGATTGAATGATGTGTGGTGTGTGAGTAGTGTGGAATATGTGAACGTGTGAAAGTGAAAATAAAAAGCCATGGGACTTTAGAATGCGACGATTTGGCCAAACAAAGTTCAAAAGGGTTTCTTGAAAAATGGAGTCGCCACTTGGTATAGAGTTAGGGTGTACCAAGTCACCAAAAAATGATTTTTGTTTTTGAATGAAAAAAGTAAATAAACCCTTTTAAAGAACTTTTGGGTCTACGTAACCAAAAGAGGGATCGGGGGTCACATTTGACGGAGGGGAAGGCAAGGATAAAAATCCAAGGCACCCCTTCGACCTAGCCAAGGCTAGTTGCGTGACTTAAACCAATTTTTCCTAATTTTTCTACCCAAGGTATGTATCGCATGTTGGATATGACTACGTGAATGCAAAAACCTAGACCTAGGGGACATGGGGGAAATTTCTCTTCAAAGGGTGAGTGGTGCCAATCACATTAATTGTGAAGCCCAATAATGATCCTTTGGAGAGGTCACACGTAATCCTAAATGACGTAAAAAATGAGTGGAATGCATGCCATGTGAAAGTGTGAGTTTGTGTGAAGTGAGAAAAATGATAAAAGTAAGATATAAGTGGAGGTGTGCAAATGTCTTTGAATGCAAATATATATATACTCCAAATGCAAGTGGGCAAAAATGCATGTATGCAATTTAAAGAAAAGTGCGAAAGTGTCGGTGTGCAAATGAAGATGAAAGTACTCGTGTGCGAGTGAAGATAAAAGTGTTCGTGTGCAAGTGAAGATAAAAGTGTTTGTGTGCAAGTGAAGATAAAAAAGTGTTCGTGTGCAAGTGAAAGTGATAAAAAGGTGCATGTGTGCAAATGAGACAAAAGTGAAAGTGTGATGATAGAGTGGATTGAGAATGCATGAGCCTAGGGAATTCATGCATATTGGGTACGGGGAGACCTAAATCGTGACTCAATTTGCCCTTTTATAGAGAGGATACAAGCGTGCTAAGGCTTTAGAAAAAGCCACACTCGTCTATATCCCATATTTAAGGGGACTCTCCAGGCAAATGAACCCTATAACTAGTATGAGATGCAAAAATCCTAAAATGAGGGGAAAAGGGGTTCGAGGAGTATGCCAAATGATAAAACTAAGAAAAATGCATGACATGTAGTGGACATGCAAATATGCACTAACAAAAGGGGATGGCCTATTGGGTCTAGCGTTGGACTAGCCCATTCTATGAATTCCGACTAGCATTGGACTAGCGGAAACGTACATTCATCCATCACATTCATTCATGGCTATGGAAAGCGAGTAGACATGCCAAACACTCATAAACACATAGCACATAACATTTAGCATGCTCGACTAGATGCAAGGCCCTAACAAAGCAAATTAACACATAGCAACTAAGCATGCAAGACACATAAAGCAATTAAAGCCCTAACTATTACATTTGCTAGCTAGGCACATGTCTTCAACAGGTCCTCATCGAATGCGCCTCCAAGCCCTATCTATTACAAGCCAAGAGGTGTACACATACCCCATAATAAGACTTCAAAAGGGGGAAAGGGAAAATGGACAAGAAAGCTCGCCAAGCCCTATCTATTACAAGCCAAGAGGTGTACACATACCCCATAAAAACTTAAATAAAAGTAAAAGTAAGTAAATACATGCAAGGAGGTAGGGAAAGCGAAGTAGACAGGCATATTCACATAACACATAAGGTCACATAGGAGAAATGAAAATCAAGGAGATAGAGGTTACCTCCCTTGCAATTGGGCCCCAATGAAGTGAACTTACTTATTTATCCTCCAAAATAAAAGAAATGGTCAAGGTACCAATTTATTTGGGAAAAATTAAAAGAAATGTGCAAAACAAGCTCACTTGGTCATAAAGCCCCTAAAGTCATGACTTAAATGCAATTGACAAAGCATGGTAGTTAATTGAAGCAAACAAGCAATGAAGTTGCAAAAAATTAAAGTGCCAAGGACCAAATTGAGGAAATCATTCAATTGATTGGGCCATAGTAGGACAAGGGGAGACTTGGGGGGTCAAAGTGCAATTTTCAGGAGCATTTACATGCAAGCTCATGCGATTTACGTAGGAAATGCTTCTGCTACACTTCTTGTTAAACCATCAGCAACCGAAAGAAAAACAGCACACATAACTTGCTTTCAAGTTCAGTTCTCAAACCCAAATATGAAAGCTTTAAACTAGCAGCAAACTACGTAATCCCCATAATCCAATCAAATAGGAAACTTAAAAAAACCATGCAAGATCATGAAAAAAGTGGGCAAAACATTTGAAGAATGAAACTGCTGTAACTTTCTTAGCTTCACATTCCAAGACCAGATTTCAGATTCAAGCAACCTTAACCAAAATTTCCTTGATCTAACACCTAAACTTTGAACTAAACAAACAAGACATGAATTTGACATCTAAACAAACAAGAAACATAGGGGAACTGGTGCAAAAGGTCACGGAAAAACTCAAGCATGCTGCAAACTCACGGTTGCATAGTCTCATTCAATTTCCTATCCATTTGGCCGAATCTATATTCATGCAAATAAACCAAGTATCTCCACTTGAATCAAAATGCAGAGATTTGAAGCAAAAGTAGGAGTAAGATCAAACAGGTTTTAAACTCAAAATGCAACAAAAATGATTTGAGGAACAAGATTTTTCTGCAATTTTCACATGCCGCGGCTTTTCTTTCCACTTCATGATGCTGGCCAGATTTTGATTCAAATACATGGCTTTGATCAGATGTTTTTCAATCCAACATTACAACCTTAAGCTAAGCAACAAATTACACAATGATCACAATCCAAATGACCAGAAAAAATAGAAATGTATCGTCCCAAAGTTCTGAAAAATAAATGCAGAAATGGTTTTGGTAACCAGATTTTTTCTTTCCATCGTGCATACCAAGTTTGGTTCATAGACAAGGCTTTGATTAAATATTTCCAACCCAACATCCTCACTTTAACTCACAACAAGCTACTGAACTCTAACTCCAAACCAACAAGAACAAACAAAAGGCTAATGGACTACCGAAAATCTGACAGACAATCATGTAGAATAGCTAGCAATCTGAAATCCATTGTCCAGCTCAAGTATTGCACGGCATTCATCATCTACAAATCCACTCGCACACATCTTTAAACATGAATCTATCTACTGACCATTCCAATCGAAAACAACGAAGAAAATGCAGCAAAAGAAAACAGCAAAAGACACAAGCTTTAATCAGTTTCTGCAAATATTTCAATCCAAACCAAATCTACTCATGCGAAGAAGGAAAAGAAAACCCAGTCAAGCTGCACAACAGCCCATCCCCAATCACATAACTCTCATAACTTCACCCCAAATCCAGTAAACCTGACCGTGCTGCCAATCCCAGAAGTGCAGAAAAAGAAAAGCAAAACTCACGGCAAAACAAAACCAGCATCGCAGCAAAGCTTCAACATTTCAGACATGATTTTATAATCTATGGGCAGAAGACAAGTGAAAGGCATTACCTTTATCCTCTTCAAAAGGAAAAAACAGAATCTTGGATGATGAACAAAGTGTTGCTCAGCCCGAAAAGCTTTATCTTCCTCGGCTGTCAATGTTCTTCTTCTGGTTCGCAGTACTCGTATTTCTTGATGAATCGAAGATGATGATGGTGACGTTGGGACTCCTCCTCCTTGCTGCGCCGCCCCTCTCTAGTTCTCCCTTGGCTCTCCAACCTCGCGGCCCTCAACTCTCTCGAAGCTCTCAAACTCTCAGCCGCCCAGTCCTCTCTTTGTTTTCTTTCAAAAACCCTCAGCTCGTCGGACTTTTTTAGTTTGTAGCCGTCAACCTCTCACAACTTCCTTTTTCGGCTGCTGTTCTTTTTCTAACTCTCTCCCGTTCACCTCTCCTCTCTTGCTTTTTAGTTTTTTTCTTCCGTTCGCTCCTCTCCCAAAACCCCCCTGCGGCTACCTTTCCTTTTCTTTTTATATCCGAATCCCCAACCCTAAACAACTTTCACAAATTGCAGCTAAAGGGCTGCCTGGTCCTCATTTTGCAGACTGCGGCAAAAACGCAGCTTTCTGCATTTTTTTTTTTTTACAACTAATTAATTAAACAAAATTGATAATAATAATAATAATAATAATAATAACAACAACTTAATTAACATTAAATAAAATAAATAAACCAGAAACAACACAATGCAACTTTCCAATTTCTTTTTCATTTTTCCATTTTTCTCTTTTTCTTTAATTTTCTCTTTTCTTTTTTTTTTATGATTTTTCATTTTCACTTTTCCTTCAAGAAAGCATTGAATAAAAACAAAATGACTAAAACATATTTTTGATGTTTTCCTTTTCTTTTTTTTCTAAAAAAACTCTATGCTAATCTTAAACTTAAAAGCTAAAACTAAAAACTAAAACTAAAAGTAAATAAGAATGAATAGCAAATGAAATAGGTCAACTAAAAGGGCGAAAATGAATAAAACTAAAATATCATAACAACTAATGTGCAAAACACACAATAACGAATTAAAATGCAAGCAATCTAAAATGAAAATCATGAAATAGATGATACATACAAATTATTCAAAATTTGGTGTCTACATGAGGAATTTGAAATATGTATTGATGATTGTGGCAAAAACATTATTTGAAGTTTCTTACTAAGAAAATTTAGTTTCGGGCCATGAAAAAAAGTTTGTTTCTTTAATTCTAATTTTGAAATTTTGAATCGCATTCTGCCACATACATATCCAATATACATTAAAACCCTCGATTATATCTCGCATATTATGATTGACTTGATTTAGACAAAAAAATTTGGTTGGTCGTTTAGGACAAAAGAAACCAGGTCATTACTAAAATTGTTAATTTTGAAAATCGAATGCCAATAAATGGTTTTGGACAAATTGAGTCCGAATATTTTGGTAAGCTTAGTCTTCTATTGAAAATATATCCTTTTATTCGAGTTTTGAACTACAGGATTGAATCATTTAACTAGAGTTTTAATTGACCCTGTAGCCAACTATTCTTGTGTAAATCCTAGTTTCATGAATGGTATAAATAAAGTGTGATTGCTTGCCCTATGACTTGGAGGTTAGGACTCCTACAAGGGATCAGTGTTTAATTGTCAGTGCAAATTATAGAAAGTGTGAATTTGGCCAGATCTAGTGGACCTAGCAAATAAGGGGTATGATGTGATATTAGGGATGGATTGGCTAGCTAGATGTGAGAAATAAGCTGGCATCGTCTGCTCTCGTATCAGGAATCCAAGCTAGAAAATCTATGCATACGGAGGCATGAGGGTATTTAGCTTTTCTTATAAATACACCTGGCGATAACATGAAGTTGGAAAACGTACCAGTGGTGAAAGATTCATTAGGAAAGCAACATACGCTTTATTTGAAAGAGGATTCATTCGAGAAAGTGAATCCCGTGGAGGGCGCCTATAATCTTTGTTAAGAAAAGATGGAAGTTCAAAGTTATGCGTGGACTTTGGAGACTTAAATAAGATGACCATTAAGAATAAATACCCTTTTGCCTCACATAGATGAATTGTTTGACCAATTATAAGGAGCCAGGGTGTTTGTTTAGTTGGATCTAAGGCAAGACTATTGTTAGTTAAGGATCTTAGAAGGAGTTATACCTAAGATGTGACGCCCCCACTTCTCCCAAGGGCGAACCCGAGAGTATCGGCGGGACGCCTGCCTAACTCGCGCCAGGACTCAAAACACAAAGCTAACAAAACTATATAAACCAAAAGAGTACTATTCACAATATATTCAATCTTTTGGGAGTATTTACATCCTCAAAAGGAGTTATCCAAACTACTACATTATCTTATGCTAATAACCAAAATATAAAGTAGACCCAAAGAGGGTTCCTTAAACAGATCACCAAAACAAGAAGAAACATCTTAGTTGTCCGGCTATTACAAACCAAGCCTAACTATTCTAGTGATAGTGCCAAAAGTTCCCCGCGTCGGCCCCTGTTAAGGAAAACAAAGGGAAAGAGGTAAGCTAGATGCTTAGTAAGTAAACAGGGGTAAAATCATAAATTTCACAGTAATACGAACACTTACGTCACAAAGATGTCAAATCGAAACTATAAAAGTAACAATACTGTGACGGCCCCACCTCCCCCTGGGCGTACCCTAGGGTTTAGCGGACAGCCTACCCAGCTCTCGCCAAGACTCACTCGCTCGCATCAATTAAAATAAGGTGCAACTTCAATAATAAACGAAATAACGGTTCCCAAGTTGGAACATACAAATACATTCATTTCTATCTCAACCATCCATACAGTCCCAAATACATCAAAAGATTTAAGTTCTCAGTACATTCAACCCTAATCGAGCGACTAGTGCGAGTACAATTACAAAATTCAAAACAACTAAACTACGCTAGTTTGCACACGTCTCACGCCTCGCTCGTACCCCTGTAAGGAAAACAAATGGCGTGAAATGAGCTAAAAGCCCAGTGAGGTTCCAAATAGTAAATTGACCATTATTTATAAGTACAAACTTTCGATATAGCAAAATAACGAGCATGAAGAGTTCATAAAAGTGAGCAATAACACTTCAAGTAGCAATCTCAAAATGAGCGAGTATAAAAGTTTTCAGAAGAAACAATAATCCAATAAACAATAATCATTCCAAAGCATAAGGATACGGATGGCTCTCAGGAGCCAACTTCCCATTTCATCATCAGGAGCTTGATCACGTAATAGTTGACACTCCGTCAACTTTCAAGTAAAGGAACCAATCCAGTAGAGCACCACTTACACTACTCTCCGTCCACCATTCAAACCCCCTATTGGGCCCAAAATCCTCAATAAACACGGGTGGTAATATTCAAGTATACCGATTAGTCAAGGAGATATCACTCCACTCGACAAACATGAGACCCAGGGTTTGTTACCCGATCGACCAAGCCCTTGCCGGCTGGACTTGAGTAACTTGCCGCAGGGTTTCTGGAATTTCAGGAAGTGCGCACATCATAAACAAGTATATCAAATCAATTTCAACAATTAACAAGTATATATCAAATAAGGGCAAGTGCGATAAAGTACACTTTTGTCCGATCAAACCAATCATATATCATTTAATCATATTGATCAAGTATTGGAAACAAATGTCCAGTTCAATCAGGTATTTGGAAGCACTCACCAAAATGAAGTGCCCCTAGTAATCACGTCTGGGTTATACTCTGGGTTCGGAGTCCAAATCTGCGATAAAACTTTGTTTCAGAACTTTAAAAATCGACTAAGGTTCGAAACGTAGACGTTTCGTTCAATAAGAATCAAGACATGGAAATTCACTTGGAGAATATTCGTGAAACACTCGCTTGCTTTTCAAACTATATAACTTTGTAACATTTATACTTGGAGATGCCATTTGAGTCGAAAGTACAAGGAAAACGTATTCCTAGTAGTCGTGATTGTATTTCTCAAGGGTACAAGTTTGGCCAAATCCTCACTGATATACCTCGATAAAAGAAGACGCCAATATCCTAGATAGTTCAAGTGGTAATCGCTCTTAACCCTTACTCAAGTTGCAAGCATGTCTACCTAGCCCTTGAGCGTCAATTTGGGCAGCACGCCCTTTGCATTTTCCTATTTTCCAACCATTTATGGCTTCATTCATTTCCTCAATCAAACCCAAAGTTACACACAAAACAAACTCATTTCAATAGCCATTCAATAGGCTCAAGGTAATACAAGTACAAAAATCAAGCTAACGACATGTGCGGAAATGAAGTCTAACAAAAGACAGATTTGACGTGGTTTTACGTAACGGACACAACCAAGGCTACGCTTATCGGATTGAGGTAAAACTTATACCGTTTCGAAGCTAAGACAAAGTTTTACAATTTTTATGAAGATCACTTAGTCTAATTTCCAGTGTAACACAGTCAAATTCCCAATTCACAGAACCAAATTTCAACTAATAGACCAGCTAACCGCACTACATTTAAATGGTCATATCTCAAGCTACCAAAGTCCGTTTGAGACGTTCTTGGAGGCGTTGAAAAGATAAGACAAATTAATAAAACTTTCATGTTTTGGCTAAAAGCTAGTTCAGTACGTATCCAGGTGAACAAAAGCAACCAACTTAGTGTACTGTCAAAACTGTCCGCTGACTTTACTCCTAGGGCAGTCAGGGTATTTTCATCTTTTCACAAGCTACGTTGCTCCGATTGAGCTGAATTTTTTTAGGTAACCATAAAATGTCATTCTCTACAACTTTCATGTTTTGTACTAAGCCTGATTCTGCTTTTAACATGATGAAATGGAATCGGGCAGAACTGAAGCTACAATTTCCAGAAATCTGGAATTTTGCTATATTCAAGCTATAATTCACAATTTTACCTTGAAACTACAACTACCATCTCCTTTACAAGATCATATACCAGATATATACATCATACAACACCTAACCCACAAGAAACCCTAACTCAAAAGTCATCCATCTAACCATCAAAATCACTTGGAACAAGCATCACAAGCACAATACTAACATTAATACCCAACTTAATCATGATTAATGGAGAAAGAAAGGTTGATCAGCCATTATACCTCAAGACAAGAGCTTGCAAGAATGATCCTCCACCTCTCCTTGAAATTTTTGGTTCCTTAAGCTTCCCAAGCTTCCAAACTAGTGATTGATCGGTTTAGTTTTTCTTGTTTACACTAAAAAGGTTGGATTCAAGGTTGAAGATGGAAAACTCTCTTCACTCTCCTCCCTCTCCTTGCTCTCAGCTAACAAGAAAAAAAATGAGGAAGAATGAGCTCAAATGGAAGATAAGAAGGTGAGACTTTGGGTTGGTCAAGGAACCATAGGTGGCCGACACTTGTCACCACCAAAACCAACTAAAATTTTGTTTTCTTTTCCTTGCATTTTGGCCACATATTTCGGTTATATGGCTGAGGATGAGGGAGATATTTTGCAAAAATATCAAGGGTATGTGGTGGTAGGGAAGTGGTGGTCAAGTGGTGGGTTCAATCGGTAGTGATCGATACCCGTCGGTTCGAGCCATTTTTTCTTAAATCACGTATACTAGGGTTTTTACCTTCTAATCACTAACTTATTATTATCACTTCAAATCATATAATATTTCCTCATCCAAAATTCACTCTTACCTACCAAATTTGATCCTCATTCCGCACCAAATAATCATACTACGAAAAAACGTGAAAATCCTAATTCGCTCTAACTTGAAAACGAAAAGTGAAACCCTACTTTCTAGGTTCATTTGCACTTATTATGGGGTGATTGAGTAGTAGGGCCATTAGAAAGTAATAATTTCCAAATAAAAGAAATTTTAAGAAAAATGTGCGGGATTTTACAATTCCATTGATTACAATTAGGGTTCCGATTAAAAATGAGAAATTTAAGAAAATCGGTTAGCCACAAGTAAACTAGGTTTTTTTTTCTTTTGATTAGAATTTAGGGTTTAAAGAAGTCGGGGTATCACAAACACAAATTAAGGATACAGGTTGGCTCCAAAACCACGTCATGTGCCATGTGTGACCTCCTGTCGACACTCCGTCGACCACAAATAAGGGTCCGTAGAACTTCACTTACTCCCACCGTACACCTTATCACCCACACTGGCCAGTCACCTCACAAAATGGCTCGAGCAAACGAAATTGAGCTTGGTTCACAAACTTGGTTTAAATACTCGATGAACCGGATTCACAAACTTGGTGACCTCAGACTAGGTTGGACTGACTTCGACCAAGCCCCGGCCGGCTCGGATAGTCCGTCTAGGTCTTGAGATCGGGCCCACAACTTCATCATATTTCAAAAATTTCACAAAAGTCACCCCGAGCTACAAGCTCAAGGGGTTCAGCACCAAAATAATTCATATATACACAGCTCATAAAGAAGCACAAGTACAAATTAGGGTTTAGGTCGAGTGTGATCAAGTACACCCTCGCCTAAGTACCCTCTCATCCGCACCAAAGCACATAAGCAAGTTATACACAAAAACGGCCTGAATACTTACACAAAGCACAAACTAGCACAAGTGCGAAAATCTCTTCGTGTGTGATAGCTAGTAGGCCCCACCGGCTCCGTCTAGCTCACCACCGTCTGAAATAAAAGATTGAATCACATTATATCACAAATGGCTACTAACATGCCTAAATCAAGCAAAACGGCAAAATTGGCACATGAGCTTGTGCAGAATTGGCAAATGGGAAACGGAAACGGAAACGGAAACGGGCAGATTTGCTACCCCGAACCGTTTGGATTAAAAGTTAGGTTAGGAATGTCAAATCAAAGTGTATGAGACACCGTTACGAAGCTAAGAGGAAGGGTTAAAATTTTCATGAAGACACCTTAATCTAGATATGAATGGAAGCAGGTCGAAATTATGAAAAACAGTACCAGAAGTTTGCACTTTAGGGTGACGGATAGGGTCTGTTTTCCGGACCATAACTCACAGCTCGGAAATCCAAATCAAGAAATTCCATAGGTGTTAGAAATCTATGTCATAATGCTAAAACTTTTATGTTTTGGCCAAAACCTGAATCAATACAGAGCAGGGTGAAAAACGGGTCCAAAGTTCCTGTCAGAACTGCCCAATTTCAATGGCAGTTCTGACACCCGATCTTATTTTGGGTATAACTGGAGCTGCGGGTCTCGGATTTGGACGTACTTTATACCGTTTTGAAACTGAAATAAAGATATACAAGTCTTATGAAGACCTCAACACCCATTTCAGACTTTATCAAAGTGAACTGAGCATGGTCAGAAGCAAAATCAAGAAACGTCACCAAATCCAGAAGTTTGTACAGCCATTTGGGATTTTTTGTCATAACTCAGGCTATACTGATCGGATTGGGCTGAAATTTTGTAGACATGACAAGGACTTTAGAAGCTACAACTTTCATGTTTTGGGCAAACCCTGAATCCATACGTAGCACATAGAAAAATCGAGCCAAATTTCGGTTTCTGGGCTGCCCTGTTTCCAGATTGAACAGTTCCGTGCGCCACAAATGCATGATTCATTTCTACCATTCTCATGCAAGTTTTCCAAGCAAATTCTTACCAAATAAACACACATAAATCACCTCCTATTTGCTCTACAAGTGAACCGAAATTCCTTTCCAAATTTAATCCCAAGACTTACCCAATACTAACCATAATCTAGGTGCTAATCCTACTAATTTTACTAGTTTCACCACCTAATCAATCAAACTCTAATCACTTAAGCCCTAACCCAACCAAACTAACTTTCCTTTGAATTAGGGTTTCATGACTAATCTGGAATTTGCTACTTACCAACCATACAAGTGAAATTAATACATCAAAGATGCCATTAACAAGCCAAAATCCAACCAATCATACTTAACCTCCCATACTTAATCATACTTTCTCCATAATAAAAACAATGAAACAACAACCTTTATAACATTGGCAAAATTAGGGTTTTAAACCCAACTTAAGCTTTTTAATCTATTGGAACACTAGAGGGTTTACTAGTCTGAGGTTTTCCTAACTTTTAAACTTACTTAACCGATATAAAATAAATCGAATCCTATACTTACTTGTACCAAAACACACTCTAGTCTACCAAACATGAATTACAACTCAAATTTGTGATTAATACAAAAACTAGGATTTTGTAAATAATCCAATTTAGGGTTTTCTAATAATTTAGTACAAAATAGAAAAAAATGCTATTAATATCACATAATTTCGAATTTAAGGACTATCCGAGGTCTCACAACCTCCCCCTCTTAGAACAATTTCGTCCTCGAAATTAATACCTTTGTTTGCGAACAGAGAGGAATACGTCTCCATCTAAACTTCACATACCACTGGTACGTTTTCTACCTTCAACTGATCCACTGGAGCATTCATTACATCACTAAATGCCCCGTGCACCCTTGAGAGCTAACTCAATAAAGTCCACCTACAATTTCCGTTCTCCTATCATACCTCACCTCCCTCGTACACCACACTAGCAATTACACTCTTATTGGTAATAGGGGTTGGTATTTCTAAATCATACGATAAGTTTTTCTAGAAAGCGTACCGTCGATGACTGCCGCAGGGTCAGTCACTTCTTGATGACCCATTGAATATACTCTGGCCGATGCTTTGGGTCGATTCCCCGCTACATTGGTCAGTTTAGCTGTGGTCCCTTCTGTCGATGGCTTATGTCCTTCTTTCTGCATCTTAGGGCATTGAGCAATCAGATGTTCCGTACTACCACATTTAAAGCATTTTCGTACCGAACTATTTTTCCAGCAATTCTCATCAGTGTGATTGCCCCCACAGAAACCACAGGTCGACTTAGTTCCTATTGTTGACCCTCTATGCTGGGCACTCCTCTGGAACCTTTGCCCTACCTGACCTTTTTCCACATTATCTTGTGGATCACCCGTTCCTCGGCCTATCTTAGAGGGTGGCTCGCTTCTCGAGTTTTGTCCGGTCGCAACGTTGCTTGAGCTAGGTTGCTTTCTTTTTTGGTCATGGAAGGCTTTTACTTGTCCCTTAGCAGTCTCAATTCTCTGAGCCTTTTCTAGTGCTTGGCTAAATGTGTTTAACTGAGCGGCTGCTAGTGCCTCTTGAATCTCCACATTTAAGCCTTGAACGAAACGGCGGATTCGCTTTTGCTCCGTTAGCACCAACTCCGGAGCAAAGTATGAGAGTTTTGTAAACTGGGTTTCATACTCCGCCACACTAGATGCCCCTTGACGCAGGCGGATAAAATCATCTTCCCGTTTCTCTTGCACATTTGGCGGCAGATATTTTTCATTAAATTCCTGTGTAAAATTAACCCATGTCCAGGGGGTCTGTTTTCGCTCCCACTTGGCTTTAATCACATTCCACCAATCTCGAGCAGCCCCCTCAAACTGAAAAACAGCGAAAGATATCTGTCATTCCTCCGAATACCCAAGTGCGGCAAATATATCCATCATACGGTCCATCCAACCCTCTGCTAGGTCAGGATTAGGTCCACCTATAAATTTTGGAGGTGCAAATTTTTGGAACCGTTCTAAGGCACGGTCCACTCCCTCATGATTGCCTGGATTATTTCCAGGGTTTCCTGTAGTATTCCCATGGCCCTGACCCTGTTGGTCAACCATACATTCTAATAGGTCAGTCATCCGCTGGATGGCGGTAGTTACTTGATCTGGCTCATGTTCATTTTCCCTTTTAGGGCTTCGTTCTCGCCCTCTACCTTTACCCCGACCACCGGAGTCCATTTAGATTCAAAGTCTATAAATCCCAATAAAATGTATACTTATTATTCAAGATGTGAACAAGGTAGAAAATACCAAATGAAAATACACATATACAAGAGTCACACAAAAGATGAACCCAGAAAGATTGTTTTCAACTCTATACATATATGTACACAAAAGGTTATATACAGAAAGTGTACACAAAAGTCACATATATATTTACAAAGTCATACCAAAAGAGATACAAATCACCCGACCTCCAGTCGGTACAAAACCCAGTATACACATGAGCACTCCGACTCCAAAAATCTAGTCAGTCAACCAAATAACAAAAGAAACGAGCCATGCCAGTTCTAACAAAAGTAATCCGCTAGATCGTCAAAAGAAAGTACAAAGGCGACCCTAAACGCCTCCCCTAGGGGCCCAATCCCCAACGGAGCCCAAGGTGTCAACCTCATCCATCGGCTCTGGACCGATAGCTCGTGGCGGTGCCTCAGCGGCCACATCCAATAGTGTGACGCCCTGAAAGGATAAGTGTGAGAACCCGAAAATTTTTATATATTTTCGAGACATTATTTTGTTTCCTTGTCTATGATTTTATGTCTTTCTTCAATATATTAATTTCTTATACATTTTTATAAGGGAATATAATTTTCAAATCATTTCCTTGATACAAGTTAGTTCACATTAAGTTTGAAGTGTATACCGGATGTGGGACCCACTAGTGCGGTAAGTTCGATAAATTCGGCCAACTAGATTAAGTTTTGTATACTGGGTTTAATTTATCAGATGTTAAGATATAATTAGAGGTGACTTAGATGGTTTAATTATGGAGAGACAAAAGGATAAGCTTTAAGCTAAAAGGTGACAAGTGTCACAATTCAATTCATCCTTGGACTTTTGACCAAGATATTTTTACTTTCTTAAAGCTAATTTTGGCCAATTTATTTCTTCATTTTTAGCTCCTTTGGCCAGCCCTCTCAACAAGAAAAGAAAAGAAAGCTCTCAACTTGTTTCTTCCATTTCTTGCCTTGATCTCACAAACCAACCGTTAAAACTTTGATTTGCTCCATAATAACCTTTCTCTTGGTAGGATTAAGGTGGGTGGTGAAGTGGTTTGAGAAGGAAAGGTGCTAAGTTACTTCTTTTCTTGAGTTTACAAGGTAAGTGACCAAGAGATTCTTCCTTTGTTCATGTTAGTGTTAAATTGATGACTTGTGAGGGCTAAAGAGATGTTTTAGTGGAAGATTTTATGATTTTGGTGGAGATTGATGAATTTTTATTTTATGCTTGATTTTTCTGATTTCATATGTTTGGTGTTGGTTAGTCATGGATTGTTGGTTAGTTATAGTGTAAAATGAAGTTGATATATGTTGGATGTGATTGATTGTGCAAAAATTCTGGTTTGGGGCGAAATTTCCAGGTTAGGGTTTCACATAAGCCTGTTCTGTCCGAATTTATTCGAGCATGCTAGAGGCCGAATCAGGCTTAGGTTAAAACATGAAAGTTGTATAAAATGGTGTTAAATAGTTTCCTACAAAATTTCAGATCGATCCGAGTACTGTAGCATGTGAAATGACCGAAATACCCTTGACTATCCATGAACCCTGTTCCGCGCCCAGATTTCTATTTTCGTGGAAATTTCCAGTTTTGATCATGAAAATGCATGATTTGGCCTTGGAGGTCTTCATAAGGAATGTAGGTATATGTCTTGGCTTCGAAAATCCATAAAATTCATTTCAATCCAATAAGGGTAGCTTCAGTTATGGATATTGTGCCGAAAGGTGTTAAACGGAACTTTTATACGTTAACTGCGATCGTTGCGGAAAATTTACGCTTGAGAGAATGAATTCCGGTTTGATTGGGGGTTTAATTGGGGGTTTTTCTAATGGTGGCTCTTAAGCTTCTAATTAGCTTTGATTGAGGGATATTGTGGCCTAATTGGATGCATTTTATTGCTTATTAACCGTATGTGTGATTGGTGATATATTGTAGGTTGGAAATGAAGCATTTATGGGGAAATGCTGTCCGAACTTTGAGAATGTATGATTGCTTTGAGTTTGTGATTTAGGGCTTGGACTCGGGCAAGGTAATGATATATGATGGATGGTTTCTGAGCCGTGGAGGTGAGTGACCCTAAACTATTTCCAAAGTACTTGTGAAATGTTTCTTGCATTATTTACTCGATTGCATATCATGCGTGCTTACATGTGGGTTCATGACATGATTTGGCTTCAATGAGTTCTTGGGGAGTCTTGTGCTGAACACCAATGTCTCCACCCTGTTTATTGTTCATGACATGATCTGGAGCACCAACGTTGCTCCCCCTTATTGTTTAACGTTAAGTGATCTATTTGAGCGTTGGGTGTTTAAGTGCAATGATTTCACTGGCTCACGAGAGCAAAAATACGTACATTTGATCTTGGAATCATGACATCATCGAAATGCATTATTGTGAAATATATTTGATTACTGATTTTATTGGTTACTCACTGAGCTTCTAGCTCACCCCAAAAATATTTTTATTCCCCTCCACAGGGCTCGTGGCGAAGGAAGGCTTGTAGTACTTATTCACGTGACTGGATGGCATATATCTTGTACAGTTTGGATTTGGAATCATTTTATGTATAGTTGGGAATTGTTTCCGCTTCGCTTATGACATGTAATTATTGAAGAATTTGATGTAATATTTGGAATTTATATTGTAATCTATTTGAGGATTGTAGTAAGTGAGTGAGTCCCGGCTAGAGCTGGGCAGGCGGCCCGCCGAACCCTTTGGTTCGCCTTAGGGGGAGGTGGGGCTGTCACAAATAGGACCTCACAGTCCAACATAATTCCCCGGGCCCGCTCCCTCTGCTGCCCCTTCATGGCGAAGAGGTGCTGGTGTGTGTCATAGAGCTGTCGACGAAAAGCATCCGTCCGCTCCTCCTCATCCCTAAGGCCCTGCTCCAGCTCCCGGATGCGCAAAGCCTGCCGTGGGCCACCCCCTGGCCTCCTCGAGCTGTCGAAGTAAGCGATCGTTCGCCTTCCCCAGGCGACGTCGCTCGTCTTCCACTGCCAGGACGACCTCATCAGGGTAACCATATGTATGTCGGCACTCACATGGCCGATTCATTCGGCCAAAAGGTGAGTATAGAGTTTATGGGCCCCCAGGCCTCCTCTGGTATCTAAGTACGCGCCGGCGTAACACCTAGTTCACTGGACCCCCAGCACTCGGAGTTCTCGATCCTGGTCCCGATCCCACGCCGCTGGGTCCCGCACCACTAGGATTACCCGGATCCATACCTACAAAATATTAAGTCGTCAGTTCACTGGCATTTCAGCTTAAATTATACCATTCAACTTAAATAGAAATATGTAATGCCTATCATGTATATCCCACTTGCCCAAGTCCTCTAACCTAGGCGCTCTGATACCACCTGTGACGCCCCCACTTCTCCCAAGGGCGAACCCGAGGGTATCGGCGGGACGCTTGCCTAACTCGCGCCAGGACTCAAAACACAAAGCTAACAAAACTATATAAACCAAAAGAGTACTATTCATAATATATTCAATCATTTGGGAGTATTTACATCCTCAAAAGAAGTTATCCAGACTACTACATTATCTTATGCTAATAACCAAAATATAAAGTAGACCCAAAGAGGGTTCCTTAAACAGATTACCAAAACAAGAAGAAACATCTTAGTTGTCTGGCTATTACAAATCAAGCCTAACTATTCTAGTGATAGTGCCAAAAGTTTCCCCGCGTCGGCCCCTGTTAAGGAAAACAAAGGGAAAGAGGTAAGCTAGATGCTTAGTAAGTAAACAGGGGTAAAATCATAAATTTCACAGTAATACGAACACTTACGTCACAAAGATGTCAAATCGAAACTATAAAAGTAACAACACAAGTTAAGGATACAGGTTGGCTCCAAAGCCACGTCATATGCCATGTGTGACCTCCTGTCGACACTTCGTCGACCACAAATAAGGGTCCGTAGAACTCCACTTACTCCCACCGTACACTTTATCACCCACACTGGCCAGTCACCTCACAAAATGGCTCGAGCAAACGAAATTGAGCTTGGTTCACAAACTCGGTTCACAAACTTGGTTCACATACTCGGTGAACCGGATTCACAAACTTGGTGACCTCAGACTAGGTTGGACTGAATTCGATCAAGCCCCGGCCGGCTCGAATAGTCCGTCTAGGTCTTGAGATCGGGCCCACAACTTCATCATATTTCACAAATTTCACAAAATTCACCCCGAGCTACAAGCTCAAGGGGTTCAGCACCAAAATAATTCATATATACACAGCTCATAAAGAAGCACAAGTACAAATTAGGGTTTAGGTCGAGTGTGATCAAGTACACGCTCGCCTAAGTACCCTCTCATCCACACCAAAGCACATAAGTATGTTATGCACAAAAAAGGCCTGAATACTTACACAAAGCACAAAACTAGCACAAGTGCGAAAATCTCTTCGTGTGTGATAGCTAGTAGGCCCCACCGGCTCCGTCTAACTCACCACCGTCTGAAATAAAAGATTGCATCACATTATATCACAAACGGCTACTAACATGCCTAAAGCAAGCAAAACGGCAAAATTGGCACATGAGCACGTGCGGAATTGGTAAACGGGAAACGGAAACGGAAACGGAAACGGGCAGATTTGCTACCCCGAACCGTTTGGATTAAAAATTAAGCTAGGAATATCAGATCAAAGTGTATGAGACACCGTTACGAAGCTAAGAGGAAGGGTTCAAATTTTCATGAAGACACCTCAATCTAGATCTGAATGGAAACAGGTCGAAATTATGAAAAACTGTACCAGACGTTTGCACTTTAGGGTGACGGACAGGGTCTGTTTGCCGGACCATAACTCACAGCTCGGAAGTCCAAATCAAGAAATTCCAAAGGTGTTAGAAATCTATGTCATAATGCTAAAAATTTTATGTTTTGGACAAAACCTGAATCAATACAGAGCAGGGTGAAAAATGGGTCCAAAGTTCCTGTCAGAACTGCCCAATTTCAATGGCAGTTCTGACACCCGATCTTATTTTGGGTATAACTGGAGCTGCGGGTCTCGGATTTGGACGTACTTTATACCGTTTTGAAAATGAAATAAATATATACAAGTCTTATGAAGACCTCAACACCCAGTTCAGACGTTATCAAAGTGAACTGAGCATGGTCAGAAGCAAAATCAAGAAACGTCACCAAATCCAGAAGTTTGTACAGCCATTTGGGGTTTTTGGTCACAACTCAGGCTACACTGATCGGATTGGGCTGTAATTTTGTAGACACGACAAGGACTTTAGCAGTTGAAACTTTCATTTTTTGGGCAAACCCTGAATCCATACGTAGCACATAGAAAAATGGGGCCAAAGTTCGGTTTCTGGGCTGCCCTGTTTCCAGATTGAACGGTTCCGCGCGCCGCAAATGCATGATTCGTTTCTACCATTCTCATGCAAGTTTTCCAAGCAAATTCATTCCAAATAAACAAACATAAATCACCTCCTATTTTTTCTTCAAGTGAACCAAAATTCCTTTCCCAATTTAATCCCAAGACTTACCCAGTACTAACCATAATCTAGGTGCTAATCCTACTAATTTTACTAGTTTCACCACCTAATCAATCAAACTCTAATCACTTAAGCCCTAACCCAACCAAACTAACTTTCCTTTGAATTAGGGTTTCATGACTAATCTGGAATTTGCTACTTACCAACCATACAAGTGAAATTAATACATCAAAGATGCCATTAACAAGCCAAAATCCAACCAAACCAACTCTATGAATCATGAATCAAGAAACCCTACCTTTTCCTCCTAGGCTTTACCAAAATCAGCAATATAACCATCAAAATGAACCATAAAACTACTTCATAATCGTCATACAACCCATAAAAATGCATAATCACAACAAAAGCATCACTTCCATAGCTTCAAGATTAAAACCTCAAAATTTAACTTCCAAGTAAGATGATATACCTTCAAATAAGCTTTGTAGATGAACTTTGGAGGAAATTTCCCTTTCTTTTGCTCTCAAAATTTCGGCCCTTTCTCTTGCTTTTTCCCTTGGTGATGGTTTCATTTATGTCTTGATTCCTCTTGTATATTCTAGAGTTAAGGTGAGTCATCAACCACTAAGGATATTTTGCACCCAACCAATCACATAAAAGATTACAATTTGCTCCCAAGCCCTTACAACCTTAGTTTAACTTTCTTACACTGTTGTCCACAATTATGTGAAAAGCTTTCAATTAACTCCATAGGTCATACACTTAATCTAGTCTAAACTACTTAGTCACACTTAATCATTTCACTAATCACCTTCCTATCTTAACCTCCCATACTTAATCATACTTTCTCCATAATAAAAACAATGAAACAACAACCTTTATAACATTGGCAAAATTAGGGTTTTAAACCCAACTTAAACTTTCTAATCTATTGGAACACTAGAGGGTTTACTAGTCTGAGGTTTTTCTAACTTTTAAACTTACTTAACCGATATAAAATAAATCGAATCCTATACTTACTTGTACCAAAACACACTCTAGTCTACCAAACATGAATTACAACTCAAATTTGTGATTAATACAAAAACTAGGATTTTGTAAACAATCCAATTTAGGGTTTTCTAATAATTTAGTACAAAATAGAACTAAATGCTATTAATATCACATAATTTCGAAATTAAGGACTATCCGGGGTCTCACATAAGATCGCTTTTACTTCAAGACGTGGCTATTTTGAGTGTGTAGTCATGTCTTTTGGGATGACTAATGCACCGGCAGTTTTCATAAACTTGATGCACTGAGTTTTAAGCTCTATTTGGATTAGATTGTGACGGTGTCCATAGATGATATATGTGAGAACCCGTAAATTTTTGTATTTTCTAGGGTTTTATTTTATTTAATCGCACGTTTTTCTGTAATTTCTTTATTAGGAAATTTTCTAACTCGTTTTATGAGTAAATATAGGTTTTAGATTATTTTTCTAGTATCGGTTAGGTTTTGAGAAATTAAGAGTGTATACCAGGCGTGGGACCCGCTAGTGCGGAAAGTTCGATAAAATTCGGCCAATTAGGTTAAGTTTGGGATACTGGAATTAATTTAATAGGTGCTAAGAGATAATTAGAGGTTGTTATATGGATGAGAGTGGAGAGACAAAAGGATAACCTAGCATTAAAGAGAGGGACAAATGTCACTTTGCTATTGGACTTAGAAGTTGACCATAAGACCATCTTACCACCTTTACCAAATAAATACCAAAAATTGGCCAAAAATCCTCTTATTTGTTTCCTCTCTTGGCCAAGCTTCTTGGAGAGCAAAAGAAAGAAAAGCTATCAAATTTCTTCTACTCAATCTTGCTCAATCTCACAACTTAATCGATAAAACCTCAAATCACTCCATAAAAACCCTTAGTTAGGTGGTAGTGAAGTAATAGGTGAAGTGGTTTGAAAGATAGTGGTGTAAAGTTGCTTCCTTTCTTGAGATTTCAAGGTGAGTAGTCAAGAAATTCCATCTTTGGCTTTGATAATGATGAATTCATGACTTGTGAAGGTTAGTTAGGTGATTTTGTGGAGGTTCTCATGACTTTTGGTGGTGTTTGATGAATTTTTTATTTTATGCTTAATTTTTCTGTTTTTATATGTTTAATGTTTTTTGGCCATGTATGATGGTCTAGTATGGGTTGGAATGAAGCTTTGGTATGATAATTGTGATGATTAGTGGAAAATTTCTGGTTTGAAGCAAAACTTCCAGGTTAGGGTTTCAAACAGGCTTGTTCTGTCTGAATTTATTTGAGCAGGTTAGAGGCCGAATTAGCTTGAGGTTAAAACATGAACATTGTATAGAATGATGTTTTATAGTTACCTACAAAATTTCAGCCCAATCGGAGCAACGTAGCCTGTGAAAAGACTGAAATACCCCTGCTGCCCTGTTTCTGTCCGAAACTGATAATCAGCTTTGGTAATTGGTTAGCTTGACTAGGAATATTACCGAATTGGTTGTTGGTGTCTTCTTAATAATTATAGCCTTGTATCTTAGCTTTCAAATGGCTTTAGAATTACCTGATTTGGAGTTGTGTGTGGTGAGATATGATTGAATGAATCAGGACTGCTCGTTGAATTTCACAGTAAGCTGCGAACTGAAATATCTGGGGTTGTTTTGGTGAATTTGATAAGAACTTGACTGAGTGGCCTTCTTCAACATTCTATCCCTTTTCCTTAGCTTCGAAATGGTGTAAATTACACCTCAATCCGATAAGGATAGCTTCAGTTGCGTTAATTCCGCTAAGCAACAGCAAACCTGCCTTTTGTTTTCCAACCCAAACTTCGTTTCCGCATGTGTCCTAGTTTTCCGCTAAGCAACAGCAAACCTGCCTTTTGTTTTCCAACCCAAACTTCGATTCCGCATGTGTCCTAGTTTGATTTTGCACTTATACGTTCCATATGATTTTACTCTAGTAATATGTGGATTCAGTTTATGACTCGTATTTGAGCCTTATTGTGGCGCTAATTAAAGGTGTTTGATAGCTTGTGGTTTGTGGGCGTTGAGGTTTGGTTGGAAAGTAAAGAAAGACAAGGGAAATGCTGTCAAAATTTTCACGGAGCTTCTGCACAGTCTTGGGAAATTTGCTATATCTTGATGTAGGAATGTCGGAATTGATTTCCGTTTGTTGTGTTTTAAACTAGATTCATAGGGTTATAAACTGTGTAAATTTAAGACCCTGATTATGTCTGTACCATTTATGGTGATTTTTCAAAATTGACTGAAATATTGTACCTGTTCTGTCTTTCACTGGATAAAGCAGCAACTTGAGGCTTGAATTTGACTGACTTATGTTCTGAATCTTATGAGGGTGTTCTCTGGAAAGTTATAGCCCTTTGAATGTATTTTCCAACGGTATAACTTTTACTAATTTTGGACTTACAAAACTTGAGATATGATTTTTCATATAGGGTTGTGTGAAACTGGAAAATCCTGTTTTCTTAGTATCGATCTTACTTTCATTTTCTACTTCAAATTTGGAGTTGGTCAGTCATTTTAGGTAGGGTTTTGAGGTTGTTCATGCCTTTAGGACTAATCGTTACCTTTTCACTCCAAAGTCACTTCTTCGCTTTACATTAATGGTTCATTTGGATAGGCACCTGACTTGTAATCGAGTTTTACTTGCGAATTCCACTTATTAGGTTTTGGAGTCCAGTCTTAAGTGTTTGCCTTGATTGTTCTAGGAGGTGCCGGCGAGTAAAGCCACACTTGGGAAGGAAACTTTTGAAATTATCCTTGTTTGATCAGGTGAGTGTACCACTCCCCTGAATTATTGCTAAACTGGTTTCCTGTACTTGCAAATTGCTAGTTGAATGTCTTTCCTGACTGTTTATCTTGTATGAGATGAGGGTGTACTTTATCACACTCATTCTCTTGCCTGTACTGAACAAACTGGAATCTATTACTTGTACTTGTTATGTACTTGAACTTGTTACTTGCACTTGTTATGATGTCGTTTGGAAGAGTATCCAACGACCTTCCTGTTAAACCTGAGCTCAACCTCATGGGGAGTTAATTAAATCGAGCCAGCGAGGGCTTGGTCGAGATAATTGACAATCCATGGGTGCCTGTTCCCGGGGAATCTTTGGGTATTGAGACTCTTGATTCCGGTATACTCGAGTATTACCATTCCTGTTCCTGTTTGGCGTTCGGGCCCGGTAAGGGGTATGTTTGGTGAACGGGATTTTGGCGTTAAAGTGGTGATCTACTGGACTGGTTCCTTTATTTGAACGTTGACGGAGGGTCAACAAGGCTGGATCAAGTATTGCAACGGGGATTTGGCTCCTGAGAGCCACCTGTATCATTGAAATTGTAATGTTCGTTCATTTCTTTTACTTGATGCGGATATGTGTCCTATAAATGTTTTCTCATGATTTCTACTGTTATATTTTTGGTACCTCATTGAGCTTCTAGCTCACCCCGTTTCGTTATCCTTGTTTTTCTTACAGGAAATCACCTTTTGAAGACTATGATGTTTGAAGCATGAGTTGAGCTAGTTTTAGTATTCTTTTGTATGGCTCCTCGATGGTTGGAAAACCTTAAATGTATTTTAACCAAACAATTCCCTTTTGAATTGTAAATTTGCAACCATGTGTATATAAAAGTGTTTAACCATGTTCATGAGTTATTTTGGTTTGGAAATGTTCTTTTCTAGGGTTATCTAAAGTTGTTGTGCTTGTTTGGGTTTCGGACAGTGCATGTTATCTTCTCAAAGTTCTTTTGAGCGGTTGGTAGGGTTTACGCTCGTTCCGGATCCGTAGTCCCGGCGAGAGCTGGGCAGGCGGTCCGCTGAACCCTTTGGTTCGCCTTAGGGGGAGGTGGTGCTGTCATAATATATTTGTGACGCCCCCACTTCTCCCTAGGGCGAATCCAAGGGTATCCGCATAACGCCTGCCTAGCTCTCGCCAGGACTCGATACAAGTCTAATTCAAACTTAAGGATAAACAACCAAATAATAAAGGTCGAAGTAAAGAAAAGTCGCTTCCTTAATAAAACATTCAAATCTTACATCATAAGTTACCAAAAGTACATCAACTTTTTCCAAAAATACAACCACTAGAAGTCGACTAATCAATTACATCCAAAAATTCTAAACAAAAGTAATCAGGTCGACTTCTCCAAAATCTTTCCAGTCCGAGCTTCTGTTAAGGAAAACAAACTAATGGAGTGAGCGAACGCTCGGTGAGACCAAAAAAAAGAAAAAAAATATGCAAACACAGTTCAAGTAACAATAACATTTGTACAAGAATTAAAGCTAGAAAGTCCAACTAATTCACAATTAATAATAAAACATGATTAATAAGGATACGGGAGCTCTCAGGAGCTAAATTCCACTTGCTTTGCCAAGGCTCGATCCAATACCTCCACGTGATGACACTCCATCAACCAGATAGGTATTAAGCCCGTAGAAACTCCACTTACTTCCCTCATCCATCATTTCACCCTCTCGGATCCGTAACCAAACACGCACGAAAAGGGCGATACTACACGAGTAGGCCGAACAAGATTTCAAAAGATCAAGTTTTATTTTTATAATATTCTCATGGTTCATCAAGCTTCTCGACCAGGCCCATGCCGGCTCTAGTTGTAAGGTTAGCCAATGAGATTTGGGCGTCCCCCACGAGTACACATATAATAGTCGACGAGGTTCACTCCAATCAACATCCAAGTTCAAATTTAATACAAACCAAGTTCAAGTAAGTTAAGTAATAAGTCAAATAAAGGAGAGCGAGTGTGATAAAGTACACACTCGCCTCATCAAGTTATGTTCACGTGTACAAGTAAGATTAATCAAGTAAACACAACAATTCATGCACTTGACACTCACCAATTCAAAAGTAATGGAATAAGTAAAGTCTTTAGTTGTCCCCTCCGAGATTCTCTTCAAAACTCGCTTGAGCACTTGAAGAAATAGTGATCATACATCACTCATGTAAACTCACGACCACTTATCATTCAAGGAAAAAAGTACATTCGTTTAAATGTAGAACAATGCCACAAGAGGGCTTTACTCTATTGAAATTCAAGATTCAAAAGTAAGGATTTAAAGTCACAAGGAAAATTTGCATCCTCCATGAAATCGGGTTTAAAACGGTCTATCAATATCGAAAGAACGTGAAAAGTTTGCGCGACAAAACTTGGAAAATTAGATCTTGAGTTTGGTATATCCAAAAATGGAAAACTTTATACCGTTGGAAACTAGATTCAATGTACTAAAACTTCCCTGAAGATACTTTTCTAAGATTTCAACCAGAAAGCATTCAAATTTCAGCTCAAGGTAGCAATTCCAAGAAGACAGGACAGAACCAGTCTTGGTTTTTCAGTAATGTTTGGAAATTCGGCAAAATTCACAGAAAGTGAATCAGCCACTAAAATTTATAACACAACAAGAGTTCCAAATCAAGTTCAAACACAACAAGCAGAACTAAATTTGAAGTTTTGAACAACAAGATATAACAGTTGAAAGTTGACTGGTTTTAGCAACCTGTTCAGAAGTTTTTCCAGTTTCCAGCTTAAACACAGTTTTGAAATCAGACCATATCTAACTCTACACAAGTCCGAATTGAGAATGGTTTATGGCTTTAGAAACTAGGTTCAAAATGCTACATTTCATCAGAAGACATTGTTTCCAAAATCTTTTCACAAGTGGGACAAAATCGAACCACAAGATGCAGCTTCCCAGTTTCTCTCGGACAGACAAACCAAACAGGTCAGTCCATTTTGCTGATTCGCTAAGGTTCACTCAAAATGAACTAGCAGGGGATTCTTATACTTTTGAAAGCTCTGAATGTCTAGTTTTGAATGCCACAAACGGCACTCAATTTCAACTTTTGTACAAAGAGTTATGTTCAAGCAAAGAACCCCTGTCCAGCTACCCTGGTAAACATTTTCCAGATTTCGAACTTTTCCAAAACTCAAGTTTTATACAACCAATCGACATGATTTTTGAAAGGCACTTTATACACACATAGTACCACATATATCCATCAATTTAATAGCCAAATAAGCAACAAAATTTTGAATTAAAAGCAAGACAACCAGAACAGAAATTTGGCCAGCTCACTCTCACGGTTTCTTCCAACTTTCTCTCATCTTTTCAAGCCAAAATCATCTCATTCATCACATAAACAACAACAGTCAAGCAATATATCCTCAAGTCAGCTACCTAAAGGCCTCCTCAAGACATCTAGCTTAGGATTTAAAGCAAGATAAATGTTTCCTCAAATCCGCTAGCCTATAAACTTCATTAGGGTTTCAAACCCATGAAATCTAACCATCAATCTTAGTAAAATTTGAAAGGTTAAAGGAGATGAAGTGATTACCCTTTAAACCCTAGATAAAGACCAGATTTTTCCACCAAAATCACCAAGCAACACCTCAAGCTTTCACCTTTCTTCTAGTGGAGCAACAATCCAAGGGATTGTGAGTTGGATGGAGTGAACTTGGAGCAAGAAGTTGAAGCCTTTCTCTTCCCTTTTCTTTTCCTTTGGTTGGCCGACAGTGAGGAGAGAGAGAGTGAGGGTTTTGTGGTTTGATTTCTTAGAGGGAAAGAATGAAAAAGGTAACCATAAAGTGTGCACAAAAGTCAACCCTCAATAGTGTGAAATAGTGCCGTGCACTACCACTTCCTCTCTTGTTTGATACACTTATGCACTAATCATCCAAAGTACTTCCTCTAACATTTTAATTACTCATACTTAAGAGCCTAATACTAATTCCTCAAATCTCCAATTAATCGGACCGGCATGACTTTCGAGAAACTTTCAACGCGCGCGCGACAAAAAGCGAAATTTAAGGGAAATTCATGCAATACTAGAATAATTAAATAACACTAGGGCAAATAATTATAAAAATGACTAAATTAAGAATAAAAACATGAGTCCTCACATCCACTCCCCTTAAAAGAATTTCATCCACGAGATTCATACCTTGATTTGGAAATAGGTCTGGATATTTCTTTCGAATTTCCTCTTCTATTTTCCAAGTTGCTTCCTCTATTCCATGATTCTTCCATAGAACTTTGACCAAAGGGATTCGCTTATTCCTTAGTTCCTTCACCTTACGATCCAGAAGTTTCACTGGTTTCTTCTCATAGGCTAGTGCCTCATCGATATCAATATTTTTCGGTTGCAATACATGAGAAGGATCTGGATGATACTTCTTGAGTATAGACACATGGAAAACATGATGAATTTGAGACAAACTCGGTGGCAGTTCCAATTTATAGACCACATTTCCCACACGTTGAAGAGTCTTATAATGTCCTACAAATCTCGGTAGCAACTTCTTTCTTTTTCCTGCCATCAAACTTGCTTTCAGAGGCGTGATCTTAAGGAAAACTTGATCTCCAACCGAAAACTCCAAATCCTTCCTCCGATTATCTGCATGGCTCTTTTGACGGCTCTGAGCTGTCTGAATCCTTTGGCGTATTAACTTCACCTTTTCATACGCCTCTTCAATCCATGGTACTGCAGTTGGGTCTAAATCTTTTTCCACCTATTTCATCCCAACATATCAGAGATTTACACTTTTGGCCATAAAGTGCTTCATACGGAGCCATTTGAATGGATGAATGGAAGCTATTATTATATGCAAACTCCATTAATGTCAAATACTTACTCCAACTCTCTCCAAAATCCAAAATACAGGTTCTTAACATGTCCTCAAGGGTTTGAATTATCCTTTCCGACTGTCCGTCAATCTGAGGGTGGTATGTAGTGCTAAAACTCAACTTAGTTCTTAGCATTTCTTGCATCTTCTGCCAGAACCGAGAAACAAACTGAGAGTCTCGGTCAGATACAATACTTATAGGTATCCTATGTAGCCTTATAATCTCATCCAAATATAGCTTTGCTAACTTCTCCAATGGGTACTTCATACTAATCGGCAGAAAATGAGCAAATTTGGTCAATCTATCTACTATCACCCAAACAGCGTCGTGACCTCTTTGTGTCCTTGGTAATCCAGATACAAAATTCATGGTGATATTTTTCTATTTTCACTCGGGTATCTCTAAAGGTTGCAGTAGACCAGACGGTTTCTGATGCTCAGCTTTAACCAGCTAGCAAATCAAACAAGTCTGGACAAACCGAGCAATTTTCTTCTTCATGTTCTCCCACCAGTACAAGCTCTTCAAGTCTCGGTACATTTTATTCCCTTCAGGGTGTACCGTATACTTAGATCGGTGCGCTTCTTCTAAGATTTTCCTTTTTAGCTCTTCATTCTTGGCACCACTATGCGATTTCGAACTTTAGTACACCATTTATTCCCAGATTAAAATTTGACTTTTCCCCCTTGTCAACTTTCTCTAACCACTTTTGTACTTCAGAGTCCTTCCCTTGTGCCTCCTTGATACGATTTAACAAAACGGATTTCACGACAATGTTCCCAAAAATCACTTTTCTCGGTTCGAAACGAGGGTTCCAAATACTAACCTTCCAACAAGTGCAATTCTTTAACCATCAATCCTGCTACTTGCACTTGGCAACTTAAACCATCTGCTACCACATTAGCTTTCACTGGGTGATCATTGATCGTGCAATCATAATCTTCTAAAAATTCCACCCATCTACGTTGTCTCAAATTCAACTCTTTTTGAGAAAACAAGTACTTAAGACTCTTGTAGTCCGTAAAAACCTCAAACGTCACCCCATATAGGTAATGTCTCCATTTCTTCAATGCAAACACTACAGCCGCTAAGTCCAAATCATGAGTTGGATAATTTCTCTCGTGAGGTTTTAACTTTCTAGAAGCATAAACAATCACCTTATCATTCTGTATCAATACACACCCCAAGCCTTCTTTTGAAGCATCTGTATAAACCACAAAGCTATCTTTTCCATTAGATAAAGCTAAAACAGGTGCCCTTGTCAAATGTCTCTTTAACTCCTGAAAACTTTCTTCACACTTAGGGCTCCATATAAATTTCAAACTTTTCCTAGTCAACTCAGTCATGGGTCCCGCAATCATAGAAAAATATTTGATAAACCTCCGGTAATACTCTGCTAAACCTAAGAAATTTTGAACTTCAATAGGGTTTTCTGGTTGCTTCCACTTAGAAACTGGTTCAACTTTGGTCGGATCCATCTTAATTCCTTCCTTGGAGATTATATGATCTAAGAAGGCCACTTCCTTCAACCAGAATTCACATTTACTAAACTTAGCATACAACTAATGCTCCCTTAAGGTTTGCAAAAATAATTCTCAAATGTTTCTCATGATCCTCCAGAGTTTTAGAATACACCAGTATATCATCAATAAATACCACCACAAACTGGTCCAGATAAGGCTTAAAGATTCGGTGCATTAAATCCATAAAGGTTGCAGGAGCATTAGTCAATCCGAACGGCATCACTGCGAACTCAAAGTGTCTGTACCTCGAATTAAAGGCAGTCTTAGATATATCTTTTTCCAAAATCCTCAACTGATAATAACTCTGCCTGAGATCCAACTTTGAGAACACCACCGCCCCTTGCAATTGGTCAAACAATTCATCAATGTGGGGCAAAGGGTACTTATTCTTGATAGTAACGTCATTCAAGCCTCGGTAGTCTATACACAACCTCAAGCTACCATCCTCCTTTTTAACAAACAACACTGGAGCTCCCCACGGTGAATCACTTTCTTTTATGAAGCCTCGCTCTAGAAGATCCTATAATTGTAATTTCAGCTTTTTCAATTCGGCTGGAGCCATTCTATAAGGCGTCTTAGAGATAGGTGCTACTGCTGGAGTCACATCAATTTTAAAAGCTATTTCTCTTTCAAGTGGCAAAAATTCTAATTCCTCAGGAAAAACATCCGGATACTCCTTAACCACTGGCATGTCTTCTAATCTCACCTTATCACTAGGAATATTTATAAGAAAAGCCAAATATTCTTGAGCTCCTTTACTCAACATCTCTCTAGCTCAAATTCCTGAAATAAGAGCAAATGAGGCTAATCTACCCCTTACATTCAATTTTAGGGTTGCCTCTCCCGAAATATACAGTTCTACCGTTTTCATCTTACAATTCAATTGAGCATGGTAACGGGCTAACCAGTCCATTCCTAGGATGACATCATACCCCTTAATAGCTAAGCTCATCAAATCGGCCAATAATTTTCGCTCTCCAACCCATATCTCACAATCTTTATACATCAAGTTAGCAATTAAACTTTGATCCCCAGTAGGCGTTCTAACCTCCAAGTCATAAGGTAACTTAATTGGCTTCACATCTATCCCACTCATGAACTTAGGGTTTACAAAAGAATACGTTGCACCAGGGTCAATTAAAACCTTAGCTAAACGGTGAAAAATAGGGATCGTACCTTCAACTACCTCAGTGGCATCGGGAATCTATTGATGATCCAAAGCATAAACCCTAGCCGGCACCTTAGATCGACTCCCTCCAGCACTGGACTGCTTAGATGCCGATTTCTCTGGCCTTTGGACACTACCTCCCTCTTTTAGTATACTTGGGCATTTTGAAATCTGGTGCTCGGTACTGCCACAGTATAGACACTTTCCCGATTTCTTCCAGCACTCATTCTCCATGTGGTTGGACTTACCACAGTAGCCACAAACTACTTGAGGAGCCACGGCCTGACCACCAAAAGGTGTTCCTTTCGCTTGACCTTGCCCATTCCAGCCTCCTCTTGATAGAGCCCCTCTTGGTGCTCCAGCAGTCCTTACTCCTCCCGTACCTCTTTCCATCTTAGGAGGTGGGGCACCCTTACTTGATTGTCCAGGAGGGTGACTAGGAGCGCCCCTTTTTCTTGGCATGAAAGTCTCTCACTTGCAGCCTCGCACTTTCGACTCTCTGTGCTTTTTCTAGGGCTTCAGTTAACGTAGAGATTTGGGCTGCTGCTAATCCCTCATGAATCTCCACATTAAGTCCTTATACAAAGCGTCTTATCCTTCTCCGTTCATTAGCCACCAATTCCGGAGCATACTTAGAAAGTTTAGTAAATCTCCCCTCATAGTCGGCCATGCTAGAAGCTCCCTGTCTCAATATTATGAATTCTGTGAGGACCCAAAAATTTAATTATTTTAATCTCATATTACTGGTTTATTTAAATATTTATTCACCCGTTTTCTCCGAATAATTTATTTCAACCCTTTTAAAACCATTTACATGGAACTATGCCTTACATATATTTTTAAAACATTCCGTTAGCAAATTTAATTTTCGCAAGCTCGTTTAGTGAGAAATAGCGAAAATATGTTTTTCGAAATAGTATTTGATCTAAGAGTGCAGTGACCTTGGAGATTTGAGAACTCATGCATTAGTCTTAAAATAGTTATTTTTATGATTAATTACCCTAGTATAAGCTAGTATAAGTCACTTATATTATCGTTACAAGAATTTCTTTTAAGTTTCGCTTTATCGCACGCGAATTGGAAGTTCACATATATCGAGGCGGAACGGCTAAGTGGAGATTTAAGAAATCAATACTAGACTACTAAGAGTGAATAATTATAATGTTAAAGGAAGTACATTAGAGGTTTAGTGCACAAGTGAAACAACCCCGAGAGAAAATGGACACGAAACGCGCGCGTGCGCGCACTATTCCTAGTTGACTTTTGAAGGAATCTTAATCACAAAACCTCAAGCTTCTCAAGAAAGCTTCATGACACACCAAACTCTTCTTTTTCACCTCAAGTGCCGGCTGAAGCTCTCCAAGGAAGAAGAAGAAAACTCTTCACCATTTCACTCCAAATCACCTTAAACTTTGCATCCAACCTCAGAATTTCTTAGAGATTCACTTAAACTAGAAGAAAGACATCATCTCATGGTTTTCTTGGGGCTCTAGTAGTGCAAAAATTTCTGGTTTCTCTCAAGGATTAGGAGGTAATCATCCAATTACTTAATCTTAGCTTTAGTGGGTTTAATCGTTGCTATGAAGTTTGTAGCTTCATTATAGTTGTTGTTATTTGGATTTAAATGGTTGGAGTAGGCTCTATGAAATCCCACCTTGGATATATGGACTGATATGATGATATAATTGTTGGTTTGAGTTGTTTAAGCATTGGTTAAGATGATTTTGGATAGAGAATCGGAGGAAAACCGAAGAAAATTTCACTTGGGCTGCTGACCGAAAATCTGTCCTGTTTTGCCGTGGCTTTAGTTCAAATTTTTGTTGCTCAAATGATTTTGAAACTGATATATATATGTTATATAGTGTGTGTAGAAAGTTTCTACCAAAAAACATTTGAATTGGTTGAGAAAATTTGAGTTTTGGCAAGAACAAATCTGAAAAATTCGTGTATCACTGGTCCTCTGGCAGTATTCTTTGAACGAGCATATCTCTCTGTCCGGACGTCAGAATTGAGTGCCGTCAGTGGAATTCAAAACTAGACATCCATAGTTTTCTAACGGTGTATCATGCACCTTCTAATTTGAACAGAGTCATCTGTAGCGATTGATCAAAATCGACTGCCCTGTTCTGTTAACCTATCAGAGAGAAAGGTAGAAGCTGCATTTTGTGGCTCTATTTTCTCTCACTTAGGAATTGATTTTGAAAATGATTTGTTCTGATAAAATGTAACCTTTTGAATGTAGTTTTCAACTCCACTAACCATTATCAATTACAAGTTGTATTGAGTGAGATATAGTGCAATTTGTAAACTGCAGCACAACTGGAAAATCCTACTTTTTGCTGGCCAACTGATTTGATTGTTTGTGAGATGCTTTGCTTTGAAAATTTGATGTCTGTGAGAACCCGTAAATTTTCTCTATTTCATAATATTTTATTTATTTTCTTACATGCATTTTCCTCATTAAACCCTATTATATTGATTTTCCAGAGATTTTTATAAGTGAGTATAGGTTTTAAATCGTTTTCATAAAATAAGTTAGTTCATGATAAGTTTGAAGTGCGTTATAGATGTGGGACCCGCTAGTGCGCTAAGTGCGATAAATTTTTGACGATTAATTGAAGTTTTGTATTAGGAGGTATTATTTTACAAGGTGCTAGGAGATAATTAGAGGTTAGCTAGATAGATTAACCATTAGAAGAAAGAAGATAAGGTTGAACCATTAAAAGTGCCATGTGTCGCGACACGATTGGAAGTTGGACTTGCCTAACTTTCTTTACCTTTACTAAAACCTTAATTTTGACCAATTTTTGCTTCATTCTTTACCTTCTTGGCCGAGCTTCTTGAAGAGAAAAACCAAGGGAGAAAACTTCATTTGCCAACTTCAATTTGCTTCAATCTTGGATTCTAACCAAGTAAGTTGCAAAATACACCATCAAAGTTGCTAGATAAGGAGGATTAAAGCTTCTAGTGGAGGGATTTGTGAAAGGAAAACCCTAAGTTATCATCTTTCTTGAGGCGTTAAGGTACTTTGCTTACAACTTCCTCTTTGTTCATGTTAATGTCAAATTAGTGGCTTTTGTGGCTAAATATGTTGATTTGTAGTAGGTTTGATGGTTGGAAGTGGAGTTTTGATGGATTTTTTATTTATTATTGATTTTTCTATTTTTATATAGTAACTATTGTTTAGTCATAGATTGATGGTTTGTTATAGTGTAAAATGAAGTTGGTATATGTTGGATATGATTGATTGCAGAAAATTTCTGGTTTGGTGGGGAAATTCCAGTTTAGGGTTTCAATTAATTTTGTTCTGCCCGGTTCTGTTCGGCCATGATGGAGACCGAATTAGCCTTTGGTCAAAACATGAAAGTTGTATGAAATGATGTTTTACAGCTGTCTGTAAAATTTCAACTCGATCGGAGCACTGTAACATGTGAAATGTCCGAAATACCCTTGACTGCCCATAAGCCCTGTTTCGCGGACAATTTTCTGTCTTCGTGGAGATTTCAACTTTTGACTCTGAAAATGCATGATTTATGTGAGAACCCGTAATTTTCTTAATTGCTAGGTTTTATTTTCTATTAATTGCACGCTTTTCAACATTTTATTTATTCAAAAATTGTGAAAATAAATTTTGAGTAAAGATGGTTTTGAAATCATTTTTCCGAGTATAAGTTAGCTTATGAGATTTTAGAAGTGGATACCGGGCGTGGGACCCGCTAGTGCGGTAAGTTTGATAAAATTCAGCCAATTAGGTTAAGTTGTGTATACCGGGTTTTATTTATCAGGTGTGAAGAGATAATTAGAAGTTACCTAGATGGATTATCATTGGAGAGACAAAAGGATAGAATTGCATTAAATAAGGGTGACAAGTGTCACCTTGTGGTTTATTCTTGACTTTGACCATTTTACTTACCTTTACCAATTAACTAAAATTGACCGAAAATTCATCACTTTCATCCTTCTCTTGGCCGAATTTCTTGGAGAGAAAAGAGAGAAAAACCTTCAACATTTTCCTTCCATAACTTGCTCCAATCTTCAAATCCAACCGATAAAACTTCAAATCACTCCATAAAAACTCTTCTCTAGGTAGGATTAAGGTTCTTGGTGAAGTGATTTGGAAGAAATTGGTGCTAAGTAGCTTCCTTTGAAGAGGTTGCAAGGTGAGTAGCTAGGGAATTCTTTCCTTGGTATTAATAATGTCAAATTAATGACTTATGGTGGCTAAAGATGTGATTTGGTGAAAGATTTCTTGATTTTAGTTGAGATTGGTGACTTTTATATTTATTCTTGAATTTTTCTGTTTTAATATGATTACTATTGTGTGGCCATGTATGATGGTTGGAAATTATCTAGAATGAAGCTAGAGGGTGTAAGTTGTGGTTAATTGCGGAAAATTTCCGCATTGAAAGGAAATTCTGGAAATTAGGGTTTCAATTCAACCCATTCTGCCTGGTACTGTTCCTCATAGTTAGAGGCCGAATTAGCCTTGGGTCAAAACATAAAAGTTGTATGGAATGATATTTTATAGATTCATACAAAATTTCAGCTCAATCGGAGCAATGTAGCCTATGAAAAGACCGAATTTCCCCTGCTGTCCTGTTTCTACCCGAACATGCTAATCAGCTTCTGTAATTAGTTTTTTCGACCAGGAATACTACTGATTTGGTTGTTTATGTCTTCTTAAGAAATATATCCTAGTATCTTAGCTTTCGTATGGCTTTAGAATCAAGTGAATTGGACTTTGGTAGCCTGAATTATGGTTATTTAACCAGAATGCGGTTTGTTAACCTGTTTATACGGTTCTGGTTTGGTACATTGAACTTCTGACCTAGTTGCACTACAAACTGGACTGAGTGACCTTCTGTAACATTGTAGCCCTTTCTGTTAGTTTTGAAACGGTGTATATTTCACCTCCATCCGATAATCGTAGCACCGGTTGTGTCCAATACGCTAAATGACGTCAAAACTGTTTTGGGTTTTAGGGCTTAACTTTCATTTCCGGTCATTTTCCTAGCTAAATCTTGTATTTGAATGACTTTGAGCCTATTGAACGGCTGTTGTGATGAATTTATATTGCGTATGACTTTGGGCTTGATTGAGGAAAATAATGAAGCCATGATGGCTGGAAAAGTAAGCAAATTCAGGGGAAATGCTGTCCAATTTTTCTAGGCCGTTTAGTCTTTTTAGGTTTGAGCTGCCTTTTGAAAGAAATGAAGGGCTTTTTGGATCGTTCAAACCCTAGGTCCTCTCGTTACTTTTGGTTCCAAAATCATGTTTTGCACCCTTGTATTAGTAATTATTTGGCGAGGCATACGACTAGTAGTCGAGCCTCACTTGTGTATTCTGTTTACTCGATTTTGGTTGTGAAACCCTCAATTGTTTTACTTCGGTTCTTTTAGGATTTCTTGGCGATTAAAGCCAGTTTGAAGTGAAAACTTTTGAAGTATCCGTACTTGAACCTGTGAGTGTACCACTCCCCTTATTTGTTGATTAACTTGGGGTCTGTATATGCAATCTGTGATATGACCGAATGTACTATCTATTTATTCTGTTTGAGACGAGAGTGTACTTTATCACACTCGTTCTCTTGTCTGGTCATATGCCAATTTACTGTGCAAAATTTGAATCTGTTATCTGTATTTGTATCTGTTCGGACGTCGTTTGGAGGCTGGTATCCAACGACCTTTCTGTGACCTCTGAGCTCAACACCTGTGGCTAGTTACTCGAGTCGAGCCGGCAAGGGGCCTGGTCGATTAGATAACGAACCACGGTAGTCTGTTTTGGGATCTTTGGGTATTGAGACCCTTGATTCCGGTATACTCGAGTATTACCATTTCTGAACTGATTGGAGTTCGGGCCCGGTAGGGGTATGTGAGGTGGAAGGAATCGGAGGAAGGGGAGTCTACGGTATTGGTTACTCCTTTAGCATTGACGGAGTGTCAACTATTATTTCGATCAAGTTTCGGTGAAGCAAATGGGAATTTGGCTCCTGAGAGCCACCTGTATCCTTCCTATTTGAATCATTGTGTCTAACTACTTTACTTTACATCTGCCATGTGTACCTGATTTGTTAAACGTGAAATGCCATGATTTTACTGCTATATGTCTGGTACCCCATTGAGCGCAAGCTCACCCCTTTCTGTTACCTTTGTTTTCCTTACAGGGTTCCATGTTTTGAAACCAAGATTTTTGGAAGAAAAGAGTTGAGCTAGTTGTAGGACTTCTTTAGTTTATGTTCCTCTGTAACTGAAACCCTAATTGTATTTTGTGTAGCGTGAATACTCTGGCTTGTATTTTGGTTCATTGGCTCAAGACTCCGATGTAAATATATGTATAAGTGTTTAATCGACGTCCCGTACTTCCGTATGGTTTGGTAAGCTCTGTTTAACCCTTGAGGTCTCCAATTGTTCGTTTTCGTTGAGTTCTCACGCGTACTATATAGGGTTTGTGTGAATCGACTCCATAGTCCTGGCGAGAGCTGGGCAGGCAGTCCGCCGAACCCTTTGGTTCGCCTTAGGGTGAGGTGGGGCTGTCACAATTTAGCTTTGGAGGCCTTCATAAGAAATATAGGTGCATGTCTTGGCTTCGAAACTCCATAAGATACACCTCAATCGGACTTCGGTAGCCTGAGTTATTGTCATTTAATCATAGTGCGGTTAACTAGCCTGCTTGTGAGATTCTGGTTCTGTAATTTTAATATTTGACATAGATACACTACGAACTGGGCTGAGTGATCTTCATCAAAGTTGTAGATCTTTGTCTTATCTTCGAAACAGTATAAATTGCACACAATCCGATAAGCGTAGCTTCAATTGTGACCGATACGCTAAGAGACGTCAAACCTGCTATTTAGCTTTTGTCCTTAAAACTTGATTTCAAGTTGCATTTCTAGACTTGCTTTGTATTTGGATGAACTTGAGCCTAGTTGACGGGCTATTGTATTGAGATGTCTTATGTGTTGAATTGGACTGAGTTGAGGAGAAACAATGAAGCCATAAATGGCTGCAATATAGCAAAATACAGAGGGCATGCTGCCCAAAATTTTAGGGCTACGCGGTTCCTTCAAGTTGAGTTGATCTTAGTAAAAATGAAGGGGTTTTGGGGGTTGTTTGTAACCCTATGACCAACTATTATCTTTTACTCAAAAGTCATATTTTTATTCTTCTGTACTAGCACTTCACCGGGAAAGACGTACGATATGTAGTCGAACCTCATTTATTCATTCCATTTACTGGGTTTGTGGATGTGCGAACTATAATTGTTTTATCTTGATTATTTTAGGGTTTCTTGGCGATTAAAGCCACTTTGGGTAAAAACTTTTGAAGTATCTGTACTGAAACCGGTGAGTGTACCACTCCCCTCATTTGTTGCTTAACTTGGTTTCTGTACATGAAATCTGTGATTTGAATGACTGTACTATCTGTTTATTCTGTTTAAGACAAGGGTGTACTGTATCACACTCATTCTCTTGTCTGTCTGTATGCCTATTTACTGTGTGTAATCTGTTATCTGTATCTGAGTCTGTTCGGACGTCGTTTGGAGGCTGGTATCCAACGACCTTTCTGTGACCTCTGAGCTCAACACTTGTTACTCGAGTCGGGCCGGCAAGGGCCTAGTCGATTAGATAACGAACCACGGTAGTCTGTTTCTGGGAATCTATGGGTATTGAGACTCTTGATTCCGGTATACTCAAGTATTACCACTTCTATTTCTGTTGAGGTGTTCGGACCCGGTAAGGAGTATGTTTGGTGGACGAAATTTGATGTAAAGTGTGGTCTACGGACATGTTGGTTCTATATACGTTAACGGAGAGTCAACGGGTTTGGATCAAGTTCTGCCATGAAAATCTGGCTCCTGAGAACCACCTGTATCCTTCCTATTTGAATCATGGTGTCTAACTGCTTTACTTTATATCTGGCTTGTATACTTGATTGGTTAAACGTGAAATGCCAAGATTTGCCTGTTATTATTTTGGTACCTCATTGAGCATAAGCTCACCCCCTTCCCGTTATCATTGTTTTCCTTTCAGGAGAAACTTTGAATCCTTGATTTTGGAAGGAAGGGTCGAGCTAGTGTAAATATTATTTTGTCAAGCTCTTTTGTAACCGAAACTCGAATTGTATTTTTAATTGTATGAAAACTTTGGTTTGTACTTTAGTTTAGTTAATTTGTTAAAGACTCCGATGTAAATATATGTATAAGTGTTTAACCTATTAAGTGTATTCATTTGAGATATTATGATTTCATGGTTTGGTAAGCATGTTCTCACCTTAGTAGTCTCCGATTGTTCGTATTTCTTTGGATCCTATCGTGCGTAATATAGGGTTTGTGAGATTCGACTCCGTAGTCCTGGCGAGAGTTGGGCGGGCGGTCCGCCGAACCCTTTGGTTCGCCTTAGGGGAAGGTGGGGTTGTCACAATGTCAACCAACTATGAACTGCTTATGAAATGTTTCTTGGACTATGGTTTCACAAATGAACCAAATTGGGACTGATTTCGTGGTGCAAAATGTTTGAAAAGGAAAAAGGAAGCAAGAAGACAGATTTGTCTTGGAAGTTCCTTAAACTTTGATAGTTTTGTTAACTACCTTCCTGTGTGAATTTTCAAATGAAATTTTATAGAGGAGTAGTCCTCATATGGAAGTTGAATTGTACCAATTTTGGTGTCAATCTAAGACCATTTTGATATACAAATGATGTCCCAAAGTTGCTTTTCAAATCTGGAAAACTCTTCCTTTTCTCTTGGCTGAATGGTCAAATCTGATTTGGGAAGTTATATTTTGAAAACCTTGATGTCAATTACCTCTAAATTGCTTATTGGATGTTTATAGAACATTGGTTTCGACGCTTGAATTAATTGAGGTTGATTGTGTGGAACAGAGCTTTTAAAATGGAAGGAAACGTGAGAAGGCAGATTAGCCTTGGAACATTTCTTGAACTTCAGTTGTTTTAATGACTGCCTTCCCGTGGGAGTTTTTAAATGAAACTTGGTAGAAATGTTGTTCACACATGGAAGATTTTGTCTACCAAGGTTGGTGTATTTCCAATGCCAAATCGATGGCCAAATGATACTTCAAAGATAGCCTTTCAAACCTGGAAAATGACAGAACAGTTTATAAAATGTGACCAACTTTGAACTGATGTATCTAGACACCCAAAACTCCGATTTTATTTCCGTTTGTTGTGTTTGAAACCTTGATTGGACTTCTTATTGTGTTATGAATTTTGGAGGCTAGTTCACATTCTGCGGATTTTACCGAATTCTCAAAGTTTACCAAAAACTGAGACTGAAACTGTCGTGTAAGTATAAGTCAGCCACTTTAAGCTGAAATTTGAATGTCTTCCATTTAGAATCTCAGAAAAGTGTCTTCTGAGAACTTTTAGTACTTTGAAACTAGTTTCCAACGGTATAAAGTTTTCCAATTATGGACCTACTGAGTACAAGATACGATTTTTCAAAGATTGTTCCTTAAACCTGAATTTTTGAACTTGTTGGGAAATGAGTTTTGGAAACTCTTCCCTATCCTTTGATATTGATTGACCGTTTTAGACTTGATTTCGTGAAGGAAATCAGTTTTTCCTTGTGTTATTAAACACCACTTTTGAACCTAGAATTTTGAGCAAGCAAAGCTCTATTTCATGACATTTTCTTAGATTGTACAAGTGTACAATCTCCCTTGTTAACAAGGGATTTATAAGTAATAGTGTGTTATAGCCAATTGTTATTTGCTCCGGCGCTCAAGGGGACTTTCAAGAGGATCTCGAAGCGGACCCCTAAGAGTTATTTGAACATGAATTGGTGAGTGTCAAGTGCATGAATTGTTGATAAGTGCTTTAATTGTTAATTGAGTATTATGAAATTGTTGAGAAGAGTGTGTACTTTACCACACTCGTTCTCCCTTAAGTGATGCTACAATTGAATTGTGCTATGTGGATTGATATTCGAATTGTGTGAAGTGAATTGCTATGTGAATTAAGTGAAGTGTTGCTATTGCAAACCATATTTGTGTTGTGATGTCGAGTGGAGTGAACCTCCTCGACTTATGTGTATACTCGTGGGGACGCCCTCGTCCTCTCTTTCTTTTAATTATGCGATACTTGTTACTGGAATACATATGATCGGTAATTGTTCATAAACATGTCTAACTCATAAGCCCTGAGCGATAGCATGTACCACACCAACTTGGGTGGGAGGTACATCTCATGTCGACTCAAAACCCTAAACAAATAATCGGTTCTCTGAGCGATAGTATGTACCACACCGATTTGGGTGGGAGGTATTTCTCATGTCGACTCAGAACCATAAACAAAGTATAAGTCGATTCGAGCGATGTCTCATCGACCACTAAGCGATAGTATGTACCACACCGATTCGGGTGGGAGATACCTCTCATGTCGACTCAGAACCATAAGCAAAGTAAAAGTCAATTGGAGCGATGTCTCATCGACCACTGAGCGATAGTATGTACCACACCGATTCGGGTGGGAGGTACCTCTCATGTCAACTCAGAACCATAAACGTATAATCGATTCCCTGAGCGAGAGCATGTACCACACCGATTCGGGTGGGAGGTACCCCTCATGTCTACTCAGAACCATAAATGGAGTAAGTGAAGTTCTATGGACTTAATTACCTACCCGGGTGACGGAGTGCCACCACAAGGAGATATTGGATTGAACTTTGGCAAAGCAAGTGGAAATTAGCTCTTGAGAGCTCCTGTACCCTCATTGAATGTGTTTAATTGAAAATTTTGAATTGCTTGAATGTTACAGCTTTAATTCTTGCTTAAATGCTATCACTACCTGAACTATGTGTTTTGCATGTTTTATTGGCCTCACGAGCATCCGTTCACCCCATTAGCTTTGCTTTCCTTAACAAGGTCGGATTGCAAGTTGGAGAGAAATGCCGACTTGATCGCTTTTGGTTAGAATCATGGGATGTAATTGGCTAGTCGAATGATAATGACTGTATATTTTGGGAATGTTGATGTACTTTTGAGAACTTGTGATGTAAGACTTGAAAGTTTATTTAAGGAAGTGACATTTCTATACTTGGACTTGTATTATCAGGTATTATCTTTAAGTTTAGATTTGAATTGTACCGAGTTCTAACGAGAGCTAGGCAGGCGTCCCACTGATACCCTTTGGTTCGCCTTAGGGAGAAGTAGGGGCGTCACAAATTTGTCCTCCAGTTTCTCTTGAATCAGGGGCAGGAGAAACTTCTCATTAAATTCTCTTACAAAGTTTTCTCATGTCCAAGGGGTTTGCGCTCTTTTACATTTTTCCCTTATCATGTCCCACCAAGCACATGCTACACCCTCAAATTGAAAGGTAACGAAGTTCACTCGCCTCTCCTCAGTATAGTCTAGGGCAGCAAATATATTGGTCATTCTCTCTAACCAGTTTTCCGCTAACTCGGGATCAGGTCCCCCAATAAACTTAGGCGGGGCAAATTTCAAAAACCTCTCCAAGGCTCTATCCTCCCCTCTGTCCTGAGCCCCGGGTTGGTTAACAAGTCCTGGACCTTGTCGCTCTGTTAACCGCTCTAAAATATCCGTCATTCGGTTAATGACAGTAGCCACTTGGTTATCCCATTCATTAACTTGCTCTTGGCTAGGTCCAGTAGCCGATCCTTGATCATTCCCTTGAGCTTGGGGTTGTCTAACCCCACGCCCTCGGCCTCTATCACTTCTTCGACCGTCCATGGTCCTAATTATGTCTAGATGCAAGAACAAAAATAATTATGCGAGAGAATACTCAAAAATAAAAGCCAACATGGAAAACATTGAAAATAACAATAACTGGCATATATTAACATATCAAGATTCGTATAATTAGCAAGTCATGGGACATTTATAAAAATATAGCACACAGATGCCACAAAAGTGCAATTAGTCATGCAGTACAAGTCAAGAGCTTTACAAGCATCATCGCAGCTAATCCCAGTTACAAAAATCAAAAGATTCATCAATCCTAGCCTAGTTCGCATCCGAACCGCTAGCCTGGACCTCTTCCTCCGGGTCCTCCTCGAAAGGCTCCTCCTCAGGAGTGCCCTCACGAGTCGGGCTATCAACGGATTCTATCACCTCCTCTATCAATATGGTGGTGTCAACTAGAATCCTAGCGGCCTGATCCCGGACCTTCTCGACTACCCTAGCCAGTCAAGCCCTAGTCCTCTGAAGCTCAACACCAGCGGCATCAGCTCTAGTCCGCTCATTTACCACCGTCCCCTCGAGCTCGATGATCCTAGCACCCTGGGCATCCACCATGGCATTCAGCTCCTCAATCTCCTGAAGTAATGCCCAATTAGTAGCCACCAACTGTCGGTGCTCATCATCAATAGATAGTACAAGGTCATTAGATAGGTATACGTCTCCCTACAGGGACAACGAGGGAACCTATTGGAAGGCGAGTATCGGACACGGGGGTGAGGACTTGTAAAATCCCTCATATTTTTCTTAAAATTCTCTTTTATTTGGAATTCATTACTTTATAATAGCTATATTACTCATTTACCTCCCCAATGGTTGGAATAAAGAATAGAATTAAGAGTTTTCCTTTTACTTTCATCGTTAGCGTAAACTAGGGTTTTTACGTCTTTCGGTAGTGTGATTACTCGGTACGGAGTGTGTACTAAATTTGGTGGTTAAGAGTGATTTTTAGATAAGAAAAAGAGTATGATTAGAAGTGATAATAATAAGTGAGTGAATCATAAGTTAAAACCCTAGTACGTGCGAAATAAGGAAAAACAGCTCGAACTGATGTGTACCGTTCGCTACCGAGTGAGTACACCACTTGAACACTACCTTATTACCTTAATCCTCCTGTTATTATTGCATAAATATCATCCCTTAATCAGCCAAGAGATGGCCAAAATTGTTGACCAAGAAAAGAGGGGAAAAAAAGAAAAATTTGAGCTTTGATCTTGAGGTGACACTTGGCAACCATCCAAGGGTTGTTTGACCAACCAATTTCCTTCATTTTTATCACCAAATTCATTTCCTTTCCTCTTCATTTCTGCATTTTCTGGCTGAGCGTAAGGGAGAGAAAAAACCAAGTGAGCAAACTCCAACTTTCACCTTGAATCATCTTCATTTGAGAGAAATCACCCAATCCAAACAGATTAAACTTTCATTTTAGTACTTAGGAAGCGTTGTGTGGTAAAATTTGTGGAAGAAAGGGGTGTGGTTCTCACCTACAAGCACTTTTTGGAAGGTATTATGGCTGTCTTTCCTTTTTCTCTTCCTTAATCTTGTTTAAGTTTGGATAGAAACTCATATTCTTGGCTTATGATGGTTAATTAGTTAGTTTTGAATGATATGTTGAAATGTTTGGCTAGGGTTTGAAATTTTCAGTTGTGATTATTGTTTTTATCTAGTATATGATGTTGATGAGCTTGAATAGGGACTTGGAGTAGTGATTCAATACATAAATGTGATTTTCAGGCATTGAATCATCAAATTCCAGAAATTGTAGGCCAATCTGTCCTGTTTCTGACCTGTATATATTCGAGTATGATAGAAGCTGAATCAAGCTTAGGTCAAAACATGAAAGTTGTAGGGAATGGAGTTATATATCTGTCTTCAAAATTTTACCTCAATCGGAGCACTGTAGCATATGAAATGACTAAAATATCCCTGACTGCCGAATGCCCTTTTCGCTGACAGTTTTCTGTGTTCTCTGAGATTGCACATTTTCACCTTGAAAATGCACGATTTGTGTGATACCCCGAAAATTAGGAGGTTGTTTGTAAAGAAAATACTAAAGTGTATTTCTTTGGGTTTGATTTAAAACCTTATTTTGTTTTAAAAAGACTAGAAACCCTAAAATTTTAATCAAAAACCCTAATTTACTTGTGACCGACCGGTTTTCTTAAATCCCTCATATTTTAATTGAAACCCTAATTTTAATCACTGGAATTGTAAAATTCCTCACGTTTTTCTTAAAAATGCCCTTTATTTGGAAATTATTTATTTATTATAGCCCTACTACCCAATCATTCCACAATAAGTGCAAATGAACCTAGAAAGTAGGGTTTCACTTTTCGTTTCCAAGTTGGAGCAAGTTAGGGTTTTCACGTTTTTCCGAAGGGTGATTCTTCGGTATGGAGTAAGGATCAAATTTGGTGCTTAAGAGTGACTTTTAGGTGAGAAATAATATGTGATTAGAAGCAATGATAAAAGATTAGTGAATAGGAAGTAAAAACCCTAATACGCGTGATTTAAGAAAAAACGGTGCGAACCGACGAGTATCGATCACTACCGATTGAACCCACCACTTGACCACCACTTTCTTACTACCACATACCCTTGATATTTTTACAAAATATCCCCCCTCATCCTCAGCCATGTGACCAAAATATGTGGCCCAAAATGCAAGGAAAAGAAAGAGAAATTTGGAAGGCTTTGGTGGTGACAAGTGTCACACACCTATGGCTCTTTGACCAAACCAATTGTCTTGCCTTTTTATCTTCCATTTAGCTTCATTCTTCCTCATTTTCTTCTGGTTTGGCCGAGACAAGAGAGAGAGAAAGAGAGAGCAAGAGTTTCACCATTTCATCTTGATTTGCACCATCCAAGTGAGGAACCAAAATTCTAAACCGATTAAAGTGTGAGTTGTGACCTTGGGAAGCTAGGGGAAACAAAAATTCCAAGAGGAGGTGAAGTATTACTCTTGCAAGCTTCTTTTGTTGACGTATAAGGTCTAACCCATAGCTTTGGTTCTTTTATTTTTGATTAAGATGTTATATAATTCATGTTTTGGTTAGATTAGTTGTGATACAAGTTGTTGGGATGATTTTTAAGGTGATATATGTAAGTTAGGGTTTGATGATTTCTGCCTATACTTGCTATATGGATGATATATGTTGTATCTAAGCTTATATAGGAGGTTGTGGTGGTGGATTGAGGCAAGAAATGAAGAAAGTTTCATTGAATCCCAAAATTCCCAGATTTCTGGAAAATTTCAGCCTTGTTCTGTCCGGTTTTATTGTATCATGTTATAGGCCGAATTAGGCTTAGCATAAAACATGAAAGTTGTATAGAATGATATTTTATAATTTCCTACAAAATTTCAGCCCAATCGGAGCAATGTAGCCTGTGAAAAGACCAAAATACCCTCGCTGCCCTAGGATGTTTCCAGTGATCCGTTTTAGACAGTTCATTTGTTTGGCTGTGTTTATTCACTATGATCCGTGCTGATTTAGCCATTTTTCAAAACATGAAAGTTTTAGTAATCTGTCTTATCTTTTTAACGCCTCAAAGAACACCTTAAACGGACTTTGGTAGCCTGAGATATGGCCTTTTAAATGTAGTACAGTTAATTAGCCGATTAGTTGGAACCTGGTTCTGTGAACTGGGAATTTGATTAGGTTACACTGGAAATTTGACCAAGTGATCTTCATGAAAGTTGTAGGACTTCATCTTAGCTTCTAAATGGTATAATTTTCACACCAATCCGATAAGCGTAGCCTCAGATGTGTTCTTTTCGTAAAAACCTGTCAAATCTGTCTTTTGTAAACTTCATTTCCGCACTTGTTATTAGTTGATTTATGTCCTTGTATTGTCTTGAGCCTATGGAACGGCTATTGAAATGCATTTGTGTCGTGTGTACCTTTGTGTTTGAATGAGAAAATTAATGAAGCCAAAATGGCTGGAAAATGAGGTAAACACAAAGGGCATGCTGCCCAAATTTACGCTCGAGAACTAAAGAACTATACTTGCAACTTGAGTAAGGACTTGGCCAAATTTATACCCTTGAGAAATAAAATAATGACTGCTCGGAGTACGTTTTCTTTGTCACTTCAACTTAAATGGAGATTTCAAAGTTTTACGAGCAAGCATAAGTTTTACAAATATTTTACTCATAGCCTTTGGTTTAAATGTACTCTTTTCACTTCCAAAACTATACTTATACTTTGTACTAGTAGTTATTCGGATTTTCTTTGGTTCACTTAAACTTTGGAGGGGTTTAACTGTAATATTTTCTCTTGGCTATTATTAGGGTTTCTTGGCGATTGAGAGTGTTATCCGGGAGGACACTTTGGACATTATTTTGCTTAAATAGGTGAGTGTTCCTTGTTTCCTATATTTTTCTTGACTTCATGACTTGTGTTCTTGTTTGATAATGTGTTAAGTGCTTTCAAGGATTTTCAAAACGAGTTTTCTAGGCGAGCGTGTACTTTACCGCGCTCGACCTAAATGAAACATGAAATTTTCAATGATTAAATGTTGAAATACTAGTTGCACATGAATGTAAGCCTTTTAGGCTGAATTGGGCCCTTGCCCTTGTTGCCGATCGACTCGAGCCAGAAGCGGACTCGGTCGGGCGATTTGGTGACCTGGGTGAACGTTTGGTATACTCGAGTATTACCTTGTAGGTTGGTGGAGCCTGGCCAATTTCCAGGAGGGGGTGAATGAAACGAAAGAACAAACGAGGGTTTTACTTTCAAAAACGCATTTTCAAATGACTGGAGGAATAAGGGGAATGACAGGAGAACGAACGAACAAACGAACAAATGGCTCCCTGTGAGCCCGTATCCTTTTAATGTATGTGTTATTATCGCTTTCCATTGTTGATACTCTATGTTTCATGTGTTGGATTGATGGTTTGATTATGTGTTCGGAACGTCACTGAGCTTATAGCTCATCCCTTTAGTTTTGTTTTCCTTAGCAGGAGAAGGCGAGCAAGGACGAGAGCTCTGTATAGACTAGCTTGATCTAGTTCTTTGATTTTGTAATGGTTCTCGCCCTAGTGCTGGGCACGGACTGGATGTGTGGTGAATTGAGAACCTTTGTATATTCGATGTTTGTACTCTCTTTTGAGATAGTAATGTATATAAGTTTTGCTTTAAGTTTTGGATCGTTGTTATGTTTATTCTTGTGGGTTTATTCTAGTTTTGTTTGAGGGTTGAAGTGAACGACTGAGTCCCGGCGAGAGCTGGGCAGGCGGTCCGCCGAACCCTTTGGTTCGCCTTAGGGGAAGGTGGGGCTGTCACAATTTGGGTGTTTATGTCTTCATAGGAAACGTAGTTCTCTATCTTAGCTTCGAAACGGTATAAAGTGTACCCCAAACTGATAAGCGTAGCTTCAGATGTTACCGAAACGCCAAGAGACGTCAAACCTGCTGTTTTGTTGTTCGTCCTTAAACTTGGTTTCCGGTCATATTACTAGTATTGTTTTGTAAGTGAATGACATGAAGCCTAGCTGAAGGGCTATTGTGGTAACATTGCTTGTGTATGACTTTGGGGCTGATTTGAGGAAAACAATGAAGCCATAAATGGCTGGAAAATAGCTAAATACAAAGGGCATGCCGCCCAAATTTTCACTCGAGGGTTAGGTGGATGTACTCGCGACTTGAGCAAAGATTTGAGGACGAATTGAACTTGAATTGTCTAGGGTATATAAGTTGGAATTTGGCCGAAACTCGTACCCTTGGGAAAAGTGAAAGTAGCGACCAATAAAAATACGTTTTCCTTGTCTCTTTGACTCAAATGGGAATTCCAAAGTTTTAATCGCTTCATTGCCAAAACTAAAACAAGGGCGCATGCGTTTCTTTACCATTTTTGCCGTTTTGGCCATTTTAGTCCTTATTTCCACTGTGATAGTTGTTTGGTTGATAGTTGAGTATAATCTTCTATCACAGGCAGTGACGACCCAGACGGAGTCGGTGGGCCCGAATAAATTGCCTTGATTTTAGTGCTAGTTATTTTGGGTAAATAATTGGGTTTGTTTATGTGATAAATTATCAAAGTGCTTTGTATATGTTAAATGGGTACTTAGACGAGGGTGTACTTTATCTCACTTGACCTAAGCCCATTCTCTGTTCTTGATTCAATATGGGAAGCTACATGCCTTGTGTTGAATTGAACCCCTTGTGCTGTGTGCTGTTGGGGTGATTACATGACTTGAGTATTTTGATGAGTACTTTGTTGAGAGATATCCTTTGTTGAGAGATTGGATATCTCAGGGCTTGGTTCCAACCCGGTTCCAAGGGTAGACGGACTATTCGAACCGGCCGGGACTTGGTCGAAGTTGTGTTGAATTGAACCCCTTATGCTGTGTGCTGTTGGGGTGATTACATGACTTGAGTATTTTGATGGGTACTTTGTTGAGAGATGTCCTTTGTTGAGAGATTGGATATCTCAGGGCTTGGTTCCAACCCGGTTCCAAGGGTAGACAGACTATTCGAACCGGCCGGGACTTGGTCGAAGTCAGTTCTATGCTAACCTTGGGATTTTGTTCTTTATTAAAGCAAAGTGATTTTGCTTTTGCTCGAGCTACTGTGTGCTGTTGATTGGCCAGCGGGGGTTAATAAGGTGAACGGGAAGAGTAAGTGGAGTCTACGGACTATGAGTATCTTGGTTGACGGAGTGTCAACAGGTGGTCAAGCTCGGGGAATTGAACTGGATTTGAAGCCACTTGTATCCTTCTATTGTGATGTTACATTTCTGTTTATTGATGCGAAATATCTTGGTTTACATGTTTATTTGGATGTGATTTTACGTTTTAACCCCCGATTATTCACTAAGCATATAGCTTACTCCATTCCATTTGTTTTCCTTAGCAGGGGCCGACGCGGGAATCGCTCGGGAAGGTGTGTAGTATAGGTGACTTTTGGTTTGTAGAATAGTTAATTTTACCCTAGTACTTGTTGTAAGTTGACTAGTAAGATGTATATATTCGTTGTGGTGGTTATAGTTAGTAGCTTCTTTAGGGTTTACTTTCTGGTACTAGTGGTGTGTATGGCTTGATGTAGTAGTTTTATTCAACTTTTGAAGATGTAATTGTGTAAATAGAACTCCTATTTAGCGAAAATTTATTTTCTCGTTTTTAGGTATCGAGTCCTGGCGCGAGCTAGGCAGACGATCCGCTAAGCCCTTTGGTACTCCTCGAGGTACGGTGGGGTCGTCACATGGGGTCCTCCACCTAGAACTCGGTATTAGATAGGCCTAAGAGGCTCCACATGACCATTGGCCTCTCAATTGCCGTTAGCAGCATGACCTCCATTTTCGTTCTCCATTCCTACAAAACAATCACAAATTCTAGGTTAGAAACTTAAGGTCACTAACTCGCTCAAACATCAATTTGAGGTATAACTCAGTTATTTCATTCCTATTCTCAAGAGTAAAGTCTCTAAAACGTCTCCCAAATAGACCTCTAAACCTAGCACTCTAATACCAACTGTGACGCCCCCACTTCTCCTTAGGGCGAACCCAAGGGTATCCGCGGAATGCCGTCCTAGCTCTCGCCAGGACTCGATACAAGTCTAATTCAAACTTAAGGATAAACAACCAAATAATAAAGGTGGAAGTAAAGAAAAGTCGCTTCCTTAATAAAACATTCAAATCTTACATCATAAGTTACCAAAAGCACATCAACTTTTCCCAAAAATACAACCACTAGAAGTCGACTAATCAATTACATCCAAAAATTCTAAACAAAAGTAATCAGGTCGACTTCTCCAAAATCTTTCCACTCCTAGCTCCTATTAACGAAAACAAACTAACGCTCAGTGAGGCCAAGAAAAAGAAAAAAAACATGCAAACACATAGTTCAAGTAACAATAACATTTGTACAAGAATTAAAGTGAATTTAAATGAAATGGTTTAAAAAGTGAATTTTTGTTTGAAAAATGAATTTTGTTTTACGAAGAAAAAATGAAGAAAAATATGGGTCTAAATGGGACTTGGAAAAGCGACGATTTGACCCAAAATATAATTTAAAAAGGGTTTTTGAAATAAAAATTGGAGTCGCCACTTGATATAGAGTTAAGGTGTACCAAGCCACCTAAAAATGAATTTTTTAAAGGAAAAGGTAGAAAGAAACCCCTTTTAAACGACTCCTAGTCTACGTAAACCAACGAAAAAGGTTCGGGAGTCACATTTGATAAAGGGGAAGGCAAGGATAAAAATCCAAGGCACCCCTTCAACCTAGCCAAGGCTAGTTGCGCGATTTAGTCAAAAAATTTTCTTGTTTTAACCAAATCATTTATCACATTTGGATGCACTATATGAATGCAAAACCTAGACCTAGGGGGACATCGGGGGGCAAAATTTCTCTTCAAAGCTTGAGTGGTGCCAATCACATGAATTGTGATGCCCAATGCGGACTCTTTGAAAAGGTCACGAATGATGCAAAAATATGAGACTCTAAGAAAAGAAAAGAAATAAAATAATTATACAAATATACATGTCTTAAAGGAATGCATCATGTCAGGTACGGGGGACTAATGTTCGTGACTCAATTTTCCCTTTAATAGAGGGAATACGAGCGTGCTAAAGCTAGAAAAGCCAAACTCGTCCATATCCCATATTCAAGGGGTATCCCTAATCTAATCAAGCAAATGATTTAACCTAATTCTAATGTTTATATGAAATGCAAGTCTAATGTCATGTTTCATACAAAAAGAGGCAAGTAATATTCATATAAGGGAAAATATGGAGGACGGGGTATACATATATAAGGAAAGTGTCATGCAATATGGTGAAAGAGGCCCTAAAAAGTAAAGACATGCATGAGATGAAGTGATCACACAATCATGATCTAACGCGCGAAGGGCTCCTAAGGGTCTAGCGTTGGACTAGCCCATGTTTCTACTTTCTCACTAGCGTTGGACTAATGAGAAATCGAACAAGGAAGCCACAACTAGCGTTGGACTAGTGTGGTATCGAAAAATGGATCACAACTAGCATTGGACTAGTGTGATAACGTCACACATTAATTATAATCTCATAAAACATAATAAAGCGAGTAAACACATAATATCACATAAACACATAACACATAATCATGCCATCTAGATGCAAGACCCTAAGAAAGCGGTAACACATAGCACGTAAGCATGTAAATCACACCAAGCAATTAAAGCAAACAAACCCTAACTATTACAAAAAAGGGGGGAGCCTACTACAATCTAAGAGGGGGAAACGGAATAAAATAATAACCTAGCTATTACAACTTTGGCATTCAAGTGCCTTTCAAATGATCAAGATTGAACTAAAATAAAATAAAAATAAATATACTGAATTAAAACAAATAAAGCGAATAAATAAACAAATAAAATGAAGGCATGCAATTGAGCACATAAAGTCACATAAGGCACATAGGGTCAAATAAAGGCAAGAATAAGGGATAGAGTGTACCTCCCTTGCAATGGTAATCAAATGAAGGAAGAATTAGCTTCAAAACAATAACAAGGTCAAGGCACCACTTTAATTTAACAAATAATTACATGAAACGAGAATTAAGCATAAAAATGGAAATTAAACATGAAATGAAAAATAAACACAAAATGTAATCACTTAAAGTATTTTATAAAATGAAAATCATCTATACGCAAGAAATTAGAGCAATAGGGACCTAATTAAGATAACTAACAAATTTGCAAAGGGTTTAAAATAAACTTTTAGAATTGATGGCTTAAAATGAGATGTATTAAAACCAAATGCCAAAATTTCACAAGGAGAAGAATAAGAAACAAATCTCTATATTTAAACAATCAAATTCCCAAATTTGTACCAAAACTATGAAATTGTCATAAATCATTAAATCTCCGAAAATTCACTCCACCACTCATGAAATATTCTGTCCAAGAATCAAATTAAAGCATACCAAGAGAAAACAACATGTCAAAGGGACAAAATTGTTTAACTTTTCCAATCTTATGGGCCATAGTAGCATTCCGCCAAAGTCTGGGGTTAAACATGCAATTTTCTGAAATTTTTTACATGCATGTTACGAAGCTTTCTCATGCTTCTGCTATTTTCAGCTACCATTCCTTCTGCATCTTTTCTCATTTAACCCAAACCCATTGATTCATCAACACCAAGAACTCAAACTCTCTCTTAACAAAACTCAATGATAAAACACTCCATGGGTGCGATTAAGGCGATAGAGATAACCCAAAATACAAACAGCAGGAGAGACGCATGAGATTACATGCATCAGGAAAATACTACAAACAGCAGCAGCTCCATGATGCAACTAAATGTGAAATGCAGCGGAGGCACAAAGAGAGAAACTCGTGACAAACATGCACACAGTAGATCAACCGAATACCAAAGAAATCATAAGCTTCAAGCAACCAAGAGCTCTAGCAGTAAAGCCACTCTCGATTCTGTTGCAGCAACAAGACAGAGAGTTCCAACCTTATTGTGGCAACTCTCGGCCATCTCAAACCAACCCAGAAAATTCATTAACCCAATCCATTAAAATTCAAATCACTTGATTAATACAACACTAGATGCAGGAAACACAATCATTGAATATCAAACGAATAACCAAATGGGCAGCATGCAACAAAAGAGAAAAAGAAACAGTTTTGCGGTGAGTCCTAGATGAGCTTATCGAAAGCTAACATCTTTCAACCAACCCATTGAACTATCAAGCATCAAACTAGTCTAAAGCTTTGACAAAATCAAATCATCAAAAACCCCTTTCTCTTTTATGTCCTTTCGGGTTTGCAAACAAAGGGACAGCAGACCATTTTCATCAAAACAAATCATCGAAACATGTCCCAAGTTACGCTTCAAAAAATCACTGTGATAATTAAAATGATATGGTAGTACTTCAAACACATGATTCACAGTCTCTCACAAGCTCATGTAACCCAGATTTCAAACAGGATGATCAGCAAGACAACAAGGAAGGGAAAATAACTATAACAACCCAGGTTCTCCAACCTTGACAGCAACAAATAACTCAGTATTCATGGCTATGCATATGAAAACCAGCGCTAAAACAACAAAATGAGGAGTTGTGATTACCTTAGAGGAGTAGAATGAACGCGCAGCACCTCCCAAGAAGCCGCGCTAATTCCAGAAATGAAAGTCGCGAACTTTGTCGCCGTAACCGCCGCCTTGGCGAGCAGGCTGCTTCGAGCAGCCATTCGTGTGCCCTCCCAGCATTATTTTGTAAACATCCTTGAACAAAAGTTCAAGATCTGACTCAGTAGATGTTCCAGATCACATAAATTCTCCAATAAGGAGCCGATCCCTTAGAGAAAATTGCCTCCAAAGGCATAAAAAAAAAACAGCATGAATAGCAGATTTTCTGGAAAATATTTTCTTCCCGCTGCTGCTCTTTCCTCTCGCTTCCTCAGCTCTCTATTGCTTTTTCCGCTGTTCTCCTCTACCCTAGCCGCCATTGGAGTCTTCCCTCTATTTTTTTCTTGGCACAAACCTCCTCCACCCGAAGCTCTCTTTTTTCCTCGGTCTTTACTCCCTTGTTTTTCTTGTTCTTTTCAGTCGAGAGCCCTCTGTCCGCCACCTCTGTTTTTTCATTTTGCTCGTTGCTTAGCCCGCCGCTTGGTTCCTCTGTTTGGTTTCTTCTTCTTTCTCCATCACCCTCTCTCGGCCCTCTGTTCTAGCCGTCACTCCCTTTTCTCTCCACCCTCTCGGCCGTTTTTCTTTTCCCCCTTTTCTTTCAAGCTCTCAATTTCCTCTGCTTTTTCTGTTTTCTGTCCTCCCTTTTTCTTAGCCGAAGCCCCTCTTTCCGCCACCAGCTTTTCTTGCCCTCTCCCCTCTTTTCCTTTCTTTTGTCCGTCGCGCTCTTCTTCTTTTGTTTCTTCTTCTCCCCACTCGCTGAAGCCTTCATAACCAAAACCTAGCCGCCCCTCTCTTTTTTTTTGTTATTTCTTTTTTTTTCTTGGGCCTCCAAGTGTCTACCCTTTAACCCTTTAGGTGCCTTGTTGTCTAATATCCAAAGGGGACACTTGTCCAAATGCATGCCTCCCCACTTGTCATTTTCACTCTTTTTCCCTTTTTCTCTTTTTTTTCCTTTTTCTTTTGTTTTTCTGAAATTTAGTATGAAGACCAAAATAAAATAAAATAAAATAAAAATAAACAAAAATAAAATAAACTAGAACAAAAATAAAATAAAATAAAAACCCTAGAATTGAAGCAAATAAATCTATTAATTTAATTAAACAAATAAAGTTAAAAAATCAAAAATTTGGTGTCTACAGTCAAGAAAAAGAAAAAAAACATGCAAACACATAGTTCAAGTAACAATAACATTTGTACAAGAATTAAAGCTAGAAAGTTCAAGTAATTCACAATTAATAATAAAACACGATTAATAAGGATACAGGAGCTCTCAGGAGCTAAATTCCACTTGTTTTGCTAAGACTCGATCCAATACCTCCACGTGATGACACTCCGTCAACCGGGTAGGTATTAAATCAGTAGAAACTCCACTTACTTCTCCCATCCATCATTTCACCCTCTCGGATCCGTAACCAAACACGCATGAAAACGGCGATACTACACCAGTATGCTGAACAAGATCTCAAAAGATCAAGTTTTGCTTTTATAATATTCTCATGGTTCATCAAGCTTCTCAACCAAGCCCATGCCGTCTCGAGTCGCAAGGTTAGCCAATGAAATTTGGGCGTCCCCCACGAGTACACGTATAATAGTCGACGAGATTCACTCCAATTGACATCCAAGTTCAAATTTAATACAAACCAAGTTCAAGTAAGTTAAGTAATAAGTCAAATAAATGAGAGCGAGTGCGATAAAGTACATACTCGCCTCATGAAGTTATGTTCACGTATACAAGTAAGATTAATCAAGTAAACACAATAATTCATGCACTTGACACTCACCAATTCAAAAGTAATGGAACGAGTAAAGTCTTTAATTGTCCCCTCCAAGATTCTCTTCAAGACTCGCTTGAGCACCTGAAGAAATAGTGATCATACATCACTCACGTAAACTCACGACCACTTATCATTCAAGGAAGAAAGTGCATTCGTTTAAACGTAGAACAATGCCACAAGAGGGCTTTACTCTATTGAAATTCAAGATTCAAAAGGAAGGATTTAAAGTCACAAGGAAACTTGTATCCTTCATGAAATCGGGTTTAAAATGGTCTATCAATATCGAAAGAAAGTGAAAAGTTCTTGAAAGTTCATTTCCTAAAGAATCAGAAATTTTCAGCTTTGCGCGACAAAACTTGGAAAATTAGACATTGAGTTTGGTATGTCCAAAAATGGAAAACTTTATACCGTTGAAAACTAGATTCAAATTAGTAAAACTTCCCTGAAGATACTTTTCTAAGATTTCAACCAGAAAGCATTCGAATTTCAGCTCAAGGTTGCAATTCCAAGAAGACAGGACAGAACCAGTCTTGGTTTTTCAGTAATGTTTGGAAATTCGGTAAAATTCACAGAAAGTGAATCAGCCTCTGAAATTTATAACACAACAAGAGATCGAAATCAAGTTTCAAACACAACAAGCAAAACTAAATTTGGAGTTTTGACCCACAAGATATAATAGTTGAAAGCTGACTGGTTTTAGCAACCTGTTCAGAAGTTTTTCCAGTTTCCAGCTTAAACACAGTTTTGAAATCAGATCATATATAACTCTACACAAGTCCAAATTGAGAATGGTTTATGGTTTTAGAAACTAGGTTCAAAATTCTACATTTCATCAGAAGGCATTGTTTCCAAAATCTTTTTACAAGTGGGATAAAATCGAGCCACAAGATGCAGCTTCCCAGTTTCTCTCGAACAGACAGACCAAACAGGTCAGTCCTCTTTGCCGATTCACCAAGGTTTACTCAAAACAAACTAGCAGGGGATTCTTATACCGTTTGAAAGCTCTGAATGTCTAGTTTTGAATGCCACAAATGGCACTCAATTTCAACTTTTGTACAAAGAGTTATGTTCAAGCAAAGAACCCCTCTCCAGCTACCCTGGTAAGCATTTTCCAGATTTCAAACTTTTCCAAAACTCAAGTTTTATACAACCAATCGACATGATTTTTGAAAGACACTTTATACACACATAGTAACACATATATCCATCAATTTAACAGCCAAATAAGCAACAAAATTTTGAATTAAAAGCAGGACAACCAGAACAGAAATTCAGCCAGCTCACTCTCACGGTTTCTTCCAACTTTCTCTCATCTTTTCAAGCCAAAATCATCTCATTCATCACATAAACAACAATCAAGCAATATAGCCACAAGTCAGCTACCTAAAGGCCTCCTCAAGACATCTAGCTTAGGATTTAAAGCAAGATAAATGTTTCCTCAAGTCCGCTAGCCTATAAACTTCATTAGGGTTTCAAACCCATGAAATCTAACCGTCAATCTTAGTAAAATTTGAAAGGTTAAAGGAGATGAAGTGATTACCCTTTAAACCCTAGATGAAGACCAGATTTTTCCACCAAAATCACCAAGCAACACCTCAAGCTTTCACCTTTCTTCTAGTTGGAGCAAAAATCCAAGGGATTGTGAGTTGGATGGAGTGAATCAAGCAAACTTGGAGCAAGAAGTTGAAGCCTTTCTCTTCCCTTTTCTTTTCCTTTGGTCGGCCGAGAGTAAGGAGAGAGAGAGTGAGGGTTTTGTGGTTTGATTTCTTGGGAAAGAATGAAAAAGGTAACCATAAAGTGTGCACAAAAGCCAACCCTCAATAGTGCGAAATAGTGTCGTGCACTACCACTTCCTCTCTTGTTTGATACACTTATGCACTAATCCTCCAAGGTACTTCCTCTAACATTTTAATTACTCATACTTACGAGTCTAATACTAATTCCTCAAATCTCCAATTAATCGGACTGGCACGACTTCCGAGAAACTTTCGACGCGCGCGCAAAAAAAATAAATTTAAGGGAAATTCATGCAATACTGGAATAATTAAATAACACTAGGGCAAATAATTATAAAAATGACTAAATTAAGAATAAAAACATGAGTCCTCACAATATTGGTGTATTCTAAGCCTTGAGAGAATCAAGAACGACACTTGAGGATAGTTTTGCACACCTTGAGAGAGCATTAACTTTTGCTAAGTTCAACAATTATGAATTTTGGGTCAGAAGAAGCTCACCGTTCTAAGTATATGGTGCACCCTGGAGATAATAAGATGTATCAGGATCTGAAGAGCCTTTATTGTTGAGATAAATGAAGAGGAAACCCGAAAGACGTACCTAGAGTTATTTGTAAGCCAAGATATGAATTTCGAGGACGAAATTCTCTTAAAGGGGAGAGGATGTAAGGACCTGTAATTTTTAAACATTTTATTTAATTATCTATTTATTGGAATATTTAATCATTTATTTAAATTATCCATTTTTATCACTTTAAATCATCTACAATAGCATACCATTTACTTTTATCAACTTAAGCATGAAAATTTCTTTAAAAGTGCTTCGCGTGATGTGTATGCTTTATTTTTGCAAAAAAGGTGAAATAGCGTGTTTAAGTGGAACTGGTGAAATGAACTGGGACTTGTGTTCATGAGTGTTAGTTGTGTTATTTAATTTTATTATTTATGCATGAAATTTTCTTAAATGGTGCTTTTATCGTTTACGCGTCGAAAGTTTCTGGAAAGTCGCACCGAAACGACTAATTGGAGATGTGAGGATTTAATACTAGACTAGTAACTATGAGTAATTGCAGTGTTAGAGGAATTACCTTGGAGGATTAGTGTTTAAGTGTAGCAAACAAGAGAGAAAGTGGTAGTGCAAGACACTATTGTGCCACTATTGAAAGTTGACTTTTACACAAACTTAAGGCTAGCTTTCCTTCATCTTTCCACCACAAAAATCAAAAGCCATACACTCCCTCACACTCTCTCTTGCTTGGCAGAAACTAGAAGGATAAAAGGGGGAAGAAAAGCTTCACCTTTTAGCTTCAATCTTGCTTGATCATCATCATCCAACCCACAAAACTTTTGGATTCTTGCTCTAGCTAGAAGAAAGGTGCAACTGTGTGGTGATTCTTGGTGAAGTGTTGGTGGAAAGTCTTGCTTTCAACTAGGGTTTAGGAGCTTGAAGAGGTAACCACTTCATCCTTCCTTAATCTTTCAATTTTACCAAGATTAGAGGTTGAATTTCATGATTTTGAAACCCTAATCATTCCACGCCATTTGTTTTCCTTGCAGGGGGTACGAGTGAGGTGTGAGACTGGTACATGCTAGAATAGTCTAATTTTTGAAATTTTGTGATTGTACTCGCGCTAGTGCTCGGTTAGGGTTGAATGTGTCTGGAATTCACAACTTTTGTTATATTTGGGATTGTCTGAATGTTTGGGAAAGATATGAATGTAAGTACACGTTCCAAGTTTGGGAACTGTTATTTCACTTATTCTTGAGGTTATATCTTATTTTATTTGTGAAGAGTGAACGAGTCCTGGCGAGAGCTGGGCAGGCGGTCCGTCAAACCCTAGGGTACGCTCTAGGGGGAGGTGGGGTCGTCACAGGTGGTATCAGAGCTGCTTCGCATGGTCTCTGCGCAGAGTGAGCTTGGGCCAAGTAGTGATATGGTCCCGATTATGTGAATAAATGTAAAGGACTAAGTGCTCTTCTTGGACGTAAGCTATGAATCATGCCTGTTATAAGTGGGCATCCCTTATCATGGATAGATATGTACGTCAGGTAGGAATCTCTAGTAGGGGTGATTTACTCTTGGGACCGGCCGGCTCGAGATGTGAATTATCTTATTATGGATTCTTGTACTTGAGTACCAAATAGTGGAGAGCGCTAGAATAAGGGTCTGTATCTTGATTGCACTTAGGTATGTTTGGGGTAGCACTATAAGTGAGAAAAAGGCACTTGAAAATTGGAGAAAAATCCTGTAGCATCAAGTTTTGTGCGAGCAAAGGTTAGAATTTCGAGGACGAAATTCTTTTAAGGGGGAGACTTGTCTTTATAATCCTTATGTGAACTCACTGACCTTTGATTCTTGGTTACTTTAATGGTTGAATTTGAGTCAAGGGAGTGAATTTTGTTAAGAAAAGTTTCATAATCTCAAGTTGTTAGAAAATCTAGAAATTTTCGTAGGAGGCTCTGCGTAGCTTTGGGAAATTGGCTATAATTTCGTATAGGAAAGTCGGAATTGAGTTCCGTTTGTTGCGTTTGAAACTAGACTTATAGATCTTCCTACGGTGTAAAATTTAGAGTTTGATTCAATCTCTATAAATTCCAGAAAATTGGCAAAGTTGACTGATAATTCTGCCCTGCACAAGTAAACATAGGAATGTTGTAGTAGTTTATGGCTCAATTTGGACCAATTTATGAGCTGAATTTCTTTGAAGTGTCTTCTAAAGGTTATTAGTATTTGAAGTCTAGTTTTTAACGTGCCAAGTTGTATGAATTTTTGATATTTATAATTCAAGTTATGATTTTTCTAAAGGAATAGCATAAGTTAGGGGTTTTTGTGCATACCAGAGTTTTTGGTGTGTTTTTGGTGCATGTTGGTAGTGTGATTAATCGGTATAGACTATGTACTAAATTTGGTGGTTAAGAGTGAGTTTTATATAAGAGAAAGTGTGTGATTAGAAATGATAATAATAGATTAGTGAATCATAAGTTAAAACACGAGTACGCGAGAGTTAAGGAAAAACGGGTTGAACCGATGTGTACCGTTTGCTACCGACTGAGTGCATCACTTGAACCCTACTTTATTACCTTAATCTCCTAGTTTTTAATTGAGCTAATTAGTCCTTAATTAACCCTTAAGTCAGCCACCATTATTGACTAAGGAAAAGAAAGATATTTTGGTGGAAATATTTGTGATTGTGCCATTTGTCAAAAATCCATCCAAGGTCTTGACCAAGACCCTTTGACCAAGCCTTTCTTAGTCTTCATCTTGTAAACATTGAACCAAAACCATTTCATTTTTCATTGTCTTGGCCGAAAATAGAGAGAGGAAAAACAATGGAGAGACTTCATCTTGCACCTCACTTCCTTGCTTGAATCTTGAGTTTCAACCGTTAGTTTTGCGAACTAGTCCATAAAAGTGGATCTCTAAGGAAGCTTAAGGGTTTTTATGGAGTGATTTGGGAAGATAAAGGTGTTAGTAGCCTCTTTACATAGGGTTTAAGGTATTTATGGCAAGAAATCTCTCTTTACTTCTAATACTAGCATCCTTGTGGTTTAGGGTTGCAAAATATGTAGTTTTATGAGACATATTATGGTTTGAAGTGGTGTGATGGAAATTTTCAGTTTTTATAGTGAATTTTCTGCTAATACGTGATGCTTGAAAGTTTTCCATGTTTTGATAACTTTGCTATGTGAAAAATTGAAGTTTTATAGGCTAGTTTAACTTGCCTAAAGGATTTTCCAGCTTAGGGTATAATTTTCAGCATTGATGATGAATCTGCCCTGTTTCTGACCTACATATTCGCCCATGATAGAGGCCGAATCAGGTCTAGCTCAAAACATAAAAGTTGTATAGAATGGAGTTATAAATCTGTATGTAAAATTTCAACTCAATCGGAGCACTGTAGCATGTAAAATGACTAAAATACGCCTGACTGCCAAAAGCCCTATTTCGCGGGCAGCTTTCTATTTTCTCTGAGATTGCATATTTTGACCTCAAAAATGGACAAAATGGGTGTTGATATCTTCATAGAAAATGTAGGTCTCTGTCTTAGCTTCGAAACACCATAAAATATACCCCAATCTGATATGCGTAGCTTCAGTTTTGATCAAAACGCCAAAAGACGTCAAACCTGCTGTTTAGCCATTTGTCTTTAAAACTGGTTTCCGGTTGCATTGCTACTCTTGTCTTGTAATTGGATGACATTGAGCCTAGTTGAAGGACTATTGTGTTAAGATTGCTTATGTGTGAATTTGGGCTGAGTTGAGGAAACATAATGAAGCCATAAATGGCTGGAAAATAGCTAAATACAAAGGGCATGTCGTCCAAATTTTCACTCGAGAATTAAGCGTGTGTACTCTCGACTTGAACAAAGATTTGAGGTCGAATTGAACTTGGATTGTCTATGGTATTCGAGTTTTCTTTCGTAAAGGTTTATAAGCTGAAATCTGGCTGGAACTCGTACCCTTGGAAAAGTGAAAGTAGTGACCACTTTGAATATGTTTTCCTCGTCTTTTAGACTCAAATGTAAATTCCAAAGTTTTAATCGCTTCTTTAGCGACACCAAAAGAGTGAGCATGAATTTTTTAGAGTTTGATAAGTAACATGAATACTATCTAAATGAGTTTCATTTACTTGATCTGTTTAAAGTGAAACTCTTAAGTTTCGAACCCTAGTTGATTTCAAGATTTTAAATGATATTGTATCGCAGATTTGGACTCCAACCAAGGAGTTACACCTGAACGTGATTTTGACAAGCACTAAATCTTTGGTGAGTCTTCCTTGTGTGTCTGTATAATAAGTGACTATGTGACTATTTGTGAATGTTTGCTTGAATATTAAATGCTTTCTAAGGATTACTAAATGGATTTTCGATGGGCGAGTGTCTACTTTATTGCACTCGACCCAAGCCAAATTGAATTTTCAATGATTGAATACTACTTGTGCATGAATGTAAGCCTTTTGGCTGAATTGGGCCTTTACCCTTCGTTGCCAGCCGACTCGAGCCAGAAGCGAACTCGGTCGGGTGGTTGGTGACCCTAGGACAGTGTTTTGGTATACTCGAGTATGACCGCGAAGATTGGTGGAGACTAGCCAGTGAATTGGCTAGTGGCGGGAAATGAAATGAATGAATGAATGTCAAGAACACTGGAGGAGTTTTCACTTGCAAATGTTTTCTAATGTCGGAGGGATAAGGAAAATGATTGACGAATGAATGAATGAATGACTTGAATGAATGGCTCCAAGTGAGCACGTATCCTTCCAATGATTGAGTGTTTATTTCTTGAATGACTGGATATTACAGTGCAAAATGTGCAAATTGTTAAATGTAACGTTTCCCTGATTTCTATACCTGATTACTTATTTAGGAACCTCACTGGGCTTTTAGCTCATTCCGTGCCATTTGTTTTCCTTACAGGGGGTACGAGCGAGGCGTGAGACTGGTACAGGCTAGCATAGTCTAATTTTTGAAATTTTACGATTGTACTCGCGCTAGTGCTCGGTTAGGGTTGAATGTATCTGGAATTCACAACTTTTGTTATATTTGGGATTGTCTGAATGTTTGGGAAAGATATGAATGTAAGTACACGTTCCAAGTTTGGGAACTGTTATTTCACTTATTCTTGAGGTTATATCTTATTTTATTTGTTAAGAGTGAACGAGTCCTGGCGAGAGTTGGGCAAGCGGTCCGCCAACCCTGGGGTACACCCTAGGGGGAGGTGGGGTCGTCACAAAATCCCTAATCAAAAGTTCATCCAAAAGGCTTCTCCGATTGTCACTCCATATCTGTTCCTATTAAGGAAAACAAATCTACGAGGTGAGTGATTGCTCGTGAGGCCAAGAAATACACATGCAAGCATGTAATCCAAGTAACAATCCCATTTAACAAGTATAACAGTAGTATTCAAGTAAATAACAATTCGAGTGAGAAAAGTAAACAGAAACAATTCAAGGATATAGGAGCTCTCAGGAGCTAAGTACCACTTGCTTCGCCAAACCTCGATCGAATACCTTCCCATGATGACACTCCGTCAACCGGGTCGGTATTTTAAGTCCGTAGAACTCTACTTACTTCACAGTTCTGTCCACCATGCACCCCTACCGGGCCTGAACTGCTATAAAGGCACTACTACATGAGTAGGCCAAGCTTTCAGTTATCTCATGGCTCACCAAGGTTCCTGACCAAGCCCATGCCGGCTCGAGTCCAAGGTCGGCCAATGAGTTTGGGCGTTCCCCAGTTCAGTTGTGTATCAAGGAGATTCACTCCAACGTTATGTATACAGTTCAGTTATGAGTCGAGGAGATTCACTCCAACGACATATGCAGTCATAGCATATAATTCATTTTAATTCAGTTCAGGTAATTCAATTCAATTCAGGCAATTAAATTTCAATTCATTTAAATGAGAACGAGTGTGATAAAGTACACACTCGACTCAGCAGTTATCAATTTTTCAGTCCATAAGGAGCAATTCACATAATTGCAACAAAACATGCACTTGACACTCACCAATAAAAAACAAGGAAGTAGTGCCCCAATGAGGGTTTAGGTGCCCACTGTGAGATCCTCTTGAAGGTCTCCTTGAGTGCCTGAGCAAATAATAATTAACTATCACGCACTATCACTTATGAATCCCTAGTTAACAAGGGAGATTGTACACTTGTACAATCTACAAAAATTTCATGAAAGAGAGCCTTAATTACTCGTAAATCAAGGCTCAAAAGTGGGGTTTAATAATGGAAGGAAAAATTGTTTTCCTTCAAGAAATCAAGTCTAAAACAGTCATCCAATATCGAAGGGTAGTGAAAAGTTTCTAAAAAACTCAATTCCCTTCAAGTTCAAATATTTTAGTTTTGAGGAGCAATCTTTGAAAAATCATATCTTACACTACGTAGGTTAAAAATTGGAAAAATTGGTACCATTAGAAACTAGTTTCAAAGTGCTAAAAGTTCCTAGAAGACACTTTTCCATGATTCTAAATGGAAAATACTCAAATTTTAAAGTGACTGATTCGCACTACAAGACAGTTTTAGTCTTATTTTTTGGCAAACTTTGGAAATTTGGAAAAATTCATAGAAAGTGGACTAGCCTCTGAAATTCATACTACGATAAGAGTTCTAAACAAAGTTTCAAACACAACAAACGGAACTAAATTCGGAGTTTTGAGTGCCAAAATATAGCAGCCCAAAGTTGGCCCAAAGATGAAGACTGTTGGTCAATTTTCCAGATTTGAAAGGCTACCTTTGAAGTATCATTTGGCCATCGATTGGCATTGGAACTACACCAAACTTGGTACGCTAAACCTTCCATGTGTGAACAACATTTCTACCAAATTTCATGTAAAAAATCCCACGGAAAGGCAGTCATTAAAACAACTAAAGTTCAAGAAGTGTTCCAAGGCTAACCTGTCTTCTCATGTTTCCTTCCTTTTTAAAAGCTTTGTTCCACACAATCAACCCTCAATTAATTCAAATATTGAAACCAATGTTCCATAAACATCCAATAAGAAATTTAGAGGTAATTGACATCAAAGTTTTCGAAATATAACTTCCCAAATCAGATATGACCATTCGGCCAAGAGAAAGGAAAAGTTTTCCAGATTCGAAAAGCAATTGTGGGACATCATTTGTATATCGAAATGGTCTTAGATTGACACCAAAATTGGTACAATTCAACTTCCATATGAGGACTACTCCTCTATCAAATTTCATTTGAAATTTCGCATGAGAAGGTAGTTAACAAAACTACCAAAATTTAAAGAATTTTCAAGACAAATCTGTCTTCTTGCTTTCTTCTCCTTTTCAAACATTTTGCCCAATGAAATCAACTTCAATTCGGTTTATTGGTGACACTAAGGTCCAGGAAACATCTAATATAAATTTGGTAGGTTTTTGACACCAAAATGTTTTAAACAACATGTCCCAAGTCAAACTAGGTCATTCGGCTAGCAAAATTGGGGTTTTCCAGCTTTGGTACAGTTTGGAAATTGGGCTATATCTCACTCAATATAACTTGAAATTAAGCATGGTCAGTGGCGTTGGAAACTAGAATCATAAGGCTGCAATTCATCAGAACAAATCATTCTGAAATTCAGTTTGCAAATGAGAGAAAATAGAGCCACAAATTGCAGCATCTACCTTTCTCTCGGATGGGCTAACAGAACAGGGCAGCCGACTTTAATCAATCACTACAGATGACTCAGTTCGAATTAGAAGGTGCATTATACACCGTTAGAAAACTACGGATGTCTAGTTTTGAATGCCACTGACCGGCACTCAATTCTGACATCCGGATAGAGAGATATGTTCGTTCAAAGAACACTGCCAGTGGACCACTGTTACATGAATTTCTAGATTTGTTCTTGCCAAAATTCAATTTTTATCCAACCAATTCAAATAATTTTTGGTAGAAAATTTCTACACACACTATATAACATATCTACATCAATTTCAAGGTCATTTGAGCATCAAATTTTTTAACCAAAGCTTTGAGAAAAACAGGGCAGATTTCGGCCAAGCCTCCTATGCAATTTCCTTCGGTTTTCCTTTCACTTTTCCAACAAATCTCATCTTGTTTATCACATAACTAACACAAACAACACTCATCATCATCATCAGTCCTATACTATCAAGATGGGATTTCATAGAGCCCACTCCAACCATTTAAATCCAAACAACAACAATAACAATGAAGCTACAAGCTTCCTAGCAAAGATCAACCCACTAAAGCCAAGGTTAGATGGTTGGATGATTACCTCCTCCTTTGAGTGAAATCAGAAATTTTACACCTCCAAGACCCAAGAAAAACCGTGAGAAAGATGTCCTCCACCAAGATTGAGTTGCTCTCCAAGTTGTTTAGGTGTTGTGTGAAGGATTTGAGGTGAAATGGTAGGAAGAATGGAAGTAAAATGGAGTGGAGCTCTCCTTCTCCTTCCTTGCTAAGTTTCGGCCAAGCTATGAGAGGGAAGAGAGAGAGTGTGCTGATAACTAAAGCTTCTTGGAGAAGCTTGGATGATTTGTGGTTAAAATTTGAGCAAAAGTCAACTTTGAATAGTAATCACGCGCGAGGGTTTTGTGTCCGTTCTCTCTCGGGTTTGTTTCACTTGTGCACTAAACCTTTAATGTACTTCCTTTAACGCTATTATTATTCACTCTTAGTAGTCTAGAATAAATTTCTTAAATCTCCAATTAATCGCTTCGGCTCGATATACGCGAACTTCCAATTTCGCGCGCGATAAAGCGAAACCTGAAAGAAATTCTTGTAACGGTAATATAAATAACTAATACTAGGGTAAATAATCATGAAAATAACTTTTTTAAGACTAACGCATGAGTCCTCAAATCTCCAAGGTCGCTGTACTCTCAGATCGAATATTGCCTCCAAACGCGTATTCTCTAAATCCTACTAAACGAGCTTTCGAAAATTAAATTTACTAACGGGATGTTTTAAAAATATAAGTGAGACAGTATTCCATGTAAATGAATTTAAAATGGATGAAATAAATTATTCGGAGAAAATGGGTGAATAAATAATTAAATAAGCCAATAAAATAGAATTAAAGTAAGGAAAAATTCGGGTCCTCACAGCTTTGAGTTGTTCGTACAATTGATCGATGGGTCGGCCCAAATTGGTGAACGTTCGATATGGGGTTGGGTTTCGGATTTCACTGTTTAGAGGATATGTTTGGTTGTTTGGTTGAACAGGTCTTGGATTATAAGGAGGGCGAGGTCGAGTTTGAAGATTGGGTTGAAAAATTGGGATGGGTAGTATAGGTGGGTTTGTATAGTTTGGCCGAGGTCGAGGGCGATTGATAGTAGTATGGTAAACAGGGCATGGGTTTGGGTAATATGGGTAAGGGTATGAGTAGGTAGGTTGACTAGCAGGTAAGGAATCATGTTGAACACCGCTGTTACTACCAGCAACCAACTGATCAATCACGCGCCGTTGTGCGGTCATCTCCACGCTTAACTCATTAAATTTGTTTAATACTTCGCTCAGTTGAGCTCTCAGATTTGCAAGGTCGGCTGTTGGCGTCTTTGCGGACCTATCGGATGATTCAGGATGTGTATTCATGTTTATACTATTTCTCAAAGCTCGGCTACGTGATCGTGTAATGATGTGGCTTCTTCGTGTAACTATGTTTACAATTACCTGAAAATTTAGGAAAAACCCTATTTAGATTCCCTTCTTGATTAACTGCTGACAAAAAGAAAGAAAAAGAAAAGGAGGGAGTTAGTAAAAAATTAAAATAATTCGGATGCATGTCCTATTGAGGGAGCTTTTTTTGTGCCAAGGGTAGGCCTAGAATGAACATGCAATCCTCTAGGGTAGGCACCATACAATACCTGATGAATCCGATCAACTTATTGATATTCAAGTGAAAAACAATTTGAAAAATTTGGTCAATTGGAGTGGCAAGAGACATTTGTCCTAACCAAATGAGAATAAAGTCCGAATGGATTGATTACTTTGATTAACACATAAAGTGATGTGTGAAAGAGCCTATTCTTGAAAGGATTGCAATGTCTCGACTAGTTTATTCAGTGAACCTTAGATCGAAACCCTAAAAGAGAATAAACGGGTCAAATGGATCGGATGAAATTGATGATTTATTCACAAATTGACTGGATCGCCCTAAAAATGGGTAAACTGGTCAAATGGATTGAATGAGATTGATAATTTATTCAAAATTGACTGGATCACCCTAAAAATAAATAAACTGGTGAAATGGAATTGAATGAAATTGATGATTTATTCAAAATTGATTGGATCACCCTAAAAAATGGGTAAACTGGTCAAATGGATTGGATGGAATTGCCGATTTATTTGAAAATTGACTAGATTGCCCTAAAAGTGAGTAAACTAGTAATATGGATTATTTAAAAATTGACTAAATTGTCAACACATTTGTGGTTTTCAAATTGTACGAATTTCGTTACAATGCATTAGTCTATGAGTTTTCTAAAATCAAGATTTGGCCTCGATATATTTATCGTCTCAACAATGAGGAATTATTTGTGAATTCTTTCAACTTAATGTCCTCTCCGCAAGGGATTTTTACTAATTCTGATAAAATGGCCAAAAAATGATTGTTAAACGCTCGTATTCTAATGTGCAAAAGTTACTCTATTATTTTCGATGCCAATATTATGGAAACGATCGGATCCTACCTTATCTCGTGCACTACCTCTTTGGACGATACAAGAAATATAGAAATCTCATTGGATTACATATCCGAGACATAAGGTGGCTTATTCCTAACGTGGGATTCCCTAAGTGACATTCCCTCTAAAGTTTATGCATGATGCCAATTTATCGAAACAATTAAATATGCAATTTGAAATGAAATATGACCTAAGAGACCCTTCATATGCCAAGGTGGGGCTAAAATGATGTGCACTTATTAACCTATGAATGCAATACATTGGAATTTAAACGTGCAATAACCTATCTAAGATGGTAGGTTCTAAAAGAGTATCATGCCAGAACTCTTATTTCTAAGGTTTGTGAATGCAAAAGAGAAAACAAGGAAATGTTAGTTCAACAAATAACACATAACACGTTTGGGTAGCAAAAAGACAAAGAAAGAGGGATGAAATCCCTCTCCTCGTGTCTAGTGTTGCTAGTTGGGAAAGGTCGACTCTATCCTAGGCAAATTCTAATATGGATGCGTGAGGTTGGGCTCACTAATGCATCTAGACTCGATAAAACTTCAGGTCCCCAAACCTTCAGACCAAAGGCGAAGGGTCATCAATGCCATGGCCTAAGAGTCAGTGGTTCGAGTGATCCCTTGGACATTGCTATGTGCACGTCGTGCCACGCCCACATGCCCAAGTGAATCGATCCTAGTCCTAATAGGGAAGAGTGGTGTGACAACCACTAAAAGAAAAAGAAATGAGGGTTATAAAAATGAAGCGTATCCCGTATGAAGTGCTCCTTTGAGGGGAGGGATTAAAATTTAAGCACACGAAAGCTCTAAAGGTGACAATCCCCCACCCAAATGCAAAGCGCGATACAAGTAAAAGCAAATAAATAAACAATCCATTCATCACATACGTGGTGTGCGAGGAGTGATTACACCCGTGGTAGATGCAAAAAACCCTAAAAGAAGAAAATGCATCCTAAGACATCCAAATGTGATACGTAAAAAGGTTAGGAAAAGGAAAATATTGACTAAATCAAATGCTCGGACTCTCTAAGTCTCCAGTGGAGTCGCCAAGCTGTCGCGCGCCCATTTTTTGAAAAAATAAAAATTTACGAGTTATAAAAATGAATTTTTGATTTATTTGAGTAAAAATGATTTTTTATTTGTTAGAGAATAAATAAATAAAGAAAAAGGGCCTAAAATGGGACTCAAAAAGTGCGACGATTTTGGCCCAAAATAATAGTTTTTTTAAGGAAAAAATAGAAGTCACCACTTGGTATTGAGTTAAGGTATACCAAGTCACCTAAAATGAATTTTAAATAAAAAGTAGAGAAAACCCTTTTTAAATGACTCCAAATCTGCGATAATCAAAAGAAAAGGGGTCAGGAATCACAGTTGAAAAAAGAGAAGGCAAGGATAAAATCCAAGGCACCCTTTCAACCTAACCAAGGCTAGTTGCGTGATTTAGTCAAAAATTTTCTTAATTTAACCTAAAAAACTTATCACACTTGGATGTTACTAGATGAATGCAAACCTAGACCTAATGGATATCCGGGGGTCAAAATATCTCTTCAAAACTTGATTGGTGCGAATCACATTAATTGTGACGCCCAAAATGATTCTTAGAAAAGGTCACGAATATGCAAAGAGTGAGACTTGAAGAATAGACAAATTATATATATGACCTAAAAAAAAGAGGAATGCAACATAACGGGTACGGGGAATGGTGACGACTGGAAAATTTCCTTATATTTTTCTTAAAATTCCCTTTTATTTGGAATTTATTACCTTACAATAGCTTTACTACTCATTTACCCCCTTAAGAATTGCAATTCACCCTAGAATCAAGGGTTTTTCATTTAGGTTCGTAGTTAGCGTAAATTCAAGTTTTTACGTATTTTGGTAGTGTAATTAATCGGTATAGACTGTGTATAAATTTAGTGATTAAAGAGTGAGTTTTAGATGATATTAAATGTGTGATTAGAAGTGATATTAATAAGTTAGTGAATTATAAGTTAAAACCCTATTATACGCGAATTAAGGAAAAACGGTATGAACCGAAGTGTACCGTTTGTTACCGAGTGAGTACACCACTTGAACACTACTTTATTACCTTAATCACCTTGATTTTATTTCATCTAATCACCCCTAAAATATCCTATAAAACAGCCACCATTTTTGACCAAAATAAAAGGAAGAAAGAAAAAAAAACAAGAGGACCAATGGTGGTTTGACAAGTGTTGGCCAACCAAGTTTGACCAACAAATTTCCTATCTTCTTAACTTTGTTTTGGACCAAAATTCCTGCACTTTTTCCTTCATTTGGCCATGAGTTTGGAGAGAGGAAAAGAGAGGAGAGAAAACTCCATTTCCACCATAACAACTTTGCTTGATTCTTGAGAAAATTAACGTGAAACCTGATTCTATTCCGATCAATCTTTGGGAAAGCTTGGAGGTGAGCTTGGTGGAGCTTTTGGGAGGAAGAAAGTTCTTGTATCACAACTTATTTTGGGAGTTTTGAGGTATTATGGCTGCTTTTCCATTTTTCTTTCCCTTAAGCTTGTTTAAATTTGTATAGCAACTTAAATTCTTGGCTAATGATAGTTATCTAAGTAGTTTTGATGATTTTGGTGGATTTGTGAGTTAGGGTTTTGAATTGTTCAGTGGTATTTCTTCTTGTTTAGATAGAATATGATGTCTATAATCTTGTATAGGAAGTTGAAGTAGTGGTTTAAACTAGAAATGTGAAGGTTAGACCTTGAATGCACTAAATTCCAGATTTAAGGAGTGAAACTGCCCTGTTCTGACCAGCTTTATTCGTGTATGTTAGAGGCCGAATTAGGCTTAGCTTAAAACATTAAAGTTGTAGGAAATGATGTTATATAACTGCCTGTAAAATTTCAGCTCAGTTATAACACTGTATCATGTGAAATGACTGAAATACCCCTGACTGCCAAAAGCTTCATTTTGCGGACAGTTTTGTGATTTCACACTTTTGGCTTCATTTTTCACTTTGATCCATATCAAAAAAGTCTTTGGTCAAAACATAAAGGTTTTACCCCTATGTTTCAGATTTCCAACGCAACTGAAAACACCTCAAACGGAGTTGTGTAGCCTAAGTTATTGTCATTTGAATTCAGTACTAACAATCATACTGACAAGGACATCTTGGTTCTGTCATCTGTAATTTCGACCTAGATCACTTGTGAACTGGGTTGAGTTGTCTTCATGAAAGTTGTAACCCTTTGTCTTATCTTCGAAATGGTACAAATTGTACCCCAATCCGATAAGTGTAGCATCAGTTGTAACCAAAACGCTAAGGGACGTCAAATCTGCTGTTTAGTTTTACCTTCAAAACTTGATTTCCGATTGGATTATTCTACTTGTGTTGTACTTGGATGATTGTGGAACCTAATTGAAGGGCTATGTTGGTGACATTGTTTGTGTTTGTTTTGGGGGCTGAAATGAGAAAAATAATGAAGTCATAAATGGCTGGAAAATAGGTAAACACAAAGGGCGTACTGCCCAAATTTTCACCCGAAAGTTAGGTAGATATACTCACGACTTGAGTAAGGGTTTGAGGACGAATCGAACTTGAATCATCTAGGGTATTCAAGTCTTGTTTCATAGAGGTCTATAAGTTAGCAATCGGCCGAAACTTGTACCCTTGGAAAATGAAAGTAACGACTAATAGAAATATATTTTTCTCGTCACTTCGACTCAAACGGAGATTTCAAAGGTTAATCACTTTAAAGTTTCACTGTTTTAAGAGCGAGCATGAGTTTACAAATATTCTCCAAATAAGTTTCAATTATGTGATTCTCGTTAAACGAAACGTTTAAGTTTCGAACCTTAGTTACTTTCAAAAGCTCTTAAACAATGTTTTATCGTAGATTTGGACTCCATACACGGAGTAATACCCGAACGTAACCCATAAAGGCACTACATCTTTTGGTGAGTGCTTCCAAATACCTGATTGAACTGGACACTTGTTTTCAATACTTGACCAATGTGATTTAATGATATGTAATTTGTTTGATCGGGCAAGAGTGTACTTTATCGCACTTGCCCTAATATGATATATACTTGTTTATTGTTGCAATTGACTTGATATACTTGTACTTGACTTGTAAGTGTTGAGCGGCAGCATGTACCACACTCAATGTGAGTAGGAGGTGCCTCTCATTCCCGTCTCCTTACTTTTATTTTAATTCAGTCGATTGGAGATGATATCTCATCGACTTCTTGGGGATCCAAACCCCACTGGCTAGTTAATTGAGTCGAGCCGGTAAGGCTTTGGTCGATTAGATAACGAACCATGGGTATCTAGTGTTGTCGAGTGGAGTGTTATCTCCTCGACTAATCGGTATACTCGAGTATTACCACCAGTGTTTATCTTGGAGTTCGGGCCCGGTAAGGGGTTTGGATGGTGGACGGAGAGTAGTTTAAGTGGTGCTCTACTGGATTGGTTACTTACTTGAAAGTTGACGAAGTGTCAACTATTACTTGATCAAACTCTAGTGATGCAATGGGAATTTGGCTCCTGAGAGCCATCCGTATCCTTATACTTTGGAATGATTAGTACTTAATTGGTTATTGTTTCATTTTAAAAGAAAAACTTTACACTCGCTCACTTTGAGATTTGCTATTTGAAGTGTTATTGCTCACTTTTATGAACTTTTCATGCTCATTACGTTGCTACGTGATACTTTCACTTTTAAATAATGGTCAACTTGCTATTTGGAATCTCACTAGGCTTTTAGCTCATTCCACGCCATTTATTTTCCTTACAGGGGGTACGAGCGAAGCATGAGACTGGTACAGAGTAGTCTAGTTTTGAAGTTTTGAAATGGTACTCATGCTAGCACTCGACTAGGGTTGATTGTACTCGCATTGTAAAAACTTTGAAGTATTTTGGTGTGTAGAAGCTTTGTATCTGGATTTCAGCATCAATGTATATATTAAGTTGAAGTGGATGTGTTATTTATTTTCTATGGATGTATGTTATTTTTCTTGAGCTATGAGTGAGTATGATACGAATCTCGTTGGTGAGGAGATTTACGACCCAAGATCGCTTGTTGGATTTGATGTCGGATGCAAGAAATGGTGGCAGCGGAAACCCTACGACCCCTCTAATCCCCGTGACTACGAACTTGTTGATACTATCTCAACCCGTAATCAAACGAATTAGTGAACCTCAGGCAAGTGTAGAAGGCGCCACAATTCAAGTGCGATTCTTGAATTGATAAGCCGAACAAGAACACTAGAGTATAACTCTAAGTTGTTCAAGGTTTGCTCGAAATCTATGGAGAAAACTCTCTCAATATTTTTATCATAAAAGTGTCCCTTTGTGGGAGTAATGGGGTGCCTTATATAGGCTACAAGTAAAACCCTAATCTAGTAAGGAAAAGGAACTAACTAATGACTCTCCAATCACAATCACAATTAAGGCTAGCTAATGGTCAGCTTATAAAGCTGGCCCAACATAACCCAATAAAAGCTAATTCACCAACTTAAGTAATAGTGAGTCTAGACTCTATAAATCGGATCCAACTCAACATGAGGTCGTGGACCGAACTTATTCCTACCAAATAAAATAGAAATCTGCAAAATAAACTACTAAACTATTACTAAAAGATTCATTCTCTTGCAGCCCGAAACATGGCCCATAAGCGGCCCATATTTCATATCATTCCCCTCCTCTTGAAAAAGATTTGTCCTCAAATCGTGGTTGGAAATGAATGGTACTAACAAGAGTTGGCAGGATGAAACCTCAAATCTCCACATATTGGCTCTCTTAGAATGAATGATACTTGCATACGTCATGATTATTATAATTTGGTGCACATGTCTCTTGGTCAGCTTGAAAATGCTCACAATCAGCCATGGAAAACTCAAGGCTTTACTCCAACGACTCCTCGAAGATAACGCATATAGCTTCGGTTCCATGATGCAAGGTAAAATGTATGGTACATTGGCAGCAAGCTCACATCTTCTTGGATCCTCCATAATGCAACTGAGAAACTGAACAACACTTTGAACATGATCGACTTCATTAGATGGATCATCACTTGGGACACTTGTTGCAAAATGGTAAGGAGGCAAAGGACAAAATTCAAGTGCAAGGACTCCCTTTGAAACTTCATTACTCCTCCCAACAAGCAAAGCAGGCTCATGGGTGAAGTTGTATATCAATGGATAGTAAAGGGATACAACACTTAAGATGCAAACTCCATGAAAATTCTGATATTCGCCAATGGATATAGGGATAGAACATGCCATGATCAACTCAATCTCTCCTTGCTTAACCTGTATAAAAGAAGAAAAGCTAAACATAACAAAGGTAAGTTTGTTAGAAAAATAAGCCCTCGCATTGTTTCCCAAAGTCAGCGCACTTTTTCCCTTGTCTTCCTTCTCAACTAGCTCAAGACAACTAACTTGTGTAGATGGGACTTCAAGGTTTTCAATCTCAAGTTCATTGCCAGCATTCATAGATATTTCTTCAATCAATGGCAGATTAGAAGGAACATCTTTACCACCATTGGTTGACACATGAGTAAGTTGCTCAAAATATCAATTCAGCACTTGGCGAATTTCTCCCATCATAGAGTCAAATAATTCTTTATTCCGGTTTCGGAAATCAGCCTTTGATTCACGAGGCTTTGATTCAATTCGAGAATTCATGACTCGATTGTCACAACACTCCTTAGATGATGCTCGTTTGCTTGATGAAGACCTTGGCTTAGATGCTCGACGCAAACTCCTTTGCTCCTCCTCATACTCATTACAAGTACGCTTATATCTTTCATATACGCACAAGGCACGAAAATGATCCATTTCCTCCTGAAGTGGATGAAACTCATGTTGTGAATGCTAGGAGATGGAACGCGTGGAACTAGAGTACTTGGAAGTAGTTCGCTTGGAACCCCTCCTCTTAAGAGGCTCATTCTCTGAGAATTCTTGATGATATGAATGAGATGCAACTCCACGAGGCATGGTTAAGTGACCAACAAAATTGGTTAGCCAAGAAAAGAAATTCCTCACAACACACAAGCTCACGTGTATGCACTCGTCACTCGTGTTTTCACTCTAATTTGTCCCTCAAGTAGTCCTCACCAAAGATTTTCTCACAGCCCCTTGCAAACCTTGAAGAAAGTAGAATTCTCCAAGTGCTCAAGTGTAGCTCAAAAAACAAGTTCACGCTAGAATTTGAGGTTCGTAAGAGTAGAGATTTGCTTGGAAAACAAAATTAAGACACTAAGAATGGAGTGGTAGAATATATTCAAGAATAAAAACTGGAAAAAGAATTGACACAAAAGCTGAAAAAAATTAAGAACGACACTAAAAAAAAAAAAACTCTAACCGACAAGGAAAGTGGTCCTTTTGCTTTGCTTGATTTTCTTGGGATGTTTACCCCTGTCCTAGCCGACTCAAAGCTGAAACTAGAACCTACTTGGACACTTGAAAACACAATAAGGATGACTGGAACAAATTGAGTGCTAGTACCGGTTTCTGGTCAGCACAAGGAATGGTATAGTATCAGTTTTGGAATTAGCAGCTTTGGTTTGTGTGTTTGGGGAGTTTCCTAGAGCTGACTTGGTCGGTTGAGGAAGTCTGTTTGGGTTGTGTATGTGGTAGGGGCGGTGGATCTGGTTGTTAGATTTTAGGAATCACGAAGTTCCCAATTTAGTGTCCAACAAGGAATTGGAAGGTACTCAGATTTGGGAGTTAGTGGAGATCCGAATCTCACTTGGGAAAAAGTATGCCTTGGACTGCTATGTATCCCAGATTTCTTGCTTTTCATCCTCCTCCTTTTTTTTTTTTTTGTTTAAACTGTTTTGAAGCAAGCTGGTAACACGTCAATCCTTCAAGAATTCAAAAATTTGAGGTTTGTAGAGTAAGAATCCAAGATTCTGTTAAGATCAAAATCCAATTGGCCCAAGGTTCAAGAGATCCGACTTTCTTTGTGCAAGAACTTCAAATTCGGTTCTATTTTTTTTTGTTGTGATCCAAGGACCAATTGTCCAGCAGGTTTGTTCAAGAATCAAGACAATCAGTTCAGGAATAAAGCAAAGGTGCGGGATATATATATATTTTGTATGCAAACCAGAAAATAACTTCAACAACTCAAGGCACGGCTGGCACAAAACGGACACCACGACAACCGACAACCCTAGCAACTCAACAAGAACCAAGAAAGGAATTAAAGTCGGCTGAACAGAATTGACACGCACACGACTCAATACGAAAAAACAAGTAAGAATTTTCTGGACAGCAACAAAACAGAAACAGACGCGACACCGAGATGGAGAAATCTCCGACACAATGACCAGAATTGAAAACAATGAAGACTTACGGACAGTTTGTAGTGGTGTGAACAGATTTTTTTTTTTTTTGTGTGTTTTGACTCAGGTTGGGACTTACTTACGACAACAACAAGATGTTGAACAACAGACAGGCACAAGCAATCAAGGAAATGACTCGATCAGATTGGTCCATGCAAGGGAACAATGTCAAGTGCGGCAAACAACAATTCCTATGGCGCGATATCCTATGACTACTAGCACCGTTTGACACTTCAATTTACTGGTCCCAAGCGGTGGAGACAGCAACAGCAAGACATGACCAGATTTTATCATACAAGATTCAACAGAAATTGGTAAAAAAAAACAAGACACGGACAGATTGCTACGAGCGAATTTTTTTTTTTTGTTTGAACTAACGAGACGGAGACGAATTAAGACACAAAGAGAGGGATAACGATATTACCAACAAGCTAGCTCTGATGCCAGCTGATACGAATCTCGTTGGTGAGGAGATTCGGGACCCAAGATCGCTTGTTGGATTTGACGTCGGATGCAAGAAACGGTGGCAGCGGAAACCCTACGACCCCTCTAATCCCCGTGACTACGAACTTGTTGATACTATCTCAACCCGTAATCAAACGAATTAGTGAACCTCAGGCAAGTGTAGAAGGCGCCACAATTCAAGTGCGATTCTTGAATTGATAAGCCGAACAAGAACACTAGAGTATAACTCTAAGTTGTTCAAGGTTTGCTCGAAAGCTATGGAGAAAACTCTCTCAATATTTTTATCATAAAAGTGTGTCCCTTTGTGGGAGTAATGGGGTGCCTTATATAGGCTACAAGTAAAACCCTAATCTAATAAGGAAAAGGAACTAACTAATGACTCTCCAATCACAATCACAATTAAGGCTAGCTAATGGTCAGCTTATAAAGCTGGCCCAACATAACCCAATAAAAGCTAATTCACCAACTTAAGTAATAGTGAGCCTAGACTCTATAAATCGGATCCAACTCAACATGAGGTCTTGGACCGAACTTATTCCTACCAAATAAAATAGAAATCTGCAAAAAAAACTACTACACTATTACTAAAAGATTCATTCTCTTGCAGCCCGAAACATGGCCCATAAGCGGCCCATATTTCATATCAGAGTGAGTCCTAGCGAAAGATGGGCAGGCGACCCGCCGAATCCTGGGGTACGCCCTAGGGGGAGGTGGGGCCGTCACCGGAACTAAGATTCGTGACTAGATTTTTCTTTTTATAGAAAAGATACGAGCGTGCTAAGGTTAAGAAGCCATACTCGTCCATATCCCATATTTAAGGATACTCCCTAATCTAATCAAGCAAATGATCTAATCTAGTTCTAATTTGCTTAAATGGAATGCAAGTCTACGTGTTATGTTTTGCACATAGGGATAAGGGATATACATAGGGGAAATATCATACAAAATGATAAGGATCCTAAAAAGTAGAAAAATATGCATGAAATGTAGTGATTTGTCACGCAAACATGATCTAACGCGTGGATGGTCCCTAAGGGTCTAGCGTTGGACTAGTCTATGTATATAAGTTTTCACTAGTGTTGGACTAGCGAGAAAACGGAAAAAAGGACCACAACTAGCGTTGAACTGGTGTGGTGACGTTATGCATTTATTATAATCAAATAAATCATATAAAACATAATAAAAGCAAATAAACACAAAAATCACATATAGCACAGAGCACATAAGCATGATATCTAGATGCAAAGATCCTAAGAAAGTGATTAAACACACAAGCATGCAAACACAAAAAAAATAAAAGCGAATAAAGACCAAACTATTACAATTTGGGGCCCTAATTACAATCTAAAGGGGTAAAGAATGAAATGAAATAAAATAATAACCTAACTATTACAATTTGGCATTTAAATGCCTCTCAAATAACCAAAAATTAAATTAAAATAAATATACAAAATTAAAACAAATAAAGTGAATAAATAAATAAATGAAATAAAAAATATTCAAAAAAAAGCATGCAATTACACACATAAAATCACACAGGAGCATATAGGATTAAATAAAATCAAAATAAAGGAGTAGGGTGTACCTCCCTTGAATTGGTGATCTAATGAAATGAAATTTCTCTTATTTACCCACCAACACAAAAAAAATGATTAAGGCACCACTTTAATTAACAAATAATCATAAGAGATGGAAATAAACATGAAATTGCATCAATTAAAATATTTAAATGAAAGTAAACAACCCATATTCAAGAAATTTAAAACAAGTGGGCACTTAATTGGACGAATTAAAGAAGTTTGAGGGGTCCAATTATTAATATTAAAAATTTAGGGGTCAACATTAAAGACAAATGAATTTAAGGGTTCAAAATAAAGCCTTCCAAACCTAATCCTAAAATTCACAAAATCAAATATCCACAAAATATTATCCAAGTCTTTAAATCTTTTGATAAAACCCAAATCAAAATTATAAATCTGTAAAAATTATTAAACCTTAAATTTCATCCTAAAACTCATAAATAATCTGTCCAAAATCAAATTAAAACATGCCAAGGAAAGTTAACATTTTAAAAGGACAAAATTTGATTGATTTTTCCAATTTTTCGGAACATACCGGCATTAGATAAAAATTAAGGGATCAAAGTAAAATTTTTAGAACTTTTTGCATGCATCTTCGAAGAAGCTTTTTGCAGCTGAAGCTTTCTACAACTCCTGAAGCCTTTCAACAACCTTATGCGGCCAAACAACAAAAAATTTAACAACAACAAGGATCCAACCTCCAAGTTCCCATTAAGTTTCATAAGCTCATCATCAAGATACCATGTTATGCACACAAGAGAGAGGGAAATCAGTAATGTGGGGAGAAGCTTGCAAATTCCAGATTTATTCAAAAGCTTTTCCACCAGTTTCTGGGTTCATCTTTATCAAGCTTCGCATGAGTCATCTGGTAATGATTTAATGGTCGGATGGACGTGAGGTTCCCCCAGGAAGCGCTCGTTGTTTGCTGAAGCGAAACCAAGAAAGTTTGCTACAAAAATTTCAACCTTGGTGAGCAGACTACTTTGAGCAGCAATTCGGACGTCTTCCCAACGTTATTTCGAAAGAATCTCTACATGAAAGTTGAAGCTCTGCCTCTGTAGATATCCCAGATGTCCGAAACCATCCAAGAAGAAGCCGATTCAATGGAGAAAATTGCCTTCCAAAGTGACGAAAAATAAGCCTGAACCCTAAAAAACAACTTCTGAAAAAATGCTCTTCCTTCTGTTCTTTCTTTTGCCTTTCTTTTAGCTTTCATTTCCTTTGCTGTTTTCTCTTCAAATCCTCCCCAGACTTCCCCCTTTCTCTGTTTTTCTCCTTTTTCTTTCCTTTCTTTTCTTTTTTCTCTCTTTTCCCGAAACCCTCTTCCTCACTTTTTCTGGTTTTTTTCAGTTTCCCTCTTGTTTCTCTTGCTTTCCACAGTCTCTCTCTCTTTCCCCCTTACTCCCCCAGATTCTCCTCTCTCTTCTCAATTTTCTCCTTTTTCCTTCAGCCGTTACTTTCCTCAATCCCTCCTCCCTTCTCTCGAATTTTTTTTCTTCCTTTTCCTTTGTTGCCCGTAGCTTTTCTTTTCTTGTTTCTTGTTTCTTGTTCCCAGATTCCCTACCAAAGCCTCTCCTCTCTTATTTTTTCCTAATTTCCAGATTTTTCCTCAATTAAACAAGTGTCTTGCCACCTAATCTAGCAAGTGTTGTGGTGTCAAAAGAAATCAAAGACACATGTTGATGAGAATATAAAGACCAAGGCCCATTCAACCACACGGGGAATTGGAAGATTCAAGTGAAGACCAGTTGATTGCACGAATACTTGAGTTTAGTAGGATTATTTGATTTCCTCGTTGATTTTGGTTATTTCTCGCTTTAGAAAGTCTAGGTAATTAAGCTAGTTTAATTGCGGCCCATTTGTTAGTAAGTGAGGCCCAAAATCTTCCTTAAGTATGTAGGGTAGTTTGGTCAATTTTTGGATTAGGGTTAATGCTTGTAAGGGCTATAAATAGCCCCACTTCCTCTTTGTTTTGTGATCAGTTTTTGGCTATTAAATACGATTAGTGAGTTTTCACTTTCTCTTTGGCAAGAGAGTTTCCTTTGAATACTTGAGAATCTTCTCAAGTTATTCACCCGAACTTATCAATCGAGTATCTCCTTGATTGTGGCGCTCTACTACCCCCAATTTGGTTCGTTAATTCGAGTAGTTACGGGTTGAGATAATATCAAAATTGTTTGTGACTTCTAGGGATTAGTTGGGTCAAATTTCCCCTGCCTAAGCCATGGTGTTTTGGTTGTCTAGATCGGGGTTTCACATCAGTTGGTACCAGAGCTAGTCGACAACCACCAGGTTATATCTTTTTTTTTTCTTTCGTTTATTTCGAGTCATATATGTTTATCCCAATCTGTTCATTTGTTTAAAACCAAAAAAAAAAAAAAAGAGTCACTGTTCACCGATACTGTTCATAGTTACTGTTCATCCGAATACAAAATCTGTCCAGCCTTGTTGTTTGTGTTATCCAACTTGTTTACTTGGTTTTCAAATCTGGATTTTGGCAAAACTTGTTGGAATTTTGTGAATCTTGAAGAGAACTTACAATAATCTTGAGCTTCTTGCATTCTTGATCACAATCTTGAAATTTATGAAGTTCCTGACAACTTCCTTGAAAGTTCTTGAAAGATCTTGGAGTTCTTGGTAGTTATTATTTGTGGACTTCCTTGTTTTGTGTCGTGGTTGATAGTTGTATTCAAGAAAAAAAAAACAGAAAACAAAAATGAAAAGAAAAATAAAGAAAAGAGGAATCGGTTGGCAAGAAAAAAAAAAGGAAAGGAAAGAAAGTGGCAATCGAATTGTTTTGAATAGGGAACCAAATCTGATTTGTGCAATCTTTCTTGGAGTAGAATTTGGAAGTTACCAAAAGTTGTTTCAAGAAGATTACCAAAGGTTGTTTCAAGAAGGTTACCAAAAGTTGTTCAAGAGGAAAAGGATTTTCAAAGGGTTTCCAAAAACTAACTTGTTTCCAAAATCAATTAGGAAACTAAGTAAAGCACTTGGATAACTCTTTGTACTCACTTGGACACTCTCTCTCCTACCTTGTTAGGAAACTTTTCCAAACTCTCTCATCCATTTTTTTTTTGGAAACTTTCCTAAATTCTCTCATCCATTTTTTTTAGGAAACTTTCCTAAATTCTCTCATCCATTTTTTAGGAAACTTTCCTAAACTCTCTCATCCATTTCTTTTGGAAACTTTCCTAAAGTCTCCCATCTATTTTTAGGAAACTTTCCTAAATTCTCTCATACATTTTTAGGACCTTTCCTATATTCTCTCATCCACTTTAGGAAACTCTCATATATTCTCTCATCTACTTTAGGAAACTCTCCTATATTCTCTTCCTAGATTTTAGGAACACTCTCCTACACTTTCTCCTATATTTTCTCCTAGCTTTTAGGAACACTTCCCTACACTTTCTCCTACATCTCCGTGACTACTCTTGAGGAAGAAGTTGGTGACAATTATTTGGGCTTGAGCAGCATTTCTCAAACTACCTAACCCAACAGGTAAAGGTGTTTGGTAAGTCCATTGGAGCGCTTTGAGTGACATACACGAGGGTGAGTGATACACTAAGGGAGTGAGTGAGGCAGTTTCTACTAACTGTTTGTTGAGCCTTGCAGGTACTCTATAAACATGTCTCAAACTCATGCGACAAGTGACCCTTATGACATGAAACATGTTCTTGAAGCATTAACAGGCGCCATTGATCGCATGGCTCAGAGAATTGATACACTGGAGGATAAGGTGGAGCAATCAACCCTAGGCAAGAATGCCTCCAAGAGACAACCATACGTGGAGGAGTTAGGTGATTCGAACAATGAGGAGGACATGGTAGATGGAAACCGATTCCGGAATTATAAACGCATCCCTAATCAAGGGGATGACGAACTAAAGGGAATCAAGCTCAAAATTCCTATCTTCCCAGGCAAGTCGGACCCTGAAGCATATTTGGCATGGGAGAGGAAGATTGAGATGCTCTTTGACTGCAACCACTACTCAGAGTCCCAAAAAGTAAAGTTGGCAACCATTGAGTTCACTGAATACGCAGCCGTTTGGTGGGATCAGATTCGCACCAGACAAAGGAGAAATGAAGCACCACTCATTCGCACCTGGGAAGAACTCAAAATGATCATGAGGAAGCGCTTCATACCAGCGTATTACCACAAGGATTTGCACCATAAATTGCAAACTCTCACCCAAGGTAGTATGACGGTTGAGGATTACTTCAAGGAGATGGAGATGGCTGTTGACCTTGGTCGATCAATCCTTGGTTTTGATGATTAACAAACTAAAATGTAGATTTGGGCTAATATTTTTATGTGAGCAATTTGTTAGAACAGATTCTTGTGGCACAAAAGAAGAAGCAAAAACAGGGCACTCATGTGGGACGTCCGAAAGGAAGCTATCGGACGTCCGAAAGGATGAAGAACATCAAGAAGGAAACTCTGTCGGACGCTCGTGAGGAAGCATCGGACGTCCGGAAGGATCGGACGCACGCATCGGACGCACATCGATCGCATCGGACGTCCGAGAAATTTCGCAAAGATTTGATGACTCTCTGACGACGTTCGGACGCATGGTTCGGACGTCCGACAGGTGGTTTGGACGCAGGGTTCGGACGTTCGACAGGTGGATCGGACGTCCGACAGGCCAACGGCTAGTTTTGACAGCATTTAATATTTGACCGTTGGAGAGCCTTTTGGAGCCATTTCTCACCTTCTATAAACACCCCAAAGCACAAGAAGACACAAGACTTTTGCCAACACAAAATACAAGCTTACAAGTGAGATTTTTGAGTAGAAAGATTCTTTGTTGGTTGTATAAGGGGTTGGGGAAGTTGGGTTGTGAGGTTGCTCAAGTGAAGGTTACTCTCTAAGTGGAGTAAAACCTTGGTGAAGGTGAACCTATCACTTGAAGTGGTAAAACCTTGGTGAAGGTTGCCTCATTTGTATAAAATAGTTCTTAATTGGGTGAGTGATCTTTCAAGTGTAGGTTGTTGAGGGTTAACTAGAATTGTTGTAAAACTCCTTGGCTCAACCAAAGTGTGTTTGGGGTGAGGAAGGAGTGAGCATTCACTTGTACATCTTGGTTAGCATCGCCATCAATTGAAGAGGCTATTGGTTTGATATTTGGTTTGCATTTCTTATCCTTTCTCTTTAATTAAGTTTTCTTTATTGTGCTTAAATTTGATATATCTTTGTGCATCATTGTGAATTTGTTTGTACTCATTGGGTTGCACCGGGCACTTACAATTGGTATCAGAGCTTGGTCTCTTTTGATCAAGCTTAACCGCTTAGAGTAAAGATCATGGCAACCATAAAAGTTTCTTTTTTAGAAGGGCAATCTATTGATAGACCACCTATGTTTAATGGTTCTCATTTTAGCATGTGGAAACAAAGAATGATGATTTTCTTACAATCCGTTTATATTGAATTATGGTATGTGGTAGAAGATGGTCCTTATGAAGCTAGAATAGTTGACTCTACCACCAATTTGAGTAGATTAAAGACTAGACAAGAATTGAATGAAAAAGACAAGAGATACCTTTCTTTGAATGCCAAGGCCATGTGTATATTGTACAATGCATTAGATGTAAATGAATCTAGTAGGATTAAAGGTTGTAAATCAGCTAAAGATATTTGGGATAAATTGTGTGTATTTCATGAAGGTAACCAAGATATTAAAGAACAAAAGAAATCTTTGCTTGTTTCTCAATATGAATTTTTCAAAATGCATCCTCTTGAAAATGTTGATGAGATGTGTAGTAGATTTTGTGACATTATTGAAGATCTTAAATTGCTTGGAAAAGAATATTCTTTGGGTGAGAAAAATAGAAAGATTTTGAATGCCTTGCCAAAAGAATGGGAAAACAAAATAAATGCTATAGAAGAGGCAAAGGATTTAAATTCTATGTCCATTGAATCTCTTGTGGATACCCTAACCTCTTATGAATTAAAGCTGAAATTCAAAGTGCAAGAGGAAGAAAATGCAAGAATGTATAAGAGAGGCATAGCTTTTAAAGCATCTCAAGTGGGGGATAACCCATCCTTCATGGGTAATGAAATCATGGAAGTGGACAATGATATAACTCCTCACATCAAAAGTTTCAAGAAGATCTTCAACAAGAGATGTTCAAGAGGAGATTGCAAAATTACATGGGATGAATGCAATTCAAAAAGAGAAAAAGAAGAGTTGGCCCAAATGGCACTAATGGCCGTTGGAGAAGATGAGGTAAGTTCTTATCACTCTTCTTGTGATGAAGATAATGAAGATGATGATGTGAAAATTCTTATGATTAAAATGCATAAAAGTTTGAGAAAATCTTATGCTAAAAAAAAAGATTTGAAAACAAAAATAAATGATTTGTTGGAAGAAAACTCCAAACTTTTTCAAGAAAACAAATGTTTGAGAATGGAAAATGATGATTTAAAAAATCAAAAAAGTGTTTTTGATTGCAAAAATAATTTGAAAAGGAAGTTGGAAGAGAAAACAAAATTTTATGAAAAAATATTGGAGGAACAAAATGTGTTAAAGAAAAGAATTAATGACTTGAACGAGTTTCTCCAAAATGAAAAACAAACGTTTTCTCAAACAAAAGAAAGAAAATCTTTTCAAGGTACAAATAAGTTTGCTATGATAAGAAGTAAGAAAATTAGTTGCATTAAATCCACCTATGTGCAAAATACTTCTATCATGTGTCACTTTTGTTGCCAATTTGGACATATGCAAAATGATTGCTATGTAAAGAAAAATATGAGAAAAGGTATGAAATCCATGTGGATTGCTAGATCATGTTGTACTAACTCCCAAGAACCCTATAAAAAATTACAATTGGTATCATGAAAGTTTTGTCATTCTATATGGTCTTGATTTGGAAAATAAAGGGGGAGTTTGCTTTTTGATTGATGTCAAAAGGGGGAGTAGGATTTATTGAAATTTCTTTGTATGTTGGCATTTTCTAAGGGGGAGTTTTATTTGAACTTATTTGATCAAAGAAATCTTCATTTTGTTTGTCATCATCAAAAAGGGGGAGATTGTTGACCTTGGTCGATCAATCCTTGGTTTTGATGATTAACAAACTAAAATGTAGATTTGGGCTAATGTTTTTATGTGAGCAATTTGTTAGAACAGATTCTTGTGGCACAAAAGAAGAAGCAAAAACAGGGCACTCATGTGGGACGTCCGAAAGGAAGCTATCGGACGTCCGAAAGGATGAAGAACATCAAGAAGGAAACTCTGTCGGACGCTCGTGAGGAAACATCGGACGTCCGGAAGGATCGGACGCACGCATCGGACGCACATCGATCGCATCGGACGTCCGAGAAATTTCGCAAAGATTTGATGACTCTCTGACGACGTTCGGACGCATGGTTCGGACGTCCGACAGGTGGTTTGGACGCAGGGTTCGGACGTTCGACAGGTGGATCGGACGTCCGACAGGCCAACGGCTAGTTTTGACAGCATTTAATATTTGACCGTTGGAGAGCCTTTTGGAGCCATTTCTCACCTTCTATAAACACCCCAAAGCACAAGAAGACACAAGACTTTTGCCAACACAAAATACAAGCTTACAAGTGAGATTTTTGAGTAGAAAGATTCTTTGTTGGTTGTATAAGGGGTTGGGGAAGTTGGGTTGTGAGGTTGCTCAAGTGAAGGTTACTCTCTAGGTGGAGTAAAACCTTGGTGAAGGTGAACCTATCACTTGAAGTGGTAAAACCTTGGTGAAGGTTGCCTCATTTGTATAAAATAGTTCTTAATTGGGTGAGTGATCTTTCAAGTGTAGGTTGTTGAGGGTTAACTAGAATTGTTGTAAAACTCCTTGGCTCAACCAAAGTGTGTTTGGGGTGAGGAAGGAGTGAGCATTCACTTGTACATCTTGGTTAGCATCGCCATCAATTGAAGAGGCTATTGGTTTGATATTTGGTTTGCATTTCTTATCCTTTCTCTTTAATTAAGTTTTCTTTATTGTGCTTAAATTTGATATATCTTTGTGCATCATTGTGAATTTGTTTGTACTCATTGGGTTGCACCGGGCACTTACAATGGCCATGTTGCGGGCTGATGTTCGGGAGGATATAGAGGCAACCATGGCACGTTTCCTGAGAGGACTACACGCTGAAATTGCAGATGTTGTGGAGCTCCAACATTATCTTGACATGGATGAATTATTGGACAAATCTATCAAGGTGGAAAGGAGGCTCAAGAGGAGGGGTATCCCCCACCAAAGCTCCAACGTCCAATCTGGAAATTGGAGAACTCAGCAGTATACAGGCGAGATTACCCACACGAGTGAGCAAAAGTCAGCCAAGGCAAGTGGGGTTTCGAATGGAGCATGGGTGCCTGGTTCGTCATCTTCAACACCGACCCAAAGGGCCGAATTTAAGGCTGATCTAGGGGCATCTAAACCTAGAAACCGCGACACTAAGTGCTTTAAGTGTCAAGGTTTCGGTCACATCGCGTCCCAATGCCCAAACCGAAGGACCATGCTCATGCTTCCAAGTGGTGAAGTGCTAACGGATGAGGAGGATGAGTATGAAGGCATGCCACCATTGGTTGAGGAAGAAGAGATAATTGCCCCTGACCAACCAGTTGGACTAGGCCTTGTTACAAGGTTGGCATTGAGTGCTCAACGCACAAATGAAGAATAGCAGCGTACCAACATCTTCTATACCCGATGTCTAGTTAACGGGAAAGTGTGTAGCTTGATTATCGACGGAGGAAGTTGTACCAATGTCGCCAGTGCCTTATTTGTCAAGAAGTTACACCTACCTGTCCAAGATCACCCTACACCATATAAGCTTCAATGGTTTAGTGATTGCGGCGAAGTGCGAGTGTCCAAGCAGGTTTCTGTGAAGTTTAACATTGGGAGATATGAGGATGAGTTGGTGTGTGACGTGGTTCCTATGCAAGCTGCCCATCTTATTCTTGGAAGACCTTGGCAATTTGATCGCGAGGTTACTTATGAAGGTCATTCCAACAAATACTCGTTCATGCATAAAGGGATAAGGATCATACTTGTTCCACTCTCACCTACACAAGTGCGAGAGGACCAAAATATTTTACAGAGGGAATGGGAGTTGGATCGATTAGAAGGCAAGGAAAAGAAAGGGCGAACATTGATCCTGCTCGCTAAGCCTGAGGACAACATCGGGCACTGGGAGCTGGAACATTTCACCTTGGTGGTGTTTAACGTGTTTTCATTTGTGCAGGTTGTTCGTGGTCAGATATCCTTCATCTTGCAGTGTGGAATACCCGCAACCATAGAGATCTGCGAAGAGAGTGTTGGTCAAGTAATTCCAACCAACACTAGTCGAGTTACATTGGCCTTTGATGCAGTGTTTGCACGTCTTGATGCGTACAAATTGTAACAGCCCCACTTTCCCCTAAGGCGAACCAAAGGGGTTAGCGGACTGCCTGCCCAACTCTCGCCAGGACTACGGATCAGATTAGAGCTATCTATTGCGATCCGGAACTTACAAACGAGCGTAAACAGGTCAAAATGGTAAAATAACCCAAAATAAAATGAGATGAAATCCAGAGCCGGCCATGAATAGTAACCGACCCGTCAGAACCCAACCGAAATAGCTAACAAACATTTTCATCTGATCTTTAGCGTTTACAAATCAAAATGACATACAAAAGCTTTCAAAAGATAATACATATACACGGTTTGCCAAATCAAAAGAGAAACGCCCCAAAAGTACACTTAGGGTTTTAATACATGAGCTATACAAAACATATGTTCAACTAGCTCAAGTCGGCAACCGATTATCAAATCCAGTCCAAAAGTATTTATTTTTCCTGTAAGGAAAACAAAAGGAACAGAACGGGGTGAGCTTGCGCTCAATGAGGTACCAAACAGATAGCATTAAAATCATGGCATTTCACATTTAACAGATCAGATACACATGTCAGATGTAAAGCAAAGGAACCAATGATTCAAATCAGAAGGATACGGGTGGCTCTCAGGAGCCAAATTTCCAGCGCAATACTTGATCCTAACCGGTTGACTCTCCGTCAACGTATATAGAACCAATGCGTCCGTAGACCCCTCTTATCACCGAATTCCGTCCACCAAACACCCCTTTACCGGGCCCGCTCACCTCAAACGAACAAAAATGGTAATACTCGAGTATACCCGGAATCAAGGGTTTCAATACCCAAAATCCCCGAACAGACTACCGTGGTTCGTTATCTAATCGTCCAGGCCCTTGCCGGCCCGACTCGAATAACTTAGCCACAGGATTGAGCTCATAGGTCATAGAAATCCGAACAGAAATCCGAACAGATGCAGACACAGATAACAGATTCAAATTTTTGCATAGTAAATTGGCATATGAGCAGACTAGAGAACGAGTGTGATAAAGTACACCCTCGTCTCGAACAAATAAACAGATTGCAGAGCAGAAATCAAGTTAAATAGCAATGGAGGGGAGTGGTACACTCACCGGCTTAACTTCAAAAGTTTTCACTTCAGATTGGCCTTAATCGCCAAGAAACCCTAAAATAATCAAAATAAATCAATTGAAGGTTTTACTTCCAGAATCGAGTAAACACAATGCACATGAGGCTCGACTACTAGTCGTATGCCTCGCCAAAATAATTACTAATGCAAGGGTGGAAAACATGATTTTCTTGGAAACAAAAAGGTAACATGAAGACTTAGGCGCAAACAACCCAAAAGCCTTTCATTTCCACCAAAAGGCAAATCTACTTAAAGGAACCAAACGGCCTAGAAAATCGGGCAGCACCGTCCCTAAAATTCTTACTTTTCCAGCCATTAAGGCTTCATTATTTCCTCAAATTAGCCCCAACATTTCACACCAAAGGTCATCTCATTTCCCAAAAGCCGTACAGGGCTCAAAGTGGTACAAGTACAAAAGTTAGCTAGGAAACAACCAAAATGAAAGCAAGCCCTAAGAGAGACTCGACGACGAGTCATAAAACAATGCTGAACACAACCCCAATAGGGTCTCATATGCATAAATAAACATGGTAGCAAACCAGCAATTAATATATGACCTTAACTTAAGCCTTAATAGAAAAACCGTGTTTGATCTTATAATGCGGTAATGGCGTCAATTTCACTACGGTTATCGGTTGGGGGTGTAAGACCCACCGATTCGAACCTATGAAACAGGGCTACAACAATGTAGAAGGGCACTCAATCCAGTTCCTAGCTTAACTAGGTCGAAAGTGCCAAATACTATACCAGAATTACCAAAACAGGTTTGCAAAACACAGAAAACTGTAATTACTATAACTCAGTCTATACAAGTCCAAATGCCGAAATTCCAAAGGCATATGATAGCTAAGACATCCAGTAACATTTCATCAGAAGACACCAACTTCAAAATCCAAACCAAATCCAGTCAAAATAGGCAATTACTATCGCAGTTCCGCACATTCTGTTCACCAAAAACAGCAACAGTAAAAACGGCATAACTCTCTCTATACTACTCAAAATTCCCTGAAATTTTGTAGGCACTTCTTACTCACCAATACCTACAACTTTCATGTTTTGAGCAAAGTCCAATTCGGCCTCTAGCTATGACCTAAAATTTCGGACAGAATAGGGGATTTAAGAACCCTAACTTTTCAATTTTCACACCAAATCCAAAATTGATTGCATTTAACCACAATTCACACTCACTAGAGTCATTTCCAACCATTACAATCCATCATACAAGCACCCAACATCAAGATCATATGAAACCAGAAAAATCATCAATAAAATGAAAAACTTCACCAAATCACTTCAAACCAAGATAAAACCAGAAATTTCAGCACTTCAAGCACTACTAAGCATAATTTAAGCTTCATAGGGTGTAAGAGGGTGTTCAAGCTTCACTTACCAAGAAACAAGAGAGAAGAGGTTGTTGAACACCTTAAACCTTCAACCAAGCTTCAAGAAACAACTTACTAGCACTAGAAGGTAAGATTGTATGGAATGGAATTGGATGTAACCAATGTTTTTGGTTGATTTGCAACAAGTAGAAGCTTGAATGGTGAAGAAAGTTTCTTCCTTCCTTGCTCAAGGTGGCCGGCCAACAAGAGAAGAAAAATGGTGATTTTTTGTGCATTTTTTTGATATATAATCCTTTGGTCAAAAAAGTCAAAATTGGGAATAGTAATTCTTAAAAAAACTTCCAATGAGGAGGTGACACTTGTCACCTCCATAAATGCATTCTTATCTTTCTTTCCTCTCTCACATCAATCACTTCACACATTCTACTTATCACTTAACACCCGATAAATTTTAAACAGTATCCGAAACTTAACCTTATTGGCCGAATTTTTCCAAACTTTTCGCACTAGTGGGTCCCACGTCCACTATTTACTCTTAATTTTCTAAAAATTCTCCAATGCTAGAAAAATCATCTTAAAACTATAATTGCTCATAAAATCCACTAAGAAAATATTTCTAAACCAGAAAATGCAGAAAACATGCAATTAAAGGGAACTAAACCCTAAGAAAATAATTAGGGTTTTACGGGTTCTCACACAACTCGCAGCCCAACCAAACCTTGGTTCACCGGGCGTCCGCTCACGATCCACCCATAGGGTTGAGACGTCGCTTGTGTGACCATTGTCATGGAAATCTTGCTGTCCGCAACATGTATCTACCACCACCACAAGTTGTCCCTGTTCTACACAAGGATGTCATGATCATTCTTCGCTTAAGAAGGCGACATGCAGGCTGCTTGGTGATTATACACATGCTCTCATCACTTTTGTTTTGTAAGAGAGTCATGATTTGGGGACAAATCGCCTTTAAGAGGAGGGGAATGATGAGAATATAAAGACCAAGGCCCATTCAAGCACACGGGGAATTGGAAGATTCAAGTGAAGACCGGTTGATTGCATGAATACTTGAGTTTAGTAGGATTATTTGATTTCCTCGTTGATTTTGGTTATTTCTCGCTTTAGAAAGTCTAGGTAATTAAGCTAGTTTAATTGCGGCCCATTTGTTAGTAAGTGAGGCCCAAAATCTTCCTTAAGTATGTAGGGTAATTTGGTCAATTTTTGGATTAGGGTTAATGCTTGTAAGGGCTATAAATAGCCCCACTTCCTCTTTGTTTTGTGATCAGTTTTTGGCTATTAAATACGATTAGTGAGTTTTCACTTTCTCTTTGGCAAGAGAGCTTCCTTTGAATACTTGAGAATCTTCTCAAGTTATTCACCCGAACTTATCAATCGAGTATCTCCTTGATTGTGGCGTTCTACTACCCCCAATTTGGTTCGTTAATTCGAGTAGTTACGGGTTGAGATAATATCAAAATTGTTCGTGACTTCTAGAGATTAGTTGGGTCAAATTTCCGCTGCCTAAGCCATGGTGTTTTGGTTGTCTAGATCGGGGTTTCACATCACATGTCTAATATTCATTTATCCCACTTAACTATTTTGCATGGCCTCCACCTACTTTCTTTTTATTTTTTTTATTATTTTTTTTTTTTTCAAAACCAATTTATGATAAACAAAATGTTAATTCCTAACTGAGATTGCCTTACAAAAATATCATTTTATTTGGAAGAATTTGAATAAATTTTTGTTGAGACTTTCTTTTTTAGAAATTTAATGCAAAAATGTCTTAAAAAATATGAACCTAATTTATTTTGTAACTATAAAGAAATACTAACTATCATTTTGCAAACTTAGTCAACTAAAATAAAATAAAAAATAATAAAAAATAAAGCTAAAATAGAATTAAATAAAATTGAAATTTTGGTGTCTACATTATCACCTTGGTTGTGTTTGGATTCCCTGTTTTTGGATGTGTTTTTGAAAAACTTAACTGTAGCATTTTTTGAAAAACTTCAAAAAACGTTTGGATACTTGTTTTTGAAAAACTCTTTGTTTTTGAAAATACAAGCATTTGGATTGAACAGTTTTTCAAAAACACCTACTTATTAAAGCTTTGTACAAAAGAATTGGATAATTGCCCAATAACTTCAGCAACAAAGCAAATGTGACCTTTTTATAAAGGAGTTAGAATTTGCAATTCCAGTTGTGTTGGAAGTGGCATATACTACCAATTTCCTCTGTCAAATAACAAGAGGAACTTAACTTGTTTTTTGGCTTTTTTGTACAATATCATCCACAAACACATGGTATATCAGCATTTAGGTGCATATACGGGGGTAGAGCAATGCACGAGTTAGCATATATAAGATAAATGTTCAAATCCGTGGTCGACATAACACAATAACATTTGTTACACACTCATAATCAAGTGGAAATCATACGTTTCATAGAAGAAGACTATTAAACTTTTATTTAGGGCCTATAGGTCCAAGGACTCGTAGTGGAGCCTAGTATGCGCATTCAAATACATGTGAGCTGCCATCGCCCGCCGATCTTCATTCCAATTATCTATGCCCTGCTGCAACATATCGATGGGTTGTCCTGGCTGCCATTGCTCCCCTGCTATCTGTGCGTCAGCTAGGGCTCCGAGGGCTGCTTCTTCGTTGAAGTACTCATCCGCTGGGGAGTATGCGCGCATAAAATTGTGCAAAGTACAACATGCAAGCACAATATTATTTTAAGTTGCTATTAGGTAGTTCTGCATTGGACCCTTGAGTATTGGAAATCGCTTCTTAAGAACCCCAAATGTGCGCTCAATAATATTTCTAACCGATGCATGCCGCCTGTTGAACAAGCGTTTAGCAGCCCGCTCATGATGCGTGCCCTGTGCTCCCCTAAATGGTGCCATAAAACCCGGCATATTTCTATAAGCAGCATCTACCGCATAACATTTCCCTGTCAATTGTCATGTTGATGGATGTGAAGGTATTGATTACAAATAGAGAAACGGGGGCTTCAAATATTTCTAACCGATGTAAGGCCTTGAAAGTATTTAAAACAACTATTATGCACTTTCTTAACTTCTGTCTTGAAACATAAGAAGAAACCAGCACATACCCTGCGGTGGCATAGGAAAACCCGAATCCGGATCTAGCAAGATATCTTGAAGAATTCGGGAATCATGAGCACTACCCTCCCAACCGACCCGAACATATACAAATCGCATGTCATGATCGCAGGCAGCAAGCACGCTCTGGGATAAGTCGCCATGCCGATTTCTGAACCTCTCTCGTATCTCTGCTTTGCACCAAGCGGAGACGTGTGTCCCGTCTAGTGCTCCTACACAATCCTATAAAAGTATACAACAAAACCAATTTTTGTCAGAATATTGTAAATTGAAATTTGAAAGCATAAAAGTGCAATCCATATGCAAAATACACAAACCTGGAACCACGGCATGAGTGATGCATTGTTCAAAATCCTTGGGTGAGTCCCATTGAAGTCTGTTGGCCTAACGAGATCACGACCGAGGCGAACTAATGCTCGTAACACACGACGAACATGTCGATCAATCGTCTCCGTTGAATGCTGGAACCGCTCGGTTAGAACACGATGCCGCTCATCATGGCTCAGGCACATTAGAGTTAAAGCAACAGATTCATGAACCCCAACCTGATGTGAAGGATATGCATGCCAATAACCACGCTGAACCAACATATCACACAGCAGCAGGAATTGGGGAACATCCAAGCACATGTTTTCAATAATTCTGTCCTCATGTCCATTTATCAGCTCAAGCACATAGTCCCTCCCTGAGAGCGCACTATCTTAGACTCTTCTTCTTTTGGGGACACGGTTAAAGCGTGGGTCAAAGAACATGACACCTAGAAGCACAATTTCCATAAGGACATTATCGATATCAATATCGTCCATCTCGTCGTCCAGGTGTCCGCCCTGAATGTGTCCCTGGTTATCCATCCCACTGCTATGACTATCAAGTATGCAATTGGCCAAGGGAATCCCTGCAAAGGTAGGAGTCAAAAGGATTCAAAGTGGAAGTCAACAATGCGCCGGTTATATGCACAAATATTGTAGACTGAACAATCATGATAATTTACTTGAACCTATTTGACGAAAAACAAGCATAGCAAAACAAGAAGTTCACAATTTCTTCAATTTACAACTTTGGTATTAAAAGCTTAGCAAAGGTTTCTCAAGTTAACAAGTATATACCAGCCTGGGGAACAATGAAGCAACCAACACGATTAAATCTCCAGGTACAATTTATACCTAGGCAAAAAGCTTAGCAAAGGTTTCTCAAGTTAACAAGTTGCCAATTTAGACAACAATGAAGCAACCAACGCGATTAAAATCTCCAGGTACAATTTATACCTAGGCAAGAAGCTTAGCAAAGGTTTCCAAGTTAACAAGTTGCCAACCTGGGGAACAATGTACCACAACACGATCAAATCTCTAGGTATAATTTATACCTAGGCAACAAACGTAATAACAACTGGTGCAATCTAATCCTTGAACTAGGTCCGACCGAAGGCAAATAATTGGGTAGCTTGTGATGGACAAAAATCAAGTCAAACTATGCCAATTTCAAACGTTACCATAATGTGCTCATCTTATCCCTGCTTACGTGTGACGCCCCGAAAGAATGAGTGTGAGAACCCGAAAATTTTTGTATATTTTCGAGACATTATTTTGTTTCCTCGTCTATAATTTTGTACCTTTCTTCAATATTTTGATTTTCTATACATTTTTATAAGTAAATACAGTTTTCAAATCATTTTCTTGATACAAGTTAGTCCACGTTGAGTTTGAAGTGTATTATGGACGTGGGACCCGCTAGTGCGGTAAATGCAATATATTTTTTACAACTTGTTGGAGTTTTGTATTAAGTGATATTATTTTACAAGGTGCTAAGAGATAATTAGATGTTACCTATATGGATTAGTATTGGAGAGACAAAAAGATAAGTTTTAAACCAAAAGGTGACATGTGTCACCTTCTTATTCAAAGTTGGACTTTTGACCATCTTACCTTAACTTTACTAAAACCAAAATTTGACCAAAAATCAAGCCATTTTCTCCTTCTTATGGCTGAAACTTTGAGAGCAAGAGAGAGAGAAAAACCTTCACCTTTCACTCCAATTTTTTACTTCAATCTTGAGTTTCAACCGATTAATTTGCAAACTACTCCATAAAACTTACTTTCCAAGTAGTTTCCAAGGTGTTTGTGGAGTTATTTTTGGAGGACAAATCTTAAGCTACCATCTTTCATAGGGAGATAAGGTATTTTGCCAACAACCTCTTCTTTACTTCAATTAATTGCTAATTAGTGGTTTAAAGTTGTAGTTCTGGTAGTTTATGAGCATATTTCATGGTTGATGTAGTATTATGAAAATTCCAGGTTAGGGTTTTGAATCTGCCCTGTTCTGACCGGATTTATTTGAGCATGTTAGAGGCTGAATCAGGCTTAGGTTAAAACATGAAAGTTGTAGAAAATGGTGTTAAATAGCTTCCTACAAAATTTCAGCTGGATCTGAGTACTGTAGCATGTGAAATGACCGAAATACCCTTGACTGTCCATGAATCCTGTTCCGCACCCAGATTTCTATTTTCGTGGAAATTTCCATTTTTGATCATGAAAATGCATGATTTGGCCTTGGAGGTCTTCATAAGAAATGTAGGGTTATGTATTCGCTTCGAAACGCCATAAGATTTGTTTCAATCTGATAAGTGTAGCTTCAGTTATGGATATTGTGCCGAAAGGTGTATTTGATAGTCTATGATGTGTATGTGGTTGATTTGAGATGAATTGGTGTTGCTTGTAGGATGGAAAAGTAAGGAAATGTAGGGGAAATGCTGTCCGATCTTTGAAAGCATTTGATTGCTTTGAGTTTGAGTTGAAGGGCTTGGACTTGAGCAAGGCAATGATATATGATGGATGGTTCCTGAGCCGTGATTGGTAAGTGACCCTCAACTATTTCCCAAGTACTTTTGAAATGTTTCTTGTATTATTTACTCGACTGCATATCATGCGTGCTTGCATGTGAGTTCATGACATGATTTAGCTTTAATGAGTTCTTGGGGAGTCTTGTGCTGAACACCAACGTCTCCATCCTGTTTATTGTTCATGACATGATCTGGAGCACCAACGTTGCTCCCCCTTATTGTTTAACGCTAAGTAATCTATTTGAGCGTTGGGTGTTTAAGTGCAATGATTACACTGGCTCACGAGAGCAATAAATGTACATTTGATTCTTGATTCATGACATCATTGAAATGAATGATTGTGAAATATATTTGATTACAGATTTTATTGGTTACTCACTGAGCTTTTAGATCACCCCAAAAATATTTTATTCCCCTCCGCAGGTCTCGTGGCGAAGGAAGGCTTGTAGTACTTATTCACGTGACTGGATGGCATATATCTTGTACAGTTTGGATTTGGAATCATTTTATGTATAGTTGGAAATTCTTTCCGCTCCGCTTATGACATGTAATTATCGGGGAAATTTGATGTATATTTGAGATTTATATTGTAATTTATTTGAGAACTGTAGTGAACGACTTAGTCCCGACGAGAGCTGGGCAGACGGTCCGCCGTACCCTCTGGTTCACCTTAGGGGGAAGTGGGGCTGTCACATTACGAAACTTTAATAAAGCCTATACACATAAGTTGAAAATTTACAGCCATTTTTCCCATGAGCTGAAGCAATCAAAAGTTCACTAAATCGAATTATTAAATATCAGAGAAAAAATCCAGGATACTCATTCGGGGTACATAAATAGAAAAATCTGCCGTCAAAGTTCAACAAGCTCAAACTACATCAATCCACAATAAAATGTTCAATAAAAATGCATGTTCGGGGACACAAAGATAACTGAGCGGGCTGCCACGACCGGAACAGGGATGGCAACAGCAACTATGCGGGTGGAAGTAACCCTCGATGTCTCACAAATGCAAGGCGGGCATCGTCTGTGGTGCATGAGAACCAAATGATACGCTCCGCTTTGGACTGGAGGAGATCGGCCATCTGAAGGTGCACATTTATGTCTAGACGAAGCGCGCAGAGGGGCACCATTGCAGCTTCGAGCTCTGCATCGTCATCTAAAGCAGCCTTTTGACTCTTCGAAGGTGAAGAGACCTCTACACTAACGCTACGGCTCTTTTTAGCGCTCAAATATGTGTCAATGTTGTCTAGGACGCGGACGTACTGCTGGAATTGGGGGGACGATGGTGAGAAGAAGGAATCTGTCGACATGTCACCCGATCGGCGCTTTCCTTTGCCCTTCTTAACTTTTTGTTTCCCTTTCCGACTCACAGGTTGCGAGGGTGCTTCTTCCTCAGAGGAATCCACATCCACAACCCCCTTTGACGAATAACGTCTAGCAGCATTCTCCATTTGCTGCTCGCCGGCCGAGTTGGGGGGTGATTCGACATATCCAGCGCTAAAATCCCCAGTCGCGCCTCGATTCATGAAAACTTCTTCGAGCACATGATAAAGTAGGCATGAGCTGTTGTAGAATCTAGCGTACGCCTGGTTCACCTACAACAAAGTAGAAGAGAACAAAACGATTAATGGAAGACCGTAACCCCAACTCAATTAATGCAGCTCTGAAAAATCCAGGGGGGACAGATGGAATATTTCTAAATGGAAATAAAGTAAGAAACCAGCAAGTAAAGAGCTTAAAGGGGAGGAATGGAATAATTCTAAATGGCAATAAAGTAAAAAAGAGTAAGTAAAGAGAAAATCCAGGGGGGGACAAAATGGTGCGATTCTGAGTGGCAATAAAGTAAGAAACCAGCAAGTAAAGAGAAAATCCAGGGGGGAGAATGCAATAATTCTGAATGGAAATAAAGTAAGAAACCAGCAAGTAAAGGGAAAATTCAGGGGGGGGACAGAAATCAAGTTTACTGAATGACAATAAAGTAAGAAACCAGCAAGTAAAGAGAAAATCCAGGGGGGACACAATGCAATAATTCTGAATGGCAATAAAGTATATACCAGCAAGTAAGTATACCTGAACTAGATGGCTCCACCATTCATCATCCATCATGAAAGTGTAGTTGGTTGAGTCCCACCCCATACCAGTGCCCCGCTTCTTGAATGAAATGTAAAGCCTAGTGAGGCTCTGAAGGGCATAGTACTTGGACCGAATACTGTTGCTGGGAAATGAAATACCAAACCTCTGAAGAAGCATGTCAGTAACCTCGGGGACTACATGACTCCCGATGTTATGAAACGATATCTCTCCATTCCTATGCATATGCACAAGATGTTCAGCAAACGCAAATTCATGTTCAGATGTGAAAGAGTTACGTTTTGGGTACTTCCCTTTTGATGGTTTCATCTTATTTCTCTTTAGGATACATGAACCAAAAAAATGGACGAACAGGGTCAAAAACGGGTAAATCTGTCGTCTTTGTCATATAAAAATAGAAAAGGCAGTTTTGGGTGCGGCTGTAAGTACAAGGCTAAATGCAATTGGCTAACCTTGAAGTAGTTAGTTATGCAAAGTTGCAAATCTTTTTCTCCCTGAGCCAACAACGAACAACAATTGCTAAATCCCCTACTCCTTCGCAAGACTGTGAAGTATATGTAAAAAATACAATCCTAAAGGTCATTTAATTGACTTTCCAGCAACAGAATTAGACTAACAAGAAGTTCTCCTTACCCTTCCAAGCACATCGCGTCACAGGGGACATGTAGCTCCAAGGGGGGGACAATAAATGGACTAGACAGTAGCTGCAGCCACAGTACTTACATAAACTGGAAGAAATTAGGTGCCCAAACTCTACCATATTACTCAACAAACGAGCACACAGAAATGTGTGCATAAATCACTGAATGGCAATAAAACACGATGGGTTGTATATAATCTCAACTTAAGAAAGAGATGATAAAGAGAAAATAACAGTCATTCTTAACAGCAAATATTAAACCAACTTACACCAGAAAAGACCTCAAAAATAAGTTTACTGAATGACAATAAAGTTTACTGAAATCAAGTTTACTGAATGACAATAAAGTAAGAAACCAGCAAGTAAAGAGAAAATCCAGGGGGGACACAATGCAATAATTCTGAATGGCAATAAAGTATATACCAGCAAGTAAGTATACCTGAACTAGATGGCTCCACCGTTCATCATCCATCATGAAAGTGTAGTTGGTTGAGTCCCACCCCATACCAGTGCCCCGCTTCTTGAATGAAATGTAAAGCCTAGTGAGGCTCTGAAGGGCATAGTACTTGGACCGAATACTGTTGCTGGGAAATGAAATACCAAACCTCTGAAGAAGCATGTTAGTAACCTCGGGGACTACATGACTCCCGATGTTATGAAACGATATCTCTCCATTCCTATGCATATGCACAAGATGTTCAGCAAACGCAAATTCATGTTCAGATGTGAAAGAGTTACGTTTTGGGTACTTCCCTTTTGATGGTTTCATCTTATTTCTCTTTAGGATACATGAACCAAAAAAATGGACGAACAGGGTCAAAAACGGGTAAATCTGTCGTCTTTGTCATATAAAAATAGAAAAGGCAGTTTTGGGTGCGGCTGTAAGTACAAGGCTAAATGCAATTGGCTAACCTTGAAGTAGTTAGTTATGCAAAGTTGCAAATCTTTTTCTCCCTGAGCCAACAACGAACAACAATTGCTAAATCCCCTACTCCTTCGCAAGACTGTGAAGTATATGTAAAAAATACAATCCTAAAGGTCATTTAATTGACTTTCCAGCAACAGAATTAGACTAACAAGAAGTTCTCCTTACCCTTCCAAGCACATCGCGTCACAGGGGGCATGTAGCTCCAAGGGGGGGACAATAAATGGACTAGACAGTAGCTGCAGCCGCAGTACTTACATAAACTGGAAGAAATTAGGTGCCCAAACTCTACCAAATTACTCAACAAACGAGCACACAGAAATGTGTGCACAAATCACTGAATGGCAATAAAACACGATGGGTTGTATATAATCTCAACTTAAGAAAGAGATGATAAAGAGAAAATAACAGTCATTCTTAACAGCAAATATTAAACCAACTTACACCAGAAAAGACCTCAAAAATAAGCAGAGGGGAACCAATTTAACAGCTCAAAATCAGTGCAACGGATTTTGAGACAATCCATCTGTCCAACATCAATGTACCACATATCAAGTTAACCTGTGATTGCTTATGCATAATCACAGGTTAAAGGCAAAGCATGTGCATATACTGGGGTACAAATATTGAATGATAGAGGGCAAAAGAAGAATCTCACGAGTAAGCAACATCCAAGCGGAGGACAGAGCAACAACTACTACTACAGCCAGCAATTTAAATCTAACTTGGTACGGCAAGCGTTTAGATATTGGTTCAATTTAGTCAAATTTCTTGGAGTCCAATTATAGCTCTGACTAGGGTCAATTATATGAAATAATATGAGGCAAACAAGTGAAGCATATACTTCAGCAGCCCTGAATGTGCAGGTAAGACGGAAACCAGCAATGAGCAATCACAAATCAAAGAAGCACCAAAGAAATGTTTTCAATAAGCACATACCCTCCCAAGTTCAACAAATGATGTCAGAGGCCCAATTTCCTCATGAAATTAAAGACGCGGAACAAGTTTAAATACCATTCGTTTGGGCCAAATTTTTTTTAAGATCGACGGAAAGAGGTTTAAGGTTCAGAAATATTCTTCAATTTAAGTGGTAGCCCAAATGAAAAAATTAAAATGTAACCCTAATGTGTACGGATAATCCCAAAACTGACCGAACCAACCTGCAAGTATCTTGAAAGAGGAGGCTTCACCGAACTTCTTGTGGGAAGCAGCAGCGTATCAACACAAATGATAACTGCCTACGAATTTACTTCAGCAGCAGGGGTGAGCCAGTGATAATCAATGTCGGGGCAGCAACAGAAAAAAATCAATAGCGTCTGAGGTGTGTTGCAGATCTGCTGGGAACTATCTCTCAGTGGTTGCGCACTCCAGTTTTTGTAGCTCAAGCACCGCCAACTAACTCCCTCCGCTGATGTGCTGGAGCTTTGGCAGCAACGGATGCGTCGACTTGCAGAAAGTGGCGGGGGGTTACTCTTCAAAATTTGGAAGGGGGAGAGAATGTCCAAAGACTTCTTCCTTCTTAGCTCAGTTGAACAGAGAAAGGATAAGAAATTTCAACAATGTTGCAGCTCATGATCGAAAAACTCTTTTTAGGCATCAGGAGCAAAAATGCTGTCGTCTTGCTATAGTAAGAACTGTAGCATTTTGTTGAAAAGTTGTTGACTACTTTTTGTATTTTGACTACAAAAACAATTTTTAGAAAAACTACCGATCCAAACACAGCCCTTGTCTTCTTAACAATGAACCACAAGAGCTTCATAGCTATCAAACTACCATACTTCACCAAACTCAATAAATATGTTTGTCATGTCAAAATAAGAATTAGAACAACATAACCTTTACTCTGTCTGATTATTGGTGCAAATAGAACAGTGATGATGATGGTCAAATTTGGCTAAGTTTTGGTTTTGGAATCTAAATGTAACACTGGTTTGAAGTCTTGCCTATTATAAGAATTGTCTAAATCTACTAAATCAAATAAGTTCAAAATTTAGCAAGTTCAAGATGTTCTAGGAATTTTGTACAAGCTAGAACCTATTGAATGTCATAGAACTAAATCTATATAAGAAAGTTAGCTCGAACTTAAGTGGACTAGAAATATTATGTCCTCGTTAACGAACATAAGAGGCGTCTAGAGAAATTGAAATATAAAGTATGAATTATGCTACAATTATAAAATAACATTAGTTTGATAATAAGTTACTTCAGCATTAAATTGGTTGTTCAAATATTACTATTTAGTAATAATAATTATATAGTAATATTAAGAAAGGTGTGTTTGAGAAACAAACTTAAGAGATAGTGTATGAAAGTGTGCTTATGTGTGGGGTAGAAGGAATGGCGTGTGTATGTGAATCAATAGATATATAGTGTTTGAAAGTGTGTATGAGACAAGAAAAATGTCTATCTGTATGTGTGTTAGAGAAATATTGTGTTTGAAAGTGTGTGCTTTTGAGAGAGAGAGAAAGAGAGAACATGTGTACGCGTGAAAGGATGTTTGAGAAAATGTGTGTATGTGTGTCTAACATAAATAAAAATTAAGTGAGTACCATTATACTGATACAAACTATAGTAGATTAAGTGATGGAATTTGCATTTAAATTTTCTCTGCAAATTAGCGGATGCTTAATGTATTCTAAAACAAGAGAATTGATTAGTGTAAAATTTCATGTGTTTTCATATTCATTTAAGTCCAATTGTAGTGTACTTCACGTGTTAAATCTTACATTTTAGGATTTATTGAATTTTTAAGCTTATGCATGGTTTGAAATTACATTACAAAATTATTGATAAAATTAGTGATCAATAAATGGTTCTTGTAGGTTTGGAGCATGTTTGGATGTGAATTCAAGTTGGAGAAGTGTCATATAAGAATGTGCACGAAAATCAAGAAGAAAAGTACGAAAAACTATTTAAGGAATTTATGACCGGCTCTAGGTCAAAACAAGGCCATCAAAAGTAGCCGTGGAAAACTGCAATGATGTGAAATGTAGTTCAAAGTTCCAACTAGCTGCACCAAGCAGTTCAAAGGTAGATTAGAACCATTCAAACTGCCTCTAAGGACCGGTTAGAGTGGCAACTCTAGTTTTGTTCAAGATGTCTATGGTTTCAAAACCTATTTGAAATTTTATTTTTCCTTCTATATAAATAGGAGACAATGAAAACTACTTGGGGAATCTTTTAGGGACACTATTTACCACCTTAGAAGAGTAGTTTTAGGTTAAAAATCAACTTACTTTGTGACAGCCCCACCTCACCTCACCCTAAGGCGAACCAAAGGGTTTGGCGGACCGCCTGCCCAACTCTCGCCGGGACTACGGATCCGGAACAGACATAACCCTTCCAAACGCTCAAAAGAACTTCCAAAAAGGTAACATTCAAAACCAAATGAGCCAAAGTAAAAGATACAATCAATCTTTGGTACTGCGTTCCCATGAAAATCAAAACGAAATGGAAGAGCCGCTGCTACGTCACAAGCCATCCCAGTACCAGTACACTTTGTTTAACATGAGAGAATATACATGCCAAATATATGTCACATAAACATGAGAAAACACTTCAAAATATACATAGTAGTAAGTTTACAAACCAAAAGGAAATATTGTATTAAGATACATTTAGGGTTTCCAACTTCCACGGAGCTATACAAAAGGGTGTTTATACAAGCTCAATTCATTCTTCAAAATGATCATTGGTCCAAAAGATGGTTCCCTGTAAGGAAAACAAGGATAACGGGACGGGGTGAGCTAAAAGCTCAATGAGGTACCAAAAGTATAAATGGTAGGAACAGGAGAACTCATGAAAATCACTTTTAAGGCACATATTCACATCAAATACAAGAGATGAAAGAACACCACAATGTAAAGGATACAGGTGGCTCTCAGGAGCCAAATCCCCGTTGCAATACTTGATCCAGCCTCGTTGACCCTCCGTCAACGTTCAAATGAAGGAACCCGTCCCGTAGAACACCACTTTAACGCCAAAATCCCGTTCACCAAACATACCCCTTATCGGGTCCGAACGCCAAACAGGAACAGGAATGGTAATACTCGAGTATACCGGAATCAAGAGTCTCAATACTCCATAAGAACAGGCACCCATGGATTGTCAATTTCCTCAACCAAGCCCTTGCATGGCTCGATTTAATTAACTCCCCATGAGGTTGAGCTCAGGTTTAACCAGAACGTCGCTGGACTCACTTCCAAACGACATCATAACAAGTGCAAGTAACAGATTCAAGTTCATAACAGGTACAAGTAATAGCTTTCAGTTTATACAGTACAGGCAAGAGAACGAGTGTGGTAAAGTACACCCTCGTCTCATTCAAAATAACAGAGTTCACAGTTACCCATGTCACAAATTTCAAGTACAGAGAAACCAATTAAACAACAATCCAAGGGAGTGGTACACTCACCTATTAAGGCGAAATAATGTCCAGAATATCTTTCTGGGTAACACTTTCAATCACCGATGAACCCTAAGGTTAATCAAGAGAAAATATTATAGTTCCTCCAGCAAAAGTTAGGTGAATCGAAGACAATTCAAATACTACTAGTATTTTGGGCATATGATTTTGGAAGTGAAAAGAGTACATTTAATCCAAAGAACATGAGTAAAATATTTGGAAAACTCATGCTCGCTCGTAAAACTTTGAAATATCCATTTGGGTCGAAGAAATGAAGAAAACGTATTTCTATTAGTCGTAAATTTCATTTTTCCAAGTGTACAAGTTTCGACCAGATTCGACGTTATATACCTCGATAAAAGAGGATGCAAATATCCTAGATGGTTCATATGGTATTTTGTCTCAAATCGTTACCTAATCCTCGAGTGTAAATTTGGGCAGCACGCCCTTTGTATTTACCTATTTTCCAGCCACTTATGGCTTCATTATTTTCCTCAATCAATCCCAAAGTCATACACAATATAAATTCATCACCACAGCCGTTCAATAGGCTCAAAGTCATCCAAGTACAAGATTTAGCTAGGAAAATGACCGGAAATAAGCTTTAAGCTAAGGAACCAAAAAGGCAGATTCACCGCTACTTAGCGTATCGGACATAACAGAAACTATGCTTATTGGATTGAAGTACAAGTTATACCGTTTCGAAACTAAGATAGAGGGATATAACTTTGATGAAGACTACTCAGTCCATTTCTCATCTTAACTAGGTCAAAGTTACCAAAACAACCCCAGATTTTCCAGTTCGACGCTCACTGTGAAATTCAACTAGCAGTCCTGATTCATTCAATCATATCTCAGCACACACAACTCCGATTCAGGTAATTCCAAAGTAATTTGAAAGCTAAGATACAAGGCTATAATTCTTAAGAAGACATTGACAACCAAATCAGTAGTATTCCCGGTCAACCTAACCAATTACAGAAGCTGATTATCAGTTTCGGACAGAAACAGGGCAGCAGGGGTATTTCGGTCTTTTCACAGGATACGTTACTCCGATTGGGTTGAAATTTTGTAGAAAACTATAAAACATCATTATCTACAACTTTTATGTTTTACACTAAGGCCAATTCGGCCTCTAACTAGGATAAACAGTACCGGGAAGAATGGGAAAAAATGGAAAACCTAATCTGGAATTTTCCGCACAAAGTGGAAATTTTCCGCAATTCGCTACAATTTACGCACTATGGCTTCATTCTAGACCATTTCCAACCATCATCCATAGCCACACCATACTAAACATATAAAAACAGAAAAAATCAAGAATAAATATAAAATTCACCAATCTCTACCGAAAGTCAAGAATTCTTCCACAAAATCACTTATTCAACTACTATCAATCACTAATTGAACATTATCAAGATCAAAGGAAAGATTCCTTAACCACTCACCTTATAAACTCAAGAAAGGAAGCAACTTAGCACCTTTGCTCCTCAAACCACTTCACCACTCACCTTAATCCTACCAAGGGAAAGGTTTTTATGGAGCAAATCAAAGTTTTAACGGTTGGTTTGTGAGATCAAGGCAAGAAATTGAAGAAAGAAGTTGGAAGTTTTCTCTTCTTTTTCCTCCAAGAAAGTCGGCCAAGAGAGGGAGAAATAAGATGATTTTTTGGTCAATTTTTGGTTAATTAGTAAAGGTAAGTAAGATGTCAAAGTCAAGAATTAATCACAAGGTGACACTTGTCACCCTTATTTAATGCAACTCTATCATTTTGGCTCTCCAATGATAATCCATCTAGGTAACTTCTAATTATCTCTTAACACCTAATAAATTAAACTCGGTATACACAACTTAACCTAATTGGCTGAATTTTATCGAACTTACCGCACTAGTGGGTCCCACATCCGGTATACGCTCTTAATTTCTCAAAAACTAACTAATACTAGGAAAATAATTTTAGAACTATATTTACTCATAAAAATTATCTAGAAAATTTTCCTAATAAAGAAAATATAGAAAAGGCATGCAATTAAATAAAATAAAGTCTAGAAAATAAAAAAATCCACGGGTTCTCACAACTTTCTCTTGTTTTTGGATTGTAACTTGAAAATTCAAGGCAGAGAGAAGGAACTCTTTTCTGGTGATGGTACAAGAGTTTGTCTTCCCTCTCCTTTTTATTATAGCTATGAATTCCATGTTATTTTATCAATATGTTATGTTCTTAAGTTTTATTATGTTTAGCTAAATATTTTGTTGCTAAGGTCAAGAGTGGAATCAATTGTTCTTTAGTTTATGATCTATCTTGGTTCAAAATTGAAATTTTTCGTAGCTGCACATCCTCGGATGGATGGCAAATCGAGAAGATTAGTGCCTTTCTCGAGGAGTAGATAGGGAACTACATAACAGCAAGCTAATGACATAATTTAAACACACAAATAATGGCAATGTTATTTGTATTGTAGGAAATCAACAAACAACTCTCCTACGAAATTGTAAGTATCAACAAGAGGGAAAAGGCCATTGATTGAAAAGGCTTGTGTATATACTATTTGATGTTTTTTATTATCAACTTTGTTTTTGAAAGATCATTGTTTGTAAAGGATCAGTGCCTTACTCAAGTACATAAGGAACTATGTGAGGTCATTGATTGTAAAGGTCAGTGCCTTACTCAAGGAGCACATAAAGAACTATGTGACAGCAAGACAATGGCATAATTAGAACATACAAGTAATGGCTCAAATGTTACTTGTGTAGTAGGAAATCAAGAAACAACTTTCCTGCCAGACTTGGAAGTATTAACAAGAGGAAAAAGGCAATTAATCGAAAAGGCTTGTGTATATGCTATTTGGTGTTTTCAATTTCCAAATTTATAATTGGAAGGCCACTGATTGTAAAGCATCTAAGGTGTTAATTGACAAACGAAAGTTAACAACTAATACTACCTGATCAAGATATGAATTTTAACTTTTGACTCACACAAATAAGGAAACACTTAATAAGTAATTTGCATAATATTGAACACTTATTGATTCTTTAACTTGTCTCAGAAAAGTAGTTTTGGACTTGTTATAGAAATAGTTAATATATTGGGAAAAGCAAGTATTGCAATATTAGGAGATTTTACCATAGTTTCTCACAAGAGTAAACTACTACTTAACCAAAATAAGATTATGGAAAGGACAATTGAGGAAACCTCAATTACTAGTTACCCTAAGAATCTTTAATTACTAGCAATTGTTATCATAACTGATATTTGTAAATTTTGTAACTAATATTTGTATATTTTTTCTATCTTTGAGTAGTGTTCTTAATTTCCTACATTCTTGTGATAATTTATAGTTTGAATAATAAGATAATTTGAAATGTCTAGGTAATTTATTGTCTTTTTTATGGGAGCAACACCCGAATACTCCTTATACTAGTGTTCGATTTATGCAATTGCAGATGGAGAAATAGGTTTTAAGTAAATATTTTTACTTAGATTAACAAAAAAAATCAAAAAATAATTTTAGTAGCAAAAAGAATTGTAATAGAAGTTGTCATGAAAATCTAAATCCTTAAAGAGAACAATAGAAGAACTTTAGTAAGAAAATGACCACATTTGTATTAAAAAAAAGAATGAAAATTTTCAAGAAGAAACATAACAAAACGTTTACAAAATATTGTCCTGTGTAAGGGTAAAGAAGGATAATGAGCAACTTGTTAGAAAAGAAAATATTAGATTTCTTTTCTAAGAAATTTTGTGTTGTTTAAAAAATTCTTTTTAATTTCTTTTCCAAATCTCCATAAATATCTCCTAAAGGTTTGAATTCTATATATATATATATATAGGTCAAGTTATTCTCTGGCTAAATTATTTTGTTATTTTCTCAATATATTTATGAATGCAATGATCCTTGGTATTATAACTTGTTTCTAAGAAATTTTTTCATTCGTTTACTCTTCTTTAGTGTCAACAAAATTTTCCAAAATAGAGCGCCAATGTTTCTAAAAAGGTTTCTATATAATTATTTTGCCCACTATATTAGGCTTTTGTCTACTAAGTGACAAAAACGACCTTGCAATATGGTTTGCCGTTCATGTGTCTTAATTTCCTTTACTTTGAACTAGGAAAATGAAAATGGCCTCATTGAATAATTTTAAAATTTTTGGTAGGTGATTTGGCATGAGAATTAGTATAGTGGGTTAACTAAGATTTTCAAAATGTTTATTGACCAGTAGTGCACTTTAACGTAGTGGCCTACTTAAAACTTTTGTTAAGTGATCAAAACTTTACAAAGTCAATAGTTTAATGGACTCTTAAGCTTTTCACCAGGTGCATTGAATCTTATTGTTGTAAGTTAATTCAACATTTTTTTTTAAGTGTAAGTGTGAGGACCCGAATTTTTATTTTACTTACTTTTATTTTATTTTACTGGCTTATTTAATTATTTATTTATCCATTTATTCCGAATAATTTATTTCATCCATTTTAAATCCATTTACATGGAACAATATCTCACTTATATTTTCAAAATGTCAGGATCGAAGACAACCTAAGAGGAGGGTGAATTAGGTTATTTAAAAACTAATCAAATTATGAGACACTTTTTGACTCAATATGAAATTTACCCTCTTTTCTCGATGACCACACAATGAACAATTGATTAAGAAAGCAAGATTGCTATGGAGTAGAAGAGATAATCAATTTATGTTTGTAAAATAGTAAGCAAAAGGGAAAGAATAGCAAACCAAATATTTCCAAGCTCCTCTTGAGCTTGAGTATCACTTTATAGAACAAGTCTCTTCAAGTTGATCAAATACAACAAATCTTTGTGTACAAAGGAAGGATCACTTCCTCCTTACCCCAAACTATACTTGGTCAAGTTAGGAAGTCTTACTATCACTCGGATAACCCTCACAAATCTACACTATTGAAGTATATTTCTCACACAAGAAAAGATTACACGAAATTCACACAAACAACAGTACAAATCTTCTTTGAAGAGTATTTTCTCACTAAAATCACTCTAGATCTTTTGTAGTTTCAATATGCAAAAGTATTTGGAAATGGTTGACCATGCTCTATTTATATGAGACCAAAAAATTCATCTATTAATGCTTCCAATGGATAGAAGGCAGTTGAAAAGTCAACTAGCCGTTGGTAGTGTCGGACGTCCGGTAGACCTGTTTCTTGCGTCCGACAGCAAGCAGTGAGCTCAAGAAGTTTTCTTCAATTCTTTCAGACGTCCGGTACCTTCAATGTTTGCGTCTGAAAGTAGATAGTGAAACTGAGAATTCTTCTTCAATCCTTTCAGACGTTCGGTGCCTCCAATGTTTTGTGTCCGAAGTGTCGCAATATTTGTCGGACGTCCGGTGCTCTAATATTGTACATCCGATCGAAGTCAGTGACCTTAGAAGGAATGACTTAATTTCTTCGGACGTCCGATCCCGTCTTCACGAGCGTCCGACAGCTTTCATCACTCTTAGTTTCTTTCAGTTGTACTTAGTCTTTGAACCTGATTTGTTTCATTGCTGAAAAGATCTTTGAGAAAATATTAGTAACATTCATTTGTTTTGTAAACATGAAAAGTTAGGGACTAAGATTAACAATTTTTCTCTTTTTGATGATGACAAAACAATGGATGGGAAAAAAAATAATTGAGTCAAAACTCCCCTTACATAATGCATCCAAAAAGTTTGTAAGTACACACTCCCCCTCAGGATAACTCTCCCTCACATATTTACCAGATTACACTTCCAACATAATCTTAACATCCATTTCTCCCCCTTTTTGTCACCAATCCAATTATCAATATACCACATCATACCAGAAAATCAACATCAATGTTATCAATAACATATTGATGATCCAGCATTAACATCATCAATGTCAGCAACCAATATCAGCATTAACCAATCACTCAACATTATCAATATCAACAGCCAATATCAGAAATGCCATTTGATATACCAACGTCAAAAAAAGCAGAAATACACTTGACAGACACAGAGAATTGATATCAGAGATCAGTAATCTCACAGGTATACCAATCATTCAGCACTCATTAGCCCAAGAACAGAATTAACCAAACAAAAGGTAACTGACAAAAGTAACCAAAAACCATCAAAATATAAAAGTTAACCAAATAAGTTACAAACCAACAGAGTTAACCAAATAACTAAAAATCTGAGTACAGAGTACTTGAGATGTCAAAAAACAAAAGATGCAAATGTCTACTATGAGGTGCCATCCTAAAATGAAGTGCAAGAGCCTAAAGGTGCCTAAATGGTGATCTTGGACGATCCAGGTCTCCTCCTTGGTAGGCGAAACTGAGCAGGATCCACTTATTCTTCTTCAGTTTCCTCATCATCATCACTGTCTTCAGTTGCAGGAGCCTAGCCCTTATCTTGTGGCTGAGAACTGGAAGCATGAACTTCTAGAGTGGGTTCAGTATGCGGAGTGTGCTCAGATGGCTCAGTTCTCGGTTCCTTTTGATGCACAATCTCATCTTCTTGAGGGATAGGAGGCACAAGCAAGTTCTTTTTGTCAATGAAGGTAGCTTGTTGCTCAGGTGAAATGGTCATCATCAGACCATCTTCGAGAAGGAGAATATGCTGTTTGAGATCCTCAAGCAAGGAGATGACCTCAGAGTTAGATGAAGAAGGTTGAGTGGATGATTCTAGAATGGATAGTAAAAGGTGAAACAAATTTAGACTAATATTTTTTTTCTAAATTTAGAACCTCAAGCAAGGAGATGACCTCAGTGTGTTTCTAAATTTATATCTTCTTGAGATTCTTTGAAACAAATATAGACTGATATTTGTTTCAAAAAATATGAGATTCTTTGTTTCAAATTTTGAAAAGACTAAATTTAGACTGATATTTTGAAAAGGGTGAAACAAATTTAGACTGATAGTAAAGGGTGAAAAGACTGATCTCAAAGAATCTCATATTTTGTCTTTCAAAATAGGCTTTTGAAAAGACAGTGGATGCACTCGCTTTTGGTGACACTCCAGTGAAAGAAATCTTAAAGTGGGCAAAGATTGGAATTAGAAATTTTCCATAGGAAAGTTTCCTACGACTATCAGTACTGATTTTGAGTAAAAACTTGCACATAACAAAGCCGAAGTCAATTCTGATCTTTTCAAGAAAGCAATAAAATAAGTAAAGCTCCATTTTGTTGGCATCAATCCTATGACCATCAGTAGGAACCAACACATTTGAAATTATTGAAAAGATGATCAAATTTTGAGGACTGAGATCCTCCAATTTTACCTCAGCAGGAGTGTTAAAGTGTGTTCAAAAATAGGTCATGAGTTTTGCAACATGAAAATGATGATAGGCAGAAGAAAACTCTTCATAAGAGAAAAAGTTTGTAATTTTTTCTTTAAAACCATCTTCAATTTTGGTCTTTAAAATAGCATTAACAATGTCAGGATTAAAAGCAATATCGACTGAATTGACTCGAGAAACAAGATCAGCGTGTGAGTTACCCTTCCTAAGATTGGCAAAGAATTAGTAAAGCATATCAGGATAGTAAGTGTTGGGAATGGTCAGAATGTGAATCCATTTTTGGAATTCAAAAAGCTTAATAACTGGTTCAAAATCAAGTTTACGGAATTCATAGGGGATAATGGTCCTTTGAGTGATGAAGCCTTTCTGTAAAATCCATTCAAACCTCTCCCTGGCATCATCATTAATGAATTTCGGTAATGGAGTAGGTTCTTTTTCAGTTTGAGCCTTAGGTTGCTTTCTGGTAGGGCGTTTCCTCTTTCCACTGTGTTGAGCAGATGGTACACCAGTCTGTACATTAGTCCTTGTTCTTAGTGATTTCCTCAGCAGTTTGTTGTTCCTCAATTTGTTCAACAGAAGGTTCAGTGGTTTGCAGTTCCTTAGTTTGAGCAGTCCATTTCTTTCTGGCAGACTACGTCCTTTTTCCACCACATGCCTTAGTTCCTTTTCTGGGTGATTTCGTGGTGGAAGGTTCGACAATCTCAATGTTTTCATCCCTTAGTCTGGTAGTGCGTCCGGCATTAGCAGATCCTCCTCTTACTCTAACCATGATGATATGCAGGATATTTTTTTTGCAGAGTATGATGCGAATGTGTATGAGATGGACTTAGAGTGCGGTATAGACTATAATGTATGCAAGTATGCAACAATTGTCCAAAGAGAGTGAATTTTGAGAGACTAAGGTTTCGGCTGAAAATTGGGATTTGTGGGGTGGTTGGCAGTTGGAGGAAATTATGAGGTCTAATGGACGCGCAAAAGGAATGTAATGGTGTTGGACAGATCAATTTCTTGGAACTTGTTCAGAAGGGAGATTAATTTTTGAAATTTGAAAGTGGGAGAAGAGGAAGGGTTGCATCCGAGACAATGGTTAAAAATGAATTGAATGAATGAGAGAATTGTTTTATAATACGCATCTTTAGAGTGTCGGATGGCCAAATGAAGAGAAGCGTCGGACACATCGGTCCGAACCAAAATTTTTCTAGAAAAATGACCAAGAACACTGTCAGACGTCCGTTCTAATGCATCGAGCGTCCGATAAAGTGTGACCAGAGAGAATTCTTTAGAGAATCTTTTCTAAGACGCCCAATTTTGTTCTCAAAAATACAAATTAGTCCAATGGTAAGGCTTTTGTAAGAATATCAACAATTTGATCTTTTGAGCAAACATATTGTACACAAATTTCACCCTTTTGGACAATATCATGAATAAAATGATGCTTTATGTTTATATGTTTTGTCCTAGAATGTTGAATGGGATTTTTTGTCAAATTTATGGCACTTGTATTATCACAAAACACAGGCACACAGTCATACTCTAATCCAAAATCATTTAAGGTACTTTTCATCCACATCAATTGAGCACAACAAGCATCAGCGGCAACATATTCCACTTCGACCGTAGACAAGGAGATAGCATTTTATTTTTTACTAAGCCATGACACTAGACAATTACCAAAAAAGTGACATGTACCACTTGTACTTTTTCTATCTATCCTACAACCACCCAAATCAGCATCCGAGAAACCACATAGAGGAAATTCACGACATCTTAGGTACCAAAGACCATAGTTCAAAGTTCCTTTCAAGTATCTAAAGATTCTTTTTATAGCAATCAAATGAGATTCTTTTGGACAAGATTGGAAACGAGTACACAAGCAAACAGCGAACATAATATCAGGTCTACTTGCGATTAAATAAAGTAGGCTACCAATTATACCTCTATACTTCTTTTCATCAACTTTTATACCTTCTTCATCCTTGTCAAGCTTGGTAGATGTGCATATTGGTGTTCCAACTTGTTTTGAATCCTCCATTCCAAATCTTTTGAGCAGCTCCTTGGTATATTTAGCTTGATTTATGAACTTACCTTCTTGAGTTTGAACCACTTGTAGCCCAAGGAAGAAATTCAATTCTTCCATCATACTCATCTCAAATTCTTTTTGCATAATAGTGGAAAAATCCTTGCACAAACACTCATTAGTAGCACCAAAGATAATATCATCAACATATATTTGTACAATTAAGAGATCATTGGAACTTTGTTTAGTGAAAAGAGTGGTGTCCACAATACCCCTATTAAAACCATTCTCAATCAAAAAGCCACTTAACCGTTCATACCAAGCTCTTGGAGCTTGTTTTAATCCATACAAAGGTTTTGAAAGCTTAAACACATGATTTGGAAATATTTCATTCTCAAAACCGGGAGATTGGTCAACATAAACCTCTTGATCAATAAAACCATTTAAGAAAGCACTTTTAACATCCATTTGAAATAATTTAAAATTCTTCAAACATGCAAATGTCAAAAACATTCTAATTGACTTTAGTCTAGCTACGGGTGTGATACCCCGACTTTTAGGATACTATTTTTGTTTAATCTCAAAGAGAATATTACGTTTCTTTATTTTATTGTTTTGTTTTACAAACTAGAAACCCTAAATTCTAGAAACCCTAAAGTCTAATCAAAACTCCAGTTTCACTTGTGACTGACCGTTTTTTCAAATTTCTCATATTTCAATCGAAACCCTAAATTCAATTTATGGAATTGTAAAATCCCTCACGTTTTTCTTAAAAATCCCCTTTTATTTGGAACTTATGATTTTATAATAGCCTTACTACCCAATCACCCCACAATAAGTGCAAATGAATATAGAAGTAAGGGTTTTTCCTTTTCGTTTTAAAGTTAGCGCGAGTTAGGGTTTTACGCCTATCTGTAGTGCGACTATCCGGTACAAAATGGGGATCAAATTTGGTTATTAAAAGTGAGTTTTAGATGATATTAAGTGTGTGACTAGAAGTGATAATAATAAGTTAGTGAATTATAAGTTAAAAATCTAGTATACGCGATTTAAGGAAAATCGGCTAGGACCGACGGGTGTCGTGCGCTACCGATTGAACACACCACTTGAACACTACTTTATTACCTTCATCTCCTTACTTTGATATCAACAAAAATCACCCCAAAATGCCCTTCAAGGTAGCCGAAATTTTTTACCAAGAGAGAGGGAAAAAAAAGGGAAAAATGAGTGGAATTTGGTGGAGACACTTGTTGGCCATCTAAGGGCCTTTGACCAAACTAATTGTCTTGCCTTCTTATCTTCATTTGGCTCCGTTTCTTCATCATTTTATTCTTGTCTTGGCCGAGAGAGAGAGAGAGAGAGAAAAACAAGGGGAAGAAACTCCATTTCATCTTGAGTTTGATTCACTTAAGTGAGAAAACAAGAAATCTAAACCGATTAATCAATAGTTTGAGAGCTTGGGAAGTTTAAAGAACCAAAAATTTCAAAGAGAGGTGGAGGATATCCTTGGAAAGCTTGTTCTTGAGGTATATTGGCTGTCCCTTATCTTTGGTTCTTTTACTTTTGTTTAAGTTGTTATATAACTCATGATGTGGTTAAATTGGTAGCTATGGAAGTAATTGTGGTGATTTTGGGAGAATTGGTGAGTTAGGGTTTTGATTTATTCCCTTATATTTCTTGTGGGTTAGGTGTTATATGATATGTATATATGGTATATAATCTTGTAAAGGAGAAAGTAGTGGTAATTTTAAGGTAAAAATGTGAATTATAACTTGAATTGTAGAAAATTCCAGATTTCTGGAAATTCAAGCTTCAGTTCTGCCTGGTTCCAGTTCGTGATGTTAGAGGCCGAATTAGGCTTAGTACAAAACATGAAAGTTGTATATAATAATATTTTATGATTTCCTACCAAATTTCAACTCAATCGGAGCAACGTAACCTGTAAAAAGACAAAAATACCCCTGACTGCCATAGGAAGAACTTTAGGGACAGTTTTGATATTTTACCAATCTGACCGCGTCTGTTCACCTTGATACGTACTGAACTAGCTTTTAGTCAACATATGAAAGTTGTAGTCTATGTCTTAGATTTCCAATGCCCCTGGAATCGCCTCGATTGGACTCCGGTAGCCTGAGTTATTGTCATTTACGCATAAGGCGGTTAACAAGCCCGAATGTGAGATTCTGGTTCTATCATTTGAGATTTTGACTTAGATACACTACAAACTGGACTGAGTGGTCTTCATCAAAGTTGTAGGCCTTTATCTTAGTTTCGAAACGGTATACATTTCACCCCAATCCGATAAGCATAGCTTCAGTTGTGCTCGTTACGCTAAGTGACGGCAAATCTGTCTTTTGATTTATGCCTTACATTTCATTTCCGGACATGTACCTAGTTTAATTTCGTACTTGTATGAGTTTGAGCCTATGGAATGGCTATTGAAGTGAGATTATCTTGTGTGTGACTTGGGACTATTTGAGGAAAATATTAAAGCCATAAATGGCTGGAAAATAGGTAAACACAAGGAGCATGCCGCCAAATTTTCGTTAGAAAAATAAACTAGCCTTTGGAGTTCTATTTCTGTATTTTGCAAATTTGACTTGTATACACTGAAAACTGGATTGAGAGGTCTTCATGGAAGTTGTAACATTTTGTCTAAGTTTCGAGACACTACCAAGTACATTTTGATCCGATAACCACAGCTCCAATTATGGTCAAAATCGTCTAACTCGTTTTGTACCATTTTCATTATCATGCACGTGCACGTGCATTTCTCAACCGTTTTTGCCGTTTTGGACCGTTTAGGTCTACTTTTGTTATTTTTTTGCCATTCCGGCCGTTTCGGCCAATTTCGACATTCTGTTGGCCTTAACATTATTTGTACCGTTTTTTATTAGTTTCAACCGTTCTCGATCGTTTCAGTTATAAACTGCTATTGTATGGCCATTCCACTTATATGTGTATATAATCTGTCAATACAGACTGTGAGGCTTTTGACGGTGACGGTCGAGCTCAGTGAAACAAAAGAAAAAGGAAAAAAACAGAAAAAGGGAAAAAGAGTGAAAATGACAAGTGGGGAGGCATGCATTTGGACAAGTGTCCCCTTTGGATATTAGACAACAAGGCACCTAAAGGGTTAAAGGGTAGACACTTGGAGGCCCAACAAAAAAAAAGAAATAACAAAAAAAAAGAGAGGGGCGGCTAGGTTTTGGGCATGAAGGCTTCAGCGAGTGGGGAGAAGAAGAAACAAAAGAAGAAGAGCGCGACGGACAAAAGAAAGGAAAAGAGGGGAGAGGGCAAGAAAAGTTGGTGGCGGAAAGAGGGGCTTCGGCTAAGAAAAAGGGAGGACAGAAAACAGAAAAAGCAGAGGAAATTGAGAGCTTGAAAGAAAAGGGGGAAAAGAAAAACGGCCGAGAGGGTGGAGAGAAAAGGGAGTGACGCTAGAACAGAGGGCCGAGAGAGGGAGATGGAGAAAGAAGAAGAAACCAAACAGAGGAACCAGGCGGCGGGCTAAGCAACGACCAAAATGAAAAAACAGAGGTGGCGGACAGAGGGCTCTCGACTGAAAAGAACAAGAAAAACAAGGGAGTAAAGACCGAGGAAAAAAGAGAGCTTCGGGTGGAGGAGGTTTGTGCCAAGAAAAAAAATAGAGGGAAGACTCCAATGGCGGCTAGGGTAGAGGAGAACAGCGGAAAAAGCAATAGAGAGCTGAGGAAGCGAGAGGAAAGAGCAGCAGCGGGAAGAAAATATTTTCCAGAAAATCTGCTATTCATGCTGTTTTTTTTTTTTATGCCTTTGGAGGCAATTTTCTCTAAGGGATCGGCTCCTTATTGGAGAATTTAGGTGATCTGGAACATCTACTAAGTCAGATCTTGAACTTTTGTTCAAGGATGTTTACAAAATAATACTGGGAGGGCACACGAGTGGCTGCTCGAAGCAGCCTGCTCACCAAGGCGGCGGTTACGGCGACAAAGTTCGCGACTTTCATTTCTGGAATTAGCGCGGCTTCTTGGGAGGTGCTGCACGTTCATTCTACTCCTCTAAGGTAATCACAACTCCTCCTTTTGTTGTTTTAGCGCTGGTTTTCATATGCATAGCCATGAATACTGAGTTATTTGTTGCTGTCAAGGTTGGAGAACCTGGGTTGTTATAGTTATTTTCCCTTCCTTGTTGTCTTGCTGATCATCCTGTTTGAAATCTGGGTTACATGAGCTTGTGAGAGACTGTGAATCATGTGTTTGAAGTACTACCATATCATTTTAATTATCACAGTGATTTTTTGAAGCGTAACTTGGGACATGTTTCGATGATTTGTTTTGATGAAAATGGTCTATTGTCCCTTTGTTTGCAAACCCGAAGGGACATAAAAGAGAAAGGGGTTTTTGATGATTTGATTTTGCCAAAGCTTTAGACTAGTTTGATGCTTGATAGTTCAATGGGTTGGTTGAAAGATGTTAGCTTTCGATAAGCTCATCTAGGACTCACCGCAAAACTGTTTCTTTTTCTCTTTTGTTGCATGCTGCCCATTTGGTTATTCGTTTGATATTCAATGATTGTGATTCCTGCATCTTGTGTTGTATTAATCAAGTGATTTGAATTTTAATGGATTGGGTTAATGAATTTTCTGGGTTGGTTTGAGATGGCCGAGAGTTGCCACAATAAGGTTGGAACTCTCTGTCTTGTTGCTGCAACAGAATCGAGAGCGGCTTTACTGCTAGAGCTCTTGGTTGCTTGAAGCTTATGATTTCTTTGGTATTCGGTTGATCTACTGTGTGCATGTTTGTCACGAGTTTCTCTCTTTGTGCCTCCGCTGCATTTCACATTTAGTTGCATCATGGAGCTGCTGATGTTTGTAGTATTTTCCTGATGCATGTAATCTCATGCGTCTCTCCTGCTGTATGTATTTTGGGTTATCTCTATCGCCTTAATCGTACCCATGGAGTGTTTTATCATTGAGTTTTGTTAAGAGAGAGTTTGAGTTCTTGGTGTTGATGAATCAATGGGTTTGGGTTAAATGAGAAAAGATGCATAAGGAATGGTAGCTGAAAATAGCAGAAGCATGAGAAAGCTTCGTAACATGCATGTAAAAAATTTCAGAAAATTGCATGTTTAACCCCAGACTTTGGCGGAATGCTACTATGGCCCATAAGATTGGAAAAGTTAAACAATTTTGTCCCTTTGACATGTTGTTTTCTCTTGGTATGCTTTAATTTGATTCTTGGACAGAATATTTCATGAGTGGTGGAGTGAATTTTCGGAGATTTAATGATTTATGACAGTTTCATAGTTTTGGTACAAATTTGGGAATTTGATTGTTTAAATATAGAGATTTGTTTCTTATTCTTCTCCTTGTGAAATTTTGGCATTTGGTTTTAATACATCTCATTTTAAGCCATCAATTCTAAAAGTTTATTTTAAACCCTTTGCAAATTTGTTAGTTATCTTAATTAGGTCCCTATTGCTCTAATTTCTTGCGTATAGATGATTTTCATTTTATAAAATATTTAAGTGATTACATTTTGTGTTTATTTTTCATTTCATGTTTAATTTCCATTTTTATGCTTAATTCTCGTTTCATGTAATTATTTGTTAAATTAAAGTGGTGCCTTGACCTTGTTATTGTTTTGAAGCTAATTCTTCCTTCATTTGATTACCATTGCAATGGAGGTACACTTTATCCCTTATTCTTGCCTTTATTTGACCCTATGTGCCTTATGTGACTTTATGTGCTCAATTGCATGCCTTCATTTTATTTATTTATTTATTCGCTTTATTTGTTTTAATTCAGTATATTTATTTTTATTTTATTTTAGTTCAATCTTGATCATTTGAAAGGCACTTGAATGCCAAAGTTGTAATAGCTAGGTTATTATTTTATTCCGTTTCCCCCTCTTAGATTGTAGTAGGCTCCCCCCTTTTTTGTAATAGTTAGAGTTTGTTTGCTTTAATTGCTTGGTGTGATTTACATGCTTACGTGCTATGTGTTACCGCTTTCTTAGGGTCTTGCATCTAGATGGCATGATTATGTGTTATGTGTTTATGTGATATTATGTGTTTACTCGCTTTATTATGTTTTATGAGATTATAATTAATGTGTGACGTTATCACACTAGTCCAATGCTAGTTGTGATCCATTTCCCGATACCACACTAGTCCAACGCTAGTTGTGGCTTCCTTGTTCGATTTCTCATTAGTCCAACGCTAGTGAGAAAGTAGAAACATGGGCTAGTCCAACGCTAGACCCTTAGGAGCCCTTCGCGCGTTAGATCATGATTGTGTGATCACTTCATCTCATGCATATCTTTACTTTTTATGGCCTCTTTCACCATATTGCATGACACTTTCCTTATATATGTATACCCCGTCCTCCATATTTTCCCTTATATGAATATTACTTGCCCCTTTTTGTATGAAACATGACATTAGACTTGCATTTCATATAAACATTAGAATTAGGTTAAATCATTTGCTTGATTAGATTAGGGATACCCCTTGAATATGGGATATGGACGAGTTTGGCTTTTCTAGCCTTAGCACGCTCGTATTCCCTCTATTAAAGGGAAAATTGAGTCACGAACATTAGTCCACCGTACCCGACATGATGCATTCCTTTAAGACATGTATATTTGTATAATTATTTTATTTCTTTTCTTTTCTTAGAGTCTCATATTTTTGCATCATTCGTGACCTTTTCAAAGAGTCCGCATTGGGCATCACAATTCATGTGATTGGCACCACTCAAGTTTTGAAGAGAAATTTTGCCCCCCGATGTCCCCCTAGGTCTAGGTTTTGCATTCATATAGTGCATCCAAATGTGATAAATGTTTTGGTTAAAACAAGAAAAGTTTTTGACTAAATCGCGCAACTAGCCTTGGCTAGGTCGAAGGGGTGCCTTGGATTTTTATCCTTGCCTTCCCCTTCGTCAAATGTGACTCCCGAACCTTTTTCGTTGGTTTACGTAGACTAGGAGTCGTTTAAAAGGGGTTTCTTTCTACCTTTTCCTTTAAAAAATTCATTTTTAGGTGACTTGGTACACCTTAACTCTATATCAAGTGGCGACTCCAATTTTTATTTCAAAAACCCTTTTTAAACTATATTTTGGGTCAAATCGTCGCATTTCCAAGTCCCATTTAAACCCATATTTTTCTTCATTTTTTCTTCGTAAAACAAAATTCATTTTTCAAACAAAAATTCACTTTTTAAACCATTTCATTTATTTTTCAAAAAATGGGGCGCGACACCACCCGTATCCTACCATTGTGATGTTACATTTCCGTATTGGTGTGCAATCTTTGGATTTATATGTTTAATTGAATGTGTTTTTACATTTTACCCCAATTATTCACTAAGCATATAGCTTACCCCGTTCCATTTGTTTTCCTTAGTAGGGGGCCGACACGGGGATCGCTTGGGAAGGTGTTTAGACTTTCGGCTCTAGAATAGTTGATTTGTACTTGTTATAAGTTGACTAGTAAGATGTATCTAGTTGTTGTGGTGGTTGTCGTTATCAACTTTTTTAGGGTTTACTTTCTAGTACTCGTGGTATGTATGACTTGATGTATTAGTTTATGCAACTTTTGCAGATGTAATGGAGTAACTAGAACTTTCTTTTAGCGTGCAATCTATTTTCTCATTTTAAGTATAGAGTCCTGGCGCGAGCTAGGCAGGCGTCCCGCCGATACCCTCGGGTTCGTCCTTGGGAGAAGTGGGGGCGTCACAACGGGATCAAATGTTTCATCAAAGTCTATTCCTTCTTCTTGAGCATACCCCTTAACTACAAGTCTAGCCTTATTTCTCACAACTTCACCTTTGTCATTCATTTTGTTTCTAAACACCCATTTTGTGCCAATAATAGAATGATTTTGAGGTCTTTCAACTAGTGTCCAAACCTTACTCCTTTCAAATTGATTTAGTTCCTCTTCCATGGCCAAAATCTAGTTTTCATCTTTCAAGACATCAACAACATTTTTGGGTTCAAAATGTGAGACTAAGGCAAAATTATCCATCAATTGCTTAGTGGAGGAACGAGTTCAAACCTTTTCGGATGGATCACCAATGATAAGCTTCTTGAGATGATTTTGAGCAAACTTCCAACCTCTTGGAAGATCCCTAGGTGTACCGCCATCCTTGACATTTTCTTCCAAAGTTTGATCATCCTTTGAATTGTCTTCTAGTGGAGCATTGTCTTGATCATGAATTGTGAGCTTCTTGAGTCCCTCTTGAACACCTACATCATCATCCTCACAACAATTCTTGAAAATATCATCATTAGATTCATCAAATGTGACATGTATGGCTTCCTCTATGACAAGAGTCCTTCTATTATAGACTCTAAAACCTCTTTTGTTTTCACAATAACCCAAGAAGATCCCTTCATCAGATTTCTTATCAAATTTTCTAAAGTGTTCCTTGATATTTAAAATAAAACATTTGCAACCAAAAACTTTGAAATAACCAACAATTGGCTTTTTATCAAACATTAACTCATAAGAGATTTTGTTCAAAATTGGTTTCAAAAGAACTCTATTCATAGCATAACAAGCCTTATTTACGTCTTCGGCCCAAAAATATTTTGGCAAATTGCATTCACTTAACATGGTTCTCGCGGTTTCTTGAAGAGTTCTATTTTTTCTTTCAACAACACCATTTTGTTGTGGAGTTCTTGCAATAGAAAATTCATGAGTGATCCCATTATGATCACAAAATTTCAAAAAATCACAAAATTTAAATTCCGAGCCATTGTCACTTCTTATTTTAATAATTTTCAACCCAATCAGATTTTGAACTTTTGCAAATAAGGAAACAAAATTTTTGGAAGCATCATCTTTGTGAGCAAGAAATATCACCCAAGTGTATCTAGAATAATCATCAACAATAACCAAACAATATCTTTTACCACTCAAACTAGCAATTTGGGTAGGACCAAACAAATCAAGATGTAAAAGTTCCAAAGGTTTTGAAGTAGAAACACATTTTTTGGGTTTAAAAGAAACTTTTACTTGCTTCCCAAATAGACAAACATCACAAATTTTGTCCTTTTCAAAATTAATTTTTGGCAAACCTCTAACAAGTTCCTTTTTGGAAATTTCTTTTAACAAATCCATATTGAAATGACAAACTCTTCTATGCCACAACCAAGGGTCTTCATTCTCAACTTTAAGACATTTAAAACTAGATGAATCAACATTTTCAAGAATAACTACATAGATGTCATTTATCATTTTTCCCTTGAAGATAATATTAAACTTAGAGTCAAGAACAAGACACTCATACTTTTTGAATAACATAAACAGATTTCTATCATACAATTGACTAACACTTAACAAGCTATAGTTCAGATTATCAACAAGAAGGACATTATGAACAAAAGTTTGACCATTCTTACCAACATCTCCTATTCCAACTGTTTTGACTTTGTTATCATCCCCAAACGTTACTTTTTCACTTGATTTTGACTTGAGCTTGATGAATTGTGATGGATCACCGGTCATATGCGTTGAACATCCACTATCAATGAACCATTTTGATTCCTTAATGATGTTCACCAAGTTCACCTACATAAAACTTCACAAGATAATATTTGGTACCCTTTACTTTTTGGGTCCTTGAGAGTTAGCATTATGTCTAACTATCCACATGCATTTCATGTCATTTCTCATATTCTTTCTTACATAGCAATTACTCTTCATGTGACCAATTTGACAACAAAAACTACACATAGTCAGCGAATTACTTGTATGGACAGGTTTAACAAATCTGACTTGTTTTCTCCTATAAATGGTAAATTCGTTTGCACTAGAATTCTGCCTTTTCTCATGAATGCCAAAATGAGATATTGATTCATTCCTTTGAAAGTTGTGTTGAAGCAAATCATTTAGACAATCCATTCTTTTTTTCAAGTCACTTTGTTCCTTTTTAAACAAATCACAAATCTTTGTTTTTCTATCAAGCTCAAAAAGTAAAACAGTTTCATTCTTTTTGAAGTGATCATTTTCATCTTTCAAATTCTTGTTTTGTCGAAAAAGATTTGCATTGTCTTGAATAAGAAAATTGATCTTTTGTTTTAGTTGTTTGTTTCTAGCACAGGATTCTTTCAAACTATCATGCAGTCTCTCAATGAAGGAATTAATATTTTCATCAGATTCATCATCACTATTAAGTTAAGAGTTGCAAGTAGTTACCTCATCATCACAAATGGCCATGAAAGCCATTTGAGTATATTCTTCTTCCTCTTCAACATCACCGTCCGAGTTGCAATCATTCCAAGTGATTTGAAAGTTGTTGAATCTAGGTTTTCATTCAACATTTCCTTCTCTCTTATTCTTCATTGGGCACTCATTCATGTAGTGTCCAAGTTGGCCGCACTCAAAGCACTTGTCAGCTTGCTTTTTATTAGCCTCTTGGTTTCCTTTGTTTCTTGCATTGTTGAAATGATTTGAAAATGAATTGTTGGGTCCTCCCTTTCTGAATCTCCTCTTGTTGAGGGTTCTTTTGAAACTTCTTGTGATAAGAGCAAGATCATTGTCGTCAACTTCAGCATCAACACCATCCAAGGAGGTCGAGTCATCTTTATCTTGAGATGCCTTTAGAGCAATGCTCCTTCTCACCTTTGCATCATCTTCCTCTTGTACCTTGGACTTAAACTTCAACTCTTAAGAGGTTAGAGAATTAATAAGAGATTCAATAGGCATAGAATTTAGATCTTTAGCCTCTTCAATGGCAGTCACCTTACTCTCCCAATCTTTGGTCAAGGCATTCAAGATTTTTCTATTTTTCTCACCTAGGGAATATTCCTTTTCCAGCACCTCTAAATCCTTAATGAGATCATTAAATCTACAATACATCTTGTTAATATTTTCATGAGGTTCTATCTTGAATGATTCATACTTGGTAACTATGATAGATTTCTTTTATTCTCTCACATTCTCACTCCCTTCATGGATTTCTCTCAATTTATCCCAAATCTCTTTGGCCGACCTACAACCTTTGACCCTAATAGACTCATTTGAATTTAAAGCACTATACAACATATTCATAGCTTTGGCATTCAAAGTAAGGTGCGTTCTATCATCACCAGTCAACTCATTTCGGATTTTTGGTCTTGGTCTATGAGTGACTTCATCTATTATAGAGGCATCATATGGACCTTCATTAACAATAAACCACAGTTCAATATCAATAGATTACAAGAAAATAATCATTCTCTCTTTCCAACTCACATAATTGGATCCATTAAACATTGGGAGTCTAGTGACAAATTGACCTTCAAAAAACATAGTATTGTTGGTTGTCAATTTTATTCCAAAGCCGATTGAGCTTAATCTCTAGGAGACCAAACTCTGATACCAATTGTAAGGATCGAAGACAACCTAAGAGGGGGTGAATTAGGTTATTTAAAAACTAATCAAATTATGAGACACTTTTTGACTCAATATGAAATTTACCCTCTTTTCTAGATGACCACACAATGAACAATTGATTAAGAAAGCAAGATTACTCAGGAGTAGAAGAGATAATCAATTTATGTTTGTAAGATAGTAAGCAAAAGGGAAAGAATAGCAAACCAAATATTTCCAAACTCCTCTTGAGTTTGAGTATCACTTTATAGAGCAAGTCTCTTCAAGTTGATCAAAGACAACAAATCTTTGTGTACAAAAGAAGGATCACTTCCTCCTTACCCCAAGTTACACTTGGTCAAGTTAGAAAGTTTTACTATCACTCGGATAACTCTCACAAAGCTACACTATTAAAGTATATTTCTCATACAAGAAGAGCTTACACGAAATTCACATAAACAAGAATACAAATCTTCTTTGAAGAGTATTTTCTCACTAAAATCACTCTAGATCTTTTATTTGGAAGTGGTTGACCATGCTCTATTTATATGAGACCAAAAAGTTCATCTATTAATGCTTCTAATGGATAGAAGGCAGCTGAAAAGTCAACTAGCCGTTGATAGTGTCGGACGTCCGGTAGACCTGTTTCTTGCATCTGACAGCAGGCAGTGAGCTCAAGAAGTTTTCTTCAATTCTTTCAGACATCCGGTACCTTCAATGTTTGCGTCCAAAAGTAGATAGTGAAACTGAGAATTCTTCTTCAATCCTTTTGAACGCCCGGTGCCTCCAATGCTTTGCGTCCGAAGTGTCGCAATGTTTGTCGGACGGACGTCCGGTGCTCTAATGTTGTACGTTTGATCGAAGTCAGTGAACTTAGAAGGAATGACTTAATTTCTTCGGACGTCCGGTAGTGGAGTTCTTCATGCGTCCGAAGTTGCGCAATGATTATCGGACGTCCAATCCAGTCTTCACGAGCTTCCGACAGCTTTCATCACTCTTAGTTTCTTTCAGTTGTACTTAGTCTTTGAACCTGATTTGCTTCATTGCTGAAAAGATCTTTGAGGAGATATTAGTAACATCCATTTGTTTTGTAAACATCAAAAGCTAGGGACTAAGAGCAACACAAAATGTTTCGTTAGCGAATTTAATTTTTCTGCAACTCGTTTAGCGAGAAATAGCGAATAAACATTTTTCAAGGCAAATTCAATCTGAGAGTACATTAATTTTGGAGAATTAAGGATGATTAATAGTAGACTAAGAAAAGTTAACTGAGGGATTAGAGGTGAATGAGTTAAATTAAACTCAATTAGGAGCACTAATTGCTCATTATTCAATTGTTGACTTTTGGGAACAAAAACACCTTTATGTCAATCTTTCTTTCACACCATCAAATCACCCAACTAGCACCCAAAACCTTTCTTCCTCCTCTCTCCCTTGGTCGACTCCCCCTCCCTCATTTCTTACCAAAAATTTCAGCTCCCTTGTCTTCCATTTTCCTCCAAGAAGACTCTCCAAATTTGCTTCTTTTCTTGGTTCTTCATACAAGCTTGGAAGGTGACTTGAACAAGGAAGAAACATTGGTGATTTAAGAGCTTATATACTAGTGGTTGTTCTTCATTCTTGGAAGCAAAGGTAATCCTCCAAGTTCTCATCTTTTTCCCCTCAACTATTAGTAGTTAGTTAGTTGTTGACTTGTTGATGGGTTCACAAGAACCTTGACACTAGGTAGAGAACTTGAGGTGGCTTTATAGGTAGAGGCCTTGAGGATTATTGTGTGTTTACTTGCTTGTTTGATGTTTATTTTGAGAAATTATGGCTTAGTTTTAGTGGAAAGTTGGAAAAGAAAACTAGAAGCATGGATGATGCTTGCTGTCCGAATTTTGGCTAGATGAAACTGTGACGCCCCCGCTTCTCCCAAGGGCGAACCCTAGGGTACTGGCGGGACGCCTGCCTAACTCGCGTCAGGACTCGAAATTTCAAAACAATAAAAGCTAGACAAACCAAAAGAGTACGATTTACGTATATACAACCCCCAAAAGGTCTATTTACATCCTCAAAAGTATCCAGTCAAACCACTATAATACATTATGATAACAACCAGCAGGAAGTAGACCCTAAGGAGGGTCCTCATACAAACCACCAAAACAAAAACAAACATCTTAATTGTCCAACTATTACAAACTAAACCTAACTATACTAGTGAATGTGCCAAGGAGTCCCCCGCGTCGTCCCCTACTAAGGAAAACAAAGGAAACGGAGTAAGCTATATGCTTAGTAAGTAAACAGGGGTAAAATCATAAATTTCACATTTAGATAAACAACTATTTCACAAAATGTCAAGTCAAGTGCAAAAGTAACAATACAAATGAAGGATACAGGTTGGCTCCAAAGCCAAGTCGTTTGCCATGCGTGACCTCCTGCCGACACTCCGTCGACCACAAATAAGGTCCGTAGAACTCCACTTGTACACCCACCTAACACCTTATCACCCTCACTGGCCAGTCACCTCACAAACTTGCTCGAGCGAACGAAATTGAGCTTGGTTCACAAGCTCGGTTCACAAACTTGGTTCACAACTTGAACCTACAAACTTGGTTCACATTCTCGGTGAACCGGATTCACAAACTTGGTGACCTCAAACTAGGTTGGACTGGCTTCGACCAAACCCTGACCAGCTCGAATAGTCCATCTAGGTCGGAAGATCAACCCCAACTTACAAACGTCACCCCGAGCTACAAGCTCAAGGGGTTCAAACCCAAAATAATTCATGTATACACATCTCATAAAGAAACATAGGTACAAACTAGGGTTTAGGTCGAGTGTAATAAAGTACACTCTCGCCTAAGTCCCTCTTTTATTCACATCAAAACACATAAGCAGTTTATACACATAAACGGCCTGAATACTTACTCCAAAGGTACGTATAGAAAAAATGCAAGGATCACGTCACGTATACAGCTAGTAGGCCCCACCGGCACCGTCTAGCCCGTCACCGTCTGAAATAGAAGATTGCATCACAATATATCACAAACGGCCACTAACATGCATAACTCCAGTACAACAGCAAAATTAGCACATGCAAGTGCGGAAACGGCACACGGAAATGGAGACGGACACGGAAACGGAAACGGCCAGATTTGCCATCCCAAACCGTTTTGATCAAAAGTTAAGCTATAAATGTCGGATCAAGGTGAGTGAGATACCGTTTTGAAGCTACGAGGAAGGGCTACAACTTTTATTTAGACATCTCAACCCAGATCTGAATGAAAGCAGGTCGAAATCATGGAAAACAGTACCAGAAGTTTGCATTTTAGGATGACAGACAGGGTCTGTTTGCTGGACCATAACTCCCAGCTCACAAATCCAAATCAAGAAATTCCAAAGGCGTTAGAAAGCTATGTCATAAGGATAAAACTTTTATGTTTTGGACAAAACCTGAATCAACACATAGCATGGGGAAAAAGGGGTTCAAAGTTCCTGTCAGAACTGTCCAAATCCGAAGGCAGTTCTGACAACCGATCTTGTTTTGGTCATAACTGAAGCTACGGAACTCGGATTGGATGAAATTTATACCGTTTCGAAGCTAAGACTAAGATCTACATTTCTTATGAAGGGGTCAACACCCAGTTCGCACGTTATCAAAACGGACAGAGTATGGTCAGAAGCAAAATTCAAAAACGTAACACAATCCAGTGTACAAAACAGGTGCAAGTGTTTTCGCTATAACTCGGGCTACACTGATCTGTTTGACCTGAAATTTTGTAGGCATATTAAGGACTTAAGAGGGTACAACTTTCATGTTTTGAGAAACTTCTGAATCCACACGCAGCATAAATAAAAATGGAACTCAAGTTCGGATTTGTGGGCTGCCCTGTTTTTCCAGATTTGCCGGTTTTGTACGTCGCAAACGCATGGTTCATTTCTATGGTTCTTATACACGATTTCCAACCCAATTCATACCAAATAAACACACATATACTAACTTCTAAATGACCTACAAATGGTCCAAAACTTCCCCTCTAAGTCACTACAAAATTGCCCAAAAACTAACCATAATCCCTAACTTAACTTTATTTGCATCACTAAACTTAATCTATCAACCTACTAACCAAACCCTAACTCACTAAACATTAGCCAAGCTAAACTAACCTAAGGAAGCCTAGGGTTTCTTAACCCAAATCAGTTTTTACCATTCACTCACCAACCCAAAGAAACCAATCATCAAACACAACCACTACAAGTTCAATAACACAAGATTAAGGCCAACCAACATGTTTAGCATGAAACCCTAATTAGGGCTCCTATAGCCGAATCATCAAGGCCCAAATTTAACCAAATTACTCCATAAAAACAAGTGATAAACACAAGTGAAACCATAATCAATCACAACTAACAACTATTATCATCATTTCCACCATTTCAAGTATCATCAACCACCTTTAACTTTGTATAGAAGCTTTCTTACCTCAAGATGAAGGTTGTATGATGGCTAAGAAACTCAAGCTAGCTCCAAGATGGACTCTTTATGCCTCAAGATGAAAATCTATGGAAGAAATTTGGTTGAACTTAGCAAAATTCCCCTTGGTTTCTCTCTTCCTTCTCCACGGCTCCACCTCTCTCTTGCTCTCTCTTGTTTTGTTTTGTTTTGTCTCAATAATGACTTAGTTATGGCCCTTGAGACTAATATGTGGTGCAAGACCACTTAGGAAAGATATTTATCATTCAACCAATCAAATGAAAGCTTGTTTATTGCCTCTTAACCCTTACACCTTTATTTTCTCTTTCTTACTCCTTTTCCCCCAAACATTGGATAATCTTTCAATTAACTCCATAGGTTATAACTTAATCTAATCTAAAACACTTAACCACACTTAATTACTTCACTAATCACCCTCCTATATTAATCACCTATACTTAAACATACTTTATCCCACATAAAAGCAATTAAACAATAACCTTTTTGTCAAGGCAAAAATTAGGGGTTAAACCCAACTTAAAACTTCTAATAAATCATAACACTAAAGGTTTTGCTAGCTTAGGGTTTTCTAACTTTTAAACTCACTTAACCTATATAAAATGGATCAAATCATATACTTACCCACACTAAAACACACACTAGCATAACTAACTTTAATCACCACTCGAACTTATGATTAATACAAAAACTAAGGTTTCAATACTAACCCCCAACTTAGGGTTTTCGAATTAGTCCCAAAACCTAATGTTACCGCACAAATAATGAATATAACCTAATATCAAACTTAAGAACTGACTGGGGTCTCACAGAAACCCTCATGTTAATTTTGAATTTTGTTGTTGTTTTAGTGCTATAATGTTTGTTATATGATGGTGCTTATGTGTGTTAAATATCTCCCAAAAAGCTTTACAATTGGTTGAGTTAAAGTAGGGTTTAAGTGAGGAAGAAATCTGGAAAATTTTCGGACCAGGAGACCCGACCAGTGCTCACGTTTTAGGTCATAACTTTTTTGTCTAGAAGTTGAAATCGAGTGCCATTTGTGGCCTCCAAAACTAGACTCCGAGGGCTTTCCGTAGGGTATAAAATGCACCTCAAATTTGTTTCCTATGAGCCATAGTGAACCGGCAAAGATGACTAAATTTCCTCACTATTTTCATCCGAGAAACAAGCCTGGCTGCAGTTTGTAACTCAATTTCACCTATCTTGTGAAACAAATTTTAAGACAGTTCCTTCTAGTGATTTGTAGCACTTTGAATCTAGTTTTCAACACCACAAACGACACTAAATTTTTAGTTGTGTAGCTTTAGTTATGACTAGATTTTGAAACTCTGTCAAGCCTTCAAAACTGGAAATTTCGTGCAACAGGTTCCAAAATTCAGTTTTCTTAAAACCATTGTATCTTGATGTAGAAAGGTCCGAATTGGGTTCTGTTTATTGCATTTGAAACTAGATTTGGAATTCTATTAGTGGTATAAATTTCAAGGGTTGATTCCATTTCTACAAATTTTTCTGAATTTCCAAACATTGCTGAAATTGCAAGCCTGTTTTGCTATGTCCTGTCTAGAACAGTGGCTTTGAGCTAAAATTTGAATGATTTCGAATTAGAGTATGAGAAAAGTATCTTCTAGAGAGTTTTAGTACATTGAGTCTAGTTTTCAAAGGTATAAAGTTTCCAATTTTTGGACTTACGGAACTCGAGATATGATTTTTCCAATTAGTGTCGCACCAAGCTGAAAATTTTCTGGTTTCAACCAAAGTACTCTTTTAAACACTTTCAACCTCCCTTTGAGATTGTAGTCCGTTTTAAGTTTAATTTCATGGTTTGACACAAGGTCACTTTTGAACTTTAAACCTTCATTTTGAATCTTGGTTTCCAAAGGATTAAACCTCTCTTGATGCATTTTCTTGGTTGTTAATTTCCTTGGTTAATAGCACCCCTATCCTTATGCCCTCGATTCTCATGAGTTTGAATTTCAAAAAGGGAGCATTTTAACTAGAGTAATTCTTGGAGAATTTCACTAGTTTTATACTCGAAATTTGGAACCTTTAGCCTTGACATTTTCTATGAAATGAGTGGAGATTTGGATGAGTTTTGACTCCATTAGTTTGGAAAATATGAACGTTCTTTATATTCTAACTTTTGGACATGAGATTAAAAGTTTTGGGAGATGGAGACTATCTACCTTTTTTTTCAATTTTCGTGCCAAAAGTAAATACGGTACTTTCTTTTGGAATTGAGATTACCTACCATGACTTAACTCGAAAACGGCCTTTAAATTCTCTTTGAGTATTATTTCAATGATTTAACGAGAAAAACTCTTTTAATTTGACTCGAACTTGTGACCTTGAGAGTGGGTAGCGAGAAAATGTTTTCTTTATAATCTTGGTCGAGTACCTAGATAATGATGTTTATGCATGTCTCAGGTGGTCACGAGAACGCCGAAGAGCTCGTCTGACTTCTCACTTTGCTCTTGTTTTGCCCTTGACTTGTAGTGCGTGTCAAGTGCATGTTCAGTGTTAATGTGATTGAAATGATATTGGTACAAGTGCTATATGATACGTGAATTTGCCGAGACGAGGGTGTACTTTATCGCTCTCGTCCTCTCTTTCTTGTGATTGAATGATACTTGTTAAATGAATGTATATGACTTGCACTTGTACTCGAAATGTTTTAACTCGTGAGCACTGAGCGGCTAGATGTATCACGTCCTATTTGGGTGGGAGGTACCGCTCATCCCGATTCAGTGCTATGAACGATTTTAAGTCGATTGGAGTATTGTCTCATCGACCAATCATACTTGTGGGGACGTCCAACCCACTGGCTAACCTTGTGATTCGATCTGGCAAGGGCTTGGTCGAAAATCTCAGTGAACCTTGGGAAATGATATAGCTTGATCTTCTGAGATCTCGCTAGACATACTCGAATAGTATCGCCATTACATGAATATTTGGTTACTGATCCGAGTGGGTGTTGTTGGATGGAGGTAGTAAGTGGAGCACTACGGTCATGTTACTACATGAGTTGACGGAGAGTCAACCCTAAATGGCTTGAATCGGTCGAGACGTGGAAAGAGCTCTTGAGAGTTTCTGTATCCTTCCTTGTGTGTTATTTCTACTTGTGCACTTAAATGAAATGTCACGTTTAAAAGTTATTTAAAGCATGTTATTTGATTGATTAGTGTTACTTACTTGCATGTTCATTTTCTTGGTCTCACTGAGCATTCGCTCATCCCTTTAAGTTTGTTTTCCTTATCAGGCTTTGGAGGTGGATTGGAGGTTCTAGACTAGCGACTTGGTGGATGCTAGTATACCTTTTGTATGAACTTTTCTTGGCTCTTAAAGTGTAATTTTACTATTGTTGGTTGATGGATTGTAATCATAACTTTTAGCTTAGAAGTTGTGACTTGTATATTCGAAGTACTTCTTAATTAAATCAATGGTTGTTTTGTGGCTCTATATTAAGTTTGAACGAGTGCGTGAATTCCGACGAGAGTTGAGCAACCGTCCCGCTAATACCCTAGGATTCGCCCTAGCGAGAGGTGAGGGCGTCACAATAAGTGGGAGGATTCAAATCTAGAATCTTTTACTTGCATCCTTTCCTAATATCCAACATAAGAAAACACAATACTACAAATATAGAATTTTTTTCTTCACCATAAAAGGAAAAAACAATTGACACTGTAAGCAAAACTAATTTGGTAAAACCAACACCAACGTGGCCATAATCCTAAATATATCTATTTGTGCATCAATTCACCATGTACCTAGGTCACCAGAAGTCACTATATAAAGACTCCCATCCAATTAAAAAACTTTTGTTTTGTAGGTAATAGAGCCTTCTTGTCATTGTGGGCATGTTCAATACTCCAACCTTTCTTTTGTATGATTCCATGGTTACTGAATGGCGGTTAATAACAAAGCAGATATTTCTGTTAAAAGACTCCTCCTAACCATTCATATATCCCTCAAGCTGCACTGGTCACTTTCCTTTTTTTTATTTGCCTTTATTAAAAAGGTAAGCAAGAATGAAAGAAGAACCATGTGGATAGAATTGGTTAGTAATACGTCCCAATCCAAAGCCACGAAAATAAAACGAAAAAGGAGAAAAAAAAAAAAGCAGCCTACATTCATTTATCTTAACCATTGCTGCACAAGCTAGAAGATCGTCTTTCAGAAATCAGTACAAAACAATGCAAATGTGACGCTCTTCGCAATATATTCAGCATTCCTTAATCCAAAGCCACCCAAAAAAAAAAAACTACATTCATTTATCTTAACCATTGCCGCACAACCTAGAAATTTGTTATCAGAAATCAGTACAAAACAATGAAATTGTGACACACTTCGCAATAAATTCAGCATTTAGCACTACTTAGAATAATTACTCAACTGGCACTCAGAATACTCACATGCAGTACAAAGTTTTACCTTCCCAATTGTATACTAGATGGTTTTGTATCTCTACTGCCATTGGGTTCTACAACCTTCATTGAGAAGCTATAAACAATCATGATCAATGCAAACTTCATTGAAAAGAAACAGCTGAAAGTACGATTGTCCAAATCATTATCGTTCTAATTCCTGTAGTTCCACTTGAAATACCGCTGATCACTAAACTGCACTCACACAGTTCTCCCAAGTCCCATATTTTGAGCTGAAAGTTCCTCCACCACTTTGTTGTGCAAATTCTGAAATAACTGCACGAGCACAAATGTCCCACGTCCTTGCCATCTCCAAAAGTGACATAGGCTGTGAAAGACTTCTCAGTGATATACTGAACTTGGACCTGGCTTTAATAGAAAGATCTTCATACTCTTTACTGCACATAAGATTTATTTGATACAATCTCAGTGAAGAGATCTAATTGAAGCTACAAGAAGTACAAAAAATGAGGGGAAAAGAAATGAGTGGTCAGCGGTATTACAAAAAGACAGATGTTTTGTCGCTTCAAGAACCTTCAAAGCACAAAAAGGAACAAAGAAAAACCTTTTCGTGTCACAGCTATAGATAATCGATAACCTGATTAACTATATCAATTCATATTTGACTGCATGTTATCCTATCATCGCATCAATTGTACACATCCATCGAAAGAATGACTGCTTTTAAATTGGGCATTCCATGTCAAAAGGTGCAGAGAGGTTCAACAGCAATTGGACCTCTGTCTCTCTCTATCTCTCTCTCCTCCCCCCCTCCACCCCCCCCCCCCCCAATCCCATCTCCCTTTTCCTCCCTCTGAGCCTGTTCTATCTCCAGAACCCCACATCCACCCATATATCCAAATACATGGCAGGGTCTCTAGGGTCTACTTCATGTTTCTTATATTATCCTTCCAATCCTTGCCACCACAGATGATGGCTAGTGCAGTTTGGCTATAAATAAATATCAAGATAAAGGTATCCATAAATGTCTATTTACAGATCAAAACACAGAATTGAATAAGACCCACATATTATGTTACTTACCTAACTTCAACTGGAAACTTGTCCAAGAGTATAGGAGAGGAATCAGGATAATTAGTTGGAATGAGCAATCGCAGAGGCTGAATTGGTGACTGAAACAACATTGAAGAGACAAATAAACTAAGGCCTGATGCTACTAACAGAAATGAGTGGCACACTAGCATTCTAACTAAAAAGCATAAGAATCTTACCGTCCGTGCTGAAGCATACTGTGATTTCAGGTTTGGGCTAAGAGCTACAGCACTGAAAGAGCACTTGACAATGGTCCCTTCACCACCATCAGCTGCAGCAGCTACTGCAGTTGGATCAACATCTTCATTGCTGATATCAACCACAGTATCTATGAGGCGTCGATTTATCTCATGTATCTCTTCCACAAGGGCATGGTTGGCCTTCAACCAGTCACAAATTGTTCGATCAGTAAATAAGTGCATCATTGACAGAAATCCACATAAGTCCAATGATAAGCATCTGGAGAGGCATCTACACTAAATACAAAAACATCCACAACTGGCTTGGATGCCAGACACATCTAATAAGCTATGCTAGTTTCAGATGACTAAGAATGGATAACAGAAAATCAGCGTGATGATTTTCAGACTTCATGTTGATTGGTATTTGTTTAAAAACAATAAACTTTCCTGTTCAGAACAGAAATCTATGCTATATAGGGGGAGGGGACTTCTAGTGTAAACAATTTTGTGTCACCTTATCTTCTTCCTAAACCGCTACCTTATATCCTCTTACAAAGTACCATGTATTTCTTTTTATTCTAATTTCCACTTATTTATAAACCCTAATTTTTATTAGCAACTCCTAATTATGGTTACCAAATAACTATCCATTTAAACACTTTATTTTGGTGAATTTTCTACTATTATATCATCAAATATATAAAACCAACTCTACTGAAAATGATTTCGACAAATATACTCAAAATTTTTTATAATATTCTTCCTACTGGTTGCACAAAAGTGTGTGCCTTGAACACTAGTATGTTTTATTCCAGGCTTACCAGTTTATAAAGCACCAAAGCAGAGCGTTACATAGTAATGCTATGATCAACTAAAGCAAATAAAACCAAGAGGCTGCAACAAAGAATCAAAGATGCCACAAACCAGCAGTCTGGAAACAACGTATCCTCATTGCCTTCGCCCATGGCAGAGAACAAGAATATATGAGAGGAAAGCAGCAGAAGAATCAAAGAGGAGGAGAAGAGCAAAAACCTGATTTTGAAAATCAATAATACAAAGAAGTGATTCAGGAGATTGAAAACTTAAAAATATTGAATTGCCAACTTGCAAGAGAATTATGCCACATAAAGAGACCATTAATATGTTCAAACAATTCCCACAGGTTTAATTCCAAAAATGGGAGGGAGGCAAATAGCATAGCATATCTCCTTCAGAGCCACAAGGTGCTCCGGACAACTTCAATGTAGGTACAGTGAATCCTGGGTTGCGGTTCTACATCACATTGTCTATTGCACTTTGGGAAAACAAACATATCAGACCCTGACCAAAGGAAGCATGTAAGATTCTAAAACTAGATGTGCTAACATCTCTTCTAACATCATCAAATTTTAGATGGAATGAGACGGTTAGCTTCCCTTCACCATTAGTTAATCTACCATGGAGTAAGATAAGAAAAGCATATAGCTTGCAATCCTAAGCAAACATGGAGATAGTAACTTCCACATATACAAACTATGCATTGGCTCAATTGTTTTAGACAAAAAATTGTTTTAGATCAATAATGATGGACAAGGAAATGGAAAAACCTCATTCCTTGCCCTTTTGATACTTGATGTAGCTGTGGATTCCAATTCAAAGGCATCAGAACCGTTTAACTGCCTCATACTGTCATTCACACTACCAACAGATGAAACAACATTGGAAGGCATTGCACTCGTAGAGCGCCTCATTTTCTTTGTTCCAGTAGGTCCATCTTGTGTGAAAAAGTTTCTTGCTTGCAAGCGACATTTTGTCATTGCGACCAAATCCTCACCAACAGCAGCTCTTGATCCATTGCCTGGTGCAGATCCAGCTATCCTATCAACCATACTGACAACTGAGCTTATATCATCAATGGAGGCAACCAATGCTTTATTTGAAATTGATTTTACCTGAAAATGACAAATATAGATCTTATTTTCTAACTGAGAAGGTGCAGAACCATGTTAAACAAAGAACTCGGTTCGTGTAAAATTATAATAGAAACTAACCGCTTTAATCAACCGTTCATGTGGCTTCTCGACAGTATGTGGCTTGCATGGCATTGCAGTTGATGTGTTGACATGAGCTCCATCCAAACTCGTAAATTCTGCAAGCAATGGCGAAGCTGATATCCCAGGAGTGCCAATTGCTAGTGATTGGGCTGCTGCAGACACAGTAGTTGCATGCGAGGGTCCAATATTTCCAGCATTTGAGAGGGATGAAATGCCAGAATTTAGTTTTTCTGACTCGCCAGGCATAGGTGACGGAGCCAAGGGAGTCGAAGGAGATGGGACCACAAAGGGTGAATTTGCAGTCTGCAATGGAGTTCCAGTTTTTGCTATAGATGTCAGCATACTCTGCTGATCAATTTGAGGCGAAGCATGAGGGGGAACCTGAGGCGATGCTGCCTGAAGGACTTGTGGTGAAGAAATAGGAAATGGGCTTCCCGACTTCAACTGTTGGTGATGATATGCCGCTCGCTGGCTGTTGGTATGGTGTTGCTGGAAAACACTTGATTTAACACTTATCTGCGGTCTCACCTTCAAGTCACTTGAATCAGTTACCTGATGTAGTGGTGACATTTGGTGTCCGGGCAGCTGTGAAGGCTGCTGCTGTGGCTTCATTTGTTGGTGCTGTTGCTGCTGCTGTTGTTGTTGCTGCTGTTGTTGTTGCATTAGCTGTTGTCTTTGCAAAAGCTGCTGCTGCATCTGACGGGGATGCAATTGTTGTTTCAATTGCTGGGTTTGCAACATTTGCTGCTCCTGTTGTTTAAGCTGCTGGTTCTGAATCATAGTCGAATTAGGCTGTAGAGCATTATTGAGGTTTGATTGCAGCGCAGTCATGCCACTTTGCGATGATAAAGAATTTATGTTCATTGTTTGAGGACCACTGGCAGTATTCTGCTGTAAAGAGCTTATAGCTACCTGCTGCAATGGGTGAGTATTACTTTGTCCTGGGTCCAAAGTCGAAGCAGGCTGTAGGGTACTCATCATATTCTGTTGCAAATTCGAAACTGGTGGCACAGAGGACAATGTGTTCTGCTGCAGGCTGGTCAAGCTATTTGGCTGCATTGGTGTTATGGAACTCTGTACATTCATTGGCTGCATCTGTTGGTTCATTTGATTTTCCTGGGGCTGTATTTGAGGAATTTGAGTCTGAGGCTGAGAGTGCTGCATGTTGGACATTTGCTGTTGGGCAAGTTGCACTTGTTGCAAAGAAACGGGCCTCCGGGGCCGATTTGTAGTAAGAATATTGATTATCTGTTTTTCAATGGAAGCCAACTTCTCCTTGTGACTGATCTGAATGTCATTCTTGGTACATCGCAAGAATCCTATTAGGCGTTCCAGCATGAGCTTAAAGAATTTGAGCTTTTCAAGCTGCTCATTTCTCGGTTGTTGAGGAAGAGAATCATGCTACAAAAGGACAAGACTTTCATTAATAAGAATCGGGAACAAAAGAATGAACCTTTCTAACAGAAAATTAAGATATTTTGTTCCTTTGTTTCTCCCACAAATTTTCTCCCATTTCTGCAACTAAAACATACTGGTATGGACAATAACAAGCACTAGCATGCACAAGCCCATTGTCTATACTTGATCAACAAGCACATGACTGACAAATGGACTCGGGAACAAACGAAAAGTTTTTCCTGGCTCACTGCACTTGATAAGAGGACAAGTTGACTGTTTCTTCCTGGTTAACACATTAGTAGATTGATACTTAAAGACCTGAAAAGTGGATGCAGATTGCAAAGTACCACTCTGCAATGCTTTGATAGAACAATGATCACACATAAGTTACACATACCTGTTGCAGCTTTCCAGCAATTTTCATGTACATGTCATTTAATTCCAGGAAATACATGTCCTTCATGGATTTAATCTGCAAGTTAATTTTGCAAATGAGAACATGGTTGCAGATGGAATCTACATACTGAAGCTAAAAAATCATTCTATACCATTACATCTCCTAATTGAAAATGAAAAGATCGTATATCAATACCTTTTGATAAACCTCCTCCTGCCAATCTCCACCACTTGCATTCCCCGTCTGAGCTGTTGAATCTAACGAAGCTACATAAAGTTTCAAATAGGATATCATATATGTTATTGGTATCAAAGGCAATAATTACTTGTGAGATAAAAGATGAGATTAGCACGAGTAGCAGAAAAAAATAGGAGCATTGCCATGGCAAGCAAGAAATTGCATAAACAAACATAATTTGCAAAAGATGAAACATAATTTTGCCTAAAAATGTAGAACATAAAAACGCATTGGCCAACATTTAACAAATTAGTGAAAATTAAGGTACTATAGCCTTAAAGATGTCTAAGAATTAATAACCAAGCAGATGTTTCAAATAAAACTACAAGAATAAAAATTCACAAAATCTTATCATGATGGGATAACAAGCTAACTTCAATGCATGTTATCAGAATGACAACCTACATTAGGATGTTTAAAGATCAATACACAAATTCTGGAAAAGTACGTAATCCTATCCTGAGAAAAGTGCGCAAAAGTTTATAGAGAAATGCACAACATAAGAACAGATCAAATAACATTGAAAACGAAATAATCAAAAACTACTTGGGAAATATTCAAAAAGAAAGAGCACAAACTTGATGATGCCTCAGGATGGGCTCTTTGTGGCTGAAATAACTGCTTCTGCTGTTCTACAACATTCTGCTGTTGAAGCAAAGAACCTGTAGGTTGAATCTTTTGCTGCATATCTCTTTGCAACGCATTTGACTGCTGCTGCATATGTTGTAGGCCCCCTGGTTGTGCTTGAATCTGTGATACCATCTGTTGCTGCGGTTGCTGTGGCTGTTGATTTTGGCTTGGTAGCAATGCTGTTGCATTCTGCTGCATTTGTTGCTGTATCGCAACCTTAGATTGCTGTAACATGATGACAGAATGCTGACTTGTTGGCAGGGCAGAGTTACCAGGTTGAGTCCCTAGCATTGACTGCTGATGGAGCCCAGAAACGCTACTTTGAGGGGCCAATTGTTGTTGATGCATACTCGAAAGGCTGTTCTGTTGACCTATTAGCTGCTGCTGCTGCTGCATATTGTTCTGCTGGCCTATCAGCCTTTGTTGCTGTTGCTGCATATCAGGCATGCTATTCTGTTGGCCAATGAGCTGGTTGTGTTGAATATTTGTAGCACCAGGCTGCTGCCCAATCAGCTGCTGCTGTTGTTGCTGTGGCTGCTGTGCTGCAGGCAGTAATGGCTGTTGAGCCATGGAGGTTTGCTGCTGATGCAACATGGAAGCCTGTTGCGACTGTTGCTGCTGTTGTTGCTGTTGCTGTTGCTGCTGCCTCAAAACTGCTTGAGACTGCTGCTGAATTACTGGTTGAGTCAGTTGTTGCATAGAAGACTGTTGATTCTGCTGGAGGCCAGATAGAGGAGCTGACTGCATTACAGATGGCTGCATAACAGCTTGCTGGGAGGTTTGAATTTGAGTTGGTTGCAAAAGATTTTGCTGCTGCTGCTGCTGCTGCTGCTGGATATGAGATTGCATAAGGGGCTGTGCCATTCCTCCTCCTTGTTGTAACTTTTTTTTCATGTACTGATGCTGCAGCTGTTGTTGATAAAGATAATGCTGTGGATTCTGTGTCTGCTGGTGTTGCTGCAAGGGAACAACCTGTTGTTGTCTAGCCTGCATCTGTCTTTGAGAATTAGTGAAAACATTTGAAGGCATCACCTGTCCCATGGAACTCCCTACTGGGTTCTGAGAAACACTGGGAACACTCTGCATGTTCTGCAAATTGGAGTTCTGACCAATATTAGGCATGGGAGCCTGCTGCAAATTACCAGCAGTTGGAAGTGTAGAAGCCAAAATAGCAGAATTCTGGACTCCAGTTGATGTCATATTAGTCTGCATGTTTTGTGGTAACAGCTGTTGTCGGGATTGTGATTGGCTGCTCACCACTGGCATGGGAAGTGGCTGGTTATGAATTTGGGATTGCATGCCATGGACAGCTATCAAGATGAACAGATGCACATGGAGAAGGAGAGAACTCATTCATTAGACATCATCGAAAGGATAGAACCACAAAGGAAAAAGACGTTTATCTCAAATGTCAAAACCAGCAAAGCACAACAACAAATGGTACCAAAACTAACCCAAAAGCAGTAACACTAAAGTCCAAAGCAATCAGGTGATAACCTACCCCAATCCTTCTTAACCTTTTAAAACAAAAAGTACATACATCTTCTGCAACTAAATGTTCCATCAACTTTTTTGATGCAGTCTCAGTTTACAACTCACAGTAGTCAACCATTTAGAGGTGGCCAGCAAGAGAAACCTTAGGCCTAGAAAGATACTGACAAATCCAAGCAAGCTTAATTAGTGGGTGTAAAGTGAGTGGATTTTGAATCACCCATTTAGATCCAATTAAGACAATAAGATCATATGAGAGAGAGATTAGTATGCCACTGGATTTTTGGCAATACTCTCTGAAGATCAGGATGTGCAAAAACAGCAATTAAACATTGATTGTGTGGACATCAGATAAAACAGTATTCTGGATAAAAGAAGATATTGATAACGAAACTGCACGTACCACTGCTCACTATTTGGCATCATAAGAAAGCTAGATTGCATCTCATAAACTTCAAAAGACAGTAAACAACAGATGGGCTTACATGAAGTTAAGTCCGTAATATGTTGACTAGATTTAACTCTTATTTCTCATATGGGATAATATCCTTCAATCATACAATTAATTAGAGTCAAATCTTACAAGATTTCCCAATCTGACTCTAAGACAAGATGCTGAAGTACTAAACACAAAATATAAAATCCTACGGAAAAAGAGCTAACTTACCAAAATGCCTATCAAAACCAAAAAAGGAACAACTGAACGCATGAAACCAAAATTCCTGCTAAACACGCTTGGCTAGAGACTCCTAATTAAGATACTTTTGTGTTAGTTACCTGGAATCTTCATTCACCCCAGGCAGGACGGGATATGCACCTGACACAGTCAAAAGCTTTTGGGTATGTCAACTGTTGTGATGCGATGTTGATGGCCAAGGAGGAGAGATGGGCAAGAAGTCTCATGAGATGAGAAGAGAATGGAAGAGGAAGAAGGGTGGTTCTGTGGAGGGAGGAGAAAAGAGGGGAAAGCCAAAGCCACTCAAGTTTCAAAAGAAAAATACTCACATCCCATGGTGTATTTTCACTGCAGACATAAGGGCTGCTTCTTTTGTTGGAGGAAGATGTGAAATCGTGGCATCTGAGAGTAAGAGAGGCTATGATAAATTGAAAAGAGGCACTCTGTTTTGATGTGACGGCAGCACAGAATGACTAAGATAGAGATAGGGTTTGACAACAATATCTACTTTGCCCCCACTATTTCAACTTTAATTAATGAATAAGTAACTTAATGTTTCTGCAATTTTTCCCTTTTCAATAATAATTCATCCCCTCCTACTGAAATACGTTGTAACCCAGCTTATGTTTCTTTTCAATTTAATCGCACATCTAATTGATCTTTTTCTTAGCATATATGCTTTAAACAAGTTTTGGATATTTTAGAATGATTTGTGTTTAAATCTTATGTACACGAGTATAAGAGATGCAACCACACACCTGTACCCAAAATTGGGCAAATATCCCCGGATCCTGTAATTTTCAAATACGGAAATCTGACACTTCAACATGCAACTGCACCCAGACACCACCCAAGTCTATGTAACGTAACTTTAAAAATGTCTTCCTATTTTCCAAGGTGTGCTGATTAAAGCCTGAGAGAAATTCTGGAAATCATTAACTGTTGTTTTGATAGACCACATGACAACTTTATATGGCTAGTCAAGCTGGCAACCTTTTGTCAGACCAAAACATAGACGCACTTGGACCGCATGGCACGTTGGGTTTTGTTAATACAGGTAAGATACCTATTCATATAGTTCCGTCAGTTCCTCACAAATATCCATGCCTGACTACTAAAGACAACATCTTTTAAACTTCGTAGAAACAACAAAGCCACTGGATCCAAAGGTTCATAATTAATTCATCTAAGTATGGCACAAAAACATCATAGGTCATCAAAACTACTAATTAGCCATGAAGAGGAAAGTAACAAGGCATCAGCACAGGCAAATATTAGAGAACATTAGCAGCACCAACTCCTATTACATTCAAAAAAGAAAGATGACAGATGAAAAAGTTGAGGGGATCAGTACCACAATCCAAGAAAGTGAATATGCCATCCAATTACCTTGGTCTGGAGGATTTTTGCTTGCATTGGCAGCATTAGCTTGTAGCGGATTAGCCATGGGATTTTGGGACTTAGTTTCCATTGTCAGCATCTTCAAAGATATCTTTCTCAGATAATCTGACTGCAAAAAATAAATCATGTACAGACGAAAAAATTAATAACCAAATAATGAGAAACAAGAGTAACTTAATAAAATGGACCAACAGCAAAATTCCACGCAGGATCAATGGAAAAAGGATGCAAGTGATACATTAAGACCATACATGCTGCAGAATTGCATGGCTACCTGGCTAGTTGCTGCAGTATAAATCTTTTCCTCAAACCTCACAGCAATTTTCTTAAGTTCTTGCAGTCCCTCTTGTCCAGAGAATGGCAGATGCCTCTTCAAAGTCTCCATTCTGCACATGTGAGCACATCTGAAAATTAAACTAAAATCTGCTTACAACCTTACAGAAGTACATCAACAACAGGAAACAAAATCATAAACCAGCTCCACAGTTGCACACTACCATGCAAAATCAACTTAGGAAAACAAGCATCTTAAAGTCAATAAAGGAAAACCAATAGCAAGTAAACCTACAAGAGTTTAGAAACTATACTAAATGCAGAGTCTTCTAAATTTCAGTTTTCCACATCATGGCTTCCCAAACAAATTGTGTTAATCAGGAAAGCCATAAAAGTACTGTAGAAGTAGCGCATGAATTAAAAGAGGAAGTGTGACAAGAAGTGGAAGAAGTGAAGGAGGGAAGGCAGAAGAGAACTTAGTCTTGAAACACAAAGATATGAGGATTTCATTCTTGAAACTTTTTTCAACTCCATGTATATAACTTGAAACACAAAGACACGAGGATTTCATTCTTCAACATATTAACTCTCTCAACTCGGTATTTTCTAATCTCACCAAGGAGTCCTTCAACGGAATCCATGCATTTAAAATATCAGAAGAGGAAAATTCTGGCAAAAATAAGTTCAAAGCTACACATTCTCGGTAAAAGATGTAGTAGTGCTACAAATATAAGAATTCCACACATACAACACATTATCCAAACGACATATTGTATTAACATACACTCCTCAGGAATAAGACAGAGCCCATGAAGCATTGGAAGCTCCAAGAAGCTTCCAATTCTTCCTCAACTCCATTCCCAATAATACCATAAAATCATCCAGAATCTCAAACATTTTAGTCTCCCACACCCAATGAAAATTAATTATTCATACTGGAAAAATAATTATCAACACCAACTAAACAAATAATATATTTTTCTAGTATTACATTAAATAAGAAAAATCACAGTTTTAACCCAGGTAAGAGCCTTCAAGAAAGTCCAGAAAAAAAATTTTTTTACCAGTTTCCAAACCAGATATCAATCTAAAAAAATTTTAAAAAAAATTGCATACATATATAATCCAAAGTAAAGAGACAAAGCAAAAAGAAAACGAGGGGTTACATCTTATTTACGATTCTTTGACGAGAATCAGCTTGGAGTTGAGTCCTCCAATCGCCGCTGTCAATAGTAGCGGGCGGAGCTGGATTTGGGACAGCCGATACTTCTCCACTGCCGCCTACTTGACCACCTTGAGGTGGACCCTGAGCCATCTGGCCTTGAGGCGCCCTCCAACTGTTGCTATCCATTGCCGAATCAAACACAATTGGTCGACAGAAATAAATCGAAAAGCTTGAAACCCAATAAAACAATTCGGAAATTTACCCGTGAGCATTAAATCTAGGGATAACTTCAGAAACCTCCCCTGAGGTTTTTGGCAATTTCATTGACCTCCCCTGAGGTTTCCACAATGACATTGACCTCCCTTGAGGTTTAGGATTTTGTAACAAAATCAGTCCATGATGTCAAAAGTGAACATAAAAAAGTGTTTTTAGGAAAGAGAGGGAAATTTATTCCCATAAATGCTCATGAGGTAAGTGTACAAGTTAAAAAAATCCCCAATTATCCCAAATAATATTTCGCTTGCATCATAGATACATTTTCCAACCCACCTTTTTATCTCACATACATCACATCACAAAAAGTGTTACAGTAATTATTCCAAATAATATTTCAAATAATACACTATCCAAACAAACCCAATGAAAACTAATAAAAATCAGAAATAAATTAGAAAAAGTGAGGGGATGTTAGTGAAATAAAGAAAAAGAGTCATTGACCATTTACTTGCACAAAGTTGTAGCAATGGCTACTGCTATCTTTTGCAATGTTGAAGAATTGTTGAAGAATTATTATGAACTATCTAAGTTATGCTATCCAATAGGTATACATCATCCAATAGTACTAGAGACAAAATGCTAAAAAAGTAAACTAAGAAGTTGCTTGTAAAAACGTTCTTCCTGGTTGACGGTTAGCCAATGGTCCGTGGCAACCAGGAAGTTGCAAGATTTGAACAAAACCAAGTTAGCACTAGCCTTACAACCAAAAGCCAAGAGTACAATCAAAGAACAGCAATACAAGTAAAAACTGCTCCAAATCAAACAAATATAGCAGCAACAAACCTTGGCATTAACACCATCTGGAACAATACGATTCTCTTGCTTCTATTTGACATAGTCTGTGCTGCTGAACTTGGTGAATCCCTTGAAATTCAGGCCAAAAAAATGTGCCAAGACCAAAACAAACAAAACTTCATGTAAAGAGCAGCAGAGCAGCCTCAAGTCCTTCACTGGAGACATTCTCCCTTCTTTTCTCAACTAACCAAGTGGACACATAGTGGGAACTCATCAACTCCCCTCTTTTTCATGCCAACATCCATAGATCTTGATCTTTGGATCTGGAACACCACGGCAGTACCTTGACTTTGGATAGGGTTTTTTTTATCTTCAACATATTATGGACAAGCATTAAGAAGGACGCCACTTTCACTTTAAGCATCAACATTTAAGGTGGAAAAGAGTGATTTGTTGCAGAAACTAAGGTGGAAAAGAGTGAATTGAACAAGTTCATGAGCAATGCAGAGACTAAGTTATTTGTCATATGCTCAAGTTGCAACATTACAGATCCATTAAATGAAACAAGCTAAGAACTAAAATAGTCATTTATGAAACCTTAACAGTAATAAGGTGCAAACCAAAACTGCAATCCAAGAGTAATATCATTTCAGATTTCATAACCATACATTAAATAAATAGAAATGCAATCCAAGACTATCCAAAACACCATCTGCCTTGAAGCAATTCAAGCAGAGGGTGAGGATTGCAAAACCATTGTTTAGTCATAGTTTCACATAACACCATTTACAAAAGCATGAGTAGGCATCATGTTAATGAACTATAATTCACAAAGCACCACTAAGTACAAAAGAAGAGAAATGTAAGTATAACAGTAGTAATTAGAAATGCAAGCTAAAACTGCTGGTGGTGCTAATATTGGCAGAGTTAAGAGTTGTAGCTGCATTCATGATAGTAGATGTAGCAGTTAAGTATCACCAGGGGCTTGAATAGGAGCTGTTGACAGATGATTAGTTGGTTGAACAAGTTTTGGTGCAACTCTTCTGCGAGAACCTGTTGCAGCATTTGTCGAAGTGGCATTTGAAGGCCTTCCTCTCTGCAATTGTTCAAAATAGAAGAGCTTGTGCCTTACTGAATACATATGTAGCAGCACTAGATTGGATTTCATAACAAAAGAGCCCGTACCTTTCTTTTAGAGGCAATTGTACCTGTCTGTACATTAACCTGAACATTTATGGTAGCATTTCCAGTAGAAGGACTCGAATTGCTACCTTGACTTGAATGCACAATAGACACCTTCCTATGTGTATGATCCTGTCATAACAAATTTACATGTTAAAGTAATATGGCTAAGTAACACTGCAAACTAATTGCATAATTCAAACATGATTTATAACAGATCCTTGTAGTCCTAAATTTGCAATTCCTCTGCCTGGTTTCCCTCTTCTAGTTGGCATCTGTTATGAAGTAAACAACATAAGCAGTTGATGAGTCAAGAAAGAACAATTAATTTGTAAAAATGTGTGTATGATGATACCTGGTGAGCATGAGTATTGGCTGGATTCTTTCTTTGCACAGGAGCTCTTTGACATGTTCTCATGTTGTGACCAAACTAACCCCAATTTCTACACTTTAAGGTACCTGATCTTTTTGGCTGAGATGAAGGTCATTCATCAGCTTTTCTCATTTTGTTAACTCTTGGTCTACCAGGAGCTCTTCTCAAAGGAGGGGGCGGTACAACCTCAGGGGTAACTTCATGCATAGAAGGCCACCTCTTTTCATGAGGTATAAGGTGAATCATAGGAGCATATGCCTTCAAGTAAATGTCTTTGGAGAACCAATGATCGCAGTAATCTTCCAGCTTTTCCCTTTTGTAGATAATGCCAAGTGCAACATGTTTGCAAGGAAGTCCAACTAATTGGAAGGCACCAAAATCATAGGTCCTTTGGTTTAAATTGACTAAGAATGATCTGTCTATATCACAACCTCAAATGTATCCTCACTTTCCATATTCAGGGTACAATGCCTCAATGCTTGAGCAATTTTTTTGAGCTTTTCAGCAAATTTGGGGTGATTCTGTTAGTTAATGTGCATCCCTTTTGGTATCTCATGTGCATTTTCTTCATGAACTTTCTTCTCAAACCTTCAACAAGGGTAAGTATGGGTTTGCCCCTGAGATCACCAACCCATGAATTAAACAATTTAGTGAAATTATTTGTGGCATGGTCACATTTAATTTCTTTTGAGAATGCATATCTACACGTCTTCTTGGGAATTTTGTTCAAATATTTCTAAGCCTGTATGTTGATGTCTTTAATGGTTGACATTGCTTCATTGTGGTCTATGTGATCAAGACTCTTTGCTACCTTCCAGAAGAAACTATTAAGCAGCATGCCTGGAAATTACTGCTTGAAGTTGCTGCAAATATGCCTACAACAATATTTGTCACTAGCATTTGGAAAAATCTCATCATAAGCAAGGTTGAGCGTCTGAAACAACAAATAGATGAGTCAAAAAAAGCTTTTTCAGATCCTTCAACAAGTCCAAACAAAGAATAGATTGTTTTGAGCAGTACCTTTTGCCTATCACTCATAAAGGTTAAAGGTAAGTGGCTGTTGAATGGTCCAAAAAACTCCTCAAAAAAGTGAAAGAACCAGCTCCATGTTTCCTTGTTTCATATTGTAGACACCAAAATTTCATTTATTTAATTCAATTTTAGCTTTATTTGTTATTAATTCAATTTTAGCTTTATTTTATTTTATTTTAATTGATTATATGATAGTTAGTCTTTATTTTTTTGCTTATTTTTTATAAATTAGGTTAATAATTTTTAAGATATTTTTGCATTAAAATTCTGAAAAAGGAAAATTTTCACAAAAATATATTTTAATCATCTTAGATTCGATTTCTTTAAAATAAATAAAATTTTTTGCAATGCAATTTCAATTAGGAATTAGTTTTTTCCTTGTTTACCTAAATTGATTTTTTGAAAAAACAAAAAATTTAATAAATAAATAAAAATAGGAAGATAGGTGGGGGGTTTGCATGTTGGACAAGTATGCTAAAGGAGCATTAAACAAGTGTATTAAGGGAGTGTTGGACAAGTGTTAGTGCATGCAAATAGAACAAGTGTCCCCGTTTTATTGATACCACATGTAAACGGAGGAGGTAGGTGGCAAGACACTTGGAAGCCTAGAAAAATTGGAAAAACAAAAAAAACAAATAAAAGAAAAGGGGAAAGGGGAGAGTTGGCGGTGAAAAAGGAAAGAAAAAAACAAAAAGGCAAAAAAAAGAGCAAGAAAAGACTACGGACAAAAAGCAAAAAACGGAGGAAAAGGGAAAGGGGGCAAAAGAACAGAAAGGGAGAAAATCTGAAAAATTGGGAAGGACCGAAGGAGCTTCCGCCCGGGGGGGGGGGGGGGGGGGGTAGAGGGAACAAGAGAGCAAAATCTGGAAATAAGGAACAAAAGGAAAAAAAAGAAACCGAAAGCACTATAAGCTTATCCTTTTCCTTTAAACTTCACTTTTCTTCAATCACAGGCTCTTGAAGTTCTCAGAGCATGTCTGCCGTGACTTTGTTTATTGCAATTTTCTTGTTGGTTGTTCACGATTTTAGAATATACATGCTTTATGTGTCGATTGGATTGAAGTCCCTTTTGTTTCTGATAGTTTTGAGGCCAGCCACGACCTCATTTGAGTAGGAAATTGTTGGAATTTTTCATGCCTATTTACTGTTTGATAAAATGCCCAACTGAAAATTCTACTTGAAGAATGATTGACCTGCGTTTTGCATGTGAGAAAATGAATATTAGGCTAGTTCAACGCTTGTCTGAACACAATAGTTGATTTTTTCAGGGTAGAAACGAGAGTTTTTTGAAAAATCTTGATATGCCTTCTTTTCGCACCTTTTCTGTTTTTCTTTGTCTTTCCTTTGTATGAATTCGAGTTACATCTTGAGATTGTGAGAGAGGAAGCTTGCGCGAGTTTCATTTATTTTTTTGGGGAGTGGCCAGAGGTGAACTTTCTGGTATTCATTCGTCCGTAAAGAAAGACGAAAATGGCAGCTGCCATTCAACCGTTTGGAGAAGACGACCCAATTCCAGAAATCGCGATTTTAGTCCTTCAATTTTTTTTTAATTTTTCCCCAAATTTTTAAGACTTTATAATTTGAACCCAAAACTTTCATAATTCTTTCAATTAGGTCCCTATTTTCATTGCATTTGATCCCCTCAAGTTTCCTCTATTCTGATATGGCCCAAAAATTGGAAAGTTTAACTTATTTCGCCCTTTTAGATTTTAATCATCTTTTAATCTTTTTGAGTAGTCTTTTGGGTAGATTAATTCTTGATTTTAGGTCATAATTGTGGCTTAATAATTTTAGTTGATTTTATCATGTTGGGTTTTAGTGAAATAGGTGATTTGGGTTAAGAGGTTATTTTTGCTTGGGTTTAACGGAGTGGGTTTAGCTTATTTATTTGGGTTTCTGGCTTGGGCTTAGGAGGTAAGAGCCCACTCTTTTGGTTGGGTTTGTTTTGTTGAGAAAGGAAGGCCGGTCAACCTGTAGCCTCTGGGTTTTGCGACGGGCTTAGGGAGCTTCTGGCCCAAATAAAAAGCAAAATGGCCCAAGTGGCCTGTTAGGTCAGGAAGACCAGAAATGAATTTGCAGTTTGTCCCTGTACTTTTCATTAATTATACTATGGCCCTTAAACTTTTACCTTCTTTCAATTAGGCCCCTAATTTAATTGCAAATAGGTCTCTAAACTTTATTTTTTAAATTTTGACCCCGGATCTTTGTGATAATTATAATTTAACCCCTAAAACTTTGTTAATTTTTGTAATTAAGTCCCTACTTGTTTTAATTTCTTAAATATAGGTTGTTTACGGTCATTTAAATGATTTAATTTCACGTTTATTTTCATATTTTATGATTATTTGTTAATTAAAGTGGTACCTTAATAATTTTTCTTTGTGTTGAAGGGTAGAAAGGGATAAATTTTACTTCATTAGGTCACCAATTTAAGGGAGGTATACTCTACTCTTTATTTTGATTTTACTTATGTGCCCCTATGTGATTTACATGCGTAATTGCATGCCTTTTGAATGCTTTTATTTCATTTTTTTAGTCACTTTAATTGTTGTGATTTTGTATATTTATTTTAATTTAATTTTTAATTATTTGGAAGGCAATTAAATGCCAAAATTGTAATAGTTAGGTTATTATTGTATTTTATTTCATTCTTTCCCCCTTTAGAGTGTAGTTAGGGCCCCCAAATGTAATAGTTAGGTTTTTCTTTGCTTTATTTGCTTTGTGTGTTTTACATGCTTGTGTGTTTACGTGTTATTTGCTTTCTTAGGGTCTTGCATCTAAATATCATGCTTATGTGTTATGTGCTATATGTGATTTATGTGTTTATTTGCTTTTATAATGTTTTATATGATCATAATGAATGCATGGCGTCACCACACTAGTCTAACGCTAGTTGTGGTCCTTTGTTCCGATTTCTTGCTCGTCCAATACTAGTGAGAACTTGTAGACATGGGTTAGTTCAACGCTAGATCCTTAGGAATCATCAGTCGCGCCCCATTTTTAAAAAAATAAAAAATAATGAGTTTTAGAAAAAATGGATTTTTGATTAATTTTTTATTTGAAAAAATAAGTTTTTTTTTTTTTTAGAAAATGAATAAAGAAAATGGGCCTAAATGGGACTTGAAAGTGCGACGGTTTTGACCCCAAAATAATAGTTTAAAAAGGGTTTTAATAAAAGATAGGAGTCGTCACTTGGTATTGAGTTAAGGTGTATCAAATCACCTAAAATGAATTTCGAATAAAAAAAGTAGAAAAAACCCTTTTTAAATGACTCTAAGTCCTTGAAAATCAAAGAAATGTGTTCGGGAGTCACATTTGAAGAAAGGGAAGGCAAGGATAAAATTCAAGGCACCCTTTCAACCTAATCAATGTTAGGCGCGTGATTTAGTCAAAGATTTTCTTATTTTTAACCTAAAAATTTATCATATTTGGACGTGCTATATGGATGCAAAATTTAACCCTAGGAGGATATCAGGGGGTCAAAATATCTCTTAAAAAATTAAGTGGTGTCAATTACATTAATTGTGATGCTCAAGAGTGACTCTTTGAAGAGATCACGAATGTGTAAAATATGAGACTCGAAGAAAGAGAAAGAAAATAATAAAAAATAATAATTATACAAATATACATGACTTAGAGGAATGCATCATAACGGGTGCGGGGAGATAATATTGATGACTTCAATGTTCCCTTTAATAGAGGGAATATGAGCGTGCTAAGACTAGAAAGCCAAACTCGTCCATATCCCATATTCGAGGGGTTATCCTTAATCTAATCAAGCAAATGCACTATTCTAACTCTAATTCTTAAATGGAATATAAGTCTAATGTCATATGTCGCACATGGGGATAGAGGATATATATAGGGGAAATATGAGATAAGGGATATCATATAAGGGAAATGTCATGCAAAAATAATAAAAATCCTAAAAAGTAGAAAAATATGCATGAAATGTCGTGATCGTGTCACACAAAGATGGTCTAACGTGTGAACGGTCCCTAAGGGTCTAGCGTTGGATTAACTCATGTCTACGAGTTCTCACTAGCGTTGGACTAGTGAGCAATCAGAAAAAGAGGCCACAACTAGCATTGGACTAGTGTGGTAACGAGAAAGGGGCCACAACTAGCGTTGACTAGTGTGGTGACATCACACATTAATTATCACTAACTAATCATGTAAAACATAATAAAAGCAAGTAAACACATAATATCGCATAAACATATAACACATAATCATGATATTTAGATGCAAGGTTCTAAGAAAGCGAATAACACGTAACACACAAGCATGCAAAACACCCCAAACAAATAAAGCAAACAAAGGTCTAACTATTACATTTGGGGCCCTAACTACAATCTAAAAAGGGGGAAGGAATAAAATAGATACCTAACTATTACACATTCTATCTAAATATATATCCTGAATCCCCCTAACTATTACAATTTGGCATTTACATGCCTTTTAAATAATCAAAATTGAACTAAAATAAATATATAAAATTAAAACAAATAAAGCGACTAAATAAATAAATGAAATGAAAACATTCAAAAGGCATGCAATTAAGCAAATAAAGTCACATAGGGGCACATAGGGTCAAGTAAAAATCAAAATAAAGGGTAGAGTGTACCTCCCTTGAATTGGTGCCCTAATGAAGTGAAGTTATTTTTTTACACTCCAAAAACCAAGAAAAGGTCAAGACATCACTTTAATTAATAAATAATCATATGAAATGGAAATAAACACCAAATTGAATCACTCAAAGCATTCAAATGAACTAAACAACTCCTATTCATCAAATTGAAACAAACAAGGACCCATTTGAAAGAATTAAAGAAATTCGAGGGATCAATTTATTATTATTAAAATACTAAGGGTCTAAAAAAAGGAAATTAAAATTAGTGACTTAAGATGAAACATGTCAAAATCAAATGCTAAACTTCACAAAATGAATGAAAACCCATTTATTATAATTAAATAACAAAACTAGCTAAAAATTTCAAGGAAAATTGAAATCAAAACGATAAATTTATCAAAATTTATTAAAGTTTCAAATTTTATCCTAAAATCCCATTAAAATCTGTCCAACAATTATGTTAAAACATATTACAGAAAAAAGACATGTTAAGGGTGTGAGAATTCGAAAATTTCTTTATTTCTAGTAATTATTTTAGTTTCTTGCATACAATTTCTATACCTTTCTTTATTATATTAATTTTTGAGAGATTTTTATAATGAAATTAAGTTGTTAAGACATTTTTCCGGTACAAGTTAGTCTATGTGACGTTAGTAATGTATATTGGACGTGGAACCTGCTAGTGCGATAAAATTTTGATGACTAGGTGACGTTGTATTGGGGAATATTATTTTTACATGGTGCTTGGGGATAATTAGAGGTTAGCTAGGTAAATTAACCATTGGTAGCCAAAAGGATGAGAATAAACTCTAGTGCGCCATTTGTCGCGAAACCAATGGATGGTGGATTTTGACCAAGACTTTCTTACTTCTACTAAATACAAAAATTTGACTAAAATTCCCTTTTATTTTGACTCAATTACCTTATGATAGTTTTACTACTCATTTACTCCCTCAATAATTGTAATAAATAAGAGATTTAAGAGTTTTACCCTTAGTTTTATAGTTCGGACAAATTAGGATTTTCGCGTATTTTGGTAGTGTGATTAATTGTGGAGGTGTGTGTACTAAATTTGGTGGTTAAGAGTGAGTTTTAGATAAGAAAAAGTATGTGATTAGAAGTAATAATAATAAGTTAGAGAATTATAAGTGAAAATCCTAGTATGCGCGAGATAAGGAAAAACGGTGTAAACCGACGTATACCGTTTGTTACCGAGTGAGTACACCACTTGAACACCACTTTATTACCTTAATATCCTTGCTTTTATTTCAACTAATTAACCCTAAAATATCTCTTAAACGAGCCACAATGTTTGACCAAAGAAAAAGAGAAAAAAAAATGGAGCTTTGATTATAATGTCCCGTAAATTTTTTTTCCTTCCTTAAACAAATTCTTGAAATTAGGATAAAAAAAAGTTATTTAATTGAATTAAAAGTCCATCAAGCTTAAAATCTGAGACTCGATTGATTTCTTTTGAAATCAATAGGAAGGGAATCCGAACCTTATTAGTTACGGTATTTTGTGACTGTTTGGAAATTTATTTATGAACGGGATAATTTGGAATAAGTAGGAAGGATGTACTTCATATAAATAATTTGGGTGAAAAAATAATAATAATAAATAAGAGGGGGGTAGATAGTCCAATAACCAAATGGGTAATTATGTTGCAATAGCTTTGTACACATATGTATGCATATATATATATATATATATATATTAAGAATTATATACCTGCCTTACTCCTAGTCCAAATATGGTTAGGCATCCGAGACATATGTAGGGATATAATAACCAAGGATATGGACCACCATTGGGAATGAATCAAGACAAGTACTGTAACATCAGTTCGGGTAAGGAAAAGGAAACCTAGTTCAAAGGGGGGTTGTGATTAGGGTTTGTCTATATAAGTACACCTAGGGTATGAGGAGCCGTCCTTCTTGTTTTTTTTCAGCAACCAACAGCGAGGAAAAAGGAGTGAGAGAGACGGCTGGAGTTCAAGAAAACTTGGGATCAAAGGAGGTGCACATACCAGGTGGTTACGCGAGTGTTGACGAGGTAAAACACTTGTCACATGAACTTAGTAAATAACTATGAGTTTTGAGTGCTTTGTTAGAGGAAGAAAACGTGTGGACTGTGGGTCTCTTCCTAACTACCATGACTTGTGATTTAATACGTGGTTGTAAGGGGTTAAACTGAAAAAGGTTTGAGCGTTTAAACCAGGGAGGTATAGCCTACAGGTATTGACAGATTGTAGTGGCAAAAGTATGGAATCTGTTCGTGGCCTTAGAGGCTGAGATTTTTTTATGAAATTTTGATATGTTATGGGCCTGTATGTGTAGGGTTTGTGTATAAAATTTCAGACCAAAATTTGAAGTATAGAAGGGTCTTTCGATTTCTGAATCAGAACTGGTCGTGCGTCGGCAGCGTTTGCATAGGGCTGGGTTGTATGTCAATAAAACGTTTTCTTAAACATAATTTTTGCAAGAATCTTGAACCAGAAACCTCCTAACATGGAAAAGATCAGATTTTAAAAGTTTGGGTAATTTTTGAAAAGGTTTCTTGAGTTTTCTCCAAGTGGGAAGAAGAAAAGAAAAAGAATGGTTTCCTAATCTGTCAGGTTTCGTAGCAGATTTGGAAACTTGATCCTTGTGGGTTTAAGCAACGAATTGAAGGCAATCTTCATCCAAGATTTAACCCTATATTTGGGGTATTACTTGTAAAAGAACATTCTGGATGTTGGGGATATAAAACCCAGTTCTTAAAGATCATTTTTGCAAGGGTTCTGTAGTGAGTTCAAATATGTCAAAAGAATTGGATTGTTAAATCTAATGAGCTATTGCTTTGGAACTTGGAAGAGCACTAAAACCTTAACTTTGGGAAGATTAATATCAGGTAAAGACTGGCTTAAACATCATGAGTAATAAGGAAGAGATTTTAATTGTTTAACTTAAAGATTAGAAATTATGAACAGAAATATATTATGAACAGAAAATCTGGCAGGTAGAGTTACAAGAGATGATGAGCAAATTTTGCCAAGGCAAATGAGCAAATTTTGGGAAGTAGTCTTCATGGGAGTGGTAGAGTTTTGAGTCTAGTTCACGGAGGTGTCTTTAGTTTCTGGTTTCAATGCATACACCTGAAGTTAGGACCAAAACACTAGCAACTGGTTGAATCTGGAATTTTCGTAAGACGTAGTTGTCGCGCCTCATTTTTTTATAAAATAAATAAATGGTTTAAAAAGTGAATTTTTGCTTTAAAAAATGAATTTTGATTTACAAACAAAATGAAGAAAAATATGGGTCTAAATGGGACTTGAAAATGCGACGATTTTGGACCCAAAAATAATAGTTTAAAAAGGGTTTTTGAAAAAAAATCGAAGTCGCCACTTGGTATTGAGTTGAGGTGTACCAAGTTACCTAAAAATGAATTTTTAAAGAAAAAATAGAAAAATTCTTTTTAAACGACTCCAAGTCCACGAAAATCAGAGGAAAAGGTTCGGGAGTCACATTTGAAGAAAGGGAAGGCAAGGATAAAAATTCAAGGCACCCTTTCAACCTAGCCAAGGCTAGTTGCGCGATTGAGTCAAAGATTTTCTTATTTTAACCTAAAGATTTATCGCATTTGAATGTACTATATGAATGCAAACCCTATACCTAAGAGGGTATCGGGGAGTCGAAATTTCTCTTCAAAACTCAATTGGTGCCAATCACATTAATTGTGATGCCCCAATGAAGACTCTTCGAAGAAGTCACAAATAATGCAAGTCATGAGACTTGAAAGAAAGAAAAAGTAAAGAAAATAATAATATATAAATGTGTATGACCTAAAGGAATGCATCATAATGGGTGCGGGGGACTTATACTCGTGACTTTAAATGTTCCATTTGATAGAGGGAATACGAGCGTGTTAAGGCTAGAAAGCCAAACTCGTCCATATCCCATACGCAAGGGGTTTTCCTAATCTAGCATGCAAATGATTTAACCTAGTTTCTATCTCTTAAATGAAATGCAAGTCTAATGCTATGTTTTCATACAAAGGGGCAAGGAATATATATATAAGGGAAAATACGGAATAAGGGATATAAGTAGAAGGGAATATGGGATAAAGGATGTACATATATAAGAAAGTGTCATGCAACATGGTAAAACCCTAAAAAGTGAAAACATGCATGAGATGAAGTGATTTTATCACACAACCATGATCTAACGCTCGAGGGGCTCCTAAGGGTCTAGCGTTGGACTAGCCCATGTCTACAATTTCCCACTAGCATTGGACTAGTGAGAAAATTCGGAACAAAGGGCCACAACTAGCGTTGGACTAGTGTGGATTCGAGAAATTGACCACAACTAGCATTGGACTAGTGTGGTGACGTCACACATCGGTTACAATCAAATAAATCATGTAAGACCTAATAAAAGCATGTAAACACATAAATCACATATAGCACATAACACATAAGCATGATATTTAGATGCAAGACCCTAAGAAAGCGGTAACACATAGCACATAGACATGCAAAACACACATAAGGCGAATAAAGTAAAAAAAGCCCTAACTATTACATTCGGGGGAAGCCTACTACAATCTAAGAGGGGAAACGGAATAAAATAAATAAAATAATAACCTAACTATTACAACTTTGGCATTCAAGTGCCTTTCAAATGATCGAAATTGAAAATAACTATACAAAACTAAAACAAATAAAGTGGATAAATAAATAAATAAATAAAATGAAAACATTCAAAAGACATGCAATTAAGCACATAAATCATATAGACACATAGGGTCAAATAAAGTAAAAATAAGGGATAGAGTGTACCTCCCTTGCAATGGTAATCAAATGAAGGAAAAATAGCTTCAAAACAATAAAAGGGTCCAGGCACCAATTTAATTGAGAAAAATTAAAAGAAATGTGCAAATACAAAGCTCACTTGATCATAAAGCCCCTAAAATCATGAATTAAGTGCAATTGAGACAAAGCATAGTAGTTAATTGAAGCAAACAAGCAATGAAGTTGTAAAATTAAAACTACCAAGGACCAAATTGAGGAAATTATTCAATTGATTGGGTCATAGCAGCATTAGTTAGAAGCCAAAGGGTCAAAGTGCAATTATTGAAAGATTTTCATGCAAGAACATGCAAATGCTTCAAGCAAACCACCGAACCAAGCTTTCTTTGTTTCCGCAATATACTGAGTTTCTCAAGTGAAATCCTAATGCAACTAACATCTCGGCCGATCAAACAAAGCCTTGACATTAAACCCAAAGCAAATACAAAATTCAACAAGCCAGTAACTTAATCATGAAGTTATACAAAATCTGGAAATGCAGATAAAGATTCGGAAACTTCATTATCCTTTACTGCAAAGCTTACGAAGCATTTTACTTCCTCATAGCTGACTTCTGTTTCTACAATTTTCGCAGCTTATTGGCAACCAAAAAACTTAAACAAGGCTTCAACATCCAAGCTTCAAAGTAAGTAATACAACCCGTAACCTCGATATCCAAACAAACAAGAAAAACTTAGAAAAGAAATCATGCAAATTCTTGAAACCCTTTCACTAAAAAATGATTCAGTAACCTGCTTGTTCGGCCATCTGCACCTTTCTTTATGATTTCTATAACACAAACATTCTAATCCTCTAACATGATTAACAAAACATCAACCAACCCACCTAGTTTTTGGTAAACAGAATTTTTTGAACGAGGAAAATGCAAGTAACGAAGGAAAGGAAAAAGAACTTCTGCAACTACTTCCTAGGCTATGATGTTTCGGCAACCAAGAATAGGTTAGAAAATTTTTTAATCAATCCTCCAAGCTTTGAACTAACTAACAACTGCACAACTACCATAATCCAAGCAAGCAAAAATCATATAAGGAAACCATGCTAACTCATAAAGAAGCTCATGCATTCTGCTGGTTTCTTTCTGCTGCAAATAGCATGCGCATGAAAGCATTTCATGAATTCCAATGAACATGTAGATTCATCAACCAATCCTACAAAACTCAACCCAACAAGAGACCATGCAATGACGCAAGATCATTGTGTTTGAACATCAGAAAACTCAGACAAAAAAAAAAAAATCATGCCAGCATCGAAATAGCATTCTGCAATTTTTCAGCTACAGTTAGCTACGCTTGAGATGTTCATCAGATGCAAACTTTCATTCAAACATGGACAGCTTCTCAACCAAACAGCAAAGGCATGATATTGAGCAATCAAAATCACAGAAATTGAACATTCAAGTAAGCAAATCCTCTGTAAAAAAAAAAATAAAAAATAAAAAATAAAAAAATTCTGCAACCAATGAGAGACAAAACTGTCCATGCTGCTGCAATAAACCGAGAACCTCGAGCTTGTTGCAGCAGCGGATTTTTATACACAAACTTCAACCCAAGATAATCTAATCCCAGGAAACAAGATCATCAAACAAGGCTATACAAAAAGTAAACCGGTAAACTACGAAAAGGGATCATCTTTGGCCTATGAAATGCACGAAAATGCAAGGAAATAGCAGAAATAAACTATCTCTCTTGACCCTTGGCTATACTCCTGGATTCACACATGATAGCAAACATGACAGGTCATGCAAATCTGATAACAGGGAGAAAAGATCTAACTTTTGCTGGGCTTATTTATCACAAACATCAGCCATAAACACCACACAAAAGCATCTTAAATTCATTATAAAACCATCACCGAGGGGCCCAAACTACTGTCCCTAAAAATCTCAGGTCAAAACCCCATGCGTTCCACAATCATAAACCAAATAGTAATAACAGAAAAATCCAAACTTGGCATGAATTCATGACTGAAATACCTCGGTGAAGATCTACCGGTGGCGATGGAGGGCTGAAATGGTGGCAGTAGTGAAGGTTGACGGTTCCAATGGCCCTTTTGCTCCTTGGGGAAGTAACACCAGACCTCCTCTCCTCCTTGCTCAGAAACTCTCCTCCGTTGTTCCTAAACTCAGCCCCACTTCTTAGATTTTCCAGATTGTTCCCTCTCTCCCCCGCTCTCAATCTCTCTTTTCTTCTCCCCGTTGCATCCTTTCTTCTTTCCCAGTTTTGTTCCTGGCTCTCGGTACCTCGCCCGTCCTCCTCTCTATCAGACTCTCCCTGGCCGTCAACCTCACCCCTTTCTCTTAGCCCGTCACCTCTATTTCCAAACCCCAGCCGCTGTACCTCACTCTTAGCTCACTCCCCTTTGCTGGTTTTTCTTTCTTCTGTCACACACACATTCCCTCTTGCTCCCCTTCTTCTTGGCTGCGGCTATTCCTTTTATAGGAACCCATAACCCCTAAACCCTCACCTCAAAGGTGAGGATGAAGGGTTGGTTTCTACCAAAAACTTGAGCCATCCGATCCATTGGGAGAAAAGAAAGAACCAGAAAAATCTCCCCGTGGAAAAAATAGGTAGTGAAAATGATATATTTTTTTTGAAATAATAATTTAATAAAAATGAAAATAATATTAAGTAAAGAAAAACAAAAATTTAAATAAAATCGGATAAAATGAACGCAACTAGGAATAAAAGACAACAAAGCTAAGATTTTTTTTTTTGAGTAAATAATAGTAAACTCGAATCTAAAAGAAATAAAGCATATTTTTTGTGAATGATTTTTCTTCTTTTTTTTTCGATAAATTCTATGCTAAAATGACTTAAAAAATAAAAATAAAAAACTAAAAGTAAATAAAACTAACATAGAAAAAATAAAAATAATAGTAAACAAAAATACCCTAAAAATTTGGTGTCTACAGTAGTAGAAGCTATAAGTATCGCGGAATGAGACCGATTCAGTCCACACGAATTAAGAGTGTTTATTTATGGACAGTTGGATGATGCTTGTGTATATTATTAGGGTCACACATAAGGGCTAGCTCAAGGGGTGGAAGAGTAAAAGAAGTTAGTCGAAGTTGAGATGAGTACTTCACACTATCCTTGTATTTGTAACAACGAACATTTTATGAATTGGGACATTACTTTACTATATAAAAATTCGGATCATATATACTATTTTGAATGGAATCTTTATCATGGTATGCTTATTTTTGAATATGTTGAAATAAAATGTACTAATGTAATGGACCCACTTAATTACGATCATGACTATACTCGGCAGGACCAGGCCCAACTACTACGATTATGAATTCGAATTCGAATCATGACCTTTCCCTAGTGGGGGTTAAACACTAGGCTGTGTACACAGAGACCGATGAAGGCATGATCCTCTAATTAAGTTAAAGCTTTTATTTGGTGATTGTTATGAATTCAAAATAGATGCTTAATTGTGTTTGCAAATTTGCATACGACTCTATGGTCCTTTTGTAACAGTTGGAGCAATGAACATGAAGTACGAATTGTGTTGTGTTAGTGCTAAATTATATGTATATGTAACGTGTATGATCCGACAGGGATAGTAGGTAGTACTTGCTGAGCTTGCCAAAGCTCACCCCTCTTTCTCACCCCATTTTGCAGACAACGATGGAGAATATGAGTTAGTGTTCGTGGAAGAAGAGGAAGAATAGATGGTCAATGGTTGGAGGTTGACATAGTGGTCAAGCTTATAAGTTTAACAGCGGGGATTTATCATTATTGTTTATTTTTATTTTCTAGTCATGTTTGAGGGATTCTAGTGTATGGCACTTGTCCATAAGTGGACAAGTTTGACTTTAACTTTTATGATACGTTTACTCCTTATGCTGGCTGATGTTGAGCGTGGTTCTATTGGATTTTTTTTTTTTTTTGTGAAAAAACATCTATCCCCAGTATTGTTTGCAAGGTTGAGTAGTAAAGTAAGATGCCTTGTGAGACTTCAAGGGGAGTATACTCCTTGAGTTTCACGGCGTGTCGCATTCCAAATCAGGTGGTCGATTTGGGGCGTGACATTTAGTGGTATCAGAGCCCTAGGTTTAAGATCTTCAATGTTTTTGTGTTAGTTACTACTATGAGTTAAGCCAATAAGTGTAAGTCATTAATGAGCGACTTTGTGGTGTAGGGAGATAAGAAGATGTCGATTTCGGTGGAGTTCCTCAGCGTAGTGGTGGAACAAAAGGTTCGTGAAAGGGAGGAGATTTAAAGGCTAGCAAATGAATGCAATAGGCAAGTGGAGATTAATCACCAGCTTCAAGATGAAAATAAGGATTTGAAACGTAAGTTGGTGGAAGCAGAGGATGGAAGGAACTTGTGGAAAAGCTGCCTGGAGGTTGCGAAGGTTGAGCAACTGGTAAGAAGGGAGATGAGGGGATTTCAAGATGAGATTGATCAAAATATGGCAGCTCAAGAAAGGCAGTTGATTCATGTGGAAGGAATGTTGGGGATGCTTTTGGAGCGCATTCCACCCCTTCCAGTCAACGTAGCTCAGGGTCACGAGAATGAAAGTGATGAGGAAGTGGACGAAGTTCCTGAGGAAGAGCTGGTGGTGCAAGATGAAGAGGAATAACTACTAGTAGTGACTTTTTTTTAGTTGAGAAAACATTCCTGCTAGCTTATATGTTTACTGGTGAATCTTAACCCTAAATAGAAGAGTATTAGTTCAACTCTTGCTTACTGGTGAGTAAGGCTTATTTCCACCCATTCTCTTGGTTAAACTGAGATAAATTACATTTGATTAACTTAACCTGTAACTTTGATTTCTTTCTTGCTCAATGGTTGTAATGCTATATTTCTTTTCCATTCCTTTTCGCATCTTGATTAAGCTTCACAAAATATATATATATATATATATATCTGATAATAATAGTAATGATAATAATAAAAATTCTTTTACTATAAAAAAAAAATTTAGAGTATATAACAAAAGCATGTGTGTAGGAATATGCCGCCTAGAAGAAGAGCGCAAAATCAGAATAGCAATAATCAACAAACACCCCCTCAGGGTCAAGGCTCTAATTCAGCGGGTAATACCACAACAAATGTGCAAGTGAACATGCCCCCGGAGCTCATGCAAGTTATAACTAACCTAGCTACCATAGTCCAAAACCAAGCGAATTTGAATGCCGACTTGCAAGGGAATGGTAACCAACAGGGGAACTCTAATGCTCAGGGACCTATGGGGACCCATGTCTATTATGAGCGCATGAAAAAGGTTCATGTGCCTACCTTCGATGGTGCACCTGACCCAGATAAGGCTGAGAATTGGATAGAGAAAGTTGAAAGCAATTTTACACTACTTAACGTGCCTGAAGGAATGAAACATTTGATTATTAAGCCTTTCCTAGTAGGAGACGCGAGCAAGTGGTAGGCCGCAGTGGAACCAACCATTACCTCACCCATCACTTGGGCTTACTTTAGGGACCAGTTTATGGCTCATTTCTTTCCACCGGCGATTAGGATGCAGAGGATGCAACAATTAAAAAATTTAAGACAAACGCGTGGAATGTCAGTAGTGGAGTATGCCCATAAATTTACGACCCTAGGTAGATTCTCCCCTACCATTTTAGCTGACGAGTCGTTGTTGAAGATGCTGAGGTACAAAAATGGCTTACTGAGTGAGATTCAAGTAGGGATGGTGAATGCAGCTACTCCAAGTTATAGTGCTATGTACGAGGCTAGTTTGAGAACTGAAGCTGAGATAGTAAGGATTAAGGAGGTGGAGAAGGCTAAACACTCAAGGCCTATTGATGTCATGGGAAACCCAAATGATCCAAGACAAAAAGGGGTGTTTAGACTTGTCAAGAGGGTTAAGGTGAATATCAAAGACACTTCTGGATCGGGCAAGGCAGTAGGCAGGGTTGCTAGAAATAACACTCCTATAGCTCCAGAATGTACCTACTGTCACAGACGTCACCCAGGAGAGTGTCATTGGAAGACAGGAGCCTGCTTCAACTGTGGACAAGTGGGCCATCGTGCTAAGAATTGTCCAAAACCCCCAAGAGATGTGACAAAAGGACCTAAAGCCAGTGATGCTAGGCCAAAAGCTAATGCAAGAGTGCATGCGATGACTGACATGGAGATCGAGGGGATTGATGATGTGGTCACAGGTGCGCTTTCTATAAACTCTGTACCCGCTTATGTGCTGTTTGATTGTGGTGCATCTCATTCGTTTGTTTCAAAAAGATTCGTGAGGTTGCTTAATATGGTACCGGAATGGTTGGACGACCCCTATCGTGTCTTTACACCTGGGAATAAAATTTTAGTTTCTCACATAAGATATAAGGGGTGTCAGATTGATGTGGGAGGTAGAGAGTTTGACGCTGACCTAGTACAAATTGGCATGAATGACTTTGATGTAATTCTTGGGATGGATTGGTTAGCAAAGAATTTCGCGCAAATAGATTGTAGACATAAGAGGGTGAAATTCGCACTACCGGAAGAAGGAGAACTTGTCTATCAAGGGAATGTTAGGAAGGATAAAAATAAGCCCAGTAAATACTTATTAACATCCATACAAGCAATTAGAGCCTTAAGAAAAGGGGCAAAGGGGTACTTAGAGTATGTGATGGATAGCACTAGTGAGGTGCTACCTTTGGATAAAATCCCCATAGTGAGGGAATTCCCTGACGTGTTTCCTGAAGATTTACCTGGGATTCCCCCTAATCGGGAGATTGAGTTTGAGATTGATTTGATACCTGGATCTGAGCCAATTTCAAGGCCTCCATATAGAATGGCCCCAGCGGAACTGAGGGAACTAAAGGAACAATTACAGGAGCTAATGGATAAGAAGTTTATTCGGCCAAGTGTATCACCTTGGGGGACACCAGTATTGTTCGTAAGGAAAAAGGATGGGACCTTACGATTGTGTATTGACTATAGGGAGCTGAATAAGATCACTATTAAGAATAAATATCCTCTCCCAAGAATTGATGACCTATTTGACCAGTTAAAGGGTGCTAGAGTCTTTTCAAAGATCGATTTGAGGTCTGGATACCATCAGTTGAAGATTAAAGAAGGGGATATAGCTAAGACTGCCTTTAGAACAAGGTATGGACACTAAGTTTTTGGTTATGCCTTTTGGGTTGACCAATGCACCAGCTGCTTTCATGGACCTAATGAATAGAGTTTTTAAATCTCAGTTGGATCGATTTGTGGTGGTGTTTATCGACGATATATTGATCTACTTCCCAAGCGAAGAGGCTCATGAGCAACACCTTAGGGAAGTTTTAGGCATCTTAAAGAGGGAGAGGCTCTATGCCAAGTTCAACAAATGTGAGTTTTGGCTCCAAAGTGTGGCCTTCTTAGGACATGTGATTTTAGAACAAGGGGTATCGGTCGACCCTAAGAAGGTGGAGGCAGTTACAAATTGGCCAAGACCTACTAATGTTACAGAAGTAAGGAGCTTTTTAGGCCTTGCTGGCTATTATAGAAAATTTGAAGAAGGATTTTCTACAATAGCAACTCCCTTGAGTAGACTGACACAAAAGAGAGCCAAGTTTGCTTGGACACCCGAATGTGAGGAGAGTTTCTAAGAGCTCAAGAAAAGATTAGTATGTGCACCTGTTTTGGCATTACCCTCGGGAAGGGATGATTATGTGGTTTATAGTGATGCTTCTAAGAATGGATTAGGTTGTGTATTGATGCAAAACGGGAGAGTGATTGCCTATGCTTCAAGGCAATTGAAACCCTATGAGCAGAACTATCCCACACATGACCTAGAGTTAGTAGCCGTAGTATTTGCATTGAAGATTTGGAGACACTACCTATATGGTGAGCGTTGCGACATTTTCACCGATCATAAGAGCCAAAAGTATTTGTTTACTCAAAAAGAGTTGAATATGAGACAACGAAGATGGTTGGAACTAATTAAGGATTATGATCTTACCATAAATTATCATCCTGGAAAGGCTAATAGGGTAGCCGATGCCTTGAGTAGGAAACCCATAGCTGCGAAGATCTCTGCTTTGAGCAAACAACTAGATGAACTGAATTTGGAAGTGGTAGACTCAACTAAAGAGGTTTTGTCAATTCTAATGGTACAACCGACATTGCTAAGTCGAATTCAGAATGCACAAAAGGAGGATGATGGATTTCGGAAGATGAGAGAAAAGTTACCTTTGGATTTCCAAGTGGACAAGGACTGGAGCTTGAGAATGAGAGGGAGGCTATGTGTACCTCAGAATGAGGAATTAAAATGCGAGATAATGAAGGAGGCTTATAATAGCAAGTATTCCATTCATCCTGGAGGAAATAAGATGTATAAGGACCTTAAGAAGAACTTCTGGTGGAAGGGCATGAAGAGAAATATTGCAGTTTGTGGCTAAGTGTCTAGTTTGTCAACAAGTAAAGATGGAGCATTAACGCCCTGCAGGATTGTTGAAACCGTTAGAAATTCCGCAATGGAAATGGGAACACATAACCATGGATTTCGTCCTAGGATTGCCTAAGACTAAACTTGGAAATGACACCATATGGGTTATAGTGGATAGACTGACAAAATCCGCACATTTCTTACCTATGAAGAATACGGCGACTATGGAAAAATTGGTAGAAATATATGTGGAGAACATAGCGTGTCTTCATGGAGTACCGATGAGCATAGTTTCAGACCGTGATCCAAGATTTACTTCCTGATTCTGGACCGCTTATCAACACGCGATGGGGACGAAATTACATTTGAGTACAACATTTCATCCTTAGACTGATGGGCAATCAGAGCGTACCATACAGACCTTGGAGGATATGTTAAGGGCCTGTGCGTTGGATTTTAAGGGGAACTGGATAAATTGGTTAAACTCATGGAATTTTCCTACAACAATAGTTACCATAGTAGTATCGGAATGGCTCCATTTGAAGCCTTATACGGGAGAAAATGCATGTCACCATTGTACTGGGATGAGGTCGGAGAAAAGTTGGTAACTGGCCCGGAGTTGATACAACAAACGGTTGAAAAGATTAAGGTCATTCAGCAAATGTTAAAGGTTGCACAAGACCGCAGTAAAAGTGTGAGAACTCGAAAATTTTCTTATTTTTATAGAATATTATTGGAATATTTAAATGATTATTCACTAATTTTCTTCGAATTATTTATTTCGACCATTTTAAATCCATTTATATGGAATGACGCTTCTTTATAATTCTAAAGTATCTCGTTTCAAAAATTATTTTCTTAGAAACTTGTTTAGTGAAAAAGTGAAAACGTGTCTAAACACTTTAGCCAATTGGGAGTACACTAAGCTCGAAAATTTGGGGATATGTACAATGGTCCTAAAATAGGTAAATTTAGATTTAAGTACTCAAGTGATAGTTAGTGGTACGATCGTTATAAGAATTTCTCGAAGGTTTCATTTTATTGCGCCTAAATTAGAAATACGTGTTTTCACGTGCGCGCTTAATTGAGGGACTTTGGACCATTATTTTGGGACAATTAAGAATGAATAATATTTATATGAATGTAAGTGCCCTAGAGGTTTAGTGCACTAGTACAACAAACGTAAGAGAAATCGAACACAAAACGCGCGCGTAGGGCACTAGTTGTAATTGATTTGACGTATTTAATATATTAGACGTCAAGCGTCTTATGTACGCAAAGGAACCAGCAATCTCATTTCATTTCTGCAAAGCTTCATGGACGGCTAGACAGCAACAAAGAACAACCGAAACCTTCAACATTTCCTCTTTCAAAGCTCATGCAAATCACCACCAAATCTTCTCAAAATTTAGCACCACTTAGCCTAAGCCTTGGAGTTCACATCTAGCTAAAAAGGGGAGGATTTGCACGGCTCACTTAGGAGCAAGGAAGAACCGAATCTCTGTCTTAAACATCAACCAAGAGTAAGTCTTAATCTAGCCTTCTAACTTTGATTTTTGGAAGTCTAGTATATCTTTTAGCTCTTGATCTCTTATGGGTTGTTGTGGATGTTGGAAAATTGTTAAACGTGGGCTCTATGAACTCCCACTTTGGGTTGATGGCTGTGATGATGTTTGATGATGGTTTTGTTGCTGAATTAGAGCTTAAGGAAGTAGATTAAAGGTGCTTTGTTACGAGAAACGTTATTGAACTCTTTAAACAAAAAGTTCCCATTTTACCCCTGCTCTGTTCGGTCACTTTAATGCAGAAATTTGAGGATTTAATGGCTTGATTATGTTGTTTACATGTTGTAGAAGTTGTGTACAAAATTTCGTTGAAAAATATTGAGTTTTGGTTGATCAAAATAATTTATTTTCCAAAGCTAGTAATCTGGGAAATGGTTGCCGTCGTAACCAGACCAGTGTTCGTGTTTCGTCCATAACTCCGTACTCCGACGTCGAAATCAAGTGCCGTTAGCGGCATTTAAAACTAGACGTTCCCATGTTTCCAACGGTGTATAATGTACATTCTGGTTTCATGTGTGTGAGCCACACCATTCATCTGAAGTCGGCTGTCCTGTTTCTCCGTTCTGCCGAAATGATTTGATGATGCTGCAACTTTAGGCTTAATTTCGAACCAGTTTCATGCTGAAACTTGTAACGATTTCTTCTGTGAAATTTTAGCCCTGTGAATGTATTTTCTAACACTATCAACCATTCCCAATTCCGAGTTAAATTGAGGGAGTTATGATCAAAATACGGCGACTGCCTCGTTTTTGAAACCTTAGATTTGGACAGATTGCCTTAAGGATTTTTCCAAACTTTGGTTGATTGATTAACCACCTTTCCGAGGGTATTTTTCCATGAAATTTGATAGAGAGATATCGTTCATATGGGAGTATTATACTGCAAAATTTGGTGTCAATCCAAGTCCGTTTCGGCACTTAATAAAAGGTCCAAAGTCGGAACGAAATCTGGAAATTTTGTAACAGTCTTGAATTTTTCCCAACTTTGAGCTACCGTATCTCGGTACTCGAAACTCCGATTCTTGAGCCGCTTGTTCTGTTCAAAACTTTACTTGCACTTCTAATCGAGTTATAAGTTTCAAGGGCCGGTTTGCAACGAGTGATTTTTACCGAATTTCCAAAGTTAGCGAAAAACCAACCCCGGCTCAATCCTGGTAATCTAGAACAGTAACTTTAGGCTCATTTTTGAATACCTTCCACTTAGATTCATGGAATGGTGTCTTCTAAGGACTTTTAGTAATTTGGAAGACGATTCCAACGGTACCAAATTCATCAAGTTTCGATTAGTAGAAAGAAAGTTATGATTTTTCAAAGATTTGACCAAAAATCGAAAATTCTGGAAATCCGCGAAGGAACAATTTTACCAGAATCTGGCCTTGAATCCGGCCAGTTTCTGGCCGGATTGTCGGCCGGATTGGTGGCGAAGTTTGAAAAAAAAAGGAGGTTAGCCACTGCCTCCAATCCGGCCAGAAATCCGGCCGGATTGTGGCGTGGCCAGCCCTCTTTCAATTTCGATCGTTCGATTTGCAATCGTTTTGCTCGTACTCGTTTCCAACCAATGATTTTAAGGATAATAATCCGATTTTACTCGAGTCCTGCACCCTTTTGAGAATCCAACTTCAAAGACAAGTCAAACGAAGTTTTCAAATATTTCCGAACCTTACCCGTGTCCAATCTTTCTCACCACTTGGGGACCTATAGTAATTATCTACTATTCGATGTTCAGGCACGCACGAGGACCTCCAAGAGGACCCTACCGTGGAAGTTTGAACTCTCCCTCCAACCTACTTGCTTGCATAACTGGTGAGTGTCAAGTGTATGCCTACTTGAACTCTAAAGTCTTGATTCATGCTTGACTTACCTGATTACATGCTTAGTCTATTTGATTTTGAAAAAATGGAGTCGAGTGTGTACTTAATCGCACTCGTTCTCATTTGGCACGAATGACTCATGTCTAACATGATTTGCCTGGTTTACATGACTTGAAATGCCTGCTTAAACATGTCAAATGCTTGAATACATGAAATGGTATGCTATGATTGCATACGTCGATGGAGTGAATCTCCTCGACATTTACATGATACATGGGGGACGCCCAAACTCATAGGCCGACCTTGGAACTCGAGCCGGCATGGGCTTGGTCGGGAACCTCGGTGAACCATGAGATTCACATGATAAGCTTGATCTATTGAGAGATCTCGCTTGGCATACTCGTAAAGTATCGCCTTATAAATGTCGTGCGGGCCCAAACTGGTGTATGGTGGACGGATGAGAAGTAAGTGGTGAACTACGGATATGAAAATATCAACCCGGTTGACGGAGAGTCATCACGGGGAGATATACAAATGACATCGGCAAATGTGGAACTTAGCTCCTGAGAGCTTCCATATCCTTGAATTGTTTCTGGTTACATTTTGTCGGCGTTATTAATTACTTGCAAGCTATTACCTGAATTGTATTTGGGCTTGTTATTTGAACTATGTGTCTGCATGTGTGTTCTTGGCCTCACGAGCGTTTTGCTCATCCTGTAGATTTGTTTTCCTTAACAGGTTTGAACTCGGAGGTAAAATGGAGAAGCCCTCTTGATGTACTTTTGTTTAGGGCTTGTTATTACTTTTGGGTATGCCTTTGGTTTTGGAATTGTACTTTTGGTATGGAAACGTGACCCTGAGAACTGTCACAGGTGGTATCAGAGCCAAATGCCGACAGTTGGGACCTTACGTCCTTCGTCTGGAAAAGCCCCGAGCCTCTCGTTCGTGAAGAGTCACGAAGCGAAACTCTCCGTAGGGGATGCCCGCGTGCGGGTGGCAAGCTGATAGGTACCCCGTGATGTGACCCTGAGAACTGTCACAGGTGGTATCAGAGCCATATGCCGACAGTTGGGACCTTACGTCCTTCGTCTGGAAAAGCCCTGAGCCTCTCGTTCGTGAAGAGTCACGAAACGAAACTCTCCGTAGGGGATGCCCGCGTGCGGGTGGCAAGCTGATAGGTACCCCGTGATGTGACCCTGAGAACTGTCACAGTTGGTATCAGAGCATAGGCTTTAGATCTTGTAGTGTATCCTAGGCTTAAAGTTTAGGATGCCTGACTGTGGGATTAATTTGAATATTATGTGAATTAGAGGGTCTATTGTATCCTACGGGTTAAAGAAATTGGTTACTTGAGAGTTTCATACTTGGAACTTGTAGAAATAAAAAAAAATTTTTGAGGAATTAGCTGATGTTATATTGAAGGAAAATATGGGATGAGAGATTAGTAGTGAAAGATTGGACGAATTTAAATTATTATTATACTTGTAAGTGTGGAAAGAAGTGAGACAATTATTAGTGCTGGCTAAAGCGGATAAGAGACCGAGATTTGATGGTCAAACTCCATGTATCGTGATTGTGAACCCAGATGAAAGAGTTTCAAAGGAATAAAATGCATTTTCCTGCTCATTTACCTCCTAGAGAATTTATGCTTTGAAATTCTAAAGGAAAAATGGGGATGTACTAGTTTTATTTTCAAACGATAATTGGAAATAATATATATATGCTTTAAGTATGTGTAATTCTTCGATTTTGGTAAATATGTGAATTTTACTTGAATTTCAATTTAAAAATTTGTGAATAACTGATGAGTTTGTTGAAATTTTGTATGTGATGGGCTGATACAAGGTTAAAATTTTCTAAACTAGATTTTCCCCCTTGATTGTATACTGGTGTATTCTCACACTTGAATTCATCTATGCTTTAAAATAATAATAATAATAATAATAATAATTAAAATATCTTGAATTTTCGGAAGAACGGCGAACTTATGTTTTTATAATGAAAATCTTGAACTTGATAAGATTTTTGTTACTTTAAATACTCTTCTTATCTTTTAAAATTCTTGGTTTTCAAGAAGGGTGAGCCTATCTTTAGGTTTACGGATTGAGGGAACTTTGAGATATAGAGTAACCGCATTCAAGAACACGCAGTTAGTATGAATTGACTTGGTTTCCATTTGACACGTAAGTTAGCAAGTTGTACTTATTTCTTGGGTTTGAACTTGGAGCTTGAGGCTTTAACTATAAAACCCTAAGACTAGTTATTCTTGGAGATGGTGGTGCTCTGGTTGGTGGCTTGCTTATTAAAGATTTTGAACTTCGAATGGATAACCTTTGGTTTCCGCTTGTGTTATGGTTTGATTGGATCTAATTTCGTAAAGGCATGTGATCTGATTGGAATTAGTGATATTCGGACCCATTGGTTTAATTAAGGACTTAGGAAGGGTGATGCACGCCGTGAGACCTTTTGTATCCCGCTTGCATATACTTCTACATTTTGTGACCCTTAATTGCCTATATACAGTATTTGACATATTGGGCTTGTTTTGTGACTTCTTAACCCGTACTATAACCTTCGATACATGTAAAGAATCATGTCTTGATTCTAAATATTTTTGCAACTTGTATATGCATTAAGTTCTTTTATGATTAATTATTCATTTTCTTGCGCTTATAGACTCCTATTAAGTATGGTAGCAGGAATAGGAAAAAGGGGTCGTGGCCAAGGACGTAGACAACCCTGTACTCGTGAGAAAAATTGATGGATAGTCTTATATAATTTAATGAGATCCTAGTACTGAATATGAATCGAGAATAAACCAGAAGATTAGATCTACCAGTGTATAATGGATTAACCTAGTTGGGAACTTAGTGAGATTTTCCTGTGTGAAATTTCAATAACTGCTTTATACGTATATTATGATTGGTCCTGTGACCATATTTCAACTTTTGTGAAAGTTTGAACTCCAAAAGTATTTCGTGGGTTTGGTGAGATGACCTAAACTCATTACCAATTTGTTCTACTTGAACAAAAGCGCTTTCAATTTTACTTGACTAATACTATACCCAGATTCACTTGTTTTACTTTTCACAAAATTTATATATATATATATATGTATGTATACACATTTTGAACTCGTTTGAGACTCGAAATCAGATAGAGTTCAAGTTCGAATCTTTCTTAGGAACATGAATGCCTATTTGTTATGAATCAGATATTAGAAATGATCGGATTTTATGTACCAGTAAAGTTAACTCTTGGTTGGATAAAATGGTGGTAAAGGTATTGGATCACAGGTTATGCGAATATGAACCTACATGATTACCTATCTTTCTTAAAGGTATTTTCTAAAATATACGTCTTACTCGAACATAGATTTAACTCGAAACTTTGAGGAAAAGTGTTGGAACACCCTCCATGTATATGTTATGATTATTATGTATATGTTTTAAAAATCATGCATTAAGTTGCATGATTAATATTCTTAAATCTATTTGAGAGATTTTGAATATGTATTGACGATTGTGGTTAAACATTATTTGAAATCTCTTACTAAGAAAATTTAGTTTTGGGTCGTGAAGAAAAATTTGTATCTTTAACTCTAATTTTGAAATTTTTGAATCACATTTTGCCACAGATACATTCAAAATACATCAAAAGTCTTGACCTTATCTTGTAAGTCATGATTGGTTTGATTTAGACAAAATTTTGAGGAAAGGGATTTTGGTCCTGCTAGTGCGTAACAGTTTTTTTGTTAGGATTTGGAACTTGTTTCATATGGCGTGTAATTTATGGTTTCACTACACACGGGAGTAAGACCTTAGAATGGAAGTACATATCATTATATCAAGAGGTATTACTTTAGTCGTGTGTGTGGATTTTCTTAAGTATCATTCGAGGAGAGGGAAGAGTAAATATACCTGGATGACTTAGATGCGTGAGAATTTACAGGTTGTGGATAGTTGAGTTTCAAATTCTGATTTGTTACTTATTTAGATGCTTGAGCAGTTGATAGGCTAACAGTCAGGATTAAGAAAATGGATGAATGAAAAGTTTGGAAGAGATGCGTATAGAAATAGAAATTTTTCACAAGGAGTTGGAATTCCAAACTAAATTGGCTGAATTCTGGGAAGAAAAAAAAAAGTCGAGAACTTAGGGTTGAAGATGGGATCCAATGTTTGATCGCCAACTTGAGATATTAAAAGCTGTGAGATTTGGGTGAGTGAAAGGAAATATTTGATGGCTTGAATGAGCCTAACGATTAAGGACCGGATGTTATATTTGGAATGGACGCTTGAGGCTATATATACATAGATTATTGAGATTTGAACGATGAGACTATTAAGAACAAATACTCCATAGCCTCACATAAACGAGAATTATAATCAAGGGTCAAGAGCAGCGAATAAGGGATTTAAAGTAGAGTTACTACTAATCGGGAATCCTAGAAACTAAGGTGCTTAACCACTTCCAATTCAAGATGGGGATGCTTGAATTTTCAGTTATGCCAATTGGGTTGACTAATGTATTAGCAGCAATTATTGAATTAATGCATCAAGGTTTTAAATCGTAATAGGATTAATCTGTGATGGCATTTATTGATGATGTATTGATATACCCTAAAGTTTGAGAAGATCATGAAAAAAATACCTGATGGTAGTTTTACAAACCCCGAGAGAACGCTAACTTTTGTTAAGTCCAATAAAGGTGAGATCGATGGGAAGAAATAGCCTTTCTAAGTTATATAATATCTAAGGAAGAAATTGTTGTTAACTCAGCTTAAGTGGAAGCTGTTTAAGAGGAAATGACTAGAAAATCCTACCGAAATTTGGAGTTCTTAGAGGTAGTCGAATATTACCTTGGTTTGATCAGGGCCTTCTAAGGATACGAGACTTGGCAAGTTATTTGAAATTTTAAATGTGAGGAAGAATTTGAAGGTGAAAATCGTTTAACCAGTGCACTTGTGTTGGCTTTACCGAGCGGATAAGGTGATTTTGTGATTTATACAGATGGTTCAAAGGATGGTTTAGAATGTATATTAATAAAATATGATGAGGTGATTGTATACGCCTTCTGAAAGTTAAAATCTTCCGGAAGAAAGTAATCAACTCATGATTTGGGGTGAGTTGGAAAACGTAAGTCAATGATTGATCTGATAGGCTTAACCATGAAGGGAATGATATTGTTCTAAGTATGAATTTCGAGGACGAAATTCCTTTCAACGAGGGGAGGATGTGAGAACCCGAAAATTTTCTTATTTTTATAGAATATTATTGGAATATTTAAATGATTATTCACTAATTTTCTTCGAATTATTTATTTCGACCATTTTAAATCCATTTATATGGAATGACGCTTCTTTATAATTTTAAAGTATCTCGTTTCAAAAATTATTTTCTTAGAAACTTGTTTAGTGAAAAAGTGAAAACGTGTCTAAACACTTTAACCAATTGGGAGTACACTAAGCTCGAAAATTTGGGGATATGTACAATGGTCCTAAAATAGGTAAATTTAGATTTAAGTACTCAAGTGATAGTTAGTGGTACGATCGTTATAAGAATTTCTCGAAGGTTTCATTTTATTGCGCCTAAATTAGAAATACGTGTTTTCACGTGCGCGCTTAATTGAGGGACTTTGGACCATTATTTTGGGACAATTAAGAATGAATAATATTTATATGAATGTAAGTGCCCTAGAGGTTTAGTGCACTAGTACAACAAACGTAAGAGAAATCGAACACAAAACGCGCGCGTAGGGCACTAGTTGTAATTGATTTGACGTATTTAATATATTAGACGTCAAGCGTCTTATGTACGCAAAGGAACCAGCAATCTCATTTCATTTCTGCAAAGCTTCATGGATGGCTAGACAGCAACAAAGAACAACCGAAACCTTCAACATTTCCTCTTTCAAAGCTCATGCAAATCACCACCAAATCTTCTCAAAATTTAGCACCACTTAGCCTAAGCCTTGGAGTTCACATCTAGCTAAAAAGGGGAGGATTTGCACGGCTCACTTAGGAGCAAGGAAGAACCGAATCTCTGTCTTAAACATCAACCAAGAGTAAGTCTTAATCTAGCCTTCTAACTTTGATTTTTGGAAGTCTAGTATATCTTTTAGCTCTTGATCTCTTATGGGTTGTTGTGGATGTTGGAAAATTGTTAAACGTGGGCTCTATGAACTCCCACTTTGGGTTGATGGCTGTGATGATGTTTGATGATGGTTTTGTTGCTGAATTAGAGCTTAAGGAAGTAGATTAAAGGTGCTTTGTTACCAGAAACGTTATTGAACTCTTGAAACAAAAAGTTCCCATTTTACCCCTGCTCTGTTCGGTCACTTTAATGCAGAAATTTGAGGATTTAATGGCTTGATTATGTTGTTTACATGTTGTAGAAGTTGTGTACAAAATTTCGTTGAAAAATATTGAGTTTTGGTTGATCAAAAGAATTTATTTTCCAAAGCTAGTAATCTGGGAAATGGTTGCCGTCGTAACCAGACCAGTGTTCGTGTTTCGTCCATAACTCCGTACTCCGACGTCGAAATCAAGTGTCGTTAGCGGCATTTAAAACTAGACGTTCCCATGTTTCCAACGGTGTATAATGTACATTCTGGTTTCATGTGTGTGAGCCACACCATTCATCTGAAGTCGGCTGTCCTGTTTCTCCGTTCTGCCGAAATGATTTGATGATGCTGCAACTTTAGGCTTAATTTCGAACCAGTTTCATGCTGAAACTTGTAACGATTTCTTCTGTGAAATTTTAGCCCTGTGAATGTATTTTCTAACACTATCAACCATTCCCAATTCCGAGTTAAATTGAGGGAGTTATGATCAAAATACGGCGACTGCCTCGTTTTTGAAACCTTAGATTTGGACAGATTGCCTTAAGGATTTTTCCAAACTTTGGTTGATTGATTAACCACCTTTCCGAGGGTATTTTTCCATGAAATTTGATAGAGAGATATCGTTCATATGGGAGTATTATACTGCAAAATTTGGTGTCAATCCAAGTCCGTTTCGGCACTTAATAAAAGGTCCAAAGTCGGAACGAAATCTGGAAATTTTGTAACAGTCTTGAATTTTTCCCAACTTTGAGCTACCGTATCTCGGTACTCGAAACTCCGATTCTTGAGCCGCTTGTTCTGTTCAAAACTTTACTTGCACTTCTAATCGAGTTATAAGTTTCAAGGGCCGGTTTGCAACGAGTGATTTTTACCGAATTTCCAAAGTTAGCGAAAAACCAACCCCGGCTCAATCCTGGTAATCTAGAACAGTAACTTTAGGCTCATTTTTGAATACCTTCCACTTAGATTCATGGAATGGTGTCTTCTAAGGACTTTTAGTAATTTGGAAGACGATTCCAACGGTACCAAATTCATCAAGTTTCGATTAGTAGAAAGAAAGTTATGATTTTTCAAAGATTTGACCAAAAATCGAAAATTCTGGAAATCCGCGAAGGAACATGTTATTCTTGGTTTTGATGATCACAAAAGTTCGTTTATACTGACCAAGATTGATCAGGCCTGATGGAACAAGGAAAGCATATGTTTGATTGACTCCAGTCTACGATGCTTTGGATGTGGCAAACAAGATTGAAATAATATAAATGAATTTAGTCATTGTTTTGTTCCGATCAAAGATACTGTCTTTTAAGTATGTCTAGTTTGTCATTCTTGGTACTTTGAAATGTTTATCTAACCTCCTTCAAATACAAGTGTTTTTGTCTATCCAAGAATCAGGTTCAAATATGTCATGAAATGCAAGACAACCAAAATGAGAAGCAAAAACAGGACAATCAGGTCGGACGGCCGAAAGGAAACTATCGGACGTCCAGAAGGATCGGACGCACACCTCGGACGAATATCAACCAGATCGGACGTCCGAAAAATTCCAAGATAACTTGCTAGCTCTCGGCCTACGATCGGACGCTGTGCTGTCGGACGACAAAAATCTCATCGGACGTCCGAACTTCAACTTGGCTATTTTCGGACGATTGGTTCGGACGATGATTTGATCGTCGGACGTCCGAAAGCCCCAACGGCTAGCTGACCCTTCATCTGCCTTCTATCCGTTGGAAGCTTTAATGAAGCTCATTTCTGTTCCCCTTTAAAAACAAACTGTTCTGAACGAAGGAAGTACTTTTGCACACTTTGTTTACAAGATCTCAAGAGATATTTTAGCTAGAAAATAGTCTCCAAAGCAAGATTTGTTTTAAAGTGGTGTGAATTTCTGGTGAGCATTTCTTTTGTGATTGAAAGGATCTTTAGTGTAGCTTTGTTGAGGGTTTTCTGAGTGATTGTAAAACTTCTTAGCTTGACTAAGTGAGGCTTAGGGCAAGGAGGAAGTGCTCCCTCCATTGTACATCTAGTTGATCGTCTTCCATCAAAGAGAAGTTGCTCTTCCTAGTGTGTGGTCTTCAAGTTTGAGGATAGCTTGGTAGACACTTGGTTTGATACCCCAATTTACTTTTCTGTTTAATAAAATTCTCATTGCTTGTCTATACTTGTGTTTCTGATCAATATTGCTCTTGTCTTCTAATCTACTTGGTTGATCATTACTAAAAAAGAAGGTAATTTTCATTTAGCAAAAATTGCCTAAATCTGATTAAGATTTTGAATAACCCAATTCACCCCCCCTCTTGGTTGTCTTTGGGACTTACAGAACAATTTTACCAGAATCCGGCCTTGAATCCGGCCAGTTTCTGGCCGGATTGGTGGCGAAGTTTGAAAAAAAAGAAGGTTAGCCACTGCCTCCAATCCGGCCAAAAATCCGGCCGGATTGTGGCGTGGCCAGCCCTCTTTCGATTTCGATCGTTCGATTTGCAATCGTTTTGCTCGTACTCGTTTCCAACCAATGATTTTAAGGATAATAATCCGATTTTACTCGAGTCCTGCACCCTTTTGAGAATCCAACTTCAAAGACAAGTCAAACGAAGTTTTCAAATATTTCCGAACCTTACCCGTGTCCAATCTTTCTCACCACTTGGGGACCTATAGTAATTATCTACTATTCGATGTTCAGGCACGCACGAGGACCTCCAAGAGGACCCTACCGTGGAAGTTTGAACTCTCCCTCCAACCTACTTGCTTGCATAACTGGTGAGTGTCAAGTGTATGCCTACTTGAACTCTAAAGTCTTGATTCATGCTTGACTTACCTGATTACATGCTTAGTCCATTTGATTTTGAAAAAATGGAGTCGAGTGTGTACTTAATCGCACTCGTTCTCATTTGGCACGAATGACTCATGTCTAACATGATTTGTCTGGTTTACATGACTTGAAATGCCTGCTTAAACATGTCAAATGCTTGAATACATGAAATGGTATGCTATGATTGCATACGTCGATGGAGTGAATCTCCTCGACATTTACATGATACATGGGGGACGCCCAAACTCATAGGCCGACCTTGGAACTCGAGCCGGCATGGGCTTGGTCGGGAACCTCGGTGAACCATGAGATTCACATGATAAGCTTGATCTATTGAGAGATCTCGCTTGGCATACTCGTAAAGTATCGCCTTATAAATGTCGTGCGGGCCCGAAGTGGTGTATGGTGGACGGATGAGAAGTAAGTGGTGAACTACGGATATGAAAATATCAACCCGGTTGACGGAGAGTCATCACGGGGAGATATACAAATGACATCGGCAAATGTGGAACTTAGCTCCTGAGAGCTTCCATATCCTTGAATTGTTTCTGGTTACATTTTGTCGGCGTTATTAATTACTTGCAAGCTATTACCTGAATTGTATTTGGGCTTGTTATTTGAACTATGTGTCTGCATGTGTGTTCTTGGCCTCACGAGCATTTTGCTCATCCTGTAGATTTGTTTTCCTTAACAGGTTTGAACTCGGAGGTAAAATGGAGAAGCCCTCTTGATGTACTTTTGTTTAGGGCTTGTTATTACTTTTGGGTATGCCTTTGGTTTTGGAATTGTACTTTTGGTATGGAAACGTGACCCTGAGAACTGTCACAGTTGGTATCAGAGCCATATGCCGACAGTTGGGACCTTAAGTCCTTCGTCTGGAAAAGCCCCGAGCCTCTCGTTCGTGAAGAGTCACGAAGTGAAACTCTCCGTAGGGGATGCCCGCGTGCGGGTGGCAAGCTGATAGGTACCCCGTGATGTGACCCTTTGGACAAAATGTAATCTGTATTCTGACGTGTGGTTTGGAGAATGGATGACTATTATTAAGTTTGAATACTTCCGCATTTATTGTATCTAAAATTATTGGCTTGTATTGTGTGGTCCGGCTATAAGTTGAATGGAATTGCTTGAGTCCTGGCGAGAGCTAGGCAGGCGTTCCGCGGATACCCTTTGGTTCGCCTTAGGGAGAAGTGGGGGCGTCACAAAAAGTTGGGCAGACTCTAAGAGACGTCCCTCGGACTTCGGGAAGGGTGATAAGGTGTACCTTCGTGTATCCCCTACAAAAGGAGTAGTGAGATTTCATAAAGAGGAAAAATTAAGCCCTAGATTCATTGGACCGTATGAGATCTTAGATAAGGTTGGGGACCTGGCTTACAGGTTGGCCTTTCCACCTTCATTGTCACGGATGCATGATGTAGTCCACGTATCACAGTTAAGGAGGTATGTAGCGGACCCAGGGCACGTGCTGAAAGATAAACCGGAGATCACTGTGGATTCAGATTTAACTTATAAGGAATGCCCCATAAGAGTTGTGGACCATAAAGAGCGGGTCATGAGAAACAAGACAATTCCCTTTGTAAAGGTGCAGTGGTCAAATCATGATGTAAGGGAAGCTACGTGGGAACTTGAGGATGAGATGAGGACAAGTTACCCCCATCTGTTCGCATAAGGTACGTAAGTTTCGAGGACGAAACTCTGTGTATGGGGGGTAGAATATAATGTCCTGTAAATTTTTTTTCCTTCCTTAAACAAATTCTTGAAATTAGGATAAAAAAAAGTTATTTAATTGAATTAAAAGTCCATCAAGCTTAAAATCCGAGACTCAATTGATTTCTTTTGAAATCAATAGGAAGGGAATCCGAACCTTATTAGTTACGGTATTTTGTGACTGTTTGGAAATTTATTTATGAACGGGATAATTTGGAATAAGTAGGAAGGATGTACTTCATATAAATAATTTGGGTGGAAAAATAATAATAATAAATAAGAGGGGGGTAGATAGTCCAATAACCAAATGGGTAATTATGTTGCAATAGCTTTGTACACATATGTATGCATATATATATTAAGAATTATATACCTGCCTTACTCCTAGTCCAAATATGGTTAGGCATCCGAGACATATGTAGGGATATAATAACCAAGGATATGGGCCAACATTGGAAATGAATCAAGACAAGTACCGTAACATCAGTTCGGGTAAGAAAAAGGAAACCTAGTTCAAAGGGGGGTTGTGATTAGGGTTTGTCTATATAAGTACACCTAGGGTATGAGGAGCCGTCCTTCTTGTTTTTTTTCAGCAACCAACAGCGAGGAAAAGGGAGTGAGAGAGACGGCTGGAGTTCAAGAAAACTTGGGATCAAAGGAGGTGCACATACCAGGTGATTATGCGAGTGTTGACGAGGTAAAACACTTGTCTCATGAACTTAGTAAATAACTATGAGTTCTGAGTGCTTTGTTAGAGGAAGAAAATGTGTGGACTATGGGTCTCTTCCTAACTACCATGACTTGTGATTTAATACGTGGTTGTAAGGGGTTAAACTGAAAAAGGTTTGAGCGTTTAAACCAGGGAGGTATAGCCTATAGGTTTTGACAGATTGTAGTGGCAAAAGTATGGAATCTGTTCGTGGCCTTAGAGGCTGAGATTTTTTATGAAATTTTGATATGTTATGGGCCTGTATGTGTAGGGTTTGTGTATAAAATTTCAGACCAAAATTCGAAGTATAGAAGGGTCTTTCGATTTCTGAATCTGAACTGGTCGTGCGTCGGCAGCGTTTGCATAGGGCTGGGTTGTATGTCAATAAAACGTTTTCTTAAACATAATTTTTGCAAGAATCTTGAACCAGAAACCTCCTAACATGGAAAAGATCAGATTTTAAAAGTTTGGGTAATTTTTGAAAAGGTTTCTTGAGTTATCTCCCAGTGGGAAGAAGAAAAGAAAAAGAATGGTTTCCTAATCTGTCAGGTTTCGTAGCAGATTTGGAAACTTGATCCTTGTGGGTTTAAGCAACGAATTGAAGGCAATCTTCATCCAAGATTTAACCCTATTCAGGGATATTGTGGCCTAATTGGATGCATTTTATTGCTTATTAACCGTATGTGTGATTGGTGATATATTGTAGGTTGGAAATAAAGCATTTATGGGGAAATGCTGTCCGAACTTTGAGAATGTATGATTGCTTTGAGTTTGTGATTTAGGGCTTGGACTCGGGCAAGGTAATGATATATGATGGATGGTTTCTAAGCCGTGGAGGTGAGTGACCCTCAACTATTTCCCAAGTACTTTTGAAATGTTTCTTGTATTATTTACTCGACTACATATCATGCGTGCTTGCATGTGAGTTCATGACATGATTTGGCTTTAATGAGTTCTTGGGGAGTCTTGTGCTGAACACCAACGTCTCCACCCTGTTTATTGTTCATGACATGATCTGGAGCACCAACGTTGCTCCCCCTTATTGTTTAACGCTAAGTGATCTATTTGAGTGTTGGGTGTTTAAGTGCAATGATTTCACTGGCTCACGAGAGCAACAATACGTATATTTGATCTTGGAATCATGACATCATCGAAATGCATTATTGTGAAATATATTTGATTACTGATTTTATTGGTTACTCATTGAGCTTCTAGCTCACCCCAAAAATATTTTATTCCCCTCCACAGGGCTCGTGGCGAAGGAAGGCTTGTAGTACTTATTCATGTGGCTGGATGGATTATCTCCAGTATAGTTTGAGTTTTAGATTTCTCTTGTGTAATAGTTGGGTTTGTATGAATGTTTGGACTTGAATGGATGTACGTGTACATTCCACGCTTGGGAATTAGTTTCCGCTACGTTTGTGATATGTAATTCTTGGAGAATTTGATGTAAATTTGATATATATCTTATAATTTAATTGAGGACTCTAGTGAACGACTGAGTCCCGCGAGAGCTGGGCAGGCGGCCCGTCGAACCCTTTGGTTCGCCTTAGGGTGAGGTGGGGCTGTCACATTTGGTATCAGAGCTGCTTCGCGTGGTCTCTGCGCGGAGTGAGCTTGGGCCAAGTGGTGTTATGGTCCCGATTCCGTGAAAGTGTACGAATGTATAAGTGCTCTTTGAGCATAAGCTATGGATCGTGAAGTGTTATAAGATATAAACCTTTATCATGGTGCTTTGGGATAGTAGATCTGTAGGTCAGGTAAGAATCTCGATTGTAGATGAATTACTTTTGGGACTGGCCAGCCTGAGTTGTGAATTATCTTATTTTGGGATTCTTGTACCCGACTATTAAATAGATAAGAGCCTAGGTGAGAAATGACTTGGGCAGACTTGAAATTTGATTCTATGGAACGTCATGTGATGTGTTAGGGTTTTATTACGGATGATTAACCTTGCCTAAGATATATATTGTATTCTTGACGTAGATTGTGCCTGGAACCCTAGAGAGGGACAGCTCTTAGGTGGTTGGTCTTGTACCATTGGCTTAGTTAGTATCACGAAGGATGTTTCCTTTTGCTTGTATCTAATTGACTGCTACTGTGTGATCTGTCTGTGTTAGATGTGTTACATGTATATTGCCTACTTTCATCACTCATACCTGCATACTTTGTTTTCGCGCTTCAACCCTAGACTGGTTAAGCCATATGGAAGGCACCCGTAGTGGACGTGTACCTCAGAGCAAGGGGATAAGGGGACGCATCCTAAGATTGGAAGGGGAAATGGGGGAGTACAATTACCGAGAATGTCAAATGGTGCCTCACAGAGAGGCTCAGTCTCCGCTTCTCGTGGTCCTTGCAGGTACTGTAGGAAGCCGAATCACACGGAGAACGTCTGCTGGAAGAAAGGAAGAAAATGCCTGCGTTGTGGGAGCGCAGACCATCAAATCGCAAATTGCCCAGGCCGATCTCGTGAAGGGAGTAGGAGCCAACAGCCAACCACCACCAACCCTGACCAGTCGAAGGGGGAAAAGAATGGATCAAAAGTGTCAGCTCGGGTGTACTCCTTAGAACAACATCAAGTTTCTGACCCATTTGAGGACCTGGAAGGTAAGATTCTAGTATTCCACCGTTTGCCCGCTAGAATGGTGTACAAGAATTGCAATTTGGCAAGGAAGAAGGAACTAGACCAAAGAATTCAATGAGCCTGGTTAGTGAAGGGGTACAGATTGGTTAGCTAAGTATGATACTCAATTTAACCGTGAAAAGGAAGCAGTAAAATTCTTGTATTCCGAAGAAGGTGATGGTAAGGAATTTCGAGGACGAAATTCTTTTAAGGGGGAGAGAGTGTGAGAACCCGTAAATTTTCGTATTTACTAGGGTTTTATTTTATTTAATCGTACGTTTTTCTGTAATTTCTTTATTAGGAAATTTTCTAACTCATTTTATGAGTAAATAGGGTTTTAAATCATTTTTCTAGTATAAGTTAGTTCATGAGATTTTAGAAGTGTATACCGGGCGTGGAACCCGCTAGTGCGGAAAGTTCGATAAAATTCGGCCAGTTAGGTTATGTTTCGTATACCGGATTAATTTAGCAGGTGTTAAGAGATAACTAGAGGTTACTGGATGAATTGGTGTGAGAGGGAATGAATTCCGATTTCTAGGGTTTAATTGGGGGTTTTTCTAATGGTGGCTCTTAAGCTTCTAATTAGCTTTGATTGAGGGATATTGTGGCCTAATTGGATGCATTTTATTGCTTATTAACCGTATGTGTGATTGGTGATATATTGTAGGTTGGAAATAAAGCATTTATGGGGAAATGCTGTCCGAGCTTTGAGAATGTATGATTGCTTTGAGTTTGTGATTTAGGGCTTGGACTCGGGCAAGGTAATGATATATGATGGATGGTTTCTAAGCCGTGGAGGTGAGTGACCCTCAACTATTTCCCAAGTACTTTTGAAATGTTTCTTGTATTATTTACTCGACTACATATCATGCGTGCTTGCATGTGAGTTCATGACATGATTTGGCTTTAATGAGTTCTTGGGGAGTCTTGTGCTGAACACCAACGTCTCCACCCTGTTTATTGTTCATGACATGATCTGGAGCACCAACGTTGCTCCCCCTTATTGTTTAACGCTAAGTGATCTATTTGAGTGTTGGGTGTTTAAGTGCAATGATTTCACTGGCTCACGAGAGCAACAATACGTATATTTGATCTTGGAATCATGACATCATCGAAATGCATTATTGTGAAATATATTTGATTACTGATTTTATTGGTTACTCATTGAGCTTCTAGCTCACCCCAAAAATATTTTATTCCCCTCCACAGGGCTCGTGGCGAAGGAAGGCTTGTAGTACTTATTCATGTGGCTGGATGGATTATCTCCAGTATAGTTTGAGTTTTAGATTTCTCTTGTGTAATAGTTGGGTTTGTATGAATGTTTGGACTTGAATGGATGTACGTGTACATTCCACGCTTGGGAATTAGTTTCCGCTACGTTTGTGATATGTAATTCTTGGAGAATTTGATGTAAATTTGATATATATCTTATAATTTAATTGAGGACTCTAGTGAACGACTGAGTCCCGCGAGAGCTGGGCAGGCGGCCCGTCGAACCCTTTGGTTCGCCTTAGGGTGAGGTGGGGCTGTCACAAAATCACGGCATACATATTTGCATAAGCCAGAAGTCATTTCACATGTCAATGTGCATACAACTAGTTAATAGTATTATCAAATACAGGTCATTGGCAACTAAGTGTCGCAAATATAGGAATACATGCAAGAAAAATACAAAAGGCCTCACGGCGAGCACCACCCCTACTATCCTAGGCAGGATCAAAAAGAAAAATCATAAGCTTAGTTAGGGACAGAACTAGAAGAATCCACGATACCAAGCCACATCATTCGAATGATGATAAATTTCAAATTCCATTCAGAAGCCTAAGCTACTTTCTAAATTCTTAGCCTAAAACTTCTAATGAATACAAGTTTCCTCACTAAATTCAAGATGAAAGTTAAGTCAAACCAAAAGAAGTGCAAAAGATGTCTCATTTTCAAATTCAAAGTGGAGTCCAAAATTGTTCAAATGGTTCAACTTTTCTTTCAGAATTTCGGCAAGGAAAATAATGGAGAAAGCAAGGTTTCTAACCCCTAAACTCACCTGATAGCCATTTAGATTTCCCAATCTTGACTCACCTCCATCCTAAGTTGAAGATTAATGTCTTACAGTGTTTTGTGAGCAAAATGGTGCTACAACCTCAAGTACCAAGATCACATTGCACTTAATATACAATCAAATCCCACAGTCCGGCATCCTAAAATTTTAAGCCTAGGATACACTACAAAGATCTGAAGCCTAAGCTCTGATACCAACTGTGACGCCTCCACTTCTCCCTAAGACGAACCAAAGGGGTATCAGCGGGACGCCTGCCTAACTCTCGCCAGGACTCGGTGCAATTCAAATCCCGTGACAGCCCCACCTTCCCCTAAGGCGAACCAAAGGGGTTAGCGGACTGCCTGCCCAGCTCTCGCCAGGACTAACGGTTCGGTATAGAGCGATCTATTGCGAAACGGAACTTACGAACGCGCGTAAACAAGTCAAAATGTCAAAATAAAAAAAAACGAAACCGAAGTCGGCTATGAATAGTAACCAACCCGTCAGAACCCAACCAAATATCAAGCAAACATTCACATCTTGAAATTTAGCATTTACAAGCCAAAGTGGCATACAAAAGTATTCAAAAGTGGATACATGTCTGGTTTGCCAAATCAAAAGAGAAACGGTCCCAAAAGTACATTTAGGGTTTCAATAAATGAGCTATACAAAAGATATGTCCAACTAGCTCAATTCGGCAACCAATTATCAATTGCAGTCCAAAAGTATTTATTTTCCTGTAAGGAAAACAAAAGGAATAGGATGAGCTTACGCCCAGTGAGATAATACCACTCAATCAGCAAAGTTCACATAAGCATAAAGCTTTTCATTTCAATTCATCAAAAATAAGCAAATGCACACATTAATGGCGGAGATAAAAAGGATACGGGCGGCTCTCAAGAGCCCTTTTCCTCGTTTGCCTTCTTGATCGAACCTCATTGACTCTCCGTCAATGTTTAAAAGTAACCAACCGTAGACTCCACTTCACTTCCATTCCTTCCACCCAACATACCCCTACCGGGCCCGAACTCCAAACACTTGCAATGTGGTATTACTCGAGTATACCGGAATCGAGAATCTCTCATACTACAAGATTCCATATAACTTTCCCCAAGGCTCATTAATTGTCACGACCAAGCCCTCGCCGGCTCGATTCAATCAACTACCAATGGGGTTGAGCTCAATGATAACAAGCATGGTCGTTGGATACTCGTCCAAACGACACCAAGTCATGTACTTTTGTTTCATGTAACATTCCAATAACATGAGAAATAAGTGAGAGTGATAAAGTACACCCTCACTTCAATCAATATCAATGGTGCAATAACATTTAACTCATCAAGTTCAAGTATCAAAGCCATATAGTAACACACAAGTGAGTAGTACACTCACAAAGCTCGAAAGTGATATTTCATGCACTTCCGTCAAAGGAACGTCGTGAACCACCGTCACGCCCTAAAACATGCAAACAAGTACAATGAGACTCGATAACGAGTTATAAACCAATGCCAAATATTCCCAACATAGGGTTCCATAAGCACACACAAACAATAGAGGAAATCAGAAAATCCGGAAATGGAACTAGCTTTAACCCTAAAAAAACAGTTTTTGACGTCATTTTGCGGTAATGGCACCAAAGGCAGTACGATTATCGGATGAAGGTCCAAGACCCACCATTTCGAAGCTAAGAGATAGGGCTACAATATTGTAGAAGGTCACTCAACCCAGTTTCTAGTGTAACCAGGTCAAAAATGCAATCTACTACACCAGAACCGTAAAAACAGATTCACAGAACGCATGCTAGTGCAAACATCATAAAGCAGCCTACCTAAGGCCAAATCCATAAATTCCAAAGCCATCTGAAAGCTAATAAACAGGGATACATTTCATCAGAAGACCTCAACAACCAATTCGGAAGTATTCCTAGCCAAAATAACCAATTACAGAAGCAATTCCCAAATTCGGGTAAAACCAAGGCAGCAAGGGTAATTCCGTCTTTTCTCAAGATATGCTACTCCAATTGACCTGAAATTTTGTAGGCACCTCTAAAATATCATTTCCTACAACTTTCATGTTTTAATCCAAGTCCAATTCGGCCTCTAAATATGAGCTACAAAACCGGGCAGAATGTAGAACATTAAAACCCTAACTTTTCAATTTTCTTCCAAAACAGAAATTGCTTGCAATTAACCACTTTTTCCACCTTCTAGCTTCCTTAAATACCATTTCCAATCATCATACATAACCACATAATCATATTCATATGAAAACAGAAAAATCCCCAATAATTACAAAACTTCACCAATTCAACCAAAAATCAAGATATAAACCATAAAATTGCATCTTATACTACCACTAATCATGGATTAAACATCATTAGAGGGAGGAGAGGGGTCCTTCTCAACTTACCTTAGCAACACAAGAGAGAGGGCAACTAGTCCTCTTAGCTTTCCAAATAACTCCACAAAACAACTCACAAACACTCCCTTAAGGGTTTCTATGGAACAAAAACAAGAGTAAATGGTTGATTTGGTAGATTGGAGCAAGATTGGAGCAAACTTGGAGAGCTTTCTTTCTTCCTTTCTTGAGAGAGAGGGCCGGCCACTAGAGCTTGGAAATGGAGGAATTTTTGGTAAATTTTTAGCTTATTTAGTCAATTGGTAAGACATGGAATAGTAGTCAAAAGTTTCTACCAACCCTATGGTGACACTTGTCACCATCATTAATTGCTTGCCTAACTTTTGTCTCTCTTATACCAATCCACTTAGCATCCTCTACTTATCTCTTAACACCCGGTAAATTAATTTCAGTATCCAAAACTTAACCTAGTTGGCCGAATTTTTCTGAACTTTTCGCACTAGTGGGTCCCACGTCCGGTATACGCTCTTAATTTCTCAAAAACTATTTGATAGTAGAAAAATCATCTAAAAACTATATCTGCTCATAAACATTATCTAGAAAATTTTTCGGATACAGAAAGTGCAGAAAACAAGCCATTGAATATAATAAAACCCTAAAATGGAAAAAATTACGGGCTCTCACAAATCCAAACTTAAAGATAATACCCGATAATACAAGTCCAAGTAGAGAAAGGTCACTTCTTTAAATAAACTTTCAAGTCTTATATCACAAGTTCTCAAAAGTACATCAACAATCCCAAAATGTACAATCATTATCATTCGACTAGCCAATTACATCCCATGATTCTAACCAAAAGCGATCAAGTCGGCTTTTCTCCCCAACTTGCAATCCGACCCTGTTAAGGGAAACAAAACTAATGGGGCGAGCGGATGCTCGTGAGATCAAGAAAATATGCAAAACACATAGTTCGGGTGGTGATAGCATTTAAGCAAGAATTAAAGCTGTAACATTCAAGCTATTCAAAATTTTCAATTAACCACATTCAATGAGGATACAGGGGCTCTCAAGAGCTAATTTCCACTTGCTTTGCCAAAATTCAATCCAATACCTTCTCGTGATGACATTCCGTCACCCGGGTAGGTAATTAAGTACGTAGAACTTCACTTACTCCATTTATGGTTCTGAGTCGACATGAGAGGTACCTCCCACCCGAATCGGTGTGGTACATGCTATCGCTCAGGGAATCGATTATACATTTATGGTTCTGAGTTGACACGAGAGGTACCTCCCACCCGAATCGGTGTGATACATACTATCGCTCAGTGGTCGATGAGACATCGCACCAATCGACAGAAAATGGTTTAGAGTTCTGAGTCGACATGAGAGGTACCTCCTACCCGAATTGGTGTGGTACATGCTATCGCTCAGAGAACCGATTATTTGTTTAGGGTTTTGAGTCGACATGAGAGATACTTCCTACCCGAATCGGTGTGGTACATGCTATCGCTCAGGGAACCGATTATAGCACTGAGACAGTATGAGAGGCACCTTCCACCCAGATTGGTGTGATATATGCATCCGCTCAGGGCTTACGAGTTAGACATGTTTATGAACAATTACCGATCATATGTATTCCAGTAACAAGTATCGCATAATTAAAAGAAAGAGAGGACGAGGGCATCCCCACGAGTATACATATAAGTCGAGGAGGTTCACTCCACTCGACATCACAACACAAATATGGTTTGTAATATCAACACTTCACTTAATTCACATCGCAATTCACTTCACACAATTTGAATATCGATTCATATAGCACAATTCAATTGTAGCATCACTTAAGGGAGAGCGAGTGCGGTAAAGTACACACTCGTCTCAACAATTCCATAATACTCAAATAACAATTAAAACATTTATCAACAATTCATGCACTTGACACTCACCAATCAAAATAGGGAGTAAGGGCCCAAGTAACTCTTGGGCGTCCGCTTTGAGATCCTCTTGAAGATCTCATTGAGCGCCTGAACAAATAATACTTGACTATCATATACTATCACTTATAACCCCTTGTTAACAAGAAAGATTGTACACTTGTACAATACTAAGAAAATGTCATGAAAAAAGAGCCTTAATTACTCGTAAATCGAGACTCAAAAGTGGGGTTTAATAACACAAGAAAAAACTGATTTCCTTCATGAAATCAAGTTTAAAACGGTCAATCAATATCGAAGGGTAGTGAAGAGTTTCTAAATCTCATTTCCCAACAAGTTGGAAAAATTCAGTTTTAAGTGTCAAGTTTGAAAAATCATATCTTGCACTCAGTAGGTCCAAAATTGGAAAACTTTATACCGTTGGAAGATTTGAAGAACAACTTTGGCACACCATTTGTATAATGAAACAGTCTTAGAATGACACCAAAATTGGTAAAATTCAACTCCCATATGAGTATTACTCTATCAAATTTCATGTAAAAACTCGTAAGGGAAGGTAGTTAACGAAACTACCAAAGTTCAAGAAATTTCCAAGACAAATCTGCCTTCTTGCTTTCCTTCCCTTTTCAAACATTTTGCCCAATGAAATCAACTCCAATTTGGTTTATTGGTGACACTAAGATCCAGGAAACATCTAATGTATGTGTTTGATGCCAAAATTTTTGAAACAACATGACCCAAGTCAAACTAGACCAATCGGCTAGCAAAATCAGGGTTTTCCAGCTTTGGTACAGTTTGGAAATTGGACTATATCTCACTCAATACAAATTAAAATTGAGAATGGTTGGTGGCGTTAGAAACTAGAATCATAAGTCTACATTTCATCTGAACACATCATTTTGAAATTCAGTTTGTAAATGAGAGAAAATAGAGCCACAAATTGCAGCTTCTACCTTTCTCTCGGATAGGCCAACAGAATAGGGCAGCCGAATTTGATCAATAACTACAGATGACTCAGTTTGAATTAGAAGGTGTATGATACACCGTTAGAAAACTACGGATGTCTAGTTTTGAATGCCACTGACGGCACTCAATTCCAACATCCAGACAGAGAGATATGTTCGTTCAAAGAACACTGCCAGAGGACCACTGTTACACGAATTTCCAGATTTGTTCTTGCCAAAATTCAATTTTTATCCAACCAATTCAAATAATTTTTGGTTGAAACTTTCCACACATCATATACAACATATCTACATCAGTTTCAAATTCATTTCAACAACAAAAATTCTAACCAAAGGCCCGGAAAAAAAGGACAGATTTTGGCCGGTCTTTCTATGCAATTTCCTTCGGTTTTCCTTTCACTTTTCTAACTAACATCATCTTGTTTAACACATAATTAACACAAACAACACTTATTATCATCAAATCAGCCATACAACCAAGGTGGGATTTCATAGAGCCCACTTCAAATAACAACATCAATAATGAAGCTACAAGCTTCATAGCCAAGATTAAACCCACTAAAGCCGAGGTTAAAAGATTGGATGATTACCGCTAATCCTTGAGAGAAACCAGAAATTTTCACACCTCTAAAGCCCCAAGAAAACCGTGAGATGATGCCTTTCTTCTAGCTTAAGTGGATCTCCAAGAAATTTTGAAGTGGGATGCAAAGTTTAAGGTGATTTGGAGTAGGATTTGGAGTGAAATGGTGAAGAGTTTTCTTCTTCTTCCTTGGAGAGCTTCAGCTGGCACTTGAGGCGAGGAGAAAAGGGTTTTTGATGTTGTGTGATGCTTCCTTGAGAAGCTTGAGGTTTTGTGGTTAAGATTCCTTCAAAAGTCAACTCTTAATAGCGTCGCGCGCGTGCGTTTCGTATACGTGAAATTTCGATTCGCGCGCGATAAGGTGAAATTTATGAAAAATTCTTGTAACGATAATATATTTAACTAATACTAGGGTAAATAATCATAAAAATAACTATTTTAAGAATAACGCATGAGTCCTCAAATCTCCAAGTTCATAGCACTCTCAGATCGAATACTTCCTCGAAAAATGTATATTCATTATTTCTTACTAAACGAGCTTCCGAAATTTAAATTTGCTAACGGGACATTTTAAAAAATATATAAAAGGACATTTTTGCATACAATGGGTTTTAAAATGAATAAAATAAATTATTCGGAGTAAACGGGTGAATAAATAATTAATTAAGCCATTAAAATAATATAAAAGTAAGAAAATAAAATCCGGGTCCTCACAAAGAACCTCTCTTTTCCTTCTTATTTTGCCATTTGAGAAACATATGACTTGATTATGATGGATTTTATGGAAGATTCATGACTTTGCTTACTAGGTTGAAATTTTTAGTTTTGAAATGTATTGGACAGCTTTGATATGAATGGTTTAGCTTTGTTATGATGTTGGATATTAAATTTTAGCTTTGGTATGAGGTTATCTAGCTCCTATATTCGAATTTCCAGCTTTAGGGTTAATTTCCAACTTTGCTATGTTAATTTGCACTCTTGGAATGTCAGTTTTAGCTTTGGTGTAAGTGATTTGGTGCTTGTTATATATGTTCAAAGTTGATAGTTTTGTGGCCTTGATTGAGGTTCATTTACTATGAAACTAAGATGTGAATTGGATGGTTAACTTGAAAAAAAATGGAGACATATCGCTGGATTTTCTCCTTATTGGTTCAGTGAGGGTTGAGGTGTGAACTTAGGGCATTTTGTCTTCCTCTTGCATATGATTTTACTCAAAACACTTGTTACAAGCTATTTATTTGCATGTGTGTTAGTTTTGAGCCAAAACAAAGAGGTTTAAGAGGGGAAAAACCTAGTTTTCCAAACAAATAGCTTGCTGGAAAATTTTCACAGGAAGCCCTGCGCAGTTTTGGAAAATTGACTATAACTTCACATAGGAAAGTTGGAATTAAGTTCCATTTGTTGCGTTTGAAAATATACTCATAGGGCTTTCAACGGTATAAAATTTAGGATTTGGTTCAACTCCTATAGATACCAGCAAATCTGAAAATTTTCTTGAAAAACCATGACTATTTTGTTTTTGCACATGAGATAGTAGTGAGTTTGAACTGAAATTTGACTAACCTATGAGCTGAATTTCATGAAGATGTCTTCTAAACCTATTAGTGCTTCGAGTCTATTTTGTAATGGTGTAAGTTTTGTGATTTTTTGACTTACGGAACTCAAGTTATGTTTTTTCAAAGAATGTCACCAAAACTGGGAATTTTGTCAAATGAATTGAGTAGGACTTGGAAAACTTTAAGAAAACTTTTCTAGGTCTTCAACCTTAATTTGGTGTGATTTTGGATGCTTAAATTGCCCTCCTCACTTTCAGAATACTTGTGTTGGATTTTATCTTAAAATTTCGAGCTCAAAGGAAGAAGTATATGGAATACCATGGAATACTAGACGTGTATGTTTTGGCAAGTTGAACCTGCTAAGTTTAAATCTATTGTGATTGTGAATCTTGCCTTAGGGCTTGGTAGCGATCAAGGTTATCAACCAGAGAGTTGACGTTTAATCTACTGATATCGGTGAGTGCACCTTGCAAGTTGTGTTTCAAATGATAATGTGGAATGTTGCGAATGTTTGCTTGAATGTTAAACACTTTTCAATGATTGTTAAATAGATTTTCAATGGGCGAGTGTGTACTTTATCACATTCTACCTAAGTGAATGTGAATTTTCAATGATCAAATGATTGAATGTTACTTGTGCATGAATGTAAACCTTTGGCTGAACTGAGCCCTTGTGTGACGTCCCCACTTGTCCCTAAGGTGAATCAAAGGGTATCGGCGGGACGTCTGCCCAGCTCTCGACAGGACTCAGTACAATTCCAGTTCAAGCTTAAAAGATAACGACTAATAGCGAAAGTCGAAATAAGGACAAGAAGTCATTTCCATACATGAATATTCCATCTTACATCACAAGTTTCAAAATACAACCACTTTCTCAAAATACACAACTTCCAAAAGATGTCTAGTCCAATACATTCAAAACCCTAATCAAAAGTGCCTCAAGTCGGTTTCTCCATAACTTTTTCCATCTTGGCCCCTGCTAAGGAAAAGAAATCTAATGGGATGAGCTAACGCTCAGTGAGGCCAAGAAAACATGCAAAACACATAGTTCATATAGCAATAACATTTAAGCAACAAATAAAGCTGTAACATTCAAACAATTCACAGTTTCAATTAAACACATTCAATGAGGATACAGGAGCTCTCAGGAGTTAGGTCCTACTTGCTTCGCCAAGGCTCGATCGAATACCTTCCCGCGATGACACTCCGTCAACCGGGTCGGCATTTAAGTCCGTAGAACTCCACTTAACGTCAATTTCGTCCACCATACACCGCACTGGGCCCAAACTTCTATAAAAGGCACTACTACGTGAGTAGGCCAAGCAAGATCTCTCAATAGATCAAGCTTACAGTTATCTCATGGTTCACCAACCTCCTCGACCAAGCCCTTGCTGGCTCGAGTTGCAAGGTCGGCCAATTGAGATTTGGGCATCCCCATAGTTCAGTTATAAGTTGAGGAGATTCACTCCAATGACATGCAGACAGTTCAGTTATAAGTCGAGGAGATTCACTCCAATGACATCCAGTCATACAAATACAGTTCAGTTATGAGCAGTTCAGTTGTACAATCAGTTAAAAGAGAACGAGTACGATAAAATACACACTCGACTCAACAGTTGTAAACCATTCAGTTCATATGAAGCAATTCACATAATTTCAACAAATCATGCACTTGACACTCACCAATCAAAATAGGGAGTAAGTGCTTAAACAACATTTAGGCGTCCACTTTGAGATCCTCTTGAAGGTCCCCTTGAGCGCCTGAGCAAATAATAATTGACTATCACACACTATTACTTATAAATCCCTTGTTAACAAGGAAGATTGTACACTTATACAATACTAAGAAAATATCATGAAAGACAGCCTTAATTACTCGTAAATCGAGACTCAAAAGTGGGGTTTAATAATATAAGGAAAAACTGATTTCTCCCATGAAATCAAGTTTAAAACAGTCAATCAACTTCAAAGGATGAAGAAGAGTTTCTAAAAACTCATTTCCCATCGAGTTGGAAAAAATTCAGTTTTGCACGTCAAGTTAGAAAAATCAGAACTTGTACTCATTAGGTCCAAAAATGGAAAAATTTATACCGTTGGAATCTTGGTTCAAAGTACTAAAACTTCCTAGAAGACACCTTTCCAAGATTCTAAATGGAAGACATTCAAATTTCAGATCAAAGTGGCTGACTTGAGCATACAAGACAGTTTCGGTCATGTTTTTCGGCAAACTTTGAAAATTCGGCAAAATTCACAGAAAGTGAACTAGCCTCTGAAATTTGTAACACAATGAGATTTTCAATCAAGGTTTTAAACACAGCAATCAGAAATAAATTTGGAGTTTTGGGTGCCAAAATATAGCAGCTCAAAGTTGGCCAAAATCGAAGACAGATCAGTAAATTTTCCAGTTTTGAAGAACAACTTTGGCACATCATTTGTATATCTAAATGGTCTTAGATTGACACCAAAATTGGTGCAATTCAAATTCCATATGAGGACTACTTCTCTATCAAATTTCATTTGAAAACTCATACGGAAAGATAGTTAACAAAATTACCAAAGTTCAAGGAATTTTCAAGACAATCTGTCTTCTTGCTTTCTTTTCCTTTTCAAACATTTTGCACCACGAAATCAGTCCCATTTTGGTTCATTTGTGAAACCAAGGTCCAAGAAACATTTCATAAGCAGTTCATAGTTGGTTGACATCAAAATTTTCAAAGCAAAGCATCTAACAAACAACCAAATTAGTTGGTCAGCAAAAAGTAGAGTTTTCCAGCTCTGCTGTAGTTTACAAATTGTACCATATCTCACTCAATAAAACTTGGAATTGAGAATGGTCGGTGGCGTTAAAAACTAGATTCAAAATTCTACATTTCATCAGAACAAATCGTTTTGAAAATTGTGAGGACCCGAATTTTTACTTATTTTAATCTTATTCTAATGGCTTAATTAATTATTTATTCACCCGTTTTTTCCGAATAATTTATTTCAATATTTTAAATCCATTTATATGGAATAATGTCTCCTTCATGTTTTGTTAGAAAAAAATTATTTTTCGGAGGCACGTTCGATAAGAAATAGCAAAGACACGTTTGTCGGGACTATATTTGAATCAAGAGTGCAATAATCTTGGAGCTCAAAGTGTGAGGACTCGCAAATTTACCTATTTTAAACTCCTATTACTAGCTTATTTAAATATTTTATTGGCCGTTTGCTCCGAATATTTTATTCCAACCTTTTTAGACCCAATTACATGGAACTATGGCTTACATGTATTTTTAAAATGACTTATTACAAAAATTTAATTTTGGGAGCTCGTTTAGTGAAAATAGTGAATGCGTGTGTGGAGGTAATAATCAATTCGAGGGTACAGTGAGCTTGGAGATTGAAGACTTATACATTAGTTTTAAAATAGGTATTTTTATGTTTAAGTACTCAAGTATTAGTTAGTTATACCACCGTTATAAGAATTTCTTAGAAATTTAGCCGTATCGCGCGCATATCGAAAGTTCCCGTATATGGAGCCGGAGCGGTTAATTAGAGATTTAAGAAATTATTCTAGACTATTAAGAGTGAATAATTCTAATATTTAAGAAAATGCATTGGAGGTTTAGTGCATAAGTGAAACGAACCCGAGTGGAATCGGGCACGAAACGCGCGCGAACGCGCACTATTCTTAGTTGACTTTTGGAGTAAATTTGGGCCACAAACACTTAAGCTTCTCAAGGAAGCTTCACCATCAGCAAAACACTCCCTCTCTCTTTGTTGTTGCTGGCCGAAACACCATAGGAGGAAGAGGACCAAAGCTCTTCATCATCTTGGTTCATCTCTTGCTCATTTCACTTCAAATTCCTACTACACCTTACAAATAACTTGGAGATCATCTTGGGCTAGGAGAAGAGCTTCATTCTTACGGTTTTTCTTGAGATTCTTGTGGCCGAAAATTTCTGGTTTAAGATCATCTAGGAGGTTGTGACAGCCCCACCTCCCCCTAAGGCGAACCAAAGGGTTCGGCGGGCCGCCTGCCCAGCTCTCGCCAGGACTCAGTCAAGCCGTTAAAAGAAATCGAAAACGTTCAAGAAGGTAATAGCGCGCTCAAACGATTCAAAGTCGCCAAATGGCAAAACGAAAATCAACACCAAAAATGAATAGTGGTTGCCACATCACCACCCCGCCAGGAACCCAACGAATACAGATATGGCTATATGACTTGGGAAAACATTTCCAATCCAAATAGGATACATGAACAGGGTAAATAGTTTTATACACATACGTTTGTAATTTACGGAACAAAAGAAGATAATTAGATCCAAATACATTTAGGGTTTTTTTCAACTATCGAGGAGCTTTACAAAATCTAACAAAACTAGCTCGACTCGTGCGTCAAAACATCTTAGCCCCAAAAGTGGTTCCCTGTAAGGGAAAACAAAGATAACGGGACGGGGTGAGGTTACGCTCAATGAGGTACCAAAATAATAGCAAATAAGAAACATGGAACTTCATATTAAATTAATCACATATGTGCATCAAATAAAAAAGTGAACAAACACCATGGACAGAAAGGATACGGGTGGCTCTCAGGAGCCAAATTCCCATTTGCTTCACCGAAACTCGATCGAAATAACAGTTGACACTCCGTCAACGTTACAGAAGTAACCAATACCGTAGACTCCACTTTCTTCTATTCCTTCCACCTCACATACCCCCACCGGGCCCGAAATCCAATCAGTTTAGAAATGGTAATACTCGAGTATACCGGAATCAAGGGTCTCAATACCCAAAGATCCCAAAACAGACTACCGTGGTTCGTTATCTAATCGACCAGGCCCTTGCCGGCCCGACTCGAGTAACTGGCCACAGGTGTTGAGCTCAGAGGTCACAGAAAGGTCGTTGGATACCAGCTTCCAAACGACATCAGAACAGATACAGATACAGATACAGATACAGATAACAGATAACAGATTCAGATTCGCACCAAAATTTGGCATATGAATAGACAAGAGAACGAGTGTGATAAAGTACACCCTCGTCTCAATCAAAATGACCAGATAGTTCAGTAATTCATATCACAGATTGCATGTACAGAAACCGAGTTAAACAACAAGTGAGGGGGAGTGATACACTCACCGGTTCAAGTACGGATACTTCACAAATTTTCACTTCAGATTGGCTTTAATCGCCAAGAAACCCGAAAAGAACCAAAGTAAAACAATTGAAGGTTCTACTTCCAAAATTGAGTATATAGAATGTACATGTGAGGCTCGACTACACGTCGTACGCCTTTCCATGGTAAGTACTAGTACAAAAGAATAAAATATGACTTTCAAAAGGCAACTCAAACCTAAAGAGACTAAGCGGCCTAGAAAATTGGATAGCATTTTCCCTAAATATGTTTACTTTTCCAGCCGTCATGGCTTCATTATTTTCCTCAGCCAGTCCCAAAGTCACACACAAAATAAGTTCATTCAATAGCCGTTCAGTAAGCTCCAAGTAGTACAAGTACAATTCAAGCTAGGGAAAAGTCCGGAAATGAAAGTCAAGCCCTAAGATATTCAAATAAGCACAATAAGACTCGATTACAAGTCATAAACCAATTCCAAATACCACCAAAATAGGGCTCCATAAGAATGTATAAGCACTAGAGTAAACCAGGAAAATCCGGAAATGGAATTAACTCTAACCCAAAAAAAACAGTTTTTGACATCATTTTGCGTTTTTGGCACTATTGACACTACACTTATCGGATGGAGGTACAAGATACACCGTTTCGAAGCTAAGAGATAGGGATACAATGTTGAAGAAGACTACTCTGCCTAGTTTCGAGTGTAACCAGGTCAAAAATGCAAGATACGAAACCAGAACCGCAAAAATAGGTTCACAAACCGCATTCTGGTTCAAACATCATAAGCCAAGCTACCTAAGTCCAAATCAAGTGATTCCAAAGCCATTCGAAAGCTAAGAAACATGGATACAATTCATCAGAAGACCTCAACAACCAATTCCAAAGTATTCCCAACCAAAATAACCAATTACAGATGCAATTATCAAATTCGGGTAGAACCAGGGCAGCAGGGGTATTTCAGTCTTTTCACAAGTTACGTTGCTCTGATTGACCTGAAATTTTGGAGAAATATCTAAAATATCATTCCCTACAACTTTCATGTTTTAACCCAAGGCCAATTCGGCCTCTAACTATGAGCTACAGTGCCAGGCAGAATGTAAGAACATGAAACCCTAACTTTCCAAAATTTCTTCCAAAACAGAAATTTCCTGCAATTAACCACTTTTTCCACCTTCTAGCTTCCTTAAATATCATTTCCAATCATCATACATGACCATATAATAATAATCATAGGAAAACATAAAAATCACCAATAATTATAAAACTTCACCAATTCAACCAAAATCAAGATATAATCCATAAAATTACATCTTAAACTACCACCAATCATGAATTAAACATCATTAGATGGAGGAGAGGGGTTCCTTCACCACTCACCTTAGTAACACAAGAGAGGGAGCAACTAATCACCTTGGCCTTCCAAACAACTCCACTAAACACCTCACAATCACTCACTTAAGGTTTTCTATGGAACAAAAGCAAGATTAAATGGTTGAGTTGTTGGATTTGAGCAAGAGTGAATCAAGAATTTGGAGAGGTTTTCTTTCTTTTGCTTAGAGAGAGAGAGCTGGCCACAATAGCTAAGAATGAAGATGATTTTTGGTAATTTTTGGTTTATTTAGTCAAATGGTAAAACAAGAAATAGTAGTCAAAAGGTAAACCCAATCTCCAAGTGACACTTGTCACTTCTTTAAATGCATCTCTATCACTTTGTTTCCTCTCACACCAATCCACTTGGGTAACCTCTAATTATCTCTTAGCACCCGATAATTTAAACCCAGTATCCGAAACTTAATCTAGTTGGCCGAATTTTTCCGAACTTTTCGCCCTAGCGGGTCCCACGTCCGATATATACTCTTAATTTCTCAAAACCTACCCGATACTAGAAAACTCACCTAAAAACTATATTTACTCATAAAAATTATCTAGAAACTTTTTGAATAAAGAAAATGCAGAAAACATGCCAGTAACCCGAGTAAAACCTAGAAAATGGGAAAGAAAAAAAAATTACGGGTTCTCACAGAGGTAATGATCATCTAACCCTTAAATCTTAGCTTTAGGAAGTTAAATTGCACTTGGAAGCTTATAGCTTCATGTAGGTACCTCTATATTGTTGGAAATCTTGTGAGTGGGCTCTATGAAATCCCACAATGGACTTGATGAACTGATGTGATGATGTTGGGTGTTGTTTATGTTGATTTAGTGATTAAACTAGTGATTATAAGTTGAAAAGTGGAAAGAAAACTCAAAGGAAGTGAAATGGAAGAAGGGCCGGTTCTGCCCTGTCTTTACCGTGCCCATTGGTGCGATTTTTTGTGGTTAAATTGACTTGTTTTTGATGTAGATATGTTGTATAGGTTGTGTGGAAATTTTCCACCAAAGAGTACATACCATAACCCTGTACCGGTAATTCCCAATTTTCCTGCACCAACAATAGAAATCTACGATTCGAAACCCAAAATGTTTGGAATTTAAAAGGCTTTCATACAGCAGTACTACTAGGCCACAGACTCAATAACAATGGGGAGTGGTTAGAGGTGGCGCGGTTGAGATGTTGGACAGAAGTGTTCGGCAAGAAGCTGAGCCATTGCTAATTGACTAATGCCCGATCCAGTCGATTCCAGATCCTGGTATCTGCTCTGATACCCGACCACGTATATGAGCTTCCGGAGTAAGGTAGCTCCAAGAGGCAAGAATTAGAAATTGATGTGTTAAAATTAGAGATTGCTCCAAGATCTTGAGCTTCCCTACCCCTATATTCCGCAATCGTACTGATAACATTAAAATCTCCCACTAACCATGGCCTTGTGATCTATCCAGCGATAGAACTCAATTTCGGCCCTGGTACATTTGGCATATATAAATGATGCATAAATTGTCTCGGTCCAAGAGTTATGTCCCGCCATAACATGAAGAATTTGTCTGAGTTATAGAGCACATTAAAATGAAAATAGATCTCTGAAGGACCCAGATTTTATTTGATGAATTGAATAAACAAATATGAAATGAAACTTTGTGAGACCCCGTAAATTTTCTCAGTTTCTAGGTTTTATTTTATTTAATTGCATGCTTTTCTGCATTTTCTTTATTAGAAAATTTTCTAGATAATTTTTATGAGTAAATATAGTTTTTAGATGATTTTTCTAGTATCGGTTAGTTTTTGAGAAATTAAGGACGTATATCGGACGTGGGACCCGCTAGTGCGGAAAGTTCGGTAAAATTCGGCCAGTTAGGTTAAGTTTTGGATACTGGGTTTAATTTATCGGGTGTTATGACATAATTAGAGGATACCATATGGATTAGAATTGAGGAAACAAAGGGATATGCATGCATTAAATAGGGTGACAAGTGTCACCATATGATTAAGTCTTACTTTTGACCACTATTCACCTTTTACCAAATAAATAAAAAATTGACCCAAAAATCACCCAAAATTTACAAGCTTGTGGCCGGCCCTCTCCAAGGAAAAAACAAAGGAAAAGCTCTCCAATTTCTTGCTTCAATCTTGCTCAAATCCAACAAACCAACCGTTTAATCTTGCATTTACTCCATAAAAACCCTTAAGTGAGTGGTTGTGAGGTGATTAGTGAAGTTGTTTGGAGGATTAAGGTGCTAAGTTGCTCTTGTTCTTGGGTTGTTAAGGTGAGTAACTAAGGGAGCTTTCTTGCAACTCAATAATGCTTAATTATTGACATGTGTGAGGTGAAGTGATGATTTTAGGTGTTGTTTCATGACTTTTGGTAGAATTTGGTGCATTTTCTAATTAATCATGATTTTTTCTGTTTTCATATGATTACTATTGTGTGGCCATGTATGATGGTTGGAAATGATCTAGAATGGAGCTAGAATGCGTAAATTGTGGTTGTTTGCGGAAAATTTCCGCATTGAACGGAAAAATTCGGATTTAGGGTTTCAATTCAACCATTCTGCCTGGTACTGTTCCTCATAGTTAGAGGCCGAATTATCCTTGGGTTAAAACATGAAAGTTTTAGGGAATGATATTTTATAGTTGCCTGAAAAATTTCAGGCCAATCGGAGTAACGTAGCCTGTGAAAGGATCAAAATACCCCTGCTGCCCTGTTTTTGTCCGAACTTGGTAATCAGCTTTGGTAATGGTTAGTTTGATTGGGAATACGATTGATTTGGTTGTTGATGTCTTCTTAAGAAATATATCCTGGTATCTTAGCTTTCGGATGGTTTTGGAATCACTTGAATTGGACTTAGGTAGCCTGACTTATGATGATTTAACCAGAATGCGGTTTATTAACCTGTTTATGCAGTTCTGGTTTGGTATATTGATCTTTTGACCTAGTTACACTACAAACTGGACTGAGTGGCCTTCTTCAACATTTTAGCCCTATCTTTTAGCTTCGAAACGGTGTATAGTATACATCCATCCGATACTCGTAGTGCCAGTTGTGCCCAATATGCTTAATGGTGTCAAAACTATTTTTAGGTCTTAGAGCTTAACTTTCATTTCCGGATTTTCCTTAGCTTACTTTAGTACTTATACGTGCTAATGAAGCCTTATTTTCGGTAGTATGTGGAAATTGGTTTATAACTTGTAATCGAGTCTTATTATTTGAATATTTAGGGCGTGACGGTGATTCAAGACGCTCTTTGGGCGGAAGTATATGAAATATCATTTGCTTGCTTGGTGAGTATACTACTCACTTGTTTGTTTACAATGTGGCTTTGTTATATTTGAACTTGATGCCTTGAAGGCTTATTTGCACCGGTGAAACTGATTAAAGTGAGGGTGTACTTGATCGCCCTCACCCCTTTTGTATTATATATGACTGTTAACTGTGGTACTTGAATAGTACATGAAACACTGGATTGGGTGTCGTATGGACGAGTATCCAACAGCCATTACTGTTACTACTGAGCTCAACCCCATTGGTAGTCGATTGGATCGAGCAGGCGAGGGCTTGGTCGTGAAAATTGACGAGCCATGGGGATTGTTATATGGAATCCTGTAGTATGAGACTCTCGATTCCGGTATACTCGAGTATTACCAAATTTACACTGTTTGGAGTTCGGGCCCGGTAGGGGAATGTTGGGTGGAAGGAATGGAAGTAAAGTGGAGCCTACGGTTGGTTACTTTGTAAACATTGACGGAGGGTCAATGAAGTCCGATCAAGTATACAAGCGAGGAAAGGGGCTCTTGAGAGCCGTCCGTATCCTTTTACCCATTTTGTTAATGTGTGATCTGGGTTTACTTCTTTATTGAACGCTTTATGCCTATATGAAATTGGTTGCTTGAGTGATAGTAACTCACTAGGCATAAGCTCACTCTATTCCTTTTGTTTTCCTTACAGGAATATAAACACTTTTGGAAAGTCCATGAATGTTGGTTGCCGAGTTGAACTTATGTGAATGAAATTTTGAATAGCTCTTTTGAGCAAACTCTAAGCGCATTTTGATCCAACCAAAAATGTTGAGTTGTAATTTGCAAACCGTACTTGTATAAACTTGTTGGACAACTTGGGTATGCCCTTTTGGTATGTAAATGCTAAATTTCAAGATGTATATGTTTGATTGATGCTTGGTTGGATTTTGACGTGTCGGTTACTATTCATGGCCGACTCTGTTTTCATTTTTTTTATTTTGTAATTTTGACTTGACTAAGCGCGCTTGTATGTTCTGGAACGTGCTAGATCGCTTTACACTGTCCCGTTAGTCCTGGCGAGAGCTGGGCAGGCAGTCCGCTAACCCCTTCGGTTCGTCTTAGGGGAAGGTGGGGCTGTCACAAAATTAGCACGCAAGGCCTCTATATTATACGCCTTCGCCAAAGGCTCTAAAAGTGCTAAAATGGCAATATTATGTAGTCGGAGTAAGAATCGCAAGCGACGAATAGAAGATTTGCCCGTCGCTCCCCGAATGTTCCAAATGAGTAGGTTATGCATTGGTGAGAGGCTGCTGTGGTACCTCAATGGCTCTAGAAGATTGTCTTGTTAGAATCTGCCAGGGTAGTCGAACATAGACCCTGCACTTCCTTGACTTCCGCGAAAGCACCATGGTGAAATCCTCCTCATCGTGATCCATTGCTGGTTGAGGCAGACGCAACTCCAAGGCGTTGCTAAACTGCTAGAAAGATTGGACCAGTGTCTTCCTATCAGTTACTTGTCTCGGCCTGTCCTCTCTATCCGAGAGAGACCCGTTTGGAGGTGTCACCTCCCATTCGTTTGGATTGAGTTGCATATCATCACAGATATTCCCTAAAGTTGGTGGGATCTCAGGAATCACCAATTTTGCGTTTTCGGAGATCTGCTGCATCGAATCAGCTTGTTGATCCTTTGTCTGGTTAGCTTCATCCCTCACCTCCTCCTGGAGCTGTACAGTAACATTCAAATCATTATCACGCCTCTCTCTTTCATGCTGCTCAGCCATCATAGCCTCCTTCCCCTTTGGGACGTAGGCCACACGCTGCTCACGACCCTGCAAGTTGTCTCGCTTGTCTTGAGTGTGCCGACAATCCGAACTGGAATGTCCCTGTCGGCTGCAAATTGAGCAGTAAGACGGCAGGTTCTCGTAAGCTACGTTCTGCCAGAAACTGTGACTACCTGTTCCAATCCAGACACGACCAGGATGGTCCTTTGAGACGTCAAGATTGACACATACACAAGCCACATTGGGGTGGGTTACCGTCGTTGAATCCAATTTGAGGGGGGTGCCAATTGCACTAGCTATTGAAAATAGCGAAGCTTTATCGAAGAAATGAATCGATAGTTGCTCAAATAAGATCCAAAATGGTGTATGGGAGAATTCACTGGTAAGTTAAAAATCAGGAGACCACTTGAAGACACGCATGGGGGAAATCTGCTATGTTCCGTAGTCCTTTCATCCAACACCATAGGTAGTCTTCCTCCAACCAAAATCGGATAAGAATAAGGGTGCAGCCATCTTGGCAATATCATCCTTAGAGAACATGATTGTGGGTTCCCCTTTGAACTGAGAGATGGGCTTGATCTTGCATGGAGACAGCATCAACTGATCTTGAAGGACTTCAGCAAAGGAACGACTAGTTCCTCCTCCAAGCGGCTGGAGGTCAGCCATGGGCTAAACCCTAAACTTCCTAATTTAGAAAGAGGATGGCAAAACCCTAATAACACATACAAGCAACTTTCATAGACTTTAATTGGAAGTAAACCCCCCCCCCCAATTTTCTTATTCTTTTGAACTAATTAAATCATTATAATAGTCACCTTCTGTATCTTGTTCTTTGTCATTTATTAATAATGCTATTAACTTATTTTTATTTTCATCTTCTTCTGCACATATTTCATTTATCTTTTTATTTTAGTTTGCATTTGTCTACTTTATGACCTATTTTTCTACATTTCCAACATACAATCTTATTTCTCCAGAATTTCCCTTTATTTTTCTTTTTATAATAAGGTTCATTACTAATGTTTTTCTTATTCTAATAAGCCAATTCTATTTCATATTGTATTTAAAGTTCCATGGATTTTCTGTTGGGGTTTTAAAATTCATCAAGAATTAGAAAAACCATTTCCAATGTCCTTAATTCGAGAATTCAAAGTCAAATGGTGGGCCGGATTCAATTTAGATCTATGTGACCAAGAAAATTTCCTCAAATTTTTAGAAACAGGAGAAAAATTCAAATGGTCAGTTCATCAGATTTTAAAAGGAAGCACTCCAAGCATACCTCAGAAGAAAGAACAAGCATCACAATCAGATTTGACAGCAAATGAATTTCTACGAAAAAAGATGATGGAGAATCCTGAAATATTACAAGAATATATGAGCTACCTACAAAATCAGTAAAAGAAGACAAATGAGTCAGCGAGTTCCTCATCGGATTCCACTTTTGATCCATACGGTGGACCATGTGCACAAGACCCAAATGGTATTTAGTCGAAAGATGTTGGCCATTTTCAAAAGCAAATAAGATGCAATCTCCAAAGCACCAATCAAAAGAAGATAAGAGTATCGACACCAATCAGAAGATGATAAGAATGTCAGAATGCAAATTCAAATGAAATTCAAATGCAAGTGTTAGTTTACAAATGAAATTCAAATGTAATATTCTGATAGCTATAAATAACTTTCAAAACAAGAATGAAAGTATCGAGTGTTTAAAACAACAAGTGTTCTAAGTGTTCTTCATTATGCCCTTCTCTTGTAATCTTGTTTTCAATAAAATTCTGAAGTTTACATTCAATTTATATTACGTCATTTTAAAGATCAAATCCTCAAGGCTTCTACAATTTTTAAAACTACTAACATTTGCTCACTCTCTCTTGGAAGACTTCTAATCTTTTGAGTATGTGCACCATAAGGAAGAATTCAACCTTATCACCTTCATAGACATCTAGTAGTATATTTGAAATCTTCAAAAGCCATTCTTTCTATGAGAAGAAAGATCAATGGGCTTATTATGATGAAGCATTGGCTTACTCAAAGTGGCCAGAATAGTTCCCTCTACAAGGAATAAATCAAGAAGGAGACAAAAAATACGAGTAGTGTTATTTGTTGAATTTGTAGGAAAATTGGATTCCAAAGCACAAGGGTCAAAACCAAGGACTCCAAAAGACTATGAAATGTCTATCACTCAAATACCCACAACTCCTAATAGATTTCAATCACTCCAAGACTTTTCAGCTTTAAGCTATATTCAAGCAGCCAAAAATCCAACTCCTTCAAATACAAATTTAAGTCCTTCTAAACCTTCCTCACCAAATAAAAACAATGAAAATTCCACCTATTTCACCAAGCCCTTTACTCAACAAATTACCCTAACCAGATTTCAAGAAGTACCACCATATAGTTCACTCACAAGTCTTACTCAAAGATTATTTCCTTTAAAATGTTTCTGGCAACCAGATGATCAAGCAAAAAATCTAGTCTATTATGAGTTAATCCTCACGGACATTAATCAATTGAAATTTTATCCCATTCCAGATAAAGAAAAACTTGAAATAATTAGCCATTCCAAATGTATAATAAAAAAGGTTTGTTTACGTAGTGAATGTGTTACGACTGGAAAATTCGCTCATATTTTCTTAAAAAGTTTCCTCTTATTTTGATTAAATTACTTTATAATATCTTTACTACTCATTTACTCCCTCAATAGTTGTAATAAATAATAGAATTAAGAGTTTTGCCCTTAGTTTTATAGTTAGGGTAAATTAGGGTTTTCACGTATTTTGATAGTGTGATTAATTGTGGAGGAGTGTGTACTAAATTTGGTGGTTAAGAGTGAGTTTTAGATAAGAGGAAGTGTGTGATTAGAAGTGCTATTAATAAGCTAGTGAACCATAAGTAAAAACACAAGTACGCGCGAGTTAAGGAAAATCAGCTTGAACCGCCGTGCACCGTTTGCTACCGATTAAGTACACCACTTGAACACTACTTTATTACCTTAATGTCCTTGCTTTTATTTCAGCTAATCACCCCTAAAATATCCTATAAGGTAGCCAAAATTCTTGACTAATTAAAGGGGAGAAAAGAAAAAAAAAAAAGAAAACATCTTATGGTGCCAAGTGTTGGAAAGTTAGGGATGGTTGACCAAGACAACTTCTTTCCTCTTATCTTCCATTTTGGCTCCTTGTCTTCCTCATTTCTTCATGTGGCCGAGTGCAAGAGAGGGAAAAAAGAGAGAAAAAAAACTTCAACTCCAACCTTGATTCTTCCTTGTTGAGTTGAAATCATACAAACCAAACCGATTAAACTTACCTCTTGGTGCTTAAGAAGCTAGGAGTGGTGGAAATCTTGAGGGAAAGTGCTTGGTTCTTCACTTAGCAACAAGTATTGGAAGGTATAAGGCTAAAACTTCCTTTTCTCTTGCTTAATCTTGCTAAGTTTGGTATAGAAGCTTTTAATCTTGGCTTGCTACGGTTGATTTTCTAGTTTTGATGATGGTAGTGGAATTTTCAGCTAGGGTTTGTATGGTCTAGCTTTGATTATTGATGTTTAGCTAGCAAATGTTGTTATTGAGTTTGGATATGGAATTTGTGAGATGATTAGTGGCTTGGTTGTGATTTTTAGCCTTAATAGTTGAATTTCCACCATTTTCCGTTCTGCCTTGTTTTTGGAATCAGCTTGGGCTGCGAATTTCTCCATATTTTAGACTGAATCAGCTTTTGGACAAAATATGAAATTTCAGATCAATTGGATTATTATTTTAGATTATGATTTGGCCAGAGCACTCCTGACTGCGCAAAAACTCTAATTTTCCTGACCTGTTTTTCATGTGTTTCTGACCATCCATTTTTTGACCCTGAAAATACGAGAACTGGGTGTCGATGTCTTCATAGGAAATGTAGGTCTATGTCTTAGCTTCAAAACACCATAACATTTACCTCAATCCGATATACCTAGCTACAGTTATGACCAAAAAACCGAAGGATGACAAATCTGCCACTTATAATTTCTTCTCTAAACTAGTTTCTAGCTTTGATATCCATGGTGGAACGTTTATGATTTGGTTTGTTTGGTTGGTTTTGAGGCCTTGAATAGATGTATATTGTTGGTTATCACTTGTGGTTGGATTGGAGGTTTATTGGCTTGTGAATCTAAGTTGTACTTGGATGGAAAATATATAAATACAAAGGGCATGTTGCCCAAATTTTCGCTCAAGGGTTAGGCGAGTGAACTTGAGACGTGAGTGACAACTCGAGGTTGAAGCGAACTTCGATTGTTTATGGTATTCGAGTTTTCTTTAGTAAGAGGTGCAAAAGTTGAAAATTTGCCAAAACTCGTACCCTTTAAAAGTGAAAGTAGCGACCCTTGAAAATACGATTTTCTCGATTTTTCATACCAATTGTGACTTCCAAAGTATAAATCACTTCTTTATGGAAACTAAGAGAGCGAGCATGAATTTTCTAGAGTTGATAAGCCATATGACTACTACTTAAACAAGTTTCATTTACTTGATTTTCTTGAAGCGAAACTCCTATTTTATTGTAGTTAAGTGGCATTTATTGCAGATTTGGACTCCAACCAAGAAGTTATACCTGAGCGTGATTTTGACAAGCACTAAATCTTTGGTGAGTGCTTCCAAATACATGATTGAACTTGATACTTGATTTAAATTCTTTACCAACGTGATCGAATAAGATTTTCTTGGTTTGGTCGGGCAAGAGTATACTTTATCGCACTTGCCCTAATGTGATATATACTTGTTTATTTGTTGCAATTGACTTGATATACTTGTGTATGATGTGTGCACTCTCTGGGATTCCAGAAACCCTGTGGCTAGTTACTCGAGTCGAGTCGGCAAGGGCTTGGTCGATTAGGTAATGAACCCTGGGTCTCTTGTTTTGTTGAGTGGAGTGTTATCTTCTCGACTAATCGGTATGCTCGAGTATTACCACCAGTGTTTATTTTAGGATTTCGGGCCCGGTAGGGAGATTGAATGGTGGACGGAGATTGTAGTTAAGTGGTGCTCTACTGAACTGGTTACTTTACTTGAAAGTTGATGGAGTGTCAACTACTACTTGATTAAGCTCTGGTGAAGCAACGGAAATTTGACTCTTGATAGCCATCCGTATCCTTATACTTTGAAATGCTTATTACTTGTCGTGCTATTGTTTCTTTTTATGAACTTTTACGCTCGTTCATTTTGAGAGTTTAAATTTTACATATGGCCAACTTGCTACTTGGGTCTGCATGAAGTTTTGGAACCTCACTGAGTTTTAGCTCACTCTATTCCGTTAAATTTGTTTTCCTTACAGGGGGTAGAAGCGAGGGTGTGAGACTGGTACAGGCTAGCATAATTTAGTTTTGAATTTTTACGATTGTACTCATGCTAGTGTTCGGTTAGGGTTGAATGTATCTGGAATTCATATCTTTTGTTATATTTGGGATTGTATGAATGTTTGGAATAGAGATGAATGTACATGTTTGTTCCAAACTTGGGAACTGTTATTTCATTTACGTTTGAGGTTGAACACTGTTTTATTTGAAGTGAGTGAGTAAGTCCTGGCGAGAGTTAGGTAGGCGGTCCGCTAAACCCTGGGGTACGTCCTAGGGAAAGGTGGGGTCGTCACAGAATGGACTTCGTTATATTCAAAAAAATGATTCTCTGTTAGATTTATTCCAGATGGATTCACATACCAGGATTATAAGATGGCTTGGTACCATACCTTTCTCTTTAGGCCATTCAATCATTCACAGTTTTTTACTTTCAAAGAAAGTTACAGCAAAGAATTTCCAATTTGGTTTCATCATTGGTAGAACTGGTTTGGACCCTAGAAAGAAATTTTACCTCCAAGTGCATTAATGAAATTTCAGATGTGAGAACCTGAAAATTATCTTTATTTTATCTTATTTCTTTGACCACATTTTCTTTACTTTACTTTATTACCTTAATTTCCTAGATATTTTTATAAGTGAATCAAGTTTTTAAATCATTTTCCTTGTATAAGTTAGTTCATGTTAAGTTTGAAATGCATGATGGAAGTGGGACTCGCTAATACGGTAAGTGCGATAAAATTTTGAAGGCTAGATGGAGTTTTGCATAAAGGGATATTATTTTATAAGGTGCTAAGAGATAATTAGAGGTTAGCTAGATAGTTTAGCTTTTGGAAGACAAAGAGATGAGAACAAACCTTAAGGAGACAAGTGTCGCGCAATCTTTGGATTCTTGACTTTGATTAAAATTTTTATTAACCTTTACTAAAACCAAATTTTGACCAAAATTCTTCCATTTTCTCGTAGCTATGGCTGAACCTCCTTGGAGAAGAAAAGAAGAGAAATAAACTCCATTTCCAACCTAGAAATTCTTGCTTGAATCTTGAGATTTCACCATAAGTTTGCAATCCAATCCATAGGAAGTAACTTTAAAGAAGGAAGAAGACCTTGGGTGAAGGAATTTGGGGAAAAAGAAAGCTTTGGTTGCACTTCTTCATAGGATTAAAGGTAATCATGGCTTGAAACCATTTCTTCTCTTTTAATAATTGCATATGAGTAGATTTAGGGCTTGATTTTCGTAGTTTATATGGAAAATTTCATGGCTTAAGTTGTGGTTGGCAAATTTCAGCTTTTGGTGAAAATTTTCAGCCTTGATATGATGGTTTAAGTTTGGCCATGGTCTATTATCCTTGCCATGTGATTTTTTCAGCTTTTATATGCTTCTTTGGCTTTATGATAGAAATTTCCAGCTTGTGATTATGAATTTCAGCCTACCATTTTTTCCAGCTTTACTATGGTAGTTCTTGAGCTAGATAATTTGCTATATTTAGAGAATTTTGTGGCCTTAAACAAGTGTATTGATAGCTTTTGACTTGTGGTTGTGATTGAGGTTAAATTGAGATGAAATTTGGTGTTGATTTTGGATGGAAAAGTAAAGAAAACAAGGGGAAGTACAGTTGAAAATTTTTCGCAGGAAACCTTGAGCAGTCTTGGGAAATCTATTTTATTTTGGTGTAGAAAAATCCAAATTGAGTTCTATTTTTGCATTTGAAATTAGAATCGGAGTACTTTCTACTGTGAAAATTTCAGAATTTTTCTCAATTCCTATGAATATCTGTGAATTTTCAAAATTGACTGAATTTCCACACCTGTTCTGTCTTTCTACTGGATGAAGCTGCAACTTGAGATTGGAATTTGACTGACTTGTGGATAGAATCTTACAAAGGTGTCTTCTGGGAAATTGTAACCCTTTGAGTCTATTTTCCAACGGTATAAATTTTATAAATTTTGGATTTAGGAAGCTTGAGTTATGATATTTCAAATAGCACCGCACAAAAACTTGAGAAAATTCTGTTTTCTAAACTTATTCTTACTTTCAATTCTGACTTTAAGTTGGAATTGTTAAACCATTTTGAACTTGTTTTATGAGTGGAATTGAGGTTTAAATGAAAGGAAATGAATTTCTTCAAATCATTTTAGGTCGGACAATTTCCAACTTTGTATTTTGAAAGTCTTTTTCTAATTTTTCAAATGTTTGATTATAATCAATGCTCTTGTGCTCCAAATGACTTCTGCAACGTTGATTTAGCAAGCACATGAGATTTTTTCCTCGATTATAACAAGAAAATATTATATTTTGATAGGTTATACTATGAGAACCCGGAAATTTTCTTTTTTTCAAGCCTTTATTTTATTTAATTGCACGCCTTTTTTATATTTTCTTTGTTAGAAAATTTTCTAGATAATTTTTCTGAGTAAATATGGTTTCAAAATCATTTTTCTAGTATAAGTTAGTTCATGAGATTTTAGAAGTGTATACCGGGCGTGGGACCCGCTAGTGCGGAAAGTTCGGTAAAATTCAGCCAGTTAGGTTAAGTTTCGTATACCGGGATTAATTTAGCAGGTGTTAAGAGATAACTAGAGGTTACTAGATGAATTGGTGTGAGAGGGACAAAAGGATAACCATGTATTAAATGAAAGTGACAAGTGTCACTTGGAGATTAAGTCTTACTTTTTGACCACTATTCACTCTTTTACCATTTTACCAAATAAATCAAAAATTGACCAAAAATCTCTTCATTTCCAAGCTTCTTGTGGCCGAACTCCTCCAAGGAAAAAGAAAGGAAATCCTCTCCAAATTTCAAGCTCCAATCTTGTTCAATCTTCAATTCCAACCGTTTAATCTTGTATTTGCTCCATAAAAACCCTTAAGTGAGTGGTTGTGAGGTGATTAGTGAAGTGGTTTGGAGGATTAAGGTGCTAAGTTGCTCCTTTTCTTGGGTTGTGAAGATGAGTAACTAAGGGACCTTTCTTCTTCTCAATAATGTTTGATTATTGACTTATGTGAGATGAAGTGATGGATTAAGGTGTTGTTTCATGACTTTTGGTGGAATTTGGTGCATTTTTCTATTTAATCATGGTTTTTCTATTTTCATATGATTATTATGGTGTGGCCTTGGATGATGGTTGGAAATGATCTAAAATGAAGCTAGAGGGTGTAAGTTGTGGCTATTTGCGGAAAATTTTCGCATTGAAAGGAAATTTCGGAAGTTAGGGTTTCATTTAACCCCATTCTTCCTGGTACTTTTTCTCCTAGTTAGAGGCCGAATTAGCCTTGGGTTAAAACTTGAAAGTTGTGAAAAGACAGAAATACCCCTGCTGTCCTGTTTCTGTCCGAAACTGAAATTCAGCTTTGGTAATTGGTTAATTTGATTGGGAATACGACTGATTTGGTTGTTCATGTCTTCTTAAGAAATATATCTTGGTATCTTAGCTTTCGTATGGCTTTGGAATCACTTGAATTGGACTTAGGTAGCCTGAATTATGGTTATTTAACCAGAATACGGTTTGTTAACCTGTTTATGCGGTTCTGGTTTGGTACATTGACATTTTGACCTAGTTGTACTACAAACTGGACTGAGTGGCCTTCTTCAACATTGTATCCCTTTTCCTTAGCTTCGAAACGGTGTAAATTACACCTCAATCTGACAAGGATAGCTTCAGTTGTGTTAATTCCGCTAAGCAACAGCAAATCTGCCTTTTGTTTCCCAACCCAAACTTCGTTTCCACATATGCCCTAGTTTGATTTTGCACTTATACGTTCCATATGATTTTACTCCATATGATTTTACTCTAGTGATATGTGGATTCGGTTTATGACTCGTATTCGAGCCTTATTGTGGCTCTAATTAAAGGTGTTTGATAGCTTGTGATTTGTGGGTGTTGAGGTTTGGTTGGAAAGTAAAGAAAGACAAGGGAAATGTTGTCAAAATTTTCGCGGAGCTTCTGTACAGTCTCGGGAAATTTGCTATATCTTGATGTAGGAATGTCGGAATTAAATTCTGTTTGTTGCGTTTTAAACTAGATTCATAGGGCTATAAACCATGTAAATTTCAGACCCTTTTTATGTCTGTACCATTTATGGTGATTTTTCAAAATTGACTCAAATATTGTACCTGTTCTGTCTTTCACTGGATAAAGCGGCAACTTGAGGCTTGAATTTGACTGACTTGCGTTCTGAATCTTATGAGGGTGTTTTCTGGAAAGTTATAGCCCTTTGAATGTATTTTCCAACGGTATAACTTTTACTAATTTTGGACTTACAAAACTTGAAATATGATTTTTCATATAGGGTTGTGCGAAACTGAAAAATCCTGTTTTCCTAGTATCGATCTTACTTTCATTTTCTACTTCAAATTTGGAGTTGGTCAGTCATTGTAGGTAGGGTTTTGAGGTTGTTCATGCCTTTAGGACTAATCGTTATCTTTTCACTCCAAAGTCACCTCTTCGCTTTACATTAATGGTTCGTTTGGATAGGCACCTTGTGGTGACCCCACTTCCCTCTAAGGCGAACTAGAGGATTGGCGGGCCATCTGCCTAGCTCTCGCCAGGACTCACGCAAGAGATCTAGCCCAAATCCTTCTGAAGTATAGCCTAAATTATTACAGTATTGATCCTCCAAAATAGACCAATAACTAAGACCACATTAACTTCAGAGATAACAACACTTTAAGATAGCGACTCGTCGATTCTTAAATACCTTACGCGTTAGAAACCACGGAATAAAGTCAAACAATCCCATTTAACAAATTCATACAAGCCAAATACATTCTTACAAGCTAAGTAACAAATTTACACAAGCCACATAACCAATCTAGGGTTTACACTTTTCCAGCTTCAAGTGGCAACCCGAAAACAAAACTACATTGTTTAATCCGAAATACATTAATAACAAGTAAAGTAGATTTCAGGCCTTTCTCATATGCCAGAACCTGTCAAGGAAAACAAAATAATGCGGGGTGAGTTAAAGCTCAGTGGTGCCCCAAAACATGCAATTACATAAGGCAAGTAGCAAATATTGATTTCAACTAAAGTAAATGATTAGGAAAGCGTATAACAGCACAAGGTAGGATACAGGGGCTCTCAGGAGCCATTCTCCACGAACTTGATCAAAATTTTTCCGTAGTTGACCCTCCGTCAACTTTCACTACCTACGGTCCATGTAGAACGCCACTTCACACCAGTTCCTACCTCCATTCATACCCCTGTCCCGGGCCCGCGCACCTAAAAAAAATGATAGTGGTAATACTCGAGTACACCCTTTTATAAACTAGTCGAGGGATTCACCCAACGACGTCACAGGCTAGTCGAGGGATTTACCCAACGACGTCACAACACTTGAGATATTCACGAAAACATTTCACACAAGTCACCACTCGAACGGCTAGTGTGATAAAGTACACACTGCTCACTTCGATGGATCAAAAACCACTTTGCAATTATCATACATCGAGTCAAGAAAGCACTGTAACCAAATAGTCATAAAACAAGCAGGGACACTCACCAAGAGTGAAGCTCAGATGTCAAGTTGGGAATCGAAATCCGCGTCTTTGCTAAATCCTAGAAAACCAAGTTTTAAGAACTATAAGTTTTCTATTCAAATTCTAGGTATATAAATATGAAAGGTTATCTGGTATATTACTAGTTTATTTCCTCGAAATAATTCGACAATCCACTTAGGATTAAACTTAGTAAAAGTAGTAAATTGTTTCATATGGCTTTCTTTATAATACTTTTCTTTCTCAAAGTGCCACTAGTACTCTTTTTTTTTTATTTAAAGTAAGTTTTCTTGCCGAGCAGGTTTTCTATGCTTTTTAGTTAAAATTAGTAAAATCTCGTATTTTGTCAATTTTCCTCTAGACATCTAGCCAGGGACAAATTTTAAGGAAAGAAAAGGAGGTAAAACAAGACTTAGGGTTTTAGAAACTAGTGAAGTCGTTTTCTAGAAGTAATAAGGTTAGTTTAAGCTAAAGGAAGAAATATCGAGTCGGCAAAGTTTAGAAAATTTCTACACAAGACTTTCTAACGTTAACGTACAATACCAAGTTTTATCGTTCGATACTAGAGCGAAGATATATTTAAATAGCTTGCTTAAAACTTTCTCAAGTTCACAGGACCAAAACGGATTTCTTACGATTCCGATTCACAAGCACATAATATTTCAGATTTGTCAATATAGCAAACTCACATTTCAAATAGAAATCTCACTAGGGCTTCATCAATCATTAGCCCTAGGTTTCAACAGATTCATTTCTGATCAAAATTTAAACAAATGACCAAGGCTTCGTCAATCATTAGCTCTTGGCATCCAACAGGCTCATATCAGATCACAATTGAACAAAATAAATGCAAGGCTTCCAAGCAGTTCCATCGACTAAACCGCAAGGGTTTTGTCAACCAAGTATAAATAATAACAAGTAATTCCAGCAATTAATTTCATCAAAACTTTAATGTTTGTAAAAATTACTCAAATAGCCAAACTGGAAATTTTCCGGCATCTACACTTCAACATTTTTGGTCCAATCTTCCAACATATCAAATGTTTCATAGCTAAACCACTTACACGGCTTAAATACACATTTTTCATGCATTTCTAAACCATTTTCTTCCAAGGAAAAATTCTAGAAACAAGTTAAAATTTCCAACTCAAGTCTCTTGGCTACTAGCAAATTTTCTAGCAGCTTAATTGATCATCAATCCAACTTTTCCTTGGCTAAATCAGTGTTTTAAGTACTCAAGTTCGACATGCAAACACTTAGCTAGCTAATTAACATTTCTAGTTCAAAATCAGATTCGAATAACAACTACAAACATCCCAAAAATCCAGAAATTTGTCCAGCTAGCCTCGGATGAACATGCATGTACATGCATATAAGCTGGTTTCATTTTATTTTTATTTTTCTTGCCTAACCTAGCTAACTATCCTCATGCAAGACTTAACCACCTAGTGTTTAGTTGGTTAATCGAAATTACAAGCTCAGATTACTTTAATTAAGCAAGATTAAGTCTGCATTTCCTAATCAACTCTCGGCAATTTCTATTTGCTTCCGAATCAGATTTCTTAAGCTATCAATCTCATCATCCGAACGCACAAACAATACATGCATGTCTTAATCATCTTATTATTTTTTTTACTTAGTTAATTACAATTGCATGCTCAGATTGTCAAGAGATAAACGAATTAATCTCAGCATTATTGTGACGACCCCACTTTCCCCTAAGGCGAACCAAAGGGTTGGCGGGCCGTCTGCCCAGCTCTCGCCAGGACTCACGCACGCACACTAACCCGAATCCTTCCGACGGTTAACCTAAGCTATTACAAAAAGGATTCTTCCGAAATAAATCGATTTCTATCACCACATTAACTTCAAAGATAACAGCATAAAACTTAGCCAATCGACGGCTCTTAAATACTTTACGCGTCGCTCACAAGGGTTAAGGACATACAATACCAACATAAACATACGAACCGAGAATTAGAAACAGGGATTACACTTTCCAGCTTCAAGTGGCAATCCAAAATGAAAGATACAATGCTTAGCTTAGAATTCATTACAAACCGAAAATTACATTCAAATTGTTCAAGTACAACCTTAGGAAATATAAGCTGCTCAAATACTTTCAAACTTCCCATCCTGTAAGGAAAACAAATAAACATGGGGTGAGCTAAAACTCAGTGGTGCCCCAAAACATGCAGTCACGTAAATCAAACAGCGAGTAATAACTTAAACAAATTGAACAATTAGGAAAGCGTATAACAGCACAAGGTAGGATACAGGGGCTCTCAGGAGCCATTTTCCTCGCTTGATCGCCATTCATCGTAGTTGACCCTCCGTCAACTCTCACTACTTATAGTCCATGTAGATCCACTCATTTTAATCCTAACCCGTCACCATTCATACCCCGGTCCCGGGCCCGAACGTCGACTAAGGACGCAGTATACTCGAGATATACCCGTAGTTAATTGGTCGAGGGATTCACCCAACGACGATTTTGTAGTTCGATTCAAGTGCCGAGAGATTCACCCAACGACGTAACTACTTTTAGATTCAAGGATTCACGAGAAAAATGATTCACGCAAGTCACCACTCGAACGGCTAGTGCGATAAAGTACACACTGCTCACTTCGATGGATCAAAAACTCGTTTTGTAATTTATCACATATCGAGTCAAGAAAGCACTTAATTCAGGTAGGAAAAGAACAGGCAGGGACACTCACCAAGAGTGGAGTTCAGATATCAGGTTGGGAATCGAATTCCGCGTCCTCGCGATATCCTAAAAACCAGATTTTGAAACTATAAGTTTCTATTCAGTTTTTAAACTTATTCGTATAAGAATTTATTTAATATAATATTAGTTTACTTCCTCAAGAGATTTTCAAAAATCTATTTAGATTGAAGCTTGACAAAAGTAGTAAAAGTGTTCCTTATTTTTATCCTTAGAGAAGGGTAACTAGTATTACTTACTAGAAACAAGTCGACAAACTTCTCAATATCAAAGTTAGAAGGTTACTTTGAACATTTCTCTAAAGTTACGGCTTTTGGCAAAAATTATCCTTAAAAACTATTTTTCCTAGAATAGGGTTTCTTGCCAAGCAGGTCTCCTAAGCTTTTCACTAAAAATTGGTAAGGCTTGTGTTTTGGAACTTTTCCTATAGTTAACTATCCAAGTGCAAAGCTTAAAGAAAGAAAAGAATTAAAATAAGACTTAGAGTTTCCAAAAACTATTTAACTTATTTACTATAGCGATCAAGGCTAATTTGAGCTAAAGGAATTTATCGAGTTGGAAAGTTTTAGGCAAAACCCTAGATATGGAGTTTTATGATATAATACTAGCTGGAAAATATTTTTGATAAATTTTGATCGCAGCTACTCGAGTTCGCAAGATCGATACAACTTCCACAGCTCCGATTCCGTTTCGAAATCATAATATGGATCAAAATATGACAAAAATCACATAACAAATTACTATGACTTCGTCAATCATTAGCCCTAGATTTCAACAAGTGCATTTCTGAATAAAATAAAATGATCAACCAAGGCTTCATCAATCATTAGCACTTGGTTTCAGCAAGCCCATCATAAGCAAATAAAAATAAAAGTAAAGCCTCCAAGACATTCCAGCAATTAATTCCATCATCCAGTAATACTTATAAAATCATTCCAATGGCCAAGGCTTCATCAATCATTAGCCTTTGACATCATCAATCACTACCAACCACAATTTAATCAAGAATTTAAACCACAAGTAGATTACAAGTTCAATCCAAATCAAAATTTAGTTTCACGAAGAAAACAGGACATTTATACCAAACAGTCTACTTTGAGGATTCACAGACAGCAGTATACATGGCGGAAAAAAATATGAAATTTCTACAGAATAAAGGCCCATGAATCTAGTTTCAGATGCCACTGACGGCACTTCAATCGGATTTTCCTACACCAAGATATATGCATTTTGCCTAGACTGGTCAGTAAAATCCGAAAATCTGGAAACTCATTTTTCACTTGTGAAAAACTCATTTTTCTCCTTTAAAACCATAAGACTTTTATTCAAACCATCCATACATCTTTTGTAGAATTCTAACACCACATTTTCCGGGCATTTTCAACCATTATGTTTTCAAAGAAAATTTCACAATCAAGCTGGAAATTCTAACTCAAACTTTGGCAACCGCAAGGAAAATTCCAGCAGTTGTATACCCACATTTTTGGTTAAATCTTTCGAGATATCAAAACGTTTCATTGCTAAACAGCTTTCACAGTTTAACGTGTACATTTTGTCATGCGTTTCTAGCTCATAATACCCCAAGGAAAAATTCCAGGAACCACTTAAAAAAAATTCAGTTCAACCTTTCGGTCATTAAAATTTCCAGCCCTCGTTGGTTATAAATTCAAAATTTCCTTGGCTAAGACATGCTATTAAGCTCTCAGCTTCATCATACACTTTCTTAGCTAAACAATGAACATTTCCAGTTCAAGGGTTGAATTTAAACAATTGTTATAATCTTCAAAATTTCCAGGTTCAAATTCACGGCAGTTTACAAAGAAATTTTCCAGCAATTGTATGTTCTTAACTCCAACTTTTCCTTGGCCAAAACAGGGTATTAGTTACTCAAATTCAACATGCCAACACTTAGCTAGGTAATTAACATCTCTCGTTCAAAACCAGATTCAATTAACAACTACAAACATCCCAAAAATCCAGGAATTCATTCGGCTCTTCTTGGATAATCTTGCATACAGCAGATTTTCTTATTTATTTTTGTTTCTAGATTAGCCGGACCAAAACACTTCATGAAGGGCTTAATCATTTAGTTTTAATTAGCCAAACACCTAACCAAGTGGAAATCAAACACGTTCCAGCAAATTTCATGCTTAAATACCCAAGCAATTTCCAAAACAACTTCAACGGTTAATCTGGAAAATTAGTTCAGCAGTCCAGAAATTTTCTAATAAGTTTTCCAGCCATGCAACCGAAATTCCTAGCCATAAAGTTCACATGCAACACTAAGTAAGGAGCTTATCTATCAGGTTGATCCAAGATTAAGCTCAAATCACCACACCCAGCAAATTAAAACCAAAATTTCCAGCTCAAGTTCTCGGCAGAAGCAAATTCTTACGCAAGTCAGATTTTCTTTTTCTAATGACTCATCCGATGGTTTAATATTCAACATGCAAAGCTTAATCCTCTAGTCCTGAGATAAGTAATCATATTTTTGAGCTCACATTACCACAAATGGCCGAGATTAAGGCTGCATTTTCCAGTTCAGTTTCTCGGCAGAGTCATTTAATCAAAACAGATTTTTCTGAAACTTTGGTTTCCTCATCCGACTACACAACCAAAGCATGCATGCCCCTATGTGACTCTATCTACCTCTGATCAACCCAAAATAGTCCAGAAAATTACCTCAGAATAGCTCAGCTCACGAATAAGTAAGCTACGAAATTTTCTCTCGGCTCACGCACAGGTTTGTTGGTTCTGGTTTTCTGGTTGCGACTGGTGGAGGGTGAAGCTGGGTTGCAACTGGTTGTTGACGCGGATAGGGATGGAGCTTGCTCACGGCTTCTTCCTAGTTCCACTCTGGCTTGCAGACAGAACCTTGGAAGAGTTGCAGCTCGTGCGACTTCCTTTCTTTTCTCCCCTCTCGGATGGCAGAGTGAAGCTCGGTCTCTCCCTCTCTAACTCTGGCGATGATAACAAGGTGAAAGTAGAGTGTTATCTGGGTAGGAAGTGTGCAGAGGATATGGAATGGAATTGTGGAGTGGTGCTGCGGTTTTGAGGGAGGTTGAGTGTGCAGGATGTTGAGTGTGTAGATGGTGAAAGTTTGCATTGGCCGAACAAGGAGGTGGCCTCTGGTTTCTGTCTGAAATCTGGTTTGAGTTGCATGATAGATTGAGGAATTGTTCAAGGGTAGTTTAGTCTTTTCACTTCTCCTCCTATTATCCACTTAAGTCCTTAGTTCTAACTTAGCTCCAAAAATTATCCCCAAGTGTGATTTGAATGCCTAATTATACACTAGTATACTTAAACCATTTTTTTATCGAAAATTTATCGATTACGATTTAATATTAAGGTTCCTAGTAATTCCTAACATTATTAAAGATTAAAACTAGTTATCGGAAATCAAAGAATTTATTTTAAAGTAATAGAATTAATCCAACTCAAGAAATATTAATTTAGTATAGCAAACCGAATAATTCAATATTGGCACAATTATATTATTTATTACATAGAAATTATCTTTACACTTTTATTGCAAAACAATTAATTACAATACTAGAATTCAAAGAAATTAATTATTAGATCAATGAAATAGTTTACCATAGAAATATGAAGTTAATGTAACAAAACTAAGAAGTTTAGTAGTTCAGCACAATTCTTTTATTTTGCACATAACGTTTATTTCTACGCACTTATTTAAAAACAATTAGACTTAGTGCTAAAATTTATTAAAGAATTAAAATGCAAATGAAATATGCACTGATATTTATATGTCTATTTTCAGGGTTCTCACAATTATGCCCTTAAAGTTTCAGCAAACCCACTTTCTGCGCACATCAGAATTTTCCTTTCCTCAATTACTCATCCGAACACTTAAACATTACATGCATGCTCCTTAACATCTTCACCTACTTGTAGTTAGTCAGTCTAAGTCCAAGATTTACCTCGAACTGAAGATTATACGCGTGGCACAAAAGCTGTCAAGTTTCCTCCTCTCTCGGACAGCTTACGCACCCGATGGTTGCAGTTGTGGAGTTGCGGTTGGAACTGATGAAGATGGTGACGATCAGCAGCTGGTTGAGGTTAAGAAAATGCAGAAGGAACTCACGCAGTGTTTCTCTCCTTTCTTCCCTCTAGCTCCCGGACAGAACAGAAAAACTACAGCTCGGGGTTTTCTTTTTCTTACTCTCGGATACAGCAGGCAGCTGTCTTCTCACGGTCGATACTCACGATGTAAGGTGGAGTGGTGGTGCGAGGCTGAGATAAAGTGGAGTGTTTGAGAGAGGTGATTCGCAGTGAAGAGAGGTTGAGTGTTGGAAAGGTGAAAGTGAAGTGTGTTCGGCCGAATGGAAATGGCTATGTTATAAGGTTGGCCGAGAGGGTGTTGGTGTGGTTGCATGGTAATTTTCTGAAATAGTGGAGGGTATTTCGGTCTTTTCACATCTCCTCCTAATTTCTACTCAAGTTCTCAATTCTAACTTAATTCCAAAAATTATCCCAATTGTGATTTAAACGCCTAATTATATACTAACCTTGCGAAAATTTAATCATTGGGAATTTTCACGTCCTAAGTATACTTAGTATACTTGTATCGATTTTGTCTAAAATTTATCGATTGCATCTTAATACTAAGGTTCCTCATAACCCTTTACATTATTAACGATTAAACTAGCTATCCAAATTTAAAAAATTTATTTTTAAGGAATAAAATTAATTTAACTCAAGATTTATTAATTTAGTATAACAAAACCAATTAATTTAATAGTTTAGCACAATTATATTATTTTTCACATAAAAATTATTTTTTTTCACACTTATTTAAAAACAAATAAATAATAAAAAAATAATGCTAGAATTTATTAAAGAATAAGAAATGCAAATGAAATATGCACTGAGGTATATATATATATTTCGAGGTTCTCACACACCTGACTTGTAATCGAGTTTTACTTGCGAATTCCACTTATTAGGTCTTGGAGTCCAGTCTTAAGTGTTTGCCTTGATTGTTCTAGGAGGTGCCGGCGAGTAAAGCCATACTTGGGAAGGAAACTTTTGAAATTATCCTTGTCTGATCAGGTGAGTGCACCACTCCCCTAAATTATTGCTCAACTGGTTTGTTGTACTTGCAAATTGCTATTTGAATGTCTTTCCTGACTGTTTATCTTGTATGAGACGAGGGTGTACTTTATCACACTCGTTCTCTTGCCTGTACTGAACAAACTGGAATCTATTACTTGTACTTGTTATGTACTTGAACTTGTTACTTGCACTTGTTATGATGTCGTTTGGAAGAGTATCCAACGACCTTCCTGTTAAACCTGAGCTCAACCTCATAGGGAGTTAATCAAATCGAGCCAGCGAGGGCTTGGTCGAGATAATTGACAATCCATGGGTGCCTGTTCCTGGGGGAATCTTTGGGTATTGAGACTCTTGATTCCGGTATACTCGAGTATTATAATTCTTGTTCCTGTTTGGCGTTCGGGCCCGGTAAGGGGTATGTTTGGTGAACGGGATTTTGGCGTTAAAGTGGTGATCTACTGGACTGGTTCCTTTATTTGAACATTGACGGAGGGTCAACAAGGCTGGATCAAGTATTGCAACGGGGATTTGGCTCCTGAGAGCCACCTGTATCCTTGAAATTGTGATGTTTGTTCATTTCTTTTACTTGATGCGGATATGTGTCCTATAAATGTTTTCTCCTGATTTCTACTGTTATATTTTTGGTACCTCATTGAGCTTCTTGCTCACCCCATTTCGTTATTCTTGTTTTCCTTACAGGAAATCACCTTTTGAAGATTATGATGTTTGAAGCATGAGTTGAGCTAGTTTTAGTATTCTTTTGTATAGCTCCTCGATGGTTGGAAAACCTTAAATGTATTTTAACCAAACAATTCCCTTTTGAATTGTAAATTTGCAACCATGTGTATATAAAAGTGTTTAACCATGTTCCTAAGTTGATTTGGTTTGGAAATGTTCTTTTCTAGGGTTATCTAAAGTTGTTGTGCTTGTTTGGGTTTCGGACAGTGAATGTTATCTTCTCGAAGTTCTTTTGAGCGGTTGTTAGGGTTTACGCTCGTTCTGGATCCGTAGTCCCGGCGAGAGTTGGGCAGACGGTCCGCCGAACCCTTTGGTTCGCCATAGGGTGAGGTGGGGCTGTCACAGTTGGTATCAGAGCCTGCTTCGCGTGGTCTCTGCGCGGTGTGAGCTTGGGCCAGGTGGTGAATAAGTTTGAAGGACTAAGTGCTCGTTTGAGCGTAAGCTATCCATCATAACTGTATAGGCCTTAAATCTTTCTCATGGTATCTGAGAACCATAGATACGTATGCCAGGTAGGAATTACAAATGTAGATGATTTACTCTTGGGACTGGCCAGCTCGAGTGGTGAATTATCTTATTTTGGATTCTTGTGCCCGGGTACGAAAAGGGTTGAAAGCCTAGGGTAGAAATGATTTGGGCGCATTAGAAATCTGATTCTACGGGACTTTATATGATGTGTTAGGGATCACTAAGAATGATGAACCCTGCCTAAGATCTAAATTGTGATATTCTTGTAGAGTACAGATGGAACCCTAGGGGGAAGCTTTTTGTTAGTTGTTAATGACCCCTTCACTTTCATAGGATTTTTGCTTGTATCTGACTGACTGTTACTGTGTGAATTGTTTGATATAGTCGTGTTATATGCATATTTGCTTTTGAATTGATTCGGACGTAGTATACATATCTGACTTACTGACCTCGCTAGTTTGTATCTTGTATTCGCGCCTCGAGTCTAGATTAGTTAATCCAATGGAAGGAACACGTAGTGGACGTGGCCGGGGCTGTGGACGTAGGCAACCCTTGGATGAAGGGAAAAATTGGGAACCAATGCCTGAACCCAACCTTGAACCTGGACTGGACCCTAACATTCAGGTAGCTGCCGCTATTCAACGTATGACCGACCTTCTGGCTCACGTAGTGGAACAATAAGGCCAAAATCCTATTACTCAGCTGGGAAATCCTGGTAATCATGCCGAGGGTGAGGATAAAGCTCTTGAATTATTTCAAAAGTTCTCGCCACCGAAATTCCTTGGAGGACCAGACCCTGACGTGGCCGAGAGGTGGCTAGAGAAGATGATTGATATCTTTGCCACGTTACACTACACTGAGGAGCGACAGGTGACTTTTGCCGTCTTCCAACTGGAGGGAGCGGCCCGATCTTGGTGGAATATCATAAGGCTGAAATGGGAAAGAGAACAAACCCCAAGGACGTGGGTGAATTTCATGAGAGAGTTAAACACGAAGTATTTTCCACCTCTGATCCAGGAAAAGAAAGAAGATGAGTTCATTAGGCTCCGCCAGGGAACTCAAACCGTCGCCGAATATGATAGCCAGTTCACCAGGTTGTCCAAGTTCGCTCCCGAGTTAATTGTGACCGAGTAAAGGAGGATAAGGCGTTTTGTCCAAGGATTAAACGTTGAGATTCAGAAAGACCTGGCTGTAGCCCAACTCAGTACCTTTAGTGATGCTGTGGAAAAAGCTCAACGAGTTGAAAATGCGAGGTTACAAGTCAGGAACTTCCAAACCAAGAAAAGGGGATTTCCTGGAAATAGCTCAGAGCAAGGGGATAAGGGTACGCCTCCTAAGATTGGAAGGGGAAACGGGAGAGTACAATTACCTAGAATGTCAAGTGGTGCCTCACAGAGAGGCTCAGTCTCTGCTTCCCGTGGTCCCTGCGGGTACTGTGGGAAGCCGAATCACACAGAGGAGGTCTGTTGGAAGAAAGGAAGAAAATGTCTGCGTTGTGGGAGCGCGGATCATCAAATCGCAAACTGCCCAGGCCGATCTCGAGAAAGGAGCAGGAACCAACAACCAACCACGACCAACCCTGACCAGTCGAAGGGGGAGAAGAATGGACCAAAGGTGTCGGCTCGGGCGTATGGCCTGGAGCAACATCAAGCCCTCGACTCGTTTGAAGACGTGGAAGGTAAGATTCTGGTATTCCACCGTTTGACTACTAGAATGGTGTATAAGAATTACACTTTGGGATGGAAGAAGAAATTATACCAACGAGCCTGGCCAGTGAAGGGGAAACAGGTTGGTTAACTAAGTATGATGCTCAATTTAACTGTGAGAAGGAAGCAGTAAAATTTTGTATTCCGAAGAAGGCGATGATAAGGAATTTCGAGGACGAAATTCTTCTAAGGGGGAGAGAGTGTGAGAACCCGGAAATTTTCTTATTTTCAAGCCTTTATTTTATTTAATTGCACGCCTTTTTTATATTTTTTTTGTTAGAAAATTTTTCTAGATAATTTTTATGAGTAAATATGGTTTCAAAATCATTTTTCTAGTATAAGTTAGTTCATGAGATTTTAGAAGTGTATACCGGGCGTGGGACCCGCTAGTGCGGAAAGTTCGGTAAAATTCAGCCAGTTAGGTTAAGTTTCGTATACCGGGATTAATTTAGTAGGTGTTAAGAGATAACTAGAGGCTACTAGATGAATTGGTGTGAGAGGGACAAAAGGATAACCATGTATTAAATGAAAGTAACAAGTGTCACTTGGAGATTAAGTCTTACTTTTTGACCACTATTCACTCTTTTACCATTTTACCAAATAAATCAAAAATTGACCAAAAATCTCTTCATTTCCAAGCTTCTTGTGGCCGAACTCCTCCAAGGAAAAAGAAAGGAAATCCTCTCCAAATTTCAAGCTCCAATCTTGTTCAATCTTCAATTCCAACCGTTTAATCTTGTATTTGCTCCATAAAAACCCTTAAGTGAGTGGTTGTGAGGTGATTAGTGAAGTGGTTTGGAGGATTAAGGTGCTAAGTTGCTCCTTTTCTTGGGTTGTGAAGGTGAGCAACTAAGGGACCTTTCTTTCTTCTCAATAATGTTTGATTATTGACTTATGTGAGATGAAGTGATGGATTAAGGTGTTGTTTCATGACTTTTGGTGGAATTTGGTGCATTTTTCTATTTAATCATGGTTTTTCTGTTTTCATATGATTATTATGGTGTGGCCTTGGATGATGGTTGGAAATGATCTAAAATGAAGCTAGAGGGTGTAAGTTGTGGCTATTTGCGGAAAATTTCCGCATTGAAAGGAAATTTCGGAAGTTAGGGTTTCATTTAACCCCATTCTGCTGGGTACTGTTTCTCCTAGTTAAAGGCCGAATTAGCCTTGGATTAAAACATGAAAGTTGTATAGGATGATATTTTATAGTTTCTTACAAAATTTCAGCTCAATCGGAGCAACATAGCCTATGAAAAGACAGAAATACCCCTTCTGTCATGTTTCTGTCTGAAACTGAAATTCAGCTTTGGTAATTGGTTAATTTGATTGGGAATACGACTGATTTGGTTGCTGATGTCTTCTTAATAAATATATCTTGGTATATTATCTTTCGTATGGCTTTTGAATCACTTGAATTGGACTTAGGTAGCCTGAATTATGGTTATTTAACCAGAATGCGGTTTGTTAACCTGTTTATGCGGTTCTGGTTTGGTACATTGACATTTTGACCTAGTTGCACTACAAAATGGACTGAGTGGCCTTCTTCAGCATTGTAGCCCTTTTCCTTAGCTTCGAAACAATGTAAATTACACCTCAATCCGACAAGGATATCTTCAGTTTTGTTAATTCCGCTAAGCAACAGTAAATCTGCCTTTTGTTTCCCAACCCAAACTTCGTTTCCACATATGTCCTAGTTTGATTTTGCACTTATACGTTCCATATGATTTTACTCTAGTGATATGTGGATTCAGTTTATGACTCGTATTTGAGCCTTATTGTGGCTCTAATTAAAGGTGTTTGATAGCTTGTGATTTGTGGGTGTTGAGGTTTGGTTGGAAAGTAAAGAAAGACAAGGGAAATGCTGTCAAAATTTTCGCGGAGCTTCTGCACAGTCTCGGGAAATTTGCTATATCATGATGTAGGAATGTCGGAATTAAATTCCGTTTGTTGCATTTTACACTAGATTCATAGGGCTATAAACCGTGTAAATTTCAGACCGTGGTTATGTCTGTACCATTTATGGTGATTTTTCAAAATTTACTGAAATATTGTACCTGTTCTGTCTTTCACTGGATAAAGCGGCAACTTGAGGATTGAATTTGACTGACTAGCGTTCTGAATCTTATGAGGGTGTTTTCTGGAAAGTTATAGCCCTTTGAATGTATTTTCCAACGGTATAACTTTTACTTATTTTGGACTTACAAAACTTGAGATATGATTTTTCATATAGGGTTGTGCGAAACTGGAAAATCCTGTTTTCCTAGTATCGATCTTACTTTCATTTTCTACTTCAAATTTGGAGTTGGTCAGTCATTGTAGGTAGGGTTTTGAGGTTGTTCATGCCTTTAGGACTAATCGTTATCTTTTCAATCCAAAGTCACCTCTTCGCTTTACATTAATGGTTCCTTTGGATAGGCACCTGACTTGTAATCGAGTTTTACTTGCGAATTCCACTTATTAGGTCTTGAAGTCCAGTCTTAAGTGTTTGCCTTGATTGTTCTAGGAGGTGCCGGCGAGTAAAGCCATACTTGGGAAGGAAACTTTTGAAATTATCCTTGTCTGATCAGGTGAGTGCACCACTCCCCTGAATTATTGCTCAACTGGTTTGCTGTACTTGCAAATTGCTATTTGAATGTCTTTCCTGACTGTTTATCTTGTATGAGACGAGAGTGTACTTTATCACACTCGTTCTCTTGCCTGTACTGAACAAACTGGAATCTATTACTTGTACTTGTTATGTATTTGAACTTGTTACTTGCACTTGTTATGATGTCGTTTGGAAGAGTATCCAACGACCTTCCTGTAAAACCTGAGCTCAACCTCATGGGGAGTTAATTAAATCGAGCCAGCAAGGGCTTGGTCGAGATAATTGACAATCCATGGGTGCCTGTTCCTGGGGGAATCTTTGGGTATTGAGACTCTTGATTCCGGTATACTCGAGTATTATAATTCTTGTTCCTGTTTGGCGTTCGGGCCCGGTAAGGGGTATGTTTGGTGAACGGGATTTTGGCGTTAAAGTGGTGATCTACTGGACTGGTTCCTTTATTTGAACATTGACGGAGGGTCAACAAGGCTGGATCAAGTATTGCAACGGGGATTTGGCTCCTGAGAGCCACCTGTATCCTTGAAATTGTGATGTTTGTTCATTTCTTTTACTTGATGCGGATATGTGTCCTATAAATGTTTTCTCATGATTTCTACTGTTATATTTTTGGTACCTCATTGAGCTTCTTGCTCACCCCATTTCGTTATTCTTGTTTTCCTTACAGGAAATCACCTTTTGAAGATTATGATGTTTGAAGCATGAGTTGAGCTAGTTTTAGTATTCTTTTGTTTAGCTCCTCGATGGTTGGAAAACCTTAAATGTATTTTAACCAAACAATTCCCTTTTGAATTGAAAATTTGCAACCATGTGTATATAAATGTGTTTAACCATGTTCCTAAGTTGATTTGGTTTGGAAATGTTCTTTTCTAGGGTTATCTAAAGTTGTTGTGCTTGTTTGGGTTTCGGACAGTGAATGTTATCTTCTCGAAGTTCTTTTGAGCGGTTGGTAGGGTTTACGCTCGTTCCGGATCCGTAGTCCCGGCGAGAGTTGGGCAGGCGGTCCACCGAACCCTTTGGTTCGCCTTAGGGTGAGGTGGGGTTGTCACATATACGGGTATAAAACTTGTAAATTGATGCATTTTCTAAATGAAGTTTTGAAACCTCAATTTCTTCATGTAATTTGGCTTTGTATTGCTAGTCTTTTAATATAGTATATGACCATAGGACTCGAAAGAGTTCAAGAGGACGAACCAGGGTTAAAGTGAAGGGTTGCAATTGATTGGTGAGTGTTCCAACTGCATGTTCCATGTTCATTGTTGTTAGAAATTAGCTAGACACTTGATTTGACATTTCATAGGCGAGTGTGTACTTTATCACACTTGATCTAACTTGACTAAACACTTGATATCTCATTCATGCATGCACAAGTAACTTGATTTGCATGTGACCTGTATATTGATTTGAAATACTTGAAATGCTTGAAAATGTGACTTGCTGGGCATTACTTGTGACTTGATCGCGCACTCAACCTCCATGAACTTGAAATAATTGATCTTGCGTTGTAACTTGCATGTTTATGTGCATGATTGAAGACCGGCTAGTGACAGCCCCACCTTCCCCTAGGGCGAACCAAAGGGGTTAGCGGACTGCCGGCCCAGTTCTCGCCAGGACTACAAAGCTTATCACACCCAAAACACATTCGTATCATTGTTATAGCGTTCGAACGCTTCCATAGTTCCGAAAATCGAAAACAAAAAAAAATGAACAGCGGATGAACAGTGACTGCCACGTCACTATCCGGCCGGAATCTGGTCGGATTGTCGGTCGGATTCCAGGTCGGATAGGGGGCAGTAGCCCAAAACAAAGTGGTCAAAAGCCCCCTGTCAATCCGGCAGGTAATCCGGCCAAGAACTGGCCGGATTGGTGAATAGTGACATTGCCAAATCTTTTGTTTCCTCACTTGATTCCCATACTCGCACAAGTCCAAACTAAACACAGGTAACATGTATCCACTAATATAGCAAGTACATACCAAAGCCATATATAACATATAAAAGTGAGAAAACACTTTCATAATTCTTTGAATTCCAAGTTTTACAACTCAAAAGGGGTCATAGAATCCAAATACATATAGGGTTTCTCACAATCGAGGAGCTATACAAACAAAAGAATGTCTCATTAGCTCAACTCTCCTCAGAACATTTTTCCAAAAGTTGTTCCTGTAAGGAAAACAAAAGTAACGAGGGTGAGCTTACGCTCGTGAGGTACCGAGGAGACACACAAGTATAAACATACTTCACTATAGTTAACCAAGGCACATAAAGAAGTAAACCAACATGAAAGGATGCAATTGGCTCTCAAGAGCCACTTTCCACTGCCCGTACTTGATCTCAAACCCGTTGACACTCCGTCAACCTTTAAAGAGAAGAATAAATCATAGATTTCCACTTTACACCATATTCATTCCACCGATCACCCCCTTACCAGGCCCGAACACCTCACAGTAACAAAGAGGGTAATACTCGAGTATACCATAAAGTCGAGGAGTTAACACTCCACTCGACTAGCAGTGAACCCAAGGTCCGTTATCGATTTGCCCAAGCCCTTGCCGACTCGACTCGAATAACGACCAATGGGGTATGAGCTCAGATATCACATTTAAGTTGTCGGGCATAGCCCCAAACAATGTCAAATCATGCACATATACAATTTCACAGTTGAACAGTAACAGTAATACGAACAAGAGATCGAGAGCGATAAAGTACACTCTCGTCTTATTCAAGTCATTCAAGTTCACATAGCAAGTATAAACAGTCATTTAAGCATTAGATCATATAATCGTACACTTACCGAAGTAAATAAGCAAATTCACAAGTTCGCTTCAGACGTAGGCCCTGGATCACCGGCACGACCTATAACAAGCAAGAAAATCACAATTGAGACTCGAACACGAGTCAAATCATTACAAATGAGCCACTAATATAATATACCAAAAGTGAAATGGGGTGACGATGGTGTGGAGCACGAATAATCCCAAAATCCTTCCATTTCTACTCACACCACTCTCAACTCAAGGTTACTCAAATTTCTTATCATTTGGGCAGCATTTCCCTTAACATTTCTCATTTCCAACCTATCATTCATCACCCAAACTATCACAAGTGCAAATACAATTTATAGGCTATTCAATCCACCTCCTTAGGGTCACAATACCCTTGAATCTCAACTAGTTACAAGCTCTTGAACCTTAGAAAAGCCCCAAATATATAAAACCCTAAAACTGAAATTTCCCTTAAAAGCTGGATTTTCCACACTATAACCCACAATTAACATATAGAGGCTCCAAATTATTCAATAGAAGGCTATCATTCCATAGCCAACCATAATATATCATATAAAACAGAAAATTCACCAATAAATATGAAAATGGGACAAACTCAACCATAAGTCAAGAAATATTCCACAAAATGACATGCTTCACCACTAGAATCCATTAATTGATCATTATTATCATCAAAGAGGAGATATTTTGACAACTCACCTTGTCAACTCCAAGAAGCAAGGTGGTTAGTGGTTCTTCTTCACAAATGGTGTGAGATCCCGCAAATTTTCTTATTTTCTAGGTTTTATTCTATTTAATTGCATGCTTTTCTGCATTTTCTTTATTAGAAAAATTTTTTAAGATAATTTTTATGAGTAAATATAGTTTTTAAATTATTTTTCTAGTATCGGTTAGTTTTTGAGAAATTAAGAGCGTGTACCGGACGTGGGACCCGCTAGTGCGGAAAGTTCAGTAAAATTCGGCCAGTTAGGTTAAGTTTTGTATACCGGGATTAGTTTAGTAGGTGTTAAGAGATAATTGGAGGTTACCCAATGGATGAGAGTTGGAGAGACAAAAGGATAGCCATGCATTAATTAGAGTGCCATGTGTCACTTGGTGGTTAACTCTTGGACTTTGACCACTATTCACCACTTTACCAATTAATACAAAAATTGATCAAAAACATCTTCATTTGCAAGCTTCCTTGGCCAGCCATCTTCAAGAGAAAAGAAGAGAAAACTCCCAACTTTCTTGCCTCCAATCTTGTTCAATCTTCTAGTTCAACCGATTAAACTTGGATTTCCTTCATAAAAACCGTTAGTTTAGTGGTAGTAAG